>NC_058091.1:49465000-52127500 GCF_020171115.1 Neogale vison | reverse complement strand
GTCTGATTGCTGAGGCTAGGACTTCTAGTACTATGTTGAATAGCAGTGGTGATAATGGACATCCCTGCCGTGTTCCTGACCTTAGCGCAAAAGCTTTCAGTTTTTCTCCATTGAGAATGATATTTGCAGTGGGTTTTTCATAGATGGCTTTGATGATATTGAGGTATGTGCCCTCTATCCCTACACTTTGAAGGGTTTTGATCAGGAAGGGATGCTGTACTTTGTCAAATGCTTTTTCAGCATCTATTGAGAGTATCATATGGTTCTTGTTCTTTCTTTTATTGATGTGTTGTATCACATTGACTGATTTGCGGATGTTGAACCAACCTTGCAGCCCTGGGATAAATCCCACTTGGTCGAACCTAGATGTCCATCAACAGATGAATGGATCAAGAAGATGTGGTATATATACACAATGGAATACTATGCAGCCATCAAAAGAAACGAAATCTTGCCATTTGCGACAACATGGATGGAACTAGAGCGTATCATGCTTAGCGAAATAAGTCAAGCGGAGAAAGACAACTATCATATGATCTCCCTGATATGAGGGAGTGGTGATGCAACATGGGGGCTTAAGTGGGTAGGAGAAGAATCCATGAAACAAGATGGGATAGGGAGGGAGACAAACCATAAGTGACTCTTAATCTCACGAAACAAACTGTGGGTTGCTGGGGGGAGGGGGGTTGGGAGAAGGGGGGTAGGGTTATGGACATTGGGGAGGGTATGTGCTTTTGGGTAAATTGGAAGGGGAGATGAACCATGAGAGACTATGGACTCTGAAAAACAATCTGAGGGGTTTGAAGTGGCGGGGGGGTGGGAGGTTGGGATACTAGGTGGTGTGTATTGTGGAGGGCACAGCTTGCATGGAGCACTGGGTGTGGTGAAAAAATAATGAATACTGTTTTTCTGAAAATAAATAAATTGGAAAAAAAAAAAAAAAAGGCAAACGATCCCATTCTTTTAGGCTAAGTGTTCAGAAGATCCGAGCTGCAGCTACCTCCGATAGCTGCACTCCCCACCCCCCACCCCCGCACCCACCCTCCTACTGCTCTCTCCCCATCCGATCTCCTTCGTGGCTCCGGAAACCAGAGAGAAATCAGAGAGTAGAGGTTAATCGGCTTGCTAGACCGCACAGAGGTTAAGTAAGGACATTGGAATGATTAAATCCACAGAGAAAAGCTGGGCCAATGTATTACATTGGCTACATATGTACAATACTACATACTACACACTACATACTACATATGTGGTATGTATTGCATTCTTACAATAAAGTAATACCCATAGAAATACATCTCCTCATCGCTGCTGCTTTCAAATACCATTTAGTCGTGTTTCTTTTTCTTTCTTTCCTTCTCTTTTTTTTTAGCCTTTTCTTATCTTTTTCCTTTCCTTTTCTTTTCTTTCTTTCCCCTTTTCTTTTCTTTTTCTTGCTTGCTTGCTTGAGGTTGATAGCTTCTTATCACTTGGTAATTGACTTTGAGTGCCTAGTGGGTTTAGTTTTTGTTTAAATTGTGCCTGCCCAGAGAAAGCAATGAAAAAGAAATGAGAAAATAGACAGATGAAATGGAGGCAGAGAGAAGCTGCTGCCCCCGAAGTTATACTGTTGACCCGTGAATAACAGCAGGGGTTGAAGTATACATGAAAATTCACATATAACTTTGGACTCCCCCAGTACTTAACTACTAATAGTCTACTGTTGACCAGAAACCTTAACAATAACCTCGTCAGTTAACAGGTATTTTGTGTGTTCTATGTATTATGTACTGCATTCTTACAATAGAGTAAATACCCATAGAAAATACAATCAAGTAATACCCATAGAAAAAATGGTATTAAGAAAGTCATAAGGAAGAGGAAATAATACCTGCAGTACTGGACTGTATAAAAAAATCTGTGTGTACATGGACACATGTAGTTCAAGGGCCATCTGTAATTACCTAAGAGAAGAGAGGGAGATGAAAGGCCTGGTACCTTGTAACTATGACATGAGAGATAGGGATCAGGCATATGGGCATGTGGGTAAGAATTGTTTATAGCTGATTGCCTCCCACTTCAACCAGGCATAATGGCAAGAAAGCGTTCATTGTCATTTATAACCACTCACCAGTTATGATCTTGGCTTAATATTGTTTTCCTTAAATTACAGCTTTTTTTTTAAAATCATAGTTTTCAAGTACCAATGAAAAAAACAGCCGTATTTTTGCAAAGTATTTGGTTTTAAATTTCTACTTTAAGGAATTAGAAAGATGATGTACAAAATGAGATAATCTCCGAACTGGCCTAAATTTCATATGTGGAAGGGGAAAAACACATGAGATGCATATATAAATTTTAAATAGAGATAGTTTTATTTTTCAACTATTACAGGAAAAGTTTTGAGCTACAGATTAAAAAACCAATTCATTAATTAAGACAATCAGCTTCTTAGGGAAAATAAAGTAGTTTGAAAGTCAGACTTAAACCTTAGTTGATTCCTTTTTCTAGTTTGTAAAACTATCTCCTGTCATAAAGGTAGGAAAAAGTTATTTTTCCTTTTTATAAAGCCAATCAACTAACACAGTTGGACAGCCTGGTTGCCAGGTGAATTTAGGATGAACCTATGTATAATAAATGGTGCTTTCAAAGCCTCTTAGTTGAGGACCAGTCTTTTATCTTGAGGGCATGTATGACATGAGATGTATCTGCCTGGCTATAGAAAAGGATGAGATTTCTTTCCATCTTTGCAATCTCTTAGAAGATTGCCTATGATGTGTGCTTTATTCTGGTTTAATGTTTCTGTGGTAATAAAAATGTTTCCTTTTTCTATAAACTTTGTGGAGAAAATTTCTGAGTTGGTAGAAGATTTTGCTTTTAAATATATTTCCCCAACAACTTCAATAATACAAAACATATTTTCAGAGCATGTTTTACTTCACCTGATATCATATACTTGGAGCAAAGGTGGAAACTGGCAGCCTGCTTAAAATAGATCACTGTGTTTTCTTACCATTGGTTGTTCATTAAGAGGAAGCATTATGACTTTTAGTGTCCTCAATTTTATAAATACCTTTTTATAGTATTTCCGCTTGCTTTTTATAAAGTGAATATGGAATAGTCTTTGGTTACAGAAGATTTCTGTATTGACAAAAAATTAGCCTGAAAATATGACTATATATGATTAAAAACAGATCACCAGAATGTATTTATTATGTGAATATTCAATTATAGGAGCTTACTTTTATGGTAATAGGCTGTTTTTTAATGGAAATTTCATATATATATGTCTTTACATATATATGTATTTTTATATATATATATCTTATCTTTTCATATATATGTCTTTTCTCATTTCATTATGTTTTCTTTTTGTTCTTTCACACTCTTTCTGTTTCCCTTCCCTTGAGTGCTTTCACAATAACAGGTTTACAAAGTAACAGCCACCCTCTCCCTCTGTCAATACTCCCCTAACTTACTGTCTGAAATAGATTACATCAGTGCCAAGCTGGTAAATAAGAAGTAAAGCTTAGTGACCTCTACAAAATCAGAGAGTGTATTCTGATTAAAAGATTGTGCTTTCCTCCTTTACAAAGACTAGCAAAAATCTAGATTCCCTTAATGGCAAATATACATGATAATACTGCTTAGGTAAAGAAAAATAGGATTGAGTAAAATTTGCAGTCTGAAAATTTATTTTGTGGTGCTATTTTAAGAATGTGTTTTAGATGAGGCAATGTTTTAAGTATATATTTACATAGTTCTACATAGTATATATCTACATAAGAGATGAATAATTTAAAAAAAATAAAATTGTGTTGCTTTTCTTTCATTTTTGGATATGTTCATTTGAGAATCCTATCTGGGTCTATAATATTAGGGTATTGAGTCAATCTCTCACTCTCTCTGTGTGTTTTCTTTTTCCCCCCTAAAAAAGGTATCGTGTAGCTAATTATTAGATTGGGGAGTGTTTCATTCAATGCACCTATCATCCTTTTAATGCTGTCTAACCCAAGCATTCACAGAGGCAGAGGAAGAGACCTGTCATAGACTAGGTACCCACCTTACCTTCTTCCAACATTCACAAAAGCCTATAAGACAGAAATGAGGTCACCTTCTGCCTGATCTCCCTGTTTTTACTTTGCTCTCCTGTTCTCAGGATAGCATCGAGATGTTAAAAGGGAAGTGAGATCATGTCCATAGTCCACTCATTGCTGCCATGTTCTGCCATAAAAGCCAGTGTTCTTCCTGAAAGACTCTGTGTGATCTGCTCCCCCTACTACCTCTCTCACCTCATCTTCTGCATCTGTCCCCCTCTGTCACTCCTCTCTGGCCACGCTGGCCTCCCTGTTGTCCTCCAGCACAATGCACTTGTTCTCCGTGCCCTGTCCGGAGCCAACTGGATGACTCACTCCTTCACCTCATTCCCGTCTTCCCTTAAACGTCACTTTTAATGGCCACTTTAATTTAAAAAGACAAGTCTTTTCCCCCCAAAGTCTGGATCCTGATCCCTACACTTCTTTGCTGCTTTTATTTTTATGTTTAACATTTTCCACCGTGTATGTACTAGATATTGCTTTTTATTCTTGGTCATGATTCATGTCCTCCCAACAGAATATAAATCTATGAAGTCAAGTATTTTTATCTGTATTGTTTGCTGCTGTACCCTGAGTGCCTAGGGCAGTGCCTGACATACAGTAGAGATGTATTTACATATTAAATGTACTAGTATGAATCTATATATTTTATTCAAAGAAATGCATTCAGGGACAATAAGCATTGACTCAAAGGCATCAGGCACAGTTACTAATTGGCTGAAACCAGGTTAAGGTAAATGAACAAAGTCAAATGTTACTTTATATACAATAAAAACTCCAAAGGTGGCCATACCCATCCTCAACTGAAGCTTTCTTGGGGTACTCCTGGCATTGTAACATGCATACTTACTCAATAACATTTAGTGAGTCTATATTGTGTTTCAAGTCCTGTTCAAGATACCAGCACTGAGCAATGAACTCAATAGGCTAGGATCTTGATTGTTTGAAACTTGTCTTCTAGTAGAAGGAGACAATAAGTCACTAAGGGCAAATGTTGTCAAACACAATGGTATCATATTGAGTGTTTGTTATGAAGTAGAAGAGGAGATCTCTGTAAAATTTGATGCCCAGGGAAGAATTTATTTTGAGGAAGGAAAACATCATCCAAGATCTGAATGAGAAGAATAAGGCAGTCTGCAAAGATCTGGAGAATCTCTTTTTAGACCAAGGAAATAGCCAGTGTCAAGGTTTGTGGTTGGAAAGAGCATGATATGTTGGAATAACTGAAAAAGGTCAGAATGAATGAAATTTAATAAAAAGGGACAACATTATATGAGATAAGCTCCAGGAGACAAGCTAGTTCATATTTAGTCTTATAAGCCAGAATAAGGAAGCATTGATTTTTCTTTTTAGCATGAGAATGAACTGATATATTGATATGATTTACTCAACACAGTTTACCCTAGTTGTTTCCTGTCATGGTATCTAGAGGCTAGGAGAAGAAGGAGACCAGTGCAGTGGTCCAATATAAAAATTATGGGTCCTAAAGGTGGGGTGCAACAGTGAAGATGGAGAAAAGTAGGTGGATTTGGGAAATGATCTGGAATTTGAGTCAACAGAAACTATTTATGGGTGAAGGCAGTAAGGACCAAGGAAAATTTCAAAGTCAGTACTCCTGGATGGTGTTGCTAAGAAGCAATAAGCAGAGAAGACTTTCAGGGGAAAGACTCAAGAGTTCTGTTTTGAGCATGTGCATATTGCAATGCATGTGTTAGTCAAGGGGACATGTTGGACTGGCAGGTAAATATGTGAACAAGAGCTAATTATACAATTGGAGAATAACCATCATATAAATAAAACTTATAGGAAGAAGTCACTTAGATGTTGCCCTTAACAGATTGAGCCAGTATGTGGTGATTGAGTAGTGAAGAAGCCATCTAAGTTTCCTGGGAAGGAACGGCTAGTGAGGGGGAATGAAAACTTGCAGGGTGTGACATTAGAGAAGACAGGGAGGGAGCCTTTCAGTCTGCTGGATGTTTGAGAGTGGTCCTCTGACATGAAGACAGAGTGGTGATTACTAAATTTGGCAACACAGAGGAACTTGTCTGACCGGAAAGGCGACACTGGTGGTGGGACAGAAAGCCTGTGGATAGAGACAATGACGTGCTAAAATTGTTGGAAGAAAGAAGTTATTGAAGTTGACATCAATTAATGAATTTTTCAAAACTTCCAGTCTTGTCTATGGACATTAATGTCAGGATTTTTTTTTCATGACATTAATCAACAGCTGTACTCATAATTATCATGGATATTCTACTTGCAAATGACAGAAACTGGCTTTAAAAAAATCAAAGAAAACCTTATATGTAATTTTACTTATAAAATTAAACATTTAATCAATTAGTTGCAAAATTCAGAGTTATGAAACCAATTATATTTCAAAAGAAATTAATTTTTTAACAAAATGAGAGGGAGTGTCTCGTGGTTTTATCAGTGTATATATTTGTAGATGTAGGGAAATATCAAAGAGTAATTTTCAAGGACACTTTGAATTTATAGTATCTGGAGGGAACACTTATAATTTACTTTTTCAATACTTGGCAGATGGTAAACCACAGTAAATAATTTTGCCTTTTATAATTTTTTTTTTTTTTTAAATAATCAAGACAGTGCTTTAAACCTCCCACTTGCTGTGGCTGGTTGGGTTCCTCTGCATTCCTTTGTGGAGACCATGGGCAGAGTGTCAACAAAACGCATAGACTTGCTCTGTAAAGCAGGGGAGAAGCCAGTACTTAAGCGTTTAAACTTAACCATTTTCTAATACTGAAAGCTACAAATATTCTGATTTCAAGCTCATCACAGCAGGTGTTAAATAAGGAAGGGGAAGACAAAACCATCCTGTAGTAATTTAGCCCTCATGACATGCAAAATATGGTGTTTTGTTTCAAATATATGTTATTTTCCTGCCTATAGTCCATCTGCTTAGGAAGGTTTCATTAACTATTTTAGTTGAAAACAAGAAAACTTCAACAATACACTTGCTAAAAGCTTCATTTAGGTTCTTGTGGATTTTATGGAGGCATTCAACATAATACATCAGAAATAAAGACTTTACAAACAAAAAGCATTTTCTGCCTTTATCTTTAAAGATCACAGCTTGAAGATGTTTGGAGCACAGCACAGCATAGCACAAAGTGTTTTGGAGAAAGTTAGTTGCGTAGGTGGCAAAATACCCGTCCATCAGGGGGTTGATAACTGCTGTATATTAGCAAAATGAAATTCCCATTCATGTCCTTATTGTAAATGTGTTTTCCTTTTTCTCAAAGTGGATGTACTTTTTAAATATTTTAAGAAAAAACACGTTTTTAATACTGAAAAATGTTGCTTTAAGAATAAAATTACATCATCATTCAACATATAATACAAATGAAGGTGAATGGATATGGTCTAACGCATCTTCAAGTACAAACTGAGTGTGTTAGGGATTTCTTCTAAAGATGGACATGCAAAAAAAGATATGAGTTCTAGAATTTTCTTCTTTCCCCATTTTATTCCATAAATACTTTTTAAGAGACTATATGTTATAGATACTTACACTGTCTCTGTGGGTTTAGTTTTTTTTTTTATTAAATTCAACCACTAATGTGGGACAGTCTCATCAGAAGACTTGTCAATGTTTTACCAGGACCCATTTTTTTTTCTCAATTTATTTATTTTCAGAAAAACATTATTCATTATTTTTTCATCACACCCAGTGCTCCATGCAAGCCGTGCCCTCTATAATACCCACCACCTGGTACCCCCAACCTCCCACCCCTCCCCCGCCACTTCAAACCCCTCAGATTGTTTTTCAGAGTCCATAGTCTCTCATGGTTCACCTCCCCTTCCAATTTACCCAAATTCCCTACTCCTCTCTAACGCCCCTTGTCCTCCATGCTATTTGTTATGCTCCACAAATAAGTGAAACCATATGATAATTGACTCTCTCTGCTTGACTTATTTCATCTTATATATTGTGTAAAACATTATCACAAAAAAATAGAAATACAAAATACTCCTAAATCCCCTCCAGCAGAATATGATTCTCAAAGCTTCTTCTCACCCTCACATTCCTCTTTAGTTTTTTCCCCTAAACCTCTAACTGTTTGTCTGTCTGCATTTTCCTCCCCCTGATCATTTTCAGCTAAAGCAGACCAAGGCAGAGAAATCATAAATTCTGTTTTTTACCTGAAGCAGCTCATGCAGTTACACCACAGGGTCCTTTTGAGATGCACTAGGCAAAAATTTGAAAACTTCTATGATTAGTTTGTAAACAAATTGTAAGTCATTTGTGGATTTGGTCAAATAGAAACTGTATTAAAATAGTGATTTATATCAACAAGGATAAGGGCATTCTATGCTAAGCAGAATAAATGTCTGATCATTTCTTAATGGAAAATCTGAAGCAATTTTCTGATAATTTGAGTGCTTAAGTGTTGAATCACATTACCTTAATCCTCACTTCATTTCTTTTAAACTGAATAACGTTTTTTTCCTTGTTGAAGTGTACTTATTAATGTATTTGCCATTTAAAGACTTGATCGAGGATTTATGAGTATAGAGCACCTAAGATATCTGGAATCTGTTTTATTAATTCAATAAGACTCTATCATATGTAGTTTCTTAGCTTTTCAAGTTTTCTTTCTAGAAGACTAAATTAAGCCAATTTCGATTCTAATGTTATCCATAGACTTCTTTTCCCCACAAAGAGAAAAATGAAATGGCAGCTCAGCTTCTCTGTAAAGAAATGAATGTTCCAAGTCATTCTTTTCGTTCTTCTTTAGGACGGTTTGGATGTTAAAGATTTATTATGATTTTTTTTATTGCCTTTTGATAACTTTCTAGGGAAACAGGGAACTTGGGGTACACGGGCAGCTTCTCTTATTAGATTACTTCATCTCTCCCACTCAAGGAGCTACTGTTTACTCACAATGATGACTCCTTCCTCTAGGTATGCTGCATGGAAAAGGCTTGAAGAAAAGGGTTGACCTCATGCACAAGAAGGGATGAAATAATTTAAAAACAAAAAGCTTAGGTGATTCTCTATTTTGTTTTGAGCATCTCCCAAATCAACCATTTGAGGGGAATAGTAATAATCGTGGCAATAATCACAATGTGCATATGTGCCTTATAGTCATCACCAACTTGTTTGACTTGGGTTTAGAGTAGTTTTTTTAAGATTATTTATCTATTTAGTCGGGAGAGAGAGAGAGAGAGAGAGGCAGAAGGAGAGGGAGAGAGAATCTCAAGCAAACCCCATACTGTGAGCTGGGCTTGTGACGGGGCTGTGGTGAGTCCTGAGCTGAAACCAAGAGTCTGATGCTCAACAGACTGCACCACCCAGGCGTCCCTGTTTGGGAGTAGTTTTTAAAGCAAACTGTGGTTAATGTGAGATGCAGTCACCAAGGAAATAGAATTTTCCCTTTTCCCTTTGTAAAAAAAAAAAAAAACATCAGTTTGCTTCATTCATGCTGTGACGAAGTTCTGACTCAAGCCAGGTAACTCCATGAAGTCGGCTGTGGTTTGACTTGTTTTCCTTAATTTAATGATTGCAAAACCTTACTGTCATTCAGTTTACAAAATACTTTAGAGCCACTTCAACATGGTGAAATGAGCAGGTTGCGTATGTGTTGTTATTCTCAGTGGTATAATTAAGATGTGAACCTAAGTCTTCTGACTCAAACTTTGGTGGTTCCCCTTCCTCCACACACATTATAAGATGTCACCTGATGCATGCACCAAAGGACAAATAAATGGACTGGTCTCTCCACCACATAAATCTGTTGTAGAGAGCTCATCATGTTTGAATGCCCCCCAAGAGGACAGAAAGTGGGGTAGGAGGAAGGTGCTAGTTAATGTTACCTTTAATCTTGTCCTATTTCCTGACCTAGTCTGTGTTACTTCCTAAAATTCCAAGTGCATGGTGGTACTGTGGCCTGTCCCCTAAGAAAAGTCAGTCATTCATCTCCATGTTTTTGCTATGCTTAAGGTCACTGGTGGGTGGGGTTTTGTGGAGAAGAAGATTAACATTATAAGTACTTGTGGTGAGCAATTTCTTTACCTTATGAGTGTTAGGTCCATTATTAAATGAAATGAGACTGAGACAAAGTGAAAGTTATTTAAAGTTTTATTTTATGATAAGTATTAGAAATCAGATTGATTGGCCAGGGGAGCGAGACTGAAACAAAGTTAAAGTTATGCAAGGCTCTATTCTATGCCAAGCATTAGAAGTCAGACTGACCGGCCAGGGCCATCTCTGAAGAGAGTGACCACCCCCAGCTTACAGGCTCAAGAATCGACTGACTGACCGGTCAGGGCTGCCTCTGAAGAGGGAGACACCTCCCAGTCTTACAGGCTACCTTTTATTGGGTGAAACTGCAACCCATATCTTGATATCTCAACCCACTGGGTTTGTGTGTCTCTTGCTGATTGGCTAGTTCCATCTGGTCTGGTGATGTGTTATTGAAGATTACCCCATACCAGGAACCGTTACAAACAGTACTTTTTGGGAAGGCTTAGTCAGTTAACATATTCAGTGTGAATAATAAGATCATCATCCTTCCCAAGATGGAGTCATTTAGGTTTGGGCAAGGCCTTCTCACTGTTACAAACAGTACTTCATACTGATTAGATGTTTCCGTCTGGCCTGACTTGTCCTTGTATTCTGGGCTCTACTATCAGGAACTAGACGACTACATTTTACTGGTATCCCGGACTTGTTTCTAAATAAGTTTCTCGGGCGGGGTGGGGGGGGAGTCAGTTTAAGTTTTCTGCACAAACAACAAAGTGGCTATTTACCCAAGATGGAGTCGCTCTGGCTAAATAGGTTCTTACAATGAGACCATTTCTTTTTTTTTTTTTTTTTTTTTTGGCGTTTTTAAATATATAGGGATGATTTGTGTTTTGCTCTTTCTGAAAAATAAATAATGCTGAAACTAACTGTGTTGTGGACATGGGGTTTTCAGACAGTCCAAGTGAGAGATAGGAAGCAGGTATAGCTCACTTCTCTAACATGCGATCTTAGAAGAATATATCATTTAGCTAGTGGAAATCCTAGAAATATAAAACCGCTTCTTCTTAGGAACCACTTTTTCTCTTTCTCTCTTTTTTTTCAAGATTTTATTTATTAATTTGAAAGAAAGAGAGAGACAGCAGAGCAGAGGTGGGGAGAGGGAGAAGCAGGCTCCCTGCTGAGCAAGGAACCCCATATAGGACTTGATCCCAGGACACTGGGATCATGACCCCAGCAGAAGCAGATGTGTAACCCACTCAACCACCCAGGTGTCCCCTCTTTCTCTTTTTAAACTAGTATATTATTCCTTTATCAATGCTGTCTGTTATAATCAATTTGTAGGAGAGCAGGCACCAGGCATGTATGTAGCAATAAGGAATATGCGAAGAGCTACCTCAGAGTCATTCTCTCTGGGAGCTTGGTCCATAGTCCAGTTTGCCAAGGAGTCATACTAGGAGTAGAGCTGCCTTAATCTAGAAAGTGAGTTTGATTCCATCTCGGGAGGCGAGTAACCATGTGGTTAAGAACTTAGATTTAAATTTCGACTTAACTCTATGACTTACTGCCCAGGGGAGCATGTGTAATTTACTTCTCTAAGTGTTTCTGGACACTCACACACACACATTTTAAAATTATTGAATGGAAGGGGAGCATGGTGGCTGTAGTCATTTTAGCTGGCCTGCCATCCATTCTTTGTGCTCCTCCACTGAAGGGTCCGTCCCACTCCCCTTGCTCTGAGTTGGACTCATGAGTTGCTTTGACCAACAGCATGTGGCAGACGTTACCCTGTGCCAGCTCCAGAGCTAGACTTTAAAGGGTCTGGCACCTGCATGGTTCAGTTGGTTGGATGTCTGCGATCTACTCTGGTGGACAGAGTCCCACACTGGGCTCCCTGCTCCAAGGGGAGCCTGTTTCTCCCTCTGCCTCCCTCTCTGTCTCTCTCATGAATAAGTAAATAAAATCTTTTTAAAAAATAAAATAATAAAATAAAATAAAATAATTGAACATCACATACATTCACACTATTCAGGAATCAAAATAATACAAAAATGTATAAAACAAAGTCTTATTTTTATCACTGTACTTGATTACTCCTTCCTATTTCACTTAAAATATAACCACTTATATAACATTTTGGACTTCCTAGTGCTAATGTAAATACAAACATAACTATTATTTTCTTCCCTGGCTTATGCTAGAGATAGAATGACAATTTTCTAATCTGAATGTGTCTAATTTTTTTTTTTTTTACTACATCTTAGAAAATTTGGCGGATTATACCTTCCTTTGAATATGGGAGGATTTGTGTTTTAGGTGGATGCAATACTATGGATTTTGAAAGCTACATATGAAGGAAGGTTTAGCTTTCTTTTGGGTTTTGCGGGATGCTCACGCTTGGACTCGGCTGCCATGCTGTGCGGAAGACAAGCAACCTAAGAGGGGAGGAACCGTGGCCTCCAGCTCACAGCCCTGCTTAGTTCCCAGCTGACAGCCAGTGCCTACTGCACTGTTGTGAGTATGTCGAATTCAAAGCAGCTACTTCAGCCCCCAGTCAAGTGACTTGAACTAGTGTTGTGTGGCTCGGCAATGACCTGTCTTGGTTGAGCCTTGTCCAAATTGCAGAGTCATGCAAAAAATAAATGTTTAAGTCACTAAGTTTTCAGGTGGGTTGTTAAACAGCATTGGAGAATTGGAATAGAGTTATGGTTTATTTTACCATTTTTCTGATGATGGAGACTTGGATTGTTCATAATCATTTGCTATTACTAACTGAGCTACAATCCCCTACATTCTTCATATCATATGTGAATATGTATATTTCTAGAATAAGTAGGATTTCTGGCCGAATAGGTAAATACTATTTTTAATAGTTTTGTAGATCTTGCCAAATGACTTCTATGACAGGTTTTTATTAAATTTATCAAGTAGGAATAAAAACAGAGTTTCTTTTATAATAGTATTGTGAGATTAAATGACATAATCCATAGTACAGCAGAAAACATGGTACCTAGAATAGTAAATACTCAAAAATGTTACAAGACAAAATAATCCATGGTAAACTGTTTTTTATCATAATATTTTCTTAAAAAGTAATTGAATAATTGAAATGAAGACCTTGCCACTTTGATTTCCACTTTTTAAAATGATGCTATCACTGAAAATGTTTTGAGGGACATTTGACATGTATACTTTTAATCTTTTACATCACCCTTGTCACAGAAATAAGACATGGTCCTATTTTAAAAAAAAAATAGCTTTTTCCTATTGAAAGATCAGTTTTCTCTCTAATGAAGTCATCTTATTTTCCTCTTATGTTTTGTTAAGTACTAGGCAATATTAAATATCATAAATGTTCTAGTAAATCCTCCATAATCTAATAAGCATTAGAATAAGAAAATTAAAGGGGGCCATGTTGTGAAGAAAATTTCTGAGCATATAATCAAGTGTTTTGGGTAAATCCACAATCGGTTTGGTGTTATTATGCATATTCTTCTCCAACTGAAAAGAGAAAATCTTCAGTAATGAAAAAGTAGAGGGCCAATTTAAGTCCAACAGAATCACTACTACAAAGTTTTCAACTTTTTTTTTCCTTTTGTTTATTCATTTTTGTCTCACACATTGTAAAAAAAATTAATTTGCAGGTCTGATGGAGTAAACAAAATTTTATATTGTTTCATATTGCACTTAGACTCTATATTTTTCTGATTTGTATCAGATATTATATTGACATCCATAGAACTTTCTTTTCTTTTTATGTAAGAAATAAACTTTGGCACTCTGTAACTTTCTAACCACTCTCACATACATTATATCCTTTGACACTCAGAACTACACTGCGAGGTAGGTTTGTTTTCCATATTTTATAGGTGGTAAACTAGAGGCTCAAAGAGATTTTGCTAGCACTGGGTAATCTGATAGTAGGTCGGCTTTCCATGATACAGCACATTATACCAGGCAATTCTAAATACTTTAGATATGTAAAGCTGATATCATAATTCATTCTTCATTTTATGAATATTCATTAATTGTTACTTGTCAGGCATTGTGCTATATGATGGAGCTGTAGAGATCAATGATAAAATTATGAGGGAAATAGTATAGGTTAAAAATTACTAGCACTGCATATAGTAAATGTAAAAATCCAAGTAAATGCAAGGATTTGTGAAAGGAATGATGGTGATTGGGACTCATATACAGAAAAAAGTGAGTGTTGTTTATATACAGATCTATTGCTTAGAATTTTTCTCAAAGTTTTGGTTTTGCTTTTTTCCTTTTTCCCAGCAGTGGTTTAAATCTAACTTGTTCTGGATTGTTACAGGATTTTTCATTTATTCATTTCATTCTCAATTGATATTGCCACTTTTACTAAGGTTGAGTAAAGAATGAGGGAAATTATATCACTGTATCTTGTAAATTTACTAATTCCCCTGGGCATGATGATGTGCCCAGAGGATAGCAGTTTCTTAACCTCACACAATCTTAAGTGTATTTTGTCTTGTTTTCTGGCTTCTTAGTAGCTTTCTGCTGAGAAAACAGGAAAGCTTTGTTTCACTTGGTTCTTATTTTAGTCAGAAACTGGATCAACAGGACCTTACTTCTGTATTGCAGATGGTTAAAATTTTAGGGTGAATTTCAGTTCCATTTTCTCTTCTTCATTCACATGGACAGTTAACTTTGAATTCTTTGTTCTTTTTTTTTTAATAACAGATTTATTGAAGTTTAGCTGATAAACAAGAAACTGCACATATTTAGGGTGTACAGTTTGATGAGTTTGAACACATGCAAATGACAAAGGTGCGAGGACAATTAAATGGGAAAATTCTACACGTATTCTCACGCTAACACATATGCATACATACATATGATAGGATTACCTTAAGAATTAAATTCATAAATGTATATAAAGTATTTAGCATACTCTGTTAGTACATGCTGAATACAAGGCTTTTAATTATTGTACATATGCCTGAAAATAGACATAGTGACCCAGAAAGGGTACAAAGAATAAAAGGATAGGATATTGGGTTGAGAGAGTTACTATCTATTTCTATTCTGCTGACCGTTTTCACTATAAATAAATATCGATTAATATGATCATGTGTCTTTGTTTTTTAGACTATTAACATATTATATTGCATTGATTGATTTTCAGATATTGTACAGGCCTGTGTTCTTAGGAAAAGTCCCGCTCAGTTGGAAAGTATTATTCATTGTATGTATAGGTAGATTTGATTTGATTTGTTACTATTTTATCGAGAATTTTTGAGTCAATAATATTGAGGAGTGTTAGGCTATAGCTTTTGTGTCTTGTAATTTCTTTGTCTAGTTCTGGTGTCAGGAATAGTGCTGGCCTCATAAAACGAGCTGGGTTTTTTTTTAACAAGATACTGTTTAAATCTGCTACTGTTTCTTCTTTAAGTATTAGAATTCATCAAGGAAACCATCTGAACCTGGATCTTTTTCCTTGTTTTGAGAGTTTTTAAGAAGGAAGTAAATTTATTTGACATAAGATAATCCAAGTCATTTATTTTTTCTTCTTCTTTTTTTTAAGATTTTATTTATTTATTTGAGAGACAGAGCTCATAAGTAGGCAGAGGCAGGCAGAGAGAGAAGGGGAAGCAGGCTCCCTGCTGAGCAGAGAGCCTGATGTGGGGCTCAATCCAAGGACCCGGGATCATGACCTGAGCCGAAGGCAGAGGCTTTAACCCACTGAGCCACCCAGGCGCCCCTCATTTATTTCTTCTTAAATGAGGTTTGGTAGTTGGACCATTTTATATATAAGTTGTTAAATTTATGGCCACAGATGTGTTCATGGTATTCCCTTATTATCACTTTATGTATGAGAGTCTGTAGTGATGTTTCTGCTGTCAGTTCTGTTATTGATAATTTGCATATTCTTTCTTTATTCCTCATAAATTTTTTTATTCCTCATAAATTTGATTAGAGAATGAACAGTTTTATGGATTTATTTAAAAAAACTGAGTCTTTTGTTTCATTAATTTTCTATATTTCTTTTCATTTATTTACATTTTTATATTTATTTCCATCCTTCTTGCTTTGTTGGTTTAATATGCTATTTTTTATCTTGTTTCTTCAGATGGAAGCTTACACTATTGATTGGAAACACTTCTTTTAGAATGTAAGCATTTAATGTGATATGCTTCCTTCTAAGCCCTGTATTAGCTATATCTCATACATTTTTATATGTTGCATTTTCTTTTTCATTCAGTTCAAAATATTGTCTTATTTCCCTTGAGAACTCTTCTTACACACATGGGATATATAGAAGTATTTGTTTCAATTGTTACTACTTGAGAAGTTTCCAGTATCTTTCTGTATTTCTGTATTTGATTTCTAGTTTAATTCTGTCATGGTCAGGAAATATACCCTGCATATTTATTATTCTTTATATGAGTTGAAGTTTGTTTTATGATGCAGAAAATGGTCTGTATTTGTGAATGTTTCATGTTCAATTAAATAAATGTGTTTTAGAGGTTAATCTAATTTAGTTTAATTTTTTAAAAGATTTTACTTATTTATTTGAGAGAGCACAGAGCAAGAGTGTGAGGGAGAAGCAGACTCCCTGTTGAGCAGAGTGCCCAAGGAGGGATGAGGGGCTTGATCCCAGAACCCTGGGATCATGACCTAAGCCCAAAGTAGACGCTTAACCAACTGAGCCACCCAGGCGCCCCTGTTTTAGAGGTTTATTTTTTATTTTTTTTAATTTTTAAAATTTATTTATTTGAGAGAGAGACAGTGAGAGAGAGCATGAGCTAGGAGAAGGTCAGAGGGAGAAGCAGACTCCCCATGGAGCTGGGAGCCCGATGCGGGACTCGATCCCGGGACTCCAGGATCATGACCTGAGCCGAAGGCAGTCTTCCAACCAACTGAGCCACCCAGGCGTCCCTGTTTTAGAGGTTTAAATGTTAATTAATTCAAACTGGATGTTAGTCTTGTTCAGATCTTGTCCTATATCCTTGCTGATTTTCTTTTTCTTGTCTTCTTTTTCTATTCATTACTGAAAGAGGAGTGTTGAAGTTCCCTAGTATAATTATATGTGGCTATTTCCCCTTTATGTTCTCTTAATTTATGTTTCATATATTTTCAAACCATCTTTTATGTGTCTGTGCATTCATGATTGTTGTATCTTACTGGAAAATTGATCTTTTTCTCCTTATGCAATGACCTGTTTTTTTTCCTCTGAATTTTCTTTGTTTTGAGGTCACTTTGTCCAGTGCCTATACAGCTAGTCTAGCTTTCTTTTGATCTAGGTTTTCATGTTATATCTTTTCTCATCTATCTACTTTTAACTTCCCCATATAATTACATTTGAAGTAAATTTATTGTAGACAGCTCATTATTGGGTTATATGTTTTTTTAATCCATTCTAAAAATGTCTGTTTTTTACATGACATTTCAGGCCATTTGCATATAATGTTATTATTGGATTTCAGTTTTCTGTTTTGTTATTTATTTACTGTTTGCTCTTTTTTGTTTCTCTGTTGCTTCTTTTTTTTTGCCTCCTTTCATGTTTTCTGAATCATTTTTAGTGTTTCATTTTAATTTTTTATTGACTTTTTGGCTATATCTCTCATTATACTTTTAGTGGCCATTCTAGAGATTATGCTATTCATACCTAACCTTTTATAGTATACTTGAATTAATATTTTACTACTTGAAGTAAAATATGAAGTCTTACGATCATATAGATACTTTTGTTCTCCTATTTTGTGTTTTGGGTGGTATAATGTATTATATCTATATGTCTTGAAAACTTCATCCTTTACAGTTTTTACTATAACTTACTATATGCAATAATCAAGCATAGTTTGAAGAACCTAAGAAAGGAAAAATCAAATTTATTATATACACTGAGATATTTGCCATTTCTTTTCTTTTTTTTTTTTTTAAAGATTTTATTCATTTATTTGACAGACAGAGATCACAAGTAGGCAGAGAGGCAGGCAGAGAGAGAGAGGAGGAAGTAGGCTCCCTGCTGAGCAGAGAGAGCCCAATGTGGGGCTCGATCCCAGGACCCTGAGATCATGACCTGAGCCGAAGGCAGGGGCTTTAACCCACTGAGCCACACAGGTGCCCCGAGATATTTGCCATTTCTGTTGGATTTTTCTATCCTGGATTTCTATGTTTCTCTCTGTATCATATCTCTTTAGCCTGGAGAGCTCTCTTTAGAATTTCTTTTGCAGAGGTCTGCTGGTGACAAATTCTCTTAGATTTTCTTCAACTGAAAAGTCTTCATCTGGTCATCCTTCTTGAAAGATATTTTCATTAGAAACAAAATTCTCAGTTGACTTTTTCTTTAATTATTGTACTTTGAAGATGTTTACTACCTTCTTCTGGCCTTTGTGTTTTCTGGTGAAAAAACCCATGGTCATTTGAATTTTTGTTCCTTTTTGTGTAATATATCATTTTTTTCCAGGCTTTTTCAAGGTTTTTCTTCTTTTTTAGTATAGGGAAGCCCCAATGTGGGGCTTGAATTCATAATCCTGAGACAAAGAATCACATGCTTTACCAACTGAGCCAGACATGTGCCCCATCTTAATCTTTGCTTTATAGAAATTTCATTATGATGTGTCTGGGTGGGTTTTCTTTGAGTTAGTTCTGTTTGAGGCTCACCAATCTTTTTTTGTCTATAAGTTTATGTCTTTCACTATCTTTGCAAAGTTATTGACCATTATTTTACAAATAATTTTTCTGCACAATTTTCTTCCTCCCCTTACTTTAGGATCTCAATGACATAAATATGAGACCGTTTGATATTGTCTCATAGGCTTCTGAGTTTTGGTGCCTGTTTTTTTAAAAAGGCTATTTTCTCTTTGTTCTTAAGACTGGATAATTTCTATTGATCTTTAAGACTATTGACTTTTCTTCCTATACCTTTGTTCTGCAATTTAGTTCATTCAGTCATTTTTTAAATTTTATTTTTCTATATTTTATCATGTTTTATATTTTAGATCTGATCTTTTTATTTGGATCTTTAAAAATACTATTTATCTGATGAAAATTTCTCTCTTTTTATTCATTTAAAGTGTCAAACTTTATGTCATAGAACACAGAGGCAATAGTTGATTTAAATTTTTTTTGCAGAATTTAAGAAACAATACAGATAAACATAGGGGAACAGAAGGAAAAATAAAATAAGAGGAAAATAGAGAGGGAGGCAAACCATAAGAGACTCTTAAATATAGGGAAAACTGAGAGTTGCTGGAGGGTAGGTGGGTGAGGGGGAGGTGATGGGCAGTAAGGAAGGCACTTCTAGTAATGAGCACTGGGTGTTGTATGCAACTGATAAATCACTGAATTCTACTTCTGAAACTAATAATATAGTATATAGTAATTAAATTGAATTTAAATTAAAAATTTTAAAAAGAAAAAGAAATAAATTAAATTTTTGTCCTGAAGTTCTGACCTTTGAGTCTTTCTAAGTTGTCATCTGCTGACTGCTTTTCTCCTTTAGAATTAGTCATATTTGTCGGTTCTCATTGTTTTTAAAAAAATTTGAATTATATCTTATTATTAAATATTATTTATATTATTAAATATTTATGTTTTAAGACTCTGGCTCCTGTTAAATTCTCCAAAAAATGTTGTATTATGTTTTAGTAGGCAATCATGTTGTGTTCGTATAACAAGTTCAATCTCTTCCATGAACTGTAGTTCCAATGCCAGTTTAGTTTTCAAAGCCCTTTCTATGTTTCTTTTTGTTTAAAATGTGAGTATAGTTGATAGACAATGTTATATTAGTTTCAGGTTTACAACAAAGTGATTCATAACTCTGTACATTATGTTGTGCTCATCACAAATACAGCTACCATCTGTAGCATTGCATAAAATTCTATTACAATATCATAGACTATATTCCCTATGCTATATCTTTTATTCTTGTGATTTACTCATTCCATAAATGGAAACCTGTATCTTCTACCCTACTTCACCCCTTTTGTCCATCCCTCAATACCTCTCCCTCCATGCTTCTTTCTGTATGATCTGTACATCCATAGCTTGGAAACGAGCCCATAACTTGTGTCTGTTTGAAGAAGATTTAGGATTCCCCTTCTACAGCTTCTTCCTCTTTGGAATTTCTCTTATACTTCTGGGTCCCAGGGGCTTCTTTTCCCAGTCCTCTGTCCAGGAACACGGTATTTCTTTCTGAGACTCAGCTACCCATGCTGCCCCACAGTTCTGCCTGAAGGAGGTAACCCTGGGGCAAAACAATGATGGAAATTAGAGAGAAAGAAAAATTCAGAGATTCTTTCAACACTTTTCAGGCTGTAGGAACCTTTTTCTTTTTTCTTTTTTTCCTGGTTTTCTGGTTAGAAAGATGTGTTTCCTATCAGTTTTAGATACCTGAGCTACCACCACCACTATTGGGTAACTTCATGAACGGAATTGCCTTTGGGACAGAGGACAGACTCTGATTCACAGGGACTTCTTTCCCAATCCTCTGTCCAGAAAGACAAGATTTCTCTCTGGGTTTTTGGTACCCCATGACGCACTGCACAGTTCTGCAATGGGGCTCTCTTTGGGTCAAAGTCAAGATAAAAGAGGAAAAAAATTCATAAACTTAGCCCTGTTATAGATTATTCTTCAAGAATTGTCTCCCCTCTTCAATCTACCTGTTATTAGTAACTGTTCAGAGTTCTCAGGTAGTTGGTCTTTATATTTTGTCCAGAGATTTGTAATCAGTGGAGTAGATAGGCTGTAATCGATTCATTACCTCTTGATCAGCCTTGGAATTCAAGTAACCTTGCTTCATGATGGCAAAATGAGGATTCAGACGCTAATATAGAGAATCCCAAAGCTCTTGTCTCATTACCATATTCAGCATTTTACATATAAAGGATAATCTTTACTGTTATTTCATACACTTCATGTAAAATTAGGTTTGTGTCCTATTATTTTGATTGTGTTATGTGGAGATAGATGAAGGAGAACAAGAACAAGAGCAAAAGAAAGGTCAATAATAAGGAAAAAGAAAGAAAGGGAGATAAAATAGATCAAAAGATAGGTGGTTGTCGGTTATTGTACATATTAAAAATATGCACTTATCTTATGTCTGGATTAAGTTTCAGGGAGGAAACAGATATACAACTGGGGAATATGAATATGTTAGATAACATGGTGTAGGGGAATTATGGTTGCAGATAGAATTAAACTGACCCTAAAATAAGAAGACTGTCCTGGATTCTTTAGGTGAACTCAATGTAATCACAAGAATCTTTAAAAATGGAGGAAAGAAGCAAAAAATGCGAGACAGAGGGAGATATGACTATGGAAGAATGGCTAGAGATATGCAGAATTGTTAACTTTGAAGATGGAGTAATGGAGCCATGAGTGAAGGAATATATGTAGTCTCTAGAAATGGTAAATATCAAGGGAAGGAATTCTTCCCTAGAGTCTCTCTAAAGGAATGTGACCCTGCTGGCCTCTTGATTCTAGCACCATGGGATTCACATTGGACTTCTAACCTACAGAACTTGTAAGATAATTAATTTGAATTATTTTAAGACATTGCAGTGGGTGTAGTGCATAAACAATGAATCTTGGAACACTGAAAAAGTAAAATCAAATTTTAAAAAAGACACTAAATTTAGTGATTTGTTATGACAGCAATACATTCTCAGTTCCAATTTAATGGACCCATGGTTATGTTTCCTGATGGAAGCATTGTGCTCTTGAGGAATAAGTACTCCAAATGCACTGAGCCCAAGGTTGTGAAGGAAGGAATAAAGAAATTCCTCCAGTGGTATGGGCCATTCTGACCTCCACCCTTTGATTTCCAGATCCATGCATTCTGGCTTTGGAAGAATAGTGTCATATATTAGTTGCTAGCTTAAGGCATTTTCCACAGTCTGTTGAATAATATCTCAACTTCTCAGTGTTGTTTCCTAGATGACAAATACTAGAGACTTCAATGAGCCATTCTATCTTTTTATCAATTCAGCTACTTCTGATGTTGGTACACAAAAGACCAGGGAATACTCCAGTCATAAGCCCATTGCATGGCTTCTTTATAGTAAAATAAATTCCTTGCTTAAAGGCTCTTTGGTATAGTATCTCAAGGAACTGTGTAAATCTGAAAATGCTGATTGTGTTAAAAATTTTAATACGATCAGATGATGGTAGAGAAGATGGGTATAAATATGAAATATGCATCTCTTCCCATGAAGAAAAATTAAGGCTCTCTCTGTTGCAGAAAGATGGACAATGTAATCAATATGCCTCAAAGTATCTGGATGACTTTGACCTGGAATAATACCATAACATAAGCTTAGCAATTTCCCTTGCATTTGGCAGTTTTGACACTTCCAGTATTTAAACCAGACTTGTTGAATCCATGAAGAACTTCTGTCCTTCCCTGGGCCTACTCATTATCCTTTGAACTATATGTAAATGTTGATATTGAGTAATATTTAGGATTTGTGTGAGTCTGATTTGACAGTCAACTCTTTGTGCTATCACATTCATCTTCAAATATTCTTCAATATAAGCTCTTGATCAACAGGTTAAGAACTGCCTCTGTTTAAGTATAGATTAATACCTCGGGTCATCTCTTCCCGCTGTCAAATGAACAACCAAATACCTATATGGAATTCCTTCAACCAGGAGAACACTCTTTTATTGCCATATTTCATACCCACCCTCACTGGGGAGGTAATGCAGCAACTTCTCACTTCTAGCTGATTCCACGTTATCATGAAGACTCATCCATTTTCCTGGCCCGCATTTTCCTTCCTCTGTTCCAGGAAACTCCCCATGTGGCCATAAGTACTCATTAAGTTTAATTTTGCATTCTGGAGCAGCCGGGGCCAGGTGCCATAAACTGGGATGCTGCTCTGCACATTAAATGTGATTTGATGGATCAGTAACACTATTCCAGATGGGGAGTTTAGGTAGCATAGGTATTTGATGTGCCATGATCAAACACTGAATTGCCACTAGAAATTGCTTTTCAAGTAGGGAATAATTGTGAACAGAATATGGTATGGACTCATTCTAAAACTCTATAGAGATTTACACATTGAGGGCCCTATTGAGTTTGCAAGAGGTTCCTTAGAATCTGCCCAGACACAGATGTGTTGGGTTATAAAGCCCAGGAGTTAAGGTACTCACAACATTGTGGGGCCCCTTGCCCTGTGAGTCTGGACCTACTGGAAAAAGTCTTCTTTTTCTTGATGTTAACTCCTCAAAGATGGAGTTCTTATGGGTTACTTAGTAAAAAAAGATTAGAAAAATCTCTGACCACTGAATTTCTAAAATGTTTACAGTTTGGCAGACCCCTCTAGTGACTCTCTGCTTCAGCAGAGACTCTAGATAATTATAGGTTTCTCTCCTAATTTATGTCTTTGTAATAAGCCACTGTAATGTGGGAAGGGATAAGAAGAGTTTTTGTTTTTGAGAGACTCTATAATGACATGGAGCAGGAGAGCTGATAGTGGCTTGAGATATGATATGGAGGATATACTATCGCTGACATAAGAAGACAAGGTGCTTTTGATTATCTTTACCAAGTGGGATGTAAAATATGGAATTTCCTAGGTTAAAAGCTGCCTGTTAGCTGCTAGGGGCTACACTGATTTGCTTTTTTTGTTTTTGTCCCAAAATTGCAGCTTAAATTGGTATCAGCACCTGATTAAGATACTACTAATTCACAGTTATTGTTTGTAAACTGGACCCATCTCAATTTTCCAGTGGTCAAAATATACATTAACAGGGATATGAGATTCATCACCACCTCTACATCCTGTGAGTCTTTTGTAGTGGCCCTCATCTTTGCCATACTCCTGGGAAGGAAATGTTGTTTTACTCTACTTTTGTCAGTGATATGGGTAGAAGATAGTTCTAAGGACACCTTTCTGGGCCTTCCCATTATAAAAGGAGTCATCACTCTATTGACTCAGTAACCAATGAAGAGTCTGTCAGTTACCAATTGTATCTACTCACACTGTGAATTCTGGGTTGGGGAAATAACTGCGGAGAGATGAGGTGAACTGAGGCCAAGGATCCATCACCTAAGTGCCATAAGCCCCCACTCTGACCAATTGTCCATGATGGCTTTTTGCTGTCTCTGGATATTGGTAGCGGCTCAGACCCAATATCTAGTATTCCTTAGAAGGTCTGGGTATTGTACTTCCTTTAATGAATAGACACCTTAGCAAATAGCTGACTGTTTGTTTGGAAAAAGCTTTTAAGAAGATTCAAAGAATCTATACAGAAAAGTCCTTCATCAGTAAACATATCCTCCCTTTCATAGGTGAGGGCTCAGATTTGTAAAATGGGGAGGAAACTGTGGGTTCCCACTACTGTATTTAAACTTACATTAGTAAATCTAGAATTTTTCCACTAATTTTCAATGAGAAGTTTCTTTATAGGGTTGGTAGTCTGACTGTTCATTTATCCTAAGGGACACCATGATCAAGCAGCCACTGCCACAGAACCCTGATGTTCAAATTGCTCTGATTACCACTCTTTCCCTGTGGCCTCAATCAACCTTTTATTCTGATGGTGACTGTTGCTTATCTAGCACTTATCAGCTCAGAAATCCCATTATTCTCATTTATATCAGAGAAATTATTTTCTCTGTGCATTCCTCCCCCCATTGCTAGTCTTCAGAATTTTCAAGGATGCCGGTGGCTCCTCAACAATGCTTTTCTTCATGTCTCAATGTTGTAAGTGTCCTATGGGCCCTTCTACAAAATGCATTTAAGAAATGATTTATTCTGTTATACATAATAGATCTGTTCTATCTCCTTAAGCCCTAGAACTCCTTCCTTCTCAGTATAACAGGGGAGTTCTGGCATCTCAGTCTACTGCAGACCCTATTGAGTCCAGGTTTCAATTAACCAACCCAGTAGACTGTTGGCACTACTAGTGCATTGGCTCTGCCAACACATTAAATCCTGAATCCTAGATAAGTGTACTGACTTCACTGAAATTATCCCAGTACAGTATTTAAATCCTGTTTTAACATGTTGGGAATTTGCTGCCATACATGTTCTCTGAACTCCTACACTTATAAATTGACAAGATCCTACCAATTTTGGTTTATAAGTGGCATCTTCAAAGAGTACATCTTGTCTATTTTCTGGCCTATTCTGGATTCTAATTATATTTGTGGGCATGGAGGTGAGGAGGTGGTAAGGGAGGCTCCTGAGGAGAATTTGTGGGACTTTATGACAGATTCTTCAGTTGAAATCAGTGTATGATTTTCAGAGAGGGAGAGGAGAGACTGTTTCTACTAACAAGGATGCTTCTTTAGCATAAGGGCATTGAAAATTGGTGCTGCAATATTGCAGTTCTTTTTTATTGCTACCTGAACTTGATTTTCATTCATAAGTGATTTGCTGTTAAAGGCAACACTAGGGGCACCTGGGTGGCTCAGTGGATTAAAGCCGCTGCCTTCGGTTCAGGTCATGATCCCAGGGTCCTGGGATGGAGCCCCACATCGGGCTCTCTGCTCTGCGGGGAGCCTGCTTCCCCACCCCCACCCCCGCCTTCTTCTCTGCCAACTTGTGATCTCTGTCTGTCAAATAAATAAAATCTTTAAAAAAAAAGGCAACACTATATTCCCTTAAAGATGATACAGGTTTTTTGACTTTTCCAATTATGTCTTTAATTTTGTATTTGTGACTTTCAACAAAGCTTTACTTTGTGTACTTTCTCAAGGGTAATCAGAGCAGCCATCTTACCCAAGAATCTTGTAACCACCATTGTCACAATAGTGGTCATATATGTCAGTTCCTTAATCTTCCTGTGCTTTATCTTCTCCTTATTTTCCATTCCTACTATTACTAGTGCAAAAATCAAGCGATTCTGATGCTAGTACATGCCATGAACTACCAGTGTCTCATTTCCCTGGTAATGTAAATGCTGATGACCTTTGCAACCAAATCTCAGAATTCCATTTTTGCATTTGTTTTCTCAGTCCACTTCTGGCAAAAAATATTGTATTAATCAGGATCCTATCAGAAAGGAAAATGCACACTCCAAAAAGGAAAGACAATTACATAAAAGTGGGAAGATGAAGGAAATGAACAAGGGACTCCAAAGCAACCAGGATCTAGCAACAGCTGGGAGCCATTAAAGCAACCTTTAGTTGGTAGAGCTGGAGGAAAAAGCTTTTATGAGAACCCATGTTTTAGAATAGAATCAGCCATATAAGAACTTTGGTCTTAGGTACAGAAATATAGTTATTGTCACACCAAATCTTGTTAGTAGGGAGCAGAGGGAGTATATTCTCTGACTTATTTTCTCTGACAGATTGCTGGAGCATCCCATTAAAAAAACCCTACCAGAATCCTGAGGACAAGAGGGCACATATGATCTAAAATATCTTGGATGGATGTCAAGGCAGAGAGCACATCACTGGGTGGAAGGAAATAGATGTTGAAAGACAACCAGGATGCCATTGAATGTAAGACACACTCTTGATTCAGAGATATTCAAATGGGAAAAATGCCTTAAATATGCTTTTTAAAGTTAATAGGATATGATAATTCAGAAAGAGATAAGAATAATAAAACTATTTAGAAGGATAAAAACTATAGAGCAAGCCCTTGAGGTAGTTGTTTATTTCAATGGTACATTAAATTTGGTATTATGCTTTCTGATGGTAGAAGAAAAAAAAATGTTAAAATAAAAATTTAATTATTTGATTTTAAAATGAAATAAATTAATCTGGATTTTTAAAGATCAGTTTCATGAGGACTGCATTCTGTAAATCTTTGTTTGTGGGTATAATGATTCTAGTCTTCAATATAAAGGAAATCCTTCAAAATAGGAATTTGGGCATGAAAGCTTTTTCAGCAGAAAAAGAATGGCTCTAGGCAAGACTAAGGAGATTAACTCTTGTAGTTACGTTTTTTGTTTGTTTGTTTGTTTGTGTTTTTATACAGTATTAGAAGAGATTGTTGTTTGGCTTCATTTTTGTCTAGCTCAAGGAAAAATTGAAAACTACCTGTAGTTTATTGCTTTAGCCTCAGATTTTCTTAATTTTACCATTTTCCATCTATATGGCACTTGTCCCAAATTGAAAAATTGAAAAAATGAAAAAACAAAAGAAAACAAAAAAACCCCACAGATTATTTTTATATGATATTTTAAATAAAACCCTCAAGAAAATTAATAATGAAGTTATATAAGTGGATATTAAGTAATTTTCATATACCTATTGAACTCAAATTAGTAAAATGATTATAAGAATTTATTTTAGTGAAAATTAAACAGCAGAGACAGAAGGAATCTAAGTAGAAGCTTGGTGAATTACAAGATCTGTATCTGCTAAGACGCTAGTTAAGACATTGACTTAGAAAATTCATAAATTCTCAAAAGTAAGAGAAAATATCACTTAGAAATGTGGTATTCATCCGGTATCATCAAGTACTGTACAGGAAAGATGCTTCTCTACTGGGAACAAATTATACTTTCTTCAGAGAGAAACAAAGGTGGTCCTTCGGAGGAGTGTAGAAATCAAATAATAATTTCAATCTATAATGCCTTTTATCTAAAGAAGTGAGCCATATTCATTCACTAGTTTTCAGAACATACTTACAGTTTGGCTATTGAATTATAATTACTTTTTTTGTTACAGAGAAATTAAGACATAGAGAAGTTGATATAAAAACTACTGAGGTCATTTAAACAGGGTTGAGTTACCAAGAGACATGCCAGTCTTAGTGCCTGATATAATGAGGGACCTTTCAAATAGAATCTGCCCATTCTAGAGTCCCTGTTCATGATGGCAGTTTTAGAAAGCCATATTTATATTACACAATCTCCTCCCCTTTCATACTCAACCATATATGATTGGATCACTTGTAGGTATATGAATTTAGGATACTTCAACTGTGGTAACTTCATCAAGCAGGGATATAATACTTTTTGGAGAAATGAATAAAAATAAAAAAAAATTAGAAGTAAAAGAGAACTGAGGAAACTCATGTAGAATATCTTTAGTACCCCATAATGTTTGCAGGAAGTATTGTAAAATAGAATTAGACTTTCCAGAGAATTAGGGATAACATGCATTTTCCAGCTCCTTTTTATACTTTCAGAATTAAACATTACTCAGTAGATTAAAACACATATAACAGAGTGACAAGGGTCTGAGATTTTACGCAGTTACAAGTCAGGAAATTAGTGTGCTTCAGTTTCATGGATGCTGGTTGAAGACACAATATTCCAGGGTAAGAGACAAAGGACCATTTATTACTCACAGAAATAGCAGTTGTTTGAGTATCCTTATTTTTGTGCCATTTTTCTAAGCCACAATTCCTGCAGGGAGACATGAAGGAAACAAAATGATACTCGTGTGTCCAGTGAATTGCATGAAAAGAGAGGAACATAGAGTTTAGGGAACTCAAATCTCTTATAAGGGTGGTATACATGCCTGTTTTTTTCTCAAGAGAGAAATCTTTCAAGTCTGTAAGCAAACATGTTCTTGTTCTAAGGGAGACATTATCTGTGTCTTCCAAGGATTTTCTCAATATAAACACCTTTAAAAAGATAATCTAGAGCAAATGCAGTTATTTGAGAAACGTGAGAGACCATGGAGAATTGTCTCCCAAGAGAGTGTATCAGATATATAAAATTATTGCTTCATGTACAAGGTACAGAAATGAATAGAACACATGAAAATTCTTTTTATATATATACATATATATAAAACAATATATACATGTGTTATATATATATATTTCATATGCACAGAAATGATAATTCAAGTTTTTCTATATCATCAGACTGTGTTTTTATGCTTCAGTTTATTTCTAGGTACATGACTTTATTAATACCCCTAATGTAACATAGAAGGGTTTTGTTTGTTTGTTATTTTTAGAGAGAGAGTGCACAGGGGGTGAGGGAGTAGAGGGAGAGAGAAAAAGAGAATCTTAAGCAGGCTTCACACCCAACACAGAATTTGACACAGGGCTCAATCTCATGACCTGAAATTATGACCTGAGCCAAGATTAAGAGTTGGATGCTTAGCAAACTAAGCCACCTTGTGCCCTGTAACATACAAGGTTTTTAATGCTAGATGATTAAACTTCATTGTTTAATTCTTTTTCTTGCCTCATTCCTTCATTTCTGTGCTAAATTCAATACCCAAGTTTTCATGACTCTTTCTAAATTGTACATAATAATTTTAATATGTAAGATGGTTTGATTCTGTACCATGCTTTGTTTATTTCTACTAATGTCTCTGTACTTTTTTCATTTTGTTTATTGTGGTAAATTAGACATAACATAAAACTTACTATCTGAACCATTTTTCAATGTACAATTCAGTACTATTAAGTACATTCATTTTGTTGTGCAACTGTCCTCACCAGCCATCTCTAGATCTCTTTTCATCTTGCAAAACTGGAACTCTGTACCTATTAAATAATACTCTGAATGTTATAATCAAGTAAATGGATTATAAGAACAAAATCTACATCAGACACTTTCTACTCAAGGATTCTAATGAAATAATCTGCCTTGAGTATATGGTTAATAGTATGATTATTCCTATATGTGAGTTATTGTGAAGATAAATTCTATTATCCAGAAGTTTAAGACACATTTATCAAATATCATGGAATGCTTGCCTTCTGATAGTCTATAGTTCTATGTATGCTTATTCAGGGTTTACTTGTTGTATCTACAGTTTCCAAAAGAAATACACACAATTATTTCAGGGTCCTGGAATTCTCCTTGCTGCTTGGCTTATACCAATATGTCTTAAATATTAGGCAATGTTTATGAAAAAAATTTTTTCATTGATGGGGCAGTAGTCAACATTTTGGCCCTTCTAACTAAATCCAATCCTGAAACCATGAATTCCTTCAGGGGAAAAACTATTTAGTTGATGCAAGTTTTGTCCATGTTATATTGCCATATTTTCTTCATTTCCAAAATTTGTCTCTCGAGCATCTTCAAAGGGGTTCTGTCAATCCTAACAATTCCAAATGGGCTTGGCTAAAGCTCATGTCTCAGACATACATTTCATTTGTATTTATCTTGGTCATCAGTCTGCTAATCTATATCAGGGTCTTTGTATCCCTTATCATATAAACATTTATCTCAAAATACTTTATTCTGTGATAGGATATTACAGAACTTCTCCAAATTCACTAAGCTCTTACAGTTTCATTATCTTCCTTGTGAACTCAGATGATCTCCATGGTTATTATTCCCTGCAGACACAGTGAGGGTGACCAAAACATTCTCAACTCTATTCTTTCTTAACCATCTTCTGAGGTTAGAGTCACCCATACCATCTCATGGCTTATTTTATTTGCTTTCATTGCATTACTAACCATTTAAATTCTTTTCATCTCTTTTAATCATATAAAGCTTATATTTAGTAGCATTATTTTTTTTTAATTGACAATGACTATCCTGACATATGTCTCTTTATGTAAGTCAGGACTATTCCTTAGGTCTCCAAACCTCTCTATGCTTAAAAATAATTCTGAAGTTTCTGTGAGGAAACTAGTTTGCCTAAGATCATTTTGTCTACCCATCCTTTTCTGTGAGGAAACTAGTTTGCCTAAGATCATTTTGTCTACTCATCCTTTTCAAATATTGTTTGCAGATATTTTTAACAAAACTTCTTTTAGTCTTGACTCAAAATGACAGAACAATTAGAAAGTAAGGTGAGCCTACGTTTGTTACGTAAACAATTGAATAAATTAGATCTCTTAATCTTTTCTACATTAAGGTTGAGTCATTCAGATTGCAATTTGAATATTTGTTGGAGTATTTTCTGCTTTTACATTAAGTATTGGAGAAATATATTGTAGGATATCAGGTATTGTTTTTATTCTGTGTAATACCACCATTATAAAACTTCTTTTTTATTATGGAAATTTTCAAACAAGCACAAACATCTAGAAGAACAGTGTCATACATCCTCTATGTATCCATCATGCATCTTCACAACAGTTATCACTCATGGACAAACTTGTTTCAGTTTTGCCTCTACTCACTCTGCCCCACTGGATTATTTTGAAGCAAATTCTAGGCATAGAATTTCTTTCATTTTTTACTATTTCACAAACGATAAAAACCACAAACGATAAAAATTCTAAACTCACAATCATTATGCCATTATACAATTTAGACATACAGGGCAATTCCTTAAATTAATTAAAAATCCAGTCAGTATTCAGAATGTCACAATTGGTTATCTTTTTTTCTTTTTAAAAAAATTTTATTTATTTATTTGACAGATCACAAGTAGGCAGAGAGGCAGGCAAAGAGAGAGAGGAGGAAGCAGAGAGCCTGAAGCGGGGCTCGATCCCAGGATCCTGGGATCATGACCTGAGCCAAAGGCAGAGGCTTTAACCTACTGAACCACCCAGGTGCCCCTCAATTAGTTATCTTTTCCCCACCATTTCATTTTGCATTGTTTTGGTATTGCTTGGCATATTCCTCTGCTCCCTGAATTTCCTGTCAGCTTATAGTTAAATACAGAGGTCTGGTTAGATTCAGGTTTGATTTTTTATTTTATTTGGTTAGAATTATTTTGAGTGTTAACTCATCATCAGGAGGTAACTAATGTCTGGTTGTCCTTCATTTTATGGTATTAGCAAACATCGATAATCATTGCTTAGATTATTTTTTTCATTATAAATTTATGAAATGGGAGTATTCTAATTTTATTATTTCTTCTTCCTTTTTTAAAGCTGGAATATGGCTGTAAAGAATCAGCTGTTTGAATTGGTTACTCGAAAGTTTTGTTCACAAGGAAAAGGATAAATGCTTGATTATTTTCCTTAGTGTAACATTTTTTAACAGAATTAATTACTTTCCTAGTATTCTTCTAAGGAGACCACTGCATGTATTTTTAAAATATGCTTCTGAAATGATGTAACTAATATCACCCCACTATGGTTATTATTCTTTCTGAGATGCAAATTACCCACATTTGCCTAGTAGAAGGCTTTTTGAGTTAACTCCTGAGTACCGTGACATAGCAATATGTTTTAATAGTTTTATTGTTTTCTTCTATAAGATGCCCCAGACACATCTTGTATATTTCCTTTGCCAGCCATGTAATCACTTATTTCTTTGTGGAGCTCTGCTTTATTTTCACTGGGGAGAAACATAGCTACTACAGTCTCGGCACAAGGGATGCTCATTAGAGCCAGGGTGATTATCTTTTTCCCCTATGCCTTTTCAGTGGACAGACTCAGGGGAAATGTACCTTTTTGAAAATAGACTTCATTTTTTAGAGCAGTTTCAGGATAACAGCAACATTGAGCAGAAACAAAGAGTTCCCATCTGCCCCCACACATGCACAGCCTCTCCCAATATCAACATCTTCTAACAGGCTAGTACATTTGTTACCACCTCTCAAACTGTACTGACACATCATTATTACCAAAGTCCCGTAGTTTATAATAGGGTCACTTTTCATGTTATATGTTCTCTGGCTTTGACAAATGCATAATGACATGTAACTATCATTACAGTACCATACAGAATTGTTTCAGTGTCCTAAAAATCCTCTATATTGTGCCTATTCATCTCTTTTTCCCCTCTAACCCTTGGCAACCAGTGATCTTTTTATGGTTTTCATAGTGTTGCCTTTTTTGTAATGTCATGTTGTAATCATATGGTACATAGCCTTTTCAGACTGACTTCTAGTCCTTCACGTCTTTTCATGGCTTGATAGTCCCTGCCTTTTTAGTGCTGAGTAATATTCCATTGTCCAATATACCACAGTCTATTTATCCATTCACTTACTCAAGGGCATCTTGGTTGTTTTCAAGTTCTGACACTTGTGAACAAAGCTGCTGTAAACATCATTGTGTAGGTTTTTGTGTGGACATGTTTTCAACTCATTTGGGTAAATACCAAGGAATATGACTGCTGGATTCTATGATAAGAGTATGTCTAGTTTTGTAAGAAAATGCCAATATGTCTTCTAAAGTGACTGTACTGTTTTCCATTCCTACCAGCCAATGAATGAGAACGCCTATTGATCCACATCCTTGCTAGCATTTGATGTTGTGAATGTTTTGGATTTTCCCCATTACTTTTTTTTTTCATCTTTTTTTTTATTTTTAATTTTTTATAAACATATAATATATTTTTATCCCCAGGGGTACAGGTCTGTGAATCACCATTACTTGTTTTTAATTAATAAAAAATACACCTTAAGTTCATACTGATATTTCCTGTTGTAACTTGGGTTGCAAGTTTTCATTTACATCTATTGATTTTATATTTAAAAAAATTTTTTTAAATTTATTTATTTATTTTTCAGCGTAACAGTATTCATTGTTTTTGCACCACACACAGTGCTCCATGCAATCCGTGCCCTCTCCAATACACACCACCTGGTTCCCCCAACCTCCCACCCCCCGCCCCTTCAAAACCCTCAAATTGTTTGTTTCAGAGTCCATAGTCTCTCATGGTTCACCTCCCCTTCCAATTTCCCTCAACTCCCTTCTCCTCTCCATCTCCCCTTGTCCTCCATGCTATTTGTTATGCTCCACAAATAAGTGAAACCATATGATAATTGACTCTCTCTGCTTGACTTATTTCACTCAGTATAATCTCTTCCAGTCCTGTCCATGTTGCTACAAAAGTTGGGTATTCTCTTTCTCTTGATCCATAAAACAACTCCTCTCCCCTCTCTCCTCCCCCACTCCCTCTCCTCCTCCTCCTCCTTCTTCTTCTAGAGACAGCATGCACACCCAAACATGTGAGCAGTGTGGGGGGGGAGGGGCAAAGGGAGAGGGAGAGAGAAATACTTAAGCAGGCTCCATGCCCAGTGAAGACTCCAATGTGGGGATTGATATCAGGACCCCAAGATCACGACCTGAGCTGAAATCAGTTGTTGGACACTTAACTGGCTGAACGACCAAGTGTCCCAAATCATAAACCTTATTTCTAATGATATATACATAGATGCTTATGCAGACATATTTATATAACAGTTGAAGGATTCCATTTTGAGTAATAGTTTTCTAGTTCTACACAAATTGTTAAATTAATGCTTATTCTTCTGAACCTTCCCACCAACCACAGACACAAACAAAAACAAAAATGAAAAAAAATCACTAATTAGAGACTTTGGAATCAAGGATCTTATGACTATAAAGCCTCTCTGATAGAACATTAAATCTTAATTACTATCCTTGGTTATATTCTAAAAGCCAAATGACTTTGGGCCATTGAGAAGAAAAAGGCAGTGCCAGATGAGCTCTTAAGACCCTATAATTCATAACCACAATGTTATCTTTGCTTAATGTGTAAAATTTTTATTTTTGCAAGTTCCCTATTTGTTAAAATTAATCCTATTTTTTCTTTAATTGTCAACTAGTTAAGTATTATTTTTTCACTGCAAAACTTATAAAGAGAATAAGTAATTTTGCATGTACTAAAATACTAAGAGTGGGATTTAATCCCTCTGCATATGGCAATGGGTTAGAAAAGACTGCCCCCCTCACTTTTTTTTTTTTAAAGATTTTATTTATTCATTTGACAGACAGAGATCACAAGTAGGCAGAGAGGCAGGCAGAGAGAGAGGAAGGGAAGCAGGCTCCCCACCGAGCAGAGAGCCTGACGTTGGGATCGATCCCAGGACCCTGAGATCATGACCTGAGCCGAAGGCAGAAGCTTTAACCTCCTGAGCCACCCAGGTGCCCGCCCCCCCCCTCACTTTTTTTTAAAGCTCCACACCCATGTGGAGCCCAAGATGTGACTAGAACTCATGACCCTGAGATAAAGACCTGAACTGAGATCAAGAGTTGGACACTCAACTGACTGAGACACCCAGGTGCCCCAAGGAGAGATTGCCCTGATCTTTTTTAGAGAATTTCCAAGGAACCATTAAGAGATACAAACAGAATATCAAATTCTGAATGCTGGGCAGAATGCTTCTGTATCAGAGAGCATATTATGGTGAGACAACTAGAATACTTCTTTGACTTTGAAATAAATTTCTTCCTGCAATTGATTATCAAGCCAAAGCTTAATTTTTCAATGTAGTATACCCTGGAACTCACAAATCTAAGCAAGATGTTCCATCTAGTCATCCCAGCACCATTATCTTTATGTTAAGTAAATTTTCTTTTTTGGGTGGTTTCAAATTAGCAGTTATACAACCAAAGAGAATGATTGCTACTTAATCTGTCTCACTGCTTCACAATTGAGCATTCTGTTTTGTTTCCTGAGGGAAAAAATAAAATCACAAATGTGTTTAGTACTGTCTTGTCTTCCACATTCTATTCATCTATTCACGATATTAGGTAACTGATATGGCATAACTTAGCTCAATTTATACTTTCTGGTAACTAAACATTTACTCTTGAGCAGAGTTTTCATTACTATGATTTCATTATGTTTCACTCATTCTTCATAGACTGCAAATAAATCTTTAGAGGGGCTCTGAGACTATAACAGGGAAGCAATAATATAAACACCAAGTGAATGATTATGTTGTTTAATTGCTTTTATTTTAACATTACTTCCTAAAGTATATTAAAGAACTAGGTTTATAATTTTTTTTTTTACAGGAGAGTGGGTCACATAGCCTGACTAATTATATAGGAAAATTAAAATATTTTTAAAAAATGTTTTTTGGTAATACAAGTAGGATAATTTTTGGTATATGACAACAAAATAGGAATATAATTGTTTTCAAAATTTAAAAAAATTGACCACATTACAGGTCCAATCCTAAGCTACACTATGATGGCCTCTTAAAAAGCTCTTTTTACTTAGAATGTCATGCTTTAAGATGATTTTTGAAAACTAATTACCCAGAAAATATTACTAGAATAAATGAGGATGGTACCTATGGGAGAGAGATGGAAATAGGAAAGATTTTATTGTAACATGGGATCAAATGTCTGTAAATTATTCCAAAATAGATTACCAATTTTAGAATTTAGGACAGTAGCCACAGGTGGAAGGTTTTCCCAGCCGGCACACTTCAGATCCTGGGATCTCAGCACCAATATATACTACCTGTTTCTGAGACTGATTGATCTTGGGAAAACTAAACTCATTTGAGTAAATGTGCAGGATTTTCAACTACTTCCCTTTGTTTCATCCATTTTAAATGCATCTTTTGTAGACAATAAGTGCTGATAAAAGAGTATTATTCCTAACCTAGATTATATAATTAACGTAGAACTTAAAAAAAAAAAAGAAAAAAAGACAGTCTGTACTTAAGTCTGAGTAATCCTTTTTTTCCCTAGAATTGTGCAACATTGAAATATTTAAATGTTAGAAATAGTTCTTTCTAGTTTTTTCTTGTTAATACCATGGAGGACTTAAAGAAGAAGAATCTTTTTATAAGCCTGCAGGTGGTCAATAATATACAAGTCAATAACATAATGGAAAGTCACAATGATTCAGTGTTGGAGTGGGATTTAAAAATATGTCTAGGGTCACATGAGAATGTGGTCAGATTAGGAACCTTTTAGAGCCAAGAAGCGGAGTCTGGGATGGGGTTGAGAATGAGTTATTTTAGTTGAATACCTGATTTAGAATGTGTAGGGCAGTGAAACACTATGAGATCCATAGAATCAGAGCTAAGATCTTCCTATGAAGATATCCCATAAAGCAGAAGCAGTGAGTGCTGGAAAGGAACGCCAAGAAAAAGCTGAGGTTCATGAATTACCAGACCACAAACAGTTACACAGGATGAATAGTACTTAGTCTCTCTGTCATAAGTTTCTCAGTGCTCATAGTATATTAATTATCAGGAACTTCTATGTCAGGTGTTTTTGCACACAATCTTCCCAGCCCATCCCTCTGAAAATCATCTACAAATACATCTATAAATGCATTGCTGAGCCAGAAAAAAAAATTAAGAGAAATTCTCAGAAGGCAAAAATAAAGTGAAGCATCAAATCACTAGTTTCTCTAGGGAAATTCAGTTATTCATGGCTAGCTAGTTCCATGACCTTTATTTTTGATGTGTGGCTGGGGCTGTGAGGTCAAAAGACAAAGCTAGATCATGTTGCATGTCAGAAATCTAACAGAAGACCCTTCAGATAAGGCCAGACCAGGAAAGTTGCATCTTCTGTGAAAGAATGAATAAAAATTAAGTACTCTTTGCAGAGGTTCTGGATGAAGGGAGAAAGATAAAATCTCTCTTGAGAAATCTAAGTGAATACTGACCCTTGAGAGAATTTGTGGTCAATCCCCAAACCCATCATGCTGAAACTGAAAATCATCAAAGAAACAAAATCTTACAAGCATTCAGAGAGAAAGATATACTAAATAAAGGATAAAACATTTTGTTCAACAGACTATTTCTCGTTCTCAGTAATGGTGGCCAGAAGACAGTGGAGTAACATTTTCAAAGTATCATGTGAAAATAAATCTTAATTTAGGATAACATGACTAATAGTATAAATAAGAAAGAGGGAGATAAAAAGACATTTTCAGATATACACAAACTAACAGAATTTTATCATCAATAACCCCTTACTAGAAATATTCTAAAGTAATTACTTCTTAAGACTAGAAAATTATCCTATGAGAAAAATATGTGATTAAGGAGAAACTATTTGGTAAAAATGGATAAATATAAAAAAACACTGTCTATAAGACCAAAAAGTAGTAATATATGATTTTTGAGCAAGAAAAAAAGAACTAAACTCTGCAAAAAAATAGCCTATAGGGCAGTGTTGGGATATTAAACTGTATTGTTTGAGAGGATGAAAATAACAACTTTAGTGATTGAAGAGTGAAGTGGGCATTTAACTTTTATAGCAGACCTTAATAATAACTTTCAAATTAGTAGAGAGAAAAAAATGGATTCAGAAAACAAATCTTAGTCAAGACAAAAGAAAACAGGAAAGGAGGAAGGAGGGTGTATATACATTGTATCATGATTCATCAACTATTATGGCTTCTCTTCTTGCTGAAGCTTATACTTCCCCACCTCCTTGATGTCAGGTTAAGTCATGTAACTTGCTTTGTCTAAGGAGAAGGCAATGTAAAAGCTTCATGGGCCAGGTTATTATTTAGCATTTCTCTTTTTCCTCTGCTGCCTGACTGGCAGAGGAAGCTTTCTAAATCCTGGAGAAGGGGACATGGAGAGCCATTGCCAGCTGTGATGGATTGTCGGGTGAGTGAGAAGCAAATCTTTGCTGTGGTGAGCTCCTGACGTTTTGTTTTTGAAAGCATAACCTACCCATCTTCACTTATATGGGGAAATGATTTGTGATAAAATGTGGGACAAATAGCTATGTGACTTGGGCAAGTTACTTCATCTTTTTGGGTCTTATCTTTTTTTTTTTTTTTGTAAAATGATGTGTTATATAGACAGGAGAATCAAAGAGAAAGTTAAAGGGAAAAGGAAAATCAAAACGTGATCCCATTAATGTTAATAAAACCCTCAAAATAACTACTCTAAACAAAGTATGTATATATCTGCACCTATCCATATCAGTTTGTAAATGCAAAGGGAAAAGTCCAGCAGGACACATTTGTTAACTGTGGTTACTACTAGAATGGGAATAGGATGGGGAGGAAAGTAAAAAAGGCTTAAATTTTATTTTATGTATTCATTATTTGTGATTGATTTTTATGTGTTCATGTATAATTTCTGTCACAAAATGGAATAAAACTAGTGGTGGCAAAAAGAAATAATCCTTGATATTAATGAATGAGAGAAAGAGAGAACTTCCAAGAGAGGGATTTGAACTCAAGACACAACCACTAATTGGGCAATTGAAACCAAAATTCAGGTGTTCAGTATGGACATTATTTACTTTAGACCAAAGAAAGTTTTTTTTTCTTTTCCCCCTGTCTGTGTATGGAATCAATTATATATGAACAAAAGCATTTCATATCCCACATGCTTGGAAAGACATCATTATAAACAGGAATGGAGGCTACCATTTGCATTGTTTCTGCAAATTTTGATAAAGGGAGGCTGAGGGTGTCCAAGATATAAATGTGAATGTTTACAAAGGTTGATTGATGTGTTATCTCGAAGAAATATTAAAAGAAAAAATACATGCCCCTTTACACAAAAAACTGGCATGGTAGCCATTGAAAAACATTTTGAACTTAGTACAAATATGGCAAAGGATCACCAGAGCAGCTTTTTACTAAACATATCACAATTAACTGAATATACATTTAGTGAGGACACACCATAAGCCAGGAACCGAGATATACAGAAGTGATTAGAACTGGTACCTGCTTTTAAGGAACTTAGGGTCTAAGAAGAAAAACACTCACATAATCAGGTAATTAAAATTACCAAAATTTGGTTAATGCTTAGCTTAAAAAAATTCTAAAGGTCGTCTAAGGAAAAGCCATCACATAATCAAAAGTTCAAGATCTAATTTTTAGTTCATACATTTGCAATGCTTTTCCATATTATCATTTTACACATAGCCAAGACTATCATGCTTTCAAAAAGAACAAAACAGAATGGAAATTTGTTTCTGTAATTTTTTTCAAAGTTATTTCTATGAATGAACTTATTTATGTACTTTAAACTGACCACAGAAAACAACAAAGGACAAAACTGAAACAGAGGTCTAGAGCTATACTGACCTGAGTGAAGAATTGAATGGTTATTTAGATATACATCATAAAAACGTCATATTATGTTTTAATCATTTTTTTAAAAAGCAGTTTAGGAGACATAGTTGTACTGCACTGATCTGCTTACTTTTTCATAAGCCATTCCTTCCCAATGCTTTTCAATCTTACTCAGAAGTATTTTTATGAGAGTAATCGGAAAATAAGCTTCAATGAGCTTCCATTTCCGATACTTCTCTAAAATGAACATTGATCAAAACCCTTCTTAAATTAAGCCAAATTGGGTCCTCTTATAGGTCTTAAATATTGATATCTTGAGTTTCTCTAGTTAGGAATAGAGAGAGGAAAGCAGTTATTTGGTATGCATACACATAAAGATAATATAGTGGAAGGGAAAAACTGTGGACTAAGAACAGAAGATTGGTAAGTGACTCTTAGGTACAGAAGTTACCCTCAAATGGATTATTTAGATAGAGGTGGGAACCAAAATATATGTTGATACCCCAAGGATGAAAATAGCATGAGAAGCTATTTTCACACTGGACTTGAAGAGAAAAAGGGAAAAAGTATTGGTGGAACCTTGTGAGAATGGGAGGCATGGCTTGCATCAGAAGCAGAGGCCATAGAGGGCATTAAAGTAATGAGGGAACTGAGAGAAGAAGTACCCATTTTCCTGCCTTCTGATCTAGTATGTCCTCCCACTTGAAACCAGAGGGTAAAGCATTCAGATAAAAGAGTTTGAAGAGTTCATCCCCTTGGGTCACAGAAAACTGAAGCAAAAGTTGGAGAATGAATGTTGTGGGAGAGGTTCACACAGATCACCAGAGAAGAATTCTTAGTGCCTGATACCTGTAAGTGCTTCAAGTTTTAAGTAAGATTTTCTGTGTTGTAATTTTTTGTAAACTGTGATAGCTCTTGCAAAGTCAGATGAGATTCTAACACATTTAACCAGACTATAAACCTCTCCACTATATCAAAGAAGAGCTAGAGGGACCGTTCCTTCACTTCTCCAAAGACTGTTATAACCTTTCCCCCTTCTTTTCTTCTTCAAGGATGCTCTTGAGATTTATTCTGAACACATTTTAAATGGGTAAAATATTGAGCATGGGAAGGAAATAACTTACACTATGATTTGTCCTAGCAATCACAGCTCCCAGACTAGCCTAGAAATTATCTAATTATAAATAGGTATTATCACAAAATACCCATCATCAGCTATATTATGTTTTCTTTCTCTAGTGTCTCCTGAAAATACATTTCACGTGAAATTCCTCATGATATGTTATTTATCATCATTTTATTTCTGCTCTGAATTTTGCTTAGCTTAATAAAGGCTTATGTTTTATGAAAGCAAGTAGAAGGATGGCATGGGAGAAAAGCTACAGAAAAGCCTTTAATGTCAGAATTTTCTCACATTAATTCCTGACACACTCATTGCTTTTTAACCAGGTGTGCTAGCCATACCTGCTGGACACTTGTCCAAGTCCTGATTAGTGTTTGACTCCCATCACAGCCATTTCCAGAACAGTCTCTTAAGCAACTTCAAGAACGAGTGCATAATAATGCAGTGATTGTTGCATAGACAGTTTAGTCCATAAAATTATCACATTCTGTGTTGGCAAATAATGAGAGCTAAACTTTTATTTAGATTTCCAAAATTTGATTGTATATGAATAAACTATGTTCAAAACATAAAGTTATTTTGTAGTGAACCTTCTCATTTCTATGTACTTCTATTCTCTACTACAGCTGTATCCATGAACTTCAGTTCTGGACCATAATCTGTGACCTGAATTAGATCACTCATTTCTCCTCTCGATTCCCGGTCTTGATTGGAATGTTGCGCTCATATTATGACAGTTAATATGCTTGAGTCTGCAAGTACAAGCTCTGAAATTAATGGTGGCTTAAGCAATTATTATCTCAAATAATAAATCCAGGGGAAGATGGTTCCAGGGCTGATTCAGTACCTCAGTGAAGTCATCAGGAACCCACATGTTTTTCATTTTTCCACTCTGCTGTGTGAATATTAGCTTTCCTCATTCTCATAGAAAGCAACAGCTGTTCTGAAGGGGTGAATTTGTTTCTCTTTTTATTGGGAAGAAAACCTTATTCTTTAAGCTTCCAGTAAACTTCTCCTTATGGATCATTGGCTAAAACTGGTCATAGGACTACTCTTAATCTAATCACTGACAAAGGGGTTTGGGGGTTTTATGACTGGCTAAATTGGATTGATGACTTGAATTATGACTTGAATTGGAGCCTGAGCAGAGGACTCTAGATTTCTGGACAAAACCAGTGAAAGGATCATGGGGAAGATCACAGTTGAGTAGGCAAACAAAGGAATCTGCTAGACATAAGTACTTCTGTGATCTTTGTTGTACTGAATCCACTGCTTTGGCATATATGGCAGCCTCCTTCTATTTCTCTCCCATTGCAATTTCCTTCTCTATATTGTAATATTATAGACATTGGAAAATAAAATTCCACTTTCTTATTACTATGGGTGGCCATGAGACACATTTCTGGCAAGGAGATAATGAGCCTCGTGTCTGAGGAGGACTTCCTATTCTGAATAAGAAGGCAAAACACTGCGAGGGTTTGCGCTTTGCCCTTCCTTTTTGTCTTTGTTCCTTAATTCTGCTCAGATAAAGATGCCTGAGTTGAGGTGCACAGCCAGCTTGCAAACATGAGATTGAAATGCTATGCTATGGATGGTAGCACAGAAGAGTAGGATAAGTCTCTGAAGATGTCCCTGAGCCTCCTCACCAACCTTAGATTGCTGGTGAGGGATGAAAAAATAAACAAATAAGCAACAAAAAAATCCTATAAGTATCTGAGCCATTATTTACATGTTATAGGTAGTAAAACACAGTTTCTGATTGATATATTAGCTATCCACTCTGTCTATTTACTTATTTTTATTGAGCTGGTCTATTCTCATGGTAGCCTATGAAACACATGCTTATATTTTTAAAGCCTGATCCTATTATTCCATCTTGTTGAAACAAAACCAATAGTTTCTAAAATGCAGTTTTTGGGGGAAACGGCTTATCACTTCTCTGCTCAAAACAATTCTAGAATAAATGGCATCCAGGTTTCTATCTCGTGGCTCTTGCCTGGGTATCCAGATTTATCTCTTGCTTTCTTCCTATTTATACAGCAACCATGCCCAGTTAGTCTCCTTTAATCATATTCTCTATTTTCATACCTGCTCCTTTTCTCTTCATGCTGTTTTTCTTTGCCTAGAATATCTTTTAATGTTTTTTTTTTCCACACTGTTGAAAATTTTCCCCATCTTTATGACCTAATCAAAGTGAATTCTTCTCTAGGATACATCCTACTGCTTAGAAGCATGTTCCATACACAGTTAGTGCCAAGAAAGTGTTAGGTATTATTATCTCTCCCTCTCTTCAGTTATGGGAAACATACTTTAATCAAATATAAATTGTGCTGTTTAAAAATAATTTCAGGGGGCACCTGGGTGGCTCAGTGGGTTAAAGCCTCTGCCTTCAGCTCAGGTCATGATCTCAGGGTCCTGGGATCGAGCCCCGCATCGGGCTCTCTGCTCAGCAGGGAGTCTGCTTCCTCCTCTCTCTCTCTCTGCCTCTCTGCCTACTTATGATCTGTGTCTGTCAAATAAATAAATAAATAAAATCTTTCAAAAAATTATTTCATGAAGTTACTTCTAGAAAATTTTGATCTTTTTGAGAGTAGACTTTATTTGCATTGTAGGTGGTCAGTTAATAAATTGCACTCTACTTGGTTAGACTTGAACTGTGTGTCATAACTTTTATCAGTTTTCATTATAGAAGGAAGGATAAAACTAATCCATGATGTGGAAGTCTCAGCAGATAGAGAATCCACAAATGATTTTTGTACCATTCTTCACACAAAGATATGTAACTATCGACATTTAGTTTAATTTGGGCTATCTGTAGGATTAAATTTTCTATCACTCTTTCTAATCCCTTCTTATCCATACTTTAAAAAGTAATGCAGTGACTTGAATAGGCTTATGGCTATTAAATAAGTTGAATCAATGATTTATAAACTTCCATAATAGAGGCAGCAGGGCCAGATAGGTTCACTGGTGAATTCCACCAAATATTTCAGAAGGAAATCATACCAGTTCTCTACATAATTTCGTTCAGGATATAGAAGCAGGGAGAATATGTCCTACCTCATTCTGTGAAGCTGGTATTACCCTAAGAACTAGGGAAAGACATTATAAGAAAAGAAAACTACAGACCAGTTTCAATAGATATAGAAGAAGCATTTGATGGCTAAAATTAACAAGTCAGGAAATGACAGGTGCTAGCGAGGATGCGGAGAAAGGGGAACCCTCCTATACCATTGGTAGGAATGCAAGCTGGTGCAACCACTCTGGAAAACAGAGTGGAGGTTCCTCAAAAAACTGAAAATAGGGCTACCCTATGACCCAGCAATTGCACTACTATACCCTAAAGATACAAATGTGGTGCTCTGAAGGGGCACATGCAGCCAAATATTTATAGCAGTGGTGTCCACAATAGCCAAACTATGGAAAGAACCTAGATGTCCATCAACAGATGAATGGATAAAGAAGATGCGGTATATATACACAATGGAATACTATGCAGCCATCAAAAGAAATGAAATCTTGCCATTTGCAACGACGTGGATAGAACTAGAGGGTATTGTGCTTAGCGAAATAAGTCAATTGGAGAAAAACAACTATCATATGATCTCCCTGATATGAGGATGTAGAGATGCAACATGGGGGGTTTGGGGGATAGGAAAAGAAAAAAATGAAAGAAAATGGGATCGGGAGGGAGACAAACCATAAGAGACTCAAGCTCAAAAAACAGATCGAGAGTTGCTGGGGTGAGGGGGTCAGGAGAGGGTGCTGGGGATATGGACATTGGGGAGGGTATGTGCTATGGTGAGTGTTGTGAAATGTGTAAACCTGGCGATTCACAGACCTGTACCCCTGGGGATAAAAATACATTTCACGTCTATAAAAAAATTTTTAAAAATTAATAAATAAAAAAATCTAAAAAAGAAAAAGAAAAGGCATTTGACAAAATTCAACATTCCATTCATAATGAAAACTCTCAGTAAACAAGGAAGATAGGAAAACTTCTTCAGCTTGATAAAGAACATCTACCAAAAAAAAGTATAACTAATATTATACTTAAGGGTAAGAAACTTGAAGTTTTTTTTCACTGAGATTGGGAGCAAAACAAAGTTGTCTCCTCTCACTATTGCTTTTCAACATTGTGCTGGAAGTTGTAACTAATACAGTACAAAAAAGGGAAATAAAAGATACACAGATTGGAAAAAAAAAGAAAAAAAAGACACAGATTGGAAAGGAAAAAATAAAACTGTCTTTGTTTGCAGATGGGATGATTATCTATGTAGAAATTCTGAAAAAATAGACAAAAAAATCCTGGAACTAATAAGTTATTGTAGCAGGATTGTAAGATACTAGGCTACTACACAAGTCAATCATTTTCCTATATACTAGCAATGAAAAAGTGGGATTTGAAATGTGAAAAGTACCATTTCCATTAGCACCCCCAAAATGAAATACTTAAGTACAAACCTAACCAAATATGTGTTAGATCTATATGAGGAAAACTATAAAATTCTGATGAAAAATTTCAAAGAAGACTTAAATAAATGAAGAGAGATTCCTTATTCATGGATAGGAAGACTCAATATTGTCAAGGTGTCAGGTTTTCTCCAAGTTGACCTAAAGACTCAATGCAAAACCTATCAAAATCCCAGTAAATTGTTTTGTGGATATTGATAATCTAACATTTAAATGGAGAGGAAAAGACCCAAACAAGCCAATACTATACTGAAGAAGGAGATCAAGTAACACCACGTAACTATAAGACTTACCAAAGAGCTACAGTAATCAAGACTCTGTGGTGTTGGTGAAATAATAAACAAATAGATGAATGGAACAGAATAGAGAATCTAGAAATAGATCCACACAAATATAGTCTCTTAATCTTTGACAAAAGAGTGAAGGCAATACAATGGAGTAAAATAATCTTTTCAACTAAAGATGATGAAACATAAAAAGAGAGGGGAGAAATATAGGTGTAGGTTTTATAGTCTTCACAAAAACAATTTAAAATGAATCACAGACATGCATGTAAAGTGTGAAACTATAAATGTCCTAGAAGATAACATAGGAGAAAACCTAGGTGACCTTGGATATGGTAATGAAATTTTAGTTACAAAGAAATTATTTATAAAGTAAATAATTGTTAAGCTGAACTTCATTCAAATTTTAAAAAGTCTGCTCAGCAAAAGACACTGTCAAGAGAATGTAAAGATAAGCCACAGGCTGGGAGAAAATATTTACAAAGACACATTTGACAAATAGGTATTATACAAAGTATACAAAGAACTCTTAAAACCTAACAATAAGAAAACAAACAATCCAATTAAAAGAATGGGCCAAAAATCTTAGTAGACTACTCATCAAGGAATATATACAGATGGCAAATAACCATTTGAAAAGATGCTCTGTGTTTTATGTCATCTGGGAAATGAAAATTAAAACAAGATCCCACCATGCATCTATTAGACTACCCACATCCACAACTGACAGCACTGAATGCTGGCGAGGATGTGGAGCTATATCAATTTTCATTCATTGCTGTTAGGAATGCAAAATGGTATAACCACTTTAGAAGACACTTTGGCAGTTACTTTCTTACAAAATAAAACCTACTTTTACCATACTGTTTATCAGTTGTGCTCCTTGGTATTTAACTAAAGGATTTGACAACTTATGTCCATATAAAAATCCAACATGGGTGTGTACAGCCATTTTATTCATAATTGCCAAAACCTGAAAGCAAACAAGATGTTCTTCTGGAGGTGAATAGATGAACTGTGGTACATACAGACAATGGAATATTATGTAGCACCAAAAAATAAATGAGCCATGAAAAGCCATTAAGCCATGAAAAGATGTAGAAGAAACTTAAATGTATATTATTAAGTAAAAAAGTTAACCTGAAAAGACTGCATGCTTGTGATTCCAACTCTATGACATTCTAGAAAAGGCAAAACTATGGTGAGAGTAACAAGATCAGTGGTTGCCTAGGGCTTGGGAGGAGGGAAAGATGAAGAGGTGGAGCACAGAGGATTTTTAGGGCAGTGAAAACTACTCTGTCTGATTCTCTAATGATGGATGCATGTCATCATACATTTGTCCAAACCCACAGAATGTACAACACGAAGAGTGAACCATAATGTAAACTATGAATTCTAAGTGATAATGAGGTGTCAGTGTAGGCTAACCAATTGTAAGAAATGTATCACTTTGATGGGGGAGTTGATAATGTGTCTCAGCAGGGCGTATATGGGAAATCTCTGTACCTTCCTCTCGATTTGCCGTGAACCTTAAACTGCTCTAAAAACTAAAGTGTATTGTAAGAAGTTAATGCAGTACATAATTGTCTTTTGTTCTTCATTATGATGTGCATATATTCCAAAGTTCCTGAAATAATATCTGACAAGTTAGTTAAATTAATGAAAATGATAATAACTATGATAAACTCCTCGTATTTATAAACCACTCATGGGACAAACTATATTAATATGTTAACTAATTGAACATCGTATGTAGATTGACAACATGCTTTTTCATATTAATAAGGTAATACTAAATGATCATTAGTAATATGAAGGAGATACTCTGAGAGATTATGTCTTTGTTTTAATTTTTTAAGTAAAAATTTTAAATTTTTTATTCACAAGGTTAAGATTTTTATTTTATTTATCTTAATAAATATTTTATTTATCATTTTATTTATCTTAACATGCACTATTACATTATTTTCAAGTGTATAACACAATGATTTGACAACACTACACATTATGGTATGTTCATCAAAAGTGTAGCTACCATCTGTCACTATGCAATGCTATTTTGCCTGTGCTGTACCTTTCATTCCTGCAACTTATTCACTCCATATCTGGAAGCCTATACCTCCCACTCCCTTTTACCCATTTCACCCATCCCCCCCTTCAACCACCAGTTTTTTCTCTGTATTTATGGATTTGTTTCTGCTTTTTTTTTAAATTGTTCATTTGTTTTGTTTTTTGGGTTCCACACAGAAATGAAATAATATGGCATTTGTCTTTCTCTGTCTGACTTATTTCACCTAGCATAATACCTTCTTGGTCCATCCATATTGTCACAAATGGCAGGATCCCATTATTTTTATAGCTGAATATATATATATATATATATATATATATATATATATCTCACGTCTTCTTTACATGTTCATCTATCAGTGGACATTTAGGTTGATGTCTTTGTTTTTTATTTTATTTCCATGTCTGTGCCTATTTCCATTTTTCCATTTGCTATCATGGTTTGCATAATCATCTCTCCCAGAACTATGTCTGCCTCCCACCTGCACTGAAAATGTTTACCACTTTTCTGGATTTCTAGTTGCTGTGCCCAGACAGACTGCTTCTTAATACTAACAAGGGCTGATGTTTTCTGAAACAGGTCAGAGCTGGTCCTTCTAGATGGATCATCTTTCTGTCCCAGCCTTTAACTCTGGTTGCCGATGAAGCAGATTTTTGGCCACCTTTTCCCTTTACTGCATTTATTCTGTGATTCTTCTCACTTGACTCTGCCTGAGGCATAGTGGTAAAACCCCTCAACAATCAATAGATTGCCAAACATGCTTAGGGAACTAGTTTCTGGGTTTACCTTTTTTGTTTAGAGTGGATACAAAGCAGAAAGAAAAGCACTTAATTGATTGCTGTGCTTTAAGTAAAGAAACATTGATTTTTCTCATAGAAGTAGTCAAAATTCATAAGAAAAAAACATCATAGAGTACGGAAAAAGTACCATCACAGAAAAAAAATTAATATTTGGAATCTTAAACATGATCTATTTATATTTTATTTGCTCAAAAAAGACCAGCCATACCTTTGGTTCTGGGTGAAACCATATGGTCCAGTTTTGTATCATCAAAACTTTTATATCAAATAACATCTCAGGTAGGTGTTGTTGTTTATTACCAAGTGGCCAATACCCATAAAAACAGCCAGACTCACCATCTACTCTACATCAGCTTTCTGGGCTTTGGCTAGTTGGCAGATGGTCCATATAGTTAGAGTCAGTATCCAGTTATTTTTAGCTTTGTACTGCCCATTAGCTGATTTCATGAATGTTTTTGTGACAGCCACAGGGTCTCCTGGTATGATCCTATCATATCTGGGCAATTGGTGAGTGGTAAGACAGAATTTGGAGAAGTCTAAGAAGTTACCAAAGGGAGTTTGGTATCCTGACCTTATTTGTAAACATCACTGCAGTCCTGATCTATACCTAATAGCCTTGGTTATCTGAAGAAGCGTATCTTCACTCTCTCCAGTTTAGTCTAAGTCCCAGAATATTTTCTCAGCTTTGTAGAAACAAAGAGTTGGAAATCATAAAAACAAAGAGTTGGAAATCAAAAAAATCATAAAAATACCTATTGATCTTATTGTCCCAGAAACTTGAAGACTAGGTCCAGTTATCTCCAGAGTGTTGGACAAACCCATGGGTTACATTAAGGGGCTTCATGATTTCCCACTGCTTTATGCCCTTGAGAATTAAAGTGGCTATTTTTGTTTGCTCTTCTTTTCTATACTTTTCTATTTTTCTTCTTTTCTTAACTTCCTTTCTTCCTTTCCTTTCCCTTCCCTGCCCTTCCCTTTCCGTCCTTTCCCTTCCCTTCCCTCCCCTCCCCTCTGCTCCCCTCCTGTTTCCTCTCCTCTCTCCTCTCCTCTTCTTTCCTTTTTCATATTAAAACTTCTATGGCCATTCTTTTAACAACGGATTTTTCTATTCCACCTGTCCTAGTTTTAACAAGGCCTTCCTAGAAGTCCAGGCTGTATATTTAGTGTTACTCTAAAATTATTTTGATCAAAGACAATTAGTGGCAAGTTCATGTTTAATTTCTGGTTCATACAAATACTTTAGCATTTATGAGTGATAGGCCTATTCAATATCTTTAAGTGCTCAAGTAGAGGAAAGATTTCACATCTTCAGTATTTATGTTTATATTAGTGATGCTTATTGTAGAAAATGTAGAAATAAAAAATTCCATTAATACTAGGAGATTTCTACTGTTTATTCCTCCATGTGCTTATCTATCTAACTCTACCTTTAGCTATAGTTATATCATGAATTAGTCATATTCTTTTAACTTGATATTATAATGTAAGCGCTTTTTTCTGTCTTTTTGTAGACCTCATGATTAAGGATATTTTTGCATACTTTTTCAATTTGAATATGGGGTTCTTTACTTAAGTGGTTCCCTCTTGTTAATCTTTAAACTTGATCCCATTAATGCAGTATAACAAATAATTTTATGGTAGTCATAGTTTCACATTAATCTTTGATTGAACTTCTATTTCCTTAGGATATCCTCTTAGAAGGAAAATTATCCATAAGCAGTATAAATGATACAATGTCTTCTAATAGAATTTGTTGACTTGTTCCAGATGTTTATAAATGTTTATAAGCCAATTTATAAACCTCCCATTAACATCTAGGGGTGTATTTCAATATGTCCTCAAGAATTATCAGAAGTTTCTTGGATGTGATTATCCTTTTTAGGACATAAAGTAAGGGGTGCCTATGTAGCTCAGTTGGTTAAGCATCTGACTCGATTTCAGCTCAGATCTTGATCTCAGGGCTGTGAGTTCAAGCTGTACACTCATCTCCATGCTTATAAGAATAATAATAATAATTAAATTAAAGACATCATACTAAATCATCATGGGCCTCTATTATCAGAGGTTATCCAGTCTACCCACCAAATTTTGAATAGATTTCATATAAGTAAAGCTAGTCAGATGGTCCAGTTTTCTTGTCAAATAATTTATTTTTATTGTATCCTAGTAATTTAGAACTGGACTTCATGGAACTAAAAGCTGTCATAGGGGTGAAGTAACAGGAAACAGAAATCGAATTTTCTTTGCTTGGCAAGTTACTTCACTCCTACTGAAGAACAGGTTACTAATTTATTTTCATCTTTAAATCCCATCAGAAAGTTAGAGCACTGAGGAAAGAGCCTAACTAAACTCTGCCCTCCTTTATGGAATAAGAAACTTTGATCAATTTCTAATTAACCATATTATAACAATATATACTAATTAAGCACTGTAATACAGGCTTTGTCAAGCCTTTTCAGTGAACTTCAGCATCAAATAGAAGCAATGGTGCAAAGGTTAACTAGAAATAAATTGTCATACTGGAGTAATGTCTTGCAAGTTCTGGGACTACCATCTCGGTAAAGTGGTACAAGTAATGAATCTTTCCCTTCTGCCAGCCCTGAGCTGCCCTTTCAGGTCCCAAGGTGCTCACCTTCCCCTGCACTCCCAGTCAGCAGGCAGATCTGAGGTGATCTCTTGACTGAACGCCGAAACATATTTAAAATTTTAGATGCATCTTATCGGTGACACTGATTTTCCTAAGGAAGTATTCTGCCACAGCATTTGAAAAACTGAGAGAGAAAACAATCTTTCCCTTGTCAATGAACATAAAACTAATAAAAGAGATGCTTTTCGTAGCTACAGAAATTTTCACTTGTAATGTTTGGGTCCATAAGCACACCTCATTGAATACTATCCTGTTCATTCAGATCTGTAAATTTGCTAAGGCTATCAAAATTAAATTTCAGATTACTTTAATTCTAAGTCCCATTTTTCTCTGTGCTAGCTGCCATTCATCACTCCATCCCCCCAGGATCTTTTCTCTCAGACCTATATGCAGTGGTCACCCTCTCATTGTTTCCTGATCTTCAGTCTGATTATTTGCTCCTTTCAGATTGTGAGGTGCCCGGAGCAGGGGGTGGGGGTGGGGTGGGGGGCTCACATATGATCTCTCCTGAATCCCATAAAGGAATCAGCCTAGGGAGGTTTCTTCCTCATTGTGGCCTCTCCTCTTCATTATTTGCTCAACCTAGAAAAAAATATTAGTGACATCCCCTTTTTCTTCTTTCTCACAAACTCACCTGACATCTCACTATTTTTTTTTCCCTGTCTGCTAAGATGTTTGTGTTGGCTTCTGCCTCTAAGAATTAGGAGCCTCCCCCAACCCCATAGGGACCTTATAGTTTTTGCCCTTTGTATTCTATGTTTCACATACAGTTTAAATGTAAACCAGCTGCTTATTTTATGTGTTGTGTTAGTCACTGGTTACATAGTATCCTTAGTCCTCCACCCCATGGTGTAAGTAGGGACAATAATGCTAGGTTCTATCTATCTGAGTGTCTATAAGATATTTCTCTATCTTATGAGGAATAGTATCATCCTGATTTTTTATCCCAAACTCATCATTCATGGAAAGTTCCAAAAGAGCAATCCTCATCACCATATGGGCAGCTGTATGGGATGACCCTTTTAAAGAAAATCCTTTTAACTTTCCCTATTCAGCTTCCCTTTGTTCCAGTTTCTTGTCCTAGTACACCAACATATTTTTTTCTTGTACTCAGAAAACTTTATGATTAATGACACCTTCTATGAGGTCAGTTTACTTATCTAAACCATGCTTGGTAACTATATTATTAATATCAACCTTTTTATTTCACATACTGCATTTTCATAATCAGAGAAGTAAAAGTAGATTTGTACATGCTTGACATTCCATTCCAACTGCTTATGGGATTTTAGGCTCTTCTAGTAAATTAATCTATGAACCACTTCCCTGACTTTTATGTTTTATTTCTATAGAAATTTATGTCATTTTGGTATTTGAGGGATGGATAAGAAGACACATGTGGATTTAATTGGTATACCAGGTACTTAAGGGTAGATCTAGGTTTTATAGGGTTCAAAGCTCATTCAATTTGGGTAGCTTACTTTAAGGAAAAGAATGAGAAGTTATGAATACATAACTCAAGCCTCTGAGGGGGATTGTGAGGTCAGAGCCCTAAAGAGTCAGTTTCTTTGACTCCATGGTAAATACATCTCTGTAGCCACTTTATTATTGTGCTTAGATACATGCATGGAAAGTATTTACAGGATTAGCTAACAGGCATAGTAGGTCAGTATTGCAATATTCTGTATAGACAAGAATATTGGATTTACTCCTATGGTGAAGTATCTAAATTACTTTTTTTGCTTTCTTTGATTATAATCCTGTTTCATACTGGTTGTGAATTGCTGTAGTGATGGGGGTTGGATTTAGGAAAGGTTGGAGAAATTAATGTAAAATATAAAAGGGTAATCTATAAATTTTTTGTGAATGTATTCTCTTATGAGTTGAGCTTGAGACATTTCTTTATCTGTTGCTGTGTTGCTATCTGAATGAACAATAGAGTTCTTAATCTGTGGCACCCAAATTGGTCTTTTTGTTTGTTTGTTTTGTTTAAATTCAAATTGATTAGCATACAGTGTATTATTAATTTTGGGGTGAATTTAACGATTCATCAGTTGCACATAACACACAGTGCTTATTGCAACAAGTGCCCTTCTTAATGACCATCACCTAATAATCCCTTCCTCCTACCCCCTCTCCCCTTCAGAAATCTTCAATTTGTTCTCTGTAGTTAAGAGTCTTTTATTGTTTGTCTCCCTCTCTGTCTTTATCCTTTTATTTTTTTCTTCTCTTCCTGTATGTTCATCTCTTTTGTTTCTTAAATCCACATATAAGTAAAATCATATGGTATTTGTCTTTCTCTGACTGACTTATTTTGCTTAGCCTAATATCCTCTAGCCTCATCCACATTGTTGCAAATGGCACAATTTCATTCTTTTTGATGGCTGAGTAGTATTTCATTATTTATATGTGTATATATCTTCTTTATCCATTCATCTGTTGATGGACATCTGGGCTCTTTCCATAGTTTGGCTATTGTGGACATTCCTGCTATAAATAATGGGATACATGTGCCCCTTTAAATAACTATGTTTGTATCCTTTGGATAAATTCCTAGTAGTGCAATTGCTGTGTTGTAGATTAGTTCTATTTTTAACTTTTTGAGGAACCTTCATACTGTTTTCCAAAGTGGCTACACCAGTTTGCATTCCCACCAACAGCGTCACAATGTTTTTCTGTAGAGATAGGGGTCAGTTTCAGTATGATAGCAATCTCTATTCCGAGGTATTTATCAGTCACCCACCATATGCAAGGTACAATACTGGATACCAGGGAAAAAATAAACTGTGTGAGAGACTATATATAGTGACTTAGAAAAAAGACATAAACTGACAAATGAGTGTTAAATGTAGTGAGAGGGAGGTACAAGTATTCTAGAGTCTCTTCAAAGAAGAGAAAGATGTTAAGCAGAATTTTAAAGATAAACAGAACTTAGAAAAGTGAAATACCATGCAGTGAAGTGTGGGTCTGTTTTGGATCTAAATTCCAAATTACTTTTTATATAAATAACAAATGGAGATTGTGATCCTTAGAGGTATGTCTATGATTTTTTAAAGATTTTATTTATTTATTTTTTAGAGAGAGAGCATGAGTGAGGAGAGGCACAGAAGGAGAGCAAGAAAGAAAAATCCCAAGCAGACTCCCCGCTGAGCAAAGAGCCTGCCATGGGGCTTGATCCTAGGACCCCGAGATCACGACCTGATCTGAAATAAAGAGTCAGACACATAACTGGCTAAGCCACCCAGGTGCCACAAAGGTATGTCTATTTTTAGGAATGTTCTTGAATTTAGAGAGTTTCCTCGGAATGACAGGCCCGTCAGCAAATGAACTTACATTCAGCGTTCATTTGACTGTGTCCACTCTGCATCCAATGGGACAATTGGTTGCTTAATCATTTTTATGCCTACTCAAGTCCAGTGATTTGGAGGGAAAATGGCTTAACGTCACTCAGTCATTACATCATAGAAAGATGAAATTATAAGAAACAATTGAGGTCACATAGATGCGCCTTTTCATTTTAATGGTGAAGCAGACTCAGAAAGGCAAAATGACTCAACATCATACATCTAGTAATGGAATTAGAACCAAACAAAAATTGGCAGATATTTTTTATCTCCAGAGAGGAAAAGGAAGAAACAAAGCACTATTGTTTTGGAGATGCTGAATTTGAACTGCTTGAGTGAGGTTCACAGATGATGTCTAAGAAATACTTTGTTGATTATGTCTGGATTTCAGAGAAGTGGTTATTCAAGTGAATAAGGATCTCAGAACTTTAGAATATAGATGGGTATGAAGATCCCCCTCAAAGGAGCACTTAGATATCTTAAATATCACTTAAAAGAGGAAATTGTTCCAAATGTTGTGAGTTGTACCTTGAAAAAGAACACTGCATTATCTTCTCCCAAGTTCCTGTCACCCAGCTTCTGGCCCATCGTCATAGACATACACATTCTACAAAGCAGTTTATGACATTAATTTATCACTCATTCAGAAATATTTATAGCCAGGCCCTACTTCAGGTGTTATGGATAATGTGGAAAACAAAGCAGATAAGGTCTCTGTGTTCAGGTAGTTGATATTACTATCAACTATCCCTAAGTTAACAAATAAGTTGAATTCAGCAAGTGGGAAATTCAAGATAGGAAGTTCAGATAGTGGGAAGTATTCAAAAAATTAAAGAGTGTGATGTGATGAGAGTTCTGAGGCTGAGATCTATACTGAGTGGTCAGGGAGGCCTTGCTGGAAGGTAACATTGGAGCAGAAACCTGAGTGACCTTTAAGAAGAAAGAATTCCAAGTCGAGAAAATAATAAGTGAAAAGACTTCAAATAGTCAGTGAACTTAAATGATGCAGAAGAGATGCAAGGAATGATTGTGGGGAAACACTTGCACAAGGGGGAGAAAGGTATGAGGTGAAGTCTCCTCATGAGAGAGAGAGACACAGGGAGCAGATGGCTTTGGTGAGGAATTTAGATGTTACTTCTTATGTGGTGGAAAACCATTAATGATTCTAAAGCAAGAGAATGACATGATCTGGTTTTTGTTTTAAAAAGGTGACTTATATCAGGGAGATCATATGATAGTTGTCTTTCTCCGCTTGACTTATTTCGCTGAGCATGATACGCTCTAGTTCCATCCATGTTGTCGCAAATGGCAAGATTTCGTTTCTTTTGATGGCTGCATAGTATTCCATTGTGTATATATACCACATCTTCTTGATCCATTCATCTGTTGATGGACATCTAGGTTCTTTCCATAGTTTGGCTATTGTGGACATTGCTGCTATAAACATTCAGGTGCACGTGCCCCTTTGGATCACTACGTTTGTATCTTTAGGGTAAATTCCCAGTAGTGCAATTGCTGGGTCATAGGGCAGTTCTATTTTCAACATTTTGAGGAACCTCCATGCTGTTTTCCAGAGTGGTTGCACCAGCTTGCATTCCCACCAACAGTGTAGGAGGGTTCCCCTTTCTCCGCATCCTTGCCAGCATCTGTCATTTCCTGACTTGTTGATTTTAGCCATTCTGACTGGTGTGAGGTGATATCTCATTGTGGTTTTGATTTCCCTGATGCCGAGTGATATGGAGCACTTTTTCATGTGTCTGTTGGTCATCTGGATGTCTTCTTTGCAGAAATGTCTGTTCATGTTCTCTGCCCATTTCTTGATTGGATTATTTGTTCTTTGGGTGTTGAGTTTGTTAAGTTCTTTATAGATTTTGGACACTAGTCCTTTATCTGATATGTCGTTTGCAAATATCTTCTCCCATTCTGTCAGTGGTGATGCAACATGGGGGCTTAAGTGGGTAGGAGAAGAATCCATGAAACAAGATGGGATAGGGAGGGAGACAAACCATAAGTGACTCTTAATCTCACGAAACAAACTGTGGGTTGCTGGGGGGAGGGGGGTTGGGAGAAGGGGGGTAGGGTTATGGACATTGGGGAGGGTATGTGCTTTTGGGTAAATTGGAAGGGGAGATGAACCATGAGAGACTATGGACTCTGAAAAACAATCTGAGGGGTTTGAAGTGGCGGTGGGGTGGGAGGTTGGGGTACCAGGTGGTGGGTATTATAGAGGGCACAGCTTGCATGGAGCACTGGGTGTGGTGAAAAAATAATGAATACTGTTTTTCTGAAAATAAATAAATTGGAAAAAAAATAAAAAGGTGACTTAGTGTGTTGATTTGAAAATGAACTGTAGGAGGCAGGAAAAGAAGTACAAAGACCAATTAGGAGCTAGTGCAAGGGTCCTCATGGCAGACTATGGTGCTTGAGCTAAAGCTGTCACAGTTGAGATGCAGAGGAGGGTATGGAATCTAGGTGTGTTTGGGCAGAATAATGGATTTACTTTCAAAGTGGCTTATAGGAGGGTGCTGGAGAGCTGGGAGTGATGAGTGAGAGGAATTGAGGATTATACCTAGTTTTGGCTTTAGAAAAGTTGTGGGTAATGGATTCATGTACAAAGATGAGAAAGCCTGGAGGGAACTGGCTTATGGGAAGAAATCAAAGGATACTAGTAATTGGTATCTAAAGTATCTGAGATCTCAATTTATTTAACCAATAAACACTTTCACTCTGTTTGGTGATGACTTGTGTATCCTCAGAATTTATGTGCTGAGGTCCTAACCCCTAGTACTTCAGATTGTGACTGCATTATTTCACATTATTATTATTATTATTACAATAATTATTATTATTATTATTTCAGAGTGTGAGATAGAGGTACTTAAGTTAACACTCGGTCATCAGGGTGGGTCCTAATTCAATATGGCTGGTGTCTTTAGAGGAAGAGATTAGGGCACACATGCTTTTATACAAGGAAAGATTATGTGAAGACACACTGAGGAGGCAGCCATCTGAAAGCTAAGGGACGAGGACTCTGAAGAAACCTACTCTGCTGACATCTTGATCTTGGACTTCTAGTCTCCAGAACTATTAGAACAAAACACTTTATTTATTTATTCATTCATTCATTTTAAAGATTTTATTTATTTATTAGACACAGAGAGATAGATCACAAGTAGACAGAGAGGGGGAAGCAGGCCCCCACTGAGCAGAGAGCCCGATGCAGGACCCGATCCCAGGACCCTGAGATTATGACCTGAGCTGAAGGCAGAGGCTTAACCCACTGAGCTACCCAGGCACCCCAACACTTTCATTATTAAAGCAATCCATTCCATGATATTTTGTTTTGGCAGCTCTAGCAAACTGATACATACCCCCTTGTCTTACTTTATTTTTCTGCAACATCTGAAATTATCAACTACCCATTTAAAAAACTGTCACATTCTATTAGTTTAGAAGTAAATTTAGCTCGAATAGAAGAGTCCCAGAATAACAAAGATGAGGTAGAAGTTTACTTTTCTTACACTTAAAAGTCTAAATTCAGAGCTCAGTAGTTACTCCATCTTGTCAGGGCCCCAAATTCTTTCTAGCATTTTGCTCTGCCATCTTTGGGATTTTTCCCCATTAACATGGTCCAAAATAGCTCACCTCCATGTCAACACTGAAGACAAGGAAAGGACACAGCCTGCCCTGTAAGCAAGTACCCTAAAAACTGCCCACATCACTTGGTCTTACATACCATTGGTCAGGACTTTGTTACATAACTATCCATGCCTGACTCTGAGAGAAGCTGGGGAAAGAGACCCACTAAAAAGTAGGGATTCTGCTATCAGAGGGAGGAAGAAAGAAATTATTTCAAAAATAGCTTTATATATGGCAGGCAGTAAACACGTAAATTTAATCACTTTTTAATTTTATCTATTATAATATCACTTCTAAGTATTCTAAAACTAAAGTTCATTTCCTAAAATTATTTGTCCTATACAGTTTAAAGAACCACATGTTATGTTTGTCTTTTTCTATCTACCCAATCATGATATAGTAGAAATCAAACTATTTGATTTTTCAAACTTGTAAATTTCAATGATTTATTAGATTATCCCTAAGATTTCTTCAAGAGAAAGTGTCTATGCATCTCTGCTATGTAACACATATTCTACTTAACTGTAAGTAGTTGAGAAATGAGGTATAGCAATGTAATTGTCAGGTATCAATGTTATGGTGAATTATTTATTTCCAAATAACCAACCATACAGTTCCTAGACAGCCCTTCTTTATTAAAAAAACAAAACAAAACAAAAACCTAGATGAAAATTCTCAAAATATTGTAGCTAATGATCTTTTCCAGTCTGTTCAGACATAGTAAACCACAAGGTGGCAGTCATAGAGAAAGTTCCCTTTTATTTCTCAGGCTAAATAAACCACTGTTTGGAGAAATATCACCAAGTATTGTTTTTTTCTCCTTCAGTATCACATGTATGTTCTCACCCTGTTACAGAAAAAGGAACAATATTTTTTTCTTTGCGTCTAAAAAGAAGAGAATAACGAGAAACCGAACACTTTGGTAATTGTTCAAGCGTGAATTTAAATTATCTCGATACCACAAATATATGCAAAATGCTCATGCATGCAGATGTTCATGCAGTCACAGCAGACGAGAAACCAACATTTTCAAATTCCTCATACTTCCCATACTTATGTTTAATCAGCAGTACGTTAGCAGCTTAAAACTTCTCTGCTCTTTTTCAAAGCAATAATTTTATAATCAATGTATTTGGTTACTCTTTAACCTATATTGGATAGTGATTTCCTTAATGTAAAAACAACATTTACTACTGAGTGTCATGTGTATTTCATAGACTAAAGTACAAAATACCTGCCCTTTCAAAGAATTTATAGCTGTATTCTAATTGAGTCCAAGGAGCAAAAAAATAAACAAACATATTCATTTTTATTAACAAAGACACCTGAGAGTCATTTGAGAATGTGGATAGTTTTTAGGAATTATATAAGCAAAAAGCTAAAACTCTGAGATATAAATCAGTCATGGGAATTCATCTTAAAGTTTATATGATATAAACAGAAAGAAAAATCAAAGCACATTGACATCATTAAAAATGACATATAATTTAAGTTGGGGAAAGCTGGTTTCCAGGAATGCTCATTCGAATTACTCCTGAATGATAATCACCAAAAATGCAGTTAATCACTCCTCATGTCCTCTATCAGAAGCATAGGCCCTGCCCATACTGAGGTCTGTCTCTCAGTTCTGCAGTTCCCCGAATGACTTAATTAGGCCCTGGGCTTATGATTATTTTCTGGATCATAATGCGGGCAGATCCCCTCCCTCTCTGTTAGGCTCTGCACTGGAGAGGGAATATCAGCTTTGGGCTGCAGGTGTGGTCCTGCCATGTCTGGTGAACATTGTCACTGGGAACTTCTGGGCTTTCAGCAGCTGGCTGCTCCCTGCATGTGTCTATGCCTCAGGCTTTGGTCTGCTGTTGGTGCTTCCGTAGAGTCACCGTAGTGGCTGCTGTCATGTGGTACCATAAACACAGAGGCGGTCCCTGTTCCTGCTGCCTCCACTGTAGCTGACACAGGGCATCCTTGTCCTTCATCTCCCTGCCATGTGCTGTTTCTCACTCTCTATTTAAGGAGCTGCCAAAGTTCACGAGAAAGTATCTTGTTCTTTCTCTCCCTCAGATTCTGACTCAACGGCTGGCTTTTCCTGAGGTCACAGTGTTCAATGTGAGAGCTTCCATTCATAGGTCAACCCTCTTGGTAGAGACTTGGAAAAAAGCATTTTTAAAGTAGGTCTTAGCCAAATGTATTTCTATGATCTTGCCTCCCTAATTCATCATCTGTTGGGGTGTTAACAAAGCACCTGAACAGATTCAGGGTCCCTCTCCCTAGGAACTTGCATGTGAAAGCTAAACCCCCAATTCCCCATTTTTTCTGAAGATCCTATTCTTTAGTTCCCTAATAGCCACTGTGCATCTAATCCAGGTAAGCCTGCTTGTCCTTACTCCATCCACCATGGGCCCGCTACTGCTGTTCTATGCCAAAGTGAATGGAAGACATTTACTCTATTTCTAAGCTGAAACTCTCTTCCCTGGGTCATTCTCAGGTAGTTTAGTCCCAAGAGATATTTGCATGAGATGAGGAAGGTGGCAATGAAGCAGCAGCCACGACTTTGCTGTAGTTGCCTTGTAAGAAATCATGACCTACCTTCCAAATCATGACCTACCTACCAAAGCAATTCGCATTGCTTTGAAACCTATAACCAGACCCGGTCCCAGTGGAATTCATGAGGCATAGAATATGATTAGTGAGAAGGTATGACATACACTAAAAAAAAAACTGCACCCTGTTTGCCCATTTATTTTTACAGAAGTCTGAAGAACAATGTGGGAATGGATCCTTGTGGTGTGAGATAGGGGTTGAAAGAATACAAAATTGGATCCAGGCAAATTTATTGAAAAAAAAAAAGAAATTTATTTACGAAGCAGCACTTTTCCATGCTTGTATTAACTTAAGTGGCTGTGTATGGATCTAACGGCTTACGTGGTTGCTTGTTTCAAACCTGCACTTGTGGATGCCCTACACTAAAAGAGGTTGAAAGGCCAGACTTCTTTGCTCTACTGAATAGGAAAGTATCCAAAGGAGTCATTGGGATACTAGTATGGATTTATTATGCAAGATGTATTTATCCTCGCCCTCAACAGATTCTCCAGCAGAGTGAATTTTCTTCACTAAGTGTCTGAGAAACACATTCAAGAGAGGAGTCCTAGAATTCTTCAAGAGCTCTGGGGTAGATATGCTCTGCAGGCCAGAACAGTAGAGGACTGGACTCTCAGAATTCACTGGAGATGATAACATCCTAGGGTTGCAGAAATGGCATCACCTAATTGTGAATGGCAATGTAGATATGGTAACCATAATAGTTAACAGGTCTGCAGCAGTAATCAGAATGACCTGACTAATGAAGATCTTTGGCTGGTTAGTTATGATGCTTCTAGAAGTAGAATAAATGGGAGGCCTACTAAAGTCTCACATTACTTCTATAAGCCAAAAAGCTCTAGATCTGGTGAAGAGAAGTCATGGCCCCTTGACAAATTTCCAAGCTTGAACCATTAGCACCTAAAGACCCCTGAATGAGGGGGAGGCTAGGTTCCCTTGACAAAGTACCCTGCTCTCAGCCAAAAACTGTACAGTAAACCTTCCTCCTCATTCTCCCTAAAGAAACCTGAATCCATTTGCCACAATGACTAACAATGCGGAATGGGAATAATCAGACATTGTAGGAGTTGTTGGACAATGGCTCTGAACTGAAATTAATTCCTAGTCACCCAAAATGCTACTGTGGTCTTTCAGTCAGAGAAGGGGCTGAGGGAATGTAAGGTGATCCGTAAAGTTTAGGATTGAGTCCATCTCACTGTGGGCTCAGTGGGTTCTTGAATTAACCTTAGAGTTATTACCCCAATTTGGAATTTATGATGAAAATAGAACATGCTGTCAGCTGTCTAAATCTTCATACTGTTTCTCTGCCCTGTGGAGTGAAAGTCATTATGGGCAAGGAAAGACATGCACAAACCATTACAACTGTCTAGTTGACAAACTTTTTCTGTAAACGGCCCACAAATTAGTAAATATGTTAGGCTTTGTGGGTCACACAGTCTCTGTTTCTTCTTTATCTCCTCCTCCTCTTTCTTCTTCCTCCTCCCCTTCTCCTTCTTTGTCCTCTTTCCTTCTCTTTCTCTCCCTCTTTCTTTTTCTTCTCTCCTTCTCTTCCTCTTCCCCTCCTCCTTCCCTTTTCCTTTCTTACTCTTCTTGTTCTTGTTCTTCTTCTTCTTGTTCTTCTCCTTATTCTTCCTCCTACTCCTCCTCTTCCTCCTCCTCCGCGTTCTTCTTCTTCTTCTTCTCCTTAATCCTTTGAAAATATAAACATATGTGTATATTCTTAGCTTGTGAACTATATACAAAGAGGCTGAAGCCTTTATTTAACTCACAGGCCATAGTGTACCAACCCTTGCTCAGTGAACTAAGCCATGCCAAATTATCTCTGCCAAGGTGAAGGACAGGTTGCTGCATCTGATTCCTCCTACCACTAAGAAAGAGGCATAATACTTGGTGTGCTTTTTTAAGATTTTGAACAAAACATAGATCTCATTAGGGCATACTACTGTGACTACCTAGTAAAACAAAATGCTGCCAGTTGTGAGTGGGTCCCAGAAAGGTAAAAGATAATGCAAGGGCTCCAGTCTGCCAGGCAAGCTTCATGCCACTTGGGCCATGAGCTAATGGATTCATTGGTGCCCAAATAATTTGTGGAAGTTAGGGATGGACCCATGGCCCTTTCTCCCAGCACTCCTCCCTCTTATTCTGCACTTATGGCTTCATGGACTGTACCCTTTGATGGTTGATGGAAGAAGAAGGTAATTCTGCACAATGTGCTGGAACTAGCAGAAAGTGAAGAGTAGCAGCACCGCAGCCTCCCACCCCCCACCCCAAGTGGCTGCCAAGTGCTGTGGTGGAGGAAAATCTTCTCAGTGGGCAGAACTTGAGAAATCACACCTAGTACTTCATTTTCCTTGAGGAAAAGCTTTTCAGAGTTACAGATATCCAATAAGTTATGATCCGTGGTTAATAGTTTGGTCCACAGCCATCTGACCTCTCTTCCCTGCTAGCTTTTTCCCATTCTTATTCCTTTCAACTTCCCCTTGTCCCTTCCCTTCTTTCCTCTGATCCCTATACTGTAACTCCTTTCTTTTGATAAAACCTCAGCATTATATGACTCTCAGGCTCTAGACTTTTGTTTCTCCCATGATCAAATACATCCATGATCAAATACAGAGCAATAATGTCTACTAAGGAAATAAAAATTTCTCCAGCTTAGATGCATAAGCTAGTGAGAGAACAATGGCTTTAATGTCCTACCTACACTTCTTTCTCTTCAAGTTTGCTACATTCAGCCGCAGCATGACCCTCATATGTTCTGAGCTAGGCAACAACAAAGGCAACAAGGAGGAACTATGTGTCCATCTTGCTCTGTTTAAAAAGAAGAATTGCGATGTGTGTCAGAGTCTCCAAGACCATTCTCGACTAGATAGTTCACCAGGAAGACTTACTGAATGGAATCAGAAACTATATACTCATGGTTATCCTTTGTCACAGTGAGAGAATACAGATTAAAATCAGCAAAGGGAAAAGGCTCATTAGGCAAAGTACAGAAGGAACAAAGCTTTCAGGTTTCCCATCTCAGAGGAGTTGTACAGAATGCACTGAATTCTCCCACCAGTCATGTGTGACAATGAATGTGAAGTGTTGCCAACCAGGAAAGATCACACAAACATTGACGTCCAGGGTTTTTATCAGAGGCCAGTCATGGAGGCATGCAACACCTATGTGACTGACCTCAGTTTCTCAGACTCTAACGTCCATGCAAAGACAGATATTACCATAAATCATATTACTAACATAAACTCTCTGGTACAGTGTGGCCCAAGCCTGAGGTATACAAACATACTTATGAGGTAGAACATTCCAAGGTTCAGAGCTCAGTTCCCTGGAGTTGGTCAAGGGCTAGTCTTGAAAACAAGTCTTTCTTGGAAATATAAGAATTTGAGAACCTCAGCTTTGCTGAGTTAATCCTTCCTTGCCCACTGGGTTTTCATACTGGGACTTCTGACTCAAACGTGTCCCTGTTCAACAAGAAAAGCCAAAGAAGAAAAAATAACATTAGATAGGCATTATGGGGTAGGAATCAAGGGCTCTAGCTTTGATTCAACAGCTTGACTATGCCACTTTCATCTTTGACAGTGGAGAAGTTGTTTAACTTCTCTACTTTTACTTTGATTTCTCATTTGTAGAATGGGGATAATTGGACTATTTACCTCAAAGATTTATTGTGAGGATTAAATAACCTAATTTATATAAAACACTTACCACATTAAGTGTTCAGTAAGTCTTAGCCATGCCAAATCAAACATGGCAGCTAAATGGAAATACCACAGACCCTTACCCTCCTATAGACTGTCTTTTGCCATAGTAGGCTCCCCCATGCTACAGCTCACTGCCATCGGAATACTGATAAATGGTGGGATAACAAGCATGAGAAAGCCTGCTCTGCTGATGTTTACTGTGTTTGTATAAGTGCAAAGTTTTTTGAAAGTGTGGTTTCACAGGTTGAGTTCTCTGAAAAGCAGACTCTAGGAGACAGAAGCATGCAAGAATTTTATTAGAGAATGCTCTTTCAGTCAACATTTGGGGAAAGGAAGGGAAGGGAAGGGCAGGGTAAAGATGGGAATGGAAAAGATGAGAAGAGAGTGGAGGGAAGTGAGAGGGAAGAAAAGGGAAGGAACAAAGCTAGATCCTGTCCTCCGAGAAGTTGAGGTGTGAGGCAGTCTCAATGAAGTCCTCAGCTGATGCTATAAGCAGCTTTGCAGCTGAAACACCCCTACAGATTTGTCCCAAGTTGAGGTGAAGGAGGCCAGGACTTTGCATCCCTGTGTCAATCCATCTGTTGAATTTTACACGCTCTGGGAAGGGCACATCTTTGGTTGAGGCAGCTGTCTTCTGCAGACACGATGATTACAGCTGTCTGGCAGGCAAAGGCAGGTGCAACCTGTGCAGACCAGACCCTGTGCACAGAAGAGCCTGATACTTGGTTTAATCCTCTACTGCTACCACCCTGAAGTTCTTAATCATATTTGAATAAGAGGACAGGCCCTTCATTTTCATTCTGGATCCCACAAATTATATACTTGGTCCCAGCTAGAGGCTGTCTGTTGGTAACTTTCAGTAGCTGGGACAATAAGTCTGTGTGGCACCTCCCAGCACAACCAGCTTCTAGAACGGGGACAGCGAGGACCACTTCCAAGGAAAAACTGAATACTTTAAAGTAAACAAATAGGGTAATTAAACTCATTGGAGAGAAAAGGTTCAATTTCTTTCCTGTAAATAAGTTCTGTATCATTATCTGGCTTCCTGAAAAAAATCTGAGGTTTTAGGTTATTATATGCCTATTTGATTGACTAAAAGAGCTTAAAACTTAAGTAAACAACAACAAGAAACAGGCATTTTATACATCCTGAAGTCTCTGTTAGAGACTGTGGCCTTGGGCCAGTCAATTGATTGGCTTAAGATCAGCACCGAGAGAAAGCAGACACTAGATAAGAAAAGCAAGCATTTCCTTTTTCTGTGCAGTCAGCTGCTGGGAATTGTTTTACATTGTTCAAAAATGGGGAGAGTAGACCAGGAAAAAAAAAAAAAAAAAAGGAGGTGAAGGAAAAGAAAAAGAACTAAGGATACTTTTTTCCAGATGCTCAGCTTTGAATTGAGTTTGAATTTCAACATTTCTTCTGTTTTCCCCAGAGCATTTTTCTGGAAAGTGCTATAAATTTAAGGTCTTAGTTTATGATCGTCATTACAAAAAATGGACAAAATTAGATCTCCTAAATATCTTCTCCATAAATATATATTCTGTAACTTGATGTATGGAAAATTTACCAAAATTTGTTATTAAGGAGTTTTTCAGCAAATCCATTTTACTGCTGATTTCTGTTTGCCAATTGTTTAATGTGTTGTTTTGAGAAAGGACCATGACACAAATGTTTAAAATAATCAAATACCAGTCTTCATTCAGGCTAAACTCCTTTATTCAATATCTAATTCAGGCATATCTATTCATTTTGCAGTTGAGATACAACATTGTTGCAGTTGTGGCGGTAGTTGTTTTAATACTAATCACAACTAGAATATAGGGTGTTGGTTAACTTTTTAAAAATAAATTTGATGTAAAAAAATCACTGAGAGGGCACCTGGGTGTCTCAGTCAGTTAAGCCTCTGCCTTCAGCCAGGTCATGATCTTAGGGTCCTGGGATCAAGCCCCGCATTGGGCTCTCCACTCAGCGGGGAGCCTGCTTCCCCCTCTCTCTCTGCCTGCCCCTCAGCCCACTTGTGACCTCATCTCTCTCTCTCTGTGTCAAATAAATAAATAAAATCTTTTTAAAAAAATCATTGAGATTTTTGAAAACACACACTAAGTAATAGGTAACAGTCTGAGATGGCTCAAAAATTAGACCAGAGAATGATTTATGGTGTAAGTACTGTAACTTTCATGAAAATTTGCCTGACCCTAGAGCTTAGAGATAACCTGTCCTCTGAGGTCAGGGTGAATAAAAAAAGCAATAAAGTAAGCAGTGGAGCTCATTTAATTAGGGGTAAAAGATGAAATACGAGACAGTGTCAAGGACCATGAAAGGAGCCCTTACAGGGAATGGCTACAAGTACAGACCCTGGAGTCAGGTCTCTGGGTTCAAATCCCAGCTCCACCTCTTTGTGATGGTGGCAGTTTAGGGTTAGGTACAGCTTTCTCCTCCATCAGGTCTTAGTTTTCTTATGTATGAACAATGGTGATATTTATTTCATCGATTATTAGGACTATTAAATGGATTAACATGCATAAAGTACTTAGAATAGCACCTAGCATATAATTAATATTTTGGTGTGTTTTTTGTTTTTGTTTTAACTTTTATTGAAGTTTAATTGACAAAATTATAAAAAGGGTACAATGTAATAACTTGATAACATATACATTGTGAAAAGATTCCCATCATCCAGTTAATTAACACATCCATCACTTCACGTTTACTTCTCTCTCCTTCCCTCCCTTCCTTCCTCCATCTCCTCCTTCTATCTTTCTTTCTTTCTCTTTCCTTCAACACTTAAATTCTACTCTTAACAAATTTTAATGTATAATACTGTATAATCAACTATAGTCACCATGTTGTACATTAAATCCTCAGACCTTATTTATCTTATAACTAAGAGTTTACACCCTCTTATCAGTCTGTCTCTGTTTTCCTCATCCTCCTGGCTGCTCACAATCACCATTCTACTATCTTCTATGAGTTCAATTTTTTTTCTTTAATTTGACATACGAGTGATACCATGCAGTATTTGTCTTTCTGTCCGACTTCTATCACTTAGCCCTCCAGCTCACCCAAGTTATTGCAAATTGAAGTTTTCCTTATCTTTTTTTATGGCTGAATAATACTTCTTTGTATGTATCTCACATTTTCTTTATCCATTCATCTGTTGTGGACATCTATGTTGTCTCCATAACTTGACTATTGTGAATAACGTTGGAATGAATGTAACAATACAACTATCTCTTTAAGATAATGGTTTAATTTCCTTGGGTGTTTACACCCAGAAGTTGGATTGTTGGATCATATGGTAGTTCTGTTTTTAATTTCTTAAGGAATGTCCTTATAGATTTTTCGTAGAGGCTGTACCAGTTCACATTCCCACCAACAATTTATAAGGGCTCCCCTTTTCTCACATCCTTATGAGCATTGTTATTGCTTTTTGATAATAGCCATCCTAACAGACGTGAGATGATATTTATTTTTTAAATTTTTTTTTTAAGATTTTATTTATCCATTTGAAAGACAGAGATCACAAGTAGGCAAAGAGGCAGGCAGAGAGAGAGAGGTGGAAGCAGACTCCCTGCCAAGAAGAGAGCCTGACATGGGTCTCGATCCCAGGACCCTGAGATCATGACCCAAGTTGAAGGCAGAGGCTTAACCCACTGAGCCACCCAGGTGCCCCATGAGATGATACTTCATTGTGGTTTTGATTTATGTATTTTTAAAAGATTTTATTTATTTATTTGAGAGAGAGAGAGCATGTGTGAGAGAGCACAAGCAGGGGGAGTGGGAGAGAGAGAAGGAGAAACAGAATCCCCACTGAGCAGGGAGCCTGACACAGGGCTCCATCCCAGGACCCTGAGATCATGACTTGAGCCTAACGAAGACACTTAACAGATTGAGCCACCCAGGTGCCCTTGATTTATATATTTCTGATGGTTAATGGTGTTGAGCATTTTTTTATGTACTTTTTGTCCATTTGTATGTTTTGGAAAAGTTTCCATTCAGCAGATTGTTTGCCCACTTTGTAACTGAGCTACTTTTTACTTATTTATTTTTTTTTTATATATTTTGGATATTAGCCCCTTATTGAATATGCAGTATGCAAGTATCTTTTCCCATTTTGTATATTGTCTTTTCATTTTACTGATACTTTCCTTTGCTGTGCAGGAGCTTTTAGTTTGATATAGTCTCACTGATTTATTTTTGCTTTTCTTGTCACAGATATTGGTGTCAAATGTAAAAAATAATTCCCAAGGCCCACTCATGGAGCTTACCCTCTATGTTTTCTTCTAGGAGTTTTATGGTTTCAAGTCTTGCATTCAAATCCTTCATTTGTTTTGAGTTAGTGTATGGTGTAAGATAGTGGTCCAGTTTCATTCTCTTGAAAGTGGCCGTCAAGTTTGCCCAACATCATTTATTGAAGAGACTGTCCTTTCTGTATGGTATATTTTTGTCTCCTTTGTTGAAATTTAATTGACCATATATGTGTGGGTTTATTTTTGGGCTCTCTATTTTTTTCTGTTGTTGTATGTGTCTGACTTTATGCCAATACCATACTGTTTTGATGACTATAACTTTGTTATATAGTTTGAAATCAAGATGTGTGATGCCTCCATATATGCTCTTTCTCAAGTTTGCTTTGGCAAACTTGGGGTCGTTTGTGTTCCCATAAAATTTTTGGATTTTTAAGAATTTCTGTGGAAAAAAAATGTCATTGGAGTTTTGATAGGGATTGCATTGAATCTGTAGTTTGCTTTGGGTAGTATTTTAATAATACCAGTTCTTCCAATCCATGAATGTGGAATATCATTCCACTTATCTGGATCTTCTTCCACTTTTTAAATTAATGTTTTATAGTTTTCAGTGGCAGATTTTTCATCTTCTTGATTCAATTTACTCCTAAGTATTTTGTTGTTTTTAATGCCATTGTAAATGGAATTATTTTCTTAATTTCTCTTTCCAATAGCTCATTGCTAGTGTATAGAAATTCAGATTTTATATACCGATTTCGTATCCTGAAACTTCACTAAATTTGTTTACTGTTTCTAACAGATTTTTTTGTTGAGTCTTTAGATTTTTCCATAAATGAATATATCATCTACAAAGAGGGACAGTTTCACTTCTTTCCAATTTGGATGCCTTCCCTCCCACCCGCATTTGCTCTCTCTAGGATTTCTTGTACAATGTTGAATAAAAATGGCAAGAGTGTACAATCTTGTCTAGTTCCTGATTTTAGAGGGAAAGCTTTCAGCTTTTTTTTTTTTTTTTAAGATTTTATTTCTTTATTTGACAGAGAGAGAGAGATTACAAGCAGGCAGAGAGGGAGGCGGGGGGTGGGGGAAGCAGGCTGCCTGCTGAGCAGAAAGCCCAATGTGGGACTCAGTCCCAACCCTGAGATCATGATCTGAGCTGAAGGCAGAGGCTTTAACCCACTGAGCCACCCTGGTGCCCCAGCTTTCAGCTTTTTATCATTAAGTATCGTGTCAGCTGTCAGCTTCTTATTATGGTGAGCTACAGTTTTTCTATATCTAATTTGTGAGAGATCTATCATGAAAGAATGTTGAATTTTGTCAAATAATTTTTCTGCATCTATTAAGTTGGTCATTTGATTTTTCTTCTTCATTTGTTGATGTGATGTATCACATTTATGAATTTGCATATGTTGAACCATCCTTCAATCCCAGGAATATATCCCACTTGATCATGATGTATGATTCTTTTAATGTGCTATTGAATTCAGCTTGCTAATATTTTGTTAAGTATTTTTATATCCATGCTTATTAAGATTATTAGCCTGTAATTTTCTTTTCTTGTTGTGTCCCCGTCTGGCTTTGGTGTCAGGATAACGCTTACCTTATAAATGAATTTGGAAGTGTTCAGTCCTCTTCAAGTTTTTTGGAAAAGTTTGAGAAAGATTGTTACTAATTCCTTTTTAAATGTTTGGTAGAATTTGCCAGTAATACAGTCTAGTCCTGGACTTTACTGGGAGATTTTTGATTACTAATTCAATATCTCCAGTGATAATTGCTGTTTAGATTTTCTGTCTTTTTATGATTCAGTCTTGGCAGATCATATGACTCTAGGAATTTCTGTTTCTTCTAGGTTATCTAATTTGTTGGCATATAATTGTTCATGGTAGTCTCTTAAAATTCTTAGTATTTCTATATTATCAGTCGTAATGTCTCTTTAATTTCTGATTTTATCTATTTGAGTCTTCTCTCTGTTTTCTTAGTCTAGCTAAAGGTTTAACTAATTTTCTTAGTTGTCTGATGTGTAGGAGTTGCTCAGCTAGTTTCTGGATTTCCCTCAGAGGGAATTGTTTCATATGTTGCTGTATATTTTTGGTGTCTATGGGAGGAAGAGAACTCAGGAATGTCCCTTGTTACCACATTGATCCCTGTATTGGGGTTTTTATGCTTTTAAGAGGGAGAAAAAGTCGGGCACCTGGGTGGCTCAGTGGGTTAAGCCGCTGCCTTCGGCTCAGGTCATGATCTCAGGGTCCTGGGATCGAGGCCCACATCGGGCTCTCTGCTCAGCGGGGAGCCTGCTTCCTCCTCTCTCTCTGCCTGCTTGTGATCTTGCTTTGTCAAATAAATAAATAAAATCTTTAAAAAAAAAAAAGGGAGAAAAAGTAATAAAATCCCAGAAATTTTACACACCTTGATTTATTTAATTTTTCCAGTAACTTTGAAATACAGGTGTTGTTAATTTCACTGAAAAGATGAAGAAACTGAGGCTTAAGTCGATTAAATAATTTGTTCACATCCAAGCAAATTGCCAGTGACAAAACAGGGATTCACCTCAGGGAAGGTTTGAGATTCAGATGAGATTCAAGAATACAGGTTCCATTAAGTAGCCTTCAAACCATAAGCAAGTTATATTTAAGTTGTATCTAAGTTTATCCTATTGAGTTGAGGTCTTTGTAAACAGCTGTCTTCATTTATGTAGACAAGTTTGAGATAAGTATCAACAGGGCTTAAAGCCAAAAGCAACCTGCCTGAAAATAGGATCCCATGACAGGGGATGAGTGTCACTGAGAATTGCAATGAAATCAGCCTCAGGTAGTTTCCTTGGGTTGGCTAGCATGTTTCTGAGGGATAGAGGGACATCAGGGGAGTTGGCCAAACTAATAATGGCTGTTGACTATTCCTTCAGTGGTGTCTCATTCTTTTCAAAGTAAATGTGTGCTGAGCTGTATAAACTACATTCATAATACATGTGTGTTAGGGGGTGCAATCTGAAAGACCAGCTTCAACATTCATCTCATGATTGCTTATAAACAAAATTGCATTTGAGTAAGATGGGCACACTTCCCAGTATTCCCAGGATGGTTCTGGTTTATGCCTATTGCCCCAGTGTATTTATAGATAGCACTGACTTCACTTCTCAAAACTGTCCTAGTTCAGGTGATAAATTAAATGATCATCTCACATATCTACTGTATATATAATGGTTCCTACCACTTATTTAGGTTCCATAATCATGATAAACCCCTTGCTCTCTGTTTATGTGCAAACTATAATATTTTGCTTTCAAATTGTGTATTACCCATTTAAATTCATTTTTATTGTTCAGTTGATATTTTTTCTATTTGTGAACATTTTTTGGACATCTTGAGTTGGGATGGAATACACCATAATTGTTCCCACTAAAATTAATGGAAATATATTTTTTTATTTAATGGTATTTCACTTGGCAGTAGGGTTTTCAGGAATGAATCAAGTCTGTTAAGTGAAGGATAGCTTTATTCCTGGAACTTTGGCATATTGTGCGCACTCAAAAAATAAATGTTAAATGGATGCTAAACAAATAAATAGATGATTCCAAGGCCCGTATGCATCTTTGCAGTAAGATTTTTGTGGCCGTTACTGTGTTTTGTGTTTACCAAGTTCTCATATAGAAAGGCATGTTTAAACTTACCCATTATGCTTATTGCTTTTAATTTCTGATGATACTTAATCATCATATCACACTGTAGTAGGCATTGCTTCTCTTGACTAATATCTGTTTCTCCTATAGTTCTGTACATGTGGGTGAATTACACTTATTTGTAGGTTAGGTGTGCCACATAACTTCCTTTGGGAAATAAACTGGATATGTTATCAGAATAGTGAGGAAGCATGTACTGACGGTGTTCTTTTTTTAATATATAATGAGAATGAACCTTAGGAAACGGAACACTTGCCAAGGAACGAATCTGTAAGTCACTATGAAGTATTGATACCGTGCTTCGCATAGTCCCAGGCACAAATTTAGTATTCAATAGTTACTTGTTGATTATCAGGTACAGTTGCTCAATAATCATTTCTTATTTTGTTCAGGCCATTCAGGTGAAGAAACTGAGAGTGAGAGAAACTAAAAAGCTGGCCCAAAGTCACTCAGTTTGTTGGTGCTTGGACTGGAACTAGCACTCAGTGTTAGGCTCCTTGGTTAAAGGTCAACTATGAACTTGTGACTGCTGAACATTCTATATTATAAAAAGGTGGGGGGTTTCTTCCTTTTTCTGAAGTGTCAATGGAGAAAAGACTTGAACAATCATTTCACAAAATAATGAATATGATGTATGTGTGTTGTTGGAATACAACCTGGATCCTGACCAATGTGACTGGGGTTGTGTTGGATCCTGTGAGAAAACTCCAGGAGATGGAGGGCAAGAGTCTTCCTGGGCCAACGCCCAGAATACACATGGGAGGGTCCCCGGAGTGCTTTCATGCCCTCCTTTAGATGGATCTGCTAAGTGTGGAGAATCCTTAACTTGCTCTTGTCATTTAAAGCTAAGAGGTAATCGTTGTTGTTCACTTGTCACCCTTTATTGCCTGCATATAGCCCACATACCACATGTAGCCCAGGCGCTGCACACAGCTTACATCTCACATGCAGTTCACATCCTGCACGTAAATCTATATCCTGTTTGTAACTGGATCTTGTATAAAGTATAAAAGCAGTGATTGTGAGAAATAAAGTCATCTACTGAGGATCAGTAGTCCCCCCATCATTTCGGCTCCAATCACCAGGATCCCCACTCATGAAGGTGACAGTGTATGAACATACATATTGTATAAAGTACTCTGTGTTTAAGTCAATCTTCGCTTGCAAAAATAGTGCAAGACATAATTAACTATAGAATATTTTAGAGTCTGTTTGGTGAGAGAATACATCAAAATAATAGTAGAGAAGAGACTAGAGGTTTTTTTTTTTTAAGATTTTATTTATTTTGACAGACAGAGATCCCAAGTAGGCAGAGAGGGAGGCAGAGAAGGAGTGGAGGGAGCAGGTGAGAGTGGATCGAGTGGATCGATAAACATTCCATTTGTTCTCACTGAGCAGAGATCCCGATGCGGGGCTCGATCCCAGGACCCTGGGATCATGACCTGAACTGAAGGCAAAGGCTTTAACCCACTGAGCCATCCAGGCGCCCCGAGACTAGAGTTTTTAAGCTTGGGAAAAACCATAAGCAAATGGTAGTTTGAGTATGCATTAGTTGTGGTTGGAGGTCATAGGTTAACTAAGGAGAAAAGTGAGGTATGCCTGCTCTAGTGTGTCCAGTTCTTTGTGTTTACAGGGAAGAAGATCAAACTGTTGATAATTGGGAGTACTTACCAGCAAGAGCAAAACATCACAGAATTCCCTTTCTTTACATAGAAGGACTTTGATGGGCAAGAATGGATTCATGTTAGATCTAATTGATAGACCCAGGGATGGTGACATCACAGATAAGGTTGTAGTATTGTGTGGAAGAGTAAGAATGGAGAGGTCCAATGTGGTGTCCTACATAGGGCCTTCAAAGCCAGTTGGGGTACATGACACTCCCAAAGAGCTTCATTCCCTTCTCGCCTATGCTCATCTTCCCACTTGCACATGGGGCTGAATTTATTCAGTGATGCTATGTTGTCTCTCTTTTAACCTTATTCTGTGCTTCTGCTTAAATGTTACTTCTATTACTTATAGTTCTGACTCTCAAAATCCATTTTCACTCTAGAAGTGAAAAAAAATCTATGATTAGTAGAAATAAAATTATAAAATAATGGGAATTTTTCTGAATATGCATGTAATACATGAACATGGAAACATTTTAAATACTGGAAAAAAGTGGCATTTGGGACTGTTCTATTCTTTCACTCCCCCAGGTATCCTAATCTTTCAGTTCCTAAATGAGTAAAATCCTGGGCTACAGAGCCTGTCTGGATGAAATCTCATCTCTACCTGCTAATTGTGTGACAAGACAAATTACTTGACATCTGTATGTTTTCTCATCTGCAAAGGTGATAATAGTAGTTTCTACCTGGGTTGTGAGAATTAAGGAGATGGTGCATATGAAGCACTAAGAGCAGTGCCTGATACTTACTAAAAGATCAGTGAAGTTCATTATCATTAATAAGTTAGCTTTATCAGTGACAGAAAGGAGCAGACATAGCAATATAGTTGCTCAGAATACCTAATTAGCCAAAGCTAGGTCACAAGGAGGATGAGCTCTACAGTCTGCCAGCACTAGAACCTCCTTCGATGTAGGCATTGTCACCAGGTGAAACACAGGTGAGAGTGGATCGATAAACATTCCATGTGTTTTCACTGACTGCTACCACATCAGTGGGTGGCTCAGTAGGTCAGCAGGCCAAGTAAGTATCTGAACTCAGATTGTCAACAAAATCAATTTTTATTTATCACCTCAGATCATCCCCTTGAAAAATGATCATTTGTTATCTACTCAAACCCTTGCCAAGGTCCTAGTCAGATTGTCTCCCAAGATGGACCTAGGTAGATTGTGACTAACCCAACTCAATTACGGTGCGTATCATTCCATGTGGCTTTTCTCAGTATGGAAGCACTAGCATGAAGAAGGGCTTCATTTTAGAACTGTCAGAAGAGCCGCCCTTGCCTGTCAGTCAGTCCATGCACATCCCCTGCACCACTGTTTATGGTCAACCAACTATGAAGTCTGACATCATTTCCTTCTTTATTTTGTATTGCTTACAATTCCTTTATTGTTGAAAATTTAGGGTTTCTGCTTTTAGATGCTATGCACAACACTGACCCTAAATTCCTTGACACAACACTTTCAGTCCCTCCTGAAAATATATTTCCTTCTTCCAATACAGTGGCTTCATACCTCAATTCAATATTCCAACTCTATGTGAGAGAGTTGGATTTGACTAGAGTTGTGGTTGAGGCTAGGTGATGTTAGCAGGGGAAGGATTTATGCAAAGAATGATCAAAATGACTGACACAAGCATCAGATCAAGGAACCGATGAATGTTATGACTTCTCAGTAGTGGTAGTGAGCGGGTGGGTATAATCAGAAGGCATGTGCTTTAAGAGAACAGCAAGTCTTTAGGGGGAATAGGGCACAGTGCTTTGTGTGTGACAGTGTGGAATAAAAAGGACACTTAGCCCAGCTCAAAACTGAGATGTATAAGGGATAAAGAGATCAATTCAATTTCCACTTGAATGGATTTCAGGGAACGATGTCACAGGAGAGAGAGCCAGATTCCTATTAGAGCAAAAAAGTAAAAGGAAATGTCTACAGAAGTGGTTGAGAATAAGGGAACTTTTACTGATGAGCAAGGTGAGTCCCCAAATGAGTTATGAAAGAATTTCAGGGAATGTGTCATAAAAGAAGATAGAGCCAGATAGAGATTAGAATCTGCTGAAGGTGAAAGATGTCCAGCATTTCTTGGGACTGAAAATAAGAATGAAGACCGTAGAAGTTCACCATGGACTGGGAGGGGGAAGCAGGTATGTAGGGAGCAGCGGGCGTGTCTTGCTATGGACAGGCAGCTCCCTTCTTCGTTTCTGGCATGAAGGCCTTGAGGATAGCAGAGAAAAAAATAGAAATATGTGCATTGGAATAATTGCTGCTTTGATAGGTAAAAATGTTTTTCAGTCATATATGTATTTATAAAATCAAGATCAACTGTACATAGTTTCCTATTTGCTTTTGTAACTTCCACTTTATATCATACATATGCCATTAATTATTCTTCTCACCTATGATTTTTTTAAATAGCTGTATATGTAATTTATTTAACCATATCCTTATTGTTGGAGAATTAAGTTGTTTCCATAAATATAGAATATATAAATTTTACCCAAGCAATATGTCACTGAAAATACATTTAGAAATGGAGTTATGAACACTGGGGAGGGTGCCAGTATTTACTGTCAAATTTAAATAAGTATGTTAGATTTAAGGCTCTTTAGAGGCAAAAAATTGAAATGAGATCTATAGAAGTCAAACTCAGAATTGTTAGAGGTTAGTCAGTTCCCTAACTTTTTTTTATGGAACCAAATTTACCTTTAGATCCAAGGATGTTCATTCTAGAGAAAATGAATTTCAAATTTTGCAAAGGTAAGTCAGGGTCATAGAGGAGACACTGTGAATCAGCAACATTTGGAGTTCAGAGATCCTGACCACATAAGTTCTGTGTGAGTCTGTGGAATGCACAGAAATTATATATGAAGGATGCTGTTGCCTTAGATTCCCCCATCCTATCTCTGCGTGTCACAGGGTTTTACTGTGAGCTAGATCATTGGGCCTAGAAAGGAATACAAAACTGATGGTTTTTGAAAAGTTAACTCTTCAGGATACTGAGATACAATATAATGCTTGGGGGGAAAATCAGTAGTATATATGTCATTAATCTTTTTATGAGAAGTCTGTCTTCAAGCCTCAACTCCCTAATCTTGATCTAGGCTGTTTTAATGGTCAGGATTATTTATCTGTGCCTTAATATCATTGGATTTGGTAGGATTTAGTGAACAACAATTTTCTCTCTCTCTCTCTCTCTCTTTTTTTTTAAGACTTATGTATTTGAAAGAGAGAGAGAGAATGAGAGAAAGAGAGAACAAGGGGAGGGACAGAGGGAGAAGGAAAGATTCTTAAGCAGACTCCCAAGTGAGTGCAGACCCCAATGAGGGGCTCAATCTCACAACCCCACAATCATAAGCTGAGCTGAAATCAAGAGTCAGGAGGATGCTTAACACACTGAGCCACTCAGGAGCCCTGTGAACATTCATTTTCCAAATTGGATCTGGGTGAGATTTGGACATTCTACGTGTGGGGGTTTAATTATGGAGAGTGCAGGAAATATTTCACCTTCATATGTTACCAATTGATTATCAACTAGGGATGATTTTGTCCCTCTTCTCCCCAAGGAACATTTCGCAATGTCTGGAGACATTTTTAATTGTCACAACTTGGGGAGGGTGCTACTGCCATCTACCAAGTGGAGGACAGGGAGGCTGAGGAACATCTGACAGTACACAGGACAGTCCCCACAAGGAGTTCGTTCTCCAGCGCCAAATGTCAATAATGCTGATGTCGAGAAACCATGGTATCAGCAGTCTTCTGTAACAGCTAGTGCTTTAGCGGGTTCTAATGTCATTTTATTTTATGACGTATTTTAGATAATCTTAAGTATTCTCAGTAGCTGTTGGGATGTCTCAGTCTTCCTCAAGGACTTTTTGTACATTTTTAAATATATATTGTGCTTATATGTAATGGTTTCCTTACTCTCTGTTTTAACCGATATGTGAAAGGTGAGAGGTGAGTTTGCCTCTACTGAATATCCTGTTTATACAACGTATTTTCCTGTTTACATAATCTGTTCTACGGGTTGAAAGAAGAAGGGTGTTCTTCCCCTGTAATTTCCAAAACATAGACTTTTATTTTCTTTCTTGAAATAACAACCATGTCTACTAGCAGAGGCTTCTGGGTGACTCAAAGAACAGCAGTCAGATTCACAGCAGGAAGCAAATGCTTTACTTAGAGAAGTCTTCCCTAATGAATTTTGCTACAACCTTGACAGGGCAGAAAACAGTTACAGTAGCAGAAACATCTTGCTCCTGGCTGGTGGGGGAGGAGGAGAGCACAAGTTTAATACTATTTCTCAATCCCAACTCTCTTCCTTTTGTTTTCTTTCTGCCTCCCATCTCTCCCAGCATGCATGCCCAGTTTGGCTGGAAATTAACAAGTTTTGGTTAGAAACTATCAGGATAAAATTCAGCCTGTATGGACAAAGGTTTTCATTTCATTGTCTCCACTTATCTCCCTTACTTCTCATCTGTACTGGGCTCCAAGCACAGTCCCTAAAAACAATGATTTCCCGAGTGGGCATTAAAATAAAAATTGGTGGTGAAAATTGTGCACCCAATTCCAACATGGGTGGGGAGGAAATGGGGTTTTGCCACACCACCAAGCAATTCTCAGACATCAGCAGGGTGTCCTACAATTAAACATGGTCTGTACACTGTCTTTCCAGAGACAACATCAGATTCCACAGGTTAAAAGTTTACCCTACAAGCCTGCTTTCCACTTTCAAATTTCACTTTCAAATGTTACCTATACTTATGACAGACTAGCTATAAATTGGGGGTTCTCATGACCTCTTTCCTGGGTTTGATTAATTTACCAGGGAAGCTCACAGAACTTGGGAGACCCATTTATTCACTAGATTACCTGTTTATACAAAGGACATTAAAGGACATAAATCAACGCCAGATGATGAGATGAGATACATAGGATGAGGTCCTGAGCAAAGGACCTTCCGTCCTTGTGGAGCTTGAAGCCCAGAATAGTGGCATGTAGAAGTGTTCCGGTTCCACAACCTGGAAGCTCTGTGAACCTTATAGTTTAAGTTTTTATGGAGGCTTTATTACATAGGCAGGCGTGTTAAATCATTGGCCATTGTTGATTGTTTCAACCTCTAGTCCCTCTCTCCTCCCCAGAAGTCAGGGGGTGGGACTGAAAGTGCCAACAGCTCTATTCAAGGTTGGTTCCTTTGGCAACGAGCCCCCATCCTTAGGTGCTTTCCAAAGTCACTTCAGTAATGTAAACCCAGTTGTGGTGAGAGGGCCTTGCTGTGAATAACAAGACATTCATTTCATCTTTACGGCTCTGAATCAATTTCTGGAAATGAGGATAAGAGACCAAATATAACAAAAGAGGTACCCACTGCTCTTATTGCTCAGAAAATTCCAAGGGTTTTGGGAGCTGTGAGCCAGGAACTGTGGGCAAAGACTAAATATATAAGAGAAATGTCTTGGTCATCTGCAATGACCAAATATATATTTCCCTATAAATCACAATATTGCACAGATGTGCATTAAAATGTCAAGATTTCTGGGACCACTTTGCAGATATTCTGACAGGAACAGATCCTCAGGATCATATCCTTAAGAAAACCCCTGGGTAATTCTGATACAACTCCACTGGAATTTGTAATCCGTTGCTCAAATATTTCAGACCTTTCTATAAATCCTCTCCTTAGCTCATGCTCCTTCCTTTGCCCAGACTGTGCTTTTAACCTCCTTTGTGGTGTCTTTCCTGTACTTCCCAGGCCTTCTTACCTATTCCCCTTTCTGTGTCCCCATAGCAACTTGCACTTCTGTTATTAAAGCAGATATAATGATGCATAGCCATTCAGTGAACTACATTCATTTCCTGGATAGATTGTTGACTCCTTAAGGAATAGATACTTCCTTAAAAAAATCAGTACAAAGAATACAGTTTGCACCAAACTAGGTGTATCAGTCATCTCAAGCGTCACACTGAAATCCTGGAGGTCAGAGCTTCTGGCCATAAAAAAAATTAAAAATTAAAAATTAAAAAAAAATTGAAAATAAGAATTGAAAAACTATTCTAAAAGAAATGCAGTCATTTAGAAATCACTTTATTTATTTATTTATTTATTTATTATTATTTTTTAAAACGAGGAGCTTTATTTTTTTTTAAGATTTAATTTATTTATTTGACAGAGATCACAAGTAGGCAGAGAGTCAGGCAGAAAGAGAGGGGGAAGCAGGCTCCCTGCTGAGCAGAGAGCCTGACATGGGGCTCCATCCCAGGACCCTAGGATCATGACCTGAGCTGAAGGCAGAGGCTTTAACCCACTGAGCCACCCAGGCACCCTAGAAATCACTTTTTAATTCCTTTCCCAAAAATGGAAGTCACCATTAGCACTAAGATTAATGGAAAATTTTAAATACATAAGGAGATACATGAATCATAAATAGTAATATATATAATAAGGGATAAATAATTAAATAGGTATGTAAAATGAAACCAGTCGACACACACATGCTCGCATGCATATGATTGGAAAGAAAGATGCTAAATATATCACAATTTTATAATGAGATTTGGTAAAGTTAACTTGTCTCTCAGTATCCACAAAATGAAGGCAGTGCCAGTGACCTGTTCCGTGTTACAAATCTAAACTTAAGTCAGCCTGAACTTATGGGAAATACCAAGGAAGCCTAAAATACACCAATCACAATCTTTCCAACTCAGTTTAGCTAGCCTACCTTACCCTAAAATAGGACATCATGGCTGTATAAGGAAATTCTCATCCCCTCACCCAATCATGCCCTGTCTCCGAGTTACTCTTTCTGATGTTCTGTAAAACTTACTTTTGCCCAAAATACGCTGGGAGGAATGCTTCTGTGTTGGCAAGGCACTGTACACCCCTCCTCCTCCAATTCTCAGATTGTTTTTCCTTGAATAAAGGACGTCAAACTCATTACTAAGTTGTTTTAGTTTTGTCATTTGACAGGTCAACTAAATTTAAGATACACTTTTTATATTGGAAGGACAATATAAGTTGAAAATAAAAGGCTTACCTATCCCTGTTGAAACGGAGAGAAGATGTTTCCCTCTCCTCCCTAGAACATTTACCTCAGAAAACATGTGATTCTAAGTATTTTCTCATCTCTTTGAGATGTATGTTAAGTTTTTGAAAACTGGAAAGGCCTTTTTTCAGCTTTATGGCCAGAAATGCTTCTCAAGAATGTGGAGCCATCTCTTTGAAATGCAAGCATCAAAGGCGAGCACCCCTATCTTCCAGTTTCCTTGGGAAGGTAGGAGCCTAACTTCCAAGACACGAAAATACAGTATGTCATAAAGAGTCTGTTTTCCAACTTGGGTCACTCCACTTAGCAGGTAATGTTAAGATTAACTATGTGGGACAATGGAGTTGTCAAGTCGTCCTGCTTGAGGACTAGTTATCATTTATCTTGAAGACTGGCTTTATTTTTACAGCTATGTAAAAGGGTGAGATTTCTTTCTGTCCTTACAGCCTGTGATGTGTGTTATGTCTGCATTTGCATCTTACTCAATAATAAAACTGCTTCTCATTCTCTGCTACATTCCTGAAGAGGATTTCAGGGTTGGGAGATTTTGTTTTTAATTATATTTCCCCAGTGTTATTTATTTAATTTGCACATATTCTACAATGAACTGTTTATTTAAATGTGAGGTAGAAATTTACTTAGAATATTTTTGCTTTTTGCCAGGACAACAAACTTCCTACCCTCCATTTTTACTAAAAAATATCAAGAGAAGGAAGTGTAGTGGGCCAGGAAAGGAAGGATAGTGGGAGAGGGATGGATATCAAACATTTACTTAGTGCATTTTGTTGAGTGCCAAGTATGTGTACTGTAATGTGTGGAAATGTGAGAACAATGGTAAAAAGTCATGGTTCCCACTTGAAAGATGGCTTGGTCTAATTGAAGACATGGACTTGTTCTCTAGTCATACAAGAAACTAAGGAAGGTGGTAAAGACAGATTCATTTACCATGGGCTGAGGAAGTGAGTGTTTATCATCAAGCTCTAAATTCGAATGTCCCAAATTTTAAGAGAAAGGACAAGCTTTGTTGACTGACAATTCTAAAACCAAGACAAAGACAGTCTTCTCCAATGATGACAATGAATGGTTGAAATAAAGAATATTTTTCTTGTACAACTAGATTATATATATTTTTTCTTTTCAGTATTCCATAATTCATTGTTTATGCACCAATCCCAGTGCTCCATGCAATACATGCCCTCCATAATACCTACTACCAGGCTCACCCACCCTCCCACCCCTCTCCAAGACTTTCAGTTTGTTTCTGAGTCCACAGTCTCTTATGGTTTGTCTCCCCCTCCAATTTCCCCCAACTCACTCCTCTCCATCTCCCCATGTCCTCTGTGTTATTCCTCAAGCTCCATAAGTAAACAAAACCATATGATAACTATTATTTTAAAACCAGTTGTGAATGGCTAAGTTCCATATACATGGGACCAAGATATCAAGTGCCAAGCTATACTCTTACTAAGAATTCTCTATCCTAACTCAAAATGGCTCATAGATCTAAATGTAAAGCATAAAACTCCAAAGTTTTAAGAAAAAATAAAGGAAAAAAAGCTTTGTGGCCTGAGGTCAGCCCAAAAGTTCTTAGACATGACAATAGCAAAACTACCTATATATTTAAAAAATAACAATAATAAATTGGACTTTTGGTCTATGCATGCCTGCAAAAAAAAAAAACCCAGAATGAATATGCAAGCTACAGCTTGGGAGAAATGTTTGCAGGTCACATATCTGAGAAAAGACTTGTGTTAAGAATATGTAATGAGCTTTCAAAGGCAACAGAAAGAAAGCAAATAATCCAATTTGAAAATGGACCAAAGTTTTGCCTTCAAGTTGACTTTGTCTGATGCTAGTGGAACCACACCAGCTCTTTTTTTTTTTTTTTTTTTTTTTTTAATAACATCTGCGTGGCATATTTTTTCATTTGTTTATTTTTTGGTCCCTTTCTTCTTATACTTAATATGTTTAATGTAAGCAACATACACTTGGGTTTAAACAATCTTTTCCTTTTAATATTTTATTGTATTCCTATTTAATGATTTATTTAATCTTTAAGTTGAAAGATATAATAAATTGTCTTGTGCTTTATTTTTTTCTTGTCCCATGTTGTTTTTTCTCCTCTTACTGATGTTCTCTAAGATTAGTTAAGATTTTTTAAAGCATTACTATATTTCTTCCTCCCACATTATAATTTGTTAGTGTATCTTTTATTTCTTATTTTATTGCTATCCTAGAGCCTAAGACACACAATTTATGTCCTTGACTTATTGTAGTTCTTTTTAAGTTGACATTCGACTAATTCTCAGAACATTGAGGTATGTAAGAACTCTTTGACTGCATTCACTTTATTGGTGTCTTAATTTTTTATATATATTTTAAACTTCAGAAGACATTCTTTTTTTAAAAAGATTTTATTTATTTATTTGATAGAGAGCATGAGTGGGAGTAGGGGGAAGAGGGATAGAAGGAGAAGCAGACTCTCCATGGAACAGTAAGCCCCAATATGGGGCTGGGATCATGATTTGAGCCAGGACCATGATCCTAGGGTCATGATCTGAGCCAAAGGCAACCGACTGAGCCATCCTGGTGTTCCCAGAATACATTCTTTTTATTACTTTACACAACCAGTACAAAATTAGACTTAGGCATATATTTAACCTTTATGGTACTTTTCATATCTTTCTGTATTACCATGATTTCAAATCTAATAAATTTTCTTCTGTGGGAGAATTTCTGCCTCTATTATTATTTTTAGTGTGATTATCCCAGTGAAATATTCTCTCAATTTCTGTTTTACTAAACATATGATATTTGCCTACATTTTTTCATTCATAGTTCTTGATTTTAACAGTTTCCATTAATTTTAACTATATTTTAGAAGGAAATTTTCAATAGTCATGGAATTCTAGGTTCGCAGTTGTTTTCTCTTTAAACTTTAATAAATTTATTCCTCTGTGGCTGACTTCCATCATTTCTGTTAAAAAGAAAGTTGTCAGTATTTTATTTGTTTCTTTATAGGAGCTTTCTCTAAAAGCTTTTAAGGTATTCTTTTTTTCTTTGGTTCTTAGCAGATGTTACTGGTTTAGTTATCTATGTATTTGTGTTGCATAAATTTTTTTAGAACATCTTAAATCTGTGATTTTGATGTGTTAGATTCGTTTTGCAATATTTTAAGCCAATATCTCTTCTAAAATTGCTATTCTCTCTCTCTTCTTTTTCCTAGCTCTCTAGTAACACATAGGTTAGAATGTTCATATGTCCCATTCATTCTTACAGTTTACTCTGTATTTTTTTCCCTTTGTGCTGCTGTCTGGATCTTTTCTGTTACCTTGTTTTTTTGTTTTGTTTTCCTTGAGAGAGAGAGAGGGAGAGAGAGAATCTCAAGCAGACTTCACATAGCACGGAGCAGGATGTGGGGCTTGATCTCATGACCTAAGATTATGACCTTAGTCAAAATTGAAAGTTGGACACTTAACCAACTGGGCCACCCAGATGCCCCTTGTTACCTATCTTTTTAAAAAAATTGAGATATAATTGGCATATAACGTTATGTTAGTTTCAGCTATATAGCATATGAGTCAATATTTGTGTATATTACTAAATGACCAACAAAACAAGTCTGGTTAACCTCTATCACCATACATTGTTGCAAACTTTTTCTTGTGTTGAGAAGTTTTAAGATTTATATTCTTAACAACTTTTAAATATATAATACAGTATTTATTAACCATAATCATCATGCTATACATCCTTAGGACTTATTGTAGAATTGGAAGTTATATCTTTTGACCACCTTCACCCATTTTGCATCATCTCCCACACCCCCATTCCACCAGTCTGTTCTCTGTATCCATGAGCTCTTGTTACTTATTTTTTGATTTGCTAATTCTCTCTTCTGATATTTCTTATCCTTTAGCAACATAATTCTTAAATTCTGTCAAATTAGTTATTAAATTCAGGTACAGTATTTTGTGTGTGTGTGTGTTTAAATTACAGGTATTTTAAAGTGTATGTCTTATAATTCCAACATCTTAGTCATTCGTGGGCTTGTTCTTTTGTTTTCACTCATTTGGTCCTGCTGCCCAGTATATTTTTCCTCCTCTGTTTTTTTTTTTTGTTTTTGTTTTTGTTTACATTGTGGTAAATGTATACAACATAAAGCTTGTCATTTTAAATATTTTAAGTGTACAGTTCATTAATTATATGTACAATGTTATTCAACCATCACATTATCTATTTTCAAAACACTCTCATCATAGAAACAGAAATTCTGTACCCATTGAGCAAGAACTCTTCATTCCCTCTACCTCTCATTCCTTTTAGCTTCTAATATATTTTCTGTGTTTGTGAACTAAACCATACAATATTTGTCATTTTATGTCTGGCTTATTTCACTCAGCATAATGTTGTCTGAGTTCATCCATATTGCAGCATGTATCAGAACTTCACTGATTTTTTAGAGCTGAATAATATTTTGTTATATGTGTATACCACATTTTATTTATCTATTTTTCTGTTGATGGACACAGGAGTTGGTTCCTATTTTTGACAGTTATGGATAATGCTGCATTGAACATATACTTGTATCTGTTAAGTCTCTGGGAAATACATCTAGGATTGGAATTCCTGGGTCATGTGGTAATTCTATGTTTCACTTTTCGAGGAACTACAAACTGTTTTCCAGAGTGGCAACACCATTTTACATTTTTATTAGCAATGCATGAGGGTTCTAATGTCCTTAAATCTATGCTATCACTTGTTATTATCTGTTTTGTTATTATTGTTATTGGTACTATTATTTTCATCATCATCATCATCATTATAGCTGTCTGAATGGGTGTGCAGTTGTGTCTCATTATAGTTTATATTTTCTTTACCGTAATAACTAATGATCTTAAGCATCTTTTCCTTTCCTTATTGGCTCTTTGTAGATCTTCTTGGGATATATGTCAATTCAAGTCTTTTGTCTGTCTCTTCATTAGATTATTTGTTGTTAAGTTATAGGAATTCTGGATGTTAAGCCCACATGCCAACACCAATGCCATAAAGCTTTTCTACAATATTTTCTTCTAGGAAACTTTCAGTTTTTAGTCTTCAAATCTTTAATACATCTTGAGTTGATTTTTGCGTATGGTTCAAGATAATGGTCCACATTTGCATGTGGGAATCCAGTTTTTCCAGCATCATTTGTTGAAGAGACTATCCCTTTCCAATTTGTATTCTTGATACCCTTGTCAAAGATTAGTTGACCTTGAGTGTATATGGGTGAATTTCTGGACTCTCTATTTTCTTATATTAGTCTGTCTGTCTTTACATTAGTATTGTGCTGTTTTAATTCCTGTAGTTTTATAATGTGTTTCTAAAATAGGCAGTGTGTGACTTCTAGTTTTGTTCCCTTTTCCTCAAGATTGTCTTAGCTATTCAGAATTCTTTATGGCTCCATATCAGTTTTTGTTTTTTTGTGTTTGTTTTCGAGAGAGAGAGAGAGCATGAGCAGAAGGGGAGGAGCAGAGGTAAGGGAGAGAGAACCCCAAGCAGTCTTCATGCCCAGTGCAGAGCCTGATGTGGGGCTTGATGTCATGACCCTGAGATTATGACCTGAGCTGAAATCAAGAATTGGATGCTTAACTGACTGAGCTACCTCTGTGCCCAGTTCCATATCAGTTTTAGATTATTTTTTGTCATCGGGATTTTGTTGGGGATTGCATTGAATCTGTAGAACACTTTGGGTAGTGTGGCTATTTAAAATATACCTTATTTGTATAACTGCTTTCCAATAGTCAACTGATTGATGTTCCTTAATTTGACCAATCCTATGTTACTGCAATTTAGGTTTCTAGTCTTCTGATGTGAAAACAGTGCTGCTATATCTATCCAAGTTATCTCACAAATATAATTTATATTTTTGATAACATCAAATTATCTTCCACTGAACTTGTAGCAATTGACTCCTTTCATTAGTCTGTGTCAGTGCCCATCTGAATACCCCTTTAACAGTATGTTGTCATTCCTTTTGATCTTTGTCAGTCTTATGGGTAAAGATGTTATCTCCAAGCAAGCATACTCCTAATAAACTCTATTTTTTATTATATAATAAAAATAATAACAAAAAAAAGCCATAGTGGCTACTGTGTACTAAGCACAGGTGTGTTTCTAAGTTCTTTGTAATTCTTAACTCTTAATCCTCAGGCCTACCTTTGAGGTAAGCATTGGTTTATTCTTACTTTATAACAAGAAAACTGAGACTAAAAGATGAGATAATCTACCCAAGGTGGTCAGAAGTGAGGGTACCACTGAAATGGGATATTAGACTTTAGAGTTTGTGTTCTTCATAGGGTAGCAGGAACCCAAATAATAGTTCTAGGTATAATCTCAAAATAAGAACTACTTTCCTTATGGTAAAATAAGGTATTTATAACTGTTTACATTCTTTCTTCCTTTAACAATTGAGTGTACTATTAGAAGCCATTAGAACACCCACATTGTATTAATTTGCTGTGGCTGCTCAACACATTTCCACAAACTGGTGGCCTAAAACAACAAAAATGTTTTCTCTCATTGTTCTGGAGTCCAAAGTATAAATCACAGTATTGGCAGGGCCACACTCCCTCTGAAGGGGAATACATTCCTCACCATTCCCAGTGTGGATCCTGGCATGTCTTGACTTAGGCCTACATCACTCCACTGCCTGCCTTCATGGTCACATTGCTTCCTCTTCTGTATGTCTTCCCTTCTATGTTCTCTTTTGTTCTCCTTCTGTCTCTCTCTTTAAAGGTTACTTGGCATTGATTTAGGACTCACTTTGATTATCTAGCATAAGCTCCTTCTCTTAAAATCTTCAACTTAATCACATCTTTTGCAGTATAATGTACTATTCATTCTTTTTCTATATATGGTGATATTCATAGGCCCAGGGATTAGGACATACACAAATCTTTTGAAAAGAGGCAAATTTAAACCACTAAGCACATTTTTCATTCACCTCAAATACCTTGAACCGCTTTCCTCTTTCATTTACTCTAAAATGTTCATGAAAGGTCTGCCATGTGGCAGACATTATTCAATGTGCAAAGGAAAGAACAATGAATAGAACAGATAGCAACTCTATCTTCATAGTGCTTACATTTTAGCTGAAGGGGCCAAATATATAAGGAATACATAAAATATGTAGAGTGCCATAAGGTGGTAAATGCTATGGGAAAGAGTAAAGAAGGGAGGAGGCAGAGGACATGCTGTGGGAAAGGGGGGTGGAAATTTTAAGTATGGTAGGCCTTTCTGAAAAAGCCGACAAATGGCTTCTCCAAAGGAGACCAGGTTTGAATCCCTAGGACTTGTAAATGTTATCTCGCATGGCCAAGTCTTTTCTGATGTGATTAAGTTAAGGATCTAGAGCAGGGGAGGTTATACGGGATTATCCTACAAATGTCTTTGTAGGAGAGAGACAGAGACGATATAATATACACAGAAGAGGGTCCAATGTGACCATGGAGGCAGAGATTTGCATGGCACAGCCACAAACCCAGCTTCCATGAGAAGCTGGAAATTGTAAGGAAATAGTTCTCCCCAAAGCCTTTGAAAGGAGTATGGACCTGTTGACACCTTGACTTTGGCCGGATGATTTTGGACTTCTGCTGGCCAGAACTCGGAGAGAATGAATTTCTATTGTTTAAAGCCACAAAGGTTGTGGTAATTTGTTACAGTAGCTGCAGGACATGACTACAGGGACATTAGCACACATCCCTAAAGGAGGCGATGGAGCAAACCGGTTGTGTATGTGGGGACTGAGAACTCGGGACAGAGAGAAACTTCATGTCCATCAGCCTTGAGATGGTAGCATGCCTGCCGCCATGATTGAGGAAACATTAAGGCAGCCATCGAGGCTCAAGAGCAGTGAGCAGGGAAAGGGCAGTGGGAGATGAGACCAGAGAGGTCAGAAGACTTGAGGATTTGGTGGTAATGTTCATTCGCACTCCATTTGAGATGAGAAGTCCCCGAAGGGTTTTGAGCACAGGGATGATAAGGTCTGTTCTTTTCTTTGAATAGCTCTCAATTTCTACCAAAAGAAAACAGGATCACTCTGTCTGTGGTATTGTAATGGACGACAGGGGGCCACAGGCTGTGGCAGGACCCATTTAGGAGGCGAATACTTAAATGTGATAGGCGGCTGTTGCTGTGAGTTTACAGTTTATAGATGTTGGTTGGAGATGAGCACAGCTGAGTGTTACAACCCTGGAAGTATGCTTTAAAACCTTTCTTCATAGGAGGTTAAGATGTTACGTATGTATTAGTTCAATTTCATCAAGGGGCAATTAGTTTTCCTAACAGCAAATACTTCATACGCAAGAGGGGTGGTAACATTTACTTAAAAGGCAACTACTAGTGTTTCAGTTGTGACTATTTCTGATCAACATTGTGAGGGAGGCTTTGCAAATGGATGTTAGAAGGGAATTTTCATGGGTGAATTTAGTCGCTTCTTAATAAGCATAATGTGTATGCCTATAAATTAAGTGTGAATTTGGTTGTATGTGACATATACAGATCGGTCAACTATTTTAAACTTCCCACTACTGCTTGTGTAGGATACTAGTCAGGGAAGCTTTTTACTTATCTTTCAGAATGCCATTCAAGACATCCTAATGTAATCATGGGTTAACCTATTTTGGTTGGTTGTGTCAAATATTACACTGAGTCCTGCTTCTAAAATATTGTTGGGAGAGAAAAACCTTTTATGCAAAAAGTGGTTGCTTAATCTGAGGAAACGTGTAGCTGGGTCTTCATCAAGCTGACAGGAACAAGGTATATGAGTGTTTTTATGCCTACTTTTCAATAAGGATTTAACTTATAAATGGCAGCAGCAGAATTTAGTCTGAGATTTGTTTTCATTGAAAACCAGGCATTGTGATTATATGGGAGTAGATGTCTTTTATCTTCCTTAGCAGCAGCTTAGGTTCAAGAGAGTATTTTAATGAAGTTTTCACAGCAAAAGTTCACATGCTGAGCGTATGCAAATCGCTTTGAACTAGAAGGGGTCCCCTCTCCCAGTTTAAAAATGGAGATTCAGATTTTATTTTCTTTCCCCTTGATACCTAGATATTAATATGTTATCTATTATCTATCAGAGGCACTCTGATTGCCATCCATCTGATGATTTTCCCAAAGCATATTTTTGTGTAAAATTTGACAAAACATAGATCCCTGCTTAGTAAAGAGCATTCTTTATACTTTATAGCATGCAAAATGTTAAGAGCATGGGTAAGTTTTCCTCATTTTATATATAAGGTAATAATGGTTTAGAGAGAGTAAGTCACAAAACCTAAAAACATATTTTATTGGAGGAAGGAGATTCCAAAGAATTTATTCCTTATACTGTAAAATAAAATTAATATAGAATAATGGCTGTAATATCCTGAAACAATGGTGAAACAAAATAACAATTTCAAAATCCATATATATAGAATCATTTAAAGTATTCTCAATTTGTAAAATGAATTCAAATCATTCCCCAGTCTTTTTTGCTTTATATATTTGGATTTGAAATACAGAAATGAAGTTGTGGGGGAATGTGAAAATGTGTGTCCCTTGCACTGTATTCTTGGACACGCAGAATAACACACATCCTTTGCTCTAGCTGGGGGATCTTTCTAAATCTATGCTTTAAAAATTATATTTAATAATTATAATTTACATATTAATAATATTTTAAATTCATAATTCTAGTAATAGACTTGATTTATGGATTATCCACTTTGTTTATAGAAATGATTTAATCCTTAAAATAATCCAGAGACTATATGTTATATTCCGTAGGAGGGAATTCAATTAAGACTAGATACATTGATTGCCCAGGTCCACATAGCTAGAGAGGGTGAAGTTAGAACTATAACAAAAATCTTCTCTGAACTGTGTTTCCATGTTCTCTTCATTAAATCACGATGGTTAATTACAGTAACCCTGAGAAGTGGACAGAGAAGCCACTGTTACTCATAAAGCAACAGAGAAGTTAGTGTTATTTGTAATCCGTATGTGAAGAAAATGAGATCATGCCTTAAATGGCAGAACTAGTTAATAGTAGAACTGACCTTTAACTAAGACTCCCACTCCCTGAGTGGTGCTCTTTCCTTGGACCCCTCTGTGGCTCAGTTGATGATACATACTTTTGCTTTTCTTACCATTTCAAAGTAGGCACCCTGTAAAATCTTCCCTTTAATTTCCACTCCTGAATACTTATGAATAAAATGACTTCTAAATCTCTGATTAGATAGGGAAATCTCGACAGTTCACTTTCTTACTCATTTTATCTTCTTGAGCTTTGCAAATTTGAGAAAATCCATTAGACAAATACATTGAGCAAAGTCACTTTAATCCACTTTCTTTAAACAGGGCTTTTTATTGAACAAAGTAGAGAATTGGTCCTATCAAACTTTTATTTCACTTTATTGTGAATCCTCTAAAAATGCCCCTAATTTCCCTGAGGAAACTGGTTTACAGATGGTGTATTTTTCTTTATGTAATCACACACGATTAAGAGGATACATCGGTTTCTTTTTTAGAGAGCTCTCCAGTGTAAAAAGTAAGCTCCATCTCATTTATACATACAAACACATGGTTTACCATACTGTTGCACTAAACTGAAGGGCACCTGGGTGGCTCATTGGGTAAGCCTCTGCTCATGTCATGATCCCAGAGTCCTGGGATAGAGCCCCACATCGGGCTCTCTGCTCAGCAGGGAGTTTGCTTCCCCCTTTCTCTCTCTGCCTGCCTCTCTGCCTCCTTGTGATCTTTGTCAAATAAATTAAAAAAAAAAAAAAAAAGAATGAAACTGAAAACCTTTGACTAATTTCTCACTATCATGATAAAGTCTCTTGCTTTTTGGAAATTTATATAAATTAACTCTACTTGGTATTTAATTGGAGGAGGGGAGGAAGAGAAAGACAAGAGATGGGCAAGTAGAGGAGAAGGAGAAATAGAAGGAAAAATAAATATATGTGTGCATGTATCTACACATGTATGCCTACATATATAGGTATGTATATGCAATATTTTAACTAAACAAATATAATAGATATTATATCTATGTATTATATAAATATGCACATGTAAATATAAATGTTAACAAACTTTTGTATCCCATAAAACAAGGTTATCTGTAAGACATTTATCATTGTAGTAGGCAGAATTCTAAGATGATTTCCAAGATTTCTGGCTTCTGCATAGTCCCTTCTCCTTGAGTATGGGTGGAACTTCTGAATAGATGGGATTGTCATAATTTGGTTACATTATATGATGACGGTGAAGTTATTTTGCAACTATAATTAATGTCCCGAGTCAGTTGATTTTGAATTTAATAAAAAAAAAGATTATCCTGCCTGGGCTTTACTTAATCAAATGAAGAGTCGTTAAAAGGGGGAGTGTGGGGGCGTCTGGGTGGTTCAGAGTGTTAAGCCTCTGCCCTCAGCTCAGGTCATGATCTCAAGGTCCTGGGATCCAGCCCAGCACCAGACTCTCTGCTCAGCAGGGGGCCTGCTTCCTCTCCCCCTGCCCCTCTGCCTACCTCTCTGCTTGCTTGTCATCTCTCTCTGTGGGAGGAGCACGCTCTTCCTCAAGAGAGAGATTCCCTTGCTGGCTTTGAAGAAGTGTTAGGACAGGGTGTGTGAGATGGTCACATGGCGAGGAACCAGGGAAGGTTGGTCCCTAAAGCTCAGAGAGTAGTAGTAACTGGCTGGCAGCCAGCAAGAAACCAGGACCTCAAGGCCATGCCCGCAAAGAACTGAATTCTGACAATAATTATGTGAGCTTGACCAAAGACTTTGAACTCTAGAAAGGAACAAAATCCAGAAGACACCTAGATTACAACTTTGTGAGAGGTTTATCAGAGGATATAGTTGAACTGGGTCTGAACTCCTGACCCACAGGAACTGACAAAATGTGTGTTGTTTTAAGCCACTGCGTTTGTGGTAATTTGTTACACAACAATTAAAAAATAAATGCAATGCTTTAGCCAAAACTCCTATATACCACATATTCTTGTAGAATCATACAGATACTTTCTGGAATTTAGGCTGCAGTAGATGAATTATTGTAGCTCTTTCAATTCTCAAATTCTGGACTATAGGAGGTATGGCCCATAAACTTGAATGCATGCAGGATTTATGTTGTGATATAGAATGAAGCAGTCCAGGAATGAGACACCGTTACCACTGAAGGGACACCACCTGCCTCGTTACAGTTTTTCAAACACTTTAGGTCAAATGAAATGACCAGAAACATTCTGTGGCTCTATAAATCTTGTAGACCAGAGATTGAGACCCTGCTTTAGGATAGCCCACTGAGGAAAATGATTAATGGACAGATGGCTTTTTGTATTTCATATCTGTAAAGTAAAATTTAAAACAATTTAGTCTTTTGAGGTGCCTGGCTGGCTCAGTGGGTGAAAGGCTCTGACTCTTGATTTCAGCTCAGGTCATGATCTCAGGGTCCTGGGATGGAGCCTGACATGGGTCTCCCTGCTCTGTGGGGGGTCTGCTTCTCTCCACTGTCTCTCTGCCTCTCCCCCAGCTCATGCTTGCTCTCTCTCTAAAATAAATAAATCTTAAACAAACAAACAAACAGAATAGTCTTTTTTTTTTAAAGATTTTATTTATTTATTTGACAGAGAGAAATCACAAGTAGGCAGAGAGGCAGGCAGACAGAGAGAGAGGGAAGCAGGCTCCCTGCTGAGCAGAGAGCCCTATGCGGGACTTGATCCCAGGACCCTGGGATCATGACCTGAGCCGAAGGCAGCGGCTTAACCCACTGAGCCACCCAGGCGCCCCCAGAATAGTCTTTTTGTGCAAAGAACAAAGAAATCCAATATATAAACATTTATCAAATATCAACTGTATAGGCAATGTTGTAATTACTGGGGTTAAAGATTTGAATAGACATTATTCTTAAGAAACAATATGCCAGATATATAGATGTTTAAATAAATAACAGTTGAGAAAAAAATAAATGAATGTGTCCAAGTTGTATTCCTGTTGTAGGATCCTTTTTATTAAACATTAAGGTATTTTGTATTTGACATCACAATAAATTTACATGATTAAAGTAGGTAATGGCTCATTTAAAACTTAATCAGATGGCTCCAAAATCCTTAGCATTTTTATGTAAGATGGCCCAAATTCTGAAAGTCTATTTACCACTAAATTATTGACCAAGTCATTATAAATAGAAGAAAAATGGACTAACATTTTTGTGATTCACAGTTAATTGGCTATGTTTCTTTTGACAATTTAAGTTTGACTTCTAAATAGTGTTGGCAAAGGATAAAATGATCACCTTGATTGGAATCATAAAGATATTTCCTTTGTGAAACTCAATTAGCTGTTGTTGTTGGTTTTTTTTTTTTTTTCTGCCTCCTAAAATCATTTTCTTATTGTCTGGATGCATCCTATATCAGCTGGTGTTTATGACTTTTGGTATGCAACCAACATGTTTAATTAAGTTATTTTAATGGATTAAAATATGCTGTGGCTTTCTAGCATTTATTGCCTGAAGTTCTCACTGCTTTTGAAAAACATCTGCTTTATCATAGAGATGTGATAATGTCAAGGATAAAGAGGACTTTTAAAATGTTTTTATCTGAAATCTTTGAGAATTATTATAAAGCTTCATTTATTTACCAATATTTAGTAGCACTAAATTAATATGTATATAGGACTGAAGGCTAAGTACTATATGTAAATACTGCATGTTATTTTCTCTTTACTTCCAGGCAGTTTCTTTTAAAGAATCTTTTTTATACAGGCAGTGGGTCTAGAAGCCTGCTATGTTGATTATGCTATGATTGCTTTGTAAATCACTCTTTCAGGAGAATGCTGGTACTTAAAAATGCAACAGAACCACTATTTCATTTTTTTCCCCCGTAGTTAGGCAATAATATTATCTATTGAATAAGTAGATTGTATGATTAAAATGTATGTGAGTATATAATGTATGTGATTTTCCACTTCTTAGTTTTTTTTTAATTTTGACAAAAGGGTGCAACTGCACTGGAACTTATTTTCTACTCTTTATTGCTCTGACAGATACTTTTTTGCATCTCCTTTCTTTGTGAAATGCTTTCTAAATGATTAAAAGAACCTTCCAAGATGTTACATTCCTAGAGTCCATCTTCATTTCATCTTTCTGTTCCAGCTGTGCCCGCGATGATAAAGGAATTGAAAGAAGATACCACCAAATAAAAAGAAAATACCACAATAGGCTAGAGGAAACAAAGAACAAATCAGAGTGACACAAGAAAAAAAAAGAGGAAGAACAGAAAATTAAAGCATACTATTTATACACAGGGTCTTAGCATCCGAAGGATTTTACTTTTTTGTCCTGGCTTCTGCTCAACCAGGTAGTATAAATAAAAATTGCTTTCAATCAATAGTATGGATATTCTTATATATTCTAAGACATAATTTAGCCCTTGACTTGGACTTTAAGTTGGGTTTTGAAGAACTCGGGGGAGATACAGATCAGAGTTGTTCAGAGCAGTTTAGATAATCACAAGGTTGTTTAAGGTGGATTCATAGGACTTTTCAAAAAGATAAATTTCAAGATAAATTCTTTTGAACCAGAGACCCTACCATACCATACTACCTCCTGAGCAGGTTAGAAGGTCATCTCATGGTTCCTTTATTCCCTGACAGTAACCCCTGAGAACTTGGAAGATTACCTGAGAGACAGCTGTCAAAAATACGTGCACAGAGTAGTGGCTCTTAAATACTATTTGTTGGAATTCTTTGGATTGCTGTTAAAAATTCAGATACATGGGTTTATCCAAGACCATGTAAACCTCAGAATTTCTGAGAGGAATCCAGGGTATCAGTATTTTTTAAACTTCCCAAGTGATTCTATTGTTCACAGGAATTGATTCTCAGTCAATCAAGGTCACCTCTGGCCCTTAGTCCTGCATTTCTCCAGTAACATATAGCTTCTCAAAGTCACTTCTCCTTTTCCCAGAAACTATAATCTTAGAGAAGATTCCCGATTAGAACTCTGATTATAGGGGCCTTTATGAATATATCAAATGTTTGTGAAGGATTTGTTTAAAGTATGCTCATCAGGCAAGTTGCTCATGGTGGTAAGTGAAATTGTGGGCAATTTCTTGGCCAAAGTAATGGTCAATGATGAATATTTGCTGCACTGAAAAAAATGACAACACATAGAAATGGGCCATTTATATTCTCAATTTAGTATTATAAAAATATATTAAAAGTTTTTATTCTTCATTAGCAATTGATGGTTTAGTGGTTTAGTCTACTCTTAGAAAAGAAGTATATCATTTCTTAGAATAGATATTTCTTACTAGCTGACTTATTGGTAATGCTTTCAACTGGATTATTTCTATTAGCATACATACATGCTATTATTTCTCATCTTAAAATAAAATATTTCTTGACCCTCCTTCATCTACTTCCAGTGACTCATTTCTCTGGTCCCTTCTATAGCAAAATTTCTCAAAAAATAATATAAACTTGCTCACTCTTATTCCCCTTTACCTATTTTCTCTGGAAAAAACTCATCAGCTCATAACCCCTTTCATGGAAAGGTCACAAACACTGTACAGTTTATAATACTTATAGTTTATAGAGGGTTAAATCCAATGACTCTTTTACTGACCACTCAACATAGTTTGGATAGAGTTGATCTCTATCTCCTTCAAATATTTTCTTCACCTGGCTTCTAAGACCCAATCCATGTTTGCACTTTTCCTTATACCTCACTAATCACCCTTTGTAGCTCAGTTGCTTTTTTTTTTTTTTCTTTTTTAACTGTCCTCTCTCTTTTCTCCAAACTCTGAATGTTGATGGGCTCCAGGACTTAATTCTAGGACCCTTTCTCTTGCCCTTCAGTTTCACACTTAAATCCTCGCTTTAAAAACAACCTTCATTCTTGTGAAAACCAAATTTATGTCTCTCATCTAGATGTTTCTTCATCAACACTAGCCATGTAATAGTTACAAGCATAATGTGTCCCAATTAAACTCTGTTCTCCTTCCACTCCTGAAAGTGATTCTCCTTCAAGTGTACTCCCTCTCTTTAAATGATAACGCCAGGCCATTCTCCCAGTTACCCAGCGCAAACACATTAAGAGTCCTTGGTGCCTCTCTTTCGCAAAACCATTTTGTCTCTATATTCAAAATCAATTCAGAATATGACTACTTCTTACCGCTTTCATTTCTAAAATGCTGTTTCAAGCTACCATATTCTCTTACCTCAATCGCCTTCTGAATGTGCCTTATTTCTGCCCTTGCTTCCTGACTATTCTTAGCTCAGGAACCAAAATATTTGTTGAAAATATTTCTCCTTATCATCTCACTCAGAGTAAAAACCAACATCTACCAAATGGTTTGTAAGACCCTCATTCATCTATACCCTTGCTCATTGCTATACATTTTCACTGGCTCTTTGTTCTTCTTAGTTCCTATCAGCCATGAACCACCTCAAGGCCTTGCACTTGTTATTCCCTCTGCCTCAAATGCTTTTACTTACACATCTACGTGGTTTCCATCCTTGTTCAGCTCACCCTTCCAATAAATTCTTCCCTTGATAGCTTTTTTTAAAATTGCAACCTCCCTTTCTCCTCAGCACTCCTCCCCTTCCATGTTTTACTTTTATCCATAGTTTTTACCATCACCCTATGTGCAGATATCTTATGTATATTCCTCAATTAGAATGAGGTCCTTAAGGATATACATTTATTTTGTTTTTTTCATGCTGTATTTCTAGCACCCTGGACATTGCCTGGGACTTATAATGTGATTCATAAATCTTTGTGAATAGAATATATCACATATGGAACCATCACTAGGTTCCTATCAGTGGAGTTTCTGGCTCTCAGTCAGAAACACTATCTTGATTTTCATGTAAAAATTCAGAATGAAATGAAACATGAGGAAATCTCAGGGGCATAGGTTTTTTTTTTTTAAACATTCAGTCTACCTACTTGCATTCCATAGAGTCTCCACATTACCTTATGCTGTATCTGCAGTTGTACAAAAGTATTGGAAGTTACAGAAATATGCCAACTGAAGCTTAAAGAAGAGTGTACAGTGTTTTTTGAAATCCATAACTTTTATTTTCTGCTGTGCTTAATTTCAAAACCCAGAGCCATTATTAAACTTTGTAAAGTATTTGTTCTTTTATCTGGGGATCATATTGCTATCTATCTCTATTTAGTTTATATGTGGGAAAAAAAAAAAAACCTCTAAAATCTTTTCATCAAATTATACTCTGGGGATCCTGTTCCTGAGAACTTTTTATCTTGATTCCTGTTGTCAGGCGAGCCCAGCTATACTTTCCATCAATGTAAGAACTAACTGAAAATATTATTGAGATGGTGTTTTCATCAAGTTCTCAAAGGTGATCAGAAATTCCTAGTACTTTATATTAAGGGTTTCTGTGATTCAGACACAGATGATCTAGTATAATAGGGCTTCTTGGGGTGACAGGGATAGTGTGTGTGTTTTTTTTTTTTCCAGGTGTAAGAGAAACTATTTTATTGCTGCTGTTATCAGCATGTTCTCTGATTGTATAATGCAGGTGAGCCCATATTCAGGTCATAGGGATGGTTTCATCTTGCTTGTATAGCAGAGACATTTATACCTGACTGTGTAAACTGATGTCGCCTATTATTGCGTTCATGGGAGTTAGTAAGAGGTGGCAACATTGAAGGATGATTTTCATTACCACTCCTCTTGCCGTTGCTCAAGCCATATTGAGAAACTGTGACTTTCTTCAGGAACTTTCAATATCCAGTTTAAGTCTATAAACAGTTTCTGAGTGATGGATCTGAAAAAAAAATAAATTTAGTAATTTTTGTGATCACTTTTTTGCTCACGGATCACCAAAAATATTGTGTGAAGAGTTGTGAACTTCTCAAATTGACCTCCCAAGGGAGAGAAATGGAACAGCTGACGCTATGTTGGTTTGCAGTATATGCCACTGTGAAAGGACAATCTACAAAAATTAATGAGCTGCCTAGCCTTTCATTGTTAGCTTTATGAAGTATGAGAGCAGAGTTGTGAAGATAAAATTTTTGTCAGTCTCTTTCAATTCTCTATTTGTATTGATTCTTATAGCACCTCTCCTTGGCTTTCAAAGGTATCTTTTAGGTGCAATGAACAGTAACCTGACATAGCTTGATTGAGAGGGTTTCCATGAGAAGCATGGCAATCTAACAATTACAGAGTGCTCATCATACAATTATACAGTGCTCAGATTTTATAATTTATCATAAAGGATTGGTTTGGGATTATTGGACTCTCACAGTAAGTAACCTGTTTTAGGTACAGTGGCACTTAACAGTTATTGGTGCAACTGCAAACCATCAGAATGGTTTTTGCTCTATTTACCAACCAGATGGAACATATTGGGAAATTCTGTTTCAGACAAGGGGGTTTGCCAAAGTAAGAAGTGATAAGGGGGAGTTGCTCTTCACATTGAAGGTAAGTCCCAGAAAATGAAAGAAACTTCTCGGCAGAGTCAAAAGAGAGTGGAGATAGAAAAATTTCTAGGTAAAAGTGCAGATTTCCTTCCCAGCATGAAATTAAGGTAGATTCAGCTGCAGTTTGTTGGTGCAGACCAAGCATATTTAAAATGTCTTCAGGAGTGCCTGGGTGACTCAGTGGGCTAAGCCTCTGCCTTCAGCTCAGGTCATGATCTCAGGGTCCTGGGATCGAGCCCTGCATCAGGCTCTCTGCTCAGTGGGGAGGCTGCTTCCCCCCCACTCTTTCTGCCTGCCTCTCTGCCTACTTGTGATCTCTCTTTCTCTCAAATAAATAAATAAAATCTTTAAAAAAATAAAAAAATAAAAAAAAAATAAAATGTCTTCAAACAGTGAGGACATAGGCAAGTGATATGCAATAAGAAGTTTGAATTAGATGGACACTAAAATGTGCAGTTATCAGTAAACCAGATTTTATCTATGCCACAATTTTGTCAAAAACTTTACTTGGAGGTGATAAATATTGAGCAAATTTTCTAGACCAAAGTGGAAGTAATGAGATAACTTCAGGACACATCAATGGTATCCAAGACCGTTTAAAATATATAATAAAACCACATATATAAAATTATTACCTGTCAAAACTACTGAGATTTAATAAAAATAAAGACACATGTATTTTGTTACATTAACTTTACCTAGAGAATGATATTGTAGAGGAGTCAGTCATAGAATGGAGGCTAAATCAGACAAAAATTTATAAATCTGCATCACAAAGCTTGTTAATTGAAACTAAGGAGACAGTTGGGAGCTTGGTCATGTTTGGCAAAGTGAAGACATACCGCATCGCTAGTGAAATCTCTGTTATAACATTGATTTAAATGAATTCTCATTCTCAGAAAAATCATGCTTTTGTGCACCTTCAAATTATTTATATAAATACACATTCATAGGGAACTTCAACAATTTTTGATTTTAGATGTGTTTACACATAAGCCTGGCAACTCATGTATCCTAGATATCTTTTCTGTTTGTTTGTTTGTCCTAGTTTTTTAATAGAGAGGGGGAAGTGGGAGGAGCTGAGGGAGAGGGAGAGGGAGAGAGAGAGGGGCGGGGGGAGTCTTAAGCAAGCTCTATGCCCAGTGTGGAGCCTGGTGCAGGGCTCAATCTCAAAGCCTTGAGATCATGACCTGAACTGAAATCGAGTCAGACACTTAACCAACCACCCAGGCACTCCTCATGGATTTCATTTGAATGGCTTGAAAATCAATGTGGTTTTCTTTGCACCTCCTTCTACAACATGGAAGAATGTTGTTGTCATTCTTTTAAGAGAGGAATTTCAGAATTTAGTATTACATAGGTCGTAGTTCATTTTTAACGGCAGAATGGTGACACTGCAAGATTCATTTATATTGAAGTCCCAACATACTGCAGTGGATTATTCTTTTTTGTAAAACCATTTAGTTTAGGCTTTTTATGCAAGGTACAATATAGTGATCATAAAGTGTTCTATTTCAGAGCACTGTCTTCTCTTCCAGATCTTCAAAGTTGGGGTCAGCATCCACCCATCACTTCTCTTCTGTTACAACATCTTCAACACACATCATAATTTAAAAAGTAGAATTTTAGTACTTAGCACATTTACGAATTTCTTCCCATTTTTATCATTATTCTTTTACCCCCCCCCTGTTGTTTTCTGATCCAAACTGTCTGAACTGAGTTAATTTTTCTCCTTCAATCTTTGCCTCCTCATAACTTTTTAATTTTTATTGACATTATTGTCCTTTCTGTTACCTAGGTGCAAACTTTAAAACTGGTTTGATGCCTCTGGTTTCTGTGTCTTTCACCTCTGAACTGTGACCAAAGGTGGTCCAGTATTAGTACCAAGTAATCCTCTAAAGAACCTCTTGTACTTTTCTCTTTCTAATCTCAATGGCATTGCCTGGTTTGAGTTTCATGACTTTTCACCTTGGCTGTTGTAACATTCTCTAAATTGATCTTTTATCTTTATTTTCCCTCACCTCCAGTTCTTTCTATATCACAGGCTTAACAGATTAAGTAATTGTTCAAGTATTTTAGTTATGCTCCATATTTTTTAAGAGAATGGGTTCGTCACTCAAGGAATCAAATAACCATGTCTTTCTCCTAGAACCTAAAAAGTTGCTCTGCAGTGACTACCTCTCAGCTTTCAACCTTCTTAGTTTGAAATGCTAAACTTCTAAGTACTACTTCTATTTTTCTTTAGGTGAATTTAGTAAAAATATATTTCTTCTGTATCAGTAAATCAAAGTCATAAGCTAGATTCTGTTCAGGATACATGGATAGAGACCTTTCCTGCCTTTAAGAAGCTTACAACACTCCAGGGAAGATGAAATACACACTTCAATGACTACAAAAATAAAAATACTTTAAATAGGTTTCAAAGAAACTGCTATAACACTCCATTTATTTATTTAACAAATATTTATTAAATTCCTTCTCTATGCCTGTCACCATCCTGGATGTTGGGATATTAACATCAAAGGAGAAGTCTTGCCCCAAAGGAGCTCATGTTTTAAAGGAGTTAGAAAGATAGCAAATAAATAAATAAATACGAATTGTGTTTCCAGATGGAAATTATATGGAGACAAATAAACTAAGATAAGGGTATTAAAAAGTAACAGTAGGGTCAGGACAGCTCTTTTAGAATGTGAAGCCAAGATAGGCCTTTCAGAAGAAAAAGCATGTGACAGAGACCTAATGAAGTGAGGGAGATCACCATAGAAGGACAGGGGAAGGGCATTTCAGTAAGAGGGAAATAAATGAAAGGGCCCAAAGGTCTGGTAAATCCTGATGTCCAAAAAGCAACAAGAAGCAAGTTCATGGGGGAGATAAGTGAGTTGTAGGATAAGGTGTTGGAAGTCAAATTTGGAAGATAGTCCTGGAGGAAAAGAATGTAAGGCTTTATAGTCGCTATAAAGAACATGGCCTATTGTTCTAAGTGTGATAAGATTCATTCGTATGGTTCTGAGCAGGGATATAAAATTATCTAGTTTAAATTCTGAAAGAAATATTCCAGCTGCCTGGTGGAGAAAGGTTAGGGAAGAAGTGGAATCTGAATAACCTGTAAGGAGACTCTGGCAGAGGTCCAAGTGAGAGAAAATGGTGGTGTAGGCTTTGGTGGTGGTGGAAAGGTGAGCGTTCCCTGATTCTCTTAATTTGAAAGAGAGAGCTGAGGGGACTTGGAGTACATTGGAAGTGCATTTGAGAGAAAAAGAAGAATCAAAAAAAATACCTCTTTATTTGTTTAGAGGAATGGAAGAGGATAATTTGGGAGGGCCGTAGTGAAAGTTATGCTTTGCAAATGTTAAATTTGAGATTTCTGTTGATACATTTATAGATGTAAAGTAAGCAATTGACTACATCAAGGGAGAGGTCAAGGCTGAGGAAAAAATAAAAAGAAAGAAAGAAATGGAGAACTCAATAATTCTGGATGAGATTAAAACCCTTGTGAATGGATGAGATCATTTACCAATGATTGCATGAGTAGAGAAGAGAAGAAGTCCAAACACCAAGACCAGGGGCCACTGATATTTAGACAAATGGTTAAGGATGAGTGTCAAAAATAGTAAATGAGATGCCATTTACAGGTCTAGAGATCAGAAAAAGCTTCATGTAAGAGATACCATTTGACTTAGGCCGGAAGTCTGGGCAGAATCTTCAACAGTGATGCTGGTGGGCGGGACTTGAAGCAGCAAGGAGATGTCTGAGCTAAACTGCATGGGTGGAAACATGTTGAATGCTTGAAAAACAAATTGCTTAACTACAAGCCAAACTAAATTATCATACCCTAAATAAACTCTATACATTGTCACACCCATTCCTATGTTTGGCATTATGCATTATGATAGGTGTTGTTTTTTAATGCTTGTATTTAATTTTTTTCCATTCATGGCAGTGAATTAATGCCCACAAACTATGTTATTGCATCACAGTGGACACAATCTGCTATTTATTACCACTGACTTTTTGCTTTCTGGAAAAGGTGCTTTGCTTAGCCATGAAATGCCAGATGGCAGTGATGTACCAATTATAATTCAGGAAGAAATGTGTCTGCAAAATGGAATTAGATACAAATTCATCAGGAAGCCCTGGATGTTATGGAAGAACTTCCACAGTTCTTTGTGCTTTTATCTTCCAATTTTATAATAAGCACAAGTTTCTCTGGGGGTTCAATATAAATTAGGCATCATCCATGACCTCAAGGTGTTTACTGTCTAGTATAAGAAATATGTTGAGCACATAAGGTAATTATTAACCAAAGCTAACTGTGCTTTTAATGCTTTTACCTCCAGTTATTCTTATTTGAAGCAGTTTAGAACCTTTTAGTTGTTGATATACTCTTGGCAAAAGCTGGCAGTATGTAGGCAGACAGAGGTTCAGACCCAGAATCCCATGTAGTTTCAATGATGTTCAGCACAAATGTACTCAAAACACAAGTGCCAGCCTCAGCTGGAGATTCTGCCTTCGTTTCTCTATCTAATGCTGCTATTTTCTACTGAGTCTTGGAGAACACCTTCTTAACACCCAACCCATCTCTAACAAACCTCTTTCCCCAGGAAGCACGGTCCTTTACATGCTCTAAATTGGTAGCCAGGTATCTTCTCTTCATGTAACATATGGCATGATTTCTTTCTTTTTGTGGCCAAATAATATTCAGTTGTATGTATATGCCATGTTATCTTTATCCATGCATTCACTGATGGACGTCCAGGTGGTTCAGGACAAAAGCTATTCTGCAAAAATGGTACTCAGAGTCACTGCATATGAAGTCACCATTTTTACAGGTCAAAAGAGTTTAATAAAAACTAATGTAATATGATTCAATATACTACTACATCTACACAAAAAGAGACTGGTGCCCCATTGTCTTAGGTCTCTTCCTGCTTATTTCCTTCAATAACGTGTGCCAAGAAGGAAGCCAAGAAAACAGCTTATGCCAATCTCTATGCTTCTTCCTTTAATTATATACAGTTTGAATTGGATATAAATAAAATGGCAGTAAGCATAATTTAATTTGAACATTTAATTGCTCGCAGCAATATTGTGCTTTTACCAAACTTTCCCAACATGCACACCCATCATTCTATTTTCAGCTGATCTTAATGCCGTCAGTGAGATGCTCAGGCTCTGCGGTATTGCTTGGGGCTGTGCTTCCTGCTGCACCTGTCCTTGCGCTTCGTTATTATGCAATTTGTGGAAACTCAGTATCCTTATTTCCACTTCCTGTCCCCATTCTCACAAGTTTTTCATTTTTCATTCATTAGTTTTCTGAACAAATTTTTTTCACTAAAGTCTTTGATGATTCTCTAGAAGTAGCCCATGCCTTTTCTTCTTTCTCTTGTCACTGCCATATCCCTGGGATTTTATGTCCGTGGGCAAGGCTCATGACATTCTGCCACAAAAGGCACCAAGAGAGAATATAAACTGGAACCAGGATATCAAGATTTGATAAGATTTCTATAGATGGAACTCCAAGTGAAGACATTCTAGGTGGAGGAAGTGGCAGGAGAACCTTATTTGCTGGCAAATCTAGTTTTCACTAAATAGTAATTTTTTTTTTATTGAGGTAAAAAGCACATAATGAGATCTACCCTCTTAAATTTTTAAGTGTGGAGTACCACATTGTTAACTATAAGCACAGTTTTATGCAGCAGATCTCTAGGGCTTTTTTTTTTTTTTTTTTTTTATCTTGCATGACTTAAACTCCATAAACATTAAATAGCAACTCTCTATTTCTCCCCCCCCCACCCCACCCCAGCCCCTGGAAACAACTATGCAACTTTCTGTTTCAATAAGTTTAATTCTTTTATAGGTAACTCATAAAAGTGTAATCACACAGCTTTTATCTTTCTGTGATTGGCTTATTTCACTTATATTGTCCTCAATATTAATCCATATTGTAGCATATGGTGATTTTAATGTACAGCAAAGTTTGGGAGGCACTGCCCTTGCTGGTTAAAGAATTGCTAACTAAGTTTGCCGGGGGTGGGGGGGTGGGGGGTGGGGGGGTGGGGGGGCATTGCTTCAGGTCTGCACTTTCATTACTCCTGAGTTCATATTGCTATACAATTCTTTGAGTTGATGTAAAATCACCAAGGAACCTGTATAAATACTAATGCCAAGAAGTCATGTTCACATTTACCTCTGGACTGTCACTTTCTATCATTGTTGCCCTTTACTTTCTTCCCCAGAAATGAGAGCAATTGTTAAGAACAATTGATGAAATGTATTGAACCCAAGCTATATAATGCACCATATCTTTACAAATACTATGTCATAGATATATTTCTCATTTTACAGATGAGGAAACTATTTTATTGAGGTAGAGGCAGTTAAGGTGATAGAGTAACAATTCTTTTTTTTTTTTCAAAGATTTTATTTATTTATTCGACAGAGAGAAATCACAAGTAGGCAGAGAGGCAGGCAGAGAGAGAGGGAAGCATAGAGTAACAATTCTACTTGGCAATCTAACCTTAGACCATGGGCAGGTAGCCACTACACACTATGCTGCCTCTTATTGAACCTAGATTTTAGGGTTTTTGTTTTTGTTTTTGTTTTGTTTTTTGGTCTTGGCTTAACCAAGGGAGTATAGTATAGTTTTAGCATGACATGACATACCCAAATCACATCAACCTCACATAACCTTATGAACTTTCCAAATCCTGTCTTCTAATTACCCTTCATTACCGCGCACCATGGCATATCCTCATTAAACATACAAATTCGCTTAATCCAACAGGTCATAATACTCACACTCATCTTTTGTTTATTTATTACACTTTTGCATAATTCTCTAATTATCATTAGGAGCATTTAACATAGCACCTAAGGAATCTGGAGGTGTGCCAAGATAGGGCTCTAGTGCCCTAGTGCTTTTTGTTACCTCATTTGACTATTCATGCTGATGCAGTTGGTTCGTCACAAGCCACAGGGCTCCAGCAATTACAGTTTCTCCACAGAGATGGGTCTTTGCTGGCATCTTATTCTTCATTTTCTTACCTCTGCTTCAGAGTCTGGGACATGTCCATCTTCTTATAAAAACACAAGTTTCCCAAACTTTGTTTTATAGAATTCTATTTCAGCAAGATTATAATGGAACTTCCATGGGGCAGGGGGTGAAAAAGATGCCATAGCTGTGGTTGGGTGAATAATGGTTTTCTGAAGATGACTGCATCCTATTCCCTGGAATCAATGAATATGTTCCCTTACACAGCTAAAGGGATTTTGCACATGTGATTAAGAGATGGGGAGATTCTGCTGGATTATTTGAGTCAGTCCAGTATCATCACAGATGTTCTTGTAAGAGAGAGACAGGAGGATCAGAACCAGAAATGTGACAAGAGGGAGAGAGAGGATTGGAAGATACTACATTGCTGGCTTTGAAGATGGAGGATGAAGCCACAAGCTCATGAATGCAGGTAGCATGTAGAAGCTAGAAAAGGCAACAAAATGGGTTTTTCCCTTGAGCCTTCAGAAAAAACACATATGATACATTTTGGACTCCAGAACTGTAAGATAATAGATTTGTGCTGTACCAAGCCACTAAATATGTGGTATTTGTTACAGTAGTAGTAGGAAACTAACACAATGACCAAAAACATTTGCATAATGTTACATGCTTTATTCTTTTTTTTAGGAAATTTACAGTGTATATTAATGTAAAATGCCAATGACAAATACTGAAATATGTAGTAAAATTGCAATAATTTCCCCTTGGAAACCTTCAGGTTTCCAAGTAACCTTCCAAGTAACCTTCAGGGACAGAGAGATTTGTTTGTGAATGATCTTAAATACTTGGCTAAATTTCTTTGTTAGCAAGCCACTCCACACCCAATTAAATTCAGGCTGGGTACCCAGTGGCTCAGCCAGTTAAGCATCCAGCTATTGATCTCAGCTCAGGTCTTGATCTCAGGGTTGTGAGTTCAAACCCCATGCTGGGTTCCATTTAAAAGAAAAGAAAAAAGAAAAAAAGTCAAGGTTTGCTGGCCAGTTCTCCCAGAATGCTACTAGTTCTTGAGAAATTATAATGACAGGGTACAGACTTATAATACAAACTTATACAGACTTATAATATGACACTTCCACTTATTTGATGCATCCTAACTAGGATTTTTTTTACATTTTATGACAGCAGGAGGTTGAAATAGAAACTTATAATTCTAGATTAAGAATATTTAGAAATATTTTATAATATTTATTTTATATTTTATAATATATATCTTAGAAATATTTTATAATAAACCATCCAGTTTATATTTTAGAAAAAAGTTCTGATAAATGTTATTAGAAAGTTTGAGTTTTCTTAACATCCTTTTAGAGCACTACCAATGTAGTTTAAATAAACTTTACAATTTTGTGCCTTGGCTCAGCACATATTAATTGGAGAGGAAACAAACATAAAGGTCAGGTGGATGTTGAAAACATTTGTTCTTGGAATCAATTTCTAGCTAGATTTATAATTTTGTTTTTGTTTTGTTTTTAAATGACCTTTCTTGAGTTATCAAAATACATTTTTCCTAGTTTGTTGTAGGTTTTCCTCAAATGACAGGCCAGAATTAAATTTATTTCCTTGACATTCCAAATAGGGTCTCACTAAGGCATAGCTCATTATAGAATTGGTGATATCACAAAAATAAAGGAAACATAAATAATCCAAAACAAATATAGGTTTATCCTATTTACTAAAAAAATATCAAATTTCTGTTTTAAGACAGGAATGCAACTAAGTGCTGATGGTTCAGAAATATTGTCCCAGCTTTCAAGGGGCTTACAATTATATTTTAAAAAGTCTCTATTGGTCAATCTTCCTTGACTTACATAAAAACCTCAGGGATTTGTGTTAAGTAGAAGGATGAATTCTCTGACTGTAAGGATTTCACCATTAAAAAAGGTGACTGAAGTATACTATGGAGTTTTTAGTTTTAAAGGGCTTTGGATGCCTACAAGTTTCTTTTGATAGAGGCCAAAGCATTAATGTTTTCATTAATGATATTAGCTATGAATTGGGGGAAAAATCTTATGGTTGCTGCTTCATGTGAAAAATGGAGACACTAGTACCTACATAGTGTCTGACCATCTAATGAAATTGTGATTACCAAAAGAGATGCAATTTATGGTCAACCTTGACCACTGTGGATAGTTTGTCTCAGGGGATGGCTTCATGAAAGGAAGTACTAATTCCTTTATAGCAGTAATTTTCTGAGTGTGGTTACTAAACCAACAGCATTCACATTATCTAGGAACTTGTTAGATTTGCAGATTATCTGACCCCACTCAAGACTTGCTGAATCAGAATCACTGTGTTTTAAGGAGCCTTCTAGGTGATTCAGTTGCACAATAAAATATATAAGCATAGCTCTGGTTCTGCTCTGAGTCTAAAGAGGGCTCTGTTAATGATTTTGAGGTCAGAAATTACCATCAAGAGTTCTCAATCTTTAAACTTATCTACTGAGACATTTTCACCTGCCAAGAAGTCCATATTTTTACTTCTGATGCTCAAGATACTTACTAGATGTTTTTAGCACTTAAAATGAGGGGAAAAAACCAGAGTTAGTTCTTGGTAGATTTTACAGTATAGTAAAATTTTTGCTACATTTTTATGTTCAATTCTATTCCTAGAATATCATAGTATTATTTTAAAGAGGGATATTTTTATGGATTTTACTGCATATATAATTAAAGATGCTATTTATTTTACTATTCTGCCACCAGTTTACATATAGTATCTTATTTAATCATTGTTATTATTATATTTTACATGTGGCTCAGAGAAATTATTTAGTCAGTAAGTAGTATAGACAACTTAGAGATGGAGCTGTTTAGTTTGAAGCTAAGAGTTTATATTATTATGTCATGTTGCTTTCCAAGCGTAAGCTAGAGCTTTAGCTATGAAAGTAAAGTTCCCAATTATTTTTACTAGGCAAATGTAGTTCTTGTACAAAATCTTTAAAACAGTTAAAAAAATAAAAGATAGCTTCCAGCTAAATACATTTGTAGATGAATATGCAAAAGTCCAAATTTAATGACAGCAACTAGGAATCAAATTATTTTAAATGAATAAAATGCCATAATCAAGTGGGATTTTTCTCCCAGGAATTCAAAGATAGTTTATCTTTATAATAATTATTTCTATTAATAGTACACAGAAAATAAAAGATATGTTCTCAGTATAAAATGGACAGGTGTTTGATAACATTGTGAAAGAGTAATTGCAAAGAAAACTCTTATCCTGTCAAATCATTAACCAACTCCATTCTTAATGGTAACCGATAGAAATTTTTTCCCAAATAATATACATCAACATTTTAACAATACATACAGCCTGACTCTACAATGTCACTATAAAAATTTTTCTTAGAGAATTATTGTGTAAGAATGTATGCATGAGATATTGCTCCTAACGGTGAATATACAGTAATAAAGTTTCTGAAGTCGGCATTTGTATGGTCAGGCATGATTCATTCCAACAGACAGGTGCTCTACAACCATTGAAGGTGATGACTGAGGACTCCAGTTCAAGCTGCTAATTGAACACACACCTATCTTCTCTACCTTATGAAATGCTATTGAAATGACAGTCCAGAAATAAAAGACTTTACAGATACAAGTACAGAGGGAATAAGATATGAAACATATGGAAAAGAGATATCAAGGAGTTTTCAAAAGAGAAAAAGCAGACGGAAGATAGAATGTAGTGGAGTGACTACTGGACTGTCCCTGCAGAGGGTCTTTTTTGTATTGTGAGCATGCTTACCCTGCAGAACCCTGAGAAGCTTCAGGCACTACAGGGAGTAGGTGTGTAGCTAGAACTGAGGGATGATTTGAAAGTCTGTACACAGAATCATTGGACATCCATTCTCTCTCTCTTATCACCTGCCTTGACCTACCTCTCTGGGCCACTTTCAGGTAGGAGATTTAGGAAAATGCTTTTCTAGACAAATGTTACAAGAGAAGTTCTGGACTCAATGATACCAGAAAAACAAAGCTGAAGTGAGGCCCTGGACTAAACATATGGGGATGAGGTGAAAATATGCATGAGGAAAGTCCTCAGAGGCCCATCAGTTTGAAGATCAGATAATTCCCCCCTGATCTAGCCTGAAGGATAAGCTTCTAGATACTTCTGTCTGTGAGGCACCAATAAAAAATCACTATAACCTTGCTATTCTCCTTTGAAACATTCAAGTTAGCAAGCCCTACAGAAGGTCAAGTATCATCTTCTTTTACGTGTGTCACTTTTAAATGTAAATAGATTTCTAAGGAGAGTCTACCCAAAAGAGATAGGCCAAAAGAAATACTTCTAAAAGAACCCCTAAAGAAACAAAGAGAGTGCAAGAAATAGAAGGAACACAAAAAAGTAATCATAATAAATAAATAAACAGACAAGCAAACTATTGTTAGTCTTAGGGACATTAGACAATATTACATTTATAAAAACAGAATGAGATTCCATGGAAAGGATACTTACTAACAACAAAACAATAACATTTGGAAATAAAAAATACATTAGCCAACGTAAAATAGTCCAAAGAAGATTCCTACGAGGCCTGGGAAATGTCCTAGGAAAAAGAAGATAAAGAAAAGACATAAAATAAGAAAGAAAGTATTAACTTATAGGGTAAGATTGGATGTCTAACCACTGATAGGGGATAGAAGGCACAAAGAAGGAAGTTAAGAGAAAATGGAAGGTAAGAAATGATCAGTGATGTAATATAATAAAAACATCAAGAACTAAGTAGGGTACACATATCTCTAAATTTAAAAGACCCTGTGAATACCCATCGTGGTGAATTCATAAAGATATATGTCAGGAGAAGACTTCAAAATCCTGAGTGTAAGACTGGCTGCATAATTTGTGGGGTCTACTGCAAAATGAAAATGGGAGTCCCTTGTTCAAAAAGCAGAGAAAAAAGTATCATTCAAACTACTAAAATATGAACATTTTCCTTCATTACACAGTATCTCTCTCTCAACCTGTCTTGATGTTTTTTTCTTTATTAGTTAATGGTGCACTTCTTTGAACATGGTGACACTGGCACTGTGAGTTCAGAGCCTCATGGTTGTCTGGGGGCTCCCCGAGCCCTCTGCTGCCAGCTACTAAGGATGTGCTGTGCTCTAACCAAGGATGACCAAGTCAAACCAGGCAACTTCCTATCCCTTGGAACTGCCACGCCAACCCAGGAAGAGGGCAACCCCAACTATTGCAAGTCTGCATTGGGATTTGGTACCCAAGTACCTAATATTTATGCCCCTGTGCTGGAAAGAGGCCCTGCTAGGGGTGGACAGCAGCAACTATCACTAGGTAAGGCCTGGTGTACGAGGGTCCTGGAGAGTGGATAGCTGAGTATCCATCCCAAGAAAGCAGGGAGATGGCAGGAGATTGCAGCCATGTATGAGCACCCAACACATGTTCCATTGTCCCATCATGCTTCAGTTATGAAACACCATTTAAAAACAATTATTAAGTATTCTAAGACATTAAGCCAAAGTAGACCATTAAACCAAGCACAGGACCCTTCAGAGCAGAGCCAAGGACTGCCTCCAAAGGAAGTCCACAGGTGACCTTCCTATTAAGCTTGCAACATACCTCATTCAGTCTGGAGCAGAAGCACAGAGAGCTTTAGTATGAAATGCTCTAGGAAAACAAAAGTAAAGGTGATGCTACATGATGTAGGTGATTATCTTGAAACTAAATATGGAGAGGGATGTAATTCATAGGATAGAACTTGTGGAAGAAAACGAGGCTACGTATCATGCCATTGTGATTTGTAGTTAGGTATTTGTTTAGTAATTTATAAAAGGTGTTACTCTTTATTATTTAATAAAGTCTATCCATGAAAAAATTATCTGCTTCCTTTAAAAAAATAATGATAGACCTCCTTTTTAAAAAGTTTATTTATTTATTTTAGAAAGAGAGAGAGGGAGAGTACAGCAGGGAGAGACAGAGGGAGAGCACAGGGGGGAGGGACAGAGGAAGTTGGAGAGAGAATCCCAAGCAGACTCCATACCAAGTACAGAGCCTGACACAGGGCTCTATCTCACCACCCTGAGGTCAAGACCTGAACCAAAACTAAGAGTTGGATGCTTAACCAACTGTGTCATCCAGGCACCTATGGCATACCTCCTTTGATTATAACATTTTTGCTGGTTGCATTTCCTAAACCCTCTGCCCCACACCCCCTAGTTTTTAGATGGGGCTATATGGCTTGCGAAAATGACCTATCACTTTTGGGCCATGACAAATGAAATGCAGATATGATTTCTCTACCTTCTCTTTTTCCCTTCTCACCTGAATACAGAGATCTCTCCAGTACAAGGGGGATGATGAAGTTATCAGATGGAAGAGATGGTGACATTTGGGAAAGCTGTCTGCTAAACAATAACCTTTATATTGGCTCATTAAATTAAAGATATATAAACTTTTCTATTAAGTCATTGCCTTGCTGCTGCTGTTGTTATAGCAGCTATCCTAATAAGTACCAAATGCAGCTTGGAAGATTTTGTGTAAAACTGAATTTGGTCTCTGTCTTCTGTTAATATTGTCTGGTAGGAACAGGGAAAGTTTAAGTCACAAAAAAAATGAATTAGGCTTATTTGCCAAACTTAGTGCCCCCCCCAAAGAACAATTAATAAAGCAGACAAGTAAATTTGGTTTATGCATTAGAAGAATAATTTTTTTCAGAATAATTTTCTTAGCTGAGGATGTCAAAATAAGGAATAAGCAGGTAGGCAGTGGCTAGTAGAATCATTTCTGACTCCTTGTCCAAGTTTTGATATCAAGTGCTATCCTATTTCCCCAAGTTTTAGGATGATAGGCCTAGGAATTAGGGATACTCTAAGTTCCTTACATAAATATTAAAATCCCACAGTAGTGCCATTAATATACACAGAACAAAATCTCTCAATTTTCATGTGAAAAATGTATATACACATGTATATATATTATATATGTAGATAGATAATAGAAATAATGAGACCAGATAGAAAAGACTATAAGACTTTGTCCCATTGGGGGTTTCATAGAACTGTTATTGATAAAAGTGAAGTGGCAAACGGAGATGACCCAACTGCTGATGGGATATCTATATTAATTTCAATGTGAAGAATTGTCTTTTAAACATTAAAATGAGAGATATTATTGCAGATATGTAAGACATTGATGGATAAATCCACCTCTGAGACCTTCTACTCTTGACCCCTCCTTTTCATGAACTTTGGTCTCTATCCCCTAATAGGGTGACTTGGAAGAGGCACTAGGGCACATATATATACACCAAATTTAGGTTGCTATCAAAGTCTTACTCTAATATGCATTAAAGGAATGTATATTAAAGGTCTAGGGGAAAAGTTCTTTAATATTTAAAGCAAGTGTAATTTCTTACATTTTGAGAATCTTTTATATTATTCATAATAGGAAAGAACTGTTTTGAATCTGCAAATTCTAGATAAGCAAAATAAGTTTAATTAGAGCTAAAGCACCAATATTTTAAAAGATTTTTCTTAAAAAGGTAGTACAGATTAGACTGCAAAGAAAACTGTGGATTGCTTGTAGATATATGTATAAATTTAAAATTACCTAATATTGGACAAAATGGGAACATAGTTTGTTTTCATGCCACTGGCAAATCTTTACTCATAACCTAGTTTATTTTGTAAGACAATGTCCATGCAAGTTAGGAAGTGAGAGGTAAAAAACAGTGCATTTAAATGTCTAACGTATTACAGGTGTTAAGTCAAGGTGCACCTATGAAAATCGAGTTAGAGAGAGAGTTAAAAAAGTAAAATTCATCTGAAGAATCACTGTTACTTTTTCTAAAACACTTAAATAACAATGTCCTTTAAACATTAATTTTATTCAGCATCTAGTTTCTTTAAATCTTTACCAAGATTTTTAGACACATATTTTGTTATACTTTTGGTTCACTGTAACAATTGATACTTTATTGTTCTTGGGAAATGGTGTTATATTTTTTCCATTGCCCTATCTCTTACTTCAGAAGTATAACCCACTTTATTATAACTTATTGGTCATCAAAACAGCACCAAGAACTTACTTTATAGAACTGTATAATTTATTTCTAAATCTCAAAAAAAAAGACTTGAACCTTAAGATCATATCCTCCAGTATTATACATGTTACTCTTTTTTGTGTGTAATTTTTGTGTTAATTCTGATTTTGAAAAATTTCATTAATCCATTAAATTTTTAAATCTTTGACCATTACATTATCAGTATGTTAAAATACTGAACTAGTGCCTTGGGATTTTTATATTATCACAGATATATATTCATTTATTTTTGAAATTTGATACTAAGTTAAACACCAAGACAGAGGTATTAAATTTCATAGGCTAGCACCGAGTCATTACAGAAGGATACTTCCTTTGTAAGACTTTTTGGAATAAATTGACTAAAACAATTAAAATACTACAAATAGTCATGCATTTTAGCTGAAAAATGTTAATATTAATAAATCATTAAATCAGTGACTGTGCTTAGTATTGAACAGCTAGTGTAGCTTTTTTAAATATGGAAAGAGAAGGAAATATCTGAAGATAAAAAGAAAAAATCAAAATAAATCTTCAAGACAAAAATTCTATGAGGGGGAAAATAGAGGTAATTTCTAGGAAACCCAATATATCAATCTTTGTGAAAATTGGCAGAAATGGTAAAATCTGTATTAAATATGTATGAAACAGCAGATTAGTCTGGAAATTGTTGTTTTCAAGTGACAGAAATCTAACTTGATCAGTTTAGTCAAAAATGACAATTTATTTATTTACCTAATTAACCTTGAGAAAGGCAGAGATACAACTAAGCTTCAGGGAAGCTAGACCAATAACTTCAACTCTGATAAAGCTCTCTCTTTCCTTCTTGCCTGTCTCTGTCTCTCTCCATATCACCTGTATTGTCTCAGATGATTTCCTTGCATGAGGATAAGAAAGGCTGCTGGTAGGTCTCAACTTCTTCACCAGAAAGGGATTAAAATATAAAATCTTGCTTCCTTCCCATTCAGTTTTCCCTCCCTTCCCTTGTGGTCCTCCCTGCTACTCCTTTATGTTACACATTTGGGCTATAATAATGAAATATGACAGACTGTTTCTTACAGGTCTGGAGACTGGAAGTCTGAGATCAGAGTGCCAGCATAGCTGGGTGAGGGACTTGCACTCAGTTATAGACTTCTTACTGTACCTTCATATGTTGGAAGGGGTTAGGGAACTCTGGGAGGTCTCTTTTGTAAGGGCACTAATCATCTTCATGGGAGCTCCATCCTCATAATTTAAATACTTCCCAAATTTTAATATGAGCTACAAATGTCTGATGGCAATAAACTGAAGAGTGGTTGGGTGTGTTCTAGACAATTGTGCCACCTAGTTTGGAGTGAGTAATTGACATGAGGTCAGTCTCCTTGTGATTTTACTGAGTGTCCATGAAGCTTTGGTGAATCCAGACAGGTTAAGTTATATAAAATATAGTTCTTTTTGTATATAAATATGCAATTGTGTATAATATGATGTCTTGATAAACATATACATAGTGAAATGATTGTTGCAATCAGACTAATTAATGTGTATCTCCTCATATAGTTACCTTTTGTGTGTGTGTGTGTGATGAGACACCTAAAATTGACTCTCCTGGCCACCTTCCAGCATACAATATAGTTTTTTTTTTTTTTCCAATTTATTTATTTTCAGAAAAACAGTATTCATTATTTTTTCACCACACCCAGTGCTCCATGCAAGCCGTGCCCTCTATAATACCCACCACCTGGTACCCCAACCTCCCACCCCCCCGCCACTTCAAACCCCTCAGGTTGTTTTTCAGAGTCCATAGTCTCTCATGGTTCATCTCCCCTTCCAATTTACCCCAAAGCACATACCCTCCCCAATATAGTTTTATTAACTATAGTCATCATGCTATACTTTAGGTTTCATCCTATGTAACTGCAATTTTGTGTCCTTTGACCGATATGTCGTTTTGGGTATTCTCATCTAGGATGTGGTCCACCTGTCCAAGGAAAAGGAAACTTTACTTAGTGATACTACATCAAGGGAGATGCTTTGATTTGTCAAGTTAGAGTTTATGGGGTTGTAATCATTACTTACACTAAGAAGTTCAGACTTCTTTCTGATAAAACCAGAACATCCTAGAGGCTATTTAGGAGATAGGTTTGGAGAAGACAGACCAGAAAATAACACATTATGAAACTGGTGATTTGAGTCTGTAGCTTACCTCTCAAAATCTGATAGGATCTTACATCACGGAAGCTGTCTCCCTCAATGAAACTCTAGCATGTGAAAGCCACTGGGTAAATTTTTCATGGTACCTTGCCAATCAAATTCCCCCACCTTCCCACCCTTCTTGTTTATTTCAGTTAAGAATTTGTAAATCAAAGAGTGACAAATTTCCCAGAGGTGAATTTTCCACATTGCTTCATTTAAAGCCACTAGAAAGCTGACACTTAATACTTAAAGGTAATTCAACCCTTCATGTCAGCAACTTTTCAGACATCAGAGGCATATAAAACACAAAATACTCTGAAAAAGACTTTTGCTTTAGTGAGAATAATGGTCTCATAAAGAATCTTCATGTATGGGGCGCCTGGGTGGCTCAGTGCGTTAAAGCCTCTGCCTTCGGCTCAGGTTATGATCCCAGGGTCCTGGAATCGAGCCCCACATGGGGCTCTCTGCTCAGCAGGGAGCCTGCTTCCTCCTATCTCTCTGACTGCCTCTCTGCCTACTTGTGATCTCTGTCTGTCAAATAAATAAATAAAATCTTTTTCTTTTTTAAAAGAATCTTCATGCATAATTGGTATCTCAGATCTTGAGGTTTTAAAAACTTTGAAATCAGATCAGACTTATAGATGCTGCAGCAGCAGGACTGGAATTTTCTGGCATAAGGCAGTTTATCAAATTATTGTTCCCCATCCTTTACAGAGATTACTAAATTAGTTGTCTTTAAAATTTCTTTAGGTGTATGTAAAGGCATGTTTAATCAAGTTTCATCTATTTGGGGGGAGGCAGTTTTACATTTAAATCCATTTTATACAATCTATATATTTTTCACGCTGTATTACATAGGATTTGAGAAGTCTGTACCCAATACTGACCTAAAACCCCAAGCAACCATATACTAAACATACACTCAATAATTTATCATTACTTCAACGTATGGAATATTTTCTTAAGAATAATTTGAGAATATTTGCATGGGCTCAGAAAATATTTCCTTGAGCATACAAATGTTTTCACATTAAAGGGGAGCCCTGGGGAGTCTGGATGGCTCAGTTGGTTAAGCAACTGACTCTTGATTTTGGCTGTAGTCATGATCTCAGGGTTATGAGATGGAGCCCACATCAACCCTGCAGTGGGCATGAAGTTAGTTTAAGATTCTCTCCCTTTCCTTACCCTCCCCCCACCACTCCTGATCACTCATGTGTGCTCTCACTTAAAAAAAAAGAGAGAGAGAGAGAGAGAAAGAAGAAAAGAAAAAGGGGAGGTGTAGAGGTATATGTCTACTGAAGCTCCAAAAAAGGGGAGGACACTGTATTGGTTTTACAGCAAAAAAAAGTAGGTACATTTAATTATATCAGTCCAGGTCCAGGGGCGCCTGGATGGCTGAAGGTTATGCCTCCGCTTTTGGCTCAGGTCATGGTCTCAGAGTCCTGGGATCAAGCCCTACATCGAGCCCTCTGCTCAGCAAGGAGCCTGCTTCCTCCTCTATCTCTGCCTAACTCTCTGTCTACTTGTGATCTGTCTGTCAAATAAATAAATAAATAAAATCACTTAAAAAAAATAAAAAATAAATATATCAGTCCATTATGAGTTCTGCCGAAGCTGAGCTTAAGTTTCAAATATTTAAGGGTTATTAATTTCTTTTAATAATTTTATTTATTTATTTATTTATAAATAATTAGATTTTAAATTTTTATTTATTTATTTTATTTTAAATTTTATTTATTTAAAAAATTTTTATTTTATTTATTTTAAAAAGAGAGAGAAATGAAGTGGGATGGGCAGAGGGAAAGAGAGAGAATCTCAAGCTGACTTTACCTGAGCTCCTAGTCCTACCTATGGCTTAATCTCATGACTGTGAGACCAGGACTAGAGCTGAAACCAAAAGTCCCGCACTTAACCAACACCACCACCAAGGTGCCCCAGGGGTTATTAATTTCCAAAGCTCTTTTGGAACATGTTTGAGCAGTAAAATTAATAACTAACAACTTCACAAACTATAAATTATTAAGACTTTCATTTCTGGCTACATTGGGGTATCTTGCGTTGGATCGGCTATTGCACTGAGCCAATAAGAAAAGTTAGATTGATTATGCTGAGTGAAATAAGTCAAGCAGAGAGAGTCAATTATCATATGGTTTCACTTACTTGTGGAGCATAAGGAATAACACAGAGGACATGGGGAGATGGAGAGGAGAAGTGAGATGGGGAAATCAGAGAGGAAGACAAACCATGAGAGACTGTGGACTCTGAGAAACAAAATGAGGGTTTTGAAGGGGAGGGAAGTGGGGGGTTGGGTAGGCCTGGTGGTGGGTATTAAGGAGGGCACGTATTGCATGGAGCATTGGGTGTGGTGCATAAACAATGAATTTTAGAACACTGAAAAGAAATAAAATAAAATAAAATAAAATGAAAAAAAAAAAAAGGAAAGTTAGATTGAAACAAAAAATTTGAAAAAAGGAAAACTAGGATATGGAGGCCAAGACCATAGAGTAAGGAAAGGCCAGTCTTCTCCACCAGGCCTTCCTCTCTGTGTTTTCAAGTATGCTAGAGCAGCCTAGTAGAAAGCAGAGACTAAGAGCTCATGGAGGAGTCCCAGAAAAAAGCTACAGTTGGACCAAAAAATCATCCAGGCTGGGGGCACCTGAGTGGCTCAGTCAGTTGAACATCTATCTTTGGCTCAGGTCACAATCTCGGGGTCCTGGGATTGAGCCTCACATGGGGCTCCCAGTTTAGCAGGGAGTCTGCTTTACCCTCTCTCTCTCCCCAAGCACTTGTACTCTCTCTCTGTCTCTCTCTGTCTCAAAAAAATCTTCTAGGCTAAGGCTCTGGGAAAAAGGGGACCAAAGAGAGGTGAACCCAGTGCTCTGTAGAAGTATGCTTAATTACATGCTGTGCTGATACTAGAAATGAGAAGTGGATCCTAAGAAGCTACAAGCTAAGCTGAGATGTCAACACTGCCATGGAGCCAGGAGACTAGGACTGGATTCCAAGTCTTTTCACGAAGGACAGGTCAGAGGGACATAGGCCAGTGGACAAAGAGAAATGTGAAACTCACTATGCATTAGAGATCTCTTTCAAGCTTTTACTTCAGGCCTCAGTTCTTCTGCTGGCGTTTGCTTTTCAGAGACTTCAGGGAGTTGCTCTTTATAGTCTGTCCAGAGTTGTGAGTTGTAGTCAGTAGGTGAGGTAGACTGCAGTTGGCTCACTCTACCTTTGCAGTCACCAGAAACTCAGATGTTTTGTTTTTAAAAATACACACGAGGGGCATCTTGGTGGTTCAGTGGATTTGTCATCTACCTTTTGCCCAGGTCGTGATCCTGTGGCCCTGGGATGGAGTCCCACATTGGGCTCCCTGCTCCACAGGGAGTCTGCTTCTCCCTCTGACCCCCCACCCCCACCACTTGTTCTCTCATTCTCTCTCATGTGCATGCGTGGGCTCTCTCTTAATAAATAAAATATTTTAAAAATAAAATAAAATAAATAATGCACACTAATATCGACTACTACAAATAAACATCAGAGGCTCACTACCTTTAATTATGATGTTATAGATGAACAAGTGAGTGCGATGCTTCTGCATTTTAGAAATCTCCCCTCCCCCAATAAGTCCAGTGTCAGATTAAAATTCATTTAAAAAGGTTTGTCAAGTATAGACAATTTGAATATTGATTGGGTTTTGGGAATCTTCTGTTTCATTCGGGAAGTCAGTACAGAATGGGTTTTTTATTCTGTCTTCTCTATTGTGCTGAAAAAAGTGATTTTGGTAAAATAATTTTGAAAGCGTTAAGTAACAGCATCAAATGTATCTATCACATGTGTTTCAATCTATCAATAGAACTTATATTTTATACATGATGTATTATCTTAACGTGGAAACCAAACTAGGTTACAAAGTATCAGTTGTGCTTATCGAAAGAGATAAAATGAGCCCATTGGGGGTCTCCAATCCCTGATTCCAAGTTATCATTGCAATGACCAATAGAAAACACAAATTTAAAGAAAACTACATCATTTATAGTGACAGTGGAGTAATACCTTTCACTTACTAAAACTATGGGAATTTGCACCTGAAATAGTGTGGGTAACAAAGATACACTGAATCAACTTGCAATTCTCCCTTCTAATAGAATGTCATTATCACTGGGCAGTATTTCTAGAGAAAACCCTAGCAGAACCTCAGTAACTCCCGCAAATTTTGTGAGGAAAAGTTGAGCAATAGGATAGATAGTGGACAAAATGAAAATATACAAATCGATTGAAAAGAAAAAAAAAATCCCACTCTTGAGTAACATCAAAAGGGTTTCTTGAGTATACGAGAAGTTAATAGAATGATACCAAGTTCACAGTATTTTCTTTTGATGTGTCTCCATGTTACTTTTAAAGAATGTGACAAGAATGCAGTCTAACCAACAAAACAGGAAAATCAGACTGGCTTCAGACTTCCCAATATTAAAAATCTGAGGATGATGAACAACTTCTTCAGAATTTTAAAGGGAAAAGAAAACCTGTGACCTTCGCTTTCTGCTTTCTCTATGTAGTTGACTTTAATTGCATTGGCAGAATATTACTTTCAGGTTTTTTTTTTTTTTTTTTTTTGTAACAACAAAAAAGCACTTATTATCTTAAGCAGTTTTTATGGTCAGGAATTCAGGAACAGTTTAGTCGATTGTTTCATTTTTCTTAAATTTTTATTCAAATTCCAGTTAGTTAATATATAGTGTGATATTGATTCCAGGCTTACAATATAGTGATTCCACACTTCCATACATTGCACTGTGCTCACCACAAGTGCCCTCCTTAATCCCCATCACCAAGTTCGCCCATGCTCCCATGCAACTTTCAGATTATTTTTGAGGCATTTTCCATGTGACAAGTCTTACCCCTTTTCACGTCTTTTCCTAATCTTCACAGTAGTTTAAATATTTAGCATCCACTAAATTGTATTTGCCACAAAATCTTCTAGAGTTACTGTCTTTATATGACAGCCACTGCCTTCATATTCCACTAAGTAGAATGAATACCAATGACATATTTAGTCATATTTCTTTATAGTAAAATTGCTATACTTTTCTAAATTCACATTAGACTTTTGGGAACTTAATATATTGAAGAATTAATGTGAATGGATGTTTAGCACTTATAAAATGCATGTACAGTGAAGAAGGCTGTAAAAATATGAGTACTGTCATTTCAAAGACAATAGACATACATTGTCAGTTATAAAAGAAATGAAAACATACACTAACCACCAATAAAATTGTTATAAAAATTAATTTGTTTCTAAGTTACAGAAGTAAGTTTCGTCTTTAATATTTAATCAGTTTTAGTGCAATGGTAGAACACATAGAAAGTGAAAGTATTTTCTTATGCAAGCGAAATTTATAGACTCTGATAAAAGTTATTCATTAGTTTTTGAATATCACAGCTCACAATTTTTGGTACGCAAAATAATATCCTGGTTATGGCTGACTACCTCTGCCAGGCAGTAGTAAATAAGTATTATTTCTAGCTAATGTCTATCATAGCAGATGTAATGAATTACAGGGTAGGATTTATTTTTTAAGTGTTGGCTTAAAAATGACTATGTCAGGGAATTAACAGGTGCGTTAGCATTTTGATGTGGAAATCATTTCTGTTCTTTGTTTTCACCCATTGTTGCCAAGTGGTTTTTCTATCATGCTGAGGAGAGTTTCCTGAGAACAAAACAAATGCTTTCTGATTGGGTCAGGTTTACATTATGCCTTATCATTTACATCCCTTCAAGCTGAGTAGAGAGAAAGCAATTTCTGTGTGTGGGGAAGTGGTGGCAGGAGAGAGGGGTGTACACAGAGAGAACATTCATTTTTAATTCTGGTACAGAGGCACAGATGGGGAATGTCCCACATAGAGTTGTTTCCAGTCTCTGTTTAAACACATAATGATTTTATTATTTTGTGTGCCTACTCCCCCTCTCCTGTGGGAAAAGAAAGAACAGAGAAAGAAAAGAAAATTGAGCTTATTCTTCAGTTTTCAGCAAAACCTAAATGCATACTTAAAAGAGAACAAGAAAAGTTATCGTCAACTTGTACATAACTGCTTTCATTCATGGTACTTAGATTAAAAAAGGCATGGCCATTTTTGCCATGAACATTTTTAAGTTTCAAGGAGGTTCAGGGAGAAGCAGTCTTACCTGGCATGCAAGCAGCATGTCTGTTTGAAGGACAAAAATTGCATTATCCCGTGTGTGTGTGTGTGTGTGTGTGAATAATTTCTAATTACTTCAATAGTATGGTGTATCTCATCTTTCATGGTTCCCTCCGTGAAAGGCTGACAGTACCCACAGGATATTCTTTTCAGTCTTCTTCACTGTAATTGCATTTTATAAGTGATAAACATCCATTCACATTAAGTAACTTCTCAATATATTAAGTTCCCAAAAGTCTAATGTGAATTTAGAAAAGTATAGCAATTTTACTACAAAGAAATATTACTAAATATGTCATTGGTATTCTTCTTAGTGGAATATGAAGGCAGTGGCTGTCATATAAAGAGAATAACTCTAAAAGATTTTGTGGCAGATACAATTTAGTGCATGCTAAATATTTAAACTCTTATGAAGATCTCGACCCATCCCCCAAGAAGATGGTGAAAGGTGTAAAGTTTGTCACATGAAAAATGCCTCCACATAATCTAGAGGTAATATTCTGCCAATGCAATTAAATATTCCTGTCCAAAAAAACTTCTAGCTCAAAAAAATACAGTATGTGCGTGTGTATATGTGTGTATGTATTATATAAGTATATACATATATAATATATATTTCTAAGGATGTATGTGTGTGTATATACTTTTGATAACAATTTCCATAGCCAGTTATGTGACTTTGATTTAAATAAGTTGTCCATTGAAATCAGTTCACGCAACTAGAACCCTTTCAAGATACAAAAGATACCAAACGTGCATCAGATGTTATCCTTGCCTTTAAAATAATTAAAATCTAGCTTGAGAAAGCAACTATAAGTACACATACCAGAATGTAAACATCAATCTTAAGAAAAGAGCTTAGGTAATTGCCAGAAGAGATACGATTTTATTGAACTCAATTACAACTTTAACTATTATAAGAGAATTCAAGGGATGAAAGAATATCTTCTATTTAAGCAAGACTCTGTTTAAGCAAGACTGTCCTGTAGAGACGGAACTAGAAATGAATCTTATGAATATTTCACTGGAGATGAGAGCAGAGAAAGTGTTCTAGTAAGTGAAATATTAAAAATGAATATATGAGACTCCAGTAGTCCATGGAATGGATGGAAATAGTTTCTTCAGTTCATACCTGTTGTCCTCTCTAGTGAAATCTCTGTGGTAGTATGTGTGTTGGCCGAGGTGGACAGGAGGAATGTCTCAGAACAAACTGGCTATTTCCAAATGTATGAGAGAACTTAAAACTTATAGCTTTAAATTCAGGAAACAGAGAACAGGGGAATTTCTATGTCTTTGTTAAAGGATCTCTTATATTTTGTAGCTCCAAGTATCTTGAAGAATGACAATGGATGGATAAACTTAGTAAGATGAGGATGACAATCCCAGCTTCTGTTCCAGAAGTTTTCTTCTTTTACTGGACCATATAAAACAAACCTTCTATGAACACTGCACATACACCTGAGTTCCCCTAACAGAGATATCAGGACAATTTTTAGTCTTTAATTAGTGTCCTCTTAACTCTCTAGCTGTTTGTTTAATTTGATCTTCATGCCGACCCATGGTACAAAAAAATCGTCTGTAATGCTGATGTCATGCTGATGGGAGATCAGTAAGAGGAAGAAGCGAGAAACATAAATGCCCCTGGATATAATTATTTTGGAAGTTGGGGGATAAAATCCCACACTTAGTGGCTGAAATCTCAGTAAAGTTTCTTGGATACTGTGTAATGATGTCCATAAAGTAAAAAACAAGATGCTACATTTTAAGGCACTATTACTAATAAGAAAGGAAGCCTTGTTTGTATCTTTGGAACTTGGAAGATGTATAGATGCACAGCGTTTATCAGTGTACGTTACTTTTTTACCTGGTAATCCCGAAGAGTCTGAGTGGACTGCAGAGCAGGACCAGTCTCTTCAGCTCATTCTAGCTTACATACAAGAAGCTCTCCCACTTGACTCCTATGCCATAGTATATTCAATGTGCTTTAAGAGTCTATGGTTGGACAGGATGTTGAAGGGAGCCTGTGAAAATCCCTGATAAGGGAACCAAAGTCCCTTAGACTTTCCTATAAAAAACATACAATCTTCTACCCAATCTTCTAACCCATTTGCAAATTTTTTTCCCTCCATTCTTTTGACCTTGAATTCTGCTGGTTTAAAGGTTGAATAACAACAATTGTTCCACTACACTGGAAGCTGAGACACCACAGTGCCATTTTAGGCCCCTGACACTACTGAACCCAAAAGCCAAAAAGGCTATGTTGGCTAGGGTGATTGATTTTTATTACCAGTCATTATGATTACTGCTCTGCAGTGAGGAAGAAAAATATGTCTAAATCTCAGGGAATTTTTGTGTATGTCTCCTAATGCTACCACATCCAGTGGTAAAGTTAGTGGAAGTCTACAGAAACTTAATACAGGCAGGAAAACCAAGGTTCAGATCCCTCGGCAATGAAGACCACTCTCTCTTTGTATTCCTTTTTGTTTGGCGACTAGATTCTTTTCATGTTCCTGAGGTGCAAATGTGTGAACAACCTATGACTCTTTTCTTATTATTATTTCATGTCTATCAATAATAAATTGATCTCTGAATTAGTTATGGTTCTAGATACTACCTATATACTGATGACTCAAAAGTTTATACCTCTGGCTAGGACCATCTCCTGGATTATAGACACATATGTCCAATCGCCCAGGATTCCTAAAATTAGTAAGTTCAAAACAAAACTCTTGATTTTCTTCCTTTTACAGTCTTACCCATCTCAGTCAATGGCAACTCTCTTCTTGCAGTAGGTTGGATCCCAAATCTCGGAGTCATCGTTGACTTTTCTCTTTCTTTCATATACCGCACTTAAATCATTTTCAAAGCCTGTCAGCTATTCTTCTAAAATATACCCAAACTCGGTCATTTATCTCCATTTCCTCTCCCCGAGTTACTGAATAACCTCGTAAGTACTTCTGCTGCTTCCATCCTCTATTAACCATGTTTCTGATGTTTTGACATCTGAGGTCTTGCTGACCCTGAAGAGATTGCCCCTCCCAGGGCTCGGCAGTTTCTTGAGATCCAAACAGTGCTGGCCTGCAAGTACTCCTTTCATATGCAAACCAACAAGTCCACACCCCCCAATCACCTCCTTTATAGAGCTATGACACTCCAGACCATTATCTCCCTGCCCTAATCACCCTACCACACTAGCTAACCAACAACCAGGGAGCCACCCTGCAGCCTGCTGAAATTATTCAAACTAGTCAAGCCCAAACCCTCAGAGCCTGCATTGCCTTACCTTTCCCACCAAAACCACATTGCGGGGCTTGCCCATGTTTTCCTCTAGCTCCCTCTGCCTTCTGACCAAGCCCAGTGCTTCCTCACCTATCCCCTGCAGGACTTGGCATGTCCGTTCCTCTTCTGAACTGTTAAGTAACAAAGGATCCTGGTCTGTTATGAATCACAATAAAATCTATGTTTAAAAACACATCTTTGCTCTCCCTCTCTCCCCAGTCTAATCTACATAAAGCAGCCAGATAAGTCTTTTAAAATATGTCAGGTCATGTCATTTTTGTTGTAAAAGTCCTCAAATAGCTGCCCATTTCTCCTGAGGCCTGCAAGACACTCTCAGATCCTGCTCTCCTCCCTGTAGTTTCTGTCACCTTCTTGACTCACTGGTCTTCTTTGTTTTTCCTAACAAGTCAAGTTGCCCACCTCTTAGCCTTTGTATTCACTTTTCCTCTGCCTGGAATGCTTTTCTCCTACTTATCCACATACCCCGTTTCCTCACTTTTCTAGGTTTCTGTTCCAATACTGTTAGAGGGATAGTCTCTGTCCACAGTATATAAACTAGACCTTGCATTCCATTACATGACTTTATCTTCATGATTCTTTTTTCTTCTTAGTACTTATAACCACTAGACTACTTCTTCTCCTTTTATTATTTTTATTATTATTGTTATTTTGCTTATTTTTCTACACTAGAATGTAAATTTCCCAAATGCAGGTACTTTGTTTCTTTCACAGCTATATTCACAGTGCCTGGAATGGATCCTATCATAGGGATAGGTGGCCACTGATTATTTAGGTAATAAAATTAAATTTTTGTTTACTCAAGTGCTGAAGCTTTGGATATATAGTTGATGTAAGGGAACTAAGAATTTTTTTCTTTTCCAGAAATAAAATTTCAAGAGTTAAAGGTTGACCTCTAAAATGAACGCTGTCTCTAGCTGACATCCTTCATTTTATAAAAGTTGAAGAGTCTCTAAAATAGACAATTTCTATTCCAGAAATCTGCTTAATGGCCCACCTTTTGCTCCCTTTACTCAATGCTCGCATATCTGTAGGTCCTCTGACCCATACCCGGCTTTACCCTTCTCTGTGCTACCTAAATTTTTGCAGCCACTCTGGACATTTATCTTCACCCATTTTTTTTGGCCTCATGTTTCTCTCCATATTTTTATTTCTTTTCCTTTTGTTCTGTCTTTTTTTTTTTTTTTAATTCTTTTGGTAAGAAATATTTCCTGGTATCCTAAAAACTGTGAATAATATCTTTATTCCCTCCAGGTAAAGTAAATTTGAAGATGTCTCCCAGGCATACCCCATGTAAGCTGAAAGTTAAAATGTCCTGGGTATAATGTTATAGTTTGTTGAATATACTGAAGGACATTGTTTTACTTGGACTAGATTTAGTGAGAACTAATCTGCAAAGACATTGTTTCTCTGAAGTTATGGTTTAATTTTATATGTGAAAATATACTATGGAAATCTTAGATAGTATGCCAGGCTGAAAACCAAGATCCCGCTGGACCAGAGAATATACAAGATGAGTGTGAGGCATAATGTAGTACCTGGAGGTAATGAGAGGCTCTAAGAACAAAATGTAGGAAGAGCTCCTAATGGCCAACCCAAGAGCAGTTTTAGAAACAAGAAAGAAAAAAAAAAAAGTAGTACTAGATGATTAGATGATTACCCAAAGTATAAATAAATACCCGTGAGTCAATTGCAATATAAATAAATGATATAATAAGAAAAAGGGAAAAGACAAATCTCTTGCATGGAATTCCAAGTAATTTATGTAGATATTTTCCCCTCAAAGAGGCATAACTCCCCACTATTGAAGTGCGGGGTCTGCTTGGTTACATGATTCCAAAGAGTACAATATGGAAAAGGAGAAAGAAGTGGGGCGCCTGAGTGGCTCAGTGGGTTAAGCCTCTGCCTTCGGCTCAGGTCATGTTCTCAGGGTTCTGGGATGGAGCACTGCATCAGGCTCTCAGCAGGGAGCATGCTTCCCCTCTCTCTCTGCCTGCTGTTCTGCCTGCTTGTGATCTCTCTCTCTGTCAAATAAATAAATTAAATCTTAAAAAAAAAAAAGAAAAGAAAAGGAAAGGAGAAAGAAGAGTAACTCTACAACAGGGAAACCTGACAACACTACCTGAGGCAGGTGATGAAGGTCAGCATAATCAGTGACAAGTGCGGTTGATAGTATGTACACTTGATATGATGGGATGAGAAGGGCAAATCAGGCAAATATCAGACAGATCCCAGCTGAGGGAACTTTCTACAAAATATCTGACCACAAAACTGTCAAAGTCATGAAAACAACAATAGTCTGAGAAACTGTCACAGCCAAGAGAAGCCTGAGACATAACACCTAAATGTACTCTTTTGTCCCACATGAAATCTTGGAACAGAAAAAAGGCAGTAGGAAAAACTAATAAGAATATGAAATTTAGTTAATAAAAAAAAATTTAGTTAATAATAATGTAGCAGTTTTGGTTATTAGGTGTGACAAACATACCGTACAATGTAAGATGGTTAACAGTGGTTGAAACTATGTGGGGGACATATGGAAACTCTCCATACTACCTTTGTAACTTGTCTGTAAATCTAATTCTATTTCTGTTAAATCTATTATAAAAAGTTTATTTGAAAAGCTGAGTCCAAGGAGGTGACAGACGTTGTATTCTCTGCCTTTAAGACACTTATTTTTTCGGGCGCCTGGGTGGCTCAGTGGGTTAAGCCACTGCCTTCGGCTCAGGTCATGATCTCAGGGTCCTGGGATCGAGTCCTGCATCGGGCTCTCTGCTCAGCAGGGAGCCTGCTTCCTCCTCTCTCTCTCTGCCTGCCTCTCTGCCTACTTGTAATCTCTCTCTGTCAAATAAATGAATAAAATCTTTAAAAAAAAAAAAAAAGACACTTATTTTTTCAAACCCCTCAGATTGTTTCTCAGAGTCCATAGTCTCTCATGGTTCACCTCCCCTTCCAATTTACCCAAATTCCCTACTACTCTCTAACGCCCCTTGTCCTCCATGCTATTTGTTATGCTCCACAAATAAGTGAAACCATATGATAATTGACTCTCTCTGCTTGACTGATTTCACTCAGCATAATCTCTTCCAGTCCCGTCCATGTTGCTACAAAAGTTGGGTATTCATCCTTTCTGATGGAGGCATAATACTTCATAGTGTATATGGACCACATCTTCCTTATCCATTCATCCGTTGAAGGGCATCTTGGTTCTTTCCATAGTTTGGTGACTGTGGCCATTGCTGCTATAAACATGGGGTGGGAGGTTGGGGTACCAGGTGGTGGGTATTATAGAGGGCACGGCTTGCATGGAGCACTGGGTGTGGTGAAAAAATAATGAATAATGTTTTTCTGAAAGTAAATAAATTGAAAAAAAAACACATGATCTGAAATTCTAAAGCATATTCCATAATATGGATGTACCATATTTATTTTATCATTTCTGATTTAATTTTTAATAGTTGTCAAATTCTTTCTAAGAAGTAGTTTATCAAATTATTCTCCCATTCATCATCAGTGTTTGGTTGTAGTGCCTATATTACATGTCTCAGAGCTGAGTTCATCTTGTTTCTGCTTAATAGGTAAAAATGTCAGTAATTTTAAGAAAACTTTTAAAAAACTTCTTTCCTCAAAAACTTTTTATTTGTTCAAATCATTGAGATCATCATGCATAATTTTTCCAAATATTTATTAAAAATCTCAATTCAAATGAGAACTTATTAAGATATTTATAGAATATCAACTGTTCTGAGGGGTTTGAAGTGGCGGGGGGGGGTGGGAGGTTGGGGTACCAGGTGGTGGGTATTATAGAGGGCACGTCTTGCATGGAGCTCTGGGTGTGGTGAAAAAATAATGAATAATGTTTTTCTGAAAATAAATAAATTGGAAAAAAATGGAAAAAAAAAAGAAAAAAAAAGACACTTATTTTTTTTCTTTTCTTCAAGTAGATCTCCTAAAGACTTTAGTCGAATGTCATTTTCTGTAGGTAAGGAAGTAAGAATTTCCTTACTTCTTACAGCCCATTGACAAGTCCTCAAAATAGGTGGTGTGATATTCCCCTAGGAATTCAACTGCTTGGATGTCAATGCTTTGTTAAGAGCAAAAAGCAACCTTAGCCGGGTCCCCCCAGGATGCTGTGAGTCTACTTTAACATATAAAAATTCCTTTGGAAACTTTCTTTATCTCTATCCCCCAAGATACATGTTGGCAATCATCCCCCAAGCATGTGGCCCACCAATATACATCTGAATGGTCTCGTGACTGAGATTTTTATTAGGCAGTAATAAATAACCTTTACCTAACAATAACCAGCTCCCACAAGGTCCTGGAAACCTTGCTTCCAAATTTCCCTAGAGACTTATGCTATCCCTAACCCCCTCCCAGCTTGCAATGTATAATCAGCCACTACTTATGACCCAGGTGCAGCTCTTTCTGCCCATGGGTCCTGTCCCCATGCTTTAATAAAGCCACCTTTTTGCACCAAAGACATCTCAAGAATTCTTTCTTGGCCATCGGCTCCAAATCCCAACATCTTTCCTACATCAGTTTCTCCTCAAATAGAAGTAAAGTCTATAAGTAACTATCTCTTTGCTAAACCACATTGATATTTGTTGGCATTACTCTTGGTTATGTTTAAAATGCCATGTTTAAGGATAGTGGTGGACATCATCATGTCCACAGTGAAACCAGATGGTGGGACATTAGGGAAGGCAATTTCTCTGTTTCCAACCCCATCAGTTTTCCCTCTGTCACTTATGGCTGTGGATACTTGAGTGAGAAGATAGAGAAATACACTGGATTTAGAAGAGGAACCATCTATATTATTTTCCTCAAAGAAATTCCCTCCCATTCTCTATAGTATCTCAGATCTGTGTATGTCCTTTTCTAGCTCCCAAACCCGAAATTTGACAAATAATATCTATGTATTTGTATTGCCTATCCACTAACTAAGAGAGCCCAGGTCCAGCTCTTTCCTTTCCTTTTCTTTTCTTTTTTCTTTTCTCTCCTCTCCTCTTTTTTCCTCTCCTCTTCTCTCCTTCCTTCCTTCCTTCCTTCCTTCCTCCCCCCCGCCATGTTTCTTTACTGTAGACTTCTAATAATTTCTGATGTCCACCATGCCTCTGGAACCCCTTAGCCTCACCAACATATATGCATTACTTTGGCAGAAGTTACCACAGATCGGGCTAACTAGCTTTTGCTAGGTGGCTGCAGGTGTCTACCCTGTAGGTTTAGGTTTCCAGCTGTGAACCTAATGAACCTAATGTGAATCTTGAGTAATTTCTTTGTAGTCAGCATTATATTCAAGTGAGCATTTGAATTACTGATTCATATAGGTTATGAGCATGCTTTCAGGAAAGGAACCCCCATAAACAGGTTTGCAGTCCTGAAACAACTCTTTTCATATGGAATAGTGTATCCATCTAGTTAGTTTCCTGTGGGAACCCGCAGTGCTATGCCGTGCACTTGGCTGTCCCGCTCAGAGCCCTGGGTAGGTTCCTGAACCAGAGCTCAATGCGACAAGGCATTTGTTACTCACAGTCCATTTCCTAATCTTCCTCAGGTTGACCCCACAGAGATCACGTCTCCGCCTCTGCAGGAATATAGCTCTCTGTGGGCAGCTAAAAACCAATCTGTGTCGCTTCTGAAATAGGAGGATGGTTCCAAAGAATTCCACTTCTCTGCCCTGAAAGCATCCCCTTAGCATCGCAGCTTAGGAAAAACATTACTTTCTTAAGGTCTAGAATAGATTTTTGTGACTAACATCCAAAGGATGAGCACTGCCCAGCGGCAAAGCTGTGCTTGCAGAAAGGTGAGGAATCTGAACTTCAGCAAGGTTAGGTAATGCATTTGTGATCTCTCATGTAACAGGCAAATGTGAGAATTGAACCCAGGTATATTTTGACTCCACTTACACTCCCTAGCTCTGCTTAATTGAGACAAACAAGGAAGCAAACAAAAAGAGAAACGAGCAAACAAACAAACAAAAAAATTAGGAGGAATACTCCCCATATACCCAGACACCTCATTTATTTGCAAATATTTCTCTTTCCATATATATAATTGACAGATTGGGAGTAACGAATAAAGTCCTTGATGGATAGAAAGGACAGCAGAGCAAGGAAAAGGGAAAGAAATCTTAAGGTAAAAGTAGTTTTCCTTTCTGTAGTCATTGCCTATAGTACAAGATAAAGTGTTAAGACTCAAAGACTGTGCAGTGAGAGGTAAACTATAAATTCATGAAGGAAACTGATGCTAGGGGGAAAAAAAAGTCAAAGAAAAATAATTTCATGCTGAGAATCTAGGATTAGCATTCTAGTGCAAATCAAGAGCCCTTTTAGGAAAACACCCAGATAGCTGCAGCACAGCCTAGAAGATGGGCCAATTATAGGAACCACTCAGGTACCTGCTGTAGGACGAAACTTAAAAAGAATACTCAAAACTACTATTGCTGGGGAGTTCAACCCGGCAACGGAGAATAGCTGTGACTTTTTAGTGAGGAAAATAGGTTGCAGCATAAGCAGCATAAGTTTCTGTTTAACTGCCTGCGAAGAGCTGATTTGAAATAAGTAGGGTTTTTTGGGTCATTGAGACTGAGTCGTTTATGAAAGTCTGCTTCTCTGAGGGAGTTCTAATTTGGCTTATTCACAGAACGTTTCAAGTGGTTTTCAGGCTTGGAGTCCAGCTCTAGTCACCATATCTTCATAAACAAAAATTCTTTGGGCATTCGGTCGATTATTGAAAGTGCCTAATTCTTTTCTTTTTTTCTTTTAGAATTAGTTCATAATATGGTATGAGGTAGGGATCTAAATTTATTTTTCTCTTAAATTGTTGTCCATTGATTCCATTACCATTAGTTGAATAATCTATCTTTTCTACTGACATGTATCCTATTTCTTTTCTTGTAAAGATTTTATTATTATTAAAGAGAGTAAGTGAGAGAGAGAGCCGGAGCAGGGGCAGAGGAGAGAAGCGACTCCCGGCTGAGCAGGTAGCTGGACTCTGGGCTTGATCTCAGGACCCTGGGATCGATGGAGTCATCCAGGCACCCGTATCATATTTAATGTACTGTATGTTGTAAACATGTAGGTGTGTTTCTGTGTTTTTTGCCACTGCCATGGCTACTTCTATTGGGTCAATATAGCACAGCTTCTTTTTTTTTTTTAAGATTTTATTTATTTGACAGACAGAGATCACAAGTAGGCAGAGAGGCAGGCAGAGAGAGAGAGGGAGGGAAGCAGGCTCCCTGCCGAGCAGAGAGCTCGATGCGGGACTCGATCCCAGGACCCTGAGATCATGACCCGAGCCGAAGGCAGCGGCTTAACCCACTGAGCCACCCAGGTGCCCCACAGCTTCATTTTTAATTAGCAGCTGTATTTTTAGAGTGCATTTTGCTACCCTACAGGGAAAGACATCTTTCTCACAATTTTGTCTGTTCCTACTTATTTATTCTTCCTGGTAAATCTAAAAATCTTTTGGCAGTATGAAAATAAGCATTTTTAACATTCGTGGTGTTCAAAAGCCAAAAGGTATTAGAAGCTATATGGTGAAAATCATTCCTCTCCTCGTTTGCCATCTTTATGTTTCTCACGCCATCCGTCTCCCACAAACCACTAATCATTAACATTTGTTTCATATGTATCCTTCAAAGTTACTTCTTGCTTGTTAAAGTAATTATAGATTCTTTTTTTTTTCAATTATAGATTCTTAGTTTTCCTTTTTTTTTAATATATATTTTATTAATTTATTTGACTGAGAGAGAGAAATCACAAGCAGGCAGAGAGGCAGGCAGAGAGAGGGGGAAACAGGCTCCCCGCTGAGCAGAGTGCCCGATGTGGGGCTCAATCCCAGGACCCTGAGATCACGACCTGAGCCGAAGGCAGAGGCTTAACCCACTGAGCCACCCAGGCACCCCTTAATTTTCCTCTTTTTAAAATGAAACTTGCTTAATACACTTTTATCACTTAATGATATACCTTGGGAATATCTTCATATAGGCAGCATTCTTATTCTTTTTTTATAATTTTATATAATAAATCTTTAAAATTCTTTTTTATAATTCTTATTTTTTTTTGTAATTTGATAGCATTTTATGGATGTACCATAATCTATATAACTGGTCCCCTGTTGGTTGACATTTATGTTTTGCCAGTCTTTTGCCATTACAAACAATACTACCGTTAGTAAACTTATACACAAATTAGAGAAAGAAAAATTTTATCAGTAAAATAATTTATTGGGAATAGAATTGTTAGGTCAAAGAGCATGAACGTGTATAATTTTGATAGATCTTACCAAATTGCCTTTTGTATGGGGTCACATAAATTTACACTTTCCCTAGAAATGTATGTGGATACTTATTTCCTCCTTGGTTTAACAACATTGTGTATTATCTAATTTTTGGATCTCTGCTAATCTGATCATGAAAAATGATATCACATTTAATTATATGAGTGATATTAAACATCTTTTCCTATGTTTAAGGGTTACTGTATTTCTTTTTCCTCATTTTTTTTTTTAAGTGGAGTTTTTTTTCTAGGAGCTCTTTACAAATAAGGGAAAAGCAAAACACTGTGATTGAGCTGAAAATATTTTTCCCCAGTATGTTGTCTTTACATTCCTTTTTTAGATCTTAAAAAAGTGTGGTTAAATTATGTCAAATTTTTATGGCTTCTGAAGTTTGAGTCATAAAAAGCCTTCCTTTCTTGAAAGTTGTAATGAATTGTATGATTTCTTCTGATATTTTTATTACTTCATTTTGAAATATAAATTAATGATTTCGGGTAATTATTGTGCTGTATGATTCAAAGTATGGATTTGACATACTTTTGGTCTAATTGGGAATGAAATTGTATCAACCCCATCTTCCCACTGATTTGATATGCCACGTTGATCATATATTAAATTTCAACTTCTATTGGGAATCTATTTTGGGGCTTCCTTTTCTAATGCCAATGGTCTGTCTGTTTGTGTACGTTTTCCACTCTTTTAACTATGGAGATTTCATAATACATTTGAACATCTGGTAAAGTGTCTTTAACCCATTACTCTTCTTTCAGAGGCTTTTCTAACTCTTCTTTTTTTGTTTGTTTTTCTATACTTATTATCAATTGTCTACTTCCAAGGTAATCTTTTTTAAAAAATTAGAAACATAATAAAGTTCTTAAAATAGATTAAGGGTGATGACCTAATGTGGATTTTGGAATTTTCAGTAAGAGCATGTTACACACTTCTATTTGTTCAGGCCTTCTTCTGTGTTCTCCAGCAGTATTTAAAATTTTTTCTTCATAGAGGCTTTTCACATTTATAGTTAAGTTTCTTTCTTGGATATTTATATATTTTGTGGCTTTAGGAAATCAAGTCTTTTTTTTCACTATAGATTCTTATTGTATAAATGACCCTGATTTGTGTATATTAATTTTATGCCTTGCTAACTTACTGAATTCTCTTATACTCTGAAAATAATAATTTTATCTCTTGTTCAATTTTTATAGCTTGTTTTAATCAAAATAAAACAGGAGATAATAGCAGTATCCTTTTTTTTCCTTTCATTTAATTAGGAAATCTGGTGCTTCTCATTAAGGATAAAGAATTTGGGCTAACATAGATTATATTATCATGTTGAAAACAATCTGTACATTCATTGCTGAGTTCTAAAAAACACTTATGATACTGAATGAACTTGCACTAATTTAAAATAGCAATCTCTAGGAAGTTAACAGTCTTTTCATCATGAAACAGTGTATACTTTCTTATTGGCTAAGCATTTGACATTTTTCAGTAAAATTCTGTGGTTTTCTGCACATAGGAGTTTCACCAAGGGTCCAATTATTTGTCCTGCTATCCAGTGTTTATATTTAAGCCGCAATTTTACTTGGGCTCTAACCACCTTTTAACACTGTTCGAAATCCCCTCCTTCTTAAAACACATTTATTCTTTTTGATCTAATAATACCTCACTACCAGTTTCCTCCAATATCTCTGACTGCTCATTTGCATGAGTTTATTCCTAACTTCTTTATATTTGTTTTTACTATTGCAAAAATAATCTTTTCCCACTCTTCAATTATACTTTTCCTTGTAGATAGAAACTAAAAGAATTGTGATCCTACTGAAAGATTTTTTCTATTAGATTTTGGATTTTTTTTTCCAGGTTTTCAGTTGCAGTCTCTGCAGTGCACAGAACAATGTTAAGTAATGGTTGAGTAAATAAGCACATTTTTCTTGTTCCTTACTTTAAAGTGAATAAATAGTGCCTTATAAGCAAGTATAATGATGATGACTATTGGTCTCATGGTTATTCTTCTCTTTATGTTTTGTTTAAAGATATAATTTGGTTAATAGTGGGATGTATTTCTAGACTTTCTAATATTAAAGATAATCATATCTTTTCTGGTGGTGACATAAGCACACTTTTTTTTTTTTCTTATTGATCATGTTTGATACATTCTTGGAATAAATGCAGTCCAGGATAAATTTGGCTAAATTAAGGTGAATTAATTTACTAATGTTTGACTGAATTTTATTTACAAATATATGATTTAGGATGTTAAAATCCATAATATTTTCTTAAGTTTTTATTTAAATTCTAGTTAGCTAGCACACGGTATAATATTAGCTTCAGGTATACAGTATAGTGATTCGACAATTCCGTACATCACCCTTTGCTCATCACAAGTGCAGTCCTTAATCCCCTTCACCTGTGTCACCCATCCCCCACCCATCTCCCCTCTGATGACCATGTTTGTTCTCTATAGTTAAGAGTCTGTTTCTTGGTTGCCTCTCTCTCTCTCTCTCTTTGGTTCTCCCTTTGCTCGTTTGTTTTATTTTTTAAATTCCACACGAGTGAAATCATATGGTATTTACCTTTGTCCTACTGAATTTAAAATCCATAATATTTTAAGTTTGCTTATGGTTTGCATTTTTATTCTAAATAATTAATGAGTTGTGGTATTTGATTGTTATTCCACAAACACTTAAGCACTCACTTTGCTGTCATCATTATGCTGGGTGCCAGGAGTACAACAGATCACAAAACCAATGTGATACCCGAACTCTTGGATCTCACGGTATAAGGTACAATTGGAACCATGAAATATTTTACACAGAGGCATTGACAATGCTGTGAGAGGCAAAACAGGAGAATATGAACTAGTCTGGAATTTCCGAATGCTCAGGAAGACTTTCCTGAGGAAGCAGGAATTTCAGGAGAGCTAAAAATGGAGTAGTAGTTAATGTGCAAAAAAGGACTGGAGACTCAGGAAGAACCTTGTCAGTACAGACTCTGGAGCAGGAGACACTAGCATACAGAGCAGAGAGAGGGGAGTGTCTATGTGCTCTAAGGGGCAAGCCCTCGCAACTCTTTCAGGGGTTTCTTCTGGTATTTTCCTCTGTATCTATAAACTGTGTGCTTCATGATATATCATTATCTGTTGATTTTGCATTCTTGAAAATAAGTACCATCATTCTCTATCACTCTATCAGTTATGTGCAGGCATACTGTCTCCCAGTGCTTCCAGGGTGGTCATGCTGTAACACTGGCCAGGGGCGTTTTGTCACTTTTGACGTATTTGTCTATGTGAAATGAATTCACAGAAAAGCCATGTGGCACAGTAAGATTACACTATTTTCCTATACAAATTTTTCCCCTGAAGATAATAGTCATCCTCATTTGTTGCTGTGTAGTGTGTCCCCCAAATCTTTTCCAGTTGCTTAAATTACCTCTTCGATGCTTTTAAATACAACAGTGTTTTATGAAGTCCATTTTCTTCCAGACCTCTTTCCTGAGCCTCCCGATGTGCTTCAGTCAGGGCTGGCTGCTTCCGATGACTACGGCAAGGCTGTCACGTGGGAGTCCCCTTTTACTATTTGTCCTTCCCTTTGCCTTTCCCTTGTTTGTTCTTCTGGATGCTTGGCTGGGTCAACTGGTAAGAGCATCTGACTCTTGATGGGTTCATAACCCCACATTGGGTGGATAGTCCTCAAAAAAGAAAAGAAAAGGGGTACCTGGTTGGCTCAGTGGGTTAAAGCCCTGCTTTCAGATCAGGTCATGATCTTGGGGTCCTGGGATCAAGCCCTGCAACGGGCTCGCTGCTCAGCGGGGATCCTGCTTCCTCCTCACCCTCTGCCTGCTTCTCTGCCTACTTGTGATCTCTGTCAAATAAATTAAAAAAAAAAAAAAAAAAGAAAGAAAGAAAGAAAGAAAGAAAGAAAAGAAAAGAAATTAGGCCTCTATATCCCCTCCCTGATTCCAGGCAAAGGGGTCTCTCTTGTTTATCCCTTTTGCCATAGACTGAGGGTTTTCTCTAGTGATGGTAACAGAATGGTGTATTAATTTTATCTTTCAATCATTGTTTTTTCATTTCTGCTAATACATTTATGATTTCTGAAGTTCTTTTTTCCTTATTCCTTTATCAAAACACCTCTTTCTTCTTTCATAGATGCAATATGATAGAAACCTCACATGGTCTGCTTTTCTACATTTTTTTCCTCCTCTTTGTTTGCTTGTTTGTTTATTTTGGCCTCTAGTTTCTAATAAATGAATAAAATTTAATTAAAAAAAAGGAATATTCCCTCAAACATTCTCCTTGTCTATTTGCATACCTCAGAGAAGAACACAAAGAAGCTGATTAACATTTTCTATGCAAGGATGGGTTTTGCAGACAGGGACTTCATTGTAGGCCTGGCATTTCTCAACAGTGTCTGAGAGAGAAATTGACTCTACAGAATGTTCTATCAGTGGCTGCTTTTCATTCGTCCTGAGGGAGTTATTTAGCTAGTATCATTCTAGACTCAGAGAAGACAATCTCTCTGTGTATGATGGGACCTCTAGAGCATAGGGTTTACTTCTCCCACAGAACTTAACTTCAGAAGAACTGCTTTGCCCCCAGTAACTTTTTTCCCCAGAAAAGAATCTTTCCATCAGCTCTGTGTAGGGTAGAAAATGCCAACCTTCTCGGAGCTCAATGGAGAAATCATGCTAGATGTGTCAATATGTCATTGAGTAAAGATTCGCAGAGGGTCCTGTCAGCAGTAATTCTGTCTGACCCAGGACTTGAAGAATGGATGGCATCATGTCCATTATGGGTGCAAGTGGAGCAAACAGGATTGGTTGAAAGTACAATTAAAAAAGAAATTAGGCTGGGATGCCTGGCTGGCTAAGTTGGTACAACATCTGACTCCTGATGGGCTCGAGCCCCACATTGTGTGGCTATTACTTAAAAAGAAAAATAAAGAAAAGAAATTGGGCCTCTGTAGTGCCGGACAAAAGGGTCTCTCTGATTGATCCCTTTTGCAACAAACTAAGCGTTTTCACTGTGACCTGTGCTGATAACAGAATTCTGACCTGAGAGTCCAGGACTTACGTAAGCAGGGGCCTCAGTGAACCTTTAGGAAGTTCTGCAGTGCGACTCGATTCGCCACACTGCCTGCTTAGGACTCAATGTTTTGTATTCTGCTAAGTCATTTACCACTCGTCTGCTCTCAAGCTTCTTGAATTTTGTTTCAGTCATCTCTTCCTCCAGTATCTTTATTCCTGCAATTTTGTGACTACAGAAAATGAAAAGCATCTTTTACTGTTATTTCAGGGGGTTCAGAAAAGAGCAAAAGAAAATGCACATGTTTAATTCACTACCTACAAGCAGAAGCCTAATTATTTTGTCTTTAAATTACATTTTAATATTCTAGAGAGAGAAGATTGGCTCATTCATCACTGTTTCAGGAAAAAACTTATTCATTCCTGTTTATTTCATCCTGATGAACTTCAGAGTAATTTAAAAAAAGTCTGTGGAGATGTTATTTGCAAGAACATTAAATATTTATAGATATTTATTAGGAAGAATTTTTACAATACCATGGTTTGATATTCAGGATAATAAACCTCTGTTCTCCACTTTGTATGTCTTCTTCTAAGACCTCTTAGCAAAGGTTTTAGAGCTATTTAACGTTTCTTGTATTTCTTGTTAAGATGGTTGCAGGTTATTTGAAATAACTTCATTGACTTTTTAAAAAACTATTATATTCTCATTAGATTTGCTGAGATTTTGTAGTATGTAAATAAATTCTAATTTGTGAATATTTATTTTTTTAAGTAGACAGTTTATCAAATTCTTTTTTAATTTAACAAGTTTTTTTTGCAGATATTTCTTGTGTGCTATAGGCAGACAAATATTACCTGTAAATAATAATAATTTTCTCACCTTACAATGACCATTCTTATTCCGTAGCTCCAAACCAATTTCATCAATTGTTTCCTTTCTTTCCCTCTATTTGCTTTCTCTAGATGCATTTAGCTGTTATTATTTTTCTGATGTTTTACAATATTAATATATTTTAATAGCTTTTTGTTTAATAATTTATGCAATAATTTTATATCTATGTGAACTTGGACTGTATAACAAACATTTCTGTAAAAATGCTATCATTTTCATAATTTTATACATTTTTATAATTATTTTTATTTACTTTTTGACATAATATTTCATAGGAACATAGGTTTTTGTTTTTGTTTTGATAATGTAATTTAGCTTACTTCTCTGAACTTTCATTATTACAGTTAAATTTTTTTTTTTTTTTCCAGAATGCCTGGGTGCTCAGATCATGATCCCAGGGTCCAGGGATCCAGTCCCATATCGGGGTCCTTGCTCAGTGGGGGGGGTCTGCTTCTCCCTCTGCCTGCCACTCCCCCTGATAATGCACAGGAGCTGTCTCTCTCTCTGACAAATCAATAAATAAATAATCTTTAAAAACAGAACAGCTTTAAAGAAATATTTTTTCATTTGAATATAGTTGACACAGAGTTACATTAACAACATAGTGATTTGACTTCTCTACATACTGTGCTCACCAGAGTGTAGCTACCATCATTATTATATTTTTAAATTATTCTGTATGATGACTGTCTCAAACTGATAGTCTATGGCTTCACTACACCAATTGACATGTTTGACATGTTTTATTTAGGAATTTTGTTATATCTGGAAGTCTTTTAAAATACAGTGTAACTAGGTACGTGTGGAATTAGTTACAACTCTAGAAATCTAGAACCTGTTGTTTTACACTTCACCAAGTTTGACCCACTTCATGCAAATAATTGACCTTTTAACCCTTAGGATAGAAAAATATAATTCTACTTGTGATTATCTCGTATTTGGACTCATAATCATCTCCTCTTAGGGAAAAGGGGAAGAAACTTCAAACTTTTTCATGAATAATCAAAGAACAATCTTCAAATTTATTTATAAGCAGTATGAGAAAAGGCAAAATGCTATGTACTAATCACAAAATTAGTGACCCTGATAATGTTTTAATATGTTTAAGCTTTGTCCAATTAAATGAAGCCAAAGAATTGAGCTAAAAAAAAAATGTCTAGCCCCTATTTCTAATTAGCAAGCTATATAAGTAAGTATGTCAATAGAAAATACATCTCTACTGCAGATGTAACTAATATAGATAGAACAGAGGAGTCACTACACTTTTTTTTGTAAAGGGCCAGATGGTAAATATTTTCAGGTTTGCCAGTCATATTGTTTCTGTTGCTACTTATCCGTGCCCTTGTAATGTGAAAGGAGCCATAGGCAAAACAGAAGTGAGTAAGCAAGGCTGTGTTCTAACAAAACTTTTTCTTTGCAAAAACGTGGTAGATTTGATTTGGCCTGTGGACCATCGTTTGCCAGCCTCTGGGATAGAGCAATTTATCAGGTCCCAGTTTATACAGAAAGAAGTTGAGGAAAACTAAAAACATGGTTTGTAACCTGGTCGTGGGGTTACATGATGGCTTGGTCCTCAGCTGTCTATTTCTGCCCAAGGAACTAAGGATGGAGAAATCAGCCAAGACAGGATCTTTGTGTTGTATGTGTATCCTTTTCCCCACTACTATATCTAGTTCCTGTCTCCTTTAAAGGCATATCTACTACTCATCACTTCAGTCGTATTTATTGACAGTACCCTCTTTGCTATCACGCCTGTCCTGGGCTTGTCCATCTGCAACCACCAGTTCGTCTGTTAACTCTCATCCCTCGTGCCATTTCCTTTGAAAGCATCAATCATTGCCAAACACTGTATGAGGGAGGGTGGGGGTCTTCTAGGAAGCCATCTTACTGATGCCACCTTACTCCAGAACAAGAATGAGGAACCGCTCTCCTCTAAGGAACTATCAGAACAAACGCCACCATGATCTATGCACAGTTAACTTGGGCACTGTGAGATTTCTGATATTTCACTGTTGCCCATTATTGATGGAACTCCTACCTTTGTGCTGCTGTGACCTGTGCACACCTCCCGTGCTACCCATATCCTTCCACTGTGTTCCCAGAATCATGGTGAGGTCATCAGCAGTGTATTCTCAGCTTCCCCCTTCTTGAACACCTCCTCTGCCTTCTAGTTTTTACTGAATTTAGCTGTCCCACAAAGACTTGGCTTTCTTAACATGAATAAGCAAAGTCCACTGCTACTTTTGAGACCCCTAGGAAACGGACTTAGTATAAGTCATGCCATTTTTATAAAAAGTGGGCATTTCGTAACACAGTCATATTACCATACCTGTGTTATTGCAACCTTAACAAAAAACAAAAACAAAACAAAACAAAACAAAAAACACAAAATACTCCAGACATAACAATTTAAGGAAATGTACCCCTAACCTAAATGTCTGCTTAGCCCAGCATTTTTGCTTCTGTACTGCGCTTGGCAATTTTAGAAACTCACAACAGGATGTGGTTTATGCCTTTATAAGTCTACTCCTGAGCTCATTCTGGGCTGCGAGATTTTGGAGTGCATGAGTCCCCTCATAGACGCTGGCTTTTTTTTTTTTTCTTTTTTTTTTATTTAAATATTTATTTATTTATTTATTTGACAGAGAGAGAGAGATCACAAGTAGGCAGAGAGAGAGGAGGAAGCAGGCTTTGCTGAGCAGAGAGCCCAATGTGGGGCTCGATCCCAGGACCCTGAGATCATGACCTGAGCTGAAAGCAGAAGCTTAACCCACTGAGCCACCCAGGAGTCCCAGCCATTGACTTTTTAATGAAGACTCCCCACTTTGGCCTACTGAATATGGTGTATATCTGTATAAACTCGCTATTCTAGATACAACTTTGGAGACCCCAAAGTGAGATTTCTGAGTGTCCTCATAACACTTGGGTAGGACACCTTAACGGACAGGTGGCCTCCCTGCCCGTACTGCTGGGATCCGGAGAGATCTTCAGGGGAGGCACCCCTTGAGATACTCCAGGGCCCTGGAAGGATCTCTATGAGGCTTTGACAGCTGGATGGGAGACGATACCTGATGCTTAAAAATTCACGGAGTCACCTGCACGTTTATAAGGTAGGTAATACCTCCTTATGTTTCTGTTAACCTGGGACTGGTCAACCTGGTGGAGGTCGGAGGACTGGATGCAGTCTTAACTCCCCTCCAAAGCCTCCTCTAAGATGTTAGAGAGAGTCTCTGGAAATTTGGTGTATGAGAATGGTTTGTTTGTTGTGTCACTTTAGTTCTTTTCTCAGTCTTATTTTAGAAGACCTGTTTCGGTCTCTCCCCGTTTCCCTTCTGTGACCATCTCTCCTCCTGGATTGCTGATCTGTCTTTCCAGGGGGCTTTTCAGGACTATAGTCCAGCAGAGATTTCACTATTTACCTTTCTCCTTATCATCCTTGTTTCAGGTCCATGCATTGACTGATCTGGTTAGGAAAATTCTCACTTTTTGCTTTGGTTTTACTTTTGGTCTTTTACCAGTGTTACCAGGACCCAGTCAGGCCCACCTGTCAGGGCAGAAGGGGAAATTGATCACGTCCCAGAGACCTCCAAGAGTCTCACTGGTAGGGACTTCCAAGGGGGAAGATCCCTCAGGTCAGGAAACCCCCAAAAGGGGGATCAAAAAGGAATTTCTGGAGGGAATTCCACAAGTCAGGGCCTCCCAGGGGGAGGAACTGTAATACCTTCTGGAGTGAATGTGTGAATGAATATGCAGTTTGACCTGGCTTGTCAGGCAGACTGATGCTGTGGCTCTGTAGAAAGGCACCCTTAGGGTCCCCAAAAGCCTATGGAGTCCAAGTGGGCCCCAACCTGTTTCTATGGTGACCTCATAAGGTCTAAGGCGAGCCCCTTCAGGGTGCCAGCTCAGGGTTTGTATGGACTCACTATGGCCAAGAGGCACCCAGGCTTCCTCCAGGAGGGCAGACAGGTGGCCATCTGACTGGTCTCTCCTTTGGAGGGGCACACCCTTTTGTTTGTCTTGATGCCAATGACACAGAGAGGGAACACAGAGGGTGACCAAGAAGGCCCCTGCCCACCATGGCTAAAAGCTCTTTAAAAGCTATGGTATTAGCAAAAAGAGCACCCCCTAGACCTAACACCACCCACTCCAGATTTCCCCACGTGTCTCAGGTGAAAACTGACCATGGGGAGGATCCACGTGGAACATAATTCAGTATTTAAACCAAGTTTGTTGGTCTAATTAAGATAGACATGTCTTTAAAGCTATCAGCAGTAAATGTAAGACTTATTTTATGAAGGTTTACTGAAAGTCAAATAATCTCATGTTATCTCTGTTGCAATCTGTTAACAGGAAAATTACTACATTGATGGTTAATTGTCTCAAAGTTTTATTGGGTAATTGTTAAGATAGCTTTCTAGGTCTTTGGTAAGCTAAAACTTTAAAGTTCTGCTTGGATGGAATTAAATTCATCAGACATCTAGGTCTTTTCCAAATAGGATAAAGTGCTAAGTCATTAATTATTGGACATAGGTTTGTGCTTTTGACTTCTTACTACAAAGAAACTAAGGATATTTAAATCTGTTGATAAACACATTTTATACTTAACTGAATTCACAAATTTGCCATCCAAAAAATCCTGATGTAACAGTTCATAATTGGTTACTCCTTGGTCTTCACTGGAGATTAAGGTTTAGAAAAAAATAAAAATTCTACTAACTGTAACTAAGACTAATAAAAAGTAAGGAAAACAACCGTGTATATAAAAAATAGGAGATATAACACTATACCAAAATATACAGTATGTATAATATATATATCCAATCTATATCTATATGGATAAATATAGATGTTTATATACATATGTAGATGTTATATAATAGAATATAAAGGATATATATATCTAAAGGATATATTTATATCAGAATATAAAGGAAATATTCATAAAAGAAAATGAGATTATATGCACAGTGAAAAGTTTTCAGAAAAAAAAAAGGATAGGGGTGGAAATGCATTTTAAAATGTAAAAAAGTTAATTTTATCCTAAATGAGATGGTTATTTAAAAAGAAATAACTTGGGACAAAATTTAAATGCAAAGAAAAGTTGTAGAAAATTTGTAAAGGGAAATCTTTAAAAACAAATTTCAGGTGTGGTCAGGATGGACTTAGATTAAAATGAATAAATTTTAAAGGCACTAATATAAGATTGTAAGTCAGCTTTCTCTCTGTTCAAAAAGACAAAATAGTCCCCAGTTGTTGGTCTGCTCTTGATAAAGGAAAAAAAATACTTCCAAATATTACTAAATCTACTTGGGGACTGACTGAACTAAAATTAGATTTATGCTCTCTGTTTAAAGATACCATTACCATACGTGGGGAAACAAGAACATCCCAAAGGGGAGAAGAATAGGGGTAAAAGATTGGGGATGTGGGACAAAAAGAAAGAACAAGGATTATAAAAATTTGCCAGGATTCAGGACAAATTAGTTGGCAATGTTTAAACTCAGGGGAATTTTTCTGTCTCCATTGGGGATGTGAAACTTTATCAACTATTGACAATTACTACAGAAATGAGGACATCCACCTAAAATTTTGAAGGGAACCCAACCCCTCTACTTCTGTAATAAGAAAATGTAACCCAGTGACCTTTACAACCAGAGACGGTACTCAACTTACAACTCATGGAAACAGGTAAGACTTGGGGAATAAGACTTTATGTATCTGGGAGTGACCAGAGAACCCTGTTTACCATTCAAAAGAAAACCCCACCCCTACCAGAAAGACCACTGGGCCCTCTTGCTTATCTAACTTTACCAATATCAGTGGCAAAGGTCCCTCCAAACTGACCGCTGCCCCTACAAACATTATCCCTCGATCAAAAGATCAGCTACTGCCCCCTCAGCCAAATCTCCAACCAGAGTTGCCTCCTCTAAACATAATCAGTGCTATCCATCGACTTATAAATGATTCCCAGCCAAACTTGGGAGCTGATTGCTGGCTATGCTTTAACTCAAAAACCCCAGATTATATAGAAGTAGGTCTTTCCAAGTAGGTCTTGGATAGTAGATAGTCTTTCCTATCTACTATCCAAATTAATAACAGTAACTCTAAAACTTTTTTCGAGCCCTGAATCAGTCTTAGCTAACCCACACTAGTGGACTCACAAAATGCACTGCTGGGGCTCAATTCACAAGTCAGTCAAGACTTGTATGCTGGTCTACATTTTACCTCAAATATTTGTATACCATGGGGATGGAGGGCGAAACTTAATCCATTCCCCGTCGCCCTCAATCCACTGGAGATGAGCTCCCGTTCTAGTGCCCATCTTGGTCGGGCTGGGAATTGCAGATCTGTCGCAGTTGGGGCTTCAGCCTTAATAAAAGAAAAAATATAGAGAAACGCTCAACCCAAATAGATGCTGACCTAGGGCACCTTGAAAACTCCATCTCCTGCCTCAAGAGCCAAGTGGATTCATTAGCAAAAATGGTCTTACAAAACAGGCAGGGGCTAGATCTCCTTTTCCTTCAACAAGGTGGACTTTGTATAGCACTAAGAGAAAATTGCTGTTTTTATGCTAATAATTCCAGGGTAATAAGAGAAAGTCTCTTATTAAAACTAAAAAAAAATTAAAAAGAACAACAAAATGGTTCGAAAACCTGTTCAACTTGTCCCCATGGGTAACCACCCTTGTTTCGGCCACAATAGGGCCTCTCATTCTCTTACTCATGGCCATTACAATAGGACCTTGTATCATAAATTGGTTTATAAGCCTGCTCAAAAGACAAATTGCCTCAGTCAAACTGTTAATGATAAAACAAACATGACCCATTACAAAATGAGGAGAATCAATGATTTGATTCATTGTCTTAAAACCAGTGGGCAGCCATCAAAAGAAACGAAATCTTGCCATTTGCGACAACATGGATGGAGCTAGAGCGTATCATGCTTAGCGAAATAAGTCAAGCGGAGAAAGACAAATATCATATGATCTCCCTGATATGAGGAAGTGGTGATGCAACATGGGGGCTTATGTGGGTAGGAGAAGAATCCATGAAACAAGATGGGATAGGGAGGGAGACAAACCATAAGTGACTCTTAATCTCATGAAACAAACTGTGGGTTGCTGGGGGGAGGGGGGTTGGGAGAAGGGGAGTAGGGTTATGGACATTGGGGAGGGTATGTGCTTTTGGGTAAATTGGAAGGGGAGATGAACCATGAGAGACTATGGACTCTGAAAAACAATCTGAGGGGTTTGCAGTGGCGGGGGTGTGGGAGGTTGGGGTACCAGGTGGTGGGTATTATAGAGGGCACAGCTTGCATGGAGCACTGGGTGTGGTGAAAAAATAATGAATACTGTTTTTCTGAAAATAAATAAATTGAAAAAAAAAAAACAGTGGGGAATGAGACACCTAGGAAATGGACTTAGTATAAGTCATGCCATTTTTATAAAAAGAGGGAATTTTGTAACACAGTCATGTTACTATACCCGTGTTATTGCAACCTTTAACAAACAAACAAACAACAACAACAATGAAACACAAAATACTCCAGACATCACAATTTAAGGAAATGTACCCCATCCTAAAAATTTGCTTAACCCAGAATTTTTGCTTCTGTATGGCACTTGGCAATTTTAGAAACTGGCAGCAGGATGTGGTTTATGCCTTTATAAGTCTACCCCTTAGCTCATTCTGGGCTGTGAGATTTTGGAGTGCATGAGCCCCCTCACAGCTGCCAGCTTTTTAATAAAGACTCCTCAGTTTGGCCTACTGAATATGGTGTCCATCTGTATAAACTCACTGCTCTAGATGTTACACTTTGAGGCTAACATCATTATATTTCACCATCTTGCTTTTATCTGATTGCTGTCACCTGATTCTCTCTCCCTCATTCACTGAAGACAATCCATTTTCTTTATTATTTAAGATATCTTTTATGCACATCTCTGACTTCAGATAGCTTTTTAGATCTAACACAAACATTTCTACATGGTACTTATTAGGCATGATACGTATCAATATCTCCATTTTTAAAAAAAGTACAAAACATAATGCCCTACCTCTCTATTTTTCTCAGATTATCTCAGTAAACTTTTCCAGTTTAGTTCATTCTGTCTAGTCTACAATATGATTGCAAAATGTTTTTATGTACTGTGGTTACATAGTGTTCGTAGTCTAAGGTTACATATTCTGAATATAAAGTATATATGTATGTGTGTGTGGGTGTGTGTATCATATATATGTATACATATTTGAATAGATATATAAAGTGTGTGTGTGTGTATGTGTATCTCATCTATTTGTATAAGAAGTATTTGTGTTCTCTAAATCCTCCATAGGATATTAAAACTTTCTGAGAACAGGGGCTATGATATATATGGGAACTTGTTCCCAGATTTCTTCTTTTCGTAGAACTCCAACAGGTAAATAAGCAGGAACTTTTGTTAAAGAGCTTCCACCCTTTAGCTATAAAATCACAGAATTATTTTGGAGCATTTTCATCCTTTCTTTCCAAGTGTTCAAGTAATAAGAAAGACAGTAGGATCTTTTATTTCAGAACAAATACAAAGATATTTAAGATCATGTTACTGTATCGTCAAAGGACTACTATGGAGACTAAAGAGTACTTTCAAGCTGAAATAACGACTTTGAATTAAGAAAATAAGAAACACTTAAGCACTTGTCCTAGATAAGAGCCAGTATGAGTTGCCTAAGCACTGACTATGTGTTTTTCAGAGTGCTGTTTTGCAAAGTCATCCCGTAGCCAGATTTCTAAACATAGACCTTGTAAATCAGAGGGAAAAATCCAGAAGATATTTTTGTACACTGAGGTCAGATGAAAATTTCCACTCTGTAGTATTTTGTCCCTCTACACAATGTTAGCTGCCCTTTGTCTTAAACTTTGAGGAGCAGGGGTGGAGGTTTAACTAAGAAATTCAAATGAACTATTTATAGGAGTATTAAGTAATCAAATTATCATTATTTAGCTTGACATTTGGTCTTTCCCAACTTACATCTCGATTATACCCTCCTCAAGCCTTTTTTACATGATCAGAAATGCTTCCTAATACCCAAATCAGAAAAAGCCCAAGTTCTTCCCTGGGAAAGTGACCTCAGAAGAATAGCTGAGGTCAAAACCTAGTGAACTGCTATGGTATGGAATTTTAGGAATATGAGCAAAAGAATGGAGTATGGCATTAAAAAAATACATAAAGATACAGGCTTAAGACTTATACCGTGATGTCAGTCTTCTATAACACAAGTTGCCCTCACATTAGCCACTGAAGTTTGATACAAATAGTTGCTGTTGTTGGGCAGAAAGAAAATTACTCAGAGAGATTTCTGGCTGTGGGCATGCTCTCAGCTCAGCACACTGCTAGAAATATATTAATAAATATAATTTCATGTAACTGTGGTGATTCTTGGCAATACACATGTAGTGAAAACTTTACTTAAGCATTTAGTTAAGTAACTGAAGCAAAGAAGAGTAGAACTAACATTGACTAAATACAGAATTACAGGTGTAGGAGATTAGTGGAACAGTAAATCAACAAGGTTTCTTTCTATAAACAGGGTCTTAATCTGACACTTAATTCCAAAGGAATGACCTCCTACATTTTATTGTACAGACATAATTAGGAAATGTTTTTACTACCGAAGAACACTTACCAAGTAAATATGTATTTAATAACTGTAATCAGAATAAAGTATTTTTATAATTACACAGCATTATTCCTCTGTGACATATAAGTCTTAGGACTACTTCTTAAAAGAAAGTTTGCACTTGGATGAAAAACTCTGAATGAAATAATCATTTGAATTTTTAAATAAATTAATTTCTATTTTTCAGAAAAGGAAATATATTCATATCCTTGTGTTCCGAGTATATAGAGATTTATATATATTTTTTGTTTATACCAACATAGATAATCTATGTTTTGAAGTATTATTTGTATAATTCAGTGTGAGAAACATACCATATTGAACTCTCCCTTGGGAAACAATTTAGAATCAGTGGTTATACCATTTGAAAAGAGAAGTCTTTAATTCCTGAAGTAACAAACAAACAAACAAACAAACAAACAAAAAATGTGGAATAATGAACAACAGGAGTTGTTCCAGGAGGAGTGTTCTGAAAGGAAAAAGATGTCTGTGTTTGAAAACACAACGAGCACTGATTTGGAAAGAAAATAACTTTTTCACTCCTCTGCAACTTCCTTGCTATGTGACGTTGGTTAAATTACAAATTTTTGTTGATGGAAGGGGTTAGTTTTTTTTTTTTCTGAAATTAGGGGAGTAATACTTAAATTTGCATGGTAAATGATATAGCAATTATTTTATGGGATATTTTTATGAATATCAAAATAGAACAGAAAATCATCAATGGGTAATGCATTAAGTGTCTGGTGTTTTTATGGATGGGCTTGATTTTAGGTTCAACTTGGTTTTATATACTTAAATAATTAGAAGCATTTACACATCATATTTGGTCAAATCTGTTAGAACAGTCTTTCTACACTCCATTGAAGAACCGATGCTTCTCTGTATTAGCTGAATATGCTGTCTTATTAATGGATCACACTAAATTTGACAGAAAGTTGATCAGCACTCCTTTGAAGACTATATAGAATAGCATAAATGAGATAGTGCAATAAGTGTAACCAATGGATATACATTCATTCATATGTCAGACCTCGTTTATATTATGTTACCCCCAATTGTCAAGCATATGCATAATTTGTATATGAAAGATTAACAGTGAGTTAAATATGGATTACTGTAGTTTAAAATGTGCTATTATGTAACTGAAAAATAAAGCAGAAAAAAATTGCTGGAACAACTTAAAGGGAAGGATGCAGTTTTTCCTTTAGGATGTTTGCTAAGGGTGTATCAGTATGACACCTCAGAAAATTCTGTCTAGTAAAGCAATAATTAGAGTCTGCTCAAAATTAGAGTCTGAAAATTAATAATCTTAAACTGATCTTTAAGAGACCAGATGATTCATGTGCTCCCAATTATACTAACAATAAGAAACATATCTCTTACATTGTATTTATTCATCATAAACATGCACAGAACAAAATACCAGTGCTTATTCCCATCCATAAAACTCAAAACAACTGAGAAGCAAATTTGGATTTATTTCCTTTTTTATATTTTCTTGAGGATATAATAAGATAAATAGTAACGATGTTCCTTTCTTGACCCAAACTTCATTATAACATTCTTATTTTATTTAAGCAGTACATACGAAAACATATCAGTAAAAGATTAGTTTCCCCAATATACTTTCAAACAAATATGTAAATTTAATAGTTTTAACCCACATTTTATATTTTTAACACACCTCAAAAAATGCAAAAAAACCCCATAAATAATCAACTTCATGTATTATAAAATGCACACCTATGTAACTACAGTCCTGGTTAGGAAATTGCCCGTCCAGAGACCAGCTCCTCCTACGCCTCCTTCTCAGTCGTATCTAAAGCTTTCCCGTAGTGGTAGCCGCCATCCTGACTTTAATGAAAATCAGTTCCTTGCTTTTCCCTATTTATCACTTTCTCTTTGGAAGTTTGTACACCGAGCTTAAATTTTGCCCCTTTAGGGTAGTGTTTATAAATGGAATAATATGTATTATTTTGTGTCTATTGCCATTTAGTTTTATGTTTATATGATGATACCATGCACGTGGCTGAAGTTCGCCCATTCTCCATTCTATGAATATGTAAAGGTTAATTTCATATTCTTTTGATGGCTATTCGGGTTGTTTCTATTTTGTGAACATTATAAACAATTCTGTTGCGAACTTTAGTATATATAGTTCCTAGTACTGTGCTGCATACATATCTAGAAGTGGACTTAACGTGGTTCAAGGATATGCGTTTAAATAATGCCAAGTTGCTTTCTCAACAGGTTGTTCCATCATCCATATATGTGAGTTCCTGTACTTTCAACCCTTGACGGTACTTGGTAGTGTTGGTCTTCTTCATTTTAACTATTTGGTGGTCAGTGGTTGTTTCTCATTGTAGTTTTTAGTATCCATTTTTCTTATTTTTGCTGAAGTGTTATCATGTTTACTGGATATTTGGTATCTCTTATATAAAGTGCCTATTCAAGTCACTCTCTGTCTTTTAGTACTGGGAATTCCACTCTTAAATTTGTTTTCTTATTGATTTGTAACTTATAAAATCTGGATACAAGTTCTTTATCAATTACAGGTTACAAAGGTCTACTAATATTCTAATGTGCCTTTTTACTCTCCCAATGTGTGTTTATTTTTGTTTGTTTGTTTATTTGCTTAAGTTAACAGCTTCATTGAAGTATAGTTACAAATAAAAATTATATAGGGGTGCCTGGGTGGCTTAGTTGGTTAAGTATCTGGCTGTTGATTTCAGCTCAGGTTATAATCTCAGGATTCTGAGATTGAGCCTGTCAGGCTCTGTATTCTGTAGGGAATCTGTTTGGGATGCTCTCTCCCTCTCCCTCCTTTTGTCCCTCTCCCTGCATGCACTCTGTCTCTTTATCTCCCAAATAAATAAATAAATCTTGTTTTTAAAAAAGTGTATATATTTAAGGAGTTCAACGTGAGGACCTGATGTATTTATCAGTACATGTTTTTTTAAAGTTCTTACTTTTAATATACTTAAATTGACTAATATTTTCCTTTTACTGTCAGTGTGTTTTGTGTACTTTTTAAGTAATATTTCTCTGACATAAAGGTGCTTGCTTACACTGTCTTCTAAAAGCATTATTATCTTATGTTTCACATATAGATCTGTGATGTGCCTGGAAGTTATTTTTGTGTCAGTGATGTGGGGTCCAAACTATTTATTCTCCTAGATGGATATCCAAATGTCCAGACATGTTATTTTGAAAAGATTCTCCTTGTTCTTTCTCTACCACCTGTTATGCTGCCTTTGCTTTAACTCCTATATCCTTTTGTGTGTGCATATTCTTACTGGATTTTTTATTCTGCATATCCTTGTGTACATAGGCATACTTAATTAGTTTTATAAATCTTTGTATGTGACAGAGGGAGTATTCACTCTTATGTTCTTTTTTTTTTTTAAGATTTTATTTATTTATTTGACAGACTGAGATTACAAGTAGACAAAGAGGCAGGCAGAGAGAAAGGAAGCAGTCTCCCCGCTGAGCAGAGAGCCCGATGTGAAGCTCAATCCTAGGACCCTGGGATCATGATCTGAGCCGAAGGCAGAGTCTTTAACCCACTGAGCCACCCAGGCGCCCCTTCCCCTTATGTTCTTAAGAAGAGTAAATGTTTGCACTAATGCATATGTTTTCATTTAAACTTCAGAATCAATATGCTAAGTTCTAGGAAAAAAAGTTAAAGAAAATAAAAAGGAAAAAAGTAAAATTTGTCCACATTTCAGATGAGATTTCTTTGTGTAACATTGAGACTTCCAATTCATAAATATGACCTCTGTCACTGTTCATTTGTGTTCTTCTATTTTTGTCAAAAAAGTTAGTCTTCTCCTTATAAAGTTATGATCTATTTTTTGGTATTTTATTTTTTGATAACACAATTTGTATATTATAATAAAAATTTTTTCAATTTTTAATTTCTATCTTTGTTGCTAGAATATAGAAAAACAGTGATTATATACCTAGACCTCATATCTAGCAGATGTGTTAATTCTTACAATTATTCTGTTGAAGTCTTTAAACAAGGAAGGCATTAACTGAAGCGACTTTAATGCCTTGGTAGCCTTCATAAACAAACTAAAACCTAAACCAAGTTGATGCACTAGAATCCAAGAAAATTAAACTTAATAACAACAAATCACACACAGCCAATGAGGCATTCCCAAATACGGCAAATTCTAAAGCTATAACCAACCAAATAGATTCTATGCTTTTCTTCCACGTCTTCCCTAAAGAAAACCTTACCCTTAGCTCTGGTGGGCGGAGGGCTCCTAAACACCTTTGGCTCCATGCAGTCAGGTTCCAATCCATGTTTGCTCAAATAAAATCTTCAAAATTTTAATATTGTTCCTCAGTTTACCTTTTAGCAGATCAAATTATTAGTATTGATTTTCATAACTTATCTGTGGATTCTCTTGGATTTTCTAACGTAAAAACATGCAACAGAAGTTTTATGTTTTCTTTTTCAAACTTTATACTTTTTTATTATAGCATTAATTGACTAAGGAAAACAGTTAAAAAAAAAAAGAATAGAAATGGTGATTCAGTTCTTATTCCCAATCTTATGATGAGAATTTTTAAGATTTACTCTTAGCAACCTTCAAACATGCAATATGGTATTATTAACCATAGACCCCAGTGATGTACTTTATATTGCTATTACTTATTTATTTTATAACCAGAAGTTTGTACCTTTGACTCCCTTTACTCATTTCATCCACTCCCTGCCTCTGGTAACCACCAATCTATTATCTATATAGATGAGGCTGTGCTTTTTTTTGTTGTTGTTGTTTGGCTTTGTTTTGTTTTAAGATTCACATGTAAATGAAATCATATGGTATTTGTCTTTCTCTAACTATTTCACTTAGGATAATATGCTCAGGGTTCATTCATGTTGTCACAAATGGAAAGATTTTCTTCTTTTTATGGCTGGATATATTGTTATAGTTGATATATACATAATGAATATGTATTCACAATTCATTTTCTTTGAATAAATACCCAGAAGTGGAATTGCCAGATCATATGGTAGTTCTATTTTTTTCAATTGTTAGTTTATTTTTTACTTTTTAAAAATTTATTTATTTTTATTTAAATTCAGTTAATTAACATAATATATTATTGTTTTCAGAGTTAGAGGTTAGTGATTCATCAGTCTTAGATAATACCCAGTATTGCATCACATGCCTTCCTTAATGACCATTGCTCAGTTACCCCATCTGCCTATCCCCCTCCCCTCCAGCAACCCTCAGTTTGTTTCTTATGCTTAAGAGTCTCTTATGGTTTGTCTCCCTCTCTGACTTTGTCTTGTTTTATTTTTTCCAGTAGTTCTATTTTTAAGTTTTTTAGGAACCCTTACACTGTTTTCCATAGTGGCTACACAAATTGACATTCCCACCAACATTCTCTTTCTCCACATCCTCATCAACACTTGTTATTTCTTGTCTTTTTTGGTAATTGCCATTCTAACAGGTGTGAGTTGACATCACATTGTGGTTTTGATTTGCATTTCTCTTATGATTAGTGACATCAAGCTTCTTTTCTTATACCTGTTAGCCATCTGTATGCCTTCTTTCCTTGTATATTGTTGTAATGCAGATCTCTAGACCTTTTTCATCTTGAAGGACTGATACTTACATACCCATTGAGTAGCAGCTCCCCCTGTGCTTAAGCTTTAGCCCCTGGCAATCATCATTCTCCTTTCTGCTTCTGTGAGTTCTACTATTTTAAGTGCATCAAATAAGTAGAATTATGACGTCTTTGGACTTCTGTGGTTGGCTCATTTCACTTAGCATGATGTCCTTGAGTTTCACCCATGTTGTAGCATAAGAAAGAATTATGTTCTTTGTCATGGCTGAAAAATATTTCATTGTATGCATATACCACTTTTAAAAATCTGTTCATCTGTCTATGGGCACTTAGGTTATTTCCATAGCTTGGCTTTTATGAATAGTGCTGCAGTGAAATGGGGGTGCAGAGAAAGGTTTGAGATCCTGATTTCAATTCTTTGGGGCATAGAACCAGAAGTGTGATTGCTGGATCATATAGTAATTAGATTTTAAAGTTTTTTTGAGGAAACTCCAAGCTGTTTTCCATAGCAGCTGCATAATTTTACATTCCTATGGACAGTGCAGAAGGATTCCAACTTTCCACATCCTCACCATTGCTTGCTATCTTTTTCTTTCTTTCTTTTTTTTTTTTAAGATTTTATTTATTTATTTGACAGAGAGAGATCACAAGTAGGCAGAGAGGCCGGCAGAGAGAGAGAGAGAGAGAGAGAGAGAGAGAGAGAGAGAAGCAGGCTCCCTGCTGAGCAGAGAGCCCGATGCAGGACTCGATCCCAGGACCCTGAGATCATGACCTGAGCCGAAGGCAGCAGCTTAACCCACTGAGCCACCCAGGTACCCCTATGTTTTTCATTTTAATACAGCCACCCTGTCTTATGTGAAGTGATCTCTCACTGTGATTTTGATTCATACTTTCCTCATCATTAGTGATGCTGAACATCTTTTCATATACCTGCTGGTCATTTGTATGTCTTTAGAGAAATATATTTCCAAGTCTTCTGCCCATTTTTTAATTGAGCCATTTTTATGTGGCTCATATAAGTTGAGTTGCAGGAATTCCTTATGTATTTTGGATATTAACCCCCTAACATATATAAATTGCAAATATTTTATCCCATTCTGTAGGTTGCCTTTCACTGTGTTAATTTTTTTCTTTGCTGTGCAAAACTTCTTTTATTGGTGTAATCCAACTTGCTTGTGTTTGCTTTTGGTGTCTGTGCTTTTGGTGTCATATCTAGGAAATCATTACCAAGGCTGATGATACGAAGGTTTCTCCTTATGTTTTCTTTTAGGAGTGCTGTATTTTCAAGTATTACATTGAAGTCTTTATCCATTCTGTTTATTTTTGAGTGATGTAACATAAGAGTCCCATTTCATTCTTTTGCATTGAGTAGTCCAATTTTCTAACGCTGTTTGTTGAAGAAATTATTTCTTCATTGTGTAGTGTTGGCACCCTTATTAAAGATAATCTGATGATATACGCATGTGTTTATTTCTAGGCACTATATTCTATTCCATTGGTCTTATGTCTGTCAGTACCATACAGTTTTGCCATACCCAGTATTTGCTAATACCATATAGTTTTGATTACTATAGCTTAAAATACTATAACTAAAAATATCTCAAATTCAGAAAGTGTGACGCCTCCTGCTTTGTTCCTCTTTCTCAAGATTGTTTTGGCTATTTGAGCTCTTATGGTTCCATGTGAATTTTAGGACTTTTTATTTAAAAATTTCTGCAACAAATGCCATTGGGATTTTGACAGGGATTGCATGGAATCTGTAGATCACCTTAGGTAGTATGGACATTTTAACAATGTAAAATCTTCTAATTCATGAATATTGGATGCTTTATCATTTTCTTGTGTCTAATTTCTTTCAGCAGTGTTTTCAGTTTTCATTGCATAAGTCTTTCACCATTGTAGTTGTTAGTTCCTAAGTATTTTATTTTTTATGCTATTGTAAATGTAACTATATTCTACTTTCCTTTCAGATTGTTCATTGTTAGTGTATCGAAATGCAACTGGTTTTGTGCATTGGCTTTATATCCTGCTGCTTCACTGATTTCATTTATTAGTCCTTACAGTTTGTGTGTGTATGTATGTGTGCTTGTGTGCACATGTGCATTTTTTGGTTTTCTACATATAAAATCACATCATCTGTGATAATTTTATTCTTTCCAATTTGGATGACATTTATCTCTTCTTGCCTAATAAGGCAAGGAGTTTAAACTTCAATACTATGTTGAGTAGAAGCATTGAGAGTGGGGATACTCGCCTTGTCCCTGAGTTTAGCAGAAGATCAGTTTTTCACTAGTGAGTATGATTTAGTTGCGGACTTTTCATATAATCCTTTGTTATGTTGAGTTAATTTCCCTGTATCCTAGTTTGTTCAGTGATTTCACCAAAAAGTATGTTCAACTTGTCATATGATCTTTCTGCTTCTATTGAGATAATCACAAAATTTTAATCCTTCTATTCTGTTAATGTTGTGTATCACATTTATTGGTTTGAAAATGAACCATCCTTGCATCCAGAATGAATCCCACTTTCTCCTGGTGAATGATTATTTTAATGTGCTATTGCATTTGGTTTCCTAGTATTTTGATGAAAATTTTTATATCTGTATATGTCCGAGAATACTGTTCTGTAGCTGTCTTTTCTTGTAGTGTCCTTATCCAGTTTTGGTATCCTGGGTAAGCCTGGCATTTAAAATGAGTTTTGCACTATTTCCTCCTCTTCATTTTTTTTTTTTTGAAGATTTTGACAAGAATTGGCATGAATTCTTTTTTAAATGTTTGGTAGAATACAACACTGAAGCCTTTTGGTCCTGGGCTTTTCTGTGTTGGAAGGTTTTTGATTACTGATTTAATCTCCTTACTCATTATTGATCTGTTCAGATTTTTCCTTTTTTCTTGATTCAGTCTCGGTAAATTGTATGTTTCTAGACATTTATACTTCTCTTCTAGGTTATCTACTTTGTTGCCATATAATTGTTCATAGTAGTCTCTTATAATTCTTTTCCCTCCTGCGGCATCAATTGTAATCTCTTCTCTGTTACTTCTGATATTATTTGAGTTCTGTCTTTTTCTTAGTCTAGCTAAGAATTTTCATCTTGGTTGACTTAAAAAAAATCAGCTGCTAGTAGTAGTAGGATTGGTTTGTTCTGTAGATTGTCTTCTCTCCATCACATTTATTTTTGCTCCCATCTTTATCTCCTTCCTTCTTTAACTTTGTGTTTTGTTGTTTGTTTCTTGTTTTGTCTTATTTTGTTTTGTTTTTTTAGGTGTAAAAAAACAAAGGTGTAAACTCAGGTTGCTTGAGATCTTTTTTCTTTTTTTAATGTAGGTATTTGTCACTATGAACATTTCCCTTACTACTGCTTTTGCCATATTCTATAAATTTTAGCATGTTTTGTTTTCATTTTTATTTGTCTTGCTGTATTTTCTAAGTTCCCTTTTGATTTCTTCTTTGATCCATTGGTTGTTTAAGAGTATGTTGTTTAATTACCCCCTATTTCTGTTCATTCTACTGTGGATTTCTTTTTCTTTTCTTTTTTTTTTTTTAAGATTTTATTTATTTATTTGACAGTAGAGAGAGAGAGAGCGAAAGCAGGAACATAAGCAGGGCAGTGGGAGAGGGAGAAGCAGTCTTCCTGCAGAGCACGGAGCCCAATGTGGGCCTCGATCCAAGGACCCCGGGATCACAACCTGAGCTTAAGGCAGATGATTAACGATTGAGCCACCCAGGCGCCCCTCTACTATGGATTTCTAATTTTATTCCCTTGTGGTCAGAAAAGATGCTTGATGTGATTTCAGTGTTCTTAAATGCGGTTAGTCTTTTTTCTTTTTTTCAATATTTTGGCAAATGTGCATTTTATTAATTATAATAGTAAATAGTATATTATAGATACCACTTATTAGAGTTTTCATAGTTTCATAAACTACTGTGACAAACAATTTATATCCAAAATAGATTAAAAGTGTCCTATAAATCAATAACAAATTTAAAAAACACTAGAATTTTAATGGTGGTAACATTCATAGTGGTGTAAATAAGTGGTGTAAATAAGATTGAATTTAACCTCAAAAATAACTAGAACACCAAATCAATTATATGAGAGAGCTGCTTTCAGATGTTGAACAGAAGTAGCACAGGGCTGTGATCCCTGAAAAAATGAAAACAAAATGAATCCCACAATCATCCTGGCTTTTGTCTAGAAGGAATGTCTGAACTACAGGTGCAGGATAGGGAATCTAAAAGAAAACAGTGGCCTCCCTCATGTGAGCATCCTGAGAGTAGATTTTTCAGAGGCTGAGATGACTCTAAGATGGAAGACTAGAGTTCATTCAGATAGAGAAGATGCTAATTTTTGGAACAATATTCTGTTTAATTTTAAGTAACAAGTTTAGGTTAAAAAGTTGAATTTTACCATAAAATTGCCTTAAATAAATGTTTTGCCTGAGTCAATTCAGTAAATCAAAGCTGACAACCTAGAATATTAAAATATGTAATTTATATCAATTCTCTCAAATAAAAATGAAAATATTTAAGACAAACTTCTTAAAATGCTTGAAGGCTAAAAATAAAGATAAGGTTCACAAGGTTAATCTGAGCTAAAATTAAAATGCAAAGATATCAAGTTTGTCCTTGAGATCTTATTATGTCTTGACACTTCACTAATTCTGAATGAGGACCTGAGAGTATAAGTAGTACGTTTTTTTCCTTCAAATTTGTATTTAGATTCTAGTCAGTTAACATGTAGTGTAAAATTGGTCTCAGGAGTAGAATTTAGTGATTCATCACTCATATACAACACCCAATGCTCAAAATAAAAAGTGCTCTCCTTAATATACATCACTGTGATCCATCCTGGAGAATGTCCCATGGGTTGAGAAGAATGTATATTTATTTTACTGCTGTTGGGTAGACTATCTGTATATGTCTGTTAGATTCATTTGGTCCATAGTATTATTCAAATTTCTGTTTTCTGTTGATCCTCTTTCTGGTTGTTCTTTGCATTAATGAAAGTGATTTATTGAAATCTCCTACTAGAATTGTATTGCTGTCTATTTCTCCCTTGAGCTCTTTCAGTGTTTGCTGCATATATTTGGGGTCTCAGAAAATATATATTCCTGAAAATCATTTTCTTAAAGTCTAATTAGTCATTTTCTTAAATACTAATATAGCTACCCTAACTTTCCTTTTTTTAAAAAGATTATTTATTTATTTATTTATTTGAGAGAGAGAGAATGAGAGAGAGAGAGAGAGAAAGCACAAGATGGGGAGGGTCAGAGGGAGAAGCAGACTCCTCGCCAAGCAGGGAGCCTGATGTGGGACTTGATCTTGGGACTCCAGGATCCTGACCTGAGCTGAAGGCTGTTGCCCAGCCAACTGAGCCACCCAGGTGCACCCCCTGCCAAGCTTTCTTTTGATTAATAATTTTATTATTATATATTATATATCTTTTTAAATTTTATTTTATTATATATTATATATCTTTTTTATTTTTCAGTGTTTATATGTTTTATCTTTGTCTCATATAAACAGAATGTAACTTTACTTCCAAAATATACTACTTGTAAATTTGTGTCTTTGTCCAATTATGAAATAATCACTAATATTTATCATGTTAATGAATACCTTCTATTTGTCCTACTGTTTTATGATCAATTTTTAATGTGTTCTTCCTTTCTATTTGAATTATTCTGTATTTATTATTAATAACTTGTTTTTCTTTGTTATTTGTAAGTCATACACTCTTTTATAATTATTTTAATGTTAAGCCAGATAACATGCCCTTGGTTAATTAAAATCTAATGTTAATCATCAATCTTTTACAGCTAACATTAAAATCTTAGAATGGTTTAGTTCCACTTACTACTTGGATGGTTTTTTGATGATTTTTACTACTATTTATGAGTACATTGCTATTTATGATTATTATGCTATTATAAAGATTATTAATATTTTATCTGGCCAATACTTGTTTGTATTGATCAAAGATTTACTGGTTTTATATCTCCTCATTTCCTCCTGCATCTTCAGTCTACCAAGTACTGTATGATTTATTCTGGATGAAGAATGTCCTTTATTATATTTCTTTTAGTGCATGTCTGCTAGATAATATATCTTTCTGGGCTTTGGATAGGAACTATCTCTATTTCACAAGTATGATATTTTATTTTGGTATTTATTTTCTTTCTGCACCTAGGATTGTGTCATTCTACCATCTTTGGCTTCTGTTGTTTATATAGTAGTCACTTATAAGTTCCTCCGTATAGGCTGTAATAGTTTTTTTCTAGTAACTTTTTTTTTTCATTCCAGTTTATTTTATTTTTTTTAAGATTTTAAGGGCTTTTTTTAAATTTATTTATTTTCAGAAAAACATTATTCATTATTTTTTCACCACACCCAGTGCTCTAGTAACTTTTACAATTTTTGTCTTTTTCTTTAGGTTTTTGTACTTTTACTATGGTATGTGAAGGTATGGATTTCTTGAATCTATAGGTTGATTGAATGTGCAGACTAGCTTGCTAATCTGTAGGTTAGTGTCTTTAATAGTTTTGAAATATTCTTAGTCACTTCTTTTCAGTCTTGCCTTATTTTTCTCTCTCCTCTCTCTGGGATGCTAATTAACATGTGTGGTATATATTTTTACCAGGCACCTCATTTCTTTTATTCCATCGTTTTACTTCTCTGTGCCTTTTTTTTTTTTTTTTTTTCTTCTGCCTTTATGTTCTGGTTTTGCAAGTATCTCCCTAAATTTTTAACCAACTGTGAAACTCCCTCCCTGAGTCCCTAATTTCTGGTATCATATTTTGCATTTCTATAATTTCTTTTTTTGGTATTTTAAAAATGTGTTCTGTTTCCAGTTCTCTACTATGATATTTTGTCTTGATCTTTATCTTTTTATGTGGAAATCACTTTTTCTTTGAAGTCAGTATCAGATAATTTCATTTTCTGGGGCTATTGTAGGCATTGTTAGTTCTTTTGCTAATTTTAGTTCATATGATTTTTTTTTTTATTTCTCTCATACTTTTTGATTTTATATTTCATAGTTTGGGGAAAATATCAGAAATATTTTAAAGGCAAGAATGATATTTTCTTCCTCCAAGGAGGGATTTTTCTCCTTACTCTGAGACCACTAACAATGTGACATAATTATAACCCAATTTCAAGAATTAAATGTTTTAGAAATTTGGATTTGAAATTTAGCTATCATTTGTGCAAACCATGTTGTATATTCAGCTCATGGTTATACCTTGGATGCAGTCCTTTGCACGTCTAACTCTAAATAGGAGGTGAGTTGCTAAAAACACCATTCTTCATGTGCCCTGTGCTCCAACTTTTGTGCCCTCAATCCATGAGACTATCAAAAATGCTGCCCAGCCTTTCAGTTGCCTTTTCTATATCAATAACTCAAAGTGTCAGTCTCATTTATTGGTCTGTTATTTCTTCACAACAGCGTTAGTTCTTTGATAACTTCTGGCAGATTCCATACACTCCAGTTTTTCTAATTTTCTTTTACAGGTAGTTTGGTTTGATTTATCTAAGTCTTTATTCTCTGAGATCAATGTCCTATATATTTAATAATTCTTCCTGGCTATCTCTATGTTCAGATTCTCTATTGGAGTAGCTGCATAATGTTATAGTTAAGTTATGGCCTTTGAATCTTGACTTCCTGGGCTCAAATTCCACCCAGCCTCTTATTAGCTCTTTGAACTTTGGCAAGTAACCTTAACCCTCTGTGCCTAAATTTTGTCATCTATAAAGAAGACATAAAACTGTATTTCATTTGTTAAATATCAGGTATCAATATTTAATAAACCATTAAAAACCAAGAAATTAAAAATAGAGCTTCCCTACGACCCTGCAATTGCACTCCTGGGTATTTACCCCAAAGATACAGATGACGTGAAAAGAAAGGCCATCTGTACCCCAATGTTTATAGCAGCAATGGCCACAGTCGCCAAACTATGGAAAGAACCAAGATGCCCTTCAACGGATGAATGGATAAGGAAGATGTGGTCCATATACACTATGGAGTATTATGCCTCCATCAGAAAGGACGAATATCCAACTTTTGTAGCAACATGGACGGGACTGGAAGAGATTATGCTGAGTGAAATCAGTCAAGCAGAGAGAGTCAATTATCATATGGTTTCACTCATTTGTGGAGCATAACCAATAGCATGGAGGACAAGGGGCGTTAGAGAGTAGTAGGGAATTTGGGTAAATTGGAAGGGGAGGTGAACCATGAGAGACTATGGACTCTGAAAAACAGTCTGAGGGGTTTGAAGTGGCGGGGGGGTGGGAGGTTGGGGTACCAGGTGGTGGGTATTATAGAGGGCACAGCTTGCAGGGAGCACTGGGTGTGGTGAAAAAATAATGAATACTGTTTTTCTGAAAATAAATAAATTGGGAAAAAAAAACCATTACTGGTGTTTGTGTGTATGTGTATGCACTATATATGTATGTATATATAGTCATATACTATTGTAAAGTTTGTACCTGATCTATGCTAAATACAACATGTTCTTGTGTGCATCTTTCCTTTGTAATATGTTTCTCTCTTGGTCGACCTTCTTTCAGTCTTTTATGAGTTTCCTTTTATAAATAGAAATTTTCTTTCATACATATTCTTTCACAAATAGAAAAAAAAAGGATTAGTTAAGGTTTTTTTTTTTTAATCAACAACAAAATAGGTATATTTATCTTTCTGATTGGTACTATATCTGCCTGATATATAAGTATATATATTCTAATAGTTCCTTCTTATCATTATACATAATGTCTACAATGCTAGACTTCTATGGGTCATTTTAGTTCAGTGGTCCCAAAACAATTCTTAAGCTGTATCAGAATCATGTAAAAGGTTTTGTGAAAATCTGTCTTGGGAGTAGCTCACCCAGGATAGTCAGATATAGTAAATCAGGAATAGTTTCCAAAAATTGAACTGTAGCAAGTCTTGTCTTCATTCCACTACATCACTCCACATTTTAGTCACTTGTTATTTATATACTGTCTAAAAGTTTAGATACTAATTATTTTAAAAAGCAAATTGAATATACCTTTTTTTTTCATTTATAGAGGATACTGTATGATCATTTTTATGCTATCATGGTTTATTTTTTAATTTTTTAAATTTAAAAAATTTAATTAATTTATTTTTTTAAATTTTATTTTTTTAATTTATTTTCATTATTTTTTCACCACACCCAGTGCTCCATGCAATCTGTGCCCTCTATAATACCCACCACCTGGTACCCCGACCTCCCACCCCCCGCCCCTTCAAACCCCTCAGATTGTTTTTCAGAGTCCATAGTCTCTCATGATTCACCTCCCCTTCCAATTTCCCCCAACTCCCTTCTCCTCTCTAACTCCCCATGTCCTCCACGCTATTTAATTTATTTTTAAAAATTTTTTATTTAGATGGTTTAGTTTTTTAAACCTCTGTGCTTAAAATACTTCTCACTTCAAAAGTAAAGTTTGGAAAAATTTATTCTGTTTGTGGTCTTGCATTTAATATTGTAGTACTAAAAAGGTTTTGAGTGAATTATTTACTCTTTTCTATGTTCAAAAATTTAAAAACCTACCAGTGAAGAATTTAAGTGATTCTGAATTTTATAAGCTGCATTCTCACCTAACACATTTCAAATATAAAAGCATCAAATCTATAGTGTATATGTTAAGAAAATGTTTATATATTTACTTATTTTTTTGTCTTAATTTCTCCTTACCTTTTTAAAGGTTGACTGCAGTTCTTTAAATCAAGTTTAGGGAATTGGAAAAGGACAGAAATAAACTTAGGAATGTGATTCACATTGCATGTCAATCCCATGAAGCCCCAATTAAAGTCTCATAAGGCAATTTAGCAGGAATATAATGGTTTTCTGCTGACACTAAGGATGCACTTAGAGAGAGGGGAGATAGTTTTCCCTAACTGCCCCAGACAATAATTGTCCCTTTCAGGATTTTCATACCAGATAGTACTTACCCTTCAGGGCACTCGCCAGTATTGAAATTAACTATGCGCATACTTGTGGTTTTCCCTAAAGTACATAACACTTGAAGAGAACATGGATGTAGTCATATTTGATCACCACTTCTTCCTGGCATTAGGTAAGTGTCAGGCATATAGTATGTTTCAATGAATAGTAATACAATTTTATTTTTAAAGCAAGTGTTTGAATGGTTCAGTAACTGCAGTTGCTCTTCAGTAACAGAAAAGATATATTTGGATGAAAAAGAGTTGTTAACTGGAGTGTAGGTAAATGCTTACACATTGTGGATGTTTTTACTTCCCTGGAGATATTTCTAAGGCATAAAAGTCAGTATTGAGACTTACCTTTAAATTATGAATACTTTTAGCTTTCTGTTTTTTCTTTCTTTTTTATTCTTTTAAAGATTTTTTATTTATTTATTTGACAGAGAGAAATCACAAGTAGATGGAAAGGCAGGCAGAGAGAGAGAGAGAGGGAAGCAGGCTCCCTGCCGAGCAGAGAGCCCGATGCAGGACTCGATCCCAGGACCCTGAGATCATGACCTGAGCCGAAGGCAGCGGCTTAACCCACTGAGCCACCCAGGAGCCCCTCTTTTTTATTCTTTTAAAACCAATGTACTTCTGAGCTCTCTGAGCTTGTTGGTAATGATTATAAAGCAGCAATGGAATAAGGACAAGGGTCAAAATGATTTTGGCTAAGCAAGTACACCACATCATGCTTTGAGTAAACTTATCAATTATACTCAGTTCAGTAATATGGATATGCATTGTACCTAACCCAAACTTGTCCTCTATGCTGATTGTCTTATTTGTGATTTTTGAAATAAAAGATGTGAATTCTGAAGCTTGTAATTAGCAATTAAAGTTGAATAATTAAATCTTCTATTATAACAGAATTTATCTATGGAGATAGGGTAATGATGTTGCTCAGCATGAATAAAGATTAAACTTTAATTTTGCTTAAGACATTTTGTTATTCCATTTAGAGGTTACTGAATATAACATATTTCCTTCATTTAATTATATTGTCTACAGCAAGAAATATTTCAGAGAATATTTATATCTATATACACACACACATAACCACAGAAAAAGGACAGTAGAAGCAGACAAGTTAGGCAACAATCCCTTTGTGCCTAGCCCTGTTCCATGTGTTTTATATCTGTTACTTCACTCGTCAAAACAATCCTGTGAGGGAAGTGTGGTGATTATCCCTGCAGATAATGAAGTCCTTCATTTTCAACTTCCTAGGTTTATTTTCTGACTTCCTTCCCTTTTCTCTTTCTCTCTCCCTCCCTCTCTCTCAGAGAGAGATCTAATCTACTGTTACTTTGTTTACCTTGGAAGATTTTACATTTACATTAGTATATTCTATCAATCATTCTGTTTTATGCATTTTAACTAACAGTTTAAAACCGTTTTTGCTGAATTTAAACAAACACAACATGCACAAATATTGAGTGTGAAGTTGAATGCATCTTTACCAAATGAATGGACTGTTGGAACCCTCATGCAGGTCTTGGTTTGGAAGACTACCAGGGCAGGGAAAGTGCTCTGGAGTCCTCAGTCTTAACGCCCCTGATAACCATGATTCTGACTTCTCTCAGCATGTCTTAGATTTGTTACTGTTTTAATTCTAAGTAAGTGGTATCATAAATTATAAACTCTTACATCAAGCTTCTCTCAACATTATGCCTGTGAGATTTATCTATTTCATGTGAAGCAGTATTTCTTTCATTTTCATTGCTAAATAGCATTTTATTTTATGAATGTACTACAATTTATTCATATATTCTACTGCTGGTGATATTTGGGTTATTTCTAGCTTTTCCTCTACTAATGAATATATAAGTTGGCATAACCACTTCGTTTTATTTTTTTCTTTTTCAAATTTTTATTTAAATTCTGGTTAGTTATGGACATTGGGGAAGGTAAGTGCTATGGTGAATTCTATGAATTACATATGACTGATGATTCACAAACCTGTACCCCTGAAGCAAATAATACATTGTACGTTAATAAAATTTAAAAAAATAAACTCTAGTTAGTTAACATATATTGTAATATTGGTTTCCAGAGAAGAATTTAGTGACTCATCACTTAAAACACCCAATACCCAGTGCTCATCATAACAAATGCCCTTTTTAATACCCATCACCCATTTACCCCATTCCCCACGTACCTCCCCTCCAGCAACCCTCAGTTCATCCTCTTAGTCTTAGTATCTTAGTTAAGAGTCTGTTATGGTTTGCTTGTCTTTTTTTTTTTTTTCCCCTTTCCCCTATGTTCATCTGTTTTATTTCTTAAATGGCACATATGAGTAAAATCATATGGCATTTGTCTTTCTCTGACTTATTTCTCTTAGCATAATATACTCTAGCTCTATCTACATCATACAAATGACAAGATTTCTTTTTTTTAAGATTTATTTATTTATCTGAGTGAGAGAAAGCATGAGTGGGGGGAGGGGCAGAGAGAGAGAGGGAGAGAGAGAATCCTGAAGCAGACTTCTCACTGGGTGCAGAGCCTGACATGGGGGTTGATCTCAGGACCCTGAGGTCACGATCTGAGCTGAAACCAAGAGCCAGAGCTTAACTGAAACCAAGAGCCATAGCTTAACAGACTGAGCCACCCAGGGGCCCCAAGATTATAGTTTGTGATGACTGAGTAATATTCCATTATCCTTTGTGTATATGTATCCACCACATCTTTATTCATTCATCAGTAAGTGGACATTTGGGCTCTCTTCATAGTTTTTCTATTGCTGATAGTGCTGCTATAAACATTGCAGTGGATGTACCCCTTCAAATCAGTATTTTTGTATCTCTTGGATAAATACTCAGTGCAGCTGTGGGATTATAGGATAGTTCTATTTTTAACTTTCTGAGGAGCCTCCATACTGTTTTCCAGAGTGGCTGCACCAATTTGCATTTCTACCAACAGTGTAAGAGGTTTCCCCTTTCTCTGCATCCTTGCCAACATCTGTTTTTTCCTATATAGTTAATATTAGTCCTTTTGAAAGGTATAAGGTGATACCTTCTTATGGTTTTGATTTGTATTTCCTTGATGATGAGTGCTATTGAGCATCTTTTCATCTGTCTGTTGGCCATCTGGATCTCTTCATTGGAAAAATGTCTTTGAAAACTATTGAAACTGATGTAGTCTAAATCCATTAATCCAATCTAGTAAAGTGAAACTTAAAATACTCTATAAGCCAGCATTTTACTTTGAGGTGAATATCCAACAGAAATGCATATACATGAGCACCAAAATTATATGCTATAGAATGTTCACCAGAATTTTTAAAAATAGCCAACATTAGGGGTGCCTGGGTGACTCAGTGGGTTAAAGCCTCTGCCTTCGGCTCAGGTCATGGTTTCAGGGTCCTGGGATCAAGCCCCGCATTGTGGGGGGGAGGTCTCTGCTTAGCGGGAGCCTGCTTCCTCCTCTCTCTCTCTGCCTGCATCTCTGACTACTTGTGATCCGTCTGTCAAATACATAAATAAAAATTTTTAAAAAAATAGTCAGCATTATATTTTCCAGTTCTAGCTATTGATATATGGATATAGTCACTTTAACAGCTTTAGATCTTTTTATTATGTGAATATTAATATTTTATTTTTATTGTTATAAATAATATTGCAATGTCTCATGATATACTTGCACAGAATGTCTCTAAGTTACACATATACCCAGAAGTCAAGTTGCTTCTTGTATTTAGAACCAACATATTTTAATTGTTACTGGATATTTACAAATCACTTTGCAAAACAGTTTTCCTAATTTGTTCTCACTAGAAACTAAAATTACTTGTATTCTATATACTTAACTGGAAATTGTCAGGATTATTTTTTATGAAGTTTTTGTGAATATATTTTTTGTGAGTGAAGTAGACTGAGTTTGCTTTGGCTTGTGTTAAGAGTGGAATTGGAGAGCTTGCTTATATATGGGGAAAGAGAATGTGTGATACTTCTGTTAGGAATTATATAGGGATACCTGGTTGGCTTAGTCAGCTAAGAGTCCAACTCTTGATCTCAGCTCAGTGCTTGATCTTAGGGTCATGAGTTCAAGCCTTGCATTGGGCTCCATGCCGGGTGTTTTGTTTTGTTTTGTTTTTTAAAAAAGAAATTACTTAGCATGTATTTCAATTAGGTTGTTTTTTGCTTTTGAATATGAAGAAGTTCTTTGTATTTTCTGTTATAAATCCTTGTGTCTTATGTGTATTATAAAAATATTTTTAAAGACTCACCTTTATGCTTGGCTTATAGAGTCTTTCATAAAAGAAAAAATTTTGTTTTTATGTAGTCATATGTTGCAATTATTTTTTATGTTATGAGATTTGCTTTTATATCATCCCTAAATATCCCTTTCTATCCTAATATCATGGAGAATTTCTGCTTTGTTATTTCTCATAGTTTTAAAGTCTTGCTTTCCAAAGTTATGTCTTTTATCAATCTGGGTTCTATTTTTTTAAAGGTATGGTGTAGAAAATCTATTTTTAAAATTATTTAGAGTGCTATTTGTTCCAACATTTAATGAACAGTCCATTTTGTGCCACTTGATTTATATAGTAACCTTGGTCATATTTTAAGATAATACACACACGACATTCATTTTTCACTCTTTATCTAGGAAATGGACAACTCTTATAAGGAGTCTTGCAGTGAAATGAAGCAAAGGAATGGGGTGATAGCTGGATTGGGGTATAAATTCAAGTCATGTCTATTCTAGTTACAAAAAAATTGTTACAATTTCTCCTTAACTACAAAGTCAAGACACCATAGACAAAACTTGAAGACAAGTCCCTATAGTATAAGTCACTGTTCTCTCCTATAAGGAATGCAAGCTACCTCTTAACTTCAACTCACTGTCTTCCATTTTGAAATTTTTTTTCTTTTCTTTCTTTCTTTCTTTCTTTTTTTTTTTTTGATGGTTTGATGGAGGGGAGAGAAAGTGAGCACCTATGTGGGGTGTAGGGAGGGGCAGAGGGAGAGGGAGAGAGAGACTCTTAAGTAGGTTCCATACCCAGTACAGAGCCCAAAGCAGGGTTTGATTTTAAGACCCTGAGATCGTGACCTGAACCAAAATCAGGAGTTGGAGACTTAACTGACTGAACCACCCAGATGCCTCCCATTTTGTACTTTGATTATTTTTTCATCCCCATCCTCCATTCCATTATACTTATTATTTTAATAGATTTTTATCATAATCCCAGATTCAGGTTGACTGTTTCAGCAGTTCAGTGATGCACCAAGCATCCAGATTATTGCTGTCCTGAGTTCAACTAGCTAGTGTTGTTTTAAGGCGAGTTTCCGTCTTGTGGTGGCCACATGGCTTCCTGTTGTGATCGGGAGGAATGCACCCACAAGAAAAGGAGCAAATCTGTTCTTCACCAGTAGCCAGAATAATTTGTAACTACTTAAACTAGATGTTTCCTAGCAGGATGATCTCACTCTTAATTTACAGGGGATGTTTGGTAATGTCTGGAGACACTTTTGCTTGTCATATCTTGGGGAGATGTTCCTGGCCTCTGTTGGATAGAGTCCAGAGTGCTACCAACCATCCTGCAACGCAGAGGACTGCCCTGCAGAGCAGACAATTATCTGATCTGAAGTGTCAGTAGTGCTGAGTGAATAACCCAAATTTAACCAAATCACATCAGTCTCTCTGCAGTGAGCTCCATCATGTTTTCCCATTGTTCATCAAAGTAAATTGATATCCTTATCTGGACTCTAGGATGCTGCATGACGTGTCTCTTCTGGCCTCTCCATCTTTGTCTTGTTTCATTCTCTACTCTGCCTAGCATTCTAGAAAGTCACACTGGCATCTAAACTTTTCTCCTCAGAGGCTTGTCTCCTAATAACTCTATCTCCTGGCACTGGTTTTCTTTATTTCAGCCCCTTGTTTATTTTCGCAATAGAAAAGCACAATTTATGCTTATATACTTATATATTTGTGACACTTATTTTTTCTCCTCCAGACCACATCTAATTACATTCAGAGATTCCATCATATAATTGCTATCTTTGCAGTAGAATATAACTATTTTACTATAACTAAAATATAGCATTTATTTACTATAACCAAAATATAACTAAAATATAAAATACATACTTGGACACACATTAGTTTTTATTTTTTAATTTTATTTTTTTAAGATTTTATTTATTTATTTGACAGAGAGAGAGAGAGAGAGAGGGTGAGGGAACACAAGCAGGGGGAGTAGGAGAGAGTGAAGCCCCAATGTGGGGCTCAATCCCAGGACCCCAGGGTTATGACCTGAGCCAAAGGCAGATGCTTAATGACTGAGCCACCCAGGCATCTGCACACACATTATTTACATGATCATATATAGGCAAATATACCATAAATATGTAAGTAATGTCATTTCTGGATATTTAGATCACTAGCAGTTTTTAATTTTCTTTTTTATAGGTATTTTCTAATTTTTCTACAACAGACATATTATTTTTGTAACAGAAAATAATAAATGCTGTAAAAAGACAATAAAAGAAAAAATTCTCAAAGTATGTTGACATACATTTTTAAAGATCATAATGCATAAAAACTTTTTAGTTTCATAAAGCTTTAAAATGCCCTTAGATATCTTGTTGGAATTATTCCCACATGACTAACTTGAGTACTATATCGTGGAAACATCTGTGGTTGTTCAGTACTCAATGGGAATAGTCTTTCCTTTGGCAATGAGAAGCCTGCTGTTTTGTTGTCGGTAGTGTTTTCATGAAATTACACACAAGTACTTGTTAGGACACATTTCATAACAATAATATAATTTATTTTTTCAAACCACAAAGAAGAAAGCATGTTTATTATTTACATAGTTAATTTTATTGTTTAAAATATTTAGCACTTCAGTATAAGTTTAAAACTGATATTTATGGACTCTGAAAAACAATCTGAGGGGTTTGAAGTGGCAGGGGTGTGGGAGGTTGGGGTACCAGGTGGTGGGTATTATAGAGCGCACGACTTGCATGGAGCACTGGGTGTGGTGAAAAAATAGTGAATAATGTTTTTCTGAAAATAAATAAATTGAAAAAAAAACTGATATATAAAAATTCTGTGTTTACTTTTACTAAGTAAATTGTTAGCAGGCTATATTCATTGGGGACAATTGTATATGTTGACTGAAATGATGCTTAATTTTCTCAGAATACAATACACAAAATGTTGCAAAGGAAATTTTATGGTGTACAGTATTGAGAACTATGAGGGAATAAAAAGAAGAAAAATTCAAATGCTTGGAGTAATGAGGGAAATTTCACAGAGTTATCCACACTGGATCTGGGTGTCTGAATGAGTTTTACAAGGCTAGGGTGAGGGTAACACAAACATTCAGTTGGGGGAGCAGAGGAATGGGAAGCAAACATAGCCTATTTGGAGACTTGTGTTGAAGTATTATAATCCAAGCCCATGGTATCTTATGCAGAATCCTGGGTCCTGATATGTTTCAGAATTCAGAAATTTTTAGATTTGAAAAGCACAATATAGAATTATAAAATATCCTATAATGCCCAGTGGAATCTGGTACAGCACCCTGTCATCAAACTAATTAATTTCTCCAATAAAGTAAGCATATATTTGTACTAAGTGGAATAAATATAGACTAGAGGCAGTCTCACATCTGTTCAGGTTGGGCTTTACTATCAAACAAGTTTGGGTTAGGTCAGGATTTGTTACCAAAGAACTACATAGGGGCGCCTGGGTGGCTCAGTAGGTTAAAGCCTCTGCCTTCGGCTCAGGTCATGATTCCAGGGTCCTGGGATCGAGCCCCATGTTGGGCTCTCTGCTCAGCGGGGACCCTGCTTCCTCCTCTCTCTCTGCCTGCTTCCCTGCCTACTTGTGATCCCTGTCTATCAAATAAATAAATAAAATCTTAAAAAAAAAGAACTACATAAAAATTCATACACTTGCAGTTTGGGAACTGCAGATAAGGTGTTGTCCACCTTAGGTAACATTTATTGGTCAATTATTATGTTCCAGGCAAGTGTCTTGGATGCAATAACTCAGTTATTTCTGCTTATAATTCTCCTTTTTTTATAAGTGGGGAAATAATATAATAGCAACATCAATATGGCTGGAAAAGTCACACATTTAAGAGTCACATGCTAGAAAGTGATGGAGTAAGGGTTTGAATGGAGATGATTTTTTGATGTATGGCCTCTCATTATACACTCCAGCCATTGTCTATAGTTTGTATGCAGGGTGTGAATGGAGGAGAGGTTGGGAGTGAGGCTTAGGAGAGGCAGGATGCAGAGAAACTTTAAGGAAGAGGGGAAGGACAGAGTGAAAATTAAATGTCTAGTGGTTGTCCCTAAGAAGATTTTTCTAATCTTGTGGATTATCATTTTTTTTCCAACTATTCTCATCTCTGATGTGCCATGAAAATACTTCTTGGAAGAAACATCTGCAGAACAAATAAACAAGCAAGCAGCATTTGGTGGTTAATTCTTACCATTCTTAAATCAATTTTACTTATGGTTCTTAAATCTTAATCCTTCCATGCCCAGAGGAAACAGCTTAAATCACCTTCATGGAACTAAAGCTTCCTAGTGTCCACGAACAGCTTCTGAAAACCTGAAATGCCCTCAGAAAATCAGTGTACTTTCGCCAAGAAAGGCAACCCTCCTGGGTTATTTTTCTAAACTTGAAAAGACATCTCAGGCAACCAAGAGTGGGGAAGCTGTTTCATATCCCACATTACTTACAAAGAAATGCAAAAACAATCAAACCTTGCCTCTGGAAAGCTACCCACTAGCTTCTTACATAGTTCAGAGTGATAAGATGTCTGACTCAGGCACAGTTGTGGTGAATTGGAAAGATGCAGGACCCAGAAAGAAAGGAAGCCTGATTTCTAGCACTATTGCAGTCCTTACAGTGTGAGAAGACTACGCTAAGTCACTTCTTTGGCTACCATGTCCCTGGCTTTAGAATGAGGACACTAGATAAGAGGCTTTGGATATTGCTTTGTAGTTTTTATTACCATCATTTTATCAAAATAGCTTCAGATTGTAAATATAGAAGATTTTGAAAATCAAGTTCTTGTCATTGTTAGAGACATGATACTATTCATTCACTCACATAAGAAGTATTTGTTGAGGGGCTACTTCCGGCCAATGCTAGGTGTTACAAAAGAACGTGAAAAAAATATACAGGGTGACTTTGCTCATGGAAGTCTCAGCCTAGTAGGAGATACAATTAAATAGATTATGACAATGCAGTATAATCTGTGCCTTGATGAATTCTGTGAGAGTGAGAAGGAAGTCCCTAACTTCTTTTGGCAATACAGTGAAAAATTACTTAAAACCCAATGTGGATTTAACCATACCATTGTCTTCCATTTGAAAGCAGCATAGTTCACATTAGTGAAAAGTTAGCTCTCTTTAGAATACTATTCTCATCTATCTTGTAACAGAGATTGATTAATAAAGGTTAAAGGCAAAACAAAACTTTGGGCAGGTCTTTGCTTGTAGACTGACATCTGGCATGAATAGTCCTTAGCAGGCAAACATGAATGAGCTGGGTAGAGGGAATGAAATGTTCAGCATAGTAATATGCAAGGCATTGGAATTTGCAGCAGAAAAACTGTTGCACAGCCTAGCAGGAAACAGGCAACCATGACTTTTAGAGAAACAGCATCAAAGTTTCAAAGTGTCATATTTTAAATATTTTTTAAAGCTCCTTTTTTCTAAACTTGTAATGCAACCTGCTATACACACAACTGAACAAATGGGATTGTCTTGGGGAAAATGAAAGGAAAGGAGTGTAGCAATTTGAGGTAGGTGTGGAAGAGACGTTGATAAACAGCAGTACAAACTGAAAAGTGAATAAAATAAAAATTTCAGCAAAGATGGTAATGCATAGCCAGAAAGGCTCAGGTTAGTTTAAGTGCCTCTGTGGCACAGAAGTCTTACTGGCAATTGTGGGTCAGATACAAGACCCTCAAAGGAGACTGGGTTTTGCCCACTGCCCGTCTTGTCCTTCCCTATCTCAAAGTGATTCAGAGAGTACAGGAAGATGACTGCTTCCATTAAAAAAAAAATTTGAAGGATAACTATATTTTTTCCATAAAGTTATGAGCACCTGATGCCAAAATAATTTATCTAAGATCCCTATGAAGAACTTTATCAGCACAGACCTGACAAGTGAGACAAGCCCTATTATGAAGCTAATGAGTAGACAATCTCTAGGACCCCTCCGGAATATTTCTCTCCTCCTTGGCCACTGTGATTAAAATGAGAGGCATCCAGAGACTGGGCTTGGAGGGACGTATATGGCACATATTATCTCCATATACCATAACTGAGTTAATGTTCCTTATATGTTGCTTTGTATTAAATTTCTTCTGTTTTATTCTGTATTGTAGGACTCTTTTTTTCCTCATAAGACAGGAGATTATATATCAGGTCGTTTGTTGAAGTAACCTGTCACACACTGAATATAGATGGCTTAGGTACTGAGGTCATCTTAGGCCGAGGTCCTAGGTAAAATGTAAAGTCCCTAAACTTCCCTCTCCATCATGTTTCCTTACTGATACGAGGGCAAGAAACAGGTCTATACTGCATCCCAGCTATAAAAACCTCGATTCTCAGGGCAGTATCTGTCACATAATAAACACTTGTTTAATATCTATATAAAATGAGGGTAAGAATTCATGTAAGAATCATTTTGAGCTCTCCCACATCTAATTGTAGTTATGGATTCACTCTGAGGATAGGTTTCCTTGTGAGATTATTTTTCTCCCATAATGATGGAGTTGCTCTGATATTATGCAATAGACAGTCTTCATTACAGACTTCTTAATAGAGAGTGAGGTTGGGGTGTTAGAAACCCTGAAGGTCGGAAACCTGCACAAGGCTCGCTAACCCTGCTGGGATGGAAAACAAGTGACTTTGGCAGCCACATGATGAAGCATATGATGATGTAGTTCAAGGTGAGTGGCAAATAATAAAATGCAGCGAGTACCACTTAAAGAATGACAGTATGGCAGTTCTTATCAATTTCTTTGATACTCATTCTCCTGTTTCATACTCCAAATTTAAGTTGCAAAAGAAAGTACACATTAAGACTGAAACTGTCAGTGTCTTCACCCCTAGTGGTGGAGAGAACTTCCACTAATTAATGTGTACACTAAGATTAAGGGTGTTAATAGTGAGGGGCTGATCTTGTTAGTTTTATCTTAAATTACTTAAAAATCATACTGATTAATTTTATTTCGGTTTTTGAAAATGTTTTTCCCCAAGGTCTGAATGTGCATTTACATAATTTTACAAACATAAATTATTAAATCATGGCTGGTTTGTGAAAGTCCTGTACATATCAATGTATGGCTGTTTGTCCTTCCATAGAAGAAAGGATCTATGTGAGTCTTTTCACCTTTTCTTGTCCCCTGTAGAATGGGATTGTAAAGCACCACGGCATCAAATAAGGCCATAATAGAAAGGCATTTTGACATTTTTAAATGTGTTTTGACAGATCAGGTAGTGCTTTTGAAGTGAACTTGAGAAACATGAATTTTTAATGGGTAACTGCAAGCCGCATGGTCTGACTATGGAAGATAAACGTATTTGTAGGAAAACCATGAGGCAGATAGAAGGATGGCAAAAAATAAAATGTGAAGATATTTGTAATCAGATCAAAGCACTAGGTTGCTGACATGTCACTCTAGCTAGTGACACTCTAAATAAAAATATATGGGAAATGCAAATAAAAATATATGGGAAATGAAGAACTGCCTGAATAATCATATAAGTAATTGAATATGGCCCCCAAATTAATATCAGCTATATTATATAGCCTCCATTAAGGACAAAATATTGCCAATAACTCACCTGCCATAGTCTTTGATACTGTAGAGACATAAGATGTATACATGTAAAGCCATGTGAGCAAATAAATAAATTGGTAAAATCTTAAAATTATAATTAATGTGAATAGGTCGTCTGATGTTTCAGAGGGCAACCAAACAATTGTCCCCTTATTTCTCTGGCTATCATTCTCCTGCACCTGCTGATATGTCTTGGAGGGCGGTGGCTTAGAGGATGATGCACAAACTCTCTTTTTGAATTACGCTGTCTTTTCTGTTTCCAGACTCAGCCCCTGTAGTAATCCATCTTCCTCAGTAGATTCCCGACTATTTTCTATTATCAGTCAAGGCTTGTTTTTCCCAGTGAGAACAGAGAAGTGTGTCTGAGATCGTAGTCTAACAGAACTATGTGAGACTTTAGGGAAAATAGCTGTTTTCAAAAATACCAAAAAGGAAAGGAAACAAAGAAAAATGCAATCTTCTATTTTTAACTCTCGCAACCTGCCTACAGTTTTTTTAAATAATGTTTTCTCAATCAGATGGAATCTCATTGAAAGCAAAAATATTGTTTTCATGCAATTTTATATATATATATTTTTAAATAAAGATTTATTTATTGGACAGAGAGGGAGAGAGAATATGAGAGTGCCAGTGAGGCAGAGGGAGAGGGAGAGAAAGAATCTTAGCAGACTCTGTGCCAAACACAGAGACCCATGTGGTGCTCAATTGCATGACACTGAGATCATGACCTGAACCAAAACCAAATACGGGGAGCTTAACTGATTACTCCACTGCGGCACCCCTCAATTTTATGTTCTTATTGTCTGTCCAAGGGTGTGCCCCAGAGTAGGGGCTCCATAAATGTTGAATGAATGGATTGGTGGATGGATGGATAGATGGATAGATGGATGAATGGATGGAATGGATGGATGGATGGATGGATGGATGGATGGATGGATAGATGGGTGGATGGATGGATGGATGGTTGGAAGGAAAATTGGATGGACAGATGGATGGATAGGTAGACTGATGTGTGGAGAAGTGTCTTCAAAGGTATCAAATGAACCTGAGTTTCCACAAAGCAATGTGAAGCTGGTACAAATGTTTTATTTAGCCTCATGCTCAACTAAACAATTATATTCTCTTTTTCCTTTTCTTGTCATGATATTAACAGACACAACCTACCAAAACTACAGTAAAAAACATGTAGTCCCTCTTTCAGTTATCCATTGCTACAAAGTAAACCACCTCAAAATTTAGTGGCTTACAAGAACAATATACTATTATTTCTTCCAGATCTTTGACTTGGCTAGGCTCAACTGGGAAGTTCATATTTGAGATTGCTCCTGAGATTGCGTCAGACATGGTGTTTGGGGTCTGAGTCCTCTGAGGGCTTGGCTCAATCAGAATATCCAGGATGACTTACTCATATGAGGTTTTTGGTGGAATAGAGGTATCTTTGAGAGGCAGATCAAATGATGTGTTAGGGAATAACAGAATCCAGGTTGAGATGGGCTAGGGGGATTGGGGAAGGGAGAAAGTGAAGACCCATCGTAAACATCCTTTTGGTCATTGCTATCTTGTTTTTTCTGCCTAGAATTCTGTGGGTTAACACAAACATACAGAAATATGCCATCCAGCATCTCTTCTTTTATGTCAAAGGCATCAAAATCTTGATTATTTTATACTTAGCACTGTATCTTGGAAATTTTCCATATCACTTTATATAGAGTTCCTGTTCTTCATATAGCCACACGGTGCAGCATTCCATTGTATAACTGTCCAATACTTTATTTAATTATTTGAGTTATGCTGTACCTTCTTATTATATATGATGCTGTGATTATATATAATTGGAATTACTATGTTAAAAGACATTGTTCTCTTTAAGGTGTGTACTAATTTGCATTTCTAACAGCAATGTAGAAGGGTAATTGTTTTCTCAGAATTCAGTCACATGTGTTATCAAACTTTAACCTTTTTTTTTCTAAAGATTTTACTTATTTATTTGACAGAGAGAGATCACAAGCAGGCAGAGAGAGAGGAAGGGAAGCAGGCTCCCTGCTGAGCAGAAAGCCTGACAAGGGACTCGATCCCAACACCCTGAGATCATGACCTGAGCCGAAGGTAGTGGCTTAACCCACTCAGCCTCCCAGGCGCCCCAAATTTTAGCTTTTTTCTAACCTGACAAATTAAAAATGACATCCCAATAACATTTTAAATATATATATATATACACATATATTTAAATAAGTGAAATTCATATCCTGCAAAATGAAATATTTTGAAATGTACAATCCAGTGAAATTTAGTATATTGGCAAACGGACGGCCACCTCTATCAAGTTACAAACCTTTTTATCACCCCAAAAGAAAACCCTGTCCCCATTAAGCAATCACTCCTCATCCTCCCCTCCCCCCAGGCCATAACAACCATCAATCTAATTTCTGTCACTATGGATTCACCTATTCTGGGTATTTCCTAAATGGAATAATATAAATCCTTTTGTGTTTGGCTTCTTATACTTAGTATAATGTTTTTGAGGTTCATGCCCATTGTAGCATGCATTCCTACTTTATTTCTTTCTGTGGCTGATTAATATCCTATTTTTTGTATGTACCACAGTTTGTTTATCCATTGGTCCCTGATGAAAAATTATGGTTTTTTGTTTGTTTGTTTGTTTGGTTTTTTACCTTTTGGTTATTGTGAATAGTGAATTCATTATATCACAATAGTGAAATCACTATTGTGAATAGCGCTGCTATGATCATTTGTGTACAAGTAAATATCTGTTTTCAGTTGGAGGAGGTTATATACATATGAGTGGAAATTCTGGGTCATATGTTAATTCAGTGTTTAATATTTTGAGGAAATACCAAAGTGTTGTCTATAATAAATGGTTGTATCATTTTATATTTCCACCAGCAATTTATCAGGTACCAATTTATTTACATCCTTGGCAACATTTGTTATTTTCTTTTTTTTTTTTTTTTTTTCATTCTAGCCATCCTAGTATGTCTGATATGGCATCTCATTGTGGATTCTTGATCTGCTTATGGTTACATGATTGTGTTCATTCTATGACAATTTATCAAGCTGCCAGTTAAGATGTGTGTATTTTCTGCATGCATTTATTTCAATAAAATGTTCATATAATTTTAATATAAATATTTGTTGAAGAATAAACAGGAATATGTTATTGAAAGTATAAAATTAGTTTCCTTAACAAACTAATTTTTTAAACAGATTTTATTTATTTGTTTGAGAGAGAGTGAGTGAGTGAAAGAGAACACAAACAGGGGGAGCAGCAGGCAGAAGGAGAAGCAGGCTACCCACTGAGCAGGGAACCCTATGCAGGACTGGATCCCAGGACCGTGGAACCATGAGCCGAAGGCAGACACTTAACTGACTAAGCTACCCAGGTGCCTCTCACAAACTAAATTTTTAAAATCTATTCATCCAAGCCAGCTAGATTGGATGGCTATAGAAATTATTCCTCCTTTCCATAGGAGGAATACTTGGCATTTCCCTTTTAATTTCTATTTTATTTTTATACTTGGGATTGTACGCCCAGTGATACCTTGAAGTCTTCACCTTTCCATTCACTACCATTCTCATGGACTTCCATCCCAAATGTACTGTGAAAATCTGTTCTATCATCTTACCCCACCTTACAGAGTTCATCCTACTTTCAATTCAGAATTCTAACATGTAAAAATTTGAGGACTGTTGAAAAAATTACCATGGGCCACTCAAGTTCAAGAACTTCAGTCCATAGCTTGAAGTGTTTTAAAATGTGACTTTAACACAAATACTCTTGATTTATGTGGTTACATAACACAAATGAGACTGTAACTGAAATACAGAATGGAAATTATTTGGCCATCCAAAACAAGGTTACAATGCCTTATCATACAGTCACAAAAATTATTAGTATATGGTAATTCAGAATTTTCTCTTTTCTACTTCTTTATGTCTCCCAGACAAACATTTATCCTTTTCCTTTTCTTTGTTCTTATTGTACAGATAATAAAGCTTACTTAATTGTACTAAAATTAAGTATTAATTAAATTAAATATTGATTACTAAATTAAGAATTAAATTAATTACTAATTAAGTACTGAATTAAGTATTAATTCAATTTAATTAAATTAAGTATTAATAAAATTAAGTAATAATTAATTATATTAAAATAAAGTATTAAAATCTTTGGTAAGATTGGGGATGTGGGCAAGAGATGCTAAAAACAGAAGAGATATTCATCTATCTGAGAGAAAGATAAATGAGAGGGAAGAAAAGGGAGAAGGGAGAGGGAAAGAAAGGAAAGAACCATTAAATGGGTAAGGGCTCAAGTGAGGGTGAAGGGAGACAGACGCTGAAGGGCATAAGCAGTATTAAAGCCTAAAGCAATGGGAGAGAGAGTTTCCATGGAGCATTATTTTGGGTTATAAGTCAGATTGGTTTCAATGTCCTTTAGACATGTCAATAAAAAATTAAATATATTTTAGATTCTTTTGGTTGTTGTCTTTGTCATGGTAAATGTAATATCCAATGGAAAATAGATTATGAAGTGCTCCAGCTTGTTTTCAAGTTGTGTTCATATTTATTTTTCTCTTTTTAGGTTATTATTGAAACAAAAACTCACTATTAAAAGAAATCTGATATATAGTCTGAAAATACATTTGCTAACCCCAGTTTGAGAAATACTTTTTCACAAAGTTAGCAGCCAAGACACAAAACTCAATTAGGCCTTCTTTGTGAAACATAAAAATTATTGAAGATAAAAAAAATCACAGTTTTTCCACAAAAATGTCAACATAGTTTTTTTTCTGCTATGTAACAATCCACTATACATCTGTAAGTTTTACAATGAGAAATAGAAAAGATAAAGAAGGAAACTTCCATAAGAAGCATGGCTTTCAGGGACATGACGGCTCTGGACTCAAAATCTATGTGGAACTATGGTTGTAAGAGAAGATCTTCAGAAATAACATCAATTTATAACTTCTCTTTCTCATAATGCTATATATTTTTCTTTATTGTGTTTCTTATTTCCTATTTTTACAAATATAAAAACTGCAAAAAAATAAGAATCACAAACGGTTTCTCTTTTTGTTTCTTTTTTCTTATAGTCACTCAATTTTTTTTCTTTTGTTTGTGGGTATGTGTGTATTAGTTAAAATAAACAAAATAACAAATAAACATGCAAACAAAATGAATAAAACATGTAAAATCCCTGCCCTAAATTGGCAGGCATCTATCTCTCAATATGAAATTATTTCTCAGTAACTTCCTTGCTTTTGCAGTTCAGTTATAGAACTATTCATTTATGTTTTTTTCTAATGAGGAAAAAGAATAAAGAAAGACGTGCTTGCCAATTAAAGTGTATGTTGAATCCAACTTATCTCAAATAACCACTTGTGACTGCTCTATTTTTTCCTTTCTCACCCAAACTCTTCTTTTAAAATATATATATTTTTTAAGATTTTATTTATTTATTCATGAGAGAGAGACAGAGAGAAGCAGGCTCCCCACTGAGCAGAGAGCCAGATGTGGGACTCGAATTCCAGGACCCCGGGATAATGACCTGAGCCAAAGGCAGATGCTTAACCACCTGAGCCACCCAGGTTCCCCAAGAAATGTTATTTTAAATTATTTTTTCAATTTGCAGAAGGGCGTTTGTTGTCAAAGCTTCTGGACATGACTAGTTTTAATCCATCAAATACATAATATTCAGTAGCAAGCCATATTATTCACAAGATTTAATCAAATATCCTTACAAGCTCAAGAGTCCTATGTTCCCAGCATTAAGAGGCAAGCCCCTTTCCTTTGTCATCAGAGTTCACATCTGTTATCACCCAGATGCAACAACTCCATAGAGTTAACTCAGTTTGGGAGTGCTCAGGAGGTCATCCCCTTCATTCACTGTCTTCATTCACTCTCTTCAGCATACATTTATTGAACACTCTGTGCTCCACTTGGCAATGAAAGAGGCACATGGAATTTTAATTCATTGACTCTACTCTCTAAGAAGAGTTTGTGGGTCGCCTGGGTGGCTCAGTCCATTTAGTGTCTGTCTTTGGCTCAGGTCATGATCCTAAGGTTCTGGGATGGAGCCCCCATACAGGGTTCCCTGCTCAGCAGGGAACACGCTTTTCCCTCTCCTGCTTCCCCTGCTTGTGCTTACTCACTCTCTCTCTATCTCTGTGTCAAATAAATAAATAAAGTCTTTAAAAAACGAAAGAGGAGTGTGTGAACATAAAAAGTTTAACACTAATATGAAAGATAAATGACAAAAATGAGATTATTTTATGATAATTTGTTAAAGATTTTATTTATTAGAGAAAGAGTGAGAGCATGAGCAGGGTGGGGAGCAGAGACAGAGGAAGAAGCAGACTCCCTGATGAGCGAGAAGCCCAACTCAGAACTTGATTCGAGGACTCTGGGATCATGACCTGAGCCAGAAGCAGACACTTAACGATCTGAGCCACCCAGGTGTCCTATATGATAATATGATATATATGATATATAATAATAATATGATAATTATTTTGCAACTAAAAGTAAATGGGTCTGGCATAGTCTAAGAGGACTATGAAAGAGAAAGGTCAAAGAAGCTAAGTTGAACATAGGATTTGAACTGGAAACTTGTAGGAGGTACAGGAAATCAATCCTGAGAACAGAAAAGAAAATGTTTCCAGAGAGGGTTCAGAGCTAAAGCACCATGGTAGAAAAAACAGACTTCCCAGTGATGTAATTGCCTAACTGCACTAATTCCTGAGGGTGTGGCTGGGGGGGGGAGGTTCTTGAAGACTGTAGAGGTTTTGATTTACAGAGTGATTAAGGAACCTAACTTTAAAACTGTCTACATATTTTCCCATTCCTTAATTAACTGAACTAACAAAGAGGAACAATTCTAGATTATTTAAAATAATGAAATATTTAATTCCCTTTGGAAGTGCTTTTGTATTGAAATTCAAATAAAATTGTGTTTGATGTGACATTGCACAATGTAGATTATAGAAGAACTATGGAGCTTTCTCTTGGTTCATGTTCATCCAAAATATGCACAATACATACTGGAAATATGTGTTGCAAAACCCTAATAGAGTTGGTATTTTTCTTAAAATTTCTGGAGTAAATGAATTAGACATACTCTAAGATGACTATGTATAAAAAAATAGGCACAAAAATTGTTCTTTCAATTACATTGGATAAAGATAAATTAGGCAATTAGTTTAAACATCTCTTTAAAAAAAATTCAGCCTGCAATATGGTGGAAAAATTTGTATCTAAATTCACTAGAGTATGAGTTAGCACTATTGACTTAGGACAATTTTGTGACATGTCGTTATTTGTTTTGTAAGTGTGTTCTTGACACTTGATCACTTCAGAGTCACGTAATTATTGGTATCACCTCACAGAAAGTGCAATAGCCTTGGGCCAAATCTAACTCTGAATTTTTAAATGAATAAAGACTAAATTAAACATTTTTCCTTGATGAAACTATTGGATCATTAACTGAATACTAACGAAAGCCTAATCTTCAAGGTATTTTTAAATTACTGTCCATTCAATGACATCTGGATTTCATCTTACACAAGTTTTTCCTGCAAAATTAATATAGTTCAGATAATTCAGATATAAACTTCAAGTACATTTCATATCTTGTTTTTTTTTTTCCAAATGCATAAGGGTTAATTGTGTGGTATACTGATAGTGATGTTTCCCTTTTAAAATATAACCAGCATAAGATATTAAAATGGACTCAGTGAAGTTTATCACCATCAAAACACATTGAGAATCTATTTTCATAACAAGCATTATTAGTTGCTCTGCACAGCAAGTTAGACAGACATAATCTGCCCCTTGGGAATTTAAAATCCAAGGCTGACATTGCTGACACAGATACTGCTGGGGCAATTCAGGTAAGGAGATCAGCATTAAACAAATAGATAAGTTGAATAGGTGAATTTAGAAGGTAATTGCTAATAACAAATAACTTTTGATAAACAATTTGTATTCTGACACTTCCAATATTCTTGTCTTTCAAATAACTCATCAGCCTCTCAAGACCTGTGCCGCAGGTTAGACGCTATGCACCAGGGCATAATAGAGACTGATTAAAAAAGAAAAAAAAAAAGTTGAATTCTTGGCTACTTGGGCCATAGAAAGAGAAAAATAGGCAGAGAGGTTGGAAATTCTAAGGAAGAAAAAAAATTGATGTGTCTTCATGATTAAAATTGGATTAAGAATGTAAATTTGCTGCTTAAATCCAAATAGGAGGAAAACTTAAATTCAATATTGATTCTTCCTTGGTTCATACTGAATGTCATGTGTTTGAAATAACTCACTGAAATTTTTAAAAAAGTAAAAACAAAAAACCCTCCATAGTTGATGGTAAAAAAAAAAAAAAATGAATTACTCTAGCAACCTGATCAATAGCTCCTAGTCTCTGTTTCTAGGATCAGGAAAACTTCTGGATTAAAAGGGAGATCTATTACATTTTCTTTGTTCTCTATGGATAACAGTCCTTAGAATAAAACAGCAGAAACAAATATTTATGTATTTTGCATTTTTATTGCACTATGTATATTTCCCAAACAATATAGTCCTACATGTTGAAATAAAACACATGTTCTTACAAAACTAAACAAATACATAAATAGGCGAGGCAATTTGACACGTATGCAATGGTTAAAGTACTGAATTGTGATGATCATAGGGAGCTATTGAATCTGTGTACTATGCCTTACTTTCTTCATGAAACCCAAATTTGATTCTAGAGGACAAAAGATGAAGCTAGGTTGAAATTGCTGATGAAATGTCATAGCTAATTTTTATTCATTCAGGTTTGGAGAAAAAAGCTAAAATCTTTACGTGACTCTTTTTTTCAGATTAATAAAAAATTTCTCTTTAAAATGTATAGAGTCAGGGGTGCCTGGGTGGCTCTGTGGGTTAAGCCTCTGCCTTTGGCTCAGGTCATGATCTCAGGGTCCTGGGATCGGGCTCTCTGCTGGGCAGGAAGCCTGCTTCCCCCTCTCTCTCTGCCTGCCTCTCTGCCTACTTGTGATCTCTGTCTGTCAAATAAATAAACAAAATCCTTAAAAAATTTTTAAAAAATGTATAGAGTCAGACTTTTAAATTTGCTCACTGTCCTCATTAAATAAAATTATTTGGGGAATATGAAATAGAAATACTAGCATATTTAATGCATTAAAATATTTAACAAAAGGTTCATAACTTCAAAAACAAAATCAGGCAAATACTCATTTGCATTATATATTAACTAAGCAGCTACAGATTCCTGGATTAGTCATAGACAATAAATATGAAAGAAAAGACACAAAAATAGGCAGAAAAGTAATCGAGTTCTTGAGTTATATATTCTAAAACCACTATAGAGAAAGTCAATTTTGGAAAAAATAATTTTAGTCAACAAAAAATGACAAAAGGAAAATTCTTCCTTTCCTTCTTTCTTTCCTTCCTTCTCTCTCTTTCTTCCTTCCTTCCTTCCTTCCTTCCTTCCTTTCTTTCTTTCTTTCTTTCTTTCTTGTTGCAAATTTTTATTTAAATTCTAGTTAGTTAACATATAGTATAATATTAGTTTCAGGAGTAGAATTTAGTGATTCATCACTTACATGTAGCACCCAGTACTCATCACAAGAAATGCCCTCCTTAATACCCATCACCCATTTAGCCCATCTCCCACCCACCTTCCCAGCAGCAACCCTCAGTTTATTCTCTGTAGTTATGAGTTTGTTTTATTTTTTGCCTCTTTTTTTATCTTTCAGCTATGTTCATCTTTTTCATTTCTTAAATTCTACATATGAGTGAGATCACATGGTGTTTGCCCTTTTCTGACTATTTCTCTTAGCATAATACATTCAAGCCCCATCCACATCATTGCAAATGGCAGGATTTCATTCTTTCTGATGGCTGAGTAATATTCGTGTGTGTGTGTGTGTGTGTGTGTGTGTGTGTGTACACCACATCTTCTTTATCCATTCATCAGTTGATAAACATTTGGCTCTTTCCATAATTTGGCTATTGTTGATAAACATTAGGGTGTATGTATCCCTTCAGATGAGTATTTTTGTATCCTTTGGGTAAATACCTAGAAGTGCAATTGATGGATTGGAGGGTAGTTCTATTTTTAACATTTTGAGGAAACTCCATACTGCTTTCTAGAGTGGCTGCACCAGTTTGCATTCCCACCAACAGTGTGAGAGGGTTTCCCTTACTCTGCATCCTTGCCAATATCTATTGTTTACTGTTTTGTTAATTTTAGCCATTCTGACAGGTATCAGGTGATAACTTATTGTGGTTTTGATTTGTATTTCCTTGATAATGAGTGATGTTGGGCATCTTTTCATGTTTCTGTTAGTTATCTGGATGTCTTCTTTGGAAAAATGTTTATTCATGTGTTCTGCACATTTTTAACTGGATTATTTGTTTTTTGGTTGTTCTTTATAAGTTCTTTATGTATTTTGGAAACTAACCCTTTATCATATATGTCATCTGCAAATATCTTCTTCCATCCTGTAGGTTGCCTTTTAGTTTTGTTGATTGTTTCCATGGCTGTGAAGAAGGTTTTTATCTTGATGAAGTCCCAGTAGTTCATTTTTGCTTTTGTTTCCCTTGCCTCAGGAGATGTGTCAAGTAAGAAGTAGCTAGGGCTGAGGTCAAAGAGACTGCTGCCTCTGTTCTCCTCTAGGATTTTGACCAGTTCCTATCTCACATTTAGGTCTTTCATCCATTCTGAATTATTTTTGTGTATGGTATAACAAAGTGGTCCAGTTTCATTCTTTTGCATGTTACTGTCCAGTTTTCCCAACACTATTTGTTGAAGAGATCATCTTTTTACCATTGGATATTCTTTCCTCCTTTGTCAGTTTTGACCATATATTTGTGGGTCTATTTCTGGGTTCTCTATTCTGTTCCATTGATCTATGTGTTTTGTTTTTGTGCCAGTACCACACTGTATTGACTACAGGTTTTTAATATAGCCTGAAGTCTGGAATCATGATGCCTCTAGCTTTGCTTTTCTTTTTTCAAGATTGCTTTGGATATTTGGCATCTTTTTTGGTTCCATACAAATTTTAGGATTGTTTGTTCTAGCTCTGTGAAAGGTACTGATGGTATTTTCATAGGGATTGCATTAAATGTGTGGATTTCTTTGGGTAATATCTACATTTAAAAATATTTGGTCTTCTGATCTATGAGCATGGAATGTCTTCCATTTTTTGTGTCTAATTTCTTTCATCGGTGTTTTATTTTATAGTTTTCAGTCTACAGATCTTTTACCTCTTTGTTTAAGTTTATTCCTAGGTATCTTATGGTTTAGGTGCAATTGTAAATTGGATTGATTCCTGGATTTCTCCTTCTGCTGCTTCACTATTGGTGTGCAGAAATGCAACAGATTTCTGTACCTTGATTTTATATCCTGAAACTTTACTGAATTTGTGTATCAGTTCTAGCATTTTTTGGTGGGGTCTTTTGGGTATTTTACACAGAGTATTATGTTGTCTGCCAATAGTGAAAGTCTGACTTCTTCCTTGCCAATTTGGATGCATTTTATTTCTTTTTGTTGTCTGATTGCTGAGGCTAGGCCTTCTAGTACTATGTTAAATAGCAATAGTGAAAATAAACATCTCTGTCTTGTTCCTGACAGTAGAGGAAAAGCTCTCAGTTTCTGCCCATGAGGATGATATTAGCTGTAGTTCTTTAATTTATGACTTTTATGATGTTGAGTTATGTTCCATCTATCCCTACTTTGTGGAAGGTTTTTTTTTTTTATCAAGAATGGATGCTGTACTTTGTCAGGTGCTTTTTCTGTATCTATTGAGGAGATCATATGGCTCTTACCCTTTCTTTTATTAATGTGATGTATTATATTGATTGATTTGTGAATATTGAACCACCTTTGCAATCCATCAATAAATCCCACTGGATTGTGGTGAATGATTCTTTTAATGTACTGTTGGATTCAGTTTGCTAGTATTGTTGAGAATGTTTACATCTATGTTCATCAGGGATATTGGTCTGTAATTCTCCTTTTTAGTGGGGTCTTTGTCTGGTTTTGAAATCAAAGTAATACTGGCTTCGTAGAGTGACTTTGGAAATTTTCCTTCCATTTCTATTTTTAAGGACAGTTTGAGTAGAATAGATATTATCTCTTCTTTAACTCTTTGATAAAATTACTCTGTGAAGCTATCTGGTCCTAGACATTGTTTGTTTAGAGATTTTTGATTATTGATTTAATTTCTTTGCCGGTTATTAATCTGTTCAAGCTTTCTATTTCTTCCTGTTTTAGTTTTGGTAGATTGTATGTCTCTAGGAATTTATCCATTTCTTCAAGATTGTCCAATTTGTTAACATATAATATTTCATAATAATTCTTTTATAATTGCTCATTTTTCTGTGGTGTTTATTGTGATCTCTCCTCTCTCAGCTATGATTTTATTTATTTGGGTCCTTTCTCTTTTCTCTTTGATAAAAAGAAATCATCTATTTTATTAATTTTTTTCAGAATGAACTTCTGGTTTCATTGATCTGTTCCACTGGTTTTTGTTTGTTTGTTTCTATATCATTTATTTCGGCTCTAAACTGTATTATTTCCCTTCTGCTGACTTTTTATTCACTTGTTGTTCTTTTTAGAGCTCCTTTAGGTGTAAGGTTAGGTTGTGTGTTTGAGATTTTTTTGCTTCTTGAGGTAGGACTATTGCTGTATACTGTCCTCTTATGCTTTTGGTGTATCCCAAAGGTTTTGGACTGTCGTGTTTCAATCATCATTTGTTTCCATGTATTTTTTTTTAATTTCTTCTTTAATTTCCTAGTTGACCCATTCATTCTTTAGTAGAGTGTACTTTAACTTCCATGTATTTATGGTCTTTCCAAATTTTTTCTTGTGGCTGACTTCAAGTTTGATAGCATTGTGGTCTGAAAATAGCATGGTATGATCCTAGTCTTTTTGTACTTGTTGAGATCTGATTTGTGACTTACTATGTGATCTATCCTGGAGAATATCCCATGTGCACTTGAAAAGAATGTGTTTTCTGCTACTTTAGGATGAAATGTTCTGAATATGTCTGTTAAGTCCATCTGGTCCAGTGTGTCATTCAAAGCCATTGTTCCCTTGTTGATTTACTGCTCAGATGATCTGTCCATTGTTGTAAGTAGGATATTAAAGATCCCTACTATTATTGTGTTATTATCTATGAGTTCCTTTGTATTAGTTATTAATTATTTTATACATTTGGGTGCTCCCAAGTTGGAGGCATAAATATTTACAAATGCTAGATCTTGTTGGATAGACCCCTTTATTGTGATATAATGTCTTTCATTTCTCTTTACAGTCTTTGGTTTGAAATCTTTTATGTCTGATATAAGTATTGCTACTCTGAGTTTTGATGTCTATTGGCATGATAAATATTTCTCTGTCCCCTCACTTTTAATCTGCTGGTGCTTTCAGGTCTAAAATAAGTCTCTTGCAACCAGCATATAGATGGATCTTGTTTTTTCATTCTAACACGTTGTCTTTTGATTGGAGGATTTAGTGCCCTTACATTGATTATCGATAGATACAAATTTAGTGCCATTTTATTGCTTGTTTTCTCATTGTTCCTGTAGATTTTCTCTGTTCCTTTCTACTCTTTGTTGCTTTCTCACTAAGAGTTCCCCTTAAATGTTTCTTGCAGGGCTGGTTTAGTGTCACAGATTCCTTCATTTATTTATTTATTTATTTTCCCCTGGATAACTCTTTATCTCTCCTTCTATTCTGAATGATAGCCTTGCTGGATAGAGTATCCTTGACTGCATATTTTTCCCATTTAGCATATTGAATATAAATTGTGCCACTTTTATCTTACCTGAAAGTTTCTGTGGAAAGGTCTGCTGCTAATCTTATTTGTCTTGCCTTGTAAATTAGTACTTCTTTTGTGGTGCTACCTTTAAGATTCTTTCCTTATCTCTGTATTTTGTAAATATTACTACACTATATCTTGGTGTTGGCTTGCTTTTATTGATTTTTTTTTCAATTTATTTATTTTCAGAAAAACATTATTCATTATTTTTTCACCACACCCAGTGCTCCATGCAAGCCGTGCCCTCTATAATACCCACCACCTGGTACCCCAACCTCCCACCCCCCCGCCACTGCAAACCCCTCAGATTGTTTTTCAGAGTCCATAGTCTCTCATGGTTCACCTCCCCTTCCAATTTGTGCTTCCTAGATTTGGGTGTCTGTTTCCTTCCCCAGATTAGGTAAGTTTTCAGCTATAACTTTCTCAAATAAGCCTTTTTCTCAACCAAAGGGAATTCTTAAAAACACATTTTTTTTTAGCAGGTTAAGGTGCTGGTGTTCTCCACCATGTGAGTAACCTTAAAAAGCAGAATGATTAGGACAAATACTATAAATCACTGGCTGCATCTCCCTACTTAAAACAAAACAAAACAAAACAAAGCAGCTGTTTTCCATAAAAAAGATAGCATTTTCTTTCTTTCTAAATGATATTGGGAATCCCACTCCTCTAAGTATGTCAGAGAAAATAACAAAGTAGAAATAAATTTTTGATTGAATGAAGTTCTTCTAAAGTGAAAGTATCAAAGGGAAGAAAATTCATAGATAAATAGATCAGTTGGATTGAAAATGATTATAATTAACACAAGAGATGGGGAGGAAGTTAAAATTAGGAAGACCCCAGGAGTTAAAAATAATTTGCTTCTGAAATAAATCAATGACTTAGAAAACTTTAGTGAGGCCAGCTCCATGTTAAAAGAGACCCAGAGATGTAGCAACCAAATGTGACCTACCAATATATGGATTTTTAAGGATCCTGATTCAGATAAACCAAGTACAAAAGAGGTTTGGGTTTTTTTTTTTTGTTTTTTTGTTTTTTTTTTTATCCTCAGGCATTTGAATATGTGCTTGATAATAGCTGATACAAAGGAATTATTTCTTATTTTGTGATATGTGAAAATGATATGCAGGACATTGTCCATACTTTTAGAAGATATGTGCTGAGAAATGATGTGATGGGGATTTACTTTAACTTTAAGAATGATAACATAAGAAGAAGGAGAAAGAAGAGAAGGCAAGGAGAAGAAAAACTAAAGGGTACATGAAGCAATTTTTTAAAAATCTGGAAAATTGTTAATTCAAGGAATTGGTTAAATGGGAGTTGATTGGACCTTTCTCTCTATTCTAAGTATGTCTGAAGCTTTTCATAGCAATGTTAGCATTTTACAATGATAAAAATAATATAAGTATGTTTTAGAAATTTTAGAGATATTGTGAATTATGAAAAAAATTCAGCCATGAGTTTACTATCAGAAATAATTTCTCCTAGTAGTTTGAGATATTTACCTTCTAGATGTTATTGATAGAATTTATATGATCAATAACTATTTCTATTTCTTTTTGGTAAATCCTATAAAGGTGTCTTGATCTTTCCATTTTCTTTTGTTTCTTAGTTGTTTAAAAACACATAGGTTTATGAAAGCTAATTTAATATTAAGACTAATCACATTGTCATATTTGAAGAAAATATTTTTTATTTCATTATTTATATTTAACATTTCAAGCTTGTGCATATGGAATTTCAAACTTGTTCATATGGAATTTCTTCTTTGTTGTTGTTAAGTCTATAAATATTCTCTTTTTAATTCAAAAGAATCAAGAAATATTGTTGAATCTTCTTATTCACACCATGGTTATATATTTCATATCAGATGAAATTCTAGCTTCAACAAGGAGCTTTTTCTAAATGATTCTTGGTATCAAATTGGTGCGAGATGTGATTGTAAATTCATTGCTGAGAATTCAGTGAATTCATGCTGTTCAAATTCTATTAGTTTTAAGAAGTAAAGACATTGATATGCCAGTCCAGAACTCATAGGGGTCAGATGAATAGAAAACTTTCCATTACTATAGAGAAGACATTTACAGTCACCCAGATTTGGGACAAGTCTAATTCTTGGATGGCAAAATACATGTCTTCTGACACACACAATACTATCTTGATTCTAAGTTACCTATTTCCCCACCAGAATGGGCAAGTTAAATGAATGGAATAGTATGAATCACTCATCATATTTATTACTGGACTGTAAGTTCCTTGAGGATAAATCCAGAATCTTTTATTTCTGATAGGCGTATAGAAGTAGGCACTCAAAATATGACTAAAATATAGAATAGAGAAATTATTTTCTTAAAACTCCATGATCTAGTAATTGAGAAGGCCCAAACAAGGCTAGATACAGACTTAAGATTTCATAAGAATTAAGGAAAAATAATTAAAGGGAGTAAAAATTATTATCAGCTGTATTTCAGAAGAGAAGACAGTTCCTCTGGTGATACCCATATAATATTCTGTATCTTTTCTATTTTTGTTATTCTAATTCCTGTCTTCTTGCAAGACCTGGATCAGATAAATCTGCCCCATCATGCATGTGTAATCTCTCATGTTTAGCTATCACTATATTTTATCTAAACACACTTAGGCCTTTTTAATTCTCCTCTTAAAACTTAAGCATTTTGATTTCATGGTTCTAATTTTATTTATTTATGTTCATTTTTTTTTGTTTCACTTAAATAGCCCGAAGCATAGTACAACTAAGTATTTACGTATTTAATAAGCATTGGATAATATAAGTATATGCATATTTTAAAAGGCAGTAACATACCTATTGTCATGACAGCATTATTATACTTTTTCAAGAGGATGATATAGAATGGCCAGTGAGATTTTTCAGGGCCCTAGAATTGTTACCAAGACCCAAAGCTGGAGACCAAAGGAAATAAATATCTTGATTTATAAGTTCTAAGACTGGCCTGTGATTATAGGAATTGTTGAGGGGAACTAGCTCAGAGAACAAATTCTATCACTGATGATAATCAAGTATTTATCAACCAGTTTGTTACAGCACTGAATAATTCAGATAAATGCCACTTATAAGCAACAAGTGGAGCTCTAAAAGCTGATACTGTCTCCACTTTTATCCTCCAAAAATGTCAGGGAAGACTAGTAGAGCAACTACTAGCTGTACAGAATGTAATTCCTTCCCATCAATGCCAAGAGGAGCACAAGGGAATCACATAAAGATGGGCTGGATTGCTTTAAAAAACAGAAGACTGGCATTGATCTACCCATTAACCAGGAAACATTGTGATCTTCCCTGGTGCTACTGGATAAGATCAAACAGAAGCCTAAATGCCTACAGAGTGGGGACCAGGACTGCTCTTCCTTAAGTTCTAGACTACTGAGCATAGTACAGCATATGCTTTCCCATAAGCACGATATTTGACTGCTAAAGGTGGATGAAATTGGAGGATACCATCTTGCCTGGACTCACCGTGAGATTACCAGGTAGGCTTATACACCAGAGAAAGGTGTGATACAACCAGTTTGAGGTCAACAGAACATATAGGTCTTAAAGGAACTACATAGAAATGAACCTCTTTCTAGGCAGGACAAGTTGGCCATCAAATCTCTACATCAAAGACAAAAAGAGGATTGATACTTTATCTGAAACATCTGCTTCCTAATTCTTCGACTCCCTTTTAGGCTTTTATTCTCGACATCTTCATTCCATCTCTTATTATCTTTGGCCCCGCAGTAGACCTTCTCTCACTCTTCAGCATCTCCTAGACTAGCAGCCCAAGATATGCTATATTTCAATGTTCATTTCTACATTGCTCCCAGCAAAAGAGCCTCTCTCTTGCCCCTCTGTCTTAAACCTGCAGCACCTCCCACTACTAATCCATATGGCACAACTTTGTGTAATTATTTAAAATAGTATTCCTTTTAGTTGGAAGAAGCCCCATCAATTCATGACCTCTCTCCTCCTGAGAGCCCTGGCATAGTAAAAAGCCCAGAAAACCATATATGACATGTAAGCTTACTGTGCTGTGAAAAAAAAAAGACAAAATTAAAGTCACTCAGTTTTCATAAAAAACGTCAAACCTGCAAAAACTTACTACTCAATATGAATTGCTGTAAAAATGTATAGATATTTAAAAGAAACAAAACTTATTCATCTAATGAATTATTTGGTAAACTTACCATTGGGAAAATTAGTTCTCTGTGAACTGAGTTCAGCACATTAATTTTCGTGGAATTTACTCTGAGCACTGTTCAACTTCAGTGGATAAATGGGAGAAGGAGGAGGAGAAAATGCATAAGAGAAGTTCATGTCTTTCTTATTCCATCCCAGGATGCTATGACATAAACTTCAGGGAAAGAATAGAAAGATTTCAGTCAGACTGGAGACTGATGTTTAAATGAGGAGGACCCATTCTCAGCAACTGAAATGAGTTTGTTTAAATACTGAAGGAAGTGAAAAATTGTGAAATCTGTCTGAGAACCCGTTAAAGGAAACACTAGTTAGCAGCTTCATGAGCCCAGGAGGGCACAATCAAAAGCAATGATTGGAAAACTCAAACTTTTATTTCTGTATCCACAACAAAGATTGCCCTATAATCAAGAGAAATTATTTGGAAATGGCAGCATGTTGGATTTGACCAATTTTAACGGAGCAAAATTCTTTCATTTGTGAAAAAAACAATTTTACATTATTTAAGTATATTTTATTTACTAAACTCCTCTACCTTAACAAAACATCCCATTTCATTGCAATTTGAGAATTGTTGAAATGTACTTATTAATTCAAGAGAGTGACTAAAAATGTAGGCTGTTTCTATTTATTCAGCCTTGGAGCTGATGCAGAACAGTGGCTTTTCCATGGTGGGTTCATCCTTCTGTAGGGCCATTTTCTGGCAGCCGTGCCTGTTTAGCAAGATGAAAAGTTATTGTAAGAATGTTTCCCCACTGCAGAGCTACACAATGCCCAGGTTGATGTCAGCACTTATTGGTGCCATCTACTTCCACATCACTAGATGCACGCAATTGCGATGAAGGAATCATCTAGGTATTCAGGTCTCTGTTTGCATTATAAAATCCAAGTGGTTGGGCATAATGTCATTTTGTGCCACATCTGAGGTCTGACTTTCTAACAAATGCATGTTAAATACTTAGCTTAATGTTATCTGACTGCTGCCTCAGAATTTTAAAAATTTTATACGTTGTGTTTTATCCTCATTTCCTTAATTTACATCTGCTTTACAGTGATTTTAAAATTCATGTGTTTTTTTTCTTTTTTTAAGATTTTACTTATTTATTTGACAGAGAGGGATCACAAGTAGACAGAGAGGCAGGCAGAGAGAGAGGGAGAAGCAGGCTCCCCACTGAGCAGAGAGCCCTGTGGGAAGCCTGCTTTTTTGTATAAATATATATAAAAATATATATGTTAAAGAATATATATATTTTTTATAAAAAGAAATCCATAAAAATTTCTAACCTATCATTCAGAGATGTACTCAAAGCCATGGAGTTGTTTTTGTCGTGGTCTTTGTAACTCTCCAGGGGTGGAGGGTAATCGTGGGAGCATTGAGATTTGGGAAGGGAATCCTATGACTTCATAGCTCATCTTTTTTATCACTCTTGCTCCGTTAAGGAAGTCGACATCCCCGACACTGACTGCAAAGGACCAGAAGGGATACAGTCCTCCATTCAGCAGTTCCCACCTTGATCCCTCTAGGAAATAGTCATATACATGTATTTCAAGGAAGTTTTAAGCATCTGTTTAAGGCTTCCAGTAGTAAAATTAAAATTGTACTCTGTGGAGCGCCTCAGGTATTGAAGCTTAGAATTGGATTATCATTCTAATCCTTAATCTGTAAATGATTATATCACTTTGCCGATAACACTGAGGTGTCTACACACACATATTTTCTAGGCCAGTGGAGCATGTTCCACTTGAACGATTCTCATGATTGCTCACCTGCCCACCTACAACCCCTCCGGCCTTTGACTTTTTAGCTTCTTCTCAACACACTAAATCCTCTTCTTCTCAAGCTCAATACCCTTCCAGTTAGAAGCGAACGTTATCCAAGCCTCAACTTGTAGTCCACAAATTTTACAACTGGCAGCCCCCAGCTCTGGTTGTCAGCAACAGTTACTCTCTCCTTCACCACCGGTACTCCTGAGGGAAGAGCTCACGACAAACTGAATGCCAGGCAAGGAAGCAGAGAGAAAAGATGGGCGTTGTAAACCTGCACTATGCCCCACCTCCAGTTCTTCTTTTCCTTTTCCCCCAGTCTTCGGTTACCTGAACATCTAGGTAGATTAAGTACATCTTGCACAGGACTGATTAATATTTTGACAACGGTTGCCCCCCCCCCACAGGTAAGATTTTACGTGTAAGACTCGTAATCCCCCTGCCCGTAATTGTTCTTATTGTGTTCAAAGAGTATGGATGCCCTTCCTGAATTTGAGTTCTCTTTCAGTCTTTTTATTTTATTTTTTTTATTTAATTAATTAATTTATTTGACAGACAGAGATTGCAAGTAGGCAGAGAGGCAGGCGGGGGGGGGGGGAAGCAGGCCTCCTGCCAAGTAGAGAGCCCGATGTGGGGCACCATCCCAGGACCCTGGGATCATGACCTGAGCCGAAGGTAGAGGCTTTAACCCACTGAGCCACCCAGGTGCCCGTCAGTCTTTTTATTAACTTGATATTAAAACATACTATGCTGGAATCCTAATTCCCTTTTCTGCCTCTGCCCAGCTATGGAGAGAGGGGCTATGCATTATCTTGGCTCTTCAATAATCAGGTGGAAGTGCTACATTTAAAGTCATACTTTTTTTTTTTTTTCAAGTTTCTTACATGAATGCAGCCTGCATTGGAGATGCAGGAAAAAGTGGCAAAGAATGTTGATTCTTTCTTCTTTCTGCTTCCTGATAGCAATAGCTACAGTAATGTCACATGGAGCTACATTAGTCAACCCAGAGGACGGAGTCTTCTTGCATATTTCTTTCTCTTATTAATCTCAATTACTTTCTCTATATAAAGATTCTCATGCCTGAAGAATGGAGACTCATCTTTTGTGGCTCTGGTATACTTTCCTGTGCTTATATTTTGAAATAGCATCCCTCCTAAAAATAGATAATGTATTGAGATTATTTTGTGAACACAATTTCCAATTTTCTTCCTCCCAGATTCCCAAGGAAATTTCCAGCAAAATAGTAGTAAACAGAAAATAGATAATAATTACAGAAAATACTAAAGATGTATAGGTAGGGTTATATTTTATTTTCTTTATATTTTATTTTGTAAGTTTTCTACTTTTATAATCAGAAAAAAATGTTTTATTAAAACCAAAACATGGGGGGTGCCTGGGTGGCTCAGGGGTCTCTGCCTTCAGCTCAGGTCTTTGTCTCCGGGTTCTGGGATTGAGCCCCCCATTGGGCTCTCTGCTCGGCAGGGAGCCTGCTTCTCCCTCTCTCTCTGCCTGCCTCTCTGTCTACTTGTGATCTCTCTCTCTCTGTCAAACAAATAAATAAAATCTTAAAAAAAATCAAAACGTGAATTTTAAAATCATTGTAAAGCAGAGAAAATTGTTGCAGCCCGTTTGGTAGACAATGTACTCATATTCTTAATAAGTAAAACTATTGGAACAAATCGATAAAAAAATTTATTCAAAAAATGTTAAAAAAATTAGGACTTTAAGAAAGGACAACTACTAATTGGGATATTTTCAACCTCAGTGAGAATAAAAATGCTCATTAAAACAATAATACCTCTTTATTTTCAAAAATGATATTAAATACTTTAATATTTAATATACAGTGCTGTGCAGTTGTATTGAATTGTTATACTCAAACAGAAATATAAAGGAATCACAAGTTTGAGGAGGGAAACTTGGCAAACTATCAGAGCCTTAAAAATCATCATAAACATTTCTCCAATAGATCAAATCTGAAGTACTTATTCTAAAGAGATAATTGGAAAAGCATATAAGAATAAGCCTTGAAATATTACTTGTGTTTATTATAAAAATGTAACAACCTTTTTGACCATTGAGATATGAATGATCCAATAAAAAGGAATAACCATTGGATAGAATAATTTATATAGTCAATAAAAATCTTGTTTTTAAAGAATGTATAATGATAAAGAATTTTCACAATATGATAAAAAGTAAAAAAGAAATGCAAAAATAAATATTTTCATATACTCTATGGTTCCTTTTTGGTAGTATTTATACACAAATATGGGGAAAAACATAAATGCTAAATGTGGCATTGTATGGGTGATGGTATAGAATTATGGATAATTTTTTTTATACACCATTGTGGAAAATACAAAGAGTTGTATTGTCAAATCAGACGTACTTAAAATTAAAAGATTTACCCAATGTCAACAGTTACTATTAATTTCAAGGATTTGGGTAATTGTGAGACACAGACAAAGCAAAGAGAAATCCAGGATTGTCAACGTAACTCCCAGGCCCTATCTTGTGCTCTGATGTAGATTTAACATATGAGGTCTCTAGGAGATGTATGTGGCCATCACTTACCAGAACTGTTTTGATCATAAAAAAATCTCCATTTTATGCTCTATTATTTACAAAACTTATTGTAAATAATAAAACTGACATATTCCAGGGAGCCAACTTCATAAATCTGTACATTCTAGGTTTCTTTTCCATAAACATTTCTAAACAGAAATGGCACATTCTGCTGAAACCAGAGATAGAGACAGTCCTGCGAGGAAATATCATTAGTGCTTTTGTCAGGAAGTCTTCTGTTAGCTGGTCTGCAAGGAGATTTTTTTTTTTAAAGATTTTATTTATTTATTTGACAGAGAGAGATTACAAGTAGGCAGAGAGGCAGGCAGAGAGAGAGAGAGGAGGAAGCAGGCTCCCTGCAGAGCAGAGAGCCTGATGCGGGACTCGATCCCAGGACCCTGAGATCATGACCTGAGCCGAAGGCAGCGGCCTAACCCACTGAGCCACCCAGGCGCCCTGCAAGGAGATTTGACGTGGGTGACTTCTCTTTCTTTTATGAGACATTCTCTAATAAAGGGCATGAATAGATTGCAGTCCTGTTACTAACTCCCTGCATTAAAAACAATTACTTAAATTAATTGTTTAAATAACAGGCGCTGGGATAAGTGCTTCATATGCAGACTCCTATCTACCCTTCATCATAATCCTGTGATATAGCTACCAGTACTAATCCAGCTACTGGAAATGACAAAACTGATGTGCGTAATAATACATTCCTTATCACATGATCACAAGGCTAAAATGCGGTAGAGCTAGAAACCAAACAGTCTGATCCCAAGTCGATATCCCTCCCCATTGTGGTCATTCTGCATTTTATTTATTTAAAAAATTCCATGCTTTTGTGAAGATGGAGTATATGTTCTTTCTCTATTCTTCTAGATAAATACAATTAAAAACCATGGACATGATATGCAAAACATAAGAACACTTTGAAAGATAAAGTGAAGAAGGAAGGCTGGCTTGGGATTTCTGGACCCAAATAATAATATGATGTGAGTTCTCTGGGTTTTATTTTTGCCTCATATATCCCACATGATATGCTAGAAAAGCCAGAACCTGGAAAGTTCATACCCCACAAAGGGGTATGGACCAAAACAAACAAACAAAAACCAACTAAACAAACCCAAACAAAAAGCTTCTCCCTAGCTGAGGACCAAAGCTTGTAGAAAATAACTGCTTTATGGAGGCCAAATGCCACTGAAAAAACCGTAGCCTCCCTACCAGATACACATGAGCAAAGGCTGAAATGTTAGAATTAGTTCATAAAAATTTTAAAGAATTCATTATAAAAATGCTTCATTAAGCAACTAAGAACACATTTGAAACAACCAAAAGAATAGAAATGAAATAGAGCCCGCAAACATCAAAATGTTATGAAGGAAATACTTAAAAAAAAACCAAAACAACAACAACAAAAACGAAGAACCTCTCCAGACACAAATTTGACAAACCTAGATAAAACTGACTAATTTCTTGAAAAATATGAATTGTCACAATTCACCCAATATGAAATAAATATTTTGAATAGTTCCACAACTACTAAGGACATTGAATTAACCTATCACTTCAACCTATGCTGAGATCTGAAAGTGCCTCAAAACATAAAATCAAGTTATTAAAAGGCATATATTGTTTGTTTCCCTTCCTCTCATGCGTGGAAGTCTGGTGTTACATACTGTTCAAAGCCTGAAAAAGTTTTTCATATACTTTGTCCAGTTTCCTAGTGTTTATGGTGGAAGAATAAATCTAATACCAAATCTAATATGGCCAGATACAAATTCTTAGAGATCACTATTTTTAATTAAAATAAAATTAAATAGTGATTGTTAAAACAATGGCAACCTACTTGCGTCTTCTCTTTTTAGTTTAAAACTCTAGACCAAATTATGTTTTTCATGGCAAGAGAAAAACTCACCTTTCAGTAAGAGGATCTTGAAAAGTGAGAAGAGATTCCGTGAAGCCAGTTTGGAAGGCCCTGAATTTGATATTTAATTTTTTTTATTATTCCTGATATGAATGTACAGATTAGAGCTACATTGAGATTTATCAGTCTAGGATCATTGAAGAGTGAGAACCGCCACAGTAGGTTGTACAGCATAGGTTTAATATAAAAAATTATTTAAGTATGATAAGAGAGTAATCGTAAAATACAAGAAGACTTAATATGGTACTGTGGGGGTGAAGAGAGTACCCAAGGAAGGACAAACTTAGAAGATGTTCAGAATTTGCTGGAGTATTTCCACTCACTGGAGAGCAACGAGTTTTGCTGGTTTAACAGGACTAAAGTTGGTCTGCAGAGATTGGGTAAACAGAAGGGGACCTGGAGCACGGCAAGGGAGCAGGATGGCTCAGACCTTCCCAGGCCCACAGACAAGAAAAGAACGGTTTCATGGGAACCCCACGGAGTTAAGGAAGTCAGGCTTGCATTGGTATTATGGGTGCCCGGACGGCTGAGATGACTTCACTGTTAGTTATGTTTGGTGGAGTAGCTTAGCCCAACAGTTTGGATAGAAACCCTTTGGGGTTCTGGTTTCTGGAATTGAGAGAGCTGCTGAAAGGTTATTGCCAAACCAAACTGCAAAGTTACTGTGGGACCACGTATTCTGGAACACAGGCTAGGGCAAACATTCTCATACACACGTGGCTTACCCACAACACAGTCCACGGAAATAGCAAGTCCCTTCTTGTCTTGTATCTCACCAGTGCCCCCTACTGAGAAGGTCTAGTACCCTACTCACCATAAAGGAGACGCTGGAAGGAGGTAGGTAGGACATCTATCTATCTATTGAAGGGTAATTTGGGATAAGAGAATCAATACATTTATAACTTGCATATCTGGTTACTTGCTGAATTTTCAGATCAGAAATACGTTCTTTTCATACCAAAACAATTGTGAGATTTACGACCTTGGCTGGTAGTGTTTAGGTTACATTTTGAAAATGTGACCTATGTTTATTTAGTAAACAGAAAGCTATTATTTTATATTTATCAAGGTCCTATTATAAATTAGGTTACAATATCTGGTCTTTTAAACTCTAATTGTTAAACGGCAGCTATAGGTTTACAGCATAGACTTTTTTTTTTCAACTGAATTCATTAGAACATAGACTTTAAGATTTTTGCTTTTCTTTTTTTTTTTTTTAATATGGCTTCTCCAGGTTTTTTATTTATAGGTGAAATTTTCTCACACTATAACAAACGAATCCCCCATTTCCAAAATCTTTAGATAATTCCGTAATTTGATCTGTGAACACCAAAATTAACATGCTTACCTGAAACCAAAATTATGAGACTGAGGAGAATGGGCTTTTTTTTTTTTCCCCCTTTAAAGAAAGCAAGTGGAGACTATTAGAGATATAGTTCATATATGAGGGACCTGATAAGAAAGAAAGAGGAATATTGCTTTTGGAAAGGGTAGCATGCACAACTTTTAAAGGCCCTTTGCCCAAGACTTATAAAGGCCCTTTGCCAAGGAGTGGGGAAACATTTTTTAGTCTCATGGACATTATCTTGTGGTTGTTACTTTTCAGTGGACACGAGACAATCACAGACTGCCTTTTTCCATGGTTGACATTCTTTTAGGGCTCCTGGAAAATAGAGATACTTGTGCAAGTAGGCTTTAAATGATACTTCTAATTTTGCCCAGACAACCATTAATCCCTAATGGCTGTTATTTCTTGTTTGTTTGCTTTCCCAGAAAGAAGAATTTATCTCTAAGCCTATGGGAACTTTTAGCCCTTGCCTCAGACTGTGGCTCTACAGGAGACAAGTCCCTCTTGTTTTTCCTGTACTGTCTCCTCTCCCCTCCTGAGATTTCTATCCTCATTCTTTTTTTTTTAATATTTTATTTATTGACAGAGAGAGAGAGAGAGCATAAGCAAGGGAGAGAGGCATAGGGAGAGGGGGAAGCAGGCTCCCCTCTGAACAAGGAGCCTGCCCTGGGGCTTGATAACAGGACCCCGGGATCATGACCTGAGCTGAAAGGCAGAAGCTTAACCAACAGAGCCAGCCAGGTGCCCCATCCTCATTATTCTTAAAGGATTATGAAGAGTAGTGGTCTCTTCATCTGTAACTTCTTCCTTCTGAGCTGGGCCATTGTCCCTGTCTTCCTTTATACATGTAAAAATCTCTCACTGACTGTTCTAATGATTTATAGGGACTTCATCCTCCCACAGTGGCCTAGGTTGGAGTCCTTATGCTGTCCTTAGCTAGACTTAGAATTGTTGGAACCTGGAAGACACACACTTCACCAGGATGCTAAAAAGGCAGGGCCCAAAAGTAACAGCAATAAAATGGTCATTAAAGATCTAAGGGAAGGCAAGAACCAAGTTATCATTTGGTAGGTACCCTTTAACAGAGCCCTGATGGTTTGATGGTTTGAGTGGTGGGATTGTTAAAATTATGTAGCCATTTGGCCTATTGGGGGATAGTGTCAGCCAGAGAAATGGATTTTTTTTTTTTAAGGTTGATATTTCAAGTTGAGTTTTGAGCCTTTACCTGAAAGACATTAAAGTTGGATTCAGCAAGGGCACAGAATGATGTGGTCAAGTTTTGAAACATGTTATATAAAGAATAATAAAGACCTACTCTGAATAGGAAACAATCCTTTGTGCATCATTCAGATAAAATAGCTTTATGTTTTTTAAACAAAGCATTGTTCAATACATCTAAACCATGAAGAACTATTTTCTTTTAAGTTCTTCTGTATTAAAATAAATTTAACTTGATCTTTTGTGTAAAATTATATGAGACAGTTCTTTCTTTCATTTCTCATTGCTTAAATCTATGTCCTTTGTGTACTATTTCTACCAAGGATTTTATTCAACATGCTGCAGCTCACCTTTGAGATCTACTATAACCATTAGTCAGATGGTATAACTTTAGCAAATCTGAAACAAAAAAATCACTCTTATTCCAGCCCCCAAAACTCATTTCTCGACAGTTTCTGTCATCTCTGACAGTTTCTTTGCCCTCTGATTTGGTAGTCACATTCCTCACTTTGTAAAATAAGTCTCTAATTCCTTTAGACAAGGCATTAGCTTAAACACAGATAGCCTCATTAGGATAATTTGTCAATCATCTATGCCAAAGAGAAGTGAAAATTTGTAAGAAATGGAGCAGAATTCAGAATGAAAGGTAGATCTAATGAAACTTTATTTGGAGGGTGGGAATCTACTAGGTTTTAATTTCTTGAATTAAAGTTACATTTGAAGGCCTTGCTTTATTCAGGAGAAAGGGAAAGTGAAACAGAATCCCTGTCATTACTGGAAATAACTGAAGTCCCTCATCTGAATATTAACTGACAATCTAAGAAAAATTCTTCTAAGTAGAACTGTTCATGGGGGAGAACGGAATTTTTCAATTGAATATTTCTAGTCCAAATCCAGTAATTCTTCAGGAAAGTGAGAGCTAACAAACAATTGCTCTTCTCTCATGAAAAAGAGTTTTTGTTCATGGGCATGTGTGTGAGAGAGAGACAGAGAGAAATATTTGGTCTTCTTTGTGACATTCTACTGCTCATGGGCTGGTGATGGGTTTGGACTTGGGCTACAGAATCTGGGCGTGACCATCATGACCTATCACCTATGCGCACAATATTTAAAAATTCAGTGTCTATTTGGCCCTGCAGTCACATTGGACAACGATAAAAATTTAGCCATGTATGGATAATGAAAATGCTTCTTGAGGCTTTTGCTCTGTCTCATTTGCTTACATCACTTAGAACTGACTATTCAGAGGCACTTTATTTATATAGTATGAAATCTATTTGCTTTTACCCAAGGAAACAAAAATACCGACGGATGCGTGGGGACAACTCTTTGGGAACGCCATACCTAGAAAGATATGTTTAAAATGAAGATAGAAGTAGGTCTTATTTGCTCATTTTGTCTCACAGTTGCCGAAGGAAACATTAATTTTGCATCCCATCAGCTCTTCCGGGAAAAAGCTGGCCTTCTTATAAATCCTTAGTACCCAGATGGAGATCAATAAGTATGTGTGTTATGAGTGAAAAAAAATGAATGAATGAATATGTATCTAATATCATTTGAGTTCTTTCTCTACAGTAGTAGGAATGATTTTGTACTGATTCATTTAAACTGTCATATAGTTCCTGTATGCAGTTGTTTTTATGTAAACATAAACCGGGCTGTAGTTTATTCTAATAACTGGACACTTTGGGGATCATTTGGCCTCAGTAGCGTGCTAATACTAAAACAAATTGTTCAAAAGGCACTTTTTCAACACTTAAGATATGGGGCATTGCATAATGATTAATTTCATGAACTTTACCAAAAAACCCATGATGTAAGTACTATGATTGTGATGTACATGGCAACAAACAGAGAAAAGTAAAGGAGCTTCCCACATGCTGCTGTTGTGCTCACATTTGTATGTGAATCCCAGAGCTCCTATGATTCCAGGGTCTGCACAAAGCGCTGCCTTGACTGTTGCTCCAGAGAAAAGGCCATGGAAGCTCTTGGGAGAAGAGTTTCTTGACTTAATTAGGTAGGTCATCCCTTGGTCTGATCTCTGTACTCCCTAGTCTTTTAAAACTGGGACTCCCAGAAATTGCAGAAGCATATGCCATTCTTCTGGATTTTTTGAAACTCAGGGTGCGATGTGAGGCCGGAATTAAAATCTGCCCGTTCATTGGTCGAGGTGGTCTCTGGGTAGAAGCTCTGTAACTACATAGGCAGAAGACACAGTTTTAGGCAGCATCTTGTCTCTGCAATTGAGTGAAACAAAATGAATTCAGAGACTCTTTCTGCGGCTATATGAGAGAGAGGATGCAGGACCTAAGTTTGCTAGAAACCTGAGCAAAAGAGAGTATGAGAAGGTAGAGAGAGCAAGGGAGAGAGAAGGTTTATAGCAAGCCAAAAAAAAAAAAAAAAAAAAAGTAAATTCTAAAGTGATTTTCTCTCCAGATTGCAGAACATATTTATTTTTGGTCTTTATGTATAAATTTTAATTCAAGGTGCCCAGATTCCTGGAGACTTTACAGAGCATAATGTCTTTCCCTCAATAAGACAAGGCATGTGGGTTCTATTTCTGGTCGTGAACCTGAGGACATTTTATTGCTTGGCAGTGTTTCTGTGTGAAATACTGTAGTGATTTAGGAACACTCTGAAAACCTCAGCAAGAGTCATCAGAACTACACTAATTACCAGATTGGCCCTTCTTATTTTCTTTTCCCTCAAGAGCCAATTTATTAAAGTAGAATTCCCTCCTACTCCCGGCCCTGGGAGGAGACTGCTTCCCCCAGACCATTAGTGCATGTTTCTGTGCACAGCACCTTCTCAGCAGCTGCAGTGATACATTCAGAGAAGTCCTAGACTCAGGATTAAAGGGAACTTAAAGACCCACTGAATCAACTCACTCCTCATGACCAGACTCTTTCCTCAACCTGTGCTTGCCTGTCTTCCTCGCTTCTCCACCCAGGGGTGCCTTTCTATCTTTGCAAGACTTCTGATTTGTTGGAAATATTTTCTCCCACTGCATAGGAAGAGCTGTGTTGCATTAGTGTCATTCACAGGTCCCAATTCTAGCCCCTGCTCACCTTGGGTATTCCTGATGTGTCTTCCATCATCAGGTGTTCAAACATTGAAAAGGAGGTATCAGTATCATTTGGTAAACATTTGAACGCCTTCCATGTGCCAGGCATTGCACTGAGGACTAAGAGCTCAAAAATAAAGAAGACACAGTCCCTTGCCGGCAAGATGTCATGAGTCATACAGGAGGAGGAAGAGTGAGTTACCATGAAAATACAGCCTAGGATTACTGGGGCCTGGGCAAGGTGGCGCTTAACTCTGCAAGGGTCAGGAGGGCTTCTGAGAAGAAAGGATGCTTGCGCTGAATTGCAGGGAAAGAAGGGTAATTTGTTTAGGCAAACAAGATGAGCAAAAGGAAGACCTTGACCATATGAGAACACAGAGTCATGAGAACACTAGTGCCCTGGAAGCACGGGCAGCCTTTACATGGTTCAAAGCAGAATAGTGCCATGATGAAAACTGCTTTCAGATTTCATCCAATTGTCAAGCCTTATCTTTCTCAGGTTAGACTTACCTGCTTCTTTAATCACTTCTCAGATGGCACAGTTTATTTCTTTACCATCTGGCCACTCGTTTTGAAAAATTCTTTGGTTTATTTACACCAGTTGTCTGGAAAATCAAACTCCTACAAGGGGCAAGGAAAGAGAATAAATGTGCACTGTTGCTGGGAATGAGACACTAGGGAGGGAGGGATGTATCCCATGGACATCTGCACGATGCCCATACTACCGCAAAGCACGCAGATTTCGAGTTTTCCCTCACTTTTTCTGGCTGCACAAATAACATCTCCAAATATGACAGGGCCTGCTGTTTGATAATGACCCTTCAGCTATACTTTCCCTAAAGCAGAGGTCTCGGAACTGGACATAATGTTCCTATTGTGGTCTAACACCACAGACTAAAGCTAACCAATTATCTCCTTCCCACTAGTCTATGTTTCTATTAATCTAGACTACTGTTTAGTGAACGTGATGCTTTGATATTATGTCATACATTTTACTTTCTGTTGTAAAACCGTATCTTTCCATGCAAAATTCAGTAGCCCAGAGTCATGGGAAAAATGTCCATTTGTAGTAGGAAGGAAGATGTTGCCTCCAGTTTTGATTTTACTGATGCTAACTTTTTGAATCTTGAGCAAAGGGGGTTTGTTCTCTGTAATGCTTTATTTTTAAAAAGTTGGACTCATGCCTTTCCTGAGTCATCATATGTGATTTTTGTGTGAATCAGATGATAACATGTTGTGCAAGTATTTCATAAATCATGAGACAGGTCACAAATGATACTATCTTGGTAAAATCTCCTCTATTAGACTCAGTTACTCTCCAGGTGGTCTTTCTTTCTTTCCTCTCTCTCTCTCTTTCTTTCTTCTTGTTCTTTTTCTTTTCTTTTCTTTTATTCTGTTCCTCTGTCCTTTAGCAAGTAAAAAGAACAAGTAATTTGCTGGCCCTGTGAAGTGAATTTTTGCCTATGGTTATTTGAAATCACACCTATTATCACACATAATTTGGGGTATTCTGGATCCTTTGGTTATAGAAAGTGATCTATTTCTTGTTCATGGTAAGTGGTCTAATTTATTTTCAATTTCATTTACAAAGAAAATCTTAACAATTCCTTAGTACAAAATACCACAAAAGATTATAGATTCATTTCTTTATTAAAATTATCTTTTAGGGCACCTGGGTGGCTCAGTGGGTTAAGTCACTGCCTTCGGCTCAGGTCACGATCTCAGGGTCCTGGGATCAAGTCCCACATCGGACTCTCTGCTCAGCAGGGAGCCTGCTTCCCTCTCTCTCTCTCTCTGCCTGCCTCTCTGCCTACTTGTGATCTATCTCTGTCAAATAAATAAATAAAATCTTAAAAAAAATTATCTTTAAAATTCTTTTTTAATGTAAACTTATATATGCTTGGGTTAGGGAATTTGCTTTGTCTTTGCTTTTATTTTTGTTTTTCACAAGAAAAATTGGAAACAAAAAATCCTTTTGTCATGCAAATATACAGAGATAATTATCATTGTGGAATATTCTAATTGAAATGATTATGCATTTTATTATGGAATATTCAGTTAGTGCTTTAGGGTTTTAGCACAAACTTATTGTCAATATCTTTAAGAGGAGTTTCTTATTCTTGTCATATTATAAAGAGAATGTTATTAAAGGAATCCAGAATAAATACAATATTTCTTGACAGCATTATTTTATTTTATTGAGTTTTCTTTCCTTAAAGTTTTGTTTCATGCTTGAATGAGATAGGAATCCATCAAATGAAACTGTCACAAGGCTTATTTGACACAAAAAAATGATACAACTCAGTGAAAGGGAAAGTATGTATTTGATTACTGGCACTAGTGTTTTGGTGTATTCCCTTGTTTATACATAATCAGTTATCTTTTATGTTATTTTTACTTTATAACGAATCATATGGAATATTTTAAGGTTGAATTATAAATAATTAGATACCTAAAGCATGCGGCATCTTAATTCAAATAAAGCTGAGGTGACAAAAAGTTTATATCATTTAAATGGTTTAAATAAGGGCTGTTCTCCATTTTAAACCCTCAGATTGTAAGTCATGCAGCTTCCTGGTCCTGAATAGATGAGCAATTTCCCCGCAGCCCTCCACCACCGCCCCCCCACAGCAGTCCATCTGCCTGCCTCATTAGAAGGGAGAATTGGTTACACACCATTGATCATCTACATGGCCATTAACTCCCACATTTGTTATACACTTAAAATAAAAGGTAAGAAAAAGGTTACTGTGCAATTTCTCCCTTTTTAGAATGTCTGTATAATGCCTTTCACATCCTCGTTTAAAAATCCATGCAACAGAGAATTAACAAAGGACTACTTTATTCCAGGCACTGTGCTGGGCACTGGAAGTCTTTCTGTGAACAAGACTGTTGATTTGCATGAGAGCTTACTTTCTAGCTATCAGGGAGACTGACATCAAACAACTAATCCTCAGATTAATCTTTTCATTAGGATTGTGATAATACCACAAAAGAGAGGCATGGAGCATCACATAAATGTTAGGCATATGACTTGTCTACACATGAGAAAGCTCCCTTAGATCTCTGAGCTGAAATTCTTGAAGGTGGGAGGGGAAGAAGGAATAGGTGTTGCCAATGTCTTGACGTGGGAATGAGCATAACAAATAGGACAACCAAAAGAAGCCAGGGTAGCTGAGGTCAGAGTCCACGTGGGCTAAATGTCATGAAATGCGTTTGTTCTGCTCATCCCAGTTTTATTTCGCCCCACAATCTGGGCCACTCTGTGCCTAGTCCTGGAAGAGAGACTGATTACTAATATTGCCCAGTGGGGGAAATTTATCAGAATGTGAACCATTTTAAGGCAGTAATAACTTTTGTTTCTGGCACTTTGCTGAAATACATATTCTGAATTACCCTCTTGTTTGAAATAATTAAAATGCTGGGCTGAGTTGGCACAAAAAACAAGGAAGACTCAAAACTGGAAAAAAAAAATGATGTGAGAGTCAGGATCCTGGGAGATAAATTAGCCTTCCTTTTTGATAGCTGCATGGGGTAGAGAAGACAGAAGGTAAGGACTAAGCTGGCATGATGGGAAATCTGGAAACAGACTCCTGCACAGGTGCTGGTGGCTATAGCCTTAGTATAAGATGAACCAAACCCTGCCAGCTGGCGAGAGAAGTCTGCTGTAGCTTTGCGTGGTGTTGGAAAGTTGTATATTGAGAATTCCTAACACTGGGTGTCTTTCATGAGCTGTGGTCCTAGTTCACACAATCAGGGTGAACCGAACCACTTCAAGCTAATAATTTAATTGTGAGTGGCTCTGGATCAGAAGTGCCCCCACAGGCTGGCTGATGAAAGCCCAGTCTCTCTGAGAAAATCCACTTTGGCTCACATCGTCACAAATTTCCAAAAATGAAGTTGAAGGAAAAGTGCCTCACTTAGAGTCTAAAGTCACAGATCGAGGTCCGAGAGTAAAAATCAACAGAAACAACACAGAGCTGAAGAGACTCACAAGACTAGATATTAGAACTATCAGACACAAAGTAGAGAATAATTAAGTTTAATGGGTTTAGAGAAATAAAATGTGACCAGAGAAATAGTGACTTCTAAAAGAAACAAAAACCAAAGAATACTCACTTTTAAGAACAAGATGGCACTTCTAGAAACAGTATGTATAGTAACTGAAATAAAAAATACCATGGGCGGAAGGAGGAAGAGGAGGCAGACATTAAGTTTACCCCAGAGTTATATGCAGGAATACCTGAATATGGAGATCTTGACATGTCTTTTTCTCTTACCCTTGTTCTAATCCTGTGTGGTTCTATTCCCATTTGGACTCAGCTTTTCCTAGGGCTCAGGAAGCTGCCTTTATATTCAGCCATAAGGCTGAGTTGCCAAATCAGAGTTGGTTCTGTATCTCTGCCCTGTTCTGAAATGCACGGGTGAGTGACCCCAGCTTTTTCTGGTTACCATCTAGAATCTGAGCTGGGGATATCCCTGGGTAAGCAGTGAGTAACAGGACTAAAGCAGTCCTTTGGAGAGTTGCCCTCCTTCTGCTTAAGGGAGAGAAGAATTTTCACCCTAGATAACCTGACAGGAATTTTCCCTCTAAGGATGTGGAACAGACTGATCTATGACCCGCGGGACAGAGAACTGTGACTCATTGCTGACTCGCGGTAATGCTCCCATGCAGTGGCCCGAATGCATTTCATGCTCCATCCTCTGCAGAGCTATTTTGAAAGCCCAAAGAAATAGGGCCTCTGTGGGAGTTTTGGGATCCTAGAAAATAGCATTTTGTGTTATTACCTACCTGTATAATGTACAGGAGGTAATATTTTCAGAGGATCTAATTTTTCTCATCCCATGTTTTTGCTAAATTAGAATCTGTTCTTGTATTGCTCTATTTTCTTTGGCCAGAAAGATTCCGGGGACAATTTGAAACCAGTGCTTACATCCAGAGTCCAAATGAAAACCACTGGGTATTTAAAAAACCCAACTTTAACCAGCAGGTACCCGTCTAATCCCTGCAAATAGTATGGGGAATTTTCTTCAATTAATTTCTAATTAGGCTAATTTACTGATAATGCTGTAACAAAGCCCACATCCAAGGAGGATAGAATAATTTGAAAATTTATTCATTCATATTCTGTGTATATTTTAATCTAGCAGGGTAATTATGTTTGTTTTTCAATGTGGGTGTTTTTCAGAAAGCCAATTTACTGATACACCTGTCTGAGGAAAACTCGTGTGCCTGTAATTCTAATCTTGAGGGTCTACATGTGCAGGAATATGGATATGGATATTGACTAACATAACATAACATAACATAACATGACATACCATGTATGAAGCATAGGCAATATCACTGAGTGTTATTACAGGCAAAGTCTGAAGCATGTACTACCAGTGACTCAAAGAAACATCTCAGCCTTCAAGTACTCAAGTACTTGACAATCTAATGGTGAAAATATTTAAAGTACATGGAAACCGTGTGGGTTACAAAAAGAATCCTTTTCAGAATTTTTTTTTCAGGTTCTGTCTTCCACTCTGCTATGTCTAATTCCCCTTTCCATTCTTTTACTTTCACTGTGAGTTCATCAAGTCACTTGGATGCTTTTGGAGATAAAAAAGTTCTTAGAGGCAGAATATGAGTCAAAATTCTTTGTTCTAGACTAGGATGGATGCACACTGTTTACCTTCCCTCACATAAGATGTGTCCCACCTAACTTCCATTCCCCTGTGGTGGAGCCCCTAAGAGAACCACTTGTAGAAAATGGGGTATTTGCAAGAGAAGCTCCAAGAAGCTCCAAGTAGCTTCTTGTCAAAAGCTGACAAGAAGTTCCTTGTCAGAATAGAGGTCTGCTCAGGCAGCATTATTGACTGCTTGACCTCCTTGCTCTCCCACACCTTTCAGCATCTGCTTGTTGCAAGAGATTAAAGAGACTTGGGAAAAAAAAAAAAAAAGACTTGGAGTACAAAGCAGTCCTAAAGTATTGGGAAGAATGCTTTTTAGAAGAAGGAATAAGCCTGTTCAACCCACTTTCTACTTACAAAGAACAAGGACAGCCAAAGAGAAGTCATAAGTAGGGAGAGTTGAATTAAAAAAAATAAAAGACATTTCTCATGATTGAAGCTTTCCGTTCAGCCTGCCTAGAAATTAAGTGAGCTATGTTTGCCTAGAGGCACTGGACTAACAGCTGAGTTATCCAAAGGTAAACATATTGCAGAAGGCATTCTAATACTTGGTAGAAAATGAGAGTGGAGAAACTTCTAATTTCTCTCTGAATTTAAGTTCTGCACTATCAGTATTTTTGTTTTAAATAGGATTTTTATTTCTCTTTATCAAAGCCAAAAGCAAAACAGAAAGAAGAAAATAAAAATCTGCTAAAAGATCTCACAATGCAACATTAGTATTGTTATAATTGTACATCCTTCTATACCTTTTTCTCTGTGTATTTTAAGAATGCAGAAACTTCACATACACAAACTGTCTTTTATAAAAAATGGGATTTTACTGACCTAAAACCTGAATTTTTTTTTTACTTAAAATATAGCACATATCTTTTCTATCAATAAGTTCTACATTAAACATTTTAAATACTGCATTTAAATTATTTTACTCTGTGATTTTTATTTAGCCAGTTGCTGTTTTTTTGAACTTTGGTTTTAATTTGCGTTTTCCTGCTATTTACAAATAACAATACAACCAACTACTTTTTGATGGAAAGTCATTATGCACATCCTTTATAAATTGCAAGGGGTTCAGTTCATTTTCCCCAAATCATAAAATATATCTTTATAATTTAGCACTTATATAAAGGAAATTATTATTATTATTATTATTATTTTACTAACTAAGGCATACAGATGAAGTCAACTAGTACCAGCCCGCAGAACACTTCAGGTTGGCTGATGCTGTGAAAGGAAAGCTCTGTTTTCTTGACCTTCAGATTAACTGGCAATGAGATACAGGTAGTTTGGGATCTTACTCTACCTTTTATTTAATACCCCCATTACTCCTTTTCACTAAGTGTGCTCAAAGAAGAAAGTATGGTGCCTAGCAATATGGTATTGTTCTCAAATGGAATTTTGTCTCGAATTCTAATGGAAAGCTTTTTTGAATAGATACACTACATTGTTGTCCTCTTCATTGAATTCCTGGCCATTCTGAAGCGCTCTTAACAGGAAAGTTTCTATGTCAAACAAAGAAAAATCAATAATAAACTGGGGACTGGGAATTGATTTTACCTTGCTACATTTCTAGGGAAAAGCAAAATCATTGGCAATATTCCTAGAAGAGGAATTTTGCATCACAATATGTATCCTTTTAGAGATTGTATCATTGTATCATATTTGCAACTTTCTTGATTCTTAGGAAGTCAAACTCTCTTAAGTACTGTGGCTGGAAACAATTTACAAAACCTTTAAGCTTCAATGTTTGCTTTGTAAGGATGACCTTAGAGATGTTTATTAAGGTTTCTTTCTTTCTTAGGCTGCTAATTTTTTTTTCTTCCTAAAATTCTCTCTAGAATGCACTATACTATTTTTTAGTATCTTGTTTTTCTTTTTTTATTATTTTTAAATTATATCTTTTATCTATATCTTTCTGAAACTCCACCATCTTTTTTTTTCCAAAAAAAAAAAAAAAAAAAAAAAGCTTCTGTCTTTCTACGACCAATGAATACAGTTTTACTTACTTCATATGTTGATATATTTCCTATGGCCATTTTTAACAACGAGCTGAAATAATAACTTTCTATAATTAGGATATAAATAATTTATTTCTTTAAGGATTCTGACAAAAATAGACCTACAGGTACCCAGTGGACTAAGCAAAAAGTTGCTAATAAAGACCCACGAGTGTTCATTTTTGACCTTAGGCAAGTTTTTATAGTCTTCAAATGCCAAAGGTGTTAATTAATTTTACTTCTTCCAAGGTAGAAAATAATGCTTACTGCTTGAAGGTTCACTGCTTAATGCAATCAATGTTGCATACGAATTAATACCAGGAAGGAATGAATGCATGTAAGGGAAAGGAAAGCTTGATTAGTTTCATAGCTGGGTGCACAGAGCATGGAGATGAAACGGGGATTGAGGAATTACTTCTGCCATGGGATTCACCCCTTCCCCTTATGTTGAAACCTTCATCACAGGTGAAGCCTTTTCTTGAGTTTCTTTATTTAAGCAAACTGCCGCTCTCACTATCTATGTAAAACCCACTCATCATTTTCTGTGCCTCCTGCAGATCCCCAAATCCCAGTCTGGCTCTCCCATAGGATCAGTAGCCAGGTTCCTCTCTTTGGGTCAGACCACAGCCCTGGTGTAGGCATATTACCATCATGTTAAATAGCCTCCGTGTTGAGGTGTGAGCAATTCTTAATCCACATCTTGTGTTTCATTCATGTTAGCTGAAGAATGTCTTCAGCTGCAAATAAGAAAATGCCCATCTGACAGTGAGTTAAACAAATAAGAGTTTATTTATTTCTACCACTTTCACCATGTTTCCTCTTCTTCATCAGGACTATTGCTTTCTGGTCCCCAAAATATGCTACAGTTCCAGTCATCACATCTGCATTTAAATCACTAGCCCTTATGTAATTACCCTCTATATTTATAATAACCATGTCACTTCTTTAGTTTCAGTTGTGAACAGACATTAAAAGGTGTTATTGTCATTATGCCAGAAGATACCTTATTTTTTAAAATAATTAAGTAGGCTCCCTGCCCACCGTGGGGCTTGAACTCAAGACCTTGAGATCAAGAGTCCCATGCTGTACCTACTGACCCAGCCAGGCATCCAGAACTTACTCTTTTTAATTAGATTAAAATCCTGGTTACACATATAGGCATAAATAATGTCGAAAATATTATGACTATAACATTTCATTGTATATACTTTCAATATGCAGATATTATAAATCTAAAGGCAGAAAGATAGTGTTATTAGTTGATATTTTTCTTTATATTAAACACCCACAGCTTATTCAAAGCACCAAAACAATAAAACAGCAGTGACTCCAAGATCATTCTACCCTTCCGCATGGAGATACCCTTAGGCATCTTAACTCATCTAAGGGTACCTACCTAGAAGATTTTTAGACATTAGTGTCATTGTGTTCTTGTCTTACTTGCCATTTTATTTTTGGCACTTGAAACCCACTAGTGTACTATATGCTAGTCAAAAAAATGAATAAACACATCATATTCCATTAATGCTTTAAATCATCTATTTTCCCCATATTCATTTGTTTGGTTTATTTACAAGTTTATATATTACAAGCGGCATAGAGGGCTGTTTCCTTTTGCTTTTTCAGTCCTGATATTCTTTTTATAGACTTATTTCTCAGAGGGTATCTAAGTGCTGTGAACAAAAACCATAAAAGTTCAAGGATTTCCTGACTTTGAAACATTATGTATACACATTTGCAATATAAAGAGAAATCTCTGGCCACAGCTCATGGATACTGAACTCATCATCATATATTGAAAATTATTTGAGTTGAAACATGGAAGGTAAGTATTCATCCTAATTTTATTGCAAATAAAAGCAGTATGAATATACCACATGTGAAGAAAGAAAATGATTTTTCATCTACTTCATGGCATGCTAATTTTCAGATTGAAAAGAACATGCATTTAAAATATTCTCTTTGAAATCTTCCTAAAGACTACAGGAAATTGTGGACTTAAAGTAGATATAATTTTTAAAATATACTGACTGAGCATGTTCAGACTTTATTTTTCATACCATTTCCTAGCATTTCCTACTTGTATTCAGCTTGTCCCAGTTTGACTTAATAAAATTCCAGTGGAAACCATTTTCTTTCAAATCAGTGCATTGGCATTCTCAAGAAATCTGCTGAAGCTCCCCCCACCCACCACCCCTGAAAAAATGTAACACTGAATGGGCTGAGAAAGAGCTGTGAGTAATTGGTAATTCTCACTTAAATATTCATCTAAAGACATACCAAGTTTTGCCTTTCATAAGGGCAATTAAAGTGATAGCCTGCAAACCAGCAGCGTGTGGCCTCATTTACTGGCAATGGCACCTTCTTTTGGAACTATCAGAAACAAAGGGAAAAATAAAAGCCGACAGAAACAACTTTAAACACATATGCCAGTGAAATAAATATTTAGGTTTGAGATTCTTCCACTAGAGATGAACAGGATAGTCTCACACTTTATTTTCCCTGCAGGTATTTGTTTTGGATTTTAAACGATATATAATATATGACTCAGAATTTTGGAGATGGAGTATTTCAGAAGAGACATCACTTTCACAACACAGTCCTCATGACCAGGAACTGACCAGCTATTTCCCACAGTAAAATATATATGTGCTCCATGAGTAGAAATCGCTTAATAGATATTTAAGTAAAACAATTGCTAAAGTTTTGGGAGGATTTACTGTGATCCAGGGAGTCACCTTTACAAAGGATGTTACCTATACTGATTCTCGCAAAGCTCATAGTCCAGGTATTTCTTTGTGTCTGTGGTGTGAATAAGAAAATGGAAGTCCAAGGTGATAAAGTGACTGGGCTAAGGTCACACGGCCAGTAATCAGAAGAACAGAGATTTGAACCCAGCTCTGGGCTCGTTACTTCTGCTTTATAGGAATGAATAAATGCCAACTCTACTAGGTACTTATAGGAAATTTGAAGTTAAAGATAAAAAAATCTTTCCAGTAATCACGTTACTGCTCCTTAAGAGGTTAGCCAAAAAATGTAAGCAAAATGCAGTGGCCTCTCCATAGTATAGATGAAATCTTCATAATTTCATGTATTCTTGTCTCCTTAATAGAGATTATAATAGCACTAATGTTCAGGGATTCTGGAGGACACAGACACGTAAAATGACAGAAATAACTCAGTGGAAGCACCAAAGGGCTTGGGATATAACCCATGGACAAAACCAGATTTGGGTTGTAAAGGAGGATAGATTACGATGTGGAAATCAGGGAAACCTCTGTGAAGTGCAATCTTTACAGGTTTTCAAGTTTTCTAAAGCTTATTTAATAAATACATATATACTCTCGGTTCTGCCATTGTTATCCTTTACAGTAAAAGGCTGGAAAAAATTCACTTCCGGTTCATCTCATTTTAGAGAAATACCACTCCTATGTATAAATTGAGGGAACTTGTTCTGACTAATGATAGTCCATGTTTATAGCTGTCTGTTTATTCTAACATTTACTGATTTCTTGCGGGTATGCAGGGAGAAGCTATATTTCTCAGAATCTCACCACGTATTAAAATAATAATGTAGAATCTATGTTAGATCAGATGTCACCTTAAAAAAGACTGATTACCAGAACAACTGGGAGGTAATTGAAGTTATTTCAGTTGATTTAAAGGCAGAACATGTAGAATATCTTTAAATGTTCAGGTTTTCCTTCCTCACCTATATCAATCAAAGAAAACAGTAATAACCCTTTCCTTTTAAAATATTTATACTTCACTTCTAAGGTATCCCAAAGAGTAGAGCAAGTTACATGCAAAGTTCAGCATCAGCAGTCTGAAAATATCCAAAAGCGCCTGGTTGTCTGCAAAAGCATGGAGACTTGCCCTGTCCTGAGTGAATCAACAGAAACTAAAATAGCAAAATTTCTAATACCAACTACATACTAGATTTTGCTAGGAAATTTGATGATTAAAGATATTTCTTAAGCTACAGTCTTTATCTTTTACCTTCAAAGAGTCTCCAATCTAAACATGATCAAATTGACTGGAGGGTATGCAGGTACACATAGCACCACTTTTTGTTTTGTTTTGTTTGTTACATGACACTGAGTTCTTCAGGTTCTTCTGTCAAAAAGGATATCTCTGGCTTCCACTTGCTGCTGCCTCTTTTTTTTTTTTTCCCCTCAACTTCTTCTTTTTTTTTTTTTTAGTGATTAATTTTTTTAATTTATTTTCAGCATAACAGTATTCATTATTTTTTCACCACACCCAGAGCTCCGTGCAATCCGTGCCCTCTATAATACCCACCACCTGGTACCCCAACCTCCCACCCCCCACCACTTCAGACCCCTCAGATTGTTTTTCAGAGTCCATAGTCTCTCAAGATTCACCCCCCCTTCCAATTTCCCCCAACTCCCTTCTCCTCTCTAACTCCCCTTGTCCTCCATGCTATTTGTTATGCTCCACAAATAATTGAAGTGCTGCTGCCTTTTGGTGATTGTTTCTTCTCAAGGACCAGTGCTTGGTCCTCTTCCTGTCTTTTTCACTCTTCCGTGGTAACACTGAACATTCCCATGATGTCTTTGTATTAAATGCTAATCTTGAACCGAGACATCTGTGTGAACTTCATTCCCAACTGTCTTTGACCTTCATAGACATAACCTCATGGATATCTTATTGGCCTCCCAATACCAGTTTACCCAAAATGACTTTGATTCTGTTTTACCAAATAAAATACCCCTCAATAGTCCCATGTCTGGCAGTGTTTCTAACCTATACGCCACCCCTTTAACTCCCTTTATCATCTTGTTTTTGATTTCTTCCTTGGCTGGTTCCTCAGATAAAATCTGGAATATTTTTTGTACCTGCTTTTTTCTCTACCTTCTGCCACACCACTTTAAAATCATCAAGTTGTCTTTCATCTGGTTCCTTTGTCAATCCGTCTCAAATATATTAATAGCTCCATATTATCTACTATATTTTTTAAGAATTTAATTCAACTGCTAGTACTATCACCTGAAGAACAGTGTCTTAAACATGATGGGGAGGTATTTCTCTCACTCAGATCTGGAGGCAGACAGTCCAGAAAAATATAGTGTCTCCAGAATGTCATCAATACCTCAGCTCTCTTCCGTCTCCCTTCTCTACTATCCTTGATTTTCTTCCTTGTGGTGACCAGATAGTGGCGCCAGACATTTTCTTTGGTTCCCGGAATAGAGAAGGGGGAGAGGGAAGGTAAATGGCAATATGAGGTAACAGAATCAGCCTTCACAATGCTTTAGAGACCTCACTCAAAAACCTCCCTTTACATAACATTGATCACCCTGAGCTTCAAGGCAATGGCAAAGGAGTTTCCATGTGGGTAAATTGCCACTCTCAAAACATAACTTTCTATCAATAAGGAAGGCAGCTATGCTCACCACTATACCACCAACCCAGCTTTCTGTCAATAAGGAGAACAGGGTAATTGATGAGTAGGTGACTACTAGTAGGTGCTAACTTAATTTTAGTAAAGGTAATTCCCAATAAAGTTTGAGTTCCATGAGTATGGTACTTTCCCTGTTTTATTCTCTTTATATGACTCTATATATTGACTAATGATGAATGACTAAATCTAGAAATGAATCTGGAAATAGTTTTTTCACTCATTCCCTCGAAAGACATGTCATATATATATATATATATATATATATATATATATTCTTAAGGTACTTGGAAAAGAGATTTTCTTTAAAGACACAATCTTTGTCCTCAAGGATATCACAGATTACCAGCAATACTAGACAAAATAAACAGATCATTATGATGCAACAGATACAATGCAGAAAGCAAGAAAGAACTTTTAAACATGAGGTGTTATTGGGGACACAAAAGAGAGGTCATTAATTTTTAGTTGAAGGGACAAGAACGTATTTGTAGAAGACAATGTGCACAAGTTCCATGAGGAAAGGAATGACAAGTATTTGCTTTCAGTTGGACCTCTATGTCTAGTCCTATATCTGGCACATAGTTAATGTTCAGTAAATATTTGTTTTTAAAAAGAATGAGTTAGGAAAGCAAAGAAAAAGAGAGAGAACTGGGAGCATGCCAGTTTATGGGAGTAGTATGTACTAAGATACGGAAGGATGAGTTTAGGATGTTCAGGTACATTTGAGAGCTTGCTATGGTTGACACATAAGGTCCATATTAGAAACAAGCAAGAGCTGAGGCTACAAAACAGGTAATGGGAAAATCATGAGAAAGTTTCTCTAAACAAATCAAGGTGTGTAATTTTTAAACTGAAGTGAAAATTGACTTTGATGAATCTTAAGCAAAATAGTAGTTAAAATTTTTATATTTGAAAGATAATTCATGTGGTAGAGTGGAAAATAAATTGAAGGGTATTGGATTGAGGGGATGAAGCCTACATAGAGGCACAGGAACCGGTAAACCACAATAGACTTAAGGCAATGATGGCTACAGGAATGGAGTGGGAGGGAAAAGATGAAAGGCATTCACTCCCTCCATTTCTTCACCTACCTTGTACCACAGTTTCTTGCCTCTGTGATATCTAATTCATTATTTATTTTCTCTTACCCCACTTTTCCTACCTTTCCATACATTTTCCCCCTCTTTCCATCCATTTTTTAAGGTCCATGCAAATATTTTCTCTTAAACTTTTCTACCCTACACTATATTCAGGCTAACCTCTCTTTTAAATCTCTCAAAAATTTTATTGTTTTTCTTTCATGACATTACCTGCAATATTATAAATATGTGATATGTTTTATTGGTGTACTAGATGTTAAGATATTTGAGCAGAGGAATTGTGTTTTACTCATCTCTTTATTTTCCCAGATCTGTGAACAAGTTTAAGCACATCATGGACAGTCAGTGAATGTTTGGAAATAAGTGAAGACAGCATGATTACATAATGCACTGTATCAGGGAGCTCTGTTCTAGGATTTAGCTAGTGCTGACTCATTTCTTAGCTTGGTGACCTTGTGAAACAGTTCACCTTTCTGGTCAGCATCCTGACTATGGAAGGAGACCATGATGTTCTTCTTCCCTCCATTTATTTGTTTAACAAATATTATTAGACATCTGCCTAGTGGTCATTGTGTTCAGTTTGGGGAAAAGAAGCTAGAATAAAATGTAGCCTCCATCTTAAGGGAATTTTAATCTAGAATATAGAGAATATAGAGAATATAGAGAAAGACTTGTACTCATCAGTACGAGTAATAGTTACAGAGTCTAGGACATAATTAAGGGTGTATGTGTGTGTTTGTGTGTGTGTGTGTGTGTGTGTGTATGTGTGTGTTTATATTAGAGTGGTGGAGGGTCAGGCTGCATCTAGCTTGTGGTGATCAAAAACGACAGCAGGTGAATATCTGTGTTCTTGTCCCCAGCACATGGTTCTTAGATAGAGGAGTAACATAATCAGACATGTGTTTTTGGAAGATCCCATTTGTATAAAAGATCAGTTAGAGGGGGAGAGAGTGGAGGTAGGAAAGCAGTTAGGAGACAACGTAATTAAGGAGAGAGGTGGGGAAGGGCTGGCTTAGGCTAGTGGCAGTAGCTGTCACAGTGAGAAGGGGGACAGAGGGACTTTAAGGAGACAGAGTCAACAGAACCACACTTAAAATTTTTCAGTGTTTGGGAAAAGCTATACCCCCACTCCCTGGTCTCCCAAACTCCTGTGTGTTGTTGAGAGGAAATGAGTATTGTAAATGAAATTTTAAGGAAAATGAGGAAATAAAGTTAACGCCCTTCCTCATTCATATAGCAAGGCCTGTCCTAACTCTGGTAGGAAAGAAGGACTGTGGCAAAGCCCTAGTTCAGCAGGAGCATGGGCTGGGAAATCGCAGTGCTTCCCGAACTGACCCCGAAGCTGGAGCCCAAGGTCAAGTCTCTAGAGTTTGATTTATTTTGAAAGTCCAGACAATTATTTCTTTACCTCACCTACTCCATGTATCAAGAGACCAATTGGTAAATTTTGCCCAGAAGAGGAACAAAAACTACAGGAATGCAGTAGTTAAGAACGTACACTCAGAGTTCACCTGGCAGTGCAGGAGGCTCCAGAACTCTGACTCTCTGCCAGGACAACCTTTCAGTGACAGCATCTGTCTGATGGGACTTCTTTGGAAGTCTGGAGTCTCTTGAAAGCTTGTAGTATCTCAGGGAGGTCTTGGATGGTAAACCGCACTGAATTTTGTTCAATTCAGTTCCAAAGGGGGCTGCAACGACCTATCCCCCATGCCATAGCCCAAGGTGGGCAGCCGTGCGTGTGTTCCCAAAGGACTTTGCATGTAGCTTGCGGGTGTCAGGGTGGGCAGTAAGAATCCTGTCCTCCACATACTGGGGGCCTGTTTTCGACTGGCTGATTGAGGCTTCTGTGTGTGGTGGTGCTAGCTCAGAGATGGGCAGATACTGTTGCAGTCTTTACCACGGGCGGTTGCAAACGTCTCCTCTCCTTGATGGAGTAACTTTCAGGGGATTTGAAGATTAGGTGCCAGGTAGTTCCCCTGCCTTCTTCATTTTTTTCTTTTTCTACTTTGGGAGCCAGACAATTGAAGATTAGCACATCCAAAAGCAATCACATATAAAGGGGAATTTAGAAAGTCATTGCTCATGTCCAGGGAAAGTTTCAGGCTCAGAAAAGACCTGTAAATGTACCTAATGCCAGTGAATAACACACTTAAACATGGTTAAAATTGTAAACTTTAGGCCATTCTATATATTATCACAATTAGAAAAATAAAACATATTCTTCAGAGCCTAAGAGCCTGGGCGTGGCACCCGCTCACCAAGTGACCATAAGCACTTTGTTTAACTTCTGTCTCACGTTCTCATATTTCTCAAATGAAGGTAACAATATTTCTGGCCTTACAAGTTACTGTGTAGGTTAACTAGGATATGGAATGCACTTAGAACAAAGTTTCATATCCATTGTATGTGTTCCAAAAGACTGGGAAATTATTATCATTCAAAGGTAAAAGTCAACAAAATTGCAGAAAAATAGATGATTGCTAACAATTTAAATATTGTTAGTAGGAATTTTTTTTAAGATTTTATTTAATTATGACAGAGAGAGAGAGATCACAAGTAGGCAGAGAGGCAGGCAGAGAGGCAGGCAGAGAGAGAGTGGAGAAGCAGGCTCCCTGCTGAGCAGAGAACCCAATTCGAGGCTTGATCCCAGGACCCTGAGATCATGACCTGAGCCGAAGGCAGAGGCTTTAACCCACTAAGCCATCCAGGCACCCCAGGAGGGATTTTTTTATTCCACATTCCTATGGTGATTATTTAAAGATAGCTACCTCACACATAAATCAATTTTAATGTAGACTTTTTTTTTTTTTTTCTGATAAAGTGTCTATCACCTGTGTGTAGAATTGAAGGCAGTGTTTGTTCATCACTCCTGGTATCTCATGACTTTATAACATTAGTTTGTTAATGTAATATTATTTTTTTTGAATCAGTCATTATGGAAAACATTTCTTCACATTCTGAACCTCTTTGAACTTCCATGGTGTAGGGTTTTCCAAACTTAAGATTGAATCTTTCACAGGAGTAAGACAATAATTATTTTTAAATAATAAAATAAGAATAACCTGATAAAGCTGGTGTTTCCATTATCATAATTCTTGGGGTTTAGGAGATCTTTGTAAAAGAAAACAGTCTATTGGGATGTAATAAAAAATATCCAGGTTATAAGAATGGGTTTATACACTGCAGGTCTGCTCTGAATCCAGACTTTGTCATTTAAGAGTTGTATGGTTTAAAGGAAATTATGTATGGATGGAAAGCTCTGAGGTGGGCTGCATTATTTTTTACAAATGGCTGTGATTTCTCTCTGAAGGAGGATTATGCCTCCCTAACCTAGGAATATCACTCTTGGCCATGTGGCTTGCTTTGGCCAATGTATGTGAGTGGAATGTATCCTTCTGGGCAGAAGGTTCAAGAACCGACATCTGGTTTCTCCACGTGGCACAAGAAAGGACAGTGTTCTAGAAGGACACTGCTCCTGGTGGAAAGACACTGTGTAGAAGAGCCACAGCTTGCTTATAATGTACAGTTGAAATGAGCAAAAATTACAGTGTTGATGATTTCTTAAAACAAAAATGAAGAATATTAGACAATAGAAAACATCAGGCTGCACCAGACTAAAGGTGAGTATTGTACTATGAAGCTTTGTTTGAATTTCAGTTTTGTGTGTGTGTGTTGTGTTTGTGTTTGTGTGTATCAAGATGTGAAGGAAAATGTATTACTGTGCATTAGTTAAAAAAAAAAAAGTTTGAAAAACAAGTTAGGGTTTTAGAAGTCAGGAGGAATTGTTTCTATTTATAATGCTACTTTAGAAAGCCAAGTGGGGTTAATTTATGTAATACAAGGTATAAAGAGTCTGTGCATTCCGGGCAAAGATTTATTTTTAAATTCAATTAGGTCATTGAGTCAATAATTACAATTTACCTTTGTATATTACAAATGTAATAAATTACATTTAATAAATTCACATTAATAAAATAACAATGTAATAAATTAGTATGCATTTATTCCTAGGTCTCATTATCACATGTAGTCCTGGGGAGTCATATCCTAGGGAGCAGAGATACTAACTGTTCTAGAATGGCCTTGATGGCCTTCTGCTTGGGCAATGCAGAAAGGGTGTGGTGTCTGAATGGGAAATGGAAGGTTCTAGCTGACTTTGGAAATTCTTTCTATCTCTCAGGTCCTCAGATTCTGTAGGTTTATCAGCTTCTAGCCCACAGCCAGGAGCACATGAGGGCTCGTTCTCTCATTGACCTTCCGCTTCCTGCTACTTCACTTTATTGACACTGACTCTCTGTTTGGTTTCACATTTTGATGGCACACTATTTTCAGCTGCCTGGCAGAAAATGCCAATCCCTTGTGCATCCATTTTCCACTTCTTAGTTATTTAGGACATGACTAAATTGTATGAAGCTCAAGGGAGAGAATTTAAGGAAAGCATCCTGTATGAGGCTGACATCGTGGTAAAACTAGGGGACTGGGAATCGGGGAGACTGGCCGCTGATCTGGACTGGGTCCCTACTTCCTGCACACACATGCTGGGCGAGGCACTGGAGAGGTCTCACGTAGAGATGACATGTCACGGAACTGAGATGCAGGGCTCCCTGTAGATAGCCTTCGTGGTCCCTGGGACCTAGTTTCTTCTCTGCCACGCAGGTCTGGCTTCCCACATCTGGAAATATAAGCAAAGAACTCTTTTTTTCTCTTTGGAGAAAAACACAGAAGTGGACCTAGGTGGAAAGTACTCTATTATTTATATAAGCATTTTCACAGCAAATCTAGTATCATTGCAGCTCTCATCATGCAAGGAAAGGCGCCTTACAAGGCAGCAAACTTACTGAGAGGCCTGTGATGCGCCCGACCCTGGCTGAGTACAGAGATACAAAAACAAAGGGACACTGTGTTGCCTCCATGGATGAGCTTATATTCCGTTTGGAGAGTTGGGCCCAGAAATAGAGAATTTCAGCATCATATGGCAAGAACTAAAGTATAGGTATACATAAAGTGTTGACAAAGGGTATGTAAGTAGAATTTGAACAGCCTCCAGTAAAGCATGGCTCACCATTCTCCAATTCCATTTAGAATAAAATAAAATAAAATGAAAAAAAAAAAAAGAGTGTTACTAAATAAAAATACCTAAGAAGTGGAAGGATTAGAGTTACCTGCATGTTTGGCTGATTTAGGTAAGCTGGCATGGAGGTCCATGGTGCTTGTGGATCTTAATCATTATTTGTAAAATATTGATGTTTTATTTACTGATTGATACATTTTATTACATACACAGGTGGCACTATTATTCTCAAAAACAGCACTCTATGAGTGAAATAAGTGACTTGTATATAGTTTTCTACAACTAAAAGATGTTTCACAAATATAAATACATTTTGTTAAAATTCTGCACCTGTCTCAGACTCAGAAGAACAGAATGTCCAAAGATTACGTAAAGAAAGGTTTTGAAGTACAAATACTTTTAACTGGTGAAAATGTAAGCTCCAAAATGGGGTCCTGGGTAGCTCAGTCAGTCCTAGGGTTTTGAGGTTGAGCCCCATGTCAGGCTCTGTGCTGGCCATGGAGCCTGCTTAGCATTCTCTCTCTCTCTCAGGGGCGCCTGCCACTGCGTTAAGTCCAAGTCGTACTGCGTTCGCAGTTGGTTTTGGCTCCGGTCATGGTATCAGGATCCGAGATTAAGCTCTTCAGCGGCAATCTCCCTGCTCAGTGGGGCATCTGCTTCAGGGTTCTTTCTCTCCCTCTCCCTCTGCCCCTCCTCTCCACTCTTGTGCACACACTCTCTGTCTTTAAAAAAAAAAAAAAAAAGTAAGCTCTAGGGAGGCAAGGGTCAGAATCTGCCTTTTTCGCTGCTGCACCTTGGCACACAGAACCATGTTGCTACACGATATATTGCCTAATGAATGTTTATTGCCTATGATTACAAGTCATACATTAGTATCATTTTAAATTAATACACACAGTTTTACTTCATCTCTGGAGACAGAAAGATTTATTGCCTAGAATGATGATATTGAGTGATAAAAATTTCACCTCTCAAATTTAGGTGTTCATCAGGTGTAGTATTTAGCATTTTAACCACGGTTTAAGTTATATTATTATAGGTCCCCTTATTCACATTCTTATTCCATTACTCTTCCTTCTCCCTCGTGCCACTGAAACTACCTAATGTGTATCGTATTTAATGTCTTTCAAGTAAAAAAGCCAATTGGGGGTGGGGGGAGGAAGTCAGGTAACTATATTCATATTCAAAGATGCTTTTCTGGGAAAAGTTGAGAGCAACATTTAGCCAGGCATATTTTCAGGAAACTATAGCAAAAGACAGCTACAGAACTTTGAATAATTTAAGCTGAAACCTAAAGAAAAGCGAAGGTGGGATGAGTGATAAATGAAATATACATGGCATCTGTTCTGACAAAGAGGAAGTGATACAACTATCAAAAAAATGGGAAACAAAGAGAGGTTAAGTGAAATGATATGAATAATTAACAAATCTTTAATTATTTAAAATCAAACAACATCAGTTAAAATGGATAAATACAGTGGTAGAAGTTTAAAGAATATACAGGTAAAGAATATTAATATTACAGAATTAATTTGGGTGATGAAGGGAGAGAAGATAACAGTTTTGTTTTTGCTTGTAATAGGAAATAAATTAGAATTAACAAAGGAATTCTGTATAGATATAGCAGCCATGACAAAAAAAGGCTATCCATACACATATATGCACAAAAAATGTAAACAGACAATACAGTGAAAGCCTTAAAATTACAGGAAGAGTGCAAATTACATAATATGACTTAGATAAAGTCAATGAAATGTGGTTTCCATAAATATAATTAGTCTCAATTCACCTATTTAAAAACTTCTATATTGTGTCACAAAGTAAAAAAACAACTCTGTTGCATATAAGTGTCACACTAAACAAAGCAGTTTCAAAATGTTAAAAATTTGATTAGTCAAATACCAAGCAAATGCAATACATCTTTCTCTATCAGACAAAGTGGAATTTGGGCTAAAAATTCTTAAATCAGACATAGGAACACATATTATTATGCCAAAATGTAAAATCATAATAGAGATGTAACATTTTAAGTATCTTTATACCAAGTAATTTATCAAAAATTTTTATAAAACAGAAATTAAAGAAGTACGAAAAGAAATATACAGAAACAATTATATGAGGAGGTTTGTATCTTTCATGTTCCAAGACATACCACATGAATAAAAATATGTAAGGAATAGAAGACTTATAGAATCAAATCAATGTGGTAAATCCAAGTGATACAGATCTAACATTATACCTTAACATAGAGAATATACCTTCTTTTCACCTGCCCATAGAAAATACACAAAAGTTGACCAAATGTAAAGACCACCAAGCAAATTTTAATAAATCTCAAATAAGTAAAATAATAAATATAGTATTCTTGGGAGAGGGCGGTTGGGTTATGGACACTGGGGAAGGTAATGTGCTATGGCGAGTGCTTTGAAGTGTGTCAACATAGCGATTCACAGACCTGTACCCCTGGGGCTAATAATACATTATATGTTAACAAAAATTTTTAAAAAATTAAACATAGTATTCTTGGATAAAAATTTAATAAAAGTAGAAATCAAAAAAAATTTTAAGATTTTATTTATTTGAAAGAGAGAGAATGAGAGAGAGAGAGCATGAGCAAGGTGATGCGACAGAGAGAGAAGCAGACCCCCCACTGAGCAGGGAGCCTGATGCAGGACTTAATTCTGGGACTCCAGAATCATGACCTGAGCTGAAGGCAGTCCCTCAACCAACTGAGCCACCCAGGAGCCCAGAAATCAAAGTTTTAAAAGTTAGAGAAAAAAATCTTCCTGACTAGAGATCTTAAAACTTTATCTTAAGAAACTGTTGATGCAGGGGGCAGTTCAAGTAGATATCTTGAATGAAATGGGTAATTTTCAAGGAAAATAGACTTACTAAAGCAGTCTGCAAGATATTGAAACAGGTGTAATTTCCATGGGAGGACGGAGAAAGTTGCAAATGAGCTAAACTCCCTTCCTTCCAAAGCCTTAGGTTCCAGTGCTTCTACAGGACACTTCTACCAAATGTTTAAGGAGCAGAATTGCTGCTGTTTAAACTTTCTCAGGGCATAGAAAAGTAAAAATGCTTTCAATTTTATCATGAAGCAATACAACAGTATTACTAGAATTCTTTAAAATAAACTATAGATCAGTTGATGAAAAAATTCAAGATAAATATTAGCAAGTAGTATTCAGCATCATGTATTAAGTAATTACACACCATGATAACATGGTTTTTTTTTTTTTTTTTTTTTTTTTAGAAATGCAAAGAGCTTCACTCGGGATATTATCAGTGTGACTTTGATCATATTTTATGTAGCAAAATATAAATATCTTATAATTTGCTCTAAGGTAACTAAAAATGCCTTTAACAAAGCTTCAATATCCAACTAAAAATATATTTTTTAAAAGATTTTATTTATTTATTTGACAGAGAGAGATCACAAGTAGGCAGAGAGGCAGGCAGAGAGAGAGAGAGAGGAGGAAGCAGGCTCCCTGCTGAGCAGAGAGCCCGATGCGGGACTCGATCCCGGGATGTGAGATCATGACTTGAGCTGAAGGCAGCGGCTTAACCCACTGAGCCACCCAGGTGCCCCCAACTAAAAATATTTTTAAAGTAAATTCTAATAAATATTTCTCTAAAATTAATATGGAAATTTATATACACACACTAGCATAGTTTTATATATATCAATATATATATGCTTATATATACTCACAAACATACCTATACACACTACATAAAAGTACGGATATCTACATTTTACATAGATTGATACCTATGTTATTGTGTGCTTATTGTATTATATAGGTATACATATCTAAAGTATTGCTATTCTATGCAAAAAGTAATAGTTTTACCTCCTCTTTCAAATTCTTAGAACTTTATTATTTTTCTTTAATGAATTGGCTAGTGTCGAAAGGACAATTTCCACCTAGTAGCAAAACTTCTCTGTTTTTTAAATTTGCAATTGGTTCTCTCTCTCTCTCTCCCTATATATATGTATATATGTATAAATGTATATATATCACATATTTACATATTAATTTTAAAGAAGTATTTGTTAGTATTTATTTTCAGAGTGTTTTTAGGTGGATATGGAAGTTATGTATATATAAATGAATATATATATATTTTATATATATAAACATGTGTATTTTAAATATTAAAAATTAAAATTAAAAATAGAACTACCATATGACCTAGCAAATATCCCTATAGATATGTACTCAAAATAATTAAGTGCAGGAATTTGAAGAGATGCTTGTACATCCATGTTCAGAGCAGCATTATTCACAAAAACAAATGATCCAAGAGTCCAACAACAGAAGCATGGATAAATGTGGCATATACAGACAATATATATACAGACAATACATCTTTAAAAAGGGAGGGAGTTCTGACACGTGCTACAACATGGATGAACTTGCGGATATTTTGCTATGTGAAATATCAGGAAGTAGAGAGTGGTTACCAGAGATTGAGGGAGGAAGGGAGAATTATTATTTCATGGGTATAGAGTTTCCGTTTCATAAGACAAAAAGAGTTGTGGAGGTGGAAGGTGGTGATGGTTGCACGACAGTCTGAACTGTACACCTAAAAATCTTTAGGAAGGTGAATTTCCTATTATGTGTATTTTAACATAGTTAAAAATAATAATTAAAAGGTAGTTCTGGAAAAGCTTGATAAATATCTGGAAAAAGATAAATTTGGATTTATATTTCTTACCATGCACCTGAATAAAATCCAAACAGATCAAAATTAAATGTAGAAATTAACATTTTAAGAGTGCTGGAATTAAATATGGGAGAAGTCTCCGTTGCTTTGGAGTGAGGATAAGTCTTTCCAGATAACACCAAAGTGAAGATGCCATAAAAGAAAAAGAGAACTTTAAAAACACAAACTGAAGGGGCGCCTGGGTGGCTCAGTGGGTTAAGCCTCTGCCTTTGGCTCAGGTCATGATCTCACGGTCCTGGGATCGAGCCCCACATCAGGCTCTCTGCTTAGCATGGAGCCTGCTTCTTCCACTCTCTGCTTGCCTCTCTGCCTACTTGTGATCTTGGTCTGTCAAATAAATAAAATCTTTAAAAAAAAAAAAAAACCCAAAATAAAAAAATAAATAAAAACACACACTGATGTCCAAAACTTTTACATGGCTTAAGAATAGTTAAAAAGCAAATAGCAACCTAGGTGTGAAATACTGAAACTCACTTCACAGGCTGATTTCCTTAAATATGCTAAAAGCTTTTCCTAGTCTTTCCTCCTTCTGCCCCAGGCTGCAAGGCCCCACACCTCATCACGCAACATAAAGTAGTTCAAGGAAGCAGTCAGTCTCCCAAAAGTTTTCTTGCTGTGTTATCTAGTTGTCAGGGGTGGTTACTCAATTGCACACTGCACTCTTCTTCTCAAGTTTTTGAGAGCTGATTTGGGATAAGACAGCTCAAGCCAGTTCACCTATCTGACAGGAATCTATAGTTAACATTTTATGTAAATTAATGACTATTCAATTTCAGTCAATTTTGGGGTTCCTCCTACTCTAGAGTTGTGTAAAAGTCACCAAGGTATGAAGAAAACTTCTCAAGTGAGGTTCAGTTGCCCAAAATGGTCAGTGCATTGCTTTCTTGGGACAGCACTAGATGTACTCTAATCTGTGGTGACCTTGGGCACCCGAGCCAGTGTCTAGGTTCCATGATGTACTATACTGCCTGTTCTTGAGGTCAAATCACCTTATAGGTTCTGGTCCCAGTAAAGGCCAGACAGACCTATAGTATTCAGGATGGCTACATCTCACTTCCCACTATCTGCTGTTCTGCCTCACTCTAGCCTTGGTCTTACTTTGTGACCTCCTAGCATAATTAATGCAACACCTCAAGCTCTGGGAAAATGAGAGCCAGAATTGAAAGTTTGAAAACTTGAAAATAAAAGTTTGTACAAAATAGAAGTTCAAAGCAACTATTGCTATGCTAACAGGAAATTTCACTAAGGCAAGGAATTATAAAAGGTCTTAGAATATGGGAATGTTTCGGGGGGATGCCTGGGTGGTTCAGTTGTTTAAGTGTCTGCCTTTGGCTCAAGTCATGATCTCAGGATCCTGGGATTGAGCTCCACGTGGAGCTCCCTGCTCAGTGGGGAGCCTGCTTCTTCCTCTCCTCCCCAGTTGTGCACTCTCTCTCTCTCTCTCTCTCTCCAGTAAATAAACAAAATCTTTTAAAAAAAAGAATATGGGTATGGGAAAATATGTAACACAAAAAATCAGTATTTTGATATACTAGGAAGACTGGACAGTGACATGCAGAAGAATGAAACTGGACCACTTTCCTACACCATACAGAAAAATAAATTCAAAACGGATGAAAGTCCTAAATGTAAGACAGGAAATGATCAAAATTTTAGGGAAAACAGGCAGCAACCTTTTTACCTTTGCTGCAGCAACTTCTTACTAGACACATTGAGTCTAGTAAGTCTAGTAAGGCAAAGGAAACAATAGCAATAATGAACTATTGGGACCTCATCAAGACAAAAAATCTTCTTCTCAACAAAGGAAACAATCAACAAAACTAAAAGGCAACCTATGGAATGGGAGAAGATATTTGCAAATGGCATATCAGCTAAAGGGTTAGCATCCAGAATCTATAAAGAACTCCTCAACCTCAACACCCCAAAAATAAATAATCCAGTTAAGAAATGGGCAGAAGATGTGAGCAGACACTTTTCCAAAGAAGACATACAAATGGCTAACAGACACATGAAAAGATGTTCACCACTCAGCATCAGGGAAATACAAATCAAAACCACTATGGGATACCACCTCACACCTGGTAGAATGGCTAAAACTAACCACACAGGAAACAACAGATGTTAGTGAGGATGAGAGAAAAGGGGACCCTGTTGCACTGTTGGTGGAAATGCAAGCTGGTTCAGCCACTCTGGAAAAAAGTATGGAGGTTTCCTAGAAGTTAAAATATAGTAATTGCACTATTAGGTATTTATCCAAAGGATAAAAAGTATTGATTCTAAGGGTCACATGCACCCCAGTGTTTATAGTGGCACTATCAACAATAGCTAAATTATGGAAAAAGCCCAAATGTCCACTGACTGATGAATGGATAAAGAGGTGGTGGTATATAAATACCATGGAATATTACTCAGCCATCAAAAGAATGAAATCTTGCCATTTGCAATGATGTGGATGGAACTAGAGTATATTATGCTAAGTGAAATAAGTCAGTCAAAGAAAGACAAATACTATATGATTTCACTCATATGTAAACTTAGGAAACCAAGCAGATGAGGAGTGCCTCGGTGGGGCAGTCCATTGAATGACTGACTCTTGGTTTCAGCTCAGGTCATGATCTCAGGAGTGAGACTGAGCCCTGTGTCATGCTCCATGATCAGTGTAGAGTCACTTGGGATTCTCTCTCCCTCTCCTCCTGTCCCTCCCACTCATGCTCTCTCACTACACTCTCTTTCAAATAAATAAATAAATCTTAAAAAAAAAAAAGAAAAGAAAAGAAACAAAACATATGAACATAGAGGAAGGGAAGGAAAAAAAATAAGAGAGAGGGTAACAAACCGTAAGAGACTCTTAACTATAGAGAACACACTGAGGGTTGCTGGAGGGGAGGTGGGTGAGGGGATGGGCTATGTGGGTGATGGGTATTAAGGAGGGCCCTTGTTGTGATGAGCACTGGGTGTTACATGTAAGTGATGAATCACTAAATTTTTCTCCAGAAACCAATACTACCAATATGTTAGCTAACTTGAATTAAAAAAAAAAAAAGAATACATGCACCAAAAATATTTGAATGCACTACCCTGCTATAAACATTTGTCTGAATCGTGGAGAAATGACTTAAAATCATGCTGAAGTGATTTTTAGAGCAGCTATTTCCTCCAGACTGTGAGTTTTGCACTTCCAAATGTTATCTTGATTTCTTATTGTCTTTTTTCCCTCTTATCCTTGTAATTATTTAAAGATTTTTTTTAATTTATTAATTTGACAGAGAGAAATCACAAGTAGACGGAGAGGCAGTCAGAGAGAGAGAGATAGGGAAGCAGGCTCCCCGCTGAGCAGAGAGCCCGATGCAGGACTCGATCCTAGGACCCCGAGATCATGACCTGAGCCGAAGGCAGCGGCCTAACCCACTGAGCCACCCAGGCGCCCCTAGCCTTGTAATTACTTAAACCTTTTCCTGACAACACTTGTTTTCAAGCAAGAAATTTGAGATAATGCCTTAAAATGGATTGTGAAAAATCATTACTGAGGTCATATTGGCCAAATTTAAACTCAGCATCTTATTATATTTCGAGGCATAGATAACTGAATATAAAAATAAATTGTGCAATGTATCTTACTACATCAAATGTTAGAGGTAGATTGTTAGACTGATTTTAGTAGAATTTAGTTGTTTGTTAAAATATGTTGCCAACAAGATGGGATTGGGAGGAAGCCAAACCATAAGTGACTCTTAATCTCACAAAACAAACTGAGGGTTGCTGGGGGGAGGGGGGGTTGGGAGAAGGGGGGTGGGGTTATGGACATTGGGGAGGGTATGTGCTTTCGTGAGTGCTGTGAAGTGTGTAAACCTGGCGATTCACAGACCTGTACCCCTGGGGATAAAAATATATGTTTATAAAAAATAAAAAATTAAAAAAATATATGTTGCCATATTCAAGGAGAGGTCATTGTAGGAGGCTGTCAATGTAAATAAAGTGGTGCAGCATTTTCTAGTTCTTTCATACATCATTTTAGCTTTATTGGGTTTATTTAGCTTTATTATCCCAAATATTGTATTATTGAGGGATTTTTTAATTGTAGTTTTACAGAATTTAGAAAAAAAGACTTTATGACTTACTTAAAAATTTCGGATTTTTTTAAAAGATTTTATTTATTTATTTGACAGAGAGAAAGAGATCACAAGTAGGCAGAGAAGGGGGGGAAACAAGCTCTCTGCTGAGCAGAGAGCCCAATGTGGGGTTTGATCCTAGGACCCTGGGATCATGACCTGAGCTGAAGGCAGAGGCTTTAACCCACTGAGCCACCTAGGCACCCCAAAATTTCTGATTTGTAAAAAAAATGATTTCATTCGGTTATGTTTATGGAATACATCACTGAAATCTAGAGAAGATTGACTCTCATACAAAAATCTGCTTTATTATAGTTTCTTACTTGACCTAGACTATACTTTGGAGAATTTGGGTAATTGTGAACTCAAACAATACCAGGCAAAAGTAACTTAGAGTCTTGTAGAAGCAAAATTAAGTTAATGAGAACATAAACCTCATCTATAAAAACTGAAGCCAAAATGTCTATATCTGGTCGCAAATTATCCAATTTAGCTGTCAACGTAGTCAATTAATGTGATGGCCAAATCCATACTTTTTTCTATTCACATGCTAATCAGCCTTCAGTGAACTAATAAATAGAGCAATGTCACATCATATTTACATGTGATGTTTTATTGTAGCTATTCATAAAAGTGATGCTTTTAAAAGTCAAGTCAGATCGTGTCATTCCCCTGCATGAATCCATTGAATGGCTTTGCATTACAAAGCAGAAGTCCATGTTTTACAGTAATCTTTAACATAATCATCGCCTTTTTCACACTTATCCTCTCTCACTGCATCTCTTAGTTGCTCTGGATTACCTTCTGGGCCCCAAACGAGACAGGATTGCTAATTTTTTTTAATATACCATATAAAATATAATAAATATTTATAAAATAAATATTTATTATATTTCATGTGTCTGTGGGTTGATTGGACAGTCCTTCTGCTGATGTCCACAGGGCTCACTCCTGTAACTGCATTTGGTTGGCAACAGGTACAGACAGCACGGGCCCAGCTGAGACAGCTGGGATGGTTGGATCTCTTTCCAGAGTCTTTCACCTTGGGCTTTTTCAGGCTATGGCAGTCTGGGCACTGTCCCAACAGGGGGAAGGCAGGAACCATTGGGCCTCTCAAGGCTCACACTCCAGGACTTGTCCAACATGACTTCATCTGCATTCTATTGGTCAGAGCAACTCCTAAGCCCAGCTCAGATGCAGAGTGAAAAAGAGCCGTACAGCTGACCACATCATGGCATCACCTCTGAAATCCGGTTCACTTCATTCCAATGTCCTACTTTTTAAACCAAATCACCCATCCTTCTGCATTGGCATCCACCTCTTTCAGACTTCCTGTCCCTGACCTCTCCATCTTCCCAGCCCCTTCCTAACTTTTCTTCTCTCTCAGTGCAAATGGCTGATGTCCTGGGCATCCTTTGTCTGCCCTCATCGTTTCTACCTAGGGATTTGAAGGGTGTTGCGCTGGCATTGGCAGTACTGAAATCATGCAGTCAGAGAGGAAGCACATTGACCAAATGGACTGGAAGATTGGCCCCACCTAGTCTCAGACCTCCGCTCTCAACTCCACGTGTCCGCCCTTTTCCTGTTCCTAGCCAATTCCTCTCCACTTCCCCCTTTAAAACTAGTCCAAACTCCACAGTTCCACACACACCTTACCTGAACCTGGTGTCTCACTCTTAGCAGACAGTCTTGTCTCTTACTGTTTTTTTTTTTTTTTTAAGATTTTATTCATTTATTTGATACAGAGAGAGAGAGATCATGAGCGGGCAAAGAGGCAGGCAGAGAGAGAGGGGGAAGCAGGCTCCTCGCTGAGCAAAGAGCCCAATGCAGGGCTCGATTCCAGGACCCCGGGATCATGACCAGAGCCGAAGGTAGAGGCTTAACCCACTGAGCCACCCAGGCGCCCCTCTTACTCTGTTAAGGAGGCAAAATCATTAGACATGATTACTCTCAACTTCCTGTTCCCAAACCAAGAGAAGTATCTTTCTCACATTTTTCCCTTCAGTCTCAAAGAATGAAGTTTTCCCTCGTGTAGTTCAAATCTCAAGCCTCTTCCTGTGCCTGTGATCCTAGACCTGCATGTGGATTCTGGGAATCTGAATTGAAAACATACAGAGTGACTGACTGGTGGCAGGGGGCAGAAGCCAAAATATAGGGGAAAAAGGCAATAAGGAGAAGACATGAGGAAGAGCAATTCATAAATAGCAATGGAGAGGAAGCAGACTGTGAGTAAATTGAAACAATGAAGCAAAGAAAAGGCGAATCAAGAGAAGGTGTTTGTCAGAGGCAAGAGCAATAGAAACAGAGGCAAGACTCGCCAAAGTTAGCATGATAGTCAAACACAGAAAAAGAGAGCTCCAGACCCACTGCTGAGCTGGAAAATACTCACATCACTTCCCAAACTCCATTCCTGTTTTTATGAGCCCAACTGTGTAGTGTTCCTGAAATCTTGCCAGACCCAGATGCTCAGATAAGGGTATTATTTTTATTATTTCTGCCTATATTCTTTAGCAAATATATTTTCAATAATTGCCCTTTATTGGTGGGAATTTGAGCATGAAGTAATTCCTTAGGAAACACAATCATAATGTTATGTTAAAGATAGAGGATGTTTTATTGTCTTTGTGCTGTGACTCATCAGCTTTGATGGGGAGGTTCCCAACTTTCTTTGGATACCTTTTGGATCTCCTCCTCCCTGAGCAACATTTTCAATTCCTTGTCTCTCTTAAAAGACGACCGTTTTTATGATGAAATTAAAAGGAAGCAATATAGACATAGTGACTATAGAAGCAAATCCTCAGTACCTCCTCTTGTGAGCATATATTCATTTCTAAAATCTTCAAATGAGGGAAAAGTGAGAACTTAATGCATTCATGTCCCATTGTAAAGGGTGGGTATCAAAATAAATGGTAGAATGGGGCTGCTTTTCATAAAATGCTTTCCAGAAAGTGCCACTCATTAGGATAAACATAGAAAAGCTACATGGTAACCATCTTACAGACTGCAAATGAAAGGAAAAATTTGAGAAGCAATATTAGCTGTTATATTGCTTTAGTTTAAATTCTAGCCACAAGTGTTATTCTAACAAATTTCAGGTTTATATTATCAGTAATCTTCAAGCATGATTCACCTTATTTTATGTTTTGTTACTAATCCAATCAAGATATTTGTTTATACTTTGCAATAAGAATTTGAGTAAATGTTAGACTGTATCTTTTCCATTATTCAAAAGTAAATCATTTAACAGTACTTGAGAAATAAAGAATAGAAAATTTTCCCAAGAGGGATTTTATTCTAGTAGCAGAGGGACTATAGTTCCTTTTTAGCAGAATCAAAGTCCTTTTTGATGACATCTGGTCATAGATTGGCCACTGATAATTCTTGATTCTCATTCTTCTGATGCTTCATATGTCAAAAATTCTGTCAACATAATTGCCTTTGCTTTGTCAATCAACAAATGAAATGACTATAGTATGTCAAGGTAGATGATATGAAGGTTCTTGTTAGGAACCCATAACACCAATTATATTCAGTATGACTTAGGTATGCATTAAAAAAGACTGAAGTATTTTAGTATACTAGATAATGTATCCCAACATAAATATTTGACATTAGAAAATAATTTGGTTAAAAATTATTTAAGTGTCAATGTCTTTGTCCACTCATCTCTGTAAATACTTAAAGTGTTAAAACATATGGAAATGACCAGTAAATATAATTCCAATCTAAACATTATAAAATGGTGTCCTATTCAGATTAGTAATTTTTTTTTCTTCCAATTTATTTATTTTCAGAAAAACAGTATTCATTTTTTTTTCACCACACCCAGTGCTCCATGCAAGCCGTGCCCTCCATAATACCCACCACCTGGTACCCCAACCTCCCACCCCCCCGCCACTTCAAACCCCTCAGATTGTTTTTCAGAGTCCATAGTCTCTCATGGTTCATCTCCCCTTCCAATTTACCCAAAAGCACATATCCTTCCCAATGTCCATAACCCTACCCCCCTTCTCCCAACCCCCGTCCCCCCAGCAACCCACAGTTTGTTTCGTGAGATTAAGAGTCACTTATGGTTTGTCTCCCTCCCTATCCCATCTTGTTTCATGGATTCTTCTCCTACCCTGATATGAGGAAGTGGTGATGCAACATGGGGGCTTAAGTGGCTCAGATTAGTAATTTAATACATTCTTATTATACACAAAGGAGTCTATTAGAAAATACTGGGGAAAAATAAAACTATAAATAATTCTTTCTCTAAAAGAGGACAATAGTATTCATTTATGTATATTTTATTCATTTTTAAATATATCAAATCATTCAGAAAGCATTTATTAAATGCCTGACATGTTTCCAAGGCTATATGTAATATACTATCTTCTAAGGTTTTATTCTAATGGGAAAGAAAAAATAGAAATGTAAAAAAAGTTGCTATAAAGTAAGATATGAAAACATAATAGAAAATACCATATTTGTTAGAAAAAACAATTACTTTAGGAGATTATAAAAGACAGTATTTATGGTTAGGTTACTAAGCAAAATCTTCATGGGAGTAGGTGGCATTTTGCTTGGCCATGCGGAGATGGAAGATAAAAAGGGCACTCCAGATATATATGTACCTTTCATTTTGCAAAGAAATTGATGTGGAAAGTTTGAAGTAAGTGAATTATCAGCAGATTGCCTGAAAAGATGTAAGTCCATTTTCAGTAAATCCAACATCTGGGCTATTTCAGGCACAAATTTTATATATATATATATATATATATATATATATATATATAATATATATAATAAGATATAAAAAGGCTATCTATATAAAGGTTATAAAAAAGATATTTAAAAATAAGTTTTGAAGATGGGTTAGGTCAGAATATTGAGAATTTTGAACACTGAACTAGATAGAGCATTTTATTTTATTCTATAGACAAACAGAAGTTCACTGACTTAATCAAAGTGGATTTCATTAAGACAATTTTGACAATATGTTTGAGGCTATTATTAAAAGTAATCTGGATGAGAAACATATCTGAAGTAGCAGAATAAGAAACTCTAAAATTTTACTCTTCCATAAAAGCAGTAAGGACAGTTGAAAATTGTCACAGTGAACTTTTTAGAATTCAATTACAAGGGATGTCTGGGTGGCTCAGTTGGCTGAGCCTCTGCCTTTAGCTTGGGTCATGGTCCCTGGTACCTGAGATTTAGTCCCGCATTAGTCTCCTTGCTCATTGGGGAGCCTGCTTCTCTATCTGCCTGCAGCTCCCCCTGCTGTGTTCTTTCTCTCTCTCTCTGACAAATAAATGGAATCTTTAAAAGCAAAACAAAACAACAATAACAACAACAATTAAAAAAACACAAGAAATAAAAAAGCACCCAGACTCTATGTGAAAAGGCTTATTTGTGTTAAAAAAAATTCCAAAATTAAGAATTCTAGAAATTAACTCAAGGCTTACAAAAATCTGAAGAATATTTTTCAAGAAACAATGGTTGTATGTTGGTAAGAATAACAAATTTTATGGTATTTTAACTTGCCCTACTCCCAGCCCCTTCTTTCCAATTCCATGATAGCCTCAAAGACCAATAACCTTGAAAATACAGTTGTTGTAAAAACCAACAGCCTAGCAGCCAGAGCAGAATGAGTTTGGAGATCCCCTAAAGTCTCATGCTCAGAAAATTGTCTCTATTTGATCTGTTTGGAAGCCCCAGAAAAGGCTCCACTCTAAAGGTTTTTCTTTATCTGAGCTGATCCAGAGATTGCTTTGTACACATTCCAAAACCCTATGGCATTTGTCAAAAATGACGAGTAATAATCACTGAATTTTATGACTGCCTTCAATGAAGATTCCAGCTGGGGTAACAGGAAGCTGAAAACAAAAACAAAAACCTTAAAGTTAAAAATTTGGTTAAGATATGTCCATGGAGGAATTTGAAAGCTCTTAAATTTTCTTGGGAACCTAGAACGTTATACCTACAATCAAGGCTATGAACATGCTAAGGAAAGACCTGAGAAGGCTCTAATCTCTCATGTCTGGCTGACCTTGAGACTTGGTGAATGTGAAAAGCAAAGGCAGGAATAGAATTGTAAACTGCTTGCTGGAGTGTTGAAAGGCTTCTCCAGTGGACAAAGGCCAGAAGACATTGATTCAAGGTATTTAAGGATATCTGTCCAACCATTAGCTGACTACTAAAGTAACCAAGCAAAACATCAATGCCCACATATCTACAGACTTTACAAACTTAGCTGAGAAAATTGCTACACAAATAAACAGCAGCAATAATAATGAACAGTGACAACAACAAATCCTGGTTTGGCAGAGAAGGGTTCGGAGTTCCAGAGCTGCCACATTATTATTTGATTGTTTAGTTTCCAACACAAAATTATGAGGCATGCAAGAAAACACTAAATTACTAAAGCTTCTACCCAGAAAAAAAAAATAGTCAATCAAATTTGAGCCAGAAGTAGCCCAGATGTTGAATTTACTCAAAATGAACTTTAAGCCATTATAAATATGTTGAAAACTATAAAGGAAAGCATGTCTAAATAATTAAACAGAAGTAAGAGAACAATGTACCACCAAATATCAATGAGATAGAAATTATTTTTAAAAGGGCCAAGTAGAAATTCAGGAGTTGAAAACTACAATAACTGGAATGTAAAAATTACCAGAAGGGCTCAACAATGGATTTTTGAGCTAAAAAAAAAAAAAGTGCCCTAGAAGAGAGATCATTTGAGACTATTCACTCAGAAACAGAAAAAAAAAAAAAAAGGGTAAAAAAATATAAATAGAAATTCAGATTATATACATGATCTGGTTGGATTTAAAGCAGGAATCTAAAGTTGGTTTAATACATGAAAATAAATCAATGTAATACAACATATTGACAGAATAAAGGACAAAAGCAGACAACCATCTGAGTAGATTTAAAATAAAATTATTTGATGAAATTCTTACCCTCTCATGATAAAAACATTCAACATACTGGAAATAGAAGAAAACATCCTCACCCTGTTGTGTATATCTATGGAAAAGTCACAGCTAATGTCATATTTAATGGTAAGGACTGAATATTTTCCCCCTTAGATAAGGAACAAGACAAATTTGTGTACTCTCACCACTTCTATTCAACACTGCACTGGGAGTTCTTGCTAGGGCAATTAGTCAATGAAGAAAATGAAAAAACCGAAATGCCAGGAATCCAGATTGGAAAGAAAGAAGTGTGTGTGTTGGAAAGAAAGAAGTGTGTGTGTGTGTGTGTGTGTGTGTTTGTTGTTGTTGTTGTTTTTTAATCTACATATGACATGTGGGAAATCTGAAAGAATCCATGAGAGAACTATTCGAACTAATAAATAATTCAACAAGTTTGCAGGTCCAAGATCAATATAAAAAAATCAATTTTATTTTTACATACTAGCCATGAACAATTAGAAAAGGAAACTAAGAAAACAACCCTATTTACAAACCGTAAAAGAATGATATGCTTAGGAATAAATTTGACAAAAGGAGTATCAGACTTGCACATACAAAACCACAGAACACATCACTGAAAGAGATGAAAAGATATCTAAATAAACTGAAAAACATCCCAAGCCCATGAATTGGAAGACTTAAGTTGTTCAGATTGAAAAACTCTGAATTGACCTACACTTTCAGTGGAAATCCTATCAAAATTCCAGGTGTTTTATTTGTTTTTGCTTTTGTTTTGGAAATTGACAGGTTTTCCTGAAATTTATATGGAAATCCAAGGGACTTAGAATAGCAAAAACAAGTTAAAGATTTCACATTTCCTGATTTGAAAGCTTACTACAAATCTACAGTAATCAAGAGTAAGTACTAGCATAAAGTTCTGTAGAATAGTATTGAGAAATCAAAAATAAACCCTTACAGAAAAGCAATCTGACAGTTTTGAAGGGGCGGGGGTGTGGGAGGTTGGGGGAACCAGGTGGTAGGTATTAGGGCACGGATTGCATGGAACACTAGGTGTGGTGCAAAAACAATGAATACTGTTAAGCTGAAAAGAAATAAAAAAAATTTTTTTAAAAATAAATAAACCCTTACAGTTACATTCAAGTGATTTTCACAAAGGTGTCTAGACAACACAATTGGAGAAAGAAAAGTACTTTCAAAAAATTATGATGGGACGTCAAATGGATATCCATACTGAACAGAAAAAAGTTTGCTACCTCATACTACATGCAAAAATGAACTCAAAATGGATTAAAGACCCATATGTAAATTGCTAATACCATAAAACTTTTAGAAGAGACATTGCAGTAAATCTTTGCAACCTTATATGGATAATGGTTTTTAAGATACACACCAAAAGTTCAAGCAACAAAAGAAAAAAAAAAAACAGGTAATTTGCCTTTCTAAGATTGAAAACATGGCAACAATATATACTATTACTTAATATTTTATTGAAAGACAATCTGTATAATCAGACTTTTAAAAAAGATTTTTGTTTATCTATTTGACAGAGAGATAGAGAGAGTACAAGGAAGCAGAATTGCAGAGGGAGAAGCAAGCTCCCTGCTGAACAGGGACCCTCATGTGGAGCTCGATCCCAGGACCCTGGGATCATGACCTGAGCCAAGGGCAGTCGCCTAACCAACTGAGCCACCCAGACATCCCCAGATTTTTTTTAAAAAGGAAGAACTAAAACCATACAAAGAATGAATAGAAAATAGAAAAATGTTCTTATTTTTATACTTAATGCTAGCCAAAAGGCCAAAAGCCAATTAACTTTTCTATTTTTAAATGACATGTTTGTCTAGGTAGGCATAGATTTGTGTACATTATAAAAATTCTATAAAGAACACCTAGACCTAATATGTGCATTCACTAAAATCACAAGACATTATAGTGTAAGTGCCTGATATTAAGCTTTTTTGTGATAATGTAAGTGCTTGATATTAAGCTTTTGATTACCAAGGCACTCATTTCAAAGACATCCTTGTCAAATACACATATTGCTAGTTGTAAGACATAGATACTAACAAAACAATTAAATACAAAACCAGGCTGCCCCACCATGAAGTTCCCCTTTTAGAAAGCCCTGGATGATCTAGATAACTGATCACCTGGGTGACTCTGCTTTTCCCTTTCTGTGCTCTAACTCCCACTCTTTTGCTTTAAATTTGTCAGTAAAGAGTCAACTCATTAAACTCTAGGCACCTCACCCTTTATCCATTAAAAGCAGAGTTCTGGATTCGTGCTCCCTCTTTCTCTCTCCATGACTTCTTGTGAGGTCCTCAGGTATTCCACATATCCTCCAGGACCTGTGAGTAATGAATCTTGTTCATACAGGTGTCCCAGCAGTTTTTGCTGAGGTTACTACTGCAATAATAAAAGAACCACAAGGGCTGGTTTAGCCTCAACATTGACTTCTGTTGGAGAAATGTCTATGGGAGCTTACCACAAGTGGTAAATGCCTCAGGCATTTCTAGCCCATAGCATCATTATCAGTAGACTGAGACCCAACACAGTAGATATACATAACATAAAATGACAGGAAAAAAAATCAACTGAATTTCTATATACTATATATGAACACAACAACACTGATATTAAAGACACAATGCCATTTAAAGTCACTCAAAATTAAATGAAGCACTCAAGAATAATCCTAACAAAATATATACCATTCTTGTATATTGAAAATTATAATTCACCATAAATGGAAAGACATATCATGTTCATGAGTTGAAAGACTTAATATAGTAAGGATCTTGATTCTCTTTTAATTGATAAATAAGTTTAACATAATTCTTGTAAAAATCCCAGTAAGATTTGTTGTGCATATTACATAAGATTATTTTTAAATTCCTTAGAAAAATAAGGGAATTCACATAGTTAAAACAATTCTTTAAAAAAAATGGAAAAAATAGCCTAATTTCAGGATTTTGTATATCCTTGCATTATATAAGACTCTGGTGGTATTGGCAGAGGGATAGACACACAGATCAATTAAACAGGATAGAGAGCCCTGAAATCACTCCATACAAGTATGGTCTCCTAAGTTTTGACAAAGTTACAAAAGCAATCACTGGAGGACAGATAGCCTTTTAAACAATGGTGTTGGAACAATTGGTTTGTGCTGGGGAAAGAAAACAGGAACCTCTACATATAACTCACGCTTTATAGAAAAATTCACTCGGGGTGCCTGGGTGACTCAGTCATGTAAGCGTGTGACTCTTGATTTCTGCTTAGGTCATGATCTTGGGATGAGATTAAACCCCTCATCAGGCTCTGTGCTTAGCATGGAGTCTGCTTCAGATTCTTCTCCCTTTCCTTCCAGCTCTCTCTCTCAAATAATAAATAAAATCTTAAAAAAATAAAAAAAAAAGAGAAAAATTCACTCAAACGGATAACAGGCTTAAATGTAGAATATAAAATTATGAAGCTTTTAACATGACTCTGGAGAAAATCTTCAGAATTTGTGGTTAGGCAGCAAGGTCTTGATACCATAGGCAAAATCCATATAAAGAAAATTTGATAAATTGAACTTCATCAAAATACTTTTGCTCTGTGAATGACCCTATTAAAAGGATGAAAAGACAAGCTACAGACTGGAAGAAAATATTTACACAACATATATTCGACAAAGGCCTAATATCTGGAATAAACACAGAACTATTAAAACTCAACAGTAGAATAAACAAACAAGCAAATAAGAAAACCAAAAACCAACCTAATTAGAAAATGGGCAAAAGCATGAAAAGACATTTCATTGAAGAATATGTGAAACTAGTAGAATGTGTAAAAATGGTAGGGCTGATCTAGAAAACAACTTGACAGTTTATTTTAAAAACTACACATACAATGAAGAAATTAGAAAAAAATTATAATGACACAAAAACCTATAAATGAATGTTGAGAGCAGCTTTCTTCATAATAGTCCCAAACTTGAAGCAATCCAAATGTCCTTGGTGAAAGATTAGACAAACTGAAACATCCAAATTATGGTATACTAATCAGCAATAAAAAGGAGCAATGTATTGATACACAAAACAATTTGAATGAATCTCTAAATTATGCTGAGTTTTAAATGAGCAAATATCCAGATATTATATATGATTACATTTACACAACATTTTTGAAATGACAATTATAGAATGGAGAACTAATTATTGGTTTTCTAGGATTTAAGTAAGTAGGATGGGATGTAGGAGGGAGATAAATCTGTGTGGCTACAAAATTTAAAAAAGGCAAAATGAGTAATCCATAAGATATCAGCATATTAATTATATCAGAGTCAATACGCTGGTTGTGATATCCTACTATTGTTTTGCAAGTTGTTTCCATTGTGTCAACTGAGTTAAATGGGATTTTTTTTAATATTATAATATTATATCTTACAAGAGTATGAGAATCTATAATTATCTCAAAATAATAAATGAAATTTAAAAACCTTGGGTGTTAAAAACACGAGAAAGGAAATAACAGAAGAAATACTTTGCAACACAGAATAGATGAAATTTGGTTGTAGGAAAGAAATGGAGAGAGGTTACCTTTATTGTTTATTATTTTTTGGTAAGATTGTGCTCTATGACATTCAAAATATAATAATTATTGAGTATCTACTTTTTTAAAGGCACTGAGTCCTACTTTAAGAGTATTGTGTTTTATGGTTATATTTAAAGCAAATGCTAAAAAATTTTTGTATAGCTTAAAAATCAACATTGTTTTACTTAACCTCTATCTTTTCTAAGGTCTGATAATGGTTGATTAATAAATGTATTGTTTTGTATGAAAATTTTAGGTTAATCATAATTCTTAGAGTTAATAGTATCCATTTATACCTTCTCAAATAAATGGACTCTTACTGTTATAATAAAAGCAGTCAGACTTTGCCTGGTTTAATTGACTTGGATAGCACATGAGAAATTATTTCAGTAAATGTAATTGTAACTCTTCTGTCCAAACTGGGAAATTGCTTCTAAATGAAACAATCATTACACATGCTGACCATGGCAAATGATTGGGTTGTTACTATGGGAAAAGCAATTGCAACAATTAACCAAGGCTACCAATCGCAGTAATTAATTGTCAGAACTGAAGCTCTCTTGCTGAGGAAAAGGTCAGAATGTGAAAAGCAAAAACAGGAATACAAGTGAAATCACAGAGTCGTATGAAGACTGATGTCAACTTGAAACAGGCTTGTAATTAAACATTTAAAGGATGCCCCAATAGGGCATATAAGTCTGAAATTGATCCCAAACCAGGAGATATGTTCTCAGTAGGGAAAGATTAAAAAAAAAAACTCAAGTGAGTTCCAAAAACTAGGGTATCTGAACAGACCCTTCATGAAAGCAGGAGGCCCTCCAAAAGTTTGGCAGAAGGTAGGACTTACAATCTCGGGGCAATATTTAACAAGAATACCACTTACCTCACTTCCTGACCTTGAGAGACATGGTTTATGATAGAATAAAGCAGCCTATTGTTGAGTAACCTATAAGGAAAGTAGTGTCCTTAAGAGAAAATAATTGAAAGCAAGAACATTTCCATTTTGCTAAATATAGAACTTGAATTTCATAGAGAAGACATCTGGAATTAGAAGGCACATGAAGGCAACACTAAAAAAAAAAAAGAGTATGGGTGATAATCTGATCAGAAAGAAATGAAATTTTGGTGATGACTGAGGTGAACAGTGCCACCAGGCATGGTGGCAGATGAATGGGAAGTGGACTTTGTGCTGTTGTCCGTTAGCTACCCCAAGACTGTGGCAGCTTATAAAAAGGTGACTTTCTGAAGGTTGCTCATGTAATGATGTTTATAGTTGGTAGTCATCTGTCAAAGACATAACATTTTATAGGCAAGAAATAGAAACGTTTTTATGTGAGTTCATTCATTCAGCTTGGTGCAAGACATTGCACCAGGTACTGAGGATTTGGATGTAAGCAAAACAGACAAAACCCTTACCTTCAAAAAGCTTGCATTCTAGTAGGAAGGAGCATATCAAGGGCTACTTGGTGTCCCTAGGTAAGGTTTCTGTGTATGTTTATATCACGGGTATACATGTACACGTATGGCAGTGAGGGGATATTATCAAACGGAGGAGTTCAGTAATGCCTCAAATGAAATAGTAAAAATATATAGCAGTGTTCTAGAAAGAATTCAGAAGAATTCTTTCTAGGCCCAGGAGGTGTTCTTTTTAATTTAATGTAATATAATTTATTTTAACTTTATTTAGTTCAATTTATGTTAACTTATTTTATCTCTCTACCTCCTTACAACATCATATAATCTAGTCTAATTTCTGAGCCCCTGAATTGAAACCTGCCCTTACTTTTGTGTCATTTAATTCCTGGTTCAATTCAACCGGTACTTGGGGCCTAAGCTTTCATATTTTTCATGCTTCCACAAGCTGTCTTTTTCCACTGCTGTCTATCTGGGTTCCCCCATGTTTATTTATACCCCTGCCTGAACTTTGTTCTTAATCTTCTATTCAGTTCTAGGTTCCAGGAATTTGTCTCCTAGATTCCAATTTTATCCTAATTTTCCGAATTAGGAACTGGCTCACATCTATTGAGGACTCGACTAAAAATAATACAGATATTTATAATAAATAATCTACTAAATGATAAAACATAAACACGTTCAAATTAATAATCTTTCCTTAATTCATCAAGATTCTTCACTTTGGACTGATACTAAATAGATATAACTTGCCATAGGAATTTGTCTCATGACTTTTATTTGAATTAGTTAATGAATTTGATGCTTCAGAATGCCACTGTTATTTCCAAAATTCTTTCTCAAACTTTCTCAGGAAATCAGTGCTAATGGAAAAAGAAAGAAAGAAAGAGAAAGAAAGAGAGGGAAGGAAGGGGGTATTAGAAGGAAAAAAAGAAAAAAAAGAAGGAAAGAAAGAAAGAAAAAAGAAAGAATTTTCTTCCTTAAATCATAAAGTATAATTTACAGTGGTAAAAAGTCTTGACAAATCACAGGGTGAACCAAGGCCCTTGGACAAGATAACATCAGAGAATTATGCTACTGTCCCTTTGATTATTCTCATAGCCATGGTGATAGAAAAGGGAGGGAATTTTGGAGAAGTAAGGAAATTCTAATATTCCTGCTTATAAATCTGAATTTATTTATTAGTGAATATTTATTAGTGAATAAGTCAGATGCCCACATGTCCAATAATATCTCTTAAGATTCATCCAGCCAGTAAGAGTTTTAATTCTTTCAAGTTATCCAAAACTCAAAAATGTCCAGAGCTACTAAAATGGGGGGTGGGTGGGATGTGGGTAAAACCCGCATCTACATGTAGCATCTATGTTTGAAGTGAAAAGCCATCAGATCTTTCCATGTTGTTCATTTTTGCTAGGCTTGGTATCACACTTGTAACATATCAAAGAGGCAGGATGGCGGACATATAAGTGGTATTTAAATGTATCAGCTGCTGTCAGGGAAGAGGAAATGTAACAATGGAATGGATGAGTGGGGACCTGGGCAAGGCTTCAAAATGGGAAAGAAAGAACAGGTGCATGTGTCAGGGAAAGCCTAAAAATTGCATCTCAACTTATGACTGTTGTTGGCAAGGCAGAGAAGAAACATCCATTCTCTGCCCTGATGCTAAGCACCATTCTTTACTAAAGCTTAATAGAGTATGGCAGGTGTGTTCTGATTTGCAGAGTAAGAAAAGTTTTCACACATGCAAGTTATGTGGATACTGGGGAGTCATCAATGTCCTAATAATGTCACACAATTCATGTTATCAGTTTCCTCCACTGAATTCTATTACCCTACTGAATTAAGTCAGAAAGTGTTAATGTGGAGAAAATCTGTCAACAACTGTCTGAAAACATTAGTTGAGTATGGGGTTAGAGAAACATCGAGGCCCTGTTGTGTGGTAGATGTACTATTTCAATAGTACATGAATACGTATGCATGACCAATCCATTCTAATGCAGCCCAGTAGGAGAATTATGCCACTTTTTAAAATCAAACACATTTTAATTTCTTAAAGTATTGGAAGGTTCATGTTGCTTTCATGGCTGATAGGGATTACTGTGATTGTCAGACTAGAGAAGGATACATATTAATCAAGAAGAGTTAGAATATTATCCCGTGGACTCAACTACTTTCTCTGTCAAAAGTCAGTTTTATTCTCCACGTATAGAGAGGAAATGTGCATTTTTTTAAAAGATTTTATTTATTTATTTGAGAGAGAGAGAGACAGTGAGAGAGAGCATGAGCGAGGGGAAGGTCAGAGAGCGAAGCAGACTCTCCATGGAGCTGGGAGCCTGATGTGGGACTCGATCCCGGGACTCCAGGATCACGCCCTGAGCCGAAGGCAGTCGTCCAACCAACTGAGCCACCCAGGCGTCCCGGAAATGTGCATTTTATTGGAATCTCGGAAGAACTGGTTTTATTTGGGATTCTGTTCATCAGGATTTCATTAGAAATATATTTTGTTTGCTTGTTCTAGCACATGCTTATGTATTTTAAAAGCATTTATTTACTTATTTGAGAGAGAGAGCATGAGTGGGGGCAGTGAGGAACAGAGGGAGAGGGAGAAGCAGACTCTTTGCTGACTGGGGAGCCTGATGCGAGCCTTAATCCCAGGACCCTGGGATCATGACCTGACCTGAAGTCAGATGCTTAATTGATGGAGCCTCCTGGGCACCGGTGTTTTAACACGTACTTATTGAGCACTCACTATAGGTCAAACCATTCTATGTGCTTTAACAAATCTTCACTCGCTTAATCCTCATTACCATTTTATAAGGCAGGCAAAACTATTCCCATTTTATTCTTGGGGAAATTGAAGCCCTGAAAGCTTGAGTAACCTCCCAGATTCAGATAGCCAGCCTATGAGCTGCATAGGGCATCTTCAAAGATCCGTATCTATAGTATGTGATCATTACCACAACATTACATGCCTTAGTCCTTTTATTTCTTTTGCTGTTGTGATATTCAAAGATTTGAAGTATCTTGGATAGTGACCGAGAGGGTATTATGCTAATTGAAGTAAGTCAGACTGAGAAAGACAAATATTGTATGATTTCACTCCTTTGTGGAATCTAAAAAACAAAACAAATTAATAAACAAATGAAAAAAGAGAATCAGCCCTATAAACACAGAGAATAGACTGACTGTTGCCAGAGGAGGAAATGGGTGGAGGGATGGGCAAAATGAATGAAGAGAAGTAAGAGATACATATGGGCTTCCAGTTATGGAATGAATAAGTCACAGGAATAAAAAACACAGCAGAACGAACGTAGTCAATGGTATTTTCATAGCGATGTAACAGGACAGAAGGTAGCTGGACTTAGTGATGAGCATAATATAATGTTTAAAGTTGTCCAGTCATTATGTGGTACACCTGAAATTAATTTAGCATTGCATTTCAACTATGTTTAAATAAAAAAATTTTAAAAAATTTAAAAAAATTGAAATGGATAAACGAATAACAGAAATTTTAAAAAAACTGGGTCAAAAGGAAAAAGATTCTACGTGTCTTTATTAACTTTAGAGCCAACATTAAAGCATGACAAATTGGAGAAACAATGGCTTCAGGTTCTAGTTCAATGTGAACTCAATGTATAGCATAACTGCTAAAAAGTACATTTTCCAGCTTAAGCTACCTGAATGGTATCCACATAACAGTAATTACTAGCTTAGGTGGGTCCTGTACTACTTGGATCACAAGTGGAATATGGTGCTGAAAGAGTGAGTGCTACCCTTAACTGGATTTTGACTAAGATGTTTGTTTACATTACGTACACCATTACGTACACCTGTACTGGCTTAGGTCCTGATGCATATAGTGTGGGGGTGTTACCTAAAAGAATGGTAGCATACCTTGAAGGTATGTGAACATGGAAAATGGGGGCGAAAGGACTGGTGGGGATAAGTACTGTTGGCATGATGCCTATTTTTGAATATTAGAATGCCTACAGCATAGGGAGTAAACTTGTCCTTGCTTACTCCAGAATTGAAGGGCAAAAAGAAGAGAAAGAAAGTTTAGGCTTAACAAATGTTTAAATTTTTCAGAGCTAAAAAAAAAAAATTTTTTTTAATAAATAAATTCTTCAGAGCTGATCAACAGTATCCCTGGAAGTGTTCCAGGTGGGAGATCACCTGATTTGGGGCCATGACGATGGGTGATACAGAGGGTATTGCTGCATGGGCTGAGAGGTCAGGCTTGGTCACATTGGCTACATTTCTTCCAACATTAAGATCGTATGGCTTTTTAGGAAAGAATCTGCATAGGATTTAGAAGTTTAAAACAGGATGTAGGGGCGCCTGGGGGCCTCAGTGGGTTAAAGCTTCTGCCTTCAGCTCAGGTCATGATCCAGTCCCGCATCAGGCTCTTGGCTCAGCAGGGAGCCTGCTTCCTCCTCTCTCTCTGCCTGCCTCTCTGCCTACTTGTGATCTCTGTCTGTCAAATAAATAAATAAAATCTTTAAAAAAATTAAAAAAAAACATAAAACAGGATGTAAATTCCTGAGAACCCCTTTTGCCAGATTCATCTTGCTCAGTGCTCACCATGTGATGACCTGCCATGTACCTTAAACTACAGCCTGTGAGGCTTCCTAAAATCAGCTTTCACTTCCAAAAATTGGAGAGCTACAATAAAGGTCAAAGTCGGTAGAATCTTCTAGTACAGAGTTTTTCAACTTCTGAACTATTGACATTTGGAGAATTCATTGTTTGGGGAGGTCGTCAGGGGGGCTATTTAACAGTATCTCTAGCCTTGACCCATAAAATGCCAGTATCTTTCTCCCCTGATCCCTCAAGTAATGACAACCAAAAAAGCCTCTAGATATTGCCAAATGTCCGGTGGAGAATAAAATTGTCCCAGATTGAGAACCAGTGTTACAGTATTATTAAAAAAACTAGGTATAACAAATTTTAGAATTCTGTGAAAAAAATATTCAGTATAACTAAGAAGGGAAAAATGAGTAAGAAGCTAAGATGTATGCATAATTCTGAGTTCAGTAATTCAAGACTGTTTTGTTAAAAGCAATACTATTAAATGCAATTTCACGGGGGTATTTTAAGAAAAAAATTTTAATTCCATGAATCACTAAGAAGTTTGTTTTTTTTTTTAATTCAGCATTCAGTTAATATGTCTTCACTGTTGATTAAATGATTCAATTCATTCAGACTCCTTAAATCATGTCCAGTATATAATAATCAGTATATGACAATATGAAAATTTTCAAACTTCCAGTGAATATGTTTTTGTATACTCTTTTTAATGATAGATGTATTGTGAAAAATATTGTCTTGGGGCACCTGGGTGGCTTCATCAGTTAAGCATCTGCCTTTGGCTCAGATCATGATCCTGGAGTCCCAGCATCAAGCCCTGTGTTGGGCTTTCTCATCTGCAGGTAGTCTGCTTCTCCCTCCCCCTCTAATCTTCCCCGCTCTCGTGCTCTCTTTCTTCTCTAATAAATAAATAAAATCTTAAAAAAAAATTATGTCTTGTATTATGGTTTGTATTTCAGAAGCACATGTAATACCGGATAAGCACCCAATATATATTTGTGCATAAATTAATTGAACAGATGTGTAAATAAATGAATGGATATCTTTTTTTTTATCAGTATACTGGTAGATACATACCACATCTTCACGATATGCAAGGAATGATAATAGGTTTTATATTTGCAAAATATTTGATAAAATGCTTATCTGAGATAATATAAGAGGAAGATAATGTCTTTAATGAGTCTGTTCAGGTGAACAGGTTGGACAACGGAATAGTAGTAGCATGAATTAAATGTTATTTATAGGAATGACATTTGAAAAATAAGAAAGAATTAGCAAGGGGCACCTGGGTGGCTCAGTGGGTTAAAGCCTCTGCCTTCAGCTCAGGTCATGATCCCAGGGTCCTGGGATCAAGCCCCACATCAGGCTCTCTGCTCAGCGGGGAGCCTGCTTCCTCCTCTTTCTCTGCCTGCCTCTCTGCCTACTTGTGATCTCTGTCAAATAAATAAATAAAATCTTAAAAAAAAAGAAAGAAGTAGCAAATTTTCTAGCAGGAATAAAAGGACATAGAGAGTTCAGGAATCTTATACTTGTCAATTTGGACAGAAAAGTTCTCAGCACAGCTGAATAAAACTTGGATTCTACAAAATGGATCAAATAAAGGGTTTAAGTCTGCATGCCATTAAATTCTTTAAGTTTAGATGTTCAATAATAGCTCAAGGAGAAAAGGTAAAAGTTTTAGTCATGTCATGAACACCTTAGAGAATTAAGATACCTATAATTAAATCTAGAGAGAGAGGCATGTATCTAAAAGAATTACAGTACATAGTTGACTATTAAATAGATAAGAATACAATTAAGCTTTAAAAAGAGTTTGTTTGAAAGAGAGGGAGAGAGAACTTGAGTGATCAGGGGAGGGGCAGAAGGAGAAGGAGAGAGAGAACCTCAAGCAGAGACCAGCTGAGTGCAGAGCTCAACTCTGGGCTTCATCTCAAGACCTTGATATCATGACTTGAACCGAAATCAAGAGTTGGAGGCTTAACCGACTAAACCACCCAGATGCCCCAGAATATGACTACGTTTTTAAAAGAGTTAAAGACTTAGTATGCTGACTAAAATATCAACAGAGTGAACTAAAAAATAATGTGACTATTAGATATTTAAAATGGACTTTGGGACCCAGTCTTCTAGAGACAGGAGGCCAACTGAGAAATCTGCCCAGCCCCAAAGATGTAGGCATGGAGTTAAGGAATAAGAATAAGATGGTCCAGTCACCTGAAAAAGCTACTCCTAGGGAGTAGACTAGGAGCTCAATGAATGACCACTTCCCCCAACCCACTTCCAAGAGTAGGGGCTCCTTATCAGGATTGCTAACTGTCTGTAGCACTAGAATAGTTCTGTTTGGTCACTATTATGTATTTCCTCATTCAGTACTTACATAGCGTTTATTAGGGACAGATAACTTTTCTTTTTCTCTGATTTTCAAATCAAGAAAACACACACTGGACTTAATACAAATTATTTCAAAGCAATGGACTTTGAGTTGAGTTGACTAAAAATCAGATGGAGCTTTTGGGTTTTCTTTCTCCTAGGATAAGTAGGTATATGTTGCATGTAGAAAAGTCAGTGACCTGAATATTTATAACTCAAAGGGTAGGTTCTCTTCGTCATTTGGGCTATTCACAGATGTTCAGTATTTTATTCCAGACATGTGGTAGTATTGGAATTATCTGCCACTTGAAACCAGACATTCCTTGTGGCTTGCTTTGACCAATAAAACATGAATGGAATTGTTATGTGTCACTTCCAGGCAGAAGTATTAAATCCCAGAAGATCCATGCCACATTCTCTTGTACTTAATTGTGTAATCATGGAAACTTGTGTCAATATGGTACCTCCAACAATCTTGCCAAACCACAGAGGGCATGTAGCAGGGTTAAGAAGTAAATTTCACAATTCCAAACCACTGAAAGCTTTCTAGTTGTTGGTTTTCACAGCATAACCCAGTATGTTTTGACTGACGCCACTATGAATTTTTTTTAAGATCTGTGAAGTCATTGAATGTTTCTACAAAATTCTATAAAAACCTGGTTATAATGATAAAATTAGGATATAAATAAAAGCTATAAAGAGGGTATAAATAAAAACTACATTTTCTTTCATGTTTTTCAGTTACTTCCATTCTAATTTCTTTTCAGGATTCTTTCTTTCTTTAAAAAAAAAAAAGATTTTATTTATTTATTTGACAAACAGAGATCAGAAGTAGGCAGAGAGGCATGCAGAGAGAGAGGGAGGAAGCAGGCTCCCTGCTGAGCAGCGAGACCAATGTGGGGCTCGATCCCAGGACCCTGAGATCATGACCTGAGCCGAAAGCAGAGGCTTTAACCCACCGAGCCACCCAGGTGCCCCTCAGGATTATTTCTATTGATTACTGTATTATAAACATTTTTGTCAACTTTTTTTTTTAAATTTTTAATTTTTTATAAACATATGTTTTTAACCCAGGGGTACAGGTCTGTGAATCGCCAGGTTTACACACTTCACAGCACTCACCAAAGCACATACCCTCCCGAATGTCCATAACCCCACCCCCCTTCTCCCAATCCTCCTCCGCCCAGCAACCCTCAAGTTTGTTTTGTGAGATTAAGAGTCACTTATGGTTTGTCTCCCTCCCAATCCCATCTTGTTTCATTTATTCTTCTCCTACCCACTTAAGCCCCCATGTTGCATAACCACTTCCTCATATCAGGGAGATCATATGATAGTTGTCTTTCTCCGCTTGACTTATTTCGCTAAGCATGATACGCTCTAGTTCCATCCATGTTGTCGCAAATGGCAAGATTTCATGTCTTTTGATGGCTGCATAGTATTCCATTGTGTATATATACCACATCTTCTTGATCCATTCATCTGTTGATGGACATCTAGGTTCTTTCCATAGTTTGGCTATTGTGGACATTGCTGCTATAAACATTCGGGTGCATGTGCCCCTTCGGATCACTACGTTTGTATCTTTGGGGTAAATACCCAGTAGTGCAATTGCTGGGTCATAGGGCAGTTCTATTTTCAACATTTTGAGGAACCTCCATGCTGTTTTCCAGAGTGGTTGCACCAGCTTGCATTCCCACCAACAGTGTAGGAGGGTTCCCCTTTCTCCGCATCCTCGCCAGCATCTGTCATTTCCTGACTTGTTGATTTTAGCCATTCTGACTGGTGTGAGGTGATATCTCATTGTGGTTTTGATTTGTAGTTCCCTGATGCCGAGTGATATGGAGCACTTTTTCATGTGTCTGTTGGCCTTCTGGATGTCTTCTTTGCAGAAACGTCTGTTCATGTCCTCTGCCCATTTCTTGATTGGATTATTTGTACTTTGGGTGTTGAGTTTGCTAAGTTCTTTATAGATTTGGACACTAGTCCTTTATCTGAAATGTCATTTGCAAATATCTTCTCCAATTCTGTCAGTTGTCTTTTGATTTTGTTAACTGTTTCCTTTGCCGTGCAAAAACTTTTGATCTTGATGAAATCCCAATAGTTCATTTTTGCCCTTGCTTCCCTTGCCTTTGGCGATGTTCCTAGGAAGATGTTGCTGCGGCTGAGGTCGAAGAGGTTGCTTCCTGTGTTCTCCTCAAGGACTTTGATAGATTCCTTTCTCACATTGAGGTCCTTCATCCATTTTGAGTCTATTTTTGTGTGTGGTGTAAGGAAATGCTCCAATTTCATTTTTCTGCATATGGCTGTCCAATTTTCCCAACACCATTTATTGAAGAGGCTGTCTTTTTTCCACTAGACATTCTTTCCTGCTTTGTCAAAGATTAGTTGACCATAGAGTTGAGGGACCATAGAGTTTCTGGGCTCTCTATTCTGTTCCATTGACCTATGTGTCTGTTTTTGTGCCAGTACCATGCTGTCTTGATGATGACAGCTTTGTAATAGAGCTTGAAGTCCGGAATTGTGATGCCACCAACTTTGGCTTCTTTTTTCAATATCCCTTTGACTATTCGAGGTCTTTTCTGGTTCCATATAAATTTTAGAATTATTTGTTCCATTTCTTTGAAGAAGATGGATGGTACTTTGATAGGAATTGCATTAAATGTGTAGATTGCTTTAGGTAGCATAGACATTTTCACAATATTTATTCTTCCAATCCAGGAGCATGGAACATTTTTCCATTTCTTTGTGTCTTCCTCAATTTCTTTCATGAGTACTTTATAGTTTTCTGAGTATAGATTCTTAGCCTCTTTGGTTAGGTTTATTCCTAGGTATCTTATGGTTTGGGGTGCAATTGTAAATGGGATGGACTCCTTAATTTCTCTTTCTTCTGTCTTGTTGTTGGTGTAGAGAAATGCAACTGATTTCTGTGCATTGATTTTATATCCTGACACTTTACTGAATTCCTGTACAAGTTCTAGCAGTTTTGGAGTGGAGTCTTTTGGGTTTTCCACATATAGTATCATATCATCTGCAAAGAGTGATAATTTGACTTCTTCTTTGCCTATTTGGATGCCTTTAATTTTTTTTGTTGTCTGATTGCTGAGGCTAGGACTTCTAGTGTTATGTTGAATAGCAGTGGTGATAATGGACATCCCTGCCGTGTTCCTGACCTTAGCGGAAAAGCTTTCAGTTTTTCTCCATTGAGAATGATATTTGCGGTGGGTTTTTCATAGATGGCTTTGATGATATTGAGGTATGTGCCCTCTATCCCTACACTTTGAAGAGTTTTGAACAGGAAGGAATGCTGTACTTTGTCAAATGCTTTTTTCAGCATCTATTGAGAGTATCATATGGTTCTTATTCTTTCTTTTATTGATGTATTATATCACATTGATTGATTTGAGGATGTTGAACCAACCTTAGAGCCCTGGAATAAATCCCACTTGGTCATGGTGAATAATCCTTTTAATGTACTGTTGAATCCTATTGGCTAGTATTTTGGTGAGAATTTTCGCATCTGTGTTCATCAAGGATATTGGTCTATAGCTCTCTTTTTTGATCGGATCCTTGTCTGGTTTTGGGATCAAGGTGATGCTGGCCTCATAAAATGAGTTTGGAAGTTTTCCTTCCATTTCTATTTTTTGGAACAGTTTCAGGAGAATAGGAATTAGTTCTTCTTTAAATGTTTGATAGAATTCCCCCGGGAAGCCGTCTGGCCCTGGGCTTTTGTTTGTTTGGACATTTTTAATGACTGTTTCAATCTCTTACTGGTTATGGGTCTGTTCAGGCTTTCTATTTCTTCCTCATTCAGTTGTGGTAGTTTATATGTTTCTAGGAATGCATCCATTTCTTCCAGATTGTCAAATTTGTTGGTGTAGAGTTGCTCATAGTATGTTCTTATAATAGTTTGTATTTCTTTGGTGTTAGTTGTGATCGCTCCTCTTTCATTTATGATTTTATTTATCATATTTATATTTTATTTATCATATTTATCATATTTTATTTATCAATTTTATTAATTCTTTCAAAGAACCAGCTCCTAGTTTTGTTGATTTGTTCTATTGTTTTTTTAGTTTCTATTTCATTGATTTCTGCTCTGATCTTTATGATTTCTCTTCTCCTGCTGGGCTTAGGGTTTCTTTCTTGTTCTTTCTCCAGCTCCTTTAGGTGTAGGGTTAGGTTGTGTACCTGAGACCTTTCTTGTTTCTTGAGAAAGGCTTGTACCGCTATATATTTTCCTCTCAGGACTGCCTTTGTTGTGTCCCACAGATTTTGAACTGTTGTATTTTCATTATCATTTGTTTCCTTGATTTTTTTCAATTCTTTAATTTCCCGGTTGACCCATTCATTCTTTAGAAGGATGCTGTTTAGTCTCCATGTATTTGGGTTCTTTCCAAACTTCCTCTTGTGGTTGAGTTCTAGCTTCAGAGCATTGTGGTCTGAAAATATGCAGGGAATGATCCCAATCTTTTGATACCAGTTGAGTCCTGATTTAGGACCGAGGATGTGATCTATTCTGGAGAATGTTCCATGTGCACTAGAGAAGAATGTGTATTCTGTTGCTTTGGGATGAAATATTCTGAATATATCTGTGATGTCCATCTGGTCCAGTGTGTCATTTAAGGCCTTTATTTCCTTGTTGATCTTTTGCTTGGATGATCTGTCCATTTCAGTGAGGGGAGTGTTAAAGTCCCCTACTATTATTGTATTATTGTTGATGTGTTTCTTTGATTTTGTTATTAATTGGTTTATATAGTTGGCTGCTCCCACGTTGGGGGCATAGGTATTTAAAATTGTTAGATCTTCTTGTTGGACAGACCCTTTGAGTATGATATAGTGTCCTTCCTCACCTCTTATTATAGTCTTTGGCTTAAAATCTAATTGATCTGATATAAGGATTGCCACTCCTGCTTTCTTCTGATGTCCATTAGCATGGTAAATTCTTTTCCACCCCCTCACTTTATTTATTTTTTTTTTCACCCCCTCACTTTAAATCTGGAGGTGTCTTCGGGCTTAAAATGAGTTTCTTGGAGGCAACATATAGATGGGTTTTGTTTTTTTAATCCATTCTGATACTCTGTGTCTTTTGATTGGGGCATTTAGCCCATTAACATTCAGGGTAACTATTGAGAGATATGAATTTAGTGCCATTGTATTGCCTGTAAGGTGACTGTTACTGTATATGGTCTCTGTTTCTTTCTGATCTACCACTTGTAGGCTCTCTCTTTGCTTAGAGGACCCCTTTCAATATTTCCTGTAGAGCTGGTTTGGTGTTTGCAAATTCTTTCAGTTTTTGTTTGTCCTGGAAGCTTTTAATCTCTCCTTCTATTTTCAGTGATAGCCTAGCTGGATATAGTATTCTTGGCTGCATGTTTTTCTCGTTTAGTGCTCTGAAAATATCATGCCAGCTCTTTCTGGCCTGCCAGGTCTCTGTGGATACATCAGCTGCCAATCTAATATTTTTACCATTTTATGTTACAGACTTCTTTTCCCGGGCTGCTTTCAGGATTTTCTCTTTGTCACTAAGGCTTGTAAATTTTACTATTAGGTGACGGGGTGTGGGCCTATTCTTATTGATTTTGAGGGGCGTTCTCTGAACCTCCTGAATTTTGATGCTCGTTCCCTTTGCCATATTGGGGAAATTCTCCCCAATAATTCTCTCCAGTATACCTTCTGCTCCCCTCTCTCTTTCTTCTTCTTCGGGAATCCCAATTATTCTAATGTTGTTTCGTCTTATGGTGTCACTTATCTCTTGAATTCTCCCCTCGTGGTCCAGTAGCTGTTTGTCTCTCTTTTGCTCAGCTTCTTTATTCTCTGTCATTCGGTCTTCTATGTCGCTAATTCTTTCTTCTGCCTCATTTATCCTAGCAGTGAGAGCCTCCATTTTTGATTGCACCTCATTAATAGCTTTTTTGATTTCCACTTGGTTAGATTTTAGTTCTTTTATTTCTCCAGAAAGGGCTTTTATATCTCCAGAGAGGGTTTCTCTAATATCTTCCGTGCCTTTTTCGAGCCCAGCTAGAACCTTGAGAATTGTCATTCTGAACTCTAGATCTGACATATTACCAATGTCTGTATTGATTAGGTCCCTAGCCTTCAGTACTGCCTCTTGTTCTTTTTTTTGTGGTGAATTTTTCCGCCTTGTCATTTTGTCCAGATAAGAGTATATGAAGGAGCAAGTAAAATACTAAAAGTGTGGCAACAACCCCAGGAAAATATGCTTTAACCAAATCAGAAGAGATCCCAAATCATGAAGGGGGAGAAAGGGGATAAAAAGAGATTCAAAAAGAAAGAAAGGGAAAAAAAAAAAAGAATTAAAAAAGAAAACGAATAAAGAAAAGTATAAAAAAGAAAAAATATATATATTAGATAAACTAGTTAAAAGACGTTAAAAAAGGGTAAAAGTTAAAAAAAATTGAGCAGAAAAAGAGAAAAAATAAATGAAAAAGAAAAACATCAAATTACTGCAAGACTAAAAAATCACAGGGAGAAAGCCATGGGTTCCGTGCTTTGCTTTCTCCTCCTCTGGAATTCTGCTGCTCTCCTTGGTATTGAAACTGCACTCCTTGGTAGGTGAACTTGGTCTTGGCTGGATTTCTTGTTGATCTTCTGGGGGAGGGGCCTGGTGTAGTGATTCTCAAGTGTCTTTGCCCCAGGCGGAATTGCACGGCCTTTACCAGGGGCCGGGCTGAGTAATCTGTTCGGGTTTGCTTTCAGGAGCTTTTGTTCCCTGAGTGCTTTCCGTAGAGTTCTGGAGGACAGGAATACAAATGGTGGCCTCCTGGTCTCTGGCCCAGAGGAGCCGAGAGCCTGGGGCCCCACTCCTCAGTGAGCCCTCAGAGAATAGTGCCCAGTAACTCCCATCTGCCTGACCTCCGGCCGAGCTCCGAGTTCACCGAGCCTGCGACTGGTTCAAGGTAACCCCGAGCTGTGAGCCCACTGTCGGCTCTGTCTCTGCAGCCGGCTTTCCTGTTCCAATACCCGCAAGCTCTGTGACACTCAGACACCCCCGATCCTTCTGTGACCCTGCAGGACCTGAGACCACGCTGACCCCGCGTGGGCTTCGCCCCGGTTTAGCCTCTGGATCGATGTTCCTCAGCGGAACAGACTTTTAAAAGTCCTAATTTTGTGCTCCGTTGCTCCGCTGCTTGCCGAGAGCCGGCCCCTCCCCCCGGGGTCTATCTTCCCGTCGCTTTTGATTCACTTCTCCGCCAGTCCTACCTTTCAGAAAGTGGTTGTTTTTCTGTTTCCAGAATTGCTGTTCTTCTTCTCTTCGATCTGCCGATGGATTTGCAGGTGTTTGCACTCTTTAGATAAGCTCTCTAGCTGATCTCCTGCTAGCTGAAGTAGTCTCAGCCTGCTACTTCTCCGCCATCTTTCCCCTCCTTTTGTCAACATTTTTAAAGAATGCAAAAACTTATAACAATATAGATATAGAATCTGGCTTTGTCTAAAGTCCCACAAATTCCATAATTCATTAATAATCATTATTGAAAATAATTTTAAAACATTAAGACAATTTTTAAACTGGTTCTTTTTCACCTCATTAGGCATATTGAATATTTATTCTACTGTGTAATTAGAGGATTAATCCAGTCTTAGTTCCCATTTCCAAACACATACCCACTCAGTAGAAGCCTGTCAGTTACTTCCCTCCTCCTGTCCTATCAGAAGTATAGAAATGATTATTCCAGAACCATGTGGACAAAGTGCATTGCCCACGAGTCTTAACTCCCAGGGTGTTATGGCACAAAGTTAATTAAGGCTTTAAAAGCATGGATTTCCTGATGGTCTTTTTATTCCATTGTCTTCAGTAAAATGGAAGGAAATGCTGCTTTATTAAATATAGGTCACAATACAATTGACGTTTAATCCCCTTTTTAAAATAAAAATTTTTGTCGAGAATTCAAGAATGTCCTGCACCATAATTATAATCTACAAAAACGATTTCATCAAAAGTGGGTGGAGAGGGTAGTGAATTCAATAAAAAATCTGATTAGAGGGATGCCTGGGTGGCTCAGTGAATTAAGCCTCTGCCGGGCTCAGGTCTCAGGGTCATGAGATTGAGCCCTGCACGGGGGTGGGGAGGTCTCTGCTCAGCAGGGTCCTGCTTCCTCCAATCCCCCGCACCGCTCTCTGCTTACTTGTGATCTCTTGCTCTGTCAAATAAATAAATAAAATCTTTTTAAAAAATCTGATTAGAAACAGAAATAATCAGTTTATCAGAGGGAACTCATTTGGGTATGCTTCTCCTTAATTTTATTTTAGGGCTTTTGTTACTGCAATAAAATATATAAAATTTTCTATTTCAAGATCAGTATTCGTTTTCTCTAATATGTCTGACCACAAAGAATTCTTTCCTCTCAGTGGGTCTATGAAATGTTACTTTGTTTAAGTCATCTGAATAAAAAGAAAATGATGTAACTGAACCCTGGAAGTAAGTATAGAAATAAAATACCCTAGTGGCCAAAAAAGGCAACATATAAATTTGTCCTTAAATTAAAGGGCATAATACCCTTCAATTCATAGAAAATTTAAGACTTAAGCTAAGGCTTGTTTTAGAACTATAGAGTGATATTTCAGAAAGTATCTTGTGAGTAAATTTTAACAGAGTGGTATCAGTGGAACAATGAGTGGAAGGTGAGTAATAACAAGGCAGCAATAACCAGAAAGATTTCAGGAGACAATACTCTGCTGATTTTCACACTGCCCACATTTAAAATTTAGACAGTCACATTTTGTATCTATAATTTTAAGTGACACTTTAAATAAACTTCATAAATACATGCATGATTTGTACATTTTACACTAAGCAATTTCTATTAAAAATGTATGATGCCCTTGTTTTTTCTTCAAGCTGCATTTCCTCCACAATTCTGAGGGCTGGGTTCTGAGTCTCTAGTTTCCTTAGGTGGTATCATAAATTCAACTAATCTTGGACATGCCATGGATGTCAAGGGACTGGCTCTGCTTATAATGCCTTTCTTTTACTGTCTGGTGAATATCTAGTTATTCTTCACGACTCTATTTACATTCCAACTCAATAAAACCTTTCATAATCCCCTCAGGCAGTTACTTGATATTTCTTCTGTGATCCCATGGTATTTTGTTCATAATATTTTTATAACTTCACATGTTTTTAGATTGCATCTATTTAGACATCTCTTACACTGTGAGAACTTTGAGGGTAATTACTGAGTCTTTCTTCTCTATGATCCAAATACTTAAGATAGTGTCAGCCACATGATAGGATTCATGTTGTTTAGATGAATGGATGATTCCATAAATACTCATTTTTATTGTAGCAAAGACTGGTAATCATTCTCCAAATCTTGCCTTCTGTCTTTAGAAATCGGCACCAATCCCTGAGTTTTAGCTGAGCATATAGTTGCTCAGTTAGAAAAAATTTCTCCTTATCTGTGGGTTATTCATGTGATAAGCTTTTACCAATGGTATCTGAGCACAAGTGAAGCATGCAACTTTCTGTGCCTTTCCCCAAAAAGCAATGATGTGTCTTCTACTTATTTTCATTACCTTACCCACAGCCTAAGTATCAGATGTGCTGCCATTTGGGCCACTTTGGCTTGTAGACAAGGACTACACCTGAAGGAGAGGAGAGCAACTCTTTTGGAAGTAACTAGATACCTAGAAGACTTCATGAAACGCAGCCACTTTCCCAAGATGTATTGTCTACTTCCTTTTGAACTGTGATGTGGTAGAGAAATAAACACCTATGCTATTTGAGACATAACTATGGGAATTTCCTTTTTATTGAAGCTTAACCTATATAATTCCTTCTCCTGTATTTTGTGTGAGATACCTGCCCTTTATGCAGGAAACTGGTCCCCTGGTAGGTCCCTTCAGCAGCTTTCAGACCTGGTGAATACTGTCCTGCTGGCTCTGGCTGCAATGACTCCCACTAGCACATAGTGAGCTGTAGCCCCAGGAACCCACATCAGCACCTGATAGTGGTACAACTCCAAGCAGCACTAGCAGCTCTGGATGCTTCCCCACCCACGACCAGTGGCTCCAGCAGTTCCCAATAGTTGCTTCTCTTGGCAGCTCTCCCAGAGTTGTTGAAGTCTGGTCCTTTGTCATCAGATAGCTGTCATTCTCTCAGCATCTGAGTGCCGTTATCTGGTAGTATGTTAAAAATACTTAACTAGCTCTTTTTCTCTCTCTCATAAAGAAAAAGCTCCTGTTTATTTGCTGATTTCCACATGTAAATATGTAAATACTCACAGCATGGCCAATTTTATGCCAGAAATGTGGCATCACTGATGTGGAAAATGTGAAGCTGTTAAGAACTGTTCCCACTTGGCTTTGGGATGTGGTGAGAGCAGTGTCCAACACACCACTGACTCTCTGCTGTGCAAAACAAACCATCCAAACTTAACAGCTTACCACAAAAACTCATTCTTAAGACAAACTCATTCTCCTGACAGTAGATTTATCTAGGAGCACTGTGTGGCTCCTCTGCTGTGTTCTCCTGGGGCCGTTCATGTGGTTGGAGTTGATTGGCATCTCAATAGGGACTAGATGGATGGAGATGCATTCACTGAGTTGTCTGGCAGCTGGTGTTCATGTTAATCTAGGATACTTTGAGTTTCCTCCCATGGATTCTTATAATATAGTCAGTTAGTGTAGGTCTTTACCTGGTGATTCCAGGACAGATTTTCAAGAGGATAATAGAAGTAACTTCAGTGTTCAATTAAGACTTTGCTCTGAAGTACCGTATTTTTCCTCTACTTGCATTCTATTAGTCAGTGAAAACAAGGCTTAGGTCATCTCAAATTCAACATAATAAATCATTTTGGTTAGACAAGAAAGGTTAATTGGTAACCTTGTTCTTTTGCATTTATAAGCCCAATTGGTATTTGAAACTATCCCACACAACTAGGGTGATTACTCTAAATTAAAAACAAACAAATCGGAGACTAACAAGTGTTGATAAGGATGTAAAGGAAGTGCACCTCTTGTGCACCGTTGGTGGGAATGTAGAATGGTGCATCCACTGTGGAAAGCAGTAGGGCAGTTCCTCAGATAAATTTAAACAGAATTACATTATTAAACAGAATTAAATCCACTGCTTAGCGAAATAAGTTAAGCGGAGAAAGACAACTATCATATAATCTCCCTGATATGAGGGAGTGGTGATGCAACATGGGGGCTTAAGTGGGTAGGAGAAGAATCCATGAAACAAGATGGGATAGGGAGGGAGACAAACCATAAGTGACTCTTAATCTCACGAAACAAACTGTGGGTTGCTGGGGGGAGGGGGGTTGGGAGAAGGGGGGGTAGGGTTATGGACATTGGGGAGGGTATGTGCTTTTGGGTAAATTGGAAGGGGAGATGAACCATGAGAGACTATGGACTCTGAAAAACAATCTGAGGGGTTTGAAGTGGCGGGGGGGGTGGGCGGTTGGGGTACCAGGTGGTGGGTATTATAGAGGGCACAGCTTGCATGGAGCACTGGGTGTGGTGAAAAAATAATGAATACTGTTTTTCTGAAAATAAATAAATTGAGAAAAAAAAATCCACTGCTGAGTATATAACTCCCAAAATTGAAAGTAGGAACTTGAAGAGATATTTGTTCATCCATATTCATAGCAGTGTTATTCCCAATAGACAAAAGGTGAAGGTAACCTAAGTACTGATGGGAAGAAAATTTGGATGCACATTCCAACATGGATGAACCTTGAGGACATTATGCTAAATGAAATAAGCCAGTCATAAAAGGACAAATATTGTTTGATTCCACTAACATGAGTTACCTAGAGCAGTCAAATTCATGGAGACAAAAGATAGAATGGTGTTTACCAGGGGCTATAACACAGAGTCATTATTTAGTAAGTGTTGAGTTTTCTTAGTTTTGCAAGATAAAAAGAGTCCTGGAAATTGGCTGTGCAACAATGTGAATGTACTTAACACTACTGAACCATAAACTTAAAAATGGTTAAGATGGGGGCACCTGGGTGGCTCAGCGGGTTAAAACCTCTGCCTTCGGCTCGGGTCATGATCCCAGGGTTCTGGGATCAAGCCCCGCATTGGGCTCTCTGCTCAGCAGGAGCCTGCTTCCTCCTCTCTCTCTCTCTCTCTCTCTGCCTACTTGTGATCTCTGTCAAATAAATTTTAAAAAAAAATGGTTAAGATGATAAATTTTATGTTTTTTGTATTTTTCCATAATTTAAAAAAAACCTCACATGGCTACAAATTCTTTAACAGCAATTGAAAGGTAGACTCTCTGTCCCTTCCTGTGGAATGCTGGTGAGTTTTGACTCTCTTGAAGCCAATAGAATGAGGGGGAAGAATGATGCATGAGTTGTGATGTTATGTCAGAGAAGGCAATGCAAATTCTGCCTTGTGTGCTAAGACACTTGCTTGTGGGGTCTTAAGCTGCCATAGAAAAACTCAGGTGACCTTATGGCCACCATGCATGGTGAGAAAGCTAAGGTACATGGAGAAGTGATGGTTAGTGCAATTGACATCCAGAAAATAGCATTTACTAACCAACATTTAAGAGAAGAGCGCTCTAGATGATTCTAGTCCCCAGATGGTTACATTGAGCCCTATCTAGTCTTCCTAGCTGAAGACCCAGACATTAAAAAAAAAAAAAAAAAAAAAGGCAAACTATTTTTCACAAAGGCTGGCCCAAAATCCTGACCCATAGATTCAGTGAGCTTGATAAAATGTTTTCAGGCCTTTAAGTATTTTAAAGATTTTCTTTATTTATTTGACAGAGATCACAACTAGGCAGAGAGGCAGGCAGAGAGAGAGAAAGAGAACAGGAAGCAGGCTCCCTGCGGAGCAGACAGCCTGATGTGGGGCTCGATCCCAGGACCCTGGGATCATGGCCTGAGCCAAAGGCAGAGGCTTTAACCCACTGAACCACCCAGGTGCCCCACAGACCTTTAAGTATTTTAAAACTTCATTTAATAACTCCATTAATAGCTTTGCTGAGCTATAATCCACACACCATAAAACTCACTCTTTAAAGTACATAATTCAGGGATTTGTAATAAGCTCACAGAGTTGTGCAACTATCTCCTCTCCAATTTTAGAACATTTAATCACCCCAAGGGAAACTATACCAATTAGCTGTCATGCTCCATTCCCTACTCCAGTTCTAATCTATGGATTTGTCTATTCTGGAAATATGTAAATGGAATCATACTATATATGGCCTTTTGTGTCTGGCTTCTGCCACTTAGGATGAGGGTCTCAAGATGCATTCATGTTGTAACATGTATTTAATTCCTCAGTATTTAATTTCTTTATATTGCTAAATACTATTCCATTACATGAATATACCACATCTTGTTTATTCAAACATTAGTTCATGGACTTCTGGTTGTTTCATTTTTTGGTTCTTATGAATAATGATGCTATAAATATTCACATACAAGCTTTTGCATGGACACATGTTTTCAGTTCTCTTGGACTTATAGCTATGAGGGGAGCTGCATGGTCATATGGTAACTCTACATTTAGCATTTTGAGGAATGGCCAAAATGTTTTCCAAAATGGCCTCCCAATTTTACATTCTACTAGTAATGTTAATGAGTTTCAATTAGTCAATATCCTTGCTAATGCTATTTGTCTAATTTTAGCTATCTGAGTGGGTGTAAAATAGTGTGTCATTGTGGTTTCGATTTGCATTTTCCTAATGACTAATGAAATGAGCATCTTTTCATGTGCTTGTGGGCAACTTGTATGTCCTTTTTAAGGGAAGCATCTATTTAACTTTGCCCATTCTTTAACTGGGCTACTTATCTTTTTATTACTGAGTTGTAAGAGTTCTTAGGATATTCTGGATACAAATCTCCTATCAAGATATATGATTGGCAAATAGTTTTTCCCATTGTATGAACAGTCTTTCACTTTTTTGATGGTGTCCTTTGAAGCATGCAGTTCAAGGGTGACAGTTTTAATATTTCTTCTTAACCCTCTGTTGATATGCACAATGCTAGCAGGCCATATGGTCAGATAAATAATTAGAAGACAAAAGTTTTGGTTCTGAACAACATCACAGAAGGGGATAATTTCCTTTATCTATTGTTCAAAATGGTAAAATTATATCCTTATTAACACTATATCTAAACTGTTGCCTTTGATAAATTATGGAGGTAGGGGGTGCCTGTGTGGCTCAGTCATTAAGCATCTGCCTTGGGCTGAGGTCATGATCCCAGGGTCTTAGGATCGAGCCCTGCATCAGGAGCCTTGCATCAGGCTCTCTGCTCAGCAGGAAGCCTGCTTCTCAGTCTTCTACTCCCCCTGCTTGTGTTTCCTCTCTCACTATATATCTCTCTCTGTCAAATAAATAAATAAAATCTTTTAAAAAATTATAGAGGCATATAAATTACTAAAGCCTTTGCTTTCTATCTTCTGAAAAAGTGCAATGGTGAGGATTTGGGGTAAATATATTTCCCCTAATGGATGATAAATTTGTATGTTATGTCATAATAATAGAATGTGAAATATTACTTTATAAAAGAAGACTTCAGAAAATATTTTAGATTAAAAGGTCCCAGCCTGAGCAGAAAAAGGGAGCTGGTTTAGTTACTCTCCTCAGTTTTTTTTTTTTTTTTTTTTACCACAAGGGATATGTGCTAAGCAGGTCTGTCCATTTAAAGGCATTTTTTCTATCAGATGGATGGCATTCAAGTAAAGAAGATAGACATTCCATAAAGACAAATTTGTAATGTATGTTGTTTCATAAAAAACAATAGATAAATGAATGTTATATTTATTACTATAAGTTACAATAAGTTTGAGAATTCACAAAATTTGGAATGTTGCATCTTTGCCATGGATACAGATGTTCACCAAAGAGAAGCCAGGTACTGTTTCTTACCTAATTATCTAATTTTTCTAAAGACTCACATAATTTGGCTTTATTTTGGCATTAAAATTTAACAACTTTCAATTATATGAATTCAGTCTTTCTCAAATAAAATGAGATAAATATAGTTTTTATAATCCTGATGAAGTTTCAGATCTACCATTAACATTTCATAATCTAATAATAATACTACTTGAACTAGAGAAGTGAAATTTAAAGTATTTTACCTCCTACAGGAATCTAGGACATTAAAACAATCTAATGAGGTTAATTGCTTAGATAATGAAAGAAGCACTTTTAATGCTATCCAGATACAATATACACCAACTGTTGACAAAGTGAATTAATAATACTTAATGTTTAGCTGGAGTCAATCACAACTTCGGGTATTTCCCTGTTGCTCACTGATAGGTTAGAGGCCAGTGTTTCCTACCACTTTATGGGCAACCATTCCTTCATACTTCCTGTCATGTGGAATGTAATAGCAGTAGTTATGATCAATAATTCCATAAACCTAATAAAAATTCTAATAAGAATTTTTATTGGAAATGTATTTTTCTTTATACAGACAATAACCCTGATGTTAAAGTGAAGTTTTATTTCACTTAAATAAACAGGATCAGCTCAGCCAAATGTATCTTCAAAATCAAATTTTAATATGACATCTTTACTAATTAATTAAAACAGCTGTATCATTAAATCAAATGGGCAATCTTAAAACTGTGTAATATAAGAAAATTTTCCTTTAGTACCAAGAAAAGGCCACTTACTAAATAGTCCCTCAGATTATAATCAAAACAAGCAAAATAAAAAATAAAGTCAGGAACACAGGTTTTCTGAGTGCTAGCCTGGTTCTGTCCGGTAGTTAAAATAGTGTTTTATTGACTAAGATTTTCATTTTCTGCTCTAGTGTGTGACATTGTCTATATGATTTGGGGGCTACGTGCTGCTGAGAATTTGGATGAAGATGTTATATGCCATAATCAATTTAATACAAGTATGTCTTCAGATTTTTTCTTTAGCAAAAAACTATGATCTCTGAACTAAATATATAGGGTAATTTGAAGTGAAATGTAAAGAATACACTTTTCATTAGATAATAATGTCTACATGTCAACAGCAGATGGTTCACTAAAAATGATTACCTCTCTGGACCCACTGGCTGGACCCACTGAGATGGTGAAAGAAAATTATAGTTTTGGGGAGTTTTTTGTTTTGCTTTGTTTTTTAACTTAGAAGCATTTTCATTTTTTTTTTAAAGATTTTATTTATTTATTTATTTGACAGCGAGAGATCACAAGTAGGCAGAGAGGCAGGCAGAGAGAGAGGAAGGGAAGCAGGCTCCCCGCCAAGCAGAGAGCCCAATGCGGGGCTCGATCCCAGGACCCTGAGATCATGACCTGAGCTGAAGGCAGCGACTTAACCCACTGAGCCACCCAGGCGCCCCAGAAGCATTTTCATTTTTAAAACTTGAAATCCCCTTAGTCTTCATCCCTCCCTCTTCCAGTCCCTCTCTCCAGGCAAACAGCCAAGTGCCCTCTTTTGTCTCATAATTATTTCCATGAGGTTTATTCTCCGGAGCTTTCTTGGGTTGTCTTATTTTCACCCCTTCCTCAGATGCTGCCCAAGCTCTTCTAACTGCACAGTGCAAATGTATTCAGATGAAGAGTTCAGTACTAAATAATTTTTAAACTATAAAAATAATGGTCCAGGTTGCATAGGATTAAGTAGCAAATGGTAGTAGATATTCAGACAATATTTTGCACGGATGTGGCTGATGTTATCAACTGATTGAGAATTCACCTTTAAGAAGCTGAATTTGTAGCTGAGTGATTAGACAGACTTTATGGTGAGCTCAGCTTTATGTCAGATTTAGCTAGAAAGGGAGAACCCAGGTGGATGAGATGAAATAAATCAATAAAAGGGACTCTTCGCACATATGGGGAATGTTTGTTAGCCAGCTTAGGTGGGAGAGAGCAGAGAACTCTCAGCCACGGCTGCACAGTAGAATCATCTGGAGAGCTTGACAAAGGCAGTGTCTATATCCCTCTCACACAGATTCTAATTCTGTGGGACCAGAATGAATTTGTCTATATATATCTGGATATTCAGAATGAATATCTATATTCATACATCTATAGCACATATTTGCTTTTGAGATTATCCAAACCTATTAGATAATTAAGTACATAGTTTGTAAGGCATAGGCAAAATTTTTCAAGATGTTTCAGTATAAATGACTGGCTAGTGAGCAGAAGTATTTGTTTGGCATAGCCAGATTTCACAGTGTGTGTTAAGAGTAAGATAAGAAGAGAGGCACCTGGGTGGGTCAGTTGATTAAGCGCACCGAATCTTGATCTCAGCTCAGGTCTTGATCTCAGGTTCATGAGTTCAAGCCCTGCATTGGGCTCCATGCTGGGTACTTAAAAAGAGACAGAGACAGAGTCAGAAAGAAAGAGAAATAGATAAGTACAAACATAAGATGCATTAAATATATGTAGTAAATGCCAAGAATGACCTTATGAGACACATAGGTACTAAGTATATATGAGACCAAACATACAAGAGCCACTGGATAGTCACAAAATCTCAATTTGACCACACCCATTCTGCCTTGTATGTCTTTGCCCAAAAAGCACAAAACAAATCCATGGCAGTTTGCAGGCTAATTGGCAAGCAACAGCTGTGGCCAGGAATAATTGGCCTTGCATCTATACAAAAGAGCAAGACCAAAGCCCCTTCCATCTGTGAACTCAAACATTCAAAATCTGTTTCTGTCCTCATAACCACACCATCAGCCTGAAGCTGCTGTGGCAGAGAGAGATATAGCACATACAAACACTGAATATTCCAGAATTCAGGAAACTAGTCCTTCCTGCTTGAATGGTATCCTAAGTGTGTTGACTCACCCATAGGATTCCTCTTGCTTCTCACTGTATACTTTAAAACTGATTTAATAACAATACCATTTGAGTATTTTCACTTTGCCTGTGACCTTCTGTTCTGTGGTCTCTGAAACAGCTTGCTTGGTAGCCTATGTGGAAGCCACCATGAAAACAACCGAATTTCCTTTTCAACATAACCAGTATTTTTGAAATGTTCCTCAAGTGATTTTCATTCACACTGGGTTTGAGAATTGCTGAAATACAGAATTTGAAGATCTGAAGGAAAATTACAGATGATGCAGGATGGTTTTACATACGAGTTTGAGTGATTTATATCCTATTATATAGGATATCTGCAGTCCATAAAATACAAAAATAACATTATAAAATTGTGCATGTTAATGATTGACTTGATAGTGGTATGCACTGGGAACTGGATAATGTGAGAAGATTAGAAATTTAGTAGTGAATTAGAACAGTCAAGAAAGAACATTGTGATGAAGTGAAGCTTGAAAAGGATGAAAGTGAATGGGAAGAGGAGGATATCTGGGAAACTAGGTGGATCCTGAGAGCCATTCAATCCCCAAGTGCATGCTATGAGGCTGGTATTAACCAGATACAAAGACCAGACAAAATCTATCAGAAAATATAATTGCAGCCAATAGCCCTTGCCAACATGAATTCAAATATCTTTAACAAAATATTAGCATAAACAATCTATCAATATATTTTAAAAAAAACTGATACCATGTACAAGCATGATTTATGCCAATAATACTATTAATTTGCCTTTAGAGATTTTCTTAGTGTTCCACTCCGTTGTCGGTTTTCAGCAGTCCTCGCCCATGGGACTGGCTCATCACTGGGCCCGTTTCCCGATACTGTCACAGTTCTAAGAGTCCTAATTCCCAGAAACTCTTTCCCAAGATGCAGAAAGTCCTGGTTTATTAAGGATGGGGCCAGAAAGTTGAGGGAAATGTACAAAACTCATAGTTGTAGCCCTTAAAGTAGTGGCTGAAACAAATCCTGTTTTTAGTGTCAAGTGGGTACAAGATAATCCATGTTCTGTAGCTGCTGTCCTTGTATTTTGCCTCTTCCACTGATCTATTATTGCCTCTCTCTGACTGATGTGACCTAAGTGTGCTATTTAATAATCATGCATGTTAACAGTTTATTTTTGACATTGTGGATATCATGACTATGTTGCTAAAGAGTGAAAATTATAAAACAATTGCAATACCAAAACCAACATAAAGCAGACATTACCAAAGGTGAAAAAAAAGATCGAAGACTCTTATTTGAATAACAGGTGGAAGGAAGGTAAGACTGAGTTAAAGAGGCCAATAAACAAAACAGCGCACTGCGAAAGAGAATTTGGGCTTGGACATGTGATGGAGAAGGAGAGGAGAGAGCACACATGACAACTGAATCTTATGAGTCCAATGGGAGATAGATAAGCTCTTCTGAACAAAGCAAAAATACCTTGAAGATAACCAATGCTCATTTGGAGATAGCAGTCACTGAATTTATTTGGGCATAGTACACAAATAAACACATATTACCATACTGTTCCTTTGTTCTATGAAACTCAATAAAGCCACGTTTCTGATTCAGAGGGTGCAACTAAAATGTCCAGTGGAAGAACAAAAGAAGAAATTTCAATAACAGCCTTGCTGATCACTTACAATGTAGAGCTGATTCTATCAAGTTTTAACAAGATCATGCTTCTAGAGTGTAACAAGTGATTTGTTGAATTGCAGCAATGACAAAAATGTCCCTCTCCAGCTCTTAGAACTTTTGGTTTGAAAACAGAGTTTCTAATCACTTTTTTCTTTATTTCTATAAAGATCTGAATGAAATGTAAGAAAATATGAATTGATATTCTGTTCAAATGCAATATAGACTTTGCTCACCAACTGCATATTTGGCAGATAGTGAAAATTAAATTTTAATAAATTTAACCTACTCTGTAAACCTTATGAAGGAAATTTTTTTAAAAAAAGTTTTGTCTACTAAGTGTTCTACACACCTTGTACATACACATCACTGTTAGAAGGGGGAGGTAATTTGCTTATGATGTTGAGGTTTTCATGAAATTTTTTGTTTAGATTTTGGTTTTCTCAAAATGTGATTTATTTTACCTTATTGAAATAAAAGGATACAGCCTCCTTAAACTCGAGTCTATAAAATGAAAACATGTAGGTTGCTACAACTCACAAAGAAAAAGGCAACTTTTTTGGGAAATAAGACCATTTCACAATTCAAAAATATGTAACCAGCTAAGGGCAACTAATTTAAGCACAACTTGCTCATCATTTCTTTACCAAAGCAACCCCTTTTCTTGGAATTCAACTTTCACGTGTTCAAATGGCCTTTGTATTTTAAAACCATTCTCCCTGAGAAAAAGAAGTTTAAATTACAATGATATCCACTGTGCTTCAGAGCATTAAAAAAATGTTAGACATTTTAGACATGGACAGCTTATATAATGAACTTTTGATCCAAAGGACCTTACTGACAATGGTTTTTCTACCAAAATAAGCTTGTAGATGCAAAGTAGGTGGGCCATTTATTTTGGAAAACTGGAAGCTAACTCCTAAATGTCTGAAAAGCTTATTGCTAGTAAGTAAATAATAAGTGTCTCATACTACAGTGTTTTTTTAAAGAGGATATTTAGCTTGACTTTGTCACATTTGACTCATACTAGAAAGCAGAGTAATTCAGACTTGATAAAAGCAAAGCTGTAAATTAGAATAAAGTTTATAATTGACTACATTCAATTTTACCATTAAATAGAAAAGAAGGATTTTTTTTTTTAAAAAAGCAACTCAAAGAGATATGTATTGGGAGAAGAAAGAAAAGAATTATAAATATCCCACCATACATGGGAAAAAACCCCACCATTGTTATTTTTTCTTAAATATATATAACATTTGTTTAATTTATATACTTTAAAACTTTTGCATTTATGTATAGTTTGATTTTTTATTTTATTGAAATGGAAGGAGATAGGATCCTTAGATCTGTGCCTATAAAATGGCTATACAGAATAGTATAGCCTACACAATTTGGATATCCAATAGAAAAAAATAAATTTTTAATTTCTGTATCAGAGGACACAAACATTAGAAAATACTGTTATATTTTCCTCATACATATTATTATTTAATTAGTGTTATTATTAATTGCTCCTGTAATTGTTCTTATCATTGTGTTGATTACCCAAGAGCATTTATGTAATACAAAAGAAACAAAAAGTTCATAAAAGATATAAATTCAAGTAAATGTGGATTTGTCATATTTTCATCTTAAAATATATAATGAGTTATTATACATTACATTATTATATTAATTTTTGTTGTTGTTCTTGTATGGCTGTGTCCGGGGTTGGCCCTCTAAAAAGTTGGTTTTCCCACACTTGTACCAGAAAGGACGTTGCTGTCCATGGTCTTGGCCTCCCCCCCTCCCTCCAACAGTAAGCTGATGTTGCTTTGTTTCTTGGTGCTAGGGTTTTCATGGAGCCCGCAAGTTTCTCTGTGACCTAGGTTCAGCCTCAGTCCTCAAGTCTAGTGAACTGGGCATTGGTATTGGTCGTTTTTTTTTTTTTCCCCCTTAACATTCCTAATGCTCCTACTGATGATAGCAACCTGTACCCTTACTCTGTGGTGCATCTTAGACAGGAGAGTTTTTCTTCTTCTCACTCAGCAATACCAGACCTCTGCTTGGTATTGGAATAGGATCCTAAGCCCACACTTGTTTCTCAGGAGATGACTAGAATGCAACATTTAATAAGTGTTATCATGATACACCATGGAGATTCGGATGTTGCTTATTATAGATGATAGCTTATGTGATCTAATTTACCTTTATTCATTATTTTTGTCTTTTTTCAATTCCTCAGTCATTACTTTATTTGTGATTTGCTGCACCGACATTAAATGTTTGGAGGTAGATTTTGTTAGGTGTGTTTTCCAGTTACATTTTATTTGAATTATGTTCAATCTCCTTGTTAGTCTGATCTATATGTAAATTTCATTTGTTCATAAGATCCTCCACTGTTAAGTTTTCATCTCAGTGTATCAGAACCATGTGGGTGTTTATCTAAAATAAATGATTATTTTTTAAAAAAGTAAATAAATTCTTATTCGAGTGGTTTTCGAGTCAGGTCAAAGATTCTAAATTTTAGAAACTTCCCAAGTAGAACACTCAAAGTTCTAGGCAGTTTTTAATATGTTTCAGTTTACTTCCTTGTCCTTGAAGTCTTGACTTTGATTGAATTCCCTAGGAGTAGATCCAACTTAAGACATGGAAAGTCTCCCAGACACTAATGGCCTACTCCTGCCTTTGTCTCTTATAACCATACCCCGCCCAGAATTAGGAGATTTTTCTAAGTTGATGGACCAAATAAGACACATCTCAACAAGACTGAATGGCAATCTTTAATTCCTCCAACAGAGAATTTTCAGTAATTTTACCTCCTGTTGTACAAGGTAGGAGGGCCCATTGAACTCACAAAAGTGGAGAGCTATTAAAGCCAATCTGAATGATTATGGCATATTACTAGGTTGGTTTGGAGATGCTTTGTAGATATTTCCTCTGTTGATGAGTTTGTCATTTGATCCTCTAGCACGGTTAGAATTATTTTCCCTCCTTCTTCTAAGTCATTTTGAAGATCTACTATTTTTCTAGGAATCACCTTTACTTTATATTTCTCTAAATTCTGTCTAATATTCATACAATTTCCTTAAGCAAGCTCATTGTTTTAACATTTTTAAGTCCAGCTCGAGGGAGCTTGAGTAGCTCACTTGGTTAAGCAGGTGACTTTTTATTTCAGCTAAGGTCACGATCTCAGGGTGGGGAGATCAGGCCCTGGGCTGGCACTGGGAGTGGAGCCTACTTATGATCCTCTCTTCTACTGCACACCCTCCCCCAACTTGCACATGCTCACTGGCGTTTTCTCTCTCTCTCTCAAAAATATAATAATAATAATAAAATAAAAAATAAGTTCAATTTGTATCCTCTTTAATACACTATTTTTAGCCCCCAACTATGTTGTGTTTCTTTTTGAGATATTTTCTTAACATTTCATTTGCTGTCAGTAAGCATCCTGAACAAAGCTTTATCTGATGATTAGTCATTTCTTCAGTGACATGTCACACTTTATAGAGAGGGTAGGAAAAGATGCTTTCATTTTATTTTATTTTTTAGTTGTAATAAGATATTCCATTATTTATCATTTAAATTGAGATGCATTAGCTCAGTACTAGCTTTCTTATCATCAAACTGAAAAAAGAAATTTAAGTTTTTTTCATGTTTAAAACAAAGTATTTTTATTTCAGCTAGCATACTGATAACACTTAAGAAGTATATGCAAATGTGAGTAGCTAAAATAATAAATATGTAATTGAGAAGAGGCCTTTCAGAAATAGAAAAAAAAAACAGTAATTGTTTGGATTACAGGATTTACGGCTTAATGTTCTAAAAAACAAAGATGATATGTAGATTTATTTTTGTTTCCTTAAAACTAAGCTTAACACAGATTTTACTGAGATTTTCAAATGACTGTTTATTAAAAAAGAGAAATATGAAGGAAGATGGTAAATGTTCTAGGAAGAACTATTATATAAGCTTTTTGAAAAAAACTGGCTGGTCAGTAGAGTTTGTCCTCAAATCAATTATGATTCAATAACAGGCTGAACATTTCTCCTTTTTGGTTGTAGCTTGACTCAATTGATTTTGTTATTTTGACAGAGTGTAGTTACAGCCTAAGCACTGAACTTTTGTGAGGTATCATAAAGGGGTTGCTTTAGTACATTTAAGATAAACCTCTATTGCATGAATATACTTTTTATTTTCACATTATCTGGCATGCAATATCTTTCACATTAATAGATAAAATGATGTAATAATGAGTAGATCCATTGTATACTTTTTCAATAATGAAAAGAAACAACAAACTTTTTTTTTTTTAAGATTTTATTTATTTATTTGACAGAGAGAAATCACAAGTAGATGGAGAGGCAGGCAGAGAGAGAGAGAGAGAAGCAGGCTCCCTGCTGAGCAGAGAGCCCGATGCGGGACTCGATCCCAGGACCCTGAGATCATGACTCGAGCCGAATGCAGCGGCTTAACCCACTGAGCCACCTAGGCGCCCCAAGAAACAACAAACTTAAAGACTCCTTATAGTTACATATAAATTTCAAATTTGACAATTACATTTAAGAAATAATGGTTGTCCAATGAATCGTTGAACACTACTTCAAAAAGTAATGATGTACTACATGTTGGCTAACTGAACATTGTTGTCACTATTGCACTCTAAACACTCCAGATTTTTCTTTGGAAGTTACTTTTAGTAATAAATAAGACTAATATAATTAGAGATCTTGGTAAGGGGAAATATGGGAAAACCAGTTAACAGTTATATACTAATCGGAAGGTTCATGAAGCATAGTTTCATCTTTATTGATTACCCTGACAAGTATATGTTCATTCATACACAGGTTCTTGCCACCTCCAATATTTAGTACCCTTATTGGTCATCTTCCTTCTTTTCCCAGCCCTGCAAGTTGAAAGTAGCCTTTTGTACATGCATGTGGATACTCAGTCATATGTCCAGACCCTTTTATTCACCTTCTCCCCAATAACTGACAACTCAGACCAGCCTCAGGAGGTCTGATTGGGAGAAAGGATCATGCAGAACTTACACAAAGGCTAGAAAGCTTGTTTGGATTGGAATTCTGGAGAACAGGCTAAGTGTGAGGTACAGATGAACATGTCTTAGTGTCTCTGTGGACTCCTTTCCCTATAGGTGGGATGCATTCACAAATTGATCAAAGTGGGACTCTTTAATGCAAAGGGCCTAAGGGTCTAATACATGTTTATATTTATCTAATATATTGCAGTATGTGGAGCATCACGAGGTGTCCATTTCCAGTAAAATAGCAGAATTTTTGCTATGTGATTGCAGTTCATTACTGTTGACTGAATGCCTCTAAGTGTCATCTCTATATATGTTCAACCAGAATCCTGAAAAACCTGCTAGTGTCTCCCTTCCCTTGTTTGGCAGTCTAAAAAGTGTGACGCTCAAATTAATGTTTTCCAGACTTAGTGCTTCAGAAATTAAAGCCCTAGAATAGAAGATAGCTCCCTTAAGTGTTTTCGACTAATAAGGGATGACTAGCACTCTTTGACTGTCCTGGCAGCGTATGCAAAAACTGTGTACATTGTGATAAAGAATTTTATCAAAAGTCTTTGGATCAGGCTCTTATTTGGAGACTTATACAGAGAAACAGATGTGCACACACAGGTTTTTTTCCCCCATACCTTATCAGTCATTTCCCTGAAATTAGAATTTTAATTTCTTTTTTTTTTAGTAGTTGTCTAATGGCATAATGTTATTCTTTAACTGTTGAATATTAACACAGACATATGGGGTCAAATAGACTTACATTCAAATCTTGGTTCAGCTTACCAACTTTGAGATTTGGGACTGAGGGTCAATTCCTTTATCTGAAAATAAGGACTAAAATATCTTCTTCTTATGACTATTCATAGGATTAAATGAGAAAGTATGTGCATATTTTCTACTATTTAATAAGAACTCAATAAATGACATTATTATCACCAGCACCATGGTTATTAGACTGCTATTACTTTCACAATTAGAGCATTTCTTTTAGACCATTAGCTGATACCAAGTATTACCGTTGCTTGCATAATTTCTCTGTGCAAAAACTGTTTAGTCAAGTGATGATTAGTAAAGTTGCCAAAGGCATAACTGCTCTATATTACTATCCACATTATGCCATCTTCAATGCTCAAAGGCATGTTCTCAGGGCATTGTCCCTTTATGAAATGACATCACAGTTCCCCTAGGTGGCTCAGTCCATTAAGCATCATTCTTCCACTCAGGCCTTGATCTCAGGGGCCCAGGATCAGGCTCCCTGCTCAGCAGGGAGTCTGCTTCTTCTCCCTTTGCCCTTCTCCCCTCTTGTGTCTCTCTTTCTCTCAAATAAGTCAATAAAATCTTTAAAAAGAAATGACATCACATCAAAATCTAATTTTGACATTCAAGTCTTAAGTCTCTTCACCAGATTATACCAGAGTCTTCTCCTTCTTTTATCCCACATGCTTCTGACTAATTTCCCTACATACTTTTTTCAGTAAAGCAGAACTAGAGCCAAGACAAGGGTGACGATTCCTGAGAATCAGTGCCAGTGCTCATAAGGCATAGTATGTCTATAGGTTTCACTACGGGTTGCTAAGGAAAGATACTGAAATATTGTCCTGTGGCAAAGCTGGGATTAAATTCCAGATAGACTCTATCACCAAGTTCTCAACTTAATAGAAGTAGGGAGTGAGAAAGAATTCAGGTGTTGAGTCTTACCTTAAAACCAGGGGCAGTAGAAGGTAAAACCCAAAAAAGTCCCCTGAAAAATCAGATGATCTGTTCTCATTGCTTTTACTTTCAACTCTTGTCCTTTTGGGCCATGCTTTAGGGACATGCAAGATTTTCCTCTTTACTACCACCTCTGTGAAATGATGCTGCCTGGAGTAGGAATAGTGAGATGAGTAGGAGAGGAGAGATTCATAGAATTTATTGTGTGGGTGAGAAAAAGGGAGAATTCAAGCATAAGCCAAAGTTTAGGTCTCTGCTTAATTAAGCAAAGAGATGGATAGTAACACCATTTCTTAAGAAAATAGAAGATTTGATAGAGGTGTGTGGAAATCAAGAATTCTCTCTTTTTTTTTTTTTAAAAGATTTTATTCATTTATTTGACAGACAGAAATCACAAGTAGGCAGAGAAGCAGGCAGACAGAGAGGAAGGGAAGCAGGCCCCCTGCTGAGCAGAGAGCCCGATGCGGGACTCGATCCCAGGACCCTGAGATCATGACCTGAGCCGAAGGCAGCGGCTTAACCCACTGAGCCACCTTTGATTGAAATTAAGATGCCTATTAGTCCTACAGGTAGATTATTTGTGTGTGTGTGTGTGTGTGTATTTGACTATTGTGTCAAACATCAGTTTATTTGTTGATCTTGTAAATGTGTTTGTAATATAGTAGTTCACATGATATTATAATCTATATAGGATAAGGACCACATTTTTAAAGCGCTTAAGGTAGTTTGGTCTTATTGAAGTATAATTGGTCAAGTGAATTGATGTAACTAATGGTTTGTTGATTATTAGGTTTGTTTCATAACATGTTTCCAGAAAATTGACTTCTAAATTCAATTTATTCCCTGCAGGAATTAATGTAATCATATGTAATGAAATCATAATCAAGTAGAACAAGCTTATAGCAGCAAGCACATGCTTTGAAAGTTTAGATTAACAACAAATACTTTGCCAAGATGTTGCTTATTTAAAGGAATTAAATAAAGGGTTAAACAATACAAGATTAAAAAGGGGGTAAAGGTTGAAAACCTATCTATAAAGTACAAGATATCGTAGAGATTTGGGGGCCACCACGGATACTATGAAATGCCTACAAATACTAAAAGACTGGCTCATCATCTAGGAAAAAGAAGTCAAACATGAATATGCCAAGACAAAAGAATAAAAGCTCAGATCCTAAAATAAGACTTTTTGAAAACTAAGATCAGAATTAGTACAACTTAGGAATTGGAACTTAAAATGAACTCCTGCTCAGCAAAAGTGATTTCGTGGTTCTTCTCTTTATGGGTTAGCCAAACATTAGTATGTGTAGCATCATTGTTTCACGTGTGCAACAAACAGTAAAGAGGCTTTCGGTTTCTTTGATAGTGGATGGGCTGGTGGGTAGGAGATTTAAGGGTATTGTAATTTTGCTGTGGCAAGGCAGCATAAAGTTGGGAGATAATGCCTTGAAAGCCAGACCAATCTGCATTTGAAGCGTATGGTTCTTCCATGGTTCCAAATTGCCTTAGGCAGATTACTTCCTTTGTGCAGTTGAGTTTATAGTCCTTATTTTCCAACATGTTTGAGTTTCAAATGAGTTTTCATATGCAAAGTGCTTAGCACAGTGTCTGCTGCACAGTAAGCAGTGAAAAAATAAAATGATTTCCTCATCATTATTATTACTATTTTTCTTCTGACTGTGGTAAGTGTAACAACAGATGCCTTATATCTGTGCTTTGCCTAGATCTTCTGGGAAATTAGAACAAGTTCCTAGGAGTTCTATTAGCCTGTTACCTAAGACATCACAGGAAGAATATTATTAAAGGAAAGGGGACCAAAAGATATGCAGGCCCCAAATTTCCAAGATTAACATTCCAAGGCAAATAAAGCTGTAACAAGTTTCTAGGAATATTGCACCAGTAGCATCAGGGAAATCACTCTGGAATGAGAGACATTACAGTCTGGAACAACTTGAATAGCAAGGAATCACAGTGAGTTTGTAGCTAAAGAGATAAGACTAAATTTAGGTAGTTGAGCTCTAAACAAACACTAATAACTATAATTCCAGGACGCCTGAGGTAAGATAAAGGCATTGCATTTCTAGTTTTGGAGGATCAGATCAGGACCAGTGACAGTTGAGGTGCTAGATGACTTGTAGCTCATCTAGATGATAAGGTAGTCCAAGGAGCAGTGATAATAACAATAAAGACAGAATTGAATAAGGGAAGCCCCTCCCGACAGCTAGAGTGGTAGAGAGGAAGGAAGAGTGCTAACAACAGGAGGACAAAATCAGGTTAGCACCTGGGAGAAACTCTGGGATCTGAAACTTCAAATCTCAATAGTTAATAGAGCCTTAGAGATAATGATATCCAGATATTACTTGTCCATAAATCTGAGATTTAGTTTTTTTATAAGATAGATCTGACTTATTTGTGTTTTCCTCACAGAAAATATAATTAAGTAGTAAAACTGATTGAGAAATATGAGTTCAAAACATAATCTTAATTTCAACAGAATATGCTATGTCAAAACAAAACTGAAGAATGAACAACCAACTAAAAGCAAAACCAAACCAAAACAAACAAAAAACCCCAAGAAACAAAAAAAAAAAACCCTCATGAAAACAGAAAAACTGAAGATGACATCTGACCTCATACTTCAGCCTAAAATAAAATACTAATAATATCCAATCTTAATATTTAATGTGATAATTTATTTTTTGAAGATTTTATTTATTTACTTGAGGCAGGAGTGGGGGAGAAGTAGCAGTGGAGGGAGAGGGAAAGAGAATCTGAGGACTTTGAGTTGAATGTGGAGCCCCAGGAGGGATTCAGTCTCACAAATGTGAGATCATGACCGGAGCTGAAACCAATAGCTGGTTGTTAACTGAGCCACCCAGGTGCCCCTAATGTGATATTTTATGAGTAGTCAACTCTTAAGCTCTCACATTTCCAACTCAGATGCACAAATGTTAAGGAGCAAGACAACTCCCTAGAAAACCTGGGTTGCAATTATATAAGGCCATTATTAAATGATCTCTAAGGAAGAGTGGAGTGTTTAATAGTACCATATTGAATCTACTAGACTATGATAGTTTAAGGATGCATGTTGATCCCTAGCACAATCTCAGCAATAATTTTAAAAATTATAAAAATTAATAAGAAAAAATACAATATTAAAAATTATTAAATTACCCTTACAAGGCAGGAAGGGAAGGATGAATGAATATATAGGACAAATAAAAAATAAATAGCAACATGTTGGACTTAAAGGTAAACATAAAAAATTACACTATATGCTGGCTAATTGAACCTATTAAAAAAGGAAGACAAAATTTGTATTATTTATAAATGAACTAAAGATTCCAATTAGAAGGCAGAAGGGTTGTCATAATGGCATTTTAGCCTATGTAGGTTGTTTGTAGGCAATCTACTTTAAATATGAAGACGAAGACAAACTGAACTAAAAGGATGGATATATATTAACCAGTACTGCAAACAATAAAAATGAAAAAGCTGTTGTGGCCAGACTGATATCAGAAAAAGTAGACTTCAAGACAAAATATATTACTGGGGAGAAAGAAAGATAACTCACTATGATAGAAAGTATCAGTTCAACAAGAAGATATTTAAAAATGTACCTAATGAAAGAGTTTTCAAATGTTGACAGAACTAAAGAGAAAAATAGATAAACTTACAATCATAGACATTTTAACAATCCAGTCTTATAATTAATAGGACATTTAAGAACTGAGTCAATAAGGGTATAGACAAGCCAAATGAACCTGCCAACCAAATTGATCACATGAATATTTACAAACTACTAAACCCAACAACTACAAAAGACAAAGTGTCTTTGGTCTTCTTTTTAAGTACAATAAGGAAAGTTCATCAAAATGGGCATATCCTGGGTCTCTATAAGTCTCAAAGAATTTCACAAGATAGAGGTTTCATTTAACTACAGTGGAGTTAAAGATCAGTATCAAAATGAATGTGTAGAAAATCCCTAAGTGATTGAAAATTAAATATACAGTTCTAAATACCATATAGAACTAAGAAGAAATCATGGTGGAAATGAGAAAATGCTTTAAAGTAATGAAAATGAAAAAAATAGCATATTAAAATTTTTAGAAGATGGGCAGAATGGTAGTTAGAGGGAAACATGATACTTTAAATGTTATTTGAAAAAATAACTCTTTCAATCAATTATCTAAGTTTCCACTAAAAGAGGAATAAATTATACTGAAGGAAGAGAAGAAAAAAATAATAAAGATAAAAACAGATATAAATGAAATACAAAACAAACAATAGAAAATTTTAACAAAGCCAAAATTTGTTTTAGCGAAATGGATAAACCCTCCGCATGACTGAGAAAAAACAAGAGCAATAAAACAAAGATTACCAATATCAGCTTTGAAAGAGGGAAATATTGTTACAAATCATTCAGATATGAAAAGAATAGTAATGAATAGTTATGAGCAATTGATAAATTTATTTAAAAAAACAATTTAAAAAGACCAAAGAAGAAATAATGTCTGACTAGTCCCATATCTGTTAAAGAAATTGAATTAAATAAAATACCAAAATAAAAGCTTCAGGTCCAAATAATTTTATAGGTGAATTCTTTTTTTTTTTGAGGTTTTATTTATTTATTCGTCAGAGAGAGAGAGAGCACAAGCAGAGAAAGTGGCACGCAGAGAGAGCGGCACGCAGAGAGAGTGGCACGCAGAGAAAGAAGCAGGCTCCCTGCTGAGCAGAGAGCCTGATGTGGGGCTTGATCTCAGGACCCTGAGACCATGACCTGATCAGAAGGCAGAAGCATAATCCACTGAGCCACCCAGGTGCCCCATTGAATTAAAATATTTTAAAAGATTTTAAAATCATTAGGATTACTTTTTTTATTGTGATGTTCTAACTTGTATCAGGCAATCTTGAGAATAATAAAGAAATATACAAAAATTATTACAAATAAAATTATATTTGTCATCAAAGCATCAAGATATTTAAAGCAACATGAAATGGAGGAATCATCTTGACATTCAGAGCCATTATTTCTTTTGAGACACCTGCCAAATTTTAAGCAGTTTCAGTCTAAAGGTTGAAATCCAACAATTAATAAATTAGCAGGAGAGGATTTAAGTGGCAATGAAGCCAAGGAAAAATCAAAAGTCAGGAGACTTAGAAGGTGAGCCATTTTATGGGGACATGGAACAAACATCAGAGTTGGGGTAATCATAGATGAGACCTTCTAAACACACTAGCTTTTTACTTGGAACAGTTAGGGCTAACTAGAAATGAATCTCCCACTACAAATTCTGAAACCCTGTTCTAATTAGCTCAATCTCAAACTGGATTATAGACACCCCAACTCTAACAACCTGCCAGGAAGAAAAATACATTCTCTATAGCAAAACAAAACATCACCTATTTTCTCACATTATTCCTATAAACTTTTGAATGCTGTGTCCAGCATTTAGTTAAAAATTACCCAGCAGTCAAGAAACAAGACCAAATATATAAACATTAAAGAAAATAGTGAATACAGAACAATAACTAAGGAGATACAGAAAGTGGTGTTATGTACCATGGAATTTAAATAAATCTCAAGAAATTGAAATCAATGTAGAGAATTTCAGCAGAAAATTTGAATTTGAGAGTTAAAAAAGAGAAACAAATATAAACATAGAACCAAAAAAAATATAATTGAAAGAAATTAAGAACTTAAAAGTTAAGCTTAGCATCAGATTAAAGACTTGAAGAAATGATTAGTGAACTGGAATAAGAATGTGGAGACCATAGTAAAAATAAAGAAAAAGGATACAAAATATAAAGATAAATTGGGCACAATTAAAAGGTCTAGCATACACATGTTTGGAATCCTAGGTAGAAAAAGAGAATCAGGCAGAAGCAATGCCTAAGGGATGACAACAAAGAATTTTTCGTAATTGACTAAAACTATAAAGTTACACATTTCAGAAGCTCTACAAACCCCCAACAGCATAAAGAAAACTATACCTAAGCACATAGTAGCAAATAGGCTGAAAGAGAAACACAAAAATGAAATCTTAGAAGTACGAGATAAAGACAGACACATTTCCTTTAAAGATATGACTAAGAGCAACTACTGAATTCTCATGTAAAATAGTGAAAGCTAGGAGTGCCTGTGCGGCTGTCCCTTAAGTGTCCTTTGTCTCAGGTCAAGATCTCAGGGTCCTGGGATCCAGCCCCATGTGGGGCTCCCTGCTCAGCAGGGAGCCTGCTTCTCCCTCTCCCTCTGCTCCTCCCCCCTCTGCTTCTGCTCTCTCTCTCAAATAAATAAATAAATAAATAAAATATTTAAAAATAAGTAAATAAAGTAGTGAAAGTTAAAAAACAATAGGATGGTTTTTTTTTTTTAAAATACTGAAATTATTACCATTCTAGAATTCCATACCAATAAAGATATCCTTCAAAGATGAAAAACAATTAAAGACATTTTCAGGCAAACTAAAAATAGAGTATCAATAGCAGATCTTCCCTCAGATGATAAAAAAAGGGATGTGTTTTAAGCAGAAGAAAGATGATCAGATGTTATGCAGGAAGATTAGGCAATGATGACTAATGTAGATAAAGAAATGGAAATATTGTATAATTTTAAAAATGATTTTTCATGGAGTTATAAAATATAGATGATTAAAATTTGTGATAACAATAGCAAAAATGTGAGAAGCATACCAGATTTAAGTGTCTTAAAGTTCTTGCATACCTAGAAAGTAGTAAAGGTAATCATTTATCCTAGAACTCAGAAATGCATTTTTATGGATGCATATGTTATAATCTTTAGAGTATGCACTAAAAGAGTAGTGAAAGACTCAAGAGCTAACAAATTAACATAAGGAAAAATGAAATAGCAAAATATTTAGTGTATCTGAAACATAGTTGTATTAACGTCCTATTACTACTCTAACAAATCATCACCACAAATTTAGTAGCTTAAAATACTACAGAATTAGTATCTGACAGTTCTGGAGGTCAGAAGTCTCCAGGGAATTTTACTAAGCTAAAAATCAAAGTGTTGGTAGGACCGAATTCCTTGTGAATGATATAGGGGAAGAATCATTTCTTGAATATTCTAGAAGCTGTCTTCTTTTATTTCATTTATTGTCTATATCCTCCGTCCATCTTCAACAATGGCAATAGCTTATCTAGTCTTGTTCTTATTGGAACCCTCTGACTCCACTTCCATCATCACGTGTCCTGTGATTCTCCTGCCCCTTCTTTCACTTACATGGATACCTGAGAGTATAGTGGGAATACCTGGATAATCTCTCCATTTCAAGAGCCTTCAGTTAATCCTTCTGCACATTTTTTTTTTTTTTTGCCATACAAAGTAACATATTCACAGGCTTCAGCAATTGGGTACATACCTTAGGGATAGAGAGAGTGGCATTATTTTGCTTTACACAGTAAGAAAGGGAAACAATAAGAAAAATAGATTTTATAATGATATGTAGCTAAAAATTCAGTGGGTTAAAGCCTCTGCCTTCGGCTCAGGTCATGATCCCAGGATCCTGGGATCGAGCCCCGCATCGGGCTCTCTGCTCAGCGGGGAACCTGCTTCCTCCTCTCTGCCTGCCTCTCTGTCTACTTGTGATCTCTACCTGTCAAATAAATAAATAAAATCTTTAAAAAAAAAAGTCAGATATGTAACTAAAAATTAAGGAATTCTAGGCTTAAACCCAAATACATTAAAAATTACACTAAATGTAAATTGACTTAAACACAAAGATTTTCAGACAGCATATTTAGAAAATTGCATGCTGCTTAAAATATATATGCATATATATGTATGTATGTGTATATATATAATTTTGAAAGTAAACAAAAAATCAGATGAAATTCACTTTAAGCAAATTGTATGAGTTAAAAGACATTTTATAATATCCAGGGAGTCAATCTATCAAGTTACAACAATTCTAAAAATTTAACCTTAAAATAAATTGTCATTTCTTTTTCTGATCATAATGGAATAGCTCACACTGAAAGAAACTATGGAAACCAGAAAACATTAAGAACAAAGAAATAAACATAAAAATGACTGGACAGTGATCAAAGCAAAATTTGCGGGTCTGTTAAAATTCAGCCAGACATACATTGATGTAAGCCTCAAATGTACCCATGCTTTTCGGGGTGCCTGGGTGGCTCAGTGGGTTGAGCCGCTGCCTTCGGCTCGGGTCATGATCTCGGGGTCCTGGGATCGAGTCCTGCGTCAGGCTCCCCGCCAAGGGAGGAGAGGAGGCTCCCCGCCAAGGGAGGAGAGCTTCCTCCTCTCTCTCTCTCTGCCTGCCTCTCTGCCTACTTGTGATTTCTGTCTGTCAAATAAATGAATAAAATCTTAAAAAAAAAAAAAAAATGTACCCATGCTTTTTTTTTTTATAAAGAGGGTTGTTTTCTCAATTCACAACATGAAGTGTGAAGTTTTGGTGAAAAGGACAGTTTTACTAGAATAAATAGAGAAAGTTTGGAGTTGGAATCTGCCAAAGCAGCTAAGACCTTCAGGGTAAAATCTTGAAAAGAAGGAGTTCACTGAAGAGAGCGTAAAAGCCATTTGTAACTTTCCTCTCAAAACATTGACTTACTCCGAAGTTAAAAGTGCACAAGTAAGGTTTCAGTGACTCCAGATAGAAACAGAGACTAGAAGATTTGAACAGACAGTTCAGCTGCTGCAAAATATTTGACAGGCAGACTTAGGAGTACGAACTCTGCTATCATGGGTGGAAGTAGGGTAGGGGAGGTGAAACTTGGAAAAACCTCTGGGCTTTTCATTGAACCTCCCTCAAAACCACACAGTGGAAACGAAAAATTCCAGTCCAGTAATAAAATAAAGGCAAATATGTACTAACTCTAAAAAAACTGAAATCCAACCTAAAATCTAACCTAAAATCTAACACCTGGCAATCTAGTAGCTTTTTCCCCTTTCGGGAAAATATAGTGTCATCCAGGGCTTTTGTATTTATTTCTTATTTAATGCTAAGTATTAAATTAAAAAAAATAGAAGGCTGTCTAAAATATAGTACCAAATAAATCAAAAAGAAAAAAAAATGATGAAGAAGAGACTCATTGGTGATTTACTGTCATTACCAAAAATTTAAAAAAAAAATTTTTAAGGAAGCTAAATAAATTCTTGCTTTCTAAGAATAAAATCCCTAGGGGTCCTGAGTGACTTAGTCCATCCAACTCTTGATTTAGGCTCAGGTCATGATCTCAGGGTCATGAGCTCAAGTCATGGTAGGGCTCTGCTCTAGGCATGGAGCCTGCTTAAGATTCTCTATCCTTCCCCTCTCCCTGAGGTGTGCTCTCTCACTCTCTCCCTCATTCTCTCAATAAATAAATAAAACAATAGTATAAAAATAAAATTCCTTTTTGTTAAAAATGAAAACTAAAAGGCATATATTAAATTGGAAGGGATGCTGGGATAAACAAAGGCTGATCAGGATTTATAATCTCCTCACCCTAAAATGAAGAATGGCTGCTGTAAGTAAAAATCTGACTTGGTGTCAAGTAGGGACAATGAGAAGTAGAGCCTGTAGCCATATCTTGTAGCAAAAGTGCTCTGTAGGGATGATGGGAAGATAAGCTGTCCCTGACGAGATCTAACAAATATTAAGTGTGAGCTGGTCATCCTGGAGCTGTACGAGGCCAGTGAAATGATTTAGAGCCTGAACAGGTGTGTGACTGATGGATGAAGTGAAATAAGACTGATATTGGAAACAAAAAAATGTGGAAGTAGAGTTTTATCACAAGTCCTTTCAGTGGAAATGAGATAAGAGAGCAAATTTTGGCAATTCATGAAAGCAAGTGTAGGAGGAATCATCTCTCACTCCAGTTGGAAGAGAAGGAGACACAGATAACACAAAACAGAGAGAATATCAACATGAAGTCCGTGAAAATATTTAATGTATATTTGCAAGGTGTCTTCAAAAATACAACTTTTTTTCATGTTTCATGTGGGGTGCACTAAGTAAGCAAAACAGAGGATATTCTTTTAATGAGAATCTCAAGTGATAAAAGATATTTTCGTCATTAAGCACACAAAGTAAAACACATTTACAGCCAGCATTTTCCTCAATTTTACCTTAATTAATATGTAAAATTTTTTAAAATAGTCCATTTTTTAAATATTTTTGTGATGAAAATTTTATTTTCTCATATTTAGGAAATAGTACCTTTTCTACTCTAATTATTATGATCAGCCTGCATTATCTTATTGAGTTGCGTAGAGGATAACTGACACAAAGGAGGGACTCACTCTTTAATTTAGTAATTATAAGTTGGTAAGATTTTTTTGTTACATTTTATTTTACTTTTTTTTAAATTTTAAAAAAATTCCTGCAATTACCTTGTATTGTTTACATGATGAGAAAAGTAAAAGTATAGTAAAACAGATTGTATCTTTGCTTCATTCTTTCTTTCCAATTTGGTTCATTTGAAAAGTTAAGAACTCCTGTTTCAAGATATGTCAATGGTGGTAGATTTTTAATTTTTTTTTGAAGATTTATTCATGTATTGGGGAGAGTAAATCTATTAGTGGGGCAGAGGGATTGAGAGAGAGAAAATCTTAAGCAGACTCCACACTAAATGTGGAGCCCAAGGAGGGGCTCAATTTCACGACCCATGAGATTGTGACCTGAGCCAAAACCAAGAGTCAGACACTTAGCTGACTGAGCCATACAATGGTGATAGATTTTTAAATATGCCACGTTAAGGCTTGCCATGTTATTTACTGTTTTATGGTAACTATTCAGTATAGAGATTAAGGCAAATTCAATTTCAAACTCATATAAATTTTTTTGAGATTAAAAATAATGGTTTTGGTTCTATTCATAAATGTGATATGCCCAGAAAACATATCTGTTTTGGGGAAGAAGATATATTTTTTAATGCACTGAGCAGTTTTAAGTGGCACGGAGATGAGGAGATAAGGGACATCTGTCAGCCAGTCAGATTGTCTGAAGCAGCTCTACCCCTTGCATCCTAAAAAGGATGCTCAGTAATTTCTTATTGAATTAAATCACATTTCAAGAAGTGCTATGCTAAGTAAAGTCAATAGACTATACCCTGAAATATAACAAATACACTGCTGGTTTTCTCAAAGGAGAAAATCACACAAATTTTAAGCATACAATTCAATGGACAGATACAATGATACATATCCATTGTTAATTTTGTGATAAGATTCAATGAAACTTTATTTGTGGGAGAGATTTCTAGGATTTTCATTTACCCTGATACATAGTTATTTTTAGGGTCCATTGAGAGCCCCTGACTATAGGGAGCTGAGGAGCTGGACTAAGAAAGGAAAGGTCTGTCAGGGTTGGAGGGAGGGATTAAGAAGATAAGGTTCAAAGGGCAACATAGTAAAGGATTGAGAGGGGCTAATGGGAAAATTGAAGATGGTAAAAGAGGAAGGAGGAGGAGAGATGATAGGAAGAGAGAGGTCCTAAATGACTCAGTTTGGGAAGATCTTAAATCTCTCAAAGATGTCAATGAAGTTCCAAATTATCTTTTGTAAAATCATACCAACAAGAAAGGAAGCAGACAGAATTAGTGTCATAGTGGTATAGAGCATAGAGTGAAAGGTTTTAAGAAGGGAAGTTTGAGTTCACTGGGAAGCTCCCACATTTTTAACTAATGGTACCTCACAAACAAAGCATCCTGGGACACAAACCCAGTCTCTATCTTACAGACAGTCCTCAGAATAGGGCTAGGAATCTCCCTCTCAACCATCAGGAAGTAAATTCCTACTCAAAAAGAGCTAAGAAGACTTGGCTGAAAAAGAGCCAAGAACGTTCTTGCTCAATTACCTTTTAACCAAGAAGTATGGGACTCTAACCCATCCTCAGAGAATACACTCAGGATCTTTAGAATCAGAATCTGCCCTTACCTTGCTTCAGTAGACCATCATCCAAAGCACTAGATTGGATCAGAAGCTGAAGTCACCAATGATTCCTGATCAATCAGTCAGGAGTGAAAACTAAGCTTCAAAGTTGAATATTTGGAGTTTTGGGTGAGAGATCGAGGAGTCCAATGATGAGTCTGATCCTCTGTAAGTTCTAGGCATCATACTGTTAAAAAAAATGATTCCAGCACTTGTTAAAATGGTAAAGGAGACCTTATTCAAGACTATTGAGGGCGCCTGGGTGGCTCAGTGGGTTAAGCCGCTGCCTTCGGCTCAGGTCATGATCTCGGGGTCCTGGGATCGAGTCCCGCATCAGGCTCTCTGCTCAGCAGGGAGCCTGCTTCCTCCTCCTTCTCTCTCTGCCTGCCTCTCTGCCTACTTGTAATCTCTCTCTGTCAAATAAATAAATAAATAAAATCTTTAAAAAAAAAAAAGACTATTGAAATGGGGGTATTATAATAGGGAAGAGAATTCTGGCTTACTTCCAAACACAAGAACAAATGGGGATTTAGAGCCAAGTAACAAGATGGGGGGTGAGTGAATGAAAAATTACTAAGGGTAGAAGGACTCTTCCTAAACTGACTAAAAGGGTTCTTGCTAAAGGCAGGCCAAATACTTAAACATCAAAGTTGGGCCATGAGGAACTGGATTAGCTATGAAGGGTAGGGTGATTCTTGCTTAATTGATTTAGCCAGCTTCTTTGAAAAGTGGGCTAGACAGACTGAAGAAAGGACAGGATAAAGACTGTGGTTTAGTTGAGACAAGATCTTAGAAGAATATGACTAAACTTTGTCCAGAGATTCTTTGACAAACTCACTAAATGGTGGATGGATGAATGGATGGATGGATTAATGGATGAATAAAAGAGAGTTCTGGAAAACATTGGTAAATAATTCCTTCAGCCTGCTGGGAGAGAAAAGAAAACAAAAAATCTTATTATTCAAAGCTGATTTGTTGTCATAAAATGTTCATATTTCACTTACCAAAAATAATTATTAAGACAGACAAATATGAAATGTCACCCACACATTTTCTGTCAAGAAAAAAATTCCTGTCAGAATCCTGTGAAACACTACAATTAGAGAGGATACACCTCTAAGTACAGAGAAATTAAAGATTGCAGCCCTGCGAATGTAAAAGGTGTATTTCTTGAATCTCATTATCATAGTAAAATTTTAAAAATAATTAATAACAACTACTCACATTAGTTATTAAGTGCCATTCAAGATCCCACAGTTTAACTGTATTCTAATTTGAGGTGTTATCTCATGTCCAGTTAAGTAGCTTTAATTCACTTCCCTGGTTTGGATTTTTGCTTCTTTGAGGCCTCTCATGGCTTGAATTTTTAAAAAGTAGAAAGAAAGAAGGGAATTAAGAAAGAAAGAAGAAAGAAAGTGAAAAACGAAAGGAAGAAAGGAAGGAAGGAAGGAAAGAAGGGAGGAGGAAGGAAGGAGGAAGAAAGGAAAGGAAGAATTCTTTCAACATGAAAAAACATTCAGACTCTTTTAGAAGATGAAGAAATAAAGAAAGAAAGTGGGGAGAGGGAACGAGATATGGAAGAAAGAAGGTAAGTAGGAAGGAAGGAAGAAAGAATAAAGACCTCTAGACTTCTTTCAAAAGTCAGGAAACTTTATTTTTCATCTATGGCTGTGGCTATTCTCTGGCAGTCATAATGTGGTAATATAGTTATTTTAATGACCTGCTGGAAGCAGCTGATTAGAGTTGCCATTCTAATTATTTGTTTCCATAGTCACTCCTTTCAGCTCATTCATAAAAATTGATGTCTTTTAACAGCCACTTATTTTCCATTTAAACCTACCAATTTTTACCCAGTCAATCTGTTCTTTTTTGGCTTCCAGCTTCTTCAGTTCGACGCCACTACACACAAAGCATCTGAAAGAGCTCAGGCTGGTGGTGATGGTGTGACTCACCAGAGGAAATCCTCACGTAGTTTCCTTTCATGTTCCATTTTCTCACATGTCTGAGGGTGAATTTGAAAAAGAAACATCCTAATCTGGGAGCTGTGTGTTCTAAAAAGCTTTTAGAAATCATAAGTGCTTGTACTTACACTGTTTTTTCTACTTCCAGTGTTCTTGGCACTGCCTTTATATGTAAGGGAAAGAAAATCTTCCATCTAATATCTCAAAAAGCACATAAGGAAGTTCTTCATGTAGGAAAGATAGCTTATTTACAGTTCGGTTCTCAACAGAGAAAATGATAATCATAATGATGCTAGTAAAGATAATAACAATAAAAACTAGGAACATATACTGTTCAACTTCAGAATTAAAAAAAAAAAAAGTTCCTATCCCCCAAATTATCAGAGTGTAAAGAAAATAAGAAAAACAGAAGAAAACATTTGACCAGATAAATATGCATCACATTTGTTACCCAAAGTTGCATGCAAAAATGGTGGCCTGATGGAGAAAATCTGAAATCTGGTGAGGATCCTGAAAATTTGGATCATGCCCCAAATGAGATTAGAAAGTCAGTGACTTTAATTTCGTTATGGAATTATTAGCCAAGTCTTAATAGTTGTACTCACTTTATGAATCTTCCCACAGGAATGGAAGATACACAGACATAAATCTAGTACTAGGGATTAAGTAACAAGGTTCTGAGATATTGTAAACATTTACTTGGAGGTGCCTCGCATTTCAGTCCAAGATTTATGAATGACTATTTTTGCAAATATGACACAGTTATTTAGAAAAATCAGTAAGTTGCTGCACTCTTCATAAATACTAAATGAACTCATCTACCCACTCAATAATTCAACAAAGAGACTGAGCTCCTCTTTGCCTCTAGAAACTGTAACAGTTGAGGCCAACCCATGACACTTGCCCTGCTGCCATTCTAAGGAGAATGACAGATCCATGAGCAAGGAAATTTGGCAGGAACAGTACTGTAACAATGGAAGGTGATGTGCGGTAGTAGCACAGAAATTAGACCCCCAAAATCTTTTATTGAGGTGTTGATTTTCAATAGAATATGCATTTTGGTAGTTTCATAATTTCGTTGCGATTTTATTTAATTGTTTCAAGAACTATTTATTGAACATCTAGAAATTTAGCAGACAACCTGATAAGACAGACAAATTCTCTGCACTAAGGAAGCTTCCATTTTGGTGAGGATAAACTAACAATGGCCAAGGAAGCAAATAAGATAATTTATGTTGTATTAAGTGCTAAATATTTTAAAATAAATAAGCAGTAGAACAGAGGTTGCTAAGAAATGGAGGGTACTCTAGGATGAAAAGGGAAATCTTGGGGGAGGGGTGCCTATTGAGCTAAGAGCTGGGAGATGAGAAGAGACCTATATGCATATCTTGGCACAGAAAAAAGCAGGCAGAGAAAACAGCAAGAGTGAAAGCTGTGAAGCTGGAGTGAGTTTGACCTGTGTAATAGTGAGGTTTACTGGCTGCTCTGAGTGGGATTATTATGAGAAAAATGCTCATAAAAGACTAGACAAGGAGCTTCCAGAGGTGTTTTCACTCCAGGCTGCCACTGCTCAGAAGTGGAAATTGAAGGGTTTTTTGGTAAGAGGATTGGAGAAGTGTCTCTTTAATGGGAACCCTTAGCTATTTTATGATTCTCATTATCCTCAATTTGTTTGGTATCTTTTATGCCAAATAAACTGCATTTTGAAGGGATCTTCGAAAGTCTATTAACAACCTAAGGCAGTTTGTTTGAGGAACAGCAAGAAGGCCAGTGGGCTGAGATGACTTTGTCAGGACTCAAGCATCTGGCTTAGGCCATGCTTCCAGATGAGGAAAATATATGCAACTTCTAGAGAAAAGCAAGAACTATCATAGAGGGTAGCTCAGTTGGTTAAGCCACTGCCTTCGGCTCAGGTCATGATCCTGGAGTCCTGGGATCAAGGCCTGCAACAGGCTCCAGCTCCTCGGGGAGTCTGCTTCTCCCTCTGACCTTCTCCTCTCTCACGCTCTCTCTCTCAAATACATAAATAAAATCTTAAAAAAACAACAAAACTAAACAAAAAACCAAAAGAACTACAAAAAAAAAAAAAAACCTATCATAGGCTATGGCAATAGTCTGAGATTGGAATCCCTCTTTTTAGGTTCTGAATCTTGTCAACATCTGCATGAAGAGACAAGGGTCATAAATCACATGAACTCTTGCTGGAGAACTCTGCTCCCAAAACTCTAGCGGCAGGTCCATTTTATGACCTAGTTGGCAAAGATTGCCTGAGGGCTGCACACCATGCAGCTTGTTTCTTTCCTGGAAGGGACCCCCAAAATTTTATTAAAACTGCAGTGAAAGGGCCGTGTCTGGAAAATCACAGAAGCCCAGGGTCTGAGTAACCAGCCATGTCAAGGCAGAGATGAGGAATTCAAGAACAAAACACAACAAAAAGATATATATCACAATTAATTGCCCTGACCTACTCTATTCACATCTCAAAGTAATGGTTATGTGAATGAAATGTTAATGTTTCCATGTCAAGAGTAGGCAACAAATCTGATAATTGTGTACACTAATAAGTCACTGCAGTATGCCATTTAATGTCTTTTGGTAATTTGCCGTTCATTGACAAAAGAGGTATCTGTGTCAGCAATTCCTTGATTTGATTTAATTATCATTATGTTTAGTGCATCTCAGGTTTTGCTTATACAAATAAATAAGTGAATGGAAAATTTTAAAAATATGCTTTTACTTGGAAAATAGTTCAGAAGTGCTTCACTAATTTTATTTTTGGTCAAGGGCAATTTATTAACCAATGATTTGAGCCATTTTAGAGAAAAATATAAACTTTACAGTAAGGCTATTAAAAACTTTAAAACTGTTTAGAAATATGAAGTTTCAAATTATTCTTGAAAGAAAAAACACATTTCAGTAGGCTACTCATATTTCATAACATTAATATAAGGGAAAAAATAAAATTTGTATTTTATGCAAGGTTACCCAGGAACTGTTTTGAAATGTAAGGTAATCAAATTAAATTAAATTAAACATGAGAGAATATTAAAAACATCCAACACATAGATATTGGACATGGTTCATGCATCTGAAGAGTGTAACCATAAAAGAAGAATCTAACTCCTTTTAAAAAGCAAATAGAAGCAAGGACCAAATCTTTGAAATTATAGAAACAGAGAAAATTATCATAAATAAATGACAAAAACTGAGGTATCTGATAGAAAAAGAAATCTATTTGAAATGGTAAAGCCAAATAAATTTTCACAGCAAGTATTGTGTCTCGTTTTCAGGAGCGAAAGCAGTTCTTGCCACACAATAGACACACAATAAGATAAATTTCTATGTGTGAATGGAAGGGTGGTTGTAATATGCATTCAAAGTTTATGACAGCACAGAAGGTTTTAAATGTTGCTACTTCATTTTTTAAATGGTAATCTTTAAATAAGTTATAACTCGTGTAAAGTTGATGATTGTGTCTAAATCCTCAAACTTCTATTTTTGTGGAAAATAACTTTTTCTAAGCCTGGTGTCACACGGCCCAAGTATAAAATGCAGTGAAAATATATAATTAAAGATTTTTTAACTAACTCTGTTACTTTGGGGATTTCTACTTCATAAAATGCCTCTGAAGAGTAGATGTTTCCAAGATGGAAACCTAAAATTTCAAATGCTCAATCCAATTGGTTATAGTCATTTACTGTTACACACACATGAATTGACATTGTCCTTTACTACAACGCTTTGCTCTCTTTCAGGTACTTCCCCTAATACAACCATGGTGCATTTATTGTTGAGATGTCCTTCCTGGTTAAAAAGCTGCTAAAAAGTGTTTTAATACTATTTACAGTTTTCTTTCTTTCTGTTTTTAAAAGATTTTATTTATTTATTCAAGAAAGAGAGAGAGTGTGAGAGAGAGTGTGAGCAGGGGGAAGGGCAGGCAGAGGGAGAGGGAGTTCCCTGCTGAACAAGGAGCCCGTTGTGCCACTGGATTCCAGGACCATGGAATCATGACCTGAGTCAAGGTCAGTCATTTAACCAACTGAGACACCCACGTGCCCCTACAGTTTTCTTCTACAGATTATCGTTCGGTAATTTTTCTCATTTGGAAGATAATTGACAGTTGGTTAAAAAAATGTGCACAAAATTTATGACTACATGAGCTGGATTTTATTCCATTATTTCAAACCCACATGGTTTAAACTTCATAATAACCTTGAATTCAATGTCATTGGAGTTTGAAGATCATGATTACGAAAAAAGTATATTATCAGAAATCAATTAACAATACTCTCTGCTGAATCTCATTATCCATGTTAAAATGCAATGTTTCAGTTGGGAATTTCTACCTATATTCACTTTTTTTCAGTCAGTTGCTTTACTTTTAAGTCATTGTCCTGAAAATATATATAGAACGCTTACCCAAGGGATGTTGTAACACTGCTTGCTGCAAACTGTATCTGGGGAAAGAGTAGGAGTTAAAGTGGAGGCCGAAGTATCACTATAAATAAAATCTGAGAGTAAATAATAGAAAAGTGCATTTTCATTATTGCTCATAAAGTGCAAGATGACATCAGTTATTGTCATAAATCTGCATGAAGTAGATTCTTCGGTCATGTTATAGTGGGAAGAGTTTGATTTTCCTCTTACCAACACAACGTTGTAAAAAACCAAATAAAACTGGCTTTAAAAGTGACTTTAGTTATAAGTAATCTTGCATCCAAGAGGAATTTATAAAGAAAATATGTGTGGTTTTATTTTTTGGTTGCACATAAAATTATATAAATTTTAAGTGGACATGTTACCACAATCTGGGACACATGAAATACACTTTTTTTTTCCCCTGGTATTTGGAATCACTTTTCTGCTCTCCATATTTTTTTTAAAGTAAAAGCTTTTTGCAAACAGTGCTTCCAGCATTTCTTATTCATCTGCCCACTCATTAGTACCTTATGAACAGCAATGAATGCTTCTAGTTAATGAGCAGAACCACATGCCTAAAGTACATTTCCTATATCAACTCCAAGGAGATTGAAGGGTACTGTAGACATTCTCTATAGTCCAAATTAATCTTCAAATCTGCCCTTTGACATATGTCCAAAGCAATTGTTTTTCAAAAAATTATTTGTAATATTAAATTGAGCTTAACAGATGCAATATAGCAAAGGATTTGTATTATGTTTAAGTCAACAGAAAATATGAAAATAAGATATCCTATAATACATGAAATATGCATGTATAACCTAAAGTAAATATTCTTATTATCAGTCTAGTGATTCTTCACTGACAGCCATTTATTAAAGTTACTGGCTTGATGGAGAAAACATATTTCTTTAGTTTCGTTCCACTTAAAAGCCTAAAATTACAACTATGAGAGAGCTATCTCCAACTTGTCATCAATATTTATTAAACATTGATTGTTTTGTGATTTGGAGAATGGAATGCTTCAAATTTGAATGCAACAAATACGGTGCCATTTCCCTTTATAAGAAATTTCTTCCCCAGTAACTTCACTGAGAGTACAGCTGAGAACCAGAAAATGAACAAAAGAAGCCTCCTTCTTTAAAACTGATAATTGGATGTCAATATCTGCACTGAATTTCATATGCTGTTGTCATGAAAAATCTGAACATCTTTGTCATTAGCCATAACTAGAACATGACATACAGATCCCAGCCCAGTATAGGTTGGAAACAGATAACTAGATGATGATGCTTGAAAAAGGATTATTGTTCTAGATGCTATTTATTCAAAAGATATGTATTTTATTTAGGATTTATCATGAGAAAATAATTTCTGGGGTGACAAAAGTATTATACAACCTTATTGTAGTGATGGTTGCCAATTGTATACATTTATTAAAATGTATCAGATGACATTTATAGTGCAGGAGTTTTTATGTGATGTAAATTATATGTCAATAAAACTTTTAAAAATACATAAATGGGGAAGGTTGTTGGGTAAATAGTGATATTGATAGACGGAAATATATGCCATGAGAAAAGAATAGTAAATTGCAAGTGGTAGAATCTAAGTGATGAGGTTAATGAGTGTTTACTATAAATATTTTTTTAATTTATTAAATTAATTAAATTGTGTAACATTTTTGAGAAAAATAGAGCACAATGATTTTATAATTTTATAATTATAATTATTTTTATAGTATCTTTTATACACTATATACTTTATATACTATATACTATATATACTACATATATTTTATATGTATATTTATATATTATATATTTGGCAATATTATTTAGCCATAAAAATGAGATTTTGTGATTTTGCAGCAACATGGATGAACTTGAAGGGTGTTATGCTAAGTGAAATAAATCAAATGGAGAAAGACAAATATCATATAATTTGACTTGTGGAATCTAAAAAACAAATGAATAAACAAACAAACAAAAAGCAGAACTAGACCTATACATTCAGACAGCAAACTAATGGTTGCCAGAAGGGAAAGAAATGGAGGAATGGACAAAATGGGTGAAGAAAATGGGAGTTACCTTCAGAATGAATAAGTCACAAGGATAAAAGGCACAGCATAGGGAATGTAGTCAACGGTGTGGCAGTGTGACAGAAGATAGCTATACTTAAGGTAAGCCTAATATAACTTATTAGAATTGTCAAATTACTGTGTTGTACATCTGAAACTAATGTCACATTGTGTATCAATTATACTTAAAACACACACACACACATACACACACACACAACAACACTTTTTCTAGCTGTCCGGTTACTACAGACTGGTAGTTCCTTGCAAGGTTCAGCCTCACACGATGGGCGCGGACTCAGCTTTCTACACTCAAGAGGAGCACGCCAGCTCAGCCTCAGGACTGCTCAAAAGTTATCTTCAGGGGGCACCTGGGTGGCTCAGTGGGTTAAGCCTCTGCCTTTGGCTTGGGTCATGATCTCGGGATCCTGGGATCGAGCCCCACATCGGGCTCTCTGCTCAGCAAGGAGCCTGCTTTCCTCCTTCTCTCTCTGCCTGCCTCTCTGCTATTTGTGATCTCTGTCTGTCAAATAAATAAATAAAATCTTTAAAAAAAAAAAAAGTTACCTTCAGGAAGAAGTTAAGCTAAGTCTTGGCCTGGGAGGGGGGATGGGTAGTCTTCATGATAATGAGGATAATAAAATATTTTGTGTAATTCTGTCAATGGTTTCTATCTTTTTTGTGCCTTAGTATTTCTCATATACTGATAAAAGAACCAAAGTAGAGTTTAGTTTAGAGCAAAAGTCAGCAAACTTTTCCTATAAAGTCAAGATAATAAATATGCTTGATGCTTGAATGATGCAGGGGTTAAGGGCACTGATCCTTTGCAGTCAAAAATCTGTGTATAACTTTTGGCCCTCTGAACTTAACAACATGTGTTGGCAAGGATGCAGAGAAAGGGGAACCCTCCTACATCGGTGGGAATGCAGGCTGGTGCAGCCACTCTGGGAAACAGCACGGAGGTTCCTCAAAAAGTTGAAAAGACCCAGCAATCACATTACTGTGTACTTACCCTAAAGATACAAATGTAGTGCTCCAAAGGGGCACATGCACCCCAATGTTTATAGCACAATGTCCACAATAGTCAAACTATGGAAAGAGCCTATATGTCCATCAACAGATGAATGGATAAAGAAGATGTGGTATATATATATATACAATGGAATATCATGAAACCATCAAAAAAAAAAAACCTCAAATCTTGCCATTTGCAATGACATGGATGGAACTAGAGGCTATTAGGCTAAGCAAAATAAGTCAATCAGAGAAAAACAAGTATCATATGATTTCACTGATATGAAGAATTTGAGAAACAAGACAGAGGATCATAGGGGAAAGGAGGCAAAAATAAAACAAGGCAAAACCAGAGGGAGACAAACCATAAGAGACTCTTAATCTCAGAAAATAAACTGAGGGTCACTGGAAGGGAGCGGGTGACTGGATGACGGACATTGGGGAGGGTATGTGCTATGGTGAATGCTGTGAATTGTGTAGAACTCATGAATCACAGACATGTACCCCTGAAACAAATAATATACTATATGCTAATTAAAGCAAAAACAACTAATATCATTCTAGTTACCAGAAGTCTTTTTTTTTTTTTTTAAGATTTTATTTATTTGACTGACAGAGATCACAGGTAGACAGAGAGGCAGGCAGAGAGAGAGGGGGAAGCAGGCTCCCCACTGAGCAGAGAGACTGATGGGGGGCTCGATCCCAGGACCCTGGGATCATGACCTGAGCCGAAGGCAGAGGCTTTAACCCACTGAGGCACCCAGGTGCCCCTAGATATCAGAAATCTTACTTATAACATAAACAGTTAACACATTTTGTATTTACAGTATATACTGTATTCTTACAATAAAGTAAGCTTAAGAAAATACTAAGAAAATCATAAGGAAGAGAAAATACACTTAGAGTACTGTACTGTATTTAGAAAAAATAATCTACGTATAGGTGGACCCATGCAGTTCAAAACTGTGTTGTTTAAGAGTCAACTGTATTTTCAGCTTTGCAGGCCATGTAATTCTTTTATAATAATTCTACTCAACTCTGCATTTGCAGAAAATTCATAAATGAATGTAGATGTATTCCAATAAAATTTATTTATAAAAACAGGCACAGGGCCAGTTTTGGCCTGCAGGCTCTATTTTGCTAGCTATGACTTAAAAAGACGATTTACTCCTAATTTGGGAGAATTGTTTAGTCCATAAAGAAAATGTGACCAGTGAAGGGAAACACAGTCCCAATAGCACGTTGGTTTCCCAGGGCTGTGGAAACAAAGTATTTCAAACTCCTCTGCTTGAAACAATAGAAATGCATTCTCTTGCGGTTCTGGGGACTGGAAGTCTAAAATCAAGGTGTTGAAAGAGTCATGCTCTCTCTGATGTCTCTAGGGGAGAATACTTCTTTGCCATCTCCTAGCTTCTGGTGTTTTCTAGCAATTCTTAGAATTCCTTGATTTGTAAATATATCACTCTGCCTCTGACTCTGTCATCACCTGTCTTCTCTGTGTCTCTGTGTCCAAAACGTCCTCTTCTTACAAGGATACCAGTTACTGGATTGAAGGCCCACCTCCCTCCAGTATGAACTTAACTGATTACATCTATAATGATTCTATTTCCAAATAAAATCACATTCTGGGGCACTGGGGGTTAGGACTTCTATCTATATCTATATCTTTATCTATATCTATATCTATCTATATTTGTATCTATCTATCTATCTATCTATCTATCATCTATATCTATACATGGAGCACAATTCAATCCATAACAAATAGTATTACCATTTGGAAACAAGGAATTACCAAATCCTGTCTTGTCAAACACTATTCCTGATAATGGGGGGGAGGGTGTCTACCCTCAAATGATAAATACAGAAGGAAATGTAGCCAATGGGGACATGTAAAAGGTTATATTTTAAATTAGGCCAATACAACATATCCTGTCCTAATGTGGTCTTCTATAGTCATCTGCACTGGAGGGTGTGATTTAAGTCAGAGTCTCAAACAAGGATCCTCCATCCCCCACACTCCAAAGTCCCATCTGGTATACATACAAATCCCTGGCTGGTCACATTGTGGAAAGAAGTTAGGGAGAGGAAAGAAGGTTTATATGTCCACTCTAAGAGCAGCGCAGTGTACAAGAGCCTCCTGGTTGTCTTCGATTTTTCCTCTTTTACAAGTAGTACTTCTTAGTCTCTCTGATGACTATTTCCTGGCTACTATCATACCATCCAAATGTTTAGAGATGTGCCTCTAAAAAAGGGGTTTGAGAAGGGTTAAAGGCCCTCAACAACTTCCTTCTTGAGTAATAGAAAGAAAGAAGAAATAGAAAATAGAATAGAAAAACTAGAGTTCTGCGATAAAGTTAGGGCCATTCAAACCATTTATGTCCTAAACAGTCGCTGAACAGGGAATCCATTTCTGGTGTCAGGCAGAGGCTCACTCGGTTCTACGCGGCGGTCGTTCGCCTATGCTAAGTAGCCCCATAGGAGTGTTCTTCCGTTCCACTGCATCTTGTGTAGGCATGGCCAAATAAACAACATTCAGAGCCTATACATGTAAGTGTCCCACTTAAACACCCCATGTAGTTTTGTTTGGAATCCCAGCCCTCTGCCCAGTGGGAAATCCTCTTTTCTCACGGAAACACCCTTTCCCTAATATTTCCATGAGCACTTAGGGTTGGTCACTTCTGTTACCAGATTATTTCTGGCTGCACTGCCCCCCCAGCAGTTTGAGGGCCTTTTGTGATAACAAGAAGCAAGAAACCCTATGCTGCCTCCCGAGTGTAAGGGAATGAGGCACAAACAAGTCAGCTGCAAGAAAAAGGGGGTAGGGGATGACAGTGAAAAAGACTGTCCGCCCCAAACAACTCCTCAGTCTCATATTTATTAGAAAGTGAGTAACAACCAACAGAGAAGCTGGAGTAGGTTACACAATGACCATGAGTCTTGTAGATATGTAAGAAGAAAGGCAAGGTATGTCTGGTCACGTAGTACATGACCTACAGTGAGAAAACCCAAACAAAAGGATTGTCTGACTAACTGCTGATGTTCTCCCCTTGGCAAGGAAAGATAACGAGAAAATGAAGCAGGTGGCGCTCCACCCTGAGCAGGCCAGGCATCCCCCCGTGGCTCGGCTTCAAGGACGCATATCATCCTCTCCCCCAGAGGCCTGTGGCCAGTACATGTTTTTCTTAAGGCTATATCTAAACATGCTTGGTAACTAGTATAATTTCTCATCGGTCGTATTTTAGGGAGTACATTGTTCTGAGGGACAGTTACAGCCCTAGGAGGGAAAGAGTTTCCTTGCAAGGCACCAGAGATATTCTCTGCCATTCTGCAGGCCTACTCCCCTGAGACCATCTCTTTTATAGCTTGCTCCTTTGGGAAGCTTTGTCACAAATTTCCTTCCTTTTTACCTAAGCCATCCACTTTCAAGAGATTTCTGATATTGTAGGGCAGAGTGGGAGTAGATTTGTGTTGAGAAACGGTCAAGAGGAGATTCACCTTGTTCCTGATAGTTTTTTCCAAAATCTAGGCTCTAGTTCCCAGTCCAGTCCACTCTGCCAAACTGGCCTTTGCTTCTGATGATTTTTCTTTAGAATATTCTCCTCTTTCATCATTGATCCTGGTTTCCTCTTTTCCTTACAGATAGCTTTTGTTATTTTCATAGTGCCCATCTTACTTCCTCCGGAAAATGTAAAGGCTCTTTTCTTTTCTCTCTCTTTTTTTTTTTTTTTAAGATTTTATTTATTTATTTGAGAGAGAGAGATAGAGCATGAGTGGGGGAAGAGAGAAGCAGAGAGAGAGGGACAAACAGACTCCCTGCTGAGCACAGAGCCCGGGAAGCCAGCACAGGGCTGGATCCCAGGACCCTGAGACCATGATCAGAGCTGAAGTCAGAAACTTAACCTGAGCCACCCAGGTGCCCCTCAAATGTTCTTTGTTTAGAACTTAGTTTCACAAATCTTCTATGCCTCAGCTTTCTCACTACAAATGGACAAGTTGTTTTTGTTTTTATAGAGAGAGTTAGTTCTCCCACATGAGTGGGGCTTGGGACAGAAACCTAAACAGTCTCCTAGCCCAGTGTGGAGCCTGAAATGGGGCTCAGTCCCATGACCCCAGGATCATGACCTCAGCCTAAAGCAAGAGTCAGATGCTTAACTGACTTAGCCACCCAGGCAGCCCACAAATGAACAAGTTTAACCAATCAATCTCTGAATGAAGCAGGTTGCTGGAAGAGAGTGAATTTTACTTGGTGAGGCAGAAGAAGCTGCTAGTCTTGTCTTTGCTAGTCTCTAATTTGGGCAAGTCTAATGGCCTAAGCCTCTTCCTGCTAATTGAGAGGGTAAAGCTAATAGATATCTAAGGTCCCTAAATAAATGTAGATTTAATTTATATTATAGAACTATTTCTTCTTGTCTGTTAATCTTAAAGTCTTTCCAGAATCTCATCTGTTGTATCCTCTCTTCTACATTGGCTGGGCTGCTTGAATTTCTTCGGTCATTTTGTATAAGAGTCCTCAGTTTATGGTCAACTTCATTACTGAGTTACATAATTACTTACACTCAGTGATGTTTAACCATAAATTAAAATGTGCATTAAGACCAATGGCATAGCTAGATTTTAGCTTATTAATAAGTAGAGAAAATGTAACTAAGATTAAGTATGACCATAATTTGATAAACAGTAGAAAAGGCAGTTCTTTTAAAAATTAACATTTTGCACTAGTATTGGCTTCTGTGCTCTCTTTCAACATGGATTAGGACCAGCACTGTACACCTTAGATCTTTCACATTCTATTGGGTGAATTATTCCTCCAGACTATTTACCTCATCCAAGGTCCCTCATGGAGAAAGAAGAAATCAAATCTCAGATCTGCAGAAACATATGTATCAGGATTGTAAGAAGAGAGAGAATACAGAGTAGCTGTGTCAATTCCTCATGGCCTTGAATTAGAATGTCTTTCTGTGTAAAATTCCCTTTAGATTCATTTTGGTGTGTCAATCTGAAGTGGGCAGACTGGAGTGTAACCCCAAGCTTAGCTGGGGAAAGTCTGACATGGGCTTTGTCTTCAATGTAGAGGCATTTTAGTAATCATCATGGGGAGCTCCCCAACTTATGTTCTTCTCAGAGAGCATATAGAATGGGTCAGTGGATGCATTGGGCACATTGTATATAATAAAATCTCAGAGGCTCAATTTATAGCACTACACTAGATATAATGTTTCACCCCATTACTTATTTGAAGAGTTTCTCTACTATCTCTATGAAAAATTCCAACCAATGCTACTGAATAGTGTTCGGAATTATTTGATCCTTAGATGGTAATATCTGTTTAATTGTTTTGTTTATTTTACTTTGAAGTATTCCTAATATCAGCAGTAGCCTAACTTTTGTTTTGTCTTGTTTATAAACCATTTAAATAGTTCAATTTTTGTCCTTTTCAAACAATGAGCATGAGTCTGTCACTCTGTCTGGGAAGTATCCTATTGTAACTGCCTCTGAACTTCTTGAACTCTGGCCAACCAGTTTTGATATGTTCTCCAAAGGTCTGATTACCAAAGATAATTTCCTTTTGCTTGTGATAACATTTCCATAATTGCAGTTATAAATGAAAGGGCAGAATGAATCCCTTCAAATCTGGAAATTCACAGATTTTATTATCTTGTGCTCAAATTCAATTTTGTTTGCAATGTTTTTCACACTCTGGGTCACATAAATGAGGCTGCATGGTTCTGGGTCTTACTTTCACTCTCTCTTTTGATCTCTCTTACTCAAGGCAGATGCTCATTATCAGGGCAATTCTTTCTTCTTAGAAAGAAAGATACAACACTAGTGACAGACACCATCATACATGTAAACCAGGCTAAATGATCATTGGAGTATAAAATCTAACTAGTTCAATGGCCTGCAAAGAAAAGTGATTTCTGTATAAGCTGAGAGAATTTTTAAAATTAACATATAAAGTATTATTTTTTTCAGGGGTACATGTCTGTGACTCATGACTGTTACACAATTCACAGCACTCACCATAGCACATACCCTGCCCAGTGTCCATTACCCAGCCACCCCCTCCCTCTCTTCCCCTTCCTGTCCAGTGACCCTCAGTTTATTTCCTGAGATTAAGAGTCTCTTATGGTTTGTCCCTCCCTGGTTTTTCCTTGTTTCTTTTTTCCCTCCTTTCCCCTATGATCCTCAGTCTTGTTTCTCAAATTCTTCATATCAGTGAAATCATATGATACCTGTCTTTCTCTGATTGACTCATTTTGCTTAGCCTAATAGCCTCTAGTTCCATCCACGTCATTGCAAATGGCAAGATTTGGGGGGTTTTTGATGGTTGCATAATATGCCATTGTATATATATATACCACATCTTTTTTATCCATTCATCTGTTGATGGACATATAGGCTCTTTCCATAGTTTGGCTATTGTGGACGTTGCTGTTATAAACATTGGGGTGCACGTGTGCCTTTGGATCTCTACTTTTGTATCTTTGGGGTAAATACCCAGTAGTGCAATTGCTGGGTCATAGGGTAGCTCTATTTTCAACTTTTTGAGGACCCTCCATACAGTTTTCCAGAGTGGCTGCACCAGCCTGCATTCCCACCAACAGTGTGGGAGGGTTCCCTTTGCTGAAAGAATGGTTTTTGATCAAGTCCTACTCCCATAAGTCCTATCCTCCAACATGATTACTTCAGAGAGACATGTCCTGCCTTAAAACATTAATTGCTGAAAAGAGTTTTAAGAAATTGTTGTGGAGCTAGAAGTCAGAAAATCTTATGGCTTTGGCTGTTTTGTTAAGAATCTTTATGACAAATTTTCTCATACTATGAAAAAGAAATTACTGACAAATATAATGATTGTAAAAAGCTTTGACAATGTTAAACTGGGTATCTCTATGGAAAGGAATCATACCAACTCCTTGAATTTAAAGTAGTCTCCATTTTAATTAAAAAACTAAAGATTCCTTATTTCTGGTGGTATTGTCAGCCTGAAGCCAAAGTTGACAAACCTCTCAGCTAAGCTGCTCATGAACAACTTGTTGTCTTCAAGCAGACAAAACAAAATCAACAAAAGCAAACAAACAAACAAATATTTCAGTGTCTTTGCATTCTGGACTCTAGTAATTCTTCCAGTAGTCCAAATGTTCGAAACAAGAAAGAACAATGAGCTCCAGGGAGAAAAAACGCTCCCTTACCTCCCCATCCCCAAAGAACATCTAATCTCTACTATTTAACTAGTCTTGTTAATAATGAATGTCTCCATACATTTCTAATTATGGCCTCTAAAAGATTCTCTTGACTTCTTTAAATATAAATTGTTACAAATTTAAAGAAAAAGAAATAGCCAAAATGGCCAACAAACATTTATTGAGAGTTTGTTATTTTAGTTTCAGAAGGTACACCCAGGAGTATTTATATATGGAAATTGGGATATAATAATGGGAAAATTAAGTTCTAACCAATATTTTGGCCTCCTGATACTAGAGTCCTACTACTTCATTAATTTAGTAGAGCCTCCTTGTTGAGCCCTTGGAAGTTTTAATGGCTGGAACTTGTGACAAAGGACAGTAATCTTTCCTCTCCCCCAATATGGTGATTGCCAATTTGCAATCAGAAAGGGGACTTGTCCAATCTATGATAGACAAAAATATTTTCTGGGACTAAAAGTTAAACTAAGTATGTTCAACAATACTGAATTCCATACTATGAGAGAATCTGAAAGCAAAATCTTTAGGGATATAGGTATTTTCCATGTAGTGTATGTATACAAGAGAAATAAAATAGTAAAACTTCAAGGTTCTGATACTAATAACACTTTCCACTGAGACTGTGATTCAGATATGGTTGTTCTGTTCCTACATCTCTGACTATTAGACTGAGAATCAAGAAGTTGATTTAGATGTGAACAAAATAAAAAATTGGGAGAAAACATTCAGTGAGTTGATTTAAAGGCATTTCTGCCTCCCTTTTTAATGTCCTCCATAACAGTGTTACTTTTTGTGTAAAATGACAATCCTATTCACCTTAAACTTTAATTTTTTTTAAGATTATTTATTTATGAGAGACAGAGAGTACAAGCAAGCACAAGCAGGGGGAGAGGCAGAGGGAGAGAGAATCCCGAGCAGTCTCCCCACTGAGCTTGGAGCCCCACATGAGGCTTGATCCCAAGACCCTGACATCATGATGTGAGCCCAAAACAAGAATCCAACATTTAACCAACTGAGAAACTCAGGCATCCCTTAAAATTTACTTGTAAAGCAATATTTATCAAGAGCATTTCTAAGAAAGCTTTTATTTTCTTCCCAATACATGCTGCTGAACACCTGCTAAAAAATCTCTTATTTCTTCAGAATTAACTTTTACTTACTAGTTTTTGCTGGGCTCTGAGTCTGCTCTGTCTCTGCACATGAACTTGGGTTTTAGTTTCTGCCTCTGTACCCTTCAGAGGCCGGTACAGTGGGAAATTCCAGTTTTTTTAATTAATTATTTTTATTAACATATAATGTATATTTACCCCACAGGTACAGGTTTGTGAATCTTCAGGCTTACACACTTCCCAGCACTCACCTTTGCACATACCTTCCCCAATGTCCATAACCCAACCACCCTCTCCCTGCCACCCCACCACAACCTTCAGTTTGTTTTGTGAGATTAAGAGTCTCTTATAGTTTGTCTCCCTCCAAATGTGAAGAATTCAAGAAGCAGAGTGCAGGGATTTGGGAAGTAGGGAAGGAAAAAATAAAAGAGGATGGGATCTGGAAGTCTAGTTCTTTTAAGTGGTAAGAGTTCATTTTACCCCCAGGGGAAAAATATTTTAATTCCACAAATACAAAGATTTTTTTGACTACAGTACAAAACTATCACACATAACCAAATCCCTAGTACAAGGTAGCTTAGATGAGATTTGGATGTAAATTATTTAAAACCTTAGTAAGAGCCCTGCCATTTTATGATTCTTTGGATTATAGTTCATTAGCTTTAAGGCAACAAGTAGTGATACTAGTCAAACTGACTGATGATTTTTTGAGTGAAAAGTGATTAAAAAAACCTTTGGGAAGTTGCTATTGACAGAAATCAAGTGGCCCTAAAAAACTTCATATACATAAACATACATATATTATGCATGCTTTATATATATTTATATATATTATTATATATATACACTTATGTAATATATATACACATTTATGTAATATATATATTATTATAAGCCACTCTTACTCTCTTTTGTGCTGCTGTCTCTAACTCTAACAAACTGAGAAGTATTTAAATGTGTCCATAGCCCACAGCATATTTCTGTTGGCTTAGCAGGAGCCAATAAATATTAGAGAAATATTTTACTAGAATATGTAGACAAAGGAGTTACTCTTGTAATATATGGGGTATTTAATTATTATTTATGAAAGTGAATTGAAGTTTTCAGTAGAAGTCTTATAATGGCTTCTCAAGGTTCTCTTCTGATTGTAAACAAAGGATTCTTTATTATTGGGGTCCAAGATGAACACAGATTTTTCTAATGAGTAAAAACTTGCCAAATTTTCAATGTAAACATGACTAGGATATGAGCTCTGGACATCAGAGACCACATCTGATTTGCTCACCATTGTATCCCTAGTGCCTAGAACAGTGTCCGACTCATAGAATGTGCTCAATTAATATTTGTTGACTATTTAATAAGTGAAAGTCATTTGTCTCCATGACTGAGCAAGTCTAGGAGTGATTTTGTTTAACTCATGTACATCCATAATTGGATAAATTACAACCAATATAGGTCTAGTTCTCATACATATTTGATGTTCAAATATTATGAGTGATAGAACAGGGGACATATGAGATACAATATAAAATAACTCTTGCTGTTTTCAGCAACTTATGTTGCTGTAAAGTTAGTATAGAAAACAGACTATGAAGATAAAGATAAAGAACAGGGCAGGTCAGAAAGTGATGGGAGGTGTTTTGTGTAGACTGTTTAAGAAAGCATTCTAGGAGGTGTTGAACTTAAAAACAAAACAAAACTTGTATTAGGTGAAGAAATGGTATATGAAAGTCAGGGAAAAGTTCACAAATATGCAGAAAGAATGGTGTGCAAAGCACCTGAGATAGGAATAAGTTTGGCAAATTCAAAGAACAGCAAACAGACTAGTGTGGTTAAAATATACTGAACCAAAAGGAAAGAGATAGGAGATGACTTTAGAAAGAAAAACCATAGTGAGACCACATAATACTGTTTTGGTTTTGAACACAAATATTAGCTGTTTTTATAAGTAAGAACGTGATAGCTACATAAAGATAAAAGCCAGTGGTAGGGAATGGATGTGCTGGAGATAGATATTTGAAGTTCATTGTAAGCACTAAGGTGAGCCCTGTGTCTGGGTCCAAGGCTAAGACAAAGTGGTACTTCAAGAACTTTGCCTTAGAATGGAGTATGGTTTGGAATTTAGCTATGTTCCAATCCACTTCAGGCACTTACAGGTCTACTGGTAGTGAAAAAGGCAAAGTTATCTGTAGCTCTGTGTTTTTAATCCTCTGGACTTAAATTCTTTTTTGTGTATTGCAATAACTTCTCTGCCATGGCCAATAGCTACTCAAGGCATTCTTATGCTGAATCTCCTGTGGCTCCAGTTGTTGGAACTAAAAGGGAAATTGCTCTCCCCACACTGAGATATGGTCGTAAGAGTGTAGGTATATGTATGGTCCATTTGATAACTTTGTTACTGCTCTAAACTTTCAATTAGGTTTTGCACCAGTCTGTGATTGGATTCACCACTGTAACATGAGCTGCACAGGTAAAGATTAATGAGCTGCCTGGAGAGTTGATCCTCAGGGATCTCTTTAATCTTATTTTCCTGACTCAATCTATACAAACCTCTCCCACAAGGCAATTAAAATCATTAAATAACACATACCAGGAAAAATAAAGGGGCACACACTGCACATGCAGATTTTCAACAAAAGGAAGCATGGGTATCAAGTGTTTTGGCTTCTTTCCCAGCTCAGTAATGATTAGTGAAGTCCTGTGTAGAAAATATTTGCAGCATGCAAAATTTCTGAAGCTGTTGCTAAATCAAAAATGAATGCAAACAATGTGTGGTTTGCAAAGCTTTAATTAGTTCAACCAGAAGGATGACTATTTCACTGATATGACTGAACTTCTGCATAGATACTTTTAAAGTATGACAGACCAATCCTGTTACATCATTAGATAAATTATCTCAGTCTGTAAAATTTTGAAAAACGGAGGCCTAAAATTAGAATTGCAGCATTCAATCATTTAATTCTGCAATCACTGAATACTTTCCTTGTACAAAACCCTTTCCTAGTAAATACATGGACAGAATGTTGATTTTGGATAAAGTGGTATTTTTTATTAATACATCACAATTGATCTCAGGGATAGCATTGAGTCAATGTTGTTAACATTCAAAGTGATTTTTATGCAATATGTATAATTTAACATAATCTCTCTAAATAATTTCCCATTTTTATCAGCTCTTGCCACCAGAAGAAGAATGTGAAAAGTACTTTAGGAAGATCATTTTTAAGTAAAGACACAAATGAGGGTCATATATGAGTAACATAGAAGAAGGTTTTGATTAATGAAAACAAATATTAAAACTATAGAATGTTGCAAAAATGTAATTTCAAGAATTAATTTAAAGTTTAATATAATTATAAATAAAATTATTAGGGGATCTTAAAATTAAACTTGTCAAGGTGATTCAACTGTTCATATAAAAGAATAAATGAATAGGAAGAGCCTCCCAAAATGCTGAGGGAAAAGAAAGATGATCAATGAGGTCATACCCTTCCAAGGATTACGTATATTGAACATCTGATTATAAGATCCAATCAAAAAGACTTGCAACAAAATAGATATAGGAAAATAACCAGGACTTTGCAATAAGTTCAAATAAAGTAAATTTGTGCTCCAAAGCAGTATAGAAGCAATTAGACAGAGGAGTTAACTTACTGAAAAAATATAATCAAATATAATCAAATCTTTACTCCCATAGCTTAGCAAAATAAAATTTAGATGCATAGACTTAAATATATAAAAATAATGTGCTATGGTGAGTGCTGTGAAGTGTGTAAACCTGGCAATTCACAGACCTGTACCCCTGGGGCTAATAATACATTATATGTTTATAAAATTTTTAAAATTATATATATATATTTTTAATTATATATATTATATATATATACACACTCATTACAAAGGGTTTTGGAGGGGAGGAGGGTAGGGGGTTTGGTGAGCCTGGTGGTGGGTACTATGGAGGGCCCATATTGCATGGAGGACTAGGTGTGGTACATAAACAATGAATTCTGGAACACTGAAAAGAAATAAAATAAAATGGAAAAAATTAAAACATATGACTATATATCTGCTATCAGGATAGCAAAAAATATTGTAAGCCCAATTGCCATGAAGTAAATTCTCTGCTAATGAATTTATAAGTTCAATGCAATTCAGTTCAGCTGTCCAGAAGTGTTTTTTGAGAACGTGGTGAAATGACCCAAAATATATATGAGAATATAAAGGTCATTGGAGACCTAAAATTTTGAAAACAAAGAGCTAAAGGCTGAAGAAAGTGTTGTATTAACACATGTGTTGAAAAGAGACCTGCTTAACAAAATAGAAAGGCCAAAAAAGTATGGAGTAGTGTAACAAATCAACACAGAAAAAAAAGACTACATAGTTGATGGTATTAACAAAGTTAGCTTATGATCTAAGGAAAGATAAAATTGAAATTCTATGTCACTCAATATATATAGAAATAAACTTTAAAGGTATTAAATGTGAAAATAATATTAAAAAAAAACAAAATACAGGGGCACCTGGGTGGCTCAGTGGGTTAAGCCTCTGCCTTCGGCTCAGGTCATGATCTCAAGGTCCTGGGATCAAGCCCCACATCAGGCTCTCTGCTTGGCAGGGAGCCTGCTTCCCCCTCCTCTCGCTCCCTGCCTGCCTTTCTGCCTACTTGTGATCTCTCTCTGTCAAATAAATAAATAAAATCTTTTAAAAAATACAGAAAGAATATTTTCATGGCCTTTGGGGAGGGGAGAATTTCCTAAGACCCCCTAAGCATAAGATATAATGGGGAAACATGGAGGATTTTACTGAAGCAAAATGAAAGTTGTCTGTTCCATGAACAACATTACACACAGCATGAACAAAGATGTATTACATGTGATTAAATGTCAAGAAAACAAGAAAAAGTCAGCATGTAGAATATATAGGAGTGCCTGTAAACCAGGAAGAAAATTAGGAAGTTCAAAGGAAGAACTGAGCTAATGATATAAATAGAAAATTCAGAGTAGACCCCCCCTTCAGCTAAGAAGAATAGGAAAGAAAAATGTTTAACTTCACTAATAAGGAGAGATATAAAAATCAAATAATAATGAAATGCTACTTTATACGCAGCAGTATGGCAAAAACCAGGAAGTTGCATGATATGAAATGTACTTAGTAAGGATGTAGGAAAACAGTCACCAAGAGATGCTTTCAAGTCTGCTACTGCCATGGGCAACTGAAGTTTAATCTCACAGGCAGGCTCTAGAAAATGGTGCAAAACACATACTTCAGAACACAGTCAGCCCAAGATGAGGGAGCTAGGGTATTCACCCATCCACCCTCAAGAGCAAATTGGTAAGTGGTGCCCAACGGATGTTAATTTCCAGGCACTCTGGCCCCTAAGGTACTTCAGCAAAGTGAATTCCTGCAGCCCGCCAGCAAAACAGCACCAAAGCTGTAAGTGCCAGCCATCTGAAATTTGTCCGGTAAACACAAAAATGGCAAGAAAGTCAGAGGGAGGCTAGGCAGAACACCAACAAACATCTGCTACAGTAGTGGTTGTAAAAGACCTAATACAACACTGCAATTATCAATACTTGCACGTGGCATCTTGGGTAGATTTCAAAATCAAGGTTGAATGAAAGTTAAGAAAAACAACAAATGTTTATAAAAACACACATTAAAAAAAAACACTGTATGTTTTCTAACTACACTAGGCAAAATACATACTAGGGAAGAAAGAGAGGGGTAATACATAGGTTGATGATGACAGCCATAAACAGAAGGAATAATCACTATATTTCTGGGATTTAAAAAAACAAAGTTCGCTGTATGTCAAAGAAAATCAAAGAAAACCAAACCATAAATAATGAAGCAGGAAGATACTATAAGTATAATAGGGATTTTTCTATAATCTATCAAAAGCATGAGTAATTGTATGTTAAAAAAGGAAGAATCTGAGAGAAAAATGTTCAGAGACATGAACAAATACTTTGTAACATACAAAATCATGAGTAGACTTACAAAAGATAGCAAGCATAAAAACTGTGCAACTTTTTAGTAATTAAAGAAAAACAAATGTCTCAAAAGCAGTGAAATTCTCTTCTTTTGGTTTCTAACATTAGCAAATACCTAAGTCAACACTTAGTTCCCAGGATATGACCACAGAGATCCTTCAGATGTGCATAATTTTCTTAAATTTTTTATTTCTTTTCAGCGTAACAGTATTCGTTGTTTTTGCACCACACACAGTGCTCCATGCAATCTGTGCCCTCTCTAATACCCACCACCTGGTTCCCCCAACCTCCTACCCCCCGCTCCTTCAAAACCCTCAGATTGTTTTTCAAAGTCCACAGTCTCTCATGGTTCACCACCCCTTCCAATTTCCCTCAACTCCCTCCTCCTCTCCATCTCCCCTTGTCCTCCATGCTATTTGTTATGCTCCACAAATAAGTGAAACCATATGATAATTGACTCTCTCTGCTTGACTTATTTCACTCAGCATAATCTCTTCCAGTCCCGTCCATGTTGCTACAAAAGTTGGGTATTCATCCTTTCTGATGGAGGCATAGTACTCCATAGTATGTATGTACCACATCTTCCTTATCCATTCGTCTGTTGAAGGGCATCTTGGTTCTTTCCACAGTTTGGCTACTATGGCCATTGCTGCTATATACATTGGGGTACAGATGACTCTTATTTTCACTACATCTGTATCTTGGGGGTAAATACCCAGTAGTGCGATTGCAGGGTCATAGGGAAGTTCTATTTTTAATTTCTTGAGGAATCTCCACATTGTTTTCCAAAGTGGCTGCACCAACCTGCATTCCCACCAACAGTGGAAGAGGGTTCCCCTTTCTCCACATCCTCCCCAACACATGTTGTTTCCTGTCTTGCTAATTTTGGCCATTCTAACTGGTGTGAGGTGATATCTCAATGCGGTTTTAATTTGAATCTCCCTGATGGCTAGTGATGATGAACATTTTTTCATGTGTCTGATAGCCATTTGTATGTCTTCATCGGAGAAGTCTGTTCATATCTTCTGCCCATTTTTTGATATGATTGTCTGCCTTGTGCGTGTTGAGTTTGAGGATTTCTTTATAGATCCTGGATATCAACCTTTTGTCTGTACTGTCATTTGCAAATATCTTCTCCCATTCCGTGGGTTGCCTCTTTGTTTTCTTGACTGTTTACTTTGCTGTGCAGAAGCTTTTGATTTTGATGAAGTCCCAAAAGTTCATTTTTGCTTTTGTTTCCTTTGCCTTTGGAGACATATCTTGAAAGAAGTTTCTGTGGCTGATATTGAAGAGGTTACTGCCTATGCTCTTCTCTAGGATTCTGATGGATTCCGTCTCACATTGAGGTCTTTTATCCATTTTGAGTTTATCTTTGTGGATGATGTAAGAGAATGGTCGAGTTTCATTCTTCTACATATAGCTTCCCAGTTTTCCCAGCACCATTTATTGAAGAGACTATCTTTTTTCCACTGTATATTTTTTCCTGTATTGTCAAAGATTATTTTCCCATAGAGTTGAGGGTCCATATCTGGGCTCTCTACTCTGTTCCACTGGTCTATGTGTCTGTTTTTATGCCAGTACCATACTGTCTTGGTGATCACAGCTTTGTAGTAAAGCTTGAAATCCAGTAACATGATGCCCCCAGTTTTATTTTTGTTTTTCAACATTTCCTTACTGATTCAGAGTCTCTTCTGATTCCATACAAATTTTAGGATTATTTGCTCCAGCTCTTTGAAAAATACTGGTGGAATTTTGATCGGAATGGCATTAAAAGTATAGATTGCTCTAGGCAGTATAGACGTTTTAACAATGTTTATTCTTCCGATCCAAGAGCATGGAATGGTCTTCCATCTTTTTGTGTCTTCTTCAATTTCTTTCACGAATGTTCTGTAGTTCCTTGAGTACAGATCCTTTACCTCTTTGGTTAGGTTTATTCCCAGGTATCTTATGGTTCTTGGTGCTATAGTAAATGGAATCGATTCTCTAATTTCCCTTTCTGTATTTTCATTGTTAGTGTATAAGAAAGCCACTGATTTCTGTACATTGACTTTGTATCCTGCCACATTACTGAATTGCTGTATGAGTTCTAGTAGTTTGGGGGTGGAGTCTTTTGGGATTTCCATATAAGGAATCATGTCATCTGTGAAGAGAGAGAGTTTGACTTCTTCATTGTTAGTTTGGATACTTTTTATTTCTCTTTGTTGTCTGATTGCTGTTGTTAAGACTTCTAATACTATGTTGAACAAGAGTGGTGAGATTGGGCATCCTTGTCGTGTTCCTGATCTCAACGGAAAGGCTGCAAGGTTTTTCCCATTGAGGATGATATTTGTTGTGGGTCTTTCATAGATAGATTTGATGAAGTTCAGGAATCTTCCCTCTATCTTATACTTTGAAGCGTTTTAATCAGGAACAGATGCTGGATTTTGTCAAATGCTTTTTCTGCATCAATTGAGAGGACCATGTGGTTCTTCTCTCTTCTCTTATTAATTTATTCTATCACATTGATTGATTTGCGAATGTTGAACCATCCTTGTAGCCCAGGGATGAATCCCACCTGGTCATGGTGGATAATCTTTTTAATGTGCTTTTGGATCCTGTTTGCTAGGATCTTGTTGAGAATCTTAGCATCCATATTCATCAGTGATATTGGTCTGAAATTCTCCTTTTTGGTAGGGTCTTTGCCTGGTTTGGGGATCAGGGTAATGCTGGCTTCATAGAAAGAGTCTGGAAGTTTTCCTTCTGCTTCAATTTTTTGAAACAGCTTCAGGAGAATAGGTGTTATTTCTTCTTTGAAAGTTTGGTAGAATTCCCCAGGGAATCCATCAGGTCCTGGGCTCTTGTTTTTTGGGAGGTTTTTGATCACTGCTTCAATCTCATTACTAGATATCGGTCTATTCAGGTTGTCAATTTTCCTGGTTCGTTTTTGGGAGTTTATAGTTTTCCAGGAATGCATCCATTTCATCTAGGTTGCTTAGCTTATTGGCATATAACTTGATAATAACTTCTGATGATTGTTTCTACTTCCTTGGTGTTAGTTGTGATCTCTCCCTTTTCATTCATAATTTTATGAATTTGGGTTTTCTCTCTTTTCTTTTGAATTAGTGTGGTCACTGGTTTATCGATCTTATTGATTCTTTCAAAAAACCAGCTTCTAGTTTCATTGATACATTCTACTGTATCTCTGGTTTCTACCTCATTCATTTCTAATCTAATCTTGATTATTTCCCTTCTTATGTGTTGAGTTGGTTTGATTTGTTGTTGATTCTCCAGTTCTTTAAAGTGTAGGGACAGCTGGTGTGTTCTGGATTTTTCAGTTTTTTTTTTAGGGAGTCTTGAATGGCAATGTATTTCCCCCTTAGGACCACCTTTGCTGTATCCCATAGGTTTTCAACCAAAGTGTCTTCATTCTCATTGGTTTCCATGAATTTTTTCAGTTCTTCTTTAATCTCCTAGTTGATCCAAGCATTTTTTTAAAGATTTTATTTATTTATTTGATAGACAAAGATTGCAATTAGACAGAGAGCCAGGCAGAGAGAGAGTGGGGCGGGAAGCAGGATCCCTGTGGAGCAGAGAGCCTGATGCAGTGCTCGATCCCAGGACCCTGAGATCGTGACCCGAGCGGAAGGCAGAGGCTCAACCCACTGAGCCAACCATGCACCCCTGATCCAAGCATTCTTAAGCAAGGTGGTCTTTAGCTTCTAGGTGTTTGAGTTCCTTCCCAACTTTTCCTTGTGATTGAGCTCCAGTGTCAAAGTTTCTGATCTGAGAATATGCAGGGAATAATCTCAGTCTTTTGGTATCAGTTGAGTCCTGATTTGTGACCCAGTATGTGGTCTATTCTTGAGAAGGTTCCGTGTGCACTTGAGAAGAATGAGTATTCTGTTGTATTAGGGTGGAATGTTCTGTATTTATCTGTGAGGTCCATCTGCTCCAATGTGTCATTCAATGCTCTTGTTTCTTTATTGATTTTCTGCTTTGATGATCTGTCTATTTCTATTTTTTAAATTTTTTATTGTTTATAAACATATATTTTTATGCCCAGGGGTACAGGTCTGTGAATCGCCAGGTTTACACACTTCACAGCACTCACCAAAGCACATACCCTCCCCAATGTGATCTGTCTATTTCTAAGAGAGGTGTGTTAAGATCTCCTGCTATTAATGTATTCATGTCAATATGACTCTTTATCTTGATTAACAGTTTTGTTATGTAATTGGCTGCTCCCATATTGGGGGCATAGATATTTATAGTTGTTAGATCATCTTGGTGGATAGTCCCTTTAAGAATGATGTAGTGTCCTTCTGTATCTCCGACTACAATCTTCAGTTTAAAATCTAATTTGTCTGATATGAGAATCGCTACCCTGGCCTTCTTTATTGACATGATAGATGCTTCTCCATCCTTTCACTTTCAGTCTGGGTGTATCTTTAGGTTCAAAATGGGTCTCTTGTAGACAACATATGGATGGGTCCTGTCATTGTCATTTTATCCAGTCTGCAACCCTGTGTCATTTTATTGGCGCATTTAGGCCATTCACATTGAGAGTGATTATTGATAGATACGTTTTTATTGACATCGTGTTACTTTTGAAGTCTTTCTTTCTGTAGATTGCCTCTATATTTCTGTTCAATGCTATTCTTAGGATTTTTCCTCTTTTATAGAAACCCCCTTAATATTTCCTGCAATGTCGGCTTAGTGGTTGCATAGTCTTTTAAGCCTTGCTGGTCTTGGAAACTCTTTCTCTCTCCATCCATTTTGAATGTCAGTCTTGCTGGATAAAGTATTCTCAGCTGCATGTTCTTCTCATTTAGTGCCCTGAATATATCTTGCCAGCCCTTTCTGGCTTGCCAGGTCTCTGTGGACAGGTCTGACGTTATTCTGATGGGCTTTTCTCTGTAAGTACATAGCCTCTTTGTCCTAGCGGCTTTCAAGAGATTGTATCTACAATTATGATTCCTCAGTTTGACTGTCAGGAGTCTTGATGTTTTTTTGGAATCTATAATCTTGGGTGGAGACCATTTGGCCTCTAGTACATGAGCACTGGTTCCATTCACGAGATTGGGAACATTTTTATGAAGAACTTGTTCCACTATATCTTCTAGACTTCTTTCTTTCTCCTCCCTTTCAGGGATTCCAATAATTCTGACATTGGAATGTTTCATGGCATCATTTATTTCCCTGATTCTGTTTTTGTGGCTTCTAAGCTGTTTGTTCCAGGCTTCCTCATGATCCTTTCTCTCTGTTTGTCCTCCAGATCACTAATTCTATCTACTGTCTCAGTTACCCTAGCTTTGAGAGAATTTAGATTATATTGGAACTCATTGAGAGCATTGTGAACCTCATCCCTGGTAGCTTTCAGTTCTGCCCTAATCAATTCCATTTGGTCATCCATGGCTTTCTCCAACCTAGCTATTGCCTGGATAATTGTTAGCCTGAATTTTCTTTCTGACATATTGTCTATGTTGATAGCCATTAGCTCTGTTGCAGAAGGCCCATCCTCTGTATTTTAATTCTGTTGGGCATTCCTCCTCCTAGTCATTTTGGTGAGAGATGACTGAACAGATGTAGCTGGATGTATCAACCATGGTGCAGTCAAGGTGCACCCTGGAATGCTTCTGAGCAATCAGGATTCCCCACCCAAATGAGAGAAAAAAGAAAAAAAAAGAGAGAGAGAGAGAGACAGGAAAAAAAGGGAAGATAAAAGAGAAGTTTCAGCCCAAATGGGCCCCAAGGTAAGATTTATAAAGTATACAAACAAAAACAGACAAACAAAAAGACTGCCCACTGGCGTCTTCTGCCCCTGTAGAGATCCAGACGTGTATAATTCTGATCTCAGGCTGATTTCATGGGTGATCGGAGTTCTTTGGTAGGTAATCAGCTCACTTTAGGGTTTAGGTTGAAACGCCGCCGCCTCCTACTTCCCCGCCATCTTGTCCTCCCCTCAGATGTGTATAATTTGATACAAACTTTCTAGAAAGCAGACAATATTCATCAAGAACTTTAAAAATCCCCTGACCGTTTAACTCAATCATTTTATTTCTAGGAATTTAACACAAGGATAAGATCAAAATAAAACCCCAAAATTTTATAAAATGTTCATCGCTGTGTTGATTTTGGTGGAAAATACAGAAAGGTAAGACAATTGACTGAACATCAAACTATAGGGAGATGGTAAGCTGAATCACATTGTATGTTGTTGTTGCCAGTTCTTCAGGATCTATGATGTAGGAGCAGAGTTGATCAAAAACACTCTCGTATGGCACCTTGGTCGGCTCTCTTCTATACAACCACTTCCCGCAAGTGTTTGTTAAGCACTTTAGCGATTTTCCACTAAAACCTGGTTCTACCTTAGTTGTGGTGATAAAGAAAGTTCCCCGTTTTCAAGAAACTTACGTTCCTCTACCTGTGAGACAAGGGAGGCACACGTCAACTGAAAAAAATATATCAACATAATTATTCATAGAGTCATTTTTCTCCTAAGGAGAGATGATGGCAGTGGTACATGATTTTTATGACAGCTGAATTAGGAAAACTATTAGAAGGTAATGGAAAGGGCATTCAAAGTATTTTAATGTAATACAGGTAAAAATTATATTAGAGAAAACAATAATAAGCTGGAAATAGGTATTGTGTAACATTCCAGGAGAGTAGAGGAATAGAATGTGTCCATACTTTCTATCTCAGGAATTTTTTAAGGTGGTCTCCAAGGATCTTTGAATCTCATGTATTACCATAGTCAACCCTGTGCCTAAAACCCACTGCCACCTTTAATAGACATCCTTTCCTAGGAGAGTAATCTATTCTCCTAATAAGAATTTGATTCTATACAGTATGGTGGCTACCTGAACATAATAATAATAATAAAAAGAATTTTATTTAATAATAAGAAGTGAAGATTAAGTCAAAGATTAAAAAAAAAGTCTTTAGTGGATAGTTTATTTTAGAAAGAGAGTAAGAGAGGGAACTTTTTTTTTTTTTTTAAACTTCTGGATATAGTTTTTCTCTGAATGTGGTATGTGGAACTGCTTTAGCCATGAACTCAAGGATGAAACCAACACTGTCATTGACATAGTAGAGAAATGGGAAGAACCTGAGAACTCAATTTACTGCTAAGCAAAAATCCAGCCAAGCTTGGTGTCAACCAACTTCCAGTAATGTCATCTAGTAAATGTCTTTGCTATTTGAGCCACAAGTTGCAGCTAAAAGCATCCTTATTGATATCACTGCCAAGGCCAGCTGGCTTTTGCATCTGTCCACATAGCTACTTTCCACAGATTTTCTCTGACTGCAAATTTGATATCCATTAACCATATCTGGCACCAGACTTGGCCAATGTTTACTGGTTTTACTGTGCATGTGGGTAAGTGGAAAGTGTGGCTTATGATTTGGAGAAACGACTTGAGATGGTCCTAAATATCTGCTGGCAGGCTCAATTTTGTTTATTGGATGCTTTCATTGGTGGATTTTAAAATGTTCCATTAATTAAGAAGTTCTTCCAAGATAAATTAGAGAAGGGACATATATGGTCATAACATTAACACATTTATAGTGGTGTTTTAAAGAGCATTTAAGAGGGATGGGAAATATGACCTCCATTTTTAGATAGCATGTGGGTTTGCAATACTGCACATTTTTAGACCCCACCACATCATTATGCCTTTTAGATCCAATGCAAATTCAGTACTTCCCACTCCCATTCAGATCAATGCTTCATAACCAACAGCCGTAGCAATGCCAGCCACTTGGGCCAGCTGAGCAGAATCAAAGCCAAAAGTGAGAACAAGGAAACAAACAAACAAAAATTCCTAGCAAGAAATAAAATATATGACAAGAAAACGAATCTGAATTTTATGCAAAAATAAAATTCCTTTTGAGAGTAATCATACATATTCTTTAACCTTAAGTAAAGATATAAATTCAGAGGTAGTACAAGAGGAATGTGGTAAAACTTTTTCAATAAGAAAGGGGAGTGATAGCCAGACTGAATATGCCCCCTGAAGTACGATTTATGGAAAACCCTCTAAGTTTGTATATTTCTGGTCAAACCCTAAGCAAACTGGCTTCCCTTGGCAGGTGCAATGCTCCCGTGCGTGTGCACGCTGCTCTGCCCAAGCTCAGGCGACCAGGAAGGTGTGTAGTGGGCAGAACCGTAGTCAGAGTTGCTTGGCATGAGTGTCAGTCTGAGCAGAGAACTCCGATTTGGATACTTATGTGTGGATTTCTCATATTATGTGACTGTGATTCACAATATTCCATGGATGTAGAGAAATGTGACATTTCACAGACTCTCCAGAATGAGTCAATTCCATGAATTCAGTAAGAAACATTTGTTTTCGAAGAAGCTTCCTCATACTCAAAGCTAGAAGGCCAACCAGCATGCAGGGAGACTGGTTAGTTTTTCTTTCCTTTTACATTTATAAAAGTTGCACCCAGCTTCCTCACATCACATGTTACTTTTAAAAAGTGATTCAGAAATTAATAATGAAATGTTATCAAACCTTAAAGAAAGAAGAGATCTTACCCTTTGTGACAATATGAATAAGCCTGGAAGACAATATGCTAAGTATAAAAACCAAGCACAGAAGAAGAAAACCCCTGCAATCTCATTAGTGCATGGAATCAAATAAAACTGAATATACAGAAGCAGAGAGTAGAAGGTTGCCAGAGTTGGGGGTTGGGGAGAGGGTGAAATGTGGATATGTTGTTCAAAGTGTACAAAGTTGCCATTATGTAGCATAAATAAATCTAGAGATCTAATGTCCAGCATGAGGGCTACACTAACAATTTCATATTGAACACTGGAAATTTGTTAAGAAACTAGATTTTAGGTGCATTAATCACAAGAAGTATAGTAACTATGTGAGGGGAGCTATGTTAATTAGGTTGGCTGTAGTAGTCATTTAACTGTGCATATGTATATCAAGTCATCATATTGTATACCTTAAATATGTGCAATTCTTCATCTAAAAAATGAATACTTGCAATGAACAAAGGAAAAAAATAAATAATAGAAGAAACATTGGGAATGTGGAACACAAGCCAGATCAAGCCTCCCACCATTTCCTGTGTGTCACTTCAAGTTTGATCATGACTTATGCCACGAAGCTTCCCTGACATAATGATACGTCATTCTCTGCTACATTCAGATGGTTTTGTATAAGTTATTAGCAAACTGGGAGCAATTCAGTCTTTCTGGAAGATGGAAGAGGAAGTTGGAAAGAAGGACACAACAAGGGTACACATGTTTCCAGAGTCAAGTGTACGCCAAGGGCTGCAAAAGTGAGACTTGAACAGACCATATGGGAAAAGGAGGTCACATTTCTGTCAGATACCAGACTTGCTGTCTGCTTCCCTTTCCATGGCCCTGAGTTGGATATGATCCAGAATTAAGAAGAAAGTGTTAGCTTCCAGGGGATTCTGCTCCAGGAACATCAAGGGCGGCCATTCCCCATCCAAAGAGTTCCCAAGTCTGTTGGCACTCAGGTCATGAATTTCTTCTGAATGAAATCTCTTAAGCTACTTTCCAGGAAATTCTTTGAACTAAATCTCTTAAAATGCAATGGTCTTTATGCAAGAACATTTTGCTACACATGCTAATGCTTGTGCAATGTGGACTCTGAAGTCACCACTGCCTAGCTTAGAGACTTGGGCAAGTTGTTTAACCTGCTACTGTCTCAGTACTTCGTCTGTAAAATGCAGAAAAAAACAGTGGGTATCCTCTGGGGTTGGATGAGCATTGGAGGTATAATACCCTCAAAGCAGAGTGCTTGGCACACAATAATTTCTCAATAGTCTTTATATCATCATTCAAACAATTTCATGTCATTGAAGTTACTCTCAAGGAGAAGGGAAAGGGGAAGGAAAATTAAGCTTATCTCGTGATGTTGCATAAGGCCAGCCTGAAGAGTACCCTTTTTCCATGCAAGACAATGACAAGGATGACAACAATTATGACAGTTATTTTAAACTTCTTATTGCTGTATTATGTTTTTAAACAAAATGGGAAATGTTTTGTTACATAATTCATCATGATACTGGTGACAAGTGGCTCAGAGCATCTTTATCAAATAAACAGTAATACATACTAAATCCTTTATGTTACCAATTAAGAATCCTAATGTTATAACTCTTGCATTTCTAGATTTGTTTATATTTATGTTCTATCAGCGTATCTGCATCATTGGTTGGTCATTTCATTTCAGAATGATCTCACTGGCGTTCTAGGCTCTGTGTGGACCAGAGAATACACAGGGAAAGGTCCTTTGCTTCTGGAGATCCCAGCCATTGTGCTGCCTTTGCCATATGGACCTAGTACAAGTCTCTAGGAGAATGTATCAATATTTCAATATAATGGTCTTTCTTCCAACTGACACTATTCTCAGACATATGGCCTTAGCTGGCCAAATGTCGTCTCTTCCGAATAGGTCATCCTGCAGCTGCAGAGATCTCCAGAGCCATTGCATCCCGGAGTAGCATGACATTAGTAGCCTGTGGTTTGCTATCGCTAAATAGAATTCTCAGCTGCTGAGATCACAAATTCAGTTATTGACTTGACCAATCTTGCCTTCCCCCAAATTCGCAATTTAAAAGGCTAATGGTTCTACTGAGTATTTAGTAGATTTGAGCTGATTTCCAAGCACTTAAGTGATTTTTCAAAACAATTCAGAGAGAGATACTTATTAATTTAATAAAAATAAACTTCGGTCATCATTTTTTTTGTAATTGTAGAGATATATAATAAACTACATATCTAAGATATGTACTATATATGTATATTATTAAAATGACACTGATTTTAACAGAGATAACAGAAATTGTCTTTTCAGGTCAACACTTTATCTTTTGCAATTCCACACCTATCCTATTACTTAATACAGTTTCCGAAGTTTTGGTTTTTTGTTTTTTTGTTTTTTTTCTGGAAAATGCTTCTATACCAATCTTTTAGACATGTTTAGAACAATTTTACATTTATACCTTGGTCAAAATTAAATTTTATTACTCAGTTATATTCTTTCATTTATTTATTCATTTATTCTCTTACTTAACAAATCTTAAAACAAAAGCAGAAACAAATCTTGATACAGCTTTGTATGTGCCAGCCTGAAATTTACCACTGGAATTCTAGAAATCAAGACCTAAATTCTCCTATTCTTAAATAGTGATGGGCTAATAAAAGTATTGAAAGGGTCCATTTCCAAAATAAATCTCTCTCAAAAAACGATGTGGCACAAATGAGAATATTCAGGTAAGTTTGTCCCGCAAATTACAACTGATTCCATAAGTAATACCAGGGAACTGTTCTACTTAGGAATATTCAAACGTTATACCTTCCCAGGGTAACAGTTTTGAGCTTAGTAAATAAAGTCCAGATTTTTTTGCCCAAAACAAGTACTACTTCTTTATAGCTGTACTTTACTTTTAAAGAAAAGTAGGAAACCTGCATAACTTTAAAACCCAGGTGATCTTTACACAGCCTCCAAGATAGAGAGCAACACATCACATTTTCTCCATTTATGTGGAAATACAGTTAAGGGATTTCCCCCAAAAGATAAACAAGTCACTGATGAAACAAAAATAAAAAACAATGTAAATATCCACTTGCAAAATATTCTAGCTCTTACACCAGAGTTCTAGGTACTTGGACATGAAATTATACTTGAATTCTTCGAGGATTCAGAGCCCACACGTTAACAGTTATTCCCATTATAAAGATATCAGGCTTTCTGGATAAACTCAATCCTCACAAATTCATTTAATGATGTCATGGATAGGTAATCGTCTATGAGCTATATTGTTTTAAAAATGGAAACTAAAACTAATGTTTACTGAAAATTAATATTGTTTAACTTATGCAGTCAAGAACAAGCAGCAGTAGAGCAACTGTGAATCTTTGGGGAATAATTCAAATTACACATTGCAAATAAGATATTCAACCACTGAGGACATCCACTGACCAGGATCTTCTCATGTTTGAATGGGCTTGTAAATCTTGGGGCACAGGGGGTAAAAAAGTGGATTTCATTAAAATACAGATTCTTATTCTATGGGTGACCTACTGACTCTGTGTGCTCAATCTGTGTTTACCAGCTTGATCTGTGGTATACTCTGCCAATGGAACACAACATGCTGATGAAGGAAGAAGAGTTCCTTCTTTTTGTTTTAGGGCTTCTTGCCTCCTCCATGAAGGTCATTTTAACAATACCATTTCACACAGATACAGTAGTGCCTTCCTATAGCAGCAGCTGAATCCAGTTCATATTTTCTAGCATTTGTTGAAACAGCCTCAATTCACCACAGGAAACTAGCACTAGTCCTTAGAGTTTTCATTCAGAGATGTGGTTTTCAGATTTAAGAAGTTCCTTTTCAGGGCGCCTGGGTGGCTCAGTGGGTTAAGCCGCTGCCTTCGGCTCAGGTCATGATCTCAGGGTCCTGGGATCGAGTCCTGCATCGGGCTCTCTGCTCGGCAGGGAGCCTGCTTCCTCCTCTCTCTCTCTGCCTGCCTCTCTGCCTACTTGTGATCTCTCTCTGTCAAATAAATAAATAAGATCTAAAAAAAAAAAAAAAAGAAGTTCCTTTTCCCAGCTGAGATGCCAACAGCAGCTGCCCAGTTGCTTCCCTTAGGATTATGGGTCCCAGCCAATGTGGTCCTTCCTTCTTCTTCAGGGTCACCAGCATCAGCTGACCAGTTTGCCATTTTTCTTTTTTTTAAGTAGGCTCCACACCCAGTGTGGAGCCCAGCACAGGGCTTGAACTCATGACCCAAAGGTCCAGAGCTGAGCTGAGATCAAGAGTTGGATTATTAACTGAATGAGCCACCCAGGTTCCCAATATTTAATAATTCCAACCAGACCTTGGAGTCAGAGATACTTTGTCAAACCATTATAACCCTAATACCTCTGTGTTTCTTTTTGTTTTTCTAAGTTATCTATGTAAAAACTTTAATCCTACTTTTTAAAAAAAATATTAAATTCTATTTGTTTAAATGAAAGGTATGTTTTGTCTGGTTATTGGACCTCAACTGATACAGTAGATCTGGAATGGGCCTTGATATTCTGCATGTCTAACAAACTCTCAGTGATGTTAATATTTCTGGTCTAAATGTCACACTTTTGCAAAGCAATGTGGCTGGGAAATACATGAAAATTCTTAGTATATAGTATTTATATATAAACCAAATGGTAAATGTAAACACTGGATGTTCATTAGTGCAAAGATGAACAATATTTGTAAATATTAATAAGTGCCATAAAAATGAAGTAAGTACTCCCAATTTTAACATCTTGGGATGAGAACAATATGGCCACATTGAGAAACATCTTCAGATCTTGAGAGAAGAGGAATCCAGATAAACTCAGATCAGAAGTCACTCTCTAACACAACCCTTGTTTCATACGGAATGTATGTCCAGGTGAGAATATAGTTGTAAGTGGAGCATTGTTTAGAAAGGGACTTAATTTGAAAACTGGGAAAAAGAAACCACTCACTGCCTAAGTCTTGAGCTGCTGAACTGGAATGATGATTTGAAACACTGTTAGTATTTTAAACATATATGCCAGTAATGTGTTTGGTAGAATCTTTCATAACCAAATACATAGATATTTAACTAATTGAATAGGATTCCAAAATACATATAGTATGATATATTGAAAAATAAGTACTCAGTTGATAGGGATAAGACTTCATGTCTGAAATCCGTTTCCAAGAGTGATCCCACCAGATTCCAGAAAGATCTACTTTAAGCTTCTGACAACCCAGGAAATAGAACAAATTCAGGAATGAGCTAGGGAACGCCTTGTACCTGACATAATAGCTTTAAGTTTGTAGGAGGCATGAGTATGAATGATTCTGTGGCCAAATGCACTAATCATCCAATCTACTAAACTTACTGTTGTAACCTGCTACAACAAGGCTGTTGGGGCTGCAGTCAGTCAGGATTGCCAAGTCATCCCCGCACACCCAAGAATGGCCACAAAGAAATAGAGACCCACTCTTCTATGATAAAAGGAGTTAGTTTAATTTCCCCAAAGAGCTCAATGGGATTATCATCCTGATGAGGTCCTACAGAGCATAGGGATCTACTTTCTACACAGATGATGCTGCCTTACAAAGTTACATAGTTACACCCTTAACATATATTAAAAGAACTAATACAGCTTGTGACTTTTATCATCTTTCCCTCAGTCAATTAACACTTATTGCAACTATATAGTATTCAAGAATGTGGGCCTCTTTAGAGTTTAGACACTCCTTTAGTAGAAACGTGCCAAAAAAAAAAATCATGATAAGGAAAGTCAATTTCAATATTTACCTAGAGAATCAAAAAGTCCCTTTGGAATTTGTATACCTGAGGAGGGATCAGAAATTCACTGAACATGCCTTGCCAGTTTGTGTGGATATAATTCATCCTGTTTACCAAGCTGCTGAGCCTGGTACATGAGAAATAGCAAACTTCCAATAATAAATCTGAAAACTAAAGGAATAGATATTTAATGAGTTATGAATCATCCTGGTTCAAGAAATTAGTGTTCTGTAAGGTAACTAGATATTGGTATTTTTCGGCAGTAAGTACTCCAGAATAATGAAGCCCAGTGAAATAGTTCTGTTGAACCAAATTCCACTGAAATCTGTTAGTGATGGCAAGGGTAGAAGAGTCTAACAATGGAAAAATAGTACTTCTCTTAGGAAAGAATACAGAGAGATGAGAAATGAATAAACATGACCTTAGAAGAATAATTTCAGTAAGCTAGAGGATGAAGCATTGTATGTTGGACCTTTTGAAGGAATTGTACTTGTAATCCAGATAGTTGTCCAGTTTCCCAGAACACTTTAAAATATGGAATTGATGACTTCATAAAATGGTCCATTTCATAGTTGATTGTTTTAAATTCTTTGGTTTTCCTCACAGAAGTAAAAATATGTCTCCTGGTATTCTTTGGTACTAGTTCAGCTTGCTAAAACAACTCCTAAGCTGGTAATTCTCTCACATGGCATCGTGTCAGTATTTGAATATCACTATGGGGTTTTCTGAAAATGTCTGTTCTCTCACTGACTCACTGCTGGAATCCTCTATAGAGAACATGGTTTCTGAACCAGGTGGAGAAGGCTCCACCTTGGGAAATGAATTTTACTTGTCCAGCCTGTTTTCTAAAGTCTAGTGCCTTTCCCAGACTGCTTAGAATATTGAACCTCTTAGACATATTAACTGAACATGAGATTGCTATCTTTCCCCCATGACTAGTTCAATAACGTTACAACATCCTTGTGTTTATCTTAATTTAGTCTGTCATCCAAAATATGTATGTTGGAAGTAAGAATGGAGGAACACTTTGCTTTGTTGTCATTACAGGAGTCTGGAAACTGTTAGGTGAGCTGGATTTATTTTGTGGAAATTATGTGCTTACATGCAGCTCCAATTTTTAATCCATAGATTGTGTTTTATATGCACTCCAGATCTTCAGCATAATTATTCAAATTAGGAAAAAGGGAGGCTTGATTTGAACCCAGATTCCTTTGAAATTTCATAAGCGAGAATTGTAACAAGAAGCTTTGGGAGAAGGATTGCCAATAAGATTTTTACTATGTACTATTTAATCAAGTCTTAGCAGTAGGAGATGACAGATCTCTCTGAATCATAAGTCACCATGAACGACAATCATAGGCAAGTAGCATAAAAATGCCCCAGAAGCATAAAATTAAAATCTTTCTCTAAAGATTTTATTAAGGTTATAGCAACTCAAAGGATAAAGACTTTCTTAAATTATTAAAAATAATAATAAAAGTAGCCTATAAGACTTTGCTTATTCTAATTTACTGTATACTTCAAACATCCTAAGATTGTCTAACATTAGGCTTTTATTTAGCAACATTCAGACCCTTCTTTTTGAACTACATAAAGTAGGAGACTCAGTGAAAGTTCTTACACCTGCCAATCATTGAGTTATCCCGAGGTCCTTTTCATGCATTACATCAGTGGTTGCTGTTATGCCTTAGGTGTAATAGCTTGATTTTGAATATATTTGATCTCAGAAGTCATGAGTCTCTCTCTTTTGTGTAGTGAGGAAATGTCAATGAATCTGTGAAACAGGTGAATATGTATGGCTTCCTTTATATCTGTTCTTTGCGTCTGGGCATTTTCTCATTATAGCTGTTTGGAATGCCTTAATGCATTATAATGATCTCATTTGTACTACTGTCGCATTTTCAAGTGCTTAGCAAAAAAAAGAGTTAAGTTTCGGGCACAAAATGAGTTATACCAGAAAACAATAATATTAGTGGTTAAAACCTGGCAAACCAGAAATGAATCATTTTTCAGACTCATATGAAGCATAATGTTGCAAACAGCATTCCAAGGATTGTCAACATAAACTGATTATAAACCTGAAGGGGACCAAGGTCATATCCCAACCTAAACAAAGACAATTATTCCCATTCTCAAAGCTTTTAGAGGAAATATGATGCTATAGCTGTTACATTCTGATATTTTTACACTGAACATAAAACCCAAAACTCAGTTGTGGAAGCTTAAAAATCCTCTGTGATTCTAGGAAAGACTTTTCCCTTAGCCTAATGCCTAAAGTAGAGGCATCAAATTGGTGGTCCCTTGTTTCAACTTGGCTCACATGAATGCATCTTTTTGCATGACTCACAGAGAGTCATATAAAAAACTTAAATACTTGTAAACATTAAAACATTTGGTATTTCACTTATAAATAACAAAATTCTCCTTAAAAATAGGAAGATATGGTAACATAGAACACTCCTTCCAAATGCAACTAGGAGCAGAGTAGATATTGTATGCATTAAAGCAGATAAACCATTTAGTTAGCTGTCCAATATTCTTTATTCGTTCATCTTACTTCCCTTTCCCTACAAGGTAGAGCAAAGGAGAAGATAGCAGAGTCAGTTCCAACCTATAATGACTATAATTGATTTAGAGCTACAGATAACCTATATACCTGATCTAGAGTAATGCACTTCCGGTATCTCACTGCAAGTGTTGCTAATTTAACTCTAGCTCCACCTAAGAAAACAGAGTGATCCAAGCGAGCGTCTCTCCTATAGAAAGGGATAGGAGAATCCTAAAGACTTTGTCAAGCAAGAGGAACACTCCAGGTGTGGTTGGAGGCTATGGTTTTAGGACAGGAATATACAACTAATGTGAAGTGGGAGCTGAGGTTGCAAAAGAGAAGGCACAGGGTAGGAGCAATATAAGATGAGGTAACAGGCATATTGTGGCCAACTCAATGATCAAGACAGATGAGAATAGAAGAGTTGTATGGGTTGAGTTGTTTAAGAGTTTGGCTGCAAAAGGAATGCATTTACTGGTGGCAATTTAGAAGATGCCTGGGTTGGGCTCCAGATGCCCATCTGTATGCTAAAGTACTCTGCCAGCTGAACAGCTGTGCTAACAGACTGAAGCTAGACCAATCTCTTGGGTAGGTGGGAGGAAAGCAGACAAGATAGGAAATAAGCCATCAATCTCTCAATATTCACAGTTGCACTTTTAATCCAATATTGAATCAATAAAAAAAAATCAACATTTTTGAAACCAATTAGAACTTTTCTGAGGTGGTTAAAGTCAATCTTAGTTTCCTTTTTTCCCGTAAGTGAATAAAAGCAAATACTTATTTTATTTTGGGAATAATTTTACTTTTGAAATTTAAAAACATGAAAATGACATTATGAACACATGTTTATGTGGTTAAATTATGGTATGTGGTTGAATTATACTAAAGAAACCAAAATGAAATCTGAAAATAATAACTGATACAAATGATAATATCTGAAGTACCTATAATTATATATTGTGAATAAGGCACATGGCATACACTATGTTATTTCATCATTGCAACAAATCTGCATGGTAAATATATATTATTCATATAATTATAATTTTTATAATTATATAATTATATATTTATATGTTTATAATTAAACATTTATATGTCTATAATTCTGTTTATGTTATATAATATATATAAAATATACTTTTATATATAAGCACAAATATATTTACATAATTATACAAATATATATTTACTATGAGTAAATATATAAATATATATTTACTCATAGTAAATATATAAAAGTGTAAAAGCTTAGGGGGAGCATTCATACACCTAGTGAGTGGAAAAGTCAGGACTGCAGTCAAAGTTGGTCTGATTCTTTCTACCAGACAAACACATACAGGGAAAGTAAAGAGGAAGATCAATGAGAGAAGTGCGGCTGGAAACTTGATTAACTGCAAAGGTTAGTTTAGATTTTCATAGTTTTGTTAATACTATCAGTGTATTAGCATATGCTCCAATGTTGCATGGAGAAAGGAATATTCACACTTCCATGAGTAATTCCATGATTTAGTTATGAGTTAAACCATTTGTTAAATACCAAGTACAAATGTCACTTTATAAAACATTCTAATAAGTAGCCATTAGTGGTATTGTTATAATGATTTTGAAATTAAAATTTAAAAGTCAAGAGATTTTTTCTTTTTCTCAATTCTCATATCATGTATTTTTTTTCTTGCCCAACTAAGCTGCATAGGACCTCCGGTACAATTACGGATAGAAATGGTTGAGGTAAACATCTCTGTTTCATTTCTGATTCCGGAACTATATTTTTAAATATTTCATCATCAAGCATCATGTTTGCTATAGGTTTTTATACATGCCTTTAATTAGGTTAATAATGTTCACTAGTATTAATGTTTTGTTACATATTTTTCATAAAAAGATGTCAGTATACTATTATAAATCTTTAATTCTTAAGTTGAAGCACATTGATAATGATCAATTATATATTTTATATATTGCTGTATTTAATCAACTAAAATTTCATTTTCAAAATTTATATCTTATGTCCATAAGTAAAATTCTCCTGTAATTTTTGTTTAAAACTCATCTTGTTGAGTTTGCTATCAAAGTTATACAAATCTGTATAAGTTGGGGTTCTTCTATAGAGAAACAGAACAAATAGGAGATGGTATATATATATATGATTTATTATAATTGGCTTACATAATTATGGAGGCCAGGAAATCCCACAGTTTACCCTCTGTAGCTAGAAACCTAAGAAAGTTAGTGATATAGTCCAAAGGGCTGAGAGAATGAGAGCCTCATACAGATTCTAGACTGAGCCTGAAGGCTTGAGAACCAGGAGTACTGAAGGCAGGACAAGATCAGGGTCTTAGCTTAGTCAGGCAGAAAATGAATTTGAATTTTGTCTACCTTTTTGTTCCCTTGATTCCCTCTATAGATCGGATGATATTCACCTGTCAATGAGGTTTGGCATTTCTGGCTTTCGGATTCTGGCAGAACATCAGAACTCTTGTAAGTAATCTAAACAGCTTAGGCAGGCTGTTTTTTACTCCTTGTGAGGTAGCAGAATTACTTCTTCAAATGGAACCTCACAAAAATGTCAGTCTAGAGAACTGATATATGCACAGCCCTTGTTAAGGTGTGTGGCAGCAAGGGCAGTCAAGGGACACCTTGGGTTTTCTTCCTGCTCTTTGTGCTTAGTCCAGAACTACCCTGCAGACATATGGGCTTTGTGAAAACTACTGGTTGGGTAATCACTCTGGACTGGGAGAGCCTGAGAAATAAAATTGAAATACCTGGACACTAGTAATATCTCAAATGCAATTTATTCAGCCAAATAGGATTTATTTTTCCATGAAGTTCCTTAGTTTAATAACCTTTTAACTTTACAGCAAAAAGATGTTAAAAGGGGAAAGAGATGGTGAATTTATTCAGTTACAGTCAATGAATACATTATCCGTATTGAAGGGGGGATTCGTGTCTTCCAGATGTGCTCATTTCTTCATGGACTAGGGTGAGGCCGCTCTTGTGCATTCTTTTTTTTTTTTTTTAATTTATTTTTTATTTTCAGCATAACAGTATTCATTATTTTTGCACCACACCCAGTGCTTCATGCAATCCATGCGCTCTATAATACCCACCACCTGGTACCCCAACCTCCCACCCCCCGCCCCTTCAAAACCCTCAGATTGTTTTTCAGAGTCCATAGTCTCTCATGGTGTGCATTCTCTTTTATGAGAACTTTGCAACTATGCCTTGCCATTTTCATTCTTAAACCATTATGTACTTTTTTTTTTTTTTTTTTTTTTTTTTTAGAGAGAGTGAGTACAAGTGGTGGAGAGGGGTAGGGGGCAGAGGAAAATGGAGAGAGAGAATCTTAAGCAGACTCCATGTCCAGTGCACAGTGAGATGTGGGGCTCAGTCTTAACACACTGAGATCATTACCTGAGCCCAAATCAAGATTCGGACGCTTGACTGACGGAGCCTCCCAGCTGCTCCATGTCATATCATGTGTTCTTCACAACATCATCTTTGTGAGCCACATGAAAGTGAACTACTAGTGAATTCTTGGATTATATCAACCCAAGATTAAATAACAAGCAATGAATATGACCAGAAAAATATGGTAGATATGGTCATATGAATATGACCAGGAAAATATGGTAGAAAATATGGTAGATATGATGAAAAATTATGCACAGTCATCTCATAAGCATTGTGATGAAAATGATTTTTTACTTTAGGAAAGCTAAAGTTTATTTCATTATGGGGGAGCTTTCTCTTGCTTTCAGTTTCTAAAAGGAACAGTGTAGAAAATAGGCATTTAAAAATCATAATAGAAAATAGAATTGCCAAAAAAAAACCTGGCTAGTCACTGATAGTCACTGAAATTTAATTATACTTTCGGGTACTCTAAAATAAATTCCTAATTAATTTGCCTTAATTCACAAATCTATTATCATCTATCTACCTCTTTCTACATGCTCTAGGGGAGAGTGATACAGAAAACCTAATTTTCTCTCCTCCAATGATAGGAACAAAAGTGCATTTATAATTTTGAGAAATATGCCTACTAAGTAATTATATTCTCTGTTTAACTTATTCTAAAAATTTGAATCACTGGGTAGAAGTTCCTTAGTACTGCATGAGTCACCACGGTCCAAATGCAATGTCTCAGATATGTATTCAGGAATCTCTATTTTAGGAGAGGGTTTGCATAATGCAAAACACTTTTCATCTTACTTGGCTCTTGTATACCAACAAAGGGGTATATTTTCTAACTGCTTAAATAATCATTAAAGAGAGATTCTTATAACATTTCCGCAAGGCATGTAATAACATCTTGTCTTAGCAGTAAGGAAACAGAAATGAAATACACGGATAGATTAAAGACTTTGTAAGAGACTGAGGCTGGAATTTTCCAGGCCTCCCCATAGAACTGCATCATCATCTTCATTCACTGAAAAAATATATATAGAATGTGAACACATTTGGTAATAATGCTGAATCGAGAATTCTTGTTCTCTTCTTGAAGCTGATGAATTAACTTTCTCAATCACTGGATGAGTTTGTTTTCTCTGGAAAACTCTACATTTATGTAAATTTAAAGTTATCTCACATCAGAATCTGACCCAAAAGGTGTGTAAGCAAAGACATCGAACAGTGACTTGTGGCAATCCAGGGAAGGCCTTGGTCAATGTGGAGAGTTAAGAGGGCAGAAGATTATTCCAGTTTCAAAAAAAAGACATGAAATCAATGTTTTTATTTAGAAAGGAAGTGGGTTTTTTTTCTCTTTTAGGGAAAAAGAGTTGAATCAAAAATATTATCAATCAGTGCTTTTGAAAGTAACATTTAATTTAAAATTTACTCTGTGAGTTTCATTGTGAGCAGGACTGACTTTGCCTATCAAAATACAACAAAATGTTTTTCTCAGCAAATTGACACTTTACACAAAAACACAAAATGGTAAGTCTGAATTGATTTTTTTTTTTAGTACATCTTTCAACTCTGCTTTTAGACAGAAACTGGATCCCATTCCCATGCTCAATTTCATCATTTTTATTTCATTCCTTGAACAAACCTTGGATTCATTCTTATGTGGAGCATGTGAGGAGATCACACAAAAATGTGAACCACAAATCCAAGCCTGGATCAGCAAAATTAGCCTTAAAAGGACATTTTCAACTGAAGACAAGAAGCAATGACAGGAAAAAAGATGCCTAAGTAAAGAGAGGTCTTCAGATGAACTATAGGCATAATTAAAATTATTATTTCCCATATAATATCACAAAAAATCTATTAATCACCTAAGTAAAAACAGATTTTGACAGCTTATGGACATCCATAAGCTTATTTTTCTAACAATATTGCTATTATAGATAACATTTACTGAGTTCTTGCTATGCACAACATACTAGACAGAAACAACTATGTAGACCATTAGGGCAATAAATTTAGAAATGAAAGGTAATAGAAGCAGGAAACCTATTTTTAAGGAATGAGGTTTTGACCAATTCCAGGCAAAGAACCTTTCTGTAATTAACAAAACAAACCCAAGAGAAGATAGATGGAATATCAAAGGATGCTGCCTTGAAGCATGATACAAAGTATCAACACTAGCTGGAAGTTAGAAGTGGGAGGAGAAAACAAGAACCAGAAAATAAGACCTTTATATGTATTTTATTAAATACTAACTGAAAGCAAACCAAACAAATAAAAACACAGGAAGCAATATTCCCCATTTTACAGATGAGAACTTAAATCTAACTTTGTAAGGGCCACAACTAGAATTCACACTTGGCTGAGCTTCATTCCAAAACCCATGTTTGACTCTTAGAATTTTCTCCCTCTGAGACCAACTAAAGAGGGATACTGCTCTAGCCATTCCTAAGTAATGTCTTCAGCCCAGTCCTCCGGCAGATGGGTTCTGGTAAATGTCCAAACCTACACGACAGTCACCTGTGCTACATAGGAATATAAGAAGGTCATTTTTCTAATTCCTATGTACGGGTTTTGGGCCTTCAGGTGGGATTTACTCAAAAGTTTATACAACTGCAGGGAGAAAATCTGAAAATCAGGTTTTCTGAGTTGATACAAATTTGGACAAAAGCAGTTCCGTACAATTGTCATCAAAGAACTTCCTCCTTAATTGGATATTATATTAACTGGATGAAAGTTCACCATGAAGTAGTAATATTCCAGTTACTCAGGGCACAAATCTTGGGATCATCCTTGATGACTTTTTTCTCCCACACACTTTATTCAGTCCTTCAGGGAATTATTTTGTCTGTATCTTCAAAATATATCCCAAACGTGACCATTCCCACCACCTTCACAGGTGGTGTTTCAAGCCCCCGTTATGTCTCACCTGAGTTACTGAGACAACCTTCTCACTGTTCTCTCTGTTTCTACTCCCAGCCTTTACTTTCTGTTCTTCACACAATATCCAACTGATCTTTTTGAATCTCGGGTGCTCCTTAGTTCAAAACCATTGACATGTCATGTTGCTCAGCATATTAGTCAGAATCCTGATAATGGTTTATACGGCCTGACATAATCTCCGCCCTCACTTTCTCTACTCTACAGTCTGATCTCCAATTACTTTCCTCTTTGCTCCCTCTGTTCCAGACACACTGGTATTCTTGTTGTCCTCAAAATGGGAACTATACTCCCACTATAGGGACTAGGTAAACACTATTTCCTCTATCTGAAATTCTCTTCCCACCTGATACTACATGGTTACCCTTCTCATCTCCTTCTTACCTTTGTTCAAATATAACCTTTCAATAGGGTCTATCCTTTCTAACTTATCTAGAATGTAACATTACTTACAATCCTTCTTATCTTGTTCTACTTTGGTATTTTTGGATTATTATCTCAGGTCTCTATAAGAATGTTTCAGGAGACATCTGATATAATAATCCATAAACTTCAGGGATTTTAAAGAGGAATTTAAAGACCAACCTAACTCTACACTTTATTCCATTACCCTTTCTGACTATAACAGGTAAGCATCTCCTTTAAAAAATGGCACCCAGAGTGGAGCTGTTCCTTAAACTGCCATTGGGAAGTCAATGATCTCATTCCTTATGAAATCTATATACCTGCCAGTCAGTAACTTCATTTTTATTCCAGAACATTCTAGTCAGGAAATGTAAAATTTTATTTCCATAACTGAGTATATTGACTTATCAATATGATAACATAGCTTTCAAAACATCCTCTCAGGATCAGAAAAAACATATTTTAATGCTTAGAATTCTACAGGTACTGAGTATGTATCATTGCTCAATGAATTTGTTCAAAATCCTCTTGGCTGAGAAGGTACATATATATATTCTCTATATACATATGTTTACATATGTGTATATTTACCATATACACACACACATATTTATATTTACATATATTTACAATATATTTACATGAGTGTGTATATGTGTGTATGGTATACCAAAATCTTCTGTCCAGTGAATAAAAATTGAATAAACATGATCTGATTGTTTCCAAGAGTCCAAGAGTTTTGGAAACATTGCAAGGCAATGCTTAGAGGAAAAGACAAAATATTAACAAAAATGAAGAGGAACAGGTAGCTTCTTTTCTACTGGACTATATTTTCATTTTGTATAACAACAGGTGAGCTTTTATCTGTGGGTGTTTCTAAACAGACCTCAGCATTGTAAGATAGTTTCACTGATTTTAGGTTTTTGATGATATGAAAAACACTTTAAGTATTTCATTTCCTCCCTCACTGAATTAAACTTAGGTTGCCCTAGATTTGAAACTAATAGGGAAAAAAAAACCTTGCACACTCAATGTGTTTATTGAATTGCTGCAGCTCTAACTCTGCTTTTTGCAGTAAAGTGTAGCACAGCACACTACGCACAACTGCACAAGCACTTTGTCTGTCCTGTGAAATGGGCTGTAAGTGGTCATTCTGCCTGGAGAAATCAGAATAAGCAACAGTACACTCATCAGTGCAATGAATAGATCTCAGTCAAGTCAATAGAATTTGGTGCTGATTGGTCTCCGGCTCCCATCCCTCATCATAGCCCTTGTTCCCAGTCAAGTCTTCACCATTCAGGGAGGTGGCTGAGGGGCTCAGGGATTGGGTCCCTCTCCAGGGACCCCATCTCATCTAGGAATCCACTGCTGCAGCAAGCCTTCTCTCTGGGACACACCTTTTGCTTTCATTCTAGTTCTTATGTTTGATTTCACCCTTTAAGACTTGATTTCAACCTGTTCTGAAATTCTTCCAGTGCCCTCCCTTAAAACAGTCTTCAGTTGCACCTTGCTTCAGACCTTGCAACTGAAAAATACCCAGGGATTTTTCTTTTCTCTTCTTTCCTCTCCTCTCCCCTCCCTTCTTCTCCCTTTCTCCCTCCCCTCCCCCTCCCTTCTCCTCTCCTATTTCTTTTCTCTTTTCTTTTGTCTCAACTCAGACTAAACCAGAGCCCTAGGCCCTCAGCTTTCCTTGAAACAAGGGGAAGGGTAGCTAGATCTCAGATCACTGTTAAGATCTAGAGCAAAGGAAAAAGGATTTCTTTTTTTTTTTTTCTCCCAATTTATTTATTTTCAGAAAAACAGTATTCATTATTTTTTCACCACACCCAGTGCTCCATGGAAAAAGGATTTCTTATTAGAAATGTCTCGCCTTGTTTGTGACATAGACTGACTCAATTTGACTTCAGAATTTTGCAATCAGTTTCTTCAGAAATAATTTGGCAAAAGCATTTAATTCTTACTAAATAGCAGTTCATAGTTTTTTTCTTTCTTTCTTTCTTTCTTTTTTTTTCTTTTTTTTTTTTAGGTAATAGGTTCCCTGACCAGTGATTAACAAAGTATTTTTCAAGTAATATCAATAGGATTTTATTAGATGTTATACTTGGATAGTTCAATGGACAAATATGTTCAAGAAATGCTAGGTTAAACCACACTAATAGATTTACTTCAGATTTTTTTGTATATCTGTTTTGTTTTGCTAATATGTTTGATAAATCTATATAAGGTGATATAGTATATAGTAATTCCCAAAGTGATTTAAACTAGAGAGTATTTTTCGACTAAATGTGAAAAATAATTTGGAAAATACTATCTTAGAAGATGTAATAATGTAAATATCCTCTTTTTTTTAAAGTACCCTTATTTTTTTCTGGAATTCCTTCATTAAGTGATCTGGTTTGAAAAAATCAGAGTACTGTGAAAAATTAGTTTATGACAACAAGAGTATGGTAATTACATCCAAATATCAATAACACTACCACTTGTCATTAAATAAATAATAGTCTCACATAGCCATCAGACACCAAGCTACATTTTGGCAACATTTCTAATGTTAAATCTGTTAAATTGACTGAATCAAAGGAAAATGGAAACAGTTGCCTGTTTTTACTTGTGATTTCTCTCTGTCAAATAAAAAAAAAATCTTTAAAAAAAAAAGTAATTTCTTTACAAAGCACTTATATTATTATAATATATATATATTTACATGCATGTAATTGTGATGATAGAAAGAACTTTGAGCTTAGGTTCAAAGATAACTCCAAGTATTGGCTATGACTTTTATCAGGGGTGATAAAGGTCAAGTGGAATTTTCATTTTATCCTTTAAAATAAGAATAGTAATATAATTTAATGCCACCAGTGGTCATTATTGAGAATTCACAACAGATCAGGTCCCATACCAGATGCCAGGAATATAAAGGAATAAACCCCAAAATATAGAGCAAACCAGGAGGAGAAAATAAACACATTATATGTGTGTGTGTGTGTGTGTGTGTGTGTGTGTGTGTAATAGTAAAAATAGATATATGCACCCAAATACAAATGTAGTAGAGAAGTGAATACCTTGAGAGTCTAGAGTAGGGAAAGCTTTATAAGGAGGACCTTGAATTGCTTTTGAGAAATTGATATTTTTAAATTTGAGTCAGGGTATCAAGATGCATAGTAGCTATGGCAGAGGGAGAAGCCTTTGAGGAGACATGGTAACATGAAAAAGCATGCCAAGTGCTGGGAAACATGGAAGCTCTCTTACTACCAGAGAATAAAGGAAATGTGAAGAGAAATGAGTCTGGATAGATAGGCAGGGGATAGATCATGAAAATCTTCATATGTCAAATCAAGAAGCATGGACTTATTTTCCAGAGGCAGAAGGGAAGTTTACAGAGTTCATAGCAGTGTGGTGACCTGAGCCTGTGTATGCTTTGAACAGGTTGTGCTGCCCCAGGCTAGAGAGAGGTGATTACCTGTACTACTTCCTCATAAGTTTGTTTGGAGGCTCAGTTTCCTTATAAAGCATTTCATCATACATCTCTAAGATATTTGTAAAATTCTCCCCTGCTTTAACCCTATTTTAATACATTAAAAACCCCTCTACATTTAACATTATTCTTTAGTCTCTGCCAGGAAATATGGGTCCTTTTTAGATTTTCTGTTTCACAATTGAATTGAAGACAAATGCCACAAAGCCATAAACCAAAGTTTAGGAGTAGACCTCATTGGGAAATTTTACAAAACTTTAAGGTCAGCAAGAGTAGGAAGGTCAGAGGCATGGTTCATAATGTCCTTAACATCCCTCAGAGGTGTGCTCTGGGGCTCCCGTCCTACAGGTCCTGTCCTGTGGGTGTCTGTTTCAGTGGAGAGACACCCCCTCTTATCCCCTTTTTAAAGGTCAAATGAGGAAAGCAGTTTTGCCAATGAGGAAATTAGAAACTGGTGGAGCAAATGTGCCTGGATTCATGTGCCAGCTCTTCACAGACATTATTTGCAATACAGGGTGCCCAGCCTCTGGAGACCCAAAGGTGTGTGGAATGTTGCAGACCTCTGCCATGCAGGCAAAGTCACTGGTCCCGCAGGAAGACAGGCTTGGTAGGAGCCCCTCCCCCTGAGGAAAATTGGATCTTTTAGTTCCAGCTAACTTGTCCAGAAAAGCCTAGCTAAATTCCCAGGGTCATTTAAAAACAATCCTATTCATTTCCTTATGGCTGCCTTATGATGATTTAAGTGCTGTGTTACACAATGAAGGAAATTATTGGCCTGAGAGTTTGAGCATTTCAGAGAAGCTCAGTGTAGCATCCGGACATCCTCAGAGCCTCAATCACACTCAGTGATGCCACCAACATTTTTTTTTTCCTTTTAGAGATCTGGAAGACTGAGAAACAGTAAATTAAGCCTTGAATTAAACACTGATTTTTAAAAATTTTTAAATTTTATGGAAGTACATTGTATTCTTATTTAATAAGCTACTACACTCTTTGGTTTAGATAAGTAGATGCAGAAAGCAGGCCAGTGTATAATGAAGTACTAATGTTGGTTAAAAAACAGTAATTTCATGGGTTTTATTGGTGTGAATTGAAGGCCTTGGGAAAGCTTTCATGCTGGGAAAGTTTGAAACATCTTGAAAAAAGTGGAAGATTTGTCAGTGATTGACAAAGACAAAGATGGTTATGCTACAGAACGTGTGGGCAGAAGAGGAAACCACAAGAACAACCCCATAGATACAGGGCTGGGAATGAGAGTGATTTCAGTGTGAAAGCTCTGTAGGGTTGATGTGAATCAATGACTAGGCTCATGGCATCAAGTTGAGGTTGTGACAAGAACTAGGGTGAAGGAATACTAATTGGTCAAGTCCCACATTAAGTGGGAAAAGTTCTTCAAGAGGTAAGATGGCATGGAGCACTGGGTGCAGTGAAAAAATAATGAATAATGTTTTTCTGAAAATAAATAAATTGAAAAAAAAATCTAAGCAAAAACAAACAAACAAAAAAAAGAGGTAAGATGGGTCTGTTTTTAAAAATTCCTAAATTAAAGCACAAAATAGTGCTTGGAACCCATCTTCATTTATTAGTGGATTCAAGAGTAAAGTCCTTAAGAAAGCTTTTATTAATTTAACATTTTAAATTCACAAAGAACTCCCAAATCACTTTGTTGCACATATTTATGAAGAACTCATGTAGTTTTGTTGTTGCTACTAACAAGGTAGCTGGGAATCTAAATTTTTTTTTCATAACTGAGAACTGTATTAGAATAGTAATAAATTTTGTATATTCTCCTAAAGCAGAACTTCAAAGAAGAATGTCAAAGTTTAATTGTTGAATATATATGAAAACATCTCTCTAATGAGAATGGAGGAGGAATCAGGAAAACACAGAAAGACAAGTAGACAAATAGTTGGTGACCATTCCACAAATCTCCATGACAAAAGGATAAATCAGATAAGCGTAGTCGGTTAACATGTTTAAAAATCTTATTCTGTACACACTGCTCTTCACTGAGGACTCCAAATCCCACCTGTGGACTGAGTGCCAATCCAGGCTTCTCAGGGAGATGGCTGTATCTGTCAGACAATGAAGTTAGAGACTGAAAACTTGTTACTTATTTAACAAATTATTATTCAACGATTTTAGTAGCTGCGAATGGATAATAATTCCCAAATCTCAAAGGATCAGAAAAGCACTAATGAGAATAGAAACCTAACTACTTTCCTATGCCATCTCCTATTTTAGCAGCTACTCACGCTGACTTTTATTTTTATCTCCATTTATATTCCTGAGTTAAATATGGCATGCAAAGAAATACAAGATGGATTTGATGGTGCATGCTGAGAACTAGAGAAATCTATGATATTGATAATTATTAGTTCTTTTCATACTGCTTACTTGTTACTTAATTATTTTACTGTAAAGGTCTGCAGCAAGATGTGACAATGAGCTAGGAAACAAAGATCAAAGCGAATTTATATAGTATAGACAATGGGACAAATGTTGTCATAACCTAGGTTTTATTCCCAGAAACATAATTTCTAATAAGATTCTGCATTGTGTTTTAAAATACCTTACAAATATGCTGAATATTTTGTTTCCTTAGACTCATATCCACTTTACCCTTCTCCATCCTGCTGAATATTCCAGGTACATGGACTATCTCAATCGGCTTCTTGTCACATACCTTCAGTTTGACTCTGACCAATGAAAAATCACAAGTGTGAATTTGAAAGGCAGGAAAGAGCAACTTCGAAGAAAGACTAAGACCCTTCCTTCCAGGTCTTGTGTTGGAAGTGCCTGCATTCCTTTGCTAAAATCCAGAAACCCAGTTTTGATGGCTCACACATTTGAGAAGCACATGAATGACTTCTGTGCCCTGTGGGGGATAAGAAAGTGTTAATCTGGATCATAAAGTCTCATAATGATCATTCTGATTATTATAGGTAGTTGTATGGTATGATGGAGAAGTGGGGGTCGAGCAATTGGCTGTGGTATTTAGTCACTATGGTGACAGCAGTTACTAAAATCTGACTGTGACAATAGATGGCTGCTTCTTAGGGCCCTGGAAAGCATACAGAAGGAAAATGACATACTGATAACCTTAATGCCCAATTCAAAACAAGGCTGGGTAAACAAAATTCTCAGTGCTATCTTTGAAGGACTCCTTTATGTCCTATAGCGCAAGCATAGATATGGTTGAGGACCAAGCTCAGGGGCTGACTATAAGGGTATAAATTAAGCACCAATGTTGTGAACAGTGCCAAGTCTCTTATGGCAAAATAAAGTAATTAGAGGGGAAGAAATGGAGCCTAACATGTATGAGAGGGGGAGAAAAATTTGCAAATATTGGACTCCAAGATTCTTCTTACCAGTGGAAGCAGTCTTTTCTCTGCTTTCCCTACATGAGAGAACCAGTCTTCAACCAGAAAAAAAGGTCTCTCACTGATTTTACAATTATTTCACAAAGTGATGGTGTTTCCCCCTGGACCTCATTGCTTCTAAGCCTATAGTGAAAGTTAGAGTTCAATGCAGCCCAGATGGAAAAGTACAAGGTTTGGTCCAAAAGGAGATAGCTTATGAACTGAAAGTGTTATAAAAGTACGTACTGATTTGTCTTCACTGTTCACAACTCTCCAGCTAGTGCCATCATTCAGCAACTTACAAAATTCCTTTTTTATTTTCCTGGAAAAATTGTATAACAATGTAACATTGCGTCTGACCAGAGAACTCATTTGTTAGCAAAAAAAGTGTGGAAAAAGTTCATGTCCATGAGATTAAGACTTACATGTGTGTCATCACCAAAAAGAAGGCACCAGATAGAATGGTGGAATGACCTAGTGAATGTTCACTTAAAAATCCAGATAGGAGACTACACCCTGTACAGTTGGGGTGCTATTCTATAAAATGTGATATATCCCTTAAATTAACAATCAGTATATGGTGCTGTCCCCAAAATAAACAGCAGTGGATTCTACCTAATGGTCTTTGTTTGATTTGGGGTTCAGTTGGTTTGGAGGGCTTACTATACAAGGAAGGAATTGTTTCCATCAGGGACCAAAGCTATTGTTTCGTTCATTTGGAAGTTAACACTTGTCTACTGGCAATTTGTGGCCCTTTGTGCCACTAAAACAATAGGCAGAGAAGGAAGTCATTGGCCATGGAAATTTATTTGAATCACTAAAAGGAAATTATTATTATTTTTAAAGATTTTATATATTTATTTGTCAGAGAGAGAGAGAGCACATCAGGGGGATCTGCAGGTAGAGGGAGAAGCAAGCTTCCTGCTGAGCAATGAGCTGGGGGGGCGGGGAGCTTGATTCCAGGACATTGGGATCATGATCTGAGCCTAAGGCAGATGGCTAACTGACTGAGCCACCCAGGTGTCCCAGGAAACTGGGTTTGAATTTATATGATGGGTACAAAGGCACTATGTCTAGAATATTCTCTTAGGCTCTCTTATACCATAGTCTTTGTCAATAGAGAACTGCAGTGACCCAATAAAATAAGGAGCCACAAAGACTCAGACCACAGAAGAATGGAATATTGGGTCACAATTTGTCTAATTATGAAACTAGGAAGCAGTGCATAAAAAAATATAAAATGGGTTTTGGAAGAATGAAGTTTTGCTGGTTAAAGGAGACCTTTTTCTTTTCTTTTCTTTTTTTTTAAATTATTTATTTATTTATTTTCAGCATAACAGTATTCATTGCTATTGCACCACACCCAGTGCTCCATGCAATCCGTGCCCTCTATAATACCCACCACCTGGTTCCCCCAACCTCCCACCCCCTGCCGCTTCAAACCCCTCAGATTGTTTTTCAGAGTCCATAGTCTCTCATGGTTCACCTCCCCTTCCAATTTCCCCCAACTCCCTTCTCCTCTCTAACTCCCCTTGTCCTCCATGCTATTTGTTATGCTCCACAAATAAGTGAAACCATATGATAATTGACTCTCTCTGCTTGACTTATTTCACTCAGCATAGCCTTTTTCATACCCACAAGAGTGGGTATGCAACTTTTTGCAATAAGAGTGGCCTATTGCAACTTTTTAAAATGTTAACTAGTTCTGCCCCACCACCACATTTTTCGTTACTGTCTTAAGTTTCAAGTACGGTTTTAATTGAATTGACTTGACTCTGTTATAATATGGTTGCTGATAAGAACTTGCACATCCCCTGAGTTAGGGACACACATTTTTTCATCTGGCTGATTGCTAAGGGTAAATACTAAGGGACAAAATCAACGACTTTGTTCTGTTTTTCCACAACCATTCTCCACCTTCTGTACTACATTCTGTGTTCTGAAATGCAGACCTTTTCAGGGATACCAATAGGTTATTTTGGCCTCTGGCTTCTGGTTGGGTTGGGTTTATGAGAGTCACCAACAGAGGATCAGAGAGTTGACAGAGTGAAGGGTGTTTCTTTTCCCATCGTTTTTCATGATAAGTCTGCAGCTGGTCATGGATGCACTTGTCCACCAAAGCTCACAACTCCTGTCCCACAATCCCAACCACAGCTACAGCTTCTCTCTTTGAGTGTTTGTAACTTCTCCCTTTTCCTAACCACTCAGAGGTAGGGTGGTAGGAGCTCTCTGCCAGTTCCAGAGAACCTTACCATCCTTTGTTGGTTTTCCTGAACACTGTCAGTTCCTTTTATAAATTGTTCCTTTATTCAACTGTTCTCATTTGAATGTACCATGTTTCTTATTGGAACAGTTAATCATTTTCTTTTTACTTGTGAAGTTCATTTTTGTAAAAAATGAATTGCCTTTAGCTAATATTTCTAATGTTTAAATTTTTGAGCCATTTTTTTAGAGCAATGTAGTTAATTACAACAATTTCCATTAGGTCACAGTGAGCTAATTATCAGGAGGAAGTAAAATTAACCTCCTTTGACAGAGATAGTTTACAACTTTAAGTGAACAGTTTCCTTCAGCAAACATTCACACAAATGTGGTTTTTTTTTTAATAACAAGCATATTCCTGTTAAAGGTTTCAGGTCAGTAAGCCTTGAAACTAGTAAAATGAATAATTTCACAGTAAAGAATAGCTCTTTATTTTGTTTTTCAAACAGGTTTAAAGAGCTAACTTTATGATAATAAAGTAAACAGTAAGCACATATTTAATTTAAATTTGATCATAAAAAGCTATGTCAGTGTTTGCTAAACTCTTCTTTCCTGCAAGATGAAATGGCTGGCTACATGCTTTTAAGCTCTTAAACCTACATAGTCTCATTATTTCCTCTATTTCTCATTAATGTCTGAGGTTTATAAATTCAGTAATTTCATTTCATTTTATCACCAAGACACCAATAAAAGAATATAGGGTTTATAATTTTCTAGTTCAACCATCACTACATATATATTGGCAAATTATTTACCAGTTTGGCTTTAGTGTGTTTCTTTATAAAATTAGAATAATAAAATCGATATCACAAGAATTAGGAAAGGTATATTTATTTTATGTATATTTATTTTGTATAAGTATATATTTCATATGTATGAATACCCAAAGCCATCTATCTATCTATCTTTCTATCTCTATATATATGGGTGTGTGTATCTATACACCTATCTGTATATAGCTATATATCTTCAAAGAAATCTACAGATTCAAAGCAATTCCTAACAAAATTCCTAAGCCATTTTTCACAGAAATAGAACAAACAGCTAAAATTCATACATAGCCACAAAAGACCCTTAATAGCCAAAGCAATCTTGAGAAAGAAACAGAGATAGAAGCATCACATTCTGATTTCAAACTACATTACAAAGCTACAATAATCAAAGTCGTATAGTATTGGTATAAAATAGACATTGATAGAATAAAATGGAGAGCCCAGAAATAAACTCATGCATATACAGTCAACTAATTTGCAATAAAAGAACAAGGAATATACAAAGGGTAAGGACAGTGTTGGGAAAACACGGTACCACATGTGAAAGAATGAAACTGAACCACTCTCTTTCACCATAACAAAAAATAAACTCAAACTGGATTAAAGACTTGACTGTACGAACTGAAACCATAAAAAACAAACAAAAAATCCAAAACGAAAACAAACAAAAACAAAAATAAAATAAAACAATTCCTCCTCCTAGAAGAAAACATAGGTGGTAAGTTACTTGACACTGGTCTTGGTGGTCTTTCTTTCTTTCTTTCTTTCTTTCTTTGTTTTTGGATTTGACACCAAAAGCAAAAGCAACAAAAGCAAAAATAAATAAGAGGGACCACATCAAACTAAAACAAAGCAAAACAAAACAAAAAACCCACAAAACTTCTGCATAACAAGGGACATCATGCATAAAATAAAAAGGCAATTTACTAAATGGGAGGAAATATTTGCAAGTCACATATCTGATAAGGAGTTGATATCCAAAATATATAAAGAACTCACATAATTCAATAGCAAAACAAACAAAAATCTAGTTTAAAAAATGGGCAGTGGATCTGAATAGACATTTTCCAAAGAAGACATACAGATGGACAACAGTTACATAAAAAGATACTCAACATCACTAATCATCAGAAAAGTGCACATCAAAAACACAATGAGGGGGCACCTAGGTGGCTTAGTCAGTTAAGTGTCCAACTCTTAATTTCAGCTCAAGTCATAGTCTTGGGCTCCTGGAGGGAGCCCCACCTCTGACTCTGCACTCAGAAGAGGTCCCGCTTGAGGATTCTTTCCCTTCCTCTCCCTCTACCCCTTTCCTTCTTCCTCTCTCAACCAAATAAATAAATAAATCTTAAAAAACAAAAACAACACAAGGAGAATCACCTCACACCGATTTGAATGATTATTATTGAAAAGATAAGAAAAAACAAGTGTTGGTGAGAATGTGGAGGAAGGGAATACTGTGTGCTAGTGGTGAGAATGGAAACTGGTCCAGCCACTATGGAAAATATGGAGGTTCCTCAAAAAAAAAAAAAAAAAGAAAGAAAGAAAGAAAGAAAAAGAAAATAGAACATAGAACATCCATACAATCATACAATACAGCAAATCCATTTCTAGGAATTTATCTGAAGAGAATGAGACACTAATTCAAAAAAATATATGAACCCCATGTTCACTGCAATAATCAGGACATGGAAATAACCTAAGTGTCCACAACAGAGGAATGTATAAAGGACGTGTGGTACATATATATAGTGAAACATTATTTAGCCATAAAAAAGTAAAATATTGCCATTTATTTCAGAGAAATACAAATACTATATGATCTCACTTATATTTGGAATTTAATCAAAACAAAACCAAAGCTCAGATAACAGAGAACAGATTAATAGTTCCCTGAGGTGGGGTGAGGAAAGGTTACCCAAACAGGTGAAGAGGGTCAAAATGTATAAACCTCTAGTTCTAAAATGAAAAGGTCATGTGGATGTAATGTGAAGCATGATGACTGCAATGACTATTATGTTGCATGTAAGAAAGTTGCTAAGAGAATAGATTTTAAAAGTCCTCAGCACAAGAAAAAAAAACAAAAACTGTAACTACGTGTGGTGATGCATGCTCACTAGACTTACTGTGGTCATTTCATGATGTATATATGGCATATTGGATCGTTATGTTACATGCCTGAAACAAATATTATATGCCAGTTATACCTCAATTAAAAATGTACATTGGAAAATGTTATTCAAAAATGAATTAATAATTTAAAAAGCCCATTTTTGGAGTGAAAAAAAAAAAAACAGGATTAGAATCCTAGCCTTTTACATAGTAACCTCTATTTTGTGTTGGACAGTTACTTCATTTCTCTTCAGGGTCTGGTAGAGGTACGGTCTTACCTGATGACTACATTTCAAAAGAGTGGCTCCCAAGTCCTTGAGAAAGATGGTCCTGGATTGTAAAACTGGCTAGAGTCTTGGAGAAGACTTACTTACATTTCAAAGGGGCCAAGAAATAATGTGCAATTACAAATTTTCTAAGCTAATTGCTCTAAGAAAAGGGAGGTCAGGGGTCTGGAGTCTGGAAGAAGGCTGTCTTAAATTTAATCAAGTTGAGGAGAATATTAAAGCCTTCTCGGTCAATGATTCTAAAGTTGCATATTCAGAGATTTCTTTTTCTGAAATTGGACTTTTATTAATTGAAAACAGTGTTGTTTTTAGATAAACATTTGTAAAAGGCTTCAGAGAGAAAATTAGGCCTGGGCAGCAGGACCTTATGAATGACATTTGACCAGCAAGGCAAACGTATTTACAAGTAGAGGAAACAGTGCAAGAAAAGTCAAAGGCACCAGGACACTGGTGTGGATGAAGGAAAGTTGGGTTTTATTTGCTTATTTCCTCATTTAAACGTGTGTAATCAATCTACCCCACAGAAGCGGTTTGTGATTATATAGAGCACAAGACCTAGAACACAGAAGAGAGATGAGAAATTTGTATTTTCTTCCTACTAGTTCCTCCCTCTTTTTTTTCCAGTGTGTCATAAAGCTTCATCTTTTGTCTTTTTCCTTGCCTGACTTCCTTAGCTTCTCTTTATTTATCTACCTACCTAGGGGCAAAATGCTCTTTGCTAGAGGATAGAGCTAGTATCTTGTGAAAGTTAGTATCAGTGTGTTATTATTTGTACCCTACAATTGAGATATTTTACTTTTCTATATTGCCAGTTGTAGGATATAGCCCCAAACTAAAAGAAAAGAAAACAAAGCAACAACAAAATCCAGTTCCAACCTAGCTGCAGGGAGGTATGGGCCTCTTTCAGGGCAGGAATTGGAATTTCAGTGGCGGGACGTTGGCTCCTGAGCCACACTTCCTGCTCCGGAAGCTGTCTCCTCTGCTCTCCTCTCCAGGGCTGACAAAGAACATCCTCCCACGGCCCTTCTCCATTGTTCCCTAGAAGCCTTGGGATGAATGTACACCACTGGGATGAAATGAAGATTGTCTTTCCCATCACCCACACTCTTTCCCTAATTCTTACTCATCTGCCGTGTTTCTTCTTTGTATTTATAGAAGTTGCCACCTCCTCCTTCCCTTTATTCAGTTGTTCTAGACCATTTTATTTTCTTCCTTGAATTTCCTGCTTTTTTCCTTTTTTTCTCAAGTTCTATCCCGTGAAACAGGTTAGAGTTCCACCCTTCAAAACAGTAAGAAAGCTCTCATGGTACTTTCAAAATACTTTTTCCTCATTTCTTCTTTTGGGCAAGAAATGTCTCTTTATAAAACTCTCAAACTCCCTGGTAAATATAATTATTCTCAGATTCTAAAGCCTTCATCAACTTGCCTCATCTTCAGGATTTTCAGATATTCCATGCTTCTCTTCACTTCGTTAATTAAAATTTTGCCTGTGGTTGTCTTCCTCTATCCTGCCCTCATTCCTGGGCTTTCTAGATGACCCACTCTTCATTTCTGTTCATAACTCTTTCCCTTCTATTTGTGAAATCGATCCTACCCTCTCTCTACACGTAGGTGCCAAACTCATGTGAGATGGGTAAAGCTGGAAATTATCTTATGCCAACAAACAAATAAGTTAATGTATGGAAAGTACAAATATGTTTGTCAGTTTCATCCAACACATTTTGTAAAAGGGGAGAGGATTTGTATAATGGTTTTGCCTTATTGAAGTAAAAATCCCCTAGGACAAAAGCATATTATTCTTTTGACATATCACATTGAATATTACACCAAGGACAGAGTGGGTGTTATATAGTGAATGCTATTGTTAACAGGTATTATGAAGCTTTCTGAATCTTAACTCTTAAAATAGGGACAGACTATTTCCCTTTTTACTTTAGAGCATCCAGCCTATTATAAAATGGTATTGTGCATATTTTATGAACAAGCTGACTGTTGTCCCTGTCCAAATTTCAGGTTAGCAAAGATATGTGTCAGTCACGAGTATGAATTGTTACCACTTGTGTGATATGTACTATTCTTATTGCTAGTTACCGTAGCCTGGTAGTAGGATACAAAATTTATATCTATTGTTATATATTAGTCATGAATAAACTGGTGAAAAACAATCCCCAAAACTGATTCCAGGTTTCTCCCTTGTTTATAAATGCACTTAATTTCCTTTTTTCTGAAGTAGGATCTTTCTATACATGATTTAGCTTACTCTCAAAATATTTCTGAGGCATTAAAATAAACTAAGTGTTCATCTTACTGCACTGCTTAGAGCCAGGAAAGGAGGGAGGGTAAGAGATCTCCTTTAAGACACCCCCTAATGCAGCTCAGTTCTCCATTGTTAACTGACCCCTTATTTTATCCCAAATTCCAAAAATTGAAAGCAAATTTTTAAAGATTTTTTATTTATTTATTTGTCACAGAGAGAGAAGTGAGAGCAAGCACAGGCAGACAGAGTGGCAGGCAGAGGCAGAGGGAGAAGCAGGCTCCCCGCCAAGCAAGGAGCCCGATGTGGGACTCGATCCCAGGATGCTGGGATCATGACCTGAGCCGAAGGCAGGCGCTTAACCAACTGAGCCACCCAGGCATCCTGAAAGCAAATTTTTAAATGCTTCTCTTCAGATATATATATTCTCTCTTACACTAAGCTTCTAGAAGGTAAAATATTTTCTTCCTTACTAAGTCTCCTTGCTGACCTAAAATACATGTTCAATAAAATATTGAGGAACTCACCCAAAAATGAATGTATGATATCATAATAGTGTCTCACACCCATTTTGTGTGATCATGGCCATTCTAAATCAATATAGAAGAGGTGATAATCATATGATAAACATTGCTTAAACAGAAACTAGTGTAATTTAAGTTATGAAAAAAGATCACAGAAAAATGGAGTTGAGTCTTTGGGAATAATTATTAAGAATGTAATTATTCTTAATTATTATTGTAATATTATTGTAATTATTCAGCCTCTTTGGAGAACAGTGTGGAGATTCCTCAAGAAATTAAAAATAGAACTTCTCTATGACCCTGCAATTGCACTCCTGGGTATTTACCCCAAAGATACAGATGTAGTGAAAAGAAGGGCCATCTGTACCTCAATGTTTATAGCAGCAATAGCCACGGTCGCCAAACTGTGTAAAGAACCAAGATGCCCTTTAACGGACGAATGGATAAGGAAGATGTGGTCCATATACACTATGGAGTATTATGCCTCCATCAGAAAGGGTGAATACCCAACTTTTGTAGCAACATGGATGGGACTGGAAGAGATTAGGCTGAGTGAAATTAGTCAAGCAGAGAGAGTCAATTATCATATGGTTTCATTTATTTGTGGAGCATAACAAATAGCATGGAGGACATGGGGAGATAGAGAGGAGAAGGGAGTTGGGGGAAATTGGAAGGGGAGGTGAACCATGAGAGACTATGGACTCTGAAAAACAATCTGAGGGTTTTGAAGCGGCGGTGGGGGGCGTGGGAGGTCGGGGTACCAGGTGGTAGGTACTAAAGAGGGCACGGATTGCACGGAGCACTGGGTGTGGTGCAAAAATAATGAGTACTGTTATGCTAAAAATAAATAAAAAATAAATTATAAAAAAATTTCTTAGGATGGTAAAATTTTGAAAGAACCTTGTTAAATTAGCCAAATTTTAACAATAAATTATGTCAAATTGGCAAAAAAAAGATTAATTGAGATAATATATTAAAAAATCCATATATAGCTGTGACAAGTAGTAGTGAAAACAGGGTTGTCAGGTTGGTGTGATGCAGAATTTTTAAACTGGTAAAATATTATGGGAGAAACTGAGCTGCTATTGTAAAATCTCTGGAATAACTGTAGATTGAGTAGAAATATAATCATAAAGATAATGAGTGCTGGATGGTAAAGAATATCGATAATTGAGGTAAAAATTTAGATTTCAGTAACAACTAAGGTAGTTTACCAAGTAGTAATAGATATTAAGATAAAAGAATTGGAGCATCTGGATGGCTTAGTCATTGTGTCTGCCTTCGGCTCAGGTCATGATCCCAGGGTCCCAGGATTGAGCCCCATGTCAAGTTCCATGCTTAGCGGGAAGCCTGCTTCTCCCTCTCCCACTCCCCCTGGTTGTGTTCCCTCTCTCATTTTGTATGTCAAATAAATAAATAAAATCTTGAAAAAAAAAAAAGATCTAAGATTTGAAGATGATTGATTATACAATGTACTACCTGATACACTTAATAAAGAGACTGATAGGATAAGAGATAGTAGGATATGCCAGGAAGTCCCTGCAGTAAGTCTATGGTGTAAATGATGTAAGTCTAACAAAGTTTGGAGGCTGCAAAAATGGGAAAACAGGTTTGTATTTAAAAAAAATTGCTCAGAAAGATCCAGGATGGTTTAATAAACTTTGACAAAGCTGGTCTCTGCTCAAAACCACAGATCTCTCTTTCTGAATGCAGTTGTCATAGACTGTGCTGGCATATATTAGCCATGACCACAGCTCTACATTGTCTTCAGAAATCAAGAGACGGCTCAAGGAAAATGCAATTTTCTCTATAGAATGTCCCTGTACTTGAAGCCATGATGTTCATAGCTGACAGTGGAAATTTGATCAAACCTTTAGCCATTCTCTTATAGGACTGAACTTGCTGGAGAAAGAACAGAGCACAACATCTTTTGCCAAGTGTGTAGGAAATCCATGAAAAATAATTAGGTGCATCAAGACATTTGTAGCAGAATGAAGGTCAATAAGAAGAGAGATCAGAAATGGAAAATGTGAAGACAAACTTCATCTAAGTTGCTCTCCTTTCTTAATATCATTTTATCTGAGAAATGCTATTGGCCTAAATGCATCTGTTTTAACAAGAATTTTATCAATGCCTATGAAATTTCGGAGACATATATATAGATATATATATACACACACACACACATATATACATATATATCAGGATAGATATAGGTATATGTGTATATATATATATAGTACACAATAGATATAGACAAAAATATAGGTATAGTTGTACATATATACCCATATTGATATGAACCTGGTGGATGATAGAAGATGAAGGTATAGCTGTTTATATTTCCAATAGTGTAGTACAAACCTTTGTCTAAGTACATATGCTATTTAATATTTCTATATGCAATTAGTGAAACAAAGAATGCTTACAATTTTTGTGGAGGTACAAACAAGCAGAAGAGAGATAATATATTTGGTTGAAGGCTAAAATTAACTCAATAATCTAGCCGATAAGATTAAATATCTTTGTCTATCTCTATCTATCTGTATTATTAGTAATACACAGTGATTTTTTTCCAATTAGTTTCCAAAAAATTATCCTGTTAGTCCAATATGGGGACATTCTTTTCATGTGAAAGAGACCTAGGGAATGTCTTAGTCATGACTAGATTGTAAGTAACAGAAAGCCAGTGAAGTCACCTAAGCAAAATAGTGAAATGTATTTGATGAAACCTTAGCTGTTTCATAGAAACTGAAGGCAGCTGATCCTTGTAACCACAGCCATGACTGAACTAGTTAACTAGAAAGTCATCAGAAATCTAAATAGTCATCCTTCTCCATCTCTCATCTTTTCTCTCTCTGTTGTCTGATTTATTCTTTTTTTCTTGCATGCTTGTTTACTCTGATTCTTCATGTACCTATCAGAAATACCAGCTTCCTGAGTTTACATTTAATTCCTTTTCTTGATCTAAGCAGATTATCTGCAAATCTCTTAGTCTCCATTCCAAATTCCAGATAGAAAAATAATAAGAATTGTACCAGATGGGAGCCAGTCCAATCAGCTTGCAGCTAAGGCAGTGAGCAAGGTGACAGAGTCATGAGGGTTGGAGTGTGAAGCTCTTTCAGAAAAAAGCTTCATGAAAACTGAACAAATATGTCACTGTTTTATAAATCAGGAAGCCAGTTGATTACATGGACAGCATGAGATAAAAGGAATGCAGCAAAATGTTACCCAGATAAGAGCAGAGATAGTTTGGTTTCCCGACTGATAAAACCACACCCAGCATCCTGACTTGTTTTAAGAGGGGTTGACAAAGTAAGAAATCATATCGACTTCAGATCAATAATTTTTCTTCAATAATTTCCTTAAAATTCCCACAGAAATTTATGGTTTTAAATTGTTTTATTTATCCACCAGGGTAAAATGTATAAACATTAATTCAAGTCTCCCAATGAATTTGATGAATGAATCAATTACAAATGTAATTCCTTAGAGTTAAATTATAAATGGACTATGTATATCAATTAAAAAATCAATAAAACATTCAATAAGAAAAACATAAACAAAATTTTCATTTGCTCTATTTTTTACATTCAAATTTTTTTGACCTTCAAGGCTGAGATAGTCCCACAGATTAAATATTCTATAACTCTTTACTTTTCTCAGAAAATAAACACAAGACAAAGGGATCAATTTTTTTCCTTGATTTAAATTCTTGGCTTTATGAAGTCAAGGTTGCATATGGTATAATATCAGAAGAGAGCACTTACAGGAAAGTAACCACTTTCTAAATGAAAATTTTTATTGGACAAGGCTGTGTATTGAAATTTCAAGCAGAAAAAGAAATGTTAACAAGTTCCACTACTTTATATATATTAGAGACCTTTAATTGATGAGCTTTAAATAGAAACTATGAGAATTAGTTTCCGATTCTCAATCTCATATGGGCTTGCCCTCCTATTTTCCTTCCTAAAGTTGTTGCTGTGTCAGAAATATATAAATCTAGAAACATAGTGGTAAGATTAGGAAATACTTCTAATTAATTAACAAGGCTTAGATCTCCGATTTCTATCAATTGAATTAAAAAATCTTTGAAAGGAAGAAAGAGATGTTTCTATGCTACCCTTATCTCCTGCCCCAACTCCCAATCATCACATACTCCATCGGTCCCAGGTATCAAAATAATCCTCTGGAAAACTGATACTTTGTATTCTTATGTCATTTAGAAAGTAGAGTTAAGAGAAAAAACCTCGTGTGTGTGTGCACTCACATACATGGATGGTAGTTAGGAGATCTGGGGGGGAAGGCTAAAAAAAAGAAAAATGATGAGATATGTGAATAATGCTGACTTTATGAAATGTTACTTTTCATCACAAGATATAATTCTCTTTTCCTTGCTGCCACAAATGTCTTACTATAAAACCAAATTACTCATCAATCGGAAAAGTAAAGATGAGATTTATTTACAAATAAAAAGTTTTCCATATTCTATGCTGACTATTAATATTAGTCTGATGACAATAAGGTAGAAATAAACCAGAATATCTTTCTTAAGTTACACCTTTTTTTTGAGGTGATCACACACAACACTTCTTATAAAGCACCAGAATTTCTAATGCATTTATGATGGAATTAGTTTTGAACATAAGGTTATATTCTTGAGGACTATTATTTCAGGGTCACTGGCTCTCTGAAGATATATACAATTTTTCCAAACTTCAGGCAAAAAGAAATTCAACACGTCACTTGGGCCAAATGAACCACCTCATAACTCTGAGAGTTACATTAAAAACATAAAGTTATTCAAATACATCATGTTAACATAAATGTGGAAAACATTAAGAGGGTTTTGATTCCTGAGAAGTTGTCTAAATTCTCTCGAGAAACACACAGAATACTACAATTATTTCTCTAAAGTGGAAGAGTTATATCTGATAATCAAAATGTTGATTACAGATACACTGCCAGTCATTTTATAGAAGTCTTTTAATCCTGGAACATATCTATAGAATTTATTCTGGCCTTAGGCAACAGAAATGAAGATATGGCTATAAAGTTCTTTTGGGTCCGTTATCAAAGGAACGAGACTGAGACAAAGTTACGCAAAGCCTTATTCTATGCCAAGCATTAGAAGTTAGACTGACCGGCCAGGGAAATGAGGTTGAGACAAAGCAAAAGTTATGTAAAGCTTTATTCTATGCCAAGCATTAGAAGTCAGACTGACCGGCCAGGGCTACCTCTGAAGAGAGCAATGCCCCTTGGTCTTACAGGCTAGTTTTTATAGGGCACAAACGCAGACATCTGTATATGTGGCTTTGGCTGATTGGATGTCTCCTATCTGTGTGTTTTAGTAACGGTTACCTGGAGCCAATAATAGTAACTGTTGAGGCGTTTTTTAAAATGGCCTTGTTTTAGTAATAGTTACCTGGAACCGATATAAACAAAATGGCCTTGTTTTAGGTGTGTGTTTTAGTAACAGATACCTTGTTTTAGGTGTTGTGTTTTAATAACAGTTACCTGGAACCGAGAGCAGTAACTGCTGAGGCTTTTATTAAACAACAAAATGTCTACCTGGGTAACATGGAATCACTATGGCTAAGTAGGCCCAGGCAGGCCCTAGGGGATTAACATGTTTTAACGTGGAATCAACCCCAACAGTTCTAACCCCAGAATTGTTGCAGGAAACAAGTATCATGACAAAAAAATATTGTTATCCTTTTGGTAGGTCTTAGAAAAAAACCAAAAGTGAAGAATAAAGAAATTCCACATGGACAATTATTCAGCAATCTTTAAATTCAAAAAAGATGTGCTTTGTTACAATAGCAAATATAACTGCTATTGTATTCATTATCTCAGCTTAGTAAGTGGTGGAAGAAATTAAGTCCTCGCATGGGTTTTCTCTCTTTTTTAAAATAGTGAAAGAAAGATAATCTCTTAAATGCTGATGTCACAAGTTCATTGACATCAAAATGTCTTTAAAGTTTAAAAAATTTTGTTCTTAATGGAAATGATCATGTGAATTATCTTGGTGTATTTTGTACCATTTTGGTACTGAAGATTTATAACATCACAGGGTGAAGTAATAAAAAATATATATATTGGTTTCTGTTTCCCTCCCCACCTCTGGTTCCAGATAGCCACAAAGCTCTTAAAACCTTTGTAATTAGTGGTGCTAGGATAATTTTTAATTCTTTTTTTATAAGATTTTATTTAGGATAATCTTTTCTTCTAACATTTATTCTTTGATGGTTTCTGGAACAGAGCTTCTAAGACCTTTGTAATTTCCTGAGTGATAGGAGCATCTGACACCAAACTCTTAAATCCCTTGGAATTTCCTGGGTGATAAGAACATCTTTTGTTCAAACGTGGTGGCTCTTGGTGGGCTTCTGGATGGGGACTAGTCACTGGAAAGATCAAGTCATGTTTAGAAACTTGGAATTTTCTGCCTCACCCTCTATCCTCCAGGAAGAGGAGAGGGGCTGAAGATGGACTTAATGATTACTTATGCCTATGTGAGGGAGCCTTCAAAAAAATTTCGATAGTACAGGGTTTGGAGAACTTTCAGGTCAGTGAATATATCCACATACTGGGAGGGTGGTATGCCCGTAGAAGTTCCTGTGTCCAAGACCCTTCCATACCTGGACCTACTGACTTCTTCATCTAGTTGTTTAACTGCATCCTTTATTATACCTTTATTACATAATAAACTGGTAAGCCTAAATTGCTTCTCTGAGTTCCATGAGCTGTTCTAGTAAATGACTGACTCCAAGCAGGGGGATCACAAGAACTTCCAGCTTATAGCCAATTCAGACAGAAGTTGTAGGTAACCAGGAAACTTACTACTTGCAATTGGTGTCTGCAGTGGGAGAAAGCCTTATGCAACTAGTCCTTAACATGTGGGGTCTGCATTAACTCTGGTTTGTGTGAGAATTGAACTGAATTGCAGGACACCCTGCAGGTGTCACAGAGAATTGTTTGGTGTGCAGGGAAAAACACAGTTGGTGATGGAGAGTGTCAGAAGTGAAGTGTTCTGAGTAGTAGAGAAGAAATATACGAGGATATTTTTCTTACTCTAACAGTCATTACTCCACTTCAGAATTTTTTCTTCACTATACTTTATGAACTAATTTGAACACTGAGCCAACCAACATTTCTCTAATTCAATTAAATGCTTCCTTAATTGAAGCAAATCAGAACTATGTTACCACTTTTATGAACTAAGAAGAATGCCTAGAACCTCTGAAATTTTTATGGGCCCAAGAAAGATAAAAAGAAAAAAAATTATACCAAATTAAGTAAATATATATAAATATTAGTATAAAGTTTATATGTAAAATAAAATTATATAATTTATATTAACTTAATATAAATTATATAATTTTCTACATAAATATATAGCATATGTATGTGTGTATATACATGTATCTATATATGCTTTAAAATGCTAAAAGAAAATGGCAGACTGAAATGAATAAATGTTTAAACATCTGCAAAATGGTTAGTTAACATTTTGTCAACTAAAATAATTGGTTAGTATTCATCAAAATTTAATTACTCTTGAAAACAATTGTATTCATTAGAATAAAAATTCAATGGTTGCAGAGATTTCTGTTTGTTCTATTGTCTGATGTAAACCAAGCTTCCTGAACAATATGTGGCACAGAGTAGGATATCAATAAAATTTTGAAATTAATAAATAAATGAATTTGAAGTAATAACTTTTCTTATTTACATGTATCCCTGTCTACTCACAGTGATTCTTGAGAAATCACAGCCTGTGATACATGAAAGGGGGAACCTGGAGCCTAACAATTTCTAAAGCAATATATAAAAAAATGGTCTCAAAATATTTCTTGAGACTTCTGGAGACGATTGTGGAGTAAGAAGAACCTAACCTCACCTCATCCCATGAATACAATCACCTTGCTGTAAATAACCCAGGAAATGACCCAAAGACTGGCAGAACAAATTCTCCACAGCTAAATGCAAAGATGAGTCCACATGGAAGAGGATAAAAGCCAGAGACAGGTCAGGAGTTAAACAGGACAGTGGGAATGTCTGTGGGAGGAAGGGATGCTGCAGGCACAGAGAGGGGAGAGAAAACAGTCTCCACACTAAACATCTCAGGCATGAGGAAGACAACACCCAACAACATTTGGCATAATCTCATGGAGTCTTACAGTCAGTGGTTCCTAACATCTGGAATATTAAAAATTAGCAGGCTCAGCTCTGGGAAAACTGGGAAGGTGAGAGGAAACTGAAGGCCTACCCATAAAGAGATAGCAAAACACGGTGTTCCTCTGGGATACAGAAGCAGCAGTTTATTTTATTTTAAAGATTTTATTTATTTATTTATTTATTTATTTTTAATATAGCCCATTAATTTATTGTATGGGATCGTCATTGTGGGAAGTGGTAATACAAGACAGAGCCACTTCATTTGAATGGTAATAGCTTGAGTCTATGGTAAAGGTTTATGTTTCATATGGCAAGCCCACAAAAGTGTGGTCAGTATGGCTTGCAAAACCCGAGACCGAATATCTTAAATTATATGGCCATTTATCCATACGTTATGACTTTTTTTTTTTTTTTTCTGTCTAGGAAATCTTTTTTTTTTTCCAATTTATTTATTTTCAGAAAAACAGTATTCATTATTTTTTCACCACACCCAGTGCTCCATGCAAGCTGTGCCCTCTATAATACCCACCACCTGGTACCCCAACCTCCCACCCCCCCACCACTTCAAACCCCTCAGATTGTTTTTCAGAGTCCATAGTCTCTCATGGTTCATCTCCCCTTCCAATTTACCCAAAAGCACATACCCTCCCCAATGTCCATAACCCTACCTCCCTTCTCCCAACCCCCCTCCCCCCAGCAACCCACAGTTTGTTTCGTGAGATTAAGAGTCACTTATGGTTTGTCTCAGATTTTATTTATTTATTTGACAGAGAGAGAGAGAGAGTGAGAGAGAGGGAACACAAGCTGGGGGAGTAGGAAAGGGAGAAGCAGGCTTCCAGCTGAACAGGGAGCCTGATGCAAGGCTCAATCCCAGGACCCTGGGATCATGACTTGAGCCAGAGGCAGACGCTTAACAACTGAGCCAGCCAGGTGCCCCAGAAGCAGCAGTTTAAAAAACACTCGAGGTATAGGAGAGGGAGATTTGTTTACTAATCTTAGAGCATGTGCTGGAGTAGTAGAGAAGAAATTTACAAGGATATTTTTCATTGGGAGTCTTGTCCAGGTACAAAAGAGCTAGCAGGTACTATTTCCCTACCCTATACCCCAACCTATACACACAAACACCTGCAGAAACCAACGCAGCTGCAATCCTTGCTGCTTAGCTTGCTAGCAGCACACCTGCCCTGCGTTCTCATGCTGACTGCCCCCTTCAGCCAGTCAGATGTGGCTGACTTTCCTAACATATAGAAACTGATACAAAAAGTTAGACAAAATGAGGATACAGAGGAATATGTTTCAAATGAAAGAACAGGCCAAAAATCACAGCAAGACATCTAACTGAAATGGAGATAAGTAGCATGATTAATAGAAACTTTAAAGTAATGTCATAATTGGACTTGAGAAAAGAGTGAAGACCTCAATGAGACCCTCAACAAAGGGATAGGAAACATAAAAAAGAACCAATCAGAGATGATGAATCCAATAACTACAATGAAAAATGCACCAGAAGGAATAGACTAGAGGAAGCAGAAAAATGCATCAGTGACCTGGAGGATGGAGTAAAGGAAAGCAATCAAGCTGAACAGGAGAGAAAAAACAATAACAATAACAACAACAACAACAATAAATGAAAATAGACTAAGGGAATTCAGTGACACCATCAAGCATAGCAACATTTGCATTATAGGGATCCAAGAAAAAAGAAATAGAAAAGGGGGCAGAAAATGTATTTGAATAAATAAGAGTTGAACGATTCATCTGAATATGGGGAAGAAAACAGAAATCCAATCCATAAGTCACAAAAAGCCCCAAACAAAATTAATCCAGGGAGGTCCACACCAAGACACATAGCAATTAAAATGGCAAAAGGTAATAACAAGGAGAAGTTTAAAAGCAGCAAGATGAAAGGAAATCATTACATACAAAAGAAATGCCACAAGGCTATTAGCTGATTTTTTAACAGAAACTTTGCAGGCCAGAAGGGAGTGGCATGATACATTCAACGTGCTGGAAAACAAAAACAAAAACAAAACAAAACAAAACAAAAACTCATAACCAAGAATACTCCATCCAGCAAGGCTCTCATTCAGAGTGGAAGAGATAAAGAGTTTCCCAGATAAACAAAAGTTGAAGGAATTCATTACCACTAAACCAGTCCTGCAACAAATATTCAAGTGGACTCTTTGAGCGGAAAGGAAAGACCTTAAGCAGAAGTAAGAAAAGTAGAAAGCACAGACGTAAAATAAAGTCGATCTATTCTATATCTGTGAAGGTCATTCAAAGAATTCATAAAACAAAAGGATGTAAATTATGACACCATATGCCTAAAACATGGCCGGGAGGGGAGTTAAGAATGGGTCCAAACTAAAGTGACTATCACCTTAATATGGACTGTTAAATGTATAAGATAGTATAAATAAACCCAATGGAGACCACAAATCAAAACCCAGTAATAATACAAATACAAAAAAATAAAGTGAAAAGAAAACAAGTATATCACTAAAGAAAGCCACCAAACCATAAGAGAGGAAAGCAAGAGAAGAAAGGAACAGAGAAGAACTATAAAAACAACCATAAAACAAGTAACAAAATGGCAAAAAGTGCACAACTATCATTAATTACTTTGAATATAAGCACTCCAATCAAAACACATAAAATGACAATGGAATGGATAAAAAACAAAACCCAATTATATGCTGCCTCTAAGAGACTCATTTCAGACCTAACGACTTGCAGATTGAAAGTGAAGGGATGCAAAAGCATTTATCATGGAAATGAAGTGAAAAGAAACCTGGGGTAGTCATACTTATATTGGGCAAAATAGACATTAAAACAAAGATGGAAGAAAGACACTACATAATCACAAAGAGAACAATCTAACAAGGAGATACAATAATTGTAAATGTACCCAAGATGAGAGAATCCAAGTACATAAATCTGCTAATAACACACATAAAGGAAGTAATTCATAGTAGTACAATAATAGTAGGGGACTTTAACACCAGGGCAGCTGGATAGCTCAGTCGGTTAAGCATCTGTCTTCACCTCAGGTCATGATCTCAGAGTTCTGGGATAGAGCCCAGCATCCTGCTCAGTGGGGAGCCTGCTTCTCCCTCTGTATCTGCCCCTCCCCCTTGTGCACTCTCTCTTTCTCCAATAAAGTCTTAAAAAAAAAGTCAGAATGAAATGTTGCCATTTGCAATAACATGGATGGATGTAACAGATATAATGCTAAGTGAAATAAGCCAGAGAAAGACAAATGCCGTGTTTCCACTTATATGTAGAATTTAAGAAACAAAACAAAGAAAAAAAGGAACAAACCAAAGAATAGATTCTTAACTATAGAGAACAAACTGGTGGTTACCAGAGGGGAGATGGATGAGGGTATGGGCTGAATAATTGAAGGGGATTAAATGTACAATTACAATGATGAACACTGAGTAATGTATAGAATTGTTATATATATATAACAATATATATATTGTTATATATATATTATATATATAATATATAACAATTGCTATATAATATATATAGCAATATATTATATACATTATATATGTAGCAATATATTATATACATATATATTATATACACATTATATACAATATATTATATATATAATAATGTATATTATATACATTAATATAACATTGTATGTTAACTATACTGGAATTAAATTTTAAAAATAAAATAAGCCTGCAAGAAATATTAGGTAAAAAATATATTTCTTAGAAATAAAATGTATGTATGATAAAACCACACCCAATACTAGTGTACTTAGTGTTGAGGTACATTTCCTGTGCTTCAGCAGGCAATGTGAGACTATTAAAACAGTGTACATCAGTTCTGAAGGGATCATGTCTCAAATGCAGAAGAAACCAGCCATATACTTCTATATGCTTATACCCACCCAGGGAGAGATTATTTGGCATAATGCAAAATGCAGGATTAAATGTGATCCTAGGTACCTGTGACATGTCCAACATTGCATAAGCACTACGTACTACACCAAAATAGATTAAAGCAGACCTCCTGTCTTCAGTCTTACATTCTATTTGAGAAGATAAAAAAACTATTCTCCAGCAATTGTTTTGTCTTCTTAGGGGGACCATAGAGGGAAAACTTTAAAGGATGTTGTCATCATACATAACTATCTAATTATCAACACCTCATATTATATGTAAAGACCTAAAATTGCATAAAGCCAGCTAATAAGTAGTAATTTGTGTCCACACTTAACTGTGTGAGCTTTTATAGTAGCTGACTGATCATGCATTAGTGAGTCATTTGCCTTCAGTAAACATAGAAGAGCCAAAAAATAAACAAATTTTCCCCTACCCTAACCAGCTCTCTACTGAGACAGAGACTAGGAAAAAAAAAAAAAAATGGCCCCTCGCCAGGCAATAAGTGGCATTCTTAAGAAAGGCAGTTGCAATTTTTGGGATGGGTCTTTATGTAGCAGCTGTTAAGAAATACTCAGCTGAGCAATGGGCCTGCATATTATCTCCTATAGGACTAAAGAAGCACAGCTGGCAAATAAAGGGACGTGTGGATTTGAAAAGTGAGGGAACTAACACTTCTATGCCAATAATGTGATAGACAAATTTCATTGTGGGAGGAAAGTTGTTTGGTCAGTATGAATCAGGAAATTAGGTGTAGAGTTAAAGGTCATCAATACTGCCCAAGGTTCTGGTTTGTTTGACCAGGTCAGTGATTTTTTTTTTTTTTTTTTTTTTTTTGTGATTATGACACATTCTCTCTGGTCACTTATTATTTTACACAGATTTGATTCTGAAGTGTATATTACTTTCCTGGTCCTCAAGGCATTATTGACACATGCTATGGTCTCTGAGATTTAATGTTGTTCTAAGAAGGGGTATGTATGGGGGTGTGTGTGTGGGTGTGCACATGTGTGTCTGGATTATTTACCCATTTGATTTACACAGTGTTTATCCATTGGAAAATCTGAAAAATATAGAAATATTTTTGCAATTTATGCTAATTGGTGCATGTGGCTAGTTGAGAAATCTCTCAGAGGATATGGGTTTTTTGTCCCCATGTTTAAGATGAACCATATTGTGGAACCCAGGGCACCAAAACTGCTCCATCTTTCAGGAATTGAATAGCCAAAGACAATTACCATCTATTTTTCTGCTAAACTACCATCCAGCTTTGTCTCATTCTCAAGTCATTATTTGTCACTAGGGAAATCTGGAGCCTGAGGTTGAAGCAGTCGCAGTGACTAGGGGTAGGTTTTCAAAAATGTGCATGGAGATTCCTGCACAGACTGCTAACATCGTTTCTCACCCTGTCTATACCCAATCACCTGGGAGATTTTTAAGAACCTAAAGTTGCTTGGTGCCCTCAAAGCCCTCTTCAAAAACATGCATTCATTGGTCTGGGTGCAATTCAGACATTTGTATTAAAATAAAAACAAAAACAAGAGAAAAAACCTCCCTCAATAATTCTAATGTTCAGTTGGAGCTAGAAACCATTGGGTTTGAAGACACAACCAAGCAAGCACTTGAGACCACGACAGTCCCTAAAAAGATGCTTTGAGAGCGTTTTATTTTAGGAAGTTTTTTTCCTTGAACAAAGGGGAAAGTCACAAATATGGGGTTATAACACCCCCCCACACACACTGTAATTCCCTTGAGTCACATCAGCCCCCAGTGCTGCCGTACCTTTTCAGATTTGTGCATTGGAATTGGAGCCTCCAGCTCGCTCTGCCCTCACAGCCTCCTGATACCTCCATGGAGGAAGCAGGCCTCTACCAACAAAGAAATGTCCAGAAGTTCTAGAGAGTAACCTCTTACAGGGTAAAGCACTGCCTGAGAGAAGGTGGGTTTGCTGTACATGCAGTCCTGAGAAGAAAGTTCTCGCTGGAAAACTGAGAAGTGGCATGGCTTTAACATCCTTATTCCCAATATATAACAAAGAAATATGACTTTTCTTGGAGGCACAAGTATGTGATATTTGTCAGAGCGATAATATCTTGGGAAAAATCTATTTAAGAATAAACATCATACAGAATGAAAAGGAAGTCTGGCTCTGGATCACATTACCTAATGCCTAGTTAATATTTCCCACTAGCCGTCTTACTAACCACTGAAATTTAATATATCCAATAATGAATTAACTTTCTTTTCCCATATCTATACTTTCAAGCTGCAGCTACTGGAGATCCATTTCCTCATCCACAAAATGAGAAGTTTGAGTGAAGGGCCCTTCCAGCTCTGAAGCTATCATCTGCCAGGCAATTCTCAGTCCATGTTAATGCCTGCAGAGAGCTCTAGAACTTAATTCTCTGAAACTTAATACTTTCAAATTATTTAAAAACATCTTTACTGTATTAGTTTTATATTTTACTGTATAAGTTATATTTTTACTGTGTAAGTTATATTTTTACTGTATTTTTTACTGTATTATTTTTTTACTATATTAGTTATATATTGTTCACATTTTTTCTCTAACCAAACAAAGCAAATTGAGCATTGTTGTAAATCACTGTAAGAGCCGAGAATGAGGAGAGGTGAGGCAAGCTCCAGGGGAGGGTTCCCACCCCAGGCCACATTCAGACCTCCGGGCACGGCTACCCTGCCTGAGTCCACTCAGAACAGCAACAGCTGCCCACACACCCAGGCAGCAGAAATTAAGCATCCTTTCTAAACTTTCTACTCCACCGTATGCTTCCTAGAACATTTCTGATTTCACTAGACAGAGCTGTTTCTCTGATGAAAACTGTTCCCAGAGCCCTCGGTTCAGAAGGAAATCACAATTGGCGCTCTCTAGATGAGTAGAGCCCTGGGTTCTGGGGCTCTAAGAGCAGGGCTAAGGGCAGGGCTGAGCTGGGGAAAAGGAAGAAACCTCCTAGCTCCCACCTGCTCAGTGGTGGAAAATTTCTTGCCACAACCCCCACTCCTGTTCTCTATGTGATCACAGAGAACCCAGGTTTTTATTTGTACATCAGAGCTTGAAATAAACCTTGAATACAGGTCTAATGGGAGACTGAGAGGAGTTCCAGAACTCTCACATGTTTACTTTTCAAACACCTACTTCTGGGAGAGGCATCGAAGTAAGAATCAATAGCTTTAATGTCTTGTTTACTCTTTCCTAGGTAAAGTGCCTCTTTACTACTAGACCATTTTCTCCATGTCCCTCTAGTTAACACAAGGGATATCAGAATGGGTTACAGTTCTTTTAGGTGGCTGTCAATTTGCCACTTTTGTGACCTCTCTGCCCAAATGGTAAAGAAATGTTACTATTTTTTAAGAAGCATAAGTTATAAGTTGTCTTCTGTGTTTATCATTGAACTGTAACTTGCCTTGAAGTTAGCATGCATAAAATGGGAAATATTCTTGAAGAGTTTTTAAAAAGATGACATATGACTTTGCAAAGAGAAATATAACTGTCAAGAACTCTGACTGCCTCATACTGACTTGATTGAGACTCTCTTTTTATAGGTAACTATTGTGAAGTTAAATTAAAAGTGTTTTGGTGCTTGTGGAACAAGAATAACGAGGGCCACTTGTACATTTTAGTTCTTGCCCATTCTGAATGCTGAACAGCATAGTGTCTTCCTGCCTCACTCTCCATAGTGACAGCAGAACTGCACAACCCACTTACTACTTTGGTTGTTCCTTGGACCAGTCTTGCTTGGCTACTATCTCCTTGTCCTATCCTTTTCACTTGGATATGTTATGCAGCTCTCATCCATAGAGTGGACCCAATGACCAAAACCATTTTCTCTTTTGGTAATGTTTGTTATTTTATTTCATCCTTTTATCTTTTAAGGAAAAAAATGGATTTTCCTCATTTCCAAATTCATAGACTGCAACTTACTGTTCTCATCTTCGGGTCATATTTTACTAATTTTTATATCTAATATTTCAAATACATACATAAATGGTTATAGTCATGCACAGCTTATCTCTTCAATCCTGATGGAATATGAAGACATTTTGTATTTCCTTGAATAAAACAAATTCCAGCCCATCATTTCCCCCCCCCAAATAGCCTCTAGTTTTGTTTTTTACTCTTGTAGCCAAATATGCAATGTGGCATCATTTTCTCCAGAAGATATATTTTATTCTAAAATGTAGAGTCTTAAAAGAGCCCTGAAATTTTATAATCCCATTTTGGTATTAGGCATGTCTAAGATCACATCATCCTTGACAGAAAACTGCACTATGGCAACAGTATTTTTTTTATTCTTATGTCACAATGTTCAGATTACTGACTTTAATTATGAGTACAATGGGAATCTAAGAGTTGTGCATTCAATTTTTGGGCAATGAAGTGATAGCACAGAGCCTTGTTTTGTCTGGTACAATCTCTTCTCCTCATCCCACCTTGTAACCATATCTTTTCCCACGTCTCTGCATTCATAGTATTAAACATCCATCCTCAGTAGAGCATGTATTACACTGTGATCTTTCTGTTCCTGACCTGATTTTGAGCTCCTCAAAGATAATACCTACGTGTTGTCCATTTTTGAATACTTTGTATCTAAATGTTTGTTTTTGAACTGAATTAGTTTTACTGTTTCATTTAGCATTTTCATGACTTAAGCTTGAGAAGACTTCTTCTGATCTATAGAAATACTCCAGAGATGACTATGTTTTGGAAGATTCTGATACAGTCTGGGTGGACTGCATTAGAACAAACATGTTTTCACAGTTTCATTGTCAGTTCTTGTCATCTTGCAGATTCCAGCCTCAGAGTGGCAATAAGTATAAGTATTATTTCAGGTTTTCCTTTCTTTCTTTCTTTCTTTCTTTCTTTCTTTCTTTCTTTCTTTCTATTTTATTTATTTATTTGAGAGAGAGGGAGAGAGAGAAAGCACAAGAGGAGGGAGGATGAGAAGGAAAAATAGACTCCCCGCTGAGCAGAGAACCCAACGTGGGATTCAATTCTGGGACTCCAGGATTATGACCTCAGCTGAAGGCAGATGCCAAACAGACTGAGCCACCCACCTGCCCTTATTTCAGGGTTTCAATGTCAAATGTATCCTGAGCAAAACTGTGACACTATGTTTAGTATGAAACATAACTTGAGCAAAACATTTAAGTTGCCATTGAAACTTTTATCAAACACAATTTCAAGTAATTACACTTTCCTCAGAGCTTTCAATAGGGGAACTTCTCAAAGCAACTATTACTGTGTTGTAATTTAGATATGATTTTTTTTAGTTATTTTTATGATGATGGTGTGTGTATACATGTGTATTATAGGATCTCTTCTTACTCTGTCTAAAGGTATCCATTTCAAATCACTTGTCATTTTTGCATGTGCTCTAGTATAGCCATTCCTTTTTTCATGAGCATCTGAAACTCTTCCACTGGAATTGACTAACTCCCTGGAATTATATATAGCCTCTACTCTCCCAACATGCTAACTCTAGACTTCCACAACACAAACAAAAACTCTCTCAACTGATGATTCCCTTTTTCTACTAACAGGCATTTCTCTTTTAATGGTTCTTACTTTTCATGATCAAGTTTGCCATTTATCTTTAGAATCACTTAGTATACCCAGAGCTATAGCCACTCAGCTGTAAATACCATTCAGTTTAATAATCGTAATACAAAGGTCATGTACAAAGTGTTAAGCTTTTCACTGAGCACTCCTGAAGTATTAGGAAGGAAAAGATAGAGTCCCTATTTTCTCAGAGGCTACAATCTTCTTGGGAAGGAAAAAAAAAAAATGGAAGAGTTAGGTTAGGTAGCTTTACCTAAAGAATGGTCTACAGTATCTGAATATATCTGGAAAAGTTGTTTAGGATGGTCTAGGCTATGCTGTTTTAACCAATGGCTCCAAAATCTTAGTGGTTTATATCAATTAATATGTATTTTTTGTTCACATATCACGTCTAATCCATTGTAGGCAGGTTGTGCTATTCTTAGTCTTACAGGAACCCGCACTGACGGAGGCTCCACCTTGACATATGGTTCCAAAATTTTCAAAACAATAAAAAAGATGGGGAAGTAAATCACACAGTAGCTCTGAAAATCCAGAAATGATATATGACATTTTCTCTCACTTGCTTTGTCCAAAATACCATAAGTGAAAATGGTGGCAATGTGAGAGAAAAACATTGGTTGAAGCAGCATGTAAAGAAGCGAAAATCCATATCATGTAAACAAATATATTTGTTCAGATGCAAATCTGACATCGCTGTGCACTTTAGAAGAGTAAGGATTTATATAAACCTGTTCAGGTCTTCAATTTTCCAGTTAGTTAATATAATCTAAACTGTGTTTTTATTAAGGCAGCATTAATTGCTTAGTCCCTGTTCTTCAGTTAATTTCTTGCTATAAAAGATACATTAAATAATGTGAGCACATTACTACTCATATGAAAAGCATAGGAATTTTTGTATAGTGATAATTTTCTGGAAATGTGCCAAGAAGCTAAAATGGAAATACTGCATTTCAATGTGACTGAAACCTAACAGAAATTGTCATTTATTAATTGCCTATTAAATAAACAAAAGCAAAATGATAATTTCATGCTTGTCTTCTCTTAAGGGAGGGAAGAACTGCAAAGTCACTCAGGATTTCATTGCCTCAAACCAAAAGTGAAGTGTCACTGTCCCTGCAAAAGTTCTGGGACATGTGGCCTTCCCTGAGCCTTAGAAGAGGTAAAGGATTGAATATCAGTGAACATGATTCTATCACACACAAACATTATGGGCTTAACGTGGACAGATATTGCTGATAAGAAGCAGTATTCTGGGTGAGAGCAGGATGTTTTCTGCTTATTCCTAGAAAAGCTCTGTTCTCAGGTCAGTCTTAAATGCCTCTAAAATGAAGTCCCTAATCTTCATTTGATGTCAGACTATGTTCCACACCTTGATTTTTTAAAGTTATTATATGAAAGATTTAAAATACATGCTTACAAAAGTCCCTTACAGATACACTATACTGAAGTGTGAAAAACAGTTCCATAGATATGATATAGTTCCACTTTATTATGATATAGCTCTATTTATTTTATAACAGCTTAGTTTCCCAAGCAGAGCTTCAAAATACAAGGAGAATGTACTGACAGAGTGCTTAGCCATAATAAGGGCTTTGTAAATGTGTTAATGAAAGCACAGCCTGCTAACATGAGGAAGCTAAAATTTTTATTATTTTGCAGTAGCTGCAACATAGACTGTATTTAAAGAAATTTAAAAGCAAAAGGGATTGTAAAAAGCACCTAGTCCCATTCTCTTAATCTAAAATAAAGAACTTGAGAAATTGGGAAATTAAAGGATTTTGCTAAGTTATAGCAGCTACTTTCCCAGTGTGCAGCCTGAGGACAAGATTCTTCTTCCACGTCCTAAAGAGAGGTCACATAGAACCTTTCTCCCTCTGATAGCAGTGCAGTCCACACCACCACTGGTGGCTCTCTCTGGACTCTCGGCAGCTCTCTTTCTCTTTACTACTTGATCCTAACTACAGTCAAAAGGTACTTCAAAATATATCAGTCTTGTATAGCATTAATAAAGACGGTCATTTTGCCTCTCATCCACCTAGAGAGAGATCATGATTTAAAGTGGCCCACTACTTTTTAAAAAAACCCCTATTACACATTATCATAGAGCATTGAAAGTAGAATTGTTTACTTTTATATATATTGTTCTTGGTTCTGCCCTACATAGTTACTCAAAATAATATTTATTTCTCTTCCACCTGATAGGTCTTTAAGTTTTTAAAGACAGTGAGTATATTCTCCATCCCCTGTCAAAAGTTTTATTCCAGGCTAACCTTCCTCAGTTCCTTTCAAAATGCCTCAAATGGCACATTTTTAGAAGCTTTTATTATTCAAATCACATCATTCTAGTCGTGCTTCCATTTATTAAGATCCCTTTTATAACATTGTGCTCAGAACTTAGCACCCTGCTCCAATGTCTTCTGACGTGTGGCACATTCAATGGCATCATGTTCTATCTTCTGGAAACTATGCTGGGTTTGTATCAAATGATGTACTCTAGATTCACATTCATTTTCTGGGTGGCCACGTCCCATTGTCAGCTCACAAGAAATGTTATTACTGCAGATCTCGTCCCCTCCGTTCCTACGGAGTTGTCGTGCAAGTTTTTTAAAAAGTTATTGTCACTGCTTATTTTTATTGCTATCATCTCTTTTGGGGAAAAAAAAAAAGAGATCTTGAACAGAAGAATTAGCTTGGCATAGGTTAGGTGATTAGGTGCACTGCAGCCTTTGAGTCAGGATCTCAAATATAATCCAATGACCAGTAATCAGGAAGGTAAGGCAGCCCTCTCAGAAAACATACAGTGAGAAGAGTCAGAGGAGTCAGAGAGGGTTAGCTTTTCCTTATAAGTTAACTAGATGTATGACAAACCTATTTTCTCAACTGGTTGTGGCACTATTGGGTAGTCTCCGCAGATCACATCTCCCCTTCGCTATTGCCTGCTCCACCTCTTGTGGACACTACGTTCACACTGGGATTCACAACCACCATGCTTTCAGTCATCATAATCAGATTCCTTCATCTACAGTTGCTTGGTCAAGCTTTGTATATCCAACACCAGTGGCTTAATCAAAATTTCTTCTCTGAGAACCTGGAATTGGTTTGAAGAGAGAAATTTCATCTCTCACAATGCAGCTATATCTATAAATGTAAAATTGAAAGCTGATGGTGGCCATACTTTTTACTTTATCTTGAGGACTGAGGAACAGAGAAATCTGGTGGATATAAGAACAGAGACTGAAGGACATGCAATGGAAAAATAAGGATTAGGGGCAGAGAAAAAAATTCCTCATGTCATTTAAGTTCCTGGTGCCAGCCTCTGTGAATTTGGCCACATTCCTGGCCTGGGGTGAAAGAATTATGTAGTCTTGTAATTAATCTTTTCCCTTTTTTTCTAGAGCCAAGTCCAGCTGATTTCAGTTACTGCAATCAAAACAGATGTAAACAAAATAGGGGTTTTCCGGTATTGTTTGGTTTTGTGTTCCTGAAAATATATTATAAGTATCATGCCACTGTTTTCCATTTATCTTTCATTATTTTCTTCCTTCCAGTTCTCATACAGATATTAAAAAAAAAAAAAATAGGGACACCTGGATGACTCAGTCGGTTAAGTAGCCAACTCTTGATTCCATCTCAGGTTATGATCTTAGGGTCATGGGATTAGGCTCCTTGCTCAGTGGGAGGTCTGCTTAAGATTCTCTCTCCCTCTTCCTCTGCCCCTGCCCTCCATTCCCTCTCTGTCTCTCTCTTTCTCATACAAATAAACAAATAATTTTTTTTTAAATTGATCTCAACAGAAGGGCTTTTATTTTAACATTGTCCTGCTGTTATTTTATCCTTCTTTAGAATTACTTGTTGAATGGTTCGTTTCATTCTTTTTGTTCTCTCTTTTATTATGTCAGTCCTCACAAATCATCACCATTTTATCTTTCTCTAATTATAATGGGACTTTCAGTCTTTGGAGCATTTGTGATATTCTTAGTGTCTACAATATGAATGATTGTGTTTATCATTCCTAGGCTACAATAGAATCTAAGATGAGCACATAGTTCCAATGTTAATCAATTCTTTTTTCATGTGTGTGAGGAGAATCTACTTCCATCACTGCTTCTTATTGCTTCTAGTAGGTGAATAAATAAATTACTGTATCATAGCTTAATAACACACTTTCGGGTAAAGGGCATCATCACCTTAGAGCTAAATCATGCAAAGTAGCAAGACATCTTCAAAATTATGATGTCAATTGAAAAATAAAACTTGATTTTTATTTAATTGACTTAAATTATGAAATTTGTATACACGCTTCCAACAAATGTTTATAACTTTATGTTGAACAGGGATGCAAAACAAGGGAAGAAAGGAAGGAATGATAGAAAGAAAGAAAGATCTCATACATTTATTTTTTAAACTAATTTTGTCACCCACTGCCTATTACAAGTCATTCTTATGGATGATCTATATGTTGTCTTTGGAGAAATGTCTATTCATTTCTTCTGCCCATTTTTCAATTGGTTCATTTGTTTGTTTTGGGTTTGAGTCGTATAAGTTCTTTATATATTTTGGATACTAACCCTTTATTGGACATGTCATTTGCAAATACAGAACAAACAGATGGTTACCAGTGAGGAGGTGGTTGGGGGGATGGTTGAATTAGGTGAAGAGAATTAAGAATACACTTATCTTCATGAGCACTTAGTAGTATATGGAATTGCTGAATACCTATATTGCACACCCAAAACTAATATAATACTGTATACTAACTACACCAGAATTTAAATAAAATAAAAAAAATAAGTAAGCAAACAAGGGAGCCTGGGTGGCTCTGTCAGTGAAGTGTCTGCCTTCGGCTCAGGTTATACTGGGAGCTAGCCCTGTCATCAAGCACCATGCTCAGTGGGGAGCCTGCTTCTCCTTCTACCTCTGCCACTCCACCTGCTTGTACTCTTATCTTTCTCTCTGTCAAATAAATAAAATCTTAAAAAAAAAAAAAGAAAAGGAACGTGAACAAGACATTTAAAAAAAAGTTATTCTTATGGAGCAATCTTCACCTGTAATTGGATAAAAACACCAAGAGGCTTATGACTTCTCTATTGTCTTTTAGGTGATGAAATGCATATTTTCAACTGGTTGCAAATACAATCCTACTCAAGAAATTAAAATGTTTGATCCAACCTATTCATCAATCTTAAATCTTGTTTCAAAGGCTAATCACAATGTAGTTATCTCTATACTGTGGCCATAGACAATACTGGTTTTATTTCTTGCCAATCTTCTCAATATTCCAACTATGGAAATCATATTTCATATTTGTCTAATGTGTCAGGCACCCCATCACAAGGCTTGTACAGTATACCTACTCACACTCACTTTTACCTATCCAAGGAGTAAAGACACAGCTCAGCAACACCTTTTCAGAGAAATCTTTTAAACACTCTCTTCGGTCTCTATAGTTTCTCTATCCAACATTAACTAACATATTCACATCCTTTATCTGGCTACAGGACCCAATAGCTATGAAAACTTTTTTTGCATATAAAAGTTGTGTTGAAGTCATTTTGATCTCTGTTATCAATTGTATAGCTACTGAAGTAAAAATAGAAGAGAAACAATGCTTTTTGTCATTTTACTTTACCAATAACTCTAATTTTAAAAATAAAAGGAATAAAAATATAATTTTTTAAAAAGTATTTTTTATTTAAACCCTTGATCTGAAGAATAGTTTATAATATGTTAATTATTCTCTGGTTCCTAAATATGTTTATTCCCAAAGGCTGATACTGGCCCTTGTTCTCCTCTGATTACCTTGTTTCTTTGCGAGACTAACTCTATTTATGACCTGCCAGTTGCCTAAATTACTTATATTAGAAAAGAGTAATTAGTCTACACACCAGATTTCATTTCATTTCTGTCTATTAGCTTAGCTCTGGTATTTATTTGGTCAAATTTTGAAGAACATCTCCTAATAATAACCTTTTCTTTCCAAGTAACAATAAAGATGACACAATTTATGTGACACTTCATATTAGTTCTTAGCAATTCTTAGATTTTTTTTTGCCTGTGTTTTGACTTCACTCGATATCTAATGCACTTATTTACAGAAGGTAAGTTTGGATTGTTCACTACTTTTCCTAGAAAGACTAAAATTTGTGAGACAGGATGCCCTGTACTTTGGATAGCAGAACTAAAAAAAAGGAGCCATGATTTTTTGTTCACTCATGTGGTATTTTACCTGTAATTCTTTATGTTGATTCAAGCGCACACTAGAGCTTTAAGACAAATTGATTTCTTCTCAAAAGCTTAAAGCTCAAAATAAGAAGCTTTTACAATTTAAACCTCACCTAATGAGACTGAAGTACAATGTCTAAAACTATTAGCCTCCCATGGCCTTTGACTTTAGCCAACCAGAGATTTAGATATCTGGTACTTAGCTGACAGACTATGCTTCATAGGAATATTATCCCTATTCAAATGCCATGACCATCTATGTAAAACACTCTAAAGAATTTAAAAAAATTAAAATTGCCTACTTGAACTAATAAACAAAGAGCAAGGTCAAAGGGTTAATTTGCAAAGTCCATTACTTTCATATATAGTAGCCACGATCAATGGGAATTAAAAAAATTAAAACATATCATTTACTACAGTTTCTAATACAAGGAAGTATTTAGGGATAAATATTACAAACATACAGTACCATTATATGAAAGTTATGAAACACTGAGGAAAAAACCAAAGATGTTAATAATTGGAGAGATTGTGTTCATAGATTCGGTATTTTTAAAATGTCAGTCCTTCCCAATCTGATTAATAGATACAAAAGTACAAAAGTACAACATAATTCCAAATAAAACTCCTGTTAGTTTTTTTTTAAGATATAAAAACACTTGTTCAAAACTTTATCTGGAAACACAAAGAATATAGAATAGCCCATACTACACTGGAAAAGAACAGAGCTAGAAAACCAGCATTATCCAATATCCCTTCTTTCTATAAAGCTTCCTTATTCAAAATAAAGTGATATTGGTGAAGAATAAACACATAAAGCAATGGAAAATATAGATGACCCAGAAAGAGACTCACACAAATATAGTCAATTTATTTCAAAAAAGATACAGACACTTCAATAGAGAAAACATAGTCTTTTCAATAAATTATTGAAATAATGAAATTATTAGATGTCTATATGCAGAAAAATAAACAGGGCTTTTATTTTATACAAAATTAACTCAAAATGGATTATAGACTAAATTGTAAAATGCAAACTATAAAACTCCCTGACAGAAGTCTCAGAGTCTAGGCGAATTTGTATAAATTGATGAACGCATCCATACAATGAGGTACTATTCAGCTATGAAGAGAAACGAACTAAGAAATCATGCAAACATCAGGATTGACCTTAAAGGAATAATTCTTAGTGAAAGAAGCCATGCTGAAAATGTTATATATTGTATTCCATTTATATAAGATTCTGGGAAAAGTAAAACTATAAACATGGTAAATAGATCAGTGGTTGCCAGAGATCTGGGGAGAGAGAAGGTTTGAATTGGTAAAGGACAGGGTATATTTTAAGGGTGATAAAGTTATTGTATATGATACTGTTGTGGTGGATATGTCACTATGCATTTTGATAAATGCATGATGATTTATTAAAATGCATAGAATGTTACATCACACAGAGTGAATCTTAATGTATGTGAACTTTTAAAAATCACTGAGGCAACGAGGATCCCAGGATAAAATGCAGACTGTAGCAAAAGAATCTACTTGGGGTGCCTGGGTGGCTTAGTCAGTTGGCCCTCTGCCTTTGCCTCAGGTCATGATCCCAGGGTCCTCGGATTGAGCCAGAGCTGACACCATGCTGAGGAGCCTTCTCCCTCTGCCACTCCCCCTGCTTGTACTCTCTGGCTCTCTCTAGCTCTCTGTCAAATAAATAAATAAAATCTTAAAAAAAAAAAAAGAATCCAACTGTACTTCAAATATACAAAATAAACTTACTGTAGATAGTGAAGGAAAAGTTGCTTACTTAAGTAATTTTGGAAATGAGTAGAAACTATATGGCCAAAGACCAAAGGAACTTTACGTAAGAATTGTACTCTGGTTAATAAACGGTTTTCCTCAGGAGTACACACTAGAATTCTGATACTGCTATACATCTATAATGGTATGGAGCAATGAAGTAAATGGATGGAGGATAGTGGTAATTGGGTTTCTCACTGTCAGAGTTGGAGGTTACAGATAATAAAGGAGAGAAAGCTTGAATTCTTCACGAGGTAACAAACCAGATTTGAGATATTAATATGAACTATTGTTAAGCTTAATATAAATACAGATGGGTACATATATAAATATTTGCAGATATGTGTATATACCTGTGTTAGTGTAACACACATGTATTTACTTGCTCTGTCAGCTGAGAGAGCCCATAAGCAAAGGTATACCCCATACCTAGATCTTGCTTTCTGATACCATTCTCCAGTGAAACTGACTAAGAAAAGGTTGATTCTAGGGCTGTGGTAAAGAATATACTAGATGAACATTAAATATCCTATTATCCCAGAAATTAAGGAAATGCTAAACAAACACACGCGCGCACACACACAGACACACACACACACACACACACAAACATACACATACTGTTAAGAGTTTATCAAAGGGAAAAGGGATAAAGGAGCTAGCTGAAAGAATTATCAATGACCAAAGCTGGGGAAATGTGAGTAAAAATAAAGTAGTACTGAGTTATAACCCAAAGTGTAGAATAAATAGCCATGAGTTCATGCTGATATAACAAGATGATTGAAAAAACAAATTTCACATGTAGTAAAATTTCAAGTACTTTATGTATATATATTTATAATGTATATTATATATGTATTATATAATATATAAATATATAAAATATAATTTACTCACATAAATTACATAAATTTATGATGGAGCATAGCTTCTTACCCTTTAATTTTAGGTTGCACATAGTGAACTCTTTCCAAAGGTACTGAATGAAAAGAAGGGGGATAAAATGTAATTTTACACTTAAGAAAGAGTAACTTAACTAACCAAACAGATATTTTAGAGAAATCTGACTAACTATTTCAGCCAGGTGAGCAAGATTAGCATCATCAGCGGTCATTCACAAAGATAACACGTACTCTTGATAGAATGTGATGAAAAGGTCATCCCTATGCTTTTCATCTCCAAAGCCCATGAGCCCAATATACTCATGAAAAAAAAAAAAAATCAAACCCCAGTTAACAGATATTCTACAAAATACCTAACCAGTATGCCTTAAAACTGAGAAACTGTTACACTCTATAGAAGCCTAAAATAAGAAGATGTGATGACTAAATGCCATGTGGTATCCTGGTTGAGATTCTGGAAGATAAAGAGGACATTAGATAAAAACTGAGGAAATTTAAATAATATATGCAATATTATTCATCACAATATACCCATATTTACTTGGACAAATGTACTGTACTAATGTAAAATAGGGGAAACAATAGGAAAAACTGGGTATAAGATATGTGAGAACTCTTTGCTCTATCATTGCAGCTTTCCTGTAAATCTAAGAATATTCTAGGGACACGTGGGTGGTTCAGTTGGTTAAGTGTCTGCCTACTGCTCAGGTCATGATCCCAGGGTCCTGGGATCAAGTCCCACGTGGGTCTCCTTGCTCAGCAGGGAGCCTGCTTCTCCCTAGGTCTGCTCTGCTTGCCACTCCCCTTGCATGTGCTCTTTCTCTCTCTCTGACAGATAAATAAAATCTCTAAAATTAACATAACATAAAATAAAATAAAACTATTCTAAGTAAAAGTGCATTTAAAAACAAACAAAAAAGGGCTTATGCTGGAAATCTTCTTCTTAGGAGTAAAGTTACCTACTAGTCATTTGGCCTTAGGCAATTAAATTTTTATTCCTCAGTTTCCTCATCTGTAAAATGCAGAGACTAATACCTAACTAGTAACCCTGTAGGGAATGCTACATAACTTCATATAAGCAAAAGTCTTATAGCAATGCATAGCATACAACAAACATTATATTCATTAGTTTTGTTTTGTTCTGTTCCTGTCATTACTCTACGCCATTTCCGCTCTACATTCTGCTGCTATGGACATATATCCCCACTGTGTTCTCTTGTGCGAAGTCAGTTATTTCCTTTAGCAGGTGGTTCCTTACTAAAGACAATTTTGTAGCCACCTCATATTTAGCAATGACTGAACACAATTTTGGTTGTCATGCCTGGGTGGAAATAAACCGTTGGCATGTAGAAGTCAGGGGTGTTGCTAAACATTCAACAAAGCTTAGAATAGCCCACCATGGCAAGTAACTGTCACACCCAAATTGTCAACAGTGCAGAGGCTGAGAAACCCTCACTGGTATCTTGCTTCCCATACTTATCTTTCAGGTAGGTACAGAAAATGGATAGGCCCTTATTTATATGCTTTAATGATAGCCTCAGTCTTTAATGATGTTTTCTTTGTTGTTGTTGTTTTTTTTTAAAGATTTATTTATTTATTTTACAGAGAGAGATACAGAACAAGAGTGTAGGGGTGTGCAAGTTTGTGGGGGGATGGACAGGACAGGGAGGGAATCTCAAGCAGACTCCCTGCTAAGCCTGGGGCCCAAGGCAGGGCTCATCCCACAATCCCAAGTTCCTGACCTGATCTGAAATCAATAGTAGGGCACTTAACTGGCTGAGCCACCCAGGTGTCCCACAGGTCATATGTTTTCTATAAGTCAGAAGACCTTCTAAGTTCTCTAAGATACATGAGCCTCAGAAGCAATAACCAAATCAGTACATCCACAATAAAACCATATACGTGTTAAATTAACTGCAGTGTTCCTTTTATTTTAAGTTTTTGCATACTTTCTGAACCAGAAATTATTGATCTGCAATAAGCTTTTTCCCAAAGAAAAACACCAGAAACATTAATAAAATTTATTCAAAATAATTTTGGATACTAAAACCACACAATGAAGAACATGGAATAACTATAATTCTGTTAATTTGTGAGCAATTTATTCAAACTTTAAATGGGAAATATTATTGGTAAAGAAAAGGTACTTTTGTTACTAGCCAAATCCAAGGGTATTAAATACAACTCCATTAAAAGGCATTTAAAAGCTGTTTGCTTATAACTAGAATACCCCATACTGTCTGATTCAACCTGTATTAACTGTCTAAAACAAGTACAGATATAATGGAATGTTTTAGAAAATTCTAACTCCTTGACATGGAAAGAAATACTAACTTTAGTCCCTTATAGAAAAAAATTTCTATTATTTAGTATTTATCCACATATAAATGTGTAATATGTTTGTTTCATATTAAATATTTATGCAGACTGAGATACCTTGACAAGTTCCTTCCCTCTACCTTTCTCTTCCAAAAGAATTGTATCATTCTATGGCCATAAATCTCAAATGTATATCTAAATAAAGGCACAAAACACATTGAAACATATGTCATATTTTTAATAAAGAAAGAATTTGTATTTGAAGTTTTCATCAATACTCTAATGATCAACTTCAGGATTGATAATGTATGCCAGAAATTTAGAGCTGTATATCTTAACTATATCCTGTTGCCAAAACAATTATGTGGAGAACTGTGGAAAAGAAAATATAAGATACATGAAGAGTTTTAACGATTTTTTTAGTCAATTTCTGGAGTGCTTTATGAACTTTCACAATCCTTGCCAGACACAGAAGTCTATATCTCTCCAGTTGTCTGCAACTTATATGAAAACATAAGGTCTTTGAAAGCAGAAACTGTTATTTTGCACATAACTGGATTCTGAGAAACAAATTCATTCTTGCAATAAATATTTTAGGGTAAAGAAATGTCTATGGTTCTTCTGGTTCCAGCCATGACAAACTTACCCTCCACCCCTAAGTACCTAAAAATAAGCTGAATGAAACAAAAAGGTGCAAAAAGTTATAAATAAATAACTCTCTGCAGGCACTATACAGTAACCAACACAAAGCTATGATTCTTGAGGGAAGGAAGGCCATATTTATACTAGTGCTTGCCTGAGGGTATTTGCTGACCTGTAGCGCTTCAATACTGATTCACTTCAATACTACCAAGGCAGGAAAAAATGGGGGAGGGAACAGGGCACCAGAAGAAAGTATTTGCACCATACAAGATGAAAGTATTTACAGAACAGAAGTTCTAAAAACCTGTGAAATAAACCTATTACGTCTTTGGCCAACTCCTAAACTATTTATGCAAAGATTGAGACTATGGGAGGTGAGAGAAAGGAAAGAGCCTGAGACACAGACAGAAAGGGAATGTAGTTAAAGGGAACCTGAGTGCTGATCAGGTCGTTTATAGGTCATAAGTGTTGGAGAAATGTTGATGTTCAGGTCTAGCCATTGTGGAGGGATCCTCATGCATACATTTACATTGAGCTGGGATCCCAGAAAATATGGGCCCTACACACCCTACCTAATAAAGCACAGGAAAAAGAACTATAAAGAGAAAAACAATTAGACCTACCCTAATCAATCAAAAACCATGTTTCAGTCGATAGGGTCATTAGGATCAGGAGGTAATATAATTGTAGACAGAATATAACTCACCGCCTTTTAGAGGAAAATACCATCCAGAAATTCTACATTATATCAACCTCAGTGCACTTCATAAAAAAATTGCTAGGTATGGTGAGAATCAGGAAAGTTTCACTTATAAAGATAACTTGAAGTAGCCGATGGGAGTAAAGCCAGAGTTGATTCTGACATTGTGATTAGCACAAGACCTTAACTAGATTTAATGTGTGAAGGGAAATAGAAACGTATGTGGATAAGTTGGATTGATCAGTAGAGTATTTCGATTGAAAATTAGAATCTAGGGACGCCTGGGTGGCTCAGTTGGTTGGACGACTGCCTTCGGCTCAGGGCGTGATCCTGGAGTCCCGGGATCGAGTCCCACATCAGGCTCCCAGCTCCATGGGGAGTCTGCTTCGCTCTCTGACCTTCTCCTCGCTCATGCTCTCTCTCACTGTCTCTCTCTCTCAAATAAATAAATAAAATCTTTAAAAAAAAAAAAAAAAAGAAAATTAGAATCTAGAAAAACAATCTGTGACTTTTTTTTTTAAAGATTTTATTTATTTATTTGACAGACAGAGATCACAAGTAGACAGAGAGGCAGACAGAGAGGAGGAAGCAGGCTCCCTGCTGAACAAGAGCTCAATGTGGGGCTCAATCCCAGGCCCCGGATCGTGACCTGAGCCGAAGGCAGAGGCTTTAACTCACTGAGCCACCAAGGTGCCCCAATCTGTGACCATTTTGAATCTACAGAAATAAATATATGAAATAAAGAATGTATTGTATTGTTTTAACAGTAGTGTGAATATAGTTGAAGAAATGTTTAGCAATCTAATGTTCAGAAAATATCCAGAATGAAACTGAGAGAAAAAAGAATGAAAAAAACAAGGATATAACAGAGCTGTCAGACATAATTGAAGATGTGTCATAGAAGCAATTTCTCTCACAAAAGGCAACGCAAGAGACAGACATATTATGGGAGGCAATAAAAATGTTAAGATAAAGTAGACTCATCTTTTTTTTTTTAAAGGTTTTACTTATTTATTTGAGAGAGAGAGAGCATGAGTGGGGGTAGGGGCAGAGTGAGAGGGAGAAGCAGACTCCCCACTGAGTGGAGAACATGAACCAGCCTCCATCCCAGGATCTGATTCCAGGACCATGGGATCATGACCTGAGCTGAAGGCAGACGCTTAACTGACTGAGCCACCCAGGAACCCCTAAAATAGGCTCTTCAAGCTAAGGTTGCATTTTGCAATATCTATGCTAACCTGTAAAGCAATGATACTAAAATCATGACCAAAAGAAAATTAAAAATCTAACAAAGGAGAAATAATGGAAAATTTTTAAATATGTATTCAATGAGAAGAAAGAAGTCAGGAAAATACAGTAAAAAATAAAGTAACAAAAAGTGAAATGAAAAGATATTACACACCAATATTACTCTTGACAAAATCATTGTTGAAAATTGGCAGAACAAATCCAGCAATGTGTTAAAAAAGTACAATAATACAAGACTGACTCAATGTTAAATAATCAATCTATATAACTCACTATATTAATAGATTAAAGGTGTGTGTATAAAGTTCAGTAGGTGTAGAAAAGCACTAGCTATTCATTCACAATTTAAAAATCTGAGCAGAGGGGCGCCTGGGTGGCTCAGTGGGTTAAGCCTCTGCCTTCAGCTCAGGTCATGATCCCAGGGTGCTGGGATCAAGCCCCACATCGGGCTCTCTGCTCAGCGGGGAGCCTGCTTCCTCCTCTCTCTCTGCCTGCCTCTCTGCCTACTTGTGATCCCTCTCTCTGTCCAATGAATGAATAAAATCTTTAAAAAAAAAATAAAAATCTGAGCAGACTTGCAGTAGGTGAGAGTTTTCTTCATCCAATGAAGAGCACCCACTAAAAATATACACCTAGTATTATACTTGTGAAATAGTAAGATTGGGAAAAATATAGGTTGTCTAGTCTTACTACTTTTAGTCACATTATATTGAAAACCTTAGTCTTTGCACTAATCCAAAGCAAATTCCACAAGTATAGAAAGAAAAAAGTCAAATCATTTTTTTCTGTGAATAATGTAAATGTATATGTAACAATTGTATGGAAATCTACGTAGTTGTGGAATAAGAGTGAGTGACTACGGGAACTCAAGCTGAAGTAGTTTCGGCTTTGCCATCCAAGAAAATTAAGGTATTAAAACAACTCAGAACAAAACTATGAAAAATTTAAAATGGAGGGGCCTGAGAGTCTTACACTGTCCTTTCACAACCCACCCAAAACGAAGCTCAATTTTCTTACAATTTCTGTCAATTAATATATTTTCCTTATAAGAAGCAATGCATGAAGATTAATCTTAAGACTTTCTACAAACTTAATTTATGACAGAGATGGTTTGTTGGGTTCATTTGGTTTGACAATTTGTTTTGCCACATGTTATATTGAATAGATGTGAAACATAGTTCATATTAGGAAAGTTAGTGAACTATATATTTTTTGCAATATAGAACATTAAACTATTATTCGTAGCTAAGACTTTTTAGGTCATTACACATATGTTTGCCTAAGTGTCCAAATAATTAACTAAAATAATAATTCTTCTTTCTTTTTTCTTTCCACTAAAATGGAAATAAGTTGTATTAGTCTGCTTGTCAAGGATTCGTAATGATTTTTCTTATTTAGCCTGATAGAAATTTTTTCTCCTTTTCACTAAAGCTACTTTGTATTTCCTTCAGTTCCAAAAAGTATTTTATAAGTGCTGGTATATATTAATCCTCATAAGGTAAAAGAATTCTAAAAAATTAATTGCCCATATGTTCGAAAATTCAAAGTCAACCATCTATCTAAACCTGTAAGATTTTGTATATTACATCTTCTCTATTTTATTCTCTATTTTATTGTGTTCCCTCCAATAAGATAATTTTTCTCTCAGGTTTTTTCCTCAGAGTGTACCCTGAGGGCTCTCACAGGTGTCTATCTCACAACAGAGATCTTCCCTACCTACTTTGTCTGTGTTGCCTAGATGGTTTTCCAAGTCCTTTTGATTAAAATTTTTTTACTGAATGCATTTATAAACTATGTATAATATCCACTATGGTAACTAATAAGGTGATTCTGGAGGTAGACTACTTGAATTTGAATTCTAGCGCCTACATATACTAGTTGTGTGATCTTGCTGCTTAGTGTTGCAATGCAACACTAGTTTGTTTTCCAAGTTGTAAAATGAGGGTAATAATAGTCCTACCTTATAGAAAAATTTTAACATTGACTGAGATAATGCATGCAAATAAGAAGACAGACTTTTTGTTTCTACATTCTTTGTAGAAAGCATAACACTTAGAAAAAAAGATTGAATATTTTAGGAAAATGTTGATTGATATTACTACACCACTGCTATAGTAAATGCCATCAAAACTTTGAGACTTAGAGTCCTTTAAGAAGAATTTTGTCTTATTCATCTTTGTATCTCTGGTAGAAAAGTGCCTCACATTTTATGTATGCAAATAAACATTTATTGAACAAGGAAATGAATGAATGAGTGAATGTGATGACAGGATCTCTTTGTATTTTTATGTCTGTATCTTTTCTTGACCTTTTGTCAATAGGTATTTTTTTTATCATCATCATCATAACAACATTGTTTTATGTATGCCTCCTTAAATGCAATAACCCATTCTTTTCTAGTTTCCCATATACTGGCTCTTAGGTGGTTTTATAGTATGTAAAGGAAATAGATACCCAAAAGCATGATTCTGTGAAGATGTTGAAAGCATACATGCTTATCTCTCCTATATTCTAAGTTCTTATAAAAAGTACTCAAAAAATAAAATAAACCAGATGGTGGATGGGGGAAACCTTAGTACATTAAAGGCCATAATGTCCCAGAGTAAAATTGTCTGGGATGTTTGGATAATTCAAGGGCTCCCAACTTTCCAGTAGAATCTGGGAGAAAGTCCACAGAAATACTCAGCTATTGTAGGTGTCAGATCATTGCTTTGATGGTGTGAAGGGAGTGCTGGAAAGTAAAAGTCCAGTAAGTCCTCGGGTGTACGTCTCTCTGCACCTGATTGATTGATAATGGAAACACTGGAGAGGACCAATCCAGGTGAGCTTAAATGCCTCACTGTGTGTTACAGAACCACACCATCCTTCTACATGAAGAAACCTGGAGGCAGAGAAGCCACTTGTTATATAAATAACAAGTAAAAATACTAGAACCTTTAAGAATAGTTTCAAAAGCACTAACATGAAATTTATGTATTCTTTTCCTGGAGGTGAAACAGTAAAAGATGGTGAAATATGACAGTTAAAGTAATGATAGAAGAAATCTTCTCTGAATGTTGGTGCTGGTTCTTCTAGTGGAAAATGTACAGGGAACAAATGATGTTCAATAATGATACACGATATGGAGAATAATAAAGCAGGCAAGAAATAAAGGACTTTCTATATAAGGGACAAGAGAAGATCTCACTAAAGTGACACTTGAGTTGGTCTCTGAAGTGAATATGTGGGGAAAACCTGTTGCAGACTGAAATGAAGACAAAGCAGTATTAAATCAATTTAAGATCGGATTGTGTTTGGTACGTTTGAAAGACAACAAAGAGGTCAAGGTGGCTCCTGAGTGTGGGAGTACAGAGGAGAGAATTGGTAGAGGACGAGGTCAGAAAGGATACAGAGGCAAGAACATTCTAGACTGAAGGCAATGGAAAGAACTTAGAATTTGAATTCTGAGTGAGATTTATGCCAGTGGAAGATTTAACAGAGAAGTGACATCATCTAACATATTTTTGAAGTTTTACTGTAGCTACTGTGCTGAAAATAAACATGAGAGAGGAGGTGGAGGCGAGGGCAGAAAGAGGGAGGCAAGTGAGGAAGCCATTGTAATAATTCTGCAGCTAGAAAATAGGAGTGAGGACCAAGTAAGAATGGAGATGATAAGTGGTTGGGATCTGGATATATTCTGGAGGTAAAGACAATAGGGTTTATTAAGAGATTCACCTTTGGGGAATGGATTTCAAAAAGTTTATTTAGCAATGGTCTTTTATTAGACAATTGGGATGAAGTTATTCAATGTCTAACAAGATACAAAGAACATGAATGGTTTGGCTCAATGTCATCAAGGAAGTCTAGCATATTACCTACCTCATAGCAGATACTCAAAAAATATGTTTTATTTTATTTTTTTATTTTTTGAAAAATATTTTATTTATTTATTTGACAGAGAGAGAAATCACAAGTAGGCAGAGTGGCAGGCAGAGGGGGGGGGAACGCAGGCTCCCCACTGAGCAGAGAGCCCGATGCGGGGCTCAATCCCAGGACCCCAAGATCATGACCTGAGCCAAAGGCAGAAGCTTTAACCCACTGAGCCACCCAGGTGCCCCAATAAATATTTTTTGAATTAATGAATGCATGTTAGGAAACTGTACATTGTTTATTTCATAATGTGAGTAGAATTAAGCAGCCTAATACTGAATTTTTTTGAAATCTCCTTCAGACATTAAAGAGTGTTGTCTAAACAAGGCTTTAGTAATATCCTGTCAGCATCTTGAGGTACAGTCAGGGTGGATAAGATAATCTAATCAAGATATCCTGTCTTGGAATAAAACTGGAACAGACACAGTCATGCTTGGATAAGTCTGGTAACCTCATCTTACACAAAAGTATCTTTACATTTTGTTTACTGCCTTAGAACATTAGTCATTAATATTGCACTTGTATTCCTCACAGAGTGATATATTTTTTCTTTCAGATTTAAAATACATATGAATAAATATATATTATATGTTTTCTCCATATAGATAATAAAAATCATTTAAAGTGTATTTCATGCTTTTCATTTTAGTAGCTCTTATATCAGACAGTGTTATCTTCCTCTCACATGAGTTTTATATTTACAGTGATGAATTTAAAGAACTGGCAATATTAATTTTTTCAGATTAACCAAAAATTTCAAAAAGCAAAAAATTCAAATACATCTACTTTGCATTCTTTAGTTAGTGCTATCTAATTCACCCCCCCATCTTCTGATTATAAAGGATTTTGTGATTAGATGAAAATAAGATTAATGATTGCATTATTCTAAATAAAGTTCTAATGCAGAATGAGGTAGCTTTGTATTGTACATACATAGCAAAATTTTCCTGTAGTTTTTTGCTTTTGTAAATCCATTCCTTCTATTCAGATATTTAAATGTATATAATCCAGCCCACTATACATTATACATCTTGCTTTGGTAAGACATTGGTTTTGAAATCAAACTGATTTATGTCTAAAAGTTAGGCTTTTATTCCAACTGGCCAGATGACCTTGTACATGTTTTCTAGTCTCCCTGAGTTTTAGTTTCTTCATCTGCAGTATAGAGATTGCAAAATATATCTTCAGAGTCTCTTATTCATTTATTTAAAAATATCTATTAAGTGCCTTCATATCTAATGACTAATAAATATTAACCTTCCTATTTCATTTAAAAAATAAAAAATAATAAACACACACATACATACAATTACTATATTACATTTACACATATGTATATATATAAAACTTAGCCATTATGTAATTATTCTATTAAAATATATATTTGCTCAAATTATATATGTAATGTTAACAATAGTATAATATTAAAATGTTTCATCCATTTGACTAGAAATATGGTCTGAAGTAGAGCTTTTGTGTGATCAATGGTCAGTTTCAACTTTTTTTTTTTAATATTAGGAACAATACTATGTGCTTTTCAATAGCAACTGTTTCCATTAGATAGTATTTAATAAGCAAATTACATTTAGTCCTAATTACAACTCCTAAAAATCCTATAAAATAGGTATTATTACTGTGTTACAGGTGAAGAAATTAAAGTTTAGGGAAATTAACTTATTTGCCCAAAGCCACATAACTATATAACTATGATACCTAAATTTGAACGAAGTGACTCAAACTCCATAATATTATAATAGTAATGTTATTAATATTATATCACATGTATAACATATGCATATGTATAATTTAGCAATTAAAATTTCCATTGGAAACAAACACATGTGTTACAATGAAGGTCAAACCAGAAAGAGTTGTCCCATATGGCATGGGTTTGAGGAAGTCAAAGCAAAGTTTTAAGTTTCAAATAACTGGAAGTTTTTACAGATCCAAATAACTTTGGCTGGGTATTAAAATTATCAAGGACCAAGACAGGAATGCTTGGCTGATTTCAGATGACATTTAGACATTAGAAAGAAGGACAATTTCTAAGCCATCTGGTTTCCCCACGCATGTATATTTAAGGAGATCAGTATATTACTTGAAGGGGCAAAGCCAGGTTATGCTAACATATCTAACTGAGAATTTATTTTGTTTAATTATTTTTTGTTTAAATGACTACTGTCTCATAGGGATGGCTTATCGCTTTTTTTTATCAGAATACCAAATGAATAAGGTTATGACATACTAGTCACAATGCTGGAGGAAAGGTGTTAACCATTAAATATAATCATATATTCATAAAAGTGATCATTTTAGTTTCTTTTACAATTAATTTCAGAAAGAAACAAGAATTCTGTAATCTAACCCATGTAAGGAAAACGTAGAGAAACAATTAAATTAAAACTAAGAGGCTTGTTGATTTTTCTTACTGTCATGGTTTTAAAATAGTAGCCTTGACGTGGGTGATTTCTTTTATAATTATTAAAGTGCTCTTTATTGAGTGGAATCAATAAAAGTTCGCTAAACTTAAAATAAACTTTAAAAATTAAAATAACATATATCTGGAAGTATTCATCTTGGTAATACAGAAAAATCTTTAATGTAAATATCTTCTTCCTTTCCCTAATACTGTACACTGCAACTAATTAAATTATTAAATTGAGACTTTTGTATTGCAGAATGGAAGAGTGTGTTAAGAAGGGAGAAAGACTAACTAATGGTAAATTTAGCAAATTTTTTGCAATTTTTCACCAAAATATCATGTTCTTCTGTCTAGACCTAGTTTGGAAACACACAGGGCTTAAAAGTTAAGCAAATTTCTAGAAAAGAGACCAAGTTTGCATAAAAATCATGTACCCCAACACACACCTACTTATTTCCTCTTCTTTTCCCCTCATAGGCAACCCTCATAGAATTGAGAACAGAACAGATTTAAATTAAATCATAATATGACCTGTTTTAATTAGATTTTGGAAATATCAAGTTATTATTATACTTATGAATCACTCTAATTGTAATATGCAGTTTAAAATGCATACTAATAAGGTAAGTAATTTTAATCATATTTGAAGTCCACAGACCCTAAATACTTGTATATTTTTGTGTTTAAAACACACACACACACACACACACACACACACACATACCCATTAGGTTTCAAACACACACACACACACACACATACACATACCCATTAGGTTTCTCAATATGCTCACTTAGGAACCGTCTCAGTGATCTCCATGAAGGTATTTGAAAACTCCTTATTTATGTGAGCTGGTTAGAAATGTGTGCCTATAAGCAAAAATAGACATCTGAAAAGTGTTTACTTCTATAAAGCACAGTAAGCTAAAACAGAGACATTGTTTAATCACAGCCCAAATAGCATCATTAATAAAGACCTTAAAGAAAAATATTCTCTGGGTTTGATAGTATGACAAAAAGACTGTGGCATCCAACAGGTAGGTCTTAGCTTATACCCCAGCTCTCACACATTTAATGTGTAAAGAGTGATCTGATACCTCTCTGTCCTTGGGCAGTTCAGGTCATATTTCTAAGTCTTCAGTTTCCTCTTATGTAAAATGGGGATAATGATTTCTACTTCCTTGGATGTTTAAGATTGATAACAACATAGCATGAAAAGTACTAAGCACCGTGTCTGAAAAATTATTTTCTGAGTAAATTCTAGTTTCCTTTCTGTTGGTTTCCTGGTAGCACAGGTATTACACTCAAAATTCATACTCTATCTACTACTTCACATGAGTCATTGCATTTTCTTACTGGTCCCAGCCTGCGAAATGAAAGTTCAGCTCCCATCTCAGGACTGGGGAGTGTCCAGAGTTGAATGCAAAAAGCACTTCTTCCTACGAGAAAGTAACTTATCTGTAAGAGTGTGTGCAAGTGTGTGTGTGTGTGTTTGTGTGTGTGTGTGTGTTGGGGTTTAAGTGAGGTGGAGGAGGAAGAGAAGTTAGTGTAAAAAAGTATCATGTGGCATAAAAGAGGAAGTTTCTATGAAACTACACAGAAGAATTAATGAGCATCATCAGGAAGAGAAGGGGCCAGGAGGAGAGCATCAAGAACAGCCTAATGATAAGAGTCTGGAGGAAACCCTTAATACTGATATGAATAATGATAAAAAAACAGTCACAGTCAATCTGGGTTTTGGTGTCTCATGTAATGGCTGAGGGCTTCTACAATTACTTTAGAGTTTCAAACCAAATATACTACTTTTTTCTAAATATTAAAAATAAACAACAAATGCACAACATATTACTTAGGCACATAAGCATATTTGTGTTCTGTGGAGAGAGACTGAGGTTGAGATGCAAATTAAAACAATGAGAAACCATCTTTAATTAAATTGGTAAACAGAAAAAAGAATATTCTGTCCCTGCCTGAGTGTGGTGAGCTGAGCTGGAACTTGCCATTCCATGGTGATGGAGGGTATAGATTGGCACAAAATACCCAGAAATAAATTTGGCATTATATATCAATACATTTTAAAATATTAATATTTCTACAGTTCAATTCATTAACCTTACTTTACCAGTGTCTCCTAAGAGAATAACCAGATGCATTAGAATTTTATGAAAATGGGATATTTAGGATATTTAGCCACTTGCGTGGCTCAGTTGTTAAGCGTCTGCCTTCAGCTCAGGTCATGATCCTAGGATTCTGGGAACAAGCCCCTCATCAGGCCCCTGCTCAGTAGGAGGCCTGCTTCTTCCTCTCCCACTCTCCCTGTTTGTGTTCCCCCTCTCACTGTCTCTGTCAAATAAATAAATAAAAACTTGAACAAAAGAAAAAGAAAAAGAAAAAGGGATACTTAATTGCTGGAGCAGTCTAGTTCCTATGAACTTGAAAAGTGACCCACCAGACCTCCATTTTGGGCAGGGCCTAGGAGTGAAGAACAACTCCGAGAGTAGATCAAAATAGAGACAAAGGGAAAAGAGATCTAAACCAAGTTGGGGGATAAGTGAAGAGCCAGACTATCTCAGAAACTAAGCTGCCATATATTTGAGCATTAGAGAAAAACAGTAGAAGGGGGAGTCATGGGAAGTTATAGAAGTTTTCTGTAAATGTGCTTCATCCTTAAAGTTTATGGAGTCTAATTTTTCATGAAAATGCATGATATAGGGTCCCTGGCTGGCTTGGTCAGTTAAGCCTCTGCCTTCAGCTCAGGTCATGATCCCAGATTTCTGCAACTGAGTCCCTAATAGGGCTCCTTGCTCAGTGGAGAGTCTGCTTTTTCCTCTCCCTCTGTATCTCCCCACTTCTTGTGCCTCTCTCACTCTCTCAAATAAATAAATAAAATCTTTTAAAAAGTGCATGATATAAAACTACTCTGTTACTACAGAATTTAGTATAAAGCTAGATCGTGAGATTACATATCCTGAAACTAAGAATGTTATCCCAGAACCACCAGCCCCGTACTGTACATTTGAATGAAATTACTGAATTGGAAAGAGAAAGAAAAATCCTCTTGCATCTAGAAAAATTGGCACATGTCTTATTAGAGAAAGCATATTAGCTCATCACAAGATTTTAAGATATGTAGTTAGGCAAGAAGAAAATGGAGAAAACAATATAGTCAAGGAAAGAATTCATAAGCTAATCATTTTATCCAACAAAACTATCAGCTACAAAAGGCACAGACAAGCTATTGAGGAAATAATTTACAGACAACCAAAATGACTATAGAGACATGGATATCAGGACTGGTGGTGAGCACTGAGCATATAATTAGATGCTCATAGAATTAAGATGAAATAAAAACTTAGAGGAAGAAAGTGTGGTATGCAATGGCTACTTTCTCTGACAATTTGTTCATGGAGGGGTTACAATGAGAAGAGACAAAAAAAATTAATGTGTTTGTGTAGCCATATAAATGGTAGTATTAGTAATGTTATTCTGAGACTATTTTATGTATAATATGGGATACAACAAATTAGCAATGGTATATTCAAATTATATCATTCTTGTGTCTTTTAGAAGTAGGGGATAATGATGTAACACAGAAGACACCAAATTAAAGTTCTGTTATCTTGAAGTGGAAAAGATCAGTGTAAGTTTCTAAGGTATTTTATCTTGGGAGAATTAAACTATAATCAATACTATTTCATACCCATTAAAAATGGTTATAATGAAATTTTACATAAAAAATATCCCTGCCTAGGGATGCCTGGATGGCTCAGTTGGTTTAGGAGTCTGACTCTTGGTTTTGATCTCGGTGGTGAGATGGAGTGATGGGTTGGGCTCTCCCCTCAGCACAGGGTCTGCTCGAGATGCTCTCTCTCTCTCCCTCTTCCTCTGCTCCCTCTCCTGCTCTCTTTCCCTTCCTACCTGATAAATAAATAAATAAATAGATAAATAAATAAATAAAATCTTTAACAAAACAACCCTAAAACAAAACAAAACAAAAACACCCTTCTTATACTAAGTGTAAATGTGGGAGAGAGGTGAGCCAGCTGGAGCACTAATACTCCAGTGGCAGGTGCACACTGATAACAATTTTTGGGGGAGAAAGCCTGTGTGGTAGGATCTACAGAAGCTGTGATAGCCTATCGGCATTACTCTTCCACAAGAGTACTCTACTACACTAACTACAACAGAATTGCATACATACATATTTTCAGAAAATATGTGTGGATGTTCTCATACTGGCATCATTGATAATAGTAAAAAACTGGAAACAACAGCAATATCAATCAACAGTAGAATCATGGATTATGATGTATTCATACAAAGGAATATTACAACATATTCTCATGTAATAAGCTACTGATTTTGCAATTACATGGATGAATTCCACAATATACCATTGAGGGAAAGAAGTTAGACACATAAAAAATACTATTTTGATTCAATTTATATAAGTTTAAAAACAAGCAAAACTGAAGTCTGATGTTGGAAGTTGCATAATGATTGGTATTGTGGAATTGGAGGTCATAACCGTGTGGGACTTGTCGACGTTATCCTAGTTGTGTCATATGTCTTGAAAGCTGTAGTGATATGGGCATATTTTCTATATGATAATTAACCAATTATTGGTGTACACATATATTTATAAGTTTTTCTGTGTATATTATAGTGGATAAATTAATGCTCTGGTATATCACACATCATCCAGCCATTGGGAAATTCTGCTGCTGACAGCTCAGGTTGAGTCCTTCCCTTAGCATTGTCCTTAGCCACAGATAACTCCCTTTTTAAAAATTAGACCCCTTCCCAGGGCAAAGACTACATGTAATGACAAGATGATGCAAAGTTACAAAGGTTCATTCCCCTTATCTCAAGTTGGGACAACTCTTAAGAGCCATTTTGGGTCTAAAGGTGCATTTTTTTGTAAAGATTTTATTTATTTATTTGACAGAGAGAAATCACAAGTAGGCAGAGAGGCAGGTAAAGAGTGGGGGAAGCAGGCTCCCTGCTGAGCAGAGAGCCCAATGTGGGGCTCGATCCCAGGACCCCGAGATCATGACCTGAGCCGAAGGCAGAGGTTTAACCCACTGAGCCACCCAGGTGCCCCTCTACAGCTGCATTTTAACTGTGTTATATGTTGACTTCTGTCAGGCTATCTTGAAGTGAGTCTATTGCTGGTGGTAAGTGGAAAACAAATAGACTTGCTGTTTGACAACTGTTTAAATTGTCATCAGTAGTGAACTAGCATGCAGTCAGTACTGGTAGAATGGAACACACAAGCTATGTAATTATTTCTGGAGCTTAATGACATAAGGGAATAGTAAGTATAAGAATTATAAATTGGGTGGACTTTATTTGGAACCATTTTTTTAATTGAAGAGAGAGAATTAGTTTAGGTGATTATTTATCATAATATCATAATTTATCATATATCATAAATAAATAAATAAAATCTTAAAAAAAAAGAATTACATTAGTGAGAAAGGCATCACTGAGAAACTTGGTGTACTTCTCTTTTGCAGGTTCGGGCTGACTGTAGATGCTGTGACAGAACTGGTCTCTCTGACGGTGATAAGCATGAGTGTATCCAAAGATAAAAGGGGCCAGGTAGTGTCATTTTATTGTCAAAGCAAGATGTGCATTTTTTTTTTAAAAATTTTATTCATTTATTTGACAGACAGAAATCACAAGTAGGCAGAGAGGCAGGCAGAGAGAGAGAGGAGGAAGCAGGCTCCCCGCTGAGCAGAGAGCCCGGGCGGGGCTCGATCCCAGAACCCTGGGATCATGACCGGAGCCGAAGGCAGAGGCTTTAACTCACTGAGCCACCCAGGCACCCCAAGATGTGCATGTTTAACACAATGAATTGCAAGGTGAAAGTGGCAGGCAGAAGAAGGCCTGACCTGTAGAGATCAAAGAAGATGGGAAATATATAACACAGGATTTCCAGAGACAACTTACGTGAGGACCAGGGTCAATAAAAAGAAATCAAGGGTGAGTGATCAGGAGACTGAATGTACACACACCAATAAAATGTTACTAACCCATTCCCAGTTTCCAGACCTGAGTCAGTGTCAGATCCAGAATCCACTGATTGAGTGGGAGTCTAGTCACCACCAGAAGGGACCAGATAACATGACAGCAAGAGCCTCTGAAACTACTTCCCCAGAAAACAATAGTAGATAAAAACAAAACAAAACAAAACAGTAACACATTTTTTAAGGAATGGATTATTTAGAATTATCCTCAGGTATTTAAAGGTAACAGATGTGGTAGTCCTCACCAGATCCCCATATAATTCAGCAGTTTTTGTCCCTAAAAATTTGAATAGCTTATTATGGATGACAGTAGCTTAATATAAATAGCTAGGTAGTAGATGTGTCAATGGGGTTTCTTTGACAGAGAAGATTAATAGAGCCTGGTACATACAGGTACCAATTTGACTAACATTATTTTTCACACCTGTTTGGAAGGATCATGAGAAATGGTTAACATTACAACAGTATACATTTATGTTTTTGTTATGAGTTATGATAACTTCCCAAGGCAATTTGACCTTCTGGACACTCCCCAGATCATCAGTTTCATCCAGTATATTATTTATATTGTTAATAGGAAGATGAACAAGAAGTGGGAAATAAATTCAATGAAGATTAAGAATCTGCCATGTAAATGCAATTTTATGGATCCAGATATCCAGGTCATACTGTGACATTCAATCTAACATATAAAATCCAATCCAACATCCAGTCTAATGGAAAAAAAAAAGTAAGAAACACAGTACTTGGTAGAACTTTTGGATTTTGGATGTAGCACATTCTTTTTTAAAAAATATATATTTTATTTGGAGGAATTTTAGGGTCACAACAAAATGAAGCAAACGGTACAGAGATTTCCTATACACCTTCTGTTCCCACTCATGCGTAGCCTCCTCTGTTCTCAACATCCTCCACCAGAGACATATGTTTGTTAAATTGATGAATGTAACCTGACCATCATTATCATCCAAGGCTCACGGTTGATATTTCAGTTCACTCTCAGTGTTGTACATTCTGTGGGTTTGGACAAATGTATAATGACTTGTATCCACCATTATAGTAACACACAAAGTAGTTCACTGCCCTAAAAATCTTTCATGTTCCACAAATTCATCCCTCCCTCCCCTTAATCCCTGGGCAGTCACTGATCTTTTTACTATCTCCATAGTTTTGCTTTTTCTAGAAATTCATACAGTTGGAATCATATGGTATGTAGAATTTTCAGATTGGCTTCTTCCACTTAGTAATATGCATTTACATTTCCTCTCTGTCTTTCGTGCTTTGATAGCTCATTTCTTTTTAGCACTGAATAATATTACAATGGCTGGATATACCACAGTTTATCTATCACCTACTAAGCGATATCTTGGTTGCTTTTGAGTTTTGGCAATTAAGAATAAAGCTACTTATAAACACCATTTTTGTGAACATTAAGTTTTCAAATCCTTTGGGGGAAATACTAAGAACCATGATTGCTGGATCATATGGTAAGAGTATAATTAGTTTTGTAAGAAACTGCAAAATTGCCTTCCAAAGTGCATGTACCACTTTGTATTCTCATTAGGACTGCATCAGAATGCTGTTTCTTCACATTCTCACCAGTACTTGATGTCAGTGTTCTGCATTTTGGGTGTTCTAACAGGTATATAGTGGCATCTGATTATTGCTTTAATTTTCATTTCTCTGGTGACATATGATATGAAATATCTTTTCATAGGCTATTTGCCCCATGTACATCTTCTTTGTATATTTTGAGTAATAGTCCTTTATCAGAAATGCCTTTTGAAATATTTTCTAGTCTGTTACTTATCTTCACATAGAAAGCGGTATATTCTTAACTTGGGAAAATTGGACTGCCAGTTTTGAGTGGGATCTAAATCAGGAAAGGGCTCCAAAGGGTCCATCCCATGGTGAAAGAAAACATGCATTTACATCTATGATGTAAATGACCCTATAGCTCTATACCATTTTTAAAATAAAATTTTCACAATGATGAAATTCTTTTATGCTTTCACTATCCAATAGAGTAGTCACTGACCATATGTGACTACTAAACACTCAAAATGTGTCTAGTGCAACTAAGGAACTGAATTTTTAACTTTATGTAACTTAATTAACTAGTTTATTTTTTATTTTTTTAAAAGATTTATTTAATTTTTTATTTTTTATTTAGATTCAATTAATCAACATATATTACATCATTAGTTTCAGATATAATGCTCAATAATTTATCAGTTGCATAGTTGTCCCAACTATAGGAAACAAACTGAGGGTTGCTGGAGGGGAGGCATGTGAAGGGATGAGATAATTGGGTGATGGGCATTAGGCAGGGCAAGTGATGTGATGAGCACTGGGTGTTATATGTAAATTTAAATAGTTATATGTGGCCAGTGGCTACCATATTGGGCAGTACAGCAGGGGTATTTGTTGATGGAAAGATATCAGGTAGAGCTAATGATATGTTAATGATAGGTATAATAGTGAATCACAATGTAGACCACTGTGGTTCTAGAGCAAGGTCAAGACATCTACAGAGAACCATACACTATTCCAAAAATAGCTCGTATTCCACCTGATAGAGAGGGAACAACAGACTGTGAAACACTGAGATCAACTGGCCAAAGCTGCCTATCAGTCATCAGATTCTGTCAGACCCAAAGTATCATAAAGTCCAACAGCAATCTATAATAAGATAGACACATCTGGTATCATGCATGAGCAGGGCCAGAGTGACCATTCAAGGTGCACAAGTTAGTTGCTCATTATGTCATCCCCCATTGTTGCACTGGTTCCTCATGCTTCACTCACACTTATGATCATATGAAAAATTATTTATGATCAGTTAATGGAGGATGGAAAAGGATTTTGTTTATCTGTGAATGGATGGTTCAGCAGATATTATGTGAACTATTAATGGATGACAAATGCATTATGGCCCCAATCAGGAATGGTCCTGAGTGACACCAGTGAGAAGGAATCTTTCTATTGGAAAGAGCTCTAGATGATGCATTTGGTCATTTACTTTGGGTGAGAAAAGTGGCATAAGTAAAAATCTATATATGTGCCTAGACAGGGCGACTAGCCTGGCTGTATGGTCTGGGACCTGAAAGAAAAAAAATGGAGAACTGAAGTTTTAGGGAGAAGAATGTAGATGTATATATAAGAACACACACACACACACACACACACACACACGAATAAGCACAAAACGTGAAGTGTCATGAAGCATGTTAACTTCAAGAGCATCCACATTAAGTTTGGACTGCTCTGAAGAATCATCTTAGCTCAGGGCACCTTAAAGATTGGATTAGGTTTCACTTGCAATTATGCATCAATATCTGTCTCCAATTCTGCCTTATTTTCTTCCTTACACATTTATCTCCAAAGAGCACTTTCCAAGAAGTGTTTTGTAGGTAACTCTTTAAGTCTATTTCAAGGAAACTCTAACTTATACTTAAGGAAACAGAAAAAAATATTATAAAGACAATGTCAAAAAATTGATTTAAAAAACTGTATAGAAGAGATATAAATAAATGGAAAAGTATTTCATGTTCAAAGATTGAAAAGTTCAATATTAAAATGTCAATTCTTTCCAACTTGATGTATATATTCAGTATAACCCCAATCAAAATCCTAGTAAAGTATTTTGTTGATAATAATAAAATGACTATAAAGTTTATATGGCAAGGTAATTTTGGAGAAACTGGCGTGCCCTTTAGTAAATAAGTTCATATTTTTTTTACTCAGGGAAACATTGTATGATATAGCTTTGAATGTTAATTTTCTTCCCTCTTTCAAGAATTCCAAAAGCATGAACTTTTTATCTTCTTTCCTATCTTCCACATTCAGCATGTTCTGTATAACAATTTAAATGGTGTTTGGTTTTTTTTTTTAAGATTTTATTTACTTATTTGAGAGAGTGAGTAAGAGAGAGTGCATAGGCAGGAGGAGGAGCACAAGGAGAGGGAGAAGCAGACTCCCCCGAGGATTCTGGGCTGGATCCCAGGACCCTGAAATCATGACCTGAGCTGAAAATAGATGCTTAACTAACTGAGCCACACAGGTACTCCACAATTTAAGGGTTTTCATTTCACAATTTCTTTTTGTGGGACTTGTTTATTTCCATTCCTTATGTCTCTGTTCGTGTTTTCAGTCAGATTTTAAATTTAATTTTTATTACTTTTAATATTGTTTTCTGACTAGAGGTTTTGTTTTTATTTCCATTTATTTCCTGAGCTCTTCTTTTGTTATCTTTTAACTTCTAACAACATTGTTTCTTGATTTATTTTATTTTGAGGTTTTTTTCTGGGGGGAGAGGGGAGGCATATTATTCTTCTATTACTGTTGTAACACACCACCACACCCTAAAACAAAAGAAATCTATTCCTTCATAACTCTGGAGGCTAGAAGTTTTTTTGGTAGCACCATACTGGCTCTGTTGCTTTATAGGGAGAATGCTTCCTTGATGCTTCAGTCTCTGGTGACTACTGGCCTGCCTTGGCTTCTTTTGCATCACAATTTCATCTCTGAAATCTCTGCCTCCATCTTCACACCACCTAATTAATTCTCTCTGTGTTTCAATATTCCTTCTGCCTCTCTCTTATGAGGACACTTCTGATTGCATGTAGGACCCACCTTGGCAACTAAGGATAAGTTCTTTCTCTCAAGATCCTTAACTTAATCACATATTTTGCTAAGTAAGTTCATAATCACAGTTTCCAAAAGTTGGAACGTGGACACTTCTTTTGGGGAGGCACTATTCATCCCACTACAAATATTTATGTTGTCAACTCATGAAGCTTAATGATGGGTTGAGATGCAAGAAAGACCACAAAGGAACAAATGAAAAAAAAAATCAGCTAGTGACCAGTGAGATGATTAAAGCAAAATTATGTTACAGAGAGTCATTAAGTAACTATTGTATATTCATTGTTCTAGAAGGGCCTCTCTGAGTTAGTAATCTAAATGATAAGAAAGTATCACAAGTTCAAATAATGAGCAGATGAGCATACAGGCAAAGGGAATATCTAGGATAAAGGCTCTAAAGGTGGAACAGGTTAGCCATATTAAAATAATAGAACAAAACCCTATAGCTAGACCATAGTAGCTGAAATAAAGGAGATATGCTTGAAGATGAAGACATGGACCAAATCATATAGGACTTCCTTGTTTTATTGTTCATTTTTTTCTTTTTCTTTTTTTTAATGTCAATTTCAGTATAATGAACATACAGTGTTGAATTAGCTTCAGGTGTACAATATAGTAATTCAACAATTCTATACTTTACTCAGTGCACATCATGATAAATGTACTCTTAATCCCTTTCACCTATTTCACCCATTCCCACACCCACCTCCTCTCTGGTAAGCACCAACTTGTTCTCTATATTTAAGAGTCTTGTTTTCTTTTTGTTCACCTCTTTTTTTCCCTTGTTCATTTGTTTTGTTTCTTAAATTCCACATATGCATGTAACCATATGGTATTTGTCTTTCTCTAACTGACTTATTTCACTTAGCATTATACTCCCTACATCTATCCTTGTCACTGCAGATGGAAAGATTTCATTCTTTTTTTTATGGATGAGCAATATTCCATCATATACATGTATAACACTTCTTCTTTATTCATTCCTCTATCAGTGGATACTTGGATTGATTCCATAATTTGGCTATTATAAGTAATGCTGCAATAAACATAAGTGTACATTTATCTTTTCAAATTAGTATCTTTATATTCTTTGGGTAAATACCCAGTAGTGGAATTAGATCTTATAGTAATTTGTTACTTATAGTAATTAGATCTTATTGTAACTCTATTTTTAATATTTTGAGGAAGCTCCATACTGTTTTCCAGAGTGGCTGCATAAGTTTGCATCCCACCAACAGTGCACAAAGCTTCTTTTTTCTCCACATCTTTGTCAACACTTGTGGTTTCTTCCGTTTTTGATTTTAGCCATTCTGACAGGTGTGTGGTATCTCATTGTGGTTTTGATCCACATTTCCCTGATGCTGAGTGCACTTGTCTGTTGACCATCTGTATGTTTCCTTTGGAAAAATGTCTGTTCATGTCTATTTCTCATTTTTAATTTCCTTTTTTTTTTAGTGCTATGTTAGTTCTTTACACATTTTGGATACTAACACTTTATCAAATATGTCATTTGCAATTATCTTCTTCCATTCAGTAAATTGTATTTTAATTTGTTGATTATTTCCTTTGTTGTGCAGAAGCTCTTTATTTTGATGAACACCCAATAGTTTAATTTTGCTTTTTTTGAGAATGTTTGGTGATAGAATTTGAATGCCAAGATCAGGAATCTTAGTGTAGTAAAGAACAGAGAGTTGCTGAAGTTTAGGGAGCTAGAGCAGAAAAATTGAATATATATATATATATATATTTGAAAAATAAAAAATCTACCAGAGGCTGTTGTGTGTGTTTTAGGTAAAGAAGAAAACTCAAAGGCAGTGAAGCATCAGGATTATTAAAATAGTCTATGAAAACAGAATGCAGACTTGAATTAAAGAAGCAGTGGTAGGAATAAAAAGAAAAGGGTAAATAGAAAGAGGTATCTTCAGATCTACAAAACCAGATGACTAAAAGATGAAAAAGGGGGACTACAAGATACCTCAAATGTTTAATGTTTTGTTGTTTGGAGGAATGATAATGTAATTAATAAAAATAATAATCAGAAAACTATAGCATGCATTTCTATATATTGGTTTTATACCTTCATATAATCGTGCTTCTGTTTTTTTCTCTAGCTGTATTTATATTCCTCCCCTCCTTAGCATGCTCCAAATATACAGCAAACATGTTCAGTTTTGCTTCATGACCTTTGCGTGTACTATTTCCCCTGCACGATCTCTTTTTCCTAATCAACCCAAAGCCCCATCTTATCTATATTATTCTGATTATTTTTTAAAAGATTTTTTTTACTTATTTGACAGAGAAAGAGTGGGGGAAAAAACCAGCAGGGGCAGTGGCACCTAGAGGGAGAGAAAGAAGCAGGTACCCACTGAGCAGAGAGCCCCATGCAGGGCTTGATCCCAGGACCCCGGGATTATGATCTGACATGGAGGCAAGTGTTTAATCGCCTGAGCCACCCAGGTGCCCCAACTCTGATTATTTTTATGACCTTGGATAAATGTAACTTTCTTGAGAAAGTCATCTCTGACTCCTTAATCCAGTCAATAAATATTTGTTGCATGACATCTATGCTAGGCACTGTCCTGAAAGACTTAGAGAAGAGTCCTTGAAAGAGAGATAACAGCAGTTGCAAAAGCTTTTGATGGAGAAGAGTGCTTGGCATGCTGGAGAAATAGCAAGGACTAAGGAAAAGGGAATAAGGTAGGTGATGATGCCATAGGGATGATGGAGCAAGGAAGCTTGTTTATGGTCTTATAGATCAGTAGGAGTGTTTTAGATTTGCTAATGATAAGGTGAGAAGTCTCTGAAGGATTTTGAGCAGAGGACTAAATTTTTCTGACTTACATTTAAAAGTGGAGAACTACTTAGCTCTGGACATATGGGAATGAGGTCAGAAACAGGGTAGATTAATTAAGAGGCAGTCTCAGTTTTTCAAGTAAAATATAACAACGGCTTGGAGTTAGTAGGTTGGGGTTACATTTTGAATATATTTTCAAACAAAACTAACATGATCTTCTGATGGATTACAATGGGGAGTAAAAGAGAAGTAAAAAAAAGAGATTCAAAGTTTTTGTCTTGAGAAACAAGAATGAGGAGCTCTTTTGCTGAGATGGAGAAGAATGTGGGAGAAGCAAGCTGTATAGGAAAAGAAGTTCAGTTTTGAGAATGTTATATGCATGATCTTTCTTAGACATCCAAGCATGAATCCTGAGTAGGCAGTTAGATAAACAAATCTGGAGTTCAGAGTAGAGTTCTTCCTGAAAATATAAATGTATGAACCTCATGACAGTATGAGGGCTGTTAAGTTCTTGTCTCTCACTTGAAATTCAAGCTTCTAACCTCTCTGTTATTCTATAGCTGGGACTCCATAGACTTCATTCCACCTTTGACAGCTGAATCTCTGATAATTTCTATAAATAACTGAGTTCATCCTCGTACATCTGAGTATGATATTCCCCACAAGTTACAGGTGTGTGGGAAATTTTCAAGAGCTAAATTATGCTTTCCATATTTATGTCACTGCCAGTTTCTGGTTCAACACATTTTCACCTCTACCACCTGGTGCCTGTGATCAGTGTGTATCACCCACCACCCCAGTGTGCTCAGGGAATCAGACCTCTGTGCTCTCCCATTTGCTTAAGGAAATTATGAGTATCCTGAGCCTTTTGGCAGTCCTTGTTCCCTCCCTGATGCTAGTCAGGACGTGGACTTGACTCTGTTCTGGTCCAGAGAACTGCATATGAGTTCTGCCTGTGGCCTTAAGGGAAGGACTTGCTTTTTTAGGGATGTAGTTATTTCCATATGATGCTGTTGATGAATTTTTCTGCTTTCCAATTCAACAAACACTGCCTGCCTCACAGTGCACTGGTTTGTGCAATAATAAAGGCCTTTTGGGGGTAGCCTGGGTGACTCAGTCCTTAAGCGTCTGCCTTCATCTCAGGTTATGATCCCAGGGGCCGGGATCGAGCCCCACATCGGGCTCCCTGCTCAGTGGGGAGCTTACTTCTCCCTCTCCTACTCCCCCTGCTTGTGTTCTCTGTTCCCTCTCTCACTGTGTATGTCTCTGTCAAATAAATAAAAATCTTTAAAAAAAAGTCTTCTTTGTTTAAGCCACCATTTAAAAAGAAAGAGGGAAAGAAAGAAAAGAAAGGCAGAAAGAAGAAAGAAAGAAAGAAAGAAAGAAAGAAAGAAAAAAAGAAGGAAAGAAAAGAAGGGAAAGGAAAAGAAAAGAAAAGGAAAGGGGAAAAAAAAAGGTGCTAGAGGGTCACCGCAAGGTAGGAGGATGGAAAATTGACATGTACTTTTCTAATTTGTCTGATGTTTCTGTCACCACCCCTCCCTCTAAAACCAGCAATTGCTCTTCACCCCAAAAGCATTAGTTTATTTCAGGAGCAATTAGTTCCAGACTCTACTTTCCCTCTTCACTCACAGAAATATCTTCATTACACCTCTTTAGAGGCTAAAACACCAAAAATAAAGCATTGCCCTCCTCCTGCCAGAAGCCCAAGTCCCAGCACCACAGGTCCAAGCCTCAGGCCTACTGAGGTCTATCTTTCCACTTTTGTATCTATACATCTAGCAGACTGCCTGCTACAGAGCATGAAATAAATCAATGAATGAATGAGGAATGGATGTGAAATCTACATTAAATACCATGTATCTTACTTAGCTAAATACCAAGCATTCTAGAAATGATAGAAAGAGCTATTAAAATCATATGTTCTTTTTTTTTTCTTTTCTAGTCTCACCAAATGATCCCATGTACTTACTTACATGTAAGCAATTGCTCAAGGCAGAAACTTGAGAGTCAGTTTTAATTCTTTACTTTCCCTCACATCTCACAACCAGTCCATTTGCAGATTTTGCAGATTCAGCTCACAGATAAATATCAAATCAGTCAGCTTATCAGACCATTTCAGACCATTGTCACCACACTATTGACTCTAGTTTGGGATGACATAAATTAATGCGTTAGTGGTCTCTTTGCTTCCATTCTGGCCTCCATTCTGACTGTTGATTTTTCACTGTGGTTTTGCATCTTGTCACCCCTCTTCAATGTCTCCCCACACATGCTTTTCTTACTTCTTGGAACAGTGTTTTCCTTCCCGTCTCAGGATATTTTCATAAGCTGTTCTCCCTCTTCTGTTCTCATATCACCCTGTGTCACTAACTGTGTGCTTCATATCTTAGGTCATTTTCTCTTTAGATTATTTCATTCTCTGGTCAAGCACTGCTGTTAAATTCTCTTATATCATTATTACTCTTCTTCAGAGCATCTACTTCAATTTAAATTCATTAGTTTTGTAATTATATGTCTATCATCATACTATGCCTTTCCACCCTCCTTTCTAACATCAGAATAAAATTAGTGTGCACTAATTAAGTTTTGGTGAGAAGTTAATATAATACATGTACATCACTTAAGATCACGCCTCATTCATTGTAAACACTCAATAATGTTGGCTCTCATTATTACTAGGCCTTAAATTCTTGAGAGATTTAAGTAACTTAAGGAACTTGTGAATTTGGGACAGGGGACAAATTTAGTCCATGGCATTCTGGCACTGGCCCCTAAAATTCATGCCCTTCTTACATGCAAAATGCACTCAATTGTCCCATCTCAAGAGTCCTAAGTTTTAACTCATTCCAAAATCAACTCTACAGTTTAAAGTCTAATTTCTCACTTGAATATCACCTAAATCAGATATGGCTCCTCAAAGAAATGCCCACACTTCTCTCTGCAAGAGTCCTGTGTATATAGTTCCTCTATATGAAGGTCCTGCCCTTTGAAACTTAAGTGGTAGCATCTTACCTCCCAACACACACACCTGCCACCCCCACTCACATCCCTTGAGCTTGGGACCTATGGTGGGAGAAGCAGCCCTAATAACCTCTGTCTCACCTTTGGAGTACACTTTCCTTTTCTTGAAGAATAGTACATGTTCACAGTCTTCATTCCATTCTGTTTTCTCTGTTTCCTTTAGTCCCCACTGGTAGTGTTCTTGCTAGTATAATCCCATCTCTATTCCAGGCTTCTGTGGATATGGCTGAGAAGGTCCATAGTTTATGCCCACCCTAATCTCTGGATCAAATGTTTCATACTCGCTCTCTCAGTGTTCTCTGATGAACATGCTTTCTCATTTTTTGCAATTTGAACAGGCTGAGAATTTTCCATATCTTTAAATTCTGGGTTTTTTGTTTAACAATTCCTTTTTCAATCAACCTCTCTTTTAGCATTTTACTATAAGCAGTTAGGAGGAACCAGGCTGTTCTTTCAATACTACTAAAAATTTACTTGTCTAAGTATCTAATTTCATCACTCAAAAGTTCTTCCTTCCACAAAATACTAGAACACAGTCCAGCCAAATCTTTTCCCTTTTCTCCAGTTTTCAATAACATGCTTCTCATATGTATCTGAGACAGAGAATGGCCATATTTCTAGCATGTGCTTCAAAATTCTTCTATTTTCCACCCATTACCCAATTGCAAAGCCGTTTCCACAGGCTTAGGTACTTGTCACAGCATCACATGACCTCCACTTTTTCAGTACCAAAATTTGTCTTAGCTTGAGCTATGATAACAAAATATCATAGATGGGGTGATTTAAACAATAAAAATTTATCTCTTACAGTTCTGCAGCTTGAAAGTCCAAGACCAAGATGCCAACTGGGTTAGTGTCTGGTGATCACTCTCTCCTTGGGTTGCAAATGGCCACCTTCTCACTGCCCTCACATGGATTTTCTTTGCTGTGTGGGGAGAAAAAAGGAGAAAGCAAACTCTCTGGTGTTTCTTCTTATAAGGGCACTAATCCCTTCATGAAGGTGCCGCCCTCAGGACTTCGTACAAACCTAATTACCATCTATACACCTCATCTCCAAATACCATCACACGGTAGGTCAGGGCCCCAATATACAAATTTTAGGGGAACACAATTCAGTCCAGAGCAAGTCTGACTTATTCAAGATGATATTTCAGCATCTAGCAAGGGGCTAGAACATTTTAGTAATAAATATGTGTTGAAAGAACATATGTACAATGAGTAAGTAAATTAACGAATTGCTACTGCTATTGGAGAGAAAGAGAAAAAAGGAAAGGCTCAGGGTGGAAAGCTGAGGAACACTTATGATAAGAGAAAAATAAAAAGAAAAAAAAGCCAGAGAAAAGAAAGGTCAGGAAGGGAAAAAGGAAGACCATGAAATGTCTTGGAAAACAAGACATAGAGAGACTTAAATAAGGATCACTCAACTGTGTTATAACACAAATAGACTGACATTAGCATTTCTCACTAATTCTTATAAAAATGGTATCAATTCAGATTAGCGAAAGGCCAGGGGTTTGATGCTCAAAATAAATTATCTTAGAAATAAGGTTATTAGTGAACAATGATTTTAATTAAAATGGAAAACAAATCATAACATAAGTAATATATTTTGTCAGAATACTAAAACCCACTGACATCAAAGGCATTACCATTATTATATAAGCACGTGCTTTCTTAACTATTTTTCTGCTTGTGAGAGAGAAATTTTTACTTTTATAAGGCTAAACTCCAAAGTGCCACATAGAACTAGGTAAACAAGATAGGATAAACTGATTTATAACTTGTTTTGGTTAATTTAATAATATATCGGTATTTCTATGTTATCACCTAATTTTTCACACCATTTTCAATAACTGCATCATATTGCATCTTAAATATGAAATAAATATTATTAGCTATTCCTGTTAAACAGATACTTTGAATGAATTGCAATTATAAACCTGAGTCTAATATGATAAAGATTTATAAATATGATTATATTCTTGGATTTTTTTTTTTTTTTTTTTTTTTTTTTTTGAGAAAGAGAAGTAAAGAGTGGGGATAGGAGCAGAGGGAGAGAGTCTTCCAGCATGGAACCTGGAACCCACTTGATCTCATGACCTGAGATCATGACCTGAGCCAAAATCAGGAGTCCGATGCTTAACTGACTCAGCCATCCAGCTACCCATATTCTTAGAATTTTTTAAAAGTTCAGTGGTTGGGTCAATAAGGAAACATATTTTTAAAGTGCTTGACTTAACTTCTTCAAGCAGTAATAAAGAATACTAGTATTCCTACATCTTCATCAACATGGGTTTTATCATTCTTTTTATTCTTTTTTTATGTTACAAGCAAAATTTGTCATTGTGTGATTTCAATTTTCATTTACATAAGCAATGATGAGTTAATATTAAACAACATTAGAATGACAATATACATGCATTTAGGATTCATTGGGTGGAGAAGAGCAAATATATTCATTGAATCATGTACTCATTAATTATTTACCAAACTTCTCCTATGCTCCAAGTTCTGTTTTAGCTATAGAGATAGGTAAACAAAACTGACCAAAGTCCTTGCTGTCAGGAAACTTATATTGCAGTGGATGAAAAAAGATAATAGAAAAAGTAGTTAAGTTCAAAAGTCAACAACATTAAGGAGAAAAGTAAAACAGAAAAGAAGACATAGATAATTTGAGAGGCCAGTTTTAACTTATGGATTCAGAGGTGACCTCACTAAGGTGATGTTATTTACATAAAGATACAAAGGAGGTGAGAAATGTGACTTTTTTTTTCCCAATTTATTTATTTTCAGAAAAACATTATTCATTATTTTTTCACCACACCCAGTGCTCCATGCAAGCCGTGCCCTCTATAATACCCACCACCTGGTACCCCAACCTCCCACCCCCCCGCCACTTCAAACCCCTCAGATTGTTTTTCAGAGTCCATAGTCTCTCATGGTTCACCTCCCCTTCCAATTTACCCAAATTCCCTACTCCTCTCTAACGCCCCTTGTCCTCCATGCTATTTGTTATGCTCCACAAATAAGTGAAACCATATGATAATTGACTCTCTCTGCTTGACTTATTTCACTCAGCATAATCTCTTCCAGTTCTGTCCATGTTGCTACAAAAGTTGGGTATTCATCCTTTCTGATGGAGGCATAATACTCCATAGTGTATATGGACCACATCTTCCTTATCCATTGACTTTAATTGTAAGACGAGGAAGAGTGTTGCAGGCAGAGGGAATGAGAATTGCCAAGAGCAGGAGGGAGGTCTGCCATCCTGTGGCTTCATTTCTAATGTTCTAGAACCAGTAGTGAGACCGCTGTGGATGAGGCAGAGAGAGTGAAGTGAGCAGTGGAACACAATGTCAGGAAGGTTTCAAGAGTCTAAATCAGACCATAGTCTTTCAGACTATTCTAGGAACTTTGACTTCTTTTTTTTTTTTTAATTTATTTTTTATTTATTTTCAAAATAACAGTATTCATTATTTTTACACCACACCCAGTGCTCCATGAAATCCGTGCCCTCTCTAATACCACCACCTGGTACCCCAATCTCCCACCCCCAGCCCCTTCAAAACCCTCAGATTGTTTTTCAGAGTCCATAGTCTCTCATGGTTCACCTCCCCTTCCAATTTCTGCACCCTTCTCCTCTCTATCTCCCCATGTCCTCCATGCTATTTGTTATGCTCCACAAATAAGTGAAACCATATGATAATTGACTCTTTCTGTTTGACTTATTTCACTCAGCATAATCTCTTCCAGTCCCATCCATGTTGCTACAAAAGTTGGGTATTCATCCTTTCTGTTGGAGGCATAATACTCCATAGTGTATATGGACCACATCTTCCTGATCCATTCATCCGTTGAAGGGCATCTTGGTTCTTTCCACAGTTTGGTGACCATGGCCATTGCTGCTATAAACATTGGGGTACAGATGGCCCTTCTTTTCACTACATCTGTGTCTTTGGGGTAAATACCCAGGAGTGCAATTGCAGGGTCATAGGGAAGTTCTATTTTTAATTTCTTAAGGAATCTCCACACTGTTCTCCAAAGAGGCTGCACCAACTTGCATTCCCACCAACAGTGCAAGAGGGTTCCCCTTTCTCCACATCCCCTCCAACACATGTTGTTTCCTGTCTTGCTAATTTTGGCCATTCTAACTGGTGTAAGGTGATATCTCAATGTGGTTTTAATTTGAATCTCCCTGAGAGCTAGAGACGATGAACATTTTTTCATGTGTCTGATAGCCATTTGTATGTCTTCATTGGAGAAGTGTCTGTTCATATCTTCTGCCCATTTTTTGATATGATTGTCTGTTTTGTGTGTGTTGAGTTTGAGGATTTCTTTATAGATCCTGGATATCAACCTTTTGTCTGTACTGTCATTTGCAAATATCTTCTCCCATTTCGTGGGTTGCCTCTTTGTTTTCTTGACTGTTTCCTTTGCTGTGCAGAAGCTTTGATTCTGGCTGCTCCGTGGCTGAACTGGGGGAACCAGAATGGGAGGTGAGAATCCAGTAAGGGGACTGTTGCAATGATCCCCATGAGGGATCATGGTGGCAAGAGGTGGCAAGTAGGAGAAAAACTCTTGGGTATATTTTGAAAGGATTTTCTGGAGGATTTGCTATGTGTTGTAAGAGAATACAAAGGCAACTTCAGAATTTCTAGATTGAACAGAAAGATACCTTTAACTGAGATGAGGAAGACTGAGGGAGAGGCAGGTTTGGTGGAGGGGAAAGATCAGGAATTTGCTTTTGGAGACATTATGTGTGAAATGCCTGCTAGACACTCAAGTTAAGATGTGAAGAGGCAGTTGTATATACAAGTGGATAGTTAGACAAATTCAGGGTGGAGATATAAATTTGGGGGTCAGAAGTTTGAACAGTAAACCTAAAATGAATTTTAAAATGAAAAAGTGAGAGATACATAAACTTTCAAGACCTGCAAATAGTTTTTCAGTTTTAGACTAGAAAACAGCAATTCTACAGGTAATCACAACATGAAAAAATGCTATAGAATTTTTTATTCACATTAACATATTTTTAACATTATTATAAATAGAGGATTCTGTAATTGTTTAAAAAATAATAATTATATCTAGATACATAGAAATGTTCAAAGTAGTGCTTGAAAACATAATTCCATAAGATATTATATGGGCATTCATATCAAGAAAATACCTAGGATTAATGAAACTTGGTTAAATAGGGAGTGAAAGTAATTCATAATTATAATACAGTGTACACAAGTTTCTGAGAATGCTTTTGAAAATTATTTAGCAATCATGGGGCGCCTGGGTGGCTCAGTGGGTTAAAGCCTCTGCCTTCGGCTCAGGTCATGATCCCAGAGTCCTGGGATCGAGCCCCGCATCAGACTCTCTGCTCGGCAGGGAGCCTGCTTCCACCTCTCTCTCTGCCTGCCTCTGCCTACTTGTGATCTCTCTCTCTCTGTCAAATAAATTAAAAAATATTTAAAAAAAAAGAAAATTATTTAGCAATCAGATTAAAACCCTTAAAATATCATCTCTCTTATAAATTAAGTCTGCTAACTGAGAAATTTAGAGTACTATGTAGTAATTAAAATGATGATTTAGATCTAAATGTGTTAACACTCAAGGATCACCAATGAATGTCTGGTAATTTTTTTTAAGTTTGTTTATTTTTAGTAATCTCTACACCCAATGCGGGCTTCAAACCCATGATCCCGAGATCAAGAGTGACACTGTCTTCTGACTGAGCCAGCCAGGTGTCCTGGTTTATTTTTTTATTATTTTTTTAAAGATTTTATTTATTTATTTGACAGACAGAGATCACAAGTCGGCAGAAAGGCAGGCAGAGAGAGAGGGAAGCAGGCTCCCTGCCAAGCAGAAAGCCTGATGTGGGGCTCCATCCCAGGACCCTGAGATCATGACCTGAGCCGAAGGCAAAGTATTTAACCCACTGAGCCACCTAGGCACCCCACCCCTGGTTTATTTTTATAAGAACATATGTTCACATATAATATGTATAATAAAATAAATGAATGATTTCATTTTTGTTTAAGAATACCTGTAGTAATGATAAACAATCTTACTACATTATTAGTTTTTAAGGTATAATTTCAAACATATAATTTAATATGTACATAAAAGTGGAAATATTAACGATATCTGTCTTTGAGTAGTATGATCATAAGAGCTTTCTATCTACCTATTTTCCTAAATTTTGCACCTCTGTGGTATTAGAATAATGCATACATTAAAGTGTTCTCTTTATTGAAATGTATAATAAATAAACATAATGAATGTTAATTAATTAAATGCATCCTCCCAGAGCTATGACAAAGTCTGATTTTCTGTATTTTAAGAATAATATTAAGCTGAATTTTTTTAAAAAGATGTATTTTTAAATTTCCTGGCAGAAATTCATCATAATAACTCAGGTATTCTGATTAAAGAGTAGGATTTCACAATCAATGGCATTTGCTTAGGATAAAAAAATTCCACATTAAAAAGTAAAGTTCTGTGTATCATCTCAAGAGTTTTATTATGTGATGCAATCGAATATAAATGTAAAATGAAAAACTATTTATTAAATTAAAATATTCATTCTTGATTTTAAAACAACATCAAAGAGAAGAATATTTGCTAATAGTAAATTACTATTTCTGTGTATCAGGCATTCAAAATTATAGTGAAAATGGTGAAATGTTATAGACACTCCTAGTAAAATGCTTAAGAAAAAAACCCACAATATTAACTCTGATTATTCATCATTATTTTCCTGAAAGTTCTCACCAAAAAAATAAGACTGGAAATAAAACAAAATAGTACACCTTTTTAAAGGCTGGGGAAAAAAAGTCCTTCTAAGCCACATAATTGCAGGACTACAAAGCACAAGAAAATCAGCTTATACACTATTGGAATAGGATGGTTTAATAAATGTATTAAATATAGCAATGTATGAAAAATTAATAACATCGTTATATGTACTGCAATAACCATTTGGAAAACAAAAGAAGAGATCCCATTCACAATATCAGCATAGCTGTGAGACACCTGGCAATAACCTGCTCACATACTCTGACAGTACTTTATGAAGAAAAGTATAAAAGTACGGGTGTAGAAAAAAAAAAAGAAGACACAATAAATTGAAAGGCCTACGTGCTCCTAAATAGAAGGAATGACTATTGCAAAGATGTCAGCTCTTTCCAAATTAATTTATAGATTTAGCAGTAGTTGGAAAAACAGTATTCTGAAACTCATGTGGAAATAAAAATGTTTGAGAATAGCTGAAAACATTTTTGAAGAAAAATAGATTGATATTAAAAAACCGATTCTATAATAAAATTAAAGCTTATTATAAACAAAACAATTATATCAGTGTTCTTCTCTATATTAAAGATACTGGTGAATAAAGTTGAGTGAACACCTAATTTTTTTTTTTTTTAAGTAACGTGAGTGTCATGGGTAAAACTGTACTACACTTCCCACCCCCCAAAAGGTATGTTGAAGTATTAACCCCTAACACCTCAAAATGGGACCTTGTTTTGAAATAATATCTTCATAGAATAATTGAATTAAAATTAGGTCATTAGGGTGAGTCCTATTCCAATAAGTAAATATTAACTAAGTAAAAATTTATGTGCTGACCTAGGCATAAAGGGAAGGAAGATAATGTGAAGACAGGGATAGCACCGTGTGTAGACTGGCTTGGATTGGAAGATTGAAGCAAAGTGTCCATGAGCCAAGAGACACCAGAGTGCAGGCATAACATCAAAAACCAGGAAAAGTATGGATTCCTTTCTCACATTGAGGTCCTTAATCCATTTTGAATCTATTTTTGTGTGTGGTGTAAGGAAATGGTCCAATTTCATTTTTCTGCACGTGGCTGTCCAATTTTCCCAACACCATTTATTGAAGAGGCTGTCTTTTTTCCATTGGACATTCTTTCCTGCTTTGTCGAAGATTAGTTGACCATAGAGTTGAGGGTCTATTTCTGGGCTCTCTATTCTGTTCCATTGGTCTATGTGTCTGTTTTTGTGCCAGTACCATGCTGTCTTGATGATGACAGCTTTGTAATAAAGCTTGAAGTCCGGAATTGTGATGCCACCAACTTTGGCTTTGTTTTTCAATATCCCTTTGGCTATTCGAGGTCTTTTCTGGTTCCATATAAATTTTAAAATTATTTGTTCCATTTCTTTGAAAAAGATGGATGGTACTTTGATAGGAATTGCATTAAATGTGTAGATTGCTTTAGGTAGCATAGACATTTTCACAATATTTATTCTTCCAATCCAGGAGCATGGAACATTTTTCCATTTCTTTGTGTCTTCCTCAATTTCTTTCATGAGTACTTTATAGTTTTCTGAGTATAGATTCTTAGCCTCTTTGGTTAGGTTTATTCCTAGGTATCTTATGGTTTGGGGTGCAATTGTAAATGGGATTGACTCCTTAATTTCTCTTTCTTCTGTCTTGTTGTTGGTGTAGAGAAATGCAACTGATTTCTGTGCATTGATCTTATATCCTGACACTTTACTGAATTCCTGTACAAGTTCTAGCAGTTTTGGAGTGGAGTCTTTTGGGTTTTCCACATACAGTATCATATCATCTGTGAAGAGTGATAATTTGACTTCTTCTTTGCCGATTTGGATGCCTTTAATTTCCTTTTGTTGTCTGATTGCTGAGGCTAAGACTTCTAGTACTATGTTGAATAGCAGTGGTGATAATGGACATCCCTGCCGTGTTCCTGACCTTAGTGGAAAAGCTTTCAGTTTTTCTCCATTGAGAATGATATTTGCAGTGGGTTTTTCATAGATGGCTTTGATGATATTGAGGTATGTGCCCTCTATCCCTACACTTTGAAGGGTTTTGATCAGGAAGGGATGCTGTACTTTGTCAAATGCTTTTTCAGCATCTATTGAGAGTATCATATGGTTCTTGTTCTTTCTTTTATTGATGTGTTGTATCACATTGACTGATTTGCGGATGTTGAACCAACCTTGCAGCCCTGGAATAAATCCCACTTGGTCGTGGTGAATAATCCTTTTAATGTACTGTTGAATCCTATTGGCTAGTATTTTGGTGAGAATTTTTGCATCTGTGTTCATCAAGGATATTGGTCTATAGGAGAACACAGGCAGCAACCTCTTCGACCTCAGCCGCAGCAACATCTTCCTAGGAACATCGCCAAAGGCAAGGGAAGCAAGGGCAAAAATGAACTTTTGGGATTTCATCAAAATCAAAAGCTTTTGCACAGCAAAGGAAACAGTTAACAAAACCAAAAGACAACTGACAGAATGGGAGAAGATATTTGCAAACGACATATCAGATAAAGGACTAGTGTCCAAAATCTATAAAGAACTTAACAAACTCAACACCCAAAGAACAAATAATCCAATCAAGAAATGGGCAGAGGACATGAACAGACGTTTCTGCCAAGAAGACATCCAGATGGCCAACAGACACATGAAAAAGTGCTCCATATCACTCGGCATCAGGGAAATACAAATGAAAACCACAATGAGATATCACCTCACACCAGTCAGAATGGCTAAAATCAACAAGTCAGGAAATGACAGATGCTGGCGAGGATGCGGAGAAAGGGGAACCCTCCTACACTGTTGGTGGGAATGCAAGCTGGTGCAACCACTCTGGAAAACAGCATGGAGATTCCTCAAAATGTTGAAAATAGAACTGCCCTATGACCCAGCAATTGCACTACTGGGAATTTACCCTAAAGATACAAACGTAGTGATCCAAAAGGGCACGTGCACCCGAATGTTTATAGCAGCAATGTCCACAATAGCCAAACTATGGAAGAACCTAGATATCCATCAACAGATGAATGGATCAAGAAGATGTGGTATATATACACAATGGAATACTATGCAGCCATCAAAAGAAACGAAATCTTGCCATTTGCGACAACATGGATGGAACTAGAGCGTATCATGCTTAGCGAAATAAGTCAAGCAGAGAAAGACAAATATCATATGATCTCCCTGATATGAGGGAGTGGTGATGCAACATGGGGGCTTAAGTGGGTAGGAGAAGAATCCATGAAACAAGATGGGATAGGGAGGGAGACAAACCATAAGTGACTCTTAATCTCACGAAACAAACTGTGGGTTGCTGGGGGGAGGGGGGTTGGGAGAAGGGGGGAAGGTTATGGACATTGGGGAGGGTATGTGCTTTTGGGTAAATTGGAAGGGGAGATGAACCATGAGAGACTATGGACTCTGAAAAACAGTCTGAGGGGTTTGAAGTGGCGGGGGGGTGGGAGGTTGGGGTACCAGGTGGTGGGTATTATAGAGGGCACAGCTTGCATGGAGCACTGGGTGTGGTGAAAAAATAATGAATACTGTTTTTCTGAAAATAAATAAATTGGAAAAAAAAAAAAAAAACATGAACCTGGAAAGCCCAAAAAAAAAAAAAAAAAAAAAACTTAAGGGAAAACTATGGTTCTTAGTTTATAACTTTAATAAAGTGAATATTAATTCTAAAAAAAAAAAAAAACAGGAAAAGGAAAGGAATGATTCTACCTTACAGTTTTCAAAAGAAGCATGGCTCTGCCAACAGCGTGATTTTGAACTTACAGGCTTCAGAATGGTGACACAATAAATTTCTGTTCTTTTAAGCCACTCATTTTGTGGTACTTTGTAGGGTAGACTTAAAAAACTAATGTAATTAGTATAGAGTATAATTTTATATTATATAAGAATGACATCAAATGTTGGGAAGGAAAAGAAAGATTACCCATAAACAGTGCTAGGAAAATTGGTTAGTTTCTTAGAAAAAATTACCCTGATGGATTTAAAAATAAATAGGAACACTGAAAGTATAAAATTCTAATGTAGAATAACAAATATATGATTTGGAGAACATTCTTAAAGCTTTCAATCAAAGGGAAAAGTCATAATGAAAATGTTAGGTTAAAGCATATGAAATTGCCATTTTGTGGGTCAAAAATGATCAAATGTTGGCCACTACATACACTTTAATTGAAAATATTTGATCACATTAAAAGTAAAATTCTTGTTTGTTGAAAACACCATAAACAAAAATAAAGTCTAGTAACAGGCTGGAAGTATGTTGACAATATGTCATGCTGGATAGAGTATGAATTGGGAGTCAGACCCCAAATTCCTGCTTCACCAGGACTAGAAAAGTACTTACTATATCAATTTCAGGTTTTCTTCTGTTACAATGGTGATCACTAAATAAAAGTTGCCATGTTGTTTTAGTAATTATATATAAGGAAAATGACATAAACTAAATATGAAATATTTTTAAAATATCAGACATACACTAAATTTTATTATTAATAAAGGTGAATACCTATGGAAAACATATATACATGTATATGCATGTATCATTTATATATACATATATAGCTTGTAAATAAAGCAATAATTAAAACTATAAACTTCAGGCAACTGGGTGATTCAGATGGTTAAGCGACTGCCTTCAGCTCAGGTCATGATCCTGGAGTCCCGTGTTGAGTCCCACATCAGGCTTTCTGCTCATCAGGGAGTCTGTTCCTCCCACTGGCCTCTCTCTCTCTCATTTTCTCTCTCTCTCTCAAATAAATAAATAAAATCTTTAAAAAAAAAACCTATAAACTTCAATAGATCAAACAATAAATACAGAAAAAAGAAACAGACATTTGGCATAAGAGGAAAAGAAATCATTAATACATATGAAAATATATTTGTTTCTCCATTTTTAAAAATGACATATTTTCAAATTATTATTTTTTAAAAAATTTTGTTCATTTATTTATTTACTTACTTACTTACCTACTTACTTACTTACTTGTGAGAGAGGTGGTGTGACTATGGGAGGGAGAGAGAGAATTTCAAGCAGACTCTCCACTGAGTGCAGAGCCCCACACGGGGCTTGATCCCACAACTCTAAGATCATGACCCGAATGGAAATCAAGACGTCAATATTCAATCAACTGAGCCACTCAGGCGCCTCTCAAGTTGTTACAGCTTTTTTTTTTTTTTAATTTTTTAAGATTTACTTTTTTAAAAATTTTTAAAGATTTTTTTTTTAATTTACGTATGCAACAGAGAGAAAGAGTGATTGAGCAAGCTCAAGCAGGAGATGTGGCAGTTAGAGGGAGAGGGAGAAGCAGGCTTTCTGCTGAGTGGGGAGTCCCAAGCAGGGCTCAGTCCCAGGACCAAAACCGGGATTTGATCCTCAGATCCCAGGATCAAAACCAAGCCAAAGGCAGATGCTTAACCGACTGAGCCACCTAAGCGCCACAAAGATTTATTTATTTGAGAGAGAGAGAGAGAGAGAATGAATGGAAGGGACAGAGGGAGGGAGAGAAACTCAAGCAGACTCTGCTGAGCAAGGAGCTTGACTCGGGGCACATTCATGACCCTAAGATCATGACCTGACCTGAAACCAAGTGTCAGACACTTAACTGACTAAGGTGCCCCAACTTTTTTTTTTAAGTATCTTTCTTAGATTGTAGCAAAATAACCATTTATAAGGAAAATAAAAGTATAAAAAAGTATAAATTAGTACAATTATAATTAGTAAAAAATTGGTAAAAGTATAAATTAGTACAGAATATTCAAATGGCAATTTGAAAATCTGTATAAATTGCTTACAAAATTTGCTAATGAAGGTACCAATAATTGAACAGTGAGCAAAACAAAGACTTTGTTCTCCTAGAGTTTTGTAACGTGTGTGTGTGTGTGTGTGTGTGTGTTCATGTATGTGGGGGGCGGTGAGGGAAAAACAGACAATAAGAAAATGAATATATATGGCAAGAAATATGGGAAGCTAGAGAGTGATGGAAAGAAGCTTTATTTCAATATGCTGGTCAGCGATGTCCTTTCCTATAAAGTGTATTAAAAGTGATTGAGGAAGGAAACCATACACACTAAAAAGAAGGTGCTGTGGGCAGAAGGATGGCAAAGACAAAGACCCCACAAAAGGGAATGGATGCTTGGCATGTCTGAGGAAGAGCAAAGAGGCCTGTGTGGCTAGATTGGAATGAGTGAGGGAGCAGTGGGGAGGGGGAATGAATTCCCTAGGTGGGCCAAGATTGCTTAGCTCATGGCAAGTAAGATAAAATCTACTGATGAATAATTTCCAGTCATAGGAGTAACACAATACTAAGGAAAATCTTGAAGATATAAAACCGAATGTAAAAAATAATCAAAATATATATAAAGAAAATTATTTCAATTATGTGTATATATACAGAAAAGAGCCATGAAGTAAATATGCTAAAATGTATCAGGGCTTTTGAATGGTGAAGAGAAAATGGTGTTTTTTTTTCACATGTTGCTAAATTTTCCAAAATTGTATGTAAAGAAAGCAAAATTGTTATAATTAAAAGAAAATGATTAACAAAGAAATGTACATCCATGCATAGTAAATAACTTTTATAAAGTTTAGAGGAAATTTTATCAAGTTGAATCTTTGATCATTTATCTCTCAATCCTCAACAAAAGTAATTTGTTATAGATTGCTACAGATTGTTTTCATTATTTTTTTCTCTTATACTTTTCTTATTTTCATGTATTTTTACCTTCCCTCCTGAACAACTTCCGTGCATGGTTTAATAAAGTCAGATCACAATAAATGATATAGGGCTTGAAAGTAGATTTGTATCTAGATTATACAGTGAAATTTTTAATAAAGTTATTGCTTATCAGTATAGATTCTTTGCTTTGAAGAACATATAAACTTCAAATATATATATATATATAAATATATAAACTTCAAAATATAAACTTCAACCCCAACTGATGCACAGCCTCATCACATCAGACATATTCTAATAACTACAGTTTAAGTGTTCTTTTTAGACATTGTGTGATCTACCCCAAAGAATCTAAAGATTCTTTGCTTTGAAGAATATATAAACTTCAAATATATATATATATAAATATATAAACTTCAATCCCAACTGATGCACAGCCTCATCACATCAGACATATTCTAATAACTACAATTTAAGTGTTCTTTTTAGACATTGTGTGATCTACCCTACACAATTTAATAGAGCTATTGATCAGAACCCATACAATAAAAGGAAAAAACATTCACATTTGTGTGTATCTGGGATTGAAAGTATCTTGAGGGTGGAGACCATGGCTCTGCCCTTTCTGAATACATTAGTAGAATACCATTCCTAAGCTTCAGCTCTTATATTAAAGCACTTTGGTACTGAAAATTATCTAGGACTAACTATATTCCAGGTGATTTAAATTGGCTGATTAAACAAATTTCAAGAATTTATATAAAACAAATATTAAGTATGCAACTTTGGTGTAAGCAAGGGCAAATATAATCTCTATAATCAAAGAACTTACAAGTTCTGGCTTGAATTTTAGAAAATAAAGTGGAAAATACAAAATGCAAAGAAAGTTTTCCCATTCATAATAGAATCTGCATCATACAAGCTCTATTCTGAATGTATGCCTATTATATTTCCACACAATGTTTGCATCAGAGGGGAATACATAAGCTTACTCTGAATGGAAATTGTGAATTTATTTATTCTCCATCAAGGTCATAGAATGACATGGGCACAAAGCAGGAAGAGAGAGAAAAAAAGGGAAGCAGGGGGATTCACATACATTGTATGAATAGTTCCAGGTCCCTTAAGAATGGATTTAATGTACACCTTAAACTTACACAATGTTATATGTCTGCTATATCTCAGTGAAGCTGGGGAAAAAAAACAGTGGATTCACAAGCTAAATCAAAAGTTTATTATTTTTTTTTATAATTGAAGACTTGTCTATATCCAGTTCTTACATATTTTTCCTTTCTTTTACACCAAAATTCATAAAAGGATTCAATTATTCTCTCTATAATGGTAGATGTAAGCATCCCACACAGCTCTTTTATTGTCATTATTTATATCTATACTTACTAATAGCTCCTGAAATGCTTTTCCCATATATTTTTGTGAATTCATACATAAGAACATGTCAGTACAACTCTAAAAGGCTTTGCAGACATAAAAATTTATTTGTCTTTAATCTTTAACTTTCCTTTAAATCTCCAGCGAAACTCAGTTAAAAACCTATCCTTCCATAGGAAGCCTGCTCTTGAGTCACTAATGAATCAAATTCGGAGCCCTGGAGTATGATTGCTCCCCTGCAGCTAGCAAAATGTATTACATTATCTCTAACAATATCTAATGAAGCACCGCCACTGATGACAAAAACTAGCAGAGCCCCTCTTATGAGAGTCACATTACAAAATGGAAATGCCAGCCTGGAGAAATGGCAACTCTTCTGAACCCAAAAGGACCCTTGTCAATAGTGTTCACAAGAGGAAAACAAACAAACAAACAAACAAACATGAAAACTTATGCAAACCTAACTTTCAATATCAACCAACCAACAGATCAAAGTTTATTAAGATCATGAAAAACAGCAGAGAAGAAATAACTTAGCATGTCAATGAACGACTCTGTGTCAATGAAAAGAGTCAAATGGAACGTATTCCCATTTCCTTCTCTTACACATAATAAAATGTAAAACTTTGATGAAATTGTATTTTAGAGCACAGTTTTCAAAATAGAACCATTTGCTTTCCAAAGAATGATACTGTTTGATTTCTTTGCTACAGATATTTGTTTCTTCTTGCCTCCCTAACTCATTTGCATTGGGATTTGCATTGGGAAACTTTTTTGACATTACACAGGTGTACGAGTTAGGAGACCTAGTTTTGGTTAGGCCAAAGTTAGAATTGTGTCTTCATACTATAGTAGCTCCATGGTCTTAGGTAAGTCGTTTAACTTCAATTTGCTACCTCGGATATGGGGATTAATAGTATCTACCTCATAAACTGTTGTCAGGATTTGATCAATTAATTTCAGAAAAACCCTTGTACACAGTAAATATCAAATAAATTATGGCCATTGTTATTTATTTATGATAAACTTCCTTCTGATAAACAAAATATTATTTGTATTATATATACCATTCTTCAGGAACTGGTCAGTCTTTAGTTACAGACACATACTGATCACACTGATACAATAACTGTTTCAGAAGTGGTGCTAAACAGAAAGGAAGTAATCAGAATTTCTCTCCTAGAGTTTCCATATTTCTTTTAGCCTTTTAGGTATATCAACTGCCTAGTGACTATTTTTTGGTATCCATAAACATAAACCTTACCAGTCAAATCAACAGACATTTGGGGGAAATGACCATTTACTCATTCATAAGTATAAAAACTGTATACATACAGATACACAGGATAATGCCATCATGAAGAACTATATTTTCTATCTATTTATGTACCAATTGAGAGAGGGGGAGAAAGAGAGGAAGAGGGAGAGAGGGAAAGAGACAGAGAGATACGCTAAAATACTGCCATTTTATGAGGCTACTGGAACTTTTATCCAAATCTTTGGTATAGACCATCCAGGAAAAGAAAAAATTATAATACTTTTCCATGTATGATTATAGAGGCACATATTTGAAAGACATACTGGTAATCTAAAGACATCTGATTGTAATATATGGTTACAATACATCATAATCAAGCATTGTTTATCCAAAGAATGCAAAGATGACTGAAAGGCAGAAAATATATCAGTGTAATTGGCCACAGACAAAAGTAGCAAACTCGTGATTACAGATGCAGAAAATTATTTAATATAAATGAGCACATAGGATAAAAGAGGGGGGAAAAACAGATTAGAAACATAAGAGAATTTCCCTAACCCAGAAAATTTCTAATCAAAAACTGACAGCAAATGTTTTTCTTAAAAAAGACATTTAGATATATCTCTTTTTAAAATAAAGAGCAAGACAGGATACCTACTATAACTTTTCTTGTTTAACAGAGTACTGAGGTCCTGGAAAAGAGGAGAAGACAAATAAGATATATGTTTTTAAAATGAAGACATAAACTATTATTTAAAGATGATAAAATAATCTACTTTGAAAAGCCAACATCATTAATAACATATTGGAATTAAGTTCCATATATTTCCTGGATCAAGATCAACATATAAAAATAAATACTGTTTCTCTACACAGGCAATAACAGATAGGCAACATACCCAAAAGCAAGAAATAATTTGTAATAGTAGTAAAAATAAATGAAGTGTCAGGGCGCCTGGGTGGCTCAGTGGGCTAAAGCCTCTGCCTTTGGCTAGAGTCATGATCCCAGGGTCCTGGGATCGCACCCCGCATCAGGCTCTCTGCTAGGCAGGGAGCCTGCTTCCTCCTCTCTCTCTGCCTACCTCTCTGCCTACTTGTGATCTCTGTCTGTCAAATAAATCAAATAAATCAAATAAATCTCTGTCTGTCAAATAAATAAAATCTTAAAAAAAATAAATGAAGTGCCTAAGAATTAACAAAAAATATACCAAAAATATAGAACATAATCTAAAACTCTATTTAATAATATAAAAGAACTCCCAAATTAATGAAGGGAAAAATCTATGCTCTTCTACAGGAAAATTTCAAATATTCATTATATGAACATTTCAAGTGTCACAAAATTATTACAAGAAGTCTTAATCATAAATCTGGCTGGAATCTCTTTAATGAATATATTGTTTAATTCATATGGATCTTTGGTGGAAAATATTTAATGATTTAATTACATAAAGCTAAAAATTTCTTCTTTGATGCAAAACACTATGAGCAAGTTAATAGACTGGGAAATTACTGTGAATAAATAGCTATAATGTCTAAAACTGACAAAGAAATAATATCTAAAATATATCTGAATACCTTCAAATCAACCAGAAAGAGAAATACAATTCCAGAATAAATTAGCAAAGAATCTGAATTTACATAGAGGTAGTCCAAAGCTCCAACTGGTATATGAAGAGATCTTAGAATTCATTGCTTAGAAATATAGAACTAAGATAATGAGTTATCTATCCATTTACATGCATGTGTTTGGCCTATATTTGGCAGAAACATGATGATATAAGATCTCCTTCATTCCTGTTGTTACTCTTGAGAATATTCTAATAGTTATTCACATTAAAATTACATATACTCTAAGACCTAGTCATTCAACTGTTAAAAAAATGTTTCAGTCATATCTATAAGAGGCTATATTTAAGAATATATAGTAGTAAAAAAAAATTATAAAAAAAAAAGAATATATAGTAGTTTCCCATTATCTGAGGGGACATTTTTCAAGATCCTTAGTGAATGCCCAAGACAGCAGATAGTACTGAACCTCATATAAACTACATTTTTCCCTATATATACCTATGATTAATTTTAATTTATAAATTAGGCACCGTAAGAGAATAACAACAATAACTAATAATAAAACAATCATAATATACTGTAACAAAGATTATGTGAATGTGCTCTCTCTCTGTGCCTTATAATATTTTATTGTACTGTACTCATGACTCTTATTGTGATGATGTGAGATGATCAAAATCCTACATGATGAGATGAAGTGAGGTGAATGATTTAAGCATTGTGATATAGCAACAGATTTGATATATGCCTTACAAAGTGGAGCTATCTATAATTATATTAAATAAATAATATACATTTTATACATATTAAAATAGTTCATATTTTAAAAACAATGCTTACAGAAAAGAGGAAGAAGCATTTTAAACATGCATTTTTATACTATCTATATTTTTCAATGACAATATAATATGAAGGAAAAACTATGTCAAGATACCTAAGAATGTGACTGTGAAAATGATGGTGGCATATCATGAATTAAAGACCATTGTTAGCTCAATCCTCTGTATCTGAGAGTCAGTAAGAAAGAAAAATAAATAATATTCTATTAAAAGTAAATAAATGCAATCTACAATGTAAGAAAATAATAATTATAGTAAAATATGATAAATTAGGTAATAGGTTTTAAATGTTCTACAAAAGCATAGATAGGTGAGACAACATAAGAGGGGGACTAAATAAAACTTTCTGAAGGATATAAACTTAACTGAGTTTTCAGGGTTGAGTAGGAATTCACCAAGTTAAAATGAAGGGAGAGAGCATTCAGGAGGAAGAAAAAAATTCATTTAAAGGATCAAAAATGTGAAAGAATGGTATATTTTTTAAAAGATTCATTTATTTTAGAGAGAGAGAGAGAGCAGGAGGAGGGGCAGAGGAAGAGAGAGAGATAGAATCTCAAGCAGATTCCACTCTGAACCTGTAGCCCAAAGTGGGGTTCAGTCCCAGGACCTGAGATCATGAACTAAGCCAAAGCCAAGAGTCTGACATTTAACCAACTGGGCCACCCTCGTGACCAAGAATGAAAATATTTTTAATTAGCTATGATAAATAGCACCTTTGTTACTTTTTGAATACATAATATTTTTTTTCTCAGAACATGATAAAGTAAAATTTTAATTTAGCTAGAGTTATTTTTCATTTATTGTCACAAATTTTGGCCCAATTATTTTACAAAAGACAATATGCAAATTCACATGTATTTAGCTAATTTAATTCCAAAATTCAATTTTAGTCATATTCATTGTAATATAGAAACCAAATTACCACTCCACTAATTTTTCACAATAAAAGTTGTCTTTCACACCTTGTGATACCATCTTGAATAGCAGATGTTTTCAAAGATTGAAAAGTATCACCACGTGTGAATCACCATTTTCCACTTCTTCCATTTTCTTTACAAATTCACACCATGAAACTTAGATCAGATAAATTAAAAATGCCTTGCATTTGCTTCCTTGGCATATGAATGTTCTTAATATTTCCCTACATTTGTACTTTATACTTTTTAAAAATTTTATTTATTTATTTGATAGACAGAGATCACAAGTAGGCAAAGAGGCAGGCAAAAAGAGAGAGAGGAGGAAGCAGGCTCCTCGCTGAGCAGAGAGCCCAATGTGGGGCTCGATCCCAGGACACTGGGATCATGACCTGAGCCAAAGGCAGAGGCTTAACCCACTGAGCCACCCAGGCGCCCCTGTACTTTATACTTCCATTGTCCCTCTCCTTGTCCCTGTTCTGACTCTCAAACCCATACATCCATCCAGACCTCTTCTCTGAGCCTCAGATCCCAACTTCCTTTTTGTGTATCTCCATCTACAGAATGCCTGAGTATCTCAAACTCAACATGCTTAGAACTATATGGATCATGTATTACCCCTAAACCTTCCCCAGTTGAATTTTCTATCATAGATAACTTTAACTGGTCATATAAGCTAAAAACCTTAGAGTAATTTTTCATTCTTTTTCCCTCACACTCCTCAATCAACCAACATATTCTGCTTATTTCAGCTGTTAATTATTTCTTGATCCAGTGTTTTCCTGTCTTTATTAACACTCCTTCCAGATAAAATCCTTGTTATCTATTACTTAGAGGAAGAGTTTGCTAACTGCTCACCCTACTTTTGCTGTCCCCCTCCAACCTGTCTTCCAGTACATCTTCTGAAGAGCTCTCTGAAAAACAATCTGACCATATTTTTCCCACACTTAAAGCCCTTCAGCTGACCTTCAGCTCCTAAGAAATATCATCTAGGATCCTTGCCAAATCAACAAGTCTTTCATCTATGGAATAACACAGTTGATTAAAGCAATGATCTTCGAATTTTCCTGTTACATAGCCCAATTACTAAATGTTTTAAACACACCTTTATAGTATATATTTTATTTATAATTATGTGCTCATAATTGCTAATATGTTTGCATATTACAAAATATTCACCAAAATATGAGATTAAAATGAACATGGACAGAAGTTCCAATATTTTTCTGACACTGACCTCATAGACGGTATTGTATACTCCTGAGTAGTGTGTGGACTGATTTTAGTGACCACTTACCTAAACAGTGTTGTTAATAAAGTTAAGAGCATAGCTTTGATATCTCTTTCTTCCAGTTAATACCTTTTTTTTTAAAGATTTATTTATTTGTTTATTTGACAGACAGAGATCACAAGTAGGTAGAGAGGCAGGCAGAGAGAGAGAGAGGAGGAAGCAGGCTCCCCCCTGAGCAGAGAGCCCGATGGATGCTGGGCTGGATCCCAGGACCCTGGGATCATGACCTGAGCCGAAGACAGAGGCTTTAACCCACTGAGCCACCCAGGCACCCCATCAATCTCCTTTAATTTAAATAGACAGTGTTTCTGTTCATATAATCCTATAAACTCTTTGTTGAGTGTCAGTCTAGCCACACCCATGATGTTCTTTTCAAAACATGCTTTCTCACTTTTTACTGTGTAGAGAGACTGAGAAATTTCCAAGTCTTTGCGTTCTTGTTCCTTTTTGCCTAGCAATTCCTTCTGCAGTCCATCTCTCTCATCTTGGTATGGGAAGCAAAGGCAAAAGAATAATTGAATTTCCTTATTACTTATAGTCCATTGACAAGTCCTTGAAACAGAGTGACATTCTTCTAGGAATTCAGCTGCCTCAATGTTAATACTTTGTTAAGGGTACAACATTGTCCTGACCCCCACCCCTACCTCCGGATCCTGTAAATCTACTTTAATATATAAAAATTCCTTTGGAAACTTCCTTTATCTCTACCCACCAAAATATGTGTTAGTAATCATCCTAGAAACATACGGCCCACTGATACACATCCGTAGGGTCTCATGACTGAGGGTTTACTAAAGTAATAAATTATCTTTTCCTAACAACAGTTAGCTCCCTCAGGGTCCTGGAAATCTTGCTTTCAAAATTCCTTGGAGACTTAACGCTATCCCTAATCTCCTCCCAACTTGGAAGTATATAATCGGCCATTCCTCATGACCCCAGTGCTGATTTTTCTACCCATGGGTCCTGTCCTTATGCTTTAATAAAACCACTTTTTTGCACCAAAGACATCTCAAGAATTCTTCCTTGGTCACTGGCTCTGAATCCCACCACCTAAAATCACAACAATGTTGCATTTTACTAATGCAGTCAAGAGGAACCAAGCTATTTCTTCAACACTTTGCTCAGAAACCAAATATCAGATTTCATTCCTCAAAAGTTTACCTTCAATTAAAACACTAGAACACAGTTAACCCAAGTTTTTGCCTCTCTTCTATCAAGGATCATCTTTCTTCCAATTTCTAATAACATATTCTTCATTTTTATCTGAGACCTCACCAGAATGCCCATATTTCTAGCATTTCCCTGAGTTTTTCTAGTCTCTACTCATTACCCTGTTCCAAAGCCACTTCCACATGTTTTAGTATTTGTTATAGAGCGTCCTACTTCTTGGTACCAGAATCCTCACCTGACAGACCCAATAGAATGTGTGTGTATGTGTAACATGCGTGTAACATGTAATACAGACACACAGACATGTATTGGCAAGCTAGAGACCCAGGATAGACTATGGGTAGTTCCAGTACAAGTCCTAAGGCCAGGAAAAACCAACGCCCCAGCTTGAGCTAGCAAGTCAAGTCTAGGGAGTTTCCATTCATTCAGACTTTATTGTATTCAAGTACTCAATTGATTGAATGAGGCCCACCCACATTAGAGGGAGCAAGCTACTTTAATGGGTCTATCAATTCAAATGTTAATCTGGACACATTTGCACTGATTAGAAAGTCAAAGTTTCTATAAAACTGATGAGAGGGGTGCCTGGGTGGTTCAGTGGGTTAAGGTCTCTGCCTTTGGCTCAGGTCATGATCCCAGAGTCCTGGGATCAAGCCCCACATCGGGGTCCTTGCTCTGTGGGAAGCCTGCTTCTCCCTCCCCCACCCCCCGCTTGTGTTCCCTCTCTTGCTGTGTCTCTCTCTGTCAAATTAATAAATAAAATCTTTAAAAAAATACAAAAACTGGCAAGAAAATACAGTGCATGAGGCTCACGAATTCTTGAATTGCAGTAATGGGTGCAGTAATGGAATTGTGGTAATGCCTTTCATGAAGCCTTATGATACCAGTCATTTGTTCAAATTTTAACCTTTCTCATCTATTGTCATTCTCAACCTAATTTCTCCAAAGTTCAGCTGTAGCATTTTCCCTCTCTTCCCCTAGCAGGTCAAGGACTGGCATCTGGTTAGGTCCATGTTGGCCTTTCTCTGATGATATTAGTAAGCACTGGTCCCTGGTGATCACACTATGATATCAGCACACTATATACAATCACTCCTGCCCATCTGCAAGAAAGGTTGAAAAGTACTGCACTGTTAGAAGGCTTGGCTATTCTACTATCCTGTTATTTTTTCTTCATGGCATTATAGCTTCACAGCATCATATTTTATGCCTTTCCTTAGCAATTGCATCAAAGTGTAGGGGTATAGAAATGCCACAAAGAGATGCATTAATTTTACACCCCAAGTATTTTTTCACTATGTACATTATTTGCCATCTTCTCCGTCACTAATATAATTCAGTCTTTTAATATCTGGGAAGTCCCCTCCAAAGGAACACCTCAGTTGGATCATTATTTTTGAGATCTCATTCTCAGTTGCGAATGACCAGAAATTCTGTTTTATCAAATACTGAGAATTAATCAGTCTCTCTGGGATAGATTCAAGCTAAGCAAGCTCAAAGGACTGATGTATAAAATTGGAATTATCATTTATTCATTTATAACTTAAAAAAACCTCTTTCAAGTAGACTAAATGTCTACATTTAATGGTTAGCATATTCTGTCCCAGTGGAAAAGCTACATGGGTAGTCAAATTAAAATATGAAGATTGCTTGATGAGTGTAATATCAGAACACCAGGAAACAGACAATCTAGCAGTGTCCTTGGCAGAGGTAACTAGAGGCTTTCTCTCCTGCTCTGGTGATACACCTTCCTTGGAGGGCAAACGGTCATATTTTTGAAGGAAAATACCCTTTCACATACATAATAATATTATAGACTAACCAAATAGCCTATTGGAAACATGTTTTCTTTTCTTACAATATAAATATCTTCTTTTACTCATATATTTTAAAAAATTAATACAATAAGTTAGACTGTACCTTTTTTTAATTAAGTGAAAAGACCTCATTTTACAGTAACCTATTTGTCTCTAACACTGAAATATCATTAGAAATAGAGGATGGGGTGCTTTCAATGATAACAGTAAAAATCACAGTAAAACAAAAACCTCTGGACCATCTCTTGTTTTACAGGAAGGATTATATATAGTTTGTTCTTATTTACAGACGAAACTTCAGTTAACAAAACAGCTTGGGTTTATGTTCTCTGGCAACAGATTATTCTTGATTAACTCTAAGAGAAAGCAAAGTACTTTAAAACCACATCAGAAAAAAATTTGATATCCACTTAAAATTTTGTTCACTCATATGGGGGTCTCGAATGAATGGATGACTATCCTCATACAGAAGTCTGCAGATATTCCTACATATCGGACTAATACTTTGCTTTGAACATTGATCTTTTGCTCCAAATATAGAGCATGAATGATTAGGCCCTCAAAGTTCTACAGACATAAAATGTGGAAGTATTAATTTTAAAATATGTATAATGGTAGCTCAGTAAAATAACTTAAACACTGTCCATAATACAGCCAACCTTAAAAATTCTTCTGTGAGCATTCCTGAAAAAAAAAAAAAATGTCATGAAATGTGTTCCTAAATTATAGCCAATGTTTTAAACTAATGTGATTTTGGGAAATAACTGCCAAAAATAATAATTTATATTATTTGACAAGGTAGGTACAAAACTGGTCAAATTATCTATTAAGCCGACTCCCATACATGACAATTGGTATAAGCAATAGTAACCTATTTTTAATTCCTGAGGAGTAGAGAGGAAAAGATCAGAGAGTTGAGATTTGGGAAAGTTGGAGGGGGAAGAGGCATCCACTCAAATCATTTACCAAGGGTTTCAGACATTTAAAATCCTGCTAAAATTGTGGAAGGGGCTCCAGAGCACAATTCTATTTATTGGATATGTAATGATTGTGTAATGTGTTATGGCATTTTGACAAAGCTTGTCTTTGAACCCATTTAGAAGGAATCTAACTCAAAGAGTTAACAAAGAGAAACTAATTGATTGGGAGTGAAACTTTCATATAAAAACAATCATTACATTGTCATAATGGCAAAGAAATTTACAAAAGATATTTACTTAATTCAATTAATTTTATTTAATTGCACTAAAGTAGAATTCCTTGGAAAAAATGAAAAAGGGTCCATAGACTAAAATACATAGGCTATATATCCTTCAATTATTACCTCTTATATAACAGAAATTCACTTGTAAGAGACATTTCTCTCATCTTGAACATAGGGAAAGGTATGTATGATTATTATTAATAGAAAATTATTTTTTATCCCAGCACACAGCAAGTAAATTTTTGAACAAATATAAAAACCAAGTATTTTTGCCACCTTACTATACTCACATATGTTAGTAAGGCCTGGAGAGTGGGGTCACATTCATTAAACATGGAAAGAAAAAGTTAAATCTTGCTAATATCAGCATACCTTATTTTATTGAGCTTCACTTCACAGACATCACATTATTTACAAAATGAAGGTTTGTGGCAACAATGTGTCAAGCAAGTTTTTCAGCATTTGCTCACTTCATGTCTCTGTGTCACATTTTGGTAATTCTCATAGTATTTCAAACTTTTGTCATTACTAGTCTATTTGTTATGGTGACCTGTGATCAGTGATTATGACTCACTGAAAGCTCAAATGATGGTTAGCATTTTTTAGCAGTAAAGTGTTTTTTAATTAAGATATACACATTATATTTTTAGACATGATACACACTAAATAGACTAAGTATTATATAAATGTAACTTCTATATAAACCGGGGAGTCAAAAATGTCACTCGATTGGCTTTATTGTGATATTTGCATTATTCTGGTGGTCTGGAATCAAACCCACAATATCTCCAAGGTGTTTCTATAACCCATTAATAGGAAATTAAAGGAGAACTTCTCTCAAGATATCTGAGGTGCAGTTTTATGAGCTTCCTTAAATTGTTTCCTATTCTTTAAATTATAGTTTATATGTTTTTTAAAAGATTTATTTATTTACCTGAGAGAGAGAGAGAATAAGCAGGGGGAGGGGGAGAGGGAGAGAGAGAATCCTCAAGCAGACTCCCTGCTGAGCTTGGAGCCAGACTCAGGCTCCATCCAAGACTCTGAGATCATGACCTGAGCTGAAATCAAGACTCAATGCATAACTGATCAAGCCACCCAGGCACCTCATAACTTATACGTTTATTGTCTTAATGATCAAAATTAGCTCTTTTTAAAGAATTCAGTCCTCTCCATCCTCACTCTCTCTTGCCCTTAGCAATAATGTGTAGGAATTTCCCTTGTCAGGGTATTACATGTGTTGTCAATTACGCCATCAACACTTCTCTGCTTTCATGCCTTGCCGTCTCTGTGCCCATATTGCTGCTATCTCTATTGCAATGGGCAGAGCTGCCTCTATTGTTGACAACACCTGATGTCCCACTTTTGCTTCCTTGTGTGTCACACTGTGGCTGGAGTCCCACATTGACGCCTCTAATTGAAGTGCTTAAGGAATTGGCTGATTCTTAGGATACTGTGTTTAACATTGCTTTGTGAACTTTTGGAAAGTGGAGGCATGGTGAAGTGTGTGGTCCACATCTGTCTTCTCCTGGACAGGAGCAGTTTTTGCTCCAATGACACCAGCATAGCCCATCACAATGAAATGCCTCTGATCCTCCAAGTTCTCAGAGGAGGAAGCCACCTTCATGCAATCCCCAAATGCACATTTTTTTGTCCCCCCATCAACTACTCATCATGGTACAAATGGCTCCAATAAAACAATAATAATGTAGTATGGCTGGCACAGTCTTTTTTTTTTTTTTTTAAGATTTTATTTATTTATTTGATGAGAGATCACAAGCAGGCAGAGAGGCAGGCAGAGAGAGAGGGAGAAGCAGGCTCCCTGCCGAGCAGAGAGCCTGATGCAGGACTCAATCCCAGGACCCTGAGACCATGACCTGAGCCGAAGGCAGAGGCTCAACCCACTGAGCCACCCAGGTGCCCTGGCACAGTCTTTTTATAAGGGCCTGGCTATCCAAGTGAATGCTCACAGATGTTCATATGTGAATACCTACTGTTTAACATCTTAAAACTACAAAGTTTTAAGCTGTAAGCTAAATAAATGATATAACAACTCACAAACATTTTACTTTATAAATTGATTTCTAAATGGAGGGTCCCACAGAATATACATATACTGCCACAGATGAATGGAACATTGAAAAGCCATTTTCCCATATTTCAGCAGCTTAAACCCACCTGTATTGGCCCTTTAATTTTGGCATCCAAAAATACAAAAATAATTATCATCAATGTAAGAAGCTGAAAGTAAATAAACAGTAAAGGGCTATTGAAATTTAATTAAATATAATTAATCAAGCAGTGTGTGTTTTGTTAAGAAGAATTGAACTTCTTAGAAAACCATATTAATAATGCTTTGTTCTGGGGCGCCTGGGTGGCTCAGCGGGTTAAGCCTCTGCTCTCAGCCTAGGTCATGATCTCAGGGTCCTGGGATCAAGCCCTGAATCGGGATCTCTGCTCAGCAGGGAGCCTGCTTCCGCCTCTCTCTCTGCCTGCCTTTCTGCCTACTTGTGATCTCTCTCTCAAATAAAGAAATAAAATCTTAAAAAAAAAATGATGCTTGTTGTTATAAGAATGTAATAGTAGGTCCCTTGAGAGCTGCATTCATCATGGTAAGTCTGATATGCTAACTCACACTAGTATTTTTTTTTTCTCTCATAATTACTGGGTAGGAAAGCTCTAAAATCTTGAATTTAGGTGAAATATGTTTTCAAATTTCACATATTTTGTGGCTACATGAATTTAAAACATAAGAAAACCTTGTGTTTTAAGAGAACAAGCTTGTTATTGAGGCTCTTTGCAGTTTGGTGGTGGCAAAAAAATGCAATTGCAAATTAAGTGGTTCAACTGGAAATTACCAAATCTAGCTTAGTTGCATTAACATAAGAATGTGAGTATTTATCAAGTTAATTTGTGATAATTTTGAGCCATCTACTGGATTTAGAGACCAGATCACCCGCAGGGCTCACGTGTGCACCAGCCAGATGTGACTTTCCTCATATAGCCACGGAATCAGGGAAGTTGGGTCGTGGCAGTAGACTGAGGCTCCTGATGCTGCAGAACCAACCATGGGGAGAATAACTCCTGAAATGTGGCTGTTCAATGGAAATGTGACTGTTCAACATGGACAAGAGAAGAATCGTTTTAATCATAAGGTTGAACTTCTAATGGGTAGATTGTGGGACTATAATAACCAAAGAATTAATACAGTGAGGACACATCATCATTACAGCTCAGCCCTGCCATTGTCGGGACAGCCTCCAAAGAATCTATCTTTACAAAGAAGCGTCACTTACTGTGACTGATGGAGGAAGGATAAGGAACACGAAGGTTAGGGAACAATTTCCTGGGGGACATTGTGTGAAAAATTAGGATCTGGTGCAATGTCATTGTCCTCTTTTAATCACCTCTTAACCAGGACTCCCTGGATCCCAGTATTTGTAGTGTTAAGAAACTATGGCTGGACATCAGTTTAGCAGACATTCATAATGTGCCTACTCGTGTTATTTCAGACTGAAAGTGGATAGCAATACACTTAATATTAGTTTCTCTTGGGGTGCCTGGGTAGCTCAGTTGGTTAAGCAACTGCCTTCAGTTCAGGTCATGATCCTGGAGTCCCAGCATCAAGTTTTGAATCAGGCTCCCAGCTCCACGGGGAGTCTGCTTCTCCCTCTGACCTTCAACCCTCTCTTGCTCTCTCTCTCTCTCTCAAATAAATAAATAAAATCTTTTAAAAAATTGTTTTTCTTTACTGACATTGCTCAGTTTTTATTGAAGAATTCAGGACCAATAATATTATGGGTACATTCAATTTAATTTTGTGTATCTATGTATTTTTGGTATTACTTTTTTTAAAAAAGCAGTTAGAACTTAGGAGGAAATTGTAGAAATCTAATTCCTATATCATTTAATGTTCCTTAAATAAGCAAAGGCATAAAAATCATTTTTCTGTGGTTTTCCTTAAACACTTTATATTTTTAGTTTCTTTAAACACTTTATATATCCCATGGTCTCGACATGATTGAGAACATGTTGAATGGCACCAAGAATTTTTTCCTTATTTATTCATTTATTTATATTAAATAAGATCATAAAATGAAGTTTGAATGACTTTATGGAAATTTCCATACCTTGTGTGAGCATGTATATATGGGAATAGGATAGGGAATGCCTAATATCCTTTTTATTAACCTAAAAACAGATTTTTGCCTTTTTTCATTTAAAAAACAGGTACGCTTTTATTTCTTCGAAGCAAAAGTGTATCGCTATACTTACTACATCTGTACATGCATCATCATCTTAGCAGTTTGTGAGTTGTAATTATGAGAAGAAAGATCTCCAGTGTTTATGCCAGTCCTGCAGTGGAAGATATGAACTAAGGGAACTTCTGTATAGGTCCCACAGCCTGATCACTCACCAGTGGGATGGTGGTAGTTTGAGATTAAAAAAGAATTTCAAGTCAAACTTTTCCATGGCAGACTTAACTGGAAACATTTTTAAAGTTGATAATCTAGATAATTATACAACATCTCATCTTTCACCTGTAGCTATGGCCTTGCCAAATTTACAAGATAAATACAAAAGAAATTGAAAGTTTGGCATACTTCAGCTTATTAGAACTCAGTTTTCCTTAATAGTAATATGCTGGGTGCAATCTTCGTTTATTCATTGTCTTCAAAAAACTAGCACACAAAGACCTCATAGAGCGATAAGAACAAGGCAAAAAAAAAAAAGGTATGACTAATGGATAAGATTTTTAACACATCTAATTTCCTTTCACTGCCTTCCTCTTTTTCTCCCTGCACTGGCCATCTGAGCATAAGAGTTGCTATATTTAATAATCATACTTTGGGAAAAATGATGACGGTTGTGCTATCATTTTTTAAAAACTTGAACACATGAGTCATTTAAAAAATGAACGGATAATTTGAGTATGTGAGGGAATTTAGGCAGCCAGGAGATGGGTGAAAGTAAGCAGACTCGTGAGGTAAGAATACCACTTAAATCATTGACTGAGATCATTTTAACTTTTTTTTTTTTTAAGATTTTATTTAGTTATTTATAGGAAGAGGGGGAACACAAACAGGGGGAGTAGGAGAGGGAAGCAGGCTTCCCACTAACCAGAGAGCCCAATGTAGGACCAGGACCCGGGGATCATGACCTGAGCAAAAGCAGATACTTAAAGACTGAACCACCCAGGTGTCCTCATTTTAAGCTTTCTAAACTGGAAGCTATGATGAGAAGTACTGAATTTACCCATTCAAAAGGCTAACACTGGCTTTGATGCACCTAAAACAACCCACAAGAGAACTAAATAGTAATTAAATGTAGGCCTCAGTTGGCAGGTTGTTTTTACAGTAGCAACTGAGTTCCTGGTGTTATAATTAATTTTTTTAAAAAAGGAACTAGAGAGCACCCGGGTGGCTCAGTGGGTTAAGCCTCTGCCTTCAGCTCAGGTCATGATCTCAGGGTCCTGGGATCAGCCCCGCATCGGGCTCTCTGCTCAGCGGGGAGCCTGCTTCCCCCCTCTCTCTCTGCCTGCCTCTCTGCCTACTTGTGATCTCTCTGTGTCAAATAAATAAATAAAATATTAAAAAAAAAAAAAAGGAACTAGAGTTCATTTTACTTAATTACCTCCAGTCAGTAGAACTGGCTGAACTATCTGCTGGTAGAATCCACTCCAGACTAAACCTTACTTTATTTTATTTTATCTTATTACTTAATTTTTTAAAATTATTTATTTATTTGGCACAGAGATAGTGAGAGTAAGAACACAAGCAGGGGGAGTGGGAGAGGGAGAAGCAGGCTTCCCGTTGAGCAGGGAGCCTAATGTGGGGTTATATCCCAGGATCCTGGATCATGACCTGAGCTGAAGGCAGAGACTTAATAACTGAGCCACCCAGACACTCCTAAACCATATTTTAAAATTAAAAGATAACAAAAGAAAAGAAATGCTTATCACAAACCTTCAGAGGATGTTAGGAAAATACATTTCTGTATGATTTTTCCAAATACTGTACTTCGTTTTGTATTATAAACATAATATATAGCTCAGTATTCATTGGTTAGTTAATGTTTTATGGCCACTGATGCCTTTGCTGCATATTACAGTAGAGCATACTATAGTATAAGGGTTAGAAGGCCTAATTCAAAAGCCTCCTCCTTACCTCTGCTGAAATTACAGTAATTCAGTGCAGTGACAAGTATTCCTCACTTAAAAGTGTTAAAAAATATATTCCCCAATCAATCTACTATTCTCACTGCCATGGTTTATAGACCATGGTTTATAGACCAAATAGGACACTGACCTAACACTATCCCAGACTAGTTAAGCCTTCAAACTCCCAAGCTGGGTATCTTGATTGCAGGAGAATATACTAGAAACCTAAGTAGAATTTGAAGACGGCAAATGCATCTCTTCAACTAGTTGTAAATTTGGCCCCAGCAGTATGGTTCAAGTAAGTGGTTCTCAAAGTGCGATCCCTGGGCTGCAGGAATCCATATCACCTAGAGCTTCTTAAAAATGCAAATTCTCATGTCCCATCCTAGCTCTAACAAATTAAAAACTCTGAGTTTTAACAAACCTCCAAGTGATTCTGATGCATGCTTCAATGTGAGAACTACAGTCCTAAAAGCAAACAAGTTGATAATTTATAACTTTTTATCATATGAAAGACAACGGTGCTTATGTGGCTAAAAAAATGGACTTTAGGGGGTACCTGGGTGGCTCAGTGGGTTAAAGCCTCTGCCTTCAGCTCAGGTCATGATCTCAGGGTCCTGGGATCGAGCCCCACATCGGGCTCTCTGCTCAGCAGGGAGCCTGCTTCCTCCTCTCTCTCTGCCTGCCTCTCTGCCTACTTGTGATCTCTGTCTGTCAAATAAATAAATAAAATCTTTAAAAAAAAATGGACTTTAAACACAGTCTCAAAAGAGTTTTTAAAAATGACATGAGCAATGTGCAAATAAGGGCTGCATCATAGACATTTAGTTTGGTGTACGAATGGCAAGGAGAGGTCATCAAAGGAGAAATGAAAGAGAGAAATAAGATGGCAATGGGGACCACTCAAGACCATTGGGAAGAAAAGAAAACCAAAGGAAATAAGATAAAAATTAATATTGATTTTCCTTTCTTCCTGGTTAAAACCTGGAAGCTTCCAGTCATATGGGAGCTTCAGGTGGAGTGTCTGTCTGCCTTCTCATAGCCTATGGATACTACACAGCTGGAGACCAAAAATGATACTTTTTTAAAAATTTTTTTTCAATTTATTTATTTTCAGAAAAACAGTATTCATTATTTTTGCACCACACCCAGTGCTCCATGAAATCCGTGCCCTCTATAATACCCACCACCTGGTACCCCAACCTTCCACCCCCCGCCACTTCAAATCCCTCAGATTGTTTTTCAGAGTCCATAGTCTCTCATGATTCACCTCCCCTTCCAATTTACCCTTCCAATTTACCCCTCCCTTCTCCTCTCTAACACTCCTTGTCCTCCATGATATTTGTTATGCTCCACAAATAAGTGAAACCATATGATAATTGACTCTCTCACTCAGCATAATCTCTTCCAGTCCCGTCCATGTTGCTACAAAAGTTGGGTATTCATCCTTTCTGATGGAGGCATAATACTCCATGGTGTATATGGACCACATCTTCCTTATCCATTCGTCCGTTAAAGGGTATCTTGTTTCTTTCCACAGTTTGGCGACCGTGGCCATTGCTGCTATAAACATTGGGGTACAGATGGCCCTTCTTTTCACGACATTTGTATCTTTGGGGTAAACACCCAGGAGTGCAATTGCAGGGTCATAGGGAAGTTCTATTTTTAATTTCTTGAGGAATCTCCACACTGTTCTCCAAAGAGGCTGCTCCAACTTGCATTCTCACCACAGCTATATGTAGAAGAATGAAACTCGACCATTCTCTTACACCATACACAAAGATAAACTCAAAATGGATAAAAGACCTCAGCGTGAGACAGGAATCCATCAGAATCCTAGAGGAGAACATAGGCAGTAATCTCTTCAATATCAGCCACAGCAACTTCTTTCAAGATATGTCTCCCAAGGCAAAGGAAACAAAAGCGAAAATAAACTTTTGGGACTTCATAAAAAATGATACTTTAAGCTAAGACACATTTGAGGGTTTGCTTGCCCACCTCTGAGACTTTGTTTGTGTTATATCGCCACACTAAATAGTTCTCATATAGGTCAAGTCCCTGAAGAATTTTCCAGAAGAAATAAGTTGAATGCCCTGAACTGAAAGGTCAGCATACCTCATTCACTTGCAGACCAGGCCAGGCCAGGGCTGGATGGAACACCCCTGGCTGTAGGCGAGGTAAAGAGCTTTTAAATATGTGGCTTCTGAGAACTAGTTTCCACCAAATACAAGCCATTAAATCTTTAGCAAGTATGATAAATAGAATTCTTTCTTAATCAAAAACTTTACATGAAACCAGAATGAGTGGAGTCCCAACATATTCAGTATTTCTGGAAGGATTTGTAAAGCAGAAACATCAACTTCACAAAATTATCTGAAAATCATTACTTGTAAGAAGTTTCCATAAAATATACAGGTAGTTAATAAATATCATGAAAATAAAAGCAGTGTGACTACCTCAATATACACAATATTTACTTGGACATCTGTGCTTCAGTATGTTTGTTTCATATTTACTTCACTTCTTTACCTTTCCCTCTATAGATGCTCTACTTTTCAGAATCTTTTTTTCTGCCAAATATTAAATCTAATCACAAATTTCTTCTCATAAACATATTATGAAAGTTTCTTTTCAGCCAAAATTTCTTTTTTTTTTTTTAAAGATTTTATTTATTTATTTGAGAGAGAGAGACAGTGAGAGAGAGCATGAGCGAGGAGAAGGTCAGAGAGCGAAGCAGACTCCCCATGGAGCTGGGAGCCCGATGTGGGACTCGATCCCGGGACTCCAGGATCACGCCCTGAGCCGAAGGCAGTCGTCCAACCAACTGAGCCACCCAGGCGTCCCATCAGCCAAAATTTCTAACCAAATATTTAAACATGTAGAACATCATTGAGGAGTGAAATAATACAGCTCTCTGTAAGAGAGGGTAAGACAAGTAAAATACTTGTAGTACTTACTATGAATTAAATACGTCCAATTCACTCAACTGGCAGGCTTTGTTACCCCCAGTTTTAACAGATGAGAAAATGAGAACTCGTGAGGTTAAGTTAATTGCCCAGGACAATGAAATCATAGTATGCCAATGCAGTATTAGAGCTCAGGAAAGTAGGTGTAAAACCAAAGCACGTGCTTTTCCTACTGCACCAAAAAATGAACATCAATAACATTAACAATCAACAGAAGGAATTATCATTTATAGTTTTATAAATCATTTACTGTTTTAAATGCTGTAATTCAGTTTTGTCCAAAAACAATCTGAGGGGTTTGAAGTGGTGGGGGGATGGGAGGTTGGGGTACCAGGTAGTGGGTATTATAGAGGGTACGGCTTGCATGGAGCACTGGGTGTGGTGAAAAAAATAATGAATAATGTTTTTCTGAGAATAAATAAATTGAAAAAAATGTGTAAAAAAAAAAGAGTATATGATGGAACCTACATATATACTTGTAAATTTTCTGACAGCACTATCTAAAAAATAAAATAAATAAAATAAAAAGGAAATGTGACATGTTTTAAAAATATTTTTATTTAATCCACTGTATCCAAAATAGCAAGATTTCAGTATGTAATGAATACAAAAAATATTAATGAGATATTTTACTTTTTTATATATTAAATCTTTGAAATCAGTGTATATTTTATACTTATACCACATCTCAGTTTGAACTACCCATGTGGGTAACTGGTGATAGTAGACAGCTCAGCTTTATTATTGAATACCTGCTATCTATGCAATACAGGGTTAGGTTTTACAGTGCACAGATAATAAGAATGTGGTTTCTATCCTCATGGTTCCTTTAATTTTCTTGGAAAAAAATAACCCTACCCCTTTCCTTAGCCACCCCCCCCAAATTAATAAGCTGCCATGGACTGATTTCTTTTGTGAGGAATTTTCCTTTACCAGCAAAAGACACATGACTTCTGTACAGTTAATGAGGTTCCGATTAAGAAAAATGAAAGAGAAAATAATAACACCGACAAAATAAAAGTGAAAAAAAAATGTGATGGATTTCCAATGCCTAAAGGTTAAAATGTTGCAGGTTTAAGAAAAAGCTGCAAAAAGATTATGCTAAGATTGGTATTCAGTTAATGAACTGTGAAGACTCCCTTAGCAGAGAAAAATGAAAGAAGTAATGGTGTTAAAAGAGTTCCTAGTGGCCTGACCAGAGGGCTTCAAGTACTGGTTAATTGTCAGACTCCAGAGGGGAGTAAAACAGGCAGATGAGCATGCTGCTAGAAAGATGAGCAGTTGCCTTCTAACCTTCAGGAAAAAGAAGGTAAGTTTGGTTAAAAACATAAAAAAGTAAAGAAATCATGAAAGAAAAAAAAAGAAAGAAAAGCAGTTCATTCAGTATTGAATACAGCATCACTCAGAAAGATATGAGATATATTTATAGCTCTTAATAAGAAGGTCAGGACCATCAAAACACCATTGACTCCAGCTCTCTATCAAGCTGTTACTGATGACCATGGTCTGGTATCCTAACCAAGGTCCACATCCAGCTGGATATGTACCTTCCTCTGCTGAGAAGTCCCCTAGAAGCCTCAAGTAACAAATTCATCCAATCAATGGAAATTTATTGAAAGTATAGTGGGCCTTAGGCACTGTGTTGTTTAATGAGGGATCACAAATTGAATACAGGTGTGCACAAAAAGTCGGAGAGGACATAATGATGACTGTTTCTGACACAGCCTGAGAGCGGATGGTACCCAGGATAGAGGAAGTAGGAGGTGGGACTTGAAGTACAGGTTTTCTTTGGGGAGAAAGGCAAGCACTGGCGCAGTGGGAAAGACTGGTACAGAGAGAAGCTTCTGCCCTGAATTTCCTGCCCTGGATCACACACCAATAAAATAACTATGCACCTTGGTTTGCCTAGGACAATCCAAGTTTATTTCAATCCTGACAGGATTATTAATTTTGTCCTTTATTCTCCAAGTGCCTCATTTGAACAGTAAATTTATCTGTCAAGTATCAGAACCTTTGTTGAGAAATATAAACTCTTTTTCACCAAACTGTATATGAATACATAATAATCAACTACTTACTGATATGTGTAACTTGATGAAAGGCACGTACAAAGCATGTTTTTAGAGTCTCACAGACATGTCAGAGGAAGTGACCTAGTGGTTATGTGTGTGTGTGTGTGTGTGCATTTATATGTTATATGTAGCTAACTAAGTACATATATCCTGTCTCATAGTGTTAAGTGTGATAAAAAGAATTAAAAAAGCATAAAGAGGACAGGGTGACAGCTGGGGGGATGAATGCTATTTTATACATGGTGGTCAATTAAGGCATTTCTCAAAAGGTACAATTTAACAAGAAACCAGGATGACGTGAGGAAGCAAGCTGGGGACAGCAAGGGGAGAAGTGGCCAGGGCAGAGGAAACATTAAGTGCAAAAGCCCCAAGATGAGAGAAGTCTTGTCATGTTTGAGGAATAGCAAGGTGGCCAGCATGGCTAGAGAGGAGAAAGTGAGGGGGAAAATGATTATAAATGAAGCCAGAGAGATTGCGAAGGGCCAGGTTACAGAAGGCCCCTTAAGTCCCCATGAGCAAATTTGGGTTGGTTTGGGGACATATGGGAATCGACTGGAAGAATTTGGAGTGGTGGAATGGCGGAATCTGACTTGGATTTTAGAGGAACCACTCTAGCTGACTGAAGCGAAGAGGGACAAGAATGTTTAGTATGCCCAAGCATTTTGGTTAATGTTTTTTAACTAAAAACTTAGAGTCATACTTCATTATTTTCTTTGATGCCATTGCTTTATTTCCATATTCTTTTCATTTAAAAAAGTGTTTGCCCATTCTAGTGTAATTGATTTCCTGCCTCTCGAAAGCACACACTGGCGATAGAACTTTCACCATTCATACTCTAGAATCAATGCGACTGAATGTAATAAGCTTTCCCATGTCCTCATGCTAGGGAATTAAAAACATTAGATTGTTAAAGAAATAAAGTGGGTCTTTGTCTCATGCACCCTCCCATCATTCCTTTTTTGAAAAACCTCTCCTTATAATACTTGCCCTTAAAGTTCCAATATCCCTCACTTTCTATATTTGTCCTGAATCCAACATAACCCATGTTAGCCTATTCTCATTACACTGCTCTCTATTCTAACCTAGACCTTGTTTCACTTTCTGATCACAATGTATCTCCTTTATGGCCTGTCAAGGCTGGGGAGGATCTGCGATGGGTCTGTGATACTATCATATTTGCAAGCTAACAAGTTAGCCTGCCTCAGTTTCATAGGTGCTGGCAGAGAATTTGAGACCACTGGGTCAGAGACAAAAGGCTTTATTACAGCACAACAAGGAGCATGAGCTTAATGGCCACATTAATTCCTTTTGACCCCCAAGTCACGTGGAGATGATACCTAGCAGCCTAGGTAGATGCTGTCTATACAGCAGGCCTTTGGTGAGAACCCCCCCAGCTTAAGAAACCCCAGTCTTTTATAATGGGCTGAAGGCAAACCTATGGGACCTTTGCTGTGGTGGAACATGTTATCTTCATCATGATGAACAGAAAGCGATTCTCTGCTCTGGAACCAGACTCTATCTTCCAAGAGATATTGGATATGATATGATAATTGACTCTCTCTGCTTGACTTATTTCGAAGGCAGCTTACTATACAAACATCTTTGGAAAGACCCTCCAGAACAAAAGGCAGTTAGCCCTGTCACTTTCAAGACATGCAGAAACATAAGAGACCCATGGACATTGTTTCTTAAAAATGGATAATTATTGGCTAGTACCTGGGGTACCTGTATCTTAGCAAAGGATCTCTGGGCCTCTAAGGGAATAAAATATGATGAGAAGAATCTCTGGTGCTGGGAATTAAGTGAAAGTGCTAAGGGGAAAGAGGCCTTTTTCAATACACTTTGATTTGGAAGATGTAAATTGGCACCTCATCAGCCAAAAAGTATTAAGAAATCTTGCCTTCTACCAGGAAGCTCATTATATGAAAATATCCCACTGACATCCAGGAAACAAAATGTTTCCTAATGTTATTAATTTTAAATAAATATTATGTCAATTAACTGGTATATAATTCAATGGCAGCTTTCTGCAAGTTGTAAATATTCAAATGCACATTTTTTAAATGATTTTTTATAGATTATTTATTTATTTATTTGATAGAGAGAGATCACAAGTAGGCAGAGAGGCAGGCAGAGAGAGAGAAGGGGGAAGCAGGCTCTGCCGAGCAGAGAGCCCGACGCGGGGCTCGATCCCAGGACCCCGAGATCACGATCTGAGCTGAAGGCAGAGGCTTAAACCACTGAGCCACCCAGGCGCCCCTCAAATGCACATTTTTTAACTGAAAATCATTTCCTAGTGTATGTTTATTTTTAAGTGTGCAAATGTTGGCTCTGTGTTACTTAACTTCTTTTTTTTTTATTTATTTTTTATTTTCAGCATAACAGTATTCATTATTTTTGCACCACACCCAGAGCTCCATGCAATCCATGCCCTCTATAATACCACCACCTGGTACCCCGATCTCCCACCCCCAGCCCCTTCAAAACCCTCAGATTGTTTTTCAGAGTCCATAGTCTCTCATGGTTCACCTCCCTTTCCAATTTCCCCCAACTCCCTTCTCCTCTCTATCTCCCCATGTCCTCCATGCTATTTGTTATGCTCCACAAATAAGTGAAACCATATGATAATTGACTCTCTCTGCTTGACTTATTTCACTCAGCATAATCTCTTCCAGTCCCGTCCATGTTGCTACAAAAGTTGGGTATTCGTTACTTAACTTCTAACGTAGGTTTCTTATTAGTTAACGTGGAAGATCATATTAGTTAATCCTAACTAATAATTCTTGCATGACATAAATATTTTTCTACTTTATTAATAAATACCTCATTTTCAGATAATGGTTCCTTTAAAGAAATACAAAGCTTGGCAGCAATAATCTCATGGTTTTAAAAGAGTCACTGAGATAAAGGATACTATTTACAAGTTGGTTGAGGGAAGTTCTGAAATGTTCTTATTGTAGTCTAACCTTAAACACGTGGTACAAATCAGTAACTAAATATCAAAGAAATTGAAATTGAAATTGAAAGGAGTCTTTTAGGGTTCCATTTATGGAGAATGAATGCTATCACTATATTTTCTAAATGATGATTTACCAAAAAGAGCAAAATTTGGAAATATTCTGTTATTCAACTATCATCTTTAAATACTGGTCATTAATTAACTCTTTTTTCCTTCACCCTTCTGTCATATGCTGTAAACTCTTAAAAGTGAAAAACGAGTATGTGTATTGAGACACATCAAGACACATCAAGACAGGGACGCCTGGGTGGCGCAGTTGGTTGGACGACTGCCTTGGGCTCAGGGCGTGATCCTGGAGTCCCGGGATCGAGTCCCACATCGGGCTCCCAGCTCCATGGGGAGTCTGCTTCGCTCTCTGACCTTCTCCTCGCTCATGCTCTCTCTCACTGTCTCTCTCTCTCTCAAATAAATAAATAAAATCTTTAAAAAAAAAAAAAAGACACATCAAGACAGAACACAAATTAAGATACCATACTATTTACTCTAATGTATAACTCACTATGTGCTATATATAGTAAATAAATATCTTATACATTATCTCATTTAATTATTTAGACAAACCTAAAAAAAAAAACTTTTTGTTCATGATTAAGGGAACTCAGAAGTTTGTTTTCTTCCTCAAGGAAATACAGCTAGATGGTCAAAGAGCTTGGACCCAAACCTTCACTTGTCTCGTGATCACATTTGATCAAGTAGCCATTTCTCTAACCTATTACATCACAAAAAGAAAATCAGGAATTATATTGTACTAAATTTCCTGGGACCTATTTCATAATCTCTTATTTTCAAATCCCCGTTTTTCACTTTTTTGTTGACAAGAAAATGTTTAGGCATGCATTTGAATTAAGATCTAAAAGAGAAGAGAAAGGGGTTTTCGTTTTCTTCATTGGAATTCAGAACAGAGCCTGGCACTTTGGATTAAGGACAACTATCTCTTGTTGAAGTTAATTGGACACTCTGTATCTGGTTCTTAAATTACATCAATTAGGAACAATTAAGACAGCATTAACAGAGATTAGAAATAGTTACCTATTTCAGGACTGTTTCTGTGTAAAAATGCCCTTACATTTAATTTCATGGCGGTGAAAAACAGATGAATAACTAACTGAGTGCTGTGACACATCCAAGCTCAAAAAGCCCACATGGATCTTGGGTGGTTAGCAGAGTTAGAGGGCTTCTACTTTTTTTTTTTTAAAGATTTTATTTATTTATTTGACAGAGCGAGATCACAAGCAGGCAGAGAGGCAGGCAGAGAGAGAGGAGGAAGCAGGCTCCCTGCCGAGCAGAGAGCCCGATTCGGGCCTCGATCCCAGGACCCTGAGATCATGACCTGAGCCGAAGGCAGTGGCTTAACCCACTGAGCCACCCAGGCGCCCAGAGGGCTTCTATTTTTAATGTAAAGTAGCAAGAATCATGAGTTTTATGCCAAAAAAAGCCTGGTCTGTGATCTAGGAAAACATAAACCACATAGACCTTGTCATTATGAAGTCATATGAAGATAATAATATTGACAGATAAATGTTGGCTGAAGGAGGTCAGCATGATGGCTCATTCCTCCTTTATCACAGGAATAGAAATGAGCAATGAAACTCTTCCATCCAGGAGGAGAATTAAAGCCTCTTTTAGCTGAACTCCAGATTCTTTCAGCTGGGACCTCTCATATCACTTCAGGTGATGTGCAAGAGCCCAGGCTTGGGATGGAAAATTCCATTACTTAGTTGCTTCTTGGGACTAGACAATGGAGAATACAAAATGTTTGTAGAATATCAAGGTCAAATTACTTTTTCTCCATGGTGGGAGACAGAAGAAAGAAAGAGAGGGAGGGAGGGAGAAAGGGAATGTGGAAAGGAAAGGGAGGGGGAGAGAGAAAGATTATGTGTTTCTCTCATTAATATGATAAGGTAGTTGATCTGATACTGAGTAGATGCTTAATATGAATCTGTGGTAGAGGAGGGTGTGGCATTCAGATACTGAGAGTTGTGATAATCATACTCATTTCACAGCATGTTCTCATCACCAGCCCATGCAACTTTCTCCCATTGTTTTATTTTATATTTTTTCCCCACCCTCATTACCAACCCCCATTCCCCTCTATACCTATAGGAATTCACATAGTAGCCTGATATTTCCTTATGTATGCATATATCTTTATATAAGTAGTACTGTTTTATTTTGAATGATATTATTCTACAAATCTCATTCTATTTCTTTTTTCACCTATCACTAGAAATCTAGTTATGTTTTGGGTGAGAGTGGACATCTCTGTACTATTAAATGAGTCCATTAATAATAATGTCTCTAGTTATTCTGATTTTATATTATTCAAATTTTAATAAAGCTTTTCATACTACTATAAGTGCTATTTTGTTTTTCTTCTATTGACTGTTAATTTACCACTTTTTAGACAGGAATACTACAACCAAGTTTCATTAAAGTTCTATATTAGCATAAACCATCCCACTGTCTCCTCTAAGACATATTAATATCCTAGAGTACATAATTCTGAAAAACATTTTAATATACTTGAATTATTATACTTATTATCTTTACTTTTCACTTGTGAAGGAAGTACTGGAAAGATAAAGTTATTTAGAAGAGCAAGTAGTTTGCTTGGAAAGAAGTTTTGCCAGAGAGCCCAGGCTTCAAAGAAGTTGATCTCTAAATTAAAAAGAGAAATAAAAAGAAATATAAAAAATAGAACTCTAAAAGATAACAAATATTACCTTATAGTTAGTCAATTTATGATAAAAGTTAGCAATTTTCTCTGAATATATATTATATTTGCAATTGTTTTCCTATATTTAGACATTTCCACTGTGAAACTCAGGGATAAAGTTTTATTTCCAGGAAGTCAGTTGGTAACTTTCCAGAAATTTTAAAAGTTTAATTTATTTTGGAGACTCGAACCATATAGTTTTGACTTATTTTTGGGGGGGGGGAGGTATTGTATCTCAGTTTGAAAAGTTCCTTTTTTAGCAGCCCCCCCAACTATTGTGTGTGATGTGCACACTGACATAGGATAGAGGTTAAGTAAGGTGTCAGATCTGCAGCCATACTAAGAGCCACAAATTCAATGAATAGACAACCAATTTTATATGAGTCATTCTTAATTGCAGATTTTTCTTAAATCTGATTAGCCCCTTTTTTTATTTTCAAAGTAGCAATAGTTTTAAATTGTTGTGATTGTAAAATAATGCATTTCTCAGAGGTCTTTTTTTTTTTTCTCCAGAAGTATTCTTAGGTACCCTGAAATAGTTTAGCTGATTTAAGCCAGATACACCTCTGTACCTGAATCCATCATGGTCTAAATTGACATCACCATACCCCAAGACAACAACTTGCAGAGTTACAAGTTAAATGTGCTTTCCAGTAGGACACAAAAAACCATACCTAAGGACAGCAATCATTTACTAATTTATTTGACAAGTGTTTCCTCAGTGCCTACAGGTGTGTAGTACTATTCTAGGCATTGGAGATTCAGCTTTTATAAAGTAAGAATAAATCTGTATCTTATCTGGAGAACTAGAGAATAATGGAAAATAAACTAGTAACTCAACTCATAAAAACCAATGATATTTAATTTCTTTTTTTACTTGATGTCTTCTAAAACTTCAAACCAGATCATACTGACATCTAAGAATAGGCTGAGAATTTATTCTTTGGGAAAACACAAATCTAAATTTCAAAATAAACAAACAGTTATTGTGTCATCCTGTATCATCAATTCTTTTGTCTGTTTAGGTCATCTCAACTCCAAGAATTTCTCCCACTTATGGTTTCACTTCTAGTTAAATTCACTTTCCTCATAATGTTTTATGACGTTTCTCAATGATTAAATTTAGAGCAAATTTAAAAGTCCTAATCTTTTAGCTAGATTGGGTAGAGATGTAGCTATAAACGTAAAGCTGGAATTTATCAGAGGTCTTTTAGTTTTTCTTCCATTTATGGGAGTGTAAATCTTTATATTGTCTAAGTTTATTCTACTCAACCATACAGTTCTAACAGAATCACTAATTATTCTGTGCCTTTACAAAGTCTCCTTAACTGAAAATCAATAACTCAACTTCATTTTAAAATTGAGATTATAAAATAAGCTTATATTTATTGCTCTGTGGTAGACGTTCATAATAATTTTTCATCTTAATCTCAAAACAATGTTATAAAAAAACTGTTATCAAATGGTTATAAAATAACCTGTTATCAACTGTCTTCTTAAATTGAGGCAAATAAAACTGAATAGTTTAGGTATTTTGCCTAAATTCCTATATATAGCATGTAGTTTAGCAAGAACTCGAGACAAAATTCTGTTTTAAGATTTTTTAAAATTTTTTAATTTATTTTTTTAGTATGTTATGTTAGTCACCATAGAGTACATCATTAGTTTTTTTTTATTTATTTTCAGCATAACACTATTCATTAGTTTTTAATGTAGTGTTCCATGACTCATTGTTTGTGTATAACACCCAACACTCCATGCAATACATGCCCTCCTTAATAACCATCACTGGGCTAACCCATGCCCCCACACCCTCCCCTCTAAAACCCTCACTTTGTTTCTTGGAGTCAATAGTCTCTCATGGTTCATTTCTCCCTCCAATTTCTCCCCCCTCATTTTCCCCTTCCTTCTAATATCTTCCATGCTATTCCTTACGTTCCACAAGTAAGTGAGACCATATGATAATTGACTTTCTCTGTTTGACTTATTTCACTCAGCATAATCTCCTCCAGTCTCACACATGTTGATGCAAAAGTTGGGTAGTCCACCTTTCTGATGGCTGAGTAATATTCCATGTATGGACCACAACTTCTTTATCCATTTGTCTGTTGAAGTGCATCTCAGCTTTTTCTACAGTTTGGCTAATGTGGACATTGCTGCTATGAACTTTGGGGTCCAGATGGCCCTTCATTTCACTACATCTGTATCTTTGGGGTAAATACCCAGTAATGAAGTTGCTGGTTCATAGAGCAGTTCTATTCTTAATTTTTTGAGGAAGTTCCTCACTGTTTTCCAAAGTGGCTGCACCAAACTGCATTCCCACCAACAGTGGGACAGCCTTTCCAACATTTGTTGTTTCTTTCTTTGTCATTTTTTTGCCATTCTAACTGGTGTAAGTTGGTATCTCATTGTGGTCTTGATTTGTATTTCCCTGATGGCTAATAATGATGAACATTTTTTCATGTGTCTGTTAGCCATTTGTACATCTTCTTTGAAGTGTCTGTTCGTGTCTTCTGCCCATTTTTTTACTTGACTATTTGGTTTTTGGGTGTTGAGTTTGACAAAGCAGGAAAAAATATCCAAAGGAAAAAACAGTCTCTTCAATAAATAGTGTTGGGGAAATTGGACTGCTATATACAGAAGAATGAAACTCAACCTTTTTCATAAATACACAAAGAAAAACTCTAAGTGGGTGAAAGACCTCAATGTGAGACAGGAGTCCATCAAAATCCTAGAGGAGAACATAGGCAGTAACCTCTTCAAAATCAGCTACAGAAACTTTTTTCAAGACATGTCTCAAAGGCAAGGGAAACAAAAGCAAAAATAAATTTTGGGGACTTCATCAAGATCAAAAGCTTCTGCACAGCAAAGGAAACAGTCAACAAAACAGAGAGGCAACCCATGGAATGGGAGAAGATATTTGCAAATGACACTACAGACAAAGAGCTGATATTCAAGATCTATAAAGAATTTCCTAGGTTACAATTCTTGATGAAAAGTTTGGCCCAATTAAATTTGCTAAGCTTTTGGAATGGGAAAAATTAATATTGAAGAGGGAAATTTCACCTCTTCCAAAATTATACATCAGCCTTTTAGTCCTTTAGGGTTATATGGCAGTTTAATTCTCAATAAATTGAACTGGATTATCCAAATAGATATCTTAGATGGGAATCAAGAGAATTTATGGTACACTTAGGTGTATCAGTTATGACCAGGTCATAGATCTGGTTGTACATTTGTATCCAGACTTTAAACAACACAACAACAACAACAACAACAACAAAACTTCATCTATTCCTAAGAACAAGGGACAAGTACCCACACTTTTAAGCTTTGCAAAATGCCCTGACTTTACTACCATTTCGTAAAAACACTTAGTCCAGAAGAAGAAGAAAGTGGGTCTCTGTTGTGAGGCATCTCCAAAATTTTCATGCATTGGCGGTAAGCACAAAAGAAAGGGAGGGAATATAGAAGCTCATCCCAGCAGCCTATGGTTCCACTGTGATTCTAAGTCACCATTTCTGACTCTGGGTCCTAGCAATGACAGTAGTTGGCCTGGCTGCAAAATAGACTATTGTATAGAGCCAAAGAGAAGAGCCTCAAATTATACATTTTCATGTGGCTGTGTGCAACTGGGATCCCTATCCATCACTCCAGCACAAACAGCTGGTCCACTGGCTCACAGTCCAAATGACCCTAACCAATCACTCAGTTATGCTAATTCAAACTTAAGACCAACATTAACATGAACATAATAAAGCCATTTTCAGAGAGTGGAGGGGACTCCAGGTACTTTTACCCATTTGACCAATAGTGTGATAATCAACTTCAAGGAAGTCATAGATTGGGGGGAACTAAATATGAAGAAACCAGAAGAGAATTAGCCGAGGATAAGGCAGGTAGTAAGTCCTTTGAGCCTGTATTTACCAAACTGCATCAATCACTGTGCTACTCTTAACTCCTCTACTTTAAAATATACCAATGACATACAATATACATGTAAGATATATACCAAAAAATAAATCAAGTCTTGAAAACACCCAGTTTAAGAAGACAAATTTACCATCACAAATAGTTATGCTTTTTTCTAACTCATAATGGAGTCAGTAGAGACTATGTCATTGACATCATATGAGAAAATGAGATGAGTCATTTAAAGGTGAGCCACACCGACAGTATGGATTCCTCCATGGACAATTAATGCAACTTTGGGCCTTTATCAGAATTTTGGCTTTCACAGAAGTGCATTTGTATTTTGCATAGCCATTTAGTCTTGTTGTAAGAGTTATATTTTTAAAAAATTCAATGTTATTTATTTTTATTTACCTTCTTAGAGCTCTACCTGCACCAAAAGGTAGAAGATACAGAATGGTCATTTTTGCCACAAATAGTTACTGGGTGCATACTTATCTGGGCACTGGAGACTTAGCAGTGCACAAGTTAGACAATGAGTTTCCTTTAATGGAACCCATATCCTGTTTTTTGGTTGGGGAGAGGAGCTGAGCTTACAAAATAAATCAGTAAACAAGCAATATCATCCACGATGATATGAAGAAGTGTCATGAGATGGTGTGCTAGGGAATGAATAAAGCTCTTTTAGATATGAAGAGAAAGCATCTGTAAAAATTGATTGACCAGAGGTGGTATCCAATAGGAAGAGCTAATGGTAGATCTGAGGCACAGCATTCCAGGCAGGGAAGAAAGTCTAGGAAGGGATCTTGGTGTACTAAAGTCAACAAAAGAAGGTCAATGTGGCTGGAGCAGTAAGCCGTGGGGGGCACCCAAAATCAAGTCAGGGGATGTAAGGGTGGACAATGACTGTGGTGTGACAGGAGATGCAAAACAATACCAGAGTCTTTTAAGTGCATACTCAGGAGCAAGTCCCGGGGTCTGGGTGCTTTTTTTCAATGTGCAGTAGCCTGTTCCAAGGTGTTGCTGCATTTCTCTGCCACTGCTGAGCTTCTATCTGCAGAGCGTGTTGTTCTCTAGAAACATCACCTTCGTTATCACTGTACTGTGAGTAGGTGGCAGTGTCATTATGTCAGCCTTTATGAGAGAGAAATTATGAAAGGCACAGAGTGCAGTGTTTGGGAAATTCCTGCAGTCACCAGCCCAGGAGGAGGGAGGGAAGGAACCTGGGCTGTTTTTTTGCTTACTGCTAAGGCTCAGAGAATACCGGAAGCCCAGGGTTCTAACCCCTTCTCTTCTGGTGTGGCCCCAGAAATGCTGGAGTTCTGAAGAATCTGACTCCTACTCAGTGGCAGAACAGGACAGTGATGACACAGATTTCTGTCTGGAAATGAAGCATCACAGGACTCCCATTCAAGATGCAAATAATCTTCCATTTGAGATGCATCAGAACAATATTTCTTTGGTAGCATTTTAGGATGGTGATGGGAATCAAATTGTGAGTGCAAACAATGAAGTGTGATAGAAAATATCTTTCAAGATGGAATTTATTTTTCTTTTGCCCAACCTTATAAGACAGAGACAGAGGTAGAGGCAAACATTCATTGCATAGATGTTTCCCCTAATCAATATCTCATGTAGACAGCACACTCTTCAAACAGCATGCATGTTAGAGTAAACACCACAAGGAAAAATATGTATCTTTTTTACCTGTACAGGTAACTTTTATTCTCTGCTACCTATTATTTATTATAAACTAAACAGCTTGAAGGTCACTGTCTCTTATTCACAACGCAGAGTACTAACCACTATACGATCACGGCCACTGTCTCTTATTCAAAAAGGAATATCACAGGACACATTTTTTATATGTGGCATCAGAAGTCTGATTGCCTCTTTTTCATTTTTCTAATAAAGAAAGCAATTGGACTTCTTATAATGTGAGATAAATTTCCTTATTTTTCAAAAAAAGAAAGGAAGGAAGGAAGAAATAAAGGGAGGAAGGAAGGAAAAGAGGAAGGAAGGAAGGAAGGAAGAAACAAACAAACATCAGTTGCTAGAATCACATATTGTGACAGGCCGGAGCACAAACACAATGCCAGAACTCAAAAGAAGCAGGGGGAGAACTTTACATGTCTCTTTCCCAGTACAAAAGTTGGAAGTCTACAATTCAAGAAGCTGAGGTGGGGGTTACTGAAAGCAAAAGATTACTTGATTACTGAAGGGACCCAGTTGAAAACATATAGGCTCTATCTCTGTTGCAATCAACTAATCTCCCTTCTAGAATTTCTTCCTCAAAGACTCTTTAACCTAACAGACGTTTTTCGAACTCATCAGAGTAGGGCTATCCATTAGTTTCTAGAGCAATTGTTTTTTATCCAACATAAAACTTTACAGATTATAAAAGGCATGCAGAGTTCACAGTTATTATTCATTATGTCTATAGCTCTCATGAGTTATAAAGTACTTTATAATTGCTTTTTGTTAATTATGAGATTAACTTTTTAAAATAAAAGAATAAAGGCAAAATAACTAGGACTACATTTGACAAATATTAAAAATGTAAAACTATTTAGAGCAGTTTAACATTTAGGATAATATAATTACCTAGACATTTATAATGTTAAGGACCAAATCTGATCCATTTACCTTCTGACCATTAAGAATCTATAAATTATTTTACTTTTTATTCTGATTATAACATATGTATAAATTAGTTGCCTTCAAATTGGAAATGCTGTGAGAAAGTTGAATCCTGGTAATTTTGATTTCTTTCCCTCCTCCAGGATCTTTCCAATATGTCCTTCAATAAAGATGGCAAATTAAGTCAGAAATTATTATACTGACTGGAAAGACAGAGATAAAGCTACATAGTTCTTAAATCTACCTGAGTCCTCAATGAAAATAGAGTAACTCAAAGAAGAAAGGCAAAAATCAAAGGAACATACCTAAAATGATACTAGGTGCTAAAGAAAAAAAAAGAGCCTGCAACTTAATTTTAAACATCAAAGTGAAACAATAGATAATAACCCAAAAAGAGGGAACTAAAAGTATTATAAGGGTACAATCATAAAGGTAGCCATTGAAACCAAAATACAATCCATCTTTAAAAAAAAGAAAAATAACTAGAGAAATCAAATAAAAATAGAAAACTTAAGGAATGAGCATATTATGTATCTAATGATTACATATATATATGTATATATATATATGTATGTATATATATGTGTGTTTGTATGTGTGTGTGTGTGTTTACCAGTTTAAAAATTAAAGGATATACATATATATATAACTAGTAAATATATGTAACTGTATATATTTAAATTACTATATACATCTAGGGGTTTTTAGATTGACCTTAAAAACATTATGTATACACAGAAAATTAAATTTAAAAGACATCCCTAAAACTATAAAATGAGACAAATCAACCCAAATGTTTCCCAGCATGACCACAGAGAAAGCAATTTTTTTTTCATATATTAAGGCAGAGTAACTTAGTAAGTCATTTCTAGAGGGATATATCCTAAAGACAAAAGGAAATATAAAGAAAAAGACCTATTTCACTTATCATATTTTTTCTGGTAGCATTGGCATTATTCTGATAATAATGGAATACAGCATGTATGGTACAGCATAAAGTAAATGAGCATAAAGTAAATGAGTATATGATACTCAAATTTAATCATTCCTAGAGTGGTTGTCAGGATTCTAGTGGGAGAAAGGAGAAACATATGCAAATAGAATAAATTAATTAAAACTCAATAGTGTACATTTTAATTGAAGTTCTCAATATTTATTCTTTAGTATTTCATCTTAAAAATAAATATTTAGTTCCCTTCCTCTGTCCACTGAAAAAGTCAATACTAGTGGGCTAATGGCAATGAACACCCTTAAGGGGTAGGAGTAGATTAGACTTTTCAAACATCATTTTTTACTAAAAGAAACAAGGATTTTTGGAGTAATGGCTAATTCCAGTGCTGAGACATAGCTAGAAACACTTGTTGCACCAAACAACAAGGAACACATCAAAATCTACAAAGCCTGTATCTAAGGGACTCAAAGGAAGTTTGAAGTTTCCCACTGACCAAATTTGGGACACTGTGAGTAATAGTAATAATAATAATAATAATAATAATTAGTAATGGTTAAAATGTGTTAGAAAGGACAAAGAAGTTTAACTTATTAGCTCATTATGATCCAAAAAAGAAAAAAAGAAGTTACTGTTGATGGATATCAATGAACTTATTATTTTGAAAACTGCTAAGTAAAAGAAACAAATTAGGCATTTGTATTGACTTCCCTATACCAATTGTTCCACTTGTTAACAAATAGCTAAGGAAGAGAAATTTCTCTTGATAGAAATATTTTAGGTAACAAAAGAGTTAGTTTTAGAATGTCACTTTTACATTAATCCATGATTTCATCTAGAAACTAAACAGTAAGAGGTGCTGACATACCAAAAACATAGGTAATCAGATATAATTTGTTTCAAGATCAAGCCACCATTTTTAAAAAAGCTTTGCCAACAATGTGGAACCTAAATCCTATTGCTTTCTTATATTCAAGGAGCAATTTACAAGACATGCAGAGGACAGAACAGACAATATGAAACCATAGGAATGTAGTCTAGCAAAATCCAGACTTTGCAAAGATCCACATAACAAATGATAAAGATTCTTTAACAATAGATTACAAGGGAAAATGGTACAGAAGAGACCTATAACATAGAAGGAAATTAAATATCACAGTAATCAATTTCACTTATTTTTGTCTTGGTTTAAACAAAGATAAAAGCAAAGGGTTTTTATGCAACAATTGGAAATACGAACACTGTAATTAAGAAATTTTTGTTAAAATTTTTAGCATGACACTTGTGATCTTGTTAACATATTAATTTGGTACTATTATTTTAGAGATATATATGCAAATGTTTAGAAATTAATTCATATTTACTTCAAAACAATAAGTAGGGTAGAGGTGGAGGGAAGAAGAGGAGTGGCAGTATAGATCAGACAAGAATGGCCAAGAGTTGATCATTATTGAAGTAGGATTCACTATGCTATTCCATTTTACATCCTGTTTTGAATGTTTGATCTCTTCCATCAAAAAGATTAAAAATACAAAAAGCTAATAAATTTAAAGGAAACAATAAAGTACATTTTTTCTAATTATTCAGAGATAATTACATTACCCATACTATATAAAAATATATGACAACAATATGAAAGATGGCAATTAATTACCTGCAGTTTTATAGGGAAAAGAAAATGAAAATAGAAATTGTGACATTCATACTGTAGGATATTAAATAAGTGGGAACTTTCTTTTTTTAATTTAATTTTTTTTTCAGTGTTCCAAGATTCACTGTTCACCACACCCAGTGCTCCATGCAGTTCATGCCCTCCTTAATACCCACCACCAGGCTCACCAAATCTCACACCCCTCCCCTCTCTCCCCTCCAAAACCCTCAGTTTGTTTCTCAGAGTCCACGGTCTCTCATGGTTTGTTGAGGGACTTTTCTTAAAGAAATTTTTTCTCAGATGTGAAATTTGTCTGCCTGATATATTTGCTCTCTATGACCCAGCATAGTAACAGCCATATATTAAACTCTTAATAAATATTTGTTAAATTATGTGATTGACTGGATCCTAAACCAAATAAAATAGAAATCTTAACAAAAGTAATTTGGTAAACTTAAAGGGGATCAGTAATAATTATACTAGTACTGTTTTTGTAATATTACCAGTGAGGACATTTAGGCTCTATGGAAAGGAAGTAAATCAGAAATAAAGATTGGCAAGTATGTTAAGAAGTTATGTTGCAACATTTCAGATGTTTGATGTATTCTTACTCTCACTATCACTTATAAATTAGAGATATCAATCTGGGGCAGAGAAGTTCAAGCTTTTGCTACATACACAAACACAGAAATTACAAGAAAATTGGGAAGACAAATATTCACATTATAGATTAAATGTATCTTTACTGCATGTGACAAAAATTATTTAAAAAATGAATATATTTAATTGCAAGTTTGCCCATCATTTTGTATAGTGCTTAAATTCCGTGATGCATTGATTTATTCATGCTTTGGTTGATATACATGTATTGTCCTATGTATCAAATGAATGTTTTCAGATGTAGAGATTCAATAATTAATAAGACATGAATTTTATTTGGAATAGATTGTAAAAATGGGAGAAGACAAATAAGCAAGTAATCACAAAACTATGTGGTGAATTTATGATAGAGATATACAGATAGTAGTTTATTGTGCAAAGGAGAAAAAGAACTCCTCTTGGTAGTAAATGAAGGGAAAATATAAAGTTTTCCAGCATATAAATACGATGAGGACAAGACCTAGGGTGGAGATGAGGGAGGGTTATTAGAGAGATGCTCAGGGATAATGAATGCTGTAACAAAATATAATTCTTCTGTCAACAGAATACAAAATATGTTACAAGTAATCTTATCCAATCTATAGATGTATCTATTTTTGAAATTTATACTGTGAAATAGTTTACTATTTAGAGTTTACTAGACTGTAAAGTCTCCGTGAGAGTAAGGAGAGACCTAGCTTTGTTCACCATTATAGCCCCAGCATCTAACACATTTTCCAGCCCATAATATGTGATGAATGAAGATCTGTTAGGTAGACAAATGGATGGATAAACAGATGAATGTTGCTGTCAGCATTTATGAGCATTAAAATCTGTCCTTCTCTTCTATAACTCCCTATCATAAAGCCCTTGAGGTGAGATTTGAATTTAAATATTGGGCTATGGACAAAAGACACGGTGAAGAAGGAATCTCTCAAAATCCTAGAGGAGAGCACAGGCAGTAACCTCTTCAACATCGGCCACAGCAACTTCTTTCAAGACATATCTCCAAAAGCAAAGGAAACAAAAGCGAAAAGGAAACAACAGCAAAAATGAACTTTGGGACTTCATCAAGATCAAAAGCTTCTGCACAGCAAAGGAAACAGTCAACAAAACAAAGAGGCAACCCATGGAATGGGAGAAGATATTCACAAATGACACTATGGAAAAAGGTCTGATATCCAAGATCTATAAAAACTCCTCAAACTCATAATCATGTCATCATCATTAGCCATCAGGGAGATTCAAATCAAAACCACATTCAGGGACACCTGGGTAGCTCAGTTGGTTAAGCCGCTGCCTTTGGCTCAGGTCCTGATCCCACAGTCCTGGGATCAAGACCTGCATTGGGCTCCTTGCTCAGCAGGGAGCCTGCTTCTCTCTCTACCTCTACCTTGCCTGCTTGTGTTCTCTCTCTCTTCCTGACAAATAAATAAATTAAAAAAAAAAACACATTGATTCGTGAGATTAAGAGTCACTTATGGTTTGTCTCCCTCCCTATCTCATCTTGTTTCATGGATTCTTCTCCTACCCACTTAAGCCCCCATGTTGCATCACCACTTCCTCATATCAGGGAGATCATATGATAGTTGTCTTTCTCCGCTTGACTTATTTCGCTAAGCATGATACGCTCTAGTTCCATCCATGTTGTCGCAAATGGCAAGATTTCGTTTCTTTTGATGGCTGCGTAGTATTCCATTGTGTATATATACCACATCTTCTTTATCCATTCATCTGTTGATGGACATCTAGGTTCTTTCCATAGTTTGGCTATTGTGGACATTGCTGCTATAAACATTCGGGTGCACATGCCCCTTTGGATCACTACGTTTGTATCTTTAAGGTAAATACTCAGTAGTGCAATTGCTGGGTCATAGGGCAGTTCTATTTTCAACATTTTGAGGAACCTCCATGCTGTTTTCCAGAGTGGTTGCACCAGCTTGCATTCCTACCAACAGTATAGGAGGGTTCCCCTTTCTCCGCATCCTCACAAAACAAACTGTGGGTTGCTGGGGGGAGGGGGGTTGGGAGAAGAGGGGTAGGGTTATGGACATTGGGGAGGGTATGTGCTTTTGGGTAAATTGGAAGTGGAGGTGAACAATGAGAGACTATGGACTCTGAAAAACAATCTGAGGGGTTTGAAGTGGCGGGGGGGTGGGAGGTTGGAGTACCAGGTGGTCGGTATTATAGAGGGCATGGCTTGCATGGAGCACTGGGTGTGATGAAAAAATAATGAATACTGTTTTTCTGAAAATAAATAAATTGGAAAAAAAAGTGGGAAAGAAAAAAAAACACATTGAAATACCAACTTACACCAGTCAGAATGGCAAAAATTAACAAGACAGGAACCAACAAGTGTTGGAGAGGATGTGGAGAAAGGGGAGCCCACTTATACTGTTGGTGGGAATGCACGTTGGTGCAGCCACTTTGGAAAGCAGTGTGGAGATCCTCCAAAATATTAAAAATAGAGCTACCTATGACCCTGCAATTGCAGTAGTGGGTATTTACCCCAAAGATACAGATGGAGTGAAAAGAAGGGTCATCTGTACCCCAATGTTCATAACAACAAGTCCAGAATCACCAATCTGTGGAAAGAGCCAAGATGCCCTCCAACAGATGAATGGATAAAGAAGATATGGTCCATATATACAATGGAATATTACTCAGCCATCAGAAAGGATGAATACCCAACTTTTGTATCAACATGGGCAGGACCAGAGGAGATTATGCTGAGTGAAATAAGTCAAGTGAGAAAGTCAATTATCATATGGTTTCACTTACTTGTGGAATATAAGGAACAACATGGAGGACACTAGGAGAAGGAAAGGAAAAGTGAATTGGGGTAAAACGGAGGGGGAGATGAATCACGAGAGACTGTGGACTCTGAGAAACAAACTGAGGGCTTTGGAGGACAGGGGTGATGGATGTATGGGTGAGCCTGGTGGTGGGCATTAAGGAGGGCATGTATTGCTTGGAGCACTGGGTGTGGTGCATAAACAGTGAATCTTGGAACAGTGAAAGAAAAATATTGGTCTGGCTTTTGAAATATTTGCAGACATTTTAAGAAAAGCCAAATAGTTGAGGAAATGGGCTTCAGGAATCCCCCAGCAAGATCTTGTTCTGCAGAGCCCTGACCTTGCTAGTCAACACATTCTCCAGATAAGCTTTCGTACATGCATTTATCCATTCATTCAACAAATATCTGTGCAGTGTCTACTATGTGCTGGCACTAAACACTAGAGATACAGAAACACACAATCACACACACACACACACACACACACACACACACCATGCATACATACACCTGCCCTCATGGAGCTTATTTTCGAGTCAGAGCAGAGGGATCATTAGTAAAACATATAGTGTATCACATCTAGTGATGAGTGATATGAAGAGAAATAAAGATGAGAAGGGGCAGGGAGACTAATGGGAAACTGTGGCCTCACTGAATCCCTCTCGGGGAAGAGATGCTCTGGGAGGCCAATGCATCTTGAATAATAACATTAAACAGGAATTAAGAGCCTGAGATTACATGTAGGCTCTAGGTAGTTGGTGATGGTTAGGGGGTGAAGGTTTTCTTCTGGTGGGAGAGGTGATAGTAGAGAGAGAAGGGTTTGCTGGGACCACACAATGTTCACTCCTGGTGCTCCCATATGTAGCACTGTCATTTCCTGAGTCTCCTCCTGACTCCTCCCTTTCCAGTGTAGAGGACTCATCAGACAGTTGTCTCCAAATACTTGTCTATTTCATAATAGTAAGTGCTCTCAATATTCTCCTCATATCTCCGTCTTCAAATTACGATGACTTATCTATATATCCAAAGAAAATACTGTTAGCAAGAACTATTTTGAGATATACGAACCTGGACTACTCTCTTTCAACCCATGGATTAGTTATACTGATTGAAAGCTTAAAGTCCAATTTTGTTTTTATTATCCCCAAAGCCTAATAGTTAATTAAGATGACATTCATGATTCTTTCTGATTCTCTAACATCCCTTTATAAATTTTAAGGTAAATATAAAATCTTTATTGAAAGAAGACACAAACTTGTGCTTTGAGCCTACAAGTCAATGAGGAACAAAAGATAAAGTAAAAAGTAGCTTGGCAGGCTCCCTAAAGATGCCAGGATGCCAGGGGACATCAACCTTTATATGGACACTGTGGAAGCTAATTAAGCAACAAATCAGAGTGTGCTTCCAATCCTTCCTTATCCTTTGCCACATAGGCAATAAATATGGGGTTTTAAAAACAAATCTCTCACTAAATCAAGTAATAAGCACCCATTTCAAAAACAATAAATGCCAAGAAACTTCTTCATATAAGGCATAGTGTCACCCTGAAACATACAGTATGGCTTGGAAGAAGACAGAAGTCCTCTGTATGTGTACGTACATGTAATAGCCAAAAAGTCTCAGATTCTCCTCTTCACATAGTTTGTGTGAAATGAGAAATACAGGCAACTCAGGTATCAGTTTATGGATGAAGAAGAGCTCAGTTAGGCTTAAGATATTTAGGGTAGGTTTGAGAAGAACTCAGATCTTTGATGAACAGATAGAACTAGGGAGGGAACTCCACATAGGGTGAACAGCATGAGGAGAAAAAAAAGGAAAATAAAAAAATAAAATAAACAGCTTTTCTTGTTTCAGATTTATTCTTTTAAGTGGGGGAATCAGAGGGATTACAGAAAGAAAGCAGTGGGATGGGTACAAAGTTTGGGTAAGGATACAGAATCTCAGTGATCTTAAACATGGAAAGGAAACATTCCATCCCCAAAATAGGTTTGTTTCTTTTTTTTTTTTTTTCTTTTTGTAAGGCAACCAAATCAAACTTTAGGGAAAGTAACAAACAGAATGTTCTCTGCTTCATTTTGAAAAGTCAATACACTTTCCACACTTTGTAACTTTAAATACAACCTGAGGAAAGTACCATTCCCTCAGATCTTGTTAACAGGTCACTTTATAAGACATACACTGTCTTTCAGGAGCTTCAGAGGTGCTGAGCCTGTGAAGTATTCAGGGCCTATTCCTCTCTTCCAGCTTCTGAATGAGGGGGCAGTTTGGCTCACATGTTATACTTATTTTCACTCTTCCAAGAGAGAAGTTGAGGTCTTAAAGAACAATTAAACACAGAGAACTTAGTCATTCCTCTGGGAAAATGAGAAACCGCAGGCTGTGCTCTGTCTTAACAAATATGTTTTGAAGACTCTAAAATCCTCTGAGGGGGAAGAACATGAACAGAAACGGCAGCATTATTCATACATCTCTTTTGTTCAGGTTTTATGTAACAACTAGGAACCCCCACAGAAGTGTGGATGCAACTTGTGCAAGGTATATTTCAGTGAACATAATGAAAATCCTATTTTCAAAGGGTGTTTTGGGTATTTCAAAAAATGTCAACTTTTTCGGTACTTAAACACATGTTTATTAGAAATTGCAAGAATTATGCCGGGGTAGGTGAGAATTTACCCAGCAGGCAGTGGTCAACCTGGTCTTCATAAAAAACAACAAAGGGTCGAGAATACTAACACAAGCACTTACTATGTACAAAGACTGCATATACTACCTCACTTAAAGGATACAACACCTACTGTTGGAAGGGAGGAATATTATAGGGAAGGTGAATCTCAGAGACGCTTAATTAACATGCCCAATGACACCAGGGCCAATCAGTGGCAGAGGCAGTGTCCACATGTAACACCCTTCTCCCTAAACTCCACTGTCTTCCCATCTGTTAATAGTTCCGAAGTCAGTGGGCAAAGTTCTCAATTCCCTTAATTTCTTATCCTTTTTGCTTATTCTCTTATCAAGTGCTATTAATGTTTACCTGCTTAAAATAACTGAATGAAATTGGTCATCATAAAAGGTCACAGAAACAACTCCCAAATCTAATGCCAGGAGTTCTTTCCTGAGTAGCCAGAGTACAGAGATGGAGAGCTCCATCCTCAGGACCTGCCCAGTACATGTGTGGATACTCTCTCAAGGCCTCCAGCTGGCATTGGGTGCAAACCTTTAAAATAGGAAAAGGGGTAACTTGGGTGGCTCAGTCAGTTAAATGTCTACTTTTGGCTCAGGTCATGTTCTCAGGTCCTGGGACTGAGACCTGCATTGGGCTATCTGCTCAGCGGGAGTCTGTTTCTCCTTGTATCTCAACCCACTTCCCTCTCCTGCTCATAGTCTCTCTCTCTCTAATAAATAAATAAAATCTTGAAAAAAAAAACCATAAAAAATAAAACAGGAGGAAGATGTTTCCAAGGCTTCACTGGAGTTAGGAAACATGGAGAAAGGGACCATAAGGAAGTCTATCATAGAATTCTTCCCAGTCCCTAACATCAGGCATGAGCCTTAGCAATGACTTGAAAACATTTACTGACTGCTTAACAGAACACCATTAGTCCTAAGCAAACTATTTTCTTTCTTTCTCCTCCCCAAATAGACATCTTATAATAAAAAAGACTCAGTGCTGTTTTATCCTCTTGAGGCAGGAATCTGCAAATATAATCTCGATGTAATCAGAACTGAAAATGACAATAGTGAAAAATGTTAAAGGGACTCTTATATAAGAGTACTTTTAATTTTTGTGTGTGCCAGTATTAGTAGAGTAGATGTATAGGTATAAAATTAAATGGAAAAAAATAGATGAGAAGGAAAATGTTGTTGATTCTTTCCACAAACTGATATTTATTGAGCACTTTCTAGATGTCTGTTCTTATAATTTATATCATAGTAGGTAAGAAAAAAAGTAGACGCATTGACTACTGATTTAAAATAATTAAAGCTTCAGACACAAAATGACATTTGTCAAAGGGGAATAACTACATATTTTTTATACTCTCCATTTTGGCAATTTAGAAATTGCATGGAGTCTGACATCATTGCAGGTCAAATGGCATAAGGAGCATATCATAATTTCTTATTTCTTCATCAACTTTCAGTTTTCTTCTTTAGTGACTGAATATCAGGCCAATTACATTGAAAGCAATGACTCACCTTTCCCTAGGTTATGCACTAATGTTTATAACTCTCTGAAGCAGTTAGATTCATAGGCACTTTATTAACTGGATACATAATCAATTTTTTGTTCCCTCTCCTCTATGGCTTAAATTTTTGTATGATCGCCTCTGCTACCTCAGTGTGATGAATCTTGTTAGATAGGTACATCTTTACAGTGATATATTGTACAGTGAAGAAATTTTAAAATCCTGATGACTCTTTTTCTCAAGAGTCCTTCTTAAACCTTAAAAACCTGTAATTAAAGCAATTGCATTTAATAAATATTCCTCAAAGGCTAAAACACTATCATTTTTGAATAGAGTAGCTCTTGTCCAGAGAGACACTTTAAATAGCATCAAATATTTAAGTGCTGTTACTACTAATAAATAATAGTGAATATTAATAAATTATTATATTTGAATATTAATAAATGTAATATTAATAAATAAAAATAATGATAAAATAATAAATTAATAATTATGTCAGAGTGATCACCAGCTCAGTCCCAAGGCTGGTCAAATATGCAGATTGAATGGACAACTGCTTGCATTTCAGTGATAAAGGGGCCAGCAATTATCTATGGCTCCATCAGTACATTCTACAATTACTGTCACTTACATGAAATTCAGCCAAGGCGATTTCTTTTTCTTTTTTTTTAAATAAAATTTATATGTCTATCCCTACTAATAATTGTAAAAAATTGGGATTTGTAAGTAAAACTTAATATTTATTAGAGATGCTTTCTTCAAAGCATATTTTAGATTAAGGAATTACAAAATGAAAATGAAAAGAAAGACAGTAAGGGAAGTGGACACCCAAAGTGAGTGGAAAGACCATGTCATCAAGGGTCATTATACTGAAGGCCAAAGACAAACTTTGGCCAGTTCAGAGATGTGTCCAGGACTAACTGTAGTACAACAAAAACGAAGTAAGCTCAAATTATATTTTCTCACAGAACTGATTATCTGCATATTCTAGTGAACTACTTATGCCTCAATATCCTATGACTTAATAGTTTTCCCAAATTTTGCTTTTTTACTCAAAAATATTTATTAAGTGTTTGACCCAATATTCTGTGTTCTGGGGTAAGAGCTGTGAACAAGATGAACAAAAATCATTCAGGGGATTTATATCTAGCTTTAAAATATGTTCTTTAAATTTAACCTTACTACACTATTTCTTATGGTGTAGATCTATTACAGACATTTCCAAAAGCCATGAGGAAGGTTTTGTTTACAGATTCCAAGTAACCCTTATCTACGGAGCATTTTATTTGGTGAAATGAATAAAATCTTTTATCACTTACAAATGTGTCTTTGCTCTGAATGAACAAATGAATTTATTTCTCTGTGCCAGGGCATCGCCTTCTTTTGTTAAAAATATACAGCCCAGTCTCCCTGCATGATACTACTCCCCAAAATAGACATTTAATGACTTTAAGCAAAGAATCTTATTCTCATTCTGGGACCCTGGAAATTAAGCAGAAACATTACTGTTAGTCTTCTCATTTTTTCCTCTCTAATGCTCCATATTGTCTCAAAAATCGAATGGTTTGTTGATACAGACAGAACTGACAAGTTCTATTGTCAGTGTGAACAAACTGGGAAATAAGGAAGAACCTTTGGTTCCATCCAAGGATGTTGTAGTAAAGATGCAATGCTAAGCAGGCAGGTGTTTTAATCAGGGTAGTCTGTCCACAAGGAATAGAAGTCAAGTTCAATTTCTGTCTCCACTTACTATGCCCTAATGAAATTTAGTTAATATTTCTAAGTTTCCCACCTGTAAAATGGGCACAATAAGTACACTTTGTTGTGGATGTCAGAGGAAACATTGTCCTACCCTTTTGTTTCAATTTCTGTTGATCTCTGTAAACCCAAGAGAGGGCAGTATTGAACATTCCTGCCTTTTAAACACTTTTCCCCTTGTTCATTCATACAGAGACTTAACAAGCCACTGAATATGGGGAAAGCCTGATATACATTGTCACATTAACGCTGAGTGGTGTCCTGCATTAAAAACAGTAATTGGGCCTGATTTTATCTCTCTTCTGCTATTACAACCACTAAGGAAGGTTTTTATCTTGCTGATACAGATAGGAAACCAGATACCTTCTAAAGGTCTACCTGGAGGCCTACTTGGCTGTCTATCCTCTTTTCTTTTTCTCTGGATCCATCCATTCTTTAGGACGTTATATTTTCATGAAGTTATGTGTCTTCTTCATGTATGAAGATTTATCTCTGTATGCTAACTTTTTGGACAAATGTCTCAAGATCTAGCTTTGGGGAGAGAAAGAAGGCTCTTTTTCAATGAAGCCATAGTCTTCAATACAACCACAGGAATTAGGACTGATGCTGTACTCTGCTTTCCTCTGGCCCTATGCATTGTTGATTTTTTGTGGTTGTTTTTTATAACTTGTTAAAGAACACAAAGAATGAAGGATTCTTAAATTTCCATCAAGCAAGAGTATATAAAATGTATGTATATGAGTTCAAAGGCAAAAGTCTAGTCCCTACAAGAACTGATGAGAGCAGGTGGGACATCAATCCTGGAAATATTGCAAAGGCAGAAGGCCAGGAAGAAAGGCTCGTTACTTAAATGGAGCTACAAGCTGTGGTCTTGGCACCAGAAATAAGGCAAAATCTGAGCTTTTGGAACTTAGGATGGAAAGGAAGAGCAGAATTAGCTGTAAGATTGAGATGCTGGATGAAAGCCTTTTTGAGGTGAATAACAAATACTAGGCTCAGATCATGAAGAAGCACTGGTATCTTAACGAGGAACTGTTTGACCCTTTCTGTAGCCATTTATAGGTCAGAAAAAGAGGCTGGTCATAAGTAACACCATGAGTTTGACAGAGAATTAATCATATTACTGTTCCAAATTGATCCCAATTTAAAATTTCTCTTGCTTCATTAACATAATGTACAAACATAATGCAACAGTTCTATGTAAACAATCATATCTCTTATAAGAAAAAATCTCTTTGTGTAGACCAGGGTTATGATATCACATATCTTAAGGGGTTATTTATGAGATACAAGTGGACAAATGGAGTCAGACGCAGGGAATCTAATAAGGAGTGTTGGGTGAAGAGGAGGGGAGAGCTAGAGATCATACAGGACAGTTGCTACACGGCCAGCAGTAGAAGTGTCTCCAGGATGTGCTTTCACAAAAAGAGCCAGAAATCCAGGTTTGGAGAGTTTTTAAAGTTTTTAAAGTTTTTAAAGTTTAGAGTTTTTAATAAATTTTAATGTTAGCAACAAAATCTTGTTTTAAAAATCATTTTAATGGGATTATCAGTGACTCCAGAGTGAAGCAAGAGGGTTGTTATTCAACTGAGGAAACATTTTTCAATTCACAGCCTACTAATCAATTAAGATGGAAATCAAATATAACTTGGCTTACCCTTTTCTTACAGAAAGAATTTTAACTAAGTGACTTCATCAACCTTTTAATTAATAAGAATGGATATGCCACTTAATCAAGTAATTTGAAATACACTTTATACATTATATTATAATCAGCTGTTAAAATGGTAGCTAAAAAAGGGAGAGTTAGAAAGCAGGGGAGGAAGCAGAGGAAGCAGGTTTGAATATTAGAAAGAAAAAGAGGAGGTAAAGAGAGAGTAAAAAGTCAGAGGAGACAAATTATGCTGAAAAGAATCACATCATGGAAGAAAGAAGCAATTCACACAATACAAAGCATGCAGAGAGTAGTTAAAGAAATTTGAACTGATAATGAGTTTCACTTTTCTATGTACCCCATTTATTCATTCTCTAATTAATTTTAAGTTAATCAAAAATATATTGAATGCCTTCAGATGCCCAACACTGTCTAACTGAAACAGATGTATCAGCAAAGAAAACCAGACCCATGCACCCACAGAGATTACATTATCATGGGGAAAGAAGATGAACAGATGAAAAAATGCATAGGTAATATGTCAGTTGAGAGTAAATGTTACAGAACTAAATACTAAGGCAGGACAGGGAGAGCTCATAGGAAATTGCTTCTTTAGGTAGGTCATCAAGGAAGATCTTTGATATGTTTTTTTTTTTCCAATTTATTTATTTTCAGAAAAACAGTATTCATTATTTTTTCACCACACCCAGTGCTCCATGCAAGCCGTGCCCTCTATAATACCCACCACCTGGTACCCCAACCTCCCACCCTCCCACCACTTCAAACCCCTCAGACTGTTTTTCAGAGTCCATAGTCTCTCATGGTTCACCTCCCCTTCCAATTTACCCAAATTCCCTACTCCTCTCTAACGCCCCTTGTCCTCCATGCTATTTGTTATGCTCCATAAATAAGTGAAACCATATGATAATTGATATGTTAACATTTTAGCAGAAATCTTAAAGAAGTAAGAGAGTTGTGTATGAAGTTAACACTATTTACTTTAAACTAACTCCATGAGGGCAAGCATTGGGTCTGCTTTGTACACCATCTACTCCTTATTGTTTAGAATAGAATGATGCCCTCTAGGAGAAGTAACCAAAATAGCCTTACATGGTAGTTACTAGCCTCTGGACAATAAGAGCAGGAGATATAGCACATTACCCCAAAAGGCTCATCATATTAGCCAACTAGGGCTTCCATAACAAAATATGAACTGGGTGGCTTAAACAGCAGAAATTTATTTTCTCACAGTTATGGAGTTTATAAGTCCAAGATCAAGGTACTATCATGGTTGGTTTCTGGTGAGATCTCTCTTTCCAACTTGTAGACAACAGCCTCTCATTATATCCTCATATGTTCTTTCCTCTATTGTTCATATGTTCCTCATATGTTCTTTTCCTCTATGTGTGTGCAGAGAGAGAGATCTCTGGTGTCACTTCTTCTTATAAGAACACCAGTCTTGTTGGATTAGGGACTCTTTGTTATGACTCATTTAACCTTAAATGAGATTCTACTTCCTTATCAGAACTATCTTCAAATACAGTCAAATTGGAAGTTGTATTAATTTTTTAAAAGATTTTATTTATTTATTTGACAGACAGAGATTACAAGCAGGCAGAGAGGCAGTCAGAGAGAGGAGGAAGCAGGCTCCCTGCTGAGCCAAGAGCCTGATGTGGAGCTCGATCCCAGGACTCTGGGATCATGACCTGAGCCAAAGGCAGAGGCTTTAACCCACTGAGCCACCCAGGCACCCCTATATTATCTTTTTTGTTGGTTTTTTATTATGTTCAATTAGCCAACATATAGTACATCATTAGTTTTTGATGTAGTGATATTTGAAGGAATATGATCCAGTCTATAACAGCCATTTTATCTTGGGAGATTGATTAAGGTTTTTTAATCACAAGCAATACCGGCCATAACTAATTCAGACAAAAAAGAATGTGTGAACAAGATATGAGAGATCAAGCTGCCTTTGCTTGAGCTTTGGTATTCATAGCGTTAGACAGTGCAAAGCCTTATGATCATAATCCAGGGCCTTATCCCATAACCTGGGAGAAATGAAGGAAATGATGAAAAACCAGACTTTGGAAGGTCAAAAGTCAGAGACTTTAAATCTGGAAGTATATTGTCTTTTCAGTGTGCCACCCTCAAGGTGAATGAACTCCAATCATTTTAGTCCTTGTAGTCTTCCAATCAAGATAAGAACTGGGAGAAGAAAAAGATTGGTTGCTCTCAGGTCATTGCACATCTCTCTGGAAAAACTGGTCAAGAAAATTGAAAAAACATCTCTACCAAGTTTTCCTTCAGTAGCTCTGGGATGGTGTCCAAAACTAAATCAAGGCACGGTTACCATAAATACGAGGATTGATCTCTGGATAGGCGAAGCTATTACAGCTAAAAAGTCTAGTTGGGAAGACAGAAGAAAGAGAAATTAAGGAGTCAATCCCATTTACAATTGCACCCAAAACCATAAGATACCTAGGAATAAACCTAACCAAAGAGACACAGAATCAATACTCAGAAAACTATAAAGTACTCATGAAAGAAATTGAGGAAGACACAAAGAAATGGAAAAATGTTCCATGCTCCTGGATTGGAAGAATAAATATTGTGAAAATGTCTATGCTACCTAAAGCAATCTACACATTTAATGCAATTCCTATCAAAGTACCATCCATCTTTTTCAAAGAAATGGAACAAATAATTCTAAAATTTATATGGAACCAGAAAAGACCTTGAATAGCCAAAGGGATATTGAAAAAGAAAGCCAAAGTTGGTGGCATCACAATTCCGGACTTCAAGCTCTATTACAAAGCTGTCATCATCAAGACAGCATGGTACTGGCACAAAAACAGAAACATAGATCAATGGAACAGAATAGAGAGCCCAGAAATAGACCCTCAACTCTATGGTCAACTAATCTTCGACAAAGCAGGAAAGAATGTCCAATGGAAAAAAGCCACTTTAATAAATGGTGTTGGGGGGGCGCCTGGGTGGCTCAGTGGGTTAAGCCGCTGCCTTCGGCTCAGGTCATAATCTCAGGGTCCTGGGATCGAGTCCCGCATCGGGCTCTCTGCTCAGCAGGGAGCCTGCTTCCTCCTCTCTCTCTCTGCCTACTTGTAATCTCTCTCTGTCAAATAAATAAATAAAATCTTTAAAAATATATATATAAAAATAAATGGTGTTGGGAAAATTGGACGGCCACATGCAGAAAAATGAAATTGGAGCATTTCCTTACACCACACACAAAAATAGACTCAAAATGGATGAAGGACCTCAATGTGAGAAAGGAATCCATCCAAATCCTTGAGGAGAACACAGGCAGCAACCTCTTCGACCTCAGCCGCAGCAACATCTTCCTAGGAACAACACCAAAGGCAAGGGAAGCAAGGGCAAAAATGAACTGTTGGGATTTCATCAAGATCAAAAGCTTTTGCACAGCAAAGGAAACAGTTAACAAAATCAAAAGACAACTGACAGAATGGGAGAAGATATTTGCAAACGACATATCAGATAAAGGACTAGTGTCCAAAATCTATAAAGAACTTAGCAAACTCAACACCCAAAGAACAAATAATCCAATCAAGAAATGGGCAGAGGACATGAACAGACATTTCTGCAAAGAAGACATCCAGATGGCCAACAGACACATGAAAAAGTGCTCCATATCACTCGGCATCAGGGAAATATAAATCAAAACCACAATGAGATATCACCTCACACCAGTCAGAATGGCTAAAATCAACAGGTCAGGAAATGACAGATGCTGGCAAGGATGCGGAGAAAGGGGAACCCTCCTATACTGTTGGTGGGAATGCAAGCTGGTGCAACCACTCTGGAAAACAGCATGGAGGTTCCTCAAAATGTTGAAAATAGAACTGCCCTATGACCCAGCAATTGTACTACTGGGTATTTACCCTAAAGATACAAACGTAGTGATCCGAAGGGGCACGTGCACCCAAATGTTTATAGCAGCAATGTCCACAATAGCCAAACTATGGAAAGAACCTAGATGTCCATCAACAGATGAATGGATAAAGAAGATGTGGTATATATACACAATGTAATACTATGCAACCATCAAAAGAAATGAAATCTTGCCATTTGCAACAACATGGATGGAACTAGAGGGTATCATGCTTAGTGAAATAAGTCAATTGGAGAAAGACAACTATCATATGATCTGCCTAATATGAGGAAGTGGTGATGCAACATGGGGGCTTAAGTGGGTAGGAGAAGAATAAATGAAACAAGATGGGATTGGGAGGGAGACAAACCATAAGTGAATCTTAATCTCACAAAACAAACTGTTGCTGGGGGGAGGGGGGTTGGGAGAAGGGGGGTGAGGTTATGGACATTGGGTGGGGTGTGTGTGCTTTGGTGAGTGCTGTGGGGTGTGTGGACCTGCCGATTCACAGACCTGTACCCCTGGGGATAAAAATATATGTTCATAAAAAATAAAAAATTAAAAAAAAATTAAAAAAAATAAACATTTAAAAAAGAAAATGAGCTCTGATGTTAGTGATTGATGGGAATCCCAACTCTGCCATGTGTTTGCTGTCTCTATGACTTTGACCAAGCTAATTAAGTGATCTGTAATTCAGATTCCTCATCTGTAAATTAAAGAAAATTCTAGAATTATCTCTTAGAAATGTTGATTTAATTTAAAAAATTCAAACAGTACCTGACACTATGTAACTAGTTAAAAACATTAGCTAATATTGTTTATTTGGGACTGAAAGTCCTTATTCATGACCTAAAGTATATTCTGCTTAAGAAAATAATTTCTCCTGAGATCACTTCATTATGTGATTATTACTAGATGTATGTCATTCAATTTGATTCAGATTTACTTGACTGAATCTCTTTCCCTCAGTCTCTTTTACACACACACATACACACACACACAAATACACATAGGTACACACACAGATATACATAGGCACACATATATGCACTGGTCTAGATCTCAGAAGTTCCTTCCTAAGTATGTTACTGGAAAACATACTCATAAAATTGTCTTTGATAATAAAGTAAAATTGTCTGATAAAATCATAGTTGTAAAGATTTGAAATGGCTCAAAGGCCGAGATCAAAGCAAATGATAAATATAGTATTTAATGAGCTAGGAGGCAGTCACAGAATGAGAGTTAGTGCTAGTAACTGTTGTATGAAATTATTTTCAGTCAATATTAGGCAGAGGAATAAATACCAAGTTAGTAAAATTTTTACATGATACAAAATTGGGAGGCATTGCAAATGTTGGAAAAGCCTGAGAACCAATAGCAATGAAGCCATAAAGGGAAAAATAAAGAAAATTAAATTCAACTAAACAGCAACACAATAGCACGATGAAATGAAATTAAATTGAGATGGTAGACTCCTAAATTATGAGACTTATTATGGTGCGCTTTGCAAAATTATTTACATAATCACTTCCACTGCTTATCCAAAGCACTATAAGACATTAACTCATTTAATTAAAAGAATTTTGAGTATTAACTATGTATCAGACACAGTGTTATTCAGTGTGCTGCAGCAAGGAGCTAGTCCCAGCCCAGCGGCTGGGACTAGTGGCTGTACTAATTCAATCTCATCCATCTTTATATCCCTAGTATCTAACATATAAATCTGGAAAATAGAGCAAATATAGAATCACATACATTTTCAAGTGATAAACATAAATAAATAAATAAATAAAAGAGAAATAACTATAGTCAAATGTATGTAAAAGGAAAATTGGTAATAACACATATTGATTAAAGTAAGAGGTGTGCTGTACACTGCCTTTGAGGCATGACTTGCATTGTCATTCAATCCTCAAACATATTATGCCACATTACCCCACATTATAGTTGAGGAAACTATAGGTGAGTAACCATTCCAGGATCACATAGTAAATAATGACACTGAGATTCAAGCTAAGTCTGTCTGATTTGGTACTTTAAAAAAAATTTTAATTTAATTTAATTTTCATTCAGTGTTCCAAAATTCATTGTTTAGGCACCATACCCAGTGCTCCATGCAATACGTGCCCTGCATAATACCCAAAACCAGGCTCACCCAACTCCCCACCCTTCTCCCCTCCAAAACTCTCAGTTTGTTTCTCAGAGTCCATAGTCTCTCGTGGTTTGTCTCCCCCTCCGATTTCCTCCAATTCACCCCCTTCTCCATCTCCCAGTGTCTTCCATGTTATTCCTTATGTTCTATAAGTAAGTGAAACCATATGATATTTAACTCTCTCTGCTTAACTTATTTCACTCAGCATAATCTCTTCCAGTTCTGTCTATGTTGATACAAAAGTTGGGTATTCATCCTTTCTGATGGAGGCATAATATTCCATTATATATATTGACCATATCTTCTTTATCCATTCGTCCATTGAAGGGCATCTTGGTTCTTTCCACATTTTGGCGACTGTGGTGGCTATTGCTGCTATGAACATTGGGGTACAAATGGCCCTTTTTTTCACTATATCTGTATCTTTGGGGTAAATACCTACTAGTGCAATTGCAGGGTCAAAGGGTAGCTCTATTATTAATTTTTTGAGGGATCTCCACACTGCTTTCCAAAGCGGCTGCACCAACTTGCATTCCCACCAACAGTGGGTTCCCCTTTCTCCACATCCTCTCCAACACTAGTTGGTTCCTGTCTTGTTAATTTTGGCCATTCTAAATGGTGTAGGGTGGTATCTCAATGTGTGTGTGTGTGTGTGTGTTTTAAAAGATTTTATTTATTTATTTGACACAGAGAGAGAGAGAGATCACAAGTAGGCAGAGAGTCAGGCGGGGGAGGGGGGGCATGGGAAGCAGGCTCTCTGCTTAGCAGAGAGCCTGATGCGGGGCTCAATCTTAGGACCCAGAGACCATGACCTGAGCTGAAGGCAGAGACTTAATCCTCTGAGCCACCCAGGCACCCACTCAATGTGGTTTTGATTTGAATCTCCCTGATGGCTAATGATGATGAACATTTTTTCATGTGTCTGATAGCCATTTGTATGTCTTCTTTGGAGAAGTGTTCAGACCTTTCTGCCCATTTTTTGACATGATTATCTGTTTTGTGTGTGTTAAGTTTGAGGAGTTCTTTATAGATCTTGGATATCAGCCCTTTTTCTGTAGTGTCGTTTGCGAATATCTTCTCCCATTTCATGGGTTGCCTCTTTGTTTTGTTGACTGTTTCCTTTGCTGTGCAGAGGCTTTTGATCTTGATGAAGTCCCAGAAGCTCATTTTTGTTTTTGTTTCCTTTGCCTGTGGAGACATGTCTTGAAAGAAGTTGCTGTGGCCAATGTCGAAGAGGTTATTGCCTATGTTCTCCTTTAAAATTTTGATAGATTCCTGCCTCACGTTAAGGTCTTTTATGCATTTCAAGTTTATCTTTGTGCATGGTGTAAGAGAATGGTCAAGTTTCATTCTTCTACACATAGCTCTCCAATTTAGCCAGCACCATTTATTGAAGAGACTGTCTTTTTTCCACTGTATATTTTTAACTGCTTTGTCAAAGACAAAGAGTTGAGGGTCTATATCTGGGGTACCATGCTGTTTGGTGATCACAGCTTTGTAGTAAAGTTTGAAATCAGGCAATGTGATGCCCCCAGTTTTGTTTTTCTTTTTCAACATTTCCTTAGCAATTCGGGGTCTCTTCTGTTTCCATACAAATTTTAGGATTGTTTGTTCTAGCTCTTTGAAAAATGCCGGTGGAATTTTGATTGGGATGGCATTGGAAGTATAGATGGCTCTAGGCAGTATAGACATTTTAACAATGTTTATTCTTCTGATCCATGAGCATGGAATGCTGTCCCATCTTTTTGTGTCTTTTTCAATTTCTTTCATGAGTGTTCTGTAGTTCCTTGATCCTTTACCTCTTTGGTTTGTTTTATTCCCAGGTATCTTATAGTTCTTGGTGGTATAGTAAATGAAATTGATTATTTAATGTCCCTTTTGACATTTTCATTGTTAGTGTATAAGAAAGCAACTGATTTCTATACATTGGTTTTGTATCCTGCCACATTACTGAATTGCTGTATCAGTTCTAGTAGTTTGGGGGTGGAGTCTTTTGGGTTTTTCATATAAAGTATCATGTCATCTGCAAAGAGAGAGAGTTTGACTTCTTCTTTGCCAATTTGAATACTTGAATAATCTAGTAATTAGATTGAAGCAGTGTAAACTGAGATTTAAGAATAGTTCTGACTTGTGCAAGGGCATACAAGGAAACAAAAGAGTTTTTGGTAATCCCCATCTCCACCCAGCTTCCCTGATACATTTTCCTAATTTTGTTTATCCCCAAAATTCACTCCTTCCAGAGAGGTTTATTTTATCTTCCTTTGACTTATTCACATATATTTGGAAAATGCAAGGAAAGTATACGAAGTTCTTCTGAGACTTATCCTGAAGTGTGTATATAAGAATGTGAATGTTAAAATCTGGAGTGCTCCATAAATGTTGAAGAGAACAAGCAAGAATAGACCTCAGGAAAATAGTCTGAAATCAATGAGCAGAATTGCCCTAAAAATCAATATTTCCAATGGAGACAAATGGCTGAAAACTGAGGACAAATTAGAATTGCACACACAATGTAATACAGCACCCAAACAGGCAGTGATTTTCAAGGCTGCATATAAAGAGACATTTGATCTTAGGATGGGAAAGTAATAGCCTTTTTCTACAAAGCTCTGGGGAGGCCACATCTGATAACAGTGTCTAAGGTAATATAACCCTATCAATAGGGCGGTAGGCAACAGAAATGACTGGGGAGAGGAAGCATCGATTTCCAAGTTAGGCTTAAGAAGCTTAATGTGTGTAGATCGGTGATGTAATGATAAAGAGGCCCATGATTTTCAGCAGTAATACCACTTCTGCAAAGACAGATGGATGTTATCAGTCTAATTTATGTGGGCTTATGAAAACAAACCAACTGCCCACTGAGATTTAGGGATAAAGAAAACTTAAGAAGTATCTCCATTCCTCTAAGAATGACGTTCAAAATGATGAAAAAAATGCAAATAAGCTTTAGTGGCTAAGATTTTTGTTCACGTATTCACTCATTTATTGAGGTTTTATTAGGTAATTATCAGGGGTTAAGTAGAAAAAAAGATCTCATTTTTAATTCAAAATGCAATTATAAACAATTGCCTTATTAAAAAGTGCTATGTGTCTTAAAATGCACTCATCTGTGTTGTGATGAAAATAGGTACTATATGGGGCTATTTTTTAATGGGTAGGGAAAAAATAACAAAAATTTTCATCTTTTCTTCCATTTGACTTCTAACTAATGTTCTCATGTCATTAAACACTCTTTAGGAAAATGTTAATGACTACAAAATATGTCATGAAGTGGAAGTACTCATACCCCATTGACAGAAGGAGCATAGAATAAGTGGTTGAGTGGTTGAGTAAAACAGGCCACTCTATGTGTGAGATGTCCCTAGAATGTCAACCTCAGCAGTGAGGAATTTCACATTCTTCCAGGAGGACAGAAGGCTGGGTCCAGATTTGAATTCTCATCAAATCCATGCTTTGACACCATTGGGCAATAGTCAGAACTTGCCTCCATGCAATAGGGATACTGGATAGCTCCTCTGGCCTGGCTCCTCTTGGTAAAGCTGAAGCATGTGCTCACAGATGTGGACAGAGCAGTTGGCTGCCTTCTGTTGGGGCATCTTCTCTCCGTACTTCCCTGACATTGGTGTCATCATCCCACTATTTATTTCAGCACCTGGAGTGGCAATGTATTCACTGCCTATAAATCCATATGAATTGTCATGATCTTTCCCCATGAATTTTGAAAAAATAAAAAAGAGAGGGTAGTAAATTAATATTGCTAATAATATCAAGTATCTCATTAATAGTGAGTAACACATATGCCAAGCCCTGTTCTATTTTTTTATGCAGTAATTCATTTCATCCTCAGAATAATCTTAAGAGTAAATTATTAGTATCCCCCATATTATAGATTAGGAAAAATAAGGTTTAAGACTAAGATTGATTAGATAACCTGCCCCAGATCACTCAGCAAAGATATAAAGGAACTAATCTGGGAATCCAAACAGTCTATGTGTGGAGCCTGTTTGCTTTACCACTAAGTTACTACACATTAGGACTATGCTTGTTTAATTAATCCAATGAGTGGCATGGGCCCAGATCCCCACTAATGGAGTGTATACACTAAGGGAGGTAAAGTCTTCCTTCGGTACAAATTCATTAAACCATAATCCCCTTTACTGGAGCCCCATGTTTTTATCAAAAAAGAAAATCAGGAGTTCCAGTTCTAACAAGGGTGCTGTGGCTACCTCAAAATAGAAATAATCGCTGGCCCTCACCTGTTCTCCTTGATGCTCTGCCTGTTGGATCAGCTGAAAGCCAGGTGCTCCAGGTATCCGAGGTAAACCCATTACACAACGAAGAAAATGGAGAAGTGGCATGAATGGAAGGAATGTGGGAACTGCTGCAGAAGCCACTGAGGCAGTGCTGTCATATCTGGAGGAGATACTCCAAAGTATCTAAAGCCTACCAGACCCATTCTTGCTTCTCTTCTCATTAGTGCGATGATTGGGCAGGACTCCCTTGTGCCTCCTCTCCTTCAGACACTACTTTGTGTGCAACACTCCATTGAATGTTAATGTTTCTGTGTATCCCATCAATGAGCCTATAAGGTATCAGTATTATTTCCAGTTTAAAATGAGGAAACTAATGGTCAAAATGATGAAAAAATATTTCCAAGAGCACTCAGGGGATATGTGACACAACCAGGATTCAAAACTAGGTGGTTTGGTTCCAGAGTTATCATTTACTACCTCATTGCATTTCCTCCCAATGGCTGGACAGAATAGACCAGTTGTGTTTGTCCAGAATCATTTAATTTTTTAAAAAGATTTTATTTATTTGACAGAGAGACAGCAAGAGAGGAAATACAAGCAGGAAGAGTGGGTAAGGGAGAAGCAGTCTTCCCGCTGAGCAGGGAGCCTGATGAGGGGCCTCAAACCCAGGACCCCGGGATCATGACCTGAGCCTATGGCAGGCCCTTAATGACTGAGCCACTCAGGCACCCCGAATCATTTATTTCATACATTTGGTGTGTGGTACACATGACAAGAGGAAAATGATTTGTCTGCTTACTACCAAACTAATATGGAACATTGTATCATCCTTTATGAAAAACACAGCTTTTTAAAAAATGTTTTGAAAACTGATTTATTTTTAAGTTTAATAATACATGACGGCTTTTTTTTTTAAAGTCATGCTTATTGAGGTATAATAAAAATGCAAAACTATATGGTGATCTTATGGTCTCTTCATATCTGAATCTCAACACATCTACGGGCCAGGCACTGCCCTGTGTTAGAAGGATCTGAGGTTGCTCTCTAACATATTAAGCAGTACTATGGGACAAATGTAAACAGACTCAGTTACGTGAAAACATTCCCCTTGGAGATCTTATTTAATTAAGTACAGTACTCCCAGGTACCTATACAAAAAAAAAAAAAAAAAAAAAAAAGATGACTTATTTCTAGATCCGTTCAAGATTTATTAGCATTAAATTTCACCACTGTTTGCTGAAGTGAGGCAAATTTATTACTCTCTTTCATTTATTACCATCTTTCATTACTTTCAGCTTCCCTGAGGAATCTAAATCTTTTCTTCACATCAAACTTTTACATACAACTCCACAGCCTTAAACAAGTGGTTGGCCTACCCCATCAACACAGCATTTAAATGGCAGCCAGAGTTGATTCCACAGAAGCGATTTAGACCGAAAAAGTTACAAGACCTTTGACCTAATAATTTAGAAAGCGATTTAGACCGAAAAAGTTATAAGACCTTTGACCTAATAATTTAGAATTATGTTATCTGTTATAATTCCATATTTTAAACATATAGCCATGACACACATGAACCCCAACACATTCTCAGTAGTTACACCATCACCCCAATTCTCTTCATTTGTTTTCAACATGGTCCTCTCTTAGAGCCTAATCCCCAAGCTTCCCTCACTTGCAGGGCTCCAAAAGGAAGGAATTTAAACACCCTTACCTGAGGAAATAAATTATTCCAAGGCACAAAAATGTTAAAGACAGCTTTGTAAATACTGCTCAAGACATATGACGCAAAGGCTTGCCAAAATTATCAGGTAAATTTGGCTTCAGAATATCATCATGTTTATTCATGTAACTCCTCAGCCCAGTGCCAGAAGATTATAACATTCTTATTGAAATTTTAAGTGTGCATAGTCATACTCTGCAAGGGATACGAAGGCCTGGGATTTTTAAAAGGATGTGGACCATAATCACTTGGAATGAAGCAATTCATATTATCCCAATCAGGTAATATTCATTGTCTGCATTATAGCAAAGCCCAGGATTTGTGTCATATACGAACAGTCACTAAAGAATCTCCTGGGATATAGGAGAATTTGTAATATTGCCACAGACATGAATATAAGTTAAAACTTGATTTTGTTATGGTTTGTCAATCATCAGTAAAGATATTTTCCTAAATATCTCCCCATGATGTTTAACAACATGACCGAAGCACTCCAAATACTTTAAAATTTAGTTATCGTTAAGTAGACATTACTGAACACTATGTTATGACTATAAAGTGTGGTTTCTTCCCAGAGATTTTCTGCTTATACTCACTAGGAGGTGGCAGAAATGACTTGACTCTTGAAAGAACTTAAACCTATCAGGATGGCATTGATTCTCAAGGTGAGAAAATGTTAACAGATTTCCCAGGGATACTTTCCACAAGAAACAGGGTGCTTACAATAACATTCCAGTTAATGTTACAGGGTACTTAAAAATAAAAATGAAAAAAATTTCACTCCAAAAATTGTGGAGATTTAGCATTAAATGAATATGCTGTTTTTAAGCTGTGTATAAGAACCCATGCTTTATACCAAATGAGCTCATTCTAAAACAAAGCCTAAATGGCAGGGAATAAAAAAAAAGTCATGCTCACATTCTATTGCTTTTAGAATGGTGCTAGGAATATAGGTATATTTAAGTCTGAAAGAAAGTCAACAGCTGATGAAACAAGGTCTCAGAGAGCCATGTCTCACTATCCTACACCTCAAAAGTCTGGATCCAAGGAACTGAGCAGTGCCCTCTGAGAATGACACATAGAGAGAAAATAACAAGAAAAATTAGGAAATCTCTCTTGCTTGATCATCTAGATTATACTAAATATGGATGGCATTAAGAAGTGAAGATTAAGATTTCACCAAAGAACATTTCAGACCTTATTAACTGAGTTTCATAGTGATTCCAGGTAAGAAGAGCCTGGGTATATGACTGGAGAAAGATAACAAGGAAAATAAGACATGATAAAAGGAATAGAGATGCTACAATATATCAGATTTAGGTCTGGGTTACACAGGAAGCTGAGAAAATTTCTCCTGGGGTATAACCCCACTGAAGATGGTCAGAAAGCTTCTAATAGAACAGAAGCTACTCTGATTTATCTTTCTCTGTGGGGCACTCTACAGCAATAATTGGTAAGATTTTTTTTTTTTTAGGAAAACAAATATTTAAGTCTGAAATCAAAGAGAAAGAAAAGGCATTAAAGGCACAAATTGGTTTACCTACACATTTTAAGAGTGGAAAGGCACAGACAACTCTAAGGCAGGCAGCCTTTTACCAGAGCTCTAAGTGAGCTAGTATTGGAGAGATCTGTTTTCTAATCTGCTTTTTTTCCTGACTTGACAATCCTCTCAGAAATTTCCTGGGGAGATAAAAGTTCTTTTCACAGCCTTGATTATAGTATTATCTAACACTACCAAAAACCTTACCCTAATGCCTAACAGAAATCAAAGAACAGGTCAGAGTTTTGAGTGTCCCTAGATTCATTCCAGTTTCATCACAACAAGCAAAAAGTCATGACATAGAGTAGTAGAGAAAAGAGTCTCAATCAGTGGATTTCTCATCAGTGCAATTTTCCAGGATGTCAAGAAGGTATCAACTTCCAATTCTGTTCTAGATTATGATGATTTTATAAGCTTTCCTCTATTGAAACTTCACTTTACAATATTCATTCTGGACATAAGATAAAAATGTCCTTTAGAGGGAGGGAGGTGCATCTGGGTGTCTCAGTGGGTTAAGCGTCTGCCTTCGGCTCAGGTCATGATCCTAGGGGCCTAGAATCGAGTCCTACATCAGGCTCCTGCTCCGCAGGGAGTCTGCTTCTCCATCTGCCCCTCCCCCTGCTTGCAATCTCTCTCTCAAATAAATAAGTAAAATCTTTTTAAAAAATATCTTTTAGGGACGTTTGGGTGGATCAGTTGGTTAAGCAGCTGCCTTCGGCTCAGGTCGTATCCCAGCGTCCTGGGATTGGGTCCCACATCAGGCTCCTTGCTCGGCAGGGAGCCTGCTTCTCCCTCTGCCTGTGCCTGCCATTCTGTCTGCCTGTGCTCGCTCTCTCTCCCTCTCTCGCTCTGATAAATAAATAAAATCTTAAAAAAATATATATTTTAAACTAAAGCATCAATGTGTTTTGAAAATGTTTAATAAAGTTCAATTTTTATCTTTATTAAAATTCATTTTCCAGCTTTATTGACATAATTTACTGATAACATCTTACAAGTTTAAGGTACGCAATCTGTTGACTTAATACACTTCTATATTACAAAATGATCACCACCTTAACCATAGCTAACACCTCTATTTTGTCACATAATTACCATTTCTTTTTAAAAAATATTTATTTATTTGAGACAGAGAGAAGTGTGAGAGAGAGCATGAGTAGAGGTGTAGGGGCAGAGGGAGAGAAAGAGGCAGATTCCTCGCTGAAAAGGGAGCCCCACGCCGGGCTTGATCCCAGGACTCTATGATCACAACCTGAGCAGAAAGCAGAGTCTTAACCGAATGAGCCACCCAGAGGTCCCCATAATTATCATTTCTTTTCTGTTGTGAGAACATTTAAGATCTATTCTCTTAGGCACATTCATATATAAAATAAAGTACTACCTATAATCACCATGCTTTACATTATGTCTGAAGAATTTGTTAATCTTATAACTGGAAGTCTATACCTTTTGAACAATATCCTCTTTTTTCCCTATCCAAGTCACTGGTAAGTAATACCTTACTCTATTTCTCTGAGTTTAGCTTTTTTTTTTTTTCCCCAATTTATTTATTTTCAGAAAAACAGTATTCATTACTTTTTCACCACACTCAGTGCTCCATGCAAGCCTGAGTTTAGCTTTTTAAGATTACGTATATAAGTTATATCATACAGTATTTGACTTTCTATGTATTACTTACTTCACTTAGTAAATGCCCCCAAAGTTCATCCAGGTTATAAAAAGGCCATCCAGGTTATAAAAAATGGAAGGATCTCCTTTCTTGTGGCTGAAATTTACATATACATTAAAATAAAAACTTTGTATGCCACATCCTTATAGAATCATCTTTTGATGGACAATTAGATTAGTCATATATCTTGGCAATTGTGAATAATGTTATTGTAACCATGAGAGTACAGATACCTTAATGAGATCCTGATTCCAGTCCTTTGGATGTATATCCAGAAGTGAGATATTGCTGAATCATATGGTAGTTCTATTTTTAATTTTTTGAGTAACCCCCATACTGTTTTCCATAGTGGCTCTACCAATTTTCACTCCCACCAACAGTATGGAAGTGTTCTCTACACCCTTGCAAACACTTGCTATCTGTTTTCTCTTTGATAATAGCCATTCAAACAGGTATAAGGTGATATCTCATTGTTGACTGCATTTCCCTGATAGTGGCTGATGTTGAGTTCCATTTCATATACTTGCTGGCTATTTGTATGTTGTCTCTGGAAAGAAGTCTATTTAGTTCCTTGGATCACTTTTTATTTTTTTTTAAATTCCTATTGAGTTTTTTGAGTTCTTTATGTATTTTGAAGAGTGACCCTCTATCAGCTATACAATTTGCAAATATTTTCTCCCATTCTGTAGGTTATTTCTTTATTTCTTTTACTGTGTAGTATTTTAGTTTGATGTTGTCTATTTGACCTTTGCCTTTGTTGCTTGTGTTTTTTGTGTCATACACTGGAACTCACTGTCAAGACCAATGTCAAGGAGCTACTTCCCATGTTTTCTTACAGAAGCTTTTCATTTTCAAGCCTTGTGTTTAAGTTTTTTAACCCATTTCAAGTACATTTTTGTGTACAGTTTAAGTGGGAGTTCAATATCATTCTCTTGCATGTGGTTATTCAGTTTTCCCAGCACCATTATTGAAAAAACTCTTCTTTCCTCCTTGGGTATTTTTAGCTTTTTTTTTTTTTTAAATATTAATTAAACATAAGTGTAGGCCTTATTTCTGGGCTTTCTGTTATGTTCATAGGTCTATTTTTATGCCAGTACCATACTGTTTTGATTTGTAGAACTCTGTAGAATAGTTTGAAATTAAGAAGAGTGCTGCCTTTGGCTTTGTTCTTTTTTCTCAGGATTGCTTTGGCTATTCAGGCTAGTTTTGTGACTCCATACACATTTTATAATTATTTTTTTCTATTTCTGTGGAAAAAAATGCCACTGAAATTTTGATAGGGATTGTATTGAATCTATAAGTGACTTTGGTAGTATAAACATTTTAACAATATTAAGTCTTTTAATCCATGCCAGAGGACATCCTTTCACTTGTTTATGTGTTCTTTCTTTCGTTGAAGTCTTATACTTTCCAGTGTACAAAATATTTCACTTCTTTGGTTAAATTTTTTCCTAAGCATTATGGTATCTTTTATACTATCATAAATGGGAGTGTCTTTTTTATTTCATTCTCAGGTGTTTTGTTGTTAGTGTACAATGCAACTCTTATCTGTATGTTAATTTTATGTCTGACAGCATTACTGAATTCTTTGATGAATTTGTTTTAACAGTTTTTTGGTGGAGTCTTAGAATTCACCGTATAAATGACCACATAATCTGTAAACTGAGACAATTTTACTTCTTTCCTATTTGAATGCCTTTTATCTTATTTCATTTTTGTCTCATTGCTCCAGGTAGGACTTCTAGTACTGTGTGAATAATGGTGATAAGGGTAAGCACCTATGTCTTGTTCTTGATCTTAGCAAAAAAGTTTTCAACCTCTTATCATTGAGTGTAATGTTGGCTATGAGTTTGTGATCCCAGGCCTTTATTGTTTTGCAGTATTGTTCCTTCCATATCCAATTTGTTGAGGGTTTATATCATGAAGGATGTTATATTTGATCAAATGCTTTTGCTGCATCTATTGAGAAGAACATTGAATTTTTCTTTCATTATCTCGTTGTGGTATATCACATTTATTGATTTGCATATGTTGAGACATCCTTGCACCCCAGGGATAGATCCCACTTATCACAATGAGAAATCATTTTAATGTGCTGATGATATTTTGTTGAGAAACTTCTCAACTATATTCATCATGGGTATTGGTCTGTAATGTTTTTCTCATAGTGTCTTTATCTGGCTTTGGTATCAGGGTAATGTTGGCCCCATAAATGAATTTGGGAATAGTACCTCTCCTTCAATTTTTTTTGGAAGAGTTTGGAAAGGATTGGTATTAATTCTTTACATGTTTGATAGAATTTACCTGTAATGTCACCTGGGCCTGGACTTCCGTGTGTTAGGTTTTTGATTACTAATTCAATTCCTTACTGATTATTGATATGCTCAGATTTTCTGTTTCTTCTTGATACAGCCTTGTATATTTCTAGAAAATTATCCATTTCTTCTGTTACCAGTCTGTTGGCATATAATTGTTCATAGTAGTCTCTCATTATTCTTTGTATTTCTGTGATATCACTTGTAATGTCTCCTCTTTCATTTCTAATTTTATTTGAGTTAGCTCTCTTTGTTCCTGAGGTAGTCTAGCTAAAGGTTGTCAATTTTTTAATCCTTTCAAAAAACTGAATCTTAGCTTCATTCATCATTCATTTTTCTGTCTTCCCAGTCTCTATTCAATTTATTTCTGCTATAAACTTTGTTATTTCCTTCCTTCTACTAACTTTTCTCTTGGTTTGTTCTTTTTCTAGTTCCTTGAGGTATAAAGTGAGGTTGATGATTTGAGATCTTTCTTTTTTCTTAATGTAGGTGTTTATCATCTTGAACTTTCCTCTTAGAATTGTTTTTACAGCCTTCCATAGGTTTCGATATGTTGTGCTTCCTTTTCTGTTGTATCAAGATACATCTTCATTTCCCTTTTTGTTTCTTCCTGACTTATTAGTTGTTCAGTAGCATGTTTTCTAATTTCCACAAGTTTGTGGATTTTCCAGCTTTTATCCTGTTACTGACTTTTAGTTTTACACCATCATGTAAAAAAAAAAGAAAGAAAGAAAAAAAAGGGAAAAAAAGAGAAAGAAAGAAAAAGAAAAGGAAAACTAGTTGACAGAGGAATCACTGCTTGCAGAAGATACTTGCACTCAGAAAAGATACTTGGTATAATTTCAGTCTTTTAAAATTTGCAAAGACTTGTTTTGTGGCCTATAATTTGATCTATTCTGGAGAATGCTCTGTGTACATTTGAGAAAAAAAAGTCTACTGCTGTTCGATGGAATGTTCTGTTTATATCTTTGTCTAAAGTATGGTTCAAATCCAATGTTTCCTTATTGATTTTATGTCTGGATAATCTATACCTTCACTTTGAGCCTATGTGTTGTTATACCTAGAGTGAGTCTCTTAGAGGTAGCATATAGTCGGGGCTTATTTTTTTAACAATCCTGTTACTCTATGCCTTTTGAGTAGAAGATTCAATCCATTAATATTTAACATAGTTAGGTTAAAATGTACTAATGCCATCTTAATAACTGTTTCCTGACTGTTTTATAGTTCCGGTTTACTTTTCTTCCTTTCTTACTCTCTTCCTTGGTGAACTGATTATTGTCCATAGTGGTAGGCTATAATTCCCTTCTCTAAATCTTTTGTGTGGCTATAGTAGATTTTTGTTTTGTGGTTCTCCTAAGGCTGACCCAAAACATCTTACACATTCCTAATGTATTTAACAGTCTATTTTTTGCTGATAACAATTTATCATATATCGCATATAAAAATCTATTTTTTTACTTCCCTTTCATGTTTTTGATGCCACCATTTACATCCTTTAATATTTTGTATCCATTAACAATTCATTAAAGCTATTGTTATTTTTAATATTTTTCTCCTTTACCCTTTATACTAGAGTTAAGTAGTCAATTAACACATTATCGTAGTATTGTATTAGGTATTCTGAACATCACTATATGCTTACCTTTACCAGTATGTTACATATTTTTGTGTTTTTATGTTACTAATTAGCATCCTTTTGTTTTAGATTGAAAAACTCAGTATTTCTTATAAGGTATGTTTAGTGGCAATAAATTTCCTCAGCTTTTTCTTTTAAGGTTTTATTTATTTATTAGAGGGAGAGAGAGAATGAGAGCACACAGGCAAGAGGAGTGGCAGACAGAGGGGGAAGCAGGCTTCCCACAGAGCAGGGAGCACTAGGTGTGGCTGTATCCCAGGGCTCTGGGATCACAACCTAAGCTGAGAGTAAACTCTTAACCCATGAGCCACCCAGGTGCCCCTCAACTTTTATTTATTAGTGAAAGTTTTTATTTAGTCTTCAGTTCTGAAGGACAACTTTCCTGTGTTAAGTATTCTTGGATGGTAGTTTTCTTATTTTAGGATTCTGAAAATACCATATCATTCTCTCCTGGACTCAGCTGAGAAATTCACTAACAGCCTTACAGGGGTTCCCTTTTTTTTTTTTTTTTTTTTTAAAGATTTATTTATTTATTTATTTGACAGAGAGATCACAAGTAGACAAAGAGGGAGAGAGAGAGAGAGAGAGAAGCAGGCTCCCTGCTGAGCAGAGAGCCCGACGCGGGACTCTATCCCAGGACCCCGAGATCATGACCTGAGCTGAAGGCAGCGACTTAACCCACTGAGCCACCCAGGCGCCCACAGGGGTTCCCTTTTAAGAGAATTTTTTTTTCTCTTGCTTCTTTTAAAATTCTCTTTTTGTCGTTGGTTTTAAGCAGTTTTATTATTATGTGCTATGAAGAAAATCATTTTGAATTGAAATTTTGAGGTGACCTATTAGTTTCAATGAACTTGAATATCCCCAGGTTAAGAAAGTTCTCAACCATTATTTATATAAATAAGCTTTCTACCCCTTCCGCTCTTTTTTTTCCCCTTTCTCTCTTTCTCTCTCTCTCTTTTTTTTTCATTTTGCTGATGTCCCATAATTCCCATTTGCTACTCTCATTTATTTATTTAACTCTTCTGATTAGATAATTTCATTTAATCTGTCTTGTGGTTGAATGATTCAGTTCATTGTATTTTGGCTCCAAAATTACGTTTGGTTCTTTTTTATGTTTTCTCTCCCTTTGTTGAACTTCTCATTTTGTTTTTGTACTGTTTTCCTCCTATTGTTATACTACTTCTTTGTGCTTTCTTGTAGCATTCAAAGTATCTGTACAACAAGTATTTTGAATTCTTTGTTGGGCAATTTCTAGATCTCCATTTCTTTGGGGCCAGTTACTAGAAGTTTACTGGATGTCTTTGGTGAAGACATGTTTCCTTGATTCTTCATGATCTCTGTAGTCTTCTATAATTTTCTCTGCATTTGAAGAAGCACCCACCTTTTCCAAGTCTTATGGTCTGACTTGATAAGGGAAGCCTATCACCTGTCAGCCTATCACCTGCCATACTGGATTGTGCTTTGACCCTAGGTCTTGTGATACAAGATGCCAATTCAGTGGCACCACATGTCTCCACAGACCTGGAGGACATGATATTCTTTAGCTCAGGTCTCTGGTGTCCATTGTAGCAACAACTGTGTGGTCCTTGGCAAGGACTGCAGAGGTTCACAGTGGCTACTTAAAATGGGGACCTAAAATGGGACCTCTCACCTAGTAGCAAGGGATCAGAGTAGGCAGCAATGGTGACCAGATTCAGTGGTGTGCACACACTCAGCTATTGAGGCCACCAGCAGTTTCCCATATAGTAGAAGGGACCAGATATAGACATACCCGTAGTGATGGGGGTAGTGATGGGGGTAGATAACCAGGGCCAGGGCCAACCATAGGCTCACTGGCAGCTGCAACGACCGTGATTTTCAGCCTGCTCTTCTGTGGTTGCACACTGTCCCCCTAGGTGTACACACTTCAGTGGAGTCTGGTGATAGAGTCAGGCTGCGGTATGCAGGTGCCTCACTGTGGGGACTAGCTGCAGGTTGGTACTAGTGCCAGCCAGTGATAGAAGGCAGGGCCTGATCCAGAATCACAAGCAGCTGTGTGCTGCCTCACTGTTAGTGACTTCACATGGCTTCCCACTCTCCCCTGTGTGTGCATGTAAAGCACCAATGTCTTAATTGTTTAAAAACCATGGTGCCTACACCTCTAAAGGAATCCATGATAGAGAATACATCACTAGTATGATATTTCAAAAACATCTCTAATGATGTACATTTTAGTACATACTAAGATATTCATTACAAATTCATGATATCTGACTTCAACTGAGACTTCAGACTTTCTCTGTTAACCTCTCTTTTCATTCTCATTAGTTAATAAAATTTTCACAATTGTTATTCAAAATAGACTTCTCTTTAAGTCTCGAGTGAGTCGTTGAACCACTATTCTGAGAGAAGAAGATTATCACTCTTGTTTCATTATCATTCTCTATTTCGAGATTAACCTGTGTATCTATGACCAAAATATCAAATTCTCCCACTTCCAATGAGATATTTAAGACAAGCAAAATCAAACCCTTGGTTAAATTATTTTCCAGATGCTTATTTCCCCTTTTTCACTATCCCAATAAATTGCCAACCAACTACTCAAGGTAATAATAACCTGAGAACCAGGTCTCAATATTATCTCAAAACCCAACATCTAATATATTATCATTTCTTACTGATTCTGTCTCAAAAATATGTCCCTAGTTCATTCACATGTCTCCGACTCCATAGCCTTCAACTTCACGCAAGCTAATATCCATTCTTGATTAAAGCAGTCTTCCCAAATGATGTTTCTGCTTTCATTCTTGTTTTATCTAATCTATTTTTTACTTGGTAATTAGAGAAACATGTGTTTGTTATTGTAAATTTTATATGTTAATAAATAGTGCTTTCCTTTCACATTTAGAAGAAAATCTCAGTCTTTTATCATGGCTTTCAGAGTCCCATATGATTTTCCAGTCTACGTTCAGATCTTCCCACTCATTACCTCACTCACTAATCTCCAACCACATTGATCTTCCTTTGGTTCTTCAAGCATGCCAAAGATTTTTCTTTCCTTACACATCTGGATGTTTCCTCTCCCTGACACATTCTTATTCTTTGGTCTCATTAATTTATGTCTTTTCCTAACACCCTATTTGTTATCATTTAGAATCTTCCTGTTCATCTTTTTTCAATTGTTGTGTGCTTCCTCCATTAGACTTGTATCCCATGAAGGCAGGAGCTGTATTAGACTAATTCACATATACTATCATCAACCAAATATGTAACAATGATCAATCAGAAAGAGTAAATGAAAGCATATATTGCCCAAAACTACCACCCAAAGTAATTTGAATGTAAAGGGATAACACATAGAATTTTACATTTTATGATAAAAGAAATTATTCAGTACTTTTCAGAGTGAAATATTGCTTAAAAAACTCTATGACCCTGTGATATTACAGTTTGTTAATTTTGTTTACTTGTTTGTTTTGAAGAAAGGAAGGAGCATAGACCTTCAGGAAGATTAAAAAATCTTCTAAGTCCTATGCCATCGACATTGAAATAAGTTTTTTTATGAAAAAAAAAAGCTACAAAAACACAGTTCAAAAAACAACACAGATTCAAAAATCAACTCATAATAAATGATGAACTTGTTTAAAGAATAAATTATTGTGATGTTTTATAATTCAGCAGGATATCACAGTTCAGCTAGAATAGAGTACACTATGTTCATCTCTATTTTGCTTATTTTGATACAGAGATTTTATGAAAGTGAATACAATGGAAATAAAATAATTTTAAAAATACTTGACACAGTAAACAAAGGTGCCCTGAAGTGTTCTTGTCAGTTTTTAGGACCCCATCACATTAATTTGTAACAAAACATTGACCTCTGAGTTGATGGAACAAAAGCAATAGCAAAAACTATTGCTCTAGGAATATATTCTTTTATAAAAAATGAAGATGCATTGTGTTATTGTGTTAAAGATGTCATTCTATGTTGCCCAGAAAAGCACTGGTTATAAAGATGTCAGGATCTTTTAACAGTATTAGTAAGTGTCATGTATTGAAGAACTTTATTAGAGAATGATATTAAATTGCAGATGTTTTGAGTTATTTTCACTTTTAAATTTTTTTAAATGATTTAAAAATTAATGAATAGTTACAAAAATGGAAAGGAAACTCTATATATTTCAATCATATTCACTAATTTTTAACATTTTGCTGCATTTTAACATTCTTTCTATAACTATATCCACATTTAGATCTATATGTGTAAATTACCTTTTCTATGCCACTTGAAATTAGGTTACATACAATATGACCCTTTACTATTTAATATTTCAGATTTTCCTATAAGGATGAAGACTTCAGTGCCATACTGTAAGGTCACAAGAGCCTATCTCATTCACTAGTTACAACTCTAAAGCCTGAAAGAATACAAAATACGACTATCAGAGATCTCTGAAAAATTAAACAACAGGCAGATAAAAAAGAGGATCAAAACTTGAGGCATAGGGGCGCCTGGGTGGCTCAGTGGGTTAAGCCGCTGCCTTCGGCTCAGGTCATGATCTCAGGGTCCTGGGATCGAGTCCCGCATCGGGCTCTCTGCTCAGCAGGGAGCCTGCTTCCTCCTCTCTCTCTCTGCCTGCCTCTCTGTCTACTTGTGATTTCTCTCTGTCAAATAAATAAAATAAAATCTTTAAAAAAAAAAAAAAAACTTGAGGCATAATCAACATGAGCACATTTTCTAATTTTTTTTTTCTTCTCCTTCCTTTCACAGCTTTGACTTAAGGAAGATCCAGTACCTAGAGTTATGGAACTGTGCAGTGGATGCAAATAACAAAAACCTTAAGGGAAATGTCCTCTTTCCTGCTCTAGAGCCAGAAAAAGCTGAGAATTCTGGGTGATTTATTTTCTTTATGTCTTTATTCTTTTCTCTATTCTCTATTCTCTAGTCCTGCTGCAGGGTAAAATCACTGCAGAGTTGTATGGCTGCTGTAGTTTTGGAGATGGAGTCAAAGGCATATAAAATCTCAGTCAAACTTTTATCTCTGGCCAGATGAACTAGGAAAAGGGTTGCTGTTCAAAAAAATGTATCTTATGGAATTTGTAATATTTTTGTAATATTTTGTAATATTTGTAACAATTTTGCCCTGAAGGAGACACCCTGTCAGTAAAATATAAATGCTCAGGAAGCTAGAACTCTGGGAAAAAGTCCAAATTTCAGGTCGGAGGAACTTGGAAAGGGGGCCATTGCTAACCTGAAATTGTAGGTGAAGTCTTAAAGAAGTTACAACAGGGGAGAAAATTGCATAAATTACGTGTATGAACCAACACAAGTACTAGGCTTAAACCTGACCTGGACAAGTGTGGAACAGGCTCACAAAAGTGTAGGAAAGACTGAGAACCACTGCCAAGTCCCAGAAAACTATAAGTGGCATAGAGGGATCTGATCTAATTACCACAGCAAATGCTTTGAAAAATTAGCTGGCAACCTAGTCCAGGGTTGGGATGGGAAAGGAGAGAGGCAGGCATCCCGGGGGCCACAGTGGAGTCCCTGCCACAGGCAGTCTTACACCCAGGTACTAAGGTGGGGTGGGGGGAGAAAGAAAAAAAGAAAAGGAAAATTAGCTGACAAAGGAATCACTGCTTGCAGAAGGCAAGAAAGAACTCATTGAACTTAAGCGAGTCAGTAGCCTGGAGAAACAACAGCACCATCAGCAGCAAATCAGCATTCTCCAGAGGATTTTACAGGATCCTGATTCTCTTAACAAAACAGCCTACGTGTCCAGGATGCATTCCAGAATTATTTAACATAAAAAGACAACCAAGAACATGACCAACTGTCAATGGAAAAGACAATCAACAGGTAAAAATCCTGATGTGATTCACATGGGAATTATCACACACACAAAAAAACACCCCATTCCCCATGTGAGCAGCTTGGAAGTCACACCCCATTCTAACGATAAGCAAAAAAAAAAAATCAATTCTTTTTAGACCCCTGAAAGAGAAGAATGCAAGGCAAACTGCTGTTTCTAGGATTGCGGAGTCAAGTGAAGGCCAGGAATCATGGTTTAGGAAAGCAGAGTCCCAAGAGGGGAAACTATTGTATTTCGTAACAATGGTGCCTTGAAGACACTGGCCAATGATTTCATAGAATGTTCTTCATTTTGGTTCTGTCTGATATCTCTTCATAATTAAGATGCAAATTTGATATCTCTTCATAATTAAGATGCAAATTATGCATTCCCAGCTGCTGGAATACTACATAAACTATATTGTAACCTTTAGAGGCTATCCCATTTGGAGGCGCACAGTGTCCATCTGTCCCTTATTGGTGATGTTAACTTTGATCACCCAATCAGAGTGTCCCTCAGGTTTCACACTAAATAGTTTTTACTTCTGTTCTGTAGTTAGTAAGCAGTGAGTAGGCAGAAGCTCTGAGATTATGCAGTTATTTTGATCTTCATCAAACCTTTTTTTCTTTATTTAGGCAAATAAACAGGATTACCCTAGCACTCCATCATAATGGCTGCACCCCTAGACCTATTACTCATTCATGAGCCTTCAGATATTTAGAATTATAATTGCAAAATAATTTTTCAACTCTGCTGCTTTTTCTATATTTATCAATTATCATTCTATTGTAAGAAGAGACATTTTTTGAATCTACCTAGCAGGCTAGTTATCTAGTTTCTGTTGTGGACTCATAGATTTCTATTTTACCTCTAAATACATACTTACATATATGCATACATACATACATACCCAGTAATTTGTACTTAAAATGACTGGCTCATTAAATCATTCTTACTGATATCATGGTTTAGCTAAAAGAAGTAATTATTTCAAAACTGAAACTAGAAAATAAGTAGCTACCAAATAATCCTGCTTATAAATTTTCATTATTAGAGTTTGCAGGCTTTATTTGAGAAAGGGTATAATAGTAAGATGTCTGAAAAAAATATGCATGTTTAACAAAATATCTATTTTGGATTCAGGACAGATCTCTTTTAAAACTTTACTTTGTCACGTTTCTTCTCTCCCCAGAGAACATTGAGTCTTGATGGCTATAATTGTATAATTGTGGACTATTTAACTGACTAGATGCACTGAATGTATTATCTAAACTATTTTCTTAGTGTTTATGTGAAACTAAACCAAGATACTTGTGAAAATTGAAATATATAACCTTTATTTTTGTTTCTGTGATCTACTGGTCTCATCACTCATTCAATTGTGGATTAAAGAAAAATCCCCAATCTATACATTTTATACATTGTGTCAGGAAAAAAACAAGTTTTAAAAAAATGGAGTTCATACTAGTATACAAATACTAACAAAACTCTTTTTTTTCCTTCTCAGTGTGAATTTGTACAGAGTTGACTGTTATATTTGCAAACGAGAAACAATAGTGTTTACAACCCTTCCACATATAACTGGATAATAAGACACACGTTCCTCTTAACCTCTCCTGAATAACTACATTAGCAGGCTCAAAGTATGGAAGAAATGAATCATTGGAAACACTTTATTCCATGAAGATATATAGCATCTGGGAATCTGTGGAGAAACCTAGAATGGAGAACCAGTGATGGAAGAAAGGGCAAGAAGAAATTAGACATAGTAAATTACAGACCTTGGCACCATCACTGACACTTCCTTCTCCCTCCAGTGGGGATCCATGTTCTGGTTCTTCCTTTTGCTTCACAAATACTCCTCTCTTCCTAAAAACAATCAACAAAACACCACAAAATATCAAAACATACTTTGTCTGTTATCCCTGATATCTACCTTTCTCTTCTTCTTCCTGTCCCTAAGAAATAAAGTAAAAAATGGGAGGCACAGCCTCATTTTCCTGGAAAAGTTGACAATTCTTTTAGACTGCTACTTTGAAACAGAAAGTTACCCAGATGTTGTTTCTGCTTTCTAAGCAGCACTTGGAAAATGAAATGGAGGATATGAAGTGAGGTATTTTCAGATTCTCCTTGATGTGTTCAGGTTCCCAAAGGATTCTGACTCACCTGAGTGCAGTGAGCATGTCTTCTTTGATTAAGGAGATCCAGAGCCACACTTATTAAAAAGCCTCTCCTTTCAACTGCTGACTATTGTTCCTCCTACACCATCAGTTTAGGAACCGTGTGTTTCTTACACCAAAGACTGATGAAGGGACATCAAATGTGTTCTCTTGTTCTCTTACAGCTACCCCTTTAGAGTATCTTCACCCTGCATATTCAGGTTTCTGATTATGATAATAAAGAATGTTTACCTTTTATATGAGAAGATCTATGATTATAGTGTCTAAAAAGAAGATTGAACAGAGAATTCACTAACTGAATAGGTTATCTTATATTACTTATTTCCTATCTATATGCACAAAGATCTAATCAGCTTTCACTGATCTCCATTTTCCCCTCTGAACCTCAATGCTATTTTAAGTTGTTTCAACTCTATAGAATTCTCTTGTCTCTTTTCCCTATTCATTTTTCTCTTTCGCCTTAGCATCCTGTTTCAGAGGAAGCAATATAATTTTTGACCTGCCTCCAAGGTTAATACTAAGTCAAATTTCTTTTTTGTCTTGTTTAGGAGGATGTGAAATGTATAGAATGAGTTAATTTTTTACCAAAAATCTATGTATTATGTATCATTTGCTATCAGAAAATTCTTGCCTTAGATTTTAAAAATGTAACTTTTACATTATAAGTAATGCAACTAAAATAAAATGTGAAGTTCATGAAAATAAAGAGTAGAGTTAGTTACAGTGCTCAAATATTAGCCAAAAGCTAGTTGCATTAGGTAAAATATAATTCAAAGGGAAAGCTATTAATAGGAACTCAGAGAAACACATCATATTAATAAAAATACACAAATATGATATAAAATATGCACTATACATTTCTTAGACAACAAAGAAATTTTTTTACAAAGAGAATTAACATTTCTCTATTAATTTATTATAATTTACTTGTTTTTATTAACATATAAAATGCTATTTGTTTCAGGGGTACAGGTCTGTGATTCATGATTATTACACAATTCACAGCACTCCCCATAGCACATACCTTCCCCAGTGTTCATCATCCAGCCATCCCATCCCTCCCACCCCCACCCCCTAGCAACCCTCAGTTTGTTTCCTGAGATTAAGTCTCTTATGGCTTGTCTCCTTCCCTGGTTTCATCCTGTTTCATTTTTTCCTCTCTTTCCCTATGACCCTCTCTGTCTTGTTTTTCAGATTCCTCATATCAGTGAGATCATATACTTGTCTTCCTCTGATTGACTTGTTTTGCTTAGCACAATACCCTCTAGTTCCATCCACATCATTGCAAATGGCAAGATATCAATTTTTGAAGGCTGCATGATATTCCACTACATATACACCCCATCTTTTTTTTCCATCTTTCAATAGACATCTAGATTCTTTCCATAGTTTGGCTATCAGACCACAATTTCTTTTAAATCAATACCGTAGAGTCTATGTTCACTGACCACAATTCAGTGAAATTAGAAGTCAAAACCAAATGTTGCTAAAATATATTTGGAAGCAAAAAAAAAATTCAATTTTAAACAATTCATAACCTTAGATAGTAATTGAAAATAAGTTACAAAATATGTAGGCCTGAAATAAAATGAAAGTATAACATATCAAAACTTCTAACCATAGCAAAATTATATAAGGAAAAAAATGTAAATATTAAAATGCATTTGATAGCAAAGTTTTCAATTCTAGAAGCTAGGCCTATAATCAGCAACACATTATATTCATACAACCACAATAAGGAAATAATTATGTTTTAAAATGGGCATTAAGAAGTAAACTAGGTAAAAGCAATATTACTCACACCAAAAAATTAAAATAAATAGAAAAATCTATCACTATAAGATGCCTGACAAATCTGATTAGAAGAGTCAATGCACTTGACTTTGTAGAACCTACATTCTATGGGATGGAAAATGGTATCTAGATAAACAATTTCTTAAGTTTACCTGCACTCCTCATTCAACCCACAGTCTCTGCCTTTGGCAGAACACAGGAAGAGGTAGAAGAGAAGGTAGTTCCTTCTGTATCTAATCAGTTTTGTCTGAGGTTTATTGGACACTATTTTATAACAAGTAATTGTGTTGAAAAATGATTGCTTCTTAAATTCTTCCTATCGATGTTTCAGAGAGCAGAGTTGGCATGCACAGCTGGGATGCATCACATCACTCCTGGCTCTGCAGTTCCCTGCTGGAATAGCCAATCGCCTGAGAGTTCCCAGCTCACTCCACAGTTTTGCAAATAACAGGGTGATACTTAGGGTGCTCATTAGTGCAGCACAACATTCAGAAACTAATGATAATTTTTTAAATGGCCTTGTATTTTACACACACACACACACACACACACACACACATATACAGGGGGTTCTCTGCTCAGCAGGGAGTCTGCTTCCCTTCCTCTCTCTCTGCCTGCCTCTCTGCCTACTTGTGAGCTCTGTCTGTCAAATTAATAAATAAAATCTTTAAAAGAAAAAAAAAAAAAGAAACCAGTGGGAATAGCTGCTTAGCAACTACTAGTGAAACAGCAGTTCCAAGTCCAAACACTTGTGGTACCCTTAAAGTTTAGGGTACCTGTTCCACTCTCAGTGACATTGCTTTGCAGCCTTCATCCTCCACACGTGCCCTCATTCCAACAACAAAATGGTGCTTAAGGCCTCATGTTGGGCAAGGGAGCTCAATGGTAAGCAAGGCAGATGTTACTTTGCCCTCAGGGAGCCTATATGTTAGTGGAGATCTCACCTCCTTAATGTTACTGTTCTTTAGAGTCTCATACCCTACCTCGTTTCCAAAACACCCTTTCAGAAAACAAGCCGATCTTGATCTTAGAATTAAAAATGAATAGACAAATACAGTGTTCCTCTACTCAAGGGTAGCTCAGGTAAAATATTACTTCTAACTATGGGATGAAAAGTTCAAAAGTTTTTTAGGTGAAGGAGGTTCAGGATGAGATGAAAAGAGTGACTTGCTCAAGGGAAGTTATCACACACTTGTAACACTGATTTATCTGGATTAAGCCCAGATTCACTTCCTCCTCCCCTAAAATGTGTCTTCTGTCATCCACTTCAAACTCAAGGGCTATGGCCTTCATTTGGCATGATCTATTTCCCATCAATTAGTGGTTAAGTTAGTAGATGGCCTTTGTCAGATTTTTAGGTTTCAGATTTTTCTCAGACCTAGAACATTCTCACTTAAATCTTCAGGGACAGTGTCAAAAACAGCCATCCCCAAATTTCTCATTTGCTCTTTTTAATTGCAAAGAAAAAAAGTTATATTCTGTCATTGTCAGCTTCTTTCGCCTTAACTACCTGGGAAGACCTTTGCTAATAACATGCCAGGAAATATATTACCCAGGAAAGCTTTGTTCTTTTGTGGCTACTGAAGAATCTCTTAGCAAAGAAAATAAAGTGGATGACTAAGTGCAAAACATTCATTAAAGTACTCTCCAAACGTGTTTTATATGAAAAAATGATTTGACTACAGAGAATGATTGGTATGTCAAGAATTTCATTTCAGGCAACAATTTTGTTATTAGGACAAGCTTCAGTTGTCTACACGTTGGTTTTGTTCAGGAGATGTAATGTAAGATAAATAAAAAAGAGAACTTCGAATGCCGTTATCTGCCATGCTATACTTCTATTGTAAGTACAGATAATAACAGTTCTAATATTTTTTTCATTTCCTCGGGTGCCAAATCTCCCTCTCACTGTACTTGATGCCCTTCGCGCCGTAGCTGGCTGCCGTGGCCACCGCTGCTCCAGCTGCTCAGGGGACCTGAACAAATAATCCAACAGTTTGCCTCGTGTGAAGAGGAAACAAACTCTTATCTTTAAACTCAATCTCTTCCACGTTTTACAAGGAGCAACTCAAGTGTTTCTTATGATCCAGGATACCTCAAGAATGAAAGTCACAGTTTACACTGTGACCAATTTCCTGAATAGCTGATTACTTAAAGAAAAAAAAAAAAAAAAGAGGGGTTATGGAGCTAAATTGATGCATGTGCCCAGCACACTGCTGTCTCTAGCTGGAGAGCCCAGGTCTGATTTCAAAAGATGTTAGTGCAGCGTCAGAAGATAAATGTCCCTTCTGTATTCAGATGACTGTCTTACAGGAAGTTTCACAGGGAAAAGATTTCTTGCTCTCATTACATAATTGCCAAGCATCACTCTAAAATGTGTCCAAGGGGTGCCTGGGTGGCTCAGTTGGTGAAGTGACTCCCTTTGGCTCAAGTCATGATCCTGGAGTATGTGATCAAGTCCCACATCAGGGTCCCTGCTCAACGGGGAATATGCTTCTCCCTCTGACTCTCCTGACTCTCCCCTTCTTGTGTTCTCTCTTTCTTTCATTCTCTTTCTCTTAAATAAACAAAATCGTTAAAAAAAAAAAAAAACAAGAAAACAAAAAAACCTCTTTCTTTAAAAGAAAAAAAAAAAAAAGTCCAAGCAGGTAAAATACAGAAATTCCAAAACAGAGGAAACTTAGTATGTGGCCACATGATAGGACGAAATGTGTTCCAACTCACACGTAAGATCAGAATATTGGTTGTAGATTTGCTTGAGTCTCTCAGGTTTCTCAATTCCAAAGCAGGTTTTGCAATATAAAAATATAAGGAGTGGGTACAGGGAAGTGCACTTTGGAAAATAGAGTACTACATGTCAGTGGTTCTCTAACTCCAGCATGCCTCAGGGTTTGTTAAAATACAGACGGCTGGGTTCTGTTCCCTGGGTCTCTGACTCAGTGGGCACAGCATAAGGCTGGAGATTTTGCATTTCTGAGTTCTCCGGGAATACTGATGCTCCAGGTCTGTGTAGCACACTGAGAGTAACTAACCTAAGTTCACTGCTCTCCAGCTACAGTTAGAGCTTCACTCCCACCCATCTCTGCTTCAAACAGAACAGCTGGGCGTGTTTTATTTTTATATCTTTGCCAATATTGGGATGATGGGTAATACTTCATTTGAAAGAAGAGTTAAAACTGTCAGTTTAAAACTGTATCAAGATGATAAAGCACCGAACTGTACATCTTCCATATCTTAGCAGAAGTGAAATGGAGTTTATAAATTATCTGACTACTTTAATCAGATGGAAAATCTAAATTAAATTGATCTAAAAATCTGGAAATTTCAAGGGCCTATATTATTTATTTTGTTGTCCTAAGTCCTTAGAAAATTCCCAAGTGTCCTAGGTAGGACTCTTAAGGCACTCAGAGATTGAAAACTGAAAGAATCTATGAGGAGAACAAGCTTTTAGTGTGGCCATATCATTAATACTGTAATATAGTATTAATATTAATATCATATATTAATATACTAATAATATATTAATATAGTAATCATATATATATACACATACACACTTTTAGGCATGTATATATATAGGTGCCCACTTTTAAGTATACTCCATCCTTTTGGGGGTTTTTATGGGATGTTAAGAGAATTAAATGAGTTTATGTTAGATAACTGAAAGACATTATGTATTTCAAACTTGTGATAAATTCTTAATTATCAAAGTTCATGAAGAAAAAATGAACATTAATCAATCAAATGCTTTCTTCCAAATTCCACCAATGACCAAACAATATTTATTCATTCTGGAAAATATACGGTGGGATTTTCTTAAGTATTTAATTACTAATTTAATTCCTTAGATTAATATGAGAAATTAAAAATGGCATTGCACTTAGATTATTGTTTCTGTTACTATTTCCTATGGAAAGAAACAAATCTCCTTGTAGAAATTAGTATTTCCATATTTGTGTCAAGAAATATACAAAATGAATCTATAACATCTTCTTTTGCCAGAAAAAAAGGAAGTTTTCACATGATTAATGAATTTATGACATACAACATAGCAACCAACTTGAAGGGGTTCCCACTAAGCAAGCTTGGTGCAATTTAATCATCAGAAAAAAAATTCTCTGCAACTGATTAACATACATTATATTAAAAATTCTGTTTATAATGATTTAAAAAAAAAACTGTTATTGGCCAACAGTGCTGGCTACTACCAAGACTTTACCCTGTATCAAAATAATGAATAATAAATAAAGAAAATTATTCTTTATAGAAAATGTTCAGCTTTAAAAAGTGCAGAAAACAGAACTAAAAAATCACTTATTTGTGGAGCATAACAAAAAACATGGAGGACATAAGGAGTTAAGAGGAGAAGGGAGTTGAAGGAAATTGGAAGGGGAGATGAACCATGAGAGACTGTGGACTCTGAAAAATAATCTGAGGGTTTTGAAGAGGTGGGGGTTGGGAGGTTGGGGGAGCCAGGTGGTGGGTATTATGGAGGGCAAATATGGCATGGAGCACTGGGTGTGGTACATAAACAATGAATTCTGTTATGCTGAAAAGAAATTAATTTTTAAAAATCACCCAAAGTGAAATAATAAATCTAAGAAACAATTATTAAATAGATTCTAAAGCTATTAACTGAAGTGTTAATGAAGAACTTTATAGTGGAGAAATCAAGGTGACCACTACTGTACCCACTGATTATTATTCATTAAAAATGTAACAAGACACTTTGTGTTTTAAGGGGTACTTCGAAAGGAAGTTGAAAGCATCCATCTAGGAAGAATTCTTTTTAAATAATACATCTGAATCTATCACACCTCTGAATCTAACTACAAATTTACAGAGAATAGAGGAAAAGTTGATAACATCAAATGAAGCAATCAGTCAAATGTGGAAATTGGAACATTGTGTTGGACAAGAGAACTGGTTTCTCCAACACAGCATACAGAGATGGTTTCTCCAATATTCCAATCATTGGCAACATGTAAGAGGTGGGGGTGGGGAGGATGACACAGAGTTAAAAAGGAGACATAACCTATAAAATGGGAAGACCTTAACCCCTAACTAGATTCTAACTTAAGAAAACCGCTGTAATACACAAACATATGTTTCTGAAACAACTGGGGATATTTTAATACAGAATAGATGTTGGATAATATTAAAGGAAGATTATTGATTTTATTAAGCATATTTGTATGCCTTTATCTTATAATCAAAATATATGAATATGATGTACATGTATTGAAGTCTTTCCCTGTAATGTCATAGCATCTGGTATTTGCTTTTGAAACTTAAAATAAAATATCAATGGAAAGAAGAAATAGTTGAAATAACACTGTCAAAATGTTCATAATTACTAAAGCTGGGTATTGATATATAATTATATGCTATATAATTATATAGTTGATATATAATGTAATATATGATACATTATTACAAAGAATGCATAATTATTAATATATACTGTTATCTCTATTTGTGTGTAGGTTTGAAATTTTGTCCCCTAAATTTATAAGATATTAGGAAATAGAGACAGATGACCCCAGATTGACATAAGACACCAGAAGAATCTAGCCCCATGTTTCTCAGGTACTTTGGTCTCAAAAGTTCTTTGTACTCTTAAAAATTATTAAGGACCCCAATGAGGTATTGTTTATATGGGTTATATCTATTGATATTTGCCACTAGAAATTAAAATATACATTTAAAAGTATTTATTTATAAATTCTTCAAAGCAATAATAAAGCCATTATTTGTTTGCATAACTAGCATAGTCTTGTTAATAAAATTACTTCTAAAAAATTAGAACAATGACATTTTTAAAATATTTGCAAATTTCTTAAATTTCTGGCTTATTAGAAGAAATCTGGGTTCCCATATTTGCCTTTTCATTTAATCCATTGTAATATCTTGTGCAAAATGTTTGAAGAAAATGCTGCCTTATAAAAACACATAGTTGGCAAAGAAAGGAGTATTTAAATACCTTTTCAGACAACTTTGACTATTCTTCTGTGAAGTTACTACAAAATTTGGTATTATTCCTTAAACATTAGTTGTAGGGTAGAATCTAAAACATACCAAGAAACTTTTCATACTTTATTACAATAAAATCCATTGGTCCACCTTGCACTTCTTTTTTAAGATTCTATTTATTTATTTTACAGACAGAGATCACAAGTAGGCAGAAAGGCAGGCAGAGAGAGGGGGAAGCAGGCTTCCTGCTGAGCAGAGAGCCCAATGTGGGGCTCAATCTTAGGACCCTGAGACCATGACCTGAGTTGAAGGTAGAGACTTAACCCACTGAGCCACCCAGGCATCCCCACTTTTTATTTTTTTAGAGTTATTTATTTACTTATTTTAGAGAGAAAAAGAACATGAGTAAGTTGTGAACATGACAGAGGGAAAAGGAGAGAATCTCAACCAGACTCCCCAAGGAGTAGAAGCCCAATGTGGGATTCTATCCAATGACCCTGAGATCATGACCTGAGCTGAAATCGAGTTGGATGCTCAACTTAACAGTCTTGCACATTAAATGGGTATTTTGTTCATACATGATTTTATAATGTCAGGCATTTGTCATTTGAGATAAATTGGTTCACTAAGTTATACAGATTGTTTTCATGTTTCATACATAATTTCAAAATCACATTTGTTAATACAACTACAGATATCAGAATTTTTTTCAAATAATAGGAAACTGTCAAGCTCATGATGGTGGATAGTTTTCCAAAATTCTAAGTTTTGTTTGAAATCTCAAATTTTATTGGCAACAAATACTGTGGTTTTTTATTGTTGTTCCTTTTCAAGAAAATGTTTGCCTAATATCTGACTCTGTATAAATATATTTATCCAAATGTGGTGCCTCATTAAAAAAAGTAACTGCTCTTTCAGCTCACATTTCAAACAATTGTACAAATGCTTTTTTTTTTTTGAGACAACCATTCTACCTTGCTAACCAAAAGAAGTGTTTTATTCATATTTCTCACACAGAATATTAAAGAGTGCTACATTCAAGGTTAGAGACTTAATGAAATTAATAAAATTTCCTGCTCCATTAAGGACACGTTAAATGAAACTCTTCATGTATTTTTAATTTTTTAACTATGGGTGCATGATAGTAAACAAGAACTACTATTTCAGTTTTAAGTCATTCTTGGATTCTGGGCCAAACCGTCTACAGTTTTGTTCACCATTAACTTCTAATATCATCAGTGAAAATGTCAACACTATGAAAAAAGGCAGATAGCGCTTTACTACTATTATGAAAGTTGTTTTGACCTTACAGTCCCCATAAAAAAACTAATATTATAAAACTTCCGTAAGTTATCTACAAAATATATAAATAACAGAATCATCAGCAGAAAATGCTAGTGTAATTGGAAGGGTTATTTACTAATCAACTCTTTCCTCCTCTCCTTAGTGTTTTATAGAGTGTTTAGCCTTATGTAGAAATTTTTTAAACAGAATTTTGATCTAGAATTTTAAAACTGAAAAGAACATCTTAGAAATTTTATTTCTTGAGTTTTATCTCAGATATATGCAGAGCTAGACCAAAAAGTAAACTGGATCTCCATGTCAGTATGTGGAGAAAGTGAGTGTTTGTAGATACAAAGAGTTTTCTTTCTTTCTTTGAGTTCCCTTTCCTCTTTGGAGAGAACATTTTAGAGCTTTCCTCAAAGTATACTGATGGTTTTGAATTTTCCTCTCTTTTCCAACTTTCTTAACAAATCTCAAGACAGTCTCTTCAATAAATGGTGCTGGTAAATGTGGACAGCTATATACAGAAGAATGAAACTCGACCATTCTCTTAAAGCATACACAAAGATAAACTCTAAATGAATGAGAGACCTCAATGTGAGACAGGAATCCATCAAAATTCTAGAAGAGAACATAGGCAGTAACCTCTTGGACATTGGCCACAGCAACTTCTTTCAAAATATATTTCCAAAGGCAATGGAAACAAAGCAAAAATGAACTTTTGGGACATCTTCAAGATAAAAAGTGTCTGCACAGCAAAGGAAACAGGCAACAAAACAGACAACCTACAGAATGGGAGGAGATATTCACAAGTACCACTACAGACAAAGGGATGATATCCAAGATCAATAAAGAACTTCTCAAACTCAACACCCAAAAAATAATCAAGTCCAAAAATGGGCAGAAGACATGAACAGACACTTCTCCAGAGAAGACATAAAATGGCTAACAGACACATGAAAAAGTGTTCAACATCATTAGCCATCAGGGAAATTCAAATCAAAACCACATTGAGATACCGCCTTACCCCATTTAGAATGGTAAAAATTAACAAAGCAAGAAACAACAAATGTTGGAGAGTATGTGGAGAAAGGGGAACCCTCTTACACTGTTGGTGGGAATGCAAACCGGTGAAGCCACTTTGGAGAACAGTGTGGAAATTCCTCAAAAAATTAAGACTAGAGCTACCCTATGACCCAGCAATTGCATTACTGTAATGCATTAATTGTAATGTAATAATTGCATTATTTACCCCAAAGATACAGATGTAGTGAAAAGAAGGGCCATGTGCACCCCAATGTTCACAGTAGCAGTGTCCACAAAACCAAACTGTGGAAAGAGCCAAGATCCCCTTCAACAGATGAATAGATAAGGAAGATGTGGTCCATTACACAATGGAATATTACTCAGCCATCAGAAAGGGTGAATACCCAACTTTTGCATTAACATGGATGGGATTGGAGGAGATTATGCTAAGTGAAATAAGTCAACCAGAGAAAGTGAATTATCATATGGTTTCACTTATTTGTGGAACATAAGAAATAGCATGGAGGACATTAGGAGAAGGAAGGGGAAAATGAAGGGAGTGGATGAACCATGAGAGACTATGGATTCCAGAAAAAAAAAATGAGGGTTTTAGAAGGGAGGGGGTGGGGGAATGGGTTAGCCTGGTAATGGGTATTAAGGAGGGCACAGATTGCATGGAGCAGTGGATGTTATATGCAAACAATAAATCATGGAATGCTACATCAAAAGCTAATGATGTACTGTATGGTGACTAACATAGCACAATAAAAAAAATATAGACTCAAATCTAAATACTAGTTTTGCATTCTCATTTCCTCTATTCTTCCAAGTATGGGCTTTTATTCACCTCTTCTTTTAAAATTTGACATGAAAAGAAGAGTTGTTCAAGAAACATGCTAATTGAAATTTAATATAGAAAAATAGCAATGGCAAAGTTCTTCTTTTTTAATAGTTTTTTAATAGAATTAGAGAAAACCCAAGTCTTTCTATTTTTTCTCCCCCTTAATGGTGCCACAAAATAAACTTACAAAGGGACAAATAAGGAGTGAACATATGTGCAAGATATATAACAAACACCCCATTGGCCACCTGGGTGGCTCAGTTGGTTAAGCCTTAATTGGTTAAGTGGAGCCTGCTTGAGATTCACTGTCTCACTTTGCCCCATCTCCACCAGCCCCTCTTCCCCACTTGCAAATGTGCACATTCTCTGTTGCTAAAAAACAAGCCAAAACAAACAAACAAACAAACAAAAAACCTCAAACACCCCAAGGTCAAGTATTTGTAAGCATTTATATATTTTATACGTATCTAATTAAATTAAAGGGCTGGTATTTTTTCAGAAGTACACTACATATTGCAAGTTGGTGCAGCCTCTTTGAAGAACAGTGTGGAGAGTCCTCAAGAAATTAAAAATAGAACTTCCCTATGACCCGGCAATTGCACTCCTGGGTATTTACCCCAAGGATACAGATGTGGTGAAAAGAAGGGCCATCTGTACCCCAATGTTTATAGCAGCAATGGCCACAGTCGCCAAACTGTGGAAAGAACCAAGATGCCCTTCAACGGATGAATGGATAAGGAAGATGTGGTCCATATACACTATGGAGTATTATGCCTCCATCAGAAAGGATGAATACCCAACTTTTGTAGCAACATGGACAGGACTGGAAGAGATTATGCTGAGTGAAATCAGTCAAGCAGAGAGAGTCAATTATCATATGGTTTCACTTATTTGTGGAGCATAACAAATAGCATGGAGGACATGGGGAGTTAGAGAGGAGAAGGGAGTTGGGGTAAATTGGAAGGGGAGGTGAACCATGAGAGACTATGGACTCTAAAAATCAATCTGAGGGGTTTGAATTGGCGGGTGGGTGGGAGGTTGGGGTACCAGGTGGTGAGTATTATAGAGGGCATGGATTGCATGGAGCACTGGGTGTGGTGAAAAAATAATGAATACTATTATGCCGAAAATAAATAAAAAATAAATTAAAAAAAATAAGAATTTTAGAACTTAAAAAAAAAAAAAGTACACAAACTCTCTTCCAGTCTAAATCCAAATCCTCTTTGGCCTACTTTGTTTCATTCACTGATTCACTTTGAATAGATTTTCTACACAAAGCTTTATGGTTTCCTTAGTAATAATATAATTAACCTAGTAAACATGATGCATTTGTAATACAGATGGAAACATATTTTGTTGTATACCAATTAAGGATCCATTTATTATTTCTAGTCAAAACAGAAAGAAGAAAAATTTGGGCTTTCAGACCCCACACCATCTGCATTTCTAATGACAAGAAAAATCAAACTGGCACATTCACAGGGACAACCTCTTTTAGAAATGTGTTTAATTTTAGCAACCAGTAGTATTATTAAATATAACATTCAAAAGTATATGTAACTTTGCAGAAGCACTTTATTCTAACGTAACTTATAAAGGCATAAATAACAGTATAGTTAATATAAGTGCATTGTTAAGTCAATATATTTTTTTCCTTCTTGTTAACTTAAAAAGATTAAAGCATAAACCCCAGGTAAGGTTTCCAGTTAAATCAGATCATCTGATAAGAGTTTGCTACTTCTCCTGGTTAGATTATTAGTAGAACTTATCCCGGGGATAATTTTTTCCTACCATTTTTCAAGTTGTCAGAGACCCTTAGTGGTCGGTTTTTTTGTTTTTGTTTTGTTTTGTTTTGTTTTTCTTTCCTAGGAGCTTCATAAACAAAATAGAACAATTCAAATAGAGCAGTTAGTATCACCTACTACCTTTTCGTTAACCTTTTGGAGATCACTTGATGCTTAATAGAATTCTTTAGTCGTTTTCCCCAATTATCCAAATTTATAAACAAAGGGAAGTATCCTTCCCTTTGTTCTACAGGATCACTGATCTCAGGCATCAACCACTTTTAAAATTTCACACTGAGAAGCACCACTTGCCAGTGAAAAATCATCTTTTACTTGGGACACTGAGTGTTGCTTATTCTCTTTTTTATTGATTAACGTAGTTAATCACTGCATGTCTATACTTGTCATACTTTATGTCAAATTATTGCTGTTGTGGAGGCATATGGACTGCATGCCTTTTTAATAAAGATTTTCAATAATTTAACACTTCTTGGGTAAAAGTGAGCATCAGAATTACTTGGGAAACTAACTTAGAGATCTTTGCCGAAGAATCTCTAAGAGTGAGACTAGGCATAGGTATTTCTAAAATATCTCCAGATGATTCTAAAGCATACTCCCCCTTAAGAAACAGTATGTTTGTTCTTCAGGGGAATACTCATTATTTTTTTTAATCCTATACTTAACTAAGATCAGGTGTTTATAAATATTGCCAGTAAAATCTAGAATTATTAATATGAATAGTGCATTTTGCTTTTTTAGGTAAATCTTATATCTGATTATGTTTTTAAAATATAATTTCTTTTTATTGAAGTATAATTGACCTACAATATCCCATTAGTTTCACATGTACAGCATAGTGATTGAATGTTTATACAATGTGAAATGATTCCCACAATAAGTCTAGTTACCATCTGTCACAATACAAAGTTATTATATAATTGACTATATTTTCTATGTTGTACATTAAACTGCCATAATTTACTTATTTTATAACTAGAAGTTTGCACCTCTTAATCTCCTGCACCTATTTTGCCTGTCCTCTAACTCCTCTTCCCTCTGGCAACTACAAGTTTGTTCTATGAATTTATGGGTCTATTTCTGTTTTATTTTTTATTTTGTTTGTTCATTTGTTTTGTTTTTTAGATTCCCCATGTAAGTGAAATTGTATGATATTTGTCTTTCTATGCCTGACTTATTTCACTTAGCATAATATCCTCTAGGTCCATCCATTTTGTCACAAATGGCAAGATTTCATTCTTTAAGGCTGAAAATATATCATTGTATTTACTTATACATATTTTATCAGTTATTTCTCAATGGACACCCATTTAAATAATGCTGCAATAAACATAGGAGTACAGATATCTCTTGAACTGGTGTTTTCATTTTCTTCAGATATATGCTCGGAAGTAGAATTACTGGATCATTCAGCAGTTCTATTTTTAATTTTTTGAGGAACTTCCATCATGGCTGAACCATTTATTTATCTGCCAACAGTGTATGAGGGCTCCCTTTTCTCCACATCCTGACACTAGTTATTTTTGGTCTGTTTGATAATAGTCAATCTCACAGGTGTGAGGTGATATCTCATTTAGTTTTAATTTCTAGCCCCCTGATGTTAAGCATCTTTTCATGTGTCTATTGGCCATCTACAACACATCTTCTTTGGAAAAACATCTGTTTAGCATTTTAATATTTACTTTGGATGGCTATCATGGTTAATTGTAACTACACATGAGATGATATGTTCTGTAAGAGAAAAAAATGGGTTTGTCTTACTAATTATTGCATCCAAATTCTTTCACCCAATCTCAAACATATAGATGGTGCTTGATAAATGTTTCTTGAATGATACAGCATAAGCTTTTGTATAACAGACAATTAGACTTTGGCAAGAGAAAGTTTCAATCCAACAATAAAACTTAAAAACTGTTTCTAAAACATATTCCAAACTTTATGAATTGCAGAACATCTTGTGATTTGCACAAATGACATCCATTTGTAAATATTTAAGTGGTCCTTGAAGTAGTTACCAGACTTGTTCTATTTGTACAGAAAATTCAGTTTATAAAACAAATTATAGGTAAATTGAGATTCAGTCACTCATTAAATCTTCTAGAAAATTATCCCACTAATATTTTTGCGAAGTTTGATCCATTCTATTCCTGCCATTACAAATGCTCCCATGTAGCGTGAAAATTAAAGATTTGCAAATGGTTTTAAGAACTACCCAGAAACTGTCTTGAAATTTTCACCATCTATCATCACTCCTGAGAAAGTATTGAAATGGCTAATATGCTTTCTCATCTGTAGGGTTTTTAAAAATTTCTTCAGAATCATGAAAATAAAATCAAATGTCTGTTGTAATGTTTATAAAACTAATAACTGACTCTTGTTTTGCAGGGTAGTTAGCAAGAATATACCTTTTACTTTTTTTTTAGATTTTATTTATTTATTTGTCAGAGAGAATGAGCACAGGCAGAGGCAGACGGAGAAGCAGGCTCCTTGCTGAGCAAGGAGCCCGATGTGGGACTCGATCCCAGGAGGCTGGGATCCTGACCTGAGCTGAAGGCAGCTGCTCAACCAACTGAGCCACCCAGGCATCCCTATGGACTTCAATCTTAATAAAAATATTTTTCTTGGGGACCCTGGATGGCTCAGTGGGTTAAAGCCTCTGCCTTTGGTTCAGGTCATGATCCCCGGGTCCTGGGATCGAGCCCTGCCTCAGTCTCTCTGCTCAAGGGGAAGCCTGCTTACTTCTCTCTCTCTCTACCTGCCTGCCTCTCTGCCTACTTGTGATCTCTGTCTGTCAAATAAATAAATAAAATCTTTTTAAAAAAGATTTTTCTTTGTTGGAAAGTTATAGATTTCTTTCTTCTTAAAAATTTTTCTCTTGATGAGGTCCTCAAGTTCTTTAGAAGACCCTTTATATTTATACTATGTCAAAATAGTGAGCAAAGTTGGGTATATATCTATGATGAGTGTGGACATTACCCTTATTCTTTGCTTCAAGTTTTTATATAAATTCTAGTTAGTTAACATATAGTATAATATTAGTTTCAGGAGTAGAATTTAGTAATTCATCACTTATATATAACACCCAGTGGTCAACACAACAAGTGTCCTCTTTAGTGCCTAACACTCATTTATTCCATCCCTCCAGCAAACCTCAGATTGTTCTCTATAATTAAGAATATTTATTATGGTTTGCCTCTATTTCTCTTTTTTTTCTTTCCCCTATGTTCATCTGTCTTGTTTCTTAAATTCCACATATATGTGAAATCATATGGTACTTGTCTTTCTCTGACTGACTTATTTTGTTTAGCATAACATACTATAGATCATCCACATCATGCAAATGGAAAGATTTTATCCTTTTTTATGGATGAGTAATATTCCAGTTGTATATAACATACATATATCACTTGTATATAACATACATCATTTGCATATATACCACATATATACAAATTTACAGTGAAGAAATCAATCAACAAAACTAAAAGATAACTTTGAGAATGGGAGAAGATATTTGCAAATTACATATTGGATATAAAGGGCTAGTATCCAAAAACTATAAAAAATTCATCAAACTCAACATCAATAAAACAAATAATCTAGTTAAGAAATGAACCATGAAAGACTATGGACTCTGAAAAACAATCTGAGGGTTTTGAAGGGGCGGGGGTGGGAGGTTGGGAGAACCAGGTGGTGGGTATTAGGGAGGGCACATATTGCATGGAGCACTGGGTGTGGTGCAAAAACAATGAATACTGTTACACTGAAAAGAAATTAAAAAATTAAAAAAATAAAGAAATGGACATAAAACATGAATAGATATTTTTCCAAAGAAGACATACGTATGTCTAACAGACACATGAAAAGATAGACATTACTTTTGAAATGGAACAGAGCAAGGACTTCTAGCTTCTAGTTCTATATGTAAGAACCTTGGAAACTGCCATTCCAACAATCCTTCTTGGAACTGCAGAGAGAGCAGGACACAGGGCAAACCACTTCCTGTAAGACTAGAGAGTCAGACAAGTGAATACAGACAGTAGAGGCTTCCTGGAATGGACACTCTTTGGGCATTAACTGTCTTGAGGACCAGTGCTGGGGTAGGAAAACCTCAATTGTAATTGAAAGATTGATGGAAGCTCCATGGAGTCAAGTCTGAGAGATAAAAACTCAAGGGGAAAACAGTCATAGGGGACCTCATAATATTCTGAGCTTAACCACCAGGACCTGGACCAAATTCCCACAGTAAAAATTAGAGAAAAATCTCTTTGGGAGTCTATTAAGGAAAAAGGAAAAGAAACTATTTTGAAATATGACGGAAAACTGTTCTTAAGAAGAACTAATGTCAGTGGAATGTAGTTAAACAGAACCTAACCTGCTAGGATGGTATTAGAGCCAGAATAACCTAATAAAATAACAAACTCCATGTATGAGAAGGGAAATACTCAACTCCAGCCCACTCTGCCCATCCTGCCCCACCTAAGGAAAAAAAAAAAAAAAAAACGTGAGAAATGATTAAGAAGTTCACAATCCACACACACAAGCTTACCAAAATATAGACCTAACCATAGGACTACAGAACATTTCCCCTCCCCCCACCACATTACTAAAGTCTTATTTGCAGCAATTTCTTTTATCCAGTACATCATGTCTGGCTATTGGGGGGGAAAACTGTAAGGCATACCAAAGGCAAAAATACAATTTGGAGAAACAGAGCAATCATCAGAACCAGATATAGAAGTAATGATAGAATTATGAGACCAGGAATATTTTAGAGCTATGCTTAGTATGCTAGGGGACCTAATGCATAAAGAAGACAGCCTGCAATAATTAGGTGCAATGTAAGTAGAGAGATAGAAATCCTCATAAAGAACCAAAAAAAAAAAAAATACTAGACACAACAACAACAACAGCAGCAGCACTGTAACAGAAATGAAGAATGTTTTTCACAGGCTTTTTAGTAGACAGGATACAACTGAGGTAAGAATTTTTGAGCTAGAGAATATATCAATACAAACCTTGAAAACCAAAAAATTCAAAAAGAACAAAGATGGAAAAAAAACCAGACTCTTCAAAGACTTAGGATCACTACAAAAGGTATAAAATATGTAATGGGAATATCAGAAGAAAGAAAGAGAAAGGAAAAGAGAAAAAGAGGAAGAAAGGGAGGAAGGAAGATAGATGATAGGTAGATTAGATAGATAGATATAAGAAAAAATAATGTCTGAGAACTTCCTCAAATTAATATCAGAAACCAAACCATTGATCCAAGAGACTTAGAGAATACCAAGTATAATAAATTAAAAAAAACCCTACACCCGTGCATATCATTTTCAAACAAAAGGTTATGAAAAATAAAAAAATATATATATATTGAAAAAAGCCAAGGGAAAAGTACCTTATCTTTAATTAGCAATAATCATTCCTCGGATAAACCTCATTGGCTATGATACTGTCACTGCACAAAGTTGCACCTTATCTTTAAAAGAACAAAAAAAAGTATTACATGACCTTTCCTCAGAAACCATGCAAGCAAGAAGAGGGCCAATTGAAATATTTGAAGTGTTTAGATAAAAACAAAAAACAAAAAAGGACCAACCTACAATTCTACACCCTGCAAAATTATCTTTCAAAAATAAGAGACAAAGGCTTTATCAAACAAAAAACAAAGGACTTTGTTACTGGTAGACTCAGCTTTCAAGAAATGTTAAAAGAAGTTCTTTAGAGGGGCATCAGGGTGGCTCAGTTGTTAAGCATCTGCTTTTGGCTCAGGTCATGATCCTGGCCAGGGTCTTGGGATCCTGCTCCCTGCTCAGCAGGAAGCCTGCTTCATCCTTTCCCCTTCACTCCCGCTTGTATTCCCTCTCTCTCTGTGTCTCTCTCTCTCTGTCAAATAAATGAATAAATTCTTTAAAAAAAAAGTTCCTTAGAGGAAATTAATATAAGTCTGAAGCTTGTATCTATACACTAAAAGGAAAAACTCAAAGAAGGAATAAGTAAAAACAAAAACTTTTATTTTTTTTTAAATATTTCATTTATTTATTTGACAGAGACAGATCACAAGTAGGCAGAGAGGCAGGCAGAGAGAGAGAGGAGGAAGCAGGCTCCCTGCTGAGCAGAGAGCCCGATGCGGGACTCGATCCCAGGACCCCGAGATCATGACCTAAGCCGAAGGCAGTGGCTTAACCCACTGAGCCACCCAGGTGCCCCCAAAAACTTTTATTTTTCATATTAATTGAACAGATACCAATGTGTTCAAAATAATAATAATAATAATTATTATGTACCTAATTACGTACACATATATATAATATTTTTCCTCCTGTCCCTTGTATTATATATATATGCTTATGTATGTTTATATAAAAGTGAAATGAATGGCAGCTATGATACAAGCGACAGGAAAAACAATTTAAGATTATTCTGTTATAAGGTACTCACACTATCTGTGAAGTGGTATTATGTCATTTGAAAGTGGACTTGGATTATTTGTAAATGTGTATTGAATGTAGGGAAACCACTAAAAAAGTTTTAAAAAGTAAGTACAACATATGTTTAAAGAAAAGAAGATGAAATTATACAATATGCCCACTTAAAACCACAAAAGGATAAGAATAGAAAGCAAAAATAGGAACAAACAAGGGCAATAAAAAGAAAACAGTAATGAATATAGCAAATATTAATCAAACTATAAAAATAATCACTTTGAATGTCAGTGGTCCAAATGCATCATTTAAAAGAGATTGTCAGAATGGATTAAAGAAAAAGATCCAACTATATTTGTCTATAAGAAATTCATTTTAGATAAAAAGATAAAAAAATACTAATATAGATTAATAGTAAATGGATGCAAAAATATATCTTGGCAATCACCAAAAAGCAGGAGTAGCTATATTAATTTTGGACAGAGAAGACATCAAAGTAAGGAAAATTACCAGGAATAAAGGAGATCATTACATAATGATAAAAAGATCAATTCTCCAAGAAGGCATAACAATTCTTAATATATATGCAACTAATAATAGAGCACAAGCCACACAAGTCAAAAATTTAGAGAACTGTAAGAACAGATGATAGATAGATAGATAGATAGATAGATTCGATCGATCGATCTATCTATTATCAATTTGGAGACTACAACACCACTAACTCAGAAATGGATAGATCTAACAGGAAGAAAATCAGTAAGGACATAGTTGAACTCAATAACACAATCAAAACTGTATATACTTGGCATATATAAACTAACTTAACCAACAGCAGAACACACTTTTTTTTATTCTCATGTAGAATATCAACCAAGATAGACTGCAGTCCAGGCAATAAAACACATCTTTAAAAATTTAAAACAATAGAAATTATATAATGTCTGCTCTTAGATGACAATGCATTTAAACTGCAAACCAGTAACAAAAAGATAAAATCCCAACGTATGTGGAGATTAAACAACACACTTCTAAATTACACATGGATCAAAGAAGAAACCTCAAAAGAAATTTAAAAATACTATAAACATTGAAAATGAAAATTCAGCAAAATTTGTGGGATGTAGTAAAATTAGTGTTTAAAAGGAAAATTATATTGGAGAATCTGAGTGGTTCAGTTGGAAAGTGTCTGACTCTTGATTTCAGCTCAGTTCATGATCTCAGGGTCATGGATGGAGCCCCAGGTCAGGCTTCATCCTGGGGAGGTGGAGCCTGTTTTAGATTCTCTCTCTTTCTCTCCCTTTTCCCCTCCCCCTATACTCTCACTCTCTAAAAACAAGAATAAATAAAAAATAAAAGGAAAACTATATTATTATATGCATATATTAGAAAAGAATAAAGACTTATAATAAAAAATCTGTTTCTACTTAAAGAAGTGAGAACAAGAAAAGAAAATTTAAAGAAGCAGAGAAATGGAATAGTAAGAATTAGAGCAGGAATCAATAAAACTGAAAAAAATAAATCAATAGAGAAAATCAATGAAACCAAAGCTGTTTCTTTAAAAAGATCAACAAAATGTATTACACTTTAGGCAGAGTAACTAAGGAAAAAAGATAGAGGACACAATTTTCTAAAATCAGAAACAAAAGAGTGGGACATTATTACAGATCCCATGGAGAAGAAAAAGACAATAAAGATATACCACAAATAATTATGTGTCACAGATTTGTTAACCCAATTTAAATAGACCAAAACTCTGAAAGACACAAATACTAACACTCACACAAAGAGAAATAGAAAACCTGAATAGGTCTACATCTATTAAATAGATTGAATTAATAATTAATATTTTTCCAAAACAGAAAGTACCAGGCCAAGATGGGTTCAGTGGTAAATTCTACCAAATCTTTAAGAAAGAAATTATGCCAGTTCTCTAAAATCTCTTTCAGAGAATAGAAATATGGAGAATACGTCCTTGCTTGTTCTTTAAGGTAATACTACATGCCCTACTATCATAACCTAATACCAAAAAAGAAAACTACAGCCCAGTACCTCTCATGAACATAGATGCAACAAATCTCTGACATCTGAGTTAGTTGGAAATTAGTTTCCCAAATGTAATGTACTCATATTTGACTTATTAAATAGAAGTAGCTAGTTGTTCATTTAACTAGCTCACTGTCTTTGTTTTTGTATCTCACCAGCACCATCATAGTATTCTACCACAAACATAATTTTTTTAGAATTAAAATCTGAAGAATAAGAAACATTAACATAATCTTTTTGGCCCTACACACAGATTAAGGCCCTGGATCCTCACTGTATCATCTGCTTTAAGATTAGTTTATTCTGGGGATAATGCCCATCAATCTGCTGCTAAAGGGATATTAATAGACAACATCATGCCACTGCAGGGTTTATTCTAGGATTTTGAGAAGACCTAATATAAAATGTTTTAGCTAGAATTCAAGTTTATATACAATTTTTAAAAAACTAAACTTCAATAAGCTAGCAACACAAGCAAATTTGTCACTCTGTGAAGGTAGAACCAAAACAGTACACTAAGCTTCATAAATGATGGTCAAAATAGAAATAGTCCCACCAAAGGCATTAAGGATGAGATAAGGGTACCCAATATCATTGTCATAAGTCAGTATTTCACTAGAGATTAGCCATTCAAAGAGAAAAAAAAAAAAAACTTGTAACTATTTGAAGTGACTAATACTGTTTTTTATAAACATTGTTAAAATGTCTGTACTGCCTTGAGCAAACTATACTTTCAATGTGATTCCGATCAAAATTCCACTGGCATTTTTCAAAGAGCTGGAGCAAACAATCAGAAGAGACTCTGAATTGCTAAGGAAATGTTGAAAAAGAAAAACAAAACTGGGGGCATCACGTTGCCTGATTCAAGCTTTACTACAACACTGTGATCACTAAGACAGCATGGTACCAGCATAAAAACAGACACATAGACCAGTGGAACAGAATAGAGAGCTCAGATATGGACCCTCAACTCTATGGTCAAATAATCTTTGACAAAGCAGGAAAAAATATACGATGGAAAAAGACAGTCTCTTTAATAAATGGCGCTGGGGAAATTGGACAGTTATATGTGGAAGAATGAAACTTGACCATTCTCTTACACCATACACAAAGATAAACTCGAAATGGATAGAAGACCTCAACATGAGGCAGGAATCCATCAGAATCCTAGAGGAAGGAGATCATAGGCAGTAAACTCTTCAACATTGGCCACAGCAGCTTCTTTCAAGATATGTCTCCAAAGGTAAAGGAAACGAAAGTGAAAATGAACTTTTGGGACTTCATCAAGATCAAAAGCTTCTGCACAGCAAAGGAAACAGTCAACAAAACAAAGAGGCAACCCATGGAATTGGAGAAGATAGTCACAAATGACAATACAAAGGGCTGATATCCACAATCTATAAAGAACTCCTCAAACTCAACACACATAAAACAGATAATCATGTCAAAAAATGGGCAGAAGACATGAACAGACACTTCTCCAATGAAGACATACAAATGGCTAACAGACACATGAAAAAATGTTCATCATCATTAGCCATCAGGAAGAATCAAATCAAAACCACATTGAGATACCACCTTACACCACTTAGAATGGCCAAAATTAACAAAACAAGAAACAACATGTGTTGGAGAGGATGTGGAGAAAGGGGAGCCCACTTACACTGTTGGTGGGAATGCAAGTTGGTGCAGCCACTTTGGAAAACAGGTGGAGACGCCTCAAAAAATTAAAAATAGAGCTTCCCTATGACCCTGCAATTGCACTAGTGGGTATTCACCCCAAAGATACAGATGTAGTGAAAAGAAGGGCCATCTCTACCCCAATGTTCATAGCAGCAATGGCCACAGTTGCCAAACTGTGGAAAGAGCCAAGATGCCCTTCAACAGATGGATGGATAAGGAAGATGTGGTCCACATATACTATGGAGTATTATGCCTCCATCAGAAAGGATAAAATCAAAATAAATCAGTTAAAAATTCATAAGAGAATTTACTAAGGTAACCAAACAAACATAAACATGCAAAATAAGTAGAACTTCTCTGATTAAATAATGTCAGAATTTATAAAGGAATAAAGGAAAATAATCTTCTTAAGTACTGAAAGAAAGCCAATAAAATACATTACAATAATCTTTTTTTAAGATTTTATTTATTTATTTGACAGACAGAAATCACAAGTAGGCAGAGAGGCAGGCAGAGAGAGAGGGGGATGCAGGCTCCCCACTTGAGCAGGGAGCCCGATGCAGGGCTCAATCCCAGGACCCTGGGATCATGACCTGAGCAGAAGGCAGAGGCTTTAACACTCAGAGCCACCCAGGTGCCCCTAGAATAATCTTAATTAGTATCCCTTCATGATAAAAACTATAAAATTTTTGGGTGACACACCAATCAATCAATCAATCAATCCTTAATGAAGAGACTTAATCTTAATGAAGAGACATACTAAGTGTCAATTTTATTAATTCAATAACATTTCTATTCTGGATCCAACAAGGATTTTTATAAAATTTGTCTAATTTTCAAAGTAATTTGGAAGGAAAAATTGCAAAATAATTTCAATATTTTGAAAATCAAAAACAGGAACAATCTGTGTTGATCTGTATTCTCATATATTTAAACATAATTAAAAGCAATAGTAATTTTTAAAATTATATTGTCACAAGAAGAAAAATTAAGAACTATAACTTTAAATAATACCCAAAATACATATAAATAAATAAAAATTTAATTTATGATATAGTAGAGTTAGCATTTTAAATTAGGCTTATAAGATGGGTCATGGAAAATAAATGATTTAATAAATGGTATTGTGAAAATAAGTTATCATCTAGAAAAAAACAATAGGTTAAATCACTACTTTGCTCCTTTAAAAAATAATGTAATTCCACATGAATTAAGGAAACAAATGTTAAACACCCAAAAGAAAAGAAAAGACAGCAGATTTCTAAAATCATGTTAAAACAAGAAATTCCTTTCTGTAGAAGAAACATAACATAGAAGCCACAAAGGAATAGTGACAGATCATATGGTATACAAATTAAAAGCATTAGTGTAATAAGCACACCACATGCAAAGGTAAAAGACAAGTAGCAGACTAGAAGGAAATATGTGCAATGTATTTCACTGAGAAGGATCTCTAAGCAGAGTACTGACTGTGAAAAGAAAAGCAGATCAATTGGAAATGTGGAAAGGCTGTCATCAGTGGTTCATAAAAGGAACATGATGGATAATAAGCATATAAAATGTTGCTGAATCTTAACAGTATTACAGAATGAAAGTGAGATCATTTTCTAGATTTTACCAATCCAAAAACTTGATAAAAATTTTTAAAATTTGAAAATGTCAAGTTTTGTTGAGAATACAGAAACAGGGATGCAGTCACACTGTTAGTAAGAAGGAAAATCAATGAAGGTATTTTGGAATGTAATTTGCAGTGTGTATGAAAAATATGAATAACAGAGTTAATCCCACAATAAATATTTACACATCTGCAAAAATATATATGTTAAATTATATCTATTCCACTGCTGCATGTGTTAGGGGAAACAATGAATTTAATTAAACCTTCACTGATGTCCAAATGGTAAAAAAACATTTTAGCATATCCATTCAAGGGAGTATTTTGTGTCCATTAAGGACAATGAGATCAACTGAAACTTACTAAGACGAAAAGATATGTTAGTCATATTACATAGAAGGCATAGCATGCATATAGTGGTTTCATTTAAGTATGACAATAAACCTATGCCCGAAGATAAATCTACACATATAGAGAAGCCTGGGAGAAAGCAAACGCCATCCCTGATGTTGATAAAGGTGGGTGATAAAGGTGAGTGATAAGAATAGTTGGTAATGGGGTGCCTGGGTGGTTCGGTGGGTCAAGCCTCTGCCTTTGGCTCAGGTCGTGATCTCAGGGTCCTGGGATTGAGCCCCACATCAGGATCCCTCCTCGGTGGAGAGCCTGCTTTCCCCTCCTCTCTCTCTGCCTGTCTCTCTGCCTGCTTGTGATCTCTGTCTGTTAAATAAATAAATAAAATCTTAAAAAAAAATAGTTGATAAGGGAAAGGATCTCATTTTGCTTTACTTCTATACTGTTTAGTCTTTTTTAAGGAGAATGTTTTAATTTTAAAAGAGTAGTGCAAGTTATGCACTGAGAAAATAATATCTGTCCTTGGTCCAAGCAATTGCATTTGGACCAAGAAAAAGACTCTTAATTATAGAGAACAAACTGATGATTATTGGGGGTTGTGAGGTGGACAGGGGATAGGTTAAATAGCTAATGGGGATTAAGAAGGGTACTTGTTGTGATGAGCACTGGGTATTATATGTAAGCGAGGAATCACTAAATTCTACATCCAAAAATAATATTAGACTGTGTATTAGCTAATTTAAATATAACTTGGATAGATTTCTCATTAAGGAAAAAAAGCAATTGCATTTGGATATTCGACTACTCATTGTTAAGAAAATAGAACTCAAATGTTCTCACTGAGATAGTTACATATGTACATTGTGTATTTTGGATTTTGGACTTCTAAAAGTTCTTTGAAGAAAATAAAGTTCAATCGTAAATTTAAGACTCCCACTGACAAGTTTCTGGAGACTCTGTTTTTCCTTTCAGACAATCAGTCTTGATTTTATTGATCTTTTGACTGACTTGCTAGTCTATTAACCAGAAGGAACCAGAAAATGAAGGTGTAACTGGTATCAACAGCAAGATAGAGCTGACATATTTACTGGTGTAGGTCACACAAAATCTGTGAATCCCTTGTCTAAGGGAAATATGTTCCTGACAAAGAATTCCTATTTAACTTATTATCTTCTTGTTTCTGAGACAAAAGGTATGATATTCTGTACATATGCATTCAACATACACATGTGTCATACACAAAACAGCACATATAAAAATCTTGAAAATGCACATCTGAAATGCCTCAAAAATAAGATTCTATTCTGTGTTTATGGATGTGCTAACTTATTAGATCTGGAGATAGGCTATAGAGATTGTGTCCTCTCCTCGAGTTGTAGATTAAAAGAACCAGACTTAGGGAAGTTAGGTTTTTTCAAGGCCATGTTAATTATTTGTCTATGGGCTGGATAATATCCCAGGTTTTCCAATGTCTATTCCAACATTTTGATGATTCTAGTTATTTTTCTTAATGATAATGGAAGTCTTATGATTTTTCTTTTCTTTTCTTGCAAAGATTATTGTTTATTTCTTCTTCCAAATTTTTGTTTAAATCCCAATTAGTTAACATACAGTGTAGGATTTACTGATTTATCACCTACATACAACACCCCACGCTCATCACTAATGAGTGAAATCATACAGTATTTGTCTTTTTCTGACTGACTTATTTTGCTTACCATAATACTATTTAGCTCCATCCACTTCCTTACAAATGGCAAGATTTAATTCTTTTTTTAATAGCTGAGTACTATGTGTGTGTGTGTGTGTGTGTGTGTGTGTGTGTGTATACACACACCATATTTTTTTTTATCTATCCATCAGTCAATGGACATTGGCTCTTTCCATAATTTGGCTATTGTTGATAATGCTGCTATAAACATTCTATATATGTACCTTCAAATCAGTATTTTTGTATCCTTTGGTAAATACCTAATAGTGCAATTGCTGGATTGTAAAGAACCTCCATACTACTTTCCAGAGTGGCTGCACCAGTTTGCATTTCCACCAAGAGTGTAAGAGTGCTCCCTATTCTCTGCATCTTTGCCAGTATCTGTTGTTTCCTGAGTTGTTAATTTTAGGCATTCTGACAGATGTAAGGTGGTATCTCATCATGGTTTTTATTTGCATTTCCCTAATGATGACTGATATGAGCATCTTTTCCTGCGTCTGTTAGCTATCTGGATGTCTTCTTTGGAAAAAATATCTATTTGTGTCTTCTGCCCATATCTTAACTGGATTATTAGATTTGGGGGTTTGAGTTGGATAAGTTCTTTATAGATTTTGGATGCTAACCCTTTACCAGATATGTCATTTACAAATATCTTCTCCCATTTCATAAGCTATCTTCTAGCTTTGTTGATTGTTTCCTTTGCTGTGCAGAAACTTTGTTCTTGATGTCCCAATAGTTCATTTTTGCTATTGTTTCCCTTGCTTCGGGAGATGTATCTAGTGAGAAATTGCTATGGCTAATATAAAAGAAGTTATTGTCTATGTTATCTGCTAGGATTTGGGTGGCTTTCTAACTCACATTTAGGTCTTTCATCCATTTTGAATTCATTTGTGTGTATGGTATAAGGAAATTTTCCAGTTTCATTTTTCTGCATGTTGCTGTCCAGTTTTCCCAGCACCATTTGTTGAAGAGACTGTCTTTTTTCCATTGGATCTCTTTCCAGCTTTGTTAAAGATTAGTTGACCATATAGTTCTGGGTTTATTTCTGGATTTTCTATTCTGTTCCATTGATCTATGTGTCTGTTTTTGTACCAGTATCATACTATTTTGATCACTACAGCTTTGTAATATAGCTTGAAATCCAGAACTGTGATGCCTCCAGCTTTGTTCTTCTTTTTCAGGATTGCTTTGGCTATTCTGGGTAATTTTTGGTTCTATACAAATAATAGGATTGTTCTAGCTCTGTCAAAAATGTTGGTGGTATTTTGAAAGAGATGGCATTAAATGCGCAGTTTGCTTTGGGTAGTATAGACATTTTAACAGTATTCTCTCAATGCATGAACACGGAATGTTTTTCCAATTCTTTGTCTCATGTTCAATTTCTTTCATAAGTGTTCCCTAGTTTTTGGAGTACAGATGTTTTCCTCTTTGGTTAGGTTTATTCCTAGGTATCTTATGGTTTTGGTGCAATTGTAAATGGGATCGATTCCTTGATTTCTCTTTCTGTTGCTTCATTATTGGCATATAGAAATGCAAAAGATTTCTGTCCATTGGGTTTTTTTTTATCCTATGACTTTACTGAATTCATGTATCAGTTCTAGCAATTTTTTGGAGGAGTCTTTCAAGTTTTCTACATAGAATATCATGTCTTCTGCAAATAGTGAAAGTTTGACTTCTTCCTTATTGCTTTGAATTATTTTTCTTTTTGTTGTCTGATTGCTGAGGGTAGGACTTCTAGTAATATGTTAAGTAACAGTAAGCAAGAGTACACATCCCTGTCATGACCCTGATGTCTCAGTTTTCCCCACTGAGGATGATATTAGCTCTGGGTTTTTTGTGTATGGCTTCTGTGATATTGAAGTATGTTCCCTCTATCCCTTCTTTGCTGAGGGTTTTTATCAAGAATGGTTGCTCTATTTGTCTAGTTTTTTTTGGTTGTTATCTTTTCTTTTATTAATGTGCTGTTTCACATTGATTGATTTATGGATATTGAACTACCTCTGAAGCCCAGGAATAAATCCCACTTGATCATGGTGAACTATTCTTTTAAGGTATTATTGGGTTCAATCTGCTAGTATCTTGTTGAGAATTTTTACAACCATGTTCATCAAGGATATTGCCTTTAATTCTCTTTTTCAATGGGGTCTTTTTCTGGTTGTGGAATCAAGGTAATTCTGACTTCATAGAATGAGTTTGGAAGTTTTCTTTCCATTTCTATTTTTTTGGAACAGTTTGAAAAGAATAGGTATTAACTCTTCTTTAAATGTTTGATAGAATTCCCCAGGGAAGGCATCTGGTCCTGGTCTTTTTGTGGGATATTTTTTGATTACAGATTCAAGTTCATTGCTGGTTATCAGTCTCTTCAAGTTTCCTATTTTTCCTATTTCAGTTTTAGTGGTTATATGTTTCCAGGAATTTATCCATTTCTTCCAGATTGCCCCATTCATTGGCATATAGCTTTTCTCTTATACATTGTTTGAATTTCTGCAGTGTTCATTGTAATCCCTCCTCTCTAATTCATGATTGTTTTTCTTAAGATCCCTTCTCTTTTGTTTCTGATAAGCCTGGCTAGGGGTTTATCAATTTTATTAATGTTTTTTCAAAGAACTAGCTCATGATTTCATTGTTCTTTTTTTGTTTCTATATCATTTATTTATGCTATAATCTTTATTTTTTTTTCTTCTTCTGCCAGCCCTAGTCTTCATTTGTTGTTGTTCTTTTTCTAGTTCCTTTAGGTGTAAGGTCAGTTTGCATATTTGAGATTTTTCTTGCTTCTTCAGGTAGGCCTGTATTGCTATACACTCCTCTCTTAGGACAAGATTTGCTGCATCCCAGAGGTTTTGGATTACTGTTTTTATTTTCATTTGTTTCCATGTATTCTTTTTAAATTTCTTCTTTAATTTCCTGGTTGACCTATTGATTCTTTAGTAGGATGTTCTTTAACCTCCATGTATTTATGGTATTTCCAAATTTTTTCTTGTAATGGACTTCAAGTCTCATAGTGTTGTGGTTTGAAAATATGCATGGTATGATTTCAATGTTTTTGTACATGTTGAGGCCTGATTTGTTACCAAGTATGTGATCTATTCTGGAGAATGTCCCATGGGCACTTGAGAAGAATGTGAATTCCACTGCTTTAGGATAAAATGTTCTGGATATATCTGTTAAATCCATCATGGCCAGTGTGTCATTCAAAGCTGCTATTTCCTTGTTGATTTTTTGCTCGATAATCTGTCCATTGCCGTAAGTGGGGTGTTAAAGTCCCCTACTATTATTGTATCATTATCAGTAAGTTTCTTTATTTTTGTTATCAATTTATATATTTGGGTGCTCCCAAGTTGGAGGCATAAATATTTATAATTGTTAGGTCTTCTTGTTAAATAGACCCCTTTATTATGATATACTGTCCTTCTTCATTTTGTTACAGTCTTCGAATTTGAAATTTAGTTTGTCTGATAAAAAAGTATTTCTACTCCAGCTTTCTTTTGACATCCATTTGCCTGAAATATGTTGTTCCATCCCCTCACTTTCAATCTGCTGGTGTCCTTAGGTCTAAAATGATCTCTCTTTTTTTTTTTTTTTCTGATTTGCTGATTTTTTTTCCAATTTATTTATTTTCAGAAAAACAGTATTCATTATTTTTTCACCACACCCAGTGCTCCATGCAAGCCATGCCCTCTATAATACCCACCACCTGGTACCCCAACCTCCCACCCCCCACCATTTCTTCCCTCAACCACATCTCCATACCATCTACCTTCCACAATGTGGCCTCCCCTCTCCCTATAGTTGTGCAGTTTGTCTTTCAGTCCTCAGATTAATTTCTTGGGTATTCAGAATGATTTGATATTTATCTAACTGTGTTCAAGGGACAGGCAACCCAGGGTCTTCCTACTATTCCACCATCTTAGCTTCTTTTTTAGGGAAAACAGTTTTTATGCTACGTGTGTATTATTGCTTTAGGATAAATAGTGGTAAACTAATACCTTCTCATGACATTGAAATTCTCTGAATTTCAATGAAAATCTGAAATCAATCTATGTCCATAAAGTTCCTTCCCCTCAGACACAAAAGACTGTAGACATTCTACAAAAACAAACACAATGATGCTACCTTAGATTCTGTTGGGCCTATTTCTATTCTGTCTCCTGCAATTCTGAATCCACATGCACTAATGTCATGCCTTCAGTTCTGCCCAGTTACTTTTACTAGATTTTTGCCCCTAGGAGCAGCATTTTAGGATTGTGCTTCTGTTGACTTTGTTTATTGCTATATTGACCCAGGCATCTCTACCTTGCTCAATCCTTCAGTGTTCAAGTTCATTTTCAGTATCACAAGTGATGTCTTTCATGGGGGGCAAAGAGCTTAGAAAAAATAATAACATGGCTTCCTTTCAAGGCTTGTGCTAAATGTTTCTTTGGTTGGGTCCAGAGTAGTAGTAGTAGTCAAAGCTAATTAGGATCCAATATTAAGATCCTATCCAATGTTCATATTGTTATACTTGGGATTTACACTTTGATTTGTGGGACTCCCAGTACTGTATGAGCTCCAGGAGTTTTTTGACCTATTGCATTCTTGTAGTCCTTCCCTAGCATTGGGAAATATCTTCTCACTCATTTGAGATCCATCTACCAAAATCTCCAGGGGAATTTTAAGATCTTCAGAGCTTTTTGTCTGGCTGGCAACTCCATCCTCTCATGTTTTCTGTCCTACAAATCTATTCACCTTTGTTCTCCCAGATTCTTAATTGTGCCTCTGTAATTTCAAGTGACTGCCAGCCATTATCTGGGTTATTCTCTATTTGTGATGTCTGGAAACTTTTTCTAGCACTAAGCTATTGAAATCATTAGGCTCAATATTTTAATTTCTCTTCTCTAAGCATCACAATTCTGTGCATCCTGAAATCCAGTACCTTAAAAAAATTATTTCATGTATTTTACCTAGTTTACTAATTATTTTAGAGCAGGAGGATAAACCCAGTCTCTATTACTCTGGCCTTCTCTTTTGTTAACATAACCCCAAATTCTGGATATGCCTAACTATGCTAAACTTTACTCACTTTTGTACATAAAATTAAAAAGCTGTGTTTTAAGAATGCTTACTCGTTTTTAAAATGTTTAACTTTTTTATAAGGGGTGGATAAAATAATATAGTGATTTTTCACCCTTTTGATCCTGTATTCTGTTAAATACTTGCTTAATTTTAACTGTAGGTTCAGGCCCTTGCTACACTCTAACAGTCCCAAAAAGAGGAACTGAAGAAATTCTAAGTTGACAGCTCATGAGTCAGCCTCATGCAAGTCCCTTATGTATCAGCTCCTCTTCTTCAGTGGGTGAAGGACTTACCTAAACTAAAATAAATATTTTCTAATATGGACCCCACTGCTTTTATTCACTCCTCATTCATGCATTCATCCATTGGACACAGTCTTTGAACAACTCCTAGTCATCCAGCAATATCCCTTAGTGCTGGGGACAGAGAAGGGAATAAGGCAAGATCCCTATCCTGATGGCATTTGCATCATAGTGGGGGGAGAACATTAGTATGGACCCAAAAAAAAAAATCAATAAGAAAAAAAGTAAATGGTCAAGATAGAGAAATACTGCAAAGAACACAAAAGGGGTGACTTTAAAGAGATTGAGGAAGATGTACCTGAAAGGTGACATTTGAGCTGAGACCTGAATGGCAAGAGGAATTGACCATGATAAAATTCTTATGAGAGTCAGTTAAGTGCCCACCTCTAGATTTCAGCTAAGGTCATGATCTCAGGGTTGTATGATCCATCCCCACATGGGGCTCTATGCTGGGCTCAGAGCTTGCTGAAGATTCTTTCTCCCTCTCCCTCTCCTCAACCCCCCACCCCACTTACTCATGTGTACACTCTCTCTCTCTCTCTCTCAAAAAAAAAAAAATCTTATGAGAGATGATTCCTAATAGAGGCTGTAGTATCAGCTAGACACCTAAGGAAGCAATAAGCTTGATAAAAGAATGGAAATAAGGTGAACCTTCATGACATGGATTTTCTTCCTGCTCATTCTGCCTATTGCCTTCTGATGTATACCTCAGAGGCTGTAACTTGTTACAAGCCCTAACTACTCCATGGGCTTGGGAAATGAAATGCTAGTCATAATTACATGCAGTCCCTCATGATGCTTTCCACCACCATTTTAGTATATTCCTTATGATGATAATTCTGGTCTGTTGCTTATCTCTTTGTTCCCCACAGTGCTGTGAAATCCTTGATCCTCAAGGGAAGAGTCTATATTATTCACATTGTGCTTTAGGCCCTAGTTGGCTGCAACAGTATTTGTAGCACTGTAAGTACTAAAGAAAACCTTATATAATTCATTATCTTATTTTACAACTACTGATATTAATGGCAAATAATACTAGAAGGGTGTTGTGAGGAATGGGTGGCTAGTATCAGAATATAAAATGAGTCAAATGCAAAATTGTAAGCTAAATGGAGATACTGCAAAAACTCTTGTATTACAAAATCTGTATCCCTTAGTTAAGTATATCTGAATTGCAGTAACATGAAAGGGTAACCAAGAATAACTGAACTGCCACATTTGGGAAAGAATTTGCTCATTTGAACACAGTAAACAAAACATTTTGCAAGGCATTGCTAAATTTATAAGGTACATCTTGGTACAAAACATAGTCTTGGGACTACTTGCAGGAAATTCTTAGAATATCCAGGAAAAAAACTCTTAAAGATAATCAAATATCTAAAAACATGTCTCAAAAAGGAATGTGGGGGAAAAAAGGAATGTGATTTAGAAAAATAAAATAATTACTTAGAAAAGAGACAACATCCTATTACTTTATCAGGAAAGGAATAGTGGAGTCTGTTCCTGCTGGATTTCTGTTGGTTAGGTTCTGTTCATTGACTTCAGCTAAAATTTCTCCAATAGTTAATTCACTTTGTTTTGATGTATGTGCATTTACTTGAACAAATAACAAGGGAAGCTGTTTAGACAAAAAAAATCACTTGTTAAGATTATATCCTCTCCAAGAGATTTTCACAATTGGCACAACATTTTTCTCCATATGTACCACCCATTGTTGCCAATACTTTGAAGCTATGGTTATTTTGAAATAAAATAATAATGGATATTTTATTCCAACTAAAACATATAAACAACGTGTATAAACTGGCATGTCTTTAAAAAACAAGTCTATTTAAGTATCCTGGGCTGGTGGAGGGAATTTTGGATCAATGTCACAGAATAATACATTATTCCCAAATCAGCCATGGACAACATTGTATGATCTTAAGGATATGCTATCACTTTTCTTTACTTCAGTCCACAATAAGTACAATATACTCTACAAGTTTCAATTTTATTTTGTAATTTTACTGAGGTCAATACTCAAAGACTAAAACTGCCAGAGTACCAACTTAATAAAGCACATAATAATAATAGCTAATGAAGATTGAATGTTTACAATGAGCTAGGCACTCTGATAACAGTTTTGCTGGTCTTACTTTGTAAACATATAATAGGAAGGTACTTTTATTACTTCTAAAATTCACAAATGAGGATACCAAGGCTTAAAGTATATTATTAAGTTGCCCAAGGTCATGGAACTAGTAAATAACTGAGCCAGAATTTCAGTCCAGTTGTTTGATTAAAGACGTGCTCTTAACCGCTAAAGTAATGTGATTATACTAGATTTCCACTGACTTCATATGCTTGTATCTAATCTCCCACATAACACATTGCACATATTTACAGGAGAGTTTATATGATTTGAAAGTATGGGAAGTCGCCAAAAAACCAGAATGCTTCTCTGTGTGTAGCTAACTGATCTCTTCAGAAATCAAGGATGTTAGCACCCTCTAATCACCTTACGCTTACTGGCCCTGACAACAGGAACAGATGGACTGCCTGGGACTACACAATAGCACATAAACATTCTGGCAGGAAAGAAATGAGGACACATGAGTGAAAGTAACATCACCATCACTTGAGAACCAACTCTACTCTTTTTCTTTCTCTTTTAGCAATTTATTTGTTGCATGAAAATATCGTGCATGATATTTTCTGCCATATTTAGCATATTTTAGTAATAATCATCTTCATAAAGACATGTGTGTTTGGATAAATTGAGGGTTTTTTTTAAGATTTTATTTATTTATTTGACAGACAGAGATTACAAGTAGACAGAAAGGCAGGCAGAAAGAGGAAGGGAAGCAGGCTCCCCACTAAGCAGAGAGCCTGATGTGGGGCTCCATCCCAGGACCCTGGGATCATTACCTGAGCCAAAGGCAGAAGCTTTAACCCACTGAGTCACCCAAGCGTCCCTGGATTAATTGAAGTTTGATGAGAATTTGTTGGATGAATCAGGCGCTTATTATGTGGCCAGACTTGGGAACTGTGCAAAACATTGAAATAGATTTAGGAAAAAGAATGTAAATCGTCCTCTGGAAATACTGAAAATGTGTAAATATGATTTTTTGCTAAGGATAGACATACTCATTCTTTGGATACTATATGCCAACATTAAAATACAAAAACAAAAATTAAAAGAACTTCTTTGGAAATGTCTAGTTCAAAATTATTTCGCTTTTTCTCTTTCTCCATAAAGTCCCACAATTTCTCAACATTCGAAAGTGACAAATTAATGTAAAAGAGGTAGCCATTTTTAATTGAAGTTCATCATATTGTATCAATTATTTTACCTCCAGTTACTATTTCATCATCATGAAGAAAAGTAAATATGTATAAAAGTCACTCCTATTTTGAAAGAACAAATGGAGTACTTTAATTTTTCATATTTTATCCACCTTTTCTTTCTACTCAGAACAAATGTTATTATCCAGTTGATCAGAATCTATTTAGTTGTACCTTATTGTTATTTAAAAGTCCCTCAGGACTCTTACATCTTCTCTGTGAAAGGAAAATCAAAACAGAGTCAAATTTCAGTGGAGATTCTAAAATCTTCCTGCATTCCTTTTCCATATAGACCTAAGAAATGAACAAGGAGAGGGTAATGCCAAAGTACTCTAGGAAAATTGGCAGAGCACCCACCACTTCTGCAGTAATTAACTGAGATTGTAGAATAATAGTACAGAGAATATGAATGAGACATATTAACTTCCTTTCCACCAGTCTAGCATAAAACTTTCTATTTCATGTAACTATATTTCAACTCATTGTTACCTTTTATTATTTCAATTAAGTTTTCAAAGTGTTCAAGAATATTATGGGCATACTAAAAACGTATTGCTTTATGATATTCTTTTTCATTTGAAAATTACTACCATACAGATTTGAGGTTAAGCCCCCAAACCAAATCTTATTGAACTGGAACAATTGAGGATGAATAAAATACAAGAGTTGTAATTATTTTGTTAATTGTTAACTTAAGGACCAAAAGTCAAATTCAAAATGTTATCCTGACTTCACTAATCAAATACACTTTCTTTATCTAATTTTATAAGAAAATTTCTAATAATTTTAAATAACAACATGAAATAAATTTAAAGTAAAGCTAAATAATCAAAAATAGGAAAAAAACCTTTCTAGAATTTTATAATCATACATCGTAAAAAGAATGAAGCCAGAGAATAGAACATGAGAAACTTTCAAGAATACCTAGAAAAAAGAAGCACTAATATTAATATGTCAAAGTATTACTAGTATTACTAATACAATGCATTACTAATAAATCTATGTTAAGAATTTCGTAAACACATACATCTTTTATAACAATATTACTGTATTTGGTATTTAAAAAAAAAAAAAAACCTTGAAACATCCCTTGTAATCATTACCAGGTCAATTATCCTCAAATTATCCCCTAATGTTAGTCAATTCCAAAAAAATCTCATTACCTTAGAGTTGTCTCTCTGCTGTACATTCCATGGCTTTTGGCAAATGTATCATGACAAGTACCCACTATTGTAGTACCATACAGTCCTAAAAATCTTATGTGCTATAATTATTCATAATTCCCTACCTCTTCCTAAACCCCTATGAACCGCTAATCTTTTTATTGTCACCATAGTTTTGCCTTTTCTGGAATGTCATTATAGTTGACAGGTAGAGTTTTTTCAGACTAACGTCTTTCAACTAGCAATATACATTTAAGATTCCTTCATGTCTTTTTGTGACTTGATAGCTCATTTCTTTTTATCATTGGATAATAGTCCATTGTCTGAATTTATTCACCCATTCACCTACTGAGGGACATCTTACTTGCTTCTACATTTTAACAGTTATGAATAGAGTTGCTATAACCATTTGTATACATATGTTTTGGTAGACAAAATTTTCAACTAATTTGGTTAAGACCAAAGAGCATTATTGCAGAATCACAGGGTAAGAGTATGCTGGGTTTAGTAAGAAACCACTGAACTGCCTTCCAAAGTAGTTGTACCACTTTCCAACCCCACCAACAATGAATTAGAGTTTCTGTTGCTCTACATCATTGCTACCATTTGGTGTTATCAGTGTTCAGGGTTTGAGCCTTTCTAATAGTTTTATAGTAGTATCTCATTTTAATGCACAATTTCTTGATAACTTATGATGATGAGCATCCCTTCATATGCTTGTTTTCCATTTGTATACCTTCTTCTATGAGATGCTTACTCAACTCTTTTGCCCACTTTTTAATTGCCATTTCCAATATTTTTCTTCATCTTTTGCCTTCAGCAGTTTAACTATCAGATCCTTAGGTGGGATTTCATATATGTATTCAGCTTGAGGTTAGCTGAGCTTCTTGAACCTACACAGTTATGTTCTTCACCAACTTTAGGAACTTTGGATATTGTTTCAACCTTTTTTCTCCCCCCTCCCTCTTATTTAATTCACTGTAACTATGTACATTCCAGATTCCTGAAATTTTCCCACAGAACCCTCGATATTTGTATTTTTTTTCTTTCTCTGCATTGGCCAGTTCTATTCATATGTCCTGAAATCTTTTGTCACCTCCAATCTGCTATTAAGTCCATTCAGATATTTCAGATATGGCATTTTTTTCAGTTCTAGAATTTCCATTGGCTTCTTATTTAAAGTCTTAATTGATGTTCTGGTATTTTATTCTCTCATGCATTAAAGGAAAATTTTCCTTCATATCCATAATCATAGATGCAATAGCTGCTTTAATAATCCTTGTCAGCTAATTCCACCATCTCATCTTAGGTTCAGTTTTCATTGATTGTCTTTTCTTCTGAGTATAGATAATCATTTCCTTCTTTAAAAAATATATGACAGGGTGTGATAGATTTTATCCTGAGTCTTGTGAATTATACATTATAGACACTCTGGATTTTATGTTCCTTCAAAAATGAATTTTTTATAGGGAGCTGTCCTGTCTTTTTAAAATTTTTTTAATTAACATATAATGTATGATTTGCTTCATGGGGATAGTTTTGTTAACTTAAATTCAGACTACAGGTAGTTTTCTCTGTGGTTAGTGACTATTATAACTTTATCTCACTTCCTTCAGCGTCACTGGGCTGCTTGGAATCTATCTAGTACATGTGCAGTTTAGGGGTTACACAAATAATTTTGGTCATTCCTCTTTGTCCCTGTACTTTCTATGATCTCTATTCCTTCTTTTTCAGTTTTTGTGGTTGTGTCAAACTCTATCCTCTGGTTTTTCAAGACTGGAATAATGAAAGTTGCTTTTTTAATGTCTCTTAGCTCCCTAACATAGCACATACTAGAACCTTAGTCTAAAAGTCATACATGTCCAGATAGTACAGTTTCCTTCTTCTAATTAGTGACCCTAACAAGTATCTCATCTCTTTCAGTCACCCTCCAGTGCCCATAAATATTTTTTGTTGTGTCCAGAGTTTACAGTTTTTATCTGTAGGAGGTTTGATATAGTAGGAACTATTCTTCTATTACAGGAAACTAAAAACTTTGTTTTTGGTAGAAAAAAAATGCAAATGACTCAAATTCTACCAGCAGAGACTTGGTTACATTAATTGCCATAATCACAAAAATCACGTTGAACAGCACTAAAAATGAATGAACTACAGCTACATGCCATGATGTTAATGAATATTTGTACTTTAATTAATGTAGAATATATTATGCTGATGCAAATATAACATACAGTTATCTTGATTACTAAGCAGCACAAAGGCTTAATATTCTTCACTCTAATACTGCCATCAGTCTAGAGCAGCGTTCAGCAAACTTTATTTTTTAGGAGCTAGATAGTAAAATACTTTAGGCTTTATGTGTTATAGAGTCTCCATCCCAAACACACACTCTGTCATCAAAGCATGAAAGCAGCCATGACACTATATTTATAAATGGGCATGGCTATGTTCCAACAAAACTTTGGCTCCAAAAATAGGCAGGGTGTTGGATTTAGTCCATGGACTAGAGCTGCTACTCCCTGATCTAGATAATTCTCAAGACCGCCTGCATTTTCTGTAGTGGCTCAAATATTGAGGGTGCTTTAATATCACACCATCTCAACAAGTCTCCCCCAAGATCATATAAAAAGAGAGCATTACAGGCAATTGTATACCAAAAATTAATTATTGAAGCCCAGAATAACACACACTACTTCTGCTCAGTGTCTGTTGATCAAAATTTAGCCTATGACCTTTACCTACTATGAGAAAGCTGAGAAAGGATGAGAACACTTACGAACATCAGAAATGTCTAATTTAATATAATATTGAGTAAAAATGCAAGTATCAGAAGATTATATATAACATAAAGGACATTACAAGGTAAAATCAGTAAAAATAAATCATATAATTGTTCCATATTTTAAAATATCTAATGATAATAAAAGGCAAAGAAAAGCAAATATGGTAAATTCAAAATTAGGGGTGGTGCCTGTCTTTTGGAGGACATAGAGAAAGAATACATAGTCACATTAAACTTTTAGTGTTATTTTAATTCTTGGACTGAGCAATGTGCTCAAGAATGTTTATTACTATGAAAGAAAAAATTCCATTATGAAAATTACGAATCCAGAAATTATATGTGTAATAGTTAATTGTATGTGTCAACTTGACTGGACCATGGGATGTCCAGATGCCTGGCTAAACATTTTTTCCTTGGTGTGCCTATGAGGGTATCTATAGAAGAGATCAATATTTTATTTGGTAGAAGAAGAGAGCCAAATAGCCCTCCCCAGTGTGGGAGGGCATCATCCCATTCATGGAGGTACTGAATAGAACAAAAAGGCAAAGAAATGTTGAATTCATTCTCTGCCTGATTGCTTGCATGGAACACCAATCTTATCCCAATCTTATCCCATTCTCAGTTCTCAAGGTTTCAGATTCAGACTATAATCTACATCAATAGATTTTTGGCTCTTAGATCTTCGATCTATATGACTGGCTTTCCTAGATCTCCATTGTGCACATTTTGTGGTTTCCTAGACTCCATAACTTTATAATAAATCTGTTCCTAGATATATATGCCTTACTGGTTCTGTTTCTCTGGCGAAACTTAGCAAATACAGTATGTTACTTCTTCCAAAAGTAAACCTTCAAGGCAAGTTATATTTTTATATTATATGCTTTCATTGTATATTACCTGTCTTCGCTGTAATTTAAGAAGCTTCTGTGTAATTATATTTGTTAAACAACCATTGCCTCCACTGAAGGCTCCATGAAAAAATCACGATGACTGTCTTGCTATTATCACCCCAATTCTTCCAATAATTTCTTCATCACAATCAATATTCAGTATACATATTTTTTTCTAAAGATTTTATTTATTTGAGAGAAAGAGAGAAGGAGTGGAGAAAGCAGTGGGAAGAGCAGAGGAGGAGGGAGAGAGAGGAGGAAAGTGATCTAGCAGACTACACTGAGGGCAGAGCTTCACACAGGGCTGGTTCTTAGGACCCTAAGGTCATGACCTGAGCTAAACCAAGAGTTGGTCACTTAACTGACTGAGCCACCCAGGTGTCCCTAGTATATATTTTTAAATGAATAAAATTGAAACCAAAGAAGCTAAAATGAAGAAGAAAATTAGCCAAATACCTCAATTCCTCAAAAGAACTCTTTATAAAATGTAGGGTATTTTGGTTTAGTTTTTTGCTATGAATTTTTGCATTTTTACATAGTCACAAGCTCACATTTACTTTCCCTCTGGTTTTCTTTTTGTTGTCATTGTTTTACTTAACATGTCAGCATAAACAAGTCTTTTCCACATTAATATAAACTCTATAATCGTAATTTCACAGGGACACACAATATTCCATTCAGAACATTTTCTGTAGTCAGCTTATCCGTCACTCTAGTGAACATTGGAGATGTAGATTTGTTACTGTTATTGTTTCTGCTGTTACTATGATAAGAAATATGACCATGAACATCTTTGCTCTGAGAGTTTTCCATGGATAGTAAGTTTTTTTTTCCTAGGCTATATATCCATTATACAAATTTCTGGTAGAATTTCATGATAATTTTCTAAGTTTTTCATTATTATTGAAGAGATAACATTTACCTTTGATTTGATTTAAAATAATGTGCAATTATAATCAGATAACTAGATTAAATTCCTATCAGAATGAAAGGTTTTGAAGTTTTGTTCTTGTTATTTTCTATCAGGATATTTTGTGGGGTTTTCCTTTGTTTTGTTTTTTATTAGTGGATACTGCAAGTGCTATACAAAAGGAAGTTACTGAGACTGAAGAGACCTTGTTGGATAGAAAGCCATGATAAATTAAAAAAAAAAAAGATTGTGCTGCTTTACAAAGGTGGTGTTGAAAGACACAGCTTCAGCTAGGACAAGCAATGCCTTAAGGATAAATGAAAATATGATGGCAAGAATGCATAAAGTTAGCCCCAAGCTATATACACTGTACCTACTATTTCCCTGAGCAGAAGCACCCCAAATCTAAGTATTAGGGACTCAATCTGTGCTTCCAGGAATATCTCTATGGACTGTAGACCTCTTATTTCAGCCCATACCTGCTCATTTCCCGAAAAAAAAAATAACCAAATCCATTTTCTTTAAATGCTAAATGGAAGAAAATAAATCTGAACAGTGCAGAAGAGTAGCAGGAACATGCTTGACAAAGTGGTTTTTTTTTGTTTTTTTTTTTAAATCAGAATTTGGGATGTTGCATAATCATTAGCTGTTATCTCTTAAACTTGTGAAGAGAAGAAATGGAGATAAGCTTTAGAAGCTGTACAAGGAAAATTGTAACATACATTTTGAAATAAACATTTATATTTATATTTTTAATAATGAGAATTTGAGTAGTTTACTTCATTTTAATATAAGGGAAAACACTAGAACAGAAAACAAATTTCCTTTTATAGAGACATAAAAACACATGGTTTTGTGCTCAGGTCAGACTCAGTTTAATGTCCTCCCATTTATATAGAGTAGATATTTAATGGAGAAATAGAAAATGACATCAATCTGGCTCTTGCTTTTGGTTTTAACCAATATCTGTTAACCTCAAAAAGCTAAGAACAAATGGTCTAGGCTAGTGGTTTTCAAAATATGGGCAGCATAGAATTCTTCTTTCAGATTAAATTTTACTCTAAAGACCAAGATTTAAAATGGTTAAAAAACATTGCTTCTCTCGTGAAACGTGGCATGTGATATCCTGACTATGGCCTCCTGGACCCTTTAACGCACATTCAACTGCTGAAGGCCTTCAGTGCCCAGGATAAATTAAACCCCAGTGTTAGTCGGCACAATTGTTTGTAAAAGGTGATTGAAATCTGGGTAGGGCATCGAAGGAGAGATATTCCTGCCACAAAACTTTTTAAAGATCTGGATCAGTACTATCGGTGATAGCACTCTTTCCCTATTTAAAGATGTTTATGCAGAACACATTTAATGAAAAATTACCACATAATTTTTGTTTTAAATCATATAATCAATAACTACTCTTTGATTAATATGCACCACACTCACCATGGTTTTTTGTTTGTTTGTTTGTTTAAGATCTATTTATTTATTTATCTGAGAGAGAAAGAGGGAAAGCGCAAGAGAGCAGGGAAGAGGCATGGATGCCTGGGTGGCTTAGTTAAGTGTCTGACTTCGGCTCAGGTCACATTCCCAGAGTCCTGGGATTGAGTCCCACATTGGGATCCTTGCTCAACAGGAGCCTGCTTCTCCCTCTGCCTTCTCCCTGCTTGTACACATGCGGTCTCTCTCTCTCTCTCTCTCTCTGACAAATAAAATCTTTAAAAAGAGAGAGAGAGAGAGCAGAGTGAGTCTTAAGCAGACTCCATGCTGAACTCAGAGCCCAAATTGGGGCTTGATTTCAATATTCTGAGATCACGACTTGGGCCTAAATAATGAGTCAGGTGCTCAGCTGACTAAACCATCCAGCGCCCCTCACCGTGTGTTTTTTACATATTATTGCTGCAATCACGATGTGCGTATTTCTATTTCTAATTCAGGTTCATAAACTAAGGCTCAGAAAAGATAAATCTCTAAATTCAAAAGACTAGTGGCAAATCCATTATGCAAAAGTTGGTCTCTGTGATATAGAAACATGGGCTCTTTTCTATTTAATACTTTGCCTTCTAATGAAATTTTACCTCTTGAAGACTCTTAGAATATCACCTTGTTATCTTTAGTCATCAATAAACCATTTTATCTAACATAGATAACATTGAAAGCCAGAGCTTTTTTAAACTTTTGAGCAATGTGATATAAAAGATGTTTATAATGTCTAAATTGTTAAAGTTAAAAAAATTTTAATTAATTGATTTTTTTCATAAGAATTGAGATTTTTTTCAATCACTGACAGAAGACCCACTCAGAATTTAACCATGGCCAAAACATGAAATGATAGAGGCAAGGGTTACCACACTATTAGACGTAATTGGTAAATCCACTGAAGAGCTACTGGTTTTGTATTTAGATAACCTGTCAATACAGTGAAGATTTTTTAAAAAAAATTTTATATATTATGACCATCTCTAAGAAAGCTTGGATATTCTTCATCCTGTTTTGAAATCACATTTAATTAATTCTATGATGGCAGTAGTTAAATACAAGAAACCTACATTGCTATGAATTCTCACTAATGTTTTAGAATTTAAACAGAATTCCTTAGTAATGGGATGAAAAATAATGTTGGTATTAAGTATGTTTATTAAAACCCTGCTGATCTTGCAATAATTTTGCCCATTATAGGATATTTGAATTCTTACTGGAGCATAAAGAAGAAGACAATAGACATGAAACAGTGGACAAAATTGAAGAAAGCTCTTGTGATAATATCAGAAGGAGGTGCTATATAAATTTTATGCTTTCCCCAAAAGGACCTATAGACATTTACTAAAGCATTTGTGTATCAGGAAATGGAAAAAAATCAGATATTTCATAAACATTTGGATTATTACTGCCTCAATGCTAACACTAATCCCTGGGAATCTAGAACACTTTAGTCCATTGGTCCAAGTGGTAGTTTTTTGGTGTCAGGTGTTAAATGGAGACTCAACTTAAATGTATTCATAGGCCTTTTGAATCAAATAAGTGGTGGTTACTCTGGTTCCCAAATTAAGAGAAAAATAAATATAAGTAACTAATAGTGTTGTGCTAATAGTGCTGAAAGAGCCAAGTATAGGTCCTGATTCTCATACCTTGTATTAGTAGTGTTCTCCAGAGACAGAACCAAAAGGATGGATGGATGGATGGATGGATGGATGGATGGATGGGTGGATGGGTGAATGGATGAAAAGATGATGACAGATGATAGATAGGCAAAAGAGGAGATTCATCATGGCAATTGGCTCAGGTGTTTTGGAGGTTAAGAAGTTCCACATTCTGCTGTCTGCAAGTTGGAGAGCCAGGAAAGCTGGTGGTATCATTCAGTCTCAGTCCAAAAGGCCTGAGAACCAGAAAATTGCTAGAATAATTTCTGGAATCCAAAGTGTCACAAACCAGGAGCTGTTATGTCTGAGAACAGGAAAAGATTAAATTCCCAGCTCAAGAAATGAGAGGAAATTTATCCTTCCTTCACCCTTTGTTCTAATTGGGACCTCAGTGGATTGGATGACATCACCCACAGTGGTGAGGGCAGATCATTTTTACTCCATCTACTCAGTCAAATGCTAATCTCTTCCAGAAACACCCTTACAGACATACCCAGGAATAATATTTTACTAGCTATTTAGGCAATCTATAGTCCAGTCACGTTACACATAAAATTAACCATCATATCCTTCTTTTCAAAAAAGGAAAACCTTAGCAATATCACATGCTTGGTTAAGTCCTGGAGATCAGTCCCATCAGTAAAGAAGAGATAGAGGGATGGTGTTTGTTCTGATCACATAATGATTTAACATACCTTTTGTTCTAGGCAGAAGATAGCTAGATCTTGAAGAATGAATGGGTTATCATATACCCAATTAACTACTGATTCCACTCGTTAATGTTATTCCACATTATATTCATTATCACATTATATTCACATGGTGCCTTCCTAAGCATATCAACAAAACTCACAGCAAATTATATGCAAGTGTTAATCTGGAATATGTTTTTCTTCCTCCACCCCAGAAGTCAGTAAAAACCAGGATTTGTTTGCTTGAATTTCATAGGGGTAAAATTGTATCTTTATTAACTTACTTCAGTGGCTTGGTTCCATTCAAGACCTTTTTATCTTCTTCCCAAGGCTGTATACTGTCCTGCTCCTTGATTACAGTCAGCTCATAAGACCTGGTGAACAGCAGGTCCACCAGATGACTTGGTAAGTTGCTATTGCCAAAGCGTGAGAAATTATTCTTATTAAAATACAGGGACTTGATTCTTCAGTGAACTTTTGGGGAACTTAGAAGTCTTGAAATCTCAAGTACTTTCCAAAATGAAAAACAGTTTTCTTCACCTTGCACTCTTTACCACAAAAAATGAGACACAATATGTGACCCATCCTTTTGTATTTTACAGGAGAAATATTACTGTTTGGGGTGTGTTGCTCTGATTCATTTACTGAGGAGCTCAAAATTCTAACAGTATGAGAGAAAAATAGAGAAAAGAAGATTAACTGATTTAGGCTGTACACCTATAGCTCTTTCACTGGGACCTTATGACCTTGGGAATTCAATATTGTTCAAAGTATCTGTGTCATACCTATATGTTGTGTAGTGTATTATGAGAATCCTGTGGTTTTAAGGTAAAACCAGGATTTTATTGACAAGTAATTATGTTCCTTTAGAGAAATCATTATTGACTTGTTGCTCCTTGCCCTGGTAGAGACTGAATATCTCATTATAGAACTAGATGGTCAGATAATCTGACCTGTACATCATGAACTGGGTGTTACCAGATGTTATAAACCAGAAAAGCCATTCATGCTCCTCAGAACTAAATCGTGATATATGATTGTGAACAGGATGTGACACAAGTGTATTACCCTAACAAGTAGTTCATGTTCCCACTGTGTTCACCCTTGCCAAACTTCCACTCTTCCCTCAACCCACAACTGCAGATGGAGAGACATGCTGCAAACAAGTCAAGTGATTTACGAAAGACCTTTCGTAATATGCTGGAAATAGGAGTTGAAGAGTTGTGACATTTTATTCCTACTCACCAGTTAGGTTATATGGCATCTAATTCTTTTGGCAAAAGAGAAGGCTGAATAAGACAAAAATGAGATTTTACATGAGCAGGTAGTGAATAATTATTTGAACATACAAGAACTTGGGAAAAAAGAGTATGTAGGGGCTGGTTTCTAGGTTGTTTCAGAAAGAAGTATATAGATACATAGAATTGATGCGAAGTGTGAGAATATTATACACCACCATGTGAATGTTCACCAAAAATAGGCCCCCACTCTCCATACTCTACTGATTTTCAAGCAACCCCTCTCCCAAGCCATCTTACTGCATGGCTAATGGATGCTACTACCCTGAACACAGGGTCAGAGGTGATGTAGCAATAAGTACTTCCCCACTCTGTGGCTCACTGGCTCCAGCCTCTGCTGAACATCTAATTTTCCAGCAACAGTTAAGAGAGACCAAACCTAAACTTAGTATTCTCTAGAGTTCCCATCTGCCACCTGATTGTGGACTGAAACGTGAAACGTTTTCCATCATGAAGGGAGTAGTAATTTATCCTAACTGTACTAAACATTTACCCTGGAGATAAATTGTCCTTCCATCTGACATGCTTTTTCTACCAACCCCATATCTGAGCTTACTGAATGCCTTGTTCACAATATTGTTTCTGACCAAAGAACTAATTTCACAGAGACAAAATTAAGGCAATAATCTGACACAGAAATTACTGCCTTACCAGGTACCTTATCAATCAAATCACTTTTCCTTACAGAGAGTTGAAATTGTCTGAATGGAAGTAAGACAGAAGATAGCATCTAATAAAATTAAGATGCTGTCTAAAGTGAAGTATGTATATTCTCTGAACCAAACCCGGAATACAGGAAACAAAGGATAAAATTATGTGTAGAGCTCTAAGTCTTCTAACTAGTGAATCCCTCACAAGTTAATGTTCACCATTTATGTCTCTGGGTTCTACCACTTTGTCTTAGGGCTCTGCCAGGAGATTTTAGAACACAAAGGTAAATGATTCCATGCAGGGACTCTATAATGGTTCCATGAATTAGAAGCTAAGTTTTCATTTGTTCATTTCAAGTTCTTCCTACTGTAGGACAAAGATGCAAAAGAGAGGATTCTAGATCTCGATTATCAAAGGGAAACAAGTCTGCAGATTATCGTATATTTAGAAACCAAGGTCTGCCCGAGGGTGTCCCCTAATCTGGTAGTAAAACATATTGAAAGGTTCCAGAAATTCAGAAAGACTACAGAAACATCAAACAAGATCACCAACTAATTCTATTCCTGAGAAATAGTTTATCTCATTATAAAATCAACCTTAATTTCCTGCAATACTGGATGCAAATAAAGTGTTGAATAATTAATAAAGAAAGAAAGCAGAAATATCGGGGATGGCCTTCTGGCAATTGAAGAAATATAATGTCTTCATCTGGGCCCCCTAGAAAACATAACAAGGAAAAGTTTATGTGCTAATGTTTTAGGAATATTCAATTCTAGGGAAGTGATATTTAAGGAAAAAAGAAAGAAGATAAGGAAGGAGGGAAAACAAATACAGCGTGGTACATTTTTTAGCTTTTGCAGTTTCTTAAGCGAACACAGCTGGTTTCTTGGTAAAGAATGGTTTTGGAGAGGCCATATGAAACCACCACCTCTAGTCCATTGTGGTTGGGAAGGGGAAGCAATAAATTCACGGTAGCTGTCGCCATTCCCTGGTTTCCACGGGTCAAAGCACAACCCACAGGGAGGTTCAACCCTTCTATTCCAAGCTGTGTTAGCTAGCCCCTCTGCATAGCCACAGGAAAATCAGAGCCTTGTTTGTTTCATTTGGATGGATCTAGATAGACACTGAAGCTGCTTTTAGTCCCTAGCACTGCAGACTCATTGGAGCCTGGGCACAAGCCCAGCCCTTGACCCTGCAGGAGGCTGAAACTGCCTGTCAGGAGATGAAGTGATGTTGTAATAAACAAAGCTTTGTGACCTGCTTTAGAGCTGCTGTATCCCGAACCCAGACAGGTCCCCCAAATCTGAAGGACAGAAAGGTTGGAGTGGATCTGGACTAGCATAAAAACATGATCTTGGACTCGTGATCATGGTCTATGGTGTCTACCCATAGCTTTAATTCTTTCAATGTTATGAGCAGATTAATATGACTTTTATGTATACTTCTTTTCTCTCCTTTTCCTGTTCTTTTCTTTTTGTACATAGATGTTGGAGACCACGGCACAGTTGAAGTCGAGGATGAAACCAGGCCCTGACTTGTGTCTCCTTCAAAGTCCGGACACCTTGACAAGTTTAAGGACGGGAAAGTTGAGTGCACTGAGAAAGGGTCTGTGCTATGTGTCGTGCGCTCGCCTGCGTGACTTCCCACACGTTCTCCCTACAGTAGGGAACAATGTGGCCGGAGTCCTGAGTTCTTAGTTAGTCCTTGTTGTTCTGTACCTCCCATGACCCACTCCCTGGTTGATTGTCTTGCTAATGGCTTTAGCTGAAACTACCTGGCGTCACGAGGTTTGTTTGTAGTAAATGTAAACTTGTTATAGGAATTTGTGGTCATCTGACTATGTACTGATGTATTACTCCTCCTGTTCTGGTCTGCCTTATAAATGCTTGTAAGATGTGGAATAAATTTGGCACTGTTGGACATCCTCTTCAGTGTCCCTCCTGCCCCCATCTCTTTGTCTCTTAATTTCTTTTCACCATCCTCTTAGCCCCCTCACGGTTTCCCTGGTCAATTTGTTATGCTGGCCGCGACACATAGAATGTTATTGGTGGGGGTGAACTTAAACAGTTTAGTTCATAATTTATAGAATATCAAAAAGCTAAAAATCAAGAAACAATAAAAACACTATAACAATCTGGACTTGAAGAGGTTGCATTAACTACTGCAACACATGTTAATTACATCTAGAGACAAAGGAAAGCAAAATTTTCTTTGTATAAGTAGTAGCTGCATTATTTGGAGAACACACATTATGTTCAAGCCTGCAGGAAGAAGGGAGTATTTTGAATGGGATAGGTAAAGAAAGACTCTAGAATACATTTTTCTTATATTTCCCAATGACTTTTGAACACCCTCTCTTGTTCAGGGTATCTTCTCTGTTAGATTCTTGCATTCCTGAAATAAAACCTAGAAATCGATCTCTCTTACATCACCTGCAAATAAGGCGCAAGTAGAGGACACACTCTTCACCGATGACGCACAGGAGGCTTTCTAGGCAGAGTGAAGGAAAAAGGAGCAGCCAAATGGAACCTAATCTAGCAAGCAAGCCTGGTAATAAATGGTGGAGAGAATTCAGGTTCCAACAGCTGGGGTGGCATACCAGTGGCCTTGCCATTTCAGACTAGTGCCTGTGATCAACACCGCAGTAACAAAGGAATTGCCAGTGGGATAGTATGACAGAAAAATGTATTATTCTCGACTGAGAGCCTGACCATCCCACAGATTTTGTGAGTCTAGTATTTTTTTGAAACAGCAAGTTTTACCCTTCATACTAAGTCTCAGCATAGTTTAGTTATAATTTTTTTTTACATTACATATACTCATTTTAGAATCATTTGATATTTGCCCTGGTTTTTTAACCAGATATAGAAACTTTACATGTTTCAAGATGAGTTTCTTCCTTTGTCAAAACTATATCCACATGTACACATCCACACACACATACCTATAGCTGGAAAAAAAATTTATTTTAGTATGTTATGAAGTATAAAATATGCTGAAAATACAATTTAAAAGCTCTCAATTGTGAAGTTCAAGCTGGACAGAATTTATAAGCCCAAGAGCTATCTGACATACCATATGAACCTTCACTAATCAGATCGCAGAATATGAAGACACAGCTGCAATTTGGTGCCATGTTAATGCTATCCTATAGCATTTTGTGGTCAGCACCACTATGGTCTGAAGACAGATAACCTAACTTTTGTTTGAAGTGAAATTTAAAATTTATATTTTGGGGTACACACATCTGAAAACAGAGAATCTTTAAATTGCACTGAATTAACCACAGTTATCAAAAAAAGGAATTTTAATAAAGCAATTCTCCAAGGTTAGAAATATACTCAATTAGAATTACATTTTAAGAGAGCCTAGTTTATATTCCCACCAACTTTACCGATGGAAGCCTTCAATTTCTCCAACTGAATTTTTCCTTGAATAAGATCTTAATTCACAGTATTTTCAACCCTCAGGCAGACTGAGGATAGAGAACTCCTTAATAATATGTAGAAGAGGAAAATTGGCTATTAACTCTGAATTTCATATACTAAACAAATTTGTATTTTCTTTTATTCATAGCTAAACATCATTTCAAAATCATTTTGATTTCTCATCAGAAAGTGATTGGGTCATCTAAACAGAGAAATCTAGCAAAGTATAGAAAAATATCACTCATAACATGTACATTCTATCCCCTAACTATCATGTAGTAGATGCTTTTTGGAGAAAATAAAGCCATCTTAGAAACATAACGATAGCCAGAAGAATAAAAAACAAACATGATACTGCTGCTTTAAAAATATATACAACATTTTCAGATTATAGAAATAATATGTTAATCTAAGACAATTCTGAAAGATTTTCTAACAAGAAAATTTTTTAATTACACCATTCATAGTGCATTGGTAATACTCTAGTTACGTAAGCTTCTGATTCCCTATAAATATATATGTGTGGGGCACCTGGGTGGCTCAGTGGGTTAAGCCGCTGCCTTTGGCTCAGGTCATGATCTCAGGGTCCTGGGATCGAGTCCCGCATGGGGCTCTCTGCTCAGCAAGGAGCCTGCTTCCCTCTCTCTCTCTGCCTGCCTCTCCAACTACTTGTGATTTCTCTCTGTCAAATAAATGAATAAAATCTTTAAATATATATATATATATGTGTGTGTGTGTATACATTTTTATATATATTCTTATGTATACATTTCTGAAAGATTTTATATATGATTTGTATACATGTATATAAAAATTTTTACATTATAGCATGAAGTCTTCCTTGATCTAGAACATTAACCTTTTAGTTCATTTTATGGATACACTGTAATTTACTGAACTGCTATTATTGGACATTTATCTTACTGCTGATCTGTATTATGAAAAATAACGCTAGGATGCAGATCCTGTCACCTTATTTTATTTTTTTTTATTAGTAGAATAAGATTCAAAGTACTCAGAAAGAAAATGGACAATTTTATGTTTTTGAAACTGGGTACTATATTTCTTACCAGAAAGGTTCTAGCAGTTTACATACCAATAGCAAGGTATTACAGTTCCATTTTCAGTAGAACCATGCCAGAAATTAGCATATTAATTTGTTTTCTAATTGGTGAAAAGTGTTTTAAATTGTATGTTTAGAAAGGAGCTATTTTAATGTCAAAATTTAGGGATTTTATTTCTTCCCTTATGAATTGCCTTTTACATTTTTGATCAGGATTTTATCATTTTCTTATTAATTTGTAAGAATGACTCTTTATGTATTAAAGATATTAATATTTATCATATAGGTTGCATAAAATGTCTATATTTTTTGTTTCTTTTCATCAGTTTTTATAATATCCTAAAGAATTTTAAAGTTTAAGCTGGCAATTTTTTTTTCAATGCTACAATCAGCTTTACCATCTTTTTATTTTTTTAATTTCTTTTCAGTGTTCCAGAATTCATTGTTTATGCACCACACTCAGTGTTCCATGCAATACGTGTCCTCCATAATACCTACCACCAGGCTCACCCAACCTCCCACTCCCCGCCCCTCAAAAACCCTCAGATTGTTTTTCAGAGTCCACAGTCTCTCATGGTTTGTCTCCCCCTCCAATTTCCCCCAACTCACTTCTCTCCATCTCCCCATGAACTCTGTGTTATTCCTTATGCTCCACAAATAAGCAAAGCCATATGATAATTGACTCTCTCTACTTGACTTATTTCAACATAATCTCTTCTAGTCCTGTCCATGTTGATACAAAAGTTGGGTACTCATCCTTTCTGATGGAGGCATAATACTCCAGAGTATATATGGACCACATCTTCCTTATCCATTCATCCATTGAAGGGCATCTTGGTTCTTTCCACAGTTTGGCGACTGTGGCCATTGCTGCTATAAACATTGGGGTACAGATGGCTCTTCTTTTCACTACATCTGTATCTTTGTGGTAAATATCCAGTAGTGCAATTGTAGGGCCATAGGGAAGCTCTATTTTTAATTTCTTAAGGAATCTCCACACTGTTTTCCAAAGTGGCTGCACCAACTTGCATTCCCACCAACAGTGTAAGAGGGTTCCCCTTTCTCCACATCCTCTCCATCACACATTGTTTACTGTCTTGTTAATCTAGGCCATTCTAACTGGTATAAGGTGGGATCTGAATGTGGTTTTGATTTGATCTCCCTGATGGCTAGTGATGATGACCATTTTTTCATGTGTCCATTAGCCATTTGTGTGTCTCCATTGGAGAAGTGTCTGTTCATGTCTTCTGCCCATTTTTAGCAGGCAATTTTTATTAATTAATTTTCTTGGCTGTTAGGTTGACAAAATTAGACCAAAAATTAATTGTACTTACCTCTACTTTCTTATAGTTTTATTTTTGTGCTTAAATATTTTATCCATTTAAATAATACTTTGGTGAAAAGCCTCAGATGACTTTCTAAAACAATTAAATAGTTCTTCAGCTCCAGTTATTGATGGATGCTTCCTTTTAAAGGTTAGATTTATAATACAAATATAAAATATATGAAGACTTTTTAGGCTGTTCTACTAGTTTGTCTATTTGTTCAGAAATATTGTCATTTTAATTTTATTTCTCAATAATAATATATTAATAATATATAATAATAATAATATATTAATGTCTAAAGAAAACTTCTATCTCCTCATTAATCTTTTTATCAGCATTGTTTTAACTCCTCCTACCCATATTTTTTCCCAGATTACCTTTAAAAATCACCTACCCTATTCTCAAAAATCTTATAGAATAATCTGTTACATTGAATTTCATTGAAATTCCACCTGCATGTTTCTAGAATTTGTCAAGATGTCTACAATAAGTTTGAGAACAATTTTTTATGTTTTCACTTTACATAGTCATGCACTTCTTTATTTACTATATACCAAGTGTATGTATAGTTTTTACATGTGTATGTGTATTTGTATTATATATATAGTCAGATTACATATAAGAATATATGTGTATATAAAAGAATGTATGTATGTACATGTGTATATTTATCCCATTCTTGCATTAATAATTTTAGCATCTATGCATGCAAAATTTATCAAATAACTTTATTTTGGGAATGATAATGAAATGTGTCTATTAATATATTGAGATTTTGCATTGCATGTATTTCTAAAACATGCAGCTGGATTTAATTTGCTTGCACATTATTTAAGATTTGTCAGTTTTTGTAAGAGATTGTCTTATAGTTTTATTTTCATTTGTTTTGAGCTCTGGTATCTGCTTTATGTTAACTTTGTAGAGTATTTTGTACATCTCCCTATTATCTTCATATTATAGATGATTTTTCATTTCATAAAGAATATCTTTCACTTCAAAATTTTTAAAGAACTCATTGGAAAAATCTTACCCAAGATTTTTTCTATGTTTTGCTTTTTTTAAAAAAATGGTTTTCTCTAGTCTCTGAATAATTTTTGAGGTAAATTTTTTTAACTTGCATTTAACAGGAAAGTTGTATATTGGCTCAGTACAAATATTTTGAGACACATTGAAGGATATGTGAGTGTATTTAAAATTTATTCTGTTTGTGTGTATTTTAATTCTTTTGTCCTCCCTTGTTTGTCAAGGATTTAATTATTTGAATGAGTATAAAACAAAACAAAAATTCAACTGCTTTATGACTAGTGTCACTCAAAGCCATATTTTTACTGCCTTCTTCAATATCCCATCAAAATATTCCAGATTATTTTTATAGAACATTTTATTTACATCTTGCTGTAGCTGCTTTTGATTTTTTAGCATACACTTTTGCTTTATTTTTTTTACACAATTTATTTTAAAAAGTCAACTCTGCTTCAAAACTATGTTACATAACATAATGTTATTTTCTATTTTAGAATTGTTTTAAATCAAATACAAAGAAAATTTTATTCCTTGCAATAGTATTATCCCATTTTAAAGCAATCATGGTACATGGATTTTCACTTGGAAGTTTTTGTATTTCCATGGAAATAGATGTAGGGAACAACCCCAGAGAAAATACATTTTTGCTGACACGTATCAAATAAGAAGGAAGGCAAGAACAGAACAAGAATAAATCTTTTTTGATCAAAGCAAAACTGTGAGAACAAAATAAAAAAACTATTAAGGCAACAAAAGAATGTGGAAAAGAAAAGTTGTTTCTATGATTTACCTATAAAAAGTGAATACTCACTTCTGAAATGATCAGCTAGTTGGTATACTGTACATGTAAATTCTTTCTGTACAAGCATAGAGCAGAACCATGTAATGGTTAGCAAAAAAAAAAAAAAAAAAAAAACACAGCAAAGTGGTCCACTTCCATGTTCAATTCTAGCCAACATCTGCCATTGTATTCTTTTTCCTGACAATAAAATGGTACCATTGTAGCTTAAATTGCTCATTCTGTTTTCATGGAAATTTTCTATTAATCCATAATTATGATAAAATTGTTATTTTATATTATAAAATGGTTTCATTGGGGCTTATATATTTATTTTTAAAGATTTTATTTATTTATTTGAGAAAGAGAGAGAGAGAGAATGGGGGGGGAGAGATAGAGGGAAAGGGAGAAGTTGGCTTCCCACCTAGCAGGGAGCCCTAGGTGGGGGCTCCATCCCAGGGCCCTGGAATCATGACCTGAACCAAAGGCAGACATTTAATGAACTGAGCCACCCAGGTACCCCAGATTCATTTTTGAAAAGATTTGAGAAATACTATGTTGTGAACTGTTGCTATCCTATTTTGTACCTCTACACTGAAACTTTGCTTTCTTCATATATACTATTCATATTTTCATATGTATCAAATATATATGAAATCTTTTTTTAAAAGATTTTATTTATTTCAGAGAGAGAGGAAGAGCAAGCATGAGAGAGAGAAAGAAAGGGGGGCTAGGAAGGCAGGAGAGGGAGAAACAGAGTGAGAAGGGTAAGCAGGCTCCCAGCTGATCAGGGAGCTTTATGGAGGGCTTGATCCCAGGATCCAAGGATCTTGACCTCAAGTGAAGGCAAATGCTTAACTGACTGAGCCAACCAAGTGCCCCAGTTTCTTATTCATTCTTTTTTGGGGGGGAGGGGGGATATATATTTTTTAATTTTTTCAATTTATTTATTTTCAGAAAAACAGTATTCATTATTTTTTCACCACACTCAGTGCTCCATGCAATCTGTGCCCTCTTTAATACCCACCACCTGGTACCCCAACATCCCACCCCCCCCGCCACTTCAAACCCCTCAGATTGTTTTTCAGAGTCCATAGTCTCTCGTGATTCACCTCCCCTTCCAATTTACCCCAACTCCCTTCTCCTCTCTAACACCCCTTGTCCTCCATGATATTTGTTATGCTCCACAAATAAGTGAAACCATATGATAATTGACTCTCTCTGCTTGACTTCTTTCACTCAGCATAATCTCTTCCAGTCCCGTCCATGTTGCTACAAAAGTTGGGTATTCATCCTTTCTGATGGAGGCATAATACTCCATAGTGTATATGGACCACATCTTCCTTATCCATTCATCCGTTGAAGGGCATCTTGGTTCTTTCCATAGTTTGGCGACAGTGGCCATTGCTGCTATAAACATTGGGGTATAGATGGCCCTTCTTTTCACGACATCTGTATCCTTGGGGTAAATACCCAGGAGTGCAATTGCAGGGTCATAGGGAAGGTCTATTTTTAATTTCTTGAGGAATCTCCACACTGTTCTCCAAAGGGGCTGCACCATCTTGCATTCCCACCAACAGTGTAAGAGGGTTCCCCTTTCTCCACATCCTCCCCAACACATGTTGTTTCTTGTTTTGTTAATTTTGGCCATTCTAACTGGTGTAAGGTGATATCTCAATCATTCATTCTTAATTGAATATATCTTGGGATTAATATAGTGTATGAAATCAGCCATGGTACCTGGCTTGCTTAAATGTAACACAGAGACTGCTGGGGGCAGTGAGGATTTCAGAAGAGGGCATAGGCCTTTGGAATGCAGAGGCCTCTGTGACTGCTCTGGGATTGGAAGGTGGGTGGGGTGGGGGGAGTTGCCTTCCCTGAAGCTTTCTTAGCCCAAACTGCCACCCTGCAACCTAAGAGATGTGAGCATTGTCCCTTAGGCTGTGTCTAGCCCAATTCCCAGAACACACAAAATTCCCAGAACACACAGATTAGTGTATTGTATCTGTCCCATAAACAACTCCTCCTAGTTCCAGAAAGACCCCTTGTCGTCACACATCAGGTGCTTGAGAAACAGTGATAAGGATCTGTGATTATCCTGAAGGACCAACAAAAGCGGGAGGAAAGAAGAGCAAAGGTCTTCGTGTCTGAGCATTGGCCCCCTTGCCTTCTCTCTTTCAGGGCAAGTTGGGGGTAGGCAGTGCTGGCCTTTCCTGGCCAATCTATGCCAAGGGATCAGTTTCCGCTTGCTTCCCGGATGTTTGAGTCATACCCCAATGTGAACAACCGACTATAACCTATTTGGCCATTTTATGATTATTCTAGATTTTAGATTATGGCTGTTGTGTAGATGATTTTAAACTACAGATGCAGCAGGACAGACAAAATCGGTGAATACAATAGTCACCACCCCCCAGCCCTAGGAAATACATGCAGAGACTGCAGGAGATGCCTGAAACCACAGATAGTACTGAATCCTACATATTCTTTTTCCTCTGCTTATATACGAATGAAAAAATTTAATTTATAAATTGGGCACAGTAAGGATCGCAGTACAAAATCATAAAATAGAACAGTTATGACAATATGTTGGAATGAAGATTATGTGAATGTGGTCTCTCTGAAAATATCCTGTTATCCTGTACTACCCTTCTTACGATGACATGGACGATAAAATGCGTATGTGATGAAACAGAGGGAGGTAAATGGTACACACAGTGTGACTGAGTCAGGCTGGTCTACTGTTGACCTTTTGACAGCACCTCAGGAGGAGACCCATCTGCGTGGACCTCCAGTTGTGGTGGGAGACTGAAACTGGGAAACTGAAATGGCGGGAAACGGCAAGGGCGGGAAACTGAAACCCGGTCTGAAAATTGGCAAGAAACAGAAGCCGCAGGAGGCGAAACCAAGGATACAGTAGGACTGTTGTATTTTTACTCTATTTTAGAGAGCTTTTAAAAGAGAAGTTTACTGAGATGCACCCTGTTTCCTATTTTGAATGCCAAATGTGATAGATCTTCAGAGCTTTCCATTTGGTTTTCTCTTTGCATTTAAGAAATGTAAAAACCTGAGGTGCTTGGATCGCTTGGTGCATTATGTGTTAGGCTCTTTGTTTTAGGTCAGGTCGTGATCTCAGGGTCATGACATCCAGCCCCATACCGGGCTTCGTGCTAGGTGTGAAAACCTGCTTAGGATTCTCGCTCTCCTTCTCCCTCTGCGCCTCCCCTCCACTGCTCATGCCCTCTCTCTCTGGGAAAAAAGAAAAGGGAAGAAAAGAAAAGAAAAAGAAGTGTAGAAACTGGAAAATAAGAAAATTAAAGAAAAACCGACATTCTATTTTTAATCCTCCAAATTAAATCAATGCTAACCCTTCTCTCTTGTGAGTTTAAAATGCATAATATGTAGCATAGGGAGTATCATTTATTACCAACCTGAGACACTTTTGAGAGTGGAAGGGAGTGTTTTAATAATCGCCCTTAGACTATCTCAGGCAAACCAGAAAATGTGTTTACCCTCAAAATGTGTTTTTCTTTTTAAAACCTTAATTTAGTCCCCCTTTTACTCTAAAACTGATGAAAAATGTCCTGGAAAATATTACATGATCTTATTGTTTCCTTTCCTCATTTTTAAAAATTTTTCATGAGTTTGCAACCTTTGCTTTCTTCACATTTTGTTGTTGTTGTTCTTGGATCACTTCTTATAATGTTTTAGATGCATGAAATGCATAGAATTACAAGTAAAGCTAGTTATTTCCAGATACAAGCATTAAAATATTAGAAAATAAATTTAGTAATATATGGGCTGCATTATTAATGCACAATATTGTAAGATCTAGTGGGTAGTCTAGTATAATTTTGAAGTAATTATAAGTGTAACAGTATTCCCAGTATTATGTTACAGAAATATATAATTTCAATTGGCAACAAAATCACAGCTACTGCTGATCTTATCAAAATATGTTGAATCAGTTACAAAGAAAACATCCTTTCAATTAGAAATTAGTGAAAATATATATTTCTTCCCTTTAAGATTCAAATACTAAATGAGTAAACACACGTAAAGGACACTCAGCTCAGAATAACTGCAAAAGAGCTAAAATGGTAAAAGAAACTATTTTTCCAAGAAAACCTTTCCCAGGGTTTTAACTATTGTAGTGGCCTTATAATTTAACCTTTCTGTAACTTGTATCTTTGCTTTCCAGAATCACAGAAAATAAGCAAAAATTACATATATATGTATTTTCTCTAATACTTTACTAAGATATCAGACTTATAGCAGTGTTTGAGAACTGTATAATTCTCGAAATTAATTATCAAAGTTGCCCAAATAACTTGTCACTTCTTGTTCTTAGAGATAGTACTCCTTATTTAATACACTGCAAGGAAGCAGATACAATTTTTCCTTATTCTTTGTTTTTCTTAATAAGCTATAGCTATTATAAAAGCAGTTAATAAAGAACTCAGATCTGTATCAATCAGTGCTTTAGGTCTTTCAAAATATGGCACAGTTCTCTGAATTTAAATGACACATGTGAAACTTTGCTCTAATTAGTGAAGCTGAAGTATTTAAGTCAAATGGTGATGAACTACAATGGATCAACTTTGGAAAAGGTCACCTTTCAAATAAAAGTACCCTGGCACTTCTAGTAGGATTTCTTTAAGGTCAGAGATGCTCTGAGTTATTTTCAAAAATGTTTTCAATACAATTAAGAGATAGACAAATTTTTTCACCTGATAAATTTTGTTTTTAAATACAAATTAAACCTCTTGAATCTATCAGTTTTTCAAGAAGTAAAATGATGAAAATTCACTAGAATGATTGTTTACACAGTGCAGTGAGTGGAGAAGTAACTAAACTGCATACCCTTTGTCTAACTATACAGGACAAATGGGAGAAGAAGATTATGGGCTAAAACAAATACATGAACAAACAAATGTTCTCTAGATGAAAAGAATGTATGTGGTAATATCCAGCTTATAATGCCCTCTTTCAAACTAGCTTTAATATATGCTATATATAGGGGTGCCTGGGTGTCTCAATGGGTTAAAGCCTCTGCCTTCAGCTCAGGTCATAATCCCAGGGTCCTGGGATCGAGCCCTGCATCCGGCTCTCTGCTCAGCAGGAAGCCTGCTTCCCCCCATCTCTGCCTGCCTCTCTGCCTACTTGTGATCTCTGTCTGTCAAATAAATAAATAAAATGTGTGTATATATATATATATATATATATATATATATGCTATGTAGAAAGAAAGGCAAAAATCAAAAGAAGGCAACAGCAAAAGAACTTTGACTCATAATCTCTACTTGTCAAGAATCTAGAAAACATTTCCTCTATGCAGCCAATGGAACAAATTGAAAAGCCTACTTTTGACCAAAGTGCTTCCATGTTATTAGAAACAGAAAACTGTGCTAATTTAATGGAAAATAGAATGTGTCTTTTTATTTTGCCTTTGTTAGAGGGTTTAGCCATATAAGCTTTTAACCAAGAGGTTAGCTTTTTTTTTTTTTTTTTTTTTTTAACGAATTTAGAAAGCTATTCAACCTCTGCTGGCCCCGATCAGAAGCCATCTTTCCTTACTCAGTCTAGGGACTTGACTACATGACCAGCACAACCACAGGAAAGTCAGAGAAACAGCTGGTGCTCAGGAAGGGGCTTGGAATTCAAACACCAAAACCACATTTCTATCTCTGTCTCTGATTTTCTTTGCTTATCATGCTTCTTCTTTTAGACTGGCATCATCCCAAAGGTAGATTCCATGCCTAGAAACATAAGACTTTGCACTTTCCGTAGTTGATGATTCACATTTTTGCCACCAGATGATTTAACAGTATCTTTTGACACAGTTCTAGCCCAAAATTTTCTGAGGAAGGGCTCAGGTTAGCCTAGCTTTGGTATGGAACCAGTTGTTGCACAAATCAATTGTACCCACCTAGACAAAGCTCCACAAATGTCGTCTCTCTCAAGAAGACATGGTTCAAGTATAGAAAGCAGCAGCTGCCAAAAATAAGAGGTTTCCCTTAAATAGAAGAGAATACATGCCCACTGCAATGTAAAAATAATGTGTTAATAATGGTAATTTGGGATTTTTTTTAAAAAGCAGACTATTATATGTTATCAAAAATCAGGAGAAGGGAATAGGAGCATAAATGTCTACCAACTTTTATTCTATATAATGAAGTAAATAAAAAATAATTTAATTGAAATAATATAGGTTAAGACTTTTTAAAAATGAAAAACTAAGATAAGATAGTTTTAATAAACTTTACAACAATAATAAAATAATTGTTTTAAAATGTAAAATGTAATAAAACTTACAGACCATTGTTTATAAGAGACAGAACTGCAATAAAATAAATGTTAAAAATGAAATGATGGACAGAGATTTATCAAACGTATTTCAAAATAAGAAAGCAAAAGTAGATGGGCACCTGAGTGGCTCAGTTGTCGGGGCCTCTGTCTTCAGCTCAGGTCATGATCTCAGGGTCCTGGAATTGAGTTCTGCATCAGACTCTCTGCTTAGCAGGTAGCCTGCTACCCCTTTTTGCTCTGCCTGCCTCTCTGCCTACTTGTGATCTCTATCTCTCTGTCAAATAAATAAATAAAGTCTTAAATAAAAAAAAGAAAGAAAGCAAAAGTAGGAATATTCTTTTAGAAAAAGTAGAATTCAAGAAAAAATAAGTTAGTGGACTAGATTTTATTGTATACCATACAAAGGTAGAATTCATCATGTAATATTTAAAGAACTTTACATACCAAATAAAAATGCATCAAATTATGTACAGTAAAAACTCTTAGAAAGCAAAAATGATATTAATAGAAACAGTGGAAATTTAACTAGCCCTTAATAAAACTTTGGCATAACATGCATATAATAAAGACATGAAAAATATAAATAATACGGTAAACTTTGAAAAAATAGAGTTCACTTGGTAATTTGTATTCTACAAAATTAAAATTTTTCAAGTAGCCACAATCTAAAAACAGTGATTAGCACATTAGGCCACTGGAGCAACATTAGTAATTTTCTAAAAAAATCACATGATATTTTTTATCCTGGGTGGCTCAGTCGGTTAAGTGTCTGATTTCTGATTTCAGCTCATGTCATGACCCCAGATTCTTGGGATCAAGCCCTGAGTCCAGCTCCTCCCTGGGTGTGAAGCCTGCTTAAGATTCTCTCTTTACCTCTCTCTATGCTACTCCACACCCTTCATGCACTCTCTCTTTCTCTTTAAAAAAAGAAAAAAAAAATCACATGAATGATAATATATCCTGCAATAAACCAGAAACCATTTGCAGAGGGTTTAGAAAACATAGCCATTAAAGTTAGAAATAAAATATCTTAAATGCTACTGTACTAAATAAAACACAAAATTAAGACTCCAGACTTTTACAGAATAACTAAAACCAGGATACCATGTTAGATCTCAGGGGAGATGAAAACAGCATACTCAAAATGAAGACCTTCAGTATTTTTATTTTGAACAGAAATAAAAAGTTGACTGAATATGCAACTCAATAACTGAGAAAAATAACACAAATTTAAATAAAGAAGGAAATATTAGAAATCCCAGAGGAAATCAGTAGATTATAAAGTAGAGAGAGAGTACGAATAAAAAAATGAATACAAGAGATTGTACTTTTAAAAATGAGTGATGACCACTGCCAATTCTAAATAAAAGAGAAATACAAGAAAACAAAATTAGAAATGAGATAAATGATAAAATTAGCAATATAAAGAGATAGATTTGAAAGAGCATATGAGGTGAAATTTATGCCAGTACTTCTCAAGGCATGGTTCTTAACTCTGCAGTTTAGGACTTCTGGAATGTTAGTTGGAGATGCAGATGTTTAGGCCTATCAGAATTACGTGATCAGAATGTTTAGAGAATGAGCCAGGAATCTAATTTCTATCAAGTAAATTTTATCCACATTAAAATTTGAGAATTATTCCTCTCTACTAATAAATACTTAAATTGTTCTTGTTTGTCTCTTAAAAATTCCATTATCAACATTGACAATAGTAATAATGGGTAAAAAATGAAAAATGTGCAAAAAATTATCTTTACAAAAGATGTCTGAATCACACTCCCTTAGAATTGATAAAATGTGTAATAAATAAATCATTAACTGATCCAGAGCCCAAAAACGATGGAAGGCATCCAAGTCAAGTTACAAAGAAATAGATCCCTGATATCAAAGCAGGGTAAAACAGCATACCAAGCAACTCCAGAGACCAAGTTCATTTTAGACTTTAACACAAGAATTCCAAATTCTTTTTTTGTTGTTTTTAATTTTTTAAAGGATTTATTTATCTATTTGAAGAGCAAGAGCAAGGGGGAGGAGCCAAGGGAGAGGGAGAGAGAGAATCTCAAGCAGACTCCCCACTAAGCACAGAGCTCTATGTGGGACTCAAACTCATGACCCCGAGATCATGACCTGAGCCAAAACCAAGAATCAGATGCTCAACCTGAGCCACCCAGATACCTCAAGAATTCTAAATTCTTAAGAAATAAAATTGAAGAGCACATTAAAGGAATTATCCATGACAATAATATGGGCCTTGAAAAAAGTGATAATTTGATAGAATAAAATATATCACTTTATTACATGAACATATTCATTAAGAATTGCAATACCTTCACACATTACCATGGGCTCATCAGGACAAGTGTACCCCTTAATTTCTATCACCTATCTACCCATCCTCCCATGCTCCTCCCTTTGGTAACCATCAGTTTGTTCTTTATAATTAAGAGTCTATTTCTTGATCTCTCTCTCTCTCTCTCTCTTTCCCTTTGTTCCTTTGTTTTGTATCTTAAATTCTGCATACGAGTGAAATCATATAGTATTTGTCTTTCTCTGACTGACTCATTTCACTTGGCATTATACTCTCTAGCTCCATCCATGTTATTATAAACAGCAAGCTTTCTTTTTATGGCTGAATAATATTCCATTGTATATATATGTACCACATCTTCTTTACTCATTTAACAATCAAAGAACATGGGCTGCTTCCATATCTTGGCTCTTGTAAATAATGCTGTTATAAAACATAAGGGTGCAAGTACTCCTTTGAATTAGTGTTTTTGTATTCTTTGGGTAAATACACAGTGGTGTGATTGCTGGATCAAGGTATCAATTTTCAACTGTTTGAGGAACCTCCACACTGTTTTCCAGAGGGGCAGCACCAGTTTGCATTCCCAACAGCGCATAAATATTTCTTTTTCTCCATATCCTTGCCAACACCTCTTGTTTCTTGTGTTGTTAGTTTTAGCCATTCTGACAGGTGTGAGGTGATATATCATTGTTGCTTTGACTTGTATTTCCCTGATACTGAATAATGTTGAACATCTTTTCATGTGTCTATTAGCCATCTAGAAATCTTCCTTGAAAAGAATATCTATTCATGTCTTCTGATTTTAGATCATTTGTTTTATTTAGGTGTTGAGTTTGATAAGCTCTTTTTATATTTTAGATATTAACCCTTCATCAGATGTCATTTACAAATATCTACTCCCATTCTATAGGTTGCCTTTTAGTTATATGGCTTGTTTGCTTCACTGTGCAGAAACTTTCTTGGCTTTTATTTCTCTTGCCTCAGGAGACATATCTAGGGGGAAAAAAATGCTATGACCAATGTCAAAGAGGTTGCTTCCTGTGTTTTTTTTTTTCCTGCCTATATTCTATTCTAGGATTTTGATGGTTCATGTGTCACATTTAGTCTTTCAGTTTCATTCTTCTCCATGTTGCTGTCAATTTTCCCAACACCATTTGTCGAAGAGACTGTCTTTTTCACATGGGTATTCTTTCCTGCTTTATTGGAGATTATTTGACCATGTAGTTATGGGTTTATTTCTGGGCTTTCTATTCTGTTCCATTGATCTATATGTCTATTTTTGTGCCAGTAGAAAATCATAAAAACCTACAAAGAAATTAAATGAATGAGATATTGATGTATGAAAAATTTTCAACTTATGTAATAATCAAGGTATTACCTATTTAAAAAAAAAAACGATAGAACTGTTAAAACATGAAAATAAACAGTATCACTGTCCAACTGGCAAAGATTATGAATATGATGAAGGGTAAAGGCCTGACAAAACTACCCCAAACATAAGCTTGAAAGAAGGATATGGCAGTTCTGAAGAAAGCATGTCATCATAATGCAGTGATCATCTTATCGGACACCTGTTTAAGATCTCAACTCAGAAGGACTCATCTGAAAGTGGGTACCTGGTAGAAACTCTCACTGCGAATGGTGATGGTATGCAGTTGGTATTCTGTCTCTGGCATCGGAGGGCCGTATGTATGCTGTGCTGAGCTGCTTCCATGGTGGTTTCTTTGCTCGAGCAATCTCTGTGGTATAACTGGGGAATTGTTCCCCACTCCATAGTTTCTGAGATTGATTCTCAGTTGCTTTTTATTAAAAACAATCTTGAATGAATTCTATTTGTTGCAACACTAAGAACACCCATGGATTTGGAAATGGATACTACTTTTAGGTGCAGACAACTGATACTTTAAAGGAGTAAATCTAGGGTTACTTTTCGGGTTTGGTTGGTTCTGAGGTAGTAGGATTGTAATTTTATAACAGATTCTGCTCCAACAAACAATTAATTTATTATCAGCTATGGTCACCTTGTATTAAGTTTCCACTGATGGCAAGACTTGGAAGAAACCAATGTCCATTTCTATAAGGTAATATGATTGAGCATGAAAACTATGAGATGGACCAATGGCTTCTAATCGCACCTAGAATACTACAAAAATAAAATTCAAGGTTCTAAATTTTTATTCAAGGCAGAGTCAGAAAATCAGGGATTTTTAACAACTGGGCTAAATGAATTTCTTATCATTTGCAGCCACAGGGCTGAAAGTGCCAAAAAAAAAAAAAAAACCCACATTAACATACAATCTTATGGCTTGACAATTTACAGCATCAGCTAAATTGCAGCTTTGCCAAATCTCTTATGTAAATGTTAAAAATGAATAGGACACCAAGAATTGGATTAGGTCTCATGGCAAGATATACATAGTTTAAAGTAAAGGTTTTCAACTGGAAGTGTTACAGCTCAAAGGCTTCCATAAACATGTGGAGGTAATTTTACTTGGGATGCTACTGATACTTACCACTTAGGTACAGTGATTTTAAATGTCCTAAAAAATGTGAGAAAACAAAACAAAACAAAAATGTGGGAAAACCCTGCACAGAGAAGAATTTTCTCATCTAAGATGTCCATAACATTCCAACTGAAAGGCTTTAGCTTTGAGTAGTAAGCAACCTCCAGTCTGACTGAACCTCCTTTGACAGCAGACCTACCTCCTGGCCTCCTGGCAAATGTAGTTGTTCCAGTCTTTCTTGAAGAATTTTTAATAGTCCTATCAAAACATTTACTTTGAAAAGTGGAACAGGATTAAGTCTAGCCACATTATCAGGAAAAATATTAGCAGTGATTTATATAGAATTGTTTCCCCTTTCATTTAAAAGTAGTCAAGAAATAAGTAATTCAGAACTTGGATACATCCTTCAGGTCCCAGGCTAGCATCCCAGGCTCCAACTACCTTTCTGTGCCCCATCTTACATGGACTGTCACATTGTCCTATCTAATTCTAGTCAGCAGGAGAGGAAGAAGGATGATGAAGAGTGAACCCTTCTTTCTTTCCGGAACTTCTTAGAAAGACCATTTTTATGTCTCTCATTGACAGGACTTGATCTTCTGACAAGCTCATGTGCAGAGGGAGGTTGGGAATTGTGCTATTTTACTTAGGTCACATGGTTGTTCATCTCAAAAGTGAGTTCTGAGATAAATGTGGAGAAAGAAAATGAATATGAACATGGTGGTATACAATTTAAAAGTTCTGCCCCACAAGAGCAATCCAGTATTCTCCATGCCTCCTTGCAGGTTATCCTTGATTATAGACTCTGGGATGAAAAGATTTAGGCACCAAGCAAAATTCAATATGTTGCTAATCGGTATGAGTTAGGACTAAGAGAAAATGTGTTAGAATGGATTCCAAGGATGCTCAACAAAGAGAGAGAAACATTGTTATATCTCATGGAATTTACTGATATAAATGTATTTACCAGAAAGTTTGGACTTAATATGCTAGCTGAATACATGGAAGTAGTTTTAACTCGCTCAGTTGTTTTACTGAAATATATACTTCATAGCGGACTAGATAAAATAGGTTTGAGATGCAGTCAATTCCTTTTTATATTAAAGATAAAGGAATCTAAAAGTTAATGTAGGAAAAAAAAGTTATGTAAATTTATCATGTCAAATACACTATCATTTTGAAAATAAGAGTACTAATTTATGCTGAAATTGGTACCAGAAGTAATCCAGAAGATAAACTATCACAATAATACTGAAAAAGACATCAGATCTAGAAGGTTTCTAAATCTTTGGTAAGTGTTGTAGTGGGTAACTTTTGGAAGACAAGTATACTGGTAGAAGTTACTGATATTAAAATGTACTCCTTAATTTTCAAAAGAATGAAGGAATTCTGTACTGGCAGAGACCAAGTTGTGCTATTTAACCAACAGAACAGAAGTGGGCATGCCTACTGTAACGCACAGCAAACACCACAGAGTGATAATAGAATGGTTATAGAGATTATTGATATTTTTACTAAGCATGGAATTTATAGGTCCAAATAAATACAGATCCAGTCAAGGTCTAGGTACTTTGCATAAGCAAATACATTCTAAATCTGATAACAGAGATGCAATACAAACACCATAACAAATAGAGTTGCAGCTTCTTGTTAATGCTAGATCGAGGTCAGTTCAAGACTGAGAGTCCCTTCAATATAGTATCAGAAAGACTTGTAGTAGTAGCATAGTCTATATGGTAAATTTTTCTCCTAGCCTTTTTAGATGTAACTTCTGTCCTGATAGTGAAGTAACTGTGAAATGGGAAAAAGGAAATACCTGTATTATTCCAAGGTGCTTGGACTCGATTACTGCTCAGAGCAGGGACTGAAATGAGTTTTGTCATCCATCTGTTCAGTTATGAGAATCTTGAGTAAAGAAAACCCTACCAAACTGGTGAAATGACACATAAGAGGCATTTTCTCATGGTTTTTAATGTAAGGACAAGCTCAGAAGATAGCAGATCAGAGTGCTGTACTTCTGGGCACTGCATCTACACTTAGAAGAGAAGAGGAAGAGAGGGCAAAAGATAAGGTCAAATATTTTCTTAGCAAGAATTTTTCAGATTTTTTCAGGAAGTCAAGTCTTGTTCAGTTACCTCTGATTCTCATTAGCCAGACTGTTTCACATAGTCTGAGCTGCAGAAAGGTTAGGAATTGGAATACAGTATGTCCAGCCTCTAGCAGCAACCAGCATGGCTGAATTGAGTTTAAATAGGTATTCAGAGAACAAACCTTCCTGCTTCAGGTGGAAAATGAAGATAGATCAAGTTCTATCTCATTTGGGACCAATGGGATCCTGGCCCATCTTGTGTTACAACTCTCATTTCTGAGAATGTAGTATAAACAGATGAAGTTAGGAACTGGCATTTACTAATGAAGCAAAGACTATTATGGTAGATCTAGCTAAGAAAAGATTCTTGAGCTTTCCCTTCTGACCTAAATAATGAACCAAAAAACAACATCAGATCTTTGGGGGAGTTACCACCAAAGACTGAAAAAAGTAGGACTGATGATTCCTAACATATCAACATTTAACATTTAACTTCATATTAACATTTAACATAAACTGACTAGCTTATGCAGATGAAACACTCTTGGAGATTATATTTGATAATCATAAGCTTAATCAGGTGGTAAATCTAATTGTAGCTACTGTTCCAGATGGAGACTCTTTCCTGGAGCAGGTCATCATAGCTCCAAGTATCTGTTATGTATTTATTGATCTGCTTTTTTAAAATTTCACTTCTATCCCAATTATCAGAAAACCCCAGAAGTGGGATGCTTGGGTAGCTCAGTTGTTAAGTATCTGCCTTCAGCTCAAGGTCATGATCCTGGTGTCCTGGGATCGAGCCCTACCTCAGGCTCCCTGCTCGGCGGGAAGCCTGCTTCTCCCTCTCCCTCTCCCTCTCCCTCTCCCACTGCTTGTGTTCCTTCTCTTGCTGTGTCTCTCTCTGTCAAATAAAGTCAGAAAGAAAGAAAGAAAGAAAGAAAGAAAGAAAGAAAGAAAGAAAGAAAGAAAGCCCCAGAAATTATTTGCCTTCACATGGACAGCTGTAGAAATGTAGCATCCTACAGCAGGGTGCTGCCAGCTTATCATAACTGAACCACAATTTAGCACATAGGAACCTCAATTATCTTGTCATCACCACGGCATCATCCTGAATCTACTTAAGTGATGATATCATGCTCAGATAAAATTGTAAGATGAGAAATGGAACTGTAGTTGCCTTTGTAAGCCCATGTAAGGAAACAGAAGATAAATGGCACTAGTAACTGAAGTAAAGCTAATGGTCCAGAAGCTCAAGACAATTTGAAGATCCCCTTTTTGTTAGCCCTTGCTCTTCAAAAAGGAGAACCTGGTACATGCAAATAGTTTGAGAAGTGATTCAGGAAGTAGAAGTGAGAGACAAAGGAGAGTAAAACAGGAAAAGAGGAGAGCCAATTTATTGACTCTGTCAATACCACCTGGATCTTCTGAGTTATGGGCAATGTACCTCAGAACCATCCACCTAAGGGAAGGCAAGAGAATGATTTCTTCATCAGCGCCATCTTCCATTGGTCAGTTTGTAATTCTAAACTGTAAATGCATGAAACCTGAATAGATTTCCACAGGGTCCCATACCACATTATTAGAGTTACCCCAGGACAGGAAATAAGAAATATATAGTAGAGTTAGACTTTCTGTGGAGCTATAAAATGTGCCTCAAAATTGTCTGCTTGAGCATGTAATCTAGCATCACGAAGCCCTAATTAGTTGTAAGCTACCCATGGGACATTAATTCCTTTGCACTTCCACACTGCACATGCATATTTATGCCAAGTGAATTTCTGCAGGTTTCCCAGGTTAATGCATCAGAAGAGTCCAGGATTAAGATTCAAGGTCTGGGCAATGCAGCCTAGGCAAAGAACTCTCTGCAACCGGTTTGCAGAGCAGTATCAGTAACAAAAGTGGATTGAGAAAATGTGAGGCAGTTTAGTTAGTTTTAGATAAACCCTCCAGAAAGCATTTGCCTTGCACACTCTACCTCGAAGTAGTAGACATAACATTTGGTAAAACCCTTTGGATTTTCAAGGTTACAAAAAGTACATTCAGATGTCCTGTTGCAACCCATTTACTGAATGACCCAAAGGCTGCCAGTTTGACTGGGTTCTAAACACAAAGCTCTCTGGTAAGACTGGTATGACTAAACCACAGATGTACTATTCTTGAAATATCTATGGCAGATTGTGAAGCTGAAATTAATGACTCTTAAAATCCTCAGTAGGAAATTTATAGCAGATGTCTCTCAAGTTTGGAAGTAAATACCTTCCTCTTAAGAGAAAGCTTTGCCTTGCTTTTGAACACCAATAAAAACTGAATGCCTAACTCCAGCAGTAAAGGTAACCATGAGTCTGATCAGCCTTTGGTGGATTGGCTGTTATCTGATCATTCATAAAATGGCACCCACAACAGCATACTAAGTGGATTTCACATATAGGAGACCGAGTACAGGTAGGCACACAACTATCTTCTAAAAGCAAGCTTCTGCTACACATGCTGTGCCTACACCCCCACTGCCGTACCTACCTCAACCCTTGGCTCAATCTCATGGTATTCCCAGTAACCAGATGCCTCTCAAGAAACATTTGAGCCTATCTTACAAATTTCTAGCAGTACACAATGACACTTCAGGGAAATAGATTTCTGTGGAGAAACAATCCCATTCATGTGACCCTGAAGAACACTGGAGAAAGGAAATATTCACAGTAAGCAGAAGTTCCAACCCAATTATTCTTGTGATTCATTGATTCCTAGAAATGACTAATAGTTTGGTAAGTGATCAAGAACTTAGAATGAAGAAGATTAGAGGAGTGGAAACAAGGACACTTGAGGACAGTTGTGTAAATGGAATAGATCTTAAATGTAAGAGTATTTTTAGCCAGTGTGGATATTTGCTAAAAATGTTTCCATTGCACATGAAGGTCTCGTAACCAAGTGGATATAACGATCTGCCCTGTGGTTGTTAATCTGCCTCGTCCTGCAGCCAACTCAATGATTGTTCATTAAGCGTATTAGCAAGGAGTACATGTTGGTAAGAACAGATGTTATGCTTCAGCTCCACAACATGCATTTCTCCTCTCCAAGACTGACCTGGCTACAGTAGGGTTGAATATTCAATTTGCCAGTGGCTGTGTCTGACTCTGATTTTCTGATAAGTAACAAACCCTAAAGGGTTCAGTCAGCCAGGTAGTGAAATATTAATTATACAAGACACTTTTTTTCCATAAATGGGATAGCAATTTGTCCACAGTGGAATAGACACTTCATATGAATTTGAGTTTTTTCTCAGCTTGCCAATCTTCACTCAATTCTATGTCAAACACTATAATATCCTAAGCAACATTTTTTGACCTAGGAATTTCTTTTTCATCAAAACAAATCACTAACTTTCTACCTTTAACGTATTTTTTTTCTTATTTCACTGCTTTCAATGTTCAGATTTTATTTTCTCCCTAGGAAACATCTTTGCTATCTCTTTAAGAGATATTTTCTGGAATCCAATATGCTGTTTAACAAAATATACAGATATGATAAAGGCATGGAACATGTTAAAATGTATGTTAGATTTCCTTGGCCCATTGAAAATTTATCATTACAAAGGTAATGCAATGTACAATGATAAGATTGTAGGGAGTCCCAGGAAAATCTTAGCTATCTTCAAACCCCAGGGTAGTATAAATTCCCCAGTGGGATTCTGATACACAGGCACAAATCTCCCTAGAGGTCATAAGCATCTTTTGAATACCATTTCTTTAAGATGGTTTCTATGGTAATGTAAAGGATAGGGCCACAGAAATATCCAGATGCTATTAAATATGTGCTTTTTGTTTGTTTGTTTGTATGTTTGTTTTTACAGATGGCACACCAGAGACCATCGATATCAATACATAGCTTCAATGTCATCTCTTAAAGAGGCACAAAATTTAGCATAGCACCATTGGTTTAAATTTCTGCAAATTCTATTATGCTATCTTCAGAAAATATTTATTAGCCATAACTGCTAAAAAGGAAAAGAAAATCAAAACTTTTTCACATGTCCATTATTTTTAAATTCACAAGGCATTCTATTCTCTTTCTCTCCCCACGTGTGTGTTTGTGTGTATGTGTGTGTGTGTGTGCACACATTTTGTGTGTATCTGGAGAGTTGAGGGACTTGGAATATCAAAGAAGATGAAAATTGCTTGTGCCATATATTGGTGAAACATGTTGATTTGATTGTGCAGAACTATTATTTGTATCTATCTTCTCATAAGGAAAATTTGCAATTGCTTATTCTTTTGTAACGATTTCACAGTTTTATAAGCATAGCATGCCATCCATGTGCTTTAATGCTGAACTTTATATGCTATTTCTAAAACAACTGTATGCATTTGAAGCATATATTAAAAAACAAAGTAGGCATACTCACACTTACAATTTACAACTGAATTTTATTGCTGTCCCATCACTATTTCTGCATGATGTCAAACACCCAGGTGATTTAGTGAAATATATATATTTATATTTATATTTATATTTATACATATTTACCTGAGTGGCTGGTAATACCCAAGCTTTTGTTGGATTGTTTTATTAATTTATTACATTAGTAGATGAAAGGATAACTTTTTTTCAGTTCAGATTGGTTATTGGTTCTTTAGGTACATGACTATATTTCTCTTTCCCTAGAACATCCACAGAGTAACAAAACAACCAGATCTTCTGAAAGGAGTCAGATCTGGAGGTGGCTGGTTGAGATGGGAGAGGAGTAACTGGAAAGTGAAAGGGGAACCAGTTTATTTTCCCATATCTTATTACTTAAGAAATTTGTATTTATAACTAGGCCCCATTCTGTCTGCTGATACACAGCAAAGCCAAACACTGAGACATCAGGTTTGCAACAAGGAAAGAGTTTATTCAAGAGGAAGCCAAACAAAGACACGAGAGGTCAAGCCTCAAATCTGCCTCCCTAAAGGGGAAGAGAAGAAATTTTTTTTGGAAATCATAGAGGTTGAGATTACATACATATTGATGAAAAGGGCAAGGAAACATAACTTTTTGTGAGGAAAGATGGAACATAGGCACTGAGCAAACATATATGTAACATACATCCCATGGTCACTTTGTGGGGAGACTTAATGTCTGAAAAAGGTAAAATCAGCCCCTGAAGTTAGGAAGTTATTTTAGGACAAAGGATAAAGAGCTATGGGCATGCTTCAGCAGCTGGTACAAACGAGGTGGGGTCTTGGGTTCTTTATATTGTTTGTTTATAAGCTGGAACAGTATCAATTGACCTTAAGTCCAGGCTTCTGCAGAGGCAGCTAGTGGATTTGTTAGTGGGGTCTGAAAAGACACAGTAGCTGATTAGAAGGAAATACTTCTCTGAAAAACAAGCTTTAAGTTTTCAGTTAGTTTCAACCTCATTAAATATATGGAGCACGGTTTCATTTCCACTTCTCCAAAAATAAAGCAAAGGGACTTCTGACTGGTATTCAAAAAAGAGAACGTCCATCCATTATATCACATGTGGATTTGACTTCAGAGTTTTAAGACCATTAGGTGATCCTCTTAGAAGAAATTTGCCAAGCTTCTACTTAAAAATTTGGCCTTATAATTTTATGACTATTTTCTTTTTTTGTTTTTTAAGATTTTATTTATTTATTTGACAGACAGAGATCACAAGTAGGCAGAGAGGTAGGCAGAGAGAGTGGAAGGGAAGCAAGCTCCCTGCTGAGCAGAGAGCCTGATGCGGGGCTCGATCCCAGGACCCTGGGATCATGACCTGAGCCGAAGGCAGAGGCTTTAACCCACTGAGCCACCCAGGCTCCGCTGCTTGAGATTTTTTTTTTTTTTTTAAGAATTTATATATTTATTTGACAGAGAGAGATCACAAGTAGGCAGAGAGGTAGGCAGAGAGAGAGGAGGAAGCAGGCTCCCTGCTGAGCAGAGAGCCCGATGCGGGACTTGATCCCAGGACCCTGGGATCATGACCCGAGCCGAAGGCAGTGGCTTAACCCACTGAGCTACCCAGGCGCCCCTGCTTGAGATTTTTTTTTAAAAGATTTTATGTATTTATTTGACAGATAGATCACAAATAGGCAGAGAGGCAAAGAGAGAGAGGGTGAAGCAGGCTCCCCGCTGAGCAGAGAGCACAATGCCGGGCCTGATCCCAGGATCCTGGGATCATGACCTGAGCCGAAGGCAGAGGTTTTAACCCACTGAAACACCCAGGTGCCCCTGCTTGAGATTTTTTAAATGTAAATATTTACTACTATAAACTTTCCTCTTAGTACTGCTTTTGTTGCATCCTGTAAGTTTTAGTAAATTGTATTTTCATTTTTATTTGTTTCCAAATATTTCTAAAATTTATTTTGAATTTCCTCTTTAATCCAATGGTTGTTTAAGGGTGTGTTGTTTAGTTTCTATATGTTTCTCAATTTTTTCATTTCTTTCTGTTATTGATTTCTAGCATCTTTCCACTGTGGTCTGAAAAGTCCCTTGGTATAATCTAAAACTTCTTGAAAGTTTTAGGATTTGTTTTGTAATCTAACATGTGAACTATCCTGAAGAACATTCTGTGTGTGTTTGAGAAGAATATGTATTCTGTAGCTGGGAAGTTCTGTATATGTCTGTATGTCCATTTGGCCCACAGGGTTGTTCAGTTTTTTTCCTATTTATTTTCTAACTGGATGTTCTATCCAGTAATTTTAAGGAGTATTGAAGTCTCCTACTATATTTATATTCCTGTCATTACTCTCTTCAGATTTGTCATATTTGTTTTATATATTTAGGAGCTCTGATGTTGGGTATATATGTGATTGTTATGTTTTCTTGTTGAATTGACATTTTTTTAACATTAAATAGTGACCTTTTTTGTCTCTAGTGACAGTTTTTGAATAATTGACTATTTTGTCTCATATGAATACACCTACATGCTCCCTTTTGGTTACTATATGCATGAAATATATTTTGCATCCATTCGTATTCAGTCTACATGTCTCTTTACATCTAAAGTGAGTATCTAGTACACAGCATATCACTGGGTCTTGTTTTTTGTTTTGTTTTGTTTTTTATCCACTCAGCCATTTGGTGCCTTCTAATTGAGGAGTTTAATCCATTTACACTTATTTTTTTTCCTGTGTCTTGATTTCTTTATTTTCTTTATTATGTTATGTTAGTCACCATACCCATAGCTGTGCTAACCCATCTCCTACCCCCTCATTTCTAAAACCCTCAGTTTGTTTCTTGGAGTCGTTAGTCTCGGAAGGTTCGTCTCCCCCTCCCATTTCCTTCCCTTCATTTTTCCCTTCCTTCTCCTAATGTTATCCATGCTATTCCTTATGTTACACAAATAAGTGAAACCATAGGATAATTGATTTACTCTGCTTGACTTATTTCACTTCTGAAAGGTACATTTGGCCCTTCTTTTCACTACACCTGTATCTTTGTATTACCCAGTAATACAATTGAAGTGTCATAGGGTAGCTCTATTTTTTTTTCCAATTTATTTATTTTCAGAAAAACAGTATTCATTATTTTTTCACCACACCCAGTGCTCCATGCAAGCTGTGCCCTCTATAATACCCACCACCTGGTACCCCAACCGCCCACCCCCCCGCCACTTCAAACCCCTCAGATTGTTTTTCAGAGTCCATAGTCTCTCATGGTTCATCTCCCCTTCCAATTTACCCAAAAGCACATACCCTCCCCAATGTCCATAACCCTACCCCCCTTCTCCCAACCCCCCTCCCCCCAGCAACCCACAGTTTGTTTCGTGAGATTAAGAGTCACTTATGGTTTGTCTCCCTCCCTATCCCATCTTGTTTCATGGATTCTTCTCCTACCCACTTAAGCCCCCATGTTGCATCACCACTCCCTCATATCAGGGAGATCATATGATAGTTGTCTTTCTCCGCTTGACTTATTTCGCTAAGCATGATACGCTCTAGTTCCATCCATGTTGTCGCAAATGGCAAGATTTCGTTTCTTTTGATGGCTGCATAGTATTCCATTGTGTATATATACCACATCTTCTTGATCCATTCATCTGTTGATGGACATCTAGGTTCTTTCCATAGCCAGCAATTGCACTACTGGGAATTTACCCTAAAGATACAAACGTAGTGATCCAAAGGGGCACGTGCACCCGAATGTTTATAGCAGCAATGTCCACAATAGCCAAACTATGGAGGGTAGCTCTATTTTTAAATTCTGGAGAAACTTCCACACTGTTTTCCAAAGTGACTGTACCAATTTGCATTCCCACCAACGGTGTAAGAGGGTTCCTCTTTCTCCACATACTCTCCAACATCTGTTGTTTCTTGCCTTGTTAATTTTTGCTATTCTAACTGGTGTAAGGTGGTATCTCAATGTGGTTTTGATTTTAATCTCCCTGATGGCTAATGATGATGAACACTTTTTCATGTGTCTGTTAGCCATTTGTATGTCTTCTTTGGAGAAGTTTCTGTTCATGTCTTTTGCCCATTTTTTGACTTGATTATCTGTTTTGTGAGTGTTGAGTTTGAGAAGTTCTTTATAGATCTTCAATATCAGCCCTTTGTCTGTAGTGTCATTTGCAATTATCTTCTCCCATTCCATGGGTTGTCTCTTTGTTTTGTTGACTATTTCCTTTGCTGTGCAGAAGCTTTTGGTCTTGATAAAGTCACCAAAGTTTACTTTCACTTTTGTTTCCCTTGCCTTTGGATACTTGTCTTGAAAGAAATTGCTGTGGCTGATATTGGAGAGGTTACTTCTTATGTTCTCCTCTAGGATTTTGATGGATTCCTGTTCCACTTTGAAGTCTTTCATCCATTTTGAGTTTATCTTTATGTGTGGTGTAAGAGAATGGTCAAATTTTATTCTTCTGTATATAGCTGTCCAATTTTCCCAGCGCCATTTTTTGACAAGACTGTCTTTTTTCCATTGGATAACTTTTTCCTGCTTTGCTGAAGATTAGTTGACCATAGAGTTGAGGGTCCACTTCTGGGCCTCTATTCTGTTTCATTGGTCTATGTGTCTGTTTTTGTGCCAGTAACATGCTGTCTTGGTGATCACAGCTTTGTAATATAGCTTGAAATCAAACAACGTGATTGCCCATCTTTTATTTTCTTTTTCAACATTTCCTTAGTGATTTGGGATCTTTTCTGGTTCCACAGAAATTTTAGGATTGTTTGTTCCAGCATGTTGAAAAATGCTGGTGGGATTTTGATGAGGATGGTGTTGAAAGTATAGATTGCTCTGGGCAGCATAGATATTTTAACAATGTTTATTCTTCTGATCCATAAGCATGGCATATTTTTGCATCTTTTTGTGTCTCTTTCAATGCTTTCACTAGTGTTTGTAGTTCCTAGAGTATAGATCCTTTACCTATTTGGTTAGGTTTATTTCAAGTTATCTTAAAGTTTTTGGTGCTATTATAAATAGAATATATATGAATATCCCATATATATAGATATTCCATATATATAAATGGAATTGATTCTTTTTTTACAGTTACATTGTTAGTGTATTAGAAAGCGACTGATTTCTGTGCATTGATTTTGTATCCTGTCACATTACTGAATTGCTGCATGAATTCTAGTAATTTGGGGGTGGAGTCCTTGGGTTTTCCACATAAAGTATCATGTCATCTGTGAAGGGAGTTTGAATTCTTCTTTGCCAATTTGAATAAATTTTATTTCTTTTTGTTGTCTGATTGCTGTTTCTAGGACTTCTAGTACTATGGTGAACAACAGTGGTGAGAGTGGACATCCTTGTCATGTTCTGATCTCAAAGGGAAGGCTGTCAGCTTTTCCCCATTGAAGCTGATATTTGCTGTGAGTTTTTCATAGATAGATCTTATGAAGTTAAGAAATGTTCCCAGAGTGCCTGGGTGGCTCAGTGGGTTAAGTCTCTGCCTTCAGCTCAGGTCATGATCTCAGGGTCCTGGGATCGAGCCCTACATCAGGCTCTCTGCTCAATGGAGAGCCTATTTCTCCCTCTCTCTGCCTGCCTCTATGCCTACTTGTGATTTCCCTCTGTCAAATAAATAAATAAAATCTTAAAAAAAAAGAAATGTTCCCTCTATCCCTGATCTTTGAATCATTTTAATCAGGAATGGATGCTGTTTTTTGTCAAATGCTTCTTCTGCATCAATTGAGAGAACCATGTGGTTTTTCTCTCTCCTCTTATTAATGTGTTCTATCACATTGATTGATTTGCAAATGTTGAACCACCCTTGCATCCCAGGAATAAAGCTCACTTGGTCATGGTGAATAATCTTTTTAATGTACTGTTGGATTCTATTAGCTAGGATCTCATTGAGAATTCTGGCATTCATATTCATCAGGGATATTGATCCAAAATTCTCCCTTTTGATGGGGTCTTTGCCTTATTTGGGGTTCAAGGTAATTCTGGCCTCATAGAAAGAGTCTGGAAGTTTCCCTTCTATTTCAATTTTTTTGAAACAGCTTCAGGATAATAAGTATTATTTCTTCTTCGAATGTTTGGTAGAATTCCCCAAGGAATCCATCAGGTCCTGGACTCTTGTTTTTTGGCAGGTTTTTGATTACTGCTTCAATCTCATTACTGGTTATTGGTCTATTCAGGTTGTCAGTTTCTTCCTGTTTCAGTCTTGGAGGTTTATAGGTTTCCAGAAATGCATCCATTTCTTCCAGACTGCTTAATTTATTGGCAGCAATAAATTAATTTTTAGTGATTAATAAAATATTTTTGATAATTTGATAATAATTGATAATAATTTCTAATAATTGCTTCAATTTCCTTGGTGTTAGTCATGATCTCTCCCCTTTTATTCAGAATTTTATTAATTTGGGTCCTTCCTCTTCTTTTGAATAAGTCTGGCCAGTGGTCTATCAATCTTATTAATTCTTTCAAAGAACCAGCTTCTAGTTTCATTGATGTGTTCTACTTATTTCAGGTTTCTAATTCATTAGTCTCTGCTCTAATCTTAATTATTTCCCTTCTCACGCATGGGTTAGGCTTAATTTGTTGTTGATTCTCCAGTTCTTTAAAGTATAAAGAGTTTGTGTACTGGGGATTTTTCTGTTTTTCAAGTGAAGCTTGGAGGGCTATGTACTTCCCCCTTAGGACTGCCTTTGCTGTATCCCATAGGTTTTGGACCAATATGTTTCCATTCTCATTGGTTTCCATAAATAGTTTAATTTCTTCTTTGCATTCTTGGGCAGGATGATATTTAGCTTCCAAGCGTTTAAATTTCTTCCAAACTTTTTCTTGTGATTGAGTTCAAGTTTCAAAGCACTGTGGTCTGAGAATATGAAGAGAATAATCTCAGTCTTTTGGTATCAGTTGAGACCTGATTTGTGACCCAGTATGTGGTCTGTTCTGGAGGAAGTTCTATGTGGGCTTGAGAAGAATGAGTATTCTGTTGTTTTAGGGTGGAATGTTATATATATATATATATATATAGAGAGAGAGAGAGAGAGAGAGAGAGATTGAGAGAGAGAGTGAGTGTCCATCTGGTCCTGTGTGTCATTCAAAGCTCTTGTTTCTTTGTTGATTTTCTGCTTAGATGATCTGTCTATTGCTGAGAGTGGAGAGTTGAGGTCTCCTACTATTAATGTATTATTATTATTAATTGTCTCTTTATTTTGAGTAACAGCTGACTTATGTAGTTGGTTGCTCCCATTTTGGGGTCATAGATATTTATAATTTTTAGATCTCCTTGTTGGATAGACCATTTAAGAATGATACAGTGCCCTTCTGTATCTCTGACTACAGTCTTTAGCTTACAATCTAATGTATCTTATATTAGAATTGCTACCCCAGCTTTCTTTTGAGGTCTGATGGCATGAAAAGTGGTTCTCCATCCCTTCACTGTCAGTCTGGATATATCTTTAGATTCATAATGAGTCTCTTGTAGACAACATCTGGATGGGTCCTGTATTTTTATCCAATCTACTACTCTATGCCTTTTTATGGGAGCATTTAGGCCATTCACATTGAGAGTGATTATTGGAAGATATGGTTTTATGGTCATCATGTTGCCTGTGAAGTCCTTGTTTCTATAGATTTTCTCTGTATATTTCTGTTCTATATCACTTTTGGGGTCTTTCTCCTTTTATAGAACCCCCTTTAATATTTCTTGTAGGTCCAGCTTAGAAGTCACATATTCTTTCAGTTACTGCTGGTCCTAAAAGCTCTTTTTCTCTCCATCTATTCTTAATGAGAGCCTTGATGGATAAAGAATTATTGGCTGCATGTTCTCCTCATTTATTACCATAAATATGTCTTGCCAACCCTTTCTGGCTTTCCAAGTCTTTGTGGACGGGCCTCTTGTTATTCTGATGTTCTTCCATCTGTATGTAAGGAATCTTTTCCCCCAAATGCCCTTAAGATGGTTTCCTTGGTTCTAAGATATGTAAGTTATACTGTTACATGCCAGGGCATTGTTCTGTTCTCTTTGATCATGGGAGAGGTCCTTTCTGCTTCTAGGACATGAATGCTTGTTTCATTCCCCAGATTAGGGAAGGTCTCAGCTATGAGTTTCTCAAATATATCTTCTAGTCCTCTCTTTCTCTCTCTCTGACCCCTCAGGGATTCCAGTAATTCTGACATTGGAACATTTCATGGTATCATTTATTTTTCTCATTTTTGTGGATTTTAAGTTTTTCATTCAAGATTTCCTCCTGTTCCTTTTTTTTTTATCAGTCTGTCTTCTATATCACTAATTCATTCTTCTGCCTTGTTTACCCCAGCTGGTAGAGTATCTAGATTGGATCTCAATGATAGCATTTGTAAGTTCTGCCAGATCAGCTCCCATTTATGCCCTTAGAGAATCTGTGTTGCCATTAATTGTTTTCTCCATTCTAGCTATTGTCTTCATAACTGTTACACCGAAGTCTATTTCTGACATCTTGCTTATATCCATATCCATTAATTCTGTGGCAGAGGTCACAGTCTCTGAATCTTTCTTGTGTTGTTGCTAAGAGGTGGTTGAGGGAATGTACAGAGCCCAAATTATTGACCACAACCCAATCAAGATGCACCTGTTTTATAGGGACCTCAGAGTTGTCAGCCTCTTGTTCTTCCAGCCTCTCTTCTGGGGGAGGGGCCAGCAATGCTGTTACTCAGGCAACCCTGTATGGGTAGAGTCATCCTGCCCTCTGTGGGGGAGTGGGGATGGACTCAGTGAACACCAGTTTTGGGGGGCTTTTGTTCTCTGACAGCTTTCCCTGGTGGTTTTCTGCATTTCTTCCAGGAGTCAGAGCAGAAGTGACCATATCCAAACCTCTGTCTCAGAACAGGGAGATCACAGTCTGCTCTCCACTAAGCTCTCCAGGCCACACCGCCCCTGTTTCTGTCTGTGCTGCTAAACACCAGAGCGTCCTGGGTTGTGTGCTCCTCAGCAGCACTCCCAACCCTCAGCTCCAGTTCCAGGCACATCTCTGCCCTTTGTGCTTCTAAAATTGCCAGCTGCCTCCAGTTCACATGCACATCCTGGCAGCTCCAGGTTTCAGTCTGTGGGGGCTGTCTTAAAGTCCTTTCCCTGCTGCTATATGTCTGTGAGTCTGTGCCCAGTCCCCAGAATGGAAGGCTTTTGTACTCTGGTAGCACAGAATCCTGGAGGCTCCCTCCCCCTTCCTTTTATCTTCTGATATCTGCCCACAAAATCATGGTTCCCCACTTCATACCTTGAGACCAACCACCTGAGATATTCTGTTTGTAGAGATCCAGATATATCTTCTCACATCACAGACTGATTTCATGGATGTTCAGAATGGTCTGGTAGATATCCAGCTCAATTCAGGGGACCAGTTGAAATAGGGTCCCCTACTCCTCTGCCAAACTTTTGCTCTCTCCCCTCCATTTACACTTAAAGCAATTATTAATATGTAAGGACTTACAATTGCCATTTTCTTAGTTGTTTTGTCTGTTATGCAGGTTTTTGTTGTTGCTGTTGTTGTTCCTCTCTTGATTTCTTCTTTTGTTATTTGATGGTTTTTAATAGTAATTTTGTTTGATTCCTTTCTCATTTTTCTATACTTTACCATAGCTTTTTGTGTATGTGGTTACCATGATGATACAGCAATTAAAAGAATCATAAAGAACTACATGAATAATTGCTTACCAACAAATTAGGTAATTTGGAAAATCAGATAAATTCCTAGTGAAATTCCAAGATCAAATCAAAAAGAAATAGAAAACCTGAATAGAAAATAACAAACAAGGAAATTGAATAAACAATCAATAATCTTTCCACAAGGAAAAGCACAAGTCCAGATGGCTTCAATGATGAATTGCCTTGAAATACCAACACAAACTAATACTAACTCTTCTTGAACTCTTTCAAAAAACAGAAGAAGAGGAATGCTCCCAAACTCATTTCATAGGGCCAGCATCACTTGATTCCGAAGCCAGACAAAGATAACACAAGAAAAGCATATGCCAATAGCCCTGACGAACTCTGATACAAAAAATTCTCAAAAAATACTAGCATGTTGAATTCAACTAAACATTAAAATGATCATGCACCCTGATCAAGTGGGGTTTACCTCTGGAATACAAGGTTGGTTCAATGAACACAAATCAATAAATATGATATACCATGTGAACAGAATGCAAGACAAAAAAGAAAATACATGACCATCTCTATGCACAGGACAGACTTGACAAAATACACAGAATAAAACCTGTCAATAAAATAAATACATAAGGAACATACCTCAACACAATAAAGCCATATATGAAAACCAATAGCTAACATCATAATCAAAAGGGCTAAACTGAAAGCTTTTCTGCTAAGATCCAGAACTAGGCAAGTTGACCTCTCTCTCACTCCTCACTATTAAACATAGTGCTGGAAATCATAACCAGAGGAATTAGACCAAATAATGAAATGAAAAAATGAAAAGGCATCCTAATTGGGAGAGAAGTAAAATTATTTCTGTTTCCTTATGACATGATTTTATATGTAAAAAAAAAAATAAAAACTACACACACAGACACTACACATGCATGTGTGCACACACACACGTACACACACACACATGAACTCTGTTTTAGAACTAATAAATGCATTCAACAAAGCTGCAAGATGCAAAAATCAGTGGCGTTAGTATCTACTAACAACAAACAATTTGAAAGGGAAACCAAGAAAACAATTCCATTCACATTAGCAACAAAAGAAATAAAATACTTAGGAATTAACCAAAAAGATGAAAAACTTGTATATTAAATATAATGAAACATTGGGATGCCTGGGTGGCTCAGGTGTTTAAGCCTCTGCCTTTGGCATAGGTCATGATTCCAAGGTCCTGAGATAGAGTCCTGCATCAGGCTCCTTGTTCAGTGGGGAGTCTGATTCTCCCTCTGCCACTGCTCCCCTGCTTGTGCTCTCTCCTTCTCTCTGATAAATAAAGAAATAAAATATTTTTAAAAAATCATGAAACATTGTTGAAGGAAATTCAGAAAGACACAAATAAATGGGAAAATATCCATTTTCTTGAATTGGAAGACTAATTGTTAAAAATATCTGTGCCACCCAAAACAACCTACAAATTCCATGCAATCCTTATCAAATTTCTAGTGTCATTTCTTCACACAAATAAATAGAAAAAAATGAATCCTAAAATTCACATGGAACCACAAAAGACTACAAATAATCAAGGCATTTGGAATCTAGAAGAACAAAGTTGGGGGCATCGCACTTTCTGACTTCAAACAACAGTTGACCCTTGAATAATATAGGGGTTAGGGCTGCTAACGCTTCTTGCAGTCAAAAATCTATGTATAACTTTTGACCCCTCCCAAAACTTAACAATTAATAGCATAATGTTGACTGAAAGCCTTAACAATAACATAGCCAATTAACACATACTTTGCATGTAATATGTATTATATACTATATTTTTGTAATAAAGTAAGCTAGATAAAATGTTAAGAAAATCATAAAAAAGAGAAAATACATTTATAGTATTGTATTTAAGAAAAAAAAAATCTGTGGGGCACCTGGGGGGCCCAGTCCATTAAGTAGCTGTCTTTTGCTCAGGTCTTGATCCCGGGCTTCTTGCTCAGTGAAACATTTGCTTCTCCCTCTCCCTCTACCTGTCACTCCCCCTTCTTGTGCTCATATTCTCTCCCTGCCAAATAACTAAAATCCTTTAAAAAAAGAAAAAAAATGTGTTTATGTGTGGACCTGTACAATTCAAATCCATGTTGTTCAAAGGATTTGTATTTGCATAGTACAAAACTATAATATCAAAACAGTATGCCAAGTTCTATTATAAAGCTGTAATCATCAAGACAGTATGGGGCTGGCACAAAAACAGACACAGATCAATGGAACATAATAGAAAACACATAAATGGACCCTTGACTCTGTGGTCAACTAATCTTCAACAAATCAGGAAAGAATGTCTAATAGAAAAAAGACAGTCTCTTCAACAAATGGTGTTGGAAAATTGAACAATCACATGCAGAAGAATGAAACCTTATATCACACACAAAAATAGACTCAAAATGAATGAAAGACTTAAACGTGAGACAGGAATCCATCAAAATCCTTGAGAACACAGGCAGCAATCTCTTCGACCTCAACTGCAGCAATTTCTTCCTAGAAATATCACCAAAAGCAAGGGAAGCAAGGGGGAAAATGAAGTATTGGGACTTCATCAAGATCAAAAGCTTTTATTCAGCAAAAGAAACAGTCAACAAAACCAAAAGACAACTAACAGAATGGGAGAAGATATTTGCAAATGACCTATCAGATAAAGAGCTAGTATCCAAAATCTATAAAGAACTTATCAAACTTACCACCCAAAGAACAAATAATCTAATCAAAAATGGGCAGAAGACATAAACAGACATTTCCCCAAAGAAGACATCTAAATGGCCAACAGACACATGAAAAATTGTTCCACATCTCTTCGTATCAGGGAAATACAACCCAAAACCCCAATGAGCTACCCCTCCCACCAGTCAGAATGGCCAAAATTAACAAATCAGGAAAAGACAGATGTTGGCGAGGATGTGGAGAAAGGGGAACCCTCCTACACTATTGGTAGGAATGCAAGTTGGTGCAAACACTCTGGAAAACAGCAGGGAGGTTCCTCAAAAAGTTGAAAATAGAGCTACCCTATGATCTGGCAATTGCACTACTGGATATTTACCCCAAAGATAGAAATGTAGTAATCTGAAAGGGCACATGCACTCAAATGTTTATAGCAGCAATGTCCATAATAACCAAACTGTGGAAAGGGCCTAGATGTCCATCAACAGATGTATGGACATTGGGGAGGGTATGTGCTTTTGGGTAAATTGGAAGGGGAGGTGAACCATGAGAGACTATGGACTCTGAAAAACAATCTGGGGGATTTGAAGTGGCGGGGGGGTGGGAGGTTGGGGTACCAGGTGGTGGGTATTATAGAGGGCACATCTTGCATGGAGCACTGGGTGTGGTGAAAAAATAATGAATACTGTTTTTCTGAAAATAAATAAATTGAGAAAAAAAAATTAAAAAAAAAAACAGATGAATGGTTAAAGATGCGGTATAGATATACAATGGAATATTATGCAGACATCATAAATTGAAATCTTGCCATTTGCAATGATGTGGATGGAACTAGAAGGTATTATGCTAAGCGAAATAAATCAATCAGAGAAAGACAATTACCATATGATCTCACTGATATGAGGAATTTGAGAAACAAGGCAGAGGATCATAGAGGAAGAGAAGAAAAAGTGAAACAGGATGAAACCAGAGTCAGAGACAAACCACAAGAGACCCTTAATCTCAGGAAACAAACTAAGGATTGCTAGAGGGGAGGGGGATACGAGGGATGGGGTAGCTGGGTGATAGACATTGGAGGGGGGTATGTGCTACAGTGACTGCTGTGAATTTTGTAAAATTCATGAATCACAGATCTGTATTCCTAAAACAAATAACATATTATATGTTAAAATAAATAGATTAATTAATTTAAAAAAAGAAACAGTATGCTACTGGCATAAAAACAGACATAGAAACCAATGAAACAGAATAGAGAACCCAGAATAGAGAACCCACACATCTGTGGTCAACTGATTTTCAGCAAAGGTGCCAAGAGCACATAATGGGAAAAGCATGGTCTTTCAACAAATGGTCTTGGGGAAACTGAATATTCACATGCCAATTAATGAAATTGGGCCCCTTTGTCCTACCATATACAAAAATTAACTCAAAATGGATTGAAGACTTAAATATAAAACCTGTAAAAGTCCTAGAAGAATGGAAAAACCTTGACATTGGCCTCACAAATCTTTTTTTAAAAGATTTTATTTATTTATTTGAGAGAGAGGAGTAGAATAAGAACAGGGGGCAGGGAGAAGCAGGCTTCCTGCAGAGCAGGAAGCCCAATGTAGGGACTGATCCCAGGACCCTGGGATCACGACCTCAGTCAAGGACAAACACTTAACTGAATGAGCCACCCAGGTGCCCCAGCAATCATTTTTTTTAATATGACACCAAAACATAGACAACAAAAACAAAAATAGACAAGTGGCATTGCATCAAAGTAAAAAGCTTCTGTAGAGCAAAGAAAGAATCAACAAAATTAAAAGCAAACGATGGAATAGGAAAAAATATTTACAAACAATATATCTGATAAGGGGTCAATATTGAAAATAAGTGAGGACCTCATACAATTCAATAACCTTAAATACAAATAACCCAATTAAAAAATGGGCAAAGGACCTAAATAGACACTTCTCAAAAGACACAATTCAAAGGGTTAAGTGGTATATGAAAAGATGCTCAGCATCTCTACTCAGAGAAATGCAAATCAAAACCACAATGAGATACCACTTACAATGTCAGGATGGTAAGCAAAAAGTCAAAAATAACAAGTGTTGGAGAAAATGTGTAGAAAAGGAAAACCTTGTACACTGCTGGTACAGCAGGAACATAAATCAGCACAACCACTATGGAAAACAGTACGGAGATTCCTCAAAAAATTAAAAACGGTCTACTATATGATGCAGCAGCCCTATTTCTGGGCATACATCTAAAGGAAATAAAGTCATTATCTTGAAGACATACATACAACAGCAATGTCTATTATGACATTATTCACAATATGAAACAAATATGAAAGCAACCTAGGCATCTGTCTATGGATGACTGGATAGAGAAAAGGCAGTGTATACATCGTTCAGCTTTAAAAATGAGGGAAATCCTGCCATTTGCTGCAGCGTGGATGGGGCGGGACAATATTATAAGCAAAATAAGCCAGACACAGAAAGAGAAGTACTATGCAACCTCACATACATATGGCATCTAAAATAGCCAAACTCTTAGAAACAAAGAGTAAAATGGTTATTTCCAGGGTCTAGAATTAAAAGGAAATGGAGTAACATTGGTCAAAATTTACAACATTCGAGTTATGCAAGATGAATTAGTTATAAATATCTAATGCACAGTCTGGTGAGGAGAGTTAACAATATCTTTTCGCATACTTGAAATTTGGGAAGAGGATAGATCTTAAATCTATACACACACACACAGACACATACTAGTTAACTCTATAGAGATAATGGATATGTTATTTATGTAATATGGTATGAATGTAGTGATTTTTTTCACAATGTAAACATATATCAACACTTCAAGTTGTGCACCTTAAATATACAAAATTTTTGCATACCAAAGATATCTCCATAAAGCCAATTTTTTTTAAAGACACTCAGAATTCTAAGAAAGGTTTATGGGAAGGCAAAGAGAAAGATATGCTATAGAAAAAATAAAGCAAGGGTTTAATGTGTGACATGGTCCTGAGCATCAGGGTAGTGTGTGGCTTAGAGCCCATATTTATTGCAGTTAGAAACTCCCAAAAGAGCTCTTCTTTTGTTCTAATATTTATTAGTAATATTAGTAATATTTGTAATATTTAGTAATTAGTAATATTAGTAATATTTGTTCTTATTTAATGATAATATTACTTTGGCATCTTAAAAAAGTCACATATGGAGTGTACATATTTCAAAGTCTTTAGATTAGCAAATGGCAAGTATGTTAGCCAAATACCAAGATTCAGTGTAAATTGGCCAAGAATCTGATCAACTGCTCTTTTTTAAACTGTGGTCTTTCACCCCAGGCTGAATTCAATTTGCCATTAATTGCATTCTGTCGACCTTTGAATTGGATCAGGTAGCCTTTATTTGGTGAGCCAGGATGCTATTTTGTGATGCTGTGCGCTGTTCAGGACTCGCTCCCTTCCACCCTGAAGGCAACTGCTGTTTCAGGAATGAGCTGACATATCAATTAGTTTGTAATCAGTGTATAAAGTCCTTTGAGTATTTGAGGCCAGTTTCTATTCTTACTTAGCAAGTCAATAGAAAGTCCACCTGAAAAACAGATCCATAAGGCAAAAAACAAAATGAGAATCTTGACCTCATTGTAAACTGGAAAAGAACTATTGTCTCCAGGCTAGACTCTTCTGACTAAATGTCTTCTCAGAGGAAAGCATCCAGGATACCTCCCGCCAACAAGTCCAAAAGTGAAAGTGCTGGATACCTGGTTGATGCCTCCAAGGGAAGCATTTGTATTCTGGCCCAGCAAAGAACTCATCACCACCCAAATCAGAGGTAAAGCTTAGAAAGGATATTAAGTTTACCAAGTGAAGTTTCAATAAGATAGGTGTTTTGTGATGTTTACATCCAGTTTTGAGGCCCTGGCTGGAGGGCAGTCAGGTCCTCTTCATGGACAACTATTAATTCCACACCCAGCTGCATCCCTCATGAGTTTCTCAGACTCTGAGCCTCTATACAGCCACCCTAATGGCCTCAGGAGCAGGTACCAGAAAACCAAAGACAACCCTTTTGCCCCAGGCCTGCTGAAATGATGGCAAATTAGTCAATCCTTACCCTTCCTCACTCTTTTCTTTCCACAGAAAGCACAGTTAAAGGTGCTAGTTAGCCCACAGTTTCGTCTGCCCTAATGCCTCCTGACCCACCCTAGCTTTCCCTGAGTGGCCCTGTGCGGTGTGCTGCATTCTCCCCCGGAAAACTGATTAGCAAAACTGTGAAAGTCCAGTTTCTTAAGCCACATCTGACTTCACCATACATCACTCAAAGTAACTACCCCCTCATCTTCTCAAAGGAAAGAGAAATGTGTGGGAAGGAGAAGTAAATTGCCAGGGGTCTCAGAGTTCTTGGCAGAGGAGGGTCCAATTTTCAGGTGTCTGATCACAATCTCATAATCCACAGTTCCTTTCTTTAAATTTCATGTGAAACAATATGGGATCAGGAGGGAGAAAAACTGTAAGAGGCTTAATCTCACAAACAAACTGAGAGTTGCTGGGATGAGTGGGGAAGGAGAGGGTGGCTGGGTGGTGGACATTGGGGAAGGTATGTCCTATGATGAGTGCTGTGAAATGTGTAAACCTGATGATTCACAGACCTGTATCCCTGGGGCAAATAATGCAGTATATGTTAATTAAAGTATTTTTTAAAAAAACCTTCACATGAAAAGCAGAGATTACCAGAGAATAATAAGATAGTACTATGCTTAATATGCTGAGCAACTGACACAGGCAGGCTGGGTCTGATGACCCAGAGGGGGTCCCGTGGCACCAGCCAAGAGGGTCCTTAGCTACAAGCCAGATGGAAATCAATCACAAGTCAGCAGGAAGTGAAAGCAGTTCATTAAAGACATAGAAAGAGCAGAAACAGACAGAACATCTGGGAGACTCCAAAAAGGAAAGGAGAGTCTTGTCCTTGTTTGGGATCTGAGGTTTCTACTGAGGATTGTGGTCTGGTGTACATGTCCCCTCACATCCAGGAGATTGTTATAAGAAGGGCAAGCACCTAGGTATTCTTTATAAATCAGTTACTCCTTGGAGCCAGGGGGTCCTGGAGTCAAGATGTTTAGTGCTAGTGGTCAGGAATATACATATGATAGCTTCATCTGGTCATTCTTACTGAGCCTTCCTTAGGTATTATCTCTTGTGCTGGAAGACTACAGATCATTAACTCCTTGTCCTTTACAAGGAGGACATACCCTATTTGCACTGTGAAGCATGTATAAAGTGGGGAGTGCAAGTCCTAGCAAGAATAGAAGCCGGGAAAGGAGGAAAAGCACATATTTAGTTCTTCAGTCTGTCTCACAATTACTAGAACATGCTTTTGGCACTGTACATACCCAACAGTTTCTCAAGGTGTTTATTATAAAAGTCAGTTTGTGCTTGAGAAAACTGGGACTCACAGAGAGGAACTGGCTAATACCACAAAGCCGCTTTCTCATTCATTGTATAAGAAGAAATTCTCGGTCACAATTCAAATGTTGAAGCTTCCAAGTCAATGCAATAGTCCCTGCCTTTCCTTGAATGATATGAAGGTTGTGAAAAACCAAGATTCCTCTTTCTACGCTAGTGGATGAGAGAAAATCAAGGCAAAGGAAAGATAAATGATTGTTCTGAATTATTTAAACATAACAAATCCACACAGGGAAATGGCATAATTTTTTTAAAAGACTTTTATTTATTTATTTGGGAGAGAGAGTAAGAGAGAGAAAGAGAGAACACAAGCTAGGGGGAGGGGAAGAGGGAGAAGCAGACTCCCCACTAAGCAGGGAACCCAACTCGGGGCTCTATCCCAGGACTCCAGGATCACTAGCTGAGCCAAAGGCAGATGCTTAACCAACGGAGCCACCCAGATGCCCCTAGGAAATAGCATAATCTTAAATGAGGAGAATATGTACTTTCTATCCCTCTATTCCTTCATTCGCACATATTCTATGCTCTACTTTTTCATATTTATTGAATGCATATGATGTGCTAGACACTGTTCTATGGATTTTTGCATACAATTGTCACATGAGTTATTATAATTAACTCATTTTACAGATGAGGAAATTGAGGCACTCAGCTACTAAGCTAAGCAGTGTGTTCTAGAGCCTGCCCTCTTGGCCACTGCATTAAACTACTCCTTTCCTAAATGCATGCTTATAAATCTACTGTGCCTGTGCATTTTCCCCAGCGAAGATATCCAACTGAAATATTAAGGAAAACCTAGAAATTATACACAGTTCCACTCCATCTGTCCACGGGGTCTTTTCTATAATACCCCCAAGCTTTTATATCTGCTTACTGACAGTTGGGATAAAGAAAAGGCTATTCCTGGGCTCTTATTAGAACCTGAGCTATGATTTTAGTTGAAACCCAGCATTTTCTAGGGAACCAGATTCCTGAGATTCTGAGGAAGGGGGAGACTAGCTTTCAAGGAGTTTATTTTCTCTGCTGTGATTCTGGAACAACTATATTGCACATTCCAAAGCTAAGAGTAAAATCAAGCTGTATATCTGGACAGTTTGTATTATAGCCCATTTGTGGATGTTTGAGTTTCCATAGAGAACTTAATGGAGGTGTCGGGAGAAAGCGTGCAGTATCATGGAAAGAGGGCTAGCATGGGAGTCAGGAGCCAGTTTCGGCTGTGTCCACTTAGCTTTATTCCTTCAGCTTCACTTCACTGATGCAGGCTGCAGTTTTCTCCTCAGAGTATTTAAACTGTTAAGGCACAATAAATTATAGAGTGTTCTGGAAGACTGAAAGGCAGAGAATCCACTAGGGGACCTAATGGCTGTGGGAAGTATCTCTTTGCCCTAGAGGAGAAGTGGAATCATGCCAGAGAGGGAAACCAGGTGATGAATACCAAGAAGAGGAGGGGCTATTCTCTTAAGCAACATCAAAGAGGATTTCCAGGCATCATTGCTATGACCAAGCTGTGTGCAATGCCCAACCAATCAAGCGTGGATCTTCTCATGAGGGGAACTCTCCTATAAATGCTCCTGCTTCTCCCCTCTACACCTTTGCAGGGTTGACAGGGGTATCTGAATACCAAATAAGAGTCTACTGCACCAATAAAAAAAAAAAAAGTTTTCTGCAAAAATACTTTAGCTCTAGGGTACTTGGGTGGCTCAGTGGGTTAAGCCTCTGCCTTCAGCTCAGGTCATGATTCCAGGGTCCTGGAACTGAGCCCCGCATCAGGCTCTCTGCTCAGCAGGGAAGCCTGCTTTCCCCACTCCCCCTGCCTACCTCTCTGCCTACTTGTGATCTCTCTCTCTTCCAAATAAATAAATAAAATGTAAAAAAAAAAAAAAAGTTTAGCTCTGTCTACACACAGGTATCTCTTCAGGGCAGGAGTCAACCAGTGACAGACCAAATCAACCTGCTACCTATTTCGGTGAATTAAAATTTAGGGGAACACAGATACACCTATTTGTTTACCAATTGCTTCTTTCAGATGCTGAGTTAGGAGGTTAAGACAGAAAGCACATAGGCCACAAAGCAAAAGTCGGGCTTTTTTTTTTTTTTCCCCAGAATAAGTTTGCCAAACCCTGCTTTAGGGAATCTTAAACGTAACTCCAGCTCAGAAAACACCTACACTCCTATCCTCCTAAACTGTAGAGGTGCCAATGTGGTCAGAGGCATCAGTGGCATCCTCTCAATATTTATTCCTTCATAGTCCAAGGGTATCTTCAAGATCAAACAGGCCCCAGGGGAATTTATGTTCTTTCTACTACATCAGGCCTCTAACAGCCATGTCACCTGATTATCCTTCTTGCAGTGTGCACACGGCACTCACATCTCCAAGATCATCTCACCGCTGGCAAGAGATGCAGGGATGGGACTCACAGGAAAGCAAGTAACCACAAAACTATCCCAAATGAGCTCTGTATAGCACAAAAAAATTAATGCAAATTTTCATCAACATCTCCAGTAACTCATTTTAACTATTTTGGTGGAATATTATCAGATGAAAAGTAACCTGCTTCTCCAGCATTTCACTCAGTGGGCACTCTTGTGACAAAATTGTATTAAGTGGCCTAATTAGCAGAAGTTACTGTATTATAATACATCAAGCTTTAGGTAGATAGATTAAATGTCCACATTAAGAACTCCTAGGACATCCTGGTTAGGAAGCCCCTTCATATCATCCACAGCTACTGGCTGATGCTCTGTTGCCTTTACTTAGAATACATTCACCTCCTGCTGGCTATACCTCCTCTTCCTAGGACTCTACTTAGGCACAGGATCTTAGAAGACACCAAGAATTCTTTGAGTTCTTCTCCAGTCAAACATTCATTACTCTTCTGCTCTGAACAATACTTTCAACTTCATGTTTGTGTGTGTGTGTGTGTGTGTGTGTGTGTGTGTGTTTTCTTCACTCATGTCTGTCTTAGCTAAAGTTCCTCTGGAAAGCAACTAATCTAGCATCTGATGTTGGCTGGATAGCTGTCTCCTTGCCCATGGGCTCTCAAACCCTGGGACAAAGAGAATTCTACAAATTCATCCTGATGTCCTTGGCAAAGATACACAAAATCTCTTTTATCTATGTACTCATCATCTTGTATTTTCCATCCTTTTGTTCAACATTTCATCTCCTCTGGAACATTGTGGCATAGTCAAGTCCTAGGTGATATTTTTATGCAATGTTTTTCAAGTTCTGGATTAACAGTCCACTAGTAGGGCATAAGATCAACTTCAGTGATCAAAATAAGGTTTTTTTAAATGAAATGAATAGATGCAAATCGAGTGTGTAATAAAATATTAGCATGCACCACATTTATTAGCATATACACACTTTTCTGTATCATTGTACAGATACATATACATATTAGATGTATTATATAATATATCTATTATTACATTGTATAATACATATTATACACAAACTTTTTACATATATATGAATCATAATGTAAAATAAATTTCTTTCTGTGGGTTAACATCAAAAAATATTTGTAAGTTACTTATCAGATGTCTTTCTTTTCCTCACCCCATCTTTCAGAATTCTTCCATGAGTATGTGACTGCATTTGGAGTTGTATTAGATGTGCCTTTAACCTTAAGAACCCAGATACTTTTTGAGAACCAAAATTGCCCTCTAAGATTGCTTTGCTTGTTCTTTTCTTAATTGTTCCTTCGGATCAATTTAGTTGGACAACTGTTATCTCATTTCTTGGCCCAAACACAAAAGGAAACTTTTACATTGTGAAATAAAATGCCACTGCAGCACTAGAAATTTAATTACTAATTAATGCCCTTATTTATATCTGTAAATTAATCATTTAAATTCTACCTTACTGTAACTCTGAAAATAAAAACTATTTTAACATTTATAATTTCTGTAGCTCATAGTGCCCAGGCTTATCCAGATCATTGTTTTTAAGCATCTTGGTAAATTGTTCTTTGAAATTGAAGTAATATATTTGAGGGGGAAAATTAAACAAATAAAATTCCTTGAGGATGAAAAAGAACATTGTTTTCCCTGAAGTGGAAATTTGCTCTCAGCCACTATAGGCAATGGCATGACAATCTCCGTCAAGTGAACTCCATTACATTCTGGTGAAATGATGATTTGCGGTTCACGAGGCATTGCACAACTAAGACCCTAGCTTTTACCAATACCTTTCATCATTTGCTCCTGTGACTCTACCAACGTACTGACTTGTGCATTTCTTAATTTGCCAATAACATGATGGCATTTCCTAATAATCCTTATTTAAGGGTGCCCTAGCCCACTCTCCATCATAACACCTTGTTCATTACTTTTCTTCCATGTATCACAATATGGTTTTGTCTCTCCTTATTTAATTTTGTCTCACTGGAATATAAATTCCATAAGGACAAGAAATTTTCTGTCCCACTTTATCCTGTATAGTTCTCACTGGAGGAAATAGTTTCTAGTATTCAGACTTTCAATACGTTTTGTTTAAATAAGTGGTTGACAAGATGGCGGGGTACTAGGAAGAGGCGTCTTTTCAGCTGGTACCCCAAAGTGAGCTGATTACCTACCAAAGAACTCTGATCACCCATGAAATCAGCCTGAGATCAGAATTATACACGCCTGGATCTCTACAGGGGCAGAAGACGCCAGTGAGCAGGTAAAACGGAATGGGAACAGCGGACTGATATCGGAAGATAAACAAAAGGGGGAGGGAGCCACCAGAGGCGACCGGTACAAAAGTAATACCCCGATACGAGCGAGAGTGCCCTGCGTCTGGGGACCAGCATTAACTCGGAGACTGGTTGAAAGCACTCCAAAAGAGCAAAGGATCGCGGGGGCAAACTGTGGGAATCGGGGCGGCTAGGGACAGGGGCTTGAGTCCCCGGTCCCAGACGGCCTCCCCGGCGCGGAGGCAGAGAGAGTGCGGCGGAGAAACCGGCTCCTGGTCCCTAAGCCGCCAGCGTGCCCCAGAGCGCGGGGTTCCGGCTCCTGTGAGGGGATGGGAGCCGGTCTGCAGAACGCGCGCTAGCCCTACCACAAAGCTTGAGATGCGCGTGCACGTCGCTCCAGCTCTCCTGGGTTTCTAAGGCCCTGGGGCGCTTCTTGACCCGGGCCATTGTTTCAAAGTCTAAGCCTCGCGCCCGCGAAACTCTTCCCCGGACAGAGGCGCGCAAAAGCCCAGCCTGCGGCTTACGGACCAGCGCCCCGTTCTCAGTGCCCCAGACGCGCGCCCGACCCACAGCCGCCTCTGAAAAGAGGTGCGCGCAAGCCGGGCACTCCCAGCCCCGGCCAGCGGCAAAATCTCAGTGTGCGATCGCTGCTTGGAACCTCTCTGGCGGTCAGGAGCTCCCAGACAGCCGCCACTGCCTTGGCTTTGGGGACGAGCAAAAGATCCTGCGCCCCCAGGGTCTTTAACTTGGAACCTGCACTGCCAGCATCCAAGGGGGAATTTATTCAGCTTCTGCACCCAGACTGAGGCTTCTGAGAAGGAGATCAGGAAGTGTTCCAGGGTGCACCTTGACTGCACCAGAGTTGATACATCCAGCTACATCTGTTCAGTCTTCTCCCACCAAAATGACTAGGAGGAGGAATGCCCAACAGAAGAAAAATACAGAGGATGGACCTTCCGCAACAGAGCTAACGGCTATCAACATAGACAATATGTCGGAAAGAGAATTCAGGCTAACAATTATCCAGGCAATAGCTAGGTTGGAGAAAGCCATGGATGACCAAACAGAATTGATTAGAGCCGAACTGAAAGCGACCAGACAGGATGTTCACAATGTTAGGGCGGAGCTTAAAGCTACCAGGGAGGAGGTCCACAATGCTCTCAATGAGTTCCAATCCAATCTAAACTCTCTCAAAGCTAGGGTAACTGAGACAGAAGATAGAATTAGTGATCTGGAAGACAAACAGATAGAGAGAAAGGATCAGGAGGAAGCCTGGAACAAACAGCTTAGATCCCACGAAAGCAGAATTAGGGAAATAAGTGATGCCATGAAGCGTTCCAATGTCAGAATTATTGGAATTCCTGAAGGGGAGGAGAAAGAAAGAAGTCTAGAAGATGTCGTGGAACAAGTCCTTCATGAAAACTTTCCGAATCTCGCGAATGAAACCAGCGTTCATGTACTAGAGGCTGAACGGTCTCCACCCAAGATTATACACTCCAAAAAAACATCACGACACCTGATAGTCAAATTGAGAAATTATAATTGTAGGTATAATCTCTTGAAAGCTGCCAGGGCAAAGAGGCTCCTTACTTACAGAGGGAAGCCCATCAGAATAACGTCAGACCTGTCCACAGAGACCTGGCAAGCCAGAAGAGGCTGGCAAGATATATTCAGGGCACTAAATGAGAAGAACATGCAGCCAAGAATACTTTATCCAGCAAGACTGACATTCAAAATGGATGGAGAGATAAAGAGTTTCCAAGACCGGCAAGACTTAAAAGACTATGCAACCACCAAGCCGATACTGCAGGAAATATTAAGGGGGGTTCTATAAAAGAGGAAAAATCCCAAGAATAGCATTGAACAGAAATATAGAGACAGTCTACAGAAAGAAAGACTTCAAAGGTAACTCGATGTCAATAAAAACGTATCTATCAATAATCACTCTCAATGTGAATGGCCTCAATGCACCCATAAAACGGCACAGGGTTGCAGATTGGATAAAACGACAGGACCCATCCATATGCTGTCTACAAGAGACCCATTTTGAACCTAAAGATACACGCAGACTGAAAGTGAAGGGGTGGAGAAGCATCTTTCATGCCAATGGGACTCAAAAGAAGGCTGGGGTAGCGATTCTCATATCAGATAAATTAGACTTCAAACTAAAGACTGTAGTCAGAGATACAGAAGGACACTACATAATCCTTAAAGGGACTATCCACCAAGATGATCTAACAATTGTAAATATCTATGCTCCCAATATGGGAGCAGCCAATTACTTAAGAAAACTGTTAATCAAGATAAAGAGTCATATTGATATGAATACACTAATCGTAGGTGATCTTAACACGCCTCTTTCAGAATTAGACAGATCATCGAAGCAGAAAATCAATAAAGAAACAAGAGCATTGAACGACACATTGGACCAGATGGACCTCATAGATATATACAGAACATTCCACCCTAAAACAGCAGAATACTCATTCTTCTCAAGTGCACACGGAACCTTCTCCAGAATAGACCACATACTGGGTCACAAATCAGGACTCAGCCGATACCAAAAGACTGAGATTATTCCCTGCATATTCTCAGATCACAATGCTTTGAAACTGGAGCTCAATCACAAGGAAAAGTTCCGAAGGAACTCAAACACCTGGAAGCTAAAGACCACCTTGCTTAAGAATGCTTGGATCAACCAGGAGATCAAAGAAGAACTGAAACAATTCATGGAAACCAATGAGAATGAAGACACTTCGGTCCAAAACCTATGGGATACAGCAAAGGCGGTCCTAAGGGGAAAATATATAGCCATCCAAGCCTTGCTCAAAAAAATTGAAAAATCCAGAACACACCAACTGTCTCTACACCTTAAAGAACTGGAGGATCAACAACAAATCAAACCAACTCCACACATAAGAAGGGAAATCATCAAGATTAGAGCTGAGATCAATGAGGGAGAAACCAGAGATACAGTAGAACGTATCAATGAAACTAGAAGCTGGTTTTTTGAAAGAATCAATAAGATCGATAAGCCACTGGCTACACTAATCCAAAAGAAAAGAGAGAAATCCCAAATTCATAAAATTATGAATGAAAGGGGAGAGATCACAACTAACACCAAGGAAGTAGAAACAATCATCAGAAGTTACTACGAACAGTTATATGCCAATAAGCTTAGCAACCTTGATGAAATGGATGCATTCCTGGAAAAATATAAACTACCAAAATTGAACCAGGAAGAAATCGACAACCTGAATAGACCGATATCTAATAACGAGATTGAAGCAGTGATCAAAAATCTCCCAAAAAACAAGAGCCCAGGACCTGACGGATTCCCTGGGGAATTCTACCAAACCTTCCAAGAAGAAATAACACCTATTCTCCTGAAGCTGTTTCAAAAAATTGAAGCAGAAGGAAAACTTCCAGACTCTTTCTATGAAGCCAGCATTACCCTGATCCCCAAACCAGGCAAGGACCATACCAAAAAGGAGAATTTCAGACCAATATCACTGATGAATATGGATGCTAAGATTCTCAACAAGATCCTAGCCAACAGGATCCAACAACACATTAAAAAGATTATCCACCATGATCAGGTGGGATTCATCCCTGGGCTACAAGGATGGTTCAACATTCGTAAATCAATCAATGTGATACAACAAATTAATATGAGAAGAGAGAAGAACCACATGGTCCTCTCAATTGATGCAGAAAAAGCATTTGACAAAAGCCAACATCCGTTCCTGATTAAAACGCTTCAAAGTATAGGGATAGAGGGAACATTCCTGAACCTCATCAAATCTATCTATGAAAGACCCACAGCAAATATCATCCTCAATGGGAAAAAGCTTGCAGCCTTCCCGTTGAGATCAGGAACAAGACAAGGATGCCCACTTTCACCACTCTTGTTCAACATAGTATTAGAAGTCCTAGCAACAGCAATCAGACAACAGAGAGAAATAAAAGGTATCCAAATTGGTAATGAAGAAGTCAAACTCTCTCTCTTCGCAGATGACATGATTCTTTATATGGAAAACCCAAAAGACTCCACCCCCAAACTACTAGAACTCATACAGCAATTCAGCAGCGTGGCAGGATACAAAGTCAATGTGCAGAAATCAGTGGCTTTCTTATACACTAACAAGGAAAATACAGAAAGGGAAATTAGAGAATCGATTCCATTTACTATAGCACCAAGAACCATAAGATACCTGGGAATAAACCTAACTAAAGAGGTAAAGGATCTATACTTGAGGAACTATAGAACACTCATGAAAGAAATTGAAGAAGACACAAAAAGATGGAAAACCATTCCATGCTCTTGGATTGGAAGAATAAACATCGTTAAAATGTCTATACTGCCTAGAGCAATCTATACTTTTAATGCCATTCCGATCAAAATTCCACCGGCATTCTTCAAAGAGCTGGAGCAAATAATCCAAAAATTTGTATGGAATCAGAAGAGACCCCGAATCGCTAAGGAAACGTTGAAAAACAAAAATAAAGCTGGCGGCATCACCTTACCTGATTTCAAGCTTTATTACAAAGCTGTGATCACCAAGACAGCATGGTACTGGCATAAAAACAGACACATAGACCAGTGGAACAGAGTAGAGAGCCCTGATATGGACCCTCAACTCTATGGTCAATTAATCTTCGACAAAACAGGAAAAAATATACAGTGGAAAAAAGACAGTCTCTTCAATAAATGGTGCTGGGAAAACTGGACAGCTATATGTAGAAGAATGAAACTCGACCATTCTCTTACACCGTACACAAAGATCAACTCAAAATGGATAAAAGACCTCAACGTGAGACAGGAATCTATCAGAATCTTAGAGGAGAACATAGGCAGTAATCTCTTTGATATCAGCCACAGCAACTTCTTTCAAGATACGTCTCCAAAGGCAAAGGAAACAAAAGCGAAAATAGACTTCTGGGACTTCATCAAAATCAAAAGCTTCTGCACAGCAAAGGAAACAGTCAAAAAAACAAAGAGGCAACCCACGGAATGGGAGAAGATATTTGCAAATGACAGTACAGACAAAAGGTTGATATCCAGGATCTATAATGAACTCCTCAAACTCAACCCACACGAAACAGACAAACACATCAAAAAATGGGCAGAAGATATGAACAGACACTTCTCCAATCAAGAAATACAAATGGCTATCAGACACATGAAAAAATGCTCATCATCATTAGCCCTCAGGGAGATTCAAATTAAAACCACATTGAGATATCACCTTACACCAGTTAGAATGGCCAAAATTAACAAAACAGGAAACAACATGTGTTGGAGAGGATGTGGAGAAAGGGGAACCCTCTTACACTGTTGGTGGGAATGCAAGTTGGTGCAGCCTCTTTGGAGAACAGTGTGGAGATTCCTCAAGAAATTAAAAATAGAGCTTCCCTACGACCCTGCAATTGCACTCCTGGGTATTTACCCCAAAGATACAGATGTCGTGAAAAGAAGGGCCATCTGTACCCCAATGTTTATAGCAGCAATGGCCACAGTCGCCAAACTATGGAAAGAACCAAGATGCCCTTCAACGGATGAATGGATAAGGAAGATGTGGTCCATATACACTATGGAGTATTATGCCTCCATCAGAAAGGACGAATATCCAACTTTTGTAGCAACATGGACGGGACTGGAAGAGATTATGCTGAGTGAAATCAGTCAAGCAGAGAGAGTCAATTATCATATGGTTTCACTCATTTGTGGAGCATAACCAATAGCATGGAGGACAAGGGGCGTTAGAGAGTAGTAGGGAATTTGGGTAAATTGGAAGGGGAGGTGAACCATGAGAGACTATGGACTCTGAAAAACAGTCTGAGGGGTTTGAAGTGGCGGGGGGTGGGAGGTTGGGGTACCAGGTGGTGGGTATTATAGAGGGCACAGCTTGCATGGAGCACTGGGTGTGGTGAAAAAATAATGAATACTGTTTTTCTGAAAATAAATAAATTGGGAAAAAAAAAAAATAAATAAATAAATAAATAAATAAGTGGTTGAAGGAATCATTGAATTCTTTCAAATTAACACAATTTGTCAAGCTCTTGAAAAAGTGTTAAAAGTATTCCTTCTTTCATGCCTGTCTTCTGCTTTCAGATCCAGATTGGATGATTTGTAATTAGCCGCACTATAGGGAAAGGATTTCAAAATTGTCTCTGTATCCGATGATATCCAGTGATCCAATGTCAAATCAAGAGCTGGTGATTTCCTCATTCATTTCCGGCTCATCATGTCCCTGATTTTCTCCTTCTTTCATTGACTCACTTTGAATGTGGCCTCCCCATTTATCCATTTATTCATATATTTGGTGAGCTTTTGTTACTTGCTGTGCACTATAAAAACAAGACCTAGAGCAGTTAAGAAAACAGACAAAAATTTCTGCCTGCATGAAGTTCCACTAAAGTAAATTCCTACACATAAACGTGCTTGAAGAGTAAGAGTACAGTTCATTTGCCTTTATTTCCCTCCAAGTATCTGGCATGTTGGCTTACACATAATGAGTGATTAAGAAACACTTTCTAAAATAAAACAACAAAACGTAACAAAACAAAACCCAGGACAATGCTAATCCTACAGAAGTTGATCAGACACGCTCAAAGAGAGCTTTGAGGACAATGGCTCAGAGAACACACAGGATATTATCTTTGACTTTTTCTTTTACCACCTCACCTTGAATTCACCCCTTTCCAACACACAGAAATGCTACACATCTAATTAGGTACATTATACTTCCTGCAGCTTGCTTTCTCTGCTCTCACTGCCACCACCCAAATTCTAGACTTTTTTGGCATATTCTCAGACAATCTCAATAACAATAACATGCATTTGCCCCGTTCTTTCTCCTTCCAAGCCATTTTATACTATGTTGCCAGATTAATGTTTCTAATTCCTCTTGTTAATCATTTCAGTAATTTTCCCAAACGTCTTCAGTATCTTTCCACTGCTCATCAAATTTCACGCACACCTTATTCTGTGGGTCAACAATCTCTAGTATAATCTGAAATGACTTCTTAAAAACTTGTATCCCATCATTTTCCTTGAAATTATTGATAACCTAGCCAAATAGAACTATATTACCCAAACCTCTTATAACTGACTTCTCATGACACACAAATACACATGCACATTTAAAAAAATGCCTATTAAAGAGGTGCGCCTGGGTGGCTCATTTGGTTAAGTATCTACCATCAGCTTGGGTCATATCCAAGGGTCCTGGGATTGAGCAGCAGGGTAGGTCTGGCTCCCTGCTCAGTGAGGAATCTGCTTCTCCCTCTCCCTCCACCCCTCCCCATGCCCATGCTCTCTTGTGCTCTGTCTCCTATGTGTGCTCATTGTCTCTCATAAATAAATAAAATCTTTAATAAAAAAAAATTTCTTTTGAAGAACAGTGACTGCTCATGATTAAATAGACACTCCTGCCCCATTATGGAGTTTATATCCCAGCTCCCTGTATTGCTCCTTGTGTGGCCTTTGACAAGTTACCTAATCTTCCTGGGCCTAAATTTCTTCCTCTGTAGCAGGAGATAATAATGCCTGCCTCTCAGAGTTGATTTAAGAAGCAATGATCTGGTAAATACCAACATCCTAGAACAGGGACTGGCACAAAATATACTCTCAAAAACAATACCTACTATCAGAATTCTACTAATTTCTCAGGAATAGGAAGCCTCTTTAGACTCCCTAAATGGGTTTGATTCTTCTTTCCTTTGGACATTTTCTGATACTTTGTTGAACCATCTTTTGCCATTTAATATGTTCTCTCACATATTAGATATGAGATATTGAGATACTTGTAAGTGTGTCTGATTTCCTTCAATATAAAATGATAAACCACTTAAAAGTAGACAATCTGTATAATGCATATTTTACATACAAATAGTGGCTGGTACATAGTTGGAGATTAAAACAATATTTTTAATGATATGAATTTCACTATAACTAGACAAAACAAACATATAACTTGTTTAAAAACATTTGGTGTCCTACACCATATCTACAAATGTTTTATTTTTTTTATATCTATGCATCTACAAATGTTTTAGATCAGGGGTCACCAAAGTTTGGACTGGGGATCCTTAAAATAAAACTATTCTCATAATCTATAATACTATGACATTTGCCTTTTTCATTCTCATTCTCTCACAGGAAACTCTAGAGTTTCCCAGAAACTTCATGTCATGTAATAATGTGATAATATAATAGATTGAGTGGAGAAGTAGATCTAAGAACCCAGCTGTCTTTTTTAAAACCAAACATTTTAAGAGGGCTCTATATCTTTTGAAAAACTATTCTTCAGTAGAAAATAGAGTCCTATCATTTGGCTAATTGACAGGCTTGAAAACCCATCCTCTGGTAATTACCTTCCACAAAACACAAAGGCTTTGAAGACAAAGCTGAGCAGCAGGAGTAGCCTGGGAGAATTTATTTTGGTGTTAGTCACAGGTAGAGAGAAAGGGATATGTGAAAGAAGCAAAAAATTGTGGAAAATAATCAGTGCCACTTCAAAATGCTCTGCTGATACTCGGGTTTTCTATTGCTAGGTCACTTTAACTCTATGAGTCTCTAAGGTACTGTGCACTGTGGAAATGGAGCAAGTTTGAAATCAGAAGGTATAAGTTTGAATCTTAGCTTTGTTTATTCCAAGTCCCCCAGGATCCCATTTTCTACCTCTTATTGGTAATTGAAGATCATAATAAGAACTCTTTCTAGTTATAGATTATTTACTCCCTACTAGAAGCTTTAGTCTTCATTTAATTGTTAAAAACACAACAAAAAATAAGACATGAATTAATAGTATTCTCAATTCACAGATAAGGAAATTTAGTTTTATAAAGACAAAGTAATGTGCCAAGGAACATAGAAGGTAAGTGTCTGGACAAATTTAAATCTAGAGAGTCTAACTAAAAAATTCTTATTCTTAAACAGTTTATTATAAACCAAGTGAAGTTATTTGTGAGAAATTAATTGTAAGCTGTAAAAAGTTGCCAGAATGATGGCTAATATGACTTTAAGTGTTTTGTTTCTTTTTTTTGTGATCTTATTTCCTTTCAGAATATAAGTTTACTGATATTTATGCTAGTAATTTTTGTTAAGAAATTAGTTGCATGGCACGTAAAAGATTTTGAGGAATCCTCCAGAAAAAGAAAGGAAACCTTTTTTTGTGTGTGTGAGATTAATCCTGAGTTTCTCTAAATTATTTCAAAATGGAAAACTTTTTTCCATAACATTAATTTCCATATCAAATCATTAGCATACCGCTGAATACACGTGCTGACCCAAGCATTACCTCATGTTATTAAAAACTTTCATAAACACTGTTTGTAATGGATGCATACCTTTCCTCAAATGGATATAACATGATTAGCATAGTCATTCCCCTGTGCTGGAATAGAATTTGTTTCTGTGCTTCAGCTTCTATAAATAATGCTAAGATGAACATTTTTGAGCAGTTTCCCTCTGTATGGGACATAAATTCTTCTAATAGTTTTTCAGCTCAATGTCAGACTGATTTGTAGCAGTGGAAGAGAGTGCTCATTGCCCTATGTCCTTCTTTGCCAGTGTTGATTAATCTCATTTAAAAACAATTTTCCTTATTTGATAGCCTTCAAAAGTATGAACTTCCTATTTTTTCATGTTAGTTTTTCTCAAGTTTTGCAAAGCAAGTTATTTTATTATATTATTTTTTCAGCTTTATTGAGGTATAATTGACAAATAAAATCCCAAGATAGGGATCACTGTGATAATTTGATATGCATATATATTGTAAAAGTCTTTCTCCCATCAAGTTAATTAACACATCTATCCCCTCACATATTTACTTTTTTTTTTTTTTTAAAGATTTTATTTATTTATTTGACAGAGAGAAAGAGCACAAGTAGCAGAGAGGCAGGCAGAGAGGAAGGAAGCAGGCTCCCTGCTGAGCAGAGAGCCCGATGTGGGGCTCGATCCTAGGACCCGGGGATCATGACCGGAGCCGAAGGCAGACACTTAACCAACTGAGCCACCCAGGCGCCCCGTACTTTTTTTTTTTTTGACAACTATACTGAAGTTCTGCTCTCTTAGCAATTATACAATACTGTGTTATCACTGTGCTGTGCATTCGGTCCTTATTCATTTTATAACTAGAAGTGTGGACCTTTTTACCAACATTTCCTATTTCCCCTACCTCTGAGCTCCTTCTGGCAACCACTTTGCTACTCTCTGTTTCTATTAGTTTGAGTTCATTTTTTTATTATGCATATAAGTAATACTATGCAGTGTTTGTCTTTCCCTAGCTTACTTCACTTAGCATAAGACCCTCCAATTTCATGGAAGGCAAATGTTACAAATGGCAGAATTTCTTCTTGTTTAAGGCTCAATAACATTCCCTTTATGCATATATGCCACATTTTCTTTATTCATTCATCCATCCATCGATGGACGCAAGTTTTTTTCCAGATCTTGGCTTTAAGGAATAATATTGCAATGAACATGGGACTATAGATATCTCTTCCAGATAATGGTTTCATTCCCTTTGAATATATACTCAAAAGTGGGACTGCTGGATCATATGGTAGTTCCATTTCTAATTTCTTGAGAAAACTTCATACTGTTTTTCTAGTGGCTATACTAGTTTAAATTCCCACCAGCAGTAGACAAATGTTCCCCTTTCTCAAATCCCCACCAGCATTTGTTACTTCTGGTCTTTTTGATAATAGACATCCTAATATATTTGAGGTGACATCTCATTGAGGTCTTGATTTGCATTTTCCTTATCATTATCAGTGTTCATCTTTCATGTACTTGTTAGCCATTTGGAAAAGTATCTCTTCAGATCCTCTGACCATTTTAATTGAATCGTTTGTCTTTTTGTTTTTGTTTTGCTACTGAATTGTATGTGTTCTTATGTATTTTGGATATTAACCCCTTATCAGATATATGAGTTGCAAATATTTTTCTCCCATTCAATAGGTTGCCTCTCATTTTGCAGATGGTTTCTTTCCCTTGCTGTGCAGTTTTTTAGCTTCATGTAGTCCCATTTATTTGTTTTTGCTTTTGTTGTCTTGTCTTTTCATGTTAGTGCCAAAAGAAGATTGCCAAGGCCATTGCCAAGAAGTTTGCTCACTATTTTTTTCTCCCAGAAGTTTTATGGTTCCAGATCTTATGTTCCAGTTTTTTAACAACATACAAATTGCTAAATAGGTAGAATTTCATTGTAAGTGCTCAATGGTAATTGGTTTAAGTGTTCTGACACTTAATATTATTTTTGTAAAAGATACAGATTTAGCTACAGAAACATGGTCACACACACATACATAAAATAGTATAAGATTTTTTTGTTTGGCAAGGAGAAGGAGAAAGGTTTTGTAAAGTGGCTATAAGAACAGAGAAGAAAGAGGAAAGGGGTTGAACATCTGATTCTCCTGGCCTTTTGGACTGGGTCTGAGCTCCTATGAATAAGGAAATAAAGAATGAGAAGATGTTGAAACTGCTCACTTTGTGAAACTGTACATATGCTCAAGCTATTTTTAGATCTTATATCTGGAAGCCTCTCAGTCATGGAATATAACCCAGCTTTGGCTGAAAACTGGAAACTTGACAAAACTTGTAATTGCATCTCCTAAGTGAGTGTCAAGGCTATTTCAAGTGATTGCTTTTGCCACAAGCAGGAATATGTGGTACATGGAACTACAGAAGAAGTTTGCTGTGTGCTGTGGAGTTCCACCAGTAAGAACATCAGCTCTGGGGTCAGCCTGTCTCAGTTCAAAACTTGGCCTTGCCACTTGGTGACTCTGGAAACTTGAGCCCCATTGTGCTCCAAATTCCTTACCTGTCAAAATGAGGGCACTAATAGTACCTATGGTATGTGGTTATTGCAAGGATACACTAAAATCTACCTGTAATAAGCATGGCATAATGCCTCACACATAATAAGTGCTCAATAAATTATCACCCACAATGACTTTAGCTGACAAAATGGATTTACATACATAATTTTTAGCTCGTTCGGGGCGTTATAAAGAAGGGAGGGAAGATAAGGTTGAGGTCCTAGTTTCTTATAATCAGAGACTGATAAGCCAGGAGACTTCTGTGTTACTGTTTAAAGGGGCTTAAAGTTACTGTTATTGTTAAAAATCATTAACCATAAAGAACACAAGGTTGAATAATTCAAGAAAATACTCTAAAGTTTTAGTTCAAAAATATTGTTAAATCCAAGTTTTCACTTCTCCTTCTCCATAATATTTATCCTGCAAAATGGAACGTACAGAGTAGGAATGAAGATTAGCTATGAATCTAGATGATGTAAGCAGAAAGGGCATCAGAATGGAAGTCAGGAAATGTGGTTTCTTGTTTTCATTCTATAGGCATCCTTGGGGGTAAGTAAGTCATTTTATAGTTCTGAGGCTCAGTTACATTAACTGAAAAATAAGTATTCTGTAATATATTTTCTTATAAAATGGAAAGTGTTACACTGTTTAAAAAAAAAAAAAAAAAAAACCTCTGACTTAGTTATCAGAGAAATAGATCTGAATCTTGGCTTTACACTTTCTGGCTGTGTGATCATGAGAAAGTCACTCTACCTCTTGGTCATTTCACCCCATGGATGCACTTCACTTCTCTATCTCATAATACTGAGGAATGTGGGAATTATAATGCCTTTAGGTTATTTGTTGATACACCATCTCAAACAAATTAAAACCTCTATATGTTATATGTAAAGGTAATCGAACAGTCATGGGGCAGATTTTTTATCTCTGACTTGACTGAGTATACCATGTTGGATAAAACTCTTTAACTCATTTGCTGCAGTTCCTATATTAAAGATGAAAAATTTTTAAATTGAATATGACCTTTGAGATTATGTACATCAACCCCATTATTTCATATATTAGAAAACTAACCTCAAAATTATGGTCAAGGAGCTAGGGGAATTTTATTCTCTTTCATCTCAGTTCTATCTAATAGGGCCAAATTCATTTCTTCAAGACCCATCTATGCTATGTAATATAAGTTCATTCTCCTAAAGCACTAGGTACGAATTTTAAAAAGATACTAGAGATTTTGTTTGATGGCTTAGAAAAATTTACTTTGTCTTAATATTCTTTATTCTTATAGTTCAGGTGAAATCTCATTCATTTTTAAACACCTCAGTAAAGCAGCATGAAAAGAAATAGTCTCCTTTTCCTATTTTAAAAATGTAGAAACAAATGAGTGTGCTTGTATCATGAGATAGAATTAGGAATGTAAGTATTTCCACAGAATATAGTACCAACATGAAAATTAAAAAAAAAAAGTTGCTCATATATAAGTAATTACAAACCATTTTATTAGTTAGAGTCTTCTTAAATTAGTCTGCCTACTGTCAAAAACCTTTCAATTAGCCCAGGACTCTCACCAGCCTTTCCTGTCTTCACCAGGACTGTAATATATCTGATGATTAAATGATCAGGATTATCCTTTGATAAATAGAAAATGGCATAGAAGCTTTTACAAAACCTACTATAGTTTATCTAAGAAGTGTTTCTATAATAACAAAGTTATTTTCAGAGTCCATAGTCTCTCATGGTTAGTATAAGTGCCCAAAAAGGTGATAAGTTTCTGCTGGGTGTGAAAATTACTTGCAGTGTGTGTGTGTGTGTGTGTGTGTGTGTGTGTGTGTGTGTGTGTGTGTGTGTTTTAAGAGAGAGAGAGTATGGAAATAACTGGGTTTGGGGGGAAAAGGGGCAGAAAGGGAGAGAGAATGATAATGGAGCCTGACATGGGGCTCATCTCACAACCCAGAGATCATGACCTAAGCTGAAATCAAAGGTCCCAGCTTAACTAAATGAGCCACCCAGGTACCCCCACCTGTGTCTGTAAAGTGATAAATCCACTGAGTTTATGATGATCACCTTTCATTTCAAAAGTGCACCCCCCGAATTCTGAAAAGTAAGGCTACTTTCCCAGTGTTTTAATTGTCTCTCTTTCCCTCCATTTTATTAATTCTCTGTCTATCATAGGAACAGCAGGCCCCATTTCTAACTGTGCAGAAACTGAAGACCCACATCAAGCTGTGTGACATGCTTGAATGACAAAGTAATGGAGTGATCCCAGGGACTCTGGAGTCATGGTAGAGATATTTATTGCTTAGCAACCCGAACTGATGTCAAAAGTTTTGTTAAATGCATAAGGTAAGTAGGACTTTTGAAAATGAGAATTGCTTCGCTAAAATTCTTTCAAATTGTTTTCCAAAAAAAATATTAATTTACCCATTTATTTGCTTGATTGATTGATGATATAACAGCTTTCTGGCCCAGCACTAAAGTGGCAATTAAATTGCTGATCACATTAAAGGGCCATAGAAATACAAAACCTAAGAGACGAGAACTCCCACAACTTCTCCTGGAGGATAATCGTCTACTTTTCTGAAATGATATTCAAGTGCATCTCTCTAATCTTTGTTGTTACTCAGAGTCTAGGAAAGTAACAAATCATGATAGAGTCTTTGGAAGCACATTGAAAATAATGTTCATTTACTTAAAAACTATCATTTATCAACAGTATAATACAGTCCAGATACTATATTTACTAGTCCGTGTTTGATTTGAGGCCTTCCTTTGGAGGAAAAGTAACTGATTATATTCTCATTCATGCTAAGTAGAGTTTCACAGGCTCTTTAATTAATTTTAAATATGCTGTAGGGAGCCAAATATAATGTATGAAGCATTTCTTTTAATCAAGAGTATATATATCCAGTTTATATCACTATAAAAATCATACCTGCTGTTACCAGGAATTACTACTGTGAAAACAGGCTTTACAGGTTTCCCCCATAGCTATAAACAATAATAAAAACTGAAAAGAAGAGCTTGTTGACATTTTGGGTATAGCTCCTTAAAATGAAAGCCCAGTATGAGGATAGTATTCCTTTCCCAGTCATAAACATGGGCATTTATTTTTTTCTAGCTAGCAGCATGCCAACATTAGGAAAACAATAGACAACTCTCTCAGTAGTCATCCATATGGTACAGGCCAGCAGTGAAGGGAGATATTTTATCCCCCAAATTAGCTAGATCCTTATGATATACAGTGCTCAATTAACAAATATGATTTATTAAAAAAATTAGACACAACACATTTAGAGAAAGAAGCAAATGAAAATAAGACCAGATTTTCAGGGTTTTTCCCCCCTTGTCATTTTTCCTTTCTTTCTCTTTTCTTTTATTTAACTATTTTTGCGTTTGTCTGTTTGCTGATATTTTCAGTTTTTTCCTGAGTCTGTTTCAGTAGTTTGGGTGTCTTTCAAAGAATTTCTCCATTTCATCTAGGTTATCTAATTGTTGATGTACAATTGTTCTTATATTCCTTCATAATTGGTTTTACCTCTCTAAGGTCAGTCATAACATTCCCTTTTTCATTTCTGATTTTATTAATTTGATGCTTCCTTATTTCTTGATTATTTTGTTAAAGGTTTGTTAATTGTACTGATCTTTTCAAAGAACCCACTGTGATTTCATTATTTTCTCTATTGTTTACTATTCTTTATTTCATTTATTTTTACTCTAGTTTTTATTTTTTGTTCTTTTTGTTCTAGATTGTTTTATTTTTCTAGACTTATAGTGGAAGGTTAAGTTAAGTTGACATCTCTATCTCTTTCTTTTTTTTTTAAGATTTTATTTATTTATTTGTCATAGAGAGAGAAGTGAGAGCAAGCACAAGCAGATACAGTGGCGGGCAGAGGCAGAGGGAGAAGCAGGCTCCCCACCAAGCAAGGAGCCCGATGTGGGACTCGATCCCAGGACGCTGGGATCATGACCTGAGCCGGAGGCAGCCGCTTAACCAACGGAGCCACCCAGGCGTCCCTCTCTTTTTATTTTTTTAGAGAGTGAGAGTGAGGAGGGAGGGAGGGATAAAGGGAGAGGCAGAAGGAGAGAATCCCAAGCAGTCTCCATGCCCAGTGTAGAGCCCGAGGCAGGGTTTAACCTCACAGCCCTGAGGTCACTACCTGAGCTGAAATCAAGAGTCAGAGGTCCAACCAACTGAGCCACCCAGATGCCTCTTTCTTCCTTTTTGATTTAAGCATCATAGCAACAAATTTCCCTGTAAGCACTACTTTATTTCATGAAGTTTCAGTATATTGTATTTCATTTCATTAAGTTTCATTAAGTTTCAGTATATTATGTTTACAATGTCACTTATCTCAAGGAATTTTCTAATTTCTCTTATGATTTATTTGATCCACTGCTCATAGATGAATTTTCATTTATTTGTGAATTTACTAAATTTCTTCTGTTATTGGCTTCTAATTTTATTCCATGTGATCAGAGAATATACTCTGTATCACTTACATACACAGGGATAGGGTCTATCCTGAAAAATGTTTCATGTGCACTTGAGAAAAAGATCTATTCTTCTGTTGTTATAGAGTGTTCTATAAGTATCCATTAGGTCTAACTGGTATATAGTATTGTTCAATACTTCTGTTTCTTTACTGATATTTTAACTTCTTTATCAAATACTGAAAGTGAGTTTTGAAGTCTTCAGCTATTATTGTTGAACAGTCTATTTCCACTTTCAATTCTGTCAGTTTTGTTTCATATAATTTGGGAACTGATATTCACATATATGTTTATAGTTATATCTTCTTGAGGGCTTGACCCTTTCATTATTACAAAATGTCCTTCCCAGTAACAATTTTTGTCTTAAAGTCTACTTTGCTGTTAATAGAGCTACTCTCATTCTCTTTTGGTTACTGATTGTAAGGTATGCCTTTTTCTATACTTTTAATATATTTGTGTCTTAGTCTAAATGTGTATCTTGTACACAGAATAGAGTTAGATCATGTGGAGTATTTACACATTGTAATTTCTAATACATTAAGATTTATATCTGTGATTTTGCTACTTATTTCTATATGTCTTATATTATCTTGTTTATTCCTCTATTTTTCCAGTACTACCTTCTTTGTGTTAAATAAGCATTTTCTTGTGTATAATAACCTTGTTGTTTCTTTAACTGTATATTTTTGGTTATTTTCTTAGTGGTTGGGCTGAGTATTATGATTAATATTTTAACTTTAAAAATCTAGTTCAGGGGCACCTGAGTGGCTCAGTCGATTAAGCAGCTGCCTTTGGCTCAGGTCATGATCCCAGGGTCCTGGGATTGAGCCCCACATCGGGCTCCCTGCTTAGTGGAGAGCCTGCTTCTTCCTCTCTCACTGTCTGACGCTCTGCCTACTTAAGCTCTCTATCTCTCTATCAAATAAATAAATAAAATATTCTTTAAAAATCTAGTTCAGATTAATACTAACGTAAATACAATAGTATATAAAAACTTTGCTCCCATGCAGTCCATTCCCATCCCTTCCTTTGTGCTTTTATTGTCATACAAATTGCATGTTTCTATGCTGTATATGGTTATCAGCAGATTTATAATTATTGCCTTATGCAATAATTTTAAAGTATTTAATTTTAAATTAAATAAATAATTTTAAATTCGTTATAAAAGAGAACAAACTGATAGTTGCCAGAGGAGAAGGGGGTGAGAAATGGAAAAATGGGTGAAAGTCCTGAGAGATATAGGCAACCAGTTATAGAATGAATGTCTTGGGAATAAAAGGCACAGCATAGGGATTATAGTCAATGATATTGCAATAACATTGTATGATAGTAGCTACACTTGTAAATGAGCATAGGATAATATACTGAGTGGTTGAATCACATGTTGTACCTTTGAAACTAATGTAACATTGTGTGTCAACAGTACTAAAACATAATTTAATAAATAAATTATAAAAGAAAACTTAAAAAGTAAAAATACATTTGAACTTTTTTTTTTTTTAAACTTATTTAGGTAGCTACTATTACCAGTACTCTTTATTTCATCTTTTGGACTTGAGTTACTATCTAATGTTTTTTCATTTGGTATTGAAGGAAACTTTCTATGATTTCTTACAGGGGAAGTCTGATAGTAATGAATGCTCTCAGTTTTGCTTATCTATAAATGTCTTAATTTCCCCTTCATTTTTGAAGGATAGTTTTGCTAGAGATAGTTTTGAAAGATAGTTTTGGTTAACCATCTTTCTTTTCCAGCACTTTGAATGTATCCTCATACTGCCATCTTGTTTTCATTTCTTCTGATGGGGAACTGGCTGTTAATCTTATTAGGAATCTTGTACCTACTGAGATGTTTCTCTCTGTGCTCAATATTTCCTCTTTGTCTTTGGTCATTGACAGTTTGATAATTTGTCTATGGTATAGATCTCTTTGAGTTTTCCTACTTGGAGTTCATTGAGGTTCTTAGACATGTCAATAAACTTTGTCATCAAATTTGAGAAGCGTTTAGCCATAATTTGTGCAAATATTCTTACTTTACCCTTCTTTCTTCATAGCTCTGGAAATATCATTATGCGTATATTGATATGTTTGGTAGTATTCCACTGATATTGAGAATTTGTTTATTTTACTTTATTCTTTTGTCTTTCTGTTTCTAAAACTGGACAATTAGAATTGATTTACCTTCAAGTTTACTATTTCTTCTGCCCATTCAAATCTGCTGTCAAGCCTCTCTAGTGAATTTTTTATTTCAGTTATTGTACTTTTCAACTATAGTCTATTTGTTTAATTAATTTCTGTCTTTTATTTGTAATTTCAATTTAGTAAGACAGCATTCTCAAACTTTCCTTTAATTCTTTAGACATTCTTTCTTTTAGTTATTTGAGCATTTTTTAAAAGAGCTGATTTAAAGTATTTGTGTCAACAAATAAAGTGTCAGGATCTGGGCTTCCACAGGGACAGTCCTATGTATGGTCTATACTCTCATATTTCTTTGTATATCTCATAACTTTATTGAAATTCAGACACTTTAAATAATATAATGCAACAACTTAGAAATCAAATTATCCCCTGTGCCCAGGGTTTGTTGATGTTGCTGTTTGTTGCTGCTGCTGTTGTTGACCTTTCTGCACTAAATAAAGTCTGAGTTATTTGTCTTGTCACTCAATTTTCTGCTCAGTTCTTGGTGGTTAACTAGTGATTGGACAGAGAATTCCTTAAATTCATGGAAACAGTAACTCTTGCATCTCTGCTGAGGGGCTATGCGTGTTTTTGAGGTTGTCCTCAACACTCAGCTAGGTAGTTTACAACCAACCCTATCTTAGCCTTTGCTTTCATCATACACAGAGTCAGGGTGAATCGGAAATGAAGGCTGCTGTGGTCTGAATATTGGTATAACCCCTCTAAAATTCAGATTTTGAAATCCCAGCCTCCAAAGCGATATTATTAGGACTTGGACCTTTGGGAGATGATTGGATCACACCTGCAGAGCCCTCATGAATGAAATTAGCATTTCTGTAACACTTCTTTTTCTGAGAGAGATCCTTTGACCCTTCCATTATGTGAGGACACACTGAGATGGTGCCATCTATGAGAAAGTGGGCCTTCATCAGACACTGAATCTGTAGGTGCCGTGATCTTGAACTTCCCAGCTTCTAGAAGAGAAATAAATGTTTGTTGTTTATAAGCCATTCACTTTATGGTATTTATATTATAGCAGTCCAAACAAATGAAGACAAGTGTTTGGGTCCTTCTCAGGTTTTCTGTTAGCATAAATACATCCCATGGTATATGAATAGCTCTAAGCATGCAGATGACCTCCCAGATCCTCAGGAGTATGTCAGGTCTTTTCAAAGCCTGCTACGGACATCTCATTTTCCAGACTTTTTTAAAGTTATTTAGTTAGCCTATTGTTTGCTCCAACTGTTAACCATAATCTTGGGCAGTCAAAACATTTAACAATGCCTCTAATTGTTTTTGACAGATGCCCCAGGGAAAAGGTTATTCTCACTAGGTAAGCTCCTAGTCAGATTGAGTAAAAACAGCCTTGTCAGCAAGAAACATCTGACAGGTAAAATAATGATAATTTTCTGGAAATGGGTCTTTGGAGGAACTCCAACCCTACTGAGCACTTTCAAATGCTGCCAGGCTTCTGGTTTTCACCCTGATTATGGGCTGTTGTTTTTAAGGTTACTATAGATCTTGGCAGAAGGGTATTGGAATGTGGAAAGTTAAAATGCCATAATAATTACTCTTTTTATTGCAATTCAGCTATTTTTACAGAGTCTGTCAAGCCTTTGGTTAATTTTTAGAGTTCTGTAAAAAAAATTGTAACAATTACTGCCATTGTTCTCATTTTATGGAGGGGAGAATATTCAGAGGTCTTTTATCCACCATTTTTGCTGACATCATTTTATTTGGCTTAGATTTGTTTTGTTTTGTAATGTTTCATGCACAACATAAAATTATGCAAACTTCAGTGTGCCTGGGTGGCTTTCACTTGAGCATCTGACTCTTGATTTTGACTCAGGTCATGCTCTGAGGGTCATGGTATTGGGCCCTGTGCCAGCCTCTGCTCTCAGCACAAAGTCTGCTTGGGATGCTCTCTCTTTCCCCTTCCTTCAGCCCCTCCCCCTGTTTGTGCTCTCTCTCCCCCCAAAAAATAAATAAATAAAATATTTTAAGAAAGTTAAACTTCACTTTACTCTGTTGCTACTCTACAATGAAACACAAAAAACAATAATAATTATCACAATAACTAATATTTATCAAGGTCTTAGCATGTACCATGTGTAGTTGTAAATATTTTATATGTAGTAAGTCTTTCAGAACAGCAATTCAACAGGTTAAAGTATTCTTTAATTTTTTTTTTTTTTTTTTTTACTAATGTAGAAACCAAAACACAGGCAACTTGTCCATCACCACACAGTAAGTAGTAGTCAGGAATTCAGGAATTTAACACAAAGAAAACCTTTACTCTAAAGTACATGTTCTTATGCATGCCACATTGCAAAGTAAAAATTAAAGCTTATAAAAATGCCTAAATAAAGTTATCAGGCTTCTCTATACACAATAGTCTTTTTTCTGGTCTTTTCTTAGAAGACTAATACAAAGGGAGAGGAAACTTCTTTTATTTAGGAGTATTTGTGTCTTTCTTAGACATGTCAATAAACTTTGTCATCAAATTTGTGAAGCATTTAGCCATAATTTTTTTTTGTGCAAATATTCTTATTTTACCTTTCTTTCTTCATAGCTCTGGAAATATCATTATGCGTAACCACTCTCAGATATATCTGTAAAAGGAAATTTTTAGACTATCTTTAAGAAAACAGTGCATCAGTAGGACAAAAAGAGCAATGAGTTTAGACATACCTGCTTATCATGACAATGTTTAGTACCATTTTTTGTTTACTAATGCATTAGTATTTGAAAGTAGCTACAGAATAAGGAGAATATAACCCCTTGCTTTTCATGATACTGATTATTTACTCTCAGATTTTCAATTTGATCCTTTTAATAGTTCTATGACATATAATCTACTCTTTCAGATGATGAAATAGAAACTCTAATAGTTTAGGTAAATTCTTGAAAACAAAACACTCTCTTTTTACTATGTGTCAGGAAATGTTCCACACACCTTAAATTTACTGACTTTTCCCACCCACAACAATCCTGTGAGGCAAGTAGTATTGGATTATTCCTATTTTACAGAAGAAAAACCTGAAGCAGAAAGAGGTTAAGTAATCTACCCAAGATCAAATGGTAGAGCTGAGATTTGAACACTAGGGCTTCTAGTCACAGAGATTTAAATATCACTACAATAAAATATATAAGATTTCAAGACCACTTCTGTAACATCACAAAATGCCACATATAAAAAATGTCAGAATATTAAACTAAAAAAAAAATCCAATCAAAAAATTAGTTTTATGTCAGTATATGCTTTAATCCTATCTTGATTGGGTGATGCACTTCACATTGAAATTAAGATAATGCTATAGGAACCCAGCAGGTGCCACTGAGCTGCCCCATTCACTAGCATAGGAACAGAAACACTGACTGAGGGCAGCAAACCTTGCTTGGTGCCAGGTTTTGGCTATACTTTACCATGGAATCCAAACCGCTGCATGGTGGTGCAACCAGTTTCCAGGACAAACTGACAAATGGCAAAAGTACAGCAAGGCCCTCCCCCAGAGGATCAGCATGGGTCTTCACTGTGGGGATCTCTAAAATTAGTTTTAAAACCCAGCCACACAGGAATACTGTGCCATCTGGCAGATGAACAGCTCAGATGCAGGTAGGGTGAAGGCAGAGATCTAGCAGAAGCCAGGAACACAACAAGGGTTGTTCTTCTGTGAGGGCTTCCTGAAGAGTGGCAGTACAAGCTCTCCATCCAGAGACAAGAGAGCTGGCTGATGCCATTCCCTCAACCACCATCATCACTGACCAATCTCAGTGAGCAAAACAGCACCACCCGGTGGAGGCTATAGCCACTACACCAAGTCCCAGTCGGCTGCACCTGCAGGTTCATCTCCATTAGGGCAAGTCAGCCTGAGAATCTGCGCAGCAGGCCTCACCCCCAGAAGACCAGCACAAGCCCTCCCATGTACCAAGTCTACTGATCATAAAGTGCTACAATCAAAGCTCCACCTCTAGGGGAAATAGGATTTTGCTTCTTTTCTTTTTATATTTTTTTGGACCTCTTCCTAGTATAGCTATTATTCAGGAGCAGAAATGCAACAGGCTTTCCTAACAAAAAACAGTGACTCAGATAAAATGACAAGACAGAGGAATTCACCCCAAAAAGAGAACAGGAAGAAATCACAGCCAGATATTTAATCAATACAGATACAAGAAAGGTGTCTGAACCAGGATTTAAAACAATAATCATAAGGATACTAGCTGAGCTTAAGAAAAGCATAGGAGACGCTAGAGAACCCCTTACTACAGAGATAAAAGTACTAAAAACTAGTCAGGCTGAAAATAATGCTATAATTGAATGGTAAAACCAAATTGGATGTAATAACAACAAGACTAGATGAACCAGAGGAATGAATCAGTGGTATAGAAGATAAAATTACGGAAAATAATGAAACTAAAAAAAAAAAAAAAAAAAAAAAAAGAGGGAAAAAAAAGTATTGGGTCACAAATGTAGACTTAGGGGATTCAGTGACTCCTTTTAAAATGTAGTAACATTTGTATCAGAAATCCCAGAAGAAGATGAGAAATAAAAAGGACAGAAGGTATATTTGAGGAAATTATAGCAGAAAACTACCCTAATCTGGGAATGGAAACAGACATTGAAACCCAAGAAGTCCAGAGAACTCTCATTAAATTCAACAAAAGCTGGAGATCACCAAGATATGTCATAGACAAATTCACAAAATACAGACAAGGAAAGAATTCTGAAAGCAGCAGGGAAAGGAGTCCTTAACCTACAAGGAAGACATATCATGATCACAGCAGATCTGTCTATAAAAATTTGACAGGCCAGAAGACAGTGGCAGGAAATATTCAATGTACTGAGTGGGAAAAATATGCAGCCAAGAATACTTTATCCAGCAAGGCTCTCATTCAGAACAGAGGGAAAGATAGTTTTTTTCCAGACAAACAAAAGCAAGCCCTGTAAGAAATATTAAAGGACTCTTTGAGTGGGGAAGAAAGATCAAAAGCAACAAAGACTAGGAAGGAACAGGAAACACCACCAGAAATACCAACTTTACAGGTAACACAATGGTCCTTAATTCATATCTATCAATAATCACTCTGAATGTAAATGGACTAAGTGTTCCAATCAAAAGACATAGAGTATCAGAATGGATTAAAAATAAGACCCATCGATGTACTGCCTACAAGAGAATTATTTTAGACCTAAAGACATCTCCAGATTGAAAGTGAGGGATATAGATTTATCCTTGGACACCATAGGTGACACAGGCACCAAGATGTCCAACTAAGTGGTCTGCTGGGAAGCTAGGAGCTTCCTAGGAGCTCACATGCTAGGAGCTTCACAACTTTGGGATCGCAGCTGGAAGGTTGGCTCTCACAAGTATAGACTAAAAAGACCTGCTAAAGCCATTATTAACACCCCACTCAGGATATCCATACTGTGGGTCTTGTGCTGCTCATGCTTACAAACAAGTGGTTCCATCTGTTACCCAGAGAATTTTCATCCTTGGGCCTTCAGACACCTCTGTATGTCCTTTGTATTGACCAAAAAATTTATGAAGAATTATGGAAGACAGGAGTGTTTGAACACGTGTCTCTGCAGAGAAATGAAGATGAGCACAGTATTGAAATGCTTTTGCTTTATACAGCTAAAGCCATGGAAAGCCATAAGGATGAGTTTACATTATTCTTGTACTGGATGGAGCTCTGACTGAGTCAAAAGAATAGGAATTCAAAAAAACTCTTCAGTAAATATCTAGGGGATCCTAGTAATCTCTTTGTGGTTTCTTCTGATTTTGGCCATTGGGGTCTAAGTATCTATTACAGTTACTATGATGAACCCAGGGGAGATTTATAGATCCATTGAAAATCTAGAGAAAATGGATGTGAGTATGACAGAACAACCAGATCCTGTATCTTTTAGCAATTACTTGAAGAAATACCATAATCCTGTATGTGGAAGATGTCTTATTGTGGTGTTATTAAATGCTATCACAGAGCTCCAGAAGAACAGAATCAATATGAGCCTTTCTTTTTTGAATTATGGCCAGTTAGGCCAGTGTAGGAACTGGCAAGACAGTACAGTGAATTATTCAGGGGGAGCACTCATGGTCCAGTGAAGCTCTGAATCCTCATGGATGGAAAAAGGACAGTCTCTTCAACAAATGATGTTGGGAAAACTCAGGGTGCCTGGGTGGCTCACTTGGTTAAGCGACTGCCTTCAGCTCAGGTCATGATCCCAGGGTCCTGGGATAGAGCCCTGCATCAGGCTCGCTGCTCAGTGGAAAGCCTGATTCTCCCTCTTCTTCTGCCTGCCACTCTGCCGACTTGTGCTCTCTCTCTCTCTGTCAAATAAATAACTAAAATCTTAAAAAGACAAAAAAAAATGATGTTGGGAAAACAAGACAGCAACATGCAGAAAAATGAAACTGGACCACTTTCTTACACCATACACAAAAATAATTCAAAATTGATGAAAGACCTAAATACAACATAGGAAGCCATCAAAATCCTAGAGGAGAACACAGGTGGCAACCACTTTGACATCAGCTATAGCAATATTTGTTTTGTATTTTATATATATTTTAGATATGTTTCCTGAGGTAGGGGAAACAAAATAAAAAATGAACTATTAGGACTTGAACAAGATAGAAAGCTTCTGCACAGCAAAGCAAACAGTTGACAAAACCAAAAGTCAACTAGCAGAATGGGAGAAGGTATTTGCAAATGACATATCTGATAAAGGGGTAGTATCCAAAATCTATAAAAAGCTTATCAAACACAATACCCAAAAAACAAATAATCCAGATAAGAAATAGGCAGAGACATGAATAAACATTTTTCCAAAAACATCCAGATGACTAACAGACACATGAAAAGTTGCTCAACATTAATCATTATCAGGAAATACAAATGAAAATCACAATGAGATACCACCTCACACCTGTAAAAATGGCTAAAATTAACAACTCAGGAAATGACAGATGGTGGCGAGAATGCAGAGAAAGGGGGACCCTTTTGCCTTATTGGTGTGAATGCAAACTGGTGCAGTCACTTTGGAAAACAGTAGGAGTCTCCCAAAAAGTTAAAATAGAATAGTCTCCCAAAAGTTAAAAAATAGAACTACTCTCTAATCCAGCAATTGCACTACTAGGTAACAAAGGATACAAAAATATAGACTTGAAAGGGTTTGTGCACCCCAGTGTAAGTCATTTCACTCCCATTAACTGTTTTGGTTTTAAAAATAGACTGGTTAGTTTCTCACTTCCTGGACTGATACATTATATACCTGAAAGATTCTAGTTCCTTTCTGTGGCTATTATTATTATTATTATTATTATTATTACATGTTCATTTAAATTATAAAACATTTCAAACTCACCTGAAGTTTTGATATCCTTTTGGTCTGTTGGAAAGGCTACCTTTAGAAACCTTCATCATGAATCCTACCAAACTCTGGTCTCAAATCCATCTACTCAAACCTTACATTCTAGGTTCACTAGGCATTAAGCAGTATTATTTCTATATCACTTTATCACTGATTTTTATCATTCCATGCGAGTTTCTTCAGATTTCTCTTTTGATTCCCTGATTCCTTTGCACATGACTTCTTTGAATGCAATGTCCTTCTAACCACTGTATACCCAGAAAATCAGTCAGTCCTTAAATTTCAACAAAGAAGGTGCTTCCTCTGTAGATACATTCCTGAACTTCCAGCCTATGTGCACCACTGGATTTGCCCTGCAATTTTCACATCATTTATCTACCTGTATCTCCCAAACCAGACAAGAATTCGTCTGAGGGAAAGGACTGAGATCCACTCAGCATATATTCAACAGGATCTGATGAATACAAAGAGTCCAATATATGTTTTAGAATTAGTAAATGAAAAAGATCAATTTAAAAACTTGTTAATTCAGAATCATGGAATTTTTGCCAAGTCTGATTTTTTTAAAAGTCTGAATTCTAGGATACTTTATAAAACACTCACTATATTAAGTAAACAGTTCTATTAGCTTCAAATATAGTAAATATTTTAAGATAAAACTAAAGGCTAGTTAACTAGCAATATGTGTGCAACTTAATTTCTAACAAGTCACAATTCATATACATTACAATACCAGGTTATTAATGCAACAGTTTTTTTCTATGAAAAAAAAAAAAAAAGGTTGCTGATGTGTAGTTCCCTAATGGGAGATACACAGATATAGAATTCTTGATTACCTGAGACTAGGGCTTTAAAAGCTATTCATGTTACTTGAATTCCACATCCTTAATGGTTGATAAACAAGCAACTATTTAAACTTTTTTTCAAGAGGTATTACAGATTTTTCAAAAAAGAACTATTATCCACAAAAGAAAATGTCCATGTAAAAGGAATTTTATTACATTCATCTTCCATGATTCCATATGGTCTAGTTCTGTGTTCTCTATGTTCTGTATGATGAAGGCATTTATAAATTGAGGGAAAAGCAAAAAGTTAGATGTAAGCACATTTGACCCCATAAAGGATTTAAATTTTTTCAGTGTCAGCTGTAAATCTGTTTGAGGTGCCCAACTCTTTAGCAAATCTGTTTTAGTAAGGGGTTAGAGAAAAAGAAAGAAGATGAAGGCAAAACACGAAATAATCTATTGTCATCATTAATTTAAGGTTGGCCAAGTCACTGACAAAGTTGCCTAAGTATTTGGGGAGTCTTAATGTGACAAATAAAATGATGAAGCTCTGAAAGATAGTGTCATCCCCTATGAATTTAATTTGTTTTTGTGCGGGACACCTGCATATTGCTCTTCAGGGTACTGGAAAAGAATAAACATACTTAAAGCTGCATGGAAGGAATCATTCACTCAACCTAGGTAAATAGTTGACCTCACAGAATAGGTTTTTCATCTTTTCACTAACCAATTTATTACTAGGTCTTCTGTTTTGCATGGTGTTTAGTAATTGGTTACCAGCACATGAAAAAAAGTGGGTTAAAGCAGAGGCTTTAACCCACTGACCCACCCAGGCACCCCAAATGGCACTTTTCTTGATGAAACAGAAGTGAGGCTGCTGCTAAGGCTGCTCTGTTTATGGATGGTCTCTCATTGAGTCACATAAAAATCTCCACATACACAGCTGATTAATCAGCCTCCAGGTAAGGATTTGCTTAACTGTTAAGGAAATGTTAGCTACTGTCTTTGCCTTCTAGTTGAGGTAGAGGAAGAATAAAAAAAAAATAAAGTCATAAAAGTGCTCTAATAACTTAGAAAAAATCTATGGCTTTACATGAAGAAATCATAAAATATATTCATAGGAACTGTTAAGGAAGATGTAAATATCAGAGGTATGAAAAACTCTTCGTGCCCCAGCCCCAAGTCCTAATGAAATCTACAGGGATGCAGGCATATGTATATAAGCATTTAGAGATTAAGCTATTACTATAGTCATATAAGTGAATTGATAGATTTGTATAAATGAATAATGAGATTTTTAAAGTGGAAAGATTACATGAAAAAGGGTGAGATTTGAGCAGAGATTAATAATGTGCAATGAGTTACAAATATAGTGTGTATTATTGTCATATTCCTTGTGTGTGAAGATAAGATCTATATCTTCATAACAGCAAACAAAGAGGATTTGGGTTTATATTCAGGAATTCTATAAGATAAAGAAAAACTGACAATAATTGTTTCTAAATTAACATGTAACTCAGTCTTATTTCCAAAGAGCTTTTAGAGCTTGAGGAACTATTGATCTAGAATACATTTGAATTGCTCACTTATTTCAACTATGTTTCTGGATTTTTGAAAATATGATATAACGTTCACATTATTATTGTTTTTTTTGGAGTGAGGGAGAAAGTAGTTATTATTATTAATATTAGTAATAACAAAAGTTGTGATTGCAGAAGACAAGATCAGAAAGGTTAGCAAAAGTAAGAATCACAAAAGGGTAAGAATCACATTTTATTTATTCATTTGGCTTATTAAAAAATACCTATTGTAATAGCTTATAGGCAGATATATAATATAAACCTGTAATTACAGGTTAAAATATACATGTAATAAGGACCCAGTAAATATGAAAAAAAGAAAAAAATACAAAAATATACTAAATGTCCAAACCAGACTAAGTACTAGAAAAAACAGATTAGGTGGTAACTGATGTATAAATTCTATAACATATTACTTAAGTGTCCACCTTTCCTCAGGAAGAGAATTCTAAGCTTTTTATCCTGCTTATAGGTGATTTTGTATTTTTCTCTTTGAAATTTGCTCAGGGATATTTTGTTGGGTTATTTTGAGCATATATTATAAATAACTGGATAGAATCTCAAGGGCCTGGGATTGAGCCTGCATCAGGCTCTCTGCTCAGCGAGGAGCCAGCTTCCTCCTCTCTCTCTGCCTGCCCCTCTGCCTTCTTGTGATCTCTGTCTGTCAAATAAATAAATAAAACCTTAAAAAGAGAGAGAGAGAAAAGAAAACTGCCATTTGAGCAGAAGGGAGTGGTAAACAATGGAAGGACTGAAATAGTTGGCAACAAACTTTGGTCACCCTTGGTGAAGGGGCCCTCAGTTAAATACTCAGCTGCCTTTAGCCAGACAACAGCTGAAGGGGAGAGGAGTTGTGACAACTGAACCCTCAGATATCAGTCATTTTTTTTTTAAGATTTTATTTATTTATTTGACAGAGAGATATCACAAGTAGGCAGAGAGGCAGGCAGAGAGAAAGGGGGAAGCAGGCTCCCCGGCGAGTAGAGAGCCGGATGTGGGGCTCGATCCCAGGACCCTGAAACCGTGACCCGAGCCAAAGGTAGAGGCTTAACCCACTGAGCCATCCAGGTGCCCCAGGCATTATTATTTTTGCAGCTACCCTCAAAACCACAAATGTATAGAATAATTCATATTTATCAAATACATATTCCAAACCATATTTAAAAAATCAGGGTGTGCTTGGGTGTCTCAGTCAGTTAAGTGCCTTCCTTGGGCTCAGGTCCTGATTCCAGGATGCGGGGATCAAGCCACATTAGGCTCCCTGCTCAGTGGAGAGGCTGCTTCTCACTCTTCCCTACTGCTCTCTCTCTCTCAAATAGATGGATAAAATCTTAAAGAAAAGAAATAAAATAAAATAAAACAAAAAATCAGTTTTTATCTCCTCCCTCAATTCAAATGCTTTCGCAATGTAAACCTCTACGTGCATAAAAATAATCTTAGTAAAGTTCCACAGCACAGTAAACTGCATTTAGTAGTACGTTTTCTGTTAATTTCCATTTTAAAAAATGGATCATTTTTATCAACCCTATTATCGACAGTGTGTGTATAAGGGAATACAAAGTTGAATAGAACTGATTTATGGCTCAGACGTGAGGAGGTCTCGGCGGTCAGCCAAATGCACAACGGATGGCAGCTTTGAGGCCTCACATGGCAAAGGAGATTTGTTTCAGGTCAGTACTTAAAGTGGCCACACACAGATACACACTGGCAACCAAACACTTACCCTCTAGGCAAAATGAATCTGAGGCATTTCCTCAAATATGTAAAGTGCTTATGGTCATAATAGAAATTGGCTCAGGACTGAAAATAGAACTTAACTGATAGCTTCTAAGTTTGTCAACATTCAGACTTACTTGCCCGTCTCACAGGGGGAATTCTGATAGCCAGGCAGACCCTACGCACTTAGCCAGAGTTTCATACATTTCTCTGCAGAGAAATTCTATAGGAATAGAGAAAACATCTCCACATCTCTGGTTGTATCTACCTAAATGGAAATCTTGTTTGTCACAAGGCTTCACTCAGGTGCCTGATTCCCTTCCTAATGTCTCACATTTAAACATAAGGAAGACTAAAAATAACCACTCTTTGACGAGAGCTTTTAACTCAAAAAGAGCCTAAAATAATAAAAGAACAAATGAACTAATGGAGGGAAGGTGGGTGAGAAAGAAAATCCATCCACAAAACAAGAACAAGTTGCTGTGTGTATTAGTTTTCTGTTGCTGTGGGGTAAATTACCACGAACCTGTGGCTTAAAACAACACAAATTTATTACCTTACAGTAGCTCTGCTCAAGGTCTTGCAAGGCTGTGGTCAGGAGTTGGACAGGTCTGGGGTCTTATTTGAAGTTCAGACTCCTCTTCCAAGCCAACTGGCTGGTGAAAGAATTCACTTCCTTGTGATTATAGGACTGAGTGAGATCCCTTATTTTTTTGCTAGCCATAGATCAGCAAAAGAGAGAAGCTAGCTCTTTCTCATTTCCTAAAGAGCACCTAACAGTTCCTTTTCAGATGGTCCCCCTAACCCTTTTATTTTTTAAGATTTTGTTTATTTATTTGACAGAGAGAGATCACAAGTAGGCAGAGCAGCTGGTGGGGGTGGGGCGGTTGCGGGCGGGGGGGGGGGGGGGGGGGGAGGGGGGTGTGCAGGCTCCCTGCTGAGCAGAGAGCCCTACTCAGGACACTATCCCAGAACCTGGAGATCTTGACCTGAGCCGAAGGCAGAGGCTTAACCCACTGAGCCACCCAGGCACCCCTCCATAACCCATTTTTAACCTGAATGCTACTAAACCAGCAGGAATACAGATCTCTGACTTCTATCACTGACCAATGGGCTCCCTTTTACGGACTCAAACTGATTACCTCAAGCCTACCTACTACAATCTTCCTTTTAATTATGTCAAAGTGTACTGATCAATAACTTAATTACTTGTGCAAAATGCTTTCTTTCATGTAAAGTAATATGGTCAAGAAAACAATATACCATCATACTCTTAGTTTCCTCTGAAATGCCCAAATTCCCACACCCAAGAGGAGTTAATCATTTAAGGTGTGTACATGAGAAGCCCAGAATTTTGGAGACCATCTTAGAAATCTGCCCACCACACTTTGGAAATGAAAAATATCAGAAAACAAGAAATAGCTCTTTATTTCATAAAATATAATTGCTGAAAAAATTAAAGTAGAAAATTTGAAAGACAATATCAAGGAAATAGAATGTGCAGAGAGAGAAGAGGAGAGAGAGAGAGAAAGAGAAAGAACAAAGAAAACTATGGGCAAAAATTAAGAAATTTAAAGATACTATATAGAAAATTTAATATTCAACCAATTATTGTTTTATAAAGAATAAAGAAAATTCCAAAGAAAAAAGTATTAAAGAAAAAATCAAGATAATTTCCCTGAAATAAAGAACATACATTTATAATTGAAAAAAATCTTCCCCTAACCAGCAAAAAAGAATAAAAACAGATCCAACACCAGAGTATACATTATAAAATTTTAGTATAAGAAATAGAAAATCTAAAGTCTCCAGCAATTTAAAGGAAATAAGTCATAAACAAAGGAGCAAAACTGATATTTCTCACAAGCAGTACTAAATATTAAATGACAGTGGAACAAGTACTCTAAAACCCTGAGGAAAAAATGCTTTCAAACTAAAACTCCACCAAGCCAAACCCTCATCACATGGGAGGATACAAGAACATCAGGCATTTTTGTATGTGCCAAATTTCCACACATTTACTTCCCATGAAACTTTCTTGAGAAGTCCTGAAAAACATTTTTCAGCAAATTCATGAGTAAATCAATAAAGAGAAAGATAGGATTCAGAAAATATAGGATGAAATCAGGAAGACAATGAGGAGAGACCTCAATGTGAGGTAACTGCTGGAACTCCTGGAAACAACCTAGATTATGGGGAATGAGTGGAGAGCTACAAAGGGAAAGGTATAAATTAAAAATATTGAGACAGCAAACTGGGCATGTGAGAAGTAGGACAATTATTGTACAATACAAAAACCTCATAAGTGAGGGTTTGCCACATTGTGCATTATTTTGACTCTATTGGAACTGTATTTGCATAAACATGGATGAGCAATGATCCTTGATTTAATTTCAGTTTGATAGGATAAAGTTGAGAGAAATGGAGGAGTGTTGGGAGCTTTAAAAAGCTAAATCTTCATTTTTATTATAGAAAGTCAAATGGTAGAATTTAAAAGTCATCAACCCAAAAATATTCTTAGAAACATATAATTCTTAGAAACTCCCTTAGGGTGCCTGGGTGGCTGAGTTGGTTAAGCATCTGCCTTAGGCTCAGGCTCAGGTCTTGATCCCAGGACAGCCACTGGTCTCCCTGCTCAACAGGGAGTCTGTTTTTCCCTCTGCCCCTCCCCCTTGCTCATGCTCTCAAGCACCCTGTCTCTCAAATAAGTAAATAAAATCTTAAAAAAAAAAAAAAAAGAAACATATATTTGGAAATCAAAAGAAACAGCTGAATTAGAACTTTGCTTCTAGGAAAGGGAGTAGGATGGGAACTGCTCATTATTAGCTTTCTGTTGCCATTTGATTTTTTTTCTAATAATGTTCTGTTGTACTTTTAACTTTTTAACCATATAAAAGCATCTTCTGCAGCTGTTCGTTGGGTCATAATTGAATTTCAGATATTCTTCTAGAAAAAAACACTATTGCAATATTTTGTTAAATAAACACAAAAAGCTAAGCTTTTATTTTTATTTTTTTTATTTTTTTTTAAAGATTTTATTTATTTATTTGAGAGAGAGACAGTGAGAGAGAACATGAGCGAGGAGAAGGTCAGAGAGAGAAGCAGACTCCCCGTGGAGCTGGGAGTCCGATGTGGGACTCGATCCCAGGACTCCGGGATCATGACCCGAGCCGAAGGCAGTCGTCCAACCAACTGAGCCACCCAGGTTTTAACATTTTATTTATTTGTCAGAGAGAGAGGAAGAGAGAACAAGCACAGGCAGACAGAATGGCAGGCAGAGGCAGAGAGAGAAGCAGGCTCCCTGCCGAGCAAGGAGCCCAATGTGGGACTCAATCCCAGGACGCTGGGACCATGACCTGAGCTGAAGGCAGCTGCTTAACCAACTGAGCCACCCAGGCGTCCCAAAGCTAAGCTTTTAAAATGTAGAATTTTACCCTCATATAGCATATACTTTCCCCCACAACTAACAAATTGAAACATCTTGATTTCTGGCTTTTTCCAATGATAATATTGTCTGCATGTGTTTTTATTAACTATATTAAATAAAGCCTACTTCTGTAGTACTTTGGTGGGATTAAAGCATTTTCACTTTTATTATGTTAATTATCCTTCCAATTACTCTGTGATAAAGGCAGAGTAAATACTCATTAAATATTAATAATTATTAACATTAAATATTCATTCTATTTTTTAGATTACAAACCTACATTTCATAGAGTTAAATATATACTCAGAATCTTGGTTTTTTTTTCTTAGAAACAATATTTTAACATTAGTATAGTATATTGCTCATCACACCACAGCTTTTTCTTGTTAGACTATAATACTTTTTTTTTTTTACTTTTTAATTTCCAGACCTGATGTCATTTTGATAATTATGCCATTTTGTTTATCTAACTGACATTTTTTATTTTAAATATACCACTATGTACATCCACCCAGTGTCATTGTGAAAGGCAATTGCCTTGATTTTTATATAATTGTAGGTAGGAAATATTAAAAAATATATATATATTTATATACTTATTGTACATTTACAATTTTGTTTCTACTTTGTCCAAAAAAAGTGCATGAGTCTATATTTGCTCTACAAAGTTCCTCAGTATATTAGAATATATACCATGCCTCTTAAAAGAAATGCATACACCAAAAGATCCACACTTGAAAAATCAAGAAAATAGGAGGCAAGCATTAGCTGATTGGAGATTCCTTCAGTCCTCCATGCTCCATTTCAGAAAACTCCCACACTTCTCATTCTGTTCTTAGGCTATTATAAGAGACTGGTACTGAGAACTATTGGTTCTGTCCTTGGAGAGCTATTAAATATGAGATTTCCCTTGGAGTCATTTGAAAAATGAACTCAGACAGGAGTTAAGAAAGGGGAGAGATGAAAGTAGACTCCAGCAGTGGAGAGAAACGGTGATGACTCCAGCAGAAAGGAAAAGTAGTTCACTTCTTCTCAAGCAAAATCAGTGAGGGTTTGTGATGGTCATAAACGCATCCTAGCATCACACAGGCAGCCGAACAGCAAGTATATAGTGGTTACAAGATGGATCCCAGAAGAACAATTCCATTTATCGCATGAGAACTTTAGGGAGCCAAAACATCACAAAAATCTGAACAGGAAGATCCCCCACATCTTTAGGCGTGTAACTACTTTTCAGATACAAAATACATATATATCCAAAATTTGGCACCACAGAGAAAGTGGGCTTGCCAATTTCATAAAGAACAGATGAATTGATGTTGTTTTACTTTACTTAAATGTATTTAATTTAACTCTGGCAATAGTTCCTGTCCAACGTCTCAGCTACTTCCAGTAGTGCTAAGAATAATGAACTATGCCAATACAGCCATATTCTATAAAGCTAGTTACTTAGAAAATTGTTGCAAACAACAATAACAAACTGCAATGCTACAAATGCTATTTAGAAAGTTTTGTTCATCTGCCTGTATAACAAACACTTATTGAGTCTTGCCAAATTGCCATCAGAAGTGCCAAATAAGGACTGGGTCTTGGTGTTTCACACAGTGCTGTGGCCAGGAGACCAAGAGCTGACACAGAGACACTTGAAATACCCTTAACAGAAGAGAAATGGAGGAGCCATAGAACATTAAGGATTAATTCAGGAATACCCAAGACCATGAAGGACTTGCCTGCTGTCTACACTGTTTTCCAGTCAGAGGTTGTTATTATGACAGACTATGAAACTTTTATCAAAATCCCAGGCTATTGGAAGCAAGGTCTGGTCCTTCGAACTCACATGTCATCCTGTTGCATGAGTGAGCCCTCTAAGATAGCAGAAGTCAGAGAAAAAATGTCAGGGGGAAGCTTATTGGCTGACAGATGAAAAATGATATGATAAATGTATACTGCTCCATGAAAGTTGTCAACCAAAGCACTGAGAAAGGCCTTGACACCAACAACGTTATCACTGAGTAAGAAGAGAGGCAGAGGCAGTCCTTCCATGATTACACTGGGCAGATCACCCTCAAGGCTGTCCTGCACACCACCTGCAAGCAATGTGGCTATAAAAACTACTTTGCAAAGGATCGTTTTATGCAACCATGAGGAACTAAATATTCTCTGATGCCTGATGAGGAAGGGGAGAAGGAAGAGGAAAAATCAGCAGAATCTGAGAAGCCTGACCCGATGAGGGGATTCTTCTAGAAAAAGAAAGAAGCTCCTCAGCTTCCTTCACACAGTAAGACCTGCCCTCAGTTTAGAAAGTAATGGAGACTGGCTGCTGCTGCTGCTAGAAAAGAAGAAGAAGTAAAGAAAAAAGAAGAGGAAGGAAAAGCAGCAGCAGAAACAATGACAGCACAAGGAGTGAGAGTGAAAGTGAATAGGGGTGGTTGAGAGAAGAAGGAACCAGGAGCCTTGTGCCTTGAAGCCCTAGCTCCTGGAAAGACTCAATGGTGAAAATATGGTCTCCCACCCCATTGACTTCTCTCCCATGGGAGATGGCTTCCCCCCCCCCACCCCGGGGGCCACAGGTTTGGCCAGAGGTAGGTTTGGGAGTTAGATGACAAAAGCATCTGTCTGAATGAGTTGTCATTAACTTATCACTCTTTGCAACTGACCCTTGCAGCTCATCCATTCATTGACTCAACTTCATTTAGCAGAAGATCCTATTACCCTCTCCAGTTGCCACTGACAGAGCCAGATTCCTGTACAGGAATCCAGGCTAGAGCCACAGGGACTGCTGTGCAGGCAAGCCTGGCTGTAGTTGGAGAACAGTGATGGGTCCCTCCCTATTGGTGAGTGATCTCTACAGTATCCAACACTGGGGCAGAGGGAGACCTATGATATGAGGGAGAACATGGTGAGAAATGGTGCTTACTTTTTCCATTCCCCCAACATGACTCTACTGTGCTAGAACAGACAGTCAGAAAAACCATTATTTGCAATGACTGAGCTTGTATGTGACATTCTACCAGACCATTGAACCAGATAGCTCAGCCAAGATGATTGCTTTACTTTGTACTTAGTACTGTGTAAGCCAATTGGTTCCACTTCAGGTCTCTGCTTAAATTCCTGGCATTGCAGGGGCCAAAAATGTCAAATAAAAGGCATAATGCCTGCCCTCAAGAAGTTGTTTAATGAAGAAAGGATCATAAATTTAAAACAATGCATTTTGAATCTATTTTTGTGTGTGGTGTAAGGAAATGGTCCAATTTCATTTTTCTGCATGTGGCTGTCCAATTTTCCCAACACCATTTATTGAAGAGGCTGTCTTTTTTCCATTGGACATTCTTTCCTGCTTTGTCGAAGATTAGTTGACCATAGAGTTGAGGGTCTATTTCTGGGCTCTCTATTCTGTTCCATTGGTCTATGTGTCTGTTTTTGTGCCAGTACCATGCTGTCTTGATGATGACAGCTTTGTAATAAAGCTTGAAGTCCGGAATTGTGATGCCACCAACTTTGGCTTTGTTTTTCAATATCCCTTTGGCTATTCGAGGTCTTTTCTGGTTCCATATAAATTTTAAAATTATTTGTTCCATTTCTTTGAAAAATATGGATGGTACTTTGCTAGGAATTGCATTAAATGTGTAGATTGCTTTAGGTAGCATAGACATTTTCACAATATTTATTCTTCCAATCCAGGAGCATGGAACATTTTTCCAATTCTTTGTGTCTTCCTCAATTTCTTTCATGAGTACTTTATTGGTGGTAATGCAAGCTGGTGCAACCACTCTGGAAAACAGCATGGAGATTCCTCAAAATGTTGAAAATAGAACTACCCTATGACCCAGCAATTGCACTACTGGGTATTTACCCGAAAGATACAAACGTAGTGATCCAAAGGGGCACGTGCACCCGAATGTTTATAGCAGCAATGTCCACAATAGCCAAACTATGGAAAGAACCTAGATGTCCATCAACAGATGAATGGATCAAGAAGATGTGGTATATATACACAATGGAATACTATGCAGCCATCAAAAGAAACGAAATCTTGCCATTTGCGACAACATGGATGGAACTAGAGCGTATCATGCTTAGCGAAATAAGTCAAGCGGAGAAAGACAACTATCATATGATCTCCCTGATATGAGGGAGTGGTGATGCAACATGGGGGCTTAAGTGGGTAGGAGAAGAATCCATGAAACAAGATGGGATAGGGAGGGAGACAAACCATAAGTAACTCTTAATCTCACGAAACAAACTGTGGGTTGCTGGGGGGAGGGGGGTTGGGAGAAGGGGGGAAGGTTATGGACATTGGGGAGGGTATGTGCTTTTGGGTAAATTGGAAGGGGAGATGAACCATGAGAGACTATGGACTCTGAAAAACAGTCTGAGGGGTTTGAAGTGGCGGGGGGGGTGGGAGGTTGGGGTACCAGGTGGTGGGTATTATAGAGGGCACAGCTTGCATGGAGCACTGGGTGTGGTGAAAAAATAATGAATACTGTTTTTCTGAAAATAAATATAATTGGAAAAAAAAAATTTAAAACAATGCAGTGAGATAAAGCCTGAAAGAAGGTGGCATTTGGTGTGAGGGCAGCTGAACAGGGTCTTCATACCAAATACCAAATACTGTTTTAGGGTAGGACTATGCAAGTTATCCAGCCTTGAGCAGGATTTTAAAGGTGAAGTAAAAGATAGGTTGATTCCAAATTAGGTGGAAAAAAGCAGGATGAATAGGGCGCCTGGGTGGCTCAGTGGGTTAAGCCTCTGCCTTCAGCTCAGGTCATGATCTCAGGGTCCTGGGATCGAGTCCCGCATCGGGCTCTCTGCTCAGCGGGGAGCCTGTTTCCTCCTCTCTCTCTCTCTGCCTGCCTCTCTGCTTACTTGTGATCTCTCTCTCTGTCAAATAAATAAATAAAAAATCTTTAAAAAAAAAAAAGCAGAATGAATAATTTGCCAAGATTATGTTTAGTGTACGTAACAAAAAATCAATGAACATAGCTTAAACCTATAGGATTTTTTCCCCATAATATACCCTCCTTCAGTGGGAACTTTTGGGATGGTGCCATCTCTCAAGGAGTTGATGAAGAATTCAAGTTCTCTTTGGCTTCTTTCTTTACCAATATTAGTGGGTTTGTCTTTGTTCTCTTGGGCACAAGATAGCTGTTGAACCTCCAGGCATCATGTATACATATTGGCCAGAAAAAGAGGGAAGAAAGGTGAAGGTGTCCCTTTTATTAGAAGAACAATAGCTTTTCTAGAAGTCTTAACCAATAGGATTCAGCTGTTTTATTATGGGCCGAAACTTGATCACATGAGCATTCCTAAAGGCACAGGAGTCTAGAGAGAGAAGCATTTTTAACTTGGCACATTGCCTCCCCCAAACAAAAATGAGGTTATGCTAGTAAGAAGGAAAAAACAGATGTTGGATAGGAAACTACTACCAGCATTTCTACTTTTGAGATGATAAAATAGCTGTATTTTTCCCTATTCTACCTACTAAGTAAAACTAAAAACTTTGAACATTATATAAAATATGTGGGTTTTTTTACTACAATGAAATCAAACTAGAAATCAGTAAAAGAAAGACAGAAAGAAAATATTAAGACCCTTGAAAAATCTGGAAAACTAAATTAATATTATTCAATTTCCATTTTGCTTTTAATTTATTTATCAAGGGGAATAGTCTCCACGCTAGAAAATTAGAAAAAAAAAAAAAAAAAACACAACATTAATGAACAAAATCCCAAGATACATGAGAAGATAATAAGAATATTTCTAGTAGGCCTTTAACTGTCTCAGATTATAACTGATAAATGGAGGGATGGATGGGTAACGCTTCACATTGTACTTATATTCACCTTGTGCTTATATTTTCTTTTCTGTCCAATTGTTTATACGCTCTCTGGAGGAACCACTTTAATGAGAAATATTGTCTCTTTCTTCTTTATACTAAATGTCTTGAGCACAATGGTCACTCAAAAACTACAATTGAGTTGAATAATTGATTAATTAATTAATTCATTGATTATTTGAATGAATTAGCCTAGCCATAGAGAATTCATTTATGAATGAACCAATTCAAGCTGATGAACCAATCACCTCTAAAACACTGCCAAATTTTATAAGCTACTTTTCTCTTAGTGAATATCCTTTCTTAAGGGACATACATGTGAAATGAATGAAAAATAAAAATCAAGCAAAAGAAGCCAGTAAATGTGCCAAATACAGGCATTTACAATTAAACTTACAGCTTTCTGACAGTTGGATCAGACACACACACACAAATATGTTCAATTAAACAAATTTTATTATTTAGAAAAAGGAAAAAGGATAATACTCTCCTCAGATTTTCCATGAATAAATCAAATGATAACTGTCAAATGAAAGTGCATATTCAGGATATGATAATGGAAGCATATGGTTCCATCATAGGAAGTGACAGTTAATAGGCTCTGCTGGCCAGAGCACATGTTTAACATGGTGATCACTTTTGGCACATCATTTAAAGATACATATTAATAAATTAGGGGAATGTGAGCTAAATGGTAAAATGTCTTGAACTATATCACCCAAGCAATGTGTTGAGAGACTTAGGGAGAAGAAGAGAAATCCAAGGGAAAGCATATGAATTATCTCAATACTTGAAGAACATTCATGTAAATGAGGAAGAAAATTCTGGAGGAGTTGAAGTCATAATGACATGGTTGAGAGACACATGGTTAGGTTTAGTATCAGTAAGAGTTCTGAATGACTGTAACATCTCAATATCAGGCATGCTTCCCATGAGACTTGACCATCCCATTACAGAAAAGTTAATGAAACCCCAGGTAAGCATTAACTGAGGACATTAAGACATTTCTAGAGGAATAAGAGATTGAGTCAGATGATTTCCGAACGTCATTTCAACATTCAGATTCTATACCTCTAAGAGCTTGAGGTATAAATTACTTGTAGATTTTCACCAATTCTACTGTATGATTTTACTCAATTCTATTTGCCACTGCTAACTTCTATTTGGCCTAACTAAAATCTGTAATTTTTTAAATAAAGAAAATAAATTGGGTCACCCAAGATTCAAATATAAGGCCTGGGTTTCATAAAAACGGTGTTTCAAATAACTCTATCAGTAAGACTTGCATTTAAATGGGAGCACATTTATTATCCAAGACTTACTGGCATCTATGGCTCTAGTACATAATTCTGGCTTATTTTTGTTTAGGAGGGTATAATTCTCATTGACAGTATGTTTTAGGCAGAAAAATATTCAAAGATGTATGGCTGTATCTACAAAAGCAGTTTATGTTAAAAATATAAAAATGATAATAATATATAAATGTATTAAGGAAGAAGGTGTCTCTTCAAATAAATATTTAGAAGTTATATGATAAACTATAAGAGACTCCATTTCTATACAGCTTATGATCCACAGTCAAAAGATACTTGCCTTCATCTTAAAAATTAGGTGTTTGAGAAAAGTAATTATATTTATAATTATGAATAATAATACAACCTGAAATATTGATGACAACAACAACAACAACAGCAAAAAATATGAGTCTGGAACATTCCAGACTCATTACCTGGCACCTTACAGTGCAACTATAAATACTATATAAACACTGATAAAATGAAAGGAAATCTCACACACAAGAATTATGTGCTGACGTAGCATAGACTTCCTGTTTTCACTCCATTGAATCTGATTTCCACATATGGCATCTAAGAAAACAAAGTGAGCTTTGAGGGAACATTGCAATTTGTGCACAATGTGTAGCTTTGGGAGTTATCTTTTTTCTTAACCTTTTTAAAGAGGGAAACATTCAAGAGAAAAATGACTGGAGCTGTCTGGGTGGCTCCGTCAGTTGGGCTTCCCACCCTGGATTTGGTTCTGTGGGGTTGTGGGATCGGGTCCCAGGTCAACTTCACTGGGTGTGGAGCCTGAGTGGGACTCTCTCCCCCTTTCCCTTGGCCTCCTTCTCTCCAAGTGTGCGGTCTCTCTCTGAAAGACGGAAAGAAAGGAAGGAAGAGAGGAAAGGAAGAAAGAGAGAGAGAGAGGAGGGAGGGAAGGAAGGAAGGAAGGAAGGAAGATGACTGAAAAAGATGGCATTTAACTTCAAGAAAATCATGATTCTTGACATTTTTGTTAGTGAAAGACTCTAAAACTTGGGTAAACATTGTCTGGTAAAGGAGTTATGTTCCTTTATGAATCCCCAGATATAAATCCTCAGAGTTCTCTAAGATTTGTGAGGTATTTGGGGAAATATCTAAGTAAACCTATATTTTCTCTTAACATCTTCAAAGAACAAGAAAAAAACAATGCCTAATGAGTTCTTTTTGAGGCTTAAGCAGAAGATTTAAGAAATACATGAGAAAAGCAACATGTGTTCATGAAATTGTTTTAAAAGAAAGGATCTCCTGAGAAGAATGTGACTGCAGAATTTCTTCCATCCATTTTCTTGAAAAAATGGCTTCATGCACTGCTGATAAACTGATTAGATATAGATGGAGGGAGTCAAAAGAAATTCCTTATTGCTTTTGATGAAACTCACGAAATTTATTCAACTTAGAAACGAAAATTATTGAACTTAGAGACAAGACACTTTAAAATTCAAGGCAGTCTTTCCTGATGAGAAAAGCCTAGTTTGGAGGAGAAGAAATAAGGTATTATTATCTAGTACCAACTACCTTAGCAACTTTGGGAAACGATACTTAATATCCTGGCAACCAGGGCTGTTCAGCTCCAAACCATCATAATGACTGCTACTACGGATTTGTCCCTGCTGTGTTGGATGCTTTCCTCAGCTTCATTTTCTAGTCTGGTGAACCTGGTCATATTATTTAACTCCAGTCTTCCAATTTCTTACTGAAGCAAAGTTAATGATAGTTGCATAGTTGTGAAGATTTTAGCACTTAGCCTACAGAGTGCCTGATATATAATAACCATTTTATACATGTTTACTTATTATTACCTCTTGAATCATAACCTAGAAGTACGTATTATTTAAAGATGTGTCTCACAGTAAAATCATGCAAGAAATTAGAAGCCATAACTTTTAGAAACTGGGTAATATGTTTTGTTTGGCAGACTGTGTAGTATTCGGCCCACAGAATGTTTTCATTTTCAGATGTCGAATTATTTCTCAATGTATAAAAATAGGCTTAATAAACCAATTTCAATCTCCAGCTTTCATTGGAAATGTAAAATATCTGGTCATTTTCGGTGTACCAACCCAAAGGACAGGCACAGGGTAAACTTGGAGCCATATTTTTAGTAAAGTTTCGAGCTTGCTATGGTTTCCATGTTTATTGTTATCTTCACAATGAGAACAAAATAAATATAATTCATCATGGTGCCTGCCCAATAATATTGTGGACCAATATTATTTTTTGTAGATTTTTTTCCACAGAGTTTGCAAACTGGTTGTCCCTGCTTTTGACTGAGATATACAGATTTAACTCCTTCTGTCTGAGCTACCAAGGTAAGTGAAATAAAAGTTGTTTTTCAAGTGTGTGCCTTTTATTTGGGGGCATACTATGTCACCCCTTTCTAGGACCGTTTCCTTTATAAGCATAAAATAATAAAGCATACATATGTATAAACATATTTTGAACTGATGGGATGCTGTGCTTAATAGTCTCAAAATATTATGCCATCCAAATGTCCTTAAAGTAGATGAACATTCTAAGTAAATTTGTGTGTGTGTTTATTGAAATATAATAGACATATACCACTGAGTAAATTTAAAGTGTATACCTTGTTGATTTAATACACATATATTGCAATGCGATTACCAGGTAGCCTTAGCTAACACCTCTATCACATCACATATTTTTATTTCTTATTTGTGGTGAGAATACTGATGACTAGTCTCGTAGCAACTTTCAGGTATATCATACAGTATCATTAACTATAATCACAATGCTGTGTATTAGATCCCCAGGCTTATACATCTTATAACTGCAACTACATACACTTTTGATCAATATTTCCCCAAGGCACCCACTCCCTGGCCCCTGGTAACCACCACTGTACTCTGTTTCTGTGAGTTTAGCTTTTTTAGATTCCACATATGAAAGATATCACACAGTGTTCACCTTTCTCTGTCTGACTGACTTATTTCATATATGCCTTGAAAGTCCATACACACAATCACAAGTGGCAGAAATTTCTTCTTTCTCATGGCTGAATAATATTCCATCATGTATTTACACCCAGTCCTTTTTATCCATTCATCTATTGATGAACCCTTAAGTTGCTACCATATTTGACTGTTGTTAAAAATGCTGTAATAAACATGGGAGTACATGGAATGTCTGGGTGACTCAGTCAGTTAAGCATTTGGATTTGGCTCAGGGCTTGAGTCCCACATCAGGCTCCTTGCTCGGGCAGCGGGGCGGGGGGAGGGCTGCTTCTCCCTCTCTCTCTCTCTGCCACTACCCTCTGCTTGTGCTCACTCTCTCTCTCTCTCTGACAAATAAACTAAAAAAAAATCTTTGAAAAAAAATGGGAGTGCAGATATCTTTTCAATATCCTGCTTTCATTTCATTAGGATATATATACTCAGAAATGGGAAAGCTGGAACATTGGGTAGCTCTACTTTAAATTTTCTGAGGAAGCTTCATACTGTTTTCCAAAGTGGTTGAACCAATTTACATTCCTACCAACAGTGCTCAAAGGTTCCCTTTTCTCCATGCCCTCACCAACACTGGTTACCTCTTGGGTTTTTTTGACAATAGTCATTTTAACAGATGTGAGATGGGATCTCATTGTGGTTTTGATTTGCACTTTCCTCGTGATTTGTAATATTGAGCCTTTTTTCATGGACCTGTTGGTCATTTGGATGTCTTCTTTGGAAAAATGTCTGTTCCTCTGAACATTTTTTACTAGGAATATTCATTTTTTGTTTTTTTTCTTGGTAATTGAATTGTATGAATTCTTAATATTTTGGAATTGAACCCCTTATCAGGTATATGGTTGGCAAATACTTTCTCCCGTGTCATAAGCCACTTTTTCATTTTGTTGATTATTTTTCTGGGCAGAAGCTTCTTAGTTTGATGTAGTTCTCATTTTTGCTTTTTGCTTCTGTGGTTTGTGCTTTTGGTGTTATATCCAAAAAGTCATTGACAAGTTCAGTGTCAGGGAGCATTTTTACCCAGGAGTTTTATGGTTTCTGGTCTTGTGTTTAGCCTCTAATCCATTTTCAGTTGATATCTGTGAGTAGTATAAGGGATACAATTTCACTTTTCTGTATACGATTATTCAGTTTTTGACCACTATTTATTGAAGAGCCTATCCTCTCTCCATTGAGTATTTTTGGTTCAATTGTCATATATTAGTTGACCATATATATAGGATTTATTTCTGGGTCCTCTGGGTCCTGTTCTATTGGTATATATGTGCCTATTTTTATGTCAGTATCATGCTGTTATGATTATTATACCTTTGTAGTATAATTTGAGATCAGACAATGTGATGCCTCCAGCTTTGTTCTTCTATCTCAGAATTACTTTGGTTATTCAGGATCTTTTGTGGCTCCATATAAATTTTAGGATTGTTTTCTTTCTGTGAAAAATGCCACTGGAAATTTTATAGAGATTGCATTAAATCTGTAGATGGCTTTGGGTAGTATGGACATTTTAACAGTATTAATTCTTCCAAATGCATGAATACACATTTTTCCATTTGTCTTGTCTTATTCAATTTCTTCATCAAAGTCTTATGGTTTTCAGAATATGGAGCTTTCCCTGGTTGAATTTATTTCTAAGAATTATATTGTTCTGAAGCTATTATAAATGGAAATTTTAAATTTCTTTTTCAGAGATTTCATTGTCAGTCTATAGAAGCCCAACTGATTTCTCTATGTTGGCCTTATATCCTGCAACTTTGCAAAATTCATTGATTGACCAGAGTTTTTTAATGGAGTCTTTAGGATTTCTATATATAATATTTATGTGCAAGTAAAGACAATATTACTTCTTCCTTTCTGATTTAGATGTCTTTTATTTCTTTTTTCTTGCCTGATTGTTCTAGCAAAGACCAGGAACATGCTGAACAAGATTGGTGAGAGTAGGGGTGGGTGCCTTGGTGGCTCAGTCAGTTAAGTGTCTGCCTTAGGCTCAGGTCATGATCCCAGGGTCCTGGATCAGTGGTGTAGGGCTCCCTGCTGAGCAGGGAGCCTGTTTCTCCCTCTCCCATTGCCCCTCCCCCAGCTTGGGCTCTCTCGCTTGCTATCTCTCTCTCTCTCTCTCCCTCTCTCACATCTTTGGGGGGGAGATTTTAAGAGTTGACACCCTTGTCTTGTTCCTGATCTTAGAGGAAAAGCTTTTAAACTTTCACCATTATATGTGATGTTAGTTGTGGGTTTGTTTTATATAATCTTTATTATACTGAGGTATGTTTCTTCTATAATCAATCTGTTGAGCGTTTTTAGATGTTGTATTTTGTATTTTGTACTTTTTTGCATTTATTGAAATGGTCATATGACTTTTATACTTCATTTTATTAATGTGCTGTGTCATATTTGTTGATTTGCATTCATCGAATCACTCTTGCATCAGAGATATATCCCACTTGAACATGGTGTGTGATCCCCTTAATATGCTGTTGAATTAAGTTTGGAGATATTTTGTTGAGAATTTTTGTATCGGTATTCATCAGAGATATTGGTCTGTAGTTTTATTTTCTTGCAGTGTCCTTGTGACTTTGGTATTAGGGTAATGCTGGCCTTGTGAAATAAGTTTGGAAGTGTTCCCTCTTCTTCAATTGTTGGGAAGAGTTTGAGAAGGATAGGTATTAATTCTTCAAATGTATGGCAGCATTCACTAGTAAAACCGTCTGGTCTTGGGTTTTTCTTTGTTGGAAGGTTTTTGATTACAGATTCAATTTACTTACTAATCTGTTCAGATTTTCTATTTCTTTATTCAGTTTCAGTAAATTTTATGCTTTTAGAAATTTATTCATTTCTAGATTACCCAATTTTTTGGCATTTAGTAGTTTTTTATGATCCTTTGCATTTCTGCACTAACACTTGAAATGACTCTTCTTTAATTTCTGATTTTATTTGAGAATTATTTTTTTTCTTAGTCTAACAAAAGGTTGTCAATGTAATTTATTGAGTCTAGCAAAAAGGTTGTCAATATAATTTATTGAGTATTGTGCATCTTAAAGAAATAAAGTATTTTTTACTTTGGATACATTTTCCCTTTGGGTGGCATACTAGTTAATGTTATTCACCTGATATTTCTGAAATTTTTCATTAGGGAGTCAGACATGAAACAATGTTCACACATACACACACATACATATGCAAGAAGAAATGAATCAAAGTCACCCCAGATAATGACAGCTCATTATGCAAGCAGAGCCCAGTGGGACATACTTGCTAACAGGCACACACCTCAGTAAGACAACATATATGAATCTTTACCAAAGTCTTTAAAAAATACTATAAACAAAATCCAGAGATTTATCTTAACACTCCTTTTAGAATATAAAATATCTACAAATGTAAAAAAAATTAAAAAGATAATAGGCAGTAGAGTATTAGGTAGGTTTTTCAAATTGCTGTTCATCTTTAAAACTATGGAATTAAATATTTTTCATTACACACCTTTAGTTCTTGTATAGACAAGAACTATGAAAAAAAATTAACACAGTAATTAAAAATAATTGTTTCTTCAACCCAGTAAAAGTTTACACCAAGTAAAACAAAATTATTTTTCTTGCACTGGTATCTGACATAATATTTATAGGGTTTTCTGTAAGTCTTTCTAAAGTGGGAGTAGGGGCAACAGAGTTCTTAATAAAATGACACACACAAAAAAATAAGAGTAATAGCAGTTATATCCATATGTGAAACATATTGCTAAGATTAGAAAAATAATGTCTTTAGTCATTTTTGTGCTCTTTGTATTCCATTAATATCCTATTTATTTGAGAGAAAATAATTGGGCCTTGAAAGATGCTACATAAGTGATTATTTGATTCAGAAAAGAGTTATGTCTCCTGAAAGAATATTACTATTGCTCATTTTATAATCAGAGGTAAATTTATAGTATAATCTTTCTTATCCACACTTCAACTAGAAATATGAAACTGATTCCAAAGAATATCGTTTACCCTGAATGAATAGGATTTGTTCTGTTTCTAGATTAATGTTTCTGGAGTTTGGATAATTTTATTCCCAAGTACTTTTCACTTCTACCACTTAATATAGCCCTGCCATGTCCCAAATTTTTGCTCTTGGTTTTTCTATAGGAAGAGAAATTAGATACATAATAAATGTTTGCCTAATAGCAATATAATGCACTGAAACTTTTTTTTTACCTGCTAAAATATCACAACTGGGAGCCATTATTTCTTAAATATGACCAGCTAGACTACCATGATGTTAATCCTGTTAAATGCCACACTTCTGTTCCATATCCCATAGTTTGGGCCAGCTGGTCACCACAAAGTTTTAGGATCCAGTGTATCTGTGTCATGACCTACCTCCCTAAGCCTCAAGTATTCCAGCAAATGATTTTTCCTTCTGTACTTTGGTAATTCTTCGTTTTTAATAAACAAGCATGAAAAGCTCTTTTAGAACAATTCCATGATTTGAATACTTTCATTATTCAGATTGCCAGATAAGTTTTGTATGACTCTTCATATGAGTATCCTATTCAATATTCCCCTCCAGTCTTGCTTTCGTGTCCCTCCATAGCATCTTCAAAATCCTTCACCATGATTATTTCCTCCCTTCTCTTGCTTCTAGCTTAATCAGTTCCAGGCTAACTCCTCTTAACTGCTTCTTGTTTAGTCTTCTCTTTCACCCCATGAATAATGTTCAACTTTCTTTTCAAACTCTTTCCCCTTCTTTCCTTTATTTGAAACCTGACAACACAGTGTTTCTCACAAATGGACTGGTACGCAATTCCCAGTCCATGTTGTTGCCACCATCTTTCAATTACTTCTCCTTTTGAAATACATATAACTTAAAAAACCCATTTTCTTCTTTTCCTAATTCATTCTCCAAGCTCCAGGAAACACTGCTAAATTCTTCAGTGATTTATACACACAGCAAACGTGTTCATGGTGGTGGTGATGACGGTGGTGGGGCATGATTATGTTGCTGGAGATGGTATTTAAATTTTGCTTTTGTTTTACTCCCAACTATATTCCTGAGAAACTTCTTAAAAGTCCTAGCTTCACATTTTTGTTACCTTCACCAGTGACTTTTATTTTTACAACACTTAACACTTCAACCTCACTGTTATACCCCTTCAACAATCCAAACTTGTTACACCATCAGGACTTAGAACTTACATCAAGTCCTTTAATCCTCATGATCCTCCTCCCTTCCTTCTTTGTCCCTTGTGTGGTATGCAAAACACTGAAAGATGTTCCTACCACCTTTAGATTCCCTTACACTTTTTATCTTTTGCCATTCCACGTGATGGGTTCTAGCTCAGGATACAGCACAATGGTGTTTTGTTTTGTTTTGTTTTTCTTCCACTATTAGATTGTTCAGCATTTCTAGAGGAATAAAGAAACTTCTGAAGACATGGTACTCACCCATACTGGGTTTTTAACTTCTTTTGTTCAGAGTTGTATTATTATCTTGACTCCCTTACAGTTTCACTCAGCTGTCGTTAAGACTGACAATTTAAAATATGTCACGAGACTTCAAAGGTTAATTTCTAAAAATAAACACATAAATTGAATTTTACTTGTTTCTCAATTACTAAATTTCATTTTTAAGTAAAATTACTTTCAAAATTATTTTTCTAGAATTATCAGTGAGGCTTTATATCCAAGACATGTTTATTTTAATTACCATGCTTTCCTTTTACGTGATAAATGAGAAGATTACAGAAGAAAAGTAATATTTTCATAAAACATCTTAGAAAATATACTTTTACAAATACAAAATATTACTGTCATAATGATTCATATCTTACATCTAACCATTTAAAGTCCATAAAATTAAGGTTCTCATATTTTCATGTTTTAATATTTATTTATGGTTTCTGAGTAGAAATGTACTTCAATTTCAAATAGAAATAATAGTCTGTGAATTTGTTGACATAGCAAAAAGAAAATACACATTTAATATTAGAGTAGGTTCTCTGAAGTTTAATAAAGTAGTGTAGCTGAACTTCTTTTCCAGTTATTTGTGGAAAATACACAGTGTTCCTTCAGAAAACAATGTATTTCAAATGCCCTTTTATAATTAAAATATAAATGCAACTTATGTAGAAGAGCCCTTTGTATCCCAAAAGCAAACTAAACTGTTTGCTTCAGTTTGCACTAGATTACCAGTGCATAGATAATACCTGTATTTAGAACACAAGGAAATTGGAATAATATATATTTAATATATATAAATATTATATATATTCAAAATGTTTAATATATGTGTAAATGTACATTCCATATTAAGTATATAATACTCAATATGTAATTATAATTTAATATTTCAAAAATGGAAAAAAAATTAACCTTCACTGTCCTTTCTTATAGCTGTTAGTGTACAGTATTGAACGTGTGTGTATATGTATGCAGTGAGAAGGGAAATGAGACAAACATCTTCCTGTGCCAACTTTCAGGAAATGGCAGACCTTATTTTCAACCATTTTCTGTTAAGTTGCACAAACAGTAAGTAGTAAAGTGCTATTGTCATTCGAATTACAGATGTTCTTTCTGTTTATCCTCTGAAACTATAGTTTTAGATATACACAAGTCAAGAAAACCTGTATATAATGGGTTTTCAGGAGCCAGTGAACACCATGTAAATGGTGTACAACACCACATAACATGTACAGCAAGTAGAGTTATAATCTTTTAGGAGCAGCAGACAATTTCCTTAGGAATCTGTAAAGATGACTTCTATTTTTGACAAATACAAGAAAGGAAGATGATAGTGATTTATCTGATCTCCCAATGTTTATAGAATTCTTAGGTAAAGACAATCCAATCCCAATAATGTTTTTGAAAGGTAACTAGACAATGTTTGTTTTTCTTTAATGGTAAGTTTGGATTTTTGACACAGGCCTGATCATTTCTGGTTCAAGCCTATGTTTCCCTAGGTTTCTTTTTCCAAAGATTATAACAATTTACATAATGATCACATATTACAGGATTGACCTCCCCCTGAACAAAGGGACACAAACTGTTTAAAAGACTAAAATGCATTACTTAAATGCATTTAGTAAAAAGAAAAAAAAAAAAGACGACTTTCTCATACTACTGAGCACCTGCTAAAAAGTTTGGTAGGATTGTTGGCAGCAGAGAAATCAACATTTATTAATGTTGAACATCTGAGAAGGCAAACAGTGAGCATAGCTTTTTTCATATAATCTTTGCAACTACCCTGTAAAATGGTCCGTACTTTGAGAAAACCATGGTTCAGTAATAATAAATAGTTCAACATGGTACGTTGAACAAACACTAAGTAGTAAAGCAGTATTGTATTCCATATTTCTGTATCTTCAAAATCTGTATTTGTTCACCAACACTACTGGTTTCCCAGTCACCATATTTCTACGACAAGAGAGAAAAAGGGAGAGAGGTAACAATATAAGAAAGACTTCCAAATTCTTCCTTTACTGAGTGTGGACATTAAAAATCAAACCAGCAATTTTATTCTGTTTAGGCTGAAAAATTATAGAAAAACAGGAAGGAGGAACACAAAACACAAAAACTCAGACTTCATTTTCTACCAAAGAAAAAGATAAATATAACCTCAAATAAACTGTAGATCCTAAATTAAACACAACGACTGATATTAAGCAGAAAGAGAAAAGAAAAAAAATGGAAAGATATCTGGATGATAAAACTCAGAAAATGCCAGTAAAAATCCACTTTCTGTAGGTAGAAAGATTCACCTTGAAATACTACATTGCTTACTTATAACAGATAAAAGGACCTGGGTTTAGCAGGACTATTGGCAGAAAGGCCCTTCTCCACACTCATTAGCTCAGAGAAACAAAAATTGGGTAGCTCCACTGAAATCACATAGCTGAGACAGGGCCATATTTGTTGTCTCTGAGACAAAAACAAAAGTAGTCTTTAAAGTGTAAAGACTTAAAAAAATGCTCTAGCCCTTTCCTTCCCTTTAACACTACAAAATACCATCCAGGAAATACAATTCTGAGAGGCCATAGACAAAAGAAATATACAAACAGGAAAATTTGTGAACATCTTTTATAATGAAAGGCTGAATACTTTATTCTAAGATCAGGGACAAGACAAGTCTATATAGTGTTAAATAGAAGGAGTATGGGATACCAATTCAGAAACCACTTGTATACTAAAGTTAAATAATAAGTAAATGTATTGAACATAATGAGAGGCAAGATTCTCACTGATGGAGAAAGAAGTTACAAATAAGGAAAAGGAAAGCATAAGACAAAGTCTATAGTGCTGGACTGCAGGCAGATAGCAATATGGACAAATTTTTTAAAATAGATTTCCAGATAAATAGATACAGAAATAAATATAAATGTATTTTATACTTATTTATGTATTTATTTCCCAGTTTTATGACACCAAAGGAGCAATGAACCCTCCTCACACCAAGATTTCAATTTCTAATACCATTATCCAATGAAAGGAATCAGAGTTCCTTAGGAAAGTAGTTGATTCTAGGGCTGAAGCTGAGCATTTGTGCCAAAAAATAACAACAGTTTTTCTATAATTCAAAGACTAAAGTGAACATCCATGAGTCTATACTATGTGTCAAGCTGTAAAATAAATAACAGGACCAATCAATCAATGTAACATTTCTTCTTCACAGAATTCCAATTAATAAATGTAGAAAGAATGAGGAAAAAATATCCATTATAAAATCATAGTAATAATCACCGCAGGGAAAATTCATTAATAGAAGCTAAAATCAGTGTGCAAAATTTAAGCAGCAACAGAATATTTGCATAGTGTCAAGGTATCTTCCCTAAATATTTAGTAATTTCAAAGGAAAAAGTATCTTTGCAAGACAGACTCCTAGAAGTCTGTCTAACTCCTGTTAGTCAAATAATAAAGTTTACCATCACCAGTAACACATATTGACATTATCTATCCCCTGATATTATGCCCTAAGAAAGGAACACGATCCGATGACCTCTGTGGCATCCTTCTTCAAAATGTACAGCCTCAAGCTAATCAAGAAAAAATATCAGACAAACCCAAACTGAGGGATGTGCTATGAAATAACTGCCCAGTATTCTTCAAAAGTGTCAAGGATGTGAAAGATAAGGATAGAAGGAGGACACATTGCAGTTGGGAGGAAACTGTGAAAATATGAAGACTGAATAAGAGGTGGGATTCTGCATAGATTCCTGAAACTGAAAAAATAAGATTAATGCAAAAATTTATAAAATCTGAGTAAGTTCTGTGCTTTAATTAATAGCATTTGACTGAAGGCAATTTCTTAGCTAATAAATGTTCAATGGCCATAGAACATGTTAACATAAGTTCAAACTGGTGAAGGATATACTGGGGCTCTCTGTATTATATTTGCAACTCTTCTATAAACCTCAGCTTATTTTTAAATTGGAGATAAAGCTTAGAATTTAAAATACAATGAAACAAACCTATTTATTATCCAGATGCTGGCACCATCACCTGGGAGGAGAAACACAAGTGAATTTAAAATTCAGCTTATTATCAAGGACAACAACAATAACGTAACTGCTTTAGCAATTATATTGTTAGTAGCAATATTGTAGTTGCTATTCTTAGATCGCTGAATGGGCAATACCAGATAAAGCAAATGAGAAATTATGTGATAATCTAATTCTATTAATCCTAGTGTTCTTGAGAGCTAGGCTTTCAGCATAAGAGAACAGAGAAGAGAGGAAGAGGTTAAGAAAGAAGTCTGGTGGCCTTAAATTTAAATTAAAAGTGTTAGCATGAACTTGTGAGTATTTTATAGATATTCTTATGTGTGTAAAGTACTATATATATTTATTATATTTATGTATGTATATGTTATTTATACATTATATATTTTATAAAATATAACATTTATTTCTATTTATGTCCCCTCAAATCTCTGGAAATAATGACTTTCCCAGAGCAAAAAGTTCTGGTTATATGTCCATGCAGGTCAGCAGACAGAAATGAGGGTGGGGAGCACATCTGGGGAGATCAGCGAGAAGCTATTGACACAACGTACAAAGGTACTAAAAAAATACTAACAGTGAATAATACCAAGTTATAAAAGAAAGGATAAGGGACTATTGAACACAGAAGGAAACTAGAGATTAGGAGGATTATTATGTAAACTTATAAAGACAATCACTAAAACAAAATACAATTCTTGCCAAATACCACCAAGCAAGAAAAGATATTGCCAAATAGCCTCCCACAGATATTGTAGCCCCCTAGACACCTGCCAGCAGTGTATGAGGCCCGATTTTCCTGCAACCTTACTGAGTGTGCTATAACACTTTTGAAGGTTGCTAAACTCATAAGTAAATAATGGTATTTTTTTTAAAGATTTTATTTATTTATTTGACAGAGAGAGATCACAAGTAGACAGAGAGGCAGGCAGAGAGAGAGAGGGAAGCAGGCTCCCAGCTGAGCAGAGAGCCCGATGTGGGACTCGATCCCAGGACCCCGAGATCATGACCTGAGCTGAAGGCAGCGGCTTAACCCACTGAGCCACCCAGGTGCCCCAATAATGGTATTTTAATGTAGCTAACTCCATGTTCTCTTTACTAACATAGGATTCAAGCTATGTCATACACTGAATTCCTATATGTAGCTGGATGTATGAGTGGACTTTCTATTCCACTTCCTTGTTCTGTCTGTTCATCTGCCAGCATCATGCTGTAATAATTATCCAGGACTTTCACTATGTCTTTGGATCTGGTAATAGAGTCTCCTCGGACTGTTTTTACTTTGGAGGACTTTTCAAGCTATTCAATTTTGTTTGTTTTGCCATATTAACTTTAACCCGTCCAGTTAAAAAAGAAGCCTGTTGAGATTTGGTTGACATTGTATTAAATTACAAAATAATCTTGAGGAAAGTAACTTCATTATAATGGTTATGTCTTGAAAACATTGTTACAGACATATATACATTCTGACCCTGCAGTTTCACTGCTGGAAATTTACCTTACAGATGTGGCGCATATCTAAGAAATATTCTAAGTACAAGACTATTCACTGCGATGTTGTTATAGCATGTCGTAAGGCATCGTAAACAAAGTGGAAAACAAATGACACAGTGAAAATATATTGATAACCCCAACACAAAGGGTTAAACTCCCTGATATACAGTGAGATGTCTATAAATAGCCAAGAAAAATCCCAACAACCCAATAGGAAAATAGGTAAAAAATCATGAAAGAGCAACTCTTCTCCATACCACCCTAAAGCAAATAAACAAATACAAATAGCCCCTAAAAAAAAAAATTAAAACTTGCTTAAGTTTACCTATCATAAGATAAATGCAATTAAAATGGCACCATATAAGGCAATCAGAAAGTCTGACATCAAACTCTTTTGGTGAGGCTGTGCGGAAACAGTTGCCATCATATATCATTGGTGGGAGTACAAACTCTGGGGAGGGCAACATTCAAAATTGTACCAAAAATACAAATCAAATACTTTAGATCCAATAATTTCACTTCTGGGTATGTATCATGGAGATACACATCACTGTATCACAAATATATATCTCATTATTTTTAAATTATAATAGCAACAAATCAGAAATAATCTAAGTATCCATCTGTAGACTATTACCTAATTAAAGTGTGGTATTTATCCATAATCTCATATTATGAAATTGTAAAAAGAAACAAGGAATCTCTACATAAAACATTAAGTTTCTCATGTTGTATTATTAAGAGAAAAAAGAAGTATAGGCAATAGTCCCTCCAAAAAAAATAACATACTTAGGTACAGATCTAACAAAATATGTACAGACTCCAAATTCTACAGATTATAAAATGCTGATGATGGAAAGATAAGAATGTCTAAATAAATTAAGGGATATACTGTGTTAATGGATTGGAGAGCCAACATAGAAAAGATGTAATTCTCCCCATATTGATCCATAGATTCAACACAATTCTTATTGAAATTATAAGGTTATTCATAGACAGACAAGCTTACTCTAAAGCGTTTATGGACATCTGCCAGCAGTATATGACCTAGAATAGCCAAAACTATTTTGGTAGAGAGGAATAAAATAGGGGATATTGCTATACCTAGAGTAAATCTCAGTATAAAGCTATAATATTCAATACTTACTATAAAATATGCAGTATTCAAGGCTTACTAGAAAGATACAGTAGTATTCAAGCTACAGTATTGTCAGGTCCATACATATATCAATGAACAGAGTACAGAAATCAGAAATCACCCAATAAAATTATAGCCAGCTGATTTTTTATAAAGCCACACAAGTAATTCAACAGAGGAAAAAAGGCTATAGCCTTTTCTTTTCTTTTTTAAGATTTGTTTGTTTATTTGTTTATTTATTTCTGTATAGCACACAAGCAGGAGGGGCAAAAAGAGAGGGAGAGAATCTCAAGCAGACTCCATGCTAAGCATGGAGTCCAAAGCAGAGCTTGATCTCAAGACCCTGAGATCACAACCTGAGCTGAAATCAAGAGTCCCATGTTCAACTGACCTGACCCCCCAGGCAGCCCAAAGGATAGCCTTTTCAACAAATGATGCTTGGACATCCAAAGGCAAAAAATTGAACCTCAACCTAAAATCCATACTTCAAGAAAAAATTAACTCAAATTCAGTCAGGGACTTAAATATAAAACATAGAACTATGAAACTTTTAGAATAATCAGAAGAAATGTTCAGGCCATAAGAAGAGAAGTATTTTTAGACTTGACACCAAAAATACAATCCATGAAAGAAAAAAAATGATAAATTAGACCTAGTTAAAATTAAAAAAAAAATGTTTACTGTGAAAACCCATATGAAGAAATTAAAAAGACCAGCTATAGGTTGGGAGAAAGTATTTGCAAGCTACTTATCAGACAAATCCCTTCCATCTAGAACATGTAAAGAATTCTCAATATTTAACAATAAAATAATCCAAATTTTAAGTGGTTAAAAGAAATGAACAGATATTTCACCAAAGATAACATACAAATGGCAAGTAATCACATGTTAAAGTCATTAGCCATTAGGGAAATTAAAATTAAAACCACAATGAGATATTAGAACACATCTATGAACATAGCTCAAAGGCAGAGTGGTATCACCAAATGTTATCAATGTTAACATTGATTGTAGTGAGCATGAAGAATGGTCCGGTCCTTCCGGAAAACAGTTTGGCTGCTTCTCTCAAACCTCAATATGCATATGCCTTATGACCCAGCAATTTTACTCCTGGCTACTATCCCAGAGGAATTAAAACGTATGTCAACACTAAACTCTACACACAAATGCTTATAGCAGTTTTATCTGTAATAACCAAACACATGGAAATAACTCAAATGTCCTTTGTTAGTTTAATGATCAAACAAACCTTGATATATCTTTATTATGGAATACTATTCAACAGTCAAAAGGGACTAATGATTAGCACATACAACAACTTGGATGGATCTGAAGGGGATTATGCTGAATGAAAAAAGCAAATCTCAAAAGGTACCTAATATATGATTTCATATTTATATGTATTTTTTACATAACATGTTATGTAAACACATACACACACACACACACACACACACACACCATTTTTTTAAGTAAGAAAATTTTAGAAAGGAAGAACAGATTAATGGTTGCCAGATTTCACTAGTTTTATATATAGACATGTAGAACTGATAAAATATGGATAAGTTCTGCAGATCGTAGCAGAGCCAATCTCCTGATTTTGATATTGTAGTGTTCCTATGCAACAGGTTACCATCAAGAAAATGGAGGGAAGGGAGCAGGTCTTCCTGATACCACTTGTTAGCCAGTTTTTGTGCATTTGTAACTATTTCAAAACAAAAGTTAAAAAAAAAAAAGATGTGCAGAACTATGTGTATAATATACTATTGTTTTGTGAGAAGAGGATAGGAGAGACAAGCATATATTTGTTTTTGCTTACGTATGCACGAAGGAATTGCAAAAGGATAATTGCCATTTAGAGTGGCAGGCAATAACGTGTGCAGGGAGGAGCAACTGTAGCAAACAGAAGACAGATATAGAAAGGAAGGTCATTTTTTAAATATACTTTTTAAAAGTTTTATTTCTTTATTTGTCAGAGAGAGAGGGAGAGAGCGCAGAAGCAGGGGGCAGGGCAGGCAGATGGAGAAGCAGACACCCCACTGAGCAGGGAGCCAGATGTGGGGCTCAATCCCAGGACTCCGAGATCATGACCTGAGCTGAAGGCAGACGCTTAACAGACGGAGTCACCCAGGCGTCCCATTTTTAAAATATTTTGAGCCATGTTAATACATTTCTTATTTTAAAATCAAATCATTGTTACAGCATAAAAATAATTGTAATGACCAGGCACTATCTTTATCATTCATAAAAGAACATTTAACACCCCAAAACACTAAAATGAGATCACCTTGGATTTAGGTCAGGTGTTCAAATTTCATTAGTGCTACTTTATGAAAACTTTACGGGGCGCCTGGGTGGCTCAGTGGGTTAAAGCCTCTGCCTTTGGCTCAGGTCATGATCCCAGGGTCCTGGGATTGAGCCCCACATTGGGCTCTCCGCTCAGCAGGAAGCCTGATTCCCTTCCCCTCTCTCTGCCTGCTTCTCTGCCTACTTGTGATCTTTGTCTGTCAAATAAATAAATAAAATCTTAAAAAAAAAAAAAAAAAGAAAGAAAAGAAAACTTTACTTCGTCATTGTTATGTTTCTTATTTTCTGGGGATTTAAGGAAACTTGACCACTGGGTAGCACTGGTCTTGGAAATGACACTCAGAAAACACAGTCCCAGCTCACACCCATTTAACCCTGGTGCCAGATGAATCTCTCACTTTTGGGGGCTGCCCTCCTGCCGCTTCAGCATATGCAGAGCATTGTTCTCTTGGACTTTAAAAAGAGAAAATAACAAAGGGATTCTTTTTAAAACCTCCACAAATTAGAATAGAATGTGCCTTTCCATGCTTTAGCATTTCTTAGAAATAGACTTGCATTGCGTTATTTGTACATTTTCCCCCCCAAAAAGAAAACAAAGACAAGGAAAATGCATATGCTGAGACTCAAAAGAATTTTTGAAAACAGTCAAGAGTAATCATAAAAAAAAATGCACAGGCTGCACTTAACCACAGTTTATTAGCACAGCACCTAAAAGTAAAATGCCAGCCACCTTGGAACCAATGGAAATCAGTAAATGTCTGTGTGCATAGTGCTGCTATGATGGAAATCTCTGCTTTTTTGTTTATCTGCTAGAACAGAGAAAAGGGAGAGTTAGTGACTTGGGCCAATGAAGTATGAAAGCTGCTGTGAGGTCATCCACATTCAAAACTGCTATATTCTGCGAAGTTAAAGAGCCCTTTCTCTATGCATCTAAACTTTATGCATTAAACTTCATTTCAACATTAGCTGCCTGTACATTTACTCCTCTCCTTGTTTCTTCAGTATATTTACAAAAGCAGTGATCAGTTTAGCCAATATTTACGAGAGTCACTGTCTTTAAGTAACATTGAAAGCAAATTTAAGAGCTCTAAATTAATGATTTTTTAAAAGTACACATGGGAACACATAAATGTGTTAGCAATTCGACAGAAGTCCAATTTCTTGAATTTTCCATGGAAGCAACCCAGTGAGCCCGAGGGTCTGAAGGTAGGCAGCTCTGAAGTGGGTACATCCTTCCCTCCCCCATTCTGGGAGTGGGTCTCTCTTTGTAGCAGCTTTGTTTCCATTGAGACCGTTGTTGTTACTAACAGGTCTTCCAAGTTTCAGGACATTCAGAGCAATTATTCTGAGAATAATAATAGCTGACCTTGTGGCCCCAGGACTCTTCCACGTATCAGTTTAATCTATTCCTTTGCTTTCTTGGGTTTCTGCTCAAGTGGCCCCTTACCAAGAGAGCTTCCTTGACACTCCAATAAAGGGCACAGGGCTGTGAACTGCCCCAGTTTCTTCACAGCACATATCACCACTGCCTACTTTATATTTATTTGGTTATCATCAGTCCCCCTCAGGAATGTCAGCTACATGAGGGCAAGGATCCAAAGGGTTTGACTCACTCCTACGTACCCACTGGAAAAAAAAAACTGTGACTCAGGAAGTCCTTCTATTCAAACCTCACAAAGATTCTGTAAGGAAAAGGAGACTAAAAATTGTTGAGTCCCCAGTGTTACCAGTCTAGTCGGTAGGAAAGTAAATGACTAAAACCCATGTCTGAGTTCTAAATCCCATGCTTTTTCCAGTAAATCATAGAGCCTCTTATTTTATTTTATTTTTATTTTTTGGAAAGAGATTATAAAGTTTATTTAGGCTGAAGACATAAAAATTAGATAATACCAGAAGTAATACAATGTCAGATTTTTACTTTATATTTATAGGAAACATTGTAAGGATATAATCTCTATTTCCTAAAATGTTAACGTCTCAATTTGTTAAACTAATAAGGTTGGATATGTGATGGGAAGATTAAATAATAAACCATAGTTTAAGGATCTTAAGTATTCTGGGACACCTGGGTGGCTCAGCCAGTTAAGCAGCTGCCTTTGGCACAGGTCACGATACCAGGGTCCTCAGATGAAGACCCACATCAGGCTCCCTGCTCAGTGGGGAGTCTGCTTCTCCCTCTCCAAGCCTCTTATTTTAAAATAATGTGAGTTACTTTAAATCTGGAAATTTTCATCAGATAAATAGGGTATTGTGAAAGCTAACTTTCCATCTAAAAAGAGCATGTGTGGTTTTTTTTTTTTTTTTTTAAAGATTTTATTTATTTATTTGACAGAGAGGGAGAGAGAGAGAGATCACAAGTAGGCAGAGAGGCAGGCAGAGAAGAAGAGAAGCAGGCTCCCTGCTGAGCAGAGAGCACCATACGGGGCTCGATCCCAGGACCCTGAGATCATGACCTGAGCTGGAGGCAGAGTCTTTAACTCACTGAGCCACCCAGGTGCCCCGAGCATGTGTTTTTTATTAGCTTGTTATATGATATAATTCCTCCTTTATGTGCAAAAGCAAAAGCCTTTCCTTTTTCAGAAATACACAAACATATTTAAGGTATACTTATAATCAGGAATAATATGGAAACAAAAAAGAAACTTGACACTCTTGAGGATAACCTTAGACGTTGAAGTAAAGGTATTAATAAATCTATAAAATTAACAGCAACCATTTAACAATTTAACAATTCAGTGAGCATTTACTGAGTATCTTTTATTGTTCAGACCCTCTGCTAAGACCATGTAGATACAAAGAGGAATAAATGACAGTCCACAGATTAGAGTTAAATTACTTAAAGATACAGGCATATGAATGTAATTATAATATAATGCAATTAGAGGCGTTCGTAAGTTTTTTTTTTCTTTTTTAAGTTTTTATTTATTTTTCTGAGAGAGCAAGAGTGAGAGAGATCGCAAAGGGAGAGAGAGAAGCAGGCTTCCTGATGATCGGAGAGCCTGACTTAGGGCTCAATCCCAGCACCCTGTGATTGTGACCCAAGGTGTAGGGACACTTAACTGACTGAGCCACCCAGGGGCCCCAGCTTTTGTAATTTTACAAGTGATAAGAGGAAAAGGAATCTGTAAGCAGATCTGCCTGGGAGGACCAAGCAGAAGAGTTGAGTTTGAGCTGCATCTTGAGAGATGAGTAGTCATTTTCAGGTCTAACAGCAACAGAGAGAGTGGCATATATATGGGGCTGGGGAATGGCATGTTGTGTTCCAAAAACAAGGACATTTAACACATCTGGGCATCAGAGAGGTATTGCTGGAAATGGAGCGGTCAATGAGCATAGCAATACTACCTAGTTGTTGTTGAGAAAGTTCAATGAGATAATGCATAGAAAGCCATCAGCATCTCCGTGCCCCACTAAGGAGAGAGTAAATGCTGGCATTTGTCTTGGAACAGAGGATTTGAGATTTCTATGGATCCATAATTCCAAAAGAAGAATACCTCCTGGTACAAAAATAAATCTACTGTTTAGCAAATAAAATTCTTTATCAGAGTACCTGTGTAGTAGAAAGGCCATGCAGATTCTTTATACAGAGCTACATTCAAAACCTGAGACTCCAGGCAACGTTATCATCTGATGTTTTCAGTGAGATCCAATATACTTGACAGGGAGCTTCAGAGGTAATGAAGCAATCCTGTATTTAATTACAACCAGTCATGATACACATTTCCTTGTTCAGATAGCAGGTTGATTTTCCAGAGAAGTGGGTGTGAGTTTGGTTTCTTCTTCCATTACTCATGACCTCAATCCTTAGGGAAATGACAAGATAATTTAATTCTCAAACACTCATTTGGGAGTGTCAATGATAAATGATCAGAAATATTACTGTTCCCACTGCACTGTTTCTCTTATTGGTCCTTCCCTTTCCTTCCCCGGACTTGCCTCTCCTCTCCACTCAGTCCCAAGAAACTAACTTGATATTGGAGTGATAAAACCTGTCACAATAAATGTAATCTTCTGTCACAATCTTCTCCTTTTTTCTTTGTCTATTGTTTCCCCTAAAAAAATCTCCAGTTTGATACTTGCATGGCAACATTATACTTCTGTATAATTAAGAGCCAACACTAATTGATTCCACTGTTTGTACCAGTCAGCACAAGAAAATTGTAATTTTCCTTTTCTTTGCATCTTACAATCACCTAATAAGCAGCTCTAATGCTAGGCTATTGAATTATACAATAAACAAAAATTTCCCATCATTTAACATTTGTTCAAACTTAATGCTATGGGTCCACAGAAGCAGAAATAAGAAGGGAAATGTGCACTTATCCAGTGAATCCAATCAATGCAAACCACAAATCTAAATTAATTATTCAGGCCATCAAAATCTGTTGTTGTTATTGTTGTATTGATGCCTAATCTGTTTGAAAAAGATTAAGCTAACCTTACATGGAGGTTTGGCCTTGGTTGACATAAGAGAGACTAGCAAAAATCCTTTTGTATTCTGGAGCACCCTTGCTCACATGCACGTGCGAGTCGGGGGATGGGTAGAGGGAGAGAATCTTCAAGCAGACTCTTGGCTGAGCACTGAGTGGGAGGAGGCCCTGCAGAGCTCCATCTCATTACCCAGGAAATCAGGACTGGGGTTGAAGCCAAGAGTCCTCTGCCCAACCGCCCAACCGCCCAGCCAATTGGAGCCACCCAGGTGCCCCTTCCTTTCGTATTACAGTTGAAACATTCCTTATTTTGCAAAGAACCAAGACACATGGCGGTAGTTGCATTTGTTGCCCAAATCTGAAAGGATGTAAAGGTTTCATTACATCAGGATAAAGGATGTAAGGGTTTCATTACATCGGGATCAGACCATCTTTTGGGCCAGAGTGAGATCTTAATGCCTAGAGGCTTTTCCTATCTACCCCTGCACCTGTGAACCACCCACGTATGTGACTGTATCTGGAATTCCCACCAGTTTCTTCCTCACCACAATTCCCACTGAGTGTCAGGGACTCAGTGGGAAGCACAGACAGCCAAAGCAGAACAAGCCTTCCATCTGGGAAGCACTGCCCGCCCACCTCAGGCCTATAACTGTGCCAGCATCCTTCCTGACCGCTTTACACTCACCTCCATACACACTCATTTAGTTAATTGTTTTTTCAATCCTTAAAAACAAAACAAAAAAAAACAAAAAACACTATCCTCATCACCCTGTACAGAAGTACAATAGGTATTTCTAGAAGAAAAATGTGATCCCATGAGAGACCAATGTATGAAAATTTCTTTTTAAATCATTTAATGACAATGAGACTATAATTGTGTGGAAAGCTTAGAAAATGAGTCTGTCCATTTACGTTTGCTTTCTAGTGTTAACTGAGAGGTGTTTGGCTCTTAAGTACCATGACCCTTGACTGTGACCTATGCTACTGAAAGTCTTCCTAGAATGTATTAGTGCATTTTTCTTCTTGAGTAAGTAATGTCACTTAGTCATTTTTGGTCACTCAGCAATTCACAGCACCTTATTAAGAACAGATAGGTAGCTTCTCTTTTAAGATAACACATTAAAAAAAATAATAACACATTTTTCTTTCACTTGTGTTCTTTTAACTAAAAGACATTGAGGAAACCATGTGAGTGAAAAATATTTGAGCAGCATCATGAAAGGTCACACATTCCTTTGTTCATTCATTCACACCCTCATTTCCTGAGCATTTAAGGAGAGCCTACAAAGTGCAAGGCACTGTGTCAGGTCCTGGAATGGAAGGATGAGTAACTCTAAGACCTCTGAGGAACGAAGTTGGCCATTATACTCACCTGTGATACTGCTGAGCCCTCCTGAAAACCCAGTCCCCATTCTTAAAGTCTGAGCATCAACATCCACATGGTAGGTGGTAGGTAGACTGCAAAGACAGACTAAAGATGACCAAATATTTTCATCTGCAGAAATCAAAGAAAACTCCTGATGAGATATTATAAAATCTTCTTCCCCATCAACTTTCAAATACACGGTCAGCATTATTAATGATAATCACTATGCTGTGCATTACCTCCCCAGGACTGACTTATCTTATAACTGGAAGCTTCTACCTTTTAAACCTAGTTTTACCCATCTCCCCACCACCTACCCCTAACCCCTGCCCACCTGCAGCAAATGCCAATCTGTTCTTTTTATCTATGGGTTTGGGTTTTTAAAAAAAATTTTTTTTTTTATTCCACTATGGGTGCCTGGGTGGCTCAGTCTGTTAAGTGTCTGCCTTCAGCTCAGGTCATGATCCCAGGGTCCTGGGGTCAAACCCCATGTAAGACTCCCTGCTCATCAGGGAGCTGCTTCTCCCTCTCCCCTTCCCCCCAACTTGTGTGCTTGCTCTCTGACTTATTTCATCTAAAACTAGTACAATGTTATATGTAAATTATATCTCAATAAAAAAAGAAAAGAATGAAAAATCTCAGAGATGATGGCAAGAAAAGTGGGATGAGGATGAGGAGGGGTTTGGGAATTCAACCACATTTTAAAATAAGCCTGTATCATCTTGCTCTTCATTAACAATTTTTAACTTTTGGGGGACCAAGTACCTCATACAGAATTTATAAAAACTCTTGTCCATTATACTTAAAAAATAGTTAAAATGGTAAATTTTTATGTTATGTATATTTTATTAAATTTTTAAAAACCTTTTGTCCAGGAAAAATACACAAATAGATACAAAAATAGATAATTTTATGGGATCCATAGGTGCCCTGAATTCCACTATGGACTTTCTGGAGATTCAGGGGCCCCCTGTTATATTAAATAGAGCTAAGGCAGTTGTTTCATTATATAAACAAGATATGTGGTAATTATTTGAAGTCTCAACAAAATGGTGGCAAAAGACCTAATTCAGATTCCTAAATAGATTTTCTGTTAAGATTTTTAATTTGACTCTGTATCCCAGTGCCCATCAAGGGACCCTTGTCTATATCTCAGTATATTTTTGGTTGCCTGGCAAGGAGGTGAGGTTCTATCTCTCTAGCAAATAGATACCAGGGATGCTAGTGAACAGCCTAAAATGCACAGGACAGCTCCCCCACCACAAAAAACTCTCTGGCTGAAATGTCAACAGAGCCAAAATTTAAAAACCCTCTTGACTCTGATAAGTTCCTCAAATATCTTCTATAAGAAAATACCCACCTCTAAAATTGGGTATAGAGAGAAAGAAGAAAAAATGTAGAGAAGCATCCATTTTAATCCAAATTTTTTTTAAAGTCTTTTTTTTTTTTCCGGCTTTGGAAAAGATTATCATCTTGGTGTTCTTTAGTTTTATAATTACCCAATATATTTATTGTTGTCCTTTGAGGGCAACAACAGTTCTACCTAAAATAAATAATAAAAATATCCAATAATGCAGTGTTTTAACCCTTATTTTTGATCTACTTTTGATCTAAAATAGGTCACAGGCACCATTTCATAAAGTCAGGGGGATCTCGTTTGTGGAATGAAAATAATCTGGCCAGTCCATCTGCCCGGCAGTGTTAGCCTGTGGCAGTTGCTATAGCAAATATCTGTGTTTTATGAATACCACTGAGTAACACAAGCCGTCAAAAATGAAAACAGACTTGATTAAATGCAGACTAAGTGACCTTTAAAATTATTTCATTGCCTCTGGACAGCGGTTTGGGTTATTGTGGGCAAAGAACTACTTAGTATACATTTGTGGTACTTGGGACTGCATCTAAATAAGGCCGGGCAAGCAGATTGCCACACGTCAGCCAGAGTTTTCCCTCTTAGAAGTACACCCCGGTCAACCACCTTTAACTTGTAGAAAACCATAGAGATCATTAAAAAGCCAAGCAAGGGGGCGCCTGGGTGGCTCAGTGGGTTAAAGCCTCTGCTTTTGGCTCAGGTCATGATCCCAGGGTCTTGGGATTGAGCCCTGCATCGGGCTTTCTGCTCAGCAGAGAGCCTGCTTCCCTTCCTCTCTCTCTGCCAGCCTCTCTGCCTACTTGTGATCTCTGTCAAATGAATAAATAAAATCTAAAAAAAAAAAAAAAAAAAAAAAAAAGCCAAGCAGGATAGCTTGTTTGTGTTCTGTTCTATTTTCCAGCAGAGAATAGTGACTTACTTACTATCCCAAATCAAGTTTTCTCACTTCATACTTGAATACTCATGATATCTGAAAAAATTTAAAATCTTACAGAAACAGATAGTATAAAATCCAAGCAAATTGTTATCTAAGTCAGCTATTCAGGAGCCTAGCTTTGTTTTCAATAATCCCTTAAATTTCACTTTTCCCCCAGGGCCTTCACATGGCGATTTATAACAAGCTACTCTAAAAATAGGTTAGGGCTCAAAATCAGTTCTTTCTTCCCTAATATTCAAAAGTCACATTACCTTAATGTTCTGGGGGAGCCATGTGGCTCAGTGGGTTAGGGTTAAGGTTAAGCATTTGCCATCAGCTCAGGTCATGACCCCAAGAACCTGGGATTGCTCAGCCGGGACTCTGCTTCTCCCTCTGCCCCCCCCCCCTATTCATGCACATTCTCTGTCTTAAATGAAACAAATAAAATCTTTGAAATAAAAGTATATATTTTATGGTGCAACCACTCTGGAAATCAGCATGGAGTTTCCTCAAAAATTTGAAAATAGAGCTACCCGATGACCCAGCAATTGCACTACTGGGTATTTACCCTAAAGATACAAACGTAGTGGACATGCGCACCCAAATGTTTATAGCAGCGATGTCCACAATATCCAAACTATGGAAAGAACCTAGATGTCCATCAACAGATGAATGGATAAAGAAGATGTGATGTATATATACACAATGGAATATTATGCAGCCATTGAAAGAAAAGAAATGAAATCTTGCCATTTGCAATGATGTGAACAGAACTAGAGGGTATTATGCTTAGCAAAATAAGTCAATCGGAGAAAGACAACTGTCATATGATCTCCCTGATATGAAAAAGTGGAGATGCAACATGGGGGCTTGGGAGGTAGGAGAAGAATAAATGAAGCAAGATGGGATCGGTAGGGAGACAAACCATAAGAGACTCTGAATCTCACAAAACAAACTGAAGGTTGCTGGGGGGAGGTGGGTAGGGAGAGGGTGGTTGGATTATAGACATTGGGGACGGTTTGTGCTATGGTAATTGCTGTGAAGTGTGTAAATCTGGCAATTCACCACCTGTACCCCTGGGGCTAATAATACATTATATGTTCATAAAATTTTTTTTTAATTATTTAAAAAAACTTCAGAATAATAAATTTTTAAAAAGTATATATTTTAATATTCTCATATATATTAATCATTAATATGTAGTATTCTGGACTCAATCTTTAGTTCCCACAAACTAATTCACATTAAGGTATAAATGGGTGATGATAACTGGAACGTGCTAAGACTTCAAAAAGTATTTTTTTTAATTTTAAAATTATTAAAAGAAACAAATTTTTAATTAATAAACATCAGGCAAGAAGCAGGGTAATTTTTTAGCATCTCTTGAATCATAGCATATAAGCAATTCCCAGATGGTATCAATAAAACTGGTATCCAAATCACGAATTTGGACAGATCTCACTTTCAACAAAAAATGAGATTTACCAACACAGAAGCATAGCATGTGACATCAGGCCTTGGCTCCTAAAGATGGGAAAGGAAGTTGAAAGAGGAAAACTAAGTTCTACTAAGCAATTACATTGCTCTGAGAACTGTCTCGGGTGATTACACTTACAAAAGGAAATCCTTTTAAAGCCTTTTCAAGATAGATCATCTTAGCCCCATTTTAGAGTTAAAAAACTGACATTTACAGTGATTAAATAGTTTCTCCTAAATTGCATACTAATAATAAGGGAAAAATAGGATTTTAAACAATTCTGTTGACTCAAAATTCCAAAATCTTTGGATAAACACCTGGCTCATTTTGTCTGAACAAAAGGAAACCAGCATCCAGTAAACACCTACCATGTTTAATCACTCTCTGAACTAGGCACTGCACACAGTAAGTAGCTTGTTCAATCCTCAGAGTCTGTGACTAAGACACTATTTTCCCCACATTAATAGATGAGGAAAGTGATGCTCTTGAGGTGAAGGTCACACAACTGGCAAGTGGCAAATCTGGAACTGGAACCAAGGTCTACTTGGGTCTGATTCTATTTCTAATTCCAAGCTTACTTAAGTTTCTGTGTCATGTGTTCTTTGTTTCAACTAAAAATGGGTGATAACTGGGGTTTCTGGGAAGCTCAGTCAGTTAAGCATCTGACTCTTGGTTTTGGCTCATGTCATGATCTCATAGGTCCTGGGACTGAGCCTCAAGTCCGGGGAACCAGGCTTGGAGAGTGGGGGAAAGAGGGGTGGGGGAGGGGGGCCTCCCCATTCCATGGGGAATCTGCTTGAGGATTCTCTCCCTCTGCCCCTCTCCACTGCTCGCATTCACTCTCTTTTTCTAAAATAAATATGTAAAATCTTTAAAACATGGGTGATGATAACCAAAGGAACAGGGGACAAAAATCATTTTAAGAATTTTCTCCAATTTATTTGCTTTTTTTAATCCAGAACAGAGGCGATTCCTCAACCTTGCACACTCACTATTATAATATTTTGCTCCTTAAGGAAAGCAAATCTTTCCTTTATATATAATCTCAGTGTTCTGGCTTTAAACCAGTTTTGTGTGTACCGATAAGTTGATGTCTTGAGGATTTATTGGTTTTGTTGTTTGTGGCAGTGTTTTAGGATCTTTTGAGGAGATAAGAGGGGAGAGAGAAATAATGTAAAGTTGATGACAAACAGGGGTGGGGCTAATGCAAAACACAATTGTAAGACAGAAATAAGAAGCATTAATTTAGAAGTTTTATCTATACGATGCTAAGGCAAACTGAATATTTGAAAATACCCTGTTGCTTTCGTGAATTTACTTTTCACTCAGAAATTTGACTCCATGTAAAAATATGCATAATGTCCCAAGTACCAAGTTTTTGACACACATAACTCTCAGTAACTTCCCATAAACGGGTAATACCTCCTGTCACACATTACTCATCAGAGCAGAAGCATCTATATTTAATACTGCCCTATCCGGCAGCTTAAATGTACATTTTAATGCATAGCAATTCCCTTGGAAGAGACAAGTGGGCATGGTATGTGCCCTCGCCAGTCAAGGTTGTCATCAGACATGGAGAGACAGGAATTTGGGAGCAGACCAAGAAGGAAATCTGTGTCCCCTTGATAGAATGTTGTACTTATTAAAAAAAAAAAAAATCCCTCACTTCTTTTATAGTTTAATGCTTCTGATTAGCATTTCGAAAACATGATTCTCAAAGATTAAGTGAAATGGACCTAATAATGCAGTTTCCTTTCCAAGTCTGAATACAGATTATTCACCTGGGGCTGTTGCCATAATTCTCTGAATCACAGAAGTGAAAGAAATTGTTGTAGTACTTTGTTTATAATCACAACGACGACCACAACTATGATGATGATGATGATGATGATAGCACAATTATAAAAAAGCAATACTATCTTACATCGGGATAGCCTTACAAGGACTACGCAGGAGGCTGCTATTTAACGTCTGTGCACCAAGTGCTCAGTAACTCCAGTCAGTTCCCTCCTCAACTTCTGCCCCTTTTAAAAATGAAGCAAATTCCCAGCCATGTGTCTTTGCTGGAGTACATGGAGTACAACTGTAAGCATCATAACTGTACACAAAAGAGATGAAAGACTTTGAACTATGTTTTGGAATGTAGAATATCAACGTTCCTGGACTTGACACACACACGGATTTAACTCAAGTTAAAAAACTAAAGGATAAGGTCCTTCCTGAAGTAGGGTCATTTGATTTTTTTTTCTTTTTTTTTTTTTTTTTTTCAAGGTTATTTATTTATTTATTTGACAGAGAGAGAGACAGGGAACACAAGTAGGGGGAATGGGAGAGGAAGAAGCAGGGTTCCTGCCCAGCAGGCTGGCTGGACTTGATCCCAGAATCCTGGGACCATGACCTGAGCCAAAGGCAGACGCTTAATGACTGAGACACCCAGGCGCCCTGGTCATTTGATTCTCACTCCCAACCCAGGAATGGACGCTCAACAGTTTCTTCAGTTAGATGGGTGGGTGCCAAGAAATTGACAAACATTTTTCATCAATAATAAATTACTTTCACTAAAGAAGAAAAAGGAAACCTTAGGGAATATTTGGGGAATAAAAAGTGAGGAGGGGCTTTCCCTGAAATCAAAAGGCTGCTCTAGGATATTAAGTTTCTAAAATACAGTAAGAATGAAGTATAACAGTTAGAAAGCACACATCTTTTTGCCTTTGATTAAATAGTTACCATGTTTACAAAAGATAAAACCCATGTAATATGTAAATGTGTATGTTTACAATCCAAGTGTGTTTCCTAAGTGAAAAGGATTGCCGAAGAAATTGTGCCACTTGCCATGTGTTGATAATAGTTATTTCTTTATTTGTTGTTTTTAGCATCTGTTTTATATTTTTAATTAATTCTTTTTCTTTTCTCTTACAAAAGACAAAGTCCTTATTTGGAAGTGATATGGGAAGAAAAAAAAAAGGACTGAGCCTAAGAGTCATGCTTTGCTGATTCAGATCCAGAAGTAAGCTGTTTGTTTTAGGGTAAACTGAGGATCGGAGGCATCTGGGGGAAAGCATGTAAGCGGAGACATTTAACAGCTGCTGAAGCTGAGACAGGAATATCATGTAAACAAGCCAGGAAAACACTACCTACTGTACATTAAAAAGCGTATTTTCTTATCTGGAAGTTTTATGTTGCCTTTGTTTGGGTTGTTTTTTACGTCCGTAATCTTGGGACATGACTGATACTTTATAACTAAGCTGTGTTTTCCTGTAGATCCTTTTTCCTCAGTGTGGTCCATGGAACAGCATCATCGGACTCTCCTGAGAGCCTGTCAGGAATGCAGAATCTCAGGCCCCACCCTAGACCTACTGAATCAGAATCTGCATTTTAACCAGCTCCTCAGGTGATTCACACATCCGTTGAATTCTAAGAAGTACCTCTCTGAAAAACCAAATCCACTTGACTTGCCATTTCATTCAGGGGCCCCCTTCACACCCACAGAAACTCTGTGTGCCAAGATTGTTCTAAAAGCCTTATATACATATTCTTGGTGGATCTCACCCTAGCCAAACATTACAACTAGCTGAAGAGAATTTTTAAAAGAAGAATTTTAGACCCTACTCCAAATAATGTAATTTAATTAGTCTGAGGCAGGATCTGAGCAAAGATTTTTTCAAAGTTCCCCTGATGAATCCAATGTGCAGCCAGTGTTGAAAACAATTGTATTATTCCCTTTAATTTTTAGGCACACATAAAGGTGTGTACTATTCTGTTTATGGAGAAACTTGCTCATGGTTGCAAAACACAGATTTAAACTCAGGTCTTTCTGATGCCAAAGATTTGCTCTTGCACTTGAAACCTACCAACATGTTGGGGTTCTTCATGGGAGTGATCTTCATGCCAAACTTCCCACTATGTGATTGATGACCCCAACATACTAGGCTCTGTGGGAAAGCCTGTGAGGGGCGGGGGAAGAGAGGACTCAAGGACCTTACACCCGGGCAAGACTGGGGTGGAGAAGTGAAGGGCCAAAAAAAGTGCTTCCCCACAAAATCAGATCCGTCTAATGCTAGACCCGTTGAGATTATTCAACGAAATAAGGATAGATTGATAAATGACAGCAGTGATGCAAGTTTACAGACACAATCACAAACTAGGTTAGCAAATAAGCTTAGAAGAGACTACCAGATGTGTTTGCAAAGTACCCTGGAACCCAGCTGCTGGACCAAGTAACCTACCCTTTGTGGACTGTTTTATCCCTGCAGCCCCACCTCCACACTTGTGAGCAAGAGCTATCCTGAAAATGAGTTAATCTAATATGAAATGACCAATCAGAAGCCGATGTGTGGAATGTTCCCACAGAGTCGGGAAGGATGTGAGTCATGCCTTCATGCATCATTCAGGCAAGCCATGTGTAGATTCTTTTAAGCATTTACCATAAATGGATCCTTATAGCACCATCTGTTCACTTTAGGTACAGGAAATATTCTAAGGCCACTCTTGTTATATAGATTTCCAGTTGGTAGTTTTGGAAAGGATTTTTCCTGTCTTTTGAAATATGAACTAATAAGTCAAAAGAAATGGCATTTTCTTTTACAAACTACACTTGAAATAGTATTAACTCTTCCCTTGGTCAGCTGGTCCAACTCCAGGGACTGGCTCTCTCTTGGGGAGTCCTGAAAATCCTAGTATAATCCTGAAGTGTGGATGTTGACTTTGAAAGTCAGATTTAACTGACAGATGTGTGAAATGGCACATAGAAAACTCTCCTCTGGGGATCATGAAAATGCTAGGGAGAACAGTTAAGGAGGAATGGCAATGATAAAACCTAACCTATTTTCTCATTTTATATGATCCATTCTTTGATGCAGAAATTTATGTTTGTGATACATAACATTGTACTCACATTTATATGTGCCTCTTTTTAAAGTAAATGCCCAAATTACACAGCCTCTGGGAAAAACTGACATAGAAATATACCTTATTTCTGTGCAAACACACACACACACACACACACACACCAGAAAACAGTCCTCTCTTTAAATGGTAAATGACATATGTTCTACCTTTTGAACTATGGATGTATCAGCCTCAAACCTATGAAATTTCAGAAAGAAAAACACAATAAGAAAAATCATGGTGGAAAATGATATATCTAAGTAATTAGTCCTCCTTAATTTGAATATAAATTCTTTGTCTTCTAACCTCTGAATGCATCCATTGTCGCATTAATCAAAGGTCACAATGTTGTAAGTACCAAGATTTTAGCATTTCCCAGGCCTAGAGATGAGTAAGAAAATAATTAATTTTGCACGTATGAAGAAAAATTTTAGGTTTATTTTAGGGATCCTCTGCCTGAATTTGCAGTTCTGAAAAATTTCTTTTAATAAATGATGAGCCTCTCCCCACCGCTCCCCCATCGCCCCCCTCCCCCCATCCCTTGGCTCATGGATCTTCATTTCACTGAGTCTAGAGAAGTCAATTACCATTTGCAGTGTCCAAGAAGGAGTTAGAGATTGTCAATGGTGAGCCCCTGAATCCTGGAAACAACTCAGCGGCACTCTGCCCCCTGGTGGACTGTTAAAGGATGGACTTTCATGAAGGGTGCAGAAGCTTCACTTGCCACCCACTCTCCCTACCAGCCTCTACCCTTTCGAAAGCTCCAGTAATGCCCCAGTTAAAAGCTTTTACCCCCACTAATTACACATTAACTTGAATCAGCAACTTTTTTATATATGTAAAATCATTCTTCCAGAGCTAAAATAAGAACCATATTAGATCAACACGTTATCATTGGTTATCATGGCTCTTCATGGCTCTCTCTTCATAAGAGAAAAGCACAAAAAGGGAAAATGAAACACTAAGGGAAGATGCAGATATGGAAAGAGGCTTTGGATTCTTGGGAAAATTTCTAGATAAAGAAGAGGAAGGAGAGTTTAGAAGAGTTTAAAAGTGAATAAGAGGATGCTATAGGACATAAAGTATTTGGCAATTTCCTTTTGGCCATTGGGGCCACCGCAAACCAACCCTCATGTCCACTTTTGGCCTTTGGGCTATTTTTCACTAGTCTAAGTGGTAAGTATGAAAAGACTCCTAACTTCCATCACTTCTGGTCTAGCTAGCTTTCTCCCATACAGGCTAGCTTGGTCCTCCCCAGTCCAACCTCCCTCCAATAGCCAGCAGTTTTTCTAAGCTACAGCCTTGCATCCACAATGGAGGCAATGGGGAAATCATGGCTAACAAGGAAGGACATTTGCTGAGTGTCAGGTATTTCGATAGGTGCATGCAACGAATTCCAAGTAGGCGGCCTTTGAGGAGAGCCACACCACTGTAAGGCACTCTATTTGCCATTCAAACTGAGGACTTTGATTCCAGAGCTATTTTTGTGTCTACTCCTCTGCTGTTCCATAGGTCAATCTCCTCCTCTCACATTTTCCCAAGCCTCTTCTAACCCTGCTTCCGTTTCCTTTTTCTGTTTTTCAAGCACCATGCAGTACCTTGGAATCCCACCATCTAGCCTACAGACTAAACGTTCCCTCTAAAAAGAGGGGTCTGGAAAACTCTTGTGATGGTGCATCCGACTTACCTCCTTTGCAGCATGTGAGAGCATGATCTACCGCATTCCTTTCAAACCCTTTCTACAAAATCCCTGAAATTATGGCAGTACTCATGCCGGCCCATGAGTCTCGTTTCTCATCAATTATTCTCTCTTGCAGGTTTGAAGTCTTAAATGCAACACAGAATCCAAAGAACCAATCTTTCCATACTAATAGAATCACCACCCATTCTTTTTTGAACACGGAAAGGACTTTATTTCATTAGTTTCCTAAACGTCATTTCCAATTACACATTTGTTGAAAGGTGGAACACCAAAGGCAATTTTCAGTCACAGCAACTCCATCAAATACACATAATCTGAGATTTTACCGCTTGAGTGAATTATAGTCCTCTCAGGGTTTCCTGGTTAAAGAAGATAAAAACTAAGATAATAGAGAGGAAAAGTGAAGAATATTACTCTAGAGGAAATTTGTTGAACTCCCATAACCTTCATTCATGGGTGCCGTGTCCATTTTTAAAAAGGAAACTCTAATAAAATTCCTAGAAACACAAGACAATATTGGTATTTTTAATGAGTATACATTCATATATTTGTGTGAAATTCTGTGCAATTAAACAATATGGCAAATGTTAGTTGTTATCGCAGCCAATGAAAATATATTTTCATTTCTATGTAAGTTTAACATTTCCATCTCCCATTTTATGTTCTGCGAAAAAGCCGTATGTTTAGTTTACAAAACAAACTATGCTAGAGGCAGCAGTAACTGACAAGGAACTTAACAGCCTTAACTACATACCCCTGGGATGAGTACACTTTGCATTATCAAGTGCAATGCTGGATGATGATTCTAGATCTCTTATAACTACAAGTGTTTGCAAGCTTCTACTTCACACAATATGCCCCAAATTCAGTCAATTCGGCCAAATAATAAAGCAAAACCATTAAGTGGGTAATCTACAAATGGCAAACAACCCATGTGACTAAGTTGACCATGTTTTGTTAATAGGAGGACACAATCATGTAGGTGCCCTGTAAAGAAGTCATTTGTAAGTGGCTATTTATTTCACTTCATTTTCCCCCCTCAAGCTCCTAGAAGTTGGCTTAATTGTTTCTTAGGCCCAAAGAAAACACAGCTGCATAGACAAAAGACAAACATACTGGTAACATAGAAACAAGTACCGTGCTGAATGTACATTCCCATCAGTAGTAAGCTAGATGTCTCCATAGGAGAAATGTCACAAAATGGACAAAAACCCTGGGGCTATAACAGAAATATAAGGATTGTCTAATGCCTAAAATTTTATTTTACTCCAGCGACAGGTGTAAATGTTGATACAAAATCCTCCTTTTTACTTAGTTTATGTGTGAACTTTTGAATAGTCTATTTTCAGGAGTCATTACCCCCAGAGTGAAGGTCTGCACAGTAGGAAAGCAGCAGTGTACTTCAGCTCAATACATCTATTGTCTCACAGTCTGGACTGGGGAGCTTCAAGCAGGGAGTGAATTCATTTTACAAAGACAACTTGCTTCTGCAGACAAAAGGTATCAAACTGCAGAAAGCTCTCTGAAGAATGGAGTGTGAATCTTCTTTGGCATATTAAATGCTCCACATACAGAATTTTTTTCTTGTTTTTCTGTGCAGATGGCTCCTTCAGGGCTACTCCTTTTTATTTAGATAATGTATTTTTCATCTTTTGTTGTGTCATCTTTCCCTGTGTTGGAAGAGTCCTCAGAGTGAATTTGAGACAACAACTAAGTATTTTTGAAATTTGAAAAGACAGATAAATATAAAGTATTACTTTTATTATATTCATTGAGGTATCAGGTCAGTGACGAATTTCCCCGGTTCAAAAGCTTATCAGTTCCCTGATTGCCTAGTTAAGTCAGGTTTGGTTCCATGAGTTACAGGAAAAACAGGCTCAAGTTTAGCTTCTCCGAGCTTTTATAAAGTCTTTGCATGTCCTTTACTAATAATCTTTGTTCCCACCCAAACTTCAATAACAAGGGAAAATACACAATATTTTTTTCCTTTAATATAGTTTTTTTGGGGTTCATACTGCACTTTGAAGATTTTTGGAGAAAGGAGCTGGTTCTCTTGGTTGCTTTATATGTTAGCACACAAAGGAATTACAGATGGGAAGGAGTGTAAATGACTATCAGAAAAAAGTCTCATGCATTTAAGATTTTTTACAAGTCAAAATATACATCCTCCTATTGCCCCCCATTCCTTAATTATAGAAGAACCATTTCTATTTTAGCCGTCTCCTTTACATCTCACTGAATTAGACAAGGAAAAAGAATACTTTCCCTGTTAAGGAGCAGTATATACTCATCAGTTTAATCGACTGCATTAGTAAGAAATATAGCAGCAGCTTGGGCTGAGTCACCCATCATATCCTTCATTTATGAGGATTTAAATGTGTAAAATAACAGGTACATGAAATTAGTAAGAAAAATAAAGCAATCTGCAGACTTTGGCACTAGCACACATAATGTTTTGTTTGAGTTGTTAGAATGTGGGTTGGTAATCACTAAATAGGAATTTAAAAAAAATTACAAATCTGCAGAAAACAAACAATCATAGGTGTGGATTCTCAGTTTAATGCTCCCCATCTCCCATTCCCACCCACCCACCCCATATAGTTTCAATTATAATAAAAATAGAGATCTTAACATCAGAATTTTGCTGTTAACTCTTCAAGGTTTCTCTGCATCCTCCAAGCCACACATAAGGTTTGAAGCACCAAATCCACAAGTTTCTCCAACCAAGTTTAAATAAACAAAAACTGGAGACTGAAGGGTGCCAAAGTAACTCTTCTGAAATGAGGCTGTAACACAAAAGTTCTCCCCAAAACAAAGGTATTATGCGTCTAGTTCAAGTACTGCCAGGCTGTATGTAGATCTGTCTCAGACAGGCTTCCAACAACTACAAGTACCACTGGTTCTAGAGGGCATGATCCATGATACCAAAGCAGGGCGGGGATCCCCCTTCCTTCATTGATTTTTAAAAAGTTACAACCCTCCCCTGTGACTGGCTGCGGCAGGGTCAGTGCTGGACCTGGAGTTTGAGGGGATGAAGTGAGCCTTCCCCTGCAGGAAAGCTCTACCTTTAGTGTGAAGAGTTCTCTCAGAGCTCTCGCTCTCTCTCAGGGCTGTCCTGGCTTCTCAGGATCCACTGCCCTTGCCCAGAAGACAGAGTCTCAATTCGACCCAGTAACAGTGAAAGAAGAGTCGACCTACCTGTGGAACCAGACCCAACATGGTCCCCCAAGGCCGCTCAGGCTACCTCATTGCAACTGACAAGTCAACCTGTGCACTTAAAGCGTATCAGTTTATGGAATGCTTGTTTGAAGTCCTCATTGGACATGGTATAGATGATGGGGTTGATAAGGGAGTTGAGATAGCCCAGCCACGTGAAGAAGTCAAAGATGGCCAGGTGGAACCAGCAAGCATCCTTGCAAATAGGCATCACTAGGGAGATGATGAAGAAGGGCAGCCAACACACAATGAAGGCTCCCAGTATGATCCCCAGGGTCTTAGTGGCTTTGCGCTCCCTAGCGGCCATGAGTTTCTTCTTCTCTAGCAGGGCGTCGGAGACTCGCACTTTGACTTGGTTCACGTACACGGGGGACCCGGATTCGCTGGGCACATCGGGAGCCCGCGAGTTAACGGAGGTGACCGAGGACGTGGACCCGGGGGAGTCGGTTATCAGCTGGGCTCGGGTCAGGCGCTTGCCGGTCCTGTTGGGCGTCTGTTTCAAAATCCGGGAGCGGGCTTCCACATAGATGCGGCCGTAGAGGGCGATGAGGAGCAGGGTAGGGAAGTAGAAAGCGCCCACCGTGGAGTAAACGGTATAGAGGATGTGGTCGGTGTTCACCACGCAGTCCGACACCTCCTCCTCGGCTTTGGCTTGACGCCAGAAGAAGGGCGGCAGCGAGATGGAGATAGAGAAGACCCACACCAGCGCGATCATGACCGCGGCCCTCTTGGGAGTCCTTTTAGCTGAGTATTCCACGGCGTCCGTGATGGCCCAGTAGCGGTCCAGGGCGATGACACAGAGGTGCAGGATAGAAGCAGTGCAACAGGTGATGTCCGACGACAGCCAGAAGTCGCAAACCACCTGGCCCAGCGTCCAGCGGCCGGTGACCGTGTACATGGTGCTGATGGGCATCACCAGGATGGATACGAGCAGGTCGGTGACCGCCAGGGAGGCGATCAGGTAGTTGGCTGGGGTATGCAGCTTCCGGGTCCGGTACACAGTGGCGATCACAAAAGCATTGGAGAGCGTGGTGGCCAAGGTGATGAGTGCCAGCAGCACGACCAGTAGTACTTTCCAGGGCAGGGCGATGGAGTCCTGGTAAATGTAGCCCTCGGCGCTGCAGTTGTGGGGAGCAGAGGAGAGATTGGCTTGAGGAACCCCGGTCTGGGAGCCCGCGGGCGGCGGCGGGGCGCACCGAGTGCCGGTTTCTTCCATGTCTCTCCTCGCCACGGCTCTGGAGCGCAGCTCTTGGGCATGGAGCAAATGAAGGCAAGGGCGGCAGGACCGCGGAGACCACAGTCTTGTCTCCCGGTTGCGAGTCAGTTCCGTGGGCTCCTCAATTATTCCTCCACCCAGATTCCTGCTGAAACTAGAGGTCAAGGGCGCGGCAGCCTAAACAGGCGAGCGCGTTCTCTGCACTTCCAGTGCGCCAGGCGCTGCCGCCGCGTCCCAGCCTGCTCATCTCCACGCCCCGTCTTAGCCCTGGGTTGCTAAGGACTGGCCCGCCAAGCCCCCGCTGCACTCGGAATCCCACCTAGGCGTCTAGTGCTGGAGGGCGTTGTATTGTTTGAGGAAGGAGCATCAGCCAGGTAGGGTCTCTTACCCCAATTGCTCGGGGCTGAGTCTCCTAACCCGGGCGCTCCTCGATCTGCAGAATCGGCCCGCAGGAGTTTCCTAGCTGTCGAGACCAAAGCTTGAAGGCCAGCCAGGAGTCCTGGTCTTGCATTCCCGCCCCCCTCCCCAGACTGGGGCAGTTTCCTGCGGCTGCTTAGGCCTCCAGAGCTGGGTGGGGTGAAGTCTGGGAGCCGCGCTGCGCCGCGCCTCGCGCCAGAGCTCTGCCCTCCCTTCTTTTCACGCGCTGGCCACTCCGGCGAGCTGCCCCGCGGAGACGGGGCCGCCAGAGGGGGGATTCGGGGGCTGGGGCTGCGGCTGCTCGCAACGCGCCGCCACCGTCGCCACCACCTCGGTCCCACAGGCACCGCTTGGAGCCATGCTGCTGGGCGCACGGGTCGGTGGCACCTGGCGCGGCACGCGGGTAAGGGGCAGGTGTCTTGGGGAGCTGGAAGAACGCTGTGTGCGCCAGCCCGGGAGGAGCGTGTGAGCGGCAGAGCAGATGGGCTCCTTTTATAGAGTCCAGGTCCGGTCTGCTCGAGCCCTGCAACTCGTGCGGCTCAGCAAGTGCGGACGCCCGCTCCCCATCACCTTCCCCTTTTCTGTCTCCCTCCCTCGTTTCCTCCCGCCCGGATCCCTCCCCGGCCAAGGAAGCTTCCCGCCGGGTCCTACCGCCCTCTCTCCCCAGTACCTATCCCCTGGCCCCTCTCCCAATCCTGACACCCAGACGCCGCAGTTCTGGCCAGGATTGGGGATGAGGGCGTCCTGTCCTTGCCTCTGTCCTCTTCCGAGCTTGCGGCGCGGCCCTCCAGTTAGATCCACGCTCTCGGCCACGGGCACAGGCACACTCCCCGCTTACCTTCCGGGGCTTCTATTTACCACCCCCCACCCCAGCAGACCGGTGCTAGGCGGAGCCAGCCCCAGGCTCCGACCTCTCCACTCTGGAATTTTATCCAGCCCTGCGGACCACACCCAGGTTAGAAGGAGGCACCGGTAATATCGCCTTAGAAGGAAATGGCCAATAGTGCATTTTAAACTTCGGGCTTCGAGTCCTACTTAACTCTTGGTACAATGCAAACTAATTTTTCACATCTGGTTTTAGGAATCTGTGCTTTCCAGTGAATGCCCCGCCTTTAACTGTGGGCCAACAGGGGAGAAAGAAAAAAAAACAAACTGTCTACAAAAATGTGAAAAGTATCACAAACCATAGCCTACTGTATGTGAAACTAAACCTTCCATTTCACCCTCCCTCTCCAGCCGCTCAGCAGTTCAGTGCCAGTGGAAAACAGTTCACAGTAAGCACCTTCCCTCCCACAGCCTGCCTGGAAAGGAGGTCAACAAAATTCAAAAGGAAGAAAAAAAAAAGAAAGAAAGAAAGAAACGGGCTTTGGGACCATCACCACCAGTGTGACTTCTCTGGTGTCAACAAATATAGCAGGATATCAGCTATATGTGGCACCAAGCAATGCCAGCTCCCAGGTGCCATGACCTTTGAGCAGATCCCTGGTGCTCACTTCCTCCTTCAACCTTAACAGAAATCAATGTAGGGTAGAAGTACAAGTCAGACAAAGTTTAAAGAAAAGCACCAGAAAAGGGCAATGTACCCCAGCTAAGTGGGAGTTTCTAGCACCTCGCTCCATTGTTTAGCAGGTATAATCCATTCGATGAACCCTATTTCATAAGTGACTTTATCAGGTTAAGTGGAAGCAAATTTTAAAGAGTATTATTTAGTCTAAGGCCCAAGATTATCTTGCCCATCCATTTAGTTTCAAAGAATAATTGAGATCCTTTGAGAGAAGAGCTTTTTACCCAAGGTGACACAACCCTAATCCAAGTTGTCTTATTTTCCTCCTCCCTAAACCAGGCAGGAGGGCAAAAATAGAGTGCTTTCTCTGTGCTGTGAATTCTAGACATCAGGAGTATAATAGGGTATACCCAGACCCAGTTATCAAGCAGCTTATACTCTAGAAGAGGTAGATAGACAATAACCACGTAAACAAGTAAATTAGTATACATTCTGATAGCATTAAGAATTATGAAGAAAACAGCACATTCCTGCCTTGACAGTGAAGGTACTCCTTCAGGTGGCATTTCTCCAAAAATGTCCTCTGGAAGCCTTGCAGCATCCGTGCTGGGGTTAAAAGCAAAATCTTCTCTTTCCTCTCCTCCTGTCCCTAGTGCCCAGCATTGCTCTGGCTAACCTTAAACCTCATTTGCACCACATTAGGGGGTCCGGCCCATCCTCCCATCCCACCCACCCACATCAGGAGCCTAAGCAGACAAAGATGACGACTTCTTCTTCTTCTTCTTCTTCTTCCTCCTCCTCTTCTTCTTCCTCTTTTACCTCTCCTTCTTCTTTTTGCAAACTGCAGCACTCTCTTAGAAATCACAGTAGAGGAAAGCAAGGCAGGCAAACCCAAACCACTAGGTGGGGGCGTTGGCCAGGATGCAGCACAAGTGTGTGTGGTTGCGGGTGTGGGGTGTGCCAGGAAAACTATTTTCCTGCTGTCTTAGGGGAACCGGGCAAGATGAGGAGAAGTGTTCAAAGGATGCAAAGCGGAGGAAGGCAGAAAGGAATTTTACCAGGCTGCAGGCAGCCTTTCTAAATTTCATCTCCAGGGGCGTGCAAAGGAGAAAACCACTTGCTTCTTCTCAGGTTTGGGTTTAGCGATGTAGGGAACCTGTGGCTTTCTCCAGCCACTCTCTTAAACTGCTTCGCGGAGTCCTGAACCCTGGGTGGAATCTGTGGTGGCATCTGCCACGTTTGCGCGGAGTTTGGGTTTTTCCTAGGCTTTGGTTAATTAAGAATTGCGTGAACACAACAAGCCGTCATACGGAGGGGATTTAAGCAAGGGTTTAGTGGAGAACCACGTTTCATTAACTTGGCTCCCTCCTTTAGCACTTTAAAACATATAAAATACAGATGTTGCACTCGGGCGCATGTGTGTGAAACACGCAGGAGAGCAAGGGACCTTTAAAATAACCTCTGCTTGGATTTCCCCTACCTACAGAGGAGGGGGCCCTGGGCGTGCTGCGCGCCCGAGGGAGGAAAAGTCCCTTCAGGTTACCGGGAAACTCAGCCTACACGGACTCCGCGAGAGGGCAAGAAGAGGAGGAGTTGGAAAATGATGAAATGGGGCGGTAGAGCGCAGCAAAGGTTATTTGGGTTGAAATCAGTTCTTGTTTAGCCACCTGGCAGTGCGACTGAAAAAGTTAGTGTGCTCCACGCGGGTGGACCTTAAGCAGAAGCTGAGGGGGTGAAGGATAACGCTGGAACCGCCGTGAAGCCTGCGATCGGACACGAAGTCTAACGTGGTGGTAAGCTATGGAGGAACCAGAGAAAAATCGCCTCTCAAAGACACTTTGCCTAAACTAGAAAGATTTGGAAGGAATTGCCGATGTAGCGAAATGAGAGGCTGAGAGGCGCAGGTTGGAAGTTTGCGGCGTGGCGCTAGCTAGAGGAAATGCTGCGAAGAGCAGCTCCTTCCACCTCCAGGAGACTACAGCAGACACCCCAGCCAGCCAGCAAGCCAAGGAAAGGGGGGGGGGGGGTGCCACGTGGTTACGTGGGTCATGCTTGCAGCATCCTGAGGGTCTTCTCTGCATTTCCCAGCAAGTGACCCTTAAGAGAGTTCCAGGCACAGGGGCAAAGAAGTAGTTGTAAATTAATCTTGGCTTTGCTGCAATAACAAACAAACAAAAACAAAAAACAAAACCAAAACCAGGACGCTCAAGCTCTAGTTGCTTTGCTCCTTTGATAGAGGAAAATACAATCTCACACTCTTCATCTCCACTACTTGAAAAATCCACAACCAGTCCCTAACCAGAAAATGTGGAGACCTGGCAAGCTACTTTTTTCAAGTCCTGCTTTCTCAGTCTGTGGCCACTGTTTGTTGTTGTGGTTGTTTTACACTGCCACCCAGGAAACAGCGCGTGACCGTGAGCTCTACACATTCTCATGTGTGGTGGTAGCCCACTTTGGGTTCCTTTTATATTCCTCCAGTAATTATTCTTTTAAAAGTATATTGGTAGTAATGAAAGTACGAGTCTTAATTATGTTTTCTTTCATGGGACTATGGAAATGTTCAGATGAATGAACATATACATACACACAGACATATGCATACAGTTTTCACAGACACCTTCTGGAGATTACCAAACCCTGTGAGGCTCAGCTCCTTCTCCATAATCATTGAGCCCACTTTGGGCCTTTGACTAGGTATCTGTGTCAGAGTACTCATCTGCTGTATTCTTAATAAGGGAATTAATGCCAAATAATAAAAATAGGTGCTTTATTTCCTAAATTCTAGGCTGGCCTAACTTAATCCCTGAGAATTAGTAACTCTGCTATGTGGTTATGTATGGATACAAATACTGTGTATCTGTATTTAAGGAAGAATGCCACAAAAAAGTGGAGCAAGTATTCATAAGTTAGACACTTTCTAATTCCTGTCTCTGTAATAATAGCCACTTTGCTTCTTTGAACAGGTATCTACAACTCATAAGTTACCTCTAGTTCAAAGCTAGCTAGCCTAGTTCCAACTAGTAGAAGAGCTAGCTCCCAACTTAATTCTCAATCACATATTTCCTGACCAAAGATCTAGATCCTGGAAGAAAATTTCTAACCTAGTGCTTAAAGTAATATAAACAGAGATTGTATGGGGGAGGGGGCATTGAATTTTTCTTTTTGGACAAACAGTGGGATTTGGCAATAATAAATCTTTGGATGGAAAACAATGCCAGTGAGCCCACCAAACTTAGAAACAATGTGCTGCCTTAATTTGGCAGATCCCTAGGCAGCTCTGTTAAGGGTGAAGTCTCTCCTGAAAAATCAAATAAAACATTTAATAATGAGGCTGTCCACTGGCCCAAGGAAAGAAGCAGTTGGGTTTTGCCTTATTTTCAAAGTAGGGAAAATTACATTATTCTGAGTGATTAGTTCCAGTCTTGCAAACAAACAAACAAGAAGCAAAACAAGTCAAGCCAGTTTATGGTTTCCTCACCTGTAACTAACGAATAATTATCATCAGCCTTCCCTGAGCACCATGAATTAAGCTTTATGCTACTGGTTCCACATATGTTCTCTCATTTAATTCTTATGAAAGTACTAGCAAGTGCCATTATCATTCTCATTTTCTGGATGAAGTTGAAGCTTAGAGAATTTAAGTAAATATGCTAATACCAAATAGCTGATGAGTGATCGAACTGGTTTGCAAATCCAAGTCTCTCTAATTTCAAGATCCAAATCTTTACCCGTAGTCTACACTGAGCCAGCCACATAGCTCAGCATTTGCTTCCCCTTCAATTGGGCCTGTGATTTGATCTCATCTAATCTATGAGGTAGAGTCACTGTTCATAGCTATTTAAGTCTCCAGGATAATTTTCTGTTAGGTGACTTCAAATTCTTGTGGGGGTGGTGATGGTTCTGAAAATCACATGGAAGATTGTACACCACCATTCTGTTTAGCCAGCTAATCATCACTTCCAAAGTAGAGCTGACAGGTGAGTACATACCACATATTCTGAAGTCCATAGCCCAAACAGAAACTAGGGTATGCCCTTCCTCAAGATGCTTCTTGACTTTCTTTCTGGGTTGCATTCATTACCTTCAGGGTGTAGTTATTTTTTCTATCTCATCTACCTTTTTTTTTTTTTGCTTCTCCTTCTCTGCCTCATCTTTCCACAGCCTGCTCCCCCGCCACACACACAGTAAATAAAAAAGAAAACGATAAATTAAAGCTTTTTAAAATTGTATGAATGGAGTGTATTAAATACAGTGACAGTCTATGTACTCAGTTTTTAACCACATTAGTTTAAATATCAGTTAGAAAAATAACCTAAAAAATTGAATTGCTTTTTCTCCCCTGTATGTTGAACATACTGATTTTTCCCCTAAAAGTTAGTAATTCACCAAAGAAAAAGAGGCATATTCCCAGTGAGAAAATTACTCAAATCTTAACAACCAGAAATCAAGAAGTTCATCTATGAAGAACCTGCCAAAACCCGGAATATAAACAAAAATAAATTTAAATTACAATGCCCTAAAACTTCTGCACTTTATACATAAAAGAACTCCTCCTAGCCTCATTCAGATCTTACTTCTTACTTTACATACACTTCTAACATGTTTGGCTATGTGATTTCCAGGGTTCCTGAAGATTCAAAGCATTACATTATATAAATGGATCAGAAAGTATGTCAGGTAAGCATCTGACTGACTGCAGTAAGATGCCACAACTTGCCATCATTATTGCAAAATAGGAAAATTCAGATTAAACTTTAAAAAATAGAAACCTAAAATAATGTTAATAACATTATTATTTGTGTTAACACATTTGATAGTACAGAGTATTAATTCAGACTTTTATTGCAAGTGATGGAAAACCAAATTAGTCATACCTACAAACAGAGGAAGGCATTCATTTCAGACAGAGTGGGGTCTCTCAAAATCCAAAGAGTAATTGAGCCAAGGAGCTTTGGGAGCTGAAGGAATGCAGCTGAGGCCCTACAAACAGTCAGGATCCTGGATCATTAATAGGATTCTCAGTTGCTGTCTATATATTGGCTTCTTTCATCTGTTTCACAGCAGACAGGTTTTCTCCACATTGTTGAAAATCATTTTCACCATTAATGCCTTCTGAAGTTGACTTCCTCAGTTTCATCATATTGCAGAAACTAATCTGAATCTGTTCCAAGTTCAGAAATTCTGAGAAATGGGTTCTGTTTCTGAAAAAAAAAAGTAAGGAGACCATGACAGATCAATATTCTGAAAGTATCAACTGGGAAAGTTGCAAACTTTTAAAAAGTTTGAAGAGTCGTGGAAGCAAGAAGAATAAGACAAACTGAAATTCCAGAAAAGTATAAGTATTTTCTGTAAAAGCTAATGATTGCTGCCTGTTTTGTTTCCTTGAGGCACTTGCTGATTCTGGGCACAGGCTATGGATTAGACTTGGTCCAGGTGGAGGAATTCTACTGGGAAAAGAGAAACAAGCAGAGATTTTGATAGTCATTGGGGTCAGTGTGGCAGTTTGGAGTCTAGAAGAACCCCAAATGAATGACCAGTTTTAATTGTGGACATTTTCTAGACATTTGGTTGTGGCAAAATAGAAGACTAAGGTTGTGGATAGGAAAATTCTAACAGGCAAACCGAAATTCCCCATAGTTTCAGAGTGCTTAGAAGAAAAAGTCCCTCTGGAGGAAAGAGGTCTGCATTAAACATGACTGGTCTTCCCTGAGGAGACAGATACCTTCCAGGCTTTCAAAGGGCTAGGATGGCAAGACCCAAAGAACAGGATGAATCACAGACAGGCTGAATCTAATTGTAAAGCAGCCTTGACTCAGCTCAGTGTCTGACTGCTGACATAGCTCTTCACACATTCTGTCTAATGTAGGGTGAATACTCCTTGGACAAAACAATATGGATTTAGAGCTTCTGAAGTCCATTTATATACAGTATCTGATTACAATTTTTTAAAAGATCCATGCATAGTGGCAATAAAAATGGGACCAATAATAATAACTGAAAAAAACTAGATCATAGAAGTAAATCCATTGGCAATGCAGATAGTAGGGTTAGCAGGAAAGAACTTTAAAATAACTATGATTAACATGTTCAGAAAAACAAAGGAAAATGGGCAAAAAGATTAAAATTTGGAGCATTTCAACAGTGAATAGGACTCTTTAAAAACAAAATCAAATGGGCACTCTAGAAATAAACATCCAGTATTTGATATTAAGTATTCACTGAATGGATGTAATGGCACACTCAAAATAGTAACCTCATAAAGTTAAAAAAAAAAATGTCTAAAGTGAAGCACAGAGAGAAGAAAAGTACAAAGAAAAGAACAAGAATGTAAAAATCTGAGACTGGGTCAAATAACCTAAAATACATACACAGAAATAGAAGAAAAGATAATGGGAAACAAAAACTATTTGAAGAGATAATTTCCAAGAACTTCTAGAAATACATTTTTTGGGAGAATATATCCAACAAAGACACGTCAAATGATTAAAAGAAGCTCAAAGAATTGTGGCCAGAATACATACAAAGAAAGCCATAGCTAAGCACATAATGGCCAAACTGCTGAAACCAATGACAAAGAAAAATTCATGAAACTGCCAAAGAAAAAGACACATAACCTTCAAAGAATCACAGTAAGGCTGTAGTCAACTTGTCAGAAATTATAAAAGCCAGGAGATAATGTAATGACACCTTGTAATAGCTGAAAGTTTTTTTAAAAAATCGTCAACCTAGAGTTCCATACTTAGAATTAATATCCCCCCAAAATGGAGGGTGAAGTACAAACGTTTTCAGCCAAATGAAAGGTGGAAGAATTGGTTGACAACTGAACAGGACTGTAGGCAGTAAGAAAAGAAGTTCTTCAGGCTGAATGAAAATGATAACAAATGGAAGCACAAACTGAAAGGAGGAATGAAGAACGTGGAAGAATATAAGTATATAAGGAAAGATAAAAGCGTAGTTAACTCTGTGTAATAATAATGATGTCTTATAGGGTTTATAGCATAAGTAGAAGTAAAATATATGACCATAATAACATGAAGAACTGCTACCCAAAAAGAATGGGGATAAACAGAGTGAACTGTAGAAGTTTTGCATTGTTAAAGAAGTGCTAAGGTGTACAAGTTTAATCCTAAAAAGTCAAGGATGCATTATTGTAAAATCTCTAAGGTAGTCATTAAAAATCAGTGCAAAGATATAAATAGAATCATACAAGTAGTTAATTAATACATAAAAGCTAGAAAAGAAGGAATAAAGAAACAAAGAACCACAGGGTATAAAGAAAACAAATAGCAAGGATAGTGCATTTAGATCGAACAGTATTAATAATTTCAATAAATGTAAATAAAACATACCAATTAAATTTTAAAAATTCTCAGAAAAAATAAAAGATATTAGATCTAGCTATACAGTTTTACAGAATACATATCCTGATTTAGAAAAAAAAACAAATATTTAAAAACTAAACAATGAGAAAATAGTATGTCATGTAAACACTAACCATAAGAAATGTGGCATGGCTATTTAATAGAAAAGGTAGACTTTCCTGTAAGAAACATCAATCCAATAGAAAGACATAACAATCCCAATACCATGTCCTCAAACTATATAAAACAAAATTGGATGGGACTAAAAAGAGTACTAGATAAGTCAACAATCAAATTTAGAGATTTTAACACAACTTTTTCAGTAGCCTATAGAATGAACAGCTGATGAAATGGTAACCCATTAGTCATGATATGAAAGATTTGAACAGTGCACCTGTCAATTTCAGCTAAATGACACAGAAAACATTTTATTTCAACAACTTCAAAATATATATTTTCTCCAAGGTCACAAGGAACACTTAGAAACACAGGATATATACCAGACACAAGTCTCAAATGATTGAAACAACTCTCTCATCAGTGAAGATGAATGGCTGACATATAAGCATATAAAACAACATCAATGTCACTAACCATCAGGGAAAGACAAATTAAATGTGACACCACTACACACCTACTGGAATGTCTTAAAAAAAAAAAAAAAAACCTGGCACTATCGAGTGCTGACAAAGATGCAGAGCAACTGGAACTCTAGTTGATGGGACTGCAAAATGGCGCTGCCACTTGGGAAAAGTTTTGCAGGCTTGTTATATATTCAAATGTACACTGCAATTCCATTCCAAGTTATGTGCCCAAGAGAAGTGAAACTGACATGCACAGAGAAGCTTGTACACGAATGCTTATGGTAGCTCTATTCATAATTGCCAAAAATTGGGAAGAACAGAGATAGCTTTTAACCAATGAGTGAATATACAAACTGTAGTACATCTATACAATGGAATACTATTCAGCAATAAGAAAGAATCAACTATTGATTCATGCAGCAATATGAATAAATCTTAAATGCATTTTGAAGTGAAAGAACACAGGCTCAAAAATATATTGCCCCCTTTCATTTCTGTGTCACTTGGGAAAATGTAAGTAGAGGAGAGGGAGGAAAACAGTTGCCATGGTTACTAGTGGTTGGTGATATTCCCACCCCCTCATGCCACACACACACATAGCCACACAATACCAGGAGAAGGACACTTCACCTCAGTCTTATTCTTTCCACATAATCCATAACCGCTGTGCAATCACGGTAAAACATCACAAAATCCCAAACTGATAGACATTCTACAAAATGCCTGAGTAGTATTCTTCAGAATACCAGGATTATGAATGATAAGGAGACACTGAGGAATTGTCATAGAGCATAGGAGACCAAGGAGACATGCCACAAAAGTGCAACACAGAATCCAGCATTGCTTTCAGAGATGGGAAAGGACATCAGTGGAAAAAACATGGTATTCTACTCATGTTAATTTTTCAACTTTAATAAATGTTCATAGTTATTTTAGGTATTAACATAAGGGAAAGCTGGGTGTAGGGATAAAAGAATGATACATGGGACGCCTGGGTGGCTCAGTTGGTTAAGCAGCTGCCTTCGGCTCAGGTCATGATCCCAGCATCCTGGGATCGAGTCCCACATTGGGCTCCTTGCTTGACGGGGAGCCTGCTTCTTCCTCTGCCTCTGCCTGCCTCTCTGTCTGCCTGTGCTCACTCTCTCTCCCTCTCTCTCTGACAAATAAATAAATAAAATCTTTAAAAAAAAAAAAAAGAATGATACATGCTATTTTTAAAATTCATCTGTAGGGTTCCTGGGTGGCTCAGTGGGTTGAGCCTCTGCCTTCAGCTCTGGTCATGATCTCAGGGTCCTGGGATCAAGTCCTGCATCAGGCTTTCTGCTCGGCTGGGAGCCTGCTTCCCCCTCTTTCTCTCTGCCTGCCTCTCTGCCTACTTGTGACCTCTCTCTGTCAAATAAATAAATAAAGTCTTTAAAAAATTACTCTCGAATTCTTAATTTTTTTTTAAGTTTTTAACCTATGTGTCATAGGGCTGAAGGAGTTAGGATGATGGATCAGGGGTAACCTTCAGACTTCCTCATAACTATGTTTTATGTAGTTATGGTTTTTGAACCGTGTAAAGGTATGAGCAATTCAGAGACAATTAAAAATAAATACAAATGAAGAGGTTTTCTCAAATGTATTCTTTAGCTGCTCTCCAAATTTTGCTCAAAGACATTCTTGTGGCAAATGATGCAATAATATGCACTTACTAGAAGGAAAAGTGTACACACACACACACACACACACACACCCTCTATGTATATAACAAATAAAGTTAACATCAAATGAAAAGATTTATGTCGAGTCTGTGACGCAAAGTATACAAGTCTTGGATTCTTACAATGAAACACCAAAATGAAGTTTCTATTGCTACTGTTTGTGAAGTGCAAAAGTACATTGCCTTCTATGCCAACAATAGTTTAGAGATAATATAAATGCTTTGCCTTAATTAGACTCTCCTAACAAATGTTCAGTGAATGAGTCAGTGTTGTCATTCTCTGCCTCTCCTTCACAGACCTCAGATGGCCTGTTCCAATAGAAAGGAAAGAAGGATGGAGTGTATTATTTTTGTTTTGGGGGGGTGGTTGGTAATGGTTTTATGGAAGCCTTTTCTTAGGCTAAAATGTACTTCGAGTACATGAACTAATGAATTCAAGAAAACAAATTGGAGGGACCCAATGACCATAACAATCTCTCCATGTTTATTTACTAAAATTATATTTCCATGTTTCACTGAGAATTCAGTGGCAAGCATGAGGTTCTGAGTCTGCAGATTTGCATTTAGTTAATTGTACAGAATACAGAAATATTTCCTTTTTCTTGGGTGAGCCATTGCATGCTAACTGCACTCTACTAGATGACTGAAGTTCAGATTTTAATATTTGACTATATGTACTAGTGAGTTTTTGCTGTTAACAGGGATACTAAGGTGTTTGTGTGCTTGGTATCTCTTCTGTGATCACAGACAGCTGCTCTATTTCTCTGCCATTCAGCAGGCAATGGTATCTTTATAGTACACTTTTTTGGTATTCTGACCATCTCAATTTACATGAATTTAAAATCCATTTGCCACCAAAAAAAAATGAAGTAGGATACTTCATTTTCCTGTCTTCTGCAATTATTCCACGTGCTTAGTGAAAACTGCAGTCACAAGTTAGGCTAATTTGCATTACCTTTAGTTCCAGGGTACTTAATGGCCATGATTTGCTCTGTGACTTTGTCAATACCAAATCTACCTATGCTCTCCTCAAGTTTGACTATAAAGCTGGGTTCTTTATAAAACTCTAAGTTCCTTCTGTAGATTCATAGACTGATTTCTAACACAGGGTTATGGAAATAGCAAATGTTTTTTGGTCAGTATTTCTCACGCTGTAAAGATTATTTGACTGGATCATTCCATCTGATTTTTCTTTTATTTTTTTTTAAAGACATTTATTTATTTGTTTATTTACTTACTTACTTACTTATTTACTTACAAGAGAACAGGGGGAGGGACACAGAACCCAACAATGGCTTGAATCCCAGGTCCCTGAGATCATGACCTGAGCTGAAGTCAAGAGTCAGATGCTTAACCAACTGAGCCACCCAGGTTGCCCTGATATGTTCTTTTTCTTAATCTTGAATGAAAAGCTCTAGATCAAAATGATGATTTCTCTGCTTGGAAAATTTTACTCTCCTCCCAAATTTGTGTCCTTACTATTCTTTTTAGACTACATTTCATCATGTCTTGGTCTCTTTGTGTCCTTAGTGAAAAGGCGTTTTTTTTCCTAGATGTTTTGTTTGGTATGTTTGTTATTATTGTTATTGTATTTGCTTTTGTGTGAGAACATGTGTGTTGAATTCTTTGTATCGTTAAATAAGAACTGAAAGATGAAGAATTTTTGAGTACTTTGAATCTCATATGTAGATCTGGTTATCTTTTGGATGTGATATTTTATTAATATCAGGATGTTGGGTTTACAACAGACCTAAATGAAATAAAATTTAAATATTTAAATATTCATTTTAATGGAGCTTCAGGAGCCCTGGTCCCACATGTCTGCTTGAGGGCTGAGGAACGTCCTGTGGCCCGGACCTTCCCTACTCAACTGTAACATTTTCACAACACACTTTTTGGGAGGCTCTGGTTTTGTTTTCTCATCTATTAGTTAATTTTTAAGAATCAGTGGATGTGAAACACTTCGATGTTCCTATGAAAAATGCTGGTTCATTCACAGGAAATGGCCTCAACTAATCAGAACAGACAATCTCACAGGAGCAGGTTTTGGAGGCCCACTGAGGCACTGTAGAGAGAGCTCAGGATGCCCGAGAGGAGGGGACTGAGTGGCTGTGGTAGAAGAGGACCCCACTCAGTGGGCTTAGATGAGAACTAGCATCTAATGTGGAAGTGTATCATATTTCATTCAATCTAAGAAGCCATCAGTGGTAAAATGAACCTTTATTTTATGTACCACTAAAAAAAAATACTACTGATCAAATTGTCACAATCCTTTCTCATTACTTAGAGTTTTTATATCATTTGATTGAAAGAGCTCTTTTAGACATATTGAACCATATTTTTTTTCATATGTCACTTTCACAGGTACATCCAGATAACTAAAATTAACTTGAGAAGGTGTATTCCTGAAATCTCTTTACATTAAGAATTCCTGCCTTCTGAATCACTTTCAACATGGTCATCAATTTTCATATTGTTCCACACATCATCATCTGTGTCACTCAGAGCATTGGTAATATAATATTGTTTATAAGAGTCTTCACTATTATCTCTGCTATGTTTCCCCAAAGCCGTACTTTACCAGCTTTTTCTCAAGACGCATAAAAATAGTATAAAAAGTGATAACCATAACTATATAATATACCAATAATTATAAAATATACAATAATTGTAAAATATAGCCTTATTTCAGAGATGTGCAAATGTAAAAAAATCATTATTTTATCAATATTCAACTTGATAAAATATAATAAATTCAATGTTTGACAGATCACATGACTAGTATCAGCTTTGCTTGCATATTCATTATAGTTGGTGTTTACATATGCATTTTGTGTAAGGATATCAGAATATTTTTCAAATATTAATAGTACATATACTATTCATAAATATTTAAAACCTGTAAGTGATATTATGGCTAGCTGAAAAGTTTGACAAAGATTAAAATTTCATTGTTTATCTGCAAAGAGCCAGAATAAATATTACAAAACAAGAGAAGTTAGATCTAGGGATACCTGGTTGGCTCACTGGGTAAGCATGTGACTCTTAATCTCAGGGTTGTGTCTGAGCCCCACATTGGCTATAGAGATTGCTTAAAAAAATAAAATCTTTGAAAAAAAAGAGAACTTAGATCTAATTTGTACATTATTTTGTAAGTCTTAATTCTGGTAACCTTACTCCTTGAGAGTGAATTAGAAAAAAAAATACAAATTTTTTTGGATTTCTAACAACAATAACTATTATTATTAAATACAATAGCATAGAAAGGATTTGTTTGCAAGAAAAGGAAGACAATTTGAGAATTGCTAGATACATTCAAAGGATGTATAAGAGTGTGGAACTAAGGTGAGGGAGGGGTCAATGGAAGGAATGGTTTATTCTGAAGCCAGAGTTCTAAAGAGTTTTGGATGAGGAAAGAATATAAGGAAGATTTAAAGATTTTATTTATTTATAAGAGAGAGAGAGAGCAAGTGTGGGGAGGAGGCGGGCAGAAGAAGGAGAAGCAGGCTTCCAGTGTGGGGCTCCTTTTGCTAGGCTCAGTACCAGGACTGGAAAACCATGACTTGAGCTGAAGGCAAAAGCTTAACAAACTGAGCCACCCAGACACCCCAAGAATGTAAGGAAGATTTAAAACATTAATACATAAGTCTAATTAAGAAATTTTTAAAAAATAAATTGAGAAAATAAATTGAGTATCCGTACTCAAAACTAATTAAGAAAAAACAGCAATGCCACAGAATATTGAGTCAGTGATAAAAATACAGAAATTAAGAATACCATAGAATGTAGAAAAAAGAAGAAAGAGATGAAACAGAGTAAATAAAGATGATGAAAACCAATGGGTATTATGAAGAAAGACAGCAGAAGACATGCAATAGTCAACAATACCAATGTAGAAAATGTCAATGCATTCAAGAAAATATAAGTGTACTTATTAAAAATGCTTATAAATTCTAGACCAATTAATGATAAAGGACATACATATAAATACAGCCTATCATGTTTCTTTTATTTCTAGGATAATTTTTTTTATCATCCTGCAAGACCTGATGCAGAGAAAAATAAAGCCTGTTACATTCAGCAAGGGGAACAGAGCAGCTAGATGTTTCATTCTTCAGTATTTCATCACCCGAAGATGGTACATGTCTGCAGAATTTCGAGAGAACAAGCGTTCCCAAACCAGATTTCTATACCCAGCCAAATTGCAATTCAACATTGTTATGTAAAAGAAAATGAAGACCATCTTAGATATGCAAGAAATTGTACATTTTAAAAGAATATCAAAGTTATATTCAACTGAAAGTTTTAGAAGAATATGTGCCAAATGTTAACCATTGATATTCTTTGGGAGGCAGAATTACAGATGATTGTCACTTCTTTATTGTGTTTTGAACTTTTTTTCATGTGAAAGTATGATTTGTTATAATTTCCAAAAATAAAAAATAAAGCTATTTTTATTTTTGGAAGATATTCATTAAGCACCTTTCACAATGTAGTAATTACATTACTACATAGTCCTCATCCTCAGAATTTATATAATATTACATCATAAAGATATTATTTACAGGGGGAAAAATCAGTTCAAATTTAACAGTTGTTGAAATTACACTCTATTTTTTAACCCAGGGTAAAATCTGCATGCCAAAACATAACTGAAACTCTATTTAAGAGTGCTTACATATAGATTACGCTGAAGTATCTAATTTGTAAGCTTTTTAAACGTCTAGAGGAAGTTTTATCCTTATGTGGAAATTATAGCAAGCATATGGATGTAAACTGAGCAGAATTAGGTTTAGTTTATTCCCAAACATGGAAAATGTACCAAAATGACAATGTTAGTCTACAGAAGCATGTTTTAAACATGTTTCCTCTAGTAGACTATGAGCAAAACACTGATTATAACCTGCCTCAAATTTTAATATCTTTAGTAATGTTTTCTGTGCATCTATGGCCTTCTGATACTTTAAAAAAATTGTGTTTAGTAATTGTAGCATATCTTCTATGTGTAGCCTAGAAAATGTGCAGCTTGGAAAATGTTTCCAGAAAGAGTGGAATAATTTAAACACTACAGAATTTCACCATAATTTTATCCTCATACTGACTGCAAATTTGAAGGAAATATTTTACATCTCACAATAAAAACTAACATTTCTTAGAAATAAAATAGCAGCTTCTTCCAGATTTCCAATTTTCTGAATACTGTATTTAAAATCATAACAATACTTTATCTGTATTTGAATGTCATAGCTTACCCAAAATATTTTCAACCACTTTAGTCTCAAATCTGGAAAAAATTATTTTTATATAAAGCCTTTCCCTCCCTGGCATATTTAATATGTTCTTGCCGATTTTATTGTTTTTATGGGGCAGTTTAAACATCAGCAAAAACTTATTATTTTATAGTTGGATATTAATATTTACTAACAAAGCAGAAATTCTAATGCTTTATGGCTTTATGAGGATGGGTGTCATGATAATCTCCTTTCACATCGTAGATTCAGAGCCCAGTGTGATGCTGGGACCATAGTTGAAAATTCAGTAAATGTTTGTGTCATGAATCAACAACTATGCTAAAATGGAGTCAGGGGACATAAAGTTGATATTTTCTTCTCTGAAGATCTTTTTTTTTTTTTAAGATTTTATTGATTTACAGACAGAGATCACAAGTAGGCTGAGAGGCAGGCAGAGAGAAAGAGAGGGGAAAGCAGGCTCCCCGCTGAGCAGAGAGCCCGATATGGGGCTCGATCCCAGGACCCTGGGATCATGACCTGAGCTGAAGGCAGAGGCTTTAACCCACTGAGCCACCCAGGCGCCCCTCTTCTCTGAAAATCTTTATGAAGGTGTTTTAAAACTTAATATTTCTCATCTGTCATTACAAAATTCTTTTGGCATATAAAATCAATCTATTATGCACTTTCTGAATATTCTTATATTTCCACATAGGTCTAAAGTCTTTTCATAACTTGTTGAAATGTATTTGAGCTTATCCAAATATATTATTATGCTAATTCTCCAGTTTAGATAAAAATATCATTACTATGTACTAATATCTATTTATTCCTCTAAAGGGAAGGTAGAACATGCTAAAAAGAAAAAAAAGAGAGAGAGATAGAGAGAAAAATCAAGATATTTAGCTTCTAGTTGGCCCTAGGGATACTTAATTTATTAGACAGTATTTGCTGATTGCACACATGATATCCAGCCTCCCTTTTTCTTTATTAAGAGTAACCCTGATTGATGCATCCAACTGACAAAGTACATTTTCTTATCTCCTTTGTAGAGAAACAGAGTAATATAAAAGCAGAAATTCTTGGATGGAGTTTCTGGGATCCTATTTTATGATGAAGATGTCTGGGTTTCCTGACCCCATATTGAGCAATGAGAGACGCTTGATCGTGGAGGCCTAATGCTAAGGCTGCTAAAGCAGCCAGAGCCTAGGTTCCAGGTGACCGTGAAACTGCCACTTCAGCCCTAAACTGCCTACCTCCAGACTTCTTCAACTTTAGTAGGTCACTGCTGTTTCCAGTCTCTCAACCTGAAGCTAAACACAATTCCTAACTTATCTAAGATATATAATCTTGAGCCTTAGTAAGTACAATATGATTATAGTCCAGTCATAAAATGCGTTGGTTATTTAAATGTGTTAGTCATAATGTTAATTCATCTCACAATCCTCCTCTAAGAGATAACTATTTATACATTTTGCCTCATTCTCAATATATTTTTCTGAGCAGCCAGTCATTAGGGCCTTAGAATTTACCAACATATATTTTGAAATGTGTATGTTAAACTAAGTTGCTAAATAATTTTTGATTAGCCATGTGTAATAAATCAACAATAATAAGAAAAATGGTATAATTAACAATTTTTGTACTCATGTGATTAATTCAATCACGTAGCTAAATATATACTGCAATATTATGTAGAGTTTCCTCCTTTTTTTTTTTTTTAAAGATTTTATTTATTTATTTGACAGATAGAGATCACAAGTAGGCAGAGAGGCAGGCAGAGAGAGAGAGGAGGAAGCAGGCTCCCTGCCGAGCAGAGAGCCCGATGCGGGACTCGATCCCAGGACCCTGAGATCATGACCTGAGCCGAAGGCAGCGGCTTAACCCACTGAGCCACTCAGGCAATTTCCTCCTTTAATAAAAATGCATATTTGAATATTATGAAGATTTGTTTCTCTACAGTTATGAGAGCAATACACATTGTGTAATTCTTTTGCTTTGGAGAAAGTTACAGGATTACCTCAGCAAATATATTCTTTGTTTTTGTTGAAATAATTCTTTATTAAGTACCCTAACACAGCAACAGAAGTGAAAGTGCTAGTCCCAGACAAAGAAAATTCATGATGTTCTCTCCATATTATATAATAAAAAGTATATAACAACTGATTCTGATTGTATGTTTTAATTTTTTTTGCTATCATCAATTTCTTTTCTTTTTTTTTTAATATTTACCTATTTATTTGAGACAGAGTGTGTATGAACAGGGGGAGGGGCTGAGGGAGAGAATCTTTCAAGCAGACTGCACACTGAGCACAAAGCCCTATGAGCTCATGAGATCATGACCTGAGCCGAAATCAAGCATGGGATGGTTAACAGACAGAGCCACCCCCAGGTGCCCTGATTATCAGTTTTTTTTCTAAAAGATGAATTTTCAACTGTCCAGGTACTTTCTACCTGGAAAAAACGACAACCTGTGAAAGCCCAAAATCTACATGAACTAAAATCTTGGAAATGTGTGCTGAAGACAATTCAACAGCATTATTCATCATCTGGACTCTTAGCTTTATCTAGACACTTAGTCAAGAATGCTATCAACTGGGATTTTCTTATTAGGACTGAAAAAAAAAAAAACCCTACAAATACCAATTTCTTCCTACTTGAATTCAAAATTTTGCCTAGAATTGAATCCTTTAAAACATGATAAAGTAGTTTTGAATAAATATTTAAGAATTCTTTATTTTTGAGATCTTACAAAGAATAAGTAACTTTGAAAATGTTGGCATAAAACATGAGAATATTTCTTTCCGGCACATCCAAACATCTAAATCAATATATGAAGTTTGTTTCATTTTTAAAATATAGTTCAAAATTAACATACACCTAAGTTTTTTAAACTTCATTTTCTGAAAATATTTTTTTCTATTCAAGTTGTTAAGGTGAGAATCACCTTTGAAAAATTACCAGTTGGTTATCTCCACAGTAGAAGATCTTTGGTTTGGTCTGACATCTATCCCTTAGGGTGACAGTAATTTTACTCTGTCACTTTGTATTAAAAGAGTTTTCAATTTCAAGAGATCAGGAAGAATGACTTTCAGAAATAATTAATAACTCACTTTTTGGCTAAAAGATGTTGGTTTATTAACACTGTTTATTCTTAACTCTTGAATTTCAGTAAATAAATATGTTACCTGCCATGGGTGGATATGAAATAGCTGCTGGTAAGCTCTATTTGAAGTATAAAGCTATCTTAGCATTAAAAAAAAAAAGTTCTCCCTCTAGTGTTAGTCTCTTGACTTTAAGGAGACCAGTAATGTGTAGATTCCTATTTGTCCCTTTGTTTCATTTAACAGTGTGCACCAGAAGACTTTAGCATAATTGAATTCAGCAAAAATAAAAAATAATAATTTTTATAAAAATGTTTTATATAAAATGTATGCAAAAATGAATTCTGTGACCTAAAGAACAAAAACACTTGCATAGTTCATTTGACCAAAATAAAACATACATTTGATATCTTAGCAATTCTTAAGGGGAAAAAAAAAAAAGCAGGCATCAGTTAAAAAGAAGTATGGGTGGCTCAGTTGGTTAAACATCTGCCTTCAGCTCAGGTCATGATCCTGGTGTCCTGGGTCCAGCCCTGCACCTGGGCTCCCTGCTCAGCAGGGAGTCTGCTTCACCCTCTGTCCCTCCCCGACCCGTGCTTTCTCTGTCTCTATTTCTCTCTCAAATAAATAAAATCTTTAAAAAAAAATTACCAGATTAAAAGTTATAGAACAGAAAATAATGGCGAAGTTTGAAGTTTGCTGGTTCTGTTGCTGTTTTGATGAAAATCTGAAGGAAATTCATAGCTATCACACACCAAGTAAAATGTGCAAATATTTTCTCCTTTTACTTATTCTTAGAGATATGTATACTCATGCTCTCTGGGAAGAAAATTCTTCCCAACTAGGAAACTGCTCAGTTCATCTGGAAAACAGTTTCACCTCTATCCTTTTTCTTACCATGATGCACACTGCACTGTTTCCGTTATTAAGAGCTTTATCTGAACTTAAAAAAAAAGAGGTTTAGAATTAAAGTGGTTGCCATTTTCTCTTTCATCTTTTAAATATTGAATTTAAAGGCTGTTCTTGATCTTGTCTCTTTAAAATATGAATAAAATTATTAACTAGCTTTTAAAAAATAGTTTTAGTTCCACTCTGTGTGGCTTTGATTTTTAAAACCATTCACTATACAGATCGGATGAATATAGTCCTTCAGAATTCAACTAAGCCATTACAACAAAAACATGAATCAGAGGTGAATACTTCAGTTAATAATCAGGTTTTCAAGAAATTTTTACATGTAATAAGTAACTCTCAGACACTTTTTCCTCTATTAGAGACTGTTTCATTTTTACTTTCTACTATGTCTTTTGCACATTTTTCAATGCCCTCTACACATGTATTTTTCTCATAATTCAGATTTCATCCTGTAAGAATCAGAATCCCATACTGATTTGTGAAGATAGTTTGGATTTTACCTTCTTGAATATTTTCTGGCCTGGCTCAATGGACTGAGATTAAGAAGAAAGAAAAACCCAAGTCCTAGGACTTCCCCTTTTCCATCATTTTTATAATGTTTCAAATCACTTGACTGAAAATGTGACCCCAAGAAGGAATACTTCCAGTTCAGAATCAGCTCAATGCTAAGATACAACTGACTCCTGAGTGACAACCCCAAACCCCCTTACCAAAGGGTTTCGAATCACTGAGATAATGTTTATACCTATATTGACATATATGTTCCTGTACCACGATTTTTACACATGCATAATAATGTTGAAACATTTATTACTGATGCTGAAAAGCCAATAACATTCCTAGGTGTTTTTTCCTTATCTATAAAAAGAACTATCTCCACTAAATTAGCAGTAAAATCTTTTTCATTGTTAATGTTCCCTGAGGCAAAGTAGAGAATTAGAAAATTCATAAATTAGGATTACATTTAAAACTTTCTGTTAAGGCTGATTATTTGATTTAAGAAAACTGTTTACTTTGATAGTCAACGAATCAAAAATATTTGTTAATTATACTGTATGAGCTACAAAGCGACATTAGCTGTCATTATGACAGCTAAGCCTCCGTCACCCCAAGGCTGGGGAACAGCCTGAATGTGCTGATGCTCTTCACCTCCAAGAAGTCGCTGGTTCTCACCAGTGATTGTTTCAATGCCACCAGGTACTAGCCTAGTATCAGACGTGCTTCAGGAGGGTGGCTCATCTGAATTTTCCTATGATTCCTATGATTCATATTAACAATTCTTCCATTTCTCCTGAGGTCACGTTCTTCTTTCTCCTTCCTTTTTCCTAATCCATTTTTCCAAAGAATGAATTCCAGTGTTCATTTGGTCTTCCCATACTATTATATTCTTATTACATGAGCAATGATGTTCACAAAATCAGTTGTGTCTCCTCATTGCCGTCTTCAAATTCTTTCAACCAGTAAGTCCTCCCCACCACCCCCCACCCAGCTTCTTTTTATATGTGCAAGCCTCAAACCAAGGGTATGTTCATGAGTCAGGCACAGTACTTGTCCTCCATGGTCTCGCTGGCTACAGGCAAGGGAGAAGATAGAAACTCTGTAGATCTTATTCACTGTCATGTTTTTGTCTTAGTTTCCTTGGACTGCTGTGACAATTGACCACAAACTAGGTAGCTTAAAAGAAAAGAAATTTTTCTCTCACAATTTTGGAAGTCAAAAATCTGAAATCAAGAGGATGAAGGGCCATGTCTTCTTTGAAAACTCTAGGGAAGTGTTCTTCCTTGCCTCTTTCAGGTTCCGGCCGTCCCACATGTTCCTTGGCTTACAGTGGCATTGCCCCCATGGCTACCTCTGCATTCAGATGGACTTCATCCCTGCATGTATCTGCGTAGCCTCTTCTCTCATAAAGACACTGGTCATAGGACTTAGGGCTTGACCTAGTTACATCTGTGATGACCCTATTTCCAAATGAAGTCCCATTCTGAAGTGTCAAGTGGACATAAATTTGCAGGGGCCACTACAACGTACTACAGTCCCCAACTCCCAGAATACTTCTTAGAACTCATGTTTAACATAGAACACATGACAATATTTAATATTTTATATACCAATATTTTTAATATATTAATTAACATATTAATTAATATATTAATATTTAATAGTTGTTCAATAATGAATGAATCACTGAAGGTGTAATTAATAAAAGCCCATTTGAAGAGCACTGACTCCAGTCCAGATGGGAAGAAGTACCCTCCAAAGTAATCATTTTTAGGATGAGTGAGTATTAGGATAAAGGGAGGGATGAAGGAATGGGGACAAGAGCAAAGAGTGTAAGGCTGTGTGGGCAGCACATATAAAGACCCTGCTTATTAGAAAACATGGAGCATATGCATCCGGTGTGACTGCAGTTTGGAACAGCCAGGTGGAAGTGTTGAGGACTCATCTGTGAAAGGTCTCATAATGTCTTCTGTGCGTGCACGCACACACACACACACACACACACACACATATTGGCCTCTTGTCCCACAGGAACAACCTTTTGACAGTTATAAAGTTAGAGCTAAAAGAAGCTTTAGACCAGAGGTTCTTAACTATTGAAGAGATGACCAGTTGTTTTGAGAATCTGATAAAAGCTATAAATCCTTTCTTTAGAAAAATGCATATATTGGCAAATAGAAAATTTTGAGATGAAATATGGTCTATGGTCTATGAGTTCCAGGATAATAATTCTTAAGCAAGACTAGCACCGGGCAACTGTTCCTCAGAACTGCTTTTGTGCAAATCACATGGTTCTAAGAAGGAATTTACCGAAGAAATTGAAATTCTAGGGAGAAACTGACTTGTACTTGGTCATCTATGAGAACCTAAAACACTAAAGATGAGATTTCCTTAAGAAATTTAGTATCTTGGGGCACCTGGGTAGCTTAGTCAGTTCAGTGTCCGAATCTTGATTTCTATTCAGTTCATGATCACAGGGTCTTGGGATCAAGCCTTGTGTCCGGCTCTGTGCTCAGTATGGAGTCTGCTTATCCCTCTACTTCTGTTCCCCTCCCCTCTTGTGCACTCTCTCTCTTTTACTCAAATAAATAAATAAATAAATAAATAAAATCTTTAAAATTAAAAAAAAATTAGTATCTTATTAGAACACTTAGGTGTTAGGTTTGTTCTGCAGTAGTATAGGGCTTTTGTTTTCAAAGTGCATCTCTCTGGTTTATATTTGTATAATGCATAATAAAAATAAGACCTACCTCCTGGTGTTGTGAGATGATTCAGTGAGTTAGTACAAATTAAGTATACCTGGAACATATGCTCAGAAATGTCAGAGGTTATGATGATCATCATAACTATTATCATTATCTTTCTAATTCTCCTGAAATATTAGAATCTACACTAACAAGATCCAAACCATGGGGATCTAAAACTGATACCACCTTTTCATACTCATGCCACATGATCTGGAGCTCAATGGGCCTTGCATGTTCTTAGAATATCCAATGTCTGCTTAAAATTCTGCCTTCCTCTACATCTGGCTATAAAAGCTAGCAAAGATTGTTCCTTAGAAGAGCTCAGCCCTGGTTCACTTCCAACCCAGGAGGCTGGGATAAGAATGGCCTGGCTTAGAGCTCAAAACTAAATTGATCTGGACTCTGAGTTCCTGAATTAACTTCTAACATCTTTCTTGACGCCAACTACATGGCTTCAGCAGGTCTAAACTGTGCAGAGAAATGGCTCCACACAATGTTGGCACTGATCTGGCTCTGGTGTACCAGAAGGGTTGACTCCTTTTTAATTTTTGTCTCCTCTTCTCTTTCCTCTTCCATCCTCTCCTCTTCTCCCTCACTTCCTTTTCTTTCTTCTCTTCCTTCTCCTTACCTGCCTTTACCTTGGCCTTCACCTTCACTTTCAGCTTTGCCTCAGGACCTAGATCCTGAGGCCTAGTTATTATCAGGGTGTCATAGGCCAAGCATCCCCAAGTCAAGGACTCCCTTTCCCCCCAACAAACACAATGGTTCAAAACAAATCAGCTCTTGTAGAACTGCTTTTTCCCCCTTCACTGAAAATGGGGTACTTTGAAGATCACAGAGATTCATTGCCTCTTTACTGTGTTAGTCCATGTTAGTTTGTTATAGATATCATCCCATAAGTCATATTTAAGGGCTAGTCCTGAATGGGATGGAATTGCATTGTGGTGGGAGGGAGGAAGGGAGAATGCAAACATGTTCTTGAGGGCAATTACAGAGGTGTCACTTAGTCACTCATTTGATCCCTCAACATATGTTCTCTAGAAAACCTGTTCAGGCAAAGGAAATTATTTAGAAGATGCTGGCTTAATGAAGTAGTGACTGATAGGATTTTAAAAATAAGAATGTGACACTATTGTAGAGCTAGACCAAATGCATAGGCCAGTCCATCACCTTTTCCTCTTGTTCCTGTGCAGCTGGCCAGATAGTTGAGTTACACGCCTTCCCTCACCATCTCATCACCTACACTACTTACATTCACCCCTCAGATCTTAGCAGAACTGCTGTGGGCTGTCAAACATGCTCTTCTAAGCATTCCCTCAGACATGAGAAGTGATGCAAAGGTCAGAGGCATATATGGTTCGGGGGAGTCCTACAGACAAAGTGAGACTCCAGACTCATAGTAAGGCAGGCAGTTACCTTGTTTCAGCTGAGCGTGTGAAGATGCAGACTTGGAAGATGTGGGTAATTTTGCTGTCAGGGAAGCAAAAACAGGTATCTTGTCATAAACACAGAGCTACTCCTTCATTTGGTCCATTTCATTATCACCTTTGTTCTCAGGTTCTACTGCAGGTGTCAAGGGATATGTTTATGACATTGACTCCTGGATGAGGCCCCAAATGGTCAGGGTCCCCATTAAATTGCAGCCGATGCCCTCCTTATGGGGCCCTTCACAGGGGACTGTGTTACTTCCATTTATTTACTTGGCTGCCAACCCAGAATGAGAAAATTAGCTCTGGTTATAAACCTACCATATGGTAAGCCCACCTTCCATGTATCATTAGGGAAACTCAATGCAGCCAGCTATCATCACCATTCTAGAGAGAAGACTTAGGACATGCTAGTAAGTGGCAAAGATGAGAGGCCAGCATGAGTCTCTCTGGTTCCAAAGCCTTTCAAATATATTTAGCTGTTTTCTTGACTGTTCTGTTGCCACAAACATGTAAATCTTGAGTCAGTAACTGAACGAAACTTCAGAGAAGCAATCAAGCAGTCAGGAGACTCTAATTCTGTTCTTGATTTTTAAACAAACTTTGCAAATCTTATTAGACTACTTTCTGGGTGCCATTTCCTTACCCACTCTGCAATGTAGTCAGCCCTCAATTGCTGAAAGAAATTAGAATAATTTTAGGTATAAATTATCATAAAATGATAACAACAGTGTAGCGGCATCTAATTCCATTACATAATATTTTTCAAGTAGGAAAATAAAACTTGCTTATGTTATTCTAAAGGTTAACTGTTAAAAAAAAAAAGTTAGTAGTGTAACTCCCAAGTAACATTTTTGTTTGTCCAGGAAGTAGAAGGACATGTATATATCACATAGTATAGAATAGTAACTAAGGAATCAACCTGAAAATTTAATCTCATTCTTTTATTCCCTATATGACAGACTGGAATATGAACCCCCTGTATATCTGAAGGCTAACTATTAAAATCTATACCATCATTCATCTTTCAAAAGCAGGGAGAGGCATAATGGGATGATCAGATTAAGTACATTAAACTAATTAGGAACAGGATTATGTTGTACATTTTCTTCCTAGTATTAACTTGAGACTATTAACTAAAATGTATCAATAGCAAAATAAAATATATAGCTACATCTCAAACCATCAGCTGTAACACCAAATAGATCAGAAGATATAAATTGTGGAAATAAAAAATATATTATCATATCCCCTAGGAATTTAAGCATAACCCTTTTCTTCAATTTTCTGTTAATATGGCACAAAACCATCCAGAAACTGAGGTAATGCCTTTAAAAGTTGTTTTAATAGTGGAACAATGCGTTTTTAATCTTTTCTTTTTTCAAAATCAGTCCACAGCTTTCATAGGATTATTTTCAATATTTGTATATTTGTTTTGCAAATGTGAACGCATTTCTTCCCATTGGGTGGTCTATTCATATTATGTCCTATTTCTGACATAGCTGAAAATATTGTTAATATCTTCATCATATTTCAAAAAGAACAATGTTATGTGCTAATTTTTAGCAGTAGCCAATATTTCTGACTATACTATAAAGTCCATCTGGCTGCTGAACTACTAAATGAATGTTTTCATTAATCATTTTCCACCTTCACAAACCTTTCTGTTTAGCCTAAATGGGGATTAACACAACCGTGTGAGATGGCTGCTGTTGTTTTTTTCCCTTAGTGCATCTAATAGGAAAAGCTCCAGATACATACATACTGGAACGCACATCTTGGTACCTGTAGAGCAACTGTAGACAGTAACAGACAGTAACTTAGCATTTCTGATCCTTTCCCCTTGTTAATAAAGTGATGATAATAATACCTGTTATTTCAAAGGATGGTTGAAAGGATCAAAGGAGAAAACAAATTTAAAACACTTTAGTAGGTACTTAACAAATGTGGTTTTCCTTTGCTTTACCCCTTTGAACTTGCCTGTGACTCTGAACAGGCTCTGTGTTCAGACACACAGAAGACTGGGGTCTTGACATCTTTTCTGACTCTTCTCTTTAACCCTCCACTGATTCTCTAAATATGAAATGAGCCTTGTTCTTTCCCAGGTTTTTATCTTTTCAATGATAAGATATTAGTTTTCATTAAGACTATTTTATGTGCCATTTCCCAATAACGTGTGAAGTTAACATTTTCTACTTCCATCATCACAAGATTTGTTATCCCTTCAAGTCAATTTATTTGGCTTGGGCTCACAGACACTTCCTTAATCTTCCCTTCTATCGAGTTGGTGAGATTGATAGCATCTCCAGAGCATGGGGGTACTCCGGTCAGCCCTGATAACTTGGCTTTCTCAGGAATCACTCTGTCTTTTTGACCAGAAGAATTTTTATATTAAAGTGAATAGCCAGACCTGAAAAAATTCACTCTTGACTTACTTTGGGGGAAGCACGTTATGAGGACGTTTTTTGTTTGTTTTTGGATTTTTTATTTTTAAGTTTTTCAGATGTTCTGGTGTCTACACAAGAATATGTATAGCAGGATGCCTGGGTAGCTCAGTTGATTAAGCGTCTGTCTTTGGCGCAGGTCATGATCCCAGAGTCCTGGGATGGAGTCCCTTGTGGGTTCCCTGCTCAGGGGGGAGTCTGCCTCTCCCTCTGCTCCTCCCCCAACTCGTGCTCTCTCTCTCTCTCAAATAAATAATTTTTTAAAAATTATATATTAAAAAAATGATATATATAGCATTTCCCAAATTCTACCTTCCAGTGGAAGAAAAAACCTGAGGCAGCATGTTGTAAAAACTAGGAGTCTGTTTACTTGCTAGCTTACATGGGATCACCACTACTTAATCATTCTCTTTTTTTAAATTCCTTCTCCATCAGTCACTATTACTGACCTTCACTTCTTATGCTTGAGGAGGAACTTGCCAATAGGAAACATGATTAAGTCCCCAAAAGTCATTATCAGATATGCCAGTGGTCTACATTTATGGACAAACTGTACCCCACAGATTAACTCTAGCTGCTGCTTGGAAAGAAATTCTCTGGAACACAACCAGGGTGTGTAAATTGTGTAAATACACAATTTACAGATTGTGTATAGCTGCCTTTGTGCTACAGAGGTAGAGTCAAGCAGTTACAATGAGAATGTAAGCATTACAAAGCCTAAAATACTTCTCATTTGGATCTTTAGAGAATAACTTTGCTGATTCATAGTTTTTTCATAAGGTTGGAGAATGTTTCTTTATAGGGTGCCCAGAGATATAGGCCTCTTTTTATTTTTCAGTGCCCTGCTGGGGACAGCTGGTGCCATGAATTTCAGTGCTCTGGGGTGTGGTAGTGTGGACAGATCTGGGTGTAGTACCAAGTCACGTGACCTCTCCAAACAGTTCATGTAGTAAGCAATCAGTACATCAGACGTTTCCTCTTTCCTCTACAGGGAAACTTTATGTTAAAAATATGAACATGTGAATCCTGCTCATGTAAGAAGTATTAGATGTCAGAGGTGTAAGGTCCCCGAATAATGGGTCCATGATTAAAAGAGTGAGACTGATACAAAGCGAAGGTCAAGCAAAGCTTTATTTCGCACCAAGCATCAACAATCAGACCAAACGTTTGGGGCCACACCTCTTACAGAGAGGGCAAACTCTCTCTGCTTCACAGACGAGCTTTTAAGGGCAAAGGCCATGTGCTTGAGCCTGGCCACGCACAGGTGGCCAATGAAATCATAACACACAGAGAAAGCTGCACAGTCCTGCTAGGTCACACATAAGTGACCAATTGAATTACAATTTACCCTAGTAGATATTTGAACCAGCCTATCACCTTGGTCAGAATTGGTGCCCAAAAGGTGCCCAAAGGGCGGGGTCCATACTCCTTGTTAATTAGGGAGACAGTATGCGCCCCCCCCTCCCAAAACTGATCGATGTCTCTACCTGGCCCGACCCACCCTTGTATTTGGGCTTTGTTACCTGGGACTGGTTTCCAGGACTTGTTTTTTGTTTTTTCCAATTTATTTATTTTTAGAAAAACAGTATTCGTTATTTTTTCACCACACCCAGTGCTCCATGCAATCCGTGCCCTCTATAATACCCACCACCTGGTACCCCAACCTCCCACCCCCCTGCCACTTCAAACCCCTCAAATTGTTTTTCAGAGTCCATAGTCTCTCGTGGTTCACCTCCCTATCCAATTTACCCCAACTCCCTTCTCCTCTCTAACACCCCTTGTCACCCATGCAATTTGTTATGCTCCACAAATAAGTGAAACCATATGATAATTGGCTCTCTCTGCTTGACTTGTTTTTAAGTAAGTCCCCTGGGGGAAGGGGAACAGGGACAGTTTAAGGGTTAAACAACAAGGTTATTGTTTAACCAGATGGAAGCGCTCTGGCTAAGAGGCAGATCTTTTAGCATTTAACATCAAATGAACCAATTTTGTAAGGCCCAGTGCTAATGATAACTTTCCTTGCATTTAGTTGTCTTCAGGCATTTATTCAATACTTACTTAGCTTTCTGATGATACTCCAGCTAAATCTGGAATGTCAGTTTTTCTTTCCTACTTCCACATCATCTGGTGTTGTCCTGAAATACTTGCTACCTTTTGTTTATTGCTTGATACTTTTTTTTTTAATCTGTTTTCTAACATCATTTTCATCATTTCCACAGAAAAACAGATCTCCATTTGGGATGACTGACTCTTGATTTTGGGTCAGGTCAGGATCTCTGGGTTGTGAGATTGAGCCCTACACCAGGCTCTGTGCTAGGCATGGAGCCTGTTTAGGATTCTCTCTCTTCCTCTCCCTCTGCCTCTCCCCAGTCTGCACCCCTCAAAAAAAAAAAAAAAAATCCATCTTACAATACTATAGCATTTACCTCTTGAATTCGGTTTTCTTCACTAACTCTATGTCCATTTTTGTTCCAAAGTAAGATAAATAAAACAAATGTACTTTCACCAAAAACTTTTAGTTTCATCTGCTTTTCCTTCCCTAAAAATGAATGTGTCTGAAAAATACTATAATTGTTGTTATATTCCTTAACACAAACAAATGTTTCTGATTTGATGTCTGAATTCTGCTTATAAAATAGACTTCTCTGATGCATTTGGGTACAGCATTTAGCTTTTCAAATTCAGTCAGGTATATCTATCCATGGGTTAATTGGGAAAATCTTAACTAAATTAGGGACTTTTAGTGAGTTCTTAAATATAAAGTATAACAGAAAAGAAGAAAGAAAGCAGTCTTTAAAAAAAAATACCTCTATTTGTTTGTTTCTCTTTTTTTTTTCCTAGGAAAAAGATGAATGAGCCAATAGAGAGTGAATATCCTTATTCCACATCTGGATGAAGGGCATAGGCATGTTCAGGAGGAATCCTCCAAAGGAAGGCTACCCCAGGGGATGCACCTGAGCCATTTCTAATCTTTTTGATAAATGCTACTGCAGTTCAAGTTTCAGAATCAATTGGGGAAAAATTTGAAGCAGGGTTTCTTCTGAAGCAGTGGCAAGTCTGTTCTAGACAGGCATATATAGTAAATCAGAGTTTTCACATTCCATCACCTGGAACTAACTCAAACTGTCAGTACGTGGCCAAGTATAAATCGTACAGTTAAAATGGAGGATTGCAAACAACAGGAACTACAGTATTAGATACTGGAAAAGAATCTGAAGATCAAGTTCTTAGAGAATTAATCAACTGGGAAAAGTCAAACTTAATGCCAATATTAAGATTAAGATTTTAATGTTAGTGTCCAGATAGCAACATTTAAATTGAGCCATAAAGTAATTAGATTGTATCAATAATAATAATAATAGAATTTATCTCATTTAATCTATTAATTTGATTAAAAAGTAGTTGCTGGAAGGGACCTGGGTTGTTCAGTCAGTTAAGCCTCTCACTCTTGATCTTGGCTCACATACTCACATACTCATGTAGGGCTGGAGCCCAAGGAGGGCTTGAACTCGTGACCTCTCAGGGAAAAGGGTCATGAGTTCAAGCCCTACACTAGGCTCCAGCTAGGCTAAGAGCCAAGCTAAAAAGAAAAAAAAGAAAAAAAAAAGTAATTGCTGGAATATGTGAGTCACCAAGTCTTACATGTAAAGATAAAAATAATAAATATTATTCATATGAACACATAATCGTGTGAACATCTGAATGGGTCCTGGTAGCTGGAGTTCTTATTGCCTCTAATTTTTAAGAAATAATAAATTTACTGATACAATCAATACATAGATCTCTGCAACTTATGCAGGATCTATATCTATGCTTCCTTAGGAGAAGTCTTATGAGTTCATCCGGAGGCAAGAACACACACATTCCTTCTCTCTCACCTAGGTGGCTCGGAATTTTTTCAAACAAAGGAACACATTTAGAGCTTTAATGGGCTTTAAAATTCATCAAGTCAAAAAAAAAAAAAAAATCATCAAGTCCAAGCTTTGTACTTTAGAGATGAAATAGCTGAGTTCAGATGATGTTTAATGACTTACTGAGGAGACAGCATGATATCTTCTAAGCAAGCTGGGAGCTGAATTTAGAGATATAGGAACAGCCAAAGAGTATTTCTAAATTGCAGTATAGTACAGACTGGATTAATCTCTCCTTCCCCAGTTCTCCCTATGCAGTGGTTGTGCCTCTACTTTCGAATTTTCTTTCATATGTGTTGCTTTTATAACTGACTTCCTCATGAGATTATGTGTCTTTAGAATCTGGAGCCACAGATTCAATCACCGTGGTACCCCTCACTGTGGATAGATGAATAGTGACCATATATATTAGGTGCTCAATAAATACTTGTGAATTGATACAGAAGAAGATGTTCTTGGATTACTAAAAACAAACAACAGCAACAACAACAAAAAAAAAACACACAGAAAAAAATAAAGGAATGAAAAATTCCTTGAAAAGACAAAGTCAGCCTATTTTAATGAACAGAAACTACATATAAAAGTTCCCTACTTATTACTATAGAAATTGAAGAGAAGGATTTTCAGTGAAGTCACCTTATTTCCAATCCTTTGATTCTCAAGAGGTGGGGTTAAATGTTCTCTTCGTATGCTACCGGTTTTAAATAAATAACAAACACCACTATAGTTCTGATGTTTTGATCCCATGCTTTGGAAATAGGTTTGTATTGTTTCTCAAGTCACCATGACCAGAGGTTTTGTAGTAAAGGATGTGATTTAACAGGAAAACAGAATATTTGCAAAGAAGTTCATAAAACTACATTGGCATATACCAGGAGACAGATTAAACAGGAATTTGCATCAGAGCCCTTGCCTGTACACATTCAGCCAGCTCTGGTCCCATGGTGAAGGGGTCTAGAAATACTGGAAATAAAATGAAGGGTGAAGATCATCTTTTTGAGGGAATGATAAATAAGTAAGCTTTATGCCAGTCCTTTGTACATTAGCTTCCTGATTCTCTAACTTGAAAAGTATTCTGGAGCCACATCCCAGGTCAGCAGGAATGAGTGGCTGAGAAAGGCTAACGCTGGTAGAGGTGAGCGTCAGGTATTTACTAGGGAAGGACCTGCAGAGGGTCATGTGGATGTTTATATTTGGCTCCAGACATTCAGTTCCCAATTCCCACAATGGAATTCTGCACCTGCACCAAATTGTGTCCGGGAACACATGAGCTCATGAGGCAGTGGAATAATAATCCATGACAATGAGACCATGATATGGTTTCAATAAGAACCATGTATTTGTTTTCTGGCTCAGAGTCTCTAAGACCTTTGTGATAAGTGATAAAAGTGAGAAGGGTGTCTTTTGTTATTTATAGCAAACCCCTCAACCACACTGAGTATGCTAATGAGGTGACATCTGGAAAGCCCCCAAAGATGAGAGCTTCCAGGCTGGGGAATTAATTGGCAACCCTGTGATTAAGGGTTGCCAATTAATGGCCAATGATTTAATCAATCACATTTATGTAATGAAGCCTCCATAAAAACTCAGAAAGGAGGGAATTCTGAGTTTCTGTGTTGGTGAACATGTGGAGATGCTGGAGAGTGTCAGTCCAGAGTAAGAAAGGAAGCTCTGGGCCCCTTGCCATGTACCTTGCCCTATGCATCTCTTCTATCTGTCTGATTCTGAGTTACGTCCTTTAAATAATAAACGGGCAACCTAGTAAATAAAATGTTTTTCTGAGCTATGTGAGCCACTCTAGCAAGTTTATCAAAATCGAGGAGTAGGTCATGGGGACCTCCAGTTTGGGGCTGGGGTTGGAAGCACAGGGAACAACCTGGATTTGGGATTGGTGTCTGAGTGGGTGGGTGGGGGGAGCAGTCTTGTAGGACTGAACCTTTAACTTGAGAGATCCCTTGTTATTCCCAGGTAGATAGTATCAAAATTGCATTAATTTGTATGATATCTAGCTTGTGATGCACAACTGTTTGGTACTAAAAGAGGACTTCCATGGGGACCTCAAATTTTCTAATTGATTAAGTTCTTCTTCCAGTTTTTCTCTTGACTCAGGGAAAAGACCCTATGGGCAAAGCGTCCCCTGTTGGAAATTGAAACTACCTCCCTCAAGCAAGAAGGACCACCTTGGGCCAGCAAGTCCCATCTTGACCCCAAGACAGTGATGGACCTAACCTTTAATACCCATCTGCCTATAACCACCAACCTTTGTCCCACATTTTCCTTATAGAAACCTAGGAGTATATTCAGGTCTGTGAGACTTTTTTTTTGAGACTTTAGTTCTCTGTCTTCCCAGTGTCTCTCTGAAATATATTTTTTTCCTTATTTTTACCACCACTCATTTCTCTGCGATAAGATTTTGTCAGAGCACGTGGTTGAATCTGGTCTGCTTGGGACCCCTGGAGCCAGGTGCCCTTGCACCCCTGCACCTTGGCTACAATATGGGGAAAACCTCACACATTCGGTGACCGGAAGTGAAGCAGTGCTATGAGTGTAGTGGAAAAACACAGGAAAAACACAGCAAAGTTGTTTTTTTTTTCTTTACAAAGACCTAAAAGGATTTCTTTCTAACCTGTGACTCTGGTTTTATGCCTATGCCTTCTAACAAGAGATTCTGGCCTAGAGTGGGCAACTATTTACATGGTGTGAGGTACAACTTCCAATAACCTCAGAAAACATTCATCTCCTAGATGCTCAGATGAAACTTTTTTTTCATAGTCCACAGCATCCCAATGACAAATCCCCAAACCGGTTTAATTACAGAGTTTTAAGCTAGCTGTTATTTTAACAGTCATTCTGAGTACACTCCCAAATTTTATGACTCTAAATCATTTTCTATTAACCCATAAGAATAAAGCTCCTCAGTCTGTGAACCTCACTGGGTTTTATCCAATGTCACCTTCCTTCCCATTCCATACAACCCCAAAACACACAGCATGAAAATGACTATGGTGGGTAAATTATCTCTGCAGTAAAATACATTTTTTATTCTCATCCTTTTCAAATATTTCATTAAGCAATGTTACCTTGATCAGTAAAGAGACTAATTCTCTTCAACATCACATCTCACTGTAAAGGAACCACATGAGTTCACTTCTTGGTAGGTCACAGAGAGAAACTACACCAGGTGGCTTGTCACACAAAGGAAACTATTTACAGTGAATAAGAAGGTAATGGGAATAATTTCCAAAGCCAGCACTCTCTGAGCAAGAGTGGATAGGTTCCTTTCATTAGGGTTAGGAAGAATATTTAAAAAAGGGATCCTGGGACGCCTGAGTGGCTCAGTGGGTTGGGCCGCTGCCTTCGGCTCAGGTCATGATCCCAGGGTTCTGGAATCAAGTCCCACATCGGGCTCCTTGCTCGGCGGGGAGCCTGCTTCTCCCTCTTCCTCTGTCTGCCTGTGCTCACTCGCTCTCTCTCCCTCTGTCTCTGACAAATAAATACATAAAATCTTTAAAAAATAAAAAAATAAAAAATAAAAAAGGGATCCTTGTCTCCATATGTAGAGGGGGGGCATGAGGTTGCACATGTGCATTAAGGAAACATGCCTATTCACACATTGTATGTTATGTAAATGAGGCTGAGGCTCCTCCTTGGATGAAGATTTTAGTATTATAATGAGGTGAAGGTAATTGTGGGTCATTCTAGAGGTCACCCCACGGTCCATCTGTGCAGGTTCAAATGCTGGTTCCACTCAAACTGGTCTGGGTGGTGCTTATAATCCGGAGGTCTTGTCAGGGCACTCACTATCACTTAAGGGATGGTTTCCCTTTCCATTGCCTGAGTTAAGATGTAAGCTAGAAAGAAGAGCTCAGGGAAAAAGGCAGGACAAAGGTCGATGGGTATAAGCAGGTGGGCAGTAAATGTCAGATCTTGGGGTCTAGCTGATGACATAACCACAAATTCGATGTTAGTTACCTACTTGGTATAGTATTGGCAAAAAGATATTCTTCTGAAAAAAATATTCTTCTGAAGAAAATAAAAGACCTCAACAAGTAAGTTTTTGTAAGAGTCACTAGGCCATGTTAAAAAAAAAAAAAAGATATTACAAAGCAAAAGGAATCACTAATGGTTGGAAAAAGAATCCAGCACATTGTCTTATGAGCTTGGAATTCATTATAATAAATACATCTTAATTTATTGACAATGAGATTTTCAACTTAGATAGGAGTGGGATGAAAGACTGACCAGATTTAGTCATGACTTCTCTGACAGAGAAAGTTATGAAAATACATTTTATATAATCAGTTCATATATGTTCTTTCTCAATTCTTTGGCACAGAGGAGAAAAAGTACTAATTAGCAATACTGCACTTTCCTAGGAGACATATGTTGAGGTCAATGATTAATTACATTTGGGAACAAAATGTCAAATATTTCAACGATTTTATTTTTATCAGGTAGTGAATATTGAAAAGACTGTGCATCAATGTCCATTTAAAACTACTAAATATCCAGAAGAGAAAGCTTTGTGAAAAAGGGAGCATAAGCTATTAACTCTCACATAATAAATTTGACTAAAATGGGAAGAGAAGACTATAGAACATATATGATACTACAGCTAATAAGGACAAAAAATTGATATTGCCCCCTGAAACTCCGTATTGCCAAATAATAGCTTTGAGAGTCCATCTTATCAACTAGAGCTTTGCTGCATATCTTTGGGCAGGTCACTTATACTCAGGTATGCCTTGACTTGGGCATTATTTACCACAAGGATTCTGAAGTACTTAAAATTTTAAAGGAATATTTAGGACCCTTGTGGTACCCAAGAATTTGCCTCGTTCTCTCCCAAACTGCTTTGTTTGGGACTACACAAAACCACTAGCCTGCTTGAGACAAACTGATAATTTTTTGCTCAAAATCCCTCACACTCCCTATGCCCTATTTATTTTATATTTTTTTATTTTTATATTTTTTTATTTTTTTTAAAGATTTTATTTATTTATTTGACAGAGAGAGATCACAAGTAGGCAGAGAGGCAGGCAGAGAGAGAGAGGAGGAAGCAGGCTTCCTGCTGAGCAGAGAGCCTGATGCGGGACTCGATCCCAGGACCCTGAGATCATGACCTGAGCCGAAGGCAGCAGCTTAACCCACTGAGCCACCCAGGCACCCCCTATGCCCTATTTATTGAAACTGAGACCTGACACAGCTGCCTACCCCATACCCCACCCACATTTAAATACTCAAACCAATAATGTAACATACCCAAATCACAGATTATGACTGAATTTAAAAACTCACGTCGGCAACCAGAGGCATAGAAAGAAGGGTAGGACAATCGATGGGTGCTGTTAGGAAAGCATATTTGACCACTGATGTTGCTTAAAAATGCTAGTGCGTCTTAGTTTTGAAAAGCATTATGACTTTTTACTGGGCTTATTATTGTTTTTATATTCCCAGCAGACACAGAAGCCCATTATTGCTCGTGTCTGGAGTAGACTGCTCCCACCCTCCACTCTTTGTTTGCCATTGTCAGCATCTCTGAAGTATTTTCAAGATAATCATACTACATTATTCTCTTCATTTAACTCCTAAGGGGAAGACGGCTGGTTAATCTCAGGGAGCATGAGGAAAAGGGAAAAAGCTAATATAAGATCAAAGCATATTGTTGATGTTGATGTTGCTGCTGTGGCTTTGAAGGTTCAATTCCATCAACCTCCTGAGAAGTACACAGAAGACCCACAACTGTCCACCTGAACTGTGGGCAGTGCAGTGTGTATCTATCAGCTCCCACACCGATTTGTGCAGGATTGCCCAGGACAATCATAATTCACTGTGATGTGGGTTTTTTTTTTTTTAATTATCACTCTAGTAGTAATAGTAATAATAGTAGCAGTAGTAATAGTTTTATTATTATTATTATCAGTGCAGCTAAAACCAGACTTGAGCCAAAGGGATGTGATGTAAAGCCCCACTTATTGGAAAGCACTCTCATTTGGTAGAGGTAATATAAAGGCATTCACAATGCCTTACAGTTTTATAGTGCTTTCTCAAATGCACATACATTTAATTTTTACAATAATACTATTCAGTTGGCATTTTTATCATCATCATCATCAACATCACCATTCCAACTTTAGATACATTTGCCCTAAATCAACACAACTAATAATCTGTAGGGCAAAGACCAAAATGCATGTGCTCTTTCTACATTATCTATTACTTCTTTAAAAGAAATAAGGCACATAATGCACCTACCTTTGCTTGAGACTTCCACCATCTATATGTAAACTGAATATTCAAAAAACTGGTAATCAAAAAGTAGTGTTGATTTCTGAACACCAATTATAATAATAAAAATAGATACAGATAGGACACCTGGGTAGCTCAGTCAGTTAAGTGTCTGACCCTTGATTTCGGCACAGGTCATGATCTCAGTGTCGTGGGATCAAGTCCTGAGTTAGGCTTCTTGCTGAGCATGGAGCCTCCTTAAGATTCTTTCTCTCAGGCCGCCTGAGTGGCTCAATGGGTTAAAGCCTCTGCCTTTGGCTCAGGTCATGATCCCAGGGTCCTGGGATCGAGCCCCACATCGTGCTCTCTGCTCAGCGGGGAGCCTGCTTCCTTCTCTCTCTTTACCTGCCTCGCTGCCTACTTGTGATCTCTGAGTGTCAAATAAATAAATAAAATCTTAAAAAAAAAAAAAAAAGATTCTTTCTCTCGCCTCCCTCTCCTTGTGCCCCTCCCTTGCTCACACATGCATGTGGTGCTCTCTCTCTCAAAAACATTTTTTTTTAAACAGAGGCAGATAAACTATAAATGAGGTTAGAAACTTCATTTAGCCATAGCTAAATTATTCATCTGATTTGATTTGCCATGGTCCATACAGCATTATGGTAAAGCCAGCCTTCAAGATTGGCCTTCAGTGTGTGAAGCCAGCCTTCAAGATAGGCCTCCAAGATTTTTGTGTCCTGGTATTTAATGATCCCCTCCTTAACTGAATAGGCTGATATGTTTAACCAACAGAAATAGCAGAGTGTTGACTTCTGAGGCCGTGTCATAAAATACGTTGCCTTGTTCTCTCTTAAAATACTTACGGCAGCCTATCACCTACCACGTGGTAAGGATGCTCCAGCAGCCTTATAAATCAGTTCTCATGGCAAGGAAATGAGGCCTCTGGCCCAAAGCAGCCCTAACTTGCTAGGAATGTAAGTCAACACTGGAAATAAATCCTCCAGGTCCAAGGAGGCCTTCAAATGACCACAACTTCATGAGGGACCCTGAACCAGAACCACTTAGCAAAGCCACTCCTGAGTTCCTGACCCACAAAAACTGCACAGTCTAATCAATATTTACTGTTCTTTTAAGCTGTTAAATTTGGGGGGGCATTTGTTAGGCAGCCACAGATAACTAAATCAGGCAAGAATCTGAAACTATCAGATCTGCACTAGTTTTTATTACTTTGAGATTACCCAGCTGTGCTGCATTCTTAGGACTGATGCATAGAATCGTGACTCACAAATAAAGTCCATCTTCTAAGATACGAGCTATGAAATCCCTTCCAGTGAGATTTCCTAATAAGGAAGTAAATATGTTACAATAATTAACATACCTTTCTTATAGTGAAAAATGAATCATCATTCCATATCAATCTAGAAAATTCTACCCTGTAAACAAATAGGTGTTAGCACATGTTTCCAATAATCTATGCTTCCGTGGCTCCCCATGGCATCTCAGCTAATACAAAGCACCTCTCTCAGAACCTGAGTGTCCTGGGCTTGCAACTGACGTGGTTTCCAGGAGATGACCAGCTACTCAAGGTAACAAAGTTTATCAATCTGAAATAATTCACCTGTGGATGTACACCTATATTCTAAAATTATGGGAAGGTATCGGGGTTAATGTAGACCATGAAATCAGCTATAACACCTGGCTTGCTAAAATGTAACACAGAGGTCAGTGGGGGCAAAGGAAGGTTTCGGAAAAGGTCATAGGCATTTGGAATGCCTAGGCCTACGTGACTGCTCTGCCATTGGAATGCTGTGGGGTTACCTTCCTGGAAGCTTTCTTAGCCCAAACAGCCACACTCTGATCTAAGAGATCCGTGCGTGTCTTTAGGCTACGTTTAGTAGGACACGCAGATTAGCACATGGTATCTTTCCAGTAAACAGATCCTCCTAGTTCCAGAAAGATCCCTTGTCACACATCACATGCTTGAGAAACAGTGATAAGGATTTGTAATTGTCCTGAAGGACCAATAAAGGGGGAGGAAAGAAGAGCAAAGGGTCTTTGTGTCTGAGCCTTGGCCCCCGTATCCTTTCCTCTCTTTCACAGCAAGTTTGGGGTAATCTTTCATTCCTTGGTACAGGGAGTGCTGACCATTCCTGGCAGAAGGAGGTAAAGTGAGAAATTATATTTTGTAGAAAAGGTTGGTCAAATTGCAAAAATACAAAGTAATAGATGATTTTTAAAAATCAATTTAAAGACATTAAACTAAAATAACCTATCTATGATAAAAAGCAAGGGCATCTGTAAAGATAATTGCAAGATGATGCCATAAACAATTATTCTATAGTATTTGGGGGGAAGGCAATAGAATGATACTAACACCTAATATCTGTGGGGTTGTCCATGTGTTAAGTATTTTACACACGTTATCACAGTTAATCCTGTGAGATTAATTAAGAGATTAATTTTAAATTCTTCCCCCTTCTCAATCATTCTCAACATCCATACAAATATTCTGCAACTTCTCTTATTTAAAAACAAGCAAAAGAAACTCCTTTGACCACATGTCCCCCTAATTTCATTTCTCAGTTTGCTTTATGTCACATTCATAGAAAATTCCCTGTATTTGTTAATTCTAATCCCTGGGTGCTCCCCCACCCTACCCTCCCATTTTTTTTTTTGTTGTTGTTGTTGGCACATTTTACAATTGTTTTCACCTCCACCACTCAACCAAAACTGCTCTTGCCAAGTCACCAATGTCTACTACTTGCAAATCTTCCAGTCTATCCATAATGATGATTTTCCTTGACCCCTCAATAACACTTGATACCCCTGATCCCTCTCTCCTTGAAACACTCTGCTCATTTGGCTCCAGGATGCCAGCCTCTCTGTTCTACGCCTAAGGACTATCCTCTTTTTTAGAATCTTTAGCTGGTTCTTCTACACTTTTCCAACTTCTAAACATTGGAGTATCTCTATGCTTGGTCCTTAAGCATTATCTCTTTTCCATCTACACTTATTCTCCTGGTGATTTCATCTAGCCTCACATTGGTAAACATCCTCCATACCCTGAAGACTCCCAAATTGACACCTGCAGAGCATACCTTATCTGTGAACTTCAGACTCTTACACTGAACATTTGCTTGATGTTTTCTCTTAAAGGTCTAATAAACATCTCAATCTCAACACATTCAAAACTTGAGCTCCCAATGCCCACAGATGTCAGTGCCCCCTCTCAGTTGACAGCAACTCATTCACTTGGGTCCTTAGCTCAGAAACTTTGGAGCCATCATTGACTTTTCTATGTCTTCTGTACTCCTAATCCAATATTCTGTTGATGCCACCTTGAAAATATATGCAGAAGCTGACTACTTGCCAATTCTGTGGTCACCACCCTGGTGCATGCTGTTACCTTCTGTCAGCTAGATTATTGTAATGGTCTCCTAACCATACACCTTTTTCCATCTTTGCCAACCCTACAATTTATCTCAACAGAGTAGTCTGTTTTTCTTTGAGATTTATGAGATCATATTGGTCCTGTGCTCAAAACGCGTCAGTGTCCTCACTCAGTTGAATTAAATTTTGAAAATGGCCTATATGTCTGACATGATCCCTCATTGACTTCCACCTCATCCCTGACCTCTTGCTCCCTCACCTACAGCACTGCAGCTACATTAACCAGCTTACACTTGGGACATGCCAGCACACACCTGCCTCAGGCTTTGACTTTTCTGTGGCTTCTGCTTGGATGACCCTTCCTCAGGCATCCACTCAGCTCCCCTTGTAATTCCCTCAGGTCTTGGCCCAAACGTCTTTTTTTGGTGAGGAGTTTCCTGACTATGATATTTTAAAGTGGACTTCACATCTGTATGGCTTAGTGAGCTCATCCTGATCCCAGTCTTAGTTTTCTCCATCATCTTTATCACTATCTAATATGCTGCATTGTTCACTTGTCCCTTCTCAGCCAAGAGAAGCTTTATGAAGGCAGGGAAAAAAAACATCCATATTTTGTTTGTGACTATCTCCCCTCTGCTTGGCTTGGTGCCTACACACTCGTTACCTGACTCCATGACCTAGGTATTATGATTAGCTGTCTTATTGCAGCTGCATTTGGGAGTTGAAAAAACAGGTTGCACAGCTATGCTGCTGCAGGGCTGGCTATGTCCCGCTCCTTACCACTGTGCACATACTACTCTGAGGCGGTGTAGAGCAGGCCTGACCTAGAATCCTGCAGAACTATGTTCAAATGCAGGTTTTTCCACTTACTTCTGATGTGACTTGAAGCAAAATACTGAACCCTAAACTTTAATTTTCTTAGCTTAAAATGAGAATTGCAATAAGATCTACCTCTTGGGGTTGCTCTGAAGATTAAATACCCTAGATCTTATCTCTCAATTAAAAATCATATTCAGCACATGTGATGTAAAACCCAACAGCAATGGTTTGAGAAAAGAGTTTATTTTCCTCACATGACAAAGTGTTTGGTGGTAAGCTGTCTAGAACTGGTATGTGCTTAAGCAATCAAAACTTATTATGGATCCAAAGTCTTGTATTAAAGTAAAACATAAAACAAACAAAAATATAGGTCTCCTCATATATTAAAATGGCAAATAATAATAATTAATAATAACAATAATTTCAGTGAGTGTGAAATAATAGTTTGTGAGTGTGAAATAATAGTTTCAGTGGGTGTGAAAAAGGAATATATTTTGATTTTCTTTTTTTTTAAATATTTATTTATCTATTTGAGAGAGAGAAGGGAGCACAAGTGCAGGGAGGAAGAGAGGGAGAGAATCTCAAGCAGATTCCCCACTGAGCACAACACAAGGCTCCATCTCAGGACACAGGGCTCTATCTCAGGACCCAGGGCTTAATCTCAAGACCCATGAGATCATGACCTGAGCCAAAATCACGAGTTGGACTCTTAACAGACCAAACCACCCAGGGACCTCTGATTTTCTTCTTAATTTGACTCTCTTTCTTACCTATTAAGATTTCAAGATCTTGAGTTTTTGTTGGAGGCCACCGCACGGTTGGAGTCAAGGACCAAACCAGGCCCTGACTTGTGTCTCCTTCAAAGTCCGGATACCTTGACAAGGTTAAGGACGGGAAAGTTGAGTGCACTGAGAAAGGGTCTGTGCTATGCGTCATGCGATCTCCTACGTGACTTCCCACACACTCTCCCTGCAGTAGGGAACAATGTGGCCAGAGTCCTGAGTTCTTAGTTAATCCTTGTTGTTCTGTACCTCTCATGATCCACTCCCTGGTTGATTGTCTTGCTAATGGCTTTAGCTGAAACTACCTGGCATCAAGAGGTTTGCTTGTAGTTAATGTAAACTTGTTATAGGAACTTGCAGTCATCTGACTAGGTACTGATGTAATGCTCCTCCTATTCTGGTCTGCCTTATAAATGCTTCTAGGACATGGAATAAATTTGGCACTGTTGGACATCCTCTTCAGTGTCCCTCCTGCCCTCATCTCTTTGTCTCTTAACTTTTTTTCATCATCCTCTTAGCCCCCACGGTTACCCTGGTCGATTCGTCACGCTGGCCGCCACAAGTTTTACTTTTGTTATCCATCATACTTTCTCTGCTATGAAGGCTGGTGTCACCAGTGAGCATGTTAACTGTCCTCCAAGTTCTTCATTTGAGATATTGGTAGAAATCATTAAGCAGGACAGCACAGAATAGAGTCCTGTGGTGGGCTACTAAAGACCACTTGTTGTCATTAGTGCTTTAGTGGTGCAGTCGTTCTACTAAGAACCAATGTAGTTATAATACTATAATTCATATTTTCCATTTTTTTCTAAATTGTCATTAGAGATCTTGCCAACTTGCACTGATGAGATTCTGACACAGAATTTCCCTGGCCAACCTCTTGATACTGAGCTTAATGTCCTTCTCCCTTCTCAATACTTTTCTTTCTGGTTTCCTCTAGCCCTTTCACTTATGCTTTGGACCAGGAAATGGGCTTACATTTATCACAGATGTAATTAGTTATTGCTTTCACAAGGAATGTAGCTCAAACCCTGTATGTCACTGGAAAAGTTCTCTTTCCGTCCACACCTCTTCTCAATTGCAGTGATAACTGCAACCCCTGGGAACTACCACCACCACCCCACTGATGGTCTCTTGCAAACTCCTAAGAAGAGCCAGCGAGTCCACATCCTCTCCCTCCACTGAATGGTTTTATGTATCCCCAGATAGCTTTCAGATGATGTTCCCTAAATCAGTGACACCAACCTTCTTTCAAGTTCCAGTCTTGTGTCACTCACTGCCTAATAAATCCCTCCACCTGGATGTCCCAATGGACTATTAGAGTTATCAGTTTCCAATGAACTAAGCTCCCTACTCTCTCCTTCACCACCAGCCCAATCTGCTTGTCCCATCTACAAAGTCATCAATTCTTCAATGTCATACAGTTCAGTCCAGAAGTGTACAAATATTTCTCGGGTACTGATGTTCTGGGAGCTATTCTAAGCATCTATAGGGGCCAAAGGCAGGCTGCCCCAAAATGAGCCACTTTGGCATATTGATTATTTTAAATAGAAGTTACTTAAGAAATGGGTGTGCCTAGGTAGTTCAGTGGGTTAAAGCCTCTGCCTTCGGTTCAGGTCATGATCCCAGGGTCCTGGGATCAAGCCCCGCATCAGACTCTCTGCTCGGTGGGGAGCCTGCTTCCTCCTCTCTCACTGCCTGCCTCTCTGCCTACTTATAATCTTTGTCTGTCAAAAAAATAAATAAAATCTTAAAAAAGAGGAAGAAGAAGTTAGTTAAGAAATGGCCAATGTTAAAAAGAACACTCTGACTGCCCTTTCCCTCGTTGTCTTCAGAAAGCAAGAGATAAATCTCCCATGTGAAAGGAATTCTCCCTGTACCAGGAGGTAAAGAGACAGAAAATTTAGAGCAGGAAAGGCTGTATAAAGAACCCTTGTTACTTTTTAATAATTTACTACCATAACCCAAATTCTGTTTAGAATTCCTAATTGAAGCTCCCAAAGTTACTTAACTTCTTTGTCCTGTCAGATCCTCACAGATTTATTGTCTCTTTGTCTATAAAGTATAAAAATTGGCTGCCTTGGCCATTTCTTAAGGTCTCAATTTTATTATGGGGCCTCTGTGGGCACATAATAAAACTTGTTTTTTTTTTTCTCTTGTTAATCTGTCCTGTGTCAATCTAATTCTTAAACCAGCAGACCTTGAAGAGTAGAAGGAAAATTTTTTTCTCCACTACACATCCCATGTACAAACCTCCAGTCACTTGGTCTGAGGAGATTAACACACAGAAAATGACTTATTTCAACAAAATGATGTAGGCAATAGCTTAAATAAATTAAAGAAAAATAGGTATTCGTGTGTGCATAAGAGGAGTATCTGAAGTGTTGTCACTTCAGATGTGTGTAATCTGTGTGTCTCCATAGAGGAGGTCAATCAGATTCAGCACACAGAGATATTTTCCAGCATCCAACACAGAGGAAACCTCTCCAGGAGGCCTAAATCACCACATCTGTCCTTGAATAACTTCATAAAACAAAAGGGATATATGACGCGGGCATCAGTCAATGTGGATGGAAAGAGAAACCAAAAAAACAGCCACCGCCTTTTGACCATCTCAGTGAGCAGATTCGACATATTACTGGGTACTGAGAGGCTGAAAATTGTGAAAAATATATAGTTTTCTCACAGATGGCTTCAGGACTCATCAAGATCACTAAGAATTTTCTTGAAATACCGTCTGCCGCTAGTACTCAGTGGAGAATTTGGTTAACATCATGTCATATTGGTATTAGGTAAGCAAATATCTCCAGCTTAGTGTGGCAGTGACCGTCCTCGTATATTTATGGGTATTAATTGTGCCCAGTCCTGGACCACATGCTCTTGGGAGACAATCAGGAGTTCATAATCTTCTTTTTAAAAGTGACCCATTCATTTGCACAAGCCCGCAAGCAATTATGCAATCTGCTCTACATTGATGTATTTGCATATATGTGAGGAATAAAGTAGTGAGATGACCAAGAGAGAAATAAAAGGCAAAGTGTTATGTACAATGCAATTCTCAGTGGGCTATAGGCTTGTAGAGCGGATCTGGGAGTTTCACTCGAGGAGGCCTATTAAAGTGCTATTGGAACCCCGAAATGCTGTCATGGCAATTCCAGCAATAGCACCCGTCTTTTAACCCTGTGTCCCTGAGAGTGCCGCCTCAACTTTCTGACTCTTAAATTCATATTTTGAATTTCTAAACTCTCTTTTATATCGCACATCTGGTATAAGTTAAGCAGAGAAATGAAGATGTGAGAAATGGCAAAGCTAAGAAAGGAGAACAAATGATAAGGGAGGCTCAGAATCAAAAGGGCCTGAGTTAATTCAACCAGAAAGCGGTAATGGTTTAAGAAGCTGGATGTGGAGCCATGTCTTCCCCATACCATTCTGGAGCTGCTCGCCCACAAAGCTGTGGTTTCTGACCATAGCTGATGGCTAAGAAGTACCCCAAACAGATTAGCTTTGGAATTTTCTTAGACTGCACCTTGCCCATAGCTGCCCTTCGCAAGTATCCATCAGGCTTTGACTCAACCAGGAGACGATCATCGGCAGTGTCCTGGGCTACTGGCCTCAGACATGGACTGAAATTTGGGGCAAATAAAGAAAATGGAGGTAGGAAGAGTCATAGATTATCTCCAGGCCAAGAAATTCTCTTAAAACAAACTAAATTATACTATTTGCAATACTCAGCATATGTTAAAATGCTCAAAGATTTTAATTTATGTACTCTGAGCTGTCAGAAGAGTACCTTTATTACACTAGTAATTGACAGATTGGTTTGGTTGATCCCCAAGACCTTGCTTACTTCCTAAACAGTGGGGCTTCTAAAATGAGGAATTGCCTGAAAAGATGAAAATAAAATAGGGATCGAGGGTTTGGACTGGCCCCAGTTGCTGGATTCTTGTGAAGAAGCACAATATTCCTCAGAAAAGAAATGGCATGGTATTAAAAAAAAAAAAAAAAAAAAAAAGAAGGAAAGAAAGAAATGGCACTGTATATTTTCCTCTGGAGCCTCATCAGTGAATGATAAATGAGGCCAAATTAATCCTCTGTGGGTCTCATTTGCTTTCCTCTTCGGAGCTGTATTCCCCTACATGATTGTTTGTAACTGGAGACAGTCTCTTAATGGTTCTGTTAGCTAAACCTCTGGAAGCTTCCGGTTTGATTTGGGGAATTCCGTGATACTGAGGCTGCCATTCAGTGCCATCCTTACAGAAATACATTGCTTAACCAAAGTGTCTCACATCTTGCTTCCCTGGATTTTTCTTCAGGGATCTAAGTCCAAATCACCAGTGTGTTTTTAAAAATTCAAACAAAAGTGGGACACCTGGGTGGCTCAGTTGGTTAAGCAGCTGCCTTCGGCTCAGGTCATGATCCCAGTGTCCTGGAATCGAGTCCCACATCGGGCTCCTTGCTCGGCAGGGAGCCTGCTTCTCCCTCTGCCTCTGCCTGCCATTCTGTCTGCCTGTGCTCGTGCTCTCTCTCTCTCTCTCTCTGACAAATAAAATCTTTAAAAAAAAGAAATTCAAACACAAGCTCTTGAGTGTCACAATATCCTGCTAATTAGCAGCCATGTACTAATTAGCCATTGTTTGTAATGTACCCCCTGTCCATTTTTCCCATATTCATTTCCCTTCTTCTCCCCAGGGTTGTCCATCATCAATTTATTACTTGTGTTTTATCTCTAAAGTTTATGCTTAGAATTTTGAGACATTTCATAACAGACCATCAGCAACTTCATTAACCAGTGATATATTAAATAAGCCATTTTATTCTCTCTCATATAGACAGTTCCTTTAGCAGGGTGTTTTTGTTTGTTTTGTTTTTGCTTTTGCTTTTTTGAGAATTTTGAACTTCCAATCACTATAGAGTAATTCAGCAGTCTGACTTTAAATTTGCACAAACCCCACTCAGAAAGGCCACTTGTGGAAACATAGCACCGAGCTCCATTGTTGCCTTGTCCCACCAGGGTCACACTGCATTTCAAACCTATCCTTTTCTCCTTAGAAAAATTGCCATATGAATTCACAGACACCATGGTCCTATCTCACCTCAGGAATGAAAGGCTAGCAGCACCGAAGTGGATGTGGGAAGGTGAAATCATAATCAGGAGGAGGCAGAGTCTGAGGGCGGTGTCAGTACTTTAAAAGGGCAGCCCTCGGGGTCCTGACCAGAGCTGATGTGCAGTGGGCATTACCCAGATGGGAGCAGGATCAAAGTCTTGGAGCCATCCAGAAGCAAAATCCAAGAGCCAAGTTATCAGGAAGGTGAGGATAGCATCAGAATCTCCTGGAAAATGGTTTTGAATTATTGGACTCCCTTTTGAAAAACAAAGGCCTGCGCTACACGCATACGCCAGGGTCATCTTCATCCTATTTTTTTATGTTTGATCCACTGCAGTAGAGAATCTGGCACTCATGGGGTTGGTGGTGATGGTGAGGTTGGAGGAAAGCGAGATCCAAGAAGGGCTTCAGTGGCCATGTTCAGTAGTCTCCTCCTCTTCCTAAGAGCAGTGAAAAGTCACCAACATGTAGAGTGACCATGAATTCCTAGTCACAAACTGAGTTGTGAGGAAATACGTTATTTCTATAGTCTTCAGTATGCTAATTTAACTATTTTAAGCCCATTCCACCAGATGGCAAATCATGAATTCCTATCAATTCACTAGAAATTTTATCAGTTCAGGGTTCCTTAATCAATACAAAGTTGCATCATTTCCCATCCCCAGACTTGTGGTTGCTCTTTAGGGGTGCTTTATTGTCAACTACATCTAGGGAAATGAATGCTGCTCCATCTCTCTTCATCATTAACCCACCCATGCCATTGTCGTTGGTGGGCATCTAGTCTGGAGGCATTAGGTTATGAATATCCCAAATGACCAAAAACAGCACGACCAAGAGGTAGAATGCAGGATATAAAAATATTATTCTGCTATAAATGATTTTTATTTATTTTAAAGATTCTGTTTATGCAGGATATGAAAATATTATTATAAATATATAAACATATTAAAATATATGTTTATGCAGAATATGAAAATATTATTCTGCTACAAATGATTTTTATTTATTTATTTTTAAAGATTCTGTTCATTATTTTGACAGAAAGAGAGGGGGAACACAAACAGGGGGGGAGTGGGAGAGGGAGAAGCAGGCTTTCTTATGGAGCAAGAAGCCTGATGCAAGTCTCAATCCCAGGACCCTGGGATCATGACTTAGGCCAAAGGCAGATGCATAACAACTGAGCCACCCAGGCACCCCTACCTACAGATGATTTTTAAATATGGATGGTAATATGATCAGATTTCTCCGACAAAATAGATGATTCTATGGATGTTCTATAGGTGAAGTGTTGAAGAGCTATAGCAATGGATGCAGGGAGCCCATGGGATACTATAGTTTCAGGTTTGTGGTTGATATAGTTTGGGCTAGGATGATGATTGAGGAGAGATGGAAGTAAGGATATGAGTTCATAAGATATTTATAGGGTAAAAATGACAGAATTTGGTAAAATGTTTGGATATTGTACTGAAAGAAAGGTTATCCCTTGGGCATTGGCTGGATGAGAGAACAACAAAAGATGATCTGGGAAAATGGCTTCAGTTGATTTTGATATGTTGAATTTGAGAGGCCTTTCAAACCTTCAAGAATATTCAAGGTATTCAAGACCCTTCAAGGTAGCAGGGCCAATGTGATGTGTGGAGACTAAAAGGAGAAATATGAGCTAGAAATATAAATGAGACCTCTGCATGTGGATGCTATCCATATGATGGGTATGGGTGAAAGTGTTAAGAAGGCAAGTCTACAATAGGAAAATAATGCAGACACGAGTCCCGTCTTTTATTTACACTGGCACAAGTTTCTTTTTGGCTGATTCAAAGTAGAGTGAGTGAGTACCCATGGCACACCAAATGTCTTCCTCTGTATTAAACAGTTGGTGGTCCATCACAGAACCAGAAATATCACCTCCAACTTCAGAGTAAAACTTCTGCCCACTAAGGTTCTTCATCTCTGTGCTAATGAGAGTTTCATTTTCTTTCATTTGCTCTCTTGAGATATTTAATCTCAAGGTTATTAACAGTGAGCCTCAAGCTCCCATTCTTGTGCAGTGAGAATGTCTGGAGCCTGCAGTGGTTCATCATGATTCCCAAACTAGAATCAAAACTGATATCCCCACTGTAAAAAGAAGATGATAAGGTTTCTAATCTTCCGTATTAAATAAAACCAGAGAAACAATACTTAGAAGAGTTATAGAACTGTTTAATGATTTTAAAAAATGAAAGTTTATTCAATTGTAAACAGTTTATAATAGATTTCCAGTCTCTGTTCCCCAAGTCCAAAGTTCAATTCCTCTATCAAACTCTATACTAGAAAGATAAATATATGCACACATATTCCCAAAGTAAACACAACTTGTTACTTACAAATAAATGTGTGCCAAAAGTCCAAGAATTTCTGATGGAGTAGGAAGTGTGGACTCATAGGAAAGATGCAACAATTATTTAATAATTATTCAAATAACAAGCCCTAAAATAAGTATTACATAAATAGTGAGGTTTTAAAATTTCCTGTTTTCTCTTAACTATTTCTCAAACAAAAGGGAAGAGGTAATAACCTCAGATTTAATGAAAATGTGTTAAATGTAGTTTTCAAATGGGAGCACAAGTGATGAAAATAACCAAGAATGAAAGGAGGAACAACAGGTTAGCACTGGGTGACATTTCAAAATATATTTATGCTAATTTATTTTTAAAAGTTCAAATATTTACATAAATTGTACCTAACATCAATAAAACCTACAGAATGCCTGTGTTTCCATTTTCTAGGGATGTAATGATAGGTTCTTTGTGTAGTGTGTCTAAGAATATTCTCCACTTAGTTCTTTGGTCATCATGGAACATTGAGATGACAATGATCCCTGGGTGTTGTACTTCTGAGTAAAGGGGTAGCAATCTGGCCTCACACTTCTACCATTTAACCAGTTTATATTTCTAGAGTGTCAGTGAGGTGATGCCAAGGACCCAGGGAGAAAAAATATGGTCAGTGAAACCCCAAAGCCAAAGGAGGATGTGTAAAGGGGAACCAAAGCCAAGAGTCATTGTGTGTACCATAAAGCCTAGAAGGGAAGAGGAGTCAGAAAGTGAGGAACAGCTAAAGTATTCCATGGAAGCCTCATAGAAGAAGTGGGGTTCAAAATGTGCTTTGGAAAAATTAAGTGCCAAGAATGCCAGGTGTTTTTTTGTTTTTTGTGGGGGTTTTTTGGGTTTTTTTTTTTTTTTTGCTTTTTTTAAAAAAATTATTTCTTTTCAGCGTAACAGTATTCATTGTTTTTGCACCACACCCAGTGTTCCATGCAATATGTGCCCTCCCTAATACCCACTACCTTGTTCCCCCAACCTCCCACACCCCGCCCCTTCAAAACCCTCAGATTGTTTTTCAGAGTCCATAGTCTCTCATGGTTCACCTCCTCTTCCAATCTTCCCCAACTCCCTTCTCCTCTCCATTTCCCCTTGTCCTCCATGGTATTTGTTATGCTCCACAAATAAGTGAAACCATATGATAATTGAATCTTTCTGCTTGACTTCTTTCACTCAGCATAATTTCTTCCAGTCCCGTCCATGTTGCTACAAAAGTTGAGTATTCATCCTTTCTGATAGAGGCATAATACTCCATAGTGTATATGGACCACATCTTCCTTATCCATTCATCTGTTGAAGGGCATCTTGGTTCTTTCCACAGTTTGGCGACCGTGGCCATTGCTGCTATAAACATTGGGGTACAGATGCCCCTTCTTTTCACTACATCTGTATCTTTGGGGTAAATACCCAGTGTGCAATTGCAGGGTCATAGGGAAGTTCTATTTTTAATTTCTTGAGGAATCTCCACACTGTTCTCCAAAGTGGCTACACCAACTGGCATTCCCACCAACAGTGTAAAAGGTTTCCCCTTTCTCCACATGCTCTCCAACACACGTTCTTTCCTGTCTTGCTAATTTTGGCCATTCTAACTGGTGTAAGGTAGTATCTCAATGTGGTTTTAATTTGACTCTCCCTGATGGTTAGTGGTGATGAACATTTTTTCATGTGTCTGATAGCCATTTGTATGTCTTCATTGGAGAAATGTCTGTTCATATCTTCTGCCTATTTTTTTATATGATTGTTTTGTGTGTGTTGAGTTTGAGGAGTTCTTTATAGATCCTGGCTATCAACCTTTTGTCTGTACTGTCATTTGCAAATATCTTCTCCCATTCCGTGGGTTGCCTCCTTGTTTTGTCAACTGTTTCCTTTGCTGTGCAGAAGCTTTTGATCTTGATGAAGTCCCAAAGGTTCATTTTCACTTTTGTTTCCTTTGCCTTTGGAGACATATCTTGAAAGAAGTTGCTGTGGCTGATATCGAAGAGGTTACTGCCTATGCTCTTCTCTAGGATTCTGATGGATTCCTGTCTCACGCTGAGGTCTTTTATCCATTTTGAGTTTATCTTTGTTTACAGTGTAAGAGTATGGTTGAGTTTCATTCTTCTACAGATAGCTGTCCTGTTTTCCCAGCACCATTTATTGGAGAGACTGTCTTTTTTCCAGTGTATATTTTTTCCTGTTTTGTCGATTATTTGACCATAGAGTTGAGGGTCCATATCTGGGCTCTCTACTCTGTTCCACTGGTCTATGTGTTTGTTTTTATGCCGGTACCATGCTGTCTTGGTGATCACAGCTTTGTAGTAAAGCTTGAAATCAGGTAACGTGATGCTGCCTGTTTTATTTTTGTTTTTCAACATTTCCTTAGCAATTCGGGGTCTCTTCTGATTCCATACAAATTTTAGGATTATTTGCTCCAGCTCTTTGAAAAATACCAGTGGAATTTTGATAGGAATGGTGGCCACACTAGAAAAGAAAAGAGAGAAAGCTCAAATACATAAAGTTATGAATGAAAAGGGAGCGATCACAACGAACACCAAGGAAGTAGAAACAATCATCAGAAGTTAGTATCAACAGTTATATGCCAATAAGCTAAGCAACCTAGATGAAATGGATGCATTCCTGGAAAACTATAAACTCCCAAAATTGAACCAGGAAGAAATTGACAACCTGAATAGACCGATATCTAGTAAGAGATTGAAGCAGTGATCAAAAACCTCCCAAAAAACAAGAACCCAGGAACTGATGGATTTCCTGGGGAATTCTATCAAACTTTCAAAGAAGAAATAACACCTATTCTCCTGAAGCTGTTTCAAAAAATTGAAGCAGAGGAAAACTTCCATACTCTTTTTATGAAGCCAGTATTAATTACCCTGATCCCCAAACCAGGCAAAGACCCTACCAAAAAGGAGAATTTTAGACCAATATCACTGATGAATATGGATACTAAGATTCTCAACAAGATCCTAGCAAACAGAATCCAACAGTACATTAAAAAGATTATCTGCCATGACCAGGTGGGATTCATCCCTGGGTTACAAGGATGGTTCAACATTTGCAAATCAATCAATGTGATAGAACAAATCAATAAGAGAAGAGAGAAGAACCACATGGTCCTCTCAATTGATGCAGAAAAAGCATTTGACAAAATCCAGCATCCGTTCCTGATTAAAATGCTTCAAAGTATAGGGATAGAGGGAACATTCCTGAACTTCATAAAATCTATCTATGAAAGACCCAAAGCAAATATCATCCTCAATGGAAAAAAGCTTTCAGCCTCCCTGTTGAGATCAGGAACATGACAAGGATGCCCACTCTCACCACTCTTGTTCAACATAGTATTAGAAGTCCTAGCAACAGCAATCAGACAACAAAGAGAAATAAAAGGTATCCAAATTGGCAATGAAGAAGTCAAACTCTTTTTTCCCAGATGACATGATTCTTTATATGGAAAGCACAAAAGGCTCCACCCCCAAACTACTAGAACTCATACAGCAATTCAGTAACATGGCAGGATGCAAAGTCAATGTACAGAAATCAGTGGCTTTCTTATACACTAACAATGAAAATACAGAAAGGGAAATTAGAGAATCAATTCCATTTACTATAGCACCAAGAACCGTAAGATACCTGGGAATAAACCTAACCAAAGAGGTAAAGGATCTGTACTTGAGGAACTACAGAACACTCATGAAAGAAATTGAAGAAGACACAAAAAGATGGAAGACCATTCCATGCTCTTGGATCGGAAGAATAAACATTGTTAAAATGTCTATACTGCCTAGAGCAATTTATACTTTTAATGCCAGGTGTTTTAAAGAAAAACTGCAGGAGGCAAGAATGATAACAATCGTATTTGTGACTCATTTACAAAACAAGAAAAAACGGTAACACCCAGTCTTGTTACAATAGGAGTTAGTTTGAATCAATTAGGAGTTAAATTAGCAGTAGGTTGGAGCAGATTTAACTTCTTGCCGTACCAGAAGACTATTAAAGGCAAAGAAAAATGTCATGGCTATAATTGTTTTTGTTCCAATGCCAATCAGATTTATTATTTTTTTCTCGTATAGGCAACAGATGTATCTTTGGATACATCTCAGCACCTCATTATTCCAAATGTTTACATCCAAATAGAGCAGATACACCTATCAGGTACCTGAGGAAAGAGGCCACAGCCAGAACTGCATCAGACAAAACCAAATCCTTGCCCTTGGCTGTCCATCCCCCAGGATGATCTGTGCAGAATGTAAAGCCAGTAAACTTTCACAAACTTAGACTTGTTCATCTCAAATTCTGTCTCCACCACCCAAATATATTTATTGCAGGTCCTCTCCATCCATAGAGGATAGTAGGTCCTTCTTTTCTAAAGTAAAAAGGAATAAAAGTACTGTAGATGGAAATTTTAGATTTTTGGAAGTAAGTATTGGATAGCTTCCATCAATAGTGTATAGCTCTGGATGAACTTGGATCTGGTATAAAGGATACAACGCAAAACAGTTCCATCTGAAGAAGATAATAAGTCTTCTAGTCAAAAAGAAGAAGAGGCAGTGACTGAGACGCATGTCATTCATGATTTCTTTCTTATTCCTTTTTTATGTAAACTCAAATATTTGAGACTTGGGAAGTAGAGATTCTGCTAGATCTAATATTTTGTGCTTCCTTTGAATTCAGTTTTAAAATGGAAAGGTCCCAGTTGTTATACAGCTCTTTGGATTTTGAAATTTAAGTGAAAAACACTGAAAATAAGGACTTCTTTAATCTAGACTGCAGTCATATCTACTTAATTATACATTTTCTCATGCTTCTCTAAGATAGACTATTAGACTTAGCAAAAAGCTTAGTAGCATAATTACAGTGCTATAAAACATTTTCTCTCTTTTTTTAAAAACTAGCATCTTCATATGGCACATTTCAAGATGCATCATTAAATTATACAACCTGACAACTATTAAGGTTTTGCTATACTTCATGAAATCAAGAAAAAATATGCATCATTTTCAGGGTAAACTATTTTAATTTTCCCAATGCCTAAAGTAATATCTTCCAAATCTTTGAAGATGTTAAAATTATTTTGTAAAAGCAGATTTTTCATAAAGAGATTTATTATGTATATTATTTTATACATATTATATCTAATAAAGAACTACTAAAATTCCAAACATTATTTTCTGAAAAAATTCAGAAATATTAACTGAATTCAAAATATATAACTGGTTCATTGTATACAAAACTATAATCCAATATATCCTCTTCTAATCCTAAAAAATCACCAGGTAATCAATTTTTATAATATTTGCATGCTTCTAAAGAGTATACTCTCTCCTTCATGAGGATTTTTCCCCTCCTCCTAACAGATGAGTTTATTGTCTCCACTTCCAAGTTGTTCTTTATTGTTGTTAAGTCTTAAAAATTGTCTTATCTCAAAATCTAGCCAACTAAATTTGCCTTTTTTATACCACTTGTTATTATATCTCCTTTGTGTACCAAAAGAAAAATAGAATGTTTCCACCGTCTCCACTCATCTCATGACTCTTCTACACAAATATTTCAGATTGAACCATGTCTGTCTTTTTCCCCAACCATAAAAGCTGCGAAAGTATTTCCACAAGATAATTTGTCTTCAGTGGGATTCTGAGTTATACCTTCTTAGTCCATAAGCCAATATTAATATTCAGGCATCCAAAAAAAACTATCATAAAAAAAATCCGTGGTAGATTATATAGCTACTAGACACAACTTAAAGTATACATAATGATAGAATATAATATTTTAACTATTTATAGCATTAGATGAATCTCATAATACTCAATTTTATTTTTATCAGTGAAGCAAACATTTAAGAGTTTTTTATATTTAACTGGAATACTTTTTTTTTTTTTTTTTTTTTTTTTTTTTTAGTTTATTTGAGAGAGAGAGAGAGAGAGAGAGAGAGAGAACACGAGAGGGGAGAAGATCAGAGGGAGAAGCAGACTCCCCGTGGATCTGGGAGTCTAATGCAGGACTCAATCCCCAGACTCCGGAATCATGACTGAGCCAAAGGCAGTTGCTTAACCAACTGAATCACCCAGGCACCATACCTGGAATATTTTTAATAGAGAAAATGTCCTAATAATTTTCACATTGTGAATTTTATCAAAAGTCAACTCATGGGGCACCTGGGTGGCTCAGTGGGTTAAGCCTCTGCCTTGGGGCCAGGTCATGATCTGAGGGTCCTGGGATCAATCCCCGCATCAGGCTATCTGCTCAGCAGCGAGACTCCCTCCCCCTCTCTCTGCCTGGCTCTGTGCTTACTTGTGATCTCTCTCTCTCTGTCAAATAAATAAATGAAATTTTTTTAAAAAGTCAACTCATTTCATTGTGACTAAACTTGACATTTCTAAGTTTTTTACTCATTTAATTGGTGCCTGCTAAATAGATAATAGACAGAAAATAAATTTAATATGAACATTATAAACATTATAAAAGTGAGGAAAGGACATGGCCATAACCAAAATTAAATAAAATTATACAATTATCCCAATAAAATAATCTTGTAAATGTTTAAATAGGTATGTATATTTTGTGGGTTTTTAAATTTTTAAATTTTTGTTTTTTGGGGGGGTTCCTCTCGATATTTATTAAACTAACAATAGTGCTTTGGGTAAGTCTTATTGATGTAATATGCAAAGTTCTGGGCAAATGAAATTTTAATTCGTTTATATCAGATGTGCCTGCAATCCACATTTTTGGCAATAAGCATTTAGTTAAGAGGCTTGGGGAAACAGTGTTATTTTGAATATTATGTAGTATTTTTCTATCATTTAAGACTGCTGAGGGGCACCTGGGTGGCTCAGTCAGTTATGAGTTTGCCTTCCACTCAGGTCATGTCCCAGCATCCTGGGATTGAGCTGCATTCAGCTCCCTGCTCAGTCGGGAGCCTGCTTTTCTCCCTCTCGCACTTGCCCTGCTTCTGCTCCTGTGTTCTCTTTCTCTCTCTGTCAAATAAATAAGTAAATTTTTTTTAAAAAGACAGTTGAAAATTTTTACTGATTGTATGATTTCATTTATTTTATTTAAAAAAAAAAATTTCTTTGAGGGAGGAGGGAGGGGCAGAGTGAGAGTGAGAAAGAATCCCAAGCAGGCTCTGTCCCCAATGCAGAGCCTGATGCAGGGCTCAATTTTACAACCCTGAGATTGTGACCTGAGCCAAAACAAGAGTCAGATGCTTAACAGACTGAAGCACCCAGGCATCTCTAATTTATTTTATTTTTTATTGAGGTATAATTAACATAAAGATTATATTAGTTTTAGCTAAACAAAAAAAATAAGAACGAGAAATTAATTGCAGAATCATTTGATCTTGAATTGACATTTCCAATAGTTGATGTGTTTCATACAACCAGAGTAACCAAAATTCAATAGTTTGGATTTATTATTTAGAGAGGTTTGCTTCAAAGCAGCTGTGCTATTGTATATACTAAGTACTTTCTACTGAATGAGCTTATTGAGATACTAACATATTTAGTGATAAAAGACTTGTGTTTAAGTGAAAATGCACCTTCTTCATGGCTGAATTCAACATACTTAATGTACTGAATTCAACAAATTGTTCAAAACATATTCCTACCTTAGATAAGATTTCCAATCTTTCTATGAACTTGGTCCATGAGGTAACAGACATTTAACAGGGTCCTGGTGTCATGGAGCCTAATTCTTCAATTATGAAATATAGAGTAATTTTAAAAATTAATTGGTCACCAGTTAAGTGCAGTAGTTAACATAGCAGAAAATTGTTTTGGTAACATGGGTTGAGAGAAACAGAGTGATTTTTCTTAGCCTTAGTTTATAATCTTCAGTCCATTGAAAAGATTCTTGATATCCATTAAAAAGTCCTTTGTGGAAATGAAAATGGTTCTCGTGTTGAGTTGTCTGTAATTTTTTTCTTCCCATACATAGCACTGTAAAAACCACAGAATTCCTCTAGCTAAGGTCTTTTTCTCATTTCTGCAACTCCTACCCCCTCAAGGCTACTTGTTGCTTTCCAGTTCAAATATATGCTTCTGAACACTGCCATCAAATCCATCCACTGTCTGGCCCAAAATAAAATACACATATTATATTTTCTTGCCCCTGAATAGCAAACCAAAATCAACACTTTGCAACAATATTTTATTAATGAATTCTAGTTATTTCCAACCTACAAGTATAATCCCTGCTAGTCCATTTAACCCAATATCTATATTTTGCCACTCATATCAGATTCTTTTCTTCCTTGTTAATAAATTCCTCAAGAAACAATGTCAAGTATTCCTTAAATATGCATTCCAAAATGTGGAAATCTTAAGTGAGTATTATCCAACTTGTTGGCAAACACTGAGGAAGAAACTTGTAATAACAAAATGAAAACTTTCAAAGCCTGGAAATTTACTAGAAAGCAAGACAAATGGTTGAAATCGTTTTCCCAGAACAGCAACAGTACTTGAGAGCAATAAAAAAATGTGATAATATTTAATGGCCTATGTTAATGCATCATAAAGTCCCTAAATTGTAATTTACAATCAAAACAGTTGGTGGCACCTTTGAAACAATTTTTTGTTTTTGACAGCATTTATGTTTCCTGCAAATTCTTAGACAATCACATTAATATATAAAATCTTCATAATTATATTGGTTTAGATATATTTTCTATAATCCTATTTTAAAATAACTTCCATTAACATATATGCCCTGAAAGAAATATAATAATAATAACATCTGTGCCCTCAAGTAATGGTACTTAGAACTCAGATTTTTTTTAAAATTTATTTATTTGACAGACGGAGATCACAAGTAGGCAGAGAGGCAGAGAGAGAGAGGAGGAAGCAGGCTCCCCACCAAGCAGAGAGCCTGATGCGGAACTCGATCCCAGGACCATGGGATCATGATCTGAGCCGAAGGCAGAGGCTTCATCCCACTGAGCCACCCAGGCGCCCTGGAACTCATATATATATATATATAATATATATATATATATATATATTATATATATATATATTTTTTTTTTTTTGCAAGGGTTTTAACATGATAAAACTTTGACTTCCTCTTAAAAACAAATCAAGAATCCCTTGGAAACAGCATTTCTTACCCAGACATAAGATCAGGCTCAGTAAAGTAAATACAGCAATGTGGAAAGGGTTGAAGAGATATATTAACAGCTTCTTAAAGCTCTTTCCCAGTAGGCTGTTATATGGCTTAAAAACTTCCCTACTAGAGAAAATTGTTCTTTGGGTTAAAATATTACAAACTCACTACAATCCTTTTCAAAGACAAATGTCCTACAGAGGTAGAACGCATCAAGGCTTAACCACTGTTAGCACCAAGAAAAGTTTAAGTAGGATATAATCAGCCTTTATATAAATAGACATATGTGTAAGGCTTTATAGTTTTGGGGGGGGCTGGTGAGGGATAGGTAATACCACTTCTTTCCTGAATTTGAAACCAACTAAGAGGTAGGTTCATACAGATAAAGAACAGACTCTATAAAATTGGATTGAGAATGCCGCTTTGACCAGCAGCCAAATGTACTTCTAAGCACTATAACCCAGGATTCTATCGACCCACTCCCCAACTCCTCCAGAAGTTTAAACAGAGAAGAGTGAAGGGAAATGTACTGTTTTCTTGGGCAGTGTAGTGACCAAGAGAAAAAAGCAAGATGCTGGAGTGGTAAGGACAGATTTTAATCAGCAAAGTGCTATTGCAATTGGAAGAGGGTCCATCTTGAACTGAGCTCAACTTCCACTTGTTTAGAGGTGACTGGCATTTAAAAGGAGAATGAGGGGGATGTGAGGGTGATCTGGCTGTGACATATGTCACCCCATTGATGACCTCGGGTTGATTTAGCTGATCTGGATGGCCAGGAGATGTCACCTCCCTCCATCCCTCTGGAAGTGACATGCTCTTTTGAAGAGGACAACCTTCCCTGATGGAGGAGGGGTATTCTCTGGTCAAGGATATGGGAGTAGGTGTTGTCTCCTGCTACTCTCTCCAAACAAGCTCTCAAAGTCCATTTGTAGGAAAATGGGGTTGGGGGCGGGTAGTCAAGATTGCAAGACTCCAGACACATTCAAATGAGATGCTTTCTTTAGAGGAAAAACAAAAGTAAAATAAAATAAACACAATACAACACAATAAGAATGAGGGAATAGGGAGGGGAAATGGGGCCTCAGAGAAGTGGAGAATCCTTAAGGATAGGTCAGTGTTATTGACAATTAAGCCAAGGGTGTCTTTTAGGGGACAATTACAGGAGTTAGGATTCTATCCTTTCAAAATCACTGGGAGACAAATGTTCTATCCTCATGGATGATTGCATTTCAAAGAAATGGCTTTCAGGTCATTGAGAAAGACTCCCCCAATTTTTAAGAGATACATGTACATCTCAAAGGGACAAGAAAAGGATTCAGTATTGTAAGCCCTTTTTAAATAAAAGCTCTAAGAAAAGGAGATTAAGAGCCTGCCTCAGGTGTTGGCTAGAATAGGCCCAAATTCTTTTGACAGCCCTGAGTTTGTCCAAACAAAAGCTCAAAAGACAGCTATCAGAGTTGTCCAAGGGACTCAAACTGAAGTTATTAATGGCCATGTGAAAGTTCAGTCAAGTCACTTGGTACGAGTTTGAATGGAGTGTCATACTGAGTTTTTGATAATCCATAAAGGAAATACTCAGAAGGGATCAGGGTTTGAGCATGCTCTGTCCCTCTGCCAAATCTCTGAGGGGCTGGAAGAAGGTAAGAGTTATCTTGCCAACATAACCAGGAAGGCAGACGTTCTATCCTTTGGATCCAGGCAGAACTACTAGAAATGAAGTAGGATTGGATTCCTCCTAGAGCAATAGTTCTCAACTAGAATAATTTTTCCCCAAGGGAACATTTGAAAATGTCTGGAGGCAGTTTTGTTTGTACATGCAAAGGAAGGAGAAGAACTGTAGCTGGCATCCTATAGGTAGAAGTCAGGGCTATTGCTATAATAAATAAATAATGTTTCCTGTACATTTCTGAGTTTGTGGATGAGATCCCTATAATAAAAGAAAGATCAAGAAGAGAAAAACAAACAGAAGTTGATTAACATTTACATCTCATGCATGTATAGGAGATACCCAGTGAAAACGAGTAACTCAAAGTGGTGGTTTCAGAATTCAGAATTAAATACCAATTTAATAGGAAAGAGAAGGAATGTAGGCCTCTTAGGGGAGAGTAAATGATTAGGGGCGAGGAAAATGAATAAGCTTTTAGAAGAATAGATGGGAGGCATGTTAGTTTGTTACAAAGTCTATCTTATTTTTAATGTAAAGTTTTATAAAGTAAAGAAACCCCACAAGAAAACATAGCATTATTTCAGTCCCATTTCAGATTTAGCCAAAGACAGTTTTTCTTAAATGATGAAATCCTTCCTGGACAAGCAGGGTTCCTGCAGGTATGAAGATCTTTTCTCCAGCCAGCAATTTACCTTCTTGATTTTCATTGTTTTTACTGAATTCAGATTAAAAAAAAAAAGTTTCTCCAAGATGAACACTCTACTACTGATCAAGAAAACCTTTCAGAATAAATGGTGCCGTGCTGCCTGGAACAGCAACCCAATCCAGGCAAGAGTAGTCTGGAACTTGACATGGACAGACTAACCTTGCCTGGATTAGGTTGTTGTAGTTTTCCATTGACTTTAATCATAAGCATGATAATACCAAAAGATACCCTAAGGCATCCCCTGTGTTCCAGACATATTTTTCCTCACCTCTGTTACAAAGTAGCAGTCCATTTCTCATTGGTGGTCAGGATCAATCCCCAGCAAACACCATACATCCCTTCCATGCCTATTGATTCAGAGGCATGAGGATCCCCCAAGGCAAGAAAGCAGTCTTAACTTCCAGTTCAATGGCATCATTGTTGTGTCTCCTAGTGGAAGCATTTCTCTCTCTGGAACTAAGACCTCTAGGCCAGAAGAACATATAGTCACGGGAACAGAAAACAAAATTTTTGCTAGTGTTGTCACTAGAGATAATAGTGAGTGGTGTTACTCCCATTTCAACATCCTGATTCTTAGACCCATGAATCCTGGCTATGGTATAAACAGCACCATCTATTGAATGACTCAAAGGAAAACTGGGAAAAATCAAAGGAGAATAAGTTTTAGACAGATCTTAAATCAGATATACTTTCAGTTTAAAAAAAAAAGTAGAGAGGGTAACTGAAGGATGAAAAGCATAGACAGAGGCATAGTTTAACAAAAGATCATGACGTGTTTGGGAATGGAAGATGTTCCTAAAGGAGTAGAATGCATGAATGGATGATGAGAGAGGAGACAAGAAGAGGGGATGGGCCCTTGGCAATCTAACTGAGGAGAAAATTTAAACACAGTTAAGAAATAAATGACAAAGCCTGAACTAGCACTATCAAAGGGAAAGAAGAAGAAGTCAAGTATCATACTTTTCATCTTTAAGGATTTATCTATTTATTTTAGAGAAAGAGAGAGAGCGTGCACATGAGTGGAAGGGTAGGGAGATGAGGGGAGCAGATGGGTAGGGGAGGAGTGGGAAAGGGAAGAGAGGAGAGCTCCCCACTGAGCTGGGAGCTCATGTGGAGGGGAGGGGATGGGGGAGCAGGAGACTAAAGGGAGAGAAAGGGCAGAGCATAGCAAGAAGAAGAAGCAGACTCCCTCTCTGAACAGGGAGCCCAGGTGGGCCTCCATCCCAGGACCCTGAGACCAGAACCTGAGCCCAAGGCAGATGTTTAACACTGAACCACCCAGGTGCCCCAACAATCAAGTGCAATTCTAAAAAAAAACTCTTGCTATACTCAAAACAGTTCTGACACCAAATGTGGCTTTTCCCTTCACAGTAAGTAATTCTGACCTAACTACCTGGAGTTAGTGCAGATCCCCCAGGTTAAGGGCTGGATCCCACAAGACTACTCCCACTTTGGATGCCAAGTGAAGGTAGTGTGTTCCCAAGTTACCCACACCTCTGCCTAACTTGGCTACAAATCAGGAGTTCCCACAACCCCATCCATCCCATTTGACAATTGGCTATCATGGCTCACAGAACTCAAGGAAACACTTTAGTTACTATTATTAGTTTATTATATAAGATATTACAAAGGATAAAAATGAGCTACCAGATGAAGACATACATAGGGTATATGTCTGGAAGGAACTTCTTTCCCTGTGGAGTTTAGGATATACCGCCCTCCAGGCACATGGAGGCAGGCACAAGCCCAGAAGCTTTCCAAACCTCTGCATTTAGAGTTTCAGTGGAACTTCAATTTAGGCAAGATTGATTAAATCAGTGACCACTGGTGATTAACTCAATCCCCAGTCTTATCCTCTGCCCAGAGGCAGAGAGGTGGAAGGGCAGGGATGAGATTTCCTCCTATCTTCTAATCGAATGGCAGGTTCCTCTAGCAACTAGTCCCCATCCTGCAAGTGTCACCTCATTAGCATAACTTGTGTATGGTTGAAAGGGGCTTCTAATGAATAACAAATGTGCTCCTCTTGCCCCATTACTCAGGAAATTCAACATACACACTATATATTTATATTTAATATAACAGAAGATTAGAATCACAGAAAGAGTTTTAATTTCTCAAATGAGTGGCATAAATAAATCAGTGTTCAAGTAATATTTGGGGGGGAAGTGAATGTAGGCGAAGAGAATACAGATTTGGGTCCAACTACCATCTAATGATGACCTACTTTTAATGTATTCCTTCACTGCATATTTATTAAGTGATAAATATTTGTGTTCCAGGCACTGTTTTTGTCCTTGGGATGGCAAGGTATACAACACAGACAAGGTCCTGACTTCCAAAGAGTTGTCCAGTTTGAAGAGACAGGCAATATGGCACACAGTCACAAACACATGAGAGGATGAGGCTACTTCAAATGTAGACCAGGAGCTAGGAGTAGGATGAGAGACAATAGATCATTATCAAAGGAAGACCAAAATTTCCAAACTTGGAGAAATGGAGAAATGTTTGTCCTATTAGCACAGGCTGGGCATTGAGAAATGAGCATGGTTCAAAATGGAAAATAGGTTCACTCTGGGACATATTGAATACGATGTGATAGCAACACAATTAATGCAGTAGAAAAAGAGGTAAAAAGAAAAAATTTAAAAAAAAATTGCCAGGACCTATGCATGAACTTTTGTGAGGGAAAAAAAATGCACAAATTTTACCTCCAGTGAGTAAATTCTCTACTATGAAATAGGAAAACTGTGATATTAAATCTATTCTAATTTGCATTATATCACAAATACAAGAAATTATTGAAATCTCCAAATCAAACTTTAGAATGAAGACATTTTATGTCTTATATGACTTGTTTTTTTAATCAACCAAAAGATTACCAACAATAAGGACAGAAAAAACCTGAATCAACAACCCATAGCAACATACAGCAAACCATTTCCATAGTGAGTGGGTTTATCAGGTAGGTTTTATGATTAATCCAAAACCATTGAAGTTGTGAAGCCTCCTTTCTCCCATATATGAAAATCAGTTTTGTCTAGGGAGTTGACTGTTGTAGGCAGGAAGAACCTGACAGTAAAGGAGAGCATTTGCTCCTAAACCATGTAACATGTTCCTGCCCTCTATTTGTGGCTGGCTCTTTTACTTCCAGTGCCTTTTTCTCATATCCCAAACAAAGAAATGTTGGATTCTATTTGGAATCTAGCAAATATCACCCAATTTTCATGCCTAGATTTGGCTGCTGGAACTTCCATTGTGCTCTTCTGGGAGATAAGACAAGGTAGGCTGCATGTTAAAATTGTTTTTTATATGTGACTGTATAAACTAATGGTGTAGACATAGCTCTTCCTCCTTGCCATCTCCAAATGGGGTCCATGCATGTGTGTTTCTTTTAGTTTGCCCCTCTTGCTACATTCCTAATCTGCTTCTTGCATCATGAACATCTTGCTGATAGCTGCTTGTCTGATGATTTCATCTTTACAACTATTTTTCAGGTGGGATTGGATTAACCTATAAGGTGACTATAGGAGTAGGAGCCATCTATCTACAGAATTTGAAAAAAAAGTAATCTGTTCTTTAAATTGGGAAATATAGACAGGTAGCATTATGGAAACATAATGATCTGCCTCTTGTTTCCACACTAACTGGCATGCAGGGCACTTGGCTGACCTGCTTCTTGGAGAAAGCACAATACCACAGCCACTGAGTCCTGTTGGAAGTCAATGTCACTTTAAAACTGAGAGACTGCTTGTGTAGAGATTTTAGAGTAATAAATCCAAATAATCCTCACAATTGGTAAGCAGAACTAGAAAAACAATTCAGCTATTAACTGTGCTAACATCTGCCAGAATTTTAGCCTGAAAGGTTGCCTCACTGGAGGCAAGACACCTACTGGCATCAGCTTCCAGCTAATTAATTTAAGGAGATAACTTGCAGTTCGTTATATAATTTGCAATGATGTTGGAATTTGGGTGCATCTGCTGGATAAAACCAAGACAGCCTCATATTCTGCATAATCCAGAGTATGAGCAAGATAAAACACACTTTTTAAATTATCAATTGATGTTGCATGGCCTAAAAACAAAGTGGTCCAAGTAGATAGCTAAAAATAACAATCCTCTTTAACTAGGCAAAAGCTATTTTTTTCCCAAGGACTCATCTTTGACATCAGAAATATATAACAATGTTCACAATCCATATTTATAAGATTTTCAAAAAAATTAGGGGCACCTGGGTGGCTCAGTCAGTTAAGCGTCCAACTCCTGGTTTCTGCTCTGGTTGTGATCGCAGGGTCCCAAGACTGAGCTCTGCGTCCTACATGGAGCCTGCTTGAGATTCTCTCTCTCCGTCTGCCCCCCTGGTGCTCGCTCTCTGTCTCTGTCTCTCTCCCTCTAACACAAAATTAATCAACAACTAGTTATGTCATCAGGCACAAGGTTTCATGCTGTGCTGATGTTACAAAGACATTTAATCTTCTAAATTAAGTCAAAAATGACAAATAGGTTTCAAAACTCATGCTAACTTAAATTCATTGGTAATGGCTTCTGGAACACTGTATTTTAGAGAATTCCATGGCTGTTTCTGGACTCAGTCAGAAATAGTGTCATGACTGATTAGTAAAGTCTACTGTGGGAATGGGAGGGACAATGGCTGCTCCCTTGCCATAAATGTGCCACCCCAACTTCAAACAATGACAGACAAATTTAGCAGTTAGAGCAATGCCATGAAAACATGAATGAGCAATAGTTATCAAAGAATCAAAAAAGTCCCAGAATATTCCTGGGTGCCATAAAACCACATCTGGACTTCTGATACAACATATATGTCATGCGATGTTTCTCTGTAATAACTTAATAGGGCAGCATTATATTTGTAAAAAATTTATTAATTTTATCGAGTATCTCTTATGAGTCAAGTATTCAGCTAGGTTCTGGAAATTAGATACATACACACACACACACACACACATATATATATACACACTATATATACTAGGCTTCAAAGTCAGTGGTTCATACACTTCTCCTTTCAGTGGGTTGAGAATACTCCCATGATTTTGGATTAATGATATTACATCATGTGAGGTGAAAATTAGTATACATGGTTGACAAGTAGCTGCCACCAATTCCTTAATCCTTCAAAAAACATGCATTAAAACATCTCATGACATTAAAAATGTGTGCAAGTTGCTTTGGCTACACATTGAATCAACGAGTGTGTGAATGGGAACATTAGAAACAATTAAGGTAGTGAAACTCAAATTGTATAGTTGTATGCTAAATTTGAAAGATTAAGTAGAAGTCCAATCATTTATTTTGATCTGGATTAATTTAAAATACTTTCTTATTTTTTCTTACATAATCATGGAAACTATTACAGCACTTAAAGGACCAAGTTAGCTATATTTTCTGGACTGAATTTTTCTACACTAGACTAAGTAAGTATCACTGAAATCATGTTTTAGACTATGTTCAAGGAGATTTAAAATATATGACACCTATTAATATGACTTTGGTTTATAGTAGTTATTCTTATTTGTCTATCCTATAGAAATCAGTGCCTGAAGTTGAATGGAACTCTGTAACTCAATAATTGAGCCAACTAGAAAAGAAATCTTATCATTGTAAGATGCATTGACTCTTTCAGAATTATCAAAATTATTTTTTATATGTGTTCTTATTAATCAGAGAAGTTTGGTAACTTAGATAAGTTTTTACATTCAAAAGAGTAAGAAAACAGTTACTAATTAAGATAAAATAGTTTATGATTATATTATAGACATATTCATAAAAAGATATAAACCACATATATAGACCATTTAAAAATTTATAGTAGAAATAAATTTTTAAAAATAGAGTTTTTATAAGCACTAAACAATACAAAACGCAAAATGAAACTGAAATAAACTTAATTATTAATATGTAGAGAATGTTGATATTATTTTACCAAAGCTGTAATTTAGTTGAAGATATTCTCTTATTGTCACCTATGCAACTTCCACTGAACCTAACAAAGGCTCTCAAAAACCTAAATTAAGAAACTAACACTAAAGAGTCAATATAAAAAAATATCAGGTTACAGGTAGTATGATAAATTAAGTTAAAAAATGCTCTTTTCTTTCCTAAATCAATTGAGAGATGCAGTAAAAGATGAAAAAGAGGGACGCCTGGGTGGCGCAGTTGGTTGGACGACTGCCTCCGGCTCAGGGCGTGATCCTGGAGTCCCGGGATCGAGTCCCACATCAGGCTCCCAGCTCCATGGGGAGTCTGCTTCGCTCTCTGACCTTCTCCTCGCTCATTCTCTCTCACTGTCTCTCTCTCTCAAATAAATAAAAAATAAAATCTTTAAAAAAAAAAAAGATGAAAAAGAATGACAAGTTAGAAATGTTTATTATATAATACAAAATATATTTCTCATTGAGTAATGTCGATAATGATAAATTATATAATCTTAAGAGGCCCTGTTCTGGATGGAAATATTCTGATTTTTAAATCTTATTAAAAGCATTCATTTATGTATTGAACATTCTATCTAGTTGGTCTTATAGACCTTACATTTTTGTAAATAATAAATGCCAATACATTTATAACCACTTTAACTGAAATATGCAAACTGTTTGCAATACTTTTTTAAAATTAAGTATACACTTTAAAAATTTTTCACTATAATCTTTTTTGTTATTTTAAATCCTATTTATCACATTGTGTGCCAGTAATGTTCTTGGAAAATGTATCTAAGGGAATTTAAGGTAATGATCCATTCTCGAAGTTAGAAAATGTTCTGCTATAGCTATAATTGTCTTTTTAGTATAAAATAGCTGACATGCTATTCAGAAGCCACATATAATGTACAAAATTGAAGTATATGTTTATTGGGGGAAAAAGTATCAGTCTAGTGGTTGAGATATTTTTCATCACTGGGCTTATCAATCAAATCTAAAATTATGTTTATGCTGGTTATATAATTTTGTTTATATTTTAGACACTTAAATGATAGCCTAATTCCCTTATAGCAAAAAATATTATCAAGTCTTTCTAGTAAATAGTTGGCACAGATACTACAATAATTCTTTCCATTCTTACATCAAGCATCTCTTCAATGTAACTTTGTTAGTACTCCAATTAAGAGGCAGAATCTATTTCCTCATCTGGAGATTCTGAGTGCGCCTTGTGTCTTGTTTTGAACAACAGAATGTGGCAGAAGATCCACTGTGGGAGTTCTTGAGCCTGGGCCTCAAGAAGCCCCGTGACCTCTGCTTTCTCTCTTTTAGAATGCTACTATGACCATGTGAAGAAGCCCAGTGTAACCTTCTTACAGAATGAGAAACAACATAGAGTGGCCTGGCTCTGTGATGTCAGTGACCACCAACTGCCAAGCATATGATGGGGGCCATTCTAGTGGCTAGAGAGCTGGCAAGTGACTCCAGCTGATACTAGCAGAACCACCCAGCTGAGCCCAGCCTAAAGCAATAACCGAAAGAAATATAAGTAAATAAAATGGTTGCTGTTTTAAGCCAGTAAATAGTAGGGTGATTTGTTATACAGAAAGAGAAAACTGACAAAATTCAGTACTCAGAGTGGAGTACTTGATAGGAAAAATCTAAAACATGTGGCATCAGTAAGAGAAGCATTGGTAGGAACTGGAGATAACACGAAGAGGCTGCTACAGATAGCACTACGTTAAATGCAGAGACTTTGACAAAACTGTCACCTGGAGTAATTCCAAAGACAGCAAATAATTAATTTACTTTGGTTAAAATGGCCTCTCTCCTCAAACTCAGCTGTAGAAGCAATTCATTCTCGGTTCAAATTCTAGTAGGCTTTTTTGAAGAAATTGGCCAACTAATTCTAAAATGTTTGGGAAAGGCAAAAGAACTAGAATAACCAACCATTTTTTTAAAAAAGAAGGATGAGAGTGGAAAACTTCAAATACAACACAACCGCACTAATCAAGACTGTGTGCTGATGAAATAATTACAGACTTGTAGATAAACGGAACTAGTGAGCCAAGAAATAGTTCCACACTTCTAAGGGCACCTTATTTTGATGGATTCCAAGGTAATTCGAAGGGAAAGGGGTGGTCTTTTCAACAAAGCATGCTGTTCATTACATAGATAGATGATATATAGATGATCGATAGTTAGATAGATCATAGATAGAGATATAGGTAACTATCCTTACCATTACTACATGCCATGCACAAAAATTAAGTCAAAATGTATCATGGGCCTAATTGTAAAAGCTTAAATTATGAAACGTCTGGAGGAAAACATGGGAGAAAATCTTCATGACATTGGGTCAAGGGAAAATGTCTTAAATAGGAAAAAAATCATGAAACATACAGAAACTATATAATGGGTTTCATCAAACAACTTTTCTTCTTTCGGTGACACAGTTAAGAAAATGAAAAGACAAGCCATGGACTGGGAAAAAAATATTTGCACAACATTTATCTAACAAAAACCTAGTGTGCAAAGTACAAAGAACTCTATATCATAATAATAAAAAGAAAAACAGTTCAGTTTCTTAAAATGGGCAAATTATTTGGACACACATTTCAAACTAGAAAATTTACAAACAGTAAGCCCATAAAGAAATGTTCAATATCATCAGTAATCTGGGAAGTCCAAAGTAAAACCACTGTGACCTATCAATACATACCCACTAGAACGTCTAAAATTAAAAAGGCCAACACTAGCAAGTGTTAAGTATGTGAGCAACTACAACTCTCACAATTTCTGAAGGGATTGAAAAGAGAGAAAGGGTCACTTGGAAAAATGATTTGCCAGTTTCTTATTAAGCTAAATCTGCATTTTCCATAGACCCACTCCTAGGTTTGTAGTCAGGAGAAATCAAAACATATATTCATGTAGACTTATACACAAATATTCATAAGAGCTTTTTTTTTAAACATAGCCCCAAATTAACCAAATGTACATTGACTAGTGAATAGATAAACAAACCATGGAATATCTATGCTATGAAAAATAAGCATTAGAAAGGAATGTACTACTGATATGTGCAACAAAATAGTTATTTTTAAAGTGTTATGATAAATATTATGATATGCCAGAGACAAAATATTGTAATGCATAACATTTAGAAGAAATCTAGAAAAGACGAAACTGCAGTAACAGAAAGCAGGTCAGGGGCTGCTTAAGCTCAGGGGTTGGGAGAGGGGACTGGATGCAGAGAAATGTAGGAATACTTCTTTGTGGTAATGAAAATGTTTTATATGTTGATTGTAGTGGTACTTACGTAACTCAAGAAGGTGTGCCTTGAAACGAGTGAATTTTATTGTACTTAAATTATACCTGAATAAAGTTGGTTGAAAAAAGGGAGAAAAAGAAAGAGAAAAGGAAGGAAGGAAGGAAGGAAGGAAAGAAGGAAGGAAAAATAAATGGGTCATGGTGGACAGAGTTATTACTTTGGATGATAATGAAGAGGAAGATCAAATTTAGGAGGAAGCGAAAGTATTACTTTTGGTAGTTTAACCCAATAAAGTTACATAATATAGACAAAGGAAAAATGCATGTTGATTTTATTGGAAGATGCATTTTATCTAAATATTAGTAATATGTCTTGCTTTTTCAATTGATTTTATTCCATTTCAGTTTTCCCAACTCTCACCTCTGACTTATATTTATCTAATTGTTATTTTATGAACTCCAATGTCCTGTAAAACCAAAAAGGAAACCAACACTAGAATGAGAATCCAACTGATGTATAGCTCATATATAGATTATAAGTACCACTCCAATCTAAAAGCTATCCCTACTTTAGAATGTTCATTTGAAGTCCAGAATACAGATATGGCTTGAGTGAAATGCAGTAACTAAGTGGTATAGGTACCACCATCTTCTAAAGAAGATGTTTCCTGGAAGACTTTCTTGTCAGAATGATCACCATATATGACTTTTGCCTTGAAGACAATGAAAGTTCTGTCAGACTAAGAACTCACCTTCAGATTAATATTCTAAAAATCAGACCTCTGACATCTGGTCTGAGGCTCAGCTGTAATTCTAACAAGGGAAGGGTCTTAGGCTTTGCCAGTAGAGGCCAGGCTGGGAGAAGTAGGAGAGGAGGAAGTAACATGGGAGGGAGAAGCTTGGGTTTGCAGTTCATCACAATGACTTTTAAAATGTTTTAGCAAATGTGGAAGCAGATGGTGCTGGGCTGAGGATGACTGGTCAGAGCTCAGGCTTGCAGACACAGGGTAATACTGGGCAAAATTCATGGCCCCCAAATTCAAGGTAGATTAATGGAAGGAGCCAGATGGAGGGGCAAAGACCAAAGCAGGAACCTGTAAAATAATCAAACTCAAACTTCATTCCCAGAGCTAGTAGTAAAAGGCAGTGGTGGTCATGGCCTTTGCAAGTGAGGAATGTGGGCTGAGCAGTCAGTAAGCTGAAGCTAATGACTTAGAAACAGAGGAGCTGTGCACCCCAAGCAGCACCATTGAGTGGAGCAGGAGCAACATCGCTTTCCTGTGAAACATATATTGATAAAATTGGGGAGGGATGCCATCCTCTTAATGAAGCTCCCCAAGACTTGAGTCACAGTCTTGTGAACTCAAAGAGAACAAACAGACTTAGAGTGAGTCTTTGCACTGCAGAACGCCCAGGAAACAGACCTTAAATTCCATACGGATGTAATGAACCCAGAAAGAAGTTGGAAATGTGAAAATTCCTATCTAATAAATATAGCGCCTTAATGTTTACATTACAAGAATTCCTAACTACATTTTTTTTCTATATGTTTTTCTTCTTTCTTTCTTCCTTCCTTCCTTTCTTTCTTTCTTTCTCCTTTCTTTCTTTCTTTCTTTCTTTCTTTCTTTCTTTCTTTCTTTTTAATTTTGATAAGAGCACTGAACACGAGATCTGTCCTCTTAACAGATTTTTGAGTGCACTATGCAATCTTGTTTACTACAGGTGCAATGTTGCAGATCTCTAGATTAAAACTGAAAACATTACATTTATATATATGTATCAGAGAAATACATTCAGTTTTTAATTAATTAGAGATCATTATTGTTCTATATGATGTTTACATTATGATAATTCCTGATTAAGTCAAAGTACTGAAAACATATTTGAGGATGGATACATAAATACATGCACTGATGTACAGAGAGTTACGTAGATAAATGGGTATTCATAAATAAGCATACATAGGCATTCTTTTTATTTCTTAGGGATTGCTAGTGATTCTGCTTTTTAGAATTATTTATACATAGATATGTATATAATTCTTACATATTAAAATATATATGATGTTATATAATTTAACATCTAAACATTTTTAATAGCAATGCAGAAAAAGAGAGGGAATGATGCCTGAGAAGAACTTGAATCTCCTCAGAGGGGGACTTGGCATCACTAGTGATCCAGCTGCTCCAGACAGTAAAGAGCAGTGAACTGTCACATTTCATTTCTGGTCAAAGTACCAGGCAGTGGCAGGACTGTCCAGCCTTTTTTCTTCACCGTATTTTCAGTGCCTGCCAAAAGAAGCATGATGCTGAAAGGAGAGAGAAATATTTACCTCAAACCCATGCCGTCGAGAGTCACTGTGTGCCTAAAACATCAAATTGCTTTTCATGTTATTTGCAAAGACCTAATCAAAACCGAGAGAAGCAAAATGTGCATTCTTAGAATCATATGAATTTGAAAGACACAAAGAATATAGTTGTCCTTGCTCAAGAGAAGCAAGACGCTGAGGAATGAGAAATGGCATCTCTCGACACCCAGGAAGGAGCAATAATGTGGTCTGTCAAAGGTCTTCTAAATGAAAACATGCCAAATATCCCTTTCCTCTGGGGAACAGCAGAAATAAAATGCACAGCAGACTTGTAATGAAACAGTACTGCAATTTTTTTTTTTTAATTTCAGTTCCTTCAGAGTCATGTACATTTTTGCCTATTACAAACCAGGGCCATTTTAAACAGAAAATTCACTATGTTGAACATCTGCATAAACAGGTGGCAAAGTATCTATTTTGCAGCTACAAGGGAGAAGTGACTTAAAAGATAAGAATTTTTTTTTAGCTATGAGTACTTTGGACTGCTACCACTACCAACACATCTAGTGGGCAAACCTTAGTCATAAATAGCATGAATTTGGCAACTGCCAAAGAAACCCTCCTATTTTCTCAAGAACTCATTACCCAGGTACTTCATTCACTTCTCCATCTCTCCTAATAGATTACTTGGGAGCAGGGAGTACATTTTAGGTAAATTTATATCCTGAATGCCCAGCACAGTGTTTGACCACAAAAAGCAGGTGTACGGTAAAATTTCAATAACATAATATGCTAATTATTTATTATTCCAGTGCCCATTGACCCACGGTCATTGGAAAGAAGCTGTATTTTACTTTTAGTGAGGCTTTAAAAAGTTTTGTAACAGGGGAGGTGGAAATTAATGGTTCTTTAATGTGATTACACATTCCATTTTAATCACAGACACTTTCTCCTTCATTAGCACGTATAATAGTATAGTTTAAATCAACAGATCCAGGCATAATGATGTTCTGGAGACCCCGGAAATGATCCAAGTAGTTTTGAATGAGGATATGGCTCCTCGTGGAAAAATGAGTTCAAAAAGCAGACTTGGTAACTCCTATGAAGGGAAGAGTCCTGTTAACTTATTGGTGTTTCCATAATGCCTAACTTAAGCTTGACAAATAGTGGGGGATCAACGTATCTGTGGCAAATACTACACAGCACACTATTTACAGGGGAAACAAAAACGGACTGGAAAGTTTTCCATACAGGATGCTGGTCCAAACTCCCTGTAGAAATGATGACTTCCTGAGGGTAAGCTGTTAGGTCTTAGCAAGGTACATATCTTACACATTTTGCATCTTTGGCATTTAGCCTCTTTTGGAGCATGTTTGCATCTTTTGGCATTTAGTGCTTGGCACATGGAGTTACTCAAATGCTTAGAGAATTAATCTATGAGTAACTGTTTCAGATTAAATGAAAGCATAGTGTGGCATTCTTTTCTCTTGATGTCCAGGTTGTTTTTGCTGCTATTCAAGGATGTGAGCAAGAGAAAACATACATTATCTTTTTTTAAAAAAAATTCTATTTATTTATTTGAGAGAGACAGAGATAGGGAGAGATAGAGCAAGAGCAGGAAGGAGGGGGAGAAGCAGACTCCCTGCAAAGCAGGGAACCCAACGCAGCGCTCAATCCCAGGACCCTGGGATCATGACCTGAGCTGAAGGCAACCACTTAACCAACTCAGCCCCCAGGTGCCCCAAGATAACATATATTTTCTCTCTCACTCTCCTTTTTATTTTTCTGTTCTCTTTTATTCGTTGATACTACTACTGTGTGTGACTTAATTAGAACAGGAAATTTTGTGCCTAAAAGCATCCAACAAAAAGCCCCCAAATTCAAACTTGTTTTGACCTTACAATTATATCACCTAGTATTTATCCCAAGGATATGTATTGTGATAGTTGTAAGATGCCACAAAACTTGAAGTCAAGAGGGCCAATTAAAGCAGAATAAATTGAATGAAATGGAACAAAAAGAAACCTGGATTTTCCCCAGTAGTTCTTACTCTTCACTTTCCTAGGCTTTATGTTTAGAAAACAGATAAAGTATATTTACCCCCCATTTCAGAGCTCTGACTTAGAGAGGTCACAATGATTTGATCAAAGCAACTTGGTTGATTAAGGTGAAGGAAGATTGAACTGATCTCCAGCGTCTGTCTCTTTTCTGTGCCTCAATGTCTGAGATCAAAAATAAAGATAATAAGTATTTCACTGGGTGCTCATGAGAAACAAAAGACAAACCAGAGCCAAGATTCTGGTCACAAGTTCACTGCCCAGACCAAAAAGTCCATCTCTTTCTTCCAAAGTGTAGATGTAACGGCCGGTCATACGACATCTTTAGTCCTAAAAATTGGTTTCCCTCACTCTTTCCAGGTAATGACCCATGACAGAATCAAGGTCACTCTTGTATGATTGCTCACAGCTGTGGTCTACATAGCTTGGATAATACCAGCTCAACAGGTTTTAAAGTCAGAGAATGAGAACCTTTTGCAGCCAAATGACAAATCTGTCAGAGTGATCTCTTTTTTTCCCTCTATACATTACCCTGAGCAACATCTGACCCATTGGAAATGTGGGTCCCTACAGGAGCCGGGAAGCCAAAGTAAGACTCACCTCATGCTGGATGCTTGTTCCCAGAGAGTCAAGAGAGAATGCCACAGTGCTTGCCTGTATTGATTTGGCCGTTATCCTCACAGGTTGAATTTATTAATAAAGTTAGGGTCAGTGGCTCTAAAAGCAGTTCTCTGTGAAGTCTATTTGTAGTATCCCAAAGATGGCGCTTGGAAAGAAACAAGAAATTCCAATTGAAATTAAGGTATTGCTGGTACATAGATACCGATATTATAGCTATATGGTTATAGATATAGATCAAGTCACTAATCTTTTAATCATTTTAGTTTTTCTCCTGGACTATTATTTTTTAGTGTCTCCATTTTAGTGCCTCCAAAATTATTTTTTTTTGTTTTGTCTATTATCAAGTTGTGTTTTTGTTTTATTTTTGTTATTTTTTATTTAAAATTTATTTACCAAAGGAGTTTTATGCCCATGGGTTTTTTTTAATTTATTTTTTATGCCCATGGTTTTTAAGCAAATACTGCTAAAAAGAACACAAAGCCACTACTCCCCTATTTTATCACTCTCCTCCCCTCATCCCAACATCATTCCTATTCCCACAAAGCTTCAACTTTCAACTCTCTTAGTTGTTTCTTCCAACACACCGGCAATCCTCAAAGGTTCTAATAATGTCTGCCAATGGTGCCAATGTCCAGCAAAGACAACACCTAGTCTACGCTTTGGACATAAGCTAGTCCAACTACATACTCAGGCTGTTATGAATATTCTTGGCTCCTGTATGTTTCCACAGAAACTTCAAGTGGGGAAAAAATATGTTTCATTTCTCTTGTGCTGATGTATGTTGTCTGGATGGCAGCCACCAGACCCACCAAAACATACAGCTTGGAACTCAGCCTTCTGATCATTTCAAGGTTGGAACTTATTCACTCCAACAGAGAGACATGAAGAGACAGAACAAGGAGAGAAGCCGAAACTCTGCTACCAGCCTTCTGTTGGATCCTAAGCCATGATCATAACAGAGGAGAGGGGATGTTCCCCCATTCATGCAGCATAAAGTCCCAGAATCTAAACCAGACATTCAGCACTGCTAGATTTCTTTGTGCTGTCTCAGGTTGTAAAGGATAAGAGGGACTCCCCCTAACCCTGCCACACACACACACATACACACACATCTGTATCACTATTATTTATAGACATTTACCCAAAAAAGTTTGATTCATATGGTCCTGTGTATGTGCTGTCTATTCACACAAATCTAATTGCTCACCATATGCCTTAAAGCAGTGTTACCTAGCACTCTAAATGATCTACTAGCTTTTTAGATCTTTCACCCTCCCAATATTATAGTCCTTTATGAGCCCTAGAATTTCAGAATGAAGACAACCTGAGTGAAAGCCATTGTGCTTTACACAAAATATCTTACTCCCCTACTTTGATTTTAAATCTAATTAACCCATCTGCCCTTACTCTCTGTCATAGTGTAATGTTCATGTTGTTGATGAGAATAATGCTGAGTCAAGTAGATGCTCTCGTTCTTTGCCTTTAATAACAGTGCAGAGTTAAAGTGATATTTCCATAATAATGTCATGAATCACCAGAATGTAAAATTTAAAGGAACTTCTTGTGTGGCTTTCTTAGTGATGTTGTTCATTAAGGGAAGATATATCATATCTCTTTGGTCTTCCAAGCTGTTTTCATAGATAGTGAAGAAATGAAGCACCAATTATAGTCAGACATTTTGACTGTTAACAGCTTTATTGTTTTCATTTAAATTAGAGGGAGAGATATTCTAGCACCAAATACTTGAAATAAATTAAGCACAAGAATCCATAAGAAAGGTAGTAGAGAAGAGTAGGACTAACAGTACTGAGTGTGAGAAGACTCAGACTCAACTCTTCAGTCTAGCACAGCAATACTGATCCATGGTATTCAAACCCACTGGGGACAGGAAGGGAGAGGCTGGTGATACAGAATAGCACAAATATCATATTATTTTTATTTTATTTTATTTTTATTTTCAGAGACAGAATGAGAAAGCAATCAAGTAAGCGAGTGGGCGAGCAAGCTCACACATGCAAGTGCTGGGAGGGAGAAAGAGAGAGAGAGTCTCAAGCAGGCTCCAGGCCCAGCATGGAGCACAACATGGGGCTTGATCTCATGACTCTGAGATGATGACCAAGCAGAAATCAAGAGTTGGACACCAAACCACTTAGGCACCCCATAAAACTGTATTATTAACACCAGAATTATTAGTAGTTGTTGTTATCTGACATGGTAATGTGTTATTAGTCATAAGAAGAATACCACAGTTTTGGATGATATATATTTTTGAAAATAAATTAGAGTAGCTTCAAGTTTACCCTCATCACTCTAACGCACCTTCATGCTGATAGGTGTTGCACCCACTAGGATGAATTCCACAAACCCACCTTCTACCTTTCTTTATGCCTAAAGTACAGATTTGTATCACTATAAAATAATTATGATCAGCAGCCTCCAAAGGACCCTCACACTATCAGGGATTTGTACTGTTTCTCTTGTCAATGCGCTTTCCCTTTCCCCATAACAAACCATATCAAAACTCTCTGTTCTCTTTAAACTTCTAGGTTTGTTCCTCCTCTATTTCCCTAACCCACTTCCCAGAGGAAGAAAGCTGTTAAAGAGGAAACCCCTCAGTTTTCTATAGAAAACCTATAAAACTTCATTCATAAGTATCTGTCTTCTCCTGCTGTGTTAGAGGAGATTTCCTTCCCCACATTTAAGTCTTGATGTTCTCCACGGTCTTTGCATTTCTTCTGCTCATGCCTTTACAGAAATACTACATTGCCGATCCATTCAGTCCACTTTCTCTCAGTTGAAACTTTCCCACCATCTATAAGTATCACCATGTGTATTTTATCTTTAAGAGAATTTTCCCTTGACCCCAAATCTGCTTCCAGCTAGTGCCCTTCCCCTCTCAACCCCCCTTCACAGCCAACTTCTTGAAAAAGCTTCCTGCACTTGTGCCCTCCCACCCGCCTGCACATATAACCTGTTCCAGTGTATCCACACCAATAAAGCCAACCATATGATGTCCTCCTTGTGGCAAAATGCAATTGCCAGGGGTTTTGTTCTGCACAAGATGAAGTAACGAATATTGAACTTTATATTCCCACCCAAAACAATGAGGAAATTGGTAAAAATGAATGAAGAAACTATGCTCAGGCCTTGTTTAATAGCAAGAACAGGACTCTTATTCTGGAGAAAAAGTAGACTCGCAAGATAAGAACCATGTTTGCCCCAGTTTTCTACTTTCCCCAACAACAGTGATGAAGAGAGGGTTAGGCCAGGAATTGAGAGCAGGAGTCTCACCTGGGATCCTGAAGGTCTCCCTTCAAAAAGGTTTTCCTCAAGGAAGCTGTACAGTTCCCCTCCCAGACAGCTGCTTCTATTAGTTTCTCAGAATAGCTATGTTTTCCTGTCCTTCAGAGTAGTGTCAGTTCATCGTCCCATTGCTTCGTGAGATCACTTGTTTAATGTCTCTCATTCATTATTCTAAGTTTCTGGAGAGCAGGGACCATTTTGGTGCCGTTTACCACTGTACAGCCTGTGCCCTGCACAGTCCTGGGTGTATAGTCTATGAAAGAGTGAGTGGGTAAATGGATGAATGCATGAATAAATGAATGACTTCCAATGAAAAATGAATAATTCAGTGATATAATCTATAAAGTCAGCAGCTTAGAATAGCTTGGTAGCTTTCGAACATATTTTTAAAGCAGAAAATATTTTATTGAATAAAATCTTACGTTGAAGCCATGTTGGTCAGAAATTAATCAAAAAACCCTTTTTGTGTAGAATTGGGCCTGCGTGTATGCACATGCATTCATGAACCCTCCAGTTTGGGGAGAGAAAGAAATGGAAGTTATGTGGGGATAAATGGAGGAGCTGGAGCCCTGGGTATTTGGTCACTACTTGGGTGTTATGGAACACAATGTAGAAACCACTGATCCAGATTATACTTATGTTTATTCTGGGTATAAATCTACTAATCTTAAAATGTGTCAGTATTATTATAGCCTGATGATAAAATAAGCTAATATTAAGCTAAACACTTTTGCTTCTTTGTCTCTTTTCATTCTCAGCCTTGCGTTCAGTGAACGAGACACCCTGTACACAGTTATCACATTTTCTTTAATGAACACGCGTCTATGGCTATCATCAAGATGGCCTTTACTTGGAAAGTAAGAGTTAAGCTTAAAGCATTCACAATATAAAAGTTTTCTATTCCTAGTCATGATGACATGTTATTTATTTACTATAGCATAGGTTTGCTGTGTGACAAGTTAGCTCGAAAAGAAAAAAGTAAGTGAACTACATTAAAAAACTAAAACAAATAAAACTATAGAAAATGAAACCAATTGTCTTTAAACTCTTGATTTTTTATGCAGAAGGAGGGTAGGTGTAGGGCTTTTTTCAGACTGAACTATTGCCTGTTTTCAGCCATTCTTTTGTTCTATCTAGATGGCTTCTCCTGACTGACACACTATTTCTCTGAGCCAAAATCCCACTATCTTTCAAGGTCTAGCTAAAATGACATTATAACCATTGGCTTCTCTGAGAAACTGGTATGATCTTTCCTTGCTCTGAATTGTCTTTAGGATCTTATTTTTGTCTTACAGCACTTATCACTTTCTCACTTTTAAAATATCAAAATCTCTTAATATAACTATGTGAATTTCTTATCTTCTACCCAAGCAGTAAACAATGTGATGCTAGGGACCCTTTTCATAGGCACGTAAGAATCAGGCAGATATATGAAATGCTTCCTTGCCCTTTCTACCACTGTAATCATTACTTTGTGTGATTATCTATTTAATGCCAATCTTTTCAATAGGCCATAATCTTTATTTCAGCAGAGATAATACATATCTTATTCTCTGGGGTATTCAAGCAATTGAATACAATGCCAGGTACATAATAAAAATTCACAAATATACTCACCCACCCACCCAGGGTGAGTAATGAAGACCCTAAGGAATTGTAAGATCTTAACGTTCCTTCTGAATTTGAAATTAAGAGAAGTTTAGTATTGCTTTAGAATACCTTTTTACATGTTCATTTTTAAAAAATGATTTCCTTATTGCATATGTAAATAGAATATTCAACAAGCAAATTTTGTAATGTGATAATCAGAAAAAATCCTTATTTTTGTCTTCTACTCTCTCTTTAAAATTTATTCATATAAGGGTGGGAGCCTTCCACTGAAAGCACTCAGTGGTACTTCCTGTGACATGTGCAATCTGTTTTCCTTTGACTGCCACTCCTGTAACCCTGTTTTGAGGAGCATAATCCAGATCTTCTCTGTTTGGGTCCCCTCACCTTTCCTTTTCCAGATGACCCTCTTGGAGAATGCACAAAATAGTTCCAAGATAATCTACATCTAGTCAGGGAAACATACCTTATTTTCTGCTATCAGTGAAAATATATCTGGTTTCCAATTTCCTATGCCTTTGTCCTGATACTGTGGAACAACAGACATAGCCTCTATAATGTAAGTTCGCACGAGTAAGGTTGTAGTTCACTTGTGTTCATAATATTGAGATGATATCTATTCTATTTAAATAATTATTTCTATTAAGTCTCTCTCTGGTTGCTTGAGGTGAGCAGAAAGCCCATCTTTACCTCCACTTTGAGCAGAATGGGTTGGCTCACATAGCATAGTTTTCTTCAAAGAGATCCTTTTCCCAAGACCCTTTCCTTTCCTTAACAATAACCCTTTTGTATCCTCTGTATGTCAGTTTTTTAATGCTCCAACATTGTATAACAAACTGTCCCAAAAGCAGTGGTTTAAAAAGCAAGTAATCATTAAACTAACAAACTTATAATTCAATGGTCTAGTTTGGACTTGGTTGAGCTGTTCACTCATAGGTCAACTAGATTTGCTCATAAGTCTATATTCAGCTATAAGCTGACTGATCTAGAATAATTCTGCATAGGTGAACAGGATACTTCAGCATTATTATGTGTGTTTCATCCTCCAGCAAGTTAACCTATTCATGTGCTCATGAAGAGCAAGAGAGAACACAACTGTGCATCATATTTCCAGCATCCCATTGGCCAAAACAAGTTATATACTCAAGCCCAGAATCAGAGTGAGAAAGCATTATAAAGCTACATGTCAAATCAGTTGGAAGCATAAAGGGTAAAAAAACGTTGGGGCTACTAATGCAAGCAATCTCCCACAGTCCAATGTGGTAGAATCAGCTAATCAATTCTTGGCCATAATGGATGTTGAAAAGTTCACTTGGGAATATAGTTGCTAATTTGAATGTACTATTACAAATATATGCCAACATTTAATTTAGAAAATTAACTAGCCAATTCGTAAGAAAATAAAATTGGGAGTTTTTTTAAGGCGTGAACAATTTAAGAATGCACAGTAAAAGTGAAACCACTATACCAGTTATAAATGAACAATGGCTTAACTACAACACAGATGGATGAGCAGAAATGCAGTTTCAGAATATCATTATAGTAAACAAATAATTGGGGTATTGTTAATCAGAGTACTTCATTACATGCAAGAGGAACCACCTCTGGCTAATTAAAGAATAAAATGAATTTGTTGTTATGACATCAGAGGATTTATAGATCTGTGGCAAGAGTAGGGAGCCAGAGTCAGAATTTGGGCAGAAAAAGATCTGGGGCACCTGGGTGGCTCAGTTGTTTAAGCATCAAACTCTTGATTTTGCCTCAGGTCATCATCTCTGGGTCGTGATAATCGAGCCATGTGTTGGGCTCCATGCTGGGCGTGAAGACTGCTTAAGATTCTCTCCCCCTCCCTCTCTGCCTGCCAGAGCTTGTTCTCTCTCTCTCTCTCTCTCCCCCCACCACCAAAAAAATAAAAATAAAAAGAGGATCAAGCCAAGATGCTAGGAACATTCTAGCTAAGATGTTACCATCAGCACTATTATCACTGGGACTTCAAAACCATCATCACAATTATTAATTTCACCATTTTCCTACAAACTTGCATCAGTTTCTCAAGTTTCAAAGTCCCAGGTAAAAGTATGCAATTGCTGTACCTGAATCACATGTCTACACACTGGCTGTCAGAATTGAACAAAGGAATGGTTGAGCCCTTAGGCTTCTGTGAGAGCACTGACTGAAGAGAGGTTCAAATGGTAACAACTTGTAAAAGAACACAAATGCTCATTGAATGATATAGAAAAGAATAAATTTGGTTCTCAGTAGCCAATTTGGAAAGATGAAACTAGGTAACTAGGGTATAAGGGAGGAAGAGAAAAAAAAATTTCAGGCAAATATATAAAATATAAAAAAGCTTAAGATCAAACTGAAGAGATTCCCACACACAAAAAAGTACAATTGTGTAACAAAACCACAAGCTAAAATTCTGTCTCAGTGTTTACAAATTCTTAGACTCAGGGACTAGATATGAAACAATAACCCCTTTTTCATATATTTTGAGTTATGGATTTGTATTGGGATGTCTGAACTGAGAAATGTTGGCATCAGTAAAATTCAAAGCAAATAGACAAGACAAAATAAAACATGGTATGAGCAATAAACATACCTTTTAACCGGGTATAAGAAAATCAAATTGGGATCATGCCTTTATGCAGCTGCACAGATTAGGTCATAGGGAATAAAATATTCAAGATTAGCTTTTGTGTGTATGCATATACACCTGCTAAGGCTCTCTAAACCTGGAGTATCTGGATTAAGGGGAGAGAATAAAATAAGCAAATAAAGTAGCTATAGATCTGTCCACAGATATTTCTTTCAACTCTGCCCCTACCCCAAGTTCTGGTAAATTTATACAGATAGCAGAGAAAACATCAAAAAGGAAAAGGATGGCAAAATACAATTATTCAGATGGCTTTGACAATGGCTCCATGACTGGTGAAATTCTGGTCATATAATTCTACAAAAGGGATGCAGAGTTTGGGCAGCTGGTTGAATGTTATCTGAGGAGACCAAGATGCCATGTGCTTCTCTGGGGGCTGTGTCTGGACACATTGCCTCTAAGAGGCCCCACAGAACAGTAGACTTAAGTCTCTTATCATTTGGATGTGGACGGAGATGATGATACTTTATACTGGTGAGTCCCAAATCTAGACAATTCTTGCTACAGAACATGAAATCAGGAAAAGCCTCTACAGTGGCCTTGGTTTATCACTTGAGATTAGTAACAGCATCTCCATATAAGAAATTCTGTATAAACAAATAATGACTTTTCTTCTGCCTTACAGGTCCATTTCTATTCATTTTGTTCACTTATAAAAATATTTTTCATGGGGCACCTGGATGGCTCAGTGGGTTAAAGCCTCTGTCTTCAGCTCAGGTCATGATCCAAGGGTCCTGGGATCGAGCCCCACATCGGGCTCTCTGCTCAATGGGGAGCCTGCTTCCCCATCTCTCTCTCTGCCTGCCTCTCTGTCTACTTGTGATCTCTGTCAAATAAATAAATAAAATCTAAAAAATATATATTTTTCAAAAAATAATTTTGTGATGAAGTCCCAAAATAATTTTGTGATGAAGTCCCTAATCAACATCATTTTTATCAAGCTGCTACATGGCTCATTTATTAAACTTCATAAGTAAGGTTATAGAGATAATTTCATTTGCATGAAATAACCATGAGGAAATTACGCAATTAAAATGATGTTTAAGCTTTATTTTCATTGCATTAGAGAATCAGCCGTACCACTATAAGTACTTGGTTCCCCTATCTCTTTCGTTTCCACTGATTCACGGTTAAGGAGCACACTTTATATGTTTCCTTGATGAAACACCTTCAAATGATTAACCATGGCATGCCTCAGGGCATGTAACGTTTCCTGACATCTATCTGCCCTTAGTGGACAATTCTCATATTATGCTTAATATATTATTTCTCAAGAATGCCAATAGATTTTTTTAATTCTTCAAAGATTTTATTTATTTGAGAGAGTGAGAGACAGAGAGAGATAGAAAGCTTATGAGTGGGGAGAGGGTAGAGGGAGAAGCAGACTCCCTGCTGAGCAGGGAGTCCAACAGATGTTGGGCAAATCCCAGGACCCTGGGATCATGACCTGAGCTGAAGGCAGATGCTTAACTGACTGAGCCACTCAGGCACCCTAGTCCTTGCAAATTTTAAATTTGTATCTTTTATTCTACAAATTTTCTCTGTTTAGTTTTTTCGTATAGTTCTTTAATATAAGGAATAGAATTGATGTAATATTTCACAAATGAATATTAGTTAACTGTGCCAACAATATATGTTGAATATATTACACACAGATTTAAAAAGTCACTATTATTGTATTATAAATTTCCTCAAATCTCTTTCTGTTAAAGAAATCATGCATTTCCCGGGCTGTCTGGATTAGACGTCCGACTCTCAGTTTCAGCTTAGGTCATGATCTCAGGGTCACGAGATTGAGTCCTGCCTCAGGCTCTGCCCTGAGTGGGGAGTATTCTTAAGATTGTCTCTCTGTCTCTCCCTTCTGGCTCTCTCTCCTTTTCTTTCTCTAAAATAAATAAACATTTTTTTAAAAAGAAATTATACCTTTCCATTAATTTATTTGACTATTGATGTGCAAGTATGATACTTATTACTTTAAATGTAATTATACATTTTGATGAGTGATAAAGCAAGTTAGTACTCGTTGTTCTTATTTTGGAAAGAAAGATGCCATTTACAAGCATTTCCCTTTACTCCTGAACTTGCAAATGAATAAGATAGTTCCATGAATATAATATTTTGAGGGTCTTGGTTTATGTGAGCACATTAAAGCACTGCCAACAATCTTGTGCTCATTCATTATTTTATTTATTCCTGTTTTATATGCTTTAATACAATTGTATTGATTTTTCCAGACATGTCTTATATGTGAACATTAGCTCTCTTCATACATATTTTATTTTATTGTTTTGTATCTATTGCGAATGGAATTCTTTTCCCACATATTTTGAAATTAGTTATTTTTGATGAACAGGAGTATATTAAGTAGCTTTGTAAGTATAGCATATTACAGGAAGTGCATCAAAGCATAAATGCTCCATTTAATAAAATTTCTGCTAAAGAACTTATCCTCAGAATCACCACCACCCTGCTCAGGAACTAGCATCATAGAACTCCAGTCTTAAGTATTCCTTGTAAACCTTTTCAGTCGTTATTCCCACAACTCTCCTCAAAGTTAACTACCATCCAGGCTTTGGTTAGTTTTGCTTATTTTTTAAGTCGATGTAAATGGGATCATAAAATCTATATTTGTACGTGTCTGGCTGTCTTTGAGCAACATTATGCTTGCAAGCTTCACCCAGCCTGCTGCCCAAGGCAATACTTGGTTCCTCTCCTGTCGGCCTTTGAGCTCTCAGCAGTTCTTAGCTATTATAAATAATGCTGCTGTAAACAGACATGCTCTGGGTGTGCACATACCTGCATTTCTGCTGGCTTTATACCTAGAAGTGAAATTTTGTAATTGGTGATTCATATGTAGCCAGAGTTTCCCAAACTTGTATTCATTTTGCTGCTGTCATCTGTGTGTAAAAGCTCCACTTCTTTAACATTCTCACCAACTATTGTATTGTATTGTATTATTTGTTTTTTTTTTAAGACATCCTGGCAGGAAAGTCATGATATCCCACCATGGAACTAATTTACATTCCAATGATGGTTAAGAGAGCCAGATGTATTTTCACATTTTTTTGGCCATTCAGAAATCTACTTTGTGCAATTCCTACTCAAGAGTTTTGTCCATTTTTCACTTCTTCTTGATTTGTAAGATTTATTTCTATATTATACAGATAGATCCTTCATCAGACAAATGTATTGTCAATAATTTCTCCTCCTGGGGCACCTGGGTGGCTCAGTGGGTTAAAGGCTCTACCTTCTGCTCGAGTCATGATCCTAGGATCCTGGGATGGAGCCCCACATTGGGCTCTCTGCTCAGCAGAGAGTCTGCTTCCACCTCTCTTTCTCTCTGCCTGCCTCTCTGCCTACTTGTGATCTCTATCTGTCAAATAAATAAATAAAATCTTTAAAAAAATAATGTCTACTCCTTGGGTTGCACTATTACATGGTATAATATCTTTAACACAATACTACATACAAATGGTGATAAAGGGCATCATTCTCTTGTTCTTCCTACTAGGAAGAAAGATTTCAATAATTTCATCGTTTGATAGGATGTATACTGAAGATTTCTATAGCCCTTTATCAGAATGAGGAAGTTCCCATCTCTGCTTAATATAGATAGGGTTCCTATCATGAATAGTTATTGAAATGTAGCAAGTGATTTTATTTAAAAATCCAGGTAATCATTTTCCTTTTTTCTTTTATTATTGTCAGAATTGACATTGACTAACTTTTGAAAGTTAAAATAAATTGTAATTATGAAGAAACCTCTCTTGGTAATGGGATTTGTAATTCTTTTTATAGGTTGGTAAATATGTTTAAAATTAGTCTATGTTTATCAGAGATATTGGGCAGTAATTTGTTTCTTTTTTTTTGTAATTTACATGTCAAGTTACAATAATGAGACTACCTTAGCTTGATTTTTAAAAATAAAAGTTTTTTTCTCCATTTCTATCCTACTGAAAATTTTGTGTCATGTAAGTTTAGTATAGTTTTTAATTATGACTTTAAATCTTGATTGGTCAAAACTTGGTATTTGGTATCTTTTTTGAAGATTTTATTTATTTATTTGACAGAGAGAGAGAAATCATAAGTGGGCAGAGAGGCAGGCGGGGTTGGGGGGGAAGCAGGCTCCCCACTGAGCAGAGAGTCCCATGTGGGGCTGAGATCATGACCTGAGCTGAAGGCAGAGGCTTAACCCACTGAGCCACCCAGATGCTCCTGGCATTTTTTAGTGCATAAGTTTGGTAAGATATTTTACATTTTCAAGGGTTTTATTTTTCCATTTAAATTTTCCCATTTATCAGCATCAACATAGGGATCTCATTTTATTCTCTGAATATCTAAATCTGTATTTTTGATCTTGATAACATCTGCTTTCTCTCATTTTTCTTCATCAGCCTTTGATAGTTTATTTTCTATTTTCATATTAGTTCTTATCTCAATTATTCTCTTGTTTTTACAGCTTTTGGATTTAATTGTTATAGTTCTACCCTTTACAGATGGATTATTAATCATTGATTTACAGATTTTTTCCCCTAACATATGAGTGGAAGGCTATAAATTTCCTTCTAACCAACAATTTAGCTTCCTTTCACAAGTTTTGATATGCCATATTGTATTTTCATTTGTTCAAAATATTTTTTGGAATTTTCATTCTGATTTCTTCCTTGAAACTTAGATTAGAAAGAATTATATTGTATTGTGACTAGAGAATTTCTTCTTAAAGAAATTAGTTGAAATTCTTCTTTGTGATCTAATTCTTATCAAAGTTGATAACTATTTGAGGAAATTTTTAAAAAGTAATGTATCTTCTCCATGTGTTAAAAACAAGTCTATACATATTTATTATCTAGGTCAATTTTATCTTTTTATTTTTTTTAAAGGTTTTATTTATTTGATAGACAGAGATCACAAGTAGGCAGAGAAGCAGGCAGAGAGAGAGAGGAGGAATCAGGCTCCCTGCTGAGCAGAGAACCCAATGTGGGTCTCCATTCCAGGACCCTGGGATCCTGACCTGAGCTGAAGGCAGAAGCTTTAACCCATTGAGCCACCCAGGCGCCCCTATCTAAATCAATTTTAATTGTTTCAATTGGTTTTAGGAGAAATATTCTGAGAATTTTGAGACTTTATCAGTCCATAAGAAAGGGTAATAAATGATCTCAGTTCTATGTATGTTGTTTTCAAATTGATCTTATTTATCACTTGGAATCTTTTTAATCCAATATTTTTGGATTAAAACCACATTGAGATACCAACTTACACTGGTTAGAATGACCAAAATCGACAAGGCAAGAAACAACAAATGTTTAAGAAGTTGTGGAGAACGGGGAACCAACCATCTTACACTCTTGGTGCGAATGCAAGCTGGTGCAGCCCTTTTGGAAAACAGTGTGGAGTTTCCTCAAAATACTAAAAATAGAGCTACCCTATGACCCAGGAATTGCACTACTGGGTATTTACCCCAAAGATACAGATGTAGTGAAAAGAAGGGCCATATGCACCCCAATGTTCATAGCAGCAATATCCACAATAGCCAATTTGTGGAAAGAGCCAAGATGCCCTTCAACAGAGGAATGTATAAAGAAGATGTGGTCCATATACACAATGAAATATTACTCAGCTATCAGCAAGGATAAATACCCAACTTTTGCATCAACATGGATGGAACTGGAGGAGATTATGATGAGTGAAATAAGTCAAACAGAGAAAGTCAATTATCATATGGTTTCACTTATTTGTGGAATTATATGGAATTATATTTGGAATAGGATGGAGGACATCAGGAGAAGGAAGGGAAGAATGAAGGGGGAGAAATTGGAGTGGGAGATGAACCATGAGAGTCTATGGACTCCAGGAAACAAACTGAGGGTTTTAGAGGGACGGGGGATGGGGGGATCGGTTAGCTCAGTGCTGGGTATTAAGGAGGGCATGGATTGCATGGAGCATAGGGTGTTATATGCAAACAATGAATCATGGAATGTTACATCAAAAATTAATGATGTACTGTATGGTGACTAACATAAAAAAAAAGATTTCAGGAGTACTTTAGGAGGTATTATCTGGGATGTCATCTTTTATTTTTCCTTACTTCCAGCACTCCATCATCACACCAAACTACAGACACACACACACACACACACACACGCGCACGTACACACACACAGTCCTTCTCTTATTTACTTGTAGGACTCCTATTAGAAATTTTTTTTAAACATTTTATTATATTAACTATACCTTTTTTGTTTAAGATTTTATTTATTTATTTGAAGAACAGAACACAAGTAGGCAGAGAGCCAGGCAGAGGGAGGGGGAGAAACAGGCTCTCTGGCCTGACATGGGGCTTGATCCCAGAACCCTGGGATCATGACCTGAGCCAAAGGCAGCCTCTTAATCAACTGAGCCACCCAGGTGCTCCTAACAATACCTTTTTAAAATCACATTTTACTTTTTTTTTGATTTGGGACAATCCTTCCATTTGCTCTTCCAACTAATTTATTCCCTCTTCATCTAAGCCCATTCTTTATTCTGTTTATCTCTTGAATTTTTATATTTTGAAGATCAATTTTTCTGTCACCTGTTTCCCAATCTCTTGTGAAAGGGAGGTAATCTTTCTAAGTATACTAATCACACTTATTTTAAAGCATTCTCTTTGCTTGCTTTACACCATTGCCCAGGTTGTAGTTATATTGCTGAGTTTGTTACCTGCCTTTCATACGTTGATTTTTCTCAAAGCTTGATAATTCTTGGTTTCATCTCATCTTTGTATTTCATAATTTCTATTTGCCTGCCTATGGATGTAAGTTATGAATACCAGATCTTTTCTTCTTTGGGAGCAGAAGTGATATGAGATGTGTACAAGAAAAGATATGAAATTAACTTGTTTTCTGGTTTTGCAGGTTCTTTTTGCCTCCTGAAGTTTGTTCTTTGCCTTAGTCACTATTCTTCATTTCAAGTGCTAGCTCGCACCACCTGTGATTTAGCATGGACCCAACATTTCTTCTCTCTTGTGCCTGGCAAGGGAGAGTGACAGTGCAGCAGGCAAGAGGCTAGCCTGGTTGCTGTCTCATATTTAATCTCTCATCTGCCTCTGACTTCCTCCTACTCAATGCTTCTATTATCTCTAGTTTGGATACCCTGCTCTGGTATCATATGTGTCTTTGGGAAGCTTCATCTTTAACTATACGTCCATCTAGCCAACCCATTTATTTTCCTCGAAGTCCTCTTAACATTGTGTCTTCTAGCATGCTTATAGAAGTTTGTAATACTTTTTCTATAATTTCAAGCTATCGCAGTCTATAGGGGGTATAGAATATGTGTTCAGCCATCATCCTGATTGAAGCCATAGTGAGAAGGAACGGAGTTGAGACTCTCAACCCTGTTTTATGATGTGAAACAATTCTTGCTTCACTACATTGTATAGTAATGCTTAAAAGGCACAGTAAACATATAAAATTGGTAACCAGAAGGTAATTTAGCCCTCCTATTCTCAATGGATTGATTAACTTTTTTTTTTAAAGATTTTATTTATTTATTCGACAGAGAGAAATCACAAGTAGATGGAGAGGCAGGCAGAGAGAGAGAGAGAGGGAAGCAGGCTCCCCGCCAAGGAGAGAGCCTGATGTGGGACTCGATCCCAGGACCCTGAGATCATGACCTGAGCTGAAGGCAGCGGCCCAACCCACTGAGCCACCCAGGCGCCCTGGATTGATTAACTTTTATAAGTTTACCCCTCAGTATGTGGGAAGCATATTTTTTTTCTTTTAGTCCCAAAGGCAAGAGCTCCTCATGTAAAATCAGATCAATTATGAATTTACTTCATGCTTATAAAAGTCCCTGGAGGTGAGAAGGCTTATTTGCTAGCTTTGCTTTTTAATGTAAATAATAGAGCCAATCAGCAATATAACTGTTGAACATGGACAACAAAATTTATAGACTCTTTGTTTACTATAGAAGGCTTGCTGAATATAAAATGGCCTGCCTTTTATTTATTTGGTGACTGAATTATTACTTCCATTAGCAGAGCAGAACTCCTTTGCCATCAAAATTATTTTTCTAAGTACACAGCATATATGATTCCAATATGAAATTATTTATGCTGGTAGTATTTATTATTAGAATTATTGATTAGGTCAAAGTTAAGGACAGTTCAAACCTCAAAGCTTTTTTCCCTCATTTTGCTCTTTCTCCTGGTTTTCTTTACCACCCGCCAAGATTTACTAATAGCCAAATAAAACCATTGTATTCATCAGGCATCAAGATTTGTGACATGTGGTTATTTTAGCTAATAAGACAAAGGTGTATGTGTGTATTTCTCCTTGGTTGGATTTACTTTCACAAGCAACACTTAACAAGCTTCTTTCAGAGAACAGGCTGAGTCATTTGTATTAATGTGTATGAGGATGTCATGTTACCTCTAACTGCCATTTCTTCCCATTCAAAATAGTAATATAAAAATATTTTCCCCTCAAATTAGTACCAAGTCACCCCTAGGGATGCCATCTGTTTTCCAAAAAAATTGCTTATGGTACTTATTTTTTCCTTTCCGCTTTTGGTTCTCCTCTTTTGGAGGTCAAAGTCTAATAAAAATGGTCCAAAGTACTTTTTCCTAGGGAATCACTGAAGCCAACTTCCCCTTGTAACACATATACTTAACAAAATAAAGCAGCAGATCTAGATCCTTTGTGAGCTCTATTATGGTGCTCTGAACAAATATCCAAGTCATTAAGACAATTTTCCCCAGAAGCTCCTCAAAACAGGATTAAGATAACCCTGCAAACAACTAGAAATCCTGCCACTTTCAACTTTCCAGAACAGAAAGCTGTCTACTAAAACTTTTGTCATGACTTGGTATTAAGGAAATTTGTCTGTAATTATTATTCATGTTATACAGTCTTGCTTTGAGCAGAATAAATGGGAGGAAAGTCCAGCAAAATAAATCTAGCTTTGTCTAGCTGTCTGGCTTGATCTAGGTAAAAGCTTTCTCATATCTATGCATTTGAAAAAGTTACACAGGTAATGATAGATTGATTCCTTAGTCCTTGGGTCCAGGATTGGTGCCAGGGCCTAGAGACCCTATATAGTTGACTTCTGGTCATACCATTCTCATATCCCATCATGTTGCATTATTCCTCAAGTAGCATGACTGGGCAAAGACTCTGAAGCACTGATCTAAAGAACTACTAATCAACTGAAATCAATTCAACTCATGTAACATCAATGGTGAGAATTTTGTCCATTTCTAAAGTAAATCAAGAAAGGGGGTGAGCTCTTGTCAATTATCCAACTGCTCACTACTTAATCAGAATGAAACAGAAAGATGAAGCATGCAAAAATGGGAGTAATTCTCTTCTTTATCATTTCAGTTTTCAGAAAATAATTTCTTCACTTTGCAGAGTTAGAAATCACCACTAGTCTGGCCATAAGGACATGCTGTCCTCAGGTGGTGATACTGTATTGTGGTAAAACAATGCAAGCATTACCAAGAGAACCAAATATTTTTATCTGTCACTTTCAAAGCAAAATCATTAAAGACACTAAACAGTGACTCAACTGAAAAAATTCTTTATAAGCAAACTGTATATTTAAAGAGAATGGTTTAATAAACTCTCCTGCTCTTTATTAACATTTAACTTTTTAATTGTTAGTTTTTAAAAAATATAATTTCACATATGTATCCTCTTAGATTATTGCTTTATCATTTAATCTATTTGCTGTAAGTTGAATGTAAAATCTATTCCTAGTAGTTTGCCTTTTATCTTCTGTTTCACTCATCATTAAAAGCCTTCACTACATTTTGCTTGTATGCCCACTCTAGATCAGGGAGCAACCTGCACTGCCTACAACACAGTAGAGACCCATAGATAGGTTGACTTACTGAATGACTTTGGTTTCCTTTTTCTTGTACTCTATATACAGCCCTGAAGACTCTTTTCTTCACTCTTCAGTATAGAAAACAATAACAACAACAACAACAAAGATATAAAAAGCTATCTTCTAAAGAATTGGCCTAAAATGATAACTTTCTTCTAGTTCACAATCCTTCCTCAGATACATTTTTTTCCTAATATGGAAAATCTCTTTTTCGATTAGACTTTTTTTTTTTTTTTCCCCCTGCTATACTTATCAAGCATTAACTACGGGTCTAATCTCATACAACTAGAAGATTGCTTGTCCATCAACTTGCCATTACTAACAATAGATTTAAATACAAACTGCTTCAGGTAAAGGAAACATGTCTTTAAGAGCATAGCAGAATATTTTCGAACCATAAATAGGGTTTCACCACAGGCTTCAGCACTGAGAATTTCTTTTTGGCCAAGTTAAGTCACATCTGGACTGTGAGAAGTTGTTAGATGGAATTACGGAGAAGTGAAAGGACTGCATGATGGAGTTTAGTGGATGTTTATGCTAAGGTAAATTACAAGACATTAAATGGGTCTCAAGCAATCACAAGTATTAAGAATTTTTAGTGTAATTTGAAAATTAAGGTAAGCACTTAGGACAACAGTTCCAAGGGCAATGCAATCTGTAATTAACAGTTTCAAATATGAAATGGTCATTAAATACAAAGAACAACAGCACAGTCATTCGTTAGTTCAATTTAGTGCCTTTTAGAGCCTGAAAAAACAAGTATCACCTACGTTAAGAACCAACATCTTCAATGATATCAAAGTGATAAAAAAAATATGAAGGAAGATTCCCTCTTCTAAAGGTACTAGGGAGAACAATCATGTATAGCTACCACAGCACCTGCTGGTGTAGCTCCTAAAGGGAGGGATGATACAAATTCCTTTTTTCCATACTTTTCCCAGGATTCTCCCAGCCAAGAAGCCAGAACTTCAACAGAGAAAGAAGTCAGCTCACACCAACACTAAAGGGTAATTGACACCCATTTTGAGAACTAGACTGAGCTCTCTCACTGTCCTTGGGAGCTATAATGGGCATCAGTGGACAAGAGTTAGAAGTCATTGCTCAGTACTGAAGAGAGGAGGAGCTTCAATGAGCTAGCTACAGCTTCCCAGGTGAACAAGGTATCTGAGAGCTCTAGCTCTCTTCACAGGTCAGGAGACAGGCGGTATGTGAGTTTTTTGTTCTTGGGGTTTATTTTTGTTTTGTTTTAGTTTTTGTTTTTTATTCCCAAGGTGTAGGAGCAGTGCTGTTGCCTTGAGATCAAAATCTCTTACCAGAGGAACTCTTGAGAACTGTTCTCACTCTTTCTGCTTTTTCTACAAGGTAATAAGGAAAAAGGTATAACATTTGTCATTTTTTAAAAAAGAAAAAAGACAAATGCTTGAAATGTAGCATTTCCAGCAAACTGGGATGTTTTGTTTAAAACTGTGAGGCCAATTTTGGTATCAGATGTGTGAATAGAGGGGCACCGGGTGGCTCAGTGGGTTAAGCCTCTGCCTTCGGCTCAGGTCATGATCCCGGGGTCCTGGGATCGAGCCCTGCATCGGGCTCTCTGCTCAGCAAGGAGCCTGCTTCCCCCATCTCTCTCTCTCTGCCTGCCTCTCTGCCTACTTGTGATCTCTGTCTGTCAAATAAATAGAATCTTAAAAAAAAAAAAACAAACAGATATGTGAATGGAATAGTATCAGGATCTTTTAAAAGAAATGCCTTAAAGGAAAGTAGGCCAGTTAATATATAATGAAGAACATGCAATTAATCATGACTAAAGTAAAAGCGATAAAATATAATATTTTCATAAAAAAATGTCTGGGATGATTTTAAAGAAATATAGCAGTTGGAGAGAAAAAAAAGCAGCAATTAAAAAACCATATTTATAGCATGCAAGCTTATAGAAACCATCCAGATTGCCCACATCTAAATGTGTTAAATGAATTAGTTGAAGAATAGCCTTAATCACAAGCTGATGAAAAGAAAATAAGAGTGGTTTTCAAAGTTAAAGTGTAACAAATTATGCAAATATAAGTAAAGCCAGGGAGTAACTACACAGAAAAATATTTATACAGAAAAATATTTATGTAAACCTTTATTAAATATCAAGAAACATATTTTTAAAGGTAACATAATGGGTTCAAATACAGCAATATTTATAGAAGAAGTTGCAGAGGTAACACTAAAGAGAATTATTTCTTATGGAGCAATTAAATTTGAGTACAAATTTTCCAAGGCTTCCAGTTTCTCCCTCTTCCCTTCTAGCGCACATTTTCTTCTTCAAACAACTCCTGGAGAGTAGCTGAAAATATTAGAATCAGGTGAAGAGAGGGGAGCCACAGATACTGATGAAACCTTTGGGAAAACAGAAAGTATGGTGCAGTGTAATCAAACAAACAAGTATTTGGAACTTTGATTTCTGAGATTATGGTCCTATAATCATCATTGCTGTTGTGATCTTTGGACAAACCTATTCAACCTTGTGAGCTTTAAGTTTTGTTTTGTGTTGTTTTTCTATCTATAAAATGATAGAGTTGGGCAAGATACTCTCCAATGTCATTTATTTTATGTTTTGCATAGTATTGTAATTTTTTTCTCAGACTTGCCACACAAACGTTGATGAAATATTGATTCAGGCATTGCAAAGCATTTGATAAAGCTTTGTATGTTAAAAAAAAGCTAGAAAATTAAGTCAAAGGGTTACATTTATTAAACATACTTTAAAAATGTTGAAATAAGTGCTAAAATGCATTCATTATAGGAAACCATTCTGGCAATAGCCACAGAATATATAATGTCCTGATGAATGCCTTCCATCTCTAGCTTTTAGGATACTATGTTAGATTTGGAAGAGGATTATAGTTTTAAAATATCTCTCCAGAGTAATAAGTTATCTGAAAAGACAAAAGGAAAGATTCTAAAATAACTATGGACAATATATTATTTTTATTGGTCATTATATAACTATTAATATGCTATTTTTTTCAGAGTATATTCCATATAATGAGAACTGGAAAATTAGAAATAATGTACATTAATTTCTACATAAAGGAGCATGCTTAAGGCTTGAGCAAAAATTTTAGACATCTGCATAAAAATAATCATTGAAGTCACAGGTGTGAGATTTCAGAAAAAGAGATAAAGCAAAGAAAACACAAGACTGATCCTGGGAATGCCTTTCTGTAGGATACAAGAAGATACAGGTGGGAAAAGGGAAATCAGAGGGTTGGTATATAGGGAAGTAGAAGGACTTTCAGTGAAAGAACAGCTAAGAGGATGAAGAGTTAGCAAAGAGATAAAAGGGAAGTCTTTCCACGGTACGTTCATGGAAATAGAGATTTTTTTTCCTACAGCCAAACCATCTTGACAATATATACTTTCTTATTCGTGTGGGAAGGGTGAGAAAGCGGCACTGGACACTCCACCTTCCGCTACATTCACCCTAAACCATACTCTCTGCTCTCTTTACCTTCTCTTCAGAAACCAAGGGAGCTGGGATGCCTGGGGGGCTCAGTGAGTGAGTGAATGACTCTTGGTTTCAGCTCAGGTCATAATCACAGGGTCATAATCTCAAGGTCATGATCTTCAGGGTTGTGAGATGGAGCCCATGTCGAGCCTTGTGTGGAGCCTGGTATAAGCTGTGTGCTAAATGTGGGGTGTATTTGAGATTCTTTCCCTCTCCTTCTGCCCCTCCCCCTGCTGTGTGAGCATGTGTGTTCTCGCTCTCTCTTTCTCTCTCTCTCTCTCTCTAAAAATAAATAAAATCTTAAAAAAAAAAAAAAAGAAAGAAAGAAAGAAACCCAGAAAGCTCACTTCAAAGACTTAGACATTAAATGTCACTTTTGAATAAAGTCGTAGTGGCAGAAATAACAGTGGTTAGGAGCACACACAAGGGCATTAGTGTAGAAACTCCTTGACACATCAGGCAAAAGCAGCTAAACTGGGCCGGCATCATGTTTCAGAGCCTAGAGCGCTGCAGGATGCTTCATGCAACACAACTTGATTCTTGATTCAACAACAGCACCCCTTGCTTCGCTTTCTTTATTTTTTCCTTTTTCAGTAGCTTAGCCAAAGGACCTCTTTGACTCTATTTCTCAACCTTTCCCTTTCTCCTTTCCCTCTGTCTCTTTCTGCTTCTTTCACCCTCATCAAGGATGCTTTTTCTTTCCCAGAGAAGAGTTATGGGTGTATTTCAGGCTCTTGACCTCCTGATATATCACCAACGTCAATGAAAACGCCTACATAAAGGAAAGTCCTATACATTTTTACTTACATGGAATGGTTGTTGAAATGTTAAAAATTTCGAGAATCAATCAAAGGGAACAATATATAACAAAAGTTCACATTTAAACTTTAATGAATTTTTAAACAATCACAAGCCTCATCTTTAAAGTGAATAGTGTACCAGATGGTTCTTTGCTGGCACAAATTGTTCCCTATGTTTATAACAGGTTTCTGTAAGTGCTTTTGATTGACAGCAACCAGTTGTGTTACAAAACAGTGGGACATCAGGTCAATCATGGTGAAACTTGATAATGCCACATCAATAATGTGACATTTTATGCTGTAGTTTGGAACAAATTGCTGTAAGGGAAGAAAGTGATACTTAGCAATGGATGAATATTCTAAACAAATGTTAGCTCATTACATTGTGGCCTTTGTTGATAATGTTCAGAGCCAATGGCATGATACCAATGTCTCTCAGAATCCCTAATGACTCTTCAGTTGAGAAATAAATCCATCCTCCAGTGCAGGACATAACATGCCCTGTTGTTTTCATAAAAACCACTGTACTATATAATATTATTTATCTAACTCCACATCAAATTATTAGATTCATTTGGATACATATTTCAAGAGTGTATAGAAGTCCTAAAGACTTCTGAATGCCCTATAGCCACAATTATGGAATGAAGAGAGTAGGAAAAAATGACAAATCATCTACAGGGCAAGTTATTCAAATAAGCAAATCACCACATAAAATAAAGCTGACCCATTCCTGGCTCCATTAAGTAAAGTCGTTGTGTTCTATTCTTGTTCTCTGCAATGGTTACACCAGCCTGAGAATGGCAGAGATAGAAGGTTTAGCTTAGCTGCAGGAAATCAAGCAGAAAAACAAGTCACAAAGGGCCAGTAGGAACTATCTGGCTTGCAGGAAACAATCTGGAAGGAGCAAAGTGGGGAGAGGTAGAACAGGAGAGATGAGGTGGTGGCCACTGGTGGAGATGAACTATGGTGGGAATCCAGAATTGTGTGTTGGAGAACTTGATAAATTATTTATTCATTATATTAACTACTTGCTAATTTGATTAACTTTTCTGATGGAAATCTCTTCCTCAATTCCTCATTTAATTCTTCACATAATTTCGTTATTTTAGTTGATGTGTTGAGGAGGTGGATCTATTTGGGGGATGAAGCATCATGCTAGAAGCAGTTTTGAGGTAAGTGACCATAAAAACTAAGGCCCTTAGTGGAAGTCTCATGTAACTTATGTCCTTGCTTTTTTGCAAGTACCAGTTGATTTTCTGTTGTCTGAATACACCCATCAGTCTCCTGCATTTGTAATTTGAATCTTCTCTTCCCATGAGCTGAACCTAACGTGTCCCTTCAAGTTGCATCCACAATACTGTATTCTCAATTAAGTTTGTTCTAATTTCCCAACTGGATTTGAACTCTTCCTTTGTAAGGCACACATAGCATTTTTAAAAGGGTTTCTTATGGTACTTTAAACAATCTGGCTTATATCTGTCTGACATTAAGCTTAAGGTAAGAAATTGTGCTTTATTTATCTTATAGCTGCTGAAGTGGCTAACCCAGTACTCAACAAATGCTTTAAAAATGAGTGAAAAATGCTAGACTGTTAATAAGAAATATAAAAATCTGTTTCCTTTTTTCTGCCTGGTTCTAAAAACTCTCTATAAAGAAGGGGAAATGTTTAAATTTAAATATTTAATTTACATTTTCATACCCTCTTTTGAGATAAATTTATTTTAATAATTCCTTCCAACCATAGCAAGAGGGCAGATATTTCTTCAAAAGGAAAGCATTGATGAAGTTCTAGAACATAGGTGAGGTTCGGTGGGGTGAAGTTCGGAGCCAATGACCAAGAACGAATTCTTGAGACATCTTTGGTGAAAAATGGTGGTTTATTAAAGCATGGGGACAGGACCCATGGGCAGGAAGAGCTGCTGCTCCCGGGATTTGAGGAGTGGTCTATTATACACTTGTAAGTTCGGAGGGGGTTAAGGATGACGTAAATCTCTAAAGGATTTTGGAAGCAAGGTTTCTAGGACCTTGAGGGGCTAGCTATTGTCTGGGAAAAAGGTTATTCATTACCAGTAATAAAACCTTTTGTGAGACCCTTTAGATGTATGTCAGTGGGCCATATGCTTGGGAATGATTGTCAACACTATCTTGGAGGTTTAGAAATAAATTTTCCAAAGGAATTGTTAAAGTAGATTTACAGGATCCTGGTTGGGGGTAGGGGTCAGTCAGGCTAGATTGCCCTTTGCCCTTAGCAAAGCCTTAAGGTGGGGGTAGTTGAGTCCCTAGAGGAGGGTCACTCCGTCTGTTTTAAGGGCTTGTCAGTGGGTAAGGAAATTTAATAATTTTTATTCTGCCTCTGTTTCCCACATCAGCATGATCTTTGATTCTTGCAGATTATCTTTTAAAGGGGAGCAGAAAAGCAGGTGCTCTGAACAACCTATGTTGGAAGGCACAGTCAATTGTATAGTAGGCAGCATTTGTGGCTGCATTCTATATTGTATCTTTGCTGGCAAACAGGTTGTTCTTTTTCAGTAATTGAACAGAAGAATATATTCAGAGGTATATTTTCTTTGACAGATGTTTTCTAGTAGATGCTTCTTTGGCTCCTTTGATTTCTTTGTCTATTTTTTTTCTTATAGTTCTTCCACTTTGGAAGCAGTTAACTGACAACTACACTGAACTTGCCTCGATATCATTTATTTTGTAGTTCGCTGTCCTGACAGAGACATAGAAAATGTGTTTCACATGGTATCCTAGATATTATCCCCTTTTTTTTTTCCAGGCTCAGACATCAGCAGAAGACAATGGTGATTGATTTGGAGGCACAAAAGCCCTTGAATTCTTCTTTCACAAAATTAATCTTTTCCTTTGCATGTGTAAACCCTGCCTTAACACTGCATCCCTGCTACTATCTGAAAGAGAAGGAGAGAGAGGGGAAAAAAAGGGGGGTGGGCGGGGGGAAGAAAAGCAAGACTAAAATACCATATGCTGTGGACCAGAGCATCACAGCATATGCATTCCAGTTTGGACTATTTTCAGTGAAAGTAACAGAATGTAGTAGCCATTTACAAAGAAAGCACTAAGAAAGATCCTTTCAATTAAATATGCTTGGAATCTACTGTTTTGCATACAAATAGGAAAAGGGGTATTCCTTAAATAAAAATACAATTGTGGTTGCATCTCTATTGCCCTGGTACTTCAGATTTGTTCTACTGGTAGCTGTTGGGGTAAATTCTAACTTCCTGTAAACAGACATTAAGGTTCCCTGAAAGACATAATAAAATGGAAGAAGTGTATTGCTGAGGATGTGCATTTCTTTCCTCAATATTCGATTCATGGTCAGCATAAATGTACATCCAGATGTCTTATCTCAAACACCATGACAAATTCTGAAGTACAATTATATCTTTCAATTTACTGGATCCCCCTGTCTTTTATAAGACTTCTTGGGTGATTTTGGTTTCAGTATTCTCCATTTCATGGCGCCTGATCAAAAATGTCAATGTTCATTGAACATATATTTCCTGAACATTAATTACATGTCAGACAGTGTTCTAAGCATAAAAATAAAGCCCCTGCCCCTCCTGCCCCGCAAGGTGTCCAAAATTTTGAGAGTTAAAAAAAAAAAAAAGAAAAGAAATAAAATATACTACTGAGTGCAGTCATGGTGGGGTAAAATGTATTGGATGAATCCTCCTACCTGTACCAAATACTAACTATTGAGAAGACAGAAAAGGAACTGTGGGTGACAGTGGAAATGATCAAAGAGGAAAAAAAAAAAACAAAACTGAGGTAAGTCCACACTTGAAAGAAGGGAATCATACTGTGTTCAAGCTAGATTTGTATTATTTATTCCTAAGGATTTCCCTTAGTCCATATAACATGAGGCAGATAAACATAAGCAGATAGCTGCAGCCCTGTGAGGAGTCACACTTGAAGTTTTGAGCTGCTACAGGGGTTAGACATTCTAGGGAAAAAAAACTTAGAAAGGACGATCTACAGAGAGGAGAGCCCAAAATCTGCATATAAATTTTCTTAAATCCTTGCCTGATTCTTGAACTGTGCATGTGAGAAGGAATCTAAATGGAGCCCAAGAAGAAAACAGCGACTGGAGGCTGCAAGAGCTTGGCAGAGATCTCAGCACCTGCTGTCCCTGGCAAAGGAGACAAAATTTAGAGTTCACATTTCACACATTAGAGGGGTACAGTAAATATCTCATCCTTTTCATTGAAACCCAGAAAAGCATTGCCTTAGGAGTAAAAAAATATATTCTAGAACTAAGAGATTTTCCATAAACCTTAAGATAAAAACTGAAATAAGTCCTCCTTAAAAAGCCGAAACCAAGCCTCTGAAAACTTAATCCATAGAACTATAATAACCCGCTAGAAAAAAAGTTAAATAATTATCATATCTTTATACAACAGAATCCACAATGTCTAGTCAGGAGACAACCAATGAAAACAGATTTATTGACAACTCTGATGCTGGATTTAGCAGAAAAGTACTTTTGAATACCTATAATATATATATTAAAAATGAACAAGAAAATATGGACATAATAAGAGAAGATTTGGGAATTTCTGGAAAAATGAAACTGTAATAAAATTTGGTAAGCCTAGAAATAAAAATATAATGTATAATTGAATATAACTGAATTAGCCATAAATTGGACAAAACAAACAAACAAAACAAAACAAACCACTTGTGAACTTGAAAATAGCTCAAAGAAATCAACCAAACAGAATAACTGAGCAAAAGATACCAGATAGATATTTGCACATACAGAAAGGAAAAAAGAGCCTTAAACATAGCAAACATGTTTGTGTATATAAACTACTTTTTCTTATTATTTACATCTACTTTAAGCAAATATAAGAGCAATGTATTATGAAGTTTAAAACATATGCAAAAGTAAAATTCATGAGAATACTAGAACCCAGGCCAGGAGTTTAGTAAAGATGTATTTTGTCTTAATTTTTTATACTTTCAGTGAAAAGATACAATTTTATGTGAAGGAAGATGGGGTTAAGTGAAAGGTGTTTGCTGTGAACCCTACAGCAACCTCAAAAAAATTAATAAGTCAACCAAAAGAGATGAAACGGAATCATGAAAATATTCAGACAATCTGAAAGAAGACTAAAAAAGAGAAACAGGGATCAAAAGAGAGATGAGAAAAGAAACTACTAACATATCAGATTTCTGCCCTTCCATATATTAATGATCAAATTAACTATAAACAGTCTAAATCCTTCAAATGAAAAGCAGAATTTATCAGATTGTAAGAGGAAAATGCAATTACAGGCTGCCTATTTACCTCCACTGTAAATATTAAGGTATGCAAAAGTTGGAAGAGGATAGAAAAAGATTTACAATGTTAATGCTAAAAAAAGGAAAGAAAGAAAGAATTTGTGATAGAAAAAGATGAGAAAACCAAATGCAAAGCAAACAGAAGAATGGAAATAATAAAGATGAGTGGAAATCAATTAAAAAAAATAGGGAAAATCTATGATTTCAATGATTGCAGGAAAAGTCTTTGACAAAATTCAACATCTATTTATGATAAAAAATCTCAAGAAAGGGGATAGAGAGGGAATGTACCTCATCATAATAAAGGTCATATATGACAAGCCCACAGTTAAAATCATACTCAATTGTAGAAAGCTGAGAACTTTTTCTCTGAGATCAAGAAGACAAAGATGCCTTGTGTTGCCATTTTTATTCACCATAGTATTAGAAGTCCCAGTCAGAGCAATTAAGCAGGAAAAAGAAATAAATCAAAAAGGAAGAAGTAAAACTGTCACTTTCTGTAGATGACATGATAATATACACGGAAAGTCCTAAAGACTCCACAAAAAACCTGTTAAAGCTCATAAATGAATTCAGTAAGTTGCAGGATACAAAGTCAATATAAAAAATTTGTTGAGTATTTATATACTGATAAACTATCGGGAAGAGACATTAAGAAAACAATCCCATTTACAGTTTCATCAAAAGATTAAAATGCATAGGAATAATTTCAACCCAAGAGGTGAAAGACCAATACACTGAAAAAATAAGAGCCACCGATGAAATAAATTGAAGAAGATACAAATAAATGGAAAGATATCTTCTTTAATGGATTAGAAGATTTAAAATTGTTAAAATGTTCATACTACTCAAATCAATCTACAGATTCAATACGATTCCTAAGAAAATTCCATTTGCATTTTTCACAGAAATAGAAAAAATAATCCTAAGATTTGTATAGAAACACAAAAGACACTGAATAATCAAAGAAATCTGGCCAAAGCCAGAAACATTACGATTCCAGATTTCAAACTGTACTACAAAGCTATTATAATCAAAACACTATGGTTTTAGCATTTAGGCTAATCAATGGTACAGCAGAAAGATCCCAGAAATAAAGACCACACAAATATTATCAATAAATTTACAATATACACCTGCCCTTTGACAGCAGTTCCACTTTCACTTACTTACTTAATCCCAGGGAAGACATGTACCCACAGAAAGTCCTGTACAAGAATGTTCATAGCACCATTATACATAGTATCCAAAAAAAAAAAAAAAAAGCTACTCAAATACTCATTAGAAGGGAGCAGAAAAATAAACTATGGTAAATAGTATGTATTCAATAAATTTTTTCTACGTAATAAAAAAGGAATGAATTACTGATAAATGCAACAGGTAAGAATTTTAAAAACACCCAAAAAGCCAAGCAGGAAGGCGTACATGTCCTATTATTCCTTTTGTTTGAAGTTTTAGAACCAAAAAATCATAGTGTAGTGTCAGAAATCAGGAAAGTATTTCCCTCCAGGTGTCTGAGAAGAGGGAAAAAGAGAACTTTTTAGAACAATAGATATGCCATGATAGAAATGGTGGTTGAGCAGGTGTATACAAATATGTGTCTTTATTGTAAGTAAATTATATCTAAGTAATAAAGTATTTATAAAAATAAGATCACTTGATATCACAGTGAACATATTATATCCAAGAAGAGAAAGAGGGTCTCACCTTACTGTGCCTGAGGAAAAAAGCAGGACAGAAAGCACTTCATTAGGAGAAAAAACACCTGAGCTGAAGGTCAAATAGGAGTTTGCTAATAATGTAACTTGGGGAAGAAAATTACCAAACTTGATGCAAAGCATGAACCTATGAAAGTTTATGGCCTGTAGGAAACTGGACTTCGAAGAAAATAGGGTGGGCTTCTTCTGATTTTATCACTCTTATTGCCCTTTTCCTCCTCCTCCTTCTCGTCCTCCATTGTTTCCTCCCCCTCCTCCTCACAGTTAAGGAGTTCCTCTTTATGGCTTATAAGGTGCTACTGCTCCAGACCTCTCAAACTAAAGGGTGTAACTTAGTGGAAGGCCATGTGCTTAGCATCTGTGAGGTCCTAATTTTAGTACCCAGCACCTTCCTTTGTTCCTTTCTCTAGGCCTGGCAATTTCCTTGAAAGCCAGGTAGGACAAGATAGTATTATACTCACTTAATAATAAAGAAACAAATGTAGTCCCTTTCTCTTCAATGCAGACCTCCCAATCATCCTCCTCCAGGCACTGTAGAAAGCAGAATGAACAGTTACCACAGCAGCTCTTAAGAATACATTTCCAGATTCCACTGTCCTTAAACCCGCATTTTACCATAAATAACATACTCTATAACATAACCCTATTCATTACAATATTAAACTTTTCAACTTTTTTTACCCTTAACGCTATACCCTACCGGGTTTTGAGTATCAGCGATGCTCCGGAAAGAGGGAATATACTTCTTCTTCCACCCTCAGCTCTGTTGGCGCCTGGACACCCGCACCGAAGAGTGAAGTGCGGACCCTCAGAGTTAAGTATTCAAAAGCTCTTCTGCCCTGACTCTGGCTTATCTGCCGGCTCTCGTCACCTGCCACACTTGCACTGCAATACTTATAGTACAGGGAAAATGCATGATCTTAAGGCTAGACATTGATATCTCCAGAATGAATCTCAGATATAAATGTTGAGTATTTGCAAAACTGACTGACTTTCTCGGTTTAGGGCCACCACAGAAGTGTCCTCTCGGCTCCCCTGCAGAATCAAGAAATAAGAGAAGAAATAAAGATAGTTTGATTCTTCGTAGTAGAAAAGTTTCCAAGTGAAAGTCAGCATCATAAATTGAATGTGTGACTAAAGCAATGCTACAGGGATTTCTAATATAAAACTCTAACAGAACTTTTAGTGTTTGATGATTTTATTTTGATTTCTTCTTTCTCCTCCTTCCTCCCCCTCTTTTTTTTTTTTTCCTTTTGGTTAAGTTTTTTTTTTTTTTTGACAGAGAGAAATATCATGAGTTGGGGGGGGGGCGGTTGAAGCAGGCTCTCTGCTGAGCAGAGAGCCCAATGTGGGGCTACATCCCAGGACCCTGAGATCATGACCCGAGCTGAAGGCAGAGGCTTAACCCATTGAGCCACCCAGGTGCCCCTGGTTAAGTTTTTAAGTTACTGATTTCTTAAAATAAATATCTGTTTGGCTGAAAAACTTGGCATCATGTTTATGGCAGTTGCCAGAATTCAAATAGATTTGAATTCAATTTTCCTGATTTCTCATCTGTTCTTTTATGAGACTGTATAGCTTTATCCAATTTGTATTTATTTGGATAAAGGTTCATAATGCTTGTCCCCAAGTTCATCATCCTCTAGGGCACTTAGAAAATGTTCTTCCCCAACATCTTTCCACAAGATCTCTCGTGGGAGAACAGCTAAAAGCTACTTCACATTAGTGAAGTATTCTCAATTTTCCAAAGCTACCCAGGAAAGGAGTTTAAAAGTGCTCTAAGGGCATGTTTCAAGGTTGAAAGAAAAGAATGAGAAGCCTTTGACAGGTGCTGCAATTCTCTTCTGCAAGGGGCAAACTTTCGGCAAGCTCTTAGTCCCCATTTAGTTTAAAGACAACCTACCACCAGAATGCATAGCCAAGCATGCCACTGATGGCCCTCAGGTGAAGTGTCACCTACTTTTCAGTATCTCTGAGTTCTCCAGTTACTCAGGGCTGACCACTTCAAAAGTCAAGGGTTTTTCATGAATGCTTTCTTAGCAGAAAGCATCACATGTTATTACTTGTGATAAAGAGTGAATTGTTTTTTAAAGAGATTTAAACAACAATTTTAAAGTCATATATTTACCCATGTAGTTACCATTTCCAGAGCATTTTATTCCTTTGCACAGATCTGTATTTCTATGCATTATTTTCCTTCTGCTTGAAGGACGGCCTTTAACTTTCTTTGTAGTGTAACGTTATCTGTAATCATTCCAGATGGTTCTTTCTCTAGCCTTAAATAGTTTCTCCATGCATATGATCTGATCACTCTCCAGCTGAGTACTCGGGACCATCTTCAGATTTCTCGGGTTTTCTCTCCATTCAACTCTCCTTTAGTACTCTGTTCTGAGAACTGCATCTTTTTTTTTTTTTTTTTTTAAGATTTTATTTCTTTACTTGAGAAACTGAATGAGAAAGAGAGAAGGAGCACAGGAGCAGGGACAGAGGGAGAAGGTGAAGCAAACTCCCCTGCTGAGCAGGGAGCCCGAATCAGGGCTCGATCCCAGGACCCCAGCATCTGCCTTTGGCTCAGGTCAAGATGGAGCAACCCAGGTGCCCCGAACTTTAGCCATTTTTGTTTCCCCTCCCAAGTCTGCCCTCTCCTCACAGACCTCAGAAGCAAATCCAAGTGCTAAGCCGAGAAGCCAGCAACCAACACCGAGGCCAGGCTATCCTCCCCATGCAGGTTTTGAGCCTGACTCTCCAACAAGATGTCCCCTTTTCTCTCTGCCTATTAGGAGTTGAATTATGTCCTCCAGAAAACTAAGTTGAAGTCCTAACACCCAGTACCTCAGATTGTGACCTCCTTTAGAAATAAGGGTTTTGTGGAAGTAGTTAGGATAAGGTCAGACTGGAACAGGATGAGCCTTTAATCAAAGAGAACTGGCGTCCTAATGAGACACAATGTGAAGATACAGGAAGAGATCGCTAGGTGAAGAAACAGACACGAAGGGGAGGGTCACATGACGACAGCCAGTGGCAGAGATGGGAATGGTGAAGCTGCAAGCTAAAGAATGCCAAGAGATGGGCGCCTGGGTGGCTCAGTGGGTTAAGCCACTGCCTTCGGCTCAGGTCATGATCTCAGAGTCCTGGGATCGAGTCCCGCATTGGGCTCTCTGCTCAGCAGGGAGTCTGCTTCCTTCTCTCTCTCTCTCTGCCTGCCTCTCTGTCTACTTGTGATTTCTCTCTGTCAAATAAATAAATAAAATCTTAAAAAAAAAAATGCCAAGAAAGAGCATGGCCCTGCGGACACCTTGATTTTGAGCTTCTAGCCCCTGGAACTGCAACAGACTATATGTCTGTTGTTCTAAACCACCCACTTTGTAGTACTTTGCTAAGGCAGAGTGAGGAAATCAAGAAACTGCCTAAAATACCTAAGCAAACTTGTTCTTTCAGTCCACACCGAAGAGTTTTCCGTATACTATCAGCTGTGCTTGAACTCCATTTGAGCCCAATCTAGATTCATGAGCGAGAAGGAAAAGTACTTAGCTTCAACTAGTAAATGTCAGGAAAATTTCAGAGAGGAACTTATCTTTAATCTGCATCTTATATTTTGGTCAGATTTTGCCATCTAAGGGTGGTACCTAAAAATGTGATTCTAGGCAGAGGGAATAGCATGTATATTTTTTCCGATCTTTACTTCTGAGAGTAATTCAGTTTAAAGGACCAAATCCATCAACACTCTATTTTTTTTTTTCCTCTTTTGCTTTCACAGAGTAAATTTAACTTCTCTTTCATTTGGGAATGGAGACTTTTTTTTCACCTAAGAATAATTGATCAGGTTGGGTAATCACAGTTTAGATAATGGAACATCAGAAACTGTAACACTCCATAGAAAAGCACAGATTGATCATGCTTCTGTGAAACAAACAGGAGCCTGTGGTGAAAACCAACTGGTGGTAAATTTTATGCATTTGAATTGCACACATAAATCTAAGACATAAAACCTCAAGAAATCGTCCACATTTGTGGCAAAAGATTATTATCATTGTTTTATCTTCTCGGTTTTCAGAGCAAGTGCATTTACAATATATCTCAGCATAATTTTTAAAACATTTGATATGGATGTAGCAAATCAAATCATACAAAAACCTGCTAACAATTTATCTATTATAATCAATAGGCTCCTCCTGCCCTTGGGATAAAAGATTATTGTTCTTTTCTTTATTGCTCCTGTCTGGGTATGAAAATAAGCAGAGTAGAGCTTTACTTCAGCAGAGCTCTTATAATATAGCTACAGGAGAATGGTTTCCTGTGGAAAGCCTAAAGCCCCACTAACTTTGGGGATCTTAGAAAGATCATAGTGGTAGCATTTCTGTTCTGCCTAACTTTGCCAGTCCCCAGGTGAGTATTCCCATTATTTCTCTCAAAATGTCATCTCCTTGCTTATGGATTGACTTCATGCATTTTAACAATGTAGGGATTAGTAACACATCTCAATTACAGAATCAATAGAAGTATGTCAGTGTAGATGGAGATACATACATGACCTGGCACTTTCATTTATTTATTTATTTTTAATGATATTGGGTTCTTTTTTTTTTTAAGATTTTACTTATTTATTTGAGAGAGAGAGAGAGAGAGAGCATGTGCAAGAGCACACAAGTGGTGGAGAGGGAGAAACAGGCTGCCCATTGAGCAGGGATGTGGGGATTGATCCAGGACCCTGGGATCATGACCTCAGCCACCCAGACACCTAGTGCTTTTAAATGAAAAAACCTTTTAGGTTTCACCTAGGCCAACACTGACCATGTTCCACAGAGCTCTGGATTCTTCAGAAGATCTGAAATGGAAAAGAAAAAGAAGAAGAAGAAGAAGAAGAAGATCTAAATTGTTTCCACAAGCCATACAGCACATAAAACATCATTCGAGTATGAAATCACATGTAAAGCAAGAAGCAAGCACGGTGGGGTGGGGACAGCTACTAAAATGTGCACTCTTGGTATTGCAACGCCCACATAGGATATATAGGTAGCTACGAAAAGCTAATCAATATCATCGATATTATAGCTCAGGGGAGATTCCAAAAATCTGCATCTCACTTTCTTGATTAGACTATGTGAAATTTCTACAGTCCCAGATATTCAATATATCTCTCCACTTTGCTTATTTTCTTCCATAATATGTTCATGCAGACAACTACAACAAAGGGTATTACCTACTTTTTTAAAAAATACTGGAATGTGCTTGATATGAACACGTGTTTATATACATGTATGCGTGTCTATATAAGTATCGTATATGTGTACATGGATTAAAGCAATTAACTGATAAATGAGAAGCTTCTTAAAAATTATCAAATAACTTCACAAAAATGGAGCAATAGCAGAAGATAAATGTCTCAGATTCACATGAAAGTTATTGCTAAAATGTGTTCAATCCCTGAATATTGAATAAACGTGAAGTCACTATTAAGAAGATGCCAATATCTTTCAAGAGTATTGGATAATATCGTACAAAAAATCAATTTTATTAAGACATTTTTAATTCTTCATTAAGGGTATGGTAGTATATTTAAGAATTTTCTTTTCAATAACATTATTCATTGGCTATGAAATTAGATGTTGCCCAGGCTATTTAAAATAAAACAAAACAAAAAAAATTCTTTTTTTTCTGATAAAGAAAGTCCAATAGCTAAGTATCTTAACAATTACATGACCCCAGTAGCTAGCATATTGCTGATATTTTAACAGAATAACTAAAATGAATTTGATAATGAAGGGTTTGAAATGCTTTTATACTTATGGCTGAAGATAAAATGTCAGCAATGAAGTTGAAAATTAAAAATTGGATTCAATAGTCAAAACTAAATAAATTTGCCTACTTTTAATTCTTGAAGAGATTATCTGCCAGAGTCAGGCACCGACCCTTCCTCAGAGGAAGCTGAGGTTCTTAATGGTCCCATTATCTTATAATGCAATGAGGTATTTTATTGGTTTCTGCTGAACAGTAGAAATCCAAACTTGTTGAGAAACAAGTCATTATTCCTTTTCAGATTCAAGTCTGACCCACTGAGGGAGTCACCAGATACTCTCTCTCTCTCTCTCTCTCTCTCTCTCTCTATATATATATATATATATATATCATATATAAAATCTCAAACAGTTATCTCCTGATTCCTTAACAGTCTCTGACTTCTCCAAGTCTACTCAGAGGCTTAACTGAGGACTTTGTGGTTCTTTTTAGTTTCGAAGCCACCTAGAGGAAAGAAGATTTTTTTGATACAGTGCTTTCAAAACACACATACACATGCATTCATTCACAATCTCATACAAACAACAGTTTAAGTGTCCAGTCTACTATGAAGCCTCAAGTACATCATTTGAGGAATTAGATTCCTCAAAGGAGCTCTAACTAACTTCTAGGCAGGTTTTATAAATTTAGATTAATAAAATGCATTAATAAAGACTTCAAGTGATTGATAGATGATAGATGGATGAGACAGAGAGAGAGGACGGCACATAGTCAACTTCAAAAAAAGAATAACATTACTTACTTAACCACTGTTTACTCTGGTCCAGCAAAGATAGAATTCCAAACTTCCCAGGAAAATGATGATTTGGTACCTTTTCCTTAAGTATCTTCAGAAGAACTAACATCTGGGCAATAAAAATTCTAGTTATTCCCAAATTGAAACCCAAAAGTTTCTAACATCTACCTTACATTTCTCTTGTTCCTTTGCTCTGTACCTTTTGCTCTGACCTTTAATAGAACTGAAAACCACTGTCAGAGAATAGACTTCAGAATGAAATTAAGTCACTTCTCTACACTTTATCTTCTTAAGGCTAGACAAAGTAAACCTCTTTAAATTTCAAATATAGGGGTATTTTACAGTAAATAGTGCTACAGTGAATAAGATAAATCAAACCTTTTGTCATCAGTGACCTTTATGGCTCACAGTTGAAAATTAGACAAAACCTACCATTCCCATACCTGGCCTGATTAGGAGAGATAAGCAGGATGGCCTATTACCTTCATAAATATGATGAAAGGGAAAGGAAGGTAGATTCTTCTCAGACTGCCTTCTGCAGGAAAGAACAGAAAGTCAGGACTGAAAATTGTTAGACTTACTTTCCCCAGACTCATTAACTTAACATGTCTGGATTTAGAGGGTATGTTATCCAACTGGATCGCAGGAGCATATAACTTCATCTCTGGGGGTTCTTTCCAAATTCTCTTCAGAGCTTCTACAAAGAATTTTCTCTTAAGCACCTTTAAGAAAATCAAGAGCTCTACACCGCTAAGCTAATATGGCAATATAAAGATTTCTGTTTCTCTTGTATGCAAATATTGGAGAAAAAAGCCTTTTAAAACCCGTTTATGAATATGATGTCTTTTGGATATATCAGATGCAATAACTTTGTCTCAGGTTCAATGTTTGGGTTTTTGCTCAGCTATTAACTCAAGGCTAATTACTGTAGTTTCAAGGTGCCTGTAGCACACAAACATCTTCTTTCCTACCGTTTGAACTTTTAAGTGTTTCTCTGGTGCTGCACATTTTTTTATTCCTTTAAATGGCTTTGATCAGTTGAATTAAAAGCCAGAAGTTTTCCCTACTAAGGCTTTCACTAACATCATAGCAGATTTTGAGATTTCTGAGGTAAAGATGATTTCTTATTTTGTGTAATTAGTACAGATGCAGTGAGTTGCACTAAATCACTCCTAATCAATTTACATTTCTTGGTTGAAAACTCTCATTTATAATCTAAGAACACATTGATATTTCATTTGTTAGAAAACAGAGAACAGAGTTTTCTCATCAAATTTTAATTTTTCATTTTAATTACATACCACATTCTCCCAATATGCAGAGAAAAAATACTTTAAATTCATACTTACAACTCACACAGACATGTAGAGGGTTAGAAGTGTAGAAAGTAAAACTTACTGCAGTTCTGAAAATAAATTTAAAAAATAACGCATCTTTCAACCTTAATAGAGAACATTTTTAGAGCCTATATAGCATTTTATGTGTCCACCCAAACTAATTGAGCATGTTGATAATTCATTTCATTACTCTATTAGCTGGAATTATTGAATATTGTATTGTCTAAACCTGGTCACTATTGAAACTGGAAGGAGTTCTTACCAATAATGTACTAAGATAACAAAAGTAAACCAGAACTGCCCTGGTGAAATATGGAAACCTTTATATAAACACTAGAGTCACAAATAAAATTTTAATCTTCCTCATACAATCTAATGAAGTTAAATTCTACCACCTTAACATGTAAATATTTACAAATCTAGAAAACCTACTTAGGCTTGAGGCAGATACTGTCGGTCTTTATCATAGAACCTCAGTATTATTTAGGCAAGAAGAAGCAACATGCCCAGGGAAATCTTTTCTTCCAGCCTTAGGATATGAGCCATGCTTGATGCTATACTAACTATAAATTCCAATGTAATACTTCATTACTGTGGAGTACACACACATGCACACACACATGTATGCTCCATGTGTACAGTGCATGGTATGTATTATTTTTTTGTATACTCCCGGGGTGGTTAGTGATTATTTGAAATACTCTAATCCTGGTATAGACAGTCAGAATTTAAAAGATTCTAGTCACATGTATACAGTTCAGACACTACTAACTAACACCACTAGGTGTTTTCACTACTGTTCTTTCTTTCTTTCTTTTTTAAGTGGGATCTAATGCAGGGCTTGAACTCACAACCCTGAGATTAAGCTCTGATTTGAGATCAAGAGTTGGACTCTTAACCAGCTAAGCATCCAGGGGCCCTTCACTATTGTTATTTCTAGAAAGCACCAGAGAGCTTCTCAGAAAATATTTTTTCATTTGTTGACTAAGTGTTCAAGATGCGTTGATTGGCCTTTTCATCATTGCATAGGATGGGTGTAAGAACTTAGTGACCTCAATAGCCTGTGGGCCTTAGAACTAAAGCAGAGTCCTTAACTTAGGTTTCAGAACTGTGTTAAGGGGCACCTGGGTGGCTCAGTGTGTTAAGCTCTGTCTTCATCTCAGGTCATGATATCAGGGTCCTGGGATCCAGCTCCACATCAGACTCTCCGCTCAGTGGAGAGCCTGCTTCCCCATCTCTCTCTGCCTGCTTCTCTGTCTACTTGTGATCTCTCTCTCTGTGTGTCAAATAAATAAATAAAATCTTAAAAAAAAAAAAAAAAGGTTGTGGGTTAGCTTTTATCTTTAACTTTCTCTTAGAGGCTACCATATCTTTCAGAAAGAAAAAAGCTAATGTGAATGACTTACTGAGAGTCAAGTCAGCAAAACTGAAACCACTACAGCTATTTTAAGAGTGAATTTGATACAGAGAATGGTTAACTAGAAGGGTTTTTCAAAGACTACAAGACAAAAAGGGAATTGTGAGGTAAAGATGATAGAAAATGTAGGAAGCAGCTTCCAGCCCCAGGTCTTGAGGGGAAGAAAGGAAAGAATTCAATTGATTAGACCTAGAATATGGGAGGAAATCTGGATTCAGACCAAGGCAAAGGGGGCTCTTCCTGCTGTTGGTAACTCAGTGACTAGTCTGGAAACATGGAATACAATTTGAAGACTGGACTCAATTGCCTGGAAATATAATAGGATAGGATGTCCAGCAGGAAGTTTCCTAGCTCTTTTCTAGCTTGCTGCCTTCCAGGCTGCCTCTAGTGCCCTCTGCTGTCCGCCTAACAGAGAAGGAGTCGGCAAAGGGGTAATGTTGCAGTTCCAGCCCTGGTTTCAGAGAGTTCATGGTCCCCCTCTTAAGTGTGGGGGACACATTCCAAGACCGTTAGTGGATTCCTGAAACTGCAGATAGTACAGAACCCTACATATGAGAATGTTTCTCTTCCTCTACATATATACTTATGACAAATTTTAACTTATAAATTAGACACAGTAAGAGTTTAATAACAATGACTAATAATAAAATTGAACAATTGTAACTATAATATACTGTGATAAAAGTAACATGAATGTAGCCTTTCTCTCAAAATATCTTACTGTGCTGTACTCACCCTTCTTTTGTGATGATGCAAGATGCTAAATGCCTACATAATGAAATGAAGTGAGGTAAATGACATAGGCACCGTGATGCGGTGTTAGACTAATGTCTGACCTTTTGATGATATACCAAAAGGAGAATCATATGTTTCCCACTAGCACTTAGCCCTAGGTTACTGAAATGGCAAAAAGAAAAACTGTGGACATGGGAGGAAAACTGTATAAAAAAATGGGTTTGAGGTAATGAGAAATTAGCTTAATATCAGCACGTCAGCTTTGGTCACTGTGAAACACATAAAACTTCAACTTCCCTTTGGCAATGATTGTTTGGGGGGAGGAACATCATGTAAACAGTTTTGACTAATAGAAGGTATGGAGAAGTCAGTTTGGGGGTACTTTTTTTATGGGTTAGGGCTTTAGGCTTTATAGAGTACAGTTTATAAAATAGATTTTCTGTAATGTATAAGTCAAGTTTAAAGACTAATAACAAAACCTAACAGCTTATACTCATAACCCAACTTAAAAAAAAAAAAGAACGTTCTGTATCCTAAAAACCTTTCCTTGATCTCATCTTGTTCTATCAACTCATGTGAAGGTAATCATGACCTTGAAATTTGTGTTAATTGTTCTTTTTCTTTTATTTATAGCTTAATCTGTTATTTTATGTATTATTTTAAAAAGAATCCTGAAATGAACCCATACAAATAGGGATGATCAATTTTACAAAGGTACAAAGAATGCTCATATTCTCCTAGTGGAAATGTAAAAAGATATGAGCTTTTTGGAAAACAATGGAAATTTCTTAAGTAGTTGAGCACACTCCTAACGCTGATTCAATCATCCCACTTGAAAAGAAAAGGAAATAAATGTGCATACAGAGACTTACACAGGAATGTTCATAGAAGTTTTATTAATAATAGCCCAAACCAGAATACTATTGAAATGTCAGCCAACAGGTGAATGGATAAAATACATTGTGGTATATCTATGCAATACTATTCAACAATTAAAAAGAATGTACTATTGCTATAACAACAGCCTTGTTGATCTCAAAATGATTATTCTGAGTGAAAGAAGACAGATCAAGAAATAATCATACTGTATGGTTTCATTTATATAAAACTCTAGAAAAGATAATGGGGCACCTGGGTGGCTTAGCCATTAAGCATCTGCCTTAGGCCCAGGTCATGATCCCAGGGTCCTGGGATGGAGCCCTGCATTGGGCTCTTGCTTCCCCTGCTTGTTTTCCCCTCTCTTGCTGTCTCTCTCTCTCTCTCTGTCAAATAAATAAATAAAATCTTAAAAAAAACAAACAAACTCTAGAAAAGACAAATTAACATAGCAATAAAAGGCAGATCTGTGATAAGAATGGGGGATGTGATACAGAAGGATATGAAAAAGAGGAATTACAAAGGTGCAGAGGGAAACTTTGGGAGTGATGAATATGTTCACTGTTTTGATTATAGTGATGGTTTCACAGAAACATGCATATGTTAATATATATCTGATTTTATACTTTAAATATACATAGTCAATTGCATGTCAATTTTACCTAATAATGCTGATTAAAATAAAAATAAAAATGAATTAAAGACCTAAATGTAAGACTTGAAACCATAAAAATCCGAGTAGAAATCATAAACTGTAATTTCTTTGACATTGCCCATAGACACATTTTTCTAGATATGTCTCCTCAGCCAAAGGAAGCAAATGCAAAATTAAACTTTTGGGACTACACTAAAATAAAAAGCATTTGCACAAGGAAGGAAACCATCAATAAAACAAAAAGGCCACCAAGGAACAAGGCAAGATATTTGCAAATGATATATCCAGTAAGGAGTTAATATCCAAAATACATACAGAACTTATACAACTCAACACCAAAATAGCAATAATAATAATAATCTGATTAAAAAGTGGGCAGAGGCTTTTGATTTTGATGAAGTCCCAAAAGTTTATTTTCGCTTTTGTTTCCTTTGCCTTTGGAGACATATCTTGAAAGAAGTTGCTGTGGCTGATATCGAAGAGATTACTGCCTATGTTCTCTAGGATTCTGATGGATTCCTGTCTCACATTGAGGTTTTTATCCATTTTGAGTTTATCTTTGTGTACGGTGTAAGAGAATGGTCGAGTTTCATTCTTCTACATATAGCTGTCCAGTTTTCCCAGCACCATTTATTGAAGAGACTGTCTTTTTTCCACTGCATATTTTTTCCTGTTTTGTCGAAGATTAATTGACCATAGAGTTGAGGGTCCATATCCTGGCTCTCTACTCTGTACCACTGGTCTATGTGTCTGTTTTTATGCCAGTACCATGCTGTCTTGGTGATCACACTTTGTAAAAAAGCTTGAAATCAGGTAACGTGATGCCCCCAGCTTTATTTTTGTTTTTCAACATTTCCTTAGTGATTCGGGGTCTCTTCTGATTCCATACAAATTTTAGGATTATTTGCTCCAGCTCTTTGAAGAATACCAGTGGAATTTTGATCGGAATGGCATTAAAAGTATATATTGCTCTAGGCAGTATAGACATTTTAACAATGTTTATTCTTCCGATCCAAGAGCATGGAATGGTCTTCCATCTATTTGTGTCTTCTTCAATTTCTTTCATGAGTGTTCTGTAGTTCCTCGAGTACAGATCCTTTACCTCTTTGGTTAGGTTTATTCCCAGGTATCTTATGGTTCTTGGTGCTATAGTAAATGGAATTGATTCTCTAATTTCTCTTTCTGTATTTTCATTGTTAGTGTATAAGAAAGCCACTGATTTCTGCACATTGACTTTGTATCCTGCCACGTTGCTGAATTGCTGTATGAGTTCTAGTAGTTTGGGGGTGGAGTCTTTTGGGCTTTCCAAATAAAGAATCATGTCATCTGCGAAGAGAGAGAGTTTGACTTCTTCATTACCAATTTGGATACCTTTTATTTCTCTTTGTTGTCTGATTGCTGTTGCTAGGATTTCTAATACTATGTTGAACAAGAGTGGTGAAAGTGAGTATCCTTGTCTTGTTCCTGATCTCAACGGGAAGGCTGCAAGCTTTTTCCCATTGAGGATGATATTTGCTGTGGGTCTTTCATAGATAGATTTGATGAGGTTCAGGAATGTTCTCTCTATCCCTATAGTTTGAAGCGTTTTAATCAGGAACGGATGCTGGATTTTGTCAAACGCTTTTTCTGCATCAATTGAGAGGACCATGTGGTTCTTCTCTCTTCTCATATTAATTTGTTGTATCACATTGATTGATTTGCGAATGTTGAACCATCCTTGTAGACCAGGGATGAATCCCACCTGATAATGGTGGATAATCTTTTTAATGTGCTGTTGGATCCTGTTGGCTAGGATCTTGTTGAGAATCTTAGCATTCATATTCATCAGTGATATTGGTCTAAAATTCTCCTTTTTGGTAGGGTCTTTGCCTGGTTTGGGGATCAGGGTAATGCTGGTTTCATCAAAATCAAAAGCTTCTGCACAGCAAAGGAAACAGTCAAAAAAACAAAGAGGCAACCCACGGAATGGGAGAAGATATTTGCAAATGACAGTACAGACAAAAGGTTGATATCCAGGATCTATACTGAACTCCTCAATCTCAACACACAAGAAACAGGCAAACATATAAAAAAAATGGGAAGAAGATATGAACAGACGCTTCTCCAATCAAGACATACAAATGGCTATCAGACACATGAAAAAATGTTCATCATCATTAGCCCTCAGGGAGATTCAAATTAAAACCTCATTGAGATATCACCTTACACCAGTTAGAATGGCCAAAATTAACAAAACAGGAAACATGTGTTGGAGAGGATGTGGAGAAAGGGGAACCCTCTTACACTGTTGGTGGGAATGCAAGTTGGTGCAGCCTCTTTGGAGAACAGTGTAGAGATTCCTCAAGAAATTAAAAATAGAGCTTCCCTATGACCCTGCAATTGCACTCCTGGGTATTTACCCCAAGGATACAGATGTCGTGAAAAGAAGGGCCATCTGTACCCCAATGTTTATAGCAGCAATGGCCACGGTCGCCAAACTATGGAAAGAACCAAGATGCCCTTCAACGGACGAATGGATAAGGAAGATGTGGTCCATATACACTATGGAGTATTATGCCTCCATCAGAAAGGATGAATACCCAACTTTTGTAGCAACATGGACAGGACTGGAAGAGATTATGCTGAGTGAAAGAAGTCAAGCAGAGAGAGTCAATTATCATATGGTTTCACTTATTTGTGGAGCATAACAAATATCATGGAGGACAAGGGGTGTTAGAGAGGAGAAGGGAGTTGGGGTAAATTGGAAGGGGAGGTGAATCACGAGAGACTATGGACTCTGAAAAACAATCTGAGGGGTTTGAAGTGGTTGGGGGGTGGGAAGTTGGGGTACCAGGTGGTGGGTATTATAGAGGGCACGGATTGCATGGAGCACTGGGTGTCGTGAAAAAATAATGAATACTGTTTTGATGAAAATAAATAAATTGAAAAAAAAAAGTGGGCAGAGGATTTGGACAGACATTTTTTCCAAAGAAGACTTACAGTAAAGATGCTGAACATCACTCATTACCAAGGAAATGCAAATCAAAATTACAATGGGATATCATCTCACACGTGTCACAATGGCTAAAATCAGAAACACAGGAAACAAGTGTTAGAGAGGAATTGGAGAAAATGGAGCCTTCTGCACTGTTGTTAGGAATGCAATCTGGTACAGCCACTGTGGAAGACAGTATGGACATTCCTGAAAAAATTAAAAATTGAACTGCTGTGTAATCCAGTAATTCCACTACTGAGTGTTTACCCAAAGTAAATGAAAACACTTGAAAGAATATATGCCTCCCTATGTTTATTGCAGCATTATTTACAATAGCCAAGATGTGGAAGTGATAGATGAGAGGGTAAAGAAGATGTGGTATGTATATAACGGAATATTACTCAGTCATAAAAAGAAGGAAGTCTTGCCATGTGCAACAACCTGGATGGACCAGACGATATAATGCTAAGAGAAATAAGTCAGTCAGAGAGAGACAGATACTGTATGGTTTCATTCATACGTGGAATTTAAGAGAAAAAAATCAATAAACAAAGAAAAAAGAGACAAACAAAAAAACCAGACTCTCAAATACAGAGAACAAACTGGTGGTTGCCAGAGGGGAAGTGGGTGAGGGGATGGGTAAAGTGCAGGGAATTTAGAGTACACTTAACTTGATTAGCACTGGAAATTGAGTAGAATTGTTATATCGTCATATAATACACCTGAAACTATTATACCACTATTTACCAATTATATTTGAATAAAAAATAATATAAAATGACATTTTGTTTTACTTGTTTTTGAACTTCACATAAATGAAATCATATTGTAAGTACTCTTTTGTCACTTGCTTCTTTCATTTTATATTATATTTTTGACATTAACCCTGTGGGTTAGTTACAGTTTATTTTTACTGTAGTACAGCATTCTTATGTATTATAAAAGTATCACAATATATTTGTCAATTTTGCTGTTGATAAGCTAGTTTTGGGCCATGATGGACAAAGCTATTTTACACACTTACATGCTTGTTTCCCAGTACATATTTGGAAGTGTTTCCCTAATTTCTAGGTGAAATGTAGGATGTTCACATTCTCAGATTTTCTAGGGAATGCCAAACTGTTTTCCAACATGGTTGTTCCAATTTATTCATCCACAAGCAGTGGATGTGTTTTCTTTTAATCCATAAATTGGCCAACATACATGACATGATCTAATTTTTTTAAATAGCTGCCAGTCTGATGTATATTATTGTCTTTGTCAGCTCAGGCTGTCATAACAAAATACCAGAATAGATTGGATAGCTTCAACACAGAAATTTATTCTCTCACAGTTTTGGAGGCTCGAAGTTTGAGATCAGAGTGCTGACATTGTCAAGTTCTGGTGAGAGCTCTATCCCTAGCTTGCAGCCAGCTACCTTCTTAGTATGACCTCACTTGATAAGAGAAGGATCTCTCCTCTTATTCTTCTAAGACCACTCACTAATTCTATCATGAGGGCCTCACCCTCATAAACTAAGGAAACCTTAATTACCTTCCAAAGGCATCATCTCCAAAGAGCATCCTATTAGTGTTCAGAGGTACAACATGTGAATTGTTGGGGGGCAAAAATTCAGTCCATTGTAGCTGAAGTTTAATTATCAAATTACCTATTACATAGGTTGAACATCTCTTTTATGTGACTAAGGGCCTTTATTTGCCTTTGTTATAAAATCATATCTTTTGGTCATTTTTCTATTTGAGTGTTTATATTTTTCTTATTAATTGGTAAGTATTATACTGAATATATACATATTCTGAATTTATTCCTTTATTGGCTATCTGTGTTATAAATATTTTTTAGTTTGTGACTTATATTTCACTCTCTTTATGACAATTTGATCAATAGAATATGTTAATTTTAATAATAGTTAAATAATAACTTTAATGACTTTTAAAATTTTGTGTGACTTCTTAAAGAGTTTCTTGTTCCCTAGGATAATGTCATAAAAGTATTAGCCTCCATTATTTTTCACAAAGTTTATAAATTGCACTAAATCAACTGGGAATTAGAGATTTTTGTTTTTTATTTATTTTTTTAAAGATTTTATTTACTTGTCAGAGATTGAGAGAGCACAACGACAGGCAGAGGGAGAAGCAGGCTCCCTGGTGAGCAAGGAGGGACTTGCTCTGGACTGCATCCAGGACCCAGAGATCATGACCTGACCTGAAGGCAGATGCTTAACCAACTGAGCCACCCATGAGTCCCAGATTTTTGTTTTTTAAATTAATAACTGGTCAACATGCTCTCCGACAAACCATTATGATCATGAACACAGTAAATGTTGGGTGGTCTATTGGAAAAATGACAAGGTCCTTAACCCTTGATGATGTCATTGAATCCGTAAACAAACCCTGACACCGTCTAGTTCTAGTCTCCTTACCATGTAAGGTAGTAATGTTCTTACTGTCTGAGTTACTCCTGTCTGAATATTCTGTTACTTGAAGTTAAACTCTCACTATTTGATAAAAGGTGCCACAATTTATCATCTGAGCACTTATTCCTAAGTGTGACCTGGAAACAATAGAAAAGTCAGGACAAACTAGCACAACCCTGGTCCAACTGATTTTTTATCTTGTTCCTGGAGTTTGCATGATGCACTCATTATTGCCTCATTGGCCCAGTTACCTTCTCTCTGCTGAGGACCTTTCTCTGGTTATCATTATGCCATCAGTGTCCAAAAGAGAAAAGAAAGCTGTAGGTGTTTATTGTAAAAGAAGACAGTTTCAGTACTGAATGCAGCCTTTACCCTTGGCTCCTTGTTATCAGTATCGAGCATCAGCAATCTCTTCAAACAGCTCCCCTGGAACAGCCTTGATCCTGGGGGTCGGGAGGATCTGAGAGAGATTTAACACACTATTAGTAGTACACATGATGCCATTCTGAGCACTGCACTTGGCAGAACATTACTGCAGCCGAAGGGCTATATTAATGTCTTATGGAGCTGTAAACTTGTTGAAAATGCACCTGAATTCTCAGAGGTACGGATATGAAGATGTAAGCAAGCCTGGGGTGAGTGTTTAGCTTTGCAGTTTATTTTCTGCTTAACAATAATGGGAGAAGAAGTAACAAACTAGTATTACTTGTGATTCATGCAGCAGTCCTCTAATACCGCAGGTGAACAACTTTGGGAAGGTGAAGCTGTTTACATCTTTATGCCCAAGAGAGTGATCCTCCAGATCTGGACTGTGAAGATTTGACAGCGTGAGGCATCAGACCATTTAGAGAAGGCCATTATGTGCAATTTGTTCCAATTAATATGAAAGCCTAGCATTTCTCCAGAAGTACCTCCTAGTGTAAGCAGTGAATAGATTGATATTTTGCAGATTCTGTTGATTAGGTTAACCAGAGCATAAGGCATTATGACTATCAGTCGCCAATTATTATGCTTAATGGGTATAACAAAGTCTTTCATTTCTCCAGGAAAATAGCCTTTTTGGCTTGACCTTTAAAACCCCAAATCACTTTATTTCTGTTCAATTCCTTCTGTAGGATATGACCTCCAAATAGAGCTTACCAGTTAGCAATGTTTGGTGATATAAGCCCGAGGCAAAAAGAGAGGCAGAGCAGAGCACACACCAAAATATTGGGGGACCAGGGATGTAGGCCTGATGCTGCCTCAACGTACTGTGGGAACTTAGGTAGATTATCTGTGCCTCCTTGTCCTCAGCTGTTCCCTAATTGCAGAAGTTGAACTAAATTTCATCTGTGAAACCACATGTGCTCATTTCCTTCATTCTGAACTCCACAAACCCATAATATTATGCTGCCTTTGTCAGTGTTCATCCCCTTTAACAAATTCCGTTCAACAACTAATAAAATCCCATCTGTCTTAGAAAAATTTCCTTGGCTTTTGAAGATACGTTGGAACTCAGAATCTTGTTACATCTGAAAGCCTCTCTAAATGTGTGATTTTGCTAGAAAACCAGGAAAAAACCAGAGTATGAACTGACATTGAAAGTGAGCAAATTACTCATGAAGCATATGTGTATAATATTTCACAGCCATGGGTATAATATTGCATTGGAAGTTAACAGGGTAGGAATGAAGTGTGAGGAAAGGTTCTGTGAAAATTCCACAGTAATCGAAGCAAAGGGCTATGGTCACCTTGTATGGCAACCCACAAGAGAGCCACTCATGACCCCTGCCAGAGACAGCGAGTTGGGTGGATTGAGCACACCTGGGGCACCAAACTGAGCCATTCATGCCCAACATTGGACGTCTTTAATGGAAAATCTTTGCTCTGGGACTTCTTACAGGCCTACCTGAGACTGAGTTATACTGCAGTATGAAGTTCTTCCTACTCAATTCCTTCCTTTCTCAGATGACAGATCTGCATCAATCATAGTCTGAAAGTTTTCCCTATCAGCTCTTACTCGCCTTTCTTCTTCATGGACACCCCCCAGTTAAGCTTTGCACAACTAATTCTGTCTTGATGTTTGCTTCTTAAAGGACCCAGCATAACACATATGACTACTTGGAATAATTAATATTCTGGACTCTCTGGCATCCAAGTGTGACCACTTCACTACGTGGCTTTAAGGACATATGTTGTGTGATAACCTTAAAGTGACCTACCAGGAGCTAGGTCTCTTCTTCAGGGCCTCCATTCTGCTAGCTAAAATGTGGGCATAGAGTTTAGGTTCACAGCAGCTAACTCAGATTATGATGTGGAAGCGATATATTTAGGATTAGGACTATAGATCACTGATGGTAGAGAAACTGTCATATCAACCTAGATAATCCAAGTTTACACAAGACAGAAAAATAGTCACTGATATTTTCACTTTTCTATCAAACAGCACAATGTAATTCTAACTTACATAGGTCCCTGCATGTCAGGGAGGTGGGGAAGAAGCAAATAAAACACTCGTTGAGCAGGAACCAATGCACAATGGCAGAGAATAGTTTGTCTCACACACACACAATCACACACACTAAAACTCTCAGAAAAGGGGATATCGTTGCCACCTAGAATATTTGGGAAGGTCATAACCTGGATTTTGAAAGACAATTAGATGTAGAAAGGAGGAGAGTAGACTGGGAAAAGAAACCCGAGTATGCCACTCTTTTAGGGTTAGAAAGAGACTACTCTCCATGCCATAGAGGTGGTTTGGTGACAAAAAGTTCAAAATAAAATTAGGTGGGGGAAACCTTGACAACTCTGCTTAGACAATATATCCTAAAGAAACCTGGCTGGTTATTTGCCTTTTGGCTGTGGTCTATCCCCTGCCCTTCTCTACTCTGCTGTGTATTTCAAGGACCTGATTCCTGAAGCCACACTTACCAGAAGTCTCTGACTAATATTTTCTCAGCTGGGTTTGGCCAATGGGAAGTATTGGCTGGACTCTGGAGAACAGGAAGATAGACAAAACCGGGGTATATCTTTATCTGACTCTTTTTCATTCAACATTTCCAGTGGTTGTTTTGTCTTTTCAGTGATTCAGTCTTCAGCCCTGGCTCCTGGCCCAGACACATTCTTTCCTCTCTCTGTTCCTCTTGCCCTAGGGGTCATATTGGCTTCCTGCAGTTGCTAATCTTGATATCACTTCACTTTTCCCCCTTTGTTCTTGTAGCACTTTTGACAACTTCACAACCAATTTCCTGTGTTAAATTCCTTCCATGAAATTACCTGGTTTAGCAGATTGTGTTGCTACCTTGTGCCTATGTCTACATTCATTTATATACATCCAAGCCTGCTTCATGTAAATATCTGCGCTTATTGGTCTTAAGGTTTTATTTAGCTTCAAGAGCACATAAGGTCATGCATAAGGAAAACTAAAAGTGACAAAGAGTTGGTGTCTGCAGAAGTAGACAATGACGGACAGGGAGCTGGTGAATAAAAACCAGATTCTTCAACCTGGAGCAGAGGATGGTAGATAACTCTAAGTTGTATACCACAGTGTTTCTCCTATTTCCCTAGAAGGATAGAGTTCCAGTTGTCCATGGTGGTAACTGGTTTGATCATGTACAGTTTATTTTGGCATCTTTCTCCTCCCTGTTTTATTTCCCCACTTCTCTACCAGTTTACCAAATAAACTACTTGCATTTGCATCCTTGTCTCAGGGTCAACTTCTAGAGAAATCTAAACCAAGACAACTGTCTTGGGTTGTTATCTCAGGCAAGATGCTAAATCAACAAAACCCTTTCTTGACCCTCCATGCCCATCCATCCTCCAGAGCTTACGGTATAAAACCTTTATCAAACTAGCACTTCCTTCTTAAAGTTGAAATTGTCCATTTACATTTCTCATGTTTTGAAGAAATTGTAAACTGTTATCTTCCATTTAGGGCTTTTCCTGGCACAAAATAGCAGTCTATTAAGTATTTGTTGAATAAAAGAATGAGTGAATAAATAAGATGAAAGAAAGACTGGGATGGGGAAAATTCTCACCATTGTTCTCAACACAGTGCTAAGCTTAGCCAGAAGATACTCGATAAATATCTATCAATGGAATTAATAAGAGTGGATTTGGTGATAACTAACTTGAAGTTTAGAGTTGGAGATTTGGGGCTGGATGAAGTCTTTGAAGAACTGCATAAACAGAGGAGAGGATATTGGTATTGGATAAGGTAATCTTGTAGCAAGAAGACTCTAATTGACAAGTTTGGGAAAATATGAAATATAAATTCTAACGACATAATTTGTATGATATCCTTGAAAATGACATGACTCAAAAATCAAGGAGACAGCCAACAAGTAATAATGAGAATTTCAAAATCAGACCAAAACAGAACATTTAGACAAAGGTGACGAGGTTCAGATACAATGTTTGAAAAATTAACTACAAATACCTTCATGAATGATACCCTGAACTTAAAATTTATGTAAAAATTCATTTTCAAGTTAGCTTCACCATCAATGTGACTTACTGATCACATTTTTTTTTCCTCAGAAAGTTGCTGAGAAGTTTTTGACAGGTCGTATTTTAGCAGTCTTAAACTCTTTGCTTAGTCTTTTAAAAAAGGATTTAGAAGAATTATCCCCCCACTCCCTTCATATTTAGCCCAAAATATAATACATGAAGAAACATTTGATTTCTAAAAGTTTCTACTGGAAATCCAAATATAAATCAGGTCCTTCAAAAACTTATACTCCAGATAAATAATTATGGACAGATACAACAAAATCCTGGTGCTACATTATAGACATCCTATAATACAAACACTAAATACTGTCTGTTTTTTAAGATTTTATTTATTCATTTAGAGAGAGGGAGGGCACACACAGGTGTATTCAGAGTTCAGCATGGGCAAAGAGCAGGTGTTCAAGTGGAGGAAGGATAGAGGGGGAGGAAGGAGAGGGCCAAACAGACTGGGTGCTGAGCGGGTTCCATGACCCTGAGATCACAACCTGAGCCAAAATCAAAAGTCTGATGCTTAACCGACTGAGACACTCAGGCGCCCTGTCTGTTTGTTTTTAACAAACATTTCCTAAGATAAAAATTTTATGTCATGAATCCTGGGGAAAGCCAGACATCATTGACAGTGACTCTTGATTAAAGGGGGTAAAAAAATCAATCTGAAAAGATTGCTTATTGTTTAAAGCTACTTGTCTGTCTGTTTCAGTCTGCGTGGTAAATCTTTGTTTTTGTCCGAGAATTCTCATTTCTGATGAAAGACCCAGATAATTGTATATTTGGATAAATAGCCATGGCAACCTGTCCCAAGGCAATCCTCAATAATGTGATCTGTGTGTTATAGCATTTTACCTAAATGTTAACTCTCAAGAGGATTTGGCACAGAAAGTAAATATCACTGGTATTCATTTTATTGTATCAAATATTTGTTTTTTTTAATTTATACAAATCTATGAGAAACTATTACATTTTAAATATAAATAATAGATCTACTAAGACATATTACTATTAAAAATAATAAGAGATTTTATGTCTCTGAAGCATGTGAAATTCTATGAGAAATTTTCCAGAAAAGAAAATCCATCTTCCTGGATCAGTCTACATCAATTCAACCTTCTTACTGCTATTCACCACTTAAATTCAAATACACTGTAAAAGACAGATAAAAATGCATCATCTTATTTTGTTCCCTACTTACTCATCCCCTAGCTAACTATTTTATTTTATATTCTGATAAAGCTTCATCTGCTAGAAAGAGTTTTTCCTTTAAGTTGATACTGTTGTTTCTATGATATTTGCCTACCCATCACCATTGTCATCGCTGTCTGAGACATTAATAAATTTAGAATATGAGAAAATGACCAGCAACTGATGGAAATAGTCTACAGAGCCAGTCAAATTAGGTTATATGTGACTCCCATCAGGGTGTTCGCTTCGGCAGCACATATACTAAAATAAGAACCATACAGAGAAGAGTAGCATGGCCCATGAGCGAGGATGACACAAAAATACATAAGGCCCATCAGGTATCATTCCTTTTAAACAACCACATGGATTTAATACTGATGTAGAAGAGAACGTAGAAATCTCTTTCAACATCTTCAATTCACAGATAAGAAAAGGGAGGTGCACAAAATTTAAAATGACCAGACAAAAGTCCTATTATTGCAAGTTAATGACAAAGCACCCAGAGCCCACATTCTCTGCCTCCCGTTTCAGGAAATTCTTTCATTATAGAATCATCTTGAGGTTTTCAGCTTCTTTCACATTATGTGTTGCATGTTTTGGCTATCCTGGCTAATATTATCTTTCAAAACATAATTTTAAATAATATTTCATTGATAAAACTTTCATTTGATTCTAATATAAGGTTATTTATTCAACTGACTTGCTCAACAAATTTTTATTGAGAAAGTACTGTCCTGAGTTCTGAGACTATGGAAGAAAACCAAACAAACAAAACTTCCTGCCTTTGTTGGAACACATCATCTAAATTACACATTACAATTTGTAATTGTCATATTCCAATACCAACTGTATTTTGGTTACAATTGTTTTAGACCAGGAGCTGATGCCATTTCTGAGGGGAAAAAATCTAAGTGATGAGAGTAGAAGTAGTTAGTCCAGTTTCAAAACCAGAATTACAGTGTACAGATAAGGGAATAAGGCAAATAAAATATAGGAGAAAGATAGGGACAGCTTTCACAGTGTCAGGCATGTGGGAAGTCAAGAGTCTGAATGATAAATACCACTGAATGCAACAAGCATTTATTCAGCTCCCATGTGACTGTTAGCCCCGTTATCTTGTTTGTTATTTAATTATAAGCACCTAGAACTGTGTGTGCCACATTATAGATGTTCAATAAATATCCTGGAAATGAAAGAATGGATAATGTAAACCAGATATAGTACTAGATTACAGAGATACAAAGATGAATAAAATATGGTCTCATCTTGTAAGAAGCTCATAATCTCATAAGGTATCATAAATATATTTATTAAATGTCTTCCATTAATAAAACACTATGCTAGCCACTGCATTAAGGAAAAATAAAAACAAATAAAACACAATACTTCTTGGGCATCTGTGTGGCTTAGTCAGTTAAATGTCTGCCTTCAGTTCAGGTCATGGTCCCAAGGTCCTAGGATAGAGCCCAGCTTAGCGGGGACCCTGCATCTCCCCCCTCCTCCATGCTCATGTTCTCTCTGTCTCTCTCTGTCTTGCAAATAAAATAATCTTAAAAATCTCTCTCTCTCTCTCTCTCTCTCTCTCTCTCACACACACACACACACACACACACACACAATCCTCTCAAGGATCTTACTTTAGAATACATATTTTGAAAAAATAAGACCATGGACAGATTCCATTTTTCACTGGTTGGAATCAGAACAGTTTTCTTGGAGCAGCAATGTTCGAGTCAGATCCATGACTTCAGTTGGACTATTACTACCTTTCTGTGCTCATTCTCAGTAAGAAGCTTTGAAGAAGACTTGGTCAAATAAGAATTGAAGTATAATTGTCCTCCCCATCTTAGCAGAATCATTCAAAATTAGGTTCAGTTCCCAAAATAGAATGTGTTTCCTTTTTCACAAGTGGTCCTTGTCTCTGACCTCTATTGTTTTCTCTGCCAAAGTTGACCTTCCAAGAAATGTATCCTGTATTGTGTCTCTCCAAGACTACCCTGAGGCTGATTTGCTAGGAGGATTCATAGAAATAATCATACATCATACAGTTGTAATTTATTACAACTAAAGGATACAAATACATAGGAGCAAGGGAGAAGGTTGAGGAGTAACATCTGGAGGAAACCAGGCACAAGTTTTCAGGATCCTCTTCGTGGAGTCACATAGTATGCATTGAATTCTCCCAGCAATAAGTTGTAACAATAAATGTGAAATGTCTAGCAGGGAAGCTCCTTAGAAACTCAGTGCCCAGGATTTTTAATGGGGCTTGGCTATGTAGGCACCCTCTGCCTAGCTCCCTAGCACATACCAAATTTCCAGACTCCCAGAAGGAAACCAAGTATGCAGCAACAGCTGTATTATTTATATAGATAGTTTAGACATAATGAATCATTCTTATCAGAGCATGGCAGAAACACTCCTAAAATTTAAGTTTCCAGACCCCAGGCAAGGGACAAATTTGCAAGCAGGACCTCAGTCTTGCAAGCAAGTCTGTCTTGCTCTGTTAATTATTTCCTGTGCAATTTGTATTCCCAATTCTGAAATATGATACTCATGATCCTAGTCTCAACATAAACATCTTGTAGTAAATACTTCCTTAAAGACATTCATATAAAATTGATCACTCTCTTCCTTCTACCACTACTCTAATGGGTGTATAACTCAAAGATAACTATGTGACATGATTGATGCATTAATTAACATGATTATAGTAATCATTTCACAAAGTACATGTGAAACTTCTTGAAACTTAGGCCATTAATCTTACCTGATTTTTTAAAGTTTGTGAGAAACCCACAAAAGTTATGGATAGTCTTCTGATTACATTTTTAAAGATTATATTTATTTATTTTAGAAAGAGATAGAGAGTGTATGAGCAGGGGAAAGGGCAGAGGTGGAGGGAGAGAGAGAATTTCAAGAAGACTCCATGCTGAGCACAGAGCCTGATGAAGGGTCAAATCTCAGGACCCTGAGACCATGACCTGAGCTGGAATCAAGAGTCAGACGCTTAACTCACTAAGCCACCCATGCACCCTATTATTATTATTATTTTTATATCAATATAACAACCAAAAATCTTTAAATGACAGCAATAATTGAAAGGCAAATTTAAGACAAGTGACATAATTATTGAAAATTAAATTGTAATCTTTGTTGTCCTGACCAGTCTCCACAAAAAATTATGAATTTTCATGTTTTTAAATAGTATAAGTATAGAAAACTGAATATTATACTTTTTCCTTTACACTTCTGAAATAAGAGAGCAAATAATCACAAAACCACTTACTGAATGTATTAAATTTATCTAAAATAGATCCCAAAATTTATAAAATACTGAAGTATGAAATATATAAACTTTGTGACTATTCATTTCCTGCCTAGAAATACAACTTAATATGTTACTTAGCCCTGGAGGAATTGAATAAAAGTTGTGAAATCAATCTTAAATCAACCAATTGTGTTAACAACTTCTCCTTAATATTTGATTTGCATAAGAATGTGGAAAAGTCTGGAAAAACTATAAGTGAACACTACTGCTCTATAAAATCTTTGTCTCGTGAGGTTCATATAAGTAAATTATAACTTCACCAGAGCCTTCCTTATAATGAAAAATACGAAGAACAGAATCAGAGCTTGAACTGAGACTGATCCTAGGCCCAGAATATGAGTAAAGGATGGCCATTCTCTTCTCACCTTGATTTTTCTCACATTTTTCATCCATACTTGGGAGATAAATCAACCCCAACAATGATGGACCACTTAAATTGTTTATTAAGTATGCTTTGCTTGTGCCTGACATGAGCCATGGAGATGTTTGAGGAAAAAAAGCTTCATTTTCTATGAGTACATAGAAAAGTTCACTTTGTTACAAGTAAGTGATTGTCAGTCTAAACTTGAAACCTTTAGAAAAGGGGCGGTGTCTCCTGAATTTTGGAATTTTGTATATGGTTTAGACCTATGTTTGTTTTCAGCTGCATCTGAGAATAAAAACTCGAACTATATTCATAAGTCATATAGTTTAAATTTTTGGATACCAAGGGGAAGTGCAGCCAAACATGAAATTTGTCTACAATTTCAAGCAGGGGTGACTTCAAGATGATAAAAATTATCGGAAGTTTGGGAGAAACTTTTCTCATTTTACACATTTACTTTGTTTTTGTTTTTAAATATGATATATGTCTATTTGATCAGAACTATTTAAATCCCATTTTGTCGAAGAGAAAATTAAATAAGAGACATTCTTATTTTTAGGATATTAGAGTTTTAGAGTTCCAGAGATTGACAGAAATTATATGATCCAGGTCTCTCCTGGGAAAAATGAGGTCCCTCAAAGCTAAGTGTCTTGCTCAAGTCATATAGTTGGTGGTAGTAGATTCAGACTAAAATATTTTGATCATATACAAGCTATTTATCATATCAGCAACTTTCTTCTTTTTAAAATGTCACTAAGAATTAGGAGTAAATGCTCAAGGTAATTACTTAGCTTCTCCCTCATTAAATATGCATATATGAAATAAAATCATTTTCAATTTTTAAATGATCTTAAATTCAAATTTGATGTGTGTCAGAGTAACCACTAAAATTTGTGGACTTAGAACTATGTTACTTATAAAAATAATTATGCTAAGTGAAAAAGTCAGAGAAAGACAATTATTATACGATCTCATTGATATGTTACGATCTCATTGATATGATATTATACGATCTCATTGATATAATCTCATTGATACGATCTCATTGATCTCATAGAAGATCATAGGGGAAGGGAAAGGAGGCTCTTACTTTGTCAGTGGGGTGAAGTTATGAGAATTTTGTCATGGAGTGGCTAGTAGACATGTCATTATAAGAGAAGAACTTTGCCAAGAGTGAAGTCACATGAAGGAAATCAAATTTAGGAGAGCAAGAGGAGACATGGAAACATGATTTGAACACCTGGAACCCTGGAAATTTTCAGTTATGTCAGCAAATTTCGGTTTTGCTTTAACTTGTTTGAGTTGGGTCTCTGTTATTTGCAAAAGAATACGTTCTGAGAAATACACTTCCTTTCTCTGGACTCCACTGTAAGTGCAATTCAGTTCTAATAGTAAGAAATTCAGAAACATGTCACAGTTCCCCCTCCAACAGGAATGAGTTAGGGTTAAGTGCTTCTAGCTTGAAACATGTTTTAATATAAACAGCTTTTTGAAGTCTACAGTCTAATGTGTCTATTCTGTGCCAATATATTCTTGAAAAGAATGTGTCTTTTACTGAGTGGTTAATAACACATTGTTAATTATCATTATTAATATAATATTAATATCACTAATACTAAGTTATTACACTTCTTTAATCACTGAACTTTGTTATTTCATTATTTGGACCATATGTGGATACCATTTGAAAGTGAAGCTACCAACATCAATTACTTAATAAAATTCCAGTATAGGGGCGCCTGGGTGGCTCAGTGGGTTAGGCCGCTGCCTTTGGCTCAATCATGATCTCAGGGTCCTGGGATCGAGTCCCGCATCGGGCTCTCTGCTCAGCAGGGAGCCTGCTTCCCTCTCTCTCTCTGCCGCCTCTGCATCTACTTGTGATTTCTCTCTGTCAAATAAATAAATAAATAATCTTAAAAAAAAAATTCCAGTTTAAATTCACAGAGACTTGAAATGAGAGTTGGGGTATAAAACACGTAAAATCTAGTTAAATATACTATGGTGTGCAGGCTTTTTAAAACAGGATTCCAGAATTTGCTGGAAGTAAAGAGCTTGAAGGGTATTATAAATCAGATATTGTATTATTTATTCATTGCCATATTTCATACTAAGAGAAGATGTTGTGACTTGAAAATAACTGAGGAAAATTTCGACACAAGACTATTGTGCTTAAGAAAATAAAGGACAAAAAGATAATGTTGAACATGCTCAGAATGTAAATATAGTTATTTTATGTTTGCTTTGAAGAAAGTGAAAACCAAAATCTTACTTATGCAAAAGAAATTAAATTTTTAATTAACTAGTTTTCCTTCTTTCTCTGAAAGCAGAAACAATTTTCTTATGATTTCTTTACACAAGAAATTTTATAGGAGATATATTTAAGAGTAATTTGATATATAGTACACCTAGAAAAGAAGTAGTCTTTTTTTTTTTTTTGGTATGAGATGCTTGGTACCAGCTTTTTTGCGGTCTGTAATAGAGGCTGTATAATTCAGTATTCTCCATCAGTTTAAAAGAGGTTTTTAATTTTTCTTGGTAAAGCCAATAGGAGGATTTGTTCATTGAATTTGTACTCTGGAATGAAAATTAAACATGCTCTGTATATATGGAAACTTATACAAACCAAATATAAAAGATAGAGCCCTTTTATAATCTTTATCCCTCATGAATTAGGAAATGAATTGGGAAATTGTATCAATTGTATTTTTGTCTCTGTTGTACTATGTGATAGTTATTGATAACCGTAAGTCAAGTAGTTTTGATTTGATAACACATTCAGTTATTCGTGTAACAAGTATTTATAGAGTGACTAGTATGCATTCAGAGCAGTAAACAGACTAAGTTCTTTTTTTTTTAATTTTTTCAATTTATTTATTTTCAGAAAAACAGTATTCATTATTTTTTCACCACACCCAGTGCTCCATGCAATCTGTGCCCTATATAATACCCACCACCTGGTACCCCAACCTCCCACCCCCCCCGCCACTTCAAACCCCTCAGATTGTTTTTCAGAGTCCATAGTCTCTCATGATTCACTCCCCCTTCCAATTTACCCCAACTCCCTTTTCCTCTCTAACACCCCTTGTCCTCCATGATATTTGTTATGCTCCACAAATAAGTGAAACCATATGATAATTGACTCTCTCTGCTTGACTTCTTTCACTCAGCATAATCTCTTCCAGTCCTGTCCATGTTGCTACAAAAGTTGGGTATTCATCCTTTCTGATGGAGGCATAATACTCCATAGTGTATATGGACCACATCTTCCTTATCCATTCGTCCGTTGAAGGGCATCTTGGTTCTTTCCATAGTTTGGCGACCGTGGCCGTTGCTGCTATAAACATTGGGGTACAGATAGCCCTTCTTTTCACGACAACAGACTAAGTTCTTATCCTTAAGGAGCTTACATGTTAGTAGAGGAAGATAGCAATAAACAAATAACAACTATATAAAATCAGATAATGATAAGTGCTATGGAGAAACATAAAGCAGAATAAGAAGTATGATGGTTAAACTTTATGGGTCAAGTTGGCTAGGCAATTGTTCCTGATTTCTGGACAAACACCAGTCTAGATGTTTCTGTGCAGGTATTTTTTTAGATGTGATTAACATTTAAACAATAGACTGAGTAAAACAGAGTACCCTCCATAATGTGTATGGTCCTCATCTAATCAGTTGAAGGTCTTTAGAGAAAGAGCAAGGTTCCTTGAAGAAAAAGAGATTCTGCCTCTGGACTGACTTTGAATTCAACATCGCAACAACTCTGCCCCGGGTTTCCAGCCTAATGGCCTGGCCTATAGATTTTGGACTTGCCTACCCCCACCATCACATGAGCCAGTTTTTAAAAATTAATCCTTCTCTCACTTTCTCTATCTATATACGCACACGCAAACTAAACACCATATTGCAAGAGGAATGGGAAGGGCCATGGTGAGAAAGTGATTGCTATTTTATACAAGGTAATGAAGAAAGGTAGATAAGGTGATATAAAGGCCTAGAGGAAATAAAGAAGTTAGGCATGACATCATCTGAAGGAGGAGTCTAAGAAGTGAGAATGGGAAGTTCAGAGGCCCTGAGACAGGAATAGGGTCAGCATGATCAAGGAACAGCACAGTAGCCATCTGGTTAAAGAGGAATGAATTAGGTAGAGAGTGGTCCAAGATGAGTTCAGAGAGTTGAAGAAAGAGGCTGATATCACAGATATTTCAAAAATACTGGTTTACTCTGAGGAAAATGGTAAGCTGCTTGAGAGTTTTGTCAGCAGAGGAGTAAATATGATCTGACTCCTGTGATTAAAAAGTAAACCTGGGGCCCCTGGGTGGCTCAGTGGGATAAAGCCTCTGCCTTCGGCTCAGGTCATGATCCCAGGCTCCTGGGATCAAGCCCCGCATCAGGCTCTCTGCTCAGCAGGGAGCCTGCTTCCCCCTCTCTCTGCCTGCCTCTCTGACTACTTGTGATCTCTGTCAAATAAATAAATAAAATAAAAAGTAAACCTGAGTGCCACATTGAGAGTAGAATCAAAAGGATATGCAATAATCTGGATGAGTGATGATTGTGGATTGGACTAGATTGTATTACTTGGATACTGATAAACATCACTTTCTCTCTCTTTTTTTTTTAAACATATATACAATGGAGTATTATTCAGCATTATAAAGGAAAAAATCCAAAATATGCTACAACATAGATGAACCTTGAGGACATTATGCTAGGTAAAATGTCAGTCACAAAAGCCAAACATGGTATGATTATATTTATATGAGATACTTAAAGTAGTCAAAATTATAGAGATAAGAAGTAGAATGGTAGTTTCTAGGTGCTGAGAGTAGGTGAGAATGGGGAGTCGGGCTTTTTGTTTTGTTTTATTTATTTATTTTTTTTAATTAAATAATTTCTATGCCCAATGTGGGACTCAGACTCACAACTCCAAGATCAAGAGCTGCATGCTCCACTGGCTGAGCCAATCAGGTGCCCTGGAAGTTATTGTTTAATGGGAATAGAGTTTCAGTCTTACAAGAGGAAAACAAGACTGAGAGTTATCTATCTCCACAGCTCCATTTCCATAGCATGTGATGCTTGCACAATATTACAACTGTATTTAATACCACTGAACTGTGCACTTAAAAATGGTTAGTATGGGGGGCGCCCGGGTGGCTCAGTGGGTTAAAGCCTCTGCCTTTGGCTCGGGTCATGGTCCCAGGGTCCTGAGATCTAGCCCTGCATCGGGCTCTCTGCTCAGCAGGGAGTCTGCTTCTCCCTCTCTCTGCCTGTTGCTCTGCCTACTTGTGATCTCTGTCAAATAAATAAATAAAATCTTTAAAAAAATGGTTAGTATGGGTAAATTTTAAATTTAGTGTATTTTACCATAATACAAAATTGAAAAATATTCATGTGTATATTTGTGTGTGTAGAAAGAAAGAAAAAAATTGATAATGAAAAACTAGGAAAATATTAAAAATGAGCAAGTTTGAGTAAATAGTATACAAAATGTACTATTTTTTCTTTTCTTTTCTTTTCTTTTTTTTAAAGATTTGATTATTTATTGAGAGAGGGTGGGAGAGGGGCAGAAGGAGAGGGAGAGAGAATCCCAAGCTGACTCCTGACTGAGCACGGAGCCCCAGGGGAGGTTTGATCTGGGATCTTGAAGGATTACTTTCTTGATTATTTCTGATCAGAGCAGAGAGTATCAGATTAGACGTGGAGTATGAGAGGAGTCAATATTTTTGACCTGAGCAACGTTAGAATAATGGAGTTGCTATTGATAAAGATGGGTCGTATTGAAGGAAAGAAAATAGGGATAGGTGGAGAGATCCACTGTTTTTTGCTTATGCTTAGATTTAAGTTGCTGGTGATTCATCCAAGTGGCAGTGTGGAGTCGGCAGCTGGAGGCAAGCCTGGCTCAGGATAGTAGTTTGTGAGTCATTTGCTTCAAGACCTTAGTTATTAACCTGGGTTTCACTACCTCTCATGGGGCATACTGGAAAACTATTGGGCTTTTCAGTTGTCCTAATGACTAGGGAGAGTAAACGGACATTGAGAGGGCAGTGGGCAAAGATTCTAGGATTTTCACAATGCATAGAGAGCAATCCTGGAGGCTTCTGAATACCCCTGAATTTTTAATAATTCTTAAATGTTTTCTAGAGTCAATTCCAATAAGGTTAACAATTTGTTTTCTGATATTTTCTGAATTTTTCCAGAATCTGACAGCTATGCAAATCAATAGAATATTGCACATTGTTTAGTTTTCGAATTCTCAAGAGTGTTTCATATCAGAAAATGATGTGAACAGCAGTATCATCATTACTGATATTTGAGATAATAACAGATCTGTCCCTAAATACCAGTCTGCCTTTATAGCTGTCTGCCATATGCAAATGTATGGTGGCAGAGTTTTGAGACTCTTTTTAAAATATACTTAGAATCAAATACTATTAAATTAATGAAGATACATGAAATGGAAGGATCTTATAAAATATTATAAATAAATGCTATAAAATATTTAATATCACTGGTATTCTTTCTGTATTAAAATTTTTATGGCACTATAATAAGATCTGTGCTATGAAATTACTTATTGAAATTTTTACTGAGAAAGTGCTTCTTTCTCCAGTTCATCTTCTATTCCTAGTTGCTTATCAAAGAATATAGTCTTCATGATCTTGTTAAGAACTAGAAGCAATGAGTGGACTTCTAAGTAAAAAATCTATTTTATGTGATAACATTTATATACCATATAGAGTACTTTTGACACAATACTTAAATAAATATGGCTCAGTTTATTTATGAGAGTATCAGAGTATCATTTTTTCCTCATTTCTGTCATTTTTAAAAGTCTATAGTTTGACCAAGAATGTCATTCTTACTTTAAAGTTATTTACCTCTTATCATAAAGCAACCTCAGGGGGTTTTTTTGTTTGTTTTTCTTTTTTTTCCTACTATAGTTTTTACTTTAGCATCTACCGAAAACCTTTGATTCCTCACTTACTGCTGCTTCTGGTACAGAATAGTTTCTGGTCTGTTTATTCATCTTTCAGTCCAACTTATTTATTACAAATAATTGCAACCACTTGTCTACTTCATTATAGGTCTTTCAGGGTAGTCAAGCCTATGCATTTGTGTGATGAAATATATACCATTCTATTATAAGTGTATTTTATTATAGTTATTTTAATTTTGTATTACACTTATAGGTAGCATTATATTGACTATAATTAATCATTTGTTTTGGTAGGTTATATTTATTCATAAGTTAAGTTTTTGGATGGAAATATAGAGGTATTGTAAATAGCTATTATAAAACACAGCATAGCATTTGATAGAGATTAAAACACCCATCCTAGGGAATAAGTTGCTGTATTAGTCAGAATTCTCTGGAAAAACAGAGGTGGTCAATCTTTTGTTCTATTCAGGTTTTCAACTGATTGAAGGAGACCCACCCACATTATGGAGGGTAATCTGCTTTACACAGGCCCACTGATTTAAATATCAATCCTGTACAAAAAACATACTCACAGAAACATCTAGAATGTTTACCGTTTTCCCCCATTACATCAATCATTAGACTTTATCTTAATATCTGTTTCTTCAATAGACTGCACATTCCATGAGAAACAAGGATTATATCTGACTTTTTCTTCACTCTGCTCTTAGCATGTCACACAGTGCCTGGTATGGAGTGGGCACTCTATATGCCACTCTGAATTGCCATATTCCATAAAGCCCAAATCCTTTGATGCTGGTGTTTTCTTGAAGCTTTTTACATACCCAGGTAATGACTGCTAATTAGCTGAACATGATCATAAAATACCAGAATTATAAGATGAATCCCCATTTGAAAATGCTTAAACATTTTCAAATAGGCATCCTGGAATTGATAAAATGTGGTAATTAATCACTCAAGCTCACAGATTCCAGCTGTGTTAACTGTGTTATCTGATGTGGGGTATAGACCACAAAGATGTTAACTAATAATTATTTGAATATTTACTGTTTTACCTTCTGACTTTTGAAATATTTGAAATTATAGCCTTACAACAAGGATTACAGGCTACCTTCTTTAATTTCTCCTAAAAAGCAGAATGCCTTATTGTGAATTGCTCTTCATCTTGTTGACTCCCCAAAAGGCAGCCCAGAGAGGCAAGTGCTCAGAAAAGGGAGGAAATAAGAGCAAGCACTAGAGGTTAAAGAGTGGCGGGGGGGGGCGGTGTGAGGTTGGGGTACCAGGTGGTGGGTATTATAGAGGGCACGGATTGCATGGAGCACTGGGTGTGGTGAAAAAATAATGAATACTGTTATGCTGGGAAAAAAAAAAAAAAAGACAACAGACACTGTGGACTGGCCCGGTGTCACTTGGAACTTTCCTCACAACTTTGGACTCTGAATACTCAATCTTTTACCTGTATCCTATTGGGCAAACAGTTTATATTTCCTTTACAATTGTGGTAGCTTCATATTTGGAAAGAAAAGTGGAGTATATTCCAAATAATGTTTTGATGTTAAATATTGAGAAAAATATCAGAAGTCATCACATCTTGATTTTTAAAAATCTCTTCAAGTTTAGCATGAGAAATATGGATAAAACCACTTTGAGTTGTGGAAGCTTTTATTCCCTTCTCATGGTAATCCTCCATAGCAAATTCTAATCCCCTTCCCACTTTTCTTCTCCCCATCTCAAAAGGATTCATAGGGTAGACAGTGGGAGGTCATTACTCAGAAATGCAAAAAATGTTAAACTGTAGCATTGATTATACACACACACAAACACACATGCAAATTGGGATATTGTCTAGTGGAATAACTTGCCCCTGTGGTGGCCTCAGCCAGGGTCTATTTCCTCTTGCATCTCTATCTTCAGGCTTCGTCCCTGCCACCTCATGCCAGAAGCTCTATTTAACATGAGGTAAAGTCAGTCACATGTTTTTTCATCCTCTTTTCATGGCTATAAGAATATTACTCAACTCTTTTGTTCAGGAAGTGAGACTGGCCTAAGTATTAGGCTTTGCACAGTGAATTTTTTTGTTATTTAAATTTAGGTATAATATATAGTATGAAGTACACATAGGTAGACACCCTATTACTACCATCCAGATTAAAAAGCAGGTCACTTCCAGCCCCTAAAAGTTTCCTCAGTGCCTCTTCCCCCACAAAGGTGAGTATTATTCTGATTTTTGCAATAATAGATTAATTTTATATGAAGGTATTATTCATGTGGGTTAAATTCTATACAGTATGTATTCTTTGACTTCTCTAAATCAATGTTGTCTTAAATCTATTCATGCTGTTGCATTGTAATTGTGTTACATTACTTGTGTGCATATACCACAATTTATCTATTTGAATGTTGATAGGCATTTTGGTTGTTTCCAGTTTTGGACTAGGAACTCTTTTTGTGGCAAAATATACATAACATAAAATGTATCATTTTAACCATTTAAGTATATAATTCAGTGGCATTAAGTATATCCACATTGCAGTGCAATCATCCTCACCATCCATCACAGAAATTCTTCATTTTCCCAGACTAAAACTCTCTGCCTATTCAACAATAACTCCCTATTCCTCCATCCCCCCAGTCACTGGCAACCTCCATTCTATTTTCTGTCCTTTCAAATTTGATTACTCTAGGGACATGATATAAGTAGAATCATACAATTATTTACCTGTTAGCAACTGTCTTATTTCACTTGGCATAATGTCTTCCAAATGCATCGAGGTTGTAGCATATGTAGAATTTCCTTCCTTTGTAAGGCTAATTAATATTCCACTGTATGTATATACCACATATCCATTCATCTGTTGATAGACCCTTGGTCTCCTTCCACCTTTAGATTATTGGAATAATGTTAATGAACACGGAAGTACTATTGTCTGGTCAAGTCTCTGTTTTCAATTTTTTGGGGTATGTACTCACAAGAGAAATTGCTGGCTCATATAGTAATTTTGTGTTTAATTTTCTTAGGGAACTTCCAAACTATTTTCCACAATGACCATACCATTTTGCGTTCTCTTCAGTAATGCACAAGTGTTCTAATTTCTCCACATCCTCGCCAACAGTTGTTCTTTTCTATTATTATTTTTATAATAGCCATCCTAATGTGTGTGAGATAGTATCTCATTACAATTTAAATTTGCATTTCCCTAATGATTAGTGATGATAAGTATCTTTTCATGTGCTTATTGGCCATTCATTGATCTTCTTTGGAGAAATGTCTATTCAAGTCCTTTGCTCATTTTTTTCATACTTTTTTTTGTTTTCGTTTTTGTTTTTCTTGTTGGAGTTGACTTTTGGATCCCTTTCTTTCTGCAAGGGTAGAATTTTTTCTTCACCTCTGCTATTTCTGTACTCATAAAAAGGTAACCCACTTATATTGGTATGTTTCCTTTCATTGCTAGTCTATGAAAGTATTAATCTTATTTAAACACAGTAATGCATTTTTAATGTTCTTTTTTTTCAAAGTGTTATCCATTATTGTTATATGTTTGTATCAGAGGAAGAACTGTAGATTATAAACTGCAAAAAGTTAAATTGGAATTTTTTTCCTGCATATAGTTTTTGAGGGGTTTGAAAAACATATTTATTATGGTCACATTAAAAAATGTTTGTATAAATAAATAATAAATAAATAAACTTTCAATACATGAATATGAACACTTCTAAGTGAACATCATCTTATTGTTCCAGCGAGATCAGTATATGAGGAAAGATCAGTACATCTGGCAGCGATGTCCAGATCCAGGAGTAGGGAGTAATAAGAGAGAAAGCACACTGGCTCCAGAAGTACTGAAAGTGTTGTTCTGTTTTACCAAAGTTCTAAAAGCTTCAGGGCAAAATTTCTCAATCTCAACCTTACTGATAGTTTAGATCAGATAATTCTTTATTAGAAGAATGTCCAGTGCCTTGCAGGATATTTAGCAACATCCCTGGTTTCTACCCACTAGTCTGCAACAGTATCTTCCCAGACATAACAATCAAAAATGACTAAGGATGTTGCCAAATGTGCCCTGAGGATACATTTTCCCTGGTTGAGAACCACTGCTTTAGGGCTGTCTGTGAATGTTACTTTAGAGTTTGAAGTATACTTAGAGTGATCCCTCAATAGAGAGAAACTGGGTTCCCATGGCTAACATCACATGTAAGGTATTTAAGCCACACAGACCTTTGCCTGAATGATAGAGTCCACTACAATGTACTCAATCATGTTGCCTTCTAGGTTTTTTTCTTTAATTAGTGCAAACAGGGATAGTAATGCTGTGTAACCACTCTATATACACATGCTGAAGTACACATTGAAAGATCTAAAGAAAATGTAGTGGAAATATCTAGAGAAAACATCTGGGCAAACTAAGTAGAATTTTCTAAACTAAAGGACATGGAAGAAAGTCAATATGGTGCCAATACCTGAGAGATAAACAAGGACAAAGGGAGCTGCTTCTTCCTAAAGGTGGATTGAGAGACAATGTGGTGGTGATGGAAATGGCAGGAAGATGCATATTTGGAGTTGATAATACAGAAAGGGAATGAAGTAACATCAGAACTTCAGAAGACTTCAGTGCTTTCTTATAGATGTAGCCTTACATATATAAGATTTACATATATAAGATTTAGCCTTGCCTAAAAATACTCTGGAAATTTTACCTGAGCCAGATACTTCTCATCAATCCCAGAATTATTTTATGCATGATATATAGTCAGGATTAAAAGAACTTCTCATTGTTTAATACCAGCCCCCCAAGCTAGCAGACCCTGGTCTATATAGATTCAAGAATTCTGAGGTATGAAACTAGAATAATGACAATTTATCCAGAAGTCTATGGAAGTCATGCTAAAGTATCTTTGACCTATAACTGAATCTCAGAGAGGTTTGCTTTGAGAATTAAATAGAATTAAATAAAAGTGTAAGGAAAGTTTCTGAGTTCGTGAAAAGTAGCTCCATTATTATCATCATCATTACTGTTATAGTATTATTGTTGTCTTTATTTTTTTATGAAATAAATATTTATTTATTTATTTATTTATTTATTTTATTTTTTAATTTTTTTTATTTTTTATTTTTTTTAAAGTAGCACAGTACAAATACTTGGCATTGAGATTACTGGTGGAAATGGGGCCCCAGCACTGACTTCTTCTGGCTTGTCTTTAGCAGTGGTCTTGTAGAAGATCAGAATGTAGGTCTTCGGTTGCCTCTAGAAGAGTACATTTAAAGGATTATTTCTGCTTAACAGTGTTTTAGCATGTATCCAGCAAAGAAGTAATTGGAGCATAAGAAAATCTGATAGATTTAAGGAACAGAGCAAGATTATAAAACTAAAAGAAATAGAAATATCATTTAGGTCTTTGCAAAAAAATGGTTAGGAATGTGTGTAGTCTGATAAAGTTTGTGATTTCTCTTTCAATATATTCCTATGGTCATTAAATCTTTTAATGCAGATTTTTAAAAATCCTTTAAGTAGAACTAGTTTGAGAAAGTGGGGGAAGATGATTCAAGATTTCTTTTTATTTATTTATTTATTTATTTTTATTTATTTATTTATTTATTTATTTTTTAAGATTTTATTTATTCATTTGTCAGAGAGAGAGCAAGCACAGGCAGACAGAGAGGCAGGCAGAGGCAGACGGAGAAGCAGGCTCCCCGCCGAGCAAGGAGCCCCATGTGGGACTCGATCCCAGGACGCTGGGATCACGACCCGAGCCGAAGGCAGCTGCCTAACCAACTGAGCCACATTCAGAATTTTAGTTTGGCAGTTTGGGAAATTCAAAGGTTGAGAGGCTGTATGGTCACACTTCATTTTAAACTATCACAGCTATAGTTAAAAGTACTATTTGTTTACTTTGTGTAAACCAGCTAATTAACAGGACATGATTTGTTCTATGGTTTAAAATACTATATGTTTACTTTGGGCTAATTAACAGTAAATGATTTGTAAAGATTTCTCCAGAAGTTGCTGATAAATGTCAAGGAAAATGATTTAATTTAATCATCATGCATCACTTGCAAATTTTAAGATTATCTTTAGCACCTTCTTTTTTTTTTTTTTTCTTTAGCACCTTCTTTCTCAACTGATCACAAACTAAAAATAACAAATTTTTTATAAAATTAGGGGAAAACTAAAAAAGTATGATGTTTCTGCATTTAATGTTAATGAGCTATCAGTATCATAAACTAATTTTGTTAAAGTATAGATACGATTGATCTGTCTTGGCAATCATAGTCCAAGAACATGGAAAAGGAGAAAATTAAGATTGCCATGTGGGAATTAATTATGAACCACCCAAAATGGAGTAAAGCAGAGGTGTGCAAAGTCACTCAGTGTCACATAGTGAGTCCCAGGCCTAAGTAAGTCTAAAAGAAAAAATGTGTCATCTGGAAAGAGGGCGAGCCAACTAGGAGAGGTGAAAAAGTGGTGAGTGGAGAGCCTACCCTGACTGTGCACATATCATTGTTTCCCAAAGTTGGGGTGACCTGGTCCAATTCTTCTGGTTTCTCTGTCCTTATGGTAAGCACATACTTACTGTGAAGGCAACTATATATTCTATGTCATCCCTATATCTAATCTCTTTGCTCTAATTTCATGTTCATCAAGCCCTATTTGATTGTAGTCTGCTGTTATAAGCATGTCAGTGTGAACACTTCTATTCTGGTGATAATTGTAAATAACACATTGTGATGCTGTCTTACACGTTATAGCTTGTGACCTTGAGAGGCATAGCTTTGCTCCTAGAAGAATTATGACCCTTCAGAGGCTGGTAGATCCGAGTTCTGATACTGCATAGCAGCACCTTAGCCTCCAATCTGTGGTGGATTCACTAAGATTAAGGTCTCTTGGTAACGTCCCTTGACCCCTCCTGGATGGCTTCCCTGGGTGACCGCCTCCTTTCCAACTTCCTGAAAACATCTACACAGTATGTTAGCAGTTTTCATCAGAGCAATTAAATAAATGGGCATATTGATATTATTCTGAATTATGACTCTGCTAATTGCAGTCACGACTGCCTGAGAGTCTTCCATGCTTCTCTTTTCAGCTCAGTCTTCCAGTCTCTCAGGGAAATATTTCCCATCTTCTTCACTTCCCCCACAGACATCCCTTATCAGTCACTTCCAGTGGATGACCTGCCTTCACACTCTCAAACAAAAACAGAAGGCATCAGAAATGTACTCGTCTTCCCATCACGTCATCTACCAGTTCATCTTAACCTGCAGCTATTTCAGAGGAAGGGGTCTTCTCTTCAATCTCAGAGGTGCAAGTCTTTCTACCAAGGGTCACATTTATCATACGTTCTTGGATTTCATCCCAATCAGCATTCTTAGGATTTTTGTTTCATCAAGTTGCCTGCTTCCTGTGTATCAATCTCTGATAGGCCCTTCCTATCAATATTCAAATATGCTTTCTTTTGAATTAAAAACCATAGAAAGAAAGAAATGAATACATCAAACAACAAATTTATTTTTGCAACCCATGTGTCCTACCAAGCCATCATCTGGTCTCTGTTCTTGCTTTCATAGCCAAGCTTCTCCAAAGAATTGACCTTGGAATCCATCCCTCTCTATTTCTTGCCTTCTTTTTCTGCCTTGACCCATTATATCATAACATCTCCATTAAAAGTTCACCCTCTGTCATTGACACTGACTTCAGTGTTGTTCCATTTAGAGAAATGTTATGTTTCTCATAGCAAGGGATGCTGAATCATTTAAAAAATTGAATAAATCTCTTCTTAAGACATTTTTCCCTTCACTCCTATAACTCTCCACTCTGCTACTTTTCTGGCCCTTGTTTTTAGGCTCCTCAGGTGGATTTTTTTTTTTCCTTCCCCTACCAAGATTTAGAAGAAAACTAGAGGAAATGGAGTTGAAGTCTGAACTACTGGAGATCTATTCTTTAAACCAGCAACTGCATAGAAGTTAGGGCCATTCCTGAAATGGGAAACACTAATGGAAAAAAAAAAAAATCTTAGGAATGGAAGGTAGAGCCCCTTACAATGAATTTTGAACAATGTTCATTTTGAGAAGCTTGTGAGACACCAAATGGAGATTTTTTCCAGGCATATGGAAAAAGGGATTGAAATTCAGAAAACCGAGTGGAGATGGATACCGTGTAAGAATTTTCTGCTGGTAGATAATGTTTGAAAGTCTGAGATTAATAACATCCAGGGAATGAGTACATCATAGTACGTAGTAAGATAGCCGGATACCCAGGCCCAAGATATCCCAAAATACAAAGTTTAAAAATGGTATTTAGAACCTGGAAATGGACAAGACCACCTAGGGAAAATGTAAGGATTCTAAAGACAAGATGCTGAGGATCAAGTCCTAGGCCCAGCAAATTTTAAAGGCAGAGCAAAAAAAGGAGACTCCTGCAAGAGAGTGAGCACGAGTAGCTAATGAGGTTTAAGTACATCTTGGAGACTGAAGCTTCAAGGCCAAGAGAAAGAATGTTTCATTTGTGGAAGGAAGGAGAGAAAGAGGGAGATGGGAAGGAGGAAAGAGAAGGAGGAAAGAGAGGGAGGAAAAGAAGGAAAAAAAGGCAAAAGGGAAAGAGGGGCAATACAGTTTGATTTGTGTCCCCAGAAAAGGTATGTTAAAGTCATAATCCCTGGGACCCAGGAATGTGGCCTGTTGGAAAACAGAGTCTTTGCAGATGTGCCAAGTCAAGATGAGGGTATACTGGATTAGAGTGGGTAGATTAGATGGAGAAATTTTGGACACAGACACAGAGGGAAGACAGCCATGTGAGGAAAGAGGCAGGAATTGCAGTGCTGATGCCACAAACCTAAGATCTCCAAGGATTGCTACAAAGATTGCTGACGACCACCAAAAACCAGGGAGAGGCAAGGAAGGATCCTTCTCAAGAGCCTTAAGAAGTAGAGGAGAAGTGAGTTGGGGGAAATTGGAGGGGGAGACAAACCAGGAGAGACTGTGAACACTGAGAAATGAACTGAGGGTTTTGGAGGGGATGGGGGTGGGGAGTTGGGTGAGCCAGGTGATGGGTATTAAGAAGGGCAAGTATTGCATGGAGCACTGGGTGTGGTGCATAAACAGTGAATCTTGGAAAACTGAAAGAAAAATAATAAAATAAAATAAAATAAATTAATTAATTATAAGTGGGCGGGAGAGTATGACCTTGCCTAGAACTTGATTTCAAATTCTCAGCCTCCAGAACTGTGAGAAAATAAGTCTCTGTTGCTTTAAGCGACTAAGTATGTACTAATTGGTTTTTTTTTTCAATTTATTTATTTTCAGAAAAACAGTATTCATTATTTTTTCACCACACCCAGTGCTCCATGGAAGGGGAGATGAACCATGTACTAATTTGTTAAGAAACTGAATAAGGGACAGGCAGAGCTGGGTAGGGAGAGACAGGTAAGGGGCAGAGTGAGTAGGATTTTGCAGAGGGCTGCATAATCAGGCTCACAGAAATCCCAGATATGGAGAAAGGCTATAGGCAAGATATTAACCAGAGAGAAGGGAACATAACACATCCACCTTGTCTGTTCTAAATATAGATGAGATATTTTCATTATATTTACAAATCCACATTGTTTGTCTTAAATATTATAGATAAGATATTTACCAAGTTTCCTGATCAGTTTTCTATACACGACCAACCGTAAAAACACTCAATGGCAACCTCTATAGGACCCCATCACTCCAGAAAGCTGCTTTTCTTTCCTTTCTGTTCTTACCTTCCTTTAATAAACTTTCACTTCACTTCACCCCATTGTCCATGAGATTCATTCTTGGACTCTGTGAGACAAGAACCCTGCAACTCTGCAAAAGAACGAATACAGGAAAGGAGGAATGTCAGGTTGACATTCACAATGCAACATCATTGATATGAAATTTCTCTCTGTGTGCAGAGAGGAATACAAGCTTTTACTTAATTTCTTGCATATAATTATGTATTGTGTTTTGTAGTTATTGATTTTCTTCTAAAAACTTCAAAATTTCCTATATTTTATGTGAATTTTAAAATGGAAATTCCTGCCTTATGCCCTTGAAACAAAACTCGTATTGCATAGTAAACTATGTAGGTAACTCAGGGGAAGGAGAGCATGAACTCCATACTCTGTAGATAACGAAACACATTTTGTTTTCCTTTTGTGCACCATTGATGCCATGTTTCAGACTTTACGAAGACCCAGGCTTTTTGAAAGTGTTCAAGAAGCATTAAAGGATGAAATGATCTTATAGAAAATAACAATAATTATGACTTTCTTTGCTTTTTCCTCTCATTTTCTGCATTGAAGAGGAACTGAAATTATGTATAGTTACAGGAATGGCTGGTCCTGAATATGAATACTAGCAAAGAAAAACTCTGATTCAGTTTTTGAAAGTTTAAATGAAGAGCAATAGTTATTTCTAAAGAGTAGTACATGTCTCTGATTATAAATAAAATGCATGCCAGTTAGATGCAATTTGGAAATCCAGATAAGTAGAGACAAAAATGATGATCATTCACAATTCCTACCACTTTAAACAAACTCTATTAACAATGGAAAGTTAACAGTGTTTATAATATTTTATCTCTGCACATGATTTTTTCTTTGGTTTAGGTCATGCTCTATATATTTACTTTGAAGCTCTGGTTTTCACTGATAACAGTGAATTCTAAGAATTTTTCTATATCACAAAAAGATTTTAAAATCATTTTTCATGGTGGAATAATATTCTATGGTTTAGGGCTCTTATAACTTATTTAGCCACTCTATATTGTAACACATTTAGGTTTTTTTTTTTTTACATTATTAACATGTTGTGATGAGCATACATAGACATTTCATTGCCCACATATTTTACTGTGTCTTTCAATGTGGAATTACTGCCTTGATAGTAATAATATGCTGACTGACAAGTATATTAACATCAAAAATGAAGATAAAATTTATTTTAGGATCGTTTTTGTTTTGAGAAACAGAAGAAACATTTATGTCCTAATGTTTTCCAAGAACCAATGCCAATTATTAGCTCTGAGTAAAGAAAAGTTTCTGTACAACGAGCTAAGATACGCCCCCACCCCCATCTCAGAATGGCAAAAGAATACTCTGGAATCCACAGGTACTAACTGATGAAATATTGTCCTCTTCTATTAATTTAGGAAGTGCCATTACACATGGAATTTCTCCAGAACATGCCATTACGATTGAAACTGGCTCTCATTTCTCTTGTTACCAGAGTAAGCCACTCTGCTGAGATGACTAAATTATTTGTGGAAAAGGAACTGTGGATATGTGTATATAATTAAACTATGAACTTCCATAACTATTGAAGAGTGTTTTTAATTATAATCTCTGGCGATTGCTTTGCAAACCACATAAATTATTCAATTTGAAAATGCATGAATGACCCTAGACAAATCATTTGATGCTTTAGTTTCCTGCATGTAAAACAAGTAAGACAATAATTTGTGGGGGGCAAAGGGAAAGCATGTGAAACAATGGACTCATTTTTAAAGTTATCATCATTACCATTATAAAGAAGTAACTAATGATCATAATTTGAATATTTATTTAGAATTACCAGTTCTTGCAAATATTATTGACTGTAACACTATTTCCAAACTGCGTTTTCAGCTCTTCCCCCACCCCTCACATTTTACATTAGAAAGAGAAAGTGCCAATAAAATATCAGTTTTACTTCAAAGTTCATAAAATCTTTATGTGAAAAAAATCACTGAAGCAATACTACAGGGATATTACATTCTGGGCTGCTGTTAATAACTTGTGTGGAATATTGGAATATTCAACAAATATAGCATATCAAATCCATAATCATTGCCAGAGGGGTTGTCAGAGTGTTTTTTTCCCCCCATCAATCCAATAAAGTTGACCAAAAAAAGCTAAATTCATAAAGCACCACAGAATAAACTTTCCCGTCCCCTGTAAACATATTTTTTTTAAACAATTGAGTAGTTTCCTTCCAATCTGAAATGATAGAATGTTTATCTGATTTTTGGAGATTTTATTTAAGATGACAAGATTTAACATAAATGGGAGTCCATAAATTGAGAATATATTTTGAGGAAAACTCTGTGATTTGATTGACTTAAAGATAGAATCTGTTATATTGGCAAACAAGCAGCTATAATGTCTCTTTTTTTCAAAGAGAAGTACTCATGAACAAAGTTATTGTGTCCTAATGGTAACTATTTTGTTGACAGAAACATCTAAGACTGCTATATTCCTTGGGTGTTGTGCTGTTATGAAAAGGTCTTTAGTAGTAAATTTGGTGAATAGTAATCTCAAACTCCTCTGATTCAGAATATTCTGATTTCAAGTGTGACATAGTTTCAAAGTTTTCCCCACTACCTTTGTCTTTTTTCCCTTTAATTTCTGTTGGTTTTGTTATCTCTACTACTTTTTTTTCCATTCTGTAATCTAGATGCTTACTTTGTGACAGCTAGTCTTCTAAACTAAAAGTTTTAAATAAAATCTTTTAAACCAAAGCTTGTGATTTTCTCATCTGATTTACTTTAATCACAACTGAACATGGCCCACATTAATTTTACCATTGTAAGTCTGATTTCTTTCAGTTATCATGTGGAAAAACTTGCATGTTGTGTGTCTGACTGTCCCTAAATGGGGGGGAAAAATTCTACTCAGTTCCTCTTCTCATCTTTCCCATCCATTATTGTTACTGCCTTCAAGCAAGCAAATCAGTGGAAAGCTTTGATCATTTTTCTTTCATCTTACTTAGCTAAATTTACTTTTCCCTTCAGGAAACTTCTGAAATTTATCCCTTTCTCCATAAAGCTATTGCTGGGAAAAACTCACATATATTTTAATGTTACCATTTTGGTTCTTGCAAATTTCTCCTTCGTGATATATATCCTATCAAACTTCAGGGTGGATAAAATACCTATGTAAAAGTAATTTTTTTCCATTAAAGTCATCATTTAATTCATTCTCTCAGTCTTTCAGACTGCATAACTATTGTATTTTTTCATTCTTAAATTGTTGGATTGTACTCTTACCATTTGTTTTGTTCTAATCAATTTCTTTCTTGGTTTTGGGTTTTTCACTCAGTACTTATCTCATTACTTTCTTCATGCCTAATTATTCCTGATGTTTAAAAAAAAAATGAAGACAATTTAGGTGGTACAAACAAACTTTATTTAGCATTTTATGAAGTAGGACAGTCTTCCTTCAGAAAACTGCCAGATGGGGCCAAGGCAAGAAGCTTTACAAGATGAAAAATAATGAATAAAGAAGAAACAAGCAGAAAATATCTGATTGACTAGAGCCACAGTGTTAACCTTGTTTGGGGTGAGAAGGAACAAGGGAAAAAGTATAGAGCCCAGAGTTGGCTTGAGGATTAGGGATTGGCTGACTGAGTAGTATACATTTCTGATCAGATAAAGACTTTACAGAAGTATAAAAGTTATCTAAGTGGCTAAAATGGCGCCCTGGGCAGCTCAATCTCAGGCCCCAAAATTTGTTTCAACACTACTGAGTACATTCTAAATTAAAGAAACCTGATAAAATTTTCCCCACTAATTTTTGTCACCAAATAATCAGTAATTCATCAGAATGTGATCAGTAACAGTCTAGAAGAAATTTCTTGAAGTCCAAGTATTTTAGCTGCTTTTATGAAAATTGGAATTTTTTTTAGCTTAATGTTTGGTTTTAGATCTCTGACACCACACTTCATTCTCTGCTATCTTTGTCCTAACACCCACCTATGAAGGCTCTCTTAATCTTTCATTTGCTTATATATTCTAAATTTGCTTTTTTTTTTTCAGTTTAGTCTTTTTGAACACAAGAATGTTCTCCCCCACAGAAATGTTTTGTTTTTTTTTTTTAATATTTTATTATTTATCTGACAGAAAGAGAGCAAGCACAAGGAGGGGGAGTGGCAGAAGCAGGCTCACTGCTTAGGAAGCCTGATGCAGGGCTCCATCCCAGGACCCCAAGATCATGACCTGAGCTGAAGGGAGGCACTTAACCAACTGAGCCATCCATGTGTCCCTCCACAGAAATGATATTTAGAAAGAATCCTTATAATCCCATCCTAAAGTGGACCCCCCAGATTCTTATTTCATACACAATGTAGCTAAGCAAGGTACCAGTACTACTGCTGTACCAAATTTTTTGACATTAATTTTCAGAGAAAGGGTATTTATTTTGTTTCAATTTATCTACATGCAAGAATCTGTCTTCACTTCCTGTGATTTTGGTGATGAGACCACACTTGTTTCATTACTCACTGGGTGATCTTGAGCAAGTACTTCACTGTACAATGGCAATAAGGATAGTACCATCCTCATAAAATATTACCAAACCAATTCCAATAATATGTTAAAAAAATCATTCACCGTGATCAGGTGGGACTTATTCCTGGGATGCAAAGGTGGTTCAATATTCACAAGTCAATCAACATAATACATCACATCAACAGAAGAAAGGAGAAAAACCATATGATATTTGAAAAGATGCACAAAAAGCATTTAACAAAATACAGTATCCATTTATGATAAAAACCCTCAACAAGCTGGTTTTGAGGAAACATACCTGAACATAATAAGGCCATATATGATAACCCCACAGCTAACATCTTACTCAATGGTAAAAACTGAGAACCTGTCCCCTAAGATCAAGAACACTCTCATTACCTGTATTCAACATAGGACTGGAAGTCCTAGTCACAGCAATAAAACAAGTAAGACAATAATATCCACATGGTAAGGAAGAAGTATAACTTTCACTACTTGCAGATGACATGATATTATATGTAGAAAATCCTAAAGATGCCACCAAAAATTACAACTGATACATGAATTCACTATTTACAGGGTACAAACTCAATATATAGAAATTTGTGGCATTTCTATACACTAATAATGAAGATAAATTAAGAAAATAATCCCATTTACAATTACACACAAAAAATAGAATGTCTAGGAATAAACTTAGCCAAGGAGATGAAAGACACGTACTCTGAAAACTATAGAACATGATGAAAGAAATTGAATATGATACAACGAAATATAAAGACAATCCATGTTCATGAGTTAGATGAACAAAAGTTAAAATGTCCATATTACCCAAATCAACCTACAGATTCAATGCAACCCCTATCCAGATATCAACAGCATTTTTCTTCAATTTAGAAAAAATAATCCTAAACTTGTATGGAACCATGAAAGACCCTGAATAGCCAAAGCAACCCTGAAAAAAAACAAAGTTGGATGTATCACAATCCCATATTTCAAGTTATACTACAAAGCTGTAGTAATCAAAATAGTATGATACTGACACAAAAAAATAGACATAGATCAACAGAACAGAACAGAGAGCCCAGAAATAAACCCATGAATATACGATCAGTTGACCTTCAATTAAGGAGGCAAGAATATACAGTGGGAAAAGGACAGTCTCTTCAACAAATGGTACTGGGAAAGCTGGATAGCAACATGCAAAAGAATAAAACTGGACAACTTTCTTACACCAAACATAAAAAAAACTCAAAATAGATTAAGAACATAATATGAGACCAGATACCATAAAAATACTAGATTCTTCACTTCATTTCTCTGACATCAGCCACAGCAACATTTTCTAGATATGTCTCTTGATGCAAGGGAAACAAGCAAAAGTAAACTATTGGGACTACATCAAAATAAAAAGCTTCTGCACAGCAAAGAAAATAATCAACAAAATTAAAAGAGAATTTACTGAATGGAAGAAGATATTTGCCAATGACATATCTGTTAAAGGGTTAGTATCCAAAATATGTAAAGAACTTACACAACACCCAAAAAACAAATAACATAATGAAAAATGGGCAGAAGATGTGAACAGACATTCCAAAGAAGACATATAGATAGCCAACAGACAAATGTAAAGATGCTTAACGTCACTCATTATCATGGAAATAAATCACAACAACGTATCACCTCATATCTATTAGAATGGCTAAAATCAACAATACAAGAAACAAATGTTGACAAGGTTGTGTATAAAAAGGAAACCTCATGTATTGATGGTGGGAATGCAAACTGGTACAGCCTCTGTGGAAAACAGTATGGAGATTCCTCACATAATTAAAAATTATGTATATTAAAAAGATTCCTTACATACTTAAAAATAGAATTACCATATGATCCAGTAATTTCACTACTGGGTCTTTACCAAAAGAATATGAACACTAATTCAAAATGTATATGCACCTTTATGTTTGTTGCAGTATTATTTACAATAGCTAAATTATGGAAGCAGCCCTAGTGTCCATCAATAGATGAATGAATAAAAAAGAAGTGGTATACATATACAATGGAATATTACTCAGTCATAAAAAAGAAGAAATCTTGGCATTTGCAACAATATGAATGGACTCAGAAGGCATAATGCTAAGTGATATAAGTCAGTTAGAGAAGGACAAATACTGTAGAATTTCACTCATATGTGGAATTTAAGAAACCAACAAAGAAAAAAGAAAACAAACCTAAAAAAAGACTCTTAACTAGAGTGAACAAAGTGATGGTAATCTGAGAGGAGGTTGATAAGGGATGGGTGAAATAATAGTAAGAGATTAACAGTATACTTACTGTGGTGAGCACTGAGTAATCTATAGAATTGTTGAATTACTATATTGTACACTTGAAACTAATATAACACTATATTTTAACTATATTGGATTTAAAATTTTAAAAAAGAAAGAAAAAGAATAGTATCTATTTAATAAGACTGTGAAAATTAAATGAGAGAATCTATGCATAGAATTAACCGTAGGTGCCAGAAGAGGTTTCTGAAGGCATCTGGGAAAGTTCTTCCTTAATCTTACATGAAAAGAAGTCAACTTCTTCCTCGTCAGTCTTGAACAAAAAACTATGAAGCCCCAATTGTTTATGACAGCTGATTGATAACCAGTTACTCTGACTGAAGCTGACACTAGGGAGAGGTGAATGGAGAGATGGAAAGAATCTGGTTCCCTCAAGACATTCATTGCTCAGCTGCTGCATCAAACATTTCTGAAATCTATTCTAGTTATGAACCTCCTGTCAAATGATTTGTTCTTATTTTTTTTAAGACAGTTTGAGTGGAGGTTGCTGTTTTTGTCAAATGAACACATTTTTAACTAAGCAAATTTGGTGAGTTAGAAAATTGGTGAGGAATAGAAGTGCCCCAGGCTTCAGGGTCATAGGTCAGAGAAAGTCCAAGTCAAAAGTGAGCCCCACAGATACCTGGATTACCCAAGTCTGGTGACCACTGGAGGTCCAGCTCTTGGAGCTAGCCCAGTGAGTCTCAGGAGGCATATTGAAGTGCTTCAAAAAATAAAATCAGAAAAACAATAATAAGAATGTATTATTTTAGTAAAGTATTCTAAACCTAACATATTCTATGGTTCTTAAGAGTTATTGGTGGGGACTAGGGAAGAATGATGTGGGGGCTGGTTTTCCTTGTTCTTATCATGAGAAATTTGTATTGCTAGGAGTTAGTAATGGACAAAAAAAATAAAGAGTTGAGGATTGGGGCACATATAACAGAAGAAAATTATTGCTGTAAGTTTAGTGCATGAAGCTCTACATTTATACGTCTATCAGACGAGATCGGGCGCGTTCAGGGTGGTATGGCCGTCAATAAGACAGGGGAATGGATATTAACTTCAAAGAATAAATGTTCCTTCATCTTAAAATAATTAGATATTGGTCTTTATGCTAGTGAGTGACAAGATTATACTCTCTTTAATATATTTTTTGCACTGTCTTTATTAGCAAAATAAAATTTTGAAAATACACAGGGCTTAAAATTAATAGACCTTTAGAAAGTTATTAAATATTTATTAAGTAACAACTTTTTTGGAATATACACAGGGAAAAGTCATAATTATATCATTGCTGGTTGGCTTGAAGGTTTGTACCTCTCGAGCTTTGTAGATTTTTAGAGTCTTTTCACCTCAAAACGTATTAGTTTGAATATTGGTGGCATGATTAAATAAGGTGGATTATCCTGAATAACGCCTAGAAATCTAAGCCATTACTGCACCATTTAAAAATTGATAGATTGGGTGCCTGGGTGGCTCAGTGGGTTAAGCCGCTGCCTTCAGCTCAAGTCACGATCTCAGGGTCCTGGGATCGAGTCCCGCATTGGGCTCTCTGCTCAGCAGGGAGCCTGCTTCCTCCTCTTTCTCTCTGCCTGCCTCTCTGCCTACTTGTGATCTCTGTCTGTCAAATAAATAAATAAAATCTTTTAAAAAAATTGATTTTTTTTTTACATTTTGTGACAGGAAATACATGATTGTATAATTTTTTGTAAGATCATACCCTTTATTACTGATATCATTCATAGGGCCAGTATTCTCTTATCCTGAAGCTGTGGACCAAAAATATTCACCCTAGTGGTTTACCTTTAGGACAACCTATATCCCTTCTTAATGTCCATTCAAAACAAGACTTTTATGATTATGAACCCTGTTCATATCATACATTCAGACTATTAGAGGGTCCACAAGGGAGAGCATTAGTTATAATCAGCTGAGGGCAAGAAATCTATACCTATCCTTCATTATTTAGCATAATTATTTCCAAAGTTTGGTTAAAAGCCTAAGTTCCTATAATGATTTTAATTCCTATTATCATTAATTTTGAAATAGCAGGTTTTTTTTAATTGAGGGAAAATAAGCTTAAGCAATAGACTGGTAACAGATTAATAAGTGTATATGATTATGTGCTATATATGGCTAAGAACTTGGTAGATATATTAATTATATGTCAAAACTCCAAAGAAATATACATTGGGTTGTATAGTTTGCCATTCTGTGGTAGTCCCAAGATTGTAAGTAAGGAGTACTGACTGCTTTTGAGAGATTTTTCCTTCACTAAATTAGGGTACCGTTAGGAGAAATCAATGAATTTCGATGCACTGACATGGTGTCTGAAAATACAGGGTAGAGTTACACATCAGATTAGTGCTAGGACTAGAAGAAACATGGGCTAGAGTTTGGTATTACACACCTGGAACCTTATTAGTTTGACTTGATTTATCTAAAGCAAAGTCAGATTAAAGGTTTGAGGTACTCAGAAATGAACTCTTTAAAGAAATGCACATTTTTTCCCTTCACTTACTGTATCTAACAAAGATATGTTAAGCATATAGCTATTTGTTGAGGTAGTGAATAAAGAGAATTATGAAGTGAGGATCAAAAGAGCCAAATGACTTGTGAAGCAATAGAACTGGCAAAAACCAAAAAACAAGCAAGCAAGCAAGCCTTGTTTTCAGAGTCGAATTTAGCGTCATGTCTTTTAGAACCCTATGAGCTGCTTACACCCAGGAGTGTCTTTGGTAAAAAGAGAGTAGACATATGCGCTGATGTTCTAACAAATCGAATATATTTCTATTATAAGGAGACAGTTAACACTTGCCAGGAGGAAAATCATATGACCTGATTCAAAATTTTAATGTATTTCTTTTCACTTTCAAGTTTCTCTTTTCTGCTCCTGCTCAAAAGTAGTCAGACTCCCTACAGAGTACGTAGCATTTTTGGTAACTATATTCAAAGACTTTGCTACATTGAGCAGATTTGATTCTCCTTCATCTTTCCTGGAGCTGAGCTAGCCATAATACTCTGAAAAGAAGAAAATAAATTTAAAAAATTGGATAAAATCATTATCCAAGCCATTTATTATTAAGAATTCAGGAACATTAAATTATCTCAGCGATTTTGTTTATTTCTCCTAGAAAACACCTTCTAAGATTAATACTCTCCAAATGATTTTTCCCTTGTATCCTGGGCTTTCTTTTCTAAATGATATGAATCACTTTGTGTGAGTCTTTTCACTCTTACTGTAACAAGCTGCCAAATAGCCAAATAGAATCGATTCAAACAGAAATGCATTCTTTTGCTTACATTCCTATTTTGAAGAGAGAATATTGTGTGAAGAAAGTGCATTTTCTATACAGCTTTTATTTATTTATTTATTTATTTATTTGGTGAGATTTCTTTTGATAACCTAGTATGAACATATGTTGGGAATGGAAACTCATAAAAAAGCAGCCTATCTGCTGCTTGTTTGTTAAATTTATTAGAATTTGTAACATGCTTATAACAATGCCTGATCACAGAACATGTGCTCTGTATGAATTTGAAAACAAACAATATAGACACAATAACAGAGTCATGGATGTAATGGTAATGAGAGACCTAAATTTTAGGAAAGAACCATACATTTCTAAATTTTTGATATACTAAATACATGAGAAAAAAATTTTTTTTACTTTTGATTTAATGATTTGATTCTGGAGGGAATAAATGACAGTTTACTATATAATATTATTTATTTTTACTTCCTTTTATACTGGTATTTTTTATTTTTTATTGATTATTTAATCTTTTAATTTCTAGCAAACATTTTGTCTCTGAAGTCTGTTCCATAAGAAAAGGATGCCTTGGCTCCCCTCACTAATGCTACCAGGGGCTCCTTTTCTCAATCATTAATAGGACTCTAAGGACTAGTGGTTCTCGAAGGTTAGTGTGTGAAGGTTAGTTTGCCTAAGAACCACATGGGGCGGGAGCACTTCTTAAAATGTACATTCCCAGGTCCAGCCTATGAGATTTTGATTCAGGAGGCCGAAGATGGGCCCTGGGATGTGCTTATTCAACCAAGTCTGTCAGGTGTTCCCAATTCAGGGGGTTTTCAACAGCATAGAACATGATTGCCATTTTCCCTTTACAGAAGAAGCCATACAGAAACCTGGTGAAGTTAAATTACATGACTGAAAGTAACACAGATAATTTTTTTAAAAGCTTAAAATAATGCATGCTCAGTGCAGCCGAATTTCTTTGCAAAATTAGAAATTGATTTAGAAGTTCATTGCTCTTGACAAGACTGGGGTTAATATGGATCCGGTTTTAAAACTTCCCCAAACAACCTCTCACCCTTAAATAAGACACCATCTTTACTCTTAACTATTCTTCAATCATCTCTAGTTATTGTGAACCTCATTCTGTGTATTTCAGTTTAGTTTAGCAAATATTTACTGTCTATAATGTATAAGACACTACCCTAAAGCATATTTATTTTTTCTTCTCTATACTATAATAGAAGTATTTTTCTTTGACTATTTATATTTTGTCTTAATTTATAGCTCAAAGCAAGTGAAAGAATTATAGCTTATCAAATTTGATGTTAAAACATGACTATTTGATCATATTTCATATATAACAATCTGTACTTTTAGATTGAGTCAGTAAATTAATTAACTACTTAGCCAATATAAAACCTTAATGTGTTATGAATTTTTAATATAGCAATTTTTCTGTTCATAGTTACAATATGCTTCTGGCAATAATTCTCGAAGTACAAAACACTTGTACCTAATTTTCTCTTCTGTTGTTCTATCCTAATTTTATCCTAAATTTAGAAATAGTATTTCAAATCCAAAATTCCAAAATAAGTTAAGCTTATGGACATGGTAAACAAAAATCTCAATCCAATGTATTGCCCAGAAAAGAAAAGCTGAATATAGAATAATAGATGGTCTAAAATTAGGATGATACTATCTACTTTTCCCAGTAATATGCATACATTCACCCTGACATTTTCATATACTACTGATGGCTTTAATAGACAAGTACCACAATCACTCTGTAGGAGTCTTGAGTGTAGTATGAATATGAATATGTCTTGTTTATCTGTTAATGGTAGTTAACATATTAGGCATTTTCTGTGTGCCAGACTCTTTGCTATATACTTCAAGTGAATTATTGTTATAACTTTCACAATAACCCTATTAGCACTTCATTTTATAGATAGGAAAGGCCTTGGAGAAGTTAAGTTTTCCAGGATGGCATAGTCAGTGAGTGGCAAAGCTGGCATTTGTGTTGAAACTGTCTGACTCTAGAATTTGCAGGAACACTACAATGCTGAAGGCTTCAGTACCTTTGAAACTTTTAACTCAGTTTGCGGTGGGCAATGAGTAATTAATTGGGTAGAAGATATATGTGCCTTGAGCTTAAAGCAGGATTGGGATTCAAAAAGGGCTTTCCATACTTCCCTTAATGCTCTTACAAAGCATGTCTGTCTTATTATTCATACTCTAAAGACATCTGGACAAGAGTTAACATAATTAACAAAAGAATAAACTAGCTCTTAATATCATGGCTTACTAGCCTCTTCAGTCTCCACTGCTATTTCTTATTATTGTTTGTACAAAACCTGAGTGACTTTTACTTTTTATCAGGACTCACTACATTTACTTCATCAAAATATTTCAAATGGAAATTTGATGTTTTAAAAGAAAAGAACATTTATTTGGAGCAACAAATTAAAATATTAATACTTAAACAGATTTGACTTTAAAAGTAATTCCAGAATATTTTTACTCCTTAAGTCTAAAACACATGCATAAATATTTCAATGAACATTTTCCTGTTTCTTATTCCTCTCTTCTATAGAGGTGCTGAAGTAAAGCTGTGCACAGGGCTCACAGCCAAGGTCAGTACACCATGCCACTCAAAACTGGAAAAGATCATTGTGGATGTCAGAGCCTTCTTTTAATAATGCACGGAGACTTAGTAACTCTATGGAGCGTGAGGACAGGAACAATTTGTAAATGAAGTTTCAGCTCTTTCAAATACGTTTTCACATTGTTGCTGCATCTGTTCCATTAATATGCCCTATCAAACCGAAAAACAAACAAAAGGAGAGGATTTGCTTGAGGATGGATTTAAAAGCAAGAGCAAGAAAAGGATGAAGACAATAAGCTCCTGATGAGTTTACCATGAAGGCAAACACTCACCTCCAGCTGGGATTTTAAAACTTGTTTATCTGGATGAGGCATTAGATAGCATAAAAAGCAATCCTCAATAGGGTAGCATTTCTAAAAGATAATCAAATAGTGACATCATTGAGGACAAAGAGCTTTAGTTATCTCAAGATATAGTATCAGACCTGCAGTTTTAACTCTTAAAATGAATTATTATTTGTGAACAAAAGCTACTGATTTTCAGCCTAAGGAGAACATCTTGAAAGGACAGGTAAGAATTAGAATAAATAAGAATACTATAATTTCTGATGAACATACAAGTGGCCAAAGATCTTTTCACAATAAATAATTGGAGACAACTTTTCTAGTAGGGAACTAACTAGTAGGTTAGAAAATGAACCTTCAGGTATTATTAATCTACAAGTGTAGCTCAGTTTATTTGAATAACGTACATTAGGACTATGAATTGGGAAGTGCTGGGGCTTTTTGTATCAAAGAGAGGACAATTTAAAATTACTGGTAAATACACTTTGACACAAAACCAGGTATACCAGACCCTGTGAGGCCTAGGATCTAGGACTGGGTACTTTCTCCCACTTTCTTTCCTATTTGTCTTCCCTTGGTATAACCTGTCTTATCAGAATTCACTTTTAACATTGTCACTTCTAAAAAGCCACTAAAAACTCCCTCCTTCCAAATGAAACTGGTATCCATTCCCATGCTTCCCACAGCACCGAGTGTTGGCCCCACTAAACACATGCTACACTGTGATGCTTGTTAACTGTGTTCACCAAGAGATTGTGTGTTCCTCACTGGCAATTCCTTCATTGTTTGCCCAGTGTTTTGCATGGTACCTCATAGGTGTTCATTTTCCAGTATGGTTCATCAAGAACTGAATACAGGGTTTTCAGTCTCTCTGAGGCCCCAAGGCACAAAATGTACCAGAGCACTTCAAGATCAGTAATAAATTAATTCTCAAAATCTATTCACATTTTACATTATATATTTATCAATTTTTCTTATAATAAGGTTATATGTGACTAATTTTTTTAAAACAGAGAATGTGGAATTTTTTTTCCTAGAAAAATAGTGGAAAATGTAGAGGCTATGCAGAAGGATAAAGAGACAACTTCAGAAATTTGAAGCAGATTGAAAATTAGTACTAGGGTCTGAGGTGCAATTAGAATTTCAGGGCAGAGGGAAATTTCTGAGGTCTTCTTACCCAAATCCTTCATTTTACAGAGAGGTAAAATGATTTTCCCTGGGTCACAGCAAAATAAATGGCAAAATATAGATTGAATCCTGGTGCTCTGACTCTAAATCCAATGTCTTTTCCTGGATATCACAGACTCCACAGTGAAAATAGAAACTGCATGTTTCTGGCTCCAAGTTAGCAACCAGAGCAACATATGTTTATTGCTTTGTATAATGTAAATGAAGAAAACATCTGTTGCCATTTGTGATGCAAATTCCTTCCACTATAATCAAGCAATACCACTAGAATCAAATGAATAAGTCTTTACGTAAGATCATTTAGAAGAGGGTATATAAATGAATGTGGTCCAACTACTAGAATATATAGTTTTAGGGTACAGTTAGTTTCAAAAGTCACTAATCTTAGGGTATGAATATGTGTGTGTGAGTGTGTGTGTGTGTGTGTGTGTGTGTGTGTGTGTGTGTTGAGGGTGGGGGAAGTCAGGGCACTTGCTTTCTCTGGAAGAAATAAACCGGAAGCCAGAAAGTATCTACTCAGAGAAGTAAAAGGGTGTCAGAAATGGGTTGGACCCTTAGTTTTGTTACTTAAAATGCCTAGATGACTTTGGGTATGTTACTTAACTTCTGTGATTTGTTAATGGAAGGCAAATAAAATAAGAATACCTATTTTATAGAGTTATTGAGAATAGTTATGTGAGGTCCTTAGCACAGAGTAAGGCATCAATAAACAATAGTTATTGTTGTTACTTGTGAATATATTCATATTTCAGATTTGCAGCTTAAACAGCCTTGGTTGAAGTTTGTACCCAAATAAATACTTAACAAACAATGAAGCAGAAAATAATATGTATAATTTGTCTTCAACACATCATAACTATGTAGATTCTTTTCTTCCTCTTCTCTTGGGCTATATGTCATATAAAAAACTTGATACTGTTTGTTATCCAAACTTCTCTCTGAATAAAAACTGGATTTTGATAATCTTAACAGAGCTCTTTAAAATTTATATTCTGAGGACATAAGGATGAAGGTTATTTGGGGTAGTTGTAATATTTTTTCAATTTCTACTGTACCTTTCTATAATAAACCTTATTTGGAAGTGCTCAAAGGTAGCAGTTTTCTATGTGATTCTGAAGGCATAATGGATAGGCAAATAGTTGGGAAAAGTTTACTGGAAAAATTGTGTTTGGGAGATCCAAATTTACTTATGAATTCTTGTTACTAAAGATAAGAGGAATTGAGGATTTTCTTATGGATAACAGTTATCTGTAGTCATTTGCTAATTAGCAGAGAAAACGTTGCAATATGAATTACAGTCATCTATTTTTATATTCGGAGCTGCTAAAAAAATCACCATGCAAGGAAAGTAGAAATTAAAATGATAATAATAGCTAATATTTATATAAAACAGTGTGTGCTAGTATGCTAGAAACTGAGGTGCTGTGTACGAATTATATCATTTAATATGAGTATAATTATCATCATCTTCACTTTATAGATTAAGAAACTGAGATCTTAAAAGCCAATCAAATTTACTCTGGGTGACTTGCTACTAAAAGGCAAACTAATAAACCAAACTAGGCAGTCTCAGTTCAGAGTGCCCATGCTCATAATCACTACATTGGACGCCTTCTATCAGTATTAAAAAAAAAAAAAAAGACAAATTAATCTCAACTGAGGATAAAACAGATGTATTGCTATATAAAACAATATAAGATACGGGCTTTTTCTCAATGGTTTTAATACCTATCTTCCCGAGTCCTTAGTCAGTTTATATATCTTACTGTAGCATCTATGTAGTCATAAGGACTCTTCCCGAGTCCTTAGTCAGTTTATATATCTTACTGTAGCATCTATGTAGTCAGCTCTACTTCCTCCAGCTCTACTTCCTCCAGCATTTACATTTGAACATTTCTGTCTAATTCTTATATTTTGTTTATTTAAAATTAAAGCTTTAAATGTGCATTTTTTTCCATAGCACCTATTTTGCCTTAACTTTTTTGGCTAGTGTGTGTCATCCAGTCTTTCAGTAAGTCACAATAAATCCAATGGTAACAGAGCAGTCTGCACTTCTGAAAACTTCTCTTTCATCTCCACAGAAGGCTTTCTTAGATGTGCCTCTAAAGCCCCTTTTCCAAAGGTAACATGCCTCAATGATTTCCAGGACTAGCCCAATCTTCTTTATTACCTCATATTTTCATAAAGCATAATTTTTCCCTAATAGACCTAAAATACTTTCTGTGGTGTTTATAATTCTTGTAGATTAGTCTAATTTGTTCCTTATATCTGAATTGTTCACCAATTCAGATGGTAAAACTGTGAACACTTTAGTTAAAAAAAACTCTGAAATTCACTAAAGTACTGCTCTGAGAAAACAAAAAAGCTAAAAGCCGAGTTTATAATCACATAAATTAGGAATCAATATTCATATAAAAAAGAATTATTCTCTTTACACATAGATTTTTGGGGGACATATTTCTTCTAAAAGCCTAACATTCTCTGTAAATTCCAAATGTAAATTTCCTGTAAAATACTTTTTAAAGTTCTTCTTGAATGCAAGTATTTAGGGTGGCTCAGTGGGTTAAGCCGCTGCCTTCGGCTCAGGTCATGATCTCAGGGTCCTGGGATCGAGTCCCGCATCGGGCTCTCTGCTCAGCAGGGAGCCTGCTTCCCCCTCTCTCTCTCTCTGCCTGCCTCTCTGCCTACTTGTGATTTCTCTCTGTCAAATAAATAAATAAAATCTTTAAAAAAAAAATAACTTATTTTAATTTGGGGAATAATTATTTTTACCATATGTGACTTTAGGTATGTTAAAGAGATGTAATTCATAAGTGTAAAATTTCTTTCCTCAGCTGTATTCTTAATCTTTCCACTTTTCTATAATTTTAGACTATAAAATACAAAATCAAGTGTTTTAAAAACATACATCACTTATTTTTTTTCAGGAATTTGATCTAGGTTAATGGTCTTAAACATTTGGAAACTTTTATGGATTATGCTCTTCCTTGAAGCAGATACCAACCATTCTGATAAAGGTTGGGAAATGTTATAAGATGTTATCTGGACTATGCTAATAATTATATAAATGACAGTATAAATTATTTTTTGTGTTAACAGTATTTGAGTTATTGACGATAATGATAGGAAGGATTCTGTAATATAATGTTAATTCTAATGACCATGAGATCAAAATCTGATGAAAATTATGTTAGGGTTATTAGATGAATTTGAGAAAAATATAGGACATAGAATATTGAGTTGTAACAAATATGGAAATGAAATTAAAGCGGTTGTTAAAGGTATCAGCTAGAAGTCTAACCAAGAGACGTGGCTCCAAAAAGTCTGATGAATGGTTAAACGACACGAAAGATTTGTAGAATTAGCTGTCCCAGATACCGCTAAGAATGTTAAGACATTAGTGGACAGAATGCTCTGATCTAGAACTAAAGGCACCTGCTAAAGAGGGATCTGGCTGGCTTCCCAGTTGTGCTAGAGTGGAAGGATTAAGTTTACTCACTTTGGAGTAAGACGTGTAGGAGTCCTAGCTACTCATGCACAAGCTGAATGTCCTTGGATGAATATCCAATTTAAATTTCAGTTTTCTCATTTAAAATAAGGACTTGGCCCATATGGATTTTGTGAGGATTAATTCAGAGATAGCCCATGATTACCTGGCATAGCAGGGATGTTCAGTTGGCTCTTTATATTGTCTTAGTGGTAAAATTCGGTTCCCTTACCACACAGCAAGATCATTGGGGAAAAGGGCTTTTTTATACTTTGTACCTAACATAAATGTTTCTTGAATTACTGAATAGAAACACAGAGGTAATAATTCTCTCCTGTGTAACTAAATGGTTGTTGGTCTAGGGATTATTGATGTTTCTGTTTCTTAATAGAAAAGCTTACTACCATTTCCATAATTTTATATTAAAAAATAATGTAAATTACTTTAACAATAACATTTTCTAACAAAAAGCTTTTTAAAGATATACTTTACATTCTTATTTGAAATTTTTAGATATTCTGCTCTTTATAGTTAATGTAGCTGTTTAAAATTAATATTTTATTTGATTACATTTTTTAAAGATTTATTCATTTATTTTAGACAGAGAGAGAGAGAGTATGAGCATGATGGGAGTGGCAGAGGGAGAGGGAGAGACACTTGAGCAGTACTCTGCACTGAGTGGAGAGCCTGATGCCAGGCTTGATCTCAGGACCCTGAGATCACTACCTAAGCTGAAACCAAGGGTCCATGGCTCAACTGACTATGTCACCCAGGCACCCCTCTTGATTACATTGTTCGCTTTTACTTCATCCATTTTACTTATTTTAGGTTGATGTTGAATTAGCTAATAATAACTTAGTATTCTCCATCTAAGGTTTTATATTTTGCACAGAGGTAAATAATTTCCTTTTATGTTTTTATATGGATCCTAAACATTTCTACATAGTTACCATAGTACTTCCTCTGCTATATATGGATTGGCATTTAATGAATTTGCTTTACTGAAAAAAAAAAACTGTTACTTGAGACAAACATAATTTTTTAAGATATTCTGTTCTGCCTCTTTACTCAAGCCTCCTTCAAATATTCTGCATTTACATGCAGTAAACAAAAGGAAGAGATAAGAGAGCTTAGGTGCGTCTTTGCACATTTTCACCTTACTACCCTTTTTTATAAACTCTTTTAGAAAAGTTGTTTGGGCCATGGCACACATAGCTGAATCACAACATTTTTGGAAAAGTAGTTCCAAAAGGCACAAATTAAATGTTTTAAGATATTGGGAACCCATTAATTTTTTCATTCAACAAACATGTACTGATTATTTTTTACTTATTCCCACTAGGAATGAGTAATACAAAACTAGCATGAAAACTTGTACAATTTTCACGAAAGTTATTTTCCATTATACACTTTTGTAAAATCTGTAACCATTCCATCTTCAGAAAATCAAAGAAAATTGTAAATATACTCAGGTTAATAAGTATCTATGTACAGGTTAATGAGAAAGGATATACTTTTGTTAAAACTGACTGCCGTTTTCATAGGATTTCAGTGATTGCACTACATTTTGATGGTTTGTTTACCCATTTGTTTTAATTACCAGACTACACTTGTAAAGGGCAATCATCATGCCTCACTCAGTGCCTGGCATAAGATAGGAGTTCAGTCCAATTTGCGTAATGAGTGAATGAGTGGAATTGAAGAGCATTTCACATATGCGAGACATAAGGCAACTTTGCAACATTTCCCCTATTTGACTCTTGATTATCTCTGTGATAGATGAACTATGACTGGATTTTACATTTCTCTGATAGGAACTGCAAATACAGTAAACCATTAATCTAGTGTTCATTAATTTGGAGTTCAAGATAATTCCGCCTGGGCTTACCTGAAATTTACCTCTGCAGGATTAATGAAGACTGATACCTTAAACAAATTACAGTAGACTTAAAATCACTGACTCTAAGGGGCAGATGGTTAGAACAGTGATGCTCTAAAGAAATGTACAATAACTGACTGCATGCAAATGGGTGTCTTAATCAAGAAAGTTCATCCATTTAGTAAAATAAACTGAGCAGACCTCCGCGTAGAAATGATCGATAATTAATTGTATAAATACACGTTGAAACTTCTACCTAATGGCAACCACGCACTGTGTGTAATACTAAAGAACACCCCAAGGCATGTATCCTCAGGCTGCTTAGAAGCCAGCTGGGAATGTAAAATGCCAACGAATTTTAGAACGAGGCAAAGTATACATGATTTAAGAATAGAGATTAAAACTACAACGTGAAAGGAAAAAAGCGAGCAAATCCACTCTATAATAATCATAATTTCTTATAAGACACCGACATTTAATTTCCCCTCTGGAAAAAGAACAATTGTTTTGGAGCTCCGCGTTTCCTCAGTTCTCCGAGTTGTCCCCTCCCCCACGGGAATCACTGCATCTCTCTCTCCACGACAGTCAGGGCGAGCATTCCTTTCTCCTCAAGGCCTCCTTTTCTCTTTCCGGCTGGCCAACCCGAGGGGGCGCACTTCTTCGGAAAGCGACGACGGCGCGTTTCCTTCCCGTGTCAGAGCCCTTCTGAAGAACTCGGCGACGCCAGGCCGAGCGCGCTCCGCGTGAGTGCTCACCCACTCCCTCCGGGGGGTCCAGAGCCGCCTCTTGGGAACAAGCGGCCCACGGGGCGACGGGGCGACGGGCCGAGCGGGCCGCGGGGCCTTCTGGGGCTTGTGGTCTCTGACCCTGCCCCTGCCCACTTGCCCCGAGGGTAGAAGGCAGGGCGAACTGGGCAGCGTTCCACGCTACGAGTCCGACGCCTGGCCGCGTGGGCAGCGCTCGGGCTTCCCGGGCTTCAGCCCTTGCGCTTCCTCGCCGGCCTGCACTGGCTCCTCACGGAGGGCGCCCTCCTTCCTCTGCAGGAGCCCCGAAGGTAGGTAGGTGAGGAAGCACCCTGCTCGCTTGCCCTTGTCCAGCCACGAGGGGCTCGCCCTACGCATAGGGTCTCCCGGCGCCGCCCTGCCTTTCAATGGCCCAGCGGTCGGGCCTACGTTCATGAGACTCGCAGCGCCCTGTCCAGTCCCGCACACTGTTGAGGTTTCCCTTCACCTACTCTGGCGCATCGGGCCTGCCATGGAGCTTCCGGGGTCACCAGAGCACTGGCGCCGAAAGTGAAGGGTGTCTGCGGTGTGTTCCACGCCTCTGAGCATGTTTAAGCCTAGCTTGACCACCAAAGTGGTTCCTCAGGTTTTGAGGAGGAGAAGGCAGACCTGTGTTTTTGAAACCCTTGCTGGGGTTGGCAAATCCATTCCCTGAGTAGATCTTTAAACGATCACCTGCTGTATTGGAGGGACTGCATGAAGTGCTGTAGGTGTCAAAGATGAGACATACATGACTTCCTCATTCAAGGACCTCACGGACTTATGCTAGGGATGGATATGCACGTGCCCAAGAAACATTCAAGAAAAGGGTGAACTTGCATTAGAAGGATCAGACAAAATGCTGTGGGACAGAGAAGCTTCATGGAGGTGGGATAAGTATCAGATATTTGGAAAATACGGGAAGAAGTTGGGAATTCATTACAGATGAAGGGGTTAGTAAGAGTAGAGGCAAGAAGCCAGGCATGCATGGAGAAAACAGAATGTTTCAGAGTGGCTAGAGTGTTTGAAGTGGCAGGAAATAAGACGGGAGAAGTAGCTGGGACTGAATTATGAAAGGCTTCAAGTAGCTTGGTAGTCTGGAATTGAGGAAACATGTTTTTGCACTTGAATTCCATCAGGATCCGTATATTATAAAGAAATGTACTGTTGCTTAATATTCATAAAATGCTTACGATGTTGAAAAAAATACATAATAACATGGACTCTGTTCATGAGCCGGACATATTTTTCAATAGCGGTGTTTTTGTCAAATTAATTACACACACACGGATCACTTTCTTGGGCTTGTTCGTGTTGCCTTTTTCCTATTTAAAATCTAGAGAATTTACAGCGTATCATGAGGCTGCAATGAGATTCAGTTCCTTGGCAGAGATGTGATTTGTTATCCACTATTCTACTTGTTTTTATTTTGGAAGACTTACTGCTTTAGAAGGGTTTTAGATCAAGGGCGATAAAAAGCATGTATAATTTGGAACATGTATAATCTGGATGACGTTTTCTCATGAATGATGGAGGCAATACCAGTATTTGGAACCAGCTTTCCCAAACCAGTATTTTGGAGGCTTTGTTAAAGCTTAGAAAATGCTATCTTAAATATATTTTAGTATATCTAAAGATGTTAGTAGTCTACTGGATATTGTGGTGAAGTTCAGAGAAAATATTCTAGTTATTTCATGGGACATGTTTATGTCACATATGCATTAAACTACTTGTAAAAGATCCTTGAAGTTGAAGTCATGAGTCACACTTTAATAGAGCCAGTTAAATTAGGCCTGGTCATTTTGGAGATTTACTGAGGGAAATGTATGACTGCACTGTGAAGAAGTGTTGGAAGGAGTGAAGAGATCAGTCAGAAGGTTGATGCGGTAATAAAGACAAGAGGTATTAATGGTTTGAGGAAAACATAGACACATCTTTAGATTCGGTTATAGAATTGACAGCGAATTATATTGAAGGATAATTGGGAGAGTCGTGCCCTTAAGTCAGAGAGCAAAGTGTTTTAGGAATAGAGGAGTGGCCATTAGGGTCATATTAGTGATCTGATGCTGCAGAGAAATAGAATGAGGATTTGCAAATAATAAGGTTTGGCAATTATGATGTCATTTGTGACCTTGGTAAGAATAGCTAAGTTGAGTGGCGGTGATTAGAGAAGGGCTTTTTTTCTTTTCTTTTTCCTTTTCTTTTCTTTTCTTTCCTTTTTTTAAAGCTGGGAGCAACTTGAGTGTGGTTGTATGTTGAGAGATAAAAGTCAGTACAGAAGAAGAGATTGTAAGAGCAGAGAAATGGTTGATACAGATGATTAGGTGTTGGTATGCAATTAGTGCATATTCTTAGAATATTGGGTATGGTATATAAGCACAAGAAGATGTTGGCTTTTATTTATTTATTTATTTATTTATTTTGAGGAACATATCACAGAATAACCAGAGCTTTCTTGTATGCTTCCAGAGTACCTAGGATCCAGCTTGCTTACCTATCCATTCATTCGTTAGATCAGTCATCTAATATTTTTCAGCACTTACCATGTGTTAGCTATAGGGATTCCTGCTCTGAGCAGAGAGAGAATGAGCTCAGTGGAGCTTGTTTGTCATTGAGGGTCATGGAAAGCAAACAACTAATTCAAGAAGGAATTATCCAATTGCAGTTGTGGTAACTGATGTGAAACAAGAGTATGGCATGTTAAAAGCATATGTATTCAAGGGAGTTGACATGGTCCAAGGAAGGCATTTTCAAGGTTAGAATGGCTAAGCTGGTATTAAGAGATCTCTCTGGTTTCTGAGTCAGCCTTCCTTTCCCCATGCTGCCTCTCTGTTACCATCTCATTCTTGGTGCTCTGTTCACTGGGTTGGGCTCAGTCTCCCCTCTCACGAACACTTGATGTGTATTTCATCAGTGGATCGGTGGGGTGGCAAAAATTTCAGGAACCAAGACTTTGCGAGGTTCTTTCTCAATCCAGTTACTGCTGCATTGTAGTGACTAAATATGCCCCAAGTGTCCATTTAATTTTTTTATGCTATGTTGATCACCATCGGAGAAAGAAAAGGGTTTTGGGAATGGCAAATCGATGGTCAGCCACAGCCACCACTGACTTAGCCTCTTAACATCCTTTGGAGGAACCAGAGCCAGCACAGATCCTGTCACTTCTTATTAGGAATTTTTGGTAACAGCCAATGAAAGTTGGGTTTTGTTTTCTTTCACTTAAAATTTTAATGTTCTCTGGGACAAGTGATGAGGAAAAAGCATCCACTCATGTTTCTGTCTGTAGGGAAGTGAAAGTACTGTTGCTGCTCTGATTTTGCATTTATATAGCATTTGAACGTTAGCTAAGTGCTTTTACCATCAATTTTTTTGTTCAATTTAAAAGAAAGCCTAAAGTCACCCCTGTCAAAATTTGTTCAGTGTTATTCAGAGAAAAGGATTGTTTGTAAAAATGGGCCTTCTGTGATGTGGAAAAACTCTGATCCATCAAAAGACTAGATATAATGTAAGGCAATGTGTCGGTAGAAGACATTAGCCACTTGTTACCTTTCTTCACAATGAAAGATGAAAAATAAACAACAAAAACAAAACATAGAAATACAACCCTGCAGGGAGCCAATGCTCTCATGATTTGGTTTGTACATTATTCAGAGATGTTTTATGAGTGACAATATGTGTCCTTATATCTACGTCCTTAAAGAATTAGGTTTTATTTAGAGCAACTGTTGGCAAACTTTTCCTGTATTGGGCCAGATAGTAAATACTTCAGACTTTTCAAGGCCATGCTGTTTCTGTGGCAACGACACAATTCTGAAGCTATAGCACTCAAGAAGCAGTAGACAATATATAAGAGAATGGCTGTGTCTATTTCAATAAAATGTTGTTTATACAAGCAACAACCCCCCCCACCCAGTTTTGCCCGTGGGCCATAATTTGCCAACCTCTGATCTATGGCACTTATGAGATTCTTTTACTGATGAGGGGTGTTATAGATTAGAGTGACTGATATTCAGCTCAACGCTCTGTGAAGGCAGCAATGGACTTGTCTTGTTGACTGTTGTATCCCTATGTCTAGCACAGTGCCTGACAGAAAGAAGATAATTAAACTTACCTGTTGAATAAAGGAACGAGTAGCAAGGCTATCTGATGGAAAATTGCCTAAGTGTGGGTCAATGATTCTGTACTCAGATTTTCAGCCTATATAATATGTATTCTATGGTACTACAATTTTGGGTACAGCATATATGTTGCAGTTGAGTGCTTAGTTCAGAGAACTAATCCAAGGGGATACATGAAGAATGAAAAAAGAGCTGGTGATATAAAATGATAGTAAAGAACAATAGGTCTATGAGGGTCCACCAATAAAAATTCATACTACACCCTTTGGAAGAGACCTGAGAAAGAGAATATATTCCAACCTCTTACCCAGGCTACGGCTTTTCTTGTTTGCCGCGTTTTGTGTGCCTTGCTAGCATGTGCTAGATGTTCTCCTTTGGTCCTCCAGATTTCTCCACTCTTTCATCTTTCAGGTCCATACCAGCTCCTACTCCCTCCATAGTCTTAACAGTGATGCTGTAGGATGAAAAGTCAGAGTCCCTGTTAGGTTGTGCTCTCTCTCCCAGTTCTGGTGACTGCTTCCTCCTCTCATACTTTTAAGGTCTAGAGGAAATGAAGGATGGCCTTTCCCTTTTCTGTTGTCGCTGGCCCCAGGACATTGTTACCCCCTTAAGTTGCCCACACTTTTAGAAATAGAAATAGTCTTTTTATTAAACTGTCCTCATACTACCCAAATTGTGGTACCCTTAGCTTTCTGCCTGGACCCTGATGGATATAGTATTCCCACCAGTTTTTTAAAAGCACCTATTGTATGTCTGGAGCCATACAGAGCTCATTTGGGATAGTTTTGTGATTACTTGCTTTCCTCTGAGTCCTATCCCTGCATTTCTTGCCAGCACTGAGATGAGCTTTCTGCCTGGACCTTGATGGGTATAGTATTCCCATCACTTTTTCAAAGGCACCTATTGTATGTCACTTAAGTCCCCCAAAGTCAGTGACTGTGGCTTCTATTTCTTATGGTTAGAGAATCTCAAGGTGAAAGTGGTCCAGGAAGGTGATCCATTTAACTTTTCTGTTCAGAGTTTAGGTCCAGTCTGCCCCATCCATATCAGAGCTTATTTGTACCCGAACACCTTCCACATAAGGGAATTCATTACTCCTAATGTTCTCTCACACATCTTTAGACACATTGGACTGATAGACTATGTATACACAACTTCCATCAACTGACCTTGTCTTCTTCCTTGAGGTTTCATGGAATACATCCAACTTACGTTTCATTCCTCTCTTCTTTAGACAGCAGGTTTTTGAGTTCCTTTACTATCTCTGTTTACAAGCAGAGTGCCTAGAACAGAAGCTCTTTTTCCATGTGTTGTCTGATCACGCTCAGTTAAGCATGAGGATGATAACTTTCCTTGGAAGGTTTGCTACCTCCAATGAATAGAAAGATCAATATGTCCTCTTTCTTTGCTTTGCAGCTGTAAGAGGTTCGGAACATGATTTGACTCCACTCCACACTTCCCTCCTCTGCCGATTTCAGTGTTACATGCCATAGGCACCACTGTCTTTGACAATGGCTTAGTTTTCTCCCGTTACCAAGTTTATCTATATTTAAAGGCTGTCTATCAAGGGAATGAAGTAATTTACAAATTGTAGATCTCTAGAGGGCTATGTCTACTATCCAATTTTCTTTTGCTCTTCTTCAAATGTCAAAAATACACTGATCATCCTTTAATTTTTTTAGGGGGCATGGTTAAAAGTATTTTGCTGAACTTTTTATTTAGGTTTCAAATCTGAAAAGCATATATCAGTAGACTCACAGATACTTTCACATTTTGTTCCTTTTTTTTTTTTTCCCCCCCTGGACAGTCACTCTCTCTTATGCCCATTACTATATCTCTTGCTCTTGCTTTTGGGCAATATAAGAAAATATATTGAAATGCAGTATTTTTTGGTTAATAATCAAACTAACTTTAAGGAAATGTTCTGAAGTAGGTTTTTAAGTATATTCTACATGTAAGTCAATTTTAATAATGAAAGTCCTATTTACTTTTTAACAAGCCTCCAAAATATCGGTCAGCTTCTTTAATTCTTCTTCTGATTTATTCAGTGAGCTCATTCCCCATTTCATTTTTGATTAGATTGGTTTCACCATGGAAGAACTCAGGAAAATAAGTCTGCTTGTATTTAATGTATGCTTTAGTTTAATCTGGATGAATAGAAAAATGAAAACAATCCATTAGAAAGGACTGTTGATTGTTAGCAAGATGTGACTTTCTTAATCTTTAATATAATTGTTTGGAAATATATTGCAGAGGCTGCTTACTGATTGTTTCTTTTCCCATGCCTTCCTTCTGTTTTCCTGACTGTTTCTTAAAAGGTTAAAAAACAAAACATATTTGTGATTCTTTTCAAATTCCTCAAATGGGTTTTACAATAGTAGATTGTTTATGATCCATTTCTTTTTATCTCTTGGAACAATGGTAGGAGAAAGCTACTTTCTCTTATGATCTGTTTGTGTACTTTGTCTAAAGTTCTATTATTCATGCATTAGCTTGTATTTTATTTATTTTCTTATTTGTCTGCCTCCTCCAGTAGAAGAAAGGCTCCTGAGGGAAGGGGCATACTTATCTCGAATGCCTGGCACAACCAGTAAATGGTGGTGAATGTTTGTTGTCAGAATATAAATTGATCATGACCAGTCTGCCATTTTACAACAGGGAACAAAACACTTACGTAGTTCTCAGGAAGTTGCTGCTTCCTAAAAAATTATTTCTCTTATAAACATGACTCTTGAATAGTCCATTTTTATAAAGATTGTTTTGTCTTTTAATTTAAAAAATCACCCACTGTCCACCATCCATTTATTTGATAATTATTAAGCATTATTTCAGATATATAATGAATAGATTTAAAAAGTTTCATGCATTTCCAATAAGCTGTCTTCATAAAATCAATTTCCCAAAACCAGAATTGTGTACTTCAAATGCTGCATTCATGCCAGTAACTATAGGATAACTGAGGATTGGAAATGAGGGAACTGTTACAGTTCAAAGACCCTGCAGTATATTTCATACTAGATTGCTGATGGTAAATAATAGACAAATTCCCAGTTTCCCAGTATATTCCAAAAATATGACTCATGTGTAAAATCACTGAGAAAGGCACTGATTCAAAATACATAGCAGGAAGCTGGCTTCTTTAATTATTAGTGTGCTTACTTCATTTCAATCTCTCTTTGATAAAAAGCTGAGAATCAGTATAGAATTAAAGACACCACTTCAGAGGTCGTGTGGTTTGAGTAAATGTGTCATCAGCACTGTTTTGTACATTTTGTACTTTCCAAGTCATTTGTGACTGGGCTCCATTCTTCACTGACCTAATATTGGAATCGTATTGGAGTCTTCCCTCACTCACTCTCCCTCTCCAGTCCGGCAGCAAGCTGTACCATTCCACAAACATCGTTCAGAGCCTCTCATCTTCTGTGTGCTCACTTTCAGTGTCCTGGCCTCGTTCACCTTCCAGCCCTTCTTTAGTGTGTGGTGCAAATAGTTCTGAGCTCCTTCCTACCCAGGACAGTCTTCCTCCTAAGACCCCCACTGGGATCATTTCACTCATCCACCCAGAAGACCACAGCTATTTCTGTCTGGCCAGTCACCACTTCTGGCTGACTCTCAAGACCTCAACTTCCCAATGTTACATTATTTCCCTTTATTTCCTAAAATACCTTATTCTTTAGTTGAGGAATTCTGGTCTTCTCCCACAAATTCATTTGTCATTTTCTGCTGTCTGCTCGTACTCTTCACTCCATCTGAGGTGCTCTTGTGCCCCCTTTTGCCTCTCTGAATTCTAGGCATCCTTCAGATCTTCCAGGCCTGTTCCAGGGGTCCTTCCTCCTCCTGTTCATGTTGGCCCATCTGTGTCTCTTCTCTGAGCTTTTAATAGATTGACAGACCCGTGGAATTACAGGCTTGGGAAACAGTGGGTCTGGGATCAGATCATGGCCACATACAGTCTCAAGCAGACCTTGCATTGCATTGAGTGTTTATTGTGTACCTGATAGAGTTTATAGGGGTCATGTGCCTTAATTAATTTCATCTCCTCAGTAACCTTACTTATTAAGTACTATCTTGATTCCCATTTTACAGATGAGCAAACTGAGACACAGAAAGATTGAGCAATCTGTCTAAAGTCACTCAGCTAGTAAGGGACAGAGGTAGGAGTCTTGGCTCCTGAACCTGCTGTCCTAGCCTCTATACTATTCTTGCCTTGTCAAAGATATTTTTGAAATCAGTTTTGATAGGGATTTTTAGGTTGACTGATATCCATATTACTCTTTCCTGTCTCCCTGGGCAGTCTTTGGAGGAAAAAATTGCTTATCTAACAATGCTTTTGGAGTCGGTATGCCAGCATGTGTATTTTGTGTGTGCGTGTCTTACTGTGGTGACAAGCTGAGATGGGCATCTAGATAGACCCAAAGTGACCACAGGGCAGTTCAAGAGGCCTTCCTCTATCCAGGTTATACTTAAGTCCTACACCCAAGCCCAGAAAACATGTTGTAGAAAAAAGATGTGCAGAAAGATAAATATTTAAAAAATACGGTTTTACCACTTGTGGGTTGGATATCTTTTAGAAAGCTGCCCTCTCTGAACTTTAATTTCCCTAGCTCTGACCACTGATACTAAATTGTACATTGTAGGATTATTAAATGAGATAAAACTATTGGGAATTTAATGAGGTACTGGATATAAAGTGAATGTGTGGTGTCCAGTATGCAGAGGTGTCCAAGAGATATTTATGTTTTCCTTTGAGGTTCCATACTCTAGTCAGACTTACGGCTTTCCTCATCCCTGCTGCTGTTCTTCCCTTTGCCTGTATAACCAAGCAGGCCCTCATTTCCACATTGCTGTATCTCCTTCACTTCTCCTATCTTCCATTAGACTGTCTTCTTCATGAAGCTCCCTCTGATCCCTTAGCTGGCATTAATTTCCCCTTTCTGTGAAGTCTTTCACTTCCAGCCCTTTATTGTAGTCATCTGTATACAGTGTGGTTTAATCTTTTCCACTGAGCCTGGTGCTAGCAATAATAAAAGATGAAGGCACAGTCCATGCCGCTGATGAGCTCACTTCCTGTTCAGTAGGAGAGAGAGACCCCCCCCCCACAGGACTGCTGATAGGATTTTGTGATGAGAACATTTCCAGAATGCTGCGGAAATGCAGATGAGGGTGAAGTTAACATTTCCAGGATGAGGAAAGAAGGAGCAGGTAGTCTCGAAGATTTTGGACAGGGGCAGTTGGATTGGGCCTTGAAGGGGGAGTAGAGAGTCTGCAGGCAGGGGATGGGCAAGGGTGTTTCTATCAGAGAGTGACGATCACAGACAAAGGGCCAACATCATGGTAGTATGTACTTTGTTTGGGAAGCCATGAGAATCCTCTGTGGTTAGATTTGCCACCGGCAGTGGAGAAAAGTAAAGCTCGAGGATAACACTGTTTTTGGTTCTCAATAAATCAGTTGTATGACTAGAGATCTAGCTTAAAAGCAGTTTTGAAAAAGAACAGATTTTTGTTTCTTGTTATGTCCATTTGAACCATCACGGAGACTGACTGTTCAACAACTTGCACTAGTTTTGCTTGTTAAGAGAAAGGTTCAAATGTGATGACTGATTATGTTCATCGCCAAATTGGAGTTTAAGTGCTAGATGTCACTGAAGAGAGACTTTTACCAGACAGAGAATAATCAGAGGAAGCTATCAGAATGAAAAGAGGCTCAATATTATAATGTTATAATGGGTATAGGAGACTTTATAACCCTTTGCTTGCTTCAGATCCTTGGAGGGTGAATCAGGAAAGTGGACTTTATACTGTCTTGCTTTCAAAGGTGGACCTGGGATTCATAAGCAGAAGTTATAGAGTATCTGGAAGGAATTTCTAAGAACTGATCATTAGGTATTCCAATTTCTAATACTATAATGTCCTTGCAGACTGGGTCAGACTCCTGATTCTCTTATTGGGTGACAGACTAGATCATTTCTTCTGATACCAAGCTCTTGGGATTCTGTGACACATATTCAACACAGTTTTGGAATTAAATAAATGTTACTGCTGAGTCATGCAAATAATGTTATGTATTTTTTCCTTTTGTCTATGTGTCTTACTAGGATTTTCTAACAGCACTCAGTACACAGATATAAAATATAGTGACATCACCCAAGTTTTTTCTAAAGTGGAGGCTTCCTTTTATCATTGAGGTCCATTCCTGAATGTTTTCTCAATGAATAGTATATGTCAGTTTATCCAGAAGGACAGGGTGGCAAATTAATCTAAAATCATAACTCACTCTTTACCATCTAGAAGCATCTCCAGATTCCAGCATACAGATACAATTTTCTGTGGTTATTTTTCTTTCATTTTCTATTAATACAGACATATATGCATAAAATACTTGGCCCAGATAAGAAATATCTGGAATACTTTTGCTCATTAAGAAGTAATTTAAGAGTAATTATGAGATTTCTAGTTTAACTCCTTAATTTTTACATAGAAAGCATATGTAAATGTGTGTGTGTGTGTGTGTGTGTGTGTACACAATTGAGTACTTGCATATACACACACATTGAGTGCAGGTGCAGATTATTAGCTATTCTTTCTCATGCTGAAAGACTCTAAATTTTTAATAACTGTCTCGATTAAGAAAATGTTGATTTTTCTTTCAGTAGTTTTAAATTTGTATATCACATGTTTAAAAGATGAACTTTTATGTATATTTCCTGTTAGTAAAGACATAATATGAAATTATTAGTCTAAGAAGCTGACTATTTAAGTGTTTATTATTACTATTATTGTTAGTATCATCATGTTATAATTTACTCTGCTGTTCCCATTCAGCTTTCGACATTGAACTCTTCTTGCCACAGAGTAAGAGTAAAGGCAGAGATGGAGAAATGTGCACACATCTTCTATGTATACATTTTCTATGCAGGCTCTCCGGTATATGTGCCTGCATAAGCTAAATGTTATTGAGCTTTTACTCTGTGCCAGGCACTGTGTTCAGTACTTTACATGGATTATCTCATTGAATTCTCTCAATAACCCCTATGAAGCAGCTTCTATTATTTGCCTCCCCTTAGATAAGAAATTGAGGCTTGCCACAGGTTAAGTGCACAAAGCTTCCAAGTAGTGGAGACTGGATTTTAGCGAAGCTATCTGATTTCACAGCTGGAACTTTTCCTTGCACGCTGCACTGCCTGTTGCGTGTGTAATCATAGACTCAGAACTGGGTATGGCCAGTCAATCCACGTAGCTTTCACATCAGTTTTGAAATCTGTCTTCATCTCAGAAAGATGACCGTTAAGCCTCTGCTTGAGTAACTCCAGTAATTGGAGTTTCATAACTTCCCAGGACAGCCCATTCCTTTGTTGGACAGCTCCCGCACTGGATATCTTATTCATCTATTTACTGGAAACTTGTCTCCCTGTAATTTCCATATATTAGTCCTGGTTCTGCCTTCTGGAGGATTATTGAACCCCTCCCTTCCTTCTTTGGTCCAGCAGCCTTTCAGATCCTGCGTGCCTAGAGTCTCGGCTTCTCCAGCAGTTTGGTGGGCAGTCTCCAGAGCCCTTGCCCTCAAAATCACACTTTCTTATAGTCCTGTTTAATCAGTTGCTGCTGGCAAGTTGTGGTACATAGAACTGGACTCAGCAATGTGGCAATCAGTATGCTAGCAAGACTTCTGGACTGAGGTGTAACACCTAGGTTAAGGTATCGGAGCTACTGCTGACCATGTGACATTGGGCAAGGGGCAATGAGATGAGCTTCAGACCCTCATCTGTAACATAGGAATAATAATTACCCCACTGTACAGCATTAATATGGGGGTGAAGGAGGATGGTGCTGGGGAAGGTGCTCTGTACACAGCCCTTGCCTCAAGCCTGTCAGCTGCCCTCTCTTCAGACTGCTCTTCTGGGCTCTTCCATGTCAGCATAACTTGTTCCCTCACCTCCTTTGGCAGCTTTGCTCCAAAGTCAGCTGCTAATTGAGGCCCTTCTTGACTACTGTATTTAAAATTGCAACCAACCACTTACTGTCTCTCTCCATCTTGCCTGCATTAGTTCTCTCAGCTCTGTTTATTGCAATTTGACATACGTGCATTTTACTTATTTATGTTGTGAGTCTTCCCACTAGAATATAAGCAGTGGGAGCTCAAGAACTCATCTGTTTCTGTCACTGCTATATTCTCTGGACATAGCAGGTCATCAAAAAATACTTACTGAATAAATGAATGTATTACGATCATGTTTATGTCTCTGATGTGGTTTGACCCTCAAAAAGCACAATGGTTTTGATGGTTTTGAGATGGTTCCCAGTTTTTTTTTTTAATAGAAGAAAAGTATAGCTGGTACATTTGTGAATAGTTTTTTTTAGTGTTTCAGTTTCATAAATTAATTTGTCAGTTCATTTCCATGTGCTCCAAGGGTATTTTCTGACGGAACAGTTATCTGAACTGGACTCCTGGAGTGAAATATTAGAATCTTAATTTCAAATTAAGAAGTGCTACTGAAAATGAAAAAAATATATATATAGTTTATCACTGTCTTCTATTTCTAATGACTCAAGGTCAGAGTTTGGTGGGTAAATGTATATACCTTTTTATTTTAAAGTAACAACAACTCACTGAATTTCCTGTTTCTTTGCTCACTGTAGCTATTCACCATCCTGACTTCTAATTGATAGTTTTTCTTATAACCACAAGACCTCTGTCTCATAGTATTCACAGTCTTACTTAGTTGGCTATTTATGTGTTAATATGGGTTTTTGAGTCAGTGGATGAAGGGGAATCAATAGGACAAAGTAGGCAGAAATGCTGATGTATTTAGGTCCTATAAATAGAGAGTAAGTAGGGCCAAAAGGGTGCTGAGATCTCAGCTTAACTCCCAGTTTGAACAGAGTCTAGGAAATCTGCTACCTGCACAGGCAAGAAGAGTTCTCAGGGTTGGGTTAGGAAAATCTCATTCATCTATTTGAAGTAGATAGTGGGGTTAAGATTATTGCAAGGACTCCTGAATTTCCAGACTGACTGCCATTTTCTGTGGTTTAGTGACTTGCACATGGAGCTCACTGGTTGCCTGGTCGTAATGGACTGAAAGAACTGAAGTCAACAAAATGTCTGATTGTGACAGGTGATGTGTCTCCTGGCAGGCTGAAGAGGGAAGAATTTCCTCACCGAAGAATAGTGTCTTGGGATGGGGTTGGGGGAAGGACACTCCTTACCCAAGAGAGTTGACTCTAGATCTATGAATTATTGACATGCTTCCTCGTGGTTGAACATTTGCACATCCACTTAGATCAAATAATGCTGTCAGCAGTTAGTGCTTTGTCAGACTGTTCTGAATTTAAACTTGCAGAATCATGTTTGGTAAGAATGCCTGAAAATCCCACAGCTTCTTATTTAAACTTATTTTCAATTCGCTCTAAAGTGTATTTTAATCACAAAGGAGCTTTCAACAGCATGCTATAAATCTATCATTACTAAATACCGAAGCGTTGCAAGTATACTTGGCATGGGAGAATAATGTCCAAATGAATGAATTTTTTATTTATATCCCATGTTTTAAATGGAAAGGGGAATATGTTTTAGAAGAATCTGTATTTGTGGTGGAGGTATGAAGATGTCTATATGATTTTACAAAATATATGGGAATTAAACAAAATAATTCCACTAGAGACATCACAGGTACAAGGCCAATGTAAACTTTTAATTAATAAGAGAAATCCTGATAAAAGCTTTTGTTAAGTAAACAATTACCCTTGTCTAGGAAAGTGAACATTTTGGGCACAGAATTAACTAATTGTTTTTCTAGTTATAACAGAACTGCATTTGGATTCAAGCTTACTAATTGGGTGTCAAGGAGGACATTGATCAATGGAATGGTTAGACTAATAACATTGGGTAAGAGAGAACAAAATACGGAATTATGTGATATCAAGACTCATTTCTCCCTTCCAAATAAACGGTAGTGGGATGGCATAGCTGTAATAGTAGTACCAGTACTAGTGGTGATAAAAATAGCAATCTTTGAGTGCCAGGAACTATCTTATATGCTTTACAACTGTGTTTTACTTTAGTCTTTAGAACAGTCTTATGAAAATGTTACTAACATATTTTTCATTTTATGGATAAAGTGAGATGCAGAAATTACTTTGTCATTCAACTGGCAAAGGACAGAGCTGGATGTGGCTTGCAGTCCCTCTCTTCTGAAGTCTAGACCCTAGATCCTCTGCTTCCCAGTCTGACTGACGCTATCCCTATTCCGTCAGACCCTCTTGTGAGAGGCTATTGGTGGAGGAGTGGATGGGGGAAGAAAGCGTAGTCCCTGAGCCGCAAGGAACCTGATCCTACCAGAAAGGAAAGACAAAAGCAGCTGGTTAATGATTAAGAGCCAGCATCAGTGGCTCAGGTGACACGATTTTCTCAACAGTTGTTGAGAAAAGGGAGAATCAGCTATGGGCTGAAATGGTTTTTAGGGAAGGCTCTCTGGAAGAAGTGGACTTTGGCTAATGCCTTAAGTGAGGTATAAGCTCTTCGCCACAACACATTGGATCCTTCAGTGTTCAGGTTCTGTTAAGAATTTTATGAATGTCTCCTTCATGGATCTCTAGCCTTGTTTACCTTTAAACAAATAGTTCTAGGACACCTGGGTGGCTCAGTTGGTTAGGTGACAGCCTTCAGCTCAGGTCATGATCCCAGAGTCCTGGGATCGAGTCCCGCATCAGGCTCCCTGCTCCATAGGGAGTCTGCTTCTCCCTCTGACCTTCTCCCCTTTCATGCTCTCTCTCACTGTCTCTTTCTCAAATAAATAAATAAAATCTTTAAAAAAACAAAACAAAACAAAACAAATAGTTCTAATATGTGTATATGACCCTTGAACAACGTGGGAGGTTGGGGGCACTGATCTTGCCACACAGTTGAACGTTTGAGTCTAACTTTTGACTTCCCCAAAACATAACTACTAATAGCCTACTGTTGACTAGAAGCCTTACTGATAACATAGTCAATTAACAAGTATTTTATATGTTCTATATATTACATGCTGTATTCTTTTTTTTTTTTTTAAAGATTTTATTTATTTATTTGACAGAGAGAGATTACAAGTAGGCAGAGAGAGAGGAGGAAGCAGGCTCCCCGCTGAGCAGAGAGCCCGATGCGGGACTCAATCCCAGGACCCTGAGATCATGACCTGAACCGAAGGCAGCGGCCTAACCCACTGAGCCACAAGTAAGCTAGAGAGAAGAAAATGTTAATTAAGAAAATCATAAGGAAGAGAAAATGCACTCTCAGTCCTGTGCTGTAAAAAATCCGTGTGTGAGTGAACTCGTGCGGCTCAAAGCCATGGCGTTCAGCAGTCAGCTGTGCTTTTTTTTTTTTTTTTAAAGATTTTATTTATTTATTTATTTGACAGAGAGAGATCACAAGTAGGCAGAGAAGCAGGCAGAGAGAGAGAGAGAGAGGAGGAAGCAGGCTCCCCGCTGAGCAGAGAGCCCGATGCTGGGCTTGATCCCAGGACCCTGGGATCATGACCTGAGCTGAAGGCAGAGGCTTTTACCCACTGAGCCACCCAGGCACCCCTCAGCTGTGCTTTTGATATTGCAGTTCACTTCCAGAAACGGGCTTCATTTGTTGCTTATCCCTCCTAAAATGTGCAAGCCGATAATAAGCTATTGTTATCTTAGTATTAGTGATGTCTTAATATCAGCTCATTCATGCTGTCTTCTGTATAGATGTGGGGGCCATAGAGTTCAGAGAGGTGTTTAGGAAGAATTGGAAGTGTTCTGCAGGAGAGAGAGCAAGGCTGTACAAAGACAGCTTTCCACATTTCAGGGTCACACCCACAGTAAGTACTTTCTTTAGCAGTTGTGTTGACCTGACTGTATTAACTATATAAATTCTTTATTCAAATCTCATCTTTGGGCCCTTGTTTTAAAATCACTATAAGATCATTCAGTCATCCCAACAGAAAATAAAATATGAAATACATACATGCTATAGCATCTTAAAATACATAAAAAGGAATAAGGAGTAATATAGCAAATATCAGTGTATTCAACGTCCAGCTTAAAAAACTGGATTTTTGCAAAGCAGAAGAAACTCACCCTCTTTTTTATTTTACCCCCTTCTTCTGCTGCAGAAGTAATTATAATGCTAAATGTGAAACATATCTCCCAATGCATTTCTTTGTACTTTTTCTACATAGTTATACTTCTCAGCAATATATATTATTGTTTATATGCATTTTTAATTCTTGCTTTTTTCTTTTATTTATGAAATTCATCCATTTTGATGTGTATAGCTTTAGTTCATTCATTTTTTATTGCCCAGAAGTATTTGATGGCACAAATATACCAAAACTTAGTTATTCTTTTAGCAACAGATACTTAGATTATTTGTAATTTTTATTATAATGAAGTTGTGACGAGTTTTGAACATGTCTCTTGGTGAATATATGTGACAATCTTTCATATGTTTGCAGACCATTTTATTAACTTTTCTGTGACTTGACCATTTATCTCTTTTGCTCTTTTTTTCTATATTGATTCATGGACAAGCTTTAGATGTTATGATTCCTCACCTTTATTGACTATATGTGTTGAAATTTCTTTTCCTAGGCAGTGGCTTATCTTTTTATTCTTTTGCTATTTTTTTGATGAACGGACTTTTAAAATTTTAATGTAGTAAAATTTGTCATTTTTTCCTCATTATCATTTATGTGTCTCTAGTTAAAGAAACCTTCCATATTGAGGGAGTAAAATTTAATTTAAAAGTTCTCCTTAAAGCTAAAGATGAAAATATCAAGAATGACCTTTTTTTAAAAAATGAGAGTCAAAGTTGGGTTAACTGCAGTTAACATATCTTTTATCAATACCAGTTTACTTAAAACAGAGCCCACTGTTTTACGATATCTACTATGCATAAATTTTCTGTTCAGACTTAATATTTTGTTTTTGTAAAATGAGAGTTAAGGGGGAAGAAGAAACCATGGATAAAACATCAGTGTTCACAGAATTCTGATTATTAGTGTATATATTAATAAAAACGTTTCACCTGCAGTAAAGTGATCATTCATACGTGTGCACGCTCCTTCTTGTGCAGAAAGTTCATGGTAGCCATGAATAATTCAGATGGGCTTTTACTAACTGTAATGGAGGAGGAAGCAGAGACTTTGGATACAATTTCAGTAGAGTGATCCTGAGGTATTCATTCTTATGGTTGTCTTCATGGCCTTTTCAAGCTTCTCTACTTAGTCATATCATCTTTTTTTTTTTTTTAAAGATTTCATTTATTTATGAGAGAGAGAGAGAGAGAGCATGAGAGTGCGGTGATGGTCAGATGGAGAAGCAGACTCCCTGATGAGCAGGGAGACTGATGTGGGTCTTGATCCCAGGACCCTGGGATCATGACCTGAGCCGAAGCAGATGCTTAACTGTCTGAGCCACCCAGGTGCCCCACTCATCATCATCTCTCTGATCTTAGTTGCACAGTGAATTAATGGCCTGAGTTACACAGTCGTGGTCTCGCCAGGCCAAAGAGAGCTTATCAACAATGCAACTTGGGTTGTCAATATCCAGAATTCTTGAAATCTTGTTGTCTTTCCTATAACCAATCACAACTATAAGAAGAGAGCCTCATAAAAACCATTGTTTTATCTCTTGATGTCTATTAATTTACCTGTCATCAGGATCTCAATGATTTATCTTCATTTTTATCATTACCAGTCATAAATTGTAGCTTCACTTCACTATAAAATGATTGTAACTTTTGTAATGATTTACTGTTAGTAACAATTACCACTGATTTCAGAAAAGGATAAAAAACCCAGTGACGCACACCCTCAGTAAGATTCCTGAGTGATATCTGCATGCTCTGTAGTAAAGCAGTGATGTCATTGGATGTTGGCTTGGAGTATTCCAGGCATTCTCTCTTAGAGACCCACTGAGTATGTTTAAGAGCCTTTGGGTAGGGACCGTAGAGGCTTGGATGACCCCATGGGTGTCATCCTTCATACTCTGATTTTATGATTTTTTAAAAAACATTTTATTTATTTATTTAATGGGGGGGTAGCAGAGGGAGAGGGACAAGCAGACTCTGTACTGACTGTGGATCCTAACATGGGGCTCAGTCCCACAACCCTGAGATCATGATCTGAGCTGAAATCAAGAGTTGGATGCTTAACTGACTGAGCAACCCAGGCACCCCTATACTGATTTTGATTAAATCGCTTATCAGATTGAAATAAGCTTAATTTTTAACTGTCTTCTGTCCCTTATCCCCTCTTCCATTATTATGAACTTCAAATAAAGCAAGGAATTTATCTAATTCATCTTTGATCATATTCTAACACAGTTTTGGCTTCTAGTTTTATATATACTCAATATGTTTGTGGCACTGAATTGCTGTTACTGACTTGCCATATACCAAACAGAATGCTTATAAAAGAAGGGCCATCTGTACCCCAATGTTTATAGCAGCAATGGCCACAGTCGCCAAACTATGGAAAGAACCAAGTTGCCCTTCAACGGATGAATGGATAAGGAAGATGTGGTCCATATACACTATGGAGTATTATGCCTCCATCAGAAAGGATGAATACCCAACTTTTGTAGCAACATGGACGGGACTGGAAGAGATTATGCTGAGTGAAATAAGTCAAGCAGAGAGAGTCAATTATCATATGGTTTCACTTATTTGTGGAGCATAACAAATAGCATGGAGGACAAGGGGCGTTAGAGAGGAGTAGGGAATTTGGGTAAATTGGAAGGGGAGGTGAACCATGAGAGACTATGGACTCTGAAAAACAGTCTGAGGGGTTTGAAGTGGCAGGGGGGTGGGAGGTTGGGGTACCAGGTGGTGGGTATTATAGAGGGCACGGCTTGCATGGAGCACTGGGTGTGGTGAAAAAATAATGAATAATGTTTTTCTGAAAATAAATAAATTGGAAAAAAAAAAGATTAATCAGAAAATTCATAAGTAAAAAAAAAAAGTCTGACCACATGTTTAGTCTTTGTGGGTAAAAATATAAGTTAGTGGTCTATAAAATGACGGTTGTCGGGCTTATGATCAAGACCTTTGCATCCCTTTGATCTGCTTACCCAAGAAAATTCTACAAGAAATATTAAGAGGTTTATCTGAAGTTAATTGATTCTTGGGATATAATGTACATCAAATATACTACATAGTATATTTGAAAGTTGCTAACAGACACATAGGAAACATTAAATGTTGGGTATTATTGGTTCTTGGGATTGGAGGACTGAAGCTCAGCTCTGTTTAAAGCAGGTTTTTATGAAGTTGTGCTTCATGGGATATGACAGAATCTCCTTTTGTCAGTAGTCTAGTCACATATGTATTGTTCAGATTCAAAATGGAATTTAGACTCTTTCATTTAGCACCATATAGGATGCAGCCTCAGTGTGGGTGGGTATCAACAGCTAATCCCCAATCACATGGGGATTTTGGAGGGTTGGCTGCACAGTACACAGGAAAGAGCATGTGCCCTGATATCAGACCTGGGCTCTAGGATTAAGGACGAGTGTATAAAAATGTCTTTGAATTTCAGTCTCCTAATATGTTAAAATAGAAAAAAATATGATATGGTATGGAGGAGTGGAAGTTAAGAAATACTTCACAAGATTATGATGTAATGAGCGATGAGCCTAAAATATGAATGATTTCTATTGTTTGTTTTAGGGCTGATGGTCATAGCAATTTGGGAATAAACCATTGCTTAGAGAAAGTAATTAGTCTTTTGAAAGTGTTTTTCCCAGGAATAGAGTATGGCAGTGGGTCTTTAAGTATAGTCCTCAGACCAGCAGCATCAATATGACCTGGGAACGTGTAAAAAGTGCAATTACAGGGGCACCTGGGTGGCTCAGTGGTTAAAGTCTCTGCCTTCGGCTCAGGTCATGATCTCAGGGTTCTGGGATCAAGCCCCACATCGGGTTCTCTGCTCAGCAGGGAGCCTGCTTCTCCCTCTCTCTCTGCCTGCCTCTCTGCCTACTTAGGATATCTGTCAGTCTTAAATAAATAAATAAAATCTTAAAAAAAAAAAAAGTGCAATTACAGACCTGCTAATCCAGAAATTCTAGTGGTGGATCCTGAGAATCTGTGTTTAATGAGCCCTCTCTGTGAGTGTGAGGCAGGTTCAAGTGTGAGACCCACTGAAATAGAATAGAGGAGGAGGAAATACCAATTCCCTTTTTGGACTGCTTTTTATTCTCTGCATTCATGAAGAGCCACATTTCCATGGATTGCCTTTCTCCCTGTTGCTCTTTGTCTTCCATTCTCTGAAATGTAGCAGCAGCAGCAGGTGGTCAAAGTGGAGTGCAAGTGGTTAGGTTTTTTTGCTTAACCTTTTGTCATGTACTTCCTTTAAAGGATTTGTTCCTGTCATTTACTGTTAGGTGGTGGAAAACAGTAGAGCCACTGAACATTGGATACTTTGCTTTCACATGCACAGATCACTAGCCAAAATTTTGAGGGAACCCCTCTGCAGATTTCCAGAGCTCTTTTGCTATATAATACTCTACCCTGACCAATTCTTGTATGTCTGACCTTTCTAAATTCCCATCTCAGTTTTCTCAGTTCACTAAGATATACAGGCTCTGTCTGTGTTCTACCTCCTTCAACTGTGGCCTACAAACTGCCTTCAGCCAATAGACTGTGGTATGGGGCTCCCTTTGTTTGTATGCCTTCTGTAGGGAATTACTGCCCTGCACTGCTTTCTGTCCAATGTTTGAGAACTGTTGATGTGTATTTTTCGTTTTGTTTTCTAGTTGTTTTAAAGTGGAGTTTAAAATCTGGTCCCTTTACACTCCATCCCTGCTAGGAATCCCTTGTTTTATCAAGGTAAAATTTACATGCAATGCGCTGGAAAATATTACCTGTACCATTGATGGCTCTGACAAATTAACACACCTTTGTATCCCACCCAGCCTCATATCAAGATCTAGAACTTGACCCGAACTCTGAAAATCCCTTCAGTCTTCTTTCCTGCTAATCCCTTTGCTTTTCTTCTTCTCGCCATAATGAAACATTATTCTTATTTTGTCTGCCATTGATTAGTTTGTTCTAGAACTTCATTTAAGTGGAAACTTAGAGTATGTAAACTTTTGTGTAAGTCATTATTCCCTCAGTATAATGTTATGAAATTTATCTACAGTGTTGAATCTATCAGAAGTTCATTCCTTTTTATTGCTGAGTAGTATTTCATTGTATGGATATACCAGAATTTGTTTGATGAACACATGGGCTATTTCCAGTTTTTAGCTATTATGGATAAACCTGCTATGAACATTCTTATATAAGTCTTTGTGACATATATTTTTCTATCTTTTGGGTAAAAATGGATTTTCTGGGCTATAGGGACATGTATGTTCAACCTTCCAAGAAACCTTAGAGTTAAAGGAGAAACCTTTTCCAGAAATGGTTATGCCAATTTGTGTTTACACCAGCTACACATGAAAGTCCCTGTTGTTTCACACACTTGTTATTTTTTCAGCTCCTCTTGTGGATATAAAGTGGTGTCTTGCTGTGATCTTGATTTCTGTTTTTCTTATTAGATAAGAAAAATAGTGTTGAATACCTTTCCTTATGATTATTGACCATTTTTGCAGTTTATTTTATGATATATTTATGTCTTTTGGCCATTTTTAGTTGGATTATTTGTCTTTTTTCCTTAATGAAAAAAATAGCCATATAGTCATTTCCAAGTTATTTGTAAGATATATAGGGAATATTTCTTCCCAGTTTGTGGTTTTCCATTTTGTTTTCTTAATGATGTTTTTTGATGACTAGCAGACTTAATTTTTATAAAGTCTGTCAGTGTTTCTGTACTGATTAGTGCTTTTTATGACTTCTCCAAGTCATCATTCCCATGATTTCTTTATTTAAATTTATTTATTTATTCATTTTTATAAACATATTATGTGTTATTAGCCCCAGGGGTACAGGTCTTTGAATTGCCAGGTTTACACACTTCACAATACTCACCATAGCACATACACTCCCCAATGTCCATAACCCCACCGCCCTCTCCCTATCCCCCTCCCCCTGCAACCCTCAGTTTGTTTTGTGAGATTGAGAATCTCTTATGTTTTGTCTCCCTCCCTTCCTACCCCCAAAACCCTCCACGTTGCATCTCCACTTTCTCATATCAGGGAGATCATATGATAGTTGCCTTTCTCCGATTGACTTATTTTGCTAAGCATAAGACCTTCTAGTTCCCCATGATTTTTTTTTTACCATGTTTTTGTGTTTTTAGTTTTTGTTTCAGTTTTTACATTTAGAGCTATGATTTAGCTAAAATGCGCGCGCACGCGCGTTTGTGTGTGTGTGTGTCTGTAAGATATGAAGAGATGGCAATGTTCATTTTCTCTATGTATTTAACTAATTGTTTTGACATTATATGTTAAAAATACTTTACTTTCCCAATTGCCAAGGTGCCCTTATTGAAAATGAATTGACTGTGTAAGTGTGGCTCTAGTTCTAAACTTGTTTTATTCCATTGATCTATTTGTCTGTCTTTATTCTGATACCACCTGGTCCTGATTGCTTTGTATATTAAGTGTTGCGATTAAGCAGTTTCATTTTTTTTTAGCTTTGTTCTTTTTTCAGGCTATTCTAGTATAAAATTTAGAAATAGTTTGTCAAGTTCTACTAGGAAGTTGATTGGAATTTTGATTAGGATGGTGTATAGAGGTCAATTTGAGGAGAATTAAGATCTTAGTAATATTATCTCATCTAGTCCATGAACACAGTATATGTCTTAATTTATTTAGAGCTTTAAACTTATTCAACTGTGTTTTATAGATTTCAAGGTAGAAGTCTTTCACATCTACTGTAAAATTTATTTCTAATTATTATTATTTTAAAAATTCTAACTTTTGTGTAAAAATATAATAGATTTTTGCATGCTGACCTTGTGTACTGAGATCCAGCTAATGTCACTCAATTCTGGTAGTTGCTTATTTTAAGGTTCCTTAGGGTTTTCTGTAGACATTCATGCTTTATTTTAGTAAGTAGAATTTTACTTCTTTCTTTCCAATCTCTATATATTTTTATTTCTTTTTGTATTCCACTCTCTGTTATTTCTAGTCAAGTATTTAATAGAAATGAGAAGAGTGGATATCTTTGTTGTGTTTTCAGTTTTAGAGGTAAAGCATACACTGTTTCATCATTCAAGGTAATGTTCCCTGTGGATTTTGTCACAGTGAGTAAAAACTCCTATTTTTATTTTATTTGTTTGTTTATAGAGAGTTTTTTTTTTTTTAAATCGTGAACCAGTTTGAACTTTTCAGTTATTTCTTAAGAAACTATTAAGATGAACATACGTTGCTTTTTAAATAGTTTGTTATCTTACTATGTTGAATTACAGTGATTGATTTTTGAATGTTAAACCAATCTTGCATTCTTCAAAAAACTCTCTTCTTCAGTGATGATGTTTTTAAATATATTGCTGGGTTTGGTTTGTTAGCATTGTGTTAAGGATTTTTGAGTCTGTGTTCATTACACATATTGTTTTGTAGTGTATTTTTTTTTTTACTCTTTGTAATATTTTTATAAATTTTGGTATCAGGGTTGTATCAATATATGTATCAAATCATAAAACAAGTTATGATATTTCCTTTTTCTCTGTTTTTCACAAAAAGAGTTTGTGGGGTTTATTCTATCCTTTATTTTTTGAAAGATTTTGTACAAACGATGCAAAATTTTGGTGCAATTTCTTGGCACAATTTCTTCTTTCATTGTTTACTAGAATTTTGTAGTGAAACCATGTGGGAATTGATTTTTTTTTTTTTTTTTTTTAGTGTGGTGAGTTTTGTTTTGTTTTGTTTTGTTTTGTTTTTTAATTTGAGAGAGAGAAAGAGCGAGAGAGAGAGAGCGCAAGAGGGGAGAGGGTCAGAGAGAGAAGCAGACTCCCAGCTGATCAGGGAGCCTGATGTGGGATTCGATCCTGGGACTCCAGGACCATGACCTGAGCCTAAGGCAGTCACACAATCAACTCAGTGACCCAGGCATCCTGAGTGTGGTGAGGTTTTTAATAAATGTGCAATTTCTTTAATACATAGAAGGCACTCAGAATTCTTTCTCTTCTTTTGTCAGTGTTGGTTAGTATATTTTTTCAAAGAATGTATTCGTTTCACTGTAAGTTCTCAAATTTATTGGAGTAGATTATGCATAATATTGCATTAGTTTTTTTTTAAATTTTAATTCCAGTGCATAGTTAACATACAGTGTTAAGTATGTTAAGTACTATTTCACCCATTCCCCCTTCCACCTTTAGTCTGGGAGCCATCTATTTGTTCTCTAGTGGTGAAGAATCTGTTTTTTTGGTTTGTCTCTCTTTCTTTCTTTTTCTTTTGTTCATCTGCTTTGTTTCTTAAATTCCACATCTGAGTGAGATTATATATATATATATGTCTATCTTTCTTTGATTATTTTGCTTAGCATTATACTCTCTACATCCATCCATGTTGTTGCAAATGGCAAGATTTCCTTTTTTTAGATTTTATTTCATTTATTTTATAAAAAATTCTTCTCTTTTTATTTTTCAAGACTTTATTTACTTGTTTGACAGAGATCACAAGTAGGTGGAGAGGCAGGTAGAGAGAGGGAGAAGCAGGCTCCCTGCTGAGCAGAGAGCCCAATGCCGAGCTCAATCCCAGGTCCCTGAGAGCATGACCTGAGCCAAAGGCAGAGGCTTAACCCTTGAGCCACCCAGGCACTCCTCACTTATTTATTTTAGGGAGAAAGAGAGAGAGAGAGAGACAGAGACAGAGATTGGGAGCACAAGGTGGGGAGGGGCAGAGGGAGAGAGAATCTCAAGCATATATCCCACTGAGTGTGGAGCCTGATGCCATGCTCTGTCTCAAGACCCTGAGATCATGACCTGAGCCAAATCCAAGAGTCAGATAGATGCTCAACCAGCTGAGCCACCCATATGTCTTAAGATTTAATTCATTTTTTAAAATATTTTATTTATTTATTTGTAAGAGAGAGTGAGAGCAAGCACGAGTGTGGAGAGGGACAGAGGCAGAGGAAGAAGTAGACACTCTGTTGAGCAGGGAGCCCAATGTGGGGCTTGATACCAGGACCTTGGGATCACAACCTGAGCCGAAGTCAGACACTTAACGGACTAAGCCACCCAGGTGCCCCTCATTCTTTTTTTTATGGCTGAATAATATTCCCTATGTATGTATGCATGCATTTTTTGTGTGTGTGTATCTATATATCTATCCATCTGTCTGTCTATATATAATATCACTTCTTTATTCATTCATCTGTCGATGGACACTTGGGCTGCTTCCATAACTTGGCTACTGTAATAATGCTGTAATAAACATAGGGGTGCATATATCCTTTCGAATTACTGTTTTCATATTCTTTGGGTAAATACCCATAGTGTGATTAGTAGGTTGTAGGGTAGTTTTATTCTTAATTTTTTGAATAACTTCTACACTGCTTTCCACAATGGCTGCACCAGTTTGCATCCCTACCAACAATGCATGGAGATTGATTTTTCTCCATATCCCCAACACTTGTTTCTTATGTTTTTTATTTTAGCCATTCTGTCAAGTGTGAAGTGATATCTCATTATGATTTTGATCTGCATTTCTCTGATGAGAGATATTGAGCCTTTTTACATGTGTCTGTTGACCATCTGTGTATTTTCTTTGGGGAAGTGTCTTTTCATATCTTTTGCCCATTTTAAAATTGGATTATTTGGTTTTCTCATGTTGTATGAGAAAGTTCTTCTTTATTTTATTTATTTAAAAAGATTTTATTTATTTATTTGACAGAGAGAGACACTGCAAGAAAGGGAACACAAGCAGGGGGAGTGGGAGGGGAAGAAGCAGGCTTCCCGCCAAGCCGGGAGACTGACATGGAGCTCCATCCCGTGAGCCGGGATCATGACCTGAGAGGAAGGCAGACACTTAACAACTGAGCCATCCCACCTCCCTATTAATCTTTTTTTTTTTTTTAATTAACTTTGTCTGGTTAAATTTTTTGATTATTTATTTCCTATTTACTAGTGTTCTGATAATATATTTATGATATCCTTCCTTTCACTTCCTCTGTTTTTTGCTCTTCTTTCTCTCATTTTCTAATGTGGAAATGTGGGTCATTGAATTTAAGCCATTCTTCTTTTATAGAATCAATATTTGAAGCTATTATTTTTTTACAAGTAGTTTAGCTTCCTCTCTAAAAATTTAACAAGTTGCGTTTTCACATTCAGTTTGAAATAACACTCTAATTATATTGAAATTTTTTGTCTCCTATATTATTTAGAAGTGTGTGGTTTGTTTTCCAAATAATTTGAGAGATTTTCCAGACATTTCTCTTTGTTTTTCTTGTGGTTAGGGAACATATTGTACAAGCTGTCAGTCTTTCGGAATTTAATGGGAATTGTTTTGTTGACACATACAATCTAGATCTACCTTGCTGAATGTCCCAAGGGAACTTCAACAGAATATGTATGCATCGGCATTTATAAGATGTAAAGTTCTATAAATGTCAGTTGGTTCAAGATGGTTGGTATTATTTTTCAAATCCTTTTTATCATCATCATTATTATTCAAGGTTTAGGTATTCTATCAATTACTGAAAGAAGTGTGTTTAAATCTTCACATATGATTGTGGATTTGTCTCCCTTATGTGTTTTCAGTTTTTCTTCTTGTATTTGGAAATTCTATTATTGCTATCATGTTCATACACATTTAGGATTGTTAATCTTCCTGATTAATTGAACTTTTAAAAATCATATGAAATGTTCCTCTGTGTCTCTCATATTTTCTTGTCATGAAGTCTGTTTTGTCTGATATTAATAGAGCAATTCCAAATTTTTTGTAAAGATTTAATTTATTCATTTGACACAGAGGGAGAGTGAGAGAGGGGGATCGCAAGTAGGCAGAGTGGGAGGCAGAGGGAGAGGGAGAAGGAGAAGCAGTCTCCCTGCTGAGCAGAGAGCCTGAGGCTGTACTGGGATCATGACCAGAGCTGAAGGTAGACACTTAACTGATTGAACCACCGAGGTGCTCCCATTCCAGATTTCTTATGTTTACTGTTTGCATTTTAGTTACTTTCAATATATCTTTTTTTGAGAATAGTTAATTACCTTAACCTACGTATTTGTAATTTAGTCCTTCAGACACAAATCAAATAACTTAGGTAGAGCATCTAGGTAGAAGTTTTCTTTTGAGCTAAATTGCCAAGTATATGTATAAATTAATGAATTTTCTTTATTTTCTCTATTTCAGTAGAATCTGTAAGGGGATAAAACCCAACTCTTACAATTGTCTGTGGTCACTGAAAGGACAAATAGATTTAGACATAGAAGCATGATGAGTTCAAGATCTAAATTTCTTCTATGGCATGAGCTACTTTGAGAAATTACTATGGCTTTAAACAAATCACTTTAATTGATAACCCCAGAGTAAAACTGAACACTGATACAGCTAAAGCTAGTTACTGTCATTTGAGTATCCCATTTACAAGATGAAATAGATTGATATTCTTGCCAATAAAAGACCTCTTTCATGATTAGAACATAGCTCATTTAAAAAGATTCTAAAAACTCTTAATACAAATAGCATTCCCTAAAAGGAAAAAAAAAAAAAAAAAAAGACACCTAATGCAATTCTGTTCTGCCTATACTTGCATGGGCACCAAGGTTCAGGCCTAGCAATGGTGTCGTTATGAGGCTGTTTCTTGGCTAACATGAGTTTGGGTTGATAATCTCAGGTTGGCTAGATCTAAGTCTTAAGGAAGACAGAAAGTTTGGGTGGGTAGAAGAAATAGGGAATTTGGAAAGTTTGATGTGGTTTCCTGGGAAAAGTAGACAAGAATTTTTAGACCACAGGATTGCTGACACTTTTGACTTGAATGGTTCCTGTTACACAGGAACTTGAATGGTTCCTGTTACACAGATCTAAGTATTGGTTACAGTGGTGGAGGGAAAGCTAGGACTACTTCCTGCTTCAGACGCCATCCCCTAGTATCAGGAACATGGGCCTTGTGGTGTTTTTTGTTGCCCTGGAGGGTACTGTGCTGATTTCTAGAATGGCCTGCAACTTCTTCTGATACTCTTTAGTTGGTTAGGGATGGTTGTAGTGGTACTCAGTGGAACAGGAGATAAGTAACATGGATCCAGTGAATTCACAGGTTCTTGATGGAGGAGAGCATTGTATTGATACAGGATGCACATTCTATGGTGTGTCTGTCTGATTTTTGAGGATATAATGCCATAGAACTGGGTTGGGAGCCTGGGCAGGAGCAGGTGGGAGCGGACAGTTGGGAGATGAGAGCTTGAGGACCAGTGCTGAGTGATGGCTTACATACAACAAAAGCTATATTGGCTCTGTGTGTTTGTTGTCTGGAGCAAGTTGAGGGGCTGAGTTTAAAGGGACAAAAATTCAGAAGACTTCATGTGCTAGAAGATGCCGAAAATCAAAGTACTCAGTATGTGTGAAGCTACCCCTCTCTTTTAGTAGTCTGTTTTAGGCTAGTAAAAAGTAGAATTCTAATTTGTTAAAGGTAAATCTAAGTGAATGTAAAAAATGTATTAGACTTTTTCATTTATTTATTTGACAGAAAGAGAGAGAGAGAGGGGACACAAACAAGGGCAGTGGGAGAGGGAGAAGCAGGCTTCCCGTTGAGCAGGGAGGATGCGGGGCTCAAACTAAGGACCTTGGGAACATGACCAGAGCTGAAGGCCGACGCTTAATCACTGATCCACCCAGGTGCCCTTAGACTTATTTATAAATGAAGGCCTATGAGAATCCATGAAGCATTTCAGTTGCTCTCTGAAATTCACCGTGGTCAGCTTGACGAGATTTAAATGAGAGAGATAGATGAGAATTAGGGCAAATTTTCAGCCTTAAAGAAAATGTTTTGTGGGGCTGCTCGTGTTTTTTTGAGTTGATGTCTTAGGTGTACACAGAAGGGAAGTATAAGAAGGTATTATGTAATAGGAGTTAGAAAGCAAATCTTATTTCCCAATGTGTCCTTTAAAAAATGGGACTTCTTTGGATAGGGCCTTTTACTCTTTCCAGGGGACTCTGCCTTACCATTGCCCTCTTCCCCAGTCTTCTGTGCTCCTTGCAGAAGCCGGCTGCTTCTCTCCCCTGTGATTGGCTGAACATCTCTCAGTTGCCTGTTCTGGTTGTTTCTTTGGTTTCTGATTTCATCCTCTATTCTTCCTCATTTTATGACATGTAGCTTTTTCCATTTCCAGAGTGTAACCTTATAAAAATCCCAAATTTGTGGAGTTTGTGGATTTGAGTTCTGTAGGTCATCAGCCTTTCTCATATATCCTGTGAGAACAAGATGTTTGTTTTTGTGATAAGAATTATGTCCATATCAGTGTGTGAAATACCAGTATAATTAGGAAACACATACAGTTCTTCTGAATTACATTGTTAAATATGTGTTAATAGTAGGTATCCAGTTTCTTTCCCTTCGGTGGATTTACGCAGTGGAGGAAGATGGTTGAGGATTGTGCTATATGTACATGACTTTGCATTCCTGAATCAGTGTACTTTTTTGCTGATCTATAAAATGTGACGCATTTTCCCCACATGAAATTCTGCAGCATTTCTTTAGAATCCAGACAAAACCTTTCCTATGACGGAAAAAGAAGCATTGAGGAGTCAAAAGGGGGTGAGGATTTGCATAAAAAGAAAACAGTTGTTGAGGAACTCTGTAGACAATTAAAATCTTTGATTAACTTTTTCAATGTGAGGAAAATGATAGTTGGCCTGTTTTGATGAAATTGAAAAGAAAAAAAAAATCAAGCAGCCTTTTATCTTTACTAATCTCTTGTCATGAACAGATTTTCTGCTGGGCAGGCTTTTAAAGGCCCCTTAATAATTAAGTGGGAAGATTTGAAATCTTAAGGAATTCCTTATTCTTTTATGTAAAATTTCACATGATGTTATTCTGCTGAGCACTTCATAGTACAGTGTGTGCTGAAACTATAACAATAATTAGAGAATTTTTCAGCTGGACCTAAGCCAACTATCAGGTGTCAGACCTTGTCCAAACTTTACCAAAACTAATTATTCAAAAAGTCTTATAGTAGCTTACTGTTCTGGCATTGCCTGAACTCTGCTGTGCCCCAGACTGAAGTTTGATAAATATCAAATAGGGATTTCCTCCTGTACTCACTTTGTCCTATGATGTTCATTTCAGTAATTTAGGGAATGTTCTTCAGTTCCTTGCTTTATGGGTAAGACAAGTATTTATTGTATTCACATGAGATAAAAATCTAGATTTTTCCCTTATAGCTTACTCTCTCCTATAAACCTGTTTATGAACTAGATTTTGTCTTTCTTGTATTTTCTTTGCTCAGGAATTATTTGGTGAAAGTTTATGGGTATGCTGTAGAAAGACATAGGTTTAGAAGGAGTAGATTCACTGGAAGTAGTCAAGAAAGGATGTGCTACAGAGTCAAGAGAGACCAATGTGACCTTTAGTCAACTAATTAAATTCCCATCCTAATCCATTTCTCCTCTAGTGCCATGCTCCCTGGTATGAATTGGCACAGACCTAATGATGAAAGCCGGGATTAAAAGCTGGCTGAGCAGCCTTCTGTGACTGCCTGACTTATACTGATATATTCATTCATTCATTCACTCATTCAGTCATTCAAGTATTTAGTTGCCAGTCCACATTGCTGGCATTGAGAATCCGGTGACTAAAAGCTTCCTGGTTGCTCATGTTGAAAAGTTTCTTTTTTTTTTTTTTAATTTTTTAAAAAGATTTTTAAAAAATTTATTAGAAAGAGAGAGAAAGAGAGAGAATATGGGTGGGGGGAAATATCAGTGGGGAGTCTGCTTCTCCCCACTGAGCAGGGAACCAGATGTGGGACTTGATCCAAAACTCCAGGATCTCAATCTGAGCCAAAGGCAGACCCTTAATCAACTGAGCCACCCAGGTGCCCTCTTACTGGAACATTTTTAAAGTTTTTCTGCCCTACCTCCAAAATCCACTGTGTCCTTTGGATTAGTCGAAGGAACACCAGATTCATCTGAATGAAGGAGCATCTATCTACATGTGGACATAAAAAGGCCAGAAGTCCACAAGCTTAGTGGAATTTGGGGAAAGCTGATCAAGGATGGAGGTCAGGGAATTTAAAGGACAGAATTCCCATTCCATTGACTATGTTTCCTCAATTCTGCAGGCACTCTGACAGCTTCAGATTTTTGAGTTTGTTTCACTGATATTATTTCATTGTTACCCCTCCTTTACTCCTAAGCTGTAGGTGAACTGGTGGTGTGTTTTACACTTGAAGATCTCTTAGAACTGAGGAGGTAAGTGCTACAGGCTGGAGCTTCTCATCAGGGGTGTAGACTTGAGGCTTCATTCAAAACTCATCTTCATTTTCCCTATAATTTGTAATTTGAAAAATATAAAATAGGGAATTTTCTATAGGATTAGTATTAAGACATTTTTTTCTGTCATATATAACACATTTTATAATGTTTATGTGGAAAGCATGGAAACTATAGAAAAGCATAACCAAGAAAATGAAATCAGACTTCCTCAACTCATACTCAGTGTTTTGTTTGTATTTTGGTGAATAATCCTGATCTGTCTCCCTGCCTCTTCCTTCCCTCTTTCTTTTCTTTTCCTCTTTACTTCCCTCCCCCTTTTCTGTCTCTAAATCTATCAATATATCAGTCTCATGTCTATGGATTCCCCCTTCCCCAATTTTCCAGTTTTACTGTATTTACTATTTTATGTTTATCCTGCAGTTAACATTGTGTGGGAAATACTCTCCCATAGTTTTAAATATTTTAAAAAACATTTTAAATTTAATTATATGTCACAATTTAATGCATCTGTTAGATATTCAAGCTGGTGACAGTTGTTTTGTTTTAGTAATTATAAATAATCCTGTAAGATCATCTTTGGGTCTAACACTTTTTTGTGACTCTGGTCATGTTTTTAAGATCTTAGAACTTGTATTGCTGGTCCAAAGGGGGATAAGTATTTTGAAGGTGTTTGATGCACATTACAGAAATATCCTCCTGAATGGTTACCTAATTTAAACTTTCACTTCTTATATAGGAATGATCGGGGGCTCTTTAGTTCATGAAATTTTCATCAGTGGTCTTGGAGATGAACAGAATTTAGAATTCAGGATTATAATTCAAAACAGTTTTGACAGTTTAGAGAATTGATTAGTTGATACATATTAAAGTTCAGTAGGTAAAAGTGAGGTTAGGAGAAATAGGGCAGGTAAAAATTGCCAAAATACTGTTTGCAGAGTAGCCATTTCTGCATATTGGTTGAAGGAGAATACAGGGACCATAAGAAATGTGACTAGATTTCTTTGTAGCCCTGTGGGGACTTTGCTACGGTAAGGTCTATTCCCAAATGTAAAGAAAAAGGAAGCTCATTTGAGCGAATGCTGTATTCTAAAAAGACTGTTAAAATTTTGTGTTTTCTGCTGTTAAGAATTCAAAGACACTAAATACCTTCTTGGGGAACATTTAATGTTCATTTTAATTATTTACGATAATTATTTGAGCATAAATTGAATTTTTAAAAGGCTTTCTGAACGTTACTATGGATCTTTCCTCATTTAAGTAGAAAATATGTTTAGGAAGCTCATATTTTTTTCCATGAAATTTCAGGGGAAATAGAATTTACCTTGCAAATGGTACTTTGAGGATAGGAATGTTATCCTTAGATAAAAATGGCATATGTTTATACACACACACACACACACACACACACATATGAGGAAGCAGTTCAAAATGTCTGCTTCTGTTTGGTTGTAGGTTATAGTTCTATGTGTGTTTTGAGTGTAATTTGTATGGTAGAAGCTGTGCCAATATATTTGTTAGCAATCACTTCTGTTCACTTGTGGTACAATTCTAATTAATGTTCAGATAAGTGACCCTGGGATAGTTAGAATCCAGAAGGACTTTATAATTTGTTCTTTTTTTTGTTGACTGACATTCAGCATGGTTTTAAGACTGTTAGCAAATCATATATGATGACTTAAATATCAGAGTATTTAATTAATCAGCTTACTTAAATCAATTAATTAAAAATCTTTACAAGATGACAGGGAGTTTTCTGTGATACTGTTATCCAGAGAATTTTGTCCTCTCATGCTAATAAACACTTTTTTTTTCTTCTTAGTTTTTAGCCGTGATTCATAATTGAATATCAGCTCATTTTCTACCCGAAACACTTTAAATAGGTCATTATTTTCCATTATTGTTATTAGTGTTATCTTTAGTCCATACTGTTATATCTGATGGTGGGCTTACTTTTTTAGGGGGGGTCATCCCTGCTTTCTGCATTCTGCCCACAGGCGCTCTCCCGAAGTACTGAGAGGCAGAGAGTCTGGCCCCCATTGTTGACACAGCAGATGAGGGATGAACCAGCTGAGTGACATGGTTTCTGTGAAACTAAAATAGGTGCAGCTATAATTCTAATTAGTTGGTCTATCTTCACAGCATTGAGTCTTGGGTATATTATGTAGCTTCACTATGGCAACTATACTTTGCTTTTGGAAATCTGTTCTTCATAATTTTTTTTCTAATTATAATTCCATACATGTTCATAGCCAAAAATTAGGAAAATTTAGAGAACTGTTGGTAAGAAAATAAAAATCACTGATAATTATATAGTAGAGATAAATCCTGTTTACATTTTTTATATTTCCCATATTTTACACAATTGGGATTGTACTATACATATAATTTTATGTCCTGTTTTTCCACTCAGCATATCATTAGTAGTTTCTCATGGTAATAAAAAATGTCTCCAAAAAACCCTATCTTAAGAGATGATATTCATTTGAATTGTCCTATTGTTATTAACTATTTGGTTGTTGGTCCTAGTTTTCAATTTTCAATGTACATTATTGTACATTTGTAATTTACAATGTACATTATTGTACATATTGTAATTTACAATGTACATTATTCTGTTATGAACATATCATACATACATTTTTGTGTTGATCTCTGATTATAATAAAGCAGTATTACGCTTCCTCTTAGATTATGTATTTTTAGTGCTAAGCTATAGAATACCAGATAGGTACACAGTTTTGTAGGTTGTGATAAAACCTCTGAAAAGGTTTTATATGATGGTATATGAATTGTTCTTTGAAGGATACATACTCAGGGCTTTGGCAGCTATGAGAATCAGGGAATCACAACCAGGGAAAATTCAGGAGAACAATGTGAATGGGAATGAGCTTAGGCTGAGTGCATCTGTTTGGATGATATGATTTAGCCACAGTGGAAGGATAGGCTCGAGAAATTGGACAACATAAAGTTTGAAATGTGGAGTAAAGAATTTGAATTTGTTAGACTGGATCTGGCAACCAAAGGTCCTAAATTCTCTGGAACCATTGTACTATTCATTACGAATCTTTACGTAGCACATTTTATGGGCAAAGCTCCTCCTTGTGGAGGCCCACAAGGGGTTTATACATCAGTGAGGGTCACAGTATTTGTCCAATGAATGCAGTGGTCTGTCATGTCCTTACAATTACAGACCTTGATACAGTTCTGATTTGGAAAATTTGCTTATGGTGGTGGCAATTGGAAATCTTTGGAGGTGCAGAATCAGAGCACAGCTACAACTTAAATGATGCCAATATTTTAAAGATTGTTCTCAATATAGATTGGAGGGGCCTGGTTGAAGGCAGGAATAGTACCAAGTAGGTCATGGTTCATGAAGGAATGCAGCAGGGCTGGGAAGCAAGGACTCTAAGACTTAGAAGAATGGGTCCGAGGAGAAAGGTTTGCATTTAAATGATTTAATTTAGTGGTTCGGATTACAGAGTTGACTCCTTTCAAAATGTAAAAGCCTGAGTGCCCTTCCCAGATTTGCTGAATCTGAATTTTGGGGAGAATTTTGGGACTAGATATATGTGTATGTATATATTTTTAAAGCTCCCTTAGAGACTCTGATGTGTGCCTCTGGTTAGAAAACACTAAATGAATTAATGTGTGTTTTTTCCACCCCAAGAATTTGTCAAATTGTCTGAACCTACCATTTTGAATTTTAATACACTTAATATGCATGTGTATGCATTTTTCTTTTGCATATTTTCATACTCTCTTCAGTTCCTGAGAAAATTTTTTCTGTTACTTGGTGTCAGGTTGTATTACAAACATATTAATTAACGTTACTCTGCAAAATCAATTTTGAGCAAATGAAATGCCCTGCAAAAGTTAAACGAAATTTCTGAATTTTTTTTCTTACGAAATGATAGATACAAAAGTCAGGATGGATGCTCAAACATGGTATTTGAGAACGTCAAAGCTGGCTCTGGCCTTGGCAATTATCCGCTCGACACCAGCTGACACAAGCAGCAAAGAATACACAGAGCACCTTGCGAAGGTAGTGTCCGAGCAGGAGTCAATGTGGAGATCTAAAGTCCAAGCCTTGGAAGCTGAAGTTCTGCAATTACGCCACAAACTTCTTCTGAGCAGGATGCGTGCAGGAGTATTTAAGAGTGGTGAGTGTATGAAAACGTCTTCTGCAAGTATATCATTCTGGGTTTTTATTGTTTACTTTTTTAAAAAGATGTATTTAACCATTTTTGAGAGAAAGAGAGAGAGCAAGCGGGGAGGGGAGGGGCACAGGGAGAGGGAGAGAATCTCAAGCGGACTCAGTGCTGAATGCCCAGCCCGATGTGTGGCTTCATCTCATGAACCTGAGATCATAAGCTGAGCTGAAACTAAGAATCAGTTGCCCAACTGATCGAACCACCCAGGCAGCTCTTTTTGTTTACTTTTAACTTAATTTTTTTAGAAGATTTTATTTATTTACTTGACAGAGAAAGAGATCACAAGTAGGCAGAGAGGCAGGCAGAGAGGGGGAAGAAGGGGCTAAGCAGAGAGCCCAATGTGGGACTCCATCCCAGGACCCTGATCATGACCTGAGCCAAAGGCAGAGGCTTAGCCCACTGAGCCACCCAGGCACCCCAACTTTTAATATAATTTTTTAAAAATTGAGTATAACTGACACACAATGTTACATTAGTTTCAGGGTACAGTTTAGTGATTGGATAACTCTGTGTGTAATGCTATACTCACCAAAAGTGTGGCTACCATCTGTCCCATTACATTGCTATTACAGGATCATTGACTGTGTTCTTTATGCTGTGCCTTTTATTCCCAGGGCTTACTCATGCCATAACTGGAGGGCTGTATCTCCCTCTCTCCTTCACCCATTTTGCCCAGTCTCCCAGCCCTCTCTCCTCTCACAACCATCAGTTTGTTGTCTGTATTTATGGGTCTGATTCTGCTTTTTGTTTGTTTATTCTTTTTTTTTTAAGATTCTATTTATGAGTGGAATCCTATGGTATTTATCTTTCTCCATCTGACTTATTTCACTTAGTATAATACCGTCTAGGTTCTTCCATGTTGCCTCAAACAGCACCATCTCATCCTTTCTTATGGCTGTGTAGTATTCCATTGTGTGTGTGTGTCTGTGTGTCTGTGTGGTTATGTGTATGTATAGTATTTTCCTTATCCATTCATCTATTGATGGACACTTAGGTTACTTCTATCTTAACTATTGTAAATAATGCTGCAATAACATAGGGGTACTTATATTTTTTCTTGTTAGGGTTTTAGCTTTCTCTGAGTAAATATACAATACTGGAATTATTAAGTAATTTGATATTTCTATTTTTAATTTTTTGAGGAGCCTCTATACTGTTTTTCACAGTGGTTATACCAATTCTATTTTATTTCATCTTCAAAATTATTTGAAAATTATTTGGGTTCCTAAAACTAGACTTCTTCTTCTTTGCCCTTTAAAGATTTTTTATTTGTAGTCTTCATTAAGAGTTTATTGTTACCTCCTAATGAATGAGGCTACATTAGATTTTGGGATGAAGTTGGAGAATGAAAATATCTAGATGTGAAGGCAATAATGTTTTAATCTTACTGGATAGAATTTAAAGTCTCATTCTGTAACCTTATTATTTTACTATGTATGTTATATTGAATTTAGATTAAATAATTCATCTAGCAGTCTTGTATCAAGTACCAGCTATGGACCAGGTATGCAGTGGGTGGTGAGGATCCAAAAAACACATAAGAGGAACTGCTGTCCTTGCCATTAAGTACCTACCATTCTAGCAGAAAAGATAGACCTATAAATAATTAACCCAGTGTGATAAATGCTTTAGTAAAGATACTGGCAAAGCACAGAGGAAGAAGCCATTCGTTCTGCCTGGTTTTGAAAAGACTTCTTAGGTCAGACACTCAAGGTTCTGTCTACTAGTCATGGTCACAGAGCATGCAGGAAGAGGCAGGGACATGACCAAAAACAGAGAAGTAAAGTGCCATTTATACTGTCAGCATTACATTTCTGAAGTGCCCAGAACACCATGAGGGAGTAAGGAAGAGAAGTGAATTGGTGAATTGGGACCAGGTTCAGAGGGCCTTGAATGTTAACCTGAGGACTGTTTTAGTTTATTTCCTATCAAGAAGTTGACCATAGAATTTACTGTCTCCCTAGGGCCCTGTGAGAGTGAAAGTGGGGAACCATTAATGATTATACTAGGACAACAGGTAGAAACCAAGACTCACTAGAGCATGCTGGACCATGTGGTCACTCCATTCATCAGGAACCGTACAATTTTTCTGATGCAAAGGTTTGACCCTCATATTGGGATTGGGAAAAAATTCTGGTGATTTTTAAAGAATGTAAAAATCCTTTGCCTAAAACCCCTCCCCAGCTCCCAGTTATGCTTCACATTAGATTCAGACTTGTGATCATGGCCTGTGACACTGTGAGTGTTTTCACTTCTGTTTCCATCTCCCAACTTGTTTCATACAACTTCCCCATTGTAAACTCGGCTCCAGCCAACTCTGGGTTTCCTTCCAGCCTTGGACCTTTGTTGTGTTCTTCTCTTTTAATCTCTTTGTGACTGGCTTCTTCCCATCCTAGAAGTCTTATTTTAATTGATACCCCTCAGTGACCACTCTATATACATAGCACTCCCCACTAGTTTTTCTTTAACCAAACGTCCCCTGTGGATTATTTGTTCATGTAATTGCCACCTTCTCTCCTGAGCTTCGAGTTCAGGTTCACTGAGGAGTGGGTTTTGATTTGCTCAGCACTCTCTATTCAATGCCCACTCCAAAGCCTGACATGCATCATGTGCTCAATAAATATTTGTCACATGGAGGAGGGGCAGAGAGGATGTTTCTGGCTATGGCAGTGATTGGAGCAAGGGCACCAGTTTTAAACATATTTGCCAAAACCCATATGAAGAATGATGCGTTGAAATCAATCTATGCTAGTGAAAACTGAATGGAGGTCAGACATATAAGCATGATTTTAGAGTAGACACGATATTTGTGAATGATTTCAGAGAGTGATTGAGGGACATAGAGGCATTTGGGATAATGGGGTCTTCAATCCCAGCTTATTGAATTTATTGCAATGCTTTGAATATGGATAGTGAACACTGAAATTTATTTATAGGATAAAAAATGGAGTCCAGGTTTGTCTGAGTATAGGCTAATTCCTGAATATATAGAGATTAAGTAGAAGGAATATACAGGGATTAAGTAGAAGGAAGGTGGAGGGATGTGCCTTAAAGTCAAAGGGGAGGGGCAGGCTGGAAATAGAGACATAGACTTAGGATCCACTGACATTTAAATCATAGTTGACGTTCTAGCCATAGATGAGACTCACAGGGAGAATGGAGCGGAGGATGAGGAGTGCTGTGGATCCCAACATCCCAGAGGTGGGCAGAAGGAAAGGAGCCATGGAAGACTATGACTGTCATGTTAGGAGTGTGCAGGTATAGTGCACACATGCCTGCTGTGGATAATAGGGTACTCACTAACTTTAGTTTTGGGTATTATCAGGAAAACTCGCTAATCTAATACCCACATGTTACTCAAATCTCATTATTATGTGAAAGAAAATGGTGTTATACAATTTATAGCCACGGTTTAGTCTCTCTAGAGTCTTTCTAGGTAATGGGCTCTTTCTATTCCATGAATGCTAATGCCATCAATATTCTTAATTATTTTATGTGCAGCTATATGATTAATATAATGCCACACACATAACAATTTCCGGTCATCTTAAACAGACTCTTACAAACATCTGTGATATCCGAACTGTTGTTTACATTCAAGTGTCTGTTTATTCCACTGCTCTAGTGGTGTGGGTGACTGGTTCAGAACATGAATGTGCCTGACAGTGAGATCCTAGGTGAGAACTTGTTCTCACACCAAAAACTTGCACTTACAACGCCTGTGAGGGAAAATTTCAATAACCCTACAATTAAAATCCATTTTACTCGCAGCAGGAACTATAGGTAAAGTATTTCTACACAGATGTTTGTAAGTAACTTGTTTCTCCATCTGTTAGATTAACATGAAAAATGAGGAATAAACAGAAAGATTCAGATAAACAGAGTTATTCTTTTTTTTTTTTTGAAGATCTTATTTATTTATTTGACAGACAGAGATCACAAGTAGCAGAGAGGCAGTCAGAGAGAGAGGAGGAAGCAGGCTCCCTGCTGAGCAGAGAGCTCAATGCAGAGCTCCATCCCAGGACCCTGAGACCATGACCAGAACTGAAGGCAGAAGCTTAACCCACTGAGCCACCCTGGCGCCCCAATAGAGTTTCTCTCTTAAAGGAGAAAGAACAGAGCCCAACAAAAGGGGGATATTAGATTGATAGGGAAATAAAGAAGGAACACAGCCATTATTTAAATATGTCTAATTTAAAAGACTGACACAGCTTACTCTGAGAGAACTCCATACCTGAGAATCAAAACTATATTATAGATATGTTTATATAATTAAATGTTTTTGTCTAGAATTTTCAAGGTTGCTTTACATATGCAACTGTTCTCAAGTGGATAGAGACAGCAGGCCCTCAGTAAATGTTGAAAGGAATGCTTCTTGACAGATTGAGAGGCTGGGGAACTTAATTTACAGCATCAACTGTCCACTGAGCAACCGAGCAACCCAGAATTCAATAAAGCAGAGCTGAAATGGCAAAGTAAACAAGTAAAAAAGCATGATGGAGTTTAAAGATTTTATTTATTTATTTGACAGAGATCACAAGTAGGCAGAGAGGCAGGCAGAGAGAGAGAGGGGGAAGCAGGCTCCCCGCTGAGCAGAGAGCCCGATGTGGGGCTCGATCCCAGGACCCTGGGATCATGACCTGAGCCGAAAGCAGAGACTTTAACCCACTGGGCCACCCAGGCACCCCGCATGATGGAGTTTATACAGCATTTCAGTAACTCAGCTATTTCTTTATTCTGATTTATTTTCTACATCTTCTTAGAGAGAGAGATACTTCTTTATTATATTTATTAAAAGAATAGACTATATACAGAAGGGATAAACAGAACTTGCTCTTAGAATTATGCCACATTATGATTTTACTTAAATGCTCCTTAGTAGTGGGAGGAAGGAAGGTGGGGAAGGATCAGAGAAGCCAGTGACCCATTTCTCAAAGTCAGTCTGGGTAATGGCTCGTAGGCATGGTTAGGTGTCTACTCAATATCTAGCTTCCTTTCTAAAGCACTTTCTACTTCCTCTCTAAAGCACTCTAATTTTGTTTTGGCAGAGATGGGCTTATTCCCAGTAGGCTAATCCATGAAAGGCTTAGATTTGTTTTGCCCATATTGTTCTAAAGTTGGGTAGGGGCCAATGAAAGGTAAAAAAACAATCTTCAGAGCTTTTGATAAAGATTTGCCTCTCTGTATAAAGAGATTGAAGCTCATGAAAGAGAGCAATTAAATTTCTTTTTATTTTTCTTTTTTTTTAAACCTCAGCCACTTGTTTCCAGCATGCAGCACTGCCGATTGAAGATACAATGCCTGGATCTGTGGTAGCCAATTTGCAGCTGTGAAGCAATATTGAAAAATTAATGCCAGCATGGGAAGGACCGTGAAATAGTTGGAGGAAAAGAACCTAGGTCCCTCTTGATATTGCTGAGCAATCACAGCTTTATTAGGAATGTTTAAAAAGACAAGGAATGTTTTAAAATGTTTAAAAAGATAAGCAAAGATTTAAGCTGTCGTTGTCCATCTGTCCACAAATAACTGACCTATAGTCACAGCTTTGGAGCTCAGCATTTGTATGTTGGGGCCTTCACTGTTCTATAGGATGTATCTGAGCACATCCTAATTTATAGAGTGGGGAAGGAAAGAAAGGAAAAATAATGAAAGGAAAGAAAAAGGAAAAGAAAGAAAAAGTAGTACTGTTCTAAATTATTCAAATAATTTAGAAATTCTAAATAATATTAAACATTGTTTATATAAACATTATAAAACATTTCTTGTTCTAAATTTTTTAGGAATAGGAAAGAAATTATTCAGAAAAGGAAAGAAAAAAGAAAAAAAAAGAGTAGTGCTGTTCTAAATTATTCAAATAACTTAGAAATTATTCTAAACATTATTAAGCATATATAAAAACAAATAACAAATTCTTTGTTATTTTCATATATAAAAACAAATAACAAATTTAGAACAAATTCTTGTTCTAAATTATTCAAATGACATTATTTGAATTACATTCGAATTAACATTTTTTGTTCTAAATTATTCAAATAATTTAGAACAACACTACTTTTTCTTTCCTTATATCAGGAGTTGTCTTGATCTATAGGGGAGAAATGAATGAGAAAAACTATGTTTAGTCTAGAACAGCTTCCTGTTAAGGATGGCCTCATGATGTTGGCAAGAAGCTCACCTCTGTGTAGGTTGGAGGTCTGTGGAGGTTGTGGAGGTTGGAGGAGGAAGGGCCGAACACGTGCCGGTGCCGTCCTGGGCCAGGAAGAGGCCAGGCACTTCGGAGGCTGGGCTCAGGTGAGGGCAGCCGAGAGTCCCGCAGTGTGTGATGTTCCAGATGGACATCGTCAGCCCTGCCACTCCTCTTCCCAGTGCAGGGCTCTGAGTCTCACTGTGTGATGCAACTTTTTCACCTGAGCTGGGTTCCCCGGAGGTATCTTGAATGTCCAGGCAGTCCCCTAATTACGGTGCCTCTACTTTCTGTGCATCTTTCCACTTCCCTCCCTTCCAGCGTCACTTCCTTGGCCCTCTTGGCCTGATTTATCTCAATTAGACTCCATGTTTACGGTTGCAGCCTTGCCACTCTCAAATCTAGGCTACAGCTCAGACTCAAGTCTTCTCATTTACTGCAGGATAAACACAACCCTTAAAATAAGCTACCGGCTTCTCCTCCGTTTGGCACTTACTTCCTTCTCTAGCCCATCCCGTCGTCACTCTGTCCTCCACATTCTGCACTGCAACACATGAAATGTCTTTCACTTACTCGAATTCAACTTGTTATCTCTCAGCTCGAAGCTTTTAAACCTGATGTTTTTCTCTGTAGGATATATTCTCCCTATCTTTTTTTGTCTGGTTGCACACTATTCTTTTTTTTTTTTTTTCTGATACAGTTTTAATACCCTTTCTGCCTTTGCTGACTGACTCCTTAGACTAGATTAGATTCTCCTCCTGGGGAACCATACTCTTCTGTACTTTTCACAGCATTTGTGAGCCAAGTTATAATTGTTTAAGCAGGCTGTCTTCCCTGTAGGACCTAAACTCCATGCTTGAAGGAGTGTGCTTTTTCTCATCACTGCTCTATTTCTGGGATTAGCACAGTGCCTGGCATGCTGGGGCGGGGTGCTTGGGGATATTTGTTGAATGAATAAGTTTAGACATGGTTTATGTGAATGTGAATACCTGGAACAAGGTGGCTGGGCTGATCTGTCATTTCTGAGGATCTACAAAACCTCTCCAGTGCTGGGAGGAGGGTCAAGAGGCAAGACCAAAGCATCCTAGGGAAGGAGACACTCTCTAAAGTAGGAGGAGTATGAGGGTGCCTACCTTTGAGCGAGCCATCTATTATTATAGTAGTTTGATCAGACTAGAATAAGTGAATAAGGATTTTGGATTCTCACCTATGGAAAAGAGCTGAAATTATTCGAAGTACCTTTCTTTCAACTCCAGGCTCTTTTCTCAATGTAATTTTTTTTTAATAGTTTAACCTGTAGTAAAGTTTAATCTGGTACTTATACTTAGGATTATATTTATTTTTTGCAGGTTTAGATGGCATTTTTAAATGCCCTGCTGTTTGTCTGTATTTGATTTTTTTAGATTCTTTTAGAAATCTGAAGGTACCATTGACGATTTTGAATTTGGTATTTTGGTCCTAGACATCTTGAAAAAAAAATTTTTTTTTTTTTTTAAGAATAAATTCAATGTGGAGTGAGTAAAATCCAGTTAGTTATCTGTGGACTATAGTTTAGACAGGGAAAATTAATGGAGTAATATCTATTCCATTAACAAAGCAAGAGGGAAATCAGTCAAATAGGGTCAATGGGAGTAGGCTGGAGATCCTGCAGTTCGGGTAATCTCCCAGGTCCTGCTGACAGGACTGGTCTGAGGACCACAGTTTAAGTAGCAAAGGACTGTGGACTATTTTGGGGGTGGAGTTTGTGAAGGGAAGGAGAAGAGATAGGTTGGTAGTTGGAAAGGGGGCAAGGTGGAGAGAAAGTTTTTTTTGTTGTTAAGATAGACAAGATGGGATAGGGAGGGAGACAAACCATAAGTGACTCTTAATCTCACGAAACAAACTGTGGGTTGCTGGGGGGAGGGGGGGTTGGGAGAAGGGGGGTAGGGTTATGGACATTGGGGAGGGTATGTGCTTTTGGGTAAATTGGAAGGGGAGATGAACCATGAGAGACTATGGACTCTGAAAAACAATCTGAGGGGTTTGAAGTGGCGGGGGGGGTGGGAGGTTGGGGTACCAGGTGGTGGGTATTATAGAGGGCACGGATTGCATGGAGCACTGGGTGTAGTGAAAAAATAATGAATACTGTTTTTCTGAAAATAAATAAATTGGAAAAATAAAAAGATAGACAAGATGACAGTACACTGATTCGTGAGTAGGAAGAAATTAGCAGAAAGAGGAAAGTGAAAGCTTTGAATAGAAGAGGATAATAAATAAATCACAGAGGCTTGGGGCCTGAAACCCAAAAGAAATACAGAGCAGGAGTGGTTAGCCTGGCCCTGGACCTCAAGCAGGGGCTGACATTTCTTCTTCTGAGACTCTTTTGAAGGTAGGAGTAGGTGCCCCTTTATTTGTGTTTTTGCTGACAAAAACATTCATTCCTGACAGCTGTCCTTTAAAGTTCCTTTTTGTTCCCTTTGCCACTTCCAGTGTCCCTTCTTAAACCGGTCCTATTGTTTTGTTATTGTTGTTGTTTCAAACTGCTTTTGGATTTTCATTCTTGCATTTCTTTGCCTGCTGCTGTAACTCTCGTCTAAGTCATCCCCACCTCCTGCCTTGGTTGTAGAAAAAGAAATGAGGAAAGCAGAGTTAACTAATTTGCCAGAAGTTAACTGGGTAATACATGGAGAAGTTCTTGTAAAATCCTAGAACAGTGCCTGTCTAGTACTTTAAGGAGCTTTCTTAAACCAGTGGTCCTCAAAGTGTGGTTCCCAGACCAGCTGCGTCAGCATCAGGTGGGACCTTGTTAAAAATCCAGATTCTCTGAGCCCAGTTCCTTACATAATCAGAAACTCTGGGGTTAAAGCCCAGCAGCTTGTGGCTTAACAAACCCTCTAGGTGATTTCGATGAAAACTGAAGTTTGAGAACCACTGGTTTAAACAAATAAAAGTGAAACATATATTCAGGGATCATAGTAAGACTTCTCCAGAAAAGGGGTCGGTAGAGACCTGTTCATCCCCTGCCCCAGCCATCTGAGTGACAAATCAAGAGGGGTTTGTGGGCCAGCCTCTGAAAGATTTCATAATCCCAATCGATAATATGTAACCTTGTCACCAAAGAATTGAGAAAGTGTTCATTTAGAGCCTGAGAAAGCTGAGGCAGATAGTAGAAATGAGCAAAAATGAACAAACACTAGTAACATTAACATCACCCTAACAACTATGTTTCATACTGTTCAATGAAGTGTATATATAAATATAATAGGAATCCGAGGAGTGGGTACTGTAGATTTTTGTTCTAGAACTTCTCTCCTCCCTCTTTATCCACCTTCCCTTCTCTCCCTCCCTCCATCCTTACTTCCCACATCCCTTCCTAAGAAGCACTGATATGTTCTGTCATTGAGGAGTCTGAATACATGTTTTCTAGCGTAGAAAATGTGCAGTTGTGGAAGACAGCTCCTCCCCTTTTTTTCAGGGGAAACATCCTTTTAAATATCTATTTTAAGTAATTTCAAAGACATCTTGTAGGGGTAAAGTTGGGGATCAGAAATGCAAGATACTGTATCCTAAAAATCAGTAGAAAATCTTCAGTTATGATTAAACTAGACTATTTTACCAATCCTTAAAAAGTATGTAATGTAACATAGCTAAAAAGAAATACATTGCTGGAAATGAATGCTAGCATGTTGCAGGTGATAAGACAAAATACATTTATTCATAAATAAAGTTTTGTATCATGCTCCTGGAACACACATACTTGCATTATGTTCTGGGCCCCACTGAGAACTAAAGAGCTGTAACTTCAGTACAGAATGAATTTGAACGAATTCCTAAATTGAATGTGAAGACAAAGCAAATGTCTCCGTGAAAGCAGCAGAAAACCAGCAGCAAGGTGCAGTGCTGGGGAGTGAGTATCTGTAGGGGAGGGGCCCTGCCTGGGGATCCCCTGGCCTCCTGCGTGATTTGTGTAGTAGCACTCCTTTCAAGGAGGGGCAGCCTTTCTCTTCTTGTACTGCAGGGGAATGGTGGTCTTTTCACGCAAAGTCTCCTGTTTTGGAAACATCATTTACGTGAATTTTACAATTTAAGTTGCTTGTAAGGACCTCTTAGAGTGAATGTGAGGAAATGCATCAGAGAGTGCTCAGCTGTAGGGTATGTGTGCGGGGAGGAGGCCACAGGTTGTGAGCTGTTCTCAGCTTTCCGTGAATCCGATGTTTCACTTCACCCATTATTCTGTAATAAGCGTGTGATAATTTTTCTTGTTGTCCATCTCTCCCGTTTCTCTTGGAGTCAGAGAAAAATACTGCCTGTGTGTCTTTAATACATTCAGACCATGTCTGCCAAGTTTTATGCTTTGAAATAAACAAGGGAAAGATTTAGTCCAGAGAAAGCGGGTTCTTAATGCTTGCACAAGCCTAGCTATAAAAATTCCTCATTACACTTTTAATTAATAAGTCACATGAAGAACAAAGTCTACATTACTTTTGTGCCCTCCCTTGGTGCTTGATTTAGCAAGATCTCTCACACAGTAGTTTTTCAAAGATGTTTCTGGGCTTGATATTTGAATTATCACTTCTGATGAGGCTTATAAATATTTGTAGCAGAAATAATTTTCATGAGGTAAAGCAGGCTTTTCTATGTAAAATTCAATGTAAGACATACAAAATGTCAACATTTATATCCGTTTGACAAATAACCACGTGGTGAAGAAGTAATTGATAAAAAATTTGAACAATGCTTCTGGTCTTTCTATGTACTTTTTAATTGTATTTGAAATTATTCTAATTCATCGATAGAGCAGAATATGTAGAATTTATCCTCCCTCCCATTATTTCAAAAGTATTATTTTTGAAAAAAAAAGATTTTATTCTTCAACCCAGGTCATACAAAATAGATGGTAATTCTCATATTTTAATACCTGATTTTGCTAATCAAAATTGTGCCTTTAATGACTCCGAAGTTATTTCCACCCGTGTATTTTATGAAGTGTTTATCCTCATCTGATTATTTTTTATCCTGTGAACCGCAAGGCATCTCATCATATCTGTAATTTCCAAGCAGGAGTCAGTCCAAAGTAGGCCAAGTCCATGCTGGTGGGCTGCTTTGTGTGGCTCTGCAGCTCTCTGATGTCTGGTGGGGCAAGCAGTACAGCGGGAGCTGGGCTTGGAGAACTGTATGTCTCAGTGAGCTGTACTTTTCCAGTTCTCTGAAATTTTTCTTTAAAGAAGTGCCTTGTCTGTGCACAGGCATTTGTGATGGTGAGCACAGTGATAACAAACTTACCTGCTCACTTACCTTTTTAATAGCAAATGCCGTATGAATCTAGGCCTTTGGTACCTATAGGTCAGTGTGAAATAGAAGAGTACACAATCAGATTTGCAACTTTAAATTTAAAATTTTATTATTTTTTAATTTTAATTTTTTTAAAAAGATTTTATTTATTTGGCAGACAGATATCACAAGTAGGCAGAGAGGCAGGCAGAGAGAGAGGGAAGCAGGCTCCCTGCGGAGCAGAGAGCCAGATGCGGGGCTCGATCCCAGGACCCTGGGACCATGACCTGAGCTGAAAGCAGAGGCTTTAACCCACTGAGACACCCAGGTGCCCTGAAAATTTTATTTTTGTTTTTAATGTGTCTTTCTGAAAGGCTTTTCCTCCTTTTTGTTGGTAGATCTAAGGCTAGAGTTCCAGGCTGTGGCCCTGAACCCTGCCTGTGCATTAGAATCACCTGGGGAGGGGGAGCTCTTAAAAAATCCTGATGCTCAGGTTGCCCCCCAGTCTATTTATATCAGAATCTCTGGGGGTTGGACTGAAGCGTCTGTATTCTTTGACAATCTCTAGGTTATTCTAAAGTATGGCCAAGATTGAAAACCACTGGTTTAAGGCAAGCATTCATATTCTGTATTTAACTCAAATTCTCTTATCAGTTTCTTTTGTTGATCCCACCTAGTTCTACTTTCCTTATTTTACTAGGGTTTTCTCTGTAGTGTGCTGCAGTTCTTTATTAGAAAAAGTAGAAGACATTGGTGTTGGCTTTTAGCGGGGAAACATCTGACTAATGTCCTTTAATGTGATTTGAGAACATGGAGGCAACTGGGGAGAGTGGATGACAGGTCTGTAGGCAGCTGGGAGAAAGACCATTCAGTTGTCTTTGCACACGTTTGTGTGTGTGAGTGGCATGGATAGGTTTGGAGTTGGGCGCTTGGTGGGAGATCTTAAGCTCTTCTGTGTGAATAGTGAGGAGCTATAAAACGAAGACTGGCATTTATTCCAATCTACTTTTTTTTTCTTCTGTAAGGTTAAATAGTAATGGATAGCTTCTTTTATCCTGTGAAAGCAATATCATAAGGCATATGCATTTAAAAATTAGGGGATAGTTGTATTTCTGTGCTTCCTTCAATATTATTGATTATGTATAGTAGGTAGCTTATTGAGCAGTTATACACTTTAAAACAGATCTCTTTACGTGATTGCCATCATTTCTGTAGTGTTCAGGGTCCTTGAGTTAGTAGTAATACTGAGCAGCCAATGATGAGTCAAAAAGCCTCTAGAGAAAAGGACAAGTATCATTCCTTCTGTCAAATCATGTGTAATAGGCGACTTCCCATATAAGTTGGCTATGAAATCTTATTGGCAATACTTTGAGACATTCCTGAGAAACCTAGATCTGTCAATGCAGGTTTTTTCTACTGTATGATTTGTAAGTAAATATTTAATTAAGAGGGCACATAGTTATACACACACACACACACACACACACACCCCTGGAGTTTGTTATACCATAAACCTTGTGGCAATGTGGTCGGAATTTATGATTCTGATTTTAATACTGTTAACAACTTTATCAAGAATTCTCAGCTATTAAAATTACTTAAATAATTAAGAAAATATCTTTTAGATAGTTCTGTAGTAAATACTTTATCCAACTACTTAAAATATTCTACATTTATTGGAAAGTAGCAGACACTCAAGTTTTTATGGCATGAATATCATGGAAATACTGGTTTACCGGAAGGCATCTTGGAAGTAAATAGAAATGATGTGATGGTAACATCCATTCTGATATGCCTTTATTTTTATTTATTTTTTTATTAACATATAGTGTATTATTTGTTTAGGGGTACAGGTCTCTGATTCATCAGTTTTACAAAATTCACAGCACTCACCATAGCACATACCCTTCCTAATGTCCATCACCCAACCACCCCATCCCTCCCACGCCCTTTCCTCCAGCAACTCTAAGTTTGTTTTGTGAGATTAAGAGTCTCTTATGGGGCACCTGGGTGGCTCAGTGGGTTAGGCTGCTGCCTTTGGCTCAGATTGTGATCCTGTGGTCCTGGGATTGAGTCCCGCATGGGGCTCCTTGCTCAGGGAGGAGCCTGCTTCTCTCTCTGCCTCTGCCTGCAGCTCTGCCTGCTTGTGTTCTCTCTCTGATAAATAAATAAATAAAATCTTTAGAAAAAAAAAAAGAGTCTCTTATGGTTCCTCTCCCTCTCTAGTTTCATCTTGTTTAATTTTTCTCTCCCTTTCCTGTCTTGTTTCTCAAATTTCTCATAAGGAGGAATCATATCATATGACATCATATGATAATTGTCTTTTTCTGATTGATATTTAGCTTAGCATAATACCCTCTAGTTCCATCCACGTTGTTGCAAGTGTCAAGATTTCATTTTTAATGGCTGCATAATATTCCTTTGTATATACACACCACATCTTCTTTATCCATTCATCTGTTGATGGACATCTAGGCCCTTTCCATAGTTTGACTATTGTGGACATTGCTGCTATAAACATTCAGGTGCATGTGCCCCTTCAGATCACTACATTTGTAACTTTGGGGAAAATACCCAGTAATGCAATTGCTGGGTCTTTGGGTAGCTCTATTTTTAACTTTTTGAGGAACTTCCTTACTGTTTTGCAGAGTGGCTACTCCAGCTTGCATTTCTGCCAACAGAAGTGCCCCTTTCTCTGCATCCTCACCAACACCTGTCATTTACCGACTTACTAATTTTAGCCATTCTGACTGGTGTGAGATGGTATCTCACTGTCGTTTTGATTTGTATTTCCCTGATGCTGAGTGATGTTGAACACTTTTTCATGCTGACACACCTTTACATGAGGGAAGGGCAATGCCCAGAGCCCCCTGCTTAATATAAAACAATTTAATGCACCAATGACTGATCCTCATCAAGGTCAAACACACAGGAGGTGCTCAATGATTAATTTAAGAATGCACATTCGTACATGAGGGAAGAAAGATCCAGCAAAGGGAGAGTAGGTGTTATTGATGATGGGAAAGGTTGCTAAAGACAGATTCAGGAGGTAGATTGCTCATTGGGAGGAGCAAAAGGTTGGAGTCAGATGAATCTTGGTTGAATCTCAACTCTACCAACATTGGCTAAGTTCTTTAAGGCAGAGGTAAATGAAGATGATGATGATAAGAACAATGACAAGCAATCGAGGTTAATGGGGAATGTTTGCCAGTTTCCTTCCTTCTTGGACTTGACAGTCAGATGGCAATTGTCATTGATTGCTTAGCAACAGAAAAACCCAATTTTTTTTTTTTTTTTTGGACGTGAGGATTTTATTGTTTAATTCTGTTTCTGTCTTGCAAAGACCTGGATCTGTCTGGTTTAGCAGATTATACCAGTGGGAAAGAAAAGAAAAGAGGTTTAAGGGTGTGCGAGAGTTTTTCCTCCCAGTAGTAAACTCATTCTCAGTTCCAGTCCAGTAGCAGAAGTGGAAGATTCTCGGGCCTGGCAGTCTGATTTCTTGTAGGAGTAAACTGCTTAGAAAATTTTGTATGAATTCAGCTGCTATCCTATTTAATTATTTTGAGAGATAAATTAATAGAACTTGATTTTCATTCTCTGTATTGTAACAAAAAGTTCTCATCTGACTTCTGTCCTGTTTTGATTTCTCCATCATGTAATTTTCAGTGTTCTCCTTCCACATGGACCCTACAATTTCTCGTGAGGAAAACATCATCATTCCTTGACTGTTTCAAGAGCTTTCTCTGGGTTAGGTTATCTGTCACCTTTGTTGTTGTTGTTGTGTTGTTGTTTTGCCTCTCCAGTTTTTCTTAAGATATAGTTAAGATCGTGTTTTAAGCAGTGATAGTTTTCTGTTGTCTTGGTGCAGGTTACATTCAAATTATTTCCCATGGCAAACCCAAAATCTTTTGTCAGCCTTATCCCCTACTCTCCTACACCTCTGCTTTCCCTCTGCTCTAGCTGTACTTTCCTGAGCTATTGCTGGGCCCCTGCTTCTGTACCCTTGTTCATGCACCTATAATCCCATCGACACTTGTACTGTACGAAATCTTTCTGGCTTGTCCCCAGTTTGAACTAACTCCTCTGTGTTCCTCACCAGATCACCTGTACCTCGGTATCTCTCCTTAATACTAATGCCTTTTGCCGTGTAGTAGAGTTAGTTGTTGGCCTGCCTTTTTCTTAGTTCTTTGAAGGTAGGAGGCCTGCCAACTAGGTATATGACTTTCGGCCATATCCATATGTTCTCACTTACCATCTGGGTCCTCCCAGCCCTTATTCCAATGCCTTTACATTGTAGTGCTGAATGTATCTGTTTTGTGAAATCGTCTATTCTGACAAGGCAGGATATATTAAGTTTGTTTTACTTTCTCCCTGAAAAACATGTCTTAATTTCATTTTTAATGTGGAGATTATGTTGTTCTTTTGGTCAAGTTTATTTAATTTCCTAGGCTACTGATTTTTACAGTGAGTGATGGATGAATGAACCATAATCCCAAAGCTATGCTGTACTGCTTTATAACCTTGGCCTCACAAAGTTATGAAAATCAGAACCCCTGAGAATGGACTTAATTTTCAGGATTATCACAATAGTAAAAATCAGTGGAAATGAGTTCTGCTTGGTTAGCAATAAGATGTCTGCAAAAAATTGACTTTGAGCTCTCCTTTTTATTACTCACAAGACTGTATTTTAATCGTAATTGAAAGTATAATAATTGACTACCAAGCTGTCTCTGACTGTGCCTCTTTTTCAGAATTAAGAATATTTTTACTTTGTATCCTTATGTTAGAGAACACACTCTGCGGTATTAAGTATAGGACTGTTGACCACATCCATATGTTCTTACAACGTTGTCATTTGCGGCTTTACTGGCAGACAGACTCTAGTTCAGAAAAGGAGGTCAGCTGTGGAAATGCCTATGTTTCCAGAATATCACATGTGAATGATTCTTGGTCTTCATAACAAGCCTGTAATTAGTTAATATACATAAGGCGTATGATGAGCTATTATGTCATCTATCAAATGTTGTATTCCATTGTGAAATGAAAGACACCTGAGTCCTAGACTCAAAATTGGTCAATTATAGTCTTTCTCTATTTCTGGACTGTCAGTCTAAGGGTATTATCAGTATTCTCAGGTTTTGTGAGTTTTTAAAGAAAAGGGTCATTTATGTGATTCTATAATGAAATAATCTTTTCATCTCTGAGCCTTCTTGATGCTTTTCTTGTAATACTTTTATAAAATTCATTTAGCAGAAATGGCTGATTATGAGGTCAAAAAGTATTTGGCAATTTGGGAACCAAATTTCATGAGCCAACATTTTATAATTTCTTTTTGGTACCTGCAAGATCCATTATCAGATTCCTCTTGGAGTGATATCTCTGTATGAAAAGGAGTGGTAATTTCTGATCCCTGCAAGGGTCAGTGAGGGTCATGGAGCAGGATCTCCTCACCTGGATCAACAGACTTGATGGGGATTGTTAGCTCCCTGGGGAGGAAGACATCAAGGCTTTGAAAGACATCCTTTGAAAGGATGATGGGTGTGTATTATGGCTTGTATTATAATATTCAACATTTGGAAGAAACATTATCTTTTGTCACCAAAATTGAAGATTAAAAGGGATTACATGAATGTTTTGTGTATCCTAAGACTTGGGGAAGCCTGTTATTTGGAGATATATGTTTAGGATTTACCTGGGAACAGAATGAAGTGTTAATGATTCTGAAATAAATAAGAAGGTGCTATTGGAAGGTGGTATTGCCCTGCATGGGTATAAATAAAATAGTAATTTCAATGATACTAGGAAAATAGCAGTGATTGTCTTAATTTTGTGTTTTCTTGTTTCATAGAAAGCGATTTCCTTAGGGTCTGTGATTGTCAGTGAAGTTTTAGAAGAAATATTGGTTTTAGTTGTAAATAGTAAATATTTGATAGTTGGGGTTTTTTTGTTTTTGTTTTTGTTTTTTTTTTAAAGATTTATTTACTTGAGAGAGCATATGCATGCACCAGGGTGGGGAGCAGCAGAGAGAAAATCCAAGGGTGGACTCCCTGCTGAGCACAGAGCTCAACACTGGACTCAATCTCAAGACCCATAAGATCATAACCTGAGCCAAAACCAAGAGTCAGACTCAACTGACTGGGCTACCCAAGTGTCCCACTATTTGACAGCTTTTTAACAAAGCCTAGTTTTCATGGACTGGTTTCAATATAATAATAAAATATTGAAACCAGAACCCATAACCATAAGCTTATACAAGGCAGGCTTTAAAAAATGTTCAAGTCAGAGGGAGGACTTATTTCCAGAGATGCAGCTGAGGCTTAGACCATCCCTGTAGCAGTTATCTGGTTGGGATCTCTCTCTGCTTGATCTGAACAAATGCACATCATTTAGAGAAAAATGTGCTTGAATCCATATCAGGCAGGTCAGTGGTCATGTACAGGCCACACCTGCAAACATAGGTTTTCAAGTTGCAGGGTACTTTATACGATGGGTGTAATTTAGAGAATGGAATTGAAACGTGAAAAATTTGGAAGGTGAATTAAAATGAGAGACTTCTTATGCTTGTTCAGGTGTGATATAGTAAACATTATAATTAGGTGTGGATGTTCATGGGTTGGAAAATTACAGGTAGCTGAAAGTCAGTTTAAAAAACCAACTTCTCTTTTTCAATACAATATTGAGGATCTTCTAAAATAGCCCAAATAATTAACAGGTAAGTACTTACATGTATGATATTTGCTTAGTACTGTGCTCAACTTCCAAGGTTGGAAAGAAGAAGTTTTCTTGCTGTATCTTTTGAGTTTATTATTTGGTTAGAGAGGCAAGATCTCCTGAGATGGACACATAGGGGGACACTACATATGATGTATATAGTTTCATCTGAGGTTATATTTATTCATATTCATTCATTCATTAGTTGATTCATTTCTTCAACAAAAACTGATTTCTGGAGGTTGTGGTGGGTAAAAAAAAAAGAAGAAGAACTAGAATCAATATTCCCATGGAGGAGACAGACAAATAACAAGCAAACTGTTAATTGGGAAAAATTCTAAGAGAGTTAAAAGCTGTGAAAAAAATAAACAAGGTTGAAGTGATGGAATGACTGTGGATGGGGCAGAGCTACTAACAGACTGGGTGGTCAGACTGACCTCAGTGAGAGGGAGGTGTTTGAACAGGGTCATCCAAGTGGCCCCTGAGGCAGGAACTAGCTTTCATGCTCAGTGAGCGGACACAGAGCAGAGGGAGTGAGATGAGACCGGAGAGAGGCCAGGAGTGCAGGCGATGCAGGGCTTGTTCCAGTGGGTAGGACTGGCAGCACAGTGGAAATCCTTTGGTGAGCATGAAGCGGGAGCTTTGAACTTTTTGCTGTGGTTGCTGTGTGAAGAATGTAAGTGGGAGGAGAAGCAGACTGCTGAGCAGGAGCCCAAGGCTATGGTCCTTTAGGGATGTGATGCTGGCTTAGGTAAGATGGCAAGAGACACCTATATAAGGCTCTGCTATAGCAAAATAGAAAATAGAAAATAGAGTGGCAAAGATGTCCCTGACAAGAATTGTGGCTGAACCCTGAAAGATTAAATGTGAATTCAACATGAACAGATAAAGAGGAAATAGATATTTCTGGGAGATTTGAAGATGGGATTGGGAATGGCATGAATGGACCACAATCCATTTTTGTGCTATCCAAAGAAAGCAGAGTAACTATAAATTAATCTAAGATAGTGGTTCTTGCACTAGAATCACCTAGGGATCTCTAAAAAATACTGACATCTGGGTTCTACCCCTGAGATTCTGGCATGGTACTTAGCATGGAATGTGGTCTGGCACTGGAATTTTGAAATGTTCCAAAGGCACTTAAATGTGTAGGTAAGGTTGAAAACCACCACTGTACAGTCTTGTAAATAGACCTGTAGCCCAGCAAGAAACACACGAAGCAAGCTGAGTGCATAAGTTTGGGAGTAGGGGAAAGTAGTGCTTTTGAGATTTAATTATGCGACTCCCCTGAGATGTTTATTAAAAAAAGTTCCTGGAGCCCTTTCCTGGAAATACTGATTAATTGTACCTATGAATACTTAATTTTAATATGTTCCCCTTATGGTGATATAGGTTGGGAAAAACTGCACTGGGTAAAAGATCTCAGTGCTTTTGATTTTTGATAAAGAGAGTGAAGTGGACACATCAGTGGAAATGAATGCCAACCTCAGTTGTCCAGCAGGGTGGGCTTGGAGGACAAATGTGGCTTGAAGGTAGCATCTTAACAATACGGATGTAAGCTGTTGGAACACTGGTCAAGAGCTGAAGTCAAAACAGTGGCATCGAGGGCTCGGTGGAAAACAAATTCAGGTAAATTCTCTTGGAAAGATATTTGGACATGGAGAGATTAGAGATGTGTATGATCTTAGCAGGAAGACTAACTGGGGCTAGATTGTGGAGAGCTGTGTCATAGGCCATTCACAGCATTGGGAGGCCAGTGAATGTGGTGTGTTGCTGATGTCCATGATTATATCATTTTTACCAATTCTGCGTAGTGTTCATAACATCCACACACTGATGCAGTTATGCAGGTGGATTCATTGGTTCACTTGGTGGAGGGTTGTATGTTCATGGGTTTGTTGTTATTCTGTAGGGCTGTAATATATGTGCTCACTATCTCTCAACATGGTATTTCCTGTTTGTTAGGAAATGAAATCAGCTCTATGCTTTTTATCTATACTGGATATCTTTGCCCCCAGATGACTGAGAAATTGCTTTTTCTTACCAGCTTCTAATTTTGTCCTAAAACTCTTTCCCGTTAGAGAGATTCTGTTGTTCATTTATTCAGCCCCTTTTTATTCAATAGCTGTTCAGTACAAACAATGTGAAGAATGTAAAGAGAGATGGGTCTATGTCCCACAATCTTTTGGGAACAAGATCACATCACTAATTATACCAGAGACTATGAAACTATGGTCTAGAGGAAGATATTGATGTTTAGAGGAGAGAGTGATTATTTTGCTTTAGAGAATAGGACTTTTAAAATTCTTTTTGAAGATTGGTGCTGAGTTTACAGGATGGGTAGGATTTAGAAAGCTTTGGATAGTAGGGGTATTTCAGGCAAGAGGGAACAGTGTAAAGCACAGGCACAGGAATCTGGTGGCAAATGATCTAATTTGACTGTGGCATACAGAGCATGAGGAGGTATTCTGGAAAATAAGATGAAAAACTAGGTTGGAGCCTATTAAGAAGAGGTATGACAGCCAGTGGAAAACATGCTTTATTCTGTAGGCAGCAAGGAGCCTTTGGAGATTTTCCAGCAAGAAAATAGAAGGAAAACTAGTGCTATGCGTGTGCCATACAGTATGCTTTCTGAAAGTGGTTCCTTTAGGTAATCTGAGGCTTAGATTATTTGGGCACAGTAACTAGGCATCGTGTTTAGGGCTGTTTGGAAGAGGGAGGAGCTAGAGACAGGAACAGCCCGGTCATTGCCCGTATCTTATGTGTAATTATTTTGACATGGGAAAAAACAGATGATATAAGAAAGGTTTTTATTGATTGATTTAATTTCTCTTGAGCTCTCCCACTCAATATTCCAGGCTCTGGGCTATGGTGGGAAACCAGCAGTCCAAGACTATCACGGAGTATATATTTTGGGGGTGGGACAGATCATACTGGCAGAAAATAATCAGGAAGTGACAAGTGAGATTTAGAGAATGAAAATAGGGAGTCGTGACCGAGAACGATCTGGTGGCTTCTTTAGACTGGGTGGTCACATAAGGTCTCTTTGAAGAAGCGATATTTTAATAGACATTTAAGTGATAATGAGGAGCCAGCCTTGAGAAAATTGGGGTTGAGGGTGAAGGGAGCATCCCAGGCAGAGGGAACGGCCCTAAATGGGAACAAACTTAGTGAATCTAAGGAACAGAACGGTGAGGCAGGATCAACATTTTTTGTCAATGGAGTATATGTGGGTATCAAGGAAGAAGTCAGAGTTGGCCCTTAGGTTTCAGATGTTGGAAACAGAGAATGATAGCAGTGTTATTGGGGAATTGGGCCAAGTGCAAGTGAAGGATGCTGTTTCTTTTGGACTTGTGTGGTTTAAAATGCCAAAAGCTAGAACTTGAGCTTGGGAGAGGAGGTAGGATGGGACATAGAACTTGGAGAATCATCTGCCTAACAGAGTTCTTTGAGGCCACAGGAAAGCTGGGGACATCTGGGAAGTTGGAACAGGAAGAGATAGACAAAAACAACAATGAGGAAGGTCTAAATTGGCAAACTCAGAGATGAGAGAGATGGGGACAAGCAGGAAATTCAGGGTCTGACCACTGAGCATGGGAGGAATTGCACCATCAAGTGGTCCTGGACCATGCTGACACCAAATGCACTGTTTTGTTTTGTGAACCTAATGCAGTGAAGACAATTCTGTTAAGATGAATCATTCCATTAGCTTATGATTTCATGCATTTGACATTGCTTTCTCTCTTGGTGTATTCAAAACTAGAATTAGGATGCCAGCTACTAGAGTGGAGTTAAACAAAACTGTAAGCTTTTCTTTGTCAGCATTTCTCAAGTATGCTTTGCAGTGTGCCAAAACATATCCTTCCAGAGGCAGAAGACAAATAAGTGTTTTAAAGTGAAACACTGTCATTTCAGAATTGTGTGTACTTGAAAATAGCAATTTCTGTTTGACCACCAGGTGGCAAAAACACCACTTTTAAATAGCTCAGTTCATCAGTACATGTGAGGGACCATTACTATTAACAAATCATAGCTGGTAGTGACCAGTATATATGCCCATGATGACATTTCGGTGCATTTGAAGAAATGCAATTTGATTTCAGTCTTTGTTAATACGTATATTCAACAAGTATTCACACCACCAACTATGTAGGAGGTGCACATCAGAGAACAGAAATTCCCAGATTAGTAAACTCTGTGTCTGTCCTCAAGAATCTCCCCCTTCCAAGAGAGAGTCACTCATACACTCAGACCATGTTGATGAGAGCGGTAATAGACGTATGTGAGGGAAGGTTTCACAGAGGATTTGAATTAGGGTTTGAGGCATCAGTCCATCTCTGGGTTATAGCATAAGAACACACCACATAGTGGGAAAAACTTGTGGAAATCCATAGTTGTATGAATCAGCATGGTGTGTTTTGGTAAACTGTAAGGGGTTAATATTACTTATATATAAGTAAGAGTGAGGATGGAGGCATGACTGGAGAAATAAGCAAGGGCCACACAGTGAAAGACTCTGTGGGCCAAGCTGAAAATCTTGGAGGACTCTTAGCCAGTAAAGGAAGCCATTGGAAGCTTTTAAGGATTGTAACCCTGTGATCAAACTAGTATTTTAGCAGGGTGACTCTCAGGTCAGTTCAGAATGTGGCCTAGAAGAGGACAGAACCAAAGGCAGGTAGATCAGTTGGGCAAGGGTATTATAGTCATCAGTGTAAGAGATGATGATGGTGTGAACTAGAGCAGGGTAGGGGACTAGGGAAGGACAGGTTCATATGTGAAATGATGGTTGATTTTATGTATCAACTTGACTGTGTCACCTAATGCCCAGATATTTGGTCAAGCGTTACTGTAGATATGTCTGTAACAGTGTTTTGGAAAAGATTAACATTTGAGTAGACTGAGTAAAGCAGACCACCTACCCTAGTGTGGATGGACTTTATCCAATCAGTTGAACTCAAGAGAACAAAAAGGCTGAGTAAGAGTGAAGAGTGAATTCCTTTTTCCTGACTGCCTTTGAGCTGGGGCATTGGTCTTTTCCTGCCTTTGAACTCGACCTGAAACATTGGCTCTTCTTGGGGATCGAGCCTGCTGGCTTTCAGACTGGAACTTACACTGTCAGCTTTCCTTTGTAGGCCTTTGTAGTTGCACTGGAACTATGTAACACCATTGCTCTCCTAGGTCTCCAGCTGGCTGACTGCAGAATTTGGGATTTCTCAGCCTCCATAATTACATGAGCCATTGCCTTAGGGTAAAACTCTTTTCACCCACTCTTTTGTCTATAAATCCTAGTGGTTCCATTTCTCTGGAGAGTCCTGACTAATGCAGGTCTGGAAGGTGGAATCAGCATAACATGGCGTTTTGCTGTATGTGGAAGGTGAAAGCAAGTTGCCAAGGCGATCCCTCCCTTGGGCCCTGTGACTTGAGAAGAGTCTTGCTATGGGCTGAAGTTGGTGGTATGCAGTACAAACAAGAATTGTATGTTTATGTATGCAGTGAATTAAGATGATTTGTACACTTTATAAATAGAAAGTTCATGGGATTTTCCAGGAAAACAGAAAAAGATGCCTTTTAGACAGTTGGTTCTCTAGGTCTACTTACATAAGTAATGTAAAGACTGTAGAAATAGATGACAAAAGGCATTAAGATTTGATGTGGATGTGGGGCGCCTGGGTGGCTCAGTGGGTTAAAGTCTCTGCCTTCGGCTCAGGTCATGATCCCAGGGTCCTGGGATCGAGCCCCCCATTGGGCTCTCTGCTTGGCAGGGAGACTGCTTCCTCCTCCCTCTCTCTCTGCCTGCCTCTCTGCCTACTTGTGACCGCTGTCAAGAAAATAAATGATATCTTTAAAAAAAAATTTTGATGTGGATATGAAAATCTGGGGATCTGGGGGTGGAGGCAGCAGAAAATACATTTGATTCAGGGGTGGGCCTTTCTAGGGTAGGATGTGTAGTAGGTGGGCACAGCTCTATTTTGTTGAGCATGCTTGAGATCCACTCTTAAATGGAAGTGGGATGGAGATGGAATTGAACAACTTAAAGAAGATGAGAGAGACAAGGTCTTAGTAAAATGGAACTGAAAGTCTATGAGATCCAGGGTATGAGAGGGACTATAGAATATTTTGGACAGGTTATATAGTCCTAACTGGTATCTTATTTTATGCACTTTTATATGTGATGTCATACTTTAGCATAATTTAGATTCTTGGTATCTTTTATCGTTTAATAACAATAGCTATTATCTCTGAGCACTTAAAATGTGCTGGACTCTGCTTGATCAGGACGTGTGTGTATTTACTTCACTGTCTCTTTACATCTAAGGACAAATGTGTTGGTTAGATCCTATCAAATGACTTGGAGAGAAATTACAGTCCTCAATCCCTTTAGTCTATAAACAAATTAAGAGAGAAGTGTCATTTGACTTCTGCTTCACCTTCATCCCTCCTGGAAAAACAGGAATTACAGAAAGTTGCAGTAGCATGACTTCGTTTTCTCTTCTCTCCTTTGGGTACGATGCTTTATTAGTCAAGCTTCGAGGTTTATTTTGAGAAAAGTCTTTCAGGCAAATGAGTAGACTCTCAGTAGAATGAGTTCTGTAAGACTCATTTAAAGAGGCAGAGGGGTATGTACAGAAGCTGGCAGAGAAACACACAGGCCTCTTTGCTGTGGTTAGAAGATGATTGGACTTGGAACTGGGTAATTGGTATTACTTTTCTCTCTGTGGCTTTTCTTAGACCTCTTAATCAAGTGGAGCCTGCATTTCCTTATCGGTAAATTAAGAATAATAATAACGCATGTTCAAGGGTTGTTGGGAACAACAATTGAATTATTTGAAGAAACTGCTTTGTAAAGTGAAATGTAAATATAAGATCGTTCTATTCATTTTGACAAAGTGCTTTTAATGCTGAAGCCATGTTGTATAAAAGCTCACTGTGGTTCTCGCTGGTAGAATTTATGCACTCCTTTAGGGCACTGAAAGGACATTCCTCTCTGTGTGTGGTTTCCCACATTGGCGTCTCCAACATATGCCCCCATCAGTCTTTTCTGCGGGTGCAGAAATGAAGCATCCAGAAAGAATGATGGTTAGTTTGTGTATTCCTATGCCCAGAGCACATGCATGGGTAGAACTATTCCCTGCAAATAGGTACCAGTCAGCACCTGAAGGAGATGAGATGGAGTGGTTGTGACTTGCCAGAAGGTACATCAGTGAGCGGTGAAAAGCAGAAACAAGAAAACAGCTTTTTGCTTCCCAGTTCATTGTTTGTAGAATTCATTTTAGGTCTTCCTGAAATCATCACCCTTGAAGTTCAGCTTACCTTGATGGGAAGTTGAGGTGGTTCATGAAATATTGAAACTTGTGTTCACTTTCTTAGTGAAGAACCATTTTGAGTTCCATGAAAGAAAAACATAATCTACCTAAATAATTACCATAATCTCCCACCCTTTCCTTTTGTGAAGAGTGAAAAGTCATTTCAAACATTTATTCTTGCTCATAAAAAGAAATTGTTGGCTTAAAATGAGCAGGCTGTGTGTGCCTTGTTTACTGTAGAAATGGCCATATGGTTAAAAGCTTTGCGGATAGTTCACCGTTTGGGTTACCACCACGTTTTTGAACTTACTGTGTTATCCCCTTAACATGGAGTACAGATACTGTTGTGATAATTAGCAAGCACATAATTGCCCATTTCTAGTGGTTATGGCAGATACTTCTTAATTGAATGAACTCTAAATTAAAGTCTGATCTTCTCATTTTGCTTCATCATTGCCTTCTATTTGTATAGAGCAACAAAAGAGCAATAAATTAGATTTCCAAATGTAAGATGTTCTTTTCTTCATTCTTCCCGTGCTCTGATCAACCAGTACCCCCCATCTCTAACTTTAAAAAATGACTATAAGGTGAGATCTCTTTTAACTTCCTATATGCTGAGGGTATTTTTTTTTCTCTTTTTGACATCCCATACATTCTCATTCTCTTTCCTTCAGCCTCAAAGGAAGCAAATTACTTCTGCATCTCTAAGCACAACCCATCCACTGGGGTCCTCGTCCCAGTCTTCCCCTGCCTTCTCCAGAGCTTTTTACATTTTTTCTCATTTCTCCAATTTTGCTTCTGTGTTATTTTTTTCTTCCTAGTCTATAATTGCTCAAATTTCTCCCAATTTGACATGCCACATTTGCCTGCAATTACTCTCCCATTTTATACTCTCCTGATCCAACTCCTCAGAAGCCTCAGCCAGGCCTTTTTGACTTTCTGCCCATTCACCCCCATTGCACTCTCGCCTCTGTCTCCCCCCTCTCCACCCCCTGGCCAAACCCTGACTGAGCAAAGCTTCTGTGGATATAATCACTGGTGATTTTCTAATGAGAAATGTCAACATATTTTTCTCAGCTTTTTATTTTATGGATTTCTCTATTGTGTGTAAGTCTCCTTGAAACTTTTTCCTTGACTTTCATAATACAGTCATTTTTATTCCTTTTGTACCTCTTTAATTGTTTCTTCTCTGTCTCCTTAATCATTTTTCCCCCCTCTACTCAGCCCTCAAATACTGATACTCCTCAGAACAGAAGATCAAAGCGTGACCCTGAGGAGTATCAATATACTAAGATATAAGATATCTTGTGGTTTCCTCTCTATCTTTCAAGTTTGACACAGAGCTGAATGAGAGATAAGTGACCTGAAAATACATGGGGGAGTCACCTTTGCTTTCTACCAGAGATAGTCAGCTTAAGCAATTTCTTTTTGACTTTTTACACTACTCGTTTTTAAGTGTTTAGTATGTTTTTGCATGCTTCATTTAGTATTTTAAGTTAGAAAAATCTGTCTAGTTGTTTGTTTGTTTGTTTTTGACAGAGAGGGAGAATGAGCATGAGCAGGGTAGGAGGGGCAGAGGGAGATGGAGAGAAAGAATCTTAAGAAGGCTGCATGCTCAGTGTGGCTCCCAACACAGGGCTTGATCTCATAATCCTGAGATCATGACCTGAGCTGAAATCAAGAGTTGGATGCTTATTCGACTGAGCCACCCAGGTGCCCCTGTCTAGTTTTTATATGAAAAAATGTTAGCTACAGGAAGATAACACTTCTATTCCTTTGTTTCAGGAGACCCATCTTCCCAGCTGCAGGCTCAGGAACCTGGAAGTTCTGAAAATACATTAAGTCTGCTGGAAGATTCTGGGTGTGAGTTATCCAATGAGCAGAGAAGTGAACCTTCAGAGATGGCCCAGCATTTTGTGGAGAGCTGCAGCCCCACGTCCTTTCTACCCCTGCCCATTGTGAAAAGACATTGTGCCACTGTGGAAAATCCTCTGTCTTCCCACATGCATTTCTTGCAACATCTACTCGAACTGAAGAACTTGACAGAATCAGGGAGTCTGAAAACAGACTTAAGCCACTTTGAAAATGACTTTTCCACAGTATCTGACTCTGTTTTTCAGTTGTTGGATGGCCTGATCACTTTTTACCGGAACCCCAGATTTCCTTCTTCAAGCTTTTGGGAAGAAGCCGTTAATACTTTAGCTGGACTGATCAGTGATAGTAACTTATCTAATCATATTCTTAAAAAGTGTTCCAAGAAGTTGGAAGAATTTGAGAAAACCCTACTACAGGTTATTTTAAGGAGCAACCATATAAACCGGGTAAGTACTAAATCTCTTCTGTTTATGAAATAATATGTCAGTGGTTTTGGTGAACATTCTGTTTGGATAATGTTGATTGATACGGCTTAGACTCCTGGTTCAGAGCCTCCAGTTAAACCTCCTTTTGGAGCCATCTGGGCTCTCACGCATTGTCATGTCCCCTCTTCTGGACTCTGATCATTATGGCACTCGCTGGTCTCTACACAGCTACCTCTGCTTCCAGCTCGTACTTCTCTGCTTTGCCTTGTTATTGTCCTGCTTTTTATTGTTATCCTTGATTTCTTATCTTCTTTTGTTTTCCCCTGCCTATGTTTACGTCCCATTGATCAAAAAGTCTCAATATTTTTCCAAAAACCACTAGCATTTAATGGTTTCCCAATCTATAACTTCAGTGGGTGTTAAATTCCTCATGATGGATTACCTGTAATGTACTGAATTTGTTCTTTTTCTGGCATTGACTAGCAGATGCCTGGAGGTCAAAGAATATTTCTCTCTTCTTTTAGAATTTCCAGTGTAAGTGGCATAATACCCCACGGACCCTCTAAATGAGTAAATTGGCTGAGGAACCCATAACATATGGCTTTATTATGTTTTGTTTTGGTTTGGTTTCCTTCCTTATTTAACGTGGCTTAGTAAGGTTGACTCAGGGATTCTTTTTTAACAAGTGACATTGAGGTAACCTGCCAGTTGTTTTTTTGTTTGGCTCTTGAGACATAAGAGATTTTTTTTTTTTTGGCTCCAACCCCTTGTTTGGGAAACTCCGAATGCATTCACATTTTAATCCTTCTAACGGACTACTTAAGATAATCACAGAGGAGACTAAAAGGTCTAACTGACTTACCAGCTGTACTTCACTGTAGGCAAAAAGTTGTTCGATCTTGTTTCTTTTGATACATCATGGTCTGGTGTTTGTCCTCAATGCCATTATCTGAATTTTGTCCAATGGAGGCTTTTCCTGAATTTTTAAAACTCTAACAAAATTTGAACTAATAGCCTTACTTGTTGCACATGCATCTGTTCTCTGTTAACATGTAGAAACTTAACAATTAAGCTTTTGGCATTCATGAAAGGTGACTTTTCTGTCTGGCAAACTGAAATTTTTTTTCTACCTGATATGGTCAGTCAGGAATTAAATATCAAATTTTTCATAGTAGTATCTGAGGTATCCAATCTGTTTCTTCACCATTAATAAATTTGTCATATTTAATATTTCTTAATCTTTTTTTGCATATTTTTGCTTTATCGTAAAACTACTTTAAACAGGTTTTATATTGACTTAGAACTTTCCAGATACTGGCATTTATATTCTTTATCAGTTAACACATGATGCATGCATTTTTTCCAGTCTAGTCTTTCACTTAAGGATTAGAATACTCACAAGAAGCCAGGGGACATGTATGGGACATGCAGTATATTTTCTGTACCATTTGTCGGGGTGCAAGCTGTTGTTGGATAGTTGGGTCGGCAGTGGGGGAATGAGTGAATGAATGGCTTTGGTCTTTTTTGGAAATGTAATTGTTACAGGTAGAGAAAGTAGAATCCTAAAATTGCTCACTGTGTTTACAATTAGGATGATGATTCATAAATAAGTTTTAATGACATTCTCTCTTGTTTTTTTTTCTTGCCAGTAGAAGCTTCTTAGATTAAATCATTTCAGCTTTTGTCATTATTGCTGTCATCATCATCTTCCAGATATGTTCATAAAGGTTCTTTATTAGAAAAAAAATGATTGCTCCTTATAAATGCTTTTTTGTCTTTCTTTTTTAGTTTCAAAAAAGAGTATATTCTGATGTGAAATATAGGCTAGCTTCTATTGCATTTTTTATTGATACTATTTTTGATTGATTAATACAAAATGCCATAGTTTAGAAAAAATTGCTCTTTGGAAAAATCTTATTTCCACAACTGGAAGTGTTTAAATTGTATCGCTTAGAAACTCGAGCCCTGCTATTGATTTTGTTAAAGGAAAGTTATGTTTGTGCAATGTGATAGGAAAAGTTGTGGTTGTGAATACTTTGATAGTCTGACGGAGGGAATTCATGTGTTTTTAGTTTATCTATAGCCAGGTTTTAAATAAAATATATATCTTTTATGTGTTCTCAATACATTTAGTAGTAAATTTATTCAGCTATAGCTTTTTCTTTAATAATCAATAAGAAGTTGGCATCTTTCAAAATCTTGAGGTTATTATTGTGAATGTCAGTTATGTCAGGGTTGTATATATTCAGGAGATAAGAGGTTGAAATGAAACACTGTGAAAATTGTTTTTGAAAAATTCTTTAATTGTGGCTTGGTTGAAATTATTAAGTTCGAGGGAAACATTAAGTTTGTGGAAAACATATGTATGATTTGTGATTTTTCAGATTTGGATTTATTTTTGTGCTGTTTTGTGCTATAATATATGCTATTTTTATTCAGTAACAGATCTTTAGGAATTGTTATCTTAGTGTTATATCTACATCATATTTTTAGGATAGTCATTAGTGTGGGACTAGAAGGTATAATCCACAAAGACACATTGGACAGGGAGAGAAGATACATGTCTTGAAACCAGATGGCTTACAGGTGTCTGCACTAGGCTTGCTCTCAGGGGTCCTGGGAAGCAGTCTTGACTTGACTTGTCCTCTGCTTATGGGCCCTGGTGTGGCATGCTTCCTCTTTCACCTTTGTACTTGCTTTGGGGTCAGGAGTGTTTGCCTTTGAGGTATTTAATGCCTCGATGCCTAAAAATACTTTGAGGTATTTATTCTAGTGAGTTAGAAAAATTTCTCTTCAATTTCTTATTTTTTTTAACCATAAAACAACTTTTTTATTATGTTATATTATTCACCACACAGTACATCATTGGTTTTTGATGTAACAACTCTTGGGCATATTAGTTATGAAACTGAAAAAAAATTGCCAAGTAAATATTAACTTAGAATCTTTTGTATGTATGTTAAGCCAAATAATTGTCTCTGCTAAAGATGTCCACATCCTAACCCTTGGAATTTGTGAATATTTTATGTTACATGATGAGATGGGGTGGAGAATTAAGGTTGCTGAACTTGGTATGAGGAGATTAGCCTGGATATCCCCATGGGCCGCATACTCACAAGGGTAAGTGAAAGAGGGAGGCAGGAGAGTCAGTGTCGAAAAATTTGAAGATGCTGGCATTAAAGATGGAGAAAGGGACCATGAGCCAACACATGCAGGTTGGAAAAGACATGGAAATCGATTCTTCTTGAGAGGCTCCATGAGGAATGGAGGCCTGGCAACACCTTCATTTCGGCCCAGTAAGACCCACTTCAGACTTCTGATGTCTAAAACTGTGACTGAATAAGATTGTGTTCCATTAAGCCACTAAGACTATGGTAGTTTGATATAGCAGCAATAGGAAATAAAACACTATGTTTAATATTTTTTAGTGTTTTCACATCCATTATATCATTATATATCTATACAACAACTCTCTGAGGTAGGCATGGTTGCCATTTATTAGATAAGAAAAATGAGGTTCAGAGGGATTTGCCCAAGGCCACCAAGCTAATTAGCAGTGGCAACACTAGCACCTAGTATTAGAGTTGAATGTGGAGCTGCTTTCCCTCTTCATTCTCTCTTCTCAAAAACCTCAAATTTGGTAAAACTGAACCAGATTCTAGGATATAGGCAGGTATTGCTTGTATAATCCCCCCCTGCTATGGCCTATGTGTTCATTCCTTCCTGTCTGGATTCCTGTAGTAACTTCTTTTCAGATTCCTGACCCATCTGATCTTCCTCTAACCCATCTTCTTCACCATTGTCAGAGTGATCCTTAAAAAATGACAAAGATAGCACAAAATCAGAGACTATCTTTTTAAAAAAAATAACCCTTAAAAATATGCCAAAGATCCTTCAGGAGCTCCTCAGGGACTGATAAAAAAAACACACATTCTCTTAATGGGCATTGAGAATGTATGGAATTGTCAAATTACTATATTTTGCACCCGAAATTAATGTGACACTGTCAGCTACACTAGAATTAAAAAAGAAAGAAAAAGAGTGTGAGAAAGAAGCATAAAGAATGGAGAGGGGCAGGGAGGGAGGCAGGCTGGCCGGCAGGATTGCACACATGCTTAACCACTCTTCACTCCAGTCAGACAGAATTATTTGTAGTTTCAAGTACTTTCTATTCTCTTCCTACTACCTGTCAGTCCCTTAGCCCAGGACACACTTCTTCCATCTGGCTTGTTCTACCTGTCCTTGCAAACTAGCTCTAGCATTAGCTCCTCAAAGAAGCCTTCCCTCCCACGCTGCTTCCATTTTCTCTTCCTTTTAGTGGTTAAATATCCCTCACATAAATTCACCACAGTGCACATATCACTGTATAGTAGCTACTGACTTGTTTTTCTCCTCCACTAGAATCTGTATTTGTGGCTATATGCCATGCCTTACGCAGTTTAGATCCTCAGGGCTCAACATGGTGCCTAGCAGTGTCTCATTATAGCCTGGTGAGGGTGGGCTCCCACTTGGCCTTTGCGTATGTGGGTGGGGGAGGCACAGTTTTTTTCTGTGGTGTTTGGCTCTTTGTTTGGAGGTTATCTCTGAAGGCTTTCCACCTTTCTAGGCTGTCTCTTTTCTTTCCTTTGGTTTATATTGTTATTTTTGTTCTGTCCATCCTCATTGGCACTTCTAGGTTTTTGGCTTTTTAAGCTCCAAATCTGGGATATATGAGGCAAAAGGAAAATGAGGGAACTAACCACTTTGTCCTTCCTTTGTCTTCAGGTCCATAGCTGGTCTGTCTGTCAGTCTTCTTAGATTTGATTTATAGATAATGCCCAGGATTTTTAGTTGCACTTAATGAGAGTACTAGAGATCAGTTAAGTTCACTTTCCAGAAGTGGAAGCCTGTGAATGTATTTTTAAAAGTCAAATAATACTCCTACTTACAACAACAAAGAGCTAACTCTGCTGCACGCCAGCTCCTTAGTACCACCCCTCAGAGAACAGCACTACCGGAACTTGTCTCCGTTCTGCCACCATTTACACCTGTGTTTTTAAATAAAATGCTTACACTGCTATTTCTCAGAGTCCGTGCTTTTCTTATTTATTTATTTATTTATTTAAATTTTTATTTTCGGTAGACTCTATACCAATGTGGGGCTCAGACTCAACCCTGAGATCAAATGTTGGAGTCTGCAGTTGAGCCAGCCAGGAATCCAGTTATTTTCTTTTTACCTGTTCACTTTGTATCATGGGAGATAAAAATTGATGTCTTATGTAGCTGCCCTCCTCTACCTACTCTCCAAACATAGGTTTTACCATAAGTTTTAGTTAAGTAAATGTTATATATTTATACTACTATAAATAATTTTATTATCATAGAAACCTGTAACACACAGTGATTTCATTTCCTTCTTGTACAACATTTTTTTTCTAAAGATAATTCTTCAGAATTACTTTTTTTTTCCTATCTGCTTAGTTTTCTATGTACCCATAATTGATTCTTCTTATAATCACTGTGATGGTTGTAAACATCCTCTCAGGGTGGCCAGACAAATTAAACCATTTATCAGTTCCGTCCTTTTTCAAAGAGACCCCTCCTGAAGCTCTCCATCTTCCTGCTGTAATCCGGGCTCGTGCTCCCTGTGTCTATTACTCAGCGTTACTCCAGGGACTCCTTTTCCTTTCATCACCACCTTGGAATTCCCTCGGATGTTTTCTTGTGTCTTATCTCATAGTCCGTGGATTTCATATATTCCTTTTCTTGGTTTATGACTTCATTTGGTGATACATATTCTTTTTTTTCCCCCAATTTATTTATTTTCAGAAAAACAGTATTCATTATTTTTTCACCACACCCAGTGCTCCATGCAAGCCGTGCCCTCTATAATACCCACCACCTGGTACCCCAACCTTCCACCCCCCCGCCACTTCAAACCCCTCAGATTATTTTTCAGAGTCCATAGTCTCTCATGGTTCACCTCCCCTTCCAATTTACCCCAACCCCCTTCTCCTCTCTAACACCCCTTGTCCTCCATGCTATTTGTTATGCTCCACAAATAAGTGAAACCATATGATAATTGACTCTCTCTGCTTGACTTCTTTCACTCAGCATAATCTCTTCCAGTCCTGTCCATGTTGCTACAAAAGTTGGGTATTCATCCTTTCTGATGGTGATACATATTCTTTATGAGCTACCTTAGAATGGGTTTGTGGGTTATAAACTTTTAAAATATTTGTTTACTTAAAATATTCCAACTCTAAACTTTATTGATGGATTAGGATAGATTTCCAGGTTGGAAATCATTTTTCCATTTTATTTTAAGACTTTTTTTACTAACTTCTAGATTCCAGTGTAATTGTGGTTTTAGTTCCTTGAATGTGATTTAGTCTCCACCTTCCTGTACCCCCAGAAGCATTTAGCGTCTTTCTTACTCCCATTGTTTTGTAGCGACAGGATGGTGTACCTGGATGTGGGGATTTTAAAATTCCTTTTCTTGAAAGCTTGGTAGGTTCTGGAGTCTGGGATTTCATCCTTTGGTTCTGAATTTTTTATTTTGTTTATCTTGCATATTTGAATCTTCTCTCTTCCTTTTTTCTAGAACACCTCTTAGTCTGATCTCCCAATTTTTTTTTCCTCTTTTCTGCTAACATTTATTCTTTTTTTTTTTTTTTTTTTCTGGAAGATTCCCTTACCTTTTCTTCTATTTAAGCCTTTTAAAATAATTTTTTAAAAATTTCTTTTCAGTGTACCAGAATTCATTGTTTATGCACCACACCTTGTGCTCCATGCAATACGTGCCCTCCATAATACCCACCACTAGGCTCACCCAACCTCCCAACCCCGCCCCTTCAAAACTGTCAGATTGTTTTTCAGAGTCCATAGTCTCTCATGGTTCACCTCCCCTTCCAATTTCCCTCAACTCCCTTCTTCTCTCCATCTCCCCATGTCCTCCGTGTTATTTCTTATGCTCCACAAATAAGTGAAACCATATGATAATTGACTCTCTCTGCTTGACTTATTTCACTCAGCATAATCTCTTCCAGTCCCATCCATGTTGCTACAAAAGTTGGGTATTCGTCCTTTCTGATGGAGGCGTAAGACTCCATAGTATATATGGACCACATCTTCCTTATCCATTTTATTTAAGTTTTAAGTTCATTTAAGTTCTAAGTTCAACTATTGAACATTTTATTTCTTCTGAAATATTTTTAGTTTCTATGAGTTCTTACTCTCTTGATTATTCCTTTATACAGATCCCAGTTCTTGTTTTTTATCAATAAGATATAAAATTTTTATATTTTCTTTGTTCCCTACTTTGCCCCTGACTTCCCCATTTCAGTGGATCACCATTTTTCATTTTCAAGGCTTTTTGGTGCCTAGAGTGAGTCTGGAAAGATGGGTAAGATGTAAGAAGGCCACCTGACAAAGAAGGTGTCAAGGTGTCCTGAGTGGTATGCAGGCTGCTTGGGAAGAGGCCAGGAGGTAGAAGGAAGGCTGGAGAGCCCTGGAACTGCCACAGGTTTGGTTTGGGAGAGAGTGGAACTTAGCTGTAAAGGATCCAAACTGATGGAGAAGGGCCAGGCCATGAAGGTTCTCGTGTGTTTTGTTAAATACTCCAGTGTCTTAAAATATACCATGTAAAAATGCAGGCATAATTTTGATGTAGAAGCCTGTGCTCTTTTTCCTAGGAAGGAAAAAGAGTTATAGCTTTTATATGATTTTGAAAGGATATTATGGTCCTTAAAAGTAACAATATCTGGGAAATCATTTGGACTGGTTGGTACACACTGCTCACATTAATCCTTACTTCTCATCCAAATTCTACCCAATTTTCAAAAGATGGCTCAAATCTCATTTTACTCTTAAATTCTTTCTTATCAAACTGATCCTGAAGTGGGCTCCTCTTCTAAAATTCTGTAGTGATTATTGTCTACATTATTCACTTTTAGGTTTGCCACATGCTGCCTTATTGCAGCTTACCCAGCTTGGATAGTTAACTTTTTGAATATTTTCATCACAAAGATCAATAGCTTAAGTTAGGATCCCCAACTCTTATTTACCAGAAGTGACCCAAGACAAGTTAACTCACCCCAAGTTTCACATCTAAAGATGGAGATAATAAATAGGATTTTGCCCTGGGGTTCTTGGAGATTTTCCATGAGCAAGTGCAAATGAAGTACTTAGCCTAATATTCAGTATTATGTAAGTGGCTCATAAATGTTTCTTGTTGTGACTTGTCACGTAAGGAAGGGCGGAATCTTATCTTCTCCACTAATGTTAGTACAATGCTGAGCTCATATTGAATGCAAAATAAGGTATTTTTTGAATTGAAAATAAGACAATGAAAGTAAACAACAATTACAGTTCATTTGTGCCTATACCTTTAAATACCATCTTCTGACTTTTGGTGAAATTTGTGTGCATAGAACCTTGCTTAGCAGCAGCTCTTACTGGCAATCTAGTAGCATTCCTGCAGCAATTCTGTGTACCAGGGAGCTGGTATCATCTTGGAATGTCACTAACTATCCATCCACACTCACAGCTTCCCACTGACTGATTTGCTGAGTAGGCATTCTGGACGTTTTTTCTTTCCATGTTAATTATAGAACATTCAAATGTTAACTACTTGAGTATCATGGTTTCACCTACCCTTTGCACTAGTCCCTTCCGGTAGAACTGGGTTGGCTTGCATCTCTCATCTTGCCATTGATTTTTGTAGGATTTTGTAGTTGACACATGCTTCTTAGACTGCCATTTTCCTCAGCTCACCAGTGATGTGGCCTCCAGGAAGCATAGCAGTAAATCTGAAAATACAGTTTATGGAATCAAACGTCTTGTTTCACCAGTGTGTACCTTTTAGTTGTATTTTAAAGCTCATTCATGCCATAATTATATCAACCAGTAGAACATATTAACTTTTAATTTAATTCTGTTTAGGTAGCAACATTTGTTATCGATTTCTCTGCTGTGAGTTAGGACATCATTTTAGTACTGACATCAGCTTTTGCTCCTATGCTGACTTTTCCAAAGATCCTTATGTTCTGCTGCTTTTGTTTTTGTCATAAGTGTTCATCAGTTTCTTGCAGTTTGCCTCAAGGATTTTTAAGGCTACTCACAGTGTGTTTTGTTTTAGGATAGTCCTGGGGAAATAAAAGTGAAATTGAAGGTTAAAGCTCCATGCTCCATTTCATCTTTTGCAGTGCTGTATTTAAACTAAAAAAAAAAAAAAAGAAAAGAAAAGAAAAAAAGAAATCTGGGCTAGTAATCCTGCAGTCACTTTAATTTAATGACCATTTACTGAAACAAGTTGTATCATAAACTCAGATCTTAATAGTTATTTTGGTCACTGTATCAGTATATAAATCAAACATTCTTTGGATTTTGAGAACAGTGTTTGACTTTCAGGGAATATACAGAGGAAGGAAGAATAGGCAGAGCTGAACCCGGTTCAGCTTACTTTCAAGGTATACTCGACATTCCAAAATCTCTCCTGAGATCATCAGTAGCAGTCTACCTTCATATTATACTTTATAGTTTGTAAAGCACTTTCACCCAGAGTTTATTACTGGTTCTGACAACAACTCTATGTCATAGTTGTTATTGCTACCTTTAGTTTATAGATGAAAAAATTGAGGGCAGGCAGGTTAAAGGACTCACTGAAAGTACTTAATTAACCAGCCATTGGAAGACCAGGGTCACAAACGCATGTGCATGACTGCAGATTCTTCCCTTATTCTACTATATTTCATTTCCATCTTAACCAAAAGAATTTCCATATACTTTTGTCCCAAATGCAAAAGAATGACTTGACTTCCATTTATGGGTTAAGAAATATTACAGATCAAAGGCCTTACCAATATTTCTCATGATTTTATGAGACTATTTATAGTTTGCTTGGGTAAGTTACTGCATTTTATTTTGTGCAGAGATTTATGTTTACGGAAAGCATAAAAGGAAAAGAAAGTACTGCTGTGTATGACATTATAGGATCACCTGTTCCTTGTTTTCTTTATTGGCTATAAATAACAAATCTCTTGAAAACTTTATAATTGCATATAGAATCTAGTTTCTAATTGAATATAAACTATGGTTTTACTTGTGTCTACATAAAAATAAAAATGTTTTCCTCTCTGCTTTAACAATATTTTGAAATACATTTTAAATTTTCTAGAAGCTTTATAAATGGGATTTTGAAGCTATCATTTTTTAGTTCAATTTTTCCATTGAGTTCAGAATCTGCTTAGAGTAACCCCCTCCCCTCTCTGCCCATAGTTATCAGTAGTTATAAGAGTTGGGAAAACTTAAATCATAGCTATCAGATGTGAGACCTGGAAAAAATCAAACATTTCTGAGAACATGAAATTGCCTTTTATTTATAGATATAATGGTTTTAAAGCAGAACATTTTGAGCATACAAAGATTAACCATTAACCCACTTACTTGTTTTTTCCATGGTACTTTTCCAGGGCTAGGTCTCTAAAAGGAAACATGGGACTCCTCTCATGTGCTGGGTACTGTCATAGACGCTGTATATAGTCTGGTAGATGAATAAGATGAGTCCCTACCAATGGGAACTAACAATCTAGATGGCCATTGAATAAATGAGCAGGTAATGTAAACTGACATAACAGGTACAAACATAGAAATGAACAAGGTACAATGGGAGAGAATAAAAGAGACCTAATGTAGATTGGTGAGAGTTGGAAGTTTTCATGGAGGAAGTAGCTTTAAAATAGAAGGAGTGGGAGTTTAGAGTAAGGACTTTCAAGACACTGACCATCGTGTATTGCTGAGACAGGATGTATCTGAACAATTTCTTGGAGGAAGGCAATGTGCTCAGGTTGAGAGAGTGAAGGACAGAGAACTGCATAATACATAGGAAAATACAGAGTGCTGTGGATCTGTCGGTTGCCTGCTGTATTAATTTCAGAGGGCTGCTGAAACAAAGTACCACAAATTTGATTGCTTTTAAAACAACAGAAATTTATGCCCTCACCGTTCTAGTGGCCACCTTCACAGTAAAGGTGTTGACTTGGCCACACTCCTCCAGAAATGCTAGGGGAGAAGTGGTTCCTTGTCTCTTACAGCTTCTGGTGGCTGCATCTGTTTCTTCCTCCCACTCCCTTTCCTACTTGTGTCTCATCTCCCTCTGGCTCTGTCTTCTAAGGCTATAGATGAGGGCACTTAGAGACTATGTAAACAACCCAGGAGTAGGTCTTGATTTCAAGATCCTTATCCTAATGACCTCTGCAGAGACCCTTTTTCTAAGAAAGATGGTGACATTCATAGGTTCCCCAGGATTTGATGTGGATGTCTTCTGGGGACCATTTTTCAGCCTACCACATTTACACAGCATTGATTTTTTCCACTCTTACCCTTTGATTTTATTAAAATAGCTATCCCTTATGGAAAAAAAATAAAATAAAATGCCTATCACTTTCTCCACACAGGTCATGCATCTACCCCCATAACCCCTGGGTCTAAGGATAATTCGAATCTCATCACCCATGCCAGGAATAGCCTCCTAAGCATTTCAGACCAATGGCACTAGGAGAGGCTTCCTCTGGGCTTCTGGAAAAGTTTTTCCTCATTTTCTGGGAGATTCCCTAAAGGCAATTCTCCATCTTTTCCTCTGGCTACGGTCTTGTAAAGGTGTAAAGCTAGAACTTGCTGCCATCTGAAGGACAAATATGAAGGAGAATAAAGCCTAGAGAATCACAGTAAATCTGAGCCAGAACCAGGTTAAGTCAACCCAGCAGCCCACTAAGTCTCTGCATTTTCAATCAGAGGAGTCAGTGCATTTTGTGTACACACACACACACACACACACACACACACGTATATATATGAATATTTACACACATGTAAATATTCTCGAGAAGATAAGAGCATATTCTGCAACTGTGACAAAATAAAATAGTGCTTTAAAATAATACATTTGGGCACCTGGGTAGCTCAGTGGGTTCAGGTCATGATCTCAGGGTCTGGTATCAAGCCCTGCATGGGGCTTTCTGCTCAGCAGGGAGCCTGCTTCCCCCCATTCTCTCTCTGCCTGCCTCTGCCCACTTGTGATCTCTCTCTATCAAATAAATAAACAAAATCTTTAAAATAAATAAAATAAAATAAAACATTCGGGGAATAAAAAATACTATTCTAAAATTTCAAATATGATAATGAAAACATAAATGAAGGTTTGGAAGCTTAGGCAGGAAAATCTTCCAGAAAGTAGAGAAAACAGAAAATTTGAGAGCAAAGAAAGAAAACTAGATGGCCAATTTGGGGAGCCCAACGTATTGAATAATATACAAGTTACCAAAAGAGAGAACCAGAGAAATTAAGAGGAAATTATTGAAAACACAACTTAAGGAATTTCCTAAAAGTGTTTTTAGATTGAAAGCCTACTAAGTACCCTGGACTTGGATGAAAGTAGACTTATATTAAGGCTATTGCTGTGTGAGGTGAACCATGAGAGACTATGGACTCTGAAAAACAGTCTGAGGGGTTTGAAGTGGCGGGGGGGTGGGAGGTTGGGGTACCAGGTGGTGGGTATTATAGAGGGCACAGCTTGCATGGAGCACTGGGTGTGGTGAAAAAATAATGAATACTGTTTTTCTGAAAATAAATAAATTGGGAAAAAAAAAGGCTATTGCTGTGAAATTTCAGAACAGTGGGATAAAGAAAAGATTTTACATGCTTCCAGAGAGAAAAAGGAAACAAAGTACAGTTCACAAGGAAAATATCAGAAATACAGGTATATCCGATTTTTAAAAAGCAAAACAGTGGAGGAATTGAAGATGATGGAACCTTCCCAAATATTTTTAGGAAATTTATTTACAACTCAGAATTTAGTACACAATTAAACTATTAATCAAGTGTAAAGTTAAGTGAAGATACTTTTAAGTATATTAGGTCTCAAAATGTACACCACCCCTGTACCCTCTTTCAGGACACTACTAGATTATATTCTCCAACCAAATGAGCTAGCAAACTAAGAAAGAGGTCATGAGATACCGGGAACAGAAGAGCAACACATGAGAGATGATGATGGAAGGGAATTTCAGGATACCTGCTATTCACTAATTCTGGAGAGCAACCATTCTATATTGGAGTAGGTTAGAAGACTCTAGGAGAGATGCTTAAGGGACATGAAGCTAATAGAATACAGAGTATGCATGGACATCTTCAGAGAAGATTAAGACACCTGATGATGAGTTTGGAGGTGAATTTTTATTAAGTGCTTTAAAAAATTAAGCCAGTGTATAAAATAACAATTATTAGTTACAGAAAAAAGTATGTGGGGAAAGGAACAAATATTTAGTAATCTACGTGGCTTGGCTCTGCATAGTATTTATGTAGTTATGATAATATAAACACTGAGTAATGATCTACCCAAAATTAGGGGTGGGAAGTGTATGTGTGTGTGTGAGAAAGAGAGAGAGAGTGAGTGTGAAAGTAAGCAAGCCGATGAGTACAGGGCAAAGACAGATGTCAAATCAAAATTTCCATAGTGGAAAATCAATATATTTTTTTAAAGTACATTATTTAGAATAATTCAGGTAAATACTCAAAGAAAGAATCTACTAGAAGCTTCAAATAGAAATGATGTTGGAGGGGCCCCTGGGTGGCTCAGTGGGTTAAAGCCTCTGCCTTCCACTCAGGTCATGATCCCAGGGTCCTGGGCACGAGCCCCACATCTGGCTCTCTGCTCAGCAGGGAGCCTGATTTCTCCTCTCTCTCTGCCTGCCTCTCTACCTACTTGTGATCTTTCTCTTTCTCTGTCAAATAAATAAAATTTAAAAAAAAAATGATGTTGGAAGGGAGTAGGGTACCACCAACTTAAGGATAAATGCCGTAAAGCTGACAGTATGTGTCTGAAAGACTTTAATAAAAATAAAAACTGGAAAAAATATGTTAGAAGGAGAAGGCATAAAATTTAGGTATGGATTCAGTGTGAGGTATGAGGGAAAAGTAGACATTTAATAGTGTTCTAGGTTTCTGGTCATTAACAACTAACCGGGTGAATTAGAAGTGCCATTTACAGATTCAGGGAAGACTGGATGGGGGACAGACTGAAGGAAAGGTGGGGGAGAGGTATACATTTCAGGTATATGGAGTTCTATGATGATTGCAAGATGATTATAAGATGCAAAGCAAGGCAGTTGGTTTTATCAGTCTGAATCTCAAAGGAGAGAACCTGCCTGCAGATAAATTTAGCCCTTATCAGCATACAGAGGTTTATTAAAAACTATGCAAAAGCAAGTCTCAGGTAGGAAGACAGGAAGACCCAGGACTGAGGCCCAAAGGGCATCCACATAGACTGAAGCAGAGCACATAAAGAATTAGAAGACTGAGAGGTAGGAGAAAAATTAGAAAGTACTGTCCTGAGAGTGAAGAGGGTATTTCAAAAAGAAGGGAACTGTCAATCTTGCTGTGTGTTACTCATGGTCTGATAAGGGGAGAACTGAAAAGTGTCCCAAGTCCTAAGCTTTTCATATTGTCAGTATGTGACTGTGGTACAAGATAATTTGGTACTATTGTCGTAAATTTGCTGAAGACACTCTCAAATCTTAATGTGCCTGGTGGTAAATAGTATTGCTTAACCACGAACAGCTTGGTTTTTTGAGTTAATGCTGTGCAACAATATAGATAACCTAAAATAATTTAAAGTTGTATCTTCTTTTAAAATATTTTATTAACGTGTTTGTCTATAATTTTGGATGGCTTTACTTAAGGCAGATGAGTCTTTCGATTGCTCTTTCCCTAGTGAGTATGGAAGGATGTACTTCATTTTTACCACAATTGTCTTTTTTTTTTTTAAGATTTTATTCATTTAGTTGACAAAGAGAGAGAGAGATCACAAGTAGGCAAAGCATCAGGCAAAGAGAGGGGGAAGCAGGCTCCCTGCTGAGCAGAGAGCCCTGATGCGGGGCTCGATCCCAGGACCCTGAGAACATGACCTGAGCTGAAGGCAGAGGCTTAACTCACTGAGCCACCCAAGCGCCCCTACAGGGAAACCTCATTTGTGAAGTTGAACAAGTATAAGAATTTATACTGACTATGATTTTATACATTTTTCTACTGTAAATCAATATACAGGTTTTAATTATTGGTAGTTATATAAATTAGATTAAAAAAAACTAAGAAAAATTCTTGTAGCTCATTGAGATTTCTTAAAACAGCTATTTTGAATTCTTTATCAGATAAGTTATTGATCTTCATTTCTTTGTGGTTGATTTCTGGAAAATTACTGTGTTCTTTTTGTGTTGTCATATTTTTGTTGATTTTTTATATGTTCCTTGAAGTCTTGCATTGCTGACTTCACAGTTGAGGAAGAAGTCACCCCCTGTAGTCCTCAATAACTAGCTGAGAGAAATGATTTGCCAGCCCTGCTAGAGATTCTGAGGCTTTCCCAGGCTTTTCTTACAGATATACCTGCTGAATACTTTTTGCTACGTTGTGTGACAGAATTCTTAAAGGTCACGTGTCTTCCCTCAATCCTCTAATACAGCTATTTCTCAATACCACAAAGCCAGACCTCTTGTGGACGGTCTTCATTTTGCTTGCTCTAGAAAGCAAGTCCTCAAGACTGTGGTGCTCTTCCAGGCCCACAGATTTGGTCTAGCTTCATGAACACACTCACCGGCCCTCTTTGAAACTCTTGCTGCCGCTGTGAGTGCAAGTGAACCCTTTGGGATCTGCATTCTAGGTGTCCCCTGTGAATCACTGGGGGCTTCCTAATGGTGTCTGTCACATGTTTAGTAGAATCTGCTTCCATCTAGTACACCCACTATGCCCTAACTGTCCTTTTCTTAACCCTTCACTGCTTCCGAGTCATGAAGTTCGGTACTCAGTATTCTGGATAGGGCAAAAGAGAAATGAGACTCCTAGATAATGTTTTGCCCTGATGGAGAAGCTGTGTATTATTCACACACTCTTACTTTTCTCCATGGAAGAAATAATGGATTGAAAAATTTCTCTTAGCACTGAGCTATGCTGGTTTAGGAAATGGGTGATGTGGGTAAAATGAACCATTACCGGTTTCCATGCTTCCATCTTGTATTTTTGTTTGTTTGTTTGTTTCTACCAATGTGCTGAAACTTCCCCAGTGGATCCCTGGATTTCCAGAAAGTCTTCCTTGTCCATAGGTGGTTGTCTCAATCAGTGTTCTTTCAGTAGACAGGCTGGCTGGCAGTCAGGAAATTATGCTGTAAGACATCTCTGGCACCACACAACTTGGTTCAGCACTGGCTCTCAGCACCTGCTGGGTGCATCACATTCAGGTTATTCATTGTGACCCAATTTCCTTATCTCTTTTACACACCTTTATAAGGGGGATTGCTTGAAGTTGTGCTCTGGCAAATTCAAAAGGTGAGCCAAGAAATAACAAGCAAACAGTGGATCCAACCTGAGACATGGGTGGGGGAGCTGGAGTGGGAGGTGTGAGGTGCTCTTCTCGCTCCCTGATGTAAAGAGACAACTGTCTTTTTATTGTTCATTTGCCCCTTTCTGGGGTTTCCATTCCTCAGTTCTCTGTCAAAATGCTATTTTCATTCCCCCTTACTTCTATACTTTAATTCGTTAGATCTGCCCTTTAGTTCAGAAACTTTTAGAAATAGACAGCATAAGAATATGGCATTGAGATGGCTACAGGGAAGTCTTTTTTATTTTTTTAAGATTTGCTTATTTTATTTACTTGTTTATTTTATTTACTTTATTTATTTGAGAGAGAGAGAGAGTGTGTGTGTGTATGCACAAGTGGGAGGGCCTGAGGGAAAGGGAGAGAGAAACCCCAGCACACTCCACACTGAGCCCGATGCAGGGCTTGATCCCAGGACCCTGAGATCATGACCTGAGCCAAAACCAAGAGTTGGACGCTTACCTGACTGTAGCACCCCTCATACAGTAAAGGCTTAACACTTTAAAACAAACACTCTTTTCCCCTAATGAAGAGACACCTGTGACTGTTTTGAGATGACATAATAGCTATTTGAAATTATTTGGGGTGTCTGGGTTTCAGAATTTTAGGTAGCAGTAACCCAGTGGGGATGTTGGCTGGAACATAATAGGGATTCTTTGGAGGTTGCAAGGAATGGAGACTCCTTTAGATGAACTTAAGAGAAAGGTTATCATGAGAACCAATGCAGATGGACTTGGCAAGCTGACCATATATGGGTGTTAATCCACTGATCAGCTTCTCTAGCTTCCTTGTAATTTTGGCTTACTGTTTATCTCTTATCTCTGTCATGACCTTTCAATCCCCTCATGCTAACAACTAAATTAGAGGCCTAGCGTAGTCTCTAGTATATCATAGTCTAATGAATTAAATAATTCTAATTCTAATATAGTCTTATTGGATTCAATAAGTGAATTAATGAGTGAGTAGCTAATGTTGTTTCTGTTAAAAGTGAATGTTAAGATCATCACGCCAGAATCACCAAACATGTTCAAATAGGTCTCATATATGAAGATTAGTATTTTTACATAAAATTTACTTTTAAAATAACATAAATCCTGGTGAAGTTAATCTGATAATAAAATGCATGTATTGAAATTGTATCATATGATAATTCTGGATTGCTTTTATAAAGCTAAACAGACATTTCCTTCCCTTTGCTTTGCTTTTTTTCAAATGCCTATGATCTGTCCATATCAGTGTAGCTAGACTTCCCAAATATTGTGTGCTACTCTCTCTCCTACAGCACATGAATGCTTACTCCTATATAGATAAAACCTTACTACTTGAAATGTGGTCCAGGGACAGGCCATGTTGACATCATATGGGAGCTTGTTAGAAATGCAAAATCTCAGACCCTATCCCAGTTCTACAGAGTCTGATGTTGCGTTTTAACAAGATCCCCAGGTAAGTCAGATATACATTAAAATTTGAGGAACACTGCATTGAAAAACAAATTTTGATTCTGACTCCCCACTTATTATGGCCTACATTTATTGAGTTCTTGCTGACTTCTTTGCCTAGATCAGTTCACTTTATCCTTATACCAACCCCGAAAAGTACTTCTTATCATCCTTCTTTTAAAGACAGAGAAATTGACACATAAAGAGGTGACATCATTTTTCCATGAGCACAGCTAGGCAGGCCCTGGATCTAACCCAGGCAGCACTACTCCAGAGGCTCCCTTCTCAAAGCCATGGTGTCCTTACCACCAGCTCCTTGGGAGCCCAACACTTTGTGTTCCACTATTGTGGGTATCTGTCTTTTAAGCTCAGAGAATCTCTTTCTTCCCTAAACCCCAAGTGCAGAAACCTTTTGAGAAGAATAGTCCCCTTCTCTCTGCCCTGGTTACTGGAAGGTTTAGAGCCACAGACATGGACTGTGTGCCTTTTGCTTGTCAGCCCTAAGGAGGCACGGGCCGTGGGGGAAGACTCAGAATGCGGGAAGAGAGAGAGAGGGATGTGATGAGTGCAGTCTGGAGTCTGAGATTTGGAATTCCCTTGGGAAGTAAAAGTTAAACTGTCGATTAGGATTAAGGGAAAGATGAGAGAGGAGGAGAGACACCATAAACAATGAAAATGGATGAATCTTTAGTATCAGCTTAGGACATCATATGAGTTTAGATACAAGGAAATGACCTCCATCTCAGAAAAATAATATTTTCTTCTTTTACTTGGGTTTTAATTTATTTTTTCATTTACTTAGGTTTTTAAAGCAGCTTTATTGTGTGATAAAAGACACTGCATGTATGTAAAATACACAACTTGATCAATTTTCATCTCAGTTTTGTCTCAAAGATTATTCATGGGAGGCAAACACCGTTGTACTACAGAATGCAAAGATGAAACTGTGTGGGAGAGTTTATACCACTATGATTAAGATTTTGGACAAATGATGATTTAAAATTAAATTATATATAAATTATATAAATTAAAGTATAACTGGCATGTAATAATTTATTAGTTTCAGGTGTACAATATAGTAATTTGATACTGTTGCAAGGTGGGGATTTTCCCCCCAAACCTAAGAAGGCACTTTAAGACTGAAAAAAGCAGTAACTCCAGACAGTACTTTAATTCATGGTAGCTTACTGACAGGGAAGATCGGACAGAGCATGACCTGGCCAGCCGCAACAGCTGTTCTCCGCAAAGTCCAGACCTTATTGTACAGACTTGATAGAGCAAGGGGTTGTGCAGGAGGGCACTGTAGTGAGATCAAAGCATTCACATGCACTTCAGAGGTCTGCGTGCACCTGACAGCTAACATTGAATACAGCCGGTGGTGCTCTCTGTACATCAGGAGGAAGAAAGACTATGTTGTCTCTAAGATTCTTGAGAGGCTAAAGCAAGCCTCCCCCTGTCTTCTGGTCTTGGCAGGCATTTCTAAGGCATGTGTATTAATCTCCAAAGGGCTGGAACATGTAGCCCCAAGAGGGGTCATCAAGTGGTCATGAACAAGACGAAGGCCAACTATGGAGTTGGTATAATCAGCATTCCTACAGTTACTTACATTCATTACAAAATGATCACCATGATAAGTCTCGTCACCATCTGTCACCATATATAGTTTTCACAGTACCACATCACTGTATCTTAATTAATTTTAAAACCAGAGGATTATACCTTCTAATCATTTTACCTATATCATCCATCCCCTCCATCTCTATCCCTTCTGGCAACAATTAGTTTGTTCTCGGTGTCTGAGTCTGATTCTGTTTTGGTTTGTCTCTTTGTTTTGCATTTTAGATTCTACATCAGTGCAAGTGAAAGCATACAGTATTTGCCTTTCTCTGACTGACTCATTTCACTTTTCATGATATCCTTAGGTCTACCATGTTGGAAATGGCAAGATTTCATTCTTTTTTAAGGCTGAGTAATATTCCATATATTTGCCACATTTTTATTCATCTCTCAGTGGACACTTGCTTCCATATCTTGGCTATTGTAAATAATGCTGCAGTAAACATAATGGTGCATATATCTTTCAACATTATTATTTTCGTTTTCTTTGAATAAATACCCAGGAGCGGTATTGCTGGATTATGTGGCAGCTCTATTTCTAATTTTTTAAGGAAACCTCATAATGTTTTCCATAATGGTTGCATCAGTTTACATTCCTACCAGTTGTGCAAGAGTATTGCCTTTTCTCCATATCCTTGCCAGCATTTTTACTTCTTTTTTTTTTTGATAACTTTATTCTGACAAATTTGAGGAGATAGCTCATTGTGGTTTTAATTTGCATTTTACCAATGATTAGTGCTGTTGAGCATCTGTTTATATGCTTGTTGGCCACATATATGCCATATTGTTAAAATTGACCCCTTGTCATTATATAATATAGCCTGATTTGTCCTTTGTTACAGTTTTTGTTTTAAAGTACCATTTTGTTTTATATAAGTATTGCTACCCCAAATTTCTTTTGGCTTCTTTCTTTTCGCATGGAATATCTGTTTTCATCTTTTTATTTTCAATCTGTATCTTTAGATCTGAAGTGAGTTTCTTATAGGCAGTATATAAATGGATCTTGTCGTTTAATTCATTCAGCCATCCTATATTTTGAGTAGAGAATTTGTTCAGTGTGCATTAAAATAATTATTGGGAGGTGTGTTCTTTGCCATTTTGTTAATTGTTTTCTGGTTGTTTTTGTTCTCTACTCCTTTCCTTTCTTCTTCTCTTGCTCTCTTCCTTGTGGTTTGGTACCCTTCTTTGATGTTATATTTGGATTCCTTTTGCTTTGTTTTTGTGTACCTATTATAGGTTTCTGTTTGTGGTTACTATGAACTTCATATATTATTGAATATATTATTAAAATGCATTCATGCTTAAGTGAATATAGTTATACAGTTATACAGTGAATATAGTATGTATAGTACATATATGTATAGTATATGTACTATATATAGTATATAAAGTACATATATAGTATAGTATATATATGTATGTATGTGTATATATATATATATAAAACTGTATAACTATATTCACTTAAGCATGAATGCATTTTAAAAGCACTTTTCCCACACACTCCCTTTAGTTTTATGTTTTTGATATCATATTTTACACTTTCTTACTTTGTGTACCCCTTAAACAATTATTGTAGTTATAGTTGATATTACTACTTTTGTCTTCTAACCTTTGTATTAGTTTTATAAGTGGTTGATCCATTACCTTTATTATATAATTGCCTTTACCGGTGAAATTTTTTCTTTGATATATTTTCTTTTTCCTACTTATGGCCTTTTCTTTTATACTTAAAAAAGTTCTTTTAACATTTACTGTAAGGCCAGTTTACTGGTGATGAACTCCTTTAGCTTTTGCTTGCCTGAGAAACTCTCTCTCTCCTTAAATACTGAATTATAACCTTTGATAAGTAGAGTGTTCTTGTCCGTAAGGTTTTCCCTTTAGTATTTTGAATATATCACACCACTCACTTTTGGCTTGCAACATTTCTGCTGAAAAATCAACTGAAGCCTATAGGTGTTCCCTGTAGGAATTTAAAAAAAACTAGTTGTTTTTCTCTCTCTTGCTTATTTAAGATTCTGTTTTTATCTTTAACTTTTAACATTTAATTATAATATGTCTTGGTATGGATCTTTTTAGGTTCCTTTTGTGTGGGATTCTCTGCCTTCCTGGACATGGATGTCTGTTTCCTTTTCCAAGCTAGGGAATTTTTCAGCCATCATTTGTTCAAATAAATTTTGTGCCTTTTTCTCTCTCTCCTCTTTCTGAGACCCCTATAATGGGAATATTAATACACTTGATATGTCTAGAGGTCCTCATTATTTAAAATTCTATTCTCATTGTTTAAAATTCTTTTTCTTTTTGCTGTTGTGATTAGTTTATTTCCACTACATTGTCTTCTAGGTTGCCAATCTATTCTTCTACATCCTCTAATCTGCTGTTGATTCATTTTGGCATATTTTTCATTCCATTTATTGTATTCTTCAGCTCTGATTTTTTTTACTTGTATTTTCTCTTTGTTGAAATTTTCTCTGTCTTCATTTATCCTCTCCTAAGTTTTCTAAGCATCTTTATGACTGTTACTCTGAACTCTTGGTCAGTTAGATTGCTTATTTCCATTTCTTTAAGGTTTTTTCCTGAGGCTTTGTCTTGCTCTTTTGGAATATATTTCTCTGAGTCAGAAGAATATATTTTGGCTGTCTCTGTGTTTTTTTTTTTTTCTGTGATTTAAGCCAATCAACCACCCTTCCTTCTTAAACATGTAGCTTTGTGTAGGTGATAGCCTCTGGAGCCCCAAAGCACAATACCCCCTGGTCACCACAGCCATGTGCTTAAGGATTGTCCTCTGTGTGAGCTATTGCGTGGTGGTCAGTGGGGCTCTTTCCTCAGCTCGATTCTCTGGGACACTATGGCTGCACTGTGATTGTAGTGGTGGACAGGACTTTCTCTGCTGCCTGGCTGCACAGAGTGCCATGTTTACCCCAGCAGCTGTGACAATGGTCAGAGCTCTCCCTGCTGCCTGGCTGGCTAGGGTTGTGGCTTTGGATGGGTCTCTCAGTGGGGACATTCCTGCCAGTATTAGCAGATTAGAATGAGAATTTTTCCAGCTTCAGCATTAGCACTGTAGAATGTTTTTGCGAAATTGGCACCCAACAGTGTCTTTGTTACCAGAGAGTGTCTTCAGCAGGTCCTTGCCTCTCCCACAGATGCCCCAGGATTATTTAGTAAGTCTCCGTTTATTACTTGTTCCCAGGGTGAATGAAACCTTGTGCAAACCCTTTAATGCAAAGCTCTCCATCCCCTAAAGCTCTGTGCTTTTCCTGAATGTAATCACTATTAGTTTTCAAACCCTGACATTTTGGGGCTTTGTCTTCCCTATGCAGGATCTAAAAGTTGGAGTGTGCTATGGAGTTCCAGGCCCTTCCTTCTCAGGGGGAAGTTCTGTTTTTTGAGAACCAATTATGAATGGACAACCTTTGACAGGGCTTTTGTTTTTTGGTGAGACCTTGTCTCTGAAACTCCTACCTATCTCAATGATAACCTTTTATCCTTTGTTGTGGAGACTCTGTTCATCCAATTTTCAGGGCTTTTCCTGAGGAAATTATTCCATATGTACATGTATATTTTTCATGTATGCAGGATGAGTTAAGCTCAGGATCCTCTTATAACTACAATCTTATTTATTTATTTAATATATAATGTATTATTTGCTTCAGGGGTACAGGTCTATAAATCATCAGTCTTACACAATTCACAGCCCTCACCATAGCACATACCCTCCCCAATGTCCATCACTCAGTCACCCTATTCCCCCACCCGCCCCAACCACAGCATCCTCCCCAGCAGCCCTCAGCTTATGTCCTGAGAGTAAGGGTCTCTTATTGTGTGTCTCCCTCCCAATCCCATCTTGTTTCATTTTTTCCCTCCTTTCCCCCCACAACTCCTGTCCCTGCCTCTCAAATTCCTCATATCAGAGAGATCATATAATTGTCTTTCTCTGATTGACTTATTTCACACACACACACACACACACACACACACACACATATATATATATATATATATATACACCACATCTTCTTTATCCATTCCTCTGTTGTTGGACATCTAGGTTCTTTCCATAATTTGACTGTTGGACATTGCTGCTATAAACATTCAGGAGAATGTGCCCTTTCGGATCACTACATTTTTATCTTTGGGGTAAGTACCCAGTAGTGCGATTGCTGGGTTGTAGGGTGGCTCTATTTTCAACTTTTTGAGGAACCTCTGTACTGTTTTCCAGAGTGGCTGTATCAACTTGAATTCCTACAAACAGTATAGGAGGATTTCCCTTTCTTCGCATCCTTGCCAACACCTGTCATTTCCTGACTTGTTAATTCTGGTGTGAGGTGGTATCTCACTGTGGTTTTGATTTGTATTTCCCTGATGCTGAGTGATATTGAACACTTTTCCTTATGTCTGTAGGCCATTTGGATATCTTCTTTGCAGAAATGTCTGTGCTACTACTACCATCTCGAACCCTCCTACCTGAAAATCAGTTCCTTGTTTTGTTTTGATAAGGGAAGAGGTCTAAAGGAGAGAAGTCACAGGCTGCTTTCAAGGGGAAAGGAAAGCATGCTACTGATGTTTGAATAAAGAAAGATTGGGGCAACTTCTCTAATTTTACTATTTTAGGGGCACCTGGGTGACTCAGTGGATTAAGCTTCTGCTTTCAGCTCAGGTCATCATCTTGGGGTCCTGGGATCAAGACTTGCATCAGGCTCTCTGCTCAGTAGGGAGCCTGCTTCCCCCCTCTCTCTCTGCCTGCCTCTCTGCCTACTTGTGAACTCTCTCTCTGTGAAATAAATGAATGGAATCTTAAAACAAACAAACAAAAACTAGAAAGCTACATGCCAAAATATTATAGATTGGATTTTTTAAAAAATGTTTTTACTGTTTTAGATTCTTTATTATTGTCTATAAACAAAATGGTTGTTCTATGTAGCTATGGTTGAATGGATGTATTGATCATTGCTCATATATGCTCTTCCCAGAAAAATAACAAATTGAATATGAGTTTTGAATAAATAACTTCGTGAAGATATGTAAAATTGCTTACTATTTTTAATTAAAGGCCTAGAAACTTCATATTTATAGCAGTCTGTGGCTGAGTAAGTATAGCACATCTAGTGCTATATTAAGCTACAATTTAGGTTGAGTTAATATGCCTTAGGGGATTTACATGAAATTCAGAAGGGGCCATTAAATTGCTTTGTAAATCTGCCCCCCCCCACTTGTGTTGTAGACAATTAGACTTGTTTAGCCTTCTGGTATGCATTTGTCTGGGAAACAGAAAAATTGAGCTTTTCTATAGATTCCCATGATCACTGTCTAAAAAATGGGGGCTTTTTCTTTCCTGACTTACTAGCAGTCACAAAGCACAATGAATTTAGGCTTATCTAAGGGGAGGAATTCAGTTGTATGAATTGGGGTATAGGTGAGCAGATATATAGTAATATATGCTTAGTCTGTGACAGGTGTATACCTAAGGGCATAAAAGGGACAAATGGCAAAATAATTTTTAAAAACATACCTTCATTATAAGTAGCTTGTTTTATTTTTCAGATGTGTTCATTTTCATTCCAAACCTTAATAAAAGCCATGCAGAATCTGATGAAACCCATCTCTCTACATGACTATAATAGCTTCAGATGCTAAGGAATATAGTAAATATAACAATAATATATATTCCATTTTTGGCCCTGTAAGTAATTGAAATCAGAATAAGCTTAAAAAGTTCTCTTAATTTCCTTCACTGGGAGTTTTACCTTGTACTGTGGAAGCCAGTTATTCTGAAATATGAGATCAGTTTTTGTCCAAAGTAAATGTTTCTTTTATTTTAGCCATTTTCGTGAATATTTCTGTTATTTTATGATAAGCACTTTTTCTGGAGATTCATCAGGTTGAACAAAATACTAGGAAGTAAATGTTACCAGTCTAATCTTTTTATTGCTTCTGAGTACATTCAAATAATAAAAACAGAATACTTAAACACTGACACATGCTACATTTAAACCAAGATTTATATGTAGTAAGTTGCAAATACATGTTTACCAATGTTTACTTGGCTTCGGTCCTCTTCCAGGAGATAAATTCCCTAGAAAACAGTGCTGAAACTTCCCTTTATAGCAAACTAATCTTAAATAATTAAGAAAAACCAAGCTGGACAGAGTTCAAGAGAAATTCGGTGTAGAATTTCTCTTCAAATAAAATCTACTAAGGGGCATGAAATTAGCAGTAGTCCTTAGCCTATGTTTTTTTGTTTTTGTTTTCCAAATACTGGTGCTTGAATCCTCTGCCAGACCTACTGAAATGGAATCTTTGGGTGTCTGATGGTTTTATAAGTTTCATAGGTGATTCCAATGCTTAATATGGTGGAGAACCACTGAGGTGAGGTGGGCGGGGGTGGGGGGGAGCGGCGGCAGCAGTATATTTCAAAATGCGCGCGCACACACACACACACACACACCCCTCTTAGTAATGGAAACAACAAAATATCTATTGTTTTAGATGATTTAATGTGAGTCCTGAGGTTTTCAAGTACAGGAGTGGGGACTGATCTTTCAGTGTGATGTTTATGTCTGGTTTAAGCTGTTACTTCAAAGGAAAAGCTGTGAGCTGAGCAGCCATCTCATGCTCATGCTGGTTGTTTTGGCAACTTGGGTTGACAAAACCTGATTCAGCAACCAGGAGAGATTTTCTGTTTATGGACAAATGCTATTTAAAAATAGATAATTGTATCTCCTTGATGCATTTCTAATCTATGAATATGAAGTTTTATTCTCCAGGAATTAATTAAATACTGGGGGAATTAATACTGAAGAATACTGCACATTCTTAGGTGCAAGAGTGTCAGTTAAAGCTGGAAGAACAACAATTCAATCACAGGGGTTATTAAGAAGCTCTTTTAAAATCTGCTGTCTGGTAAGTAACAGCAAATGACTAGATGCTGATCACTGTTAAATGTAAATGTCAAATTAAATTGACTTGCCCTAGATGGTTTCTCAGACTGTCATATTTACCAGCATAATTTCTCCTTTTATACACCTTGATAAATAAAGAAGAGAATATAATCAACCACCTGGGTTCTGTTCAGTTGCTGTCCTAGGCAACCCTTATTTTTTTTTTTCCAATTTATTTATTTTCAGAAAAACAGTATTCATTATTTTTTCACCACACCCAGTGCTCCATGCAAGCTGTGCCCACTATAATACCCATCACCTGGTACCCCAACCTCCCACCCCCCCGCCACTTCAAACCCCTCAGATTGTTTTTCAGAGTCCATAGTCTCTCATGGTTCATCTCCCCTTCCAATTTACCCAAAAGCACATACCCTCCCCAATGTCCATAACCCTACCCCCCTTCTCCCAACCCCCCTCCCCCCAGCAACCCACAGTTTGTTTCGTGAGATTAAGAGTCACTTATGGTTTGTCTCCCTCCCTATCCCATCTTGTTTCATGGATTCTTCTCCTACCCACTTAAGCCCCCATGTTGCTTCACCACTTCCTCATATCAGGGAGATCATATGATAGTTGTCTTTCTCCGCTTGACTTATTTCGCTAAGCATGATACGCTCTAGTTCCATCCATGTTGTCGCAAATGGCAAGATTTCGTTTCTTTTTATGGCTGCATAGTATTCCATTGTGTATATATACCACATCTTCTTGATCCATTCATCTGTTGATGGACATCTAGGTTCTTTCCATAGTTTGGCTATTGTGGACATTGCTGCTATAAACATTCGGGTGCACGTGCCCCTTTGGATCACTACGTTTGTATCTTTAGGGTAAATTCCCAGTAGTGCAATTGCTGGGTCATAGGGCAGTTCTATTTTCAACATTTTGAGGAACCTCCATGCTGTTTTCCAGAGTGGTTGCACCAGCTTGCATTCCCACCAACAGTGTAGGAGGGTTCCCCTTTCTCTGCATCCTCGCCAGCATCTGTCATTTCCTGACTTGTTGATTTTAGCCATTCTGACTGGTGTGAGGTGATATCTCATTGTGGTTTTGATTTGTATTTCCCTGATGCCGAGTGATATGGAGCACTTTTTCATGTGTCTGTTGGCCATCTGGATGTCTTCTTTGCAAAAACGTCTGTTCATGTCCTCTGCCCATTTCTTGATTGGATTATTTGTTCTTTGGGTGTTGAGTTTGTTAAGTTCTTTATAGATTTTGGACACTAGTCCTTTATCTGATATGTTGTTTGCAAATATCTTCTCCCATTCTGTCAGTTGTCTTTTGGTTTTGTTAACTGTTTCCTTTGCTGTGCAAAAGCTTTTGATTTTGATGAAATCCCAAAAGTTCATTTTTGCCCTTGCTTCCCTTGCCTTTGGCGATGTTCCTAGGAAGATGTTGCTGCGGCTGAGGTCGAAGAGGTTGCTGCCTGTGTTCTCCTCAAGGATTTTGATGGATTCCTTTCTCACATTGAGGTCCTTAATCCATTTTGAATCTATTTTTGTGTGTGGTGTAAGGAAATGGTCCAATTTCATTTTTCTGCACGTGCTGTCCAATTTTCCCAACACCATTTATTGAAGAGGCTGTCTTTTTTCCATTGGACATTCTTTCCTGCTTTGTCGAAGATTAGTTGACCATAGAGTTGAGGGTCTATTTCTGGGCTCTCTATTCTGTTCCATTGGTCTATGTGTCTTTTTTTGTGCCAGTACCATGCTGTCTTGATGATGACAGCTTTGTAATAAAGCTTGAAGTCCGGAATTGTGATGCCACCAACTTTGGCTTTGTTTTTCAATATCCCTTTGGCTATTCGAGGTCTTTTCTGGTTCCATATAAATTTTAGAATTATTTGTTCCATTTCTTTGAAAAAGATGGATGGTACTTTGATAGGAATTGCATTAAATGTGTAGATTGCTTTAGGTAGCATAGACATTTTCACAATATTTATTCTTCCAATCCAGGAGCATGGAACATTTTTCCATTTCTTTGTGTCTTCCTCAATTTCTTTCATGAGTACTTTATAGTTTTCTGAGTATAGATTCTGTGCCTCTTTGGTTAGGTTTATTCCTAGGTATCTTATGGTTTGGGGTGCAATTGTAAATGGGATTGACTCCTTAATTTCTCTTTCTTCTGTCTTGTTGTTGGTGTAGAGAAATGCAACTGATTTCTGTGCATTGATCTTATATCCTGACACTTTACTGAATTCCTGTATAAGTTCTAGCAGTTTTGGAGTGGAGTCTTTTGGGTTTTCCACATAGAGTATCATATCATCTGCGACGAGTGATAATTTGACTTCTTCTTTGCCGATTTGGATGCCTTTAATTTCCTTTTGTTGTCTGATTGCTGAGGCTAGGACTTCTAGTACTATGTTGAATAGCAGTGGTGATAATGGACATCCCTGCCGTGTTCCTGACCTTAGTGGAAAAGCTTTCAGTTTTTCTCCATTGAGAATGATATTTGCAGTGGGTTTTTCATAGATGGCTTTGATGATATTGAGGTATGTGCCCTCTATCCCTACACTTTGAAGAGTTTTGATCAGGAAGGGATGCTGTACTTTGTCAAATGCTTTTTCAGCATCTATTGAGAGTATCATATGGTTCTTGTTCTTTCTTTTATTGATGTGTTGTATCACATTGACTGATTTGCGGATGTTGAACCAACCTTGCAGCCCTGGGATAAATCCCACTTGGTCGTGGTGAATAATCTTTTTAATGTACTGTTGAATCCTATTGGCTAGTATTTTGGTGAGAATTTTTGCATCTGTGTTCATCAAGGATATTGGTCTATAGCTCTCTTTTTTGATGGGATCCTTGTCTGGTTTTGGGATCAAGGTGATGCTGCTAGGCAACCCTTATTAATACTATTTCTCCTTCTTTGTGTGTGGTGTAAGGAAATGAGCTCCTTGTCCAGAGTTTCCAAGAAATCGGCTGCAAGGCACATTGCTTACTCGGGGATTAAGGCTTATTAGAAGTTGTCCATATTTCTTCCTCACATTCCAGGTACTTTTATGAATAACACACTGATACTAAAGTTCCTCAGATAAACATTTAAGTTAAGATAATATAGAATACAAAAAATCACTAGGGATTTGGAGTGGAAGTGAGAGTGTTTCACTTACTAGGCAGGCCACATAATCTCTGTGCAATTGCATTTTGCCATTTGAAATGGATTAGGGAGGACAAAATGATGTTTATGGAGACACTGTAAATTTTTGAAGCTGTTGGCAAATGCTATTATTTTATTATTAAACTCAGCTGTCTCTGAAGAGAGAAGTGATATATAAAAGCCATATTCCATTGGGGAGGGTATGTGCTTTTGGGTAAATTGGAAGGGGAGGTGAACCATGAGAGACTATGGACTCTGAAAAACAATCTGAGGGGTTTGAAGTGGTGGGGGGGTGGGAGGTTGGGGTACCAGGTGGTGGGTATTATAGAGGGCATGGCTTGCATGGAGCACTGGGTGTGGTGAAAAAATAATGAATACTGTTTTTCTGAAAATAAATAAATTGGAAAAAAATAAAATAAAAGTCATATTCTTCATTAAAATCTGAACTACAGGTCATAGCTTGGCAATAACAGGCCTAAGTTGGTATCCAGAGATATCATATTTTACATACTTGCAGTTAACACTAGGGCATGAAAGAAGGCATAGTAGAAGAGTAAGAGGCCACTGAAAAGGAAAATGGTAGGACACAGACTAGAAATTTCTCATCTTTCACTATTCCTTCATTTTTCTATGACTCTGCTGCATGATTCTGTAAAGAAGTTAGCTAGAATGAACAAAAACAAGACATTAGGTAGGGGGTTGTATATGCATGTGCCACTGGACATTTGCTGTTTTATATATATGAGAATGGGAGAACTTGCGAGCATTATATTTTGGGGGCAGGAGAGGTGAGTAGACCTTTCAGTTTACTTTTCTTTCTAAGGAAAGCCTTTGTCCCCAGGTTAAGAAGAACATAGCACATACAGCTTGGAAAAAGAGGATTAGGAAAACATGGAGAAAGAAGCAGCTAGACAGGAATGGGGAACTGAGCAAGGAGCTGTCATTCTCCCTACTGTAGTTGTATGTATGTAAGTAGTCATCAGCTTTGTTGGTTTGTTCAGAGATCCTCAGTTCTCACTATACACCAGAAGTACCCATATAGCTCCCATTAGGTGTATAGTGTTAGAATCTTAGATGGCACCCGTGGCACATTTTACTTTAAATGAGTAGCATAAAAACATCTGAGGCACAGCCAGTGTTTAATCTTATTTTTGCCTTTGAAAAATCTCTTAGTATGCCCAATTGCCTTTTCAGGTATCCACTATTTCTGTTTCAAAGTAAAAAGAATTTTTAAAAAAAGAAATCACATGGAAATTATTTGGTTAAATTGTTTCCCATTTTTTTTTTTTTTTTTTTTTAGTTGAAGTTTTGGCAGGGAGGGAGAAGGGAATTCACTGAGGTGGGAAAAAAGAGCGGAGTGAAAAAGTTTTTATTAGGAATATATAAATTAAAAAAATTTTGAGTGACTGTCATAGTGATAGCTGACAGTGAGTTTATGCATGGTTACTTAAGTATTAATAAAGTCTCATAAAGAGAAAATCATAAGCATAGAAAACTTGGTTGTAGAATACACAGAATAATGTATGTTGAATAAATTATCAGTGCCATTCTTTGAGAACTCTAAGTAGGGAACAACTATGTTAATAAACACTCCAGCATTGCTACAAGTAGAGATGTTGGGTAATCACTTTCAAACATTCCTATTTAAAGTTGGAGTTTCTCCACGGAAGACATACAGATGGCTAAAAGACACATGAAAAGATGCTCAGCATTATTCATTGTCAAAGAAATGTAAGTCGAAATGACAATATCAGCTGACATCTGTCAGAATGATAACATCAACAACATAAGAAACAAAAAGTGTTGGCGAGGATGTGGAGAAAAAGGATTTATTGTGCACTGTTAGTGGGAATGCAAACTGGTGCAGCCACTCTGGAAAACAGTATGGAGGTTCTGCAAAAAAATGAAAATTAGAATTGCCATATGATGTATTAATTCCACTACTGGGCATTTACCCAAAGAAAATGAAAATGCTAATTCAAAAGATATATGTATCGCTATGTTTATTACATCATTATTTAGCCAAATAATAGAGAAATTATGGAAGTACCCGAGTGTCGATTGATAGATGAATGGATAAAGAAGATGTGATACACACACACAGATACACACACACACACCATAACATGGATGGTTGGTCCTTGAGGATATAATGCTAAGTAAAGTAAGTTAGAGAGAGATACTACCATATGATTTAACTCATATACAGAATTTAAGAAACAAAACAAATGAACAAATTAAAAAAGAGACAGACAAAAACAGACTGTTAACCATAGAGAATTGTTACCATCAGTTGGGTGGGGGAGATGGGTGGAATTAGAGAAGGGGATTACGAGTACATTTATTGGGGCACCTGGGTGGCTCAGTCATTAAGTGTCTGCCTTTGACTCAGGTCATGATCCCAGGGTCCTGAGATTGAGCTCCACTTGAGCTCCTCACTCAGCAGGAAGCTTGCTTCTCTCTCCCACTCCCCCTGCTTATGTTCTCTCTCTTGCTATCTCTCTGTAAAATAAATAAATATTTTTTTTAAAAATGAGTACACTTCTGAGCACTTAGTAATAAAATAAGGAAAATAAGAAGTAAGGATTAGCAAGAAGTACGTATAACTGTCCATATTTGTGGTTAATATGATTATATAGTTAAGTCCAAATCTAAAATTTAAAAAATAACAGAATTTAACAAGTTTCTTACATAAATTTTTCAAATTCAAAGCTTTGAATTGAGAACATTAACAAAGGACATAAAGTGAGTAAATGGACAGCTATACCATGTTCATGAAAAGGAAAAAAAACAATAGGGTAAAGATGTCAATTCCAAATTGATCTATAAATATATATATTTATGATGTATATATAGTTTGTGTGTGTGTGTATACATATACGGTGCAAATTTATGTTCTGTGAACTACAGTAATTTATAAAAGATTTCAGTCATAGTGTTGGGGGGCACTTCCTACTTGTGGTAATGGAGCTTTTTTGTCCTCTGCATAAACTATCTAAATTAAGAAAACCCAAAACATTAACTTATACATTGAAGAATCCTACTTTAAGAATCCTACTTTAAGTAGGATAAATTCAAGCAGAGACACACCTAGAGACCAGATTGTAAAACTACTGAGATCTAAATCAAAGAGAAAAATATTTAAATCAGTAAGAGAAGAAAGACACTATGATAAGGTGAACATCTAGCTTTTCATCAAAACAAGGCAAGAAAGGCACTGGACTGACACAGAGTGCTGAGAGAAAACAAAAACAAAAACAAAACAAAACAAAACAAAAAACAAAAAAACCCTGACAACCAAAAATTCTATATGCTGCAGATTTACTTTTTAAAAATGAGGGCAAGATAAAGACAATTCCAGCTAGAGCAAAAAGGAGAGAATTTTTGTTAGCTCACTTACACTTCAAGAAATTCTAAAGGAAATTCTTCAGATGGTAACTTGGATCCAAGGAAGAATGAAGAGTAGTGGAAGTGGCAAGTATGTAAGGAAATATATTTTTATTTTTTCTTCTATTTCTTTAAAAAATTACTCAGTGAAGTAAAAATTATAGACGTATGTACAAAATGTTGTGTTATGGGTTTATAATATAAATACATATAATACATATTACAATAGTAGAAGAAGGGTAAATAGGCTAAACTGGAATAACTGGGCATAAGTCAGTGTTTTACTGGACATAAGTCAGTAGTAACTTCGAAATAATGAGAAATTAAAGATGTATATTGTAATACCCACTAGAATACTAAGAACTTACTCAAATAATACCACTTAAAAAAATCACATTAAAAAATACACATTTGGGGCTGCAGGGTGGCTCTGTCATTAAGCATCTGCCTTTGGCTCCTGTCATGGTTCCACATTGGGCTTGCTGCTCAGCGAGGAGCCTGTTTCTCCTTCTCCATGCTGCTCCCCCTACTTGTGCTCTTTCACTGGCAGATAAGTAAATAAAATCTTTAAAAAATCACCACATTTGACACAAATAAGGCTGTGAAAAAAGGAATAGTAGAACAAAAAGATGAGACAAATATAAACCAAAACACAAGATGGCAAGCCTTAATCCCAATATATAAATAATTAGGTAGTTATTTTTATTTGTTGCATATTCTTTATCTAATCGGCAAAATAATTAAATTTTAGTTAATAGTTAAAATGCATTACTGAACAAAAATGTAAGATACAGCTATATGCTGTCTAAAAGTGAGGCTCTTTAAATTCAAAGATAAAAATGAGTTGAAAGTAACAGATTAAAAAAAGACAGTGTTAATAAATCTTTAAAAAAAACAGACAGTGTTAATAGTAATATAAAAGAGTTTAAGTGTGTACATTAATATCAGACAAAATGGACTTTAAGAATAATACCAGAAAGAAAGAGGGACATTTCATAATGATAAAAGTGTAAAAGTGTCAATATGTCAGGAAGGTATTTATTTATTTATTCAGAAGATATGTTATTTATAAATGTATATGCATCTAACAGGACTATACAACTGAACTATCTGATATGAGGAAAGATAATTTAATACCCCTGTACTAAATGATAGATTAAGTAATTAGAAAGTCAGTAAGCATATAAAATACCACCAACCAACTTCATCTAACTCAGGAAACTTCAGAAACAGCAGCAGAATATACATTCTTTTTTAAGTACACATGAAGCATTCATGAACATGGGCTATACACTAAACTTTAAAAGTACTTGCTTTGAAGAATTTTTATAACAGCATCATTTATAATAGCCCCAAATTAGAAACAGCCCAAATGAACATTTGCCTGTGTGTGAATAAACAAAGTATGGTATATACACACAATGAAATACTATTAAACAATAAAAAGGCATAAGCTACCTGTATATGTTACAACATAGCTGAGTTTTTTTTTTTTTAATTTATTTGACAGGGAGAGATCACAAGTAGACAGAGAGGCAGGCAGAGAGAGAGAGAAGCAGGCTCCCTGCTGAGCAGAGAGCCCGATATGGGACTCGATCCCAGGACCCCGAGATCATGACCTGAGCCGAAGGCAGCGGCTTAACCCACTGAGCCACCCAGGCGCCCCAACATAGCTGAGTTTTAAAGTCATCATGCTAAGTGAAAGATAACCAGACAAAATAGATTATGTATGCATGATTCCATTTGTATGAAATGTCCAGAAAAAGGCAAAACTGTAGTGACCGAAAGAAGACTAGTGGGACTTTTGGTTGGGGAGAGAGGCGTGGATTGAATGTTTTGTATCTTTAACAGAATTATTTGGAATAGAAATGATCATTCTTGGGACGTCTGGGTGGCTCAGTTGGTTAGGCGGCTGCCTTTGGCTCAGGTCATGATCCCAGCCTCCTGGGATCGAATCCCACATTAGGCTCCTTGCTCGGCGGGGAGCCTGCTTCTCCCTCTGCCTCTGCCTGCCTCTCTGTCTGCCTGTGCTCGCTCTCTCTCCCTCTCTCTCTGACAAATAAATAAATAAAATCTTAAAAAAAAAAAAAGAAATGATCATTCTTATACTAAGCTACTAATGAATTTTGTACAGTCATCTTTGGTAGTCATTATTTAGAGGTTCAAATTAGTGGAGCCTGGTCTTACTGATTTACTCCAATCCTCTTCTCCAACTTTAGATCAGTTTTTAAAAATTGACTATGGTTATTTCACCATATGCATGCCTATCAATTTTTGTTTTCGATAAGTTTATACAAAATTTGTTATTTTAATAATAATATCCTGTTTTTATTTTTGTAACAGTTAATGGGATTTCCAAATTTAAAATAAGGAGACATGAGTCAGATTGAAAAAGAAAAATCTGGTTCAAAATATTTCTTAGGTATTTGGAAGAAATTTCTGGAATAATCATATTCACCTCTCTCCCAACTTTTTTTCTTTTTACCACTTGAAAATGGATAGCTTAAGTGTTATCTTTTTCCATAATTTGAGATTATTCACTAGGGATCTTTAAATTTTGATGCTAACTTTTATTCAGAGTAATTCTATTTATTTTTTAATGAAATCAATTTGGTATATTAATATTGGGATCAAGTTGATGAATATTATTTGGAGTTTTCTATTTATATATTTTGGATATCAGAAGTACATAGGTGGTAAAAATTTCATGCCATATTTTCAAGGAATTATGGCTGTGCATTTAGCTACAATTCAACTTGAAAGGGAGACATTAGACTCAGCCATATATTACTCATTTGACAAATGTAAAAAGAAATTCTGATTTTTAGTGCAGACTTGAGAGAACAAGTTGCCATTTAGGTTCTAATTGCAGAAATATGGCAGTGGCCTTTGATACTCTGAGAAGAATATGAGTATTGAAAATACTATTAAATAATCTGAGGGCTCATTTCCTAGCTATTTAAGTGATGATATGAGATCATCAGATTAGTTTCATGTTCTATCTGGAATAGTGCTGATGGAGTGGATAGTTGTTTGGGCATAGCTCTCAGGATATCCTCATAGAATACCAGATGTTAGTTATATCTGGACCAGGCATTTCGCTCATTTTGTACTTGTACTATGTTCTGGTATGGTAACCAAAACTAAAAATGAGGGAAATAAGTGTGGATACCTAAGCATATGGTGGAAAACCTGGAATACTGCTGCTTGGCTAATAGAACAGGATTCCAGGCCTGTTCGACAGAACTTTTGCAGTGATGGAAACATTCTGTACCTGAGCTGTCCCTGTGACTATGTGAGCATTACTGCAACCAGTATACCAAAATTACGGCCATTCTAGTTTCATGCCAGCCCTCCTGGACTCTGTTTATACAGTTAGTAGGAGTTGTAATAACTGAGAACATAAGCAGAAGAAATAAAAGCCAAAGAATTAAGCTAGAGACCATTAACACTTGGGAATATTCTATCCATTAACACTTGGGAATAACTATCCATTAACCATGGATGGATCAATATGATATATCACCTTTTGGAGCTTGCACAGTCTGAGTGCTTATACATATCATGTACTCTATGAATTTTAGACTCAGACAAAATTTGGTGAAGTAGACAAACCCACTCTGGATAAATCAGTACATTGAGAATTGGAAACAATCCTCAGATTCCAGTTAATCTTTCTAATATCACTTAAGAAAATCTTCCCCTATCCACACACCATGCCAGATGATGGGTTTAGGTGGCCATGTTTGTACCTACTTTCTTCTTGGTTACAACTAGTAAGTTTACCAGGTAAGGGTGCTTAATTCAGGCAAAGACAGATTTATTCTCCTAGGGATTTAGAGTTAAAAAAGAATGTAAGTCTACTGATGGTGAACACTAGAGCTTCATAGGTACACTCAGTCAACTGAGTACACAAAATACTCAGTTGTGGTAAAATGATAGGACCCAGAATTTTGAGATGAGACTGGAGTGAATAGAAAAGGAGAAACAATCAAAATAAGTGGTTCCCGAGAGATGCAGAGAAACTCACCATTGATGACTTTATTTCACATGGCCTATCTATTCTTTCAGCACATTTGTCCTGTCCACACATTTATTCCTTTTCTGCTAAACCATTTCTTTTTCTTTTTTTTCTTCCTTCATTTTTTTAGAAAGTAAAATTTTTTATTAAGTAATTTTTAGGCTATAGCTTCATAATTTGGTATCCATATACAGTACAAAATGATCATCACCACAAGTCTAGTTACCATCTATCACCACAGCTGACCCCCTTTACCCGTCTTGCCCATCTCCCAACTGAGTTCCCCTCTGATAGCCACTTGCCTGTCTGTTCCGTATGAGTTTGCTTTTGTTTTATTTTGTTCATTTTGTTTTTTTAGCTTACATGTGTGAATGAAATCATACAATATTTCTCCTTCTGACTGATTTAGCTCCTCAAAGTCCATTCATGATGTCACAAGTGTCAAGATTTCATTCTTTTATATGGCTAAATTATATTCCGTTATAGATATATATCTATATCTATATCTAGGTAGGTAGATATCTATATCTACACAGATAGATAGATTGTGGATGCTTAGGTTGTTTCCATATTTTGGCCATTGTAATTAATGCTGTGATGAACATAGGGGGTACATATAACCTTTGAAATTAGTGTTTTTATATTCTTCTGGTAAATACTCAGAAGTTGAATAGTTAGGTAATATAATTCTATTCTTAATTTTTTAAGGAATCTCTAGACTGTTTTCTACCAGTTTATATTCCCAAGAATATACAGTTGTTCTCTTTTCCCCACGTCTTTTCCCACATTTATTTCTTATCTTTTTTATAAAAGCCATTTAATAGATGTTAAGTGATATCTCATTGTGGTTTTGATTTTCATTTCCCTAATAAATTACTGATGTTGAGTATATTTTCATGTCCCCATTGACAATCTGTTTGTCTTCTTTGAAGAAATGTCTGTTCAGATCCACTGCCCATTTCCTAATTGTTTTTTGTTGTTGCTTTGAGTTGAATTGGTTCTTTATATATTTTAGATACTAAGCCCTTATCTGATATTTGATTTGCAAATATCTTCTCCTATTCAGTAAGTTGTCTTTTCATTTTGATGATGGTTTTCATTGCTATACAGAGCATTTTCGTTTGATGGAGCCCCATTTGTTTATTTTTGCTTTTCTTTTCTTTGCCTCTAGAATCAGAACTATGAAGATGTTCCTGACTGATGTTAAGGAGCTTAATAACTATATTTTTTCAAAGAGTTTTATGGTTTCAGGTCTTACAGTCAAGTCTTTGATGCATTTTGAGTTAATTTCTGTGCATACTGTAAGATAGTGGCCTAATTTCATTCTTTTGTATATATATATATGGATGTCCAGTTTTCCCAAAACCATTTATTGAAGAGACTATCTCCATTGTATGTTCTTGACTCCTGTGTCATAAATTGTTCATATATGTTTGGATTTGTTTCTGAGCTCTCAATTCACTCAATTACACTGATCTGTGTGGCTGTTTTTTTTTTAACAATACCATACTGTTTTCATTACTATAGCTTAGTACTATAGTGAGAAAGCAGGGAGCATGAAAATCTCTAGCTCTGTTCTTTCTCAAGATTGTTTTGGCTATTCAGGATCATTTGTGGTGTTTAGATAAGTCTTACAAACTTTAGAATTATTTGATTTGTTCTAGTTCTGTGAAGTATGCCATTGGTATTTTGATAGCGATTTCACTGAATCTGTAGAGTGATTTGGGTAGTATAGACACTTTATAATTCTTCCAATCCATGAGCACGGACTATCTTTCCATTTATTTGTTTCTTCAGTTTCTTTAATCAGTGTCTTATAATTTTCAGTGTACAAGTTTATCACCTCCTTGGTTAAATTTATTCTGAGGTATTGAATTTTATTGGTATCATTATAAATGGGACTGTTTTCCTGCTTTCTTTTTCTGATGGTTTGTTATTGTATGGGAATGCAACATTTTTGTGTGTGTGTATTGATTTTATATCCTGCCCCTTTACTGAATTCACTTACTTCCAACAGTTTTTTGGGTGGGTTCCTAAGCGTTTTGTATATGGTATCATGTTATCTGCAAATGGTGACTTTTATTTATCAATTTTTACTTTTATATGTTTTCATGTTATTAATTAGTGGCCATTTCTTTTTGGATTAAAGATGTACCTTTTAACATTTCCTCTAGGGCCTATTTAGTAGCGATGAGCTCCTTTAGTTTTTGCTTATCTGGAAAGTTCTTTATCTCTCCTTCAATTCTTAATGATAACCTTACTAGGTAGTACAGTCTGGGTAGTAAGGTTTATTTGTTTGTTTGTTTGTTTGTTTTGTTTGTTTGGTTTTGTTTTGTTCTGTTTTTTCCTTTTAGCACTTGGAATATATCCTGTTACTTGCTTCTGGCCTGCAAAGTTTCTGCTGAGAAATCTGCTCATGGTCTTTTGGGGTTTCCCTTGTTCATAATAAATCCTAATTCTCTTGCTACCTTTAGGGTTCTCTCTTTATTCTTAACTTCTACAATTTTAATTAGAATTTTTATTGGTGTGGATTTCTTTGAATTCATCTTATTTGGAACTCGTTGGTCTTCCTGGACCTGGATGTCTGACTCCTTCCCTAGGTTAGGGAAGTTTTCATCTATTATTTTTTAAAATAATTGTTCTGGTCTTTTCTCTCTCTCTCTCTCTTAAAGATTTTATTTATTTGAGAAAGAGAGAGAGCATGAGTGGGGGCACAGAGAGAGACAGAGAGGCAGGCTCCCACCTGAGCGGGGAGCCCCTCACAGGGCTTGATCCCAGGGCCTTGAGATCACGACCTGAGCCAAAGTCAGATGGTTAACCAGCTGAGACACCCAGGTCTCCCTCTTTCTTTCTTCTTTTCATGAGGCCCTTATCATGTGAATGTTACTCTACTTGATGTTGTCTCAAAGGTCTCTTAAGGTATTGTAACTTTTCTTAATTCTATATTCATTTTGCTGCTCTGAGTTCCATTACTTTGTCTTCCAGCTTGCTGATCCAGTCTTCTATTTTGTCCAGTCTGCTGTTGAACCTGTCTAGTTTATTTTTCAGTTCATTTTATGACTTCTGTTTGGTACTCTTATATTTGTTTTCTCTTTGTTGAAGTTCTCACTGTGTTTATCCATTCTTCTTCTGAGTTCAGTAAACATCTTTAATTTAATTTGAATTCCTAACCTTTGATTTGCTTAGTTCTTTTCCTGAGGTTTTGCCATGTTCAATCATTTTGGAGCATCTGTCTATTCATTTTGCCTAACTCTTCATGTTTTTTTCTGTGTATCAGTTAAGTTGGCTACCTCTTCAGTTTTGAAGGAGTGGCTTTATGTAGAAGTACTGTGGTGCCCTGAAGTGAATCTCCCCGATCACCAGAGCCAGGTACTCAAGGAGTGTACTTTATGTGGATTGTGTGTGCCTTCCTATTGTGGCAAGGTCACTGCTGTAGTGTGTTGGTGACTGGGGCTGGGTGGTGGGTGGCGCTAGGCCCTGCCCTGGCTCCCCTGTGTAGCCACACTTATTGGGGCATGTTACAGATCAGGGCTGGTCTCTGCCCTGGCTGGGACTCAGACCCATCTTCTCTCATGATTTGGTGGGTAGGGCTCCTTGTGGGGCTTGCCTACTGGCACTAGCAGGTTAGAGGGAGAGTTTTTAAAATGGCCCTCCCAGCCCAGTATTTGCAAAGTAGACTAAGATCATGAAAATGGCTCGTGTCTGTGTCTGTATCCCTGGGGAGGGTTTCTGCTGTTTCCTGCCTCTTGGGCAGGTGCTTTAAGGTTAGTAAATGGGTCTCCTTTACCTACAGTGTATGAGCTTTTCTGTTTGTGTGTGTTGGTTTCTGGGTTGAAAAAAGCTGCATATGAGCCCTTTAAGAGTGATTTTCCAATCTGTACAGTTTTAGATTTTCCTGAATGTAATCCCCATTGATTTTCAAATCAAATCTGATCACCTGTGCATGATCTAAAGTTTGGAGTATCTCAAATGGAACTTGAATCCCTTGCTCCTCAGGGAAGAGTTTCATGCCTTTGACATTCTTCCCAACTGTGACTCACTGCAGCTCTGGGATTTTCCTTTCTTTTTTTCTCCCCCACTTGCACGTGGGTCTGTGTCTCTGCCTGTCTTTCCTCTCTCAAAGCTATTCTTTTATCCTTTGTTATGGAGGATTCATTCATTCAATTTTCAGGTCCTTTTCAGAGGGACTCATTCTATACATTGTTGTAGATTTGTTGTGTCCATGGAGGTGAGTTCGGGATCTTGCTATGCCACCATCTTGAACTTAACTCTCCTTTTTTGCATTTTTTAAATATAATTCTCTCTCTGTGTTATCTAGCTTCATTTGTGATTCATATCATTTGCTGTGTCTTAGAATTATTTGGCCAACTTTTGAACATACCCTTGTCCAGGAACCACCCAGATGAATCAAAATGTGTGATATCAGTGTAGTTTTAAAAGCTTCCAAAGTGATTCTAAAGTATATGCTTTAAGAGACATTGATCTGTACATGACAGTTTTCCAGTCTTCTAAGATTAGAGTCATCTGTTAATTTTATTTAATTGAGTTTTATTCTATAGATGTCTTAATTTTATGCCAATCAGATACTTTATGGGTCATTGATTTTTTGGTGAGTAGATTTTATCTGTACTTTTAGCATCACCATTAGGGATAAGACACTTTGTTTGAAATACTATTTAGCAGTGTGTTATTTGTAAGTTTTGTTTTGTTTTTGTCCCATAAAACAAGAGAAGATACTTTGATCTTGGATGAGAATGATAAGATTATTCTATTAAAGAGAAATTTTCTCAAGTTGGAAAGGTAAAGAGTAAGTGAAGAATGAGAAGACCTAGAAACAAGTAAGAATTCCTTCTCACCATGTCATCTCCCAGCTTTCTGATTAAATTGAACTGTAGGGCTTTGAATATGAATGAGATGGTATTCTGCAGACTGTCACCATTCCCTGCTATATGTTCTTCTTATTCAAGGTGAATCATTATAATTTTATGAGATTTCAAAATTCCTACTTTAAATAACACTATATTTGTTTTCAATTAGATATTATTATATAAAAATGGATATTTGAAGAATCTTCTATGTATGGTCAGGTTAAAAAAGTTTGTTGGAGGAACATTATTGCTCAAGGGCTAAACAAAGGATAGTTGAATTTTGAATTCTAATTTTTAAATTATAGTTAATAATTAAAACTTTACATTCTGATGAATAATTCTTATTTTTATAAAACATAGGGAAAGAAATTCTGTATAAGCAGTTATTTAGCACTAGTAGATTAGACCAGAAAAATAAATATTTGGAATTAAGTTTCAAATACCTTGCAGGTTTTGAAACCAGAATTACTGCTTCAAGAAATGAAAATTCTAAAAGGATGAGGGCAGATAGGTTAGGGATAATTTCGTGAAGTTTTTAAACACATTCAGGTAATGCATGCTGTTTTCCATCTCTCCTGAGAGCAGGACAAGAAAAAATCATTTTATTCTGTAGCATAAGGGACTTATGAAAATTATTTTCTGACAGCAAAATTTGTTAAGCATTAAAACAGATTACCAGGGGAGGTTGTAAAATAGCTTTCTCTTGAGGTCCCTAAAAATAGAATCATTTCTCATTTTCTTTATATGTTAAGAATACTTCTTCCTAATAGAAGAGGGGTGAATAACTTGACCTCTAACTGTCCCGTTTATCTGGCCTATGTGTGAATAGAAAATATGGTCAGAAACCTCATTAGGGTCTTGGGAAAAAAACAAAACAAAACAAAACAAAAGACAAAGGTGTAACTTTAGAACAAAGCATGTATATAACATGCATGACTCATACTGTTAATTTCTATGAAGTCCTATTTCTGCGTATTTTGGACATATTTCTGCTTTGGACTTTAAGAAAAAGAAATAAGATACTGTTCAGTTGTTTTTTTTCCCCCTAGAAATACCATATCTACTCAGAGCCGAAATGGCAGTGTTCATGCTACTATGCATATATGCATACTATATATGATCTGACCCTTTATAGAAAAAGTTTGTCCACTTCTGTCATAGATAATAATTTTGTCTGTTTCCTTGGGGAACAGGCTGATCAGACTTATGACTTACAAAACTGGCTTTGGCAGCACAGAGAAGATGCTGGTTTCTTATCCTAGTTCTTTGCAAACAGATGTACTTCATAAAGATATTTTGAAGAATGAATGAGTGAATGAAGGATTATATTCATTAGGGTATATCACAATGAGTCAGAATTAAATTCAGATTTCAAGTGGGAAATAATAAAATCCTGAACTAGGGAGAGTGGCAAGAGGGAGCGTAAGGAGAGGGTCTACACTAAAGGTATTTGAAAAATGGAATGAGCGGGACTTGTCTTGATCATTTTAGTAAACCAGTCATTTATTTGTTTTACCAGTGGCTCTAATTTTTTAAGCTTTTGGTTGTTAATTTTTTTTTAAGATTTTATGTATTTATTTGACAGAGAGAAATCACAAGTAGATGGAAAGGCAGGCAGAGAGAGAGAGGGAAGCAGGCTCCCTGCTGAGCAGAGAGCCCGATGCGGGACTCGACCCCAGGACCCTGAGATCATGACTCGAGCCGAAGGCAGCGGCTTAACCCACTGAGCCACCCAGGCGCTCCGGTTGTTAAAGTTTTTAAATATATGCAAAAGTAGGGATGAACAACCATGTAATGACTCCCTACTCTCAACAATAAGCAACATTTGCCAATCATGTTTTTCTGTTCTCACTCCTAAAAAACAGTGTTATTCCTAGAGTATTCTAAATTAAAACTAAGCACTAATAGAAGGGAAATCAATAATGCTAAGCTTGTTCATACTTCCGCTACAGGTAAGTATACCTAGTCAATGTTAGTAGTTTGCCCATTTAACTTAAAAAATGGCTGCAACAATACTTGTCATAATGTGCCACAATGGTCCTCACCCTGGGAAGGTTTCCAAAATATACATTCCTGGGCCTTTCCTCAGACATTCTGATTTTGTGGTCTGGAAAAGTCTTGTGGTCATGCATTTGAAAATGTCCCAGAAATAATGCTAATGAGCACTAAAGGCTGTGAAGCACCAAGTCAGTCAAATACCATGGTTCCATGAAATATCTTTATGGGTTTCACAAGAACGTAGGTGTTAGCTTTTTAACTGTTACATCATTGTCAATACTAAGAATATTAGACTATGTGTAAGTCTTCTTATACACAGTATAAACATATGTATCCAATTGCCTGGGTTAGTTCTGATTATTGCCTGTTGTCTTGGAGTAATTGTTAATAGCACTCTGTTTAGCTTTTACAAGGATCCCAGTTTGGGTAATTGTGATTGAATATGAAAAGTGACTACTTGCTAATATGAAAAGTATTTGGTGAACTTTGAGATCATGGAAAATGATTGGAATTTTTGCCTAAAAATAGAGTGGAAAGCCACTGAAATGGAATAATGTAGTTCAGTCTATGTTTTTAAAAGATTAGTGGCTATTGATTAAAGAATTGATTGAAGGGCAGCAAGGGTGTCCCAACTCCCAGATGTTGGCACCAAATGGGGATGCCATTCAGATGAACTCTTGACTATCCAAGTGTGAAATTCAGAGATCAGCAATTGAAATTCTGGATCAGCAATTGGCATGGGAGCCCTTAGCTTCTGGAAATACTGATATGACAGTGATCAACTAAGGAAGGGTAAAAAGAGAAGACTGGAACTGGCTTTAGGTCAGCCTAGCATCTTAATGTTTGTAATAGGAAAACAGGACTGGCAAAGGATGAAAACCTTGAGAGGACATTGTTTCAAAGAGGGGGTTTTATCTCTATTAGTGTTGTGAGGGTGTCACAGGTTGAATTTCCTGGGAAGCAATTTCTTGCAAGAAGTGTAATGTGCAGGATGTTTATCTAGAAGACCTTTGGGATCAACATCTGTGGAAGAGAGGGTTGGAAGTAGAATTAGCAGGAGAAGTGGAGCTGCAGTGTAGACCCAACAGTAATGTTGGTTGACCCCCCAGGGAGCTCGGGAGCTAGAATTGTCATTAAGAGCTGTCCTGAGTTGAACCAAAAGGGCAGCTTACTATATTCCCACGGGAATGTGGGTCATCCTAAGGAGGGATATGACTTTGAGTAAGGTGGCCCTCTGAAGCTGGAAAATGTTTGAAGGAGCTAGCTTTTGAAGGGTATCCATTTTATAAGTAAGGATCCTGGAGTTCAAAGAGGCTAGGGGATAAACTCAGAGTCAGAGTCTGGTAGGAGGTGAAATGAGGCTAAGAACCATATCTTTTGATACATCTTTCCCTTGTCTTTTCATCAAGTCAAGCTGACCTACTAATTGGTTGATAGTAGGGAGGGCTTAAATATCTGTTATCAAATTCAAATAATCACAGTGTTGCATGATGCAACATAGAGTTGCCAGAGATATGAAATATCTCAGATATGCTTCTACTAAAATCTTATTGTTTATATGAAATTCAAATCAACTGTATTTCCTGTATTTTAATTTGTTAAGTCTAGCAGATCTAGTTGTGTAACGCAGTGAGTTTCAGCTTCCTTTATAGTTGATGCTAAAAAAAAAAAATCCCCTGATAACATGTGCGATTGACAAACACTGTCAAATCTGACGCGCTAAATATAAGACCTATATTGATGGGCATGAATAAATGAATGTAAGTTAAACTGAGCTAAGTCAGTAGATGCTGAGCAAGTCTGGTATATGTTGTAGATGTTGGCCATCATCAGATGTGGAGTCTCATTAATGACCACGCAATCTTCCAGGCAGAGAAGAGACATGACAAGATCGTTTTAAATAAGTGTAGAGGTGTGCCTGGCAGATGGTCTGGCATTTTGTAGTGCCAAGCCACAAAAATCTGTAGTTAACACTTGAATGGATCTTCAAATCTTCCTCTAGGCCACCTGTTGGGGACTCTGGAAGCCTGCTTGGGCCTCAGAATGGTAAATGTTCTGGAAAAAAGGGAATAGGATCAATTTGTCCCAGTTCACCATGATTAGACACTGATCTCTAGGCCAGCTCCTGTCCAGAGAGGGAATCTTTAAGAGTTTGATCATGGAAGTAAAACTGCTAGTGAGATTTGACAAGTGCTGAAGGAGGCATCTGCCTGGTGTCAGAGACTAAAAGATAAAAGCAAACTAGTCAGTACATTTTACAAGAATTTGTTGAAACAGCAGTGTTTGTGTAAAGCTTATATTATTAAGCCCCTAGGCTATTATTTTTAATAATGTAAAAAATAATTTAAAACTGAGGCTTTGGCTACTTTTTTAGTATTTAGTCCTATAAACAGAATCTTACTGGTATTAAAGGGAAAATACATGTCATAGACACTCTGAATTTTTAGTCAAAGTTTAATACATAAATCACAAACTACAGAAGGACGTGTCCACAAGTAAAATACAGTCTTTTTCTGTTATATTCTGTATTCTTTATTTTGGATGTTATAAATGGTGTTCTTTTTATATTTTAAGAATCCATGGTTTATCTCCAGATTAATGCATTTGATTATATCTTCTTGATTAGATTGCTTGCTAGGAACAGAAAGACAGAGGAAAAATACCTATTTAAAATTAGAACTGCTTATATTAAAATTGATTGCATGATTGGATATTCTAGAGTATTTAATTAAAGCTCTGTTGTAGTCTAATTTTCTTTTAACAATTGATTAAAACTGTGTAAATAGATATCAGAGACACCATTCCATTGTTTATAGATGCATCTCCAGTGTTGGAAAACAAATTTGTTTAAGCGTGCTTATATATTTAGTATTTTGGCATGTAGTTAAGAACACAGTCCATATACACTATGAAGTATTATGCCTCCATCAGAAAGGACAAATACCCAACTTTTGTAGCAACATGGACGGGACTGGAAGAGATTATACTGAGTGAAATCAGTCAAGCAGAGAGAGTCAATTATCATATGGTTTCAATTATTTGTGGAGCATAACAAATATCATGGAGGACAAGGGGTGTTAGAGAGGAGAAGGGAGTTGGGGTAAATTGGAAGGGGAGGTGAATCATAAGAGACTATGGACTCTGAAAAACAATTTGAGGGGTTTGAAGTGGCGGGGGTTTGGGAGGTTGGGGTACCACGTGGTGGGTATTATAGAGGGCACAGATTGCATGGAGCACTGGGTGTGGTGAAAAAATAATGAATACTGTTTTTCTGAAAATAAATAAATTGAAAAAAAGAAAAAAAGAACACAGACTTGTATCAGATTTTGAAATGGTCTGCATTTGAGTCCTGGCTTCCTTATTTATTGGCTGTGTGACCTTGGAAAAGTCACTTCACCCTTCTCAACTGCAACTCCCTAATCTTGTAAAAGAGGTTGAATAACTTTGTAAGGTTGTTGTGAGAATTCAGAGTTAATCTAGAGAGAATACTTAGAATGCTGTCTAGCATAATAAACTCTAAAAAGTAAGTTTTGATGTTATTATGTATTCATAAAACTCTTTATGATAAGGTTTATAGCGTCTATAGATTATGAAGTAATTTTGAAGTAGTTCATAAAAGAACATTTGAAATAAGTCACCTTAGAAGTAAATCTAAAATACATTTTAACATTTTGATAGATAATAGAAAGGTGCTTGTATAAACATTAGGATATGCAACAATTAGCGCTTTTTTTTTTTTTGGCTAATTCTGGACATTCACAATAACTGTTTGATGTGTATACTTGATTTCTAAGATCTTTCTTTCTGGCAATCAAAAAACTCTTAACAGTATATGAACTCATGAATTTTAGGATCCTAAGAAATACATCTTCTTCAAAAGAAGGTACTCACATAATGGTAACGAACAACCTTTTTCTATGAAGTTACAGCTAATACATTGCTTGTAGCTTCTCTTTCATTTTATTTTTTTCCTGAGTAGTTGCTTTTTAATTTAGGGTTAATATTCATGAATGATTCTTCAAAAGCTGAAGACTTGAACACTGACATATATAAAACATGTTGTGAATTCATATCAATAACTATTCTTTGGGGAATCCACAAAGAAGCATATTCCATATTCCTTAATTATCACGTTTATGCAAAATACTAAATATTTGAGTATGTAGTTCATACTGTTCAGGGATTATTAATGTATTAATTTTGGTAAGAAAAAGATTTGGCTGCTAGGACTTGTGAAGGAGAAAGTAAGCAGGTGTACTAAACTGTCTGCATAGATTATTCTGTTGGGAATTGTGTCAAGCTTCTATCCTTGATTTCTCCTATAGTCAGAAAAGGCAGAAATGACCTGTTCTTGAGGTAGGGCATCTAGTGGTGGCCCAAAATTTGACTCCCTGAAGGTGGTGTGTGGGTTGGGAAGCAAGGTGTAACATCAGGATGTCTAGACTGAGCAAATCTCTGGTCAGTATCCTCTGAGCACTGCAAAAGAGAGCCTAAGAGAGTGGTTATTTTTGAGTTCTGCAAATGCCTTTCTCTTTTTTTCTGTCTCTTTCTAAACACAGTTCGCATTCAACTTTTCTGCTCATGGTTCCAGCAGAGGCCCGTTTCTCTTTGTTTATGTCTGTTTTTAAAACATGTTTGGACTTACATGTATATTTTATTTTAATGTGCATCAAAATGATAAATTTTAATAATGTTATGTCTTGAATATACTCAAAAGTGAGCCTAGAGAATCACCTGTCTTTAAGATTTTTCAATATGGGAATGTTCCAAGAGATTTTCAATTTAAAATACATAAACCCATTAGCCAAAGACCACCAGATTACACCTCCAATCAAAGTTAGTAGGAGTATTCAGCTCGCTTCTAGGTTGTCTAATTTGTCGGCATATAATTGTTCATAGTAGTTTCATACTGCATTTCTATGGTGTCAGGTGTAATATACTCTTCCTTTCTTATTTGAGTCCTCTTTTTCTTTAGTTAAAGTTTTATTAATTTCATTTTTTCAAACAACCACCTTCAGTTTCATTGATCATTTTAGTCTCTATTTCCTTGATTTCAGCTCAGATCTTTATTATTTTCTTCTGCTAACTTTGGCTTTGTTCTTTTTCTTGTTCATTGATGTGTAAAGTAGGTTATTTGTTTCTTAAGGTAGTCATTTATTGCTATTAAATTCCTTCTTAAAATTGCTTTTGCTACTTCTTAATAGTTTTGTGTGATGTATTTCATTTTCATTTGTCTCATGGTATTTTTATTTCACTTTTGATTTGTTTGTTGACCCATTGGTTGTTCAGTAGCATGCTATTTAATTTCCACATATTTGTGAGTTTTCCAGTTTTCTGCTTGTAATTTATTTCTAGTTTCATATCGTTACAGTCAGAAAAGACGCCTGATATGATTTTAATCTTCTTAAATTTGTTGACTTGTTTTGTGGCCTAACATATGATCTATTCTGGAGAATGCTCCATATGCAAATTAGGAGGTTTGTGTCATCTTTTGTTTTTGGATGGAATTTTCTGTATCTATTAAGTCCATCTGGTAACTGTCATTTGAGCCAGTTTTCTGTCTGGATGATCTATCCACTGATGTAAGTGATATATTAAATTCCCTTACTATTATATTGCTGTCTATTTCTTCCTTTAGGTCTGTTAATATGTACACAAACACACACACACACACATGTACACACACACACTCCTATGTTGGGTGCATAAATATTTATGTTGGGGTCCATTATCAAAGGAACCAGACTAAGACAAAGTGAAAATTACACAAAGCTTTATTCTATGCCAAGAATTAGAAGTCAGACTGACCGGCCAGGGGAACAAGACTGAGATAAAGTGAAAGTTATGCAAAACTTTATTCTATGCCAAGCATTAGAAGTCAGACTGACCGAACAGGGCTACATCCAAAGAGAGCGACCCCGTCCCGATCTCATAGGCTCGTTTTATAGGACATAACCGCAGACCTCAAGGTATGTGGCTTTGGCTGATTGGATGTCTCCTACCTGTCTGGCCTTATTTAGGTGTGTGTTTTAGCAATGGTTACCTGGAACCGATACCAGTAACTGCTGAGGTGTTTATTAAACAACAAAATGGCTACCTAAGCAACATGGAGTTACTCTGGCTAAGCAGGCCCAGGCAGGCCCTAGGGGTTTAACAGGGTTTAACGTGGAATCAGCCCCAACAATTTACAAATATTGTGTCCTCTCTTGGATTCGCCACTTTATCATTACTTTGTCTTTCATTAGTCGTTGTCTTTTGTTTTTGTTTTTGCCCTGAAGCTTCCACTCCTGTTTTTTTTTTTTTTTTGAATGGGATATCTAAAATCCCTTTTTTTTTCAATTTATTTATTTTCAGAAAAACAGTATTCATTATTTTTTCACCACACCCAGTGCTCCATGCAAGCTGTGCCCTCTATAATACCCACCACCTGGTACCCCAACCTCCCACCCACCCGCCACTTCAAGCCCCTCAGATTGTTTTTCAGAGTCCATAGTCTCTCATGGTTAATCTCCCCTTCCAATTTACCCAAAAGCACATACCCTCCCCAATGTCCATAACCCTACCCCCCTTCTCCCAACCCCCCTCCCCCCAGCAACCCACAGTTTGTTTCGTGAGATTAAGAGTCACTTATGGTTTGTCTCCCTCCCTATCCCATCTTGTTTCATGGATTCTTCTCCTACCCACATAAGCCCCCATTTTTTTTTTTTTAAGACTATTTCATCTAAAACAAGCATAGCAACTCCAGCTTTCTTTTGATTTCCACTTGCATGGAATATCTTTATCCATCCCTTTACTTTCAGTATGTGTGTGTCCTTATGTCTGAAGTGAGTCTTTCTAGCATATAGATGAGTCTTAATTTTTTTCCATTCAGCTACTGTATGTCTTTTGATTGAAAATTTAGTCTATTTACATTTAAAGTAATTATTGATAACTGCATACTTACTGCTATTTTGTTACTTATTTTCTGGCTGTTTTGTAGTTACTCTGTCCCTTTCTTCTCTTGCTTTCTTCCTTTGTGGTTTGATGACTTTTTTTTTTTTTTTATTGATAGGGTTAGATTCCTTTCTCATTATCTTTTTTTTTTTTTTTTAAGACTTTATTTATTGAGAGCTCTGGGCGCAAGAGCAGGGTGAGGGGCAGAGTGAGAAGCAGACTCCCTGTTGAGAAGGCGATCTAATTGGGACTCGATCCTGGGACTCTGGGATCATGACCTGAGCCACCCATGACCCCTTCTCATTATCTTTTGTGTATCTTCTGTAATGTTTTCCTTTGCGGTTACCCCAAAGCTTCCACATCAAAGCTTATATTTATAATACTCTATTAAGTTGACAACTTAAGTTTGGTCCCATTGTAAAGCTCAACATTATTTCTCTCCGCCCCCACCAAATTATATTTATTTTTTGATGTTACATATTACATCTGTGCATCTCTTAACTGATTGTTATAATCATAGTTATGTTTACTACTTTTGTCTTTCAACTTTCACAATAGCTTTAGAAGTGCTTGGTCTTCTACCTTTACTATATATTTACCTTTTTTAGTTATATTACTTTTGTATATTTTCTTATTAATTAAAGTCATCAGTTTAGAATAAATCCCTTTAACCGTTGTTATAAGGTCAATGCAGTTGTGATGAACTCCTTTTGTCTGTCTGGAATACTCTATTTCTTTTTCAGTTCTGAATTATAACTGCTGGATAGAGTATTCTTTTAGCCCTTTGGATATATTGTGCCACTCCCATCTGGCCTACAAACTTTCTACTTTAAAAGACTGCTTTTAAGAATCTCTCCTTGTGTTTAACTGTTGACATTTTAATTATAATGTGTCTGCTATGGGTTTCTTTGAGTTCATCTTGTTTGGAACTCTCAGGAATTCCTGGATGTGGATGTCTATTTCTTTCCCCAGTTTAGGAAATTTGTAGCCATTATTTCTTCAAGTAAGTTTTCTGTCCCTTTCTCTCCTCCCTTGGGGACTATTATGCAAATGTTATCCCTCCTGATATTGTTTTATAAGTCCCTTAGGCTATCTTAACTTTTCACCCATTTAAAATTCTATTTTCTGCTCTAATTAGGCAGGTTCATCTGCCCTGTCTTCAAGTTCATGGATCCTTATTACTGCCTTATCTAGTCCTCTTGTTGAACCTTCTAGTGTTTATTTCAGTACAGTTATTTTATTCCTCAGCTCTGTGACTTCTGTTTGGAACCTTCTTATGTTTTCTGTCTTTTTGTAGAAGTTTTTACTCTGTTCACCCATTCCTCTCCTGAGTTCAGTGAGCATCTTTATGGCCATTGCTTTTAACTCTTTTTCAGATGGCTTACTTATTTCTGTTTCATTAAGTTTTTTTTCGAAGTTTTATCTTATTCTTTTGTTTGGAAAAAATTACTCTTTTTTTTTTTTTTTTTTTTTTTTTTGCTTAACTCTTCTATGTTGGTTTCTATGCATAGATGAAATAGCCACCTCTTCTAGTCTTGAAGTATTGGCCTTGTATAGGAGATGAACCTTACTGTTTAACCCTGTACTAGCTTTTGGTTGTCTCTCAAACATTGTGATTATCCAAGAAACCTATTTTATTTTTAATAGTTCCAAGTAGTTGCAGGTGTGCCAAGACCAGTGTCCCAAAGGGAAGGATCTTAATTAGCACCTGGATTCAGTTGAGTGAAAGCCAGATCCTCAGGTAGCAGCTTTTAAAGAATGCAAATATATGTAGTCCTGTGGAAACACAAGCATAAGCCCCATTGGCCCCCAGAGCCAGACTTTCTGAATATGTCCCTTGGACAGCAGTCACAAAATCTGGGCTCCAGATGAGCATATATGCTTCTTTCTGAAAGGCAGTAGCCATAGGAAAGCACAGGGAGGGTCGAAAGATGGCATTCCTTGGCTTATATTTCTGAGAACACATCCATAGCCTCTCAGTATTGGCCAGACCTGAATGAAGCCTTCCCCTAAAGCGAAAACTTCAGGACTACCAAGTAGGTCCCCTTCACAGAAAGATTAATGGTGTTTTAGTCTGTTGTCAGTGCCCTGGGGTTGGTAACCTGCTAAGAATCATCTTCTGATTGTTGTAGTCCTATGAGTCCCAGGAATGCCAGACCCCCAGCCATCAGAACAAGGTAGTCAGGGGTTATCCTCTGGCAGCAGACATAAAGATTTGGGTCCAGACATGTGTAAGTGCTCCCTTCTGAGAGATGCTGTCAGTCTGGTGCATAGCAGAGTGAGTGTGTGAAAATAGTACCTGCTCTTGAAGTTCTCAAGAAATGTTTCCAGTCAGCCCTTAGATGTGTGTTTAATTAGAAGCCTGCCCCTCAGGCTGCAACTGTGAAGATAATCTAACATGCCCCTTTCACAGAAAGATTGATCTCTAGGGTCTCAATCTTTGCCCCTTCCTATTGCTCAGGGTATGGTAATCACTTACCAACTCTTCCTCTGTTGGTTACTGTCCTGTGGTACCTATGAACATAAACCCCCAGTACCCACCAGAGCCAGATGATGCAGAGGTTTCCTCAGGCAGGGGCTACTAAAAACAGGGCATTGGAAATGGGTATAAGATCCTTTCTGGAAGATACTAGCAAGCTGGAGTGAGGCAGAGCGACAGCATAAAGGTTGCCTTCGTTCTCTGAGAGCATGTCAGTAGACCCCTACAAGTGCACCAAACTGGAAGTCTGCTCTCAGGCTAAAGGTCCTGAACAAGCAACTAGGCCTCTTTATAAGAAAGGTTAGGGATGTGTTTCAGTCCACTAACTGTACAGTACCCAGGAATAGTAGTCTCCCAAGAACTGAATTTCCAATTATTATAGTTCAGTGTACCCAGGAACATAAGCTCCTCAGTCTCCAGAGCCAGGCAGTAAAGGGGCATCTTCTGTGTTAGCAATCATAAAGACCAGTTCACTAGATGTAAATACCCAAGTACAACATGTGTGTGAAGCTCCCCCGGGAGATACTGTGCTCTGGTGTGTGGCAGAAGGGGTTTGCCAAAATGACACTGAAAAGCAGGGGGAGGCAGTCATTGGCCTTAGGAAAGCAGAGGGAGAGCAGGAAGATGGCACCCACTAGCCTCCACCACAGAGAATATCTCAGCAAGCCTCTGTTCCTCAGAACCATGCTCTAAAATGAGAAAGTGAGTCTTTTACATAAAGTCTGGGCGCTTCTCAAAGAGTTGTTTCTGTATTTCTGATCCCTGGGGCAGATGAGTCCCTGTACAGGTGCTTTATGAAACATTTCTTAGTTCCCCATAGCCTTGTGGGTCTTGTGAGCAGGAGTCCCATTGGTCTTCAAAGCTGGGTGTTTTGGGAGCTTGTTTCTCAGGTGACAGTCTTAAAGTTGGGGTATCTCGGGGCGCCTGGGTGGCTCATTGGGTTAGAGCCTCTGCCTTCGGCTTAGGTCATGATCCTGGGGTCCTGGGATCGGGCCCCGCATTGGGCTTTCTGCTCAGCGGGGAGCCTGCTTCCCTCCTCTCTCTCTGCCTGCCTCTCTTGTCTACGTGTGGTCTCTCTCTGTCAAATAAATAAATAAAATCTTTAAAAAAAAGTATCAGATTTAAGGAGATTTCTTAGAGACTGATATCTGGCATTCAGTAGAGATTTTTTCTTCAGTGACTAGAAATTCTTATTTCTGTTTTGATTGCAGCTTAATAAAACACCCCATAATTTTGTGGCTTAACATGCTAATTATATTATACTATATATAATTATATATTAATAATAATAATATAAATGTACCATTTCTGTGAGTAAATAATTTGGGAAGGTCTTAGGTTGGGGTTCTTCCATGAAACTGCAGTCAGACATGATGTGGAGCTGGAACAGCTTGCTGTCTCTTATTTCATGATGTCTTGAGTCTTTCTGTATGGATTCTATATGTGGTCTAGTTTGGGCTTCCCACAGCATTGTGGCCTAATGGCTGTTAGACTGCTCACATGGTAGCCAAAGGTTTCAAGAGTGAGTATTCCAGTAAGTAAAGCAGAAGCTACATGGTGTTTTATAATCTGTCCTTAGGATTCACATAGCATTACTGCCTCAACTGATTAGCTAGACACAGCCTACCTAGTTTTCAGAGGAAGGGAAGTAGCAGTTGGTCTCTCAATGTGAGGAATTTCAGAGAATTGGAGGTCAGCTTTTTAAACCACCACAATTCTGTGCAGTGGTTGTTAAGGCAAGTTGGTAGGCTGGATTACACTATAATGTTTAACATGGGTTAACTCCTTGGGATTTGGGAGAGGCTCACACTTAGAACCTTTTCAACTATGGATGCATAAGAAATGATGAAGAGAATTCAACAGCAGTCCTTGGCAGAACTTTTTTTTTTTTTTTAATTGTCTGCCTTATCCCCTTACTTGGTTTAACTCTTACTTAGGATAGAAAAGTATGTTTCTATGTCCCTTTATATTCTTTTTTAATAAACAGATTTGATACCAAAAAACCTGGTATAGTTAGTCTTGCTGAACATTTAATTTGGTGTAATGTAGTTGAGTACAAATACTATAATGTATATCATTCTAAAAGCATTTGATGGATTAGTGTCTATTTTTGGTTACCTTTTCTCAGTTACTGCTGCTATGGCAAAGACTAGTACCAGTGAAAACACTCATTGGTTTGAAAAGGTAAGGTCATTTAGGGCACCTTAGCTTCCCACTTTGGTGCAGATGCTTGTCAGCAATTAGATATCTGAGCACCTGCAGGGTTCCTGGTCTTGTGTTGTGGTCTATATTTTGAGTGGAAGGCTGCAAAATCTGAGTTATTGTGGAAGTCCATCAATTCATAGTCATGTAAGTAAAATTTGAATTGTCTTCAGTAACTTAAAATAATTAGAAGAAACCCATAGGAATCTGGTTAAAGTAGAGAAATGTAATGGGATTCACATTAGGATAGGCTGACTGATGGGATAGTCCCCAAATCTCAGTGGGTTAGTGCGATACAAGATTTTTCTTCACGTCTATGTTCTAGGCAGGTGTTTTTGAGCAACTTTACAGATGGTTCTTTAGGAACCTGGCCATCCTTTATGTTGTGGCTTCACATCCCCTCAGCTCTTGGAGTTCTCTGCTAGATCCTCTGCATGCAGCCAGAGGGAGGGAAGGAGAGGGTGCGGTGTGTTTAATGGGTGAGAACTAGAAGTGGTGTGCATAACATCCCCACTGCAAAGGAAATTGGCAAATGTTGTCTTACTCTATTTGAAGGAAAAGAAAAGGGGTCTGCAAGCAGTTTCTGCCACAGAATGCATGCAAGCAGTTTCTGCCACAGAATTCTTTATCCATTTCAAAGGAGTTTAAGTTCAAATGAAGTAAAATATTTTGAAAATATAATAGCCATTATATTCTTTTATATTTATATAATAATGCCCAGAAGTAAGTATAATGGTGCCTGAAGAACAAAGTAAGTCCTTTTTATTTATTTATTTATTTTTTTTACTCTTTGTAGTCTCTAACCATGTTGTATCCTTGATTTTGTATGAAAAAGAACTACGTGTGAATTATAGCCTGAAGGGGTAAGCAAATGCAGTCTTAATTATAGCCTGAAGGGGTAAGCAAATGCAGTCTTTTTTTTTTTTTTTTTTTTTTTTAGATTTTATTTATTTATCAGAGAGAGAGGGGGAGAGAGCAAGCACAAGCAGACAGAATGGCAGGCCGAGGCAGAGGGAGAAGCAGGCTCCCCGCTGAGCAAGGAGCCCGATGCGGGACTCGATCCCAGGACGCCGGGATCATGACCTGAGCCGAAGGCAGCTGCCCAACCAACCGAGCCACCCAAGCGTCCCGCAAATGCAGTCTTTAAAAGATTAATGTGATGATGATGATGATGATGATGGCATGAATTTCATCAGGACAAGCTAGAATTGAACATTAAATGACAGGATATTCCAAACAGTGGTATTCACAATTATAATATGCTTATGACTCAAAGCACTATTTAAGGGGTACTGTTCAAAAGTTTACTTAAAGTCAAGTTAGAATATATACATTAGTAATCCATCTTTGGCTCTTACTTGATCTGAAGATTTGACTTCGTATTTTTAATAACAGACTCAAACTGGATTGGATTAAGTATGGATCAATTTTGAAATGAAAACTGTTAACTCAGAAAATTTCCAGTAATAGTTTAAATGCTTAATACTAATAATATTTTTTATAATAATTTAAAATCTCTACTTGCAAGAGAATGAATAAAAAGCCAGGTAGAGAGTTAAAACATGTAGGCAAGGTAGTGTTTCAGCTTTTTAATTCAGCTACTTTCATTGTTTAGAAAGTTACATTGTATTTACAGTTAAGTGCATATCCACAGGAAAATAACAACACACATTGCTACATATGGGTCAGGAGCAGAAAATAAAACTACCTAGATGAAGACAGCAAGATCAATTACAGAGATTTTAGGAATGAAAAGGAATAAGTAATCAGTTATTACTACTCTAGAATAAGTGGTTATCAAGGGCAAAACAATGCAAATTTTTAAAAAATTGGTAAAGGAGAACTGCCTAGTCTAAAAATATCAATAAGAAAAGAGTCAGTAACCCTTTTTGTTAATAAAAATGTCTTGGTCATAAAATATTAGCTTCATACTTCAAGTGTTCAACAGAAGTGACATAATAGGTATTAAGGAGACACCCTAAAGGGCTCTGAGCCAGCACTGTAGATAGTAAGGGCACATTTAGAAATTAGTTTTGGCCTCTGGTGGACAATAAATCTACCTCAGCTCCATAGAAATCAGCCCAGAGACCAAAGAAAAGCAAAGTTCCAGAGGAGGAGAAACAACATCAAATGAAGCCCCAGGAGTTGGAGGAAATCATCTTATAGCATTTCCATGACACTCTCCTGACAGGGCCCCTCAAACCATTCTCTTCTGGGTCTCTGCACACACTGTGGGGTTTCCCTGACCCCAGACTCTGACTTTGCTGTGTTTTCAATGCGTAAAAGAAGTTACTGATACTCTAGAGAAGTCACCACTACTTCCTCTTGTGTTTTCTCATCTGTAAAACTACAAGGGACCAAATACAGGGAGTACCGATGAAAGATAGGTGTGTTCTTGGAAACAGCAAGGCCACAATCCAGCTACAAACAAGTTCCCAGTTTCCACCTTTCTCTGTGGGATGGGGAGGGGGCGATGGAGGAGCTGGGTGAAATAACACTCTACCTGCCAAAATCCTAGATTAACAGAATGAGGAAAATGTGTTCGAGAATCCAGAAGAACATGACCCTGAACTATTCAAAAGTACTAAAAGTCCTAGGCAGAGCAAGTAGATAAGAAACAGAAATAAAAAGCATCCAAATGGGAAAGGAAGTAAATATATCCTTTTTGGATATGAAATGATCTTTTATTTAGAAAATCCTAAAGATTCTACCAAAACATTTAGTATTAATCAATGAATTCTCAAAAGTTATAGGATATATTATCAGTATACAGAAATCAGATGCATTTCTAAATAAAGAAAATAAGCCCTTTCACAATAGTGTCTAAAATAATAAATTAGGAATAAATTTAACCAAGGAAGTGAAAGGTCTACATACTAAAAAGTATAAAACCTTGATGAAAAAAAATGAAGATAAATGGGAAAATACCCCATGTTCAGTGATAGGAAGATCATTTTTTTTTTTTTTAATTCTACTCATTCTGCCCTTCCCCATTCCCCCGTAAGCACCATTTTGTTCTCTGCATTTATGGGCCTATTTCTGTTTGTTTCTTTTGTTTTTTTAGATTCCAAAAATAAGTGGAATCATGATATTTTTTTCTGTGTGACTCATTTCACTTAGGATAACATCCTCTAGGTCATCCATGTTATGGCAAATGGAAAGATCACATTCTTTTTTATACCTCAGTAATACTTTATTGTCTTCTTTATCTGTTCATCTATCAATGGTGCTTAGGTTGCTTCCATATCTTGGCAATTATAAATAATTCTGCATGGGGTGCCTGAGTGGTTCAGTGGGTTGACCATCTGCCTTTGACTCAGGTCATGATCTCAGGGTCCTGGGATTAAATTCCGAATTAGGCTCTTTGCTCAGTGGGGAGCCTCCTTCTCCCTATCCCCCTGCCTGCTGCTCCCCTTGTTTGTGCACTCTTTCTCTGAAAAAATAATAAAAAACAAATTCTTCAATAAACATAGGAGTACATTTATCTTTTTAAATTAGTGTTTCATTTTATCTGGGTATATACCCAGTACTGGAATTACTGGATCATATGGTATTTCATTTGCAATATTTTGAGGAACCTCCATACTGTGTTCCATTGTGGTTGCACCATTTGCATTCCCCACCAACAGTACACAAGGATCCCATTTCTCCACATCCTTACCAACACTTGTTACTTCTTCTTTTTGATATCAGCTATTCTGACAACTGTAAGGTGATGTCTCACTGTTACTTTGAGTTACATTTCCTCAGTGACTAGTGATGTTGAACATCTTTTCATGTATGTATTGGCTGCCTGTATGTCCTCTTTGGAAGAATGTCTATTCAGGTCCTCTGCCCATTTTTAATCAGATTATTTATTTATTTGGTATTGGGTTATATGCATTCTTTAATATTTGGGGTATTAACCCTTTATCAGATTACCATTTGCAAATATCTTTTCCCATTCAGGAGGTTGTATTTTTGTATTGTTTATTGTTCCTTTGCTGTGCAAGTGCTTTTTATTTTGGTGTAGTCCCAATAATTTATTTTTGTTTTTATTTCCCTTGACTGAGGAGACATATTTAGAAACATGTTGCAAAGGCCAGTATCCAAGAGATTAATTACTAAGTTTTCTTTGAGGACTTTTATGGTTTTTTTGTCTCACATGTAGGTCTTTAATATATTTTGAGTGTATTTTGTGTATAAGAAAGTGGTCCACCCTCATTCTGTTGCATGTAGCTGTCCAGTTTTCCTAATGTCATTTATTGGAGACTCTTGCCCTCCATTTTGTATTCTTACATGTTTTGTTTTAGAGTGATTGACTAGGTAAACAAGACTTTATTTCTGGGCTTTTCATCCTGTTCTATTGACCAATGTATCTATTTTTGTGCTGAGTACTATACTTTTTGATATCTGTATCTTTGCAAAATATCTTGAAATCTGAATTGTAATACCTCAAGCTTTGTCCTTTCTAAAGCTTATTCTGGCTATATGAATGGACTGGAAAAATCATTAAAAGTCACCTACAGATTCAATGTAATACCTATAAAATTAGAATGGCATTTTTCACAGAAATTAAAAAAAAATCTTAAAATTTATATGGATCCACAAAAAACCCTGAATAGCTAAAGCAATCCTGATAAAGAAGAACAAAGCTGGAGTCATCACACTTCCTGATTTCAAACTTCAAATACTAAAAAGTTACAGCAATTAAAACACTGTATTTCTGGCATAAAAATAAATATATATATTAGTGGAACAGACTACAAACTCAGAAATAAACCCCTGCATTATGCATTTGATAAGGGAACTCAGAACTTTTAATGGAGAAAAGATAGTCTCTTTAACAAATAATGCTGGGAAAACTGGATAACCACATGCAGAAAAATAAAATTAGACTTCGATCTTAAACCACTCACAAAAACTAACTTGAAATGGATGAAACAAACATAAGATCTGATATTGTAAAACTCCCAGAAGAAAATATAAAGAAGAAGCTCTTTGACATTCATTTTGGCATTGAATTTTTTGGATATTATACCAAAAGCAAAAGCAATAGAAGGGGTTTCAAGACGGCAGCATAGGAAGATCTTGAGTTCATCTCCTCCCACAGAAACAACAGATATACCACTAAATATGGAGTAATTTCTTCATTAAAAGCCTTGAAACTTGGATGAACAGAGCATCTATAATGAGAGATAAAGACAAGGTCTAGCCAACAAATGAAATGTCCCACCCCAGGCACACGATCCAAGATTGGGAGGCTCTCAAAAGCGTGGAAATTCGCTCTGAGGAGCAAGAGGTTGAAGCTTCGAGACTGGCACTCCCACCTTTAGATCCTGCAAAGGTTTAACAAGCCCTCCAAAAGCCAGGCTTTGAAAACTAACGTGATTACATTCCGGAAAACTACAGAGCTATATAGGAATTGAAATATGGCTCTTAAAGGGCTTATGCACAGTCTCCTTCACCCTGAGACACAGTGATGAAACACCAGTTAGAAAAGCACCTAAAATATAAGTGAAGATATCCACTTACTAGTCCCGGGGTTCCTGCCCAAAGGGGCAAGACACTGCTGAGACATCCTCTGGGAATGAAGACATAGTTGGGTGCCATTTTTATGATTGCATTCTACCATGCTAGTTCTCACACTGGCAAGTGCCATCTTACTATTCTCGCTTTTTACCTATTAATGCTAGTAAGCACAGTCCATTGAAAGTCCCACCAGCTGCCATAGCTGCACTAACCACCACAGCACCTCAACCAGCCTGTTATGTGGGTGGGTGGGTCAGGGAGAGCTGTGCCCACCACTTTGGTTCCTAGTGGCAGCCACAGAGCTCTTTCCAGCTGATCTGGGAGAAAGCCAGGCCCACTTCCACAGCCCTAGTCAGACAGGACAGGAAAGATCCTTGCCCAGCACTACCGTTGCTGTGACAGGTACAGCCAAGCACCTCCTGTCTCTGTAGTCCCAGCTATGGCTGTGGCAACCCAAGCATTCCAGCTGGAAAGAGAGCTCCACCCTCAGTCACTCCATAGCCTCTGTATTGCCATAACCTCTGGGATAGCATCAAATATATTAACATTTGCATTGCATGTATCCAGAAAGAGAAAAAGAGAGAAGTACAGAAAACTTACTTGAAGAAATAAGTAATGGCTAAAAATTTGCCTTTCCTGGGGAAGGCAACATGTTTGGATCTAGGAAGTACAGGGAGTTTCAAAGATGAACTCAAAGAAATTAATACCAAGACACAATATAATTGTCAAAAGTTAAAGAGAAAATCTTACAAAGAACAAGAGAGAAACAACTAGTTATGTATGAGGGAACCCCTGATAGGATGTCAACTGATTTCTTAGCGGAAAGTGTACAGGTATGAAAGGAGTTGCATTGTATATATATTTAAAGTGCTGAAAGGAGAAAACATAAAATAATACTCTACCCAGTAATTTTATCATTCAGAATTGAAGAAAAGATAAAGAGTTTTCCAGACAAGCAAAAGATAAAGGAATTTGTCACCACTAACCTGTCATTATAAGAAATATTAAATAGACTTTGAGCAGAAAAGGCCTTAACTAGAAATAACAGAAAAAAAAAATCTCACTGATGAATGTAGGAGGATCAAGCACTTATAAAATGAGTATGAAGATTAAAAGACAAATGTAGTAAAATCAACTTTAACAAAATAATTAGTTTTGGGATATACAATGTAAAAAGATGTCAAATATTATATCAAAACATAAAACATGAAGGGGGAACAAAGATGTAGTTTTTTTTTAATGCGTTAAAAAAATAAAGAACCATGAACTTAAATTGATACACACACACAAAAGTTGTTTTATATGGAGCTCATGGTAATCACGAAGCATAAACCTATAATATATACACACACACAAAAAAACAGAAGAAACCCAAATATATCACTAAGGAAAGGCATGCAACCACAATGGAAGAGAGCAAAAGAAAGAACAGAGAACTATAAAAGCAACCAGAATATAATGAACAAATTTGGATAATTATATTCCTATTAAAAATTACTTTGAATATAAATGGATTAAATTCTCCAATAAAAAGACAGAGGGTGATGGAATAGATAAAAGAAAATACAATTTATCTATATGCTGCCTTACAAGAGACTCATTTCAGATCTAAAGATACATACAGATTGAAATTGAAGTATGTAAACAAATATTACATGCAAATGGAAATGAAAAGAAAGCTGGGGTAGCAGTATTAGTATCACACAAAATAGTCTTTAAGACAGACAGTAACAGAAGATAAAGAAGGACATCATTACATAACAGAAGATAAAGAAGGACATCATTACATAATGATAAAATCAATGCACTAAGAGAATATAATGCTAGTACATATTCATCTACCACACTTAGGAAGTACCTAAATATATAAAGCAAATATTAACAGACATAAAGGAAGAAATTGATAGCAACACTGTAATAGCAGAGGACTTACATCAATGGATAGATCATTAGGGAAGAAAATCATCAAGAAAACATTTGCCTTAAGTGACCCATGAGGCCAAATGGACCTAATAGATGTATACAGTACATTCTTTTTTTTTTTTTTTGAGATTATTTTTACTTGCGAGAGAGAAAGCATAAGTGGAGGGAGGGGCAGAGGAAGAGGGAGAAGCAGACTCCCTACTGAGTTGGGAGCCCAATACAGTGCTCAATCCCAGGACCCTGGGATCATGACCTAAACCGAAGGCAGACACTCAAACGACTGGGCCACTCGGATCTTCTTATATTCTACATTCTGTGCAAAAACAGTATACTATCCAGAATTCTTCTCAAGGGCACATGGAACATTCTATAAGACAGACCACAAATCAGGCTGTAAAATAAGTATCAGTAAATTTAAGGTAATATTAACCATTGTTTGTGACCACAATAGTATGAAACTAGAGACCAATTATAGAAAGAAAACTGGAAAAAATGCAAATACGTGGAGACTAAGCAAATTATTAAACAGCCAATAGGTCAAAGAAATCAGAAGAAATTTTTAAAAATTGAGACAAATGAAGATGGAAACACAATGTTCTAAAATCTATAGGCAAGAATACTCTATCCAGCAAAGTTATCATTCAGAATAGAAGGAGAAACAGAGTTTTGCAGACAAACAAAAGTTAAAGGAATTCATGAACACAAAACCAACCCTATGAGAAATGTTAAAGGGCATTATTTGACTGGAAAGGAAAGACCATAAATAAAAGTAAGAAAGGTAGGAAGCACAAAAGCAGTAAAAATAAGTATATCTATAAAAATCAGAGACTATGGACTCTGAAAAACAATCTGAGGGGTTTGAAGAGGCAGGGGGTGGGAGGTTGGGGGAACCAGGTGGTGGGTATTAGAGAGGGCACGGATTGCATGGAGCACTGGGGGTGGTGCAAAAAGAAGGAATATTGTTATGCTGGGGAAAAAAAAAAATCAGCCAAAGGACTCACAAAATAAAAGGATGTAAAGTATGACACCATATACCTAAAACATGGCAAGGAGAGGAGTAAGAATAGGTTTGAACTTAAGCAACCATCAACTTATTTTTTTAAGGAGCTAAGATAGTGGCATAGTAGGAGGATCCTAGGCTTGTCTTATCCCTTGAACACAATTAGATAACTGTCATAGCATTCTGAATACCCAAGAAAGCAACCATAACTTAATATAGACTGCTATATGCAGAAGATATTATATACAAACCTAATGCTAACCACAAAAAAGAAACCAGTAATAGATAAAAAATAAAGACAAGGGAATCCAACCAAGTAAATCACTAAAGAAAGCCAACTAATCATGAGAGAAGAGAGCAAGGTAAAAAAGGAACAGAGAAGAACTACAAAAACAACCATAATATAAGTAAGAAAATGGCAATAAGTACATACCTATCAATAATTAATTTGAATATAAATGGACTAAATGCTCCTATAAAAAGACACAGAGTGATGAAATGGATTAAAAAAAAAAAAGGCCCATCCCTATGCTGCCCACAGGAGACTCATTTCTGACTTAAAGATACCTGTAGACTTAAAGTGAAGGCATGTAGAAACATTTATCATGCAAATGGATGTGAAAAGAAAGCTAGGATAGTAATACTTCTATCAAACAAAATAGACTCTAAAACAAAGACTGTAAGAGACAAAGAAAGACATTATATAATCAGAAATGGAACAAACCAACAAGAAGATATAACAATTGTAAATATTTACGCACCTAACATGGGAGTACTTCTATACATAAACCAGTTAAAAACAAACAAAAGGAACTAGTCAATAATAATACAATAATAGTAGGGGACTTCAACATCCCACATACATCAGTGGATAGATGATTTAAACAACAAATCAACAAGAAAATACTGGTTTTGAATGACACACTGGCCACATGGATTTAACAAATATATTCAGAACATGCCATCCTAAAACAGCAGAATCACATTCTTTTCAAGCACACATGAACATTCTCCAGGACAGTACACATACTGGGCAAAAAAACAATTCTGAACAAATTAAAAAAGATTGAAATCATACCATGTGCCTTTTCTGATTACATGCCACAAAACTAGAAATCAACACAAGGAAGAAGTCTGGAAAGAGCACAGATACATGGAAGTTAAACAGCATGCTACTAAACAATGAAAAGTTCAACCAAAAACTTAAAAAAAAAAATTACATGGAGACAAAAGAAAATGAAAATGAAAACACAGTAGTCCAAAGTATTTGGGATACAGCAAAAGCAGTCCTAAAAGGGAATTATTTACCAATACAGGCCTACCTCAAGAAACAAGAAAAATCTCAAATAAACCACCTGAACTTGCACCTAAAGGAGCTAGAAAAGAACAACAAATGAAACCTAAAGACAGCAAAAGGAAGGAAATAATCAAGATTAGAACAGAAATAAATGATATAGAAACTAAATAAAACATTAGAATAGATTAATGAAACCAGGAGCTGGTTCTTTGTAAAAAATTAATAGAATTGATAAACCTCTAGGTAAACTTTCAAAAAGAAAAAAGAGAGGACCAAAATAATAAAATTACAAATGAGAGAGGAATACAAACCATAGAAATACAAACATTTATAAGAGAATATTATGAAAAACTATATGCCAACAAATTGGATAAACTTGAAGAAATGGTTAAATTCCTACAAACATATAAACTACCAAAACTGAAACAGGAAAAAATAGTAAACTTGAACAGACTGATAACTAGTAAAGAAATTGAATCAGTAATCAAAAAATTCCCAATAAGCAAAGGCCAGGGCAAATTCTAGCAAACATTTACAGAAGACTTAATACGTATTCTGAAACTATTCCAAAAAAAGAAAAGGAAGGAAAACTTCCAAATTCACTTATGGGGCCAGCGTTACTGTGATGCCAAAACCAGATAAAGACTCTGCTAAAAAAAGAGAAGTACAGGCCAATATCCCTGATGAACATGGATGCAAACATTTTCAATAAAATACTAGCAAATCAAATCCAACAATACATTAAAAAAACCATTCACCGTGGCCAAGTGGGATTTATTCCTGAGTTGCAGTGGTGGTTCAGTATTCACAAATCTGACACCTGGACGGCTTAGTCCTTTAAGCATCCCAGGGTCCTGGAATTGAGTCCCACAGTGGGCCCTGCTCAGCACGGGGCTCTGCTTCTCCCCCTTCCTCTGCCCACCCCCGCTCATGCACTCTTTCTCTTTCTCAAATAAATAATCATTTAAAAAATTTCACAAATAAATGTGATACATCACATTGTATAAAAGAAAGGATAAAATAAAAGGATAAAAACATATTGTTTCAATAGATGCAAAAAAAGCATTTGACAAAGTACAACATCCATTCATGATAAAAACCCTCAACGATTAGGTTTAGAGAGAACATACCTCAACATCATAAAGGCCATATACAAAAACCGTGCAGGTATTATCATCCTTAGTGGGGAAAAACTGAGAGCTTTTCCTTTATAGTTAGGAACAAGACAATGGTATTTACTCTCACCACTGTTATTTACTGGAAGTCGTAGCCACAGCAATCAGACAACATAAAGAAACAGGCATCCAAATCAGCAAGGAAGAAGTCAAACTTTCACTATTTGCAGATGACATGATATTCTGTAGAAAACCTTAGCTACACCAAAAAACCTACTAGAACTGGTAAACAAATGCAGTTACATTGCAGGATACAAAATCAACATACAGAAATCTATTGCATTTCTATACACCAATAATGAAAGAGCAGAAAGAGAAATTAAGGAGTCAATCTTATTTACAAGTATACCAAAAACAATAAGATAGGATTAAACCTAACCAAAGAGGTAAAAGACCTGTATTCTGAAAACTATAAAATACTGATAAAATAAGTGAAGATGATACAAAGAGATGGAAAAACATTCCATGCTCATGGATTGGAAGAAAAAAATTTATTAATATGTCTATATTCCCCAAAGCAGTCTACACATTTAATGCAGTCCCTATCAAAATACCATCAGCATTTTTTTACAGCGCTAGAACAAACAATCCCAAAATTTGTATGCAACCACGAAAGACCCCTAATAGCCAAAACAACCTTGAAAGAGAAAAACAAAGCTAGATGCATCATAATTCTGGACTTCAAGTTATATTACAAAGCTGTAGTGATCAAAAAAGATGGTACTGGCATAAAAATGGACACATGGATCAATGGAACAGAATAAAAAAAAACTGAGAAATGAACCCATAACTGTATGATCAATTAATATTCAACAAAGCAGGAAAGAATATCCAATGGGAAAGACAATCTCTTCAACAAATGGCATTGGAAAAACTTGATAGCAACATACAAAAGAATGAAACTGAACCACTTTCTTGTACCATACACAAAAATAAATTCAAAGTGGATTAAAGAGCTGAATGTGAGGCAGGAAACCCTTAAAATCCTAGAAGAGTGTTCTCTTTGACATTGACTGTAGCAACTTCTTTCCAGGTATGTCTCCTAAGGCAAAGCAAACAAAAGCAAAAATAAACATTAGGACTCCATCAGAATAAAAAGCTTCTGCAGAACAAAGGACAATCCACAAAACTATAAGGCAACCTACAGAATGGGAGAATATATTTGTAAATGACATATCTGATAAAGGGTTAGTATCTAAAAATACTTTGGGTGTTGGGAAACACCCCAAAACCAAATAATCCAGTTAAAAAATGGGCAGAAGGGGGCAGCACCTGGGCGGTTCAATTATTAAGCATCTGTCTTTAGCTCAGGTCATCATCGCAGGGTCCTGGGATGGAGCTCCACATGGGGTTTCCTGCTTAGCAGGAAGCCTGCTTCTTCCTCTCCCATTCTGCCTGCTGGGTTCCCTTTCTTACTATATCTGTCTTTGTCAAATAAACAAATAAAATCTTTTTAAAAATGGTCACATTAATAGACGTTTTTCCAAAGAAGACTTACAGATAGCCACCAAACACATAAAAAGATGCTCAACATCAACGATCATCAGGAAATGCAAATAAAAACTAGAGTGAGATATCGCTTCACATCTGTGAGAATGGCTAAAGAAACAGTAGGTGCTAGAGAGGATATGAAGAAAGGGGAACCCTCGTGCACTGCTGGTATGAATGCAAACTGGTACAGTCACTGTGGAAAATGGTATGGAGGTACCTCAAAAGTTAAAACTGAAACTACCCTACAACCTAGCAATTGCACTACTAGATATTTCCCCAACTTATACAAAATATTATTTCAAAGAGATACATGCATCCCAGTGTTAATAGCAGCATTTTCTACAATGGCCAGCTTATGGAAACAGCCCAAGTATCCATCCATCAACTGATGAATGAATAAAGAACATGTGGTATCTCTCTCTCTTTTTTGCCCCCCTATGCTCTTAACTATAGAAAACAAACTGATGGTTACCAGAGGGGAGGTGCACATGGGGATGGGTTAAAAAGGGATGGGAATTAAGGAGTGCATTTGTTGTGATGAAAGTGTTGAATCATTACACTATACACCAGAAACTAATATTACACTGTATGTTAACTAACTGGAATTTAAATTAAAAATTAGGAAAAAAAAAGACATGTATACCCCTGTGTTTACTGTAGCATTAGTTACAATAGCGAACATACGGAAGCAACCTAAAGGCCCATTGATAAATGAATGGCTAAATAAGATGTGGTATATATACATAATGTATATATAACTGACCCATAAAAAAGAATGAGATCTTTCTATTTGTGACAAAATCGATGAATTTAGAGGATATTATGCTAAGTGATATAAGACAGAGAAAGACAAATACCATATGACTTTATTATATGTGGAATCTAAAACAAAAGAATAAGCAAACTAATAAACCAACAAAAACAAAGATTTATAAATATGGAGAACAACTGCTTATTGCCAGGATGGAGGGATTTGGTTGGGGGTGGGAAAAAATAAATGAAGGGGATTAAGAGGACAAAATTCCAGCTATAAAATAAATAAATCACTGAATGAAAATTACAGTATGGAGATTATAGACAATAATATTGATTTTTTGACAATAATAGTGTAATAACATTCTATGGTGATAGCAGTTACACATCATGGTGAGCGTAGGTTAATGTATAGAACTTTCCAATCAATATGTTGTACCTGAAACTAATATAACAAATATTAGTTATACTAACTGATATAAGTATATAAATTACACTTCAAGAAAATATATATATATACTGAATCAGTACTCAAAAAACTTCCATGAAAAGAAGTCCAGGACAAGATGGCTTCACAGATAAACTCTACCAAGCATTTAAAGAATAATAAATACTTATTTTCCTCAAATTATTTTTAAAAATTGAGGAGGATGGAATAATTTTACACTCATTTATGAGGCCAGTATTGCCTTCATACCAAAACCAGACAAAGACACTACCAAAAAAGAAAGGAAGAAAATTATAGGCTGATATCCCTGATGAACATAGATGTAAAACTCCTCAACAAAATATTAGGAAACTGCATTTAACAATACACTGAAAGGATCATACTCCATGATATTATGAAATTCATTTCAGGGATGCAGGGATAGCTTAACTTTTGCAAATCATTTGAAGTGATACAGCACATCAACAAAATAAAGTTTTAAAATCGTATCATTTCAGTTGATGCAAAAAAAGTGACAAAATTTAACATCCAATTATGATAAAATTTTCAACAAATTGTTTATAGCAGAACAGACCTCATAATAATAAAAGGCATATATGATAGTTCCACAGCTAACATTATACTTAACAGTGAAAAATGGAAGGATTTTTTTCTCCTAAGCGCAGGAACAAGACAAGGATGCCCATTCTCTCCACTTTTATTCAACATCACATTGGCATTTGTAACCACAGCAAAGTAGGCAAGAAAAAGAAATATAAAACATTGAAATTAGAAAGGAAGAACTAAAACTGTCAGTCTTTGCTGATGACATGTTACTACTCATGGAAAACCCTAAAGACTCTGTCAAAACATATTAGATTCATATGTCAAAACAAACATATGTCAAAACATATAGATTAGATAAATTCAGTACAGTTTCAGGATAAAACATTAATATACAGAAACCTGTTTTGTTTCTGTACACTAATAACAAACAACCAGAAAGAAATTAAGAATATAACCCCATTTATAATTTCATGAAAAAGAATTAAATACCAAGGAATATTTCGACCAAGGGGGTGATAGACTGAAAACTATGATATTATTGAAAGGAACTGAAGACTACACAATTAAATGGAGAGATACACTGTACTCATGGATTGGAAGAATTAATATTGTTAATTGAAAGCACTCTGTAGAGCCTCTGCAATCCCTATTAAAATACCAGTGACATTTTTTACAGATAGAAGGAATAATCTTAAAATATGTGTGGAACCATTAAAGACCCTAAATAGCCAAAGCAATCTTGAGAAAGAACAAAGCTGGAAGTATTACACTTCAGATTTCATACTGTACCACAAAGCCATAATCAATACAATATGGTACTCATACAAAAAACAAAAGATAGATCAATGGAGCAGAAAAGAGAGCCCAGAAATACACCCAAGCTTATATAGTCAATTAACCTATGATTTCAGACCAGAATATACATTGGAGAAAATGCTGTCTCTTCAATTAATGGTGCTGGGAAAACTGGACAGCTACATGCCACTGGACCACTGGATCAGGAACTGGATCGCTTTCCTACACCACGAACAAAAATAAACTCAAATTGTCTTAAGGACTTAAATATAAGACCTAAAACCATAAATCTTCTAGAAGAAAATACGGGCACTAAATTTTTGACATCAATTGTAGCAATTCTGTTTTGGATCTCTCTCTTCAGGCAAGGACAAAAAACCAAAAATTTTAAAATGAGACTGCATCAAACTAAAAAGATCTTGCACATCAAAGGAAACTACCCACAAAACAAAATAAAAAGGTAACCTAATGAATAGGAGAGGATATTTGCAAATGATAATTTAGCAAGGGGCTGTTATGCAAAGTATATAAAGAACTCCTACAACTGAGTATCAAAAAAATGTGCTATGAAATGATAGAGGACCTGATTAGATATGTTTCCAAAAAAGAAATACAGGTAGATGGTCAACAGTCACATGGAAAGATGATCAAATCAGTAATCATTAGGGAAGTTCAGATCAAAACCACAGTGAGATAACTCTACACCTATCAGAATGGCTATCATTAAAAAGACAAGAAATAGCAATGTTGGCAAGCATGTGGAGAAAAGGCAGACTTTATTCATTGTTGGTGGGAATCTTAAGTTGGTGCAGCCAGTATGGAAAGCAGTATTGGAGGTTCCTAAAAAGTTAAAAATAGAACTACTGTATTGTTCAACATTACCTTTTGTGGGTATTCATCTGAAGAAGATTAAAACACTAATTTCATCACAGCATTATTTATGATAGCCAAGTTACAGAACAACATATGTGTATAATGGAATATTAGCCATAAAAGAATGAAATCTTCCCAACTACATGGAATCTTTTGCAACTACATGGTTGGGTGTAGAGGGCATTATGCTTTATGAAATAACTCAGACAGAAATACAAATAATACATGATTTTACTTATATGGATTCTAGAACACAAATCAAATGAACAAACAAAGCAAGACAGAAAGATTCATGGATACAGAGCACAGACCAATGGTTGTCAGAAGGCATAGGGTTGGAGCTGGATGGAATAATTGAAAGTGATTAGGAGGTATAATCTTCACTTATAAAAATAAGTAAGTTACAGGAATGAGATGTACAGCATAGTGATTATAGTCAATAGTACAAAAACATTGTGTGGTGACGAAAAGTAGACTTATGGTGATCATTTCACAATGTATATAAATATCAAATCACTATGTCCTATAAGTAGTTATACCTATATATAGTATAGTTTTATGATATAAACTAATTAATAGTACAGTATGATAAAAATAATATAATATTATATATCAGTTATATTTTGATTTTTTAAAAAGTAGAGATGGAACTGAGAATGAGCACCAGAAAAACATACAAACAAAAACAAAAGCACAAGCAACAAAAGCAAAATTCAACAAGTGGGACCTCATACAAAAAATTTGCACAGCAAAAAAAACCTATCAGTAAAATGGAAAGGCAGCCTGCAGAATGGGAGAATATAAAGAACCCTTACAGCTCTATAAAAAATGAAGTCCAACTAAAAAATGGGCAAGGGAACTCCAAAGAAAATATACAAATGAACAACAAGTATACAAAGAATGCTGAGCATCACTAATCATCACAGAAATGCAAATCAAAACCACCATGAGATACCACCTCACACCTGTCAGAACACCTGTCATCAAAAAGACAAGAGATAACAAATGTTGGTGAAGATTTGGAGAAAAAAACTCTTATGTAATGGGAATGTAAATTGGTGCAGCCACAATGGGAAATGGTATGGAGGTTCCTCAGAAAATTAAAGAGTGGAACTATCGTAAGATTCAGCAATTCTACTTCTAAGTATATATTCAAAGGAAATCAGGATCTTGTAGAAGTAGCTGTGTTCCCATGTTCATTGCAGCATACTCACAGTAGCCAAGATATGGAAACCACCCTAAGTGTCTATCTGTAGGTGAAAGGATGACGGTAATGTGGTATATATACATCAAGTTCAATATTATTCAAATGTGAGAAAGAAGGAAATCCTGACATTTGCAAAACATAAATGGACCTTGAGAGCATTATGTAAAGTGAAATAAGTCAGAGAAAGACAAATACTGTTGATATTACTTCTCCAGTTATAAGATGAATAAGTTCTGGGAGTCTAACAAACAGCTTGGTGATTATAGTTAATCATACCATATTATATGCTTTAAAGATACTAAGACTAGATCTTATATGGTCTCACCACAAAAAAAAAAAAAAAAAAAAAAAAAAAAAGGAAATTATGTGAAGCGATGATGTGTTACTTAACCCTGTTCTATTGTGGTAGTCATTTTACAACATATAAGTTATCAAATCATCACACTGTACATCTCAATGTCATAGGCCAACTTTATTCAGTAAAGCTGAAAAAAAAAAGTGGGTTTGTATTTGCATCTTCCAGTTGCAAATATAAAGTTAGCGTACTTTCTCAGTGTGGGGTTCTGGAGTACTTAGCAGTGTAAATTTGAACTGCTGGAGACCTGGCTGGCTTTGCACATTCTTAGAGGTGACTATTACTAGTCCTACTCTTGGTACCAGTGCTAATTTGGAGGTTTCTTTTTCTGGCACATAGATGTTTATCAGCCCATCTTTCATTAGTACTTTAGCTCTGTAAGATTAACCTAGGAAATATTAGACTGTTTCTCACTTTGGAAGGGTCCAGGCCTTAGCTGAGAGTTCTGTGCAGCTGATATTATTTGCCAACCAGGCAACATTGGTGTATCCATTTCTGAAAGTTAATTGTCTGATTTTATCTTATTTTTATTTCTCCTTTTTGTTTTGGCCTCTTAGGATCTCCTTTTCTTTTTTGAAGAATTCAATACATTAATACATGTTACTTTATCTAGTATTAAGATACATTATCAAGATCCTAAAAATAAGGCAAAATGTTGGTTGCTTATCCTAATGCTCTAGGGCATTATCTAACAGGCTAACCCAAGGATTATTTAAATGTCTGGGGATGTATTTTATCATATCTCTGATTTTGTGAAGTTCCATATTAACCTAAAATTTCTATCTGGTATATATGTGAATGATGTCTATACACAAGAGTTCTGTACACACACGCACACACATTATGTTAGGGGTTTATCTTGCAGGATATTAATCAGTTTGTGTCTTACATAACAGTATCATTCCAGTATTTTTTCTTTAAATCCAATACTCAATTCCCAAATGTTCTTTACCATCATTAATAGTGTAAATACACCATTGACATGTATTCACTCCAAATTTGTATGAGAATCACTTTTTTAACTTTTTGGAAAGTTTTCTTTCACATCAGGATCAAGCTGGATTACATTTTGATAGCTTTTTCAAGTATATTGCCAACCAGAAGCAGAAGTAACTACTGAAGCAAAAGTAATCTTATTTTATTCTTCATTGAATCTAAGTGATAATGGGACTAGCTCGGTCACTGGCACATGGATTACACTCAGTCAATATTTGCTATAAAGAATGAATGAAGTGATCCAAAGGGGCACGTGCACCCGAATGTTTATAGCAGCAATGTCCACAATAGCCAAACTATGGAAAGAACCTAGATGTCCATCAACAGATGAATGGATCAAGAAGATGTGGTATATATACACAATGGAATACTATGCAGCCATCAAAAGAAATGAAATCTTGCCATTTGCGACAATATGGATGGAACTAGAGCGTATCATGCTTAGCGAAATAAGTCAAGCGGAGAAAGACAAATATCATATGATCTCCCTGATATGAGGAAGTGGTGATGCAACATGGGGGCTTAAGTGGGTAGGAGAAGAATCCATGAAACAAGATGGGATAGGGAGGGAGACAAACCATAAGTGACTCTTAATCTCACGAAACAAACTGTGGGTTGCTGGGGGGAGAGGGGTTGGGAGAAGGGGGGTAGGGTTATGGACATTGGGGAGGGTATGTGCTTTTGGGTAAATTGGAAGGGGAGATGAACCATGAGAGACTATGGACTCTGAAAAACAATCTGAGGGGTTTGAAGTGGCGGGGGGGTGGGAGGTTGGGGTACCAGGTGGTGGGTATTATAGAGGGCACAGCTTGCATGGAGCACTGGGTGTGGTGAAAAAATAATGAATACTGTTTTTCTGAAAATAAATAAATTGGAAAAAAAAAAGAATGAATGAATGTATGACCATTTATGTTTGGCTACTATAGCTTTAATTTTGTTGTGTCCTATTGACAATCATGATTTTTCATGAGTAATTGCCACCTTATAAGAATCTTAACACATCTAGTTATTTTTAAAACATCATTTTATGTAATTAATTGCAGCAATAACTTTTTAAAACATCATTTTATGTAATTAATCACAGCAACAACTTTTACTCTAAACTATGTAACATATTTATTTTTATAGTCTATACTTTTTCATATGAGTGAGAGCTTTTGAAATTATTTTTTTATGATGTACTTTCAGTTGAGTCTGGATTGTTGACCTTCCTTCTTACTGCACTGAAGTTTTAAGATCTTTGTACAGCAGGTTCTGTCTACACAGATTGACAATGCTCTGATCCTGGAGAGCTAGGAGAGTGGCAAAGCCCCTCACTTATGCCAGTTTGCTTAAAACCTTGGTTAGTTCCAGAGGTCAATTTTCTGGACATTGCCTGCTAATTGCTTGCCTACTTGATCATCCACATTTTGATAAGCTAGATTTGTATTAATAGCTATGGTTGATTCTGCTGAATATTTTGGCTATTTGAAAAGGTTTTTTGCTTATAACATTTTACGGGAAAAGCATTTTCATACCTGCCCATTTCCCCATCTTCCCAGAAGTAACCTCCCCTAGAATATTTTTCTTTGTCCTAAGTACTTTGGTTTTCTTATTTATATGATTAATGCATATTAATTATAGAATAATAGGAAAACAGAGGAGGTGAAGTATAATTTTAGATGCTTTAAAAAAGTATGGAACTTTTATTAGTGCATCGTCTACCCAGACTTAGGACTGATACTATCTGTCCCTGTATATCTGAGCCTCTTTTCCCCTGCTGTTCAGCTTGCTTCTAGTGCTGGTCTGTTAACAGAAATTGATGGCAGTCTAGCAGTTGTGTTTCCTTAATTCATTGTGGTAATTAATAAGCATTGCTATTAGAATCTGGCAAGTGGTTGGAAATTTTCCATAAATATTCCTGGGGGCTTTCAGAATTGTTTTGTCTTCATGAGAGATTGGGATATGAAGGCTTTGGATATGCAGTGGTAACAGCACAAGGGGATTCTGATTCTTATGTATATTTGTTCTAACTTTGAACAAGTTACATACTCTCTCTAACCCTGGGTCCCTATTATTTAAATTGAGATTATAACTCTTCATAGGGTGATTTTAAGGATTAAATTATAGAGTATATAAACAATGAACATTGTATACAATGCAAAAATAAAAGCTTAAAAATCATAGTATATTTATATTAATATTGTTTTCTGCTACTCTGATGCCACATTTTCCTGTAGGTTTTGCTTCACTGGCAGCAGAGATAATAGGCATTCAAGTTAAAAAAAAAAAAATTTGAATCTAGCACTAGACTCTGGCCCTCACCATGTGAACTTAACATTTCTGAGTGTCCCTTGTTTCAATTTTAAAAGTGAGAAATGTCATTATCAGTGTTGTTGGGATCCTAAATGGAGTGGCCCAACTTTTTTGTCTAAATCTTTAGGCAGAAGACACTAGCATAATTCTGATTATGCCAGTAGTTTTTAGTTGGTTTTATTTTGTTTAATTCATTAGTAGTTACACGAATAGATAAAATACAAATAGAAGGAATGGTTCAGTCTTCTAATGCATATCCATAGGCAGTCCTTCCAACTTAATCAGTCTCTGTCATTTTTTCAGTGATGATGATACACCTTTGATCTGAAATTGTTTTTTTTTAAGATTTTATTTTTTCAGAGAGAGAGCAGAATATGCACAAATAGGGAGGACAGCCAGTGGGAGGAGAGGGAGAAGCAGACTCCCCACTGAGCAAGGAGCCTGATGTGGGGCTCGATCCCAGGACCCTGAGATCAGAACCTGATCTGAAGGCAGATGCTTAACAGACTGAGCCACCCAGGTGCCCCTGAGACTGTTTTTTTAACATTTAGTTCACAGAATTCATTTATGAATTTATGAGCACTCACCACTTTTCTGTTATCCTGTTGTGAAGTGTGATTTGATTTATCTAATATTAGTGATACATGTACATCTTTAAACAAATGTCAGTGACTCAACAATACAAATCATTTTGATTAAATGAAAAGGCATATGGTTTCTACAGTACCCCCCCACATCCTTTTGAGCACATAAAGTGCCATTTTTTATTATTTATTTCTGACTTCCACTCAAATGTCTCACAGTCTCTGATGAGAAGGAAATGAATTTTTTTTTCTATTAATTTGTTGCCTTTGAGAAGTTGGTCATAAATAAGCACAGTCCACTCTGTATATAGGCAGATGGCTGTCTTAAAGTTTGTTGGGTAGGGCTCCAGAGCTTTCCAGATTCTCAAAGTCACACTGAACAAGTCATTTTTGAAATGACCATCTAACAGAAATCACTGCCTGTGCTGCACCCAAGCACATGTGATCTTCTTCCAGGAAATATGAGGACTTTTATGAAGGTGCCACTAGTCCCTTTTGGAGGCTTTTGGATACTGCCAGATAGTGTCTTTAGCTCCAATACCAATAGGTGCTTAGCAGATTAAAAAAAAGTCAAAATATCTATATATAATTATAATAATTCTGCTTTTTTTTTAAAGATTTTTTTTATTTTATTTATTTGACAGAGAGAAATCACAAGTAGACAGAGAGGCAGGAAGAGAGAGAGAGGGAAGCAGGCTCCCTGCTGAGCAGAGAGCCTGATGCGGGACTCGATCCCAGGACCCTGAGATCATGACCTGAGCCGAAGGCAGCAGCTTAACCCACTGAGCCACCCAGGCGCCCCATAATTCTGCTTTTTAACAGGTTAAATATACATAGCTTTTCCTGTATCTCTATTACATTTTGCTTCTTTGAAACTAATTATAGCTCAGAGAGTTGATTTGAATTTTGTTTTGCTACCACAGCACTAGTGGTCCCTATGAGTATTGCAGAGTTTAAATTTTGATTTGAAATTTTTTTTGGAAATTATTTATAAAAATAATTTATATTTTTATATATTTATAAAAATAATTAACCATAGGACCAAGTGCTGTGGCATGCTATTAGAAGAGCCCATGAAATTACAATCCATACTCTTTAGATGCAGTTTATTCACCCATCCTGAAACTTACAAGGTCCCTACTATATTTAAAAGAAATCCTAATGGCTTTCTCAGAGGCCTTGTTGAAATCAATGTTTTCTATGTCTGGGACTTCCTTTGACAAAACATAGCAACTCTACCATAATAGGACAGGAATTAAAGTTAGTGTGGTCTGACATTACTTCTTAATTGATGCACTTTTCTAATGGATTCTGTATGCTCTTCTTACTTCTCAAAAATTTTCTGCATAGCCATGTCCTCAAATGCTCCCAGAACCCACATATATTATTCTGTGGATTGAGACATTTACTTTCATATTTTTAAAAATTCACATAGCACTTCCTATTTCTATTCCTTTAAGTGTCTTTTATATGGCTTCTCAGTAATTATAATGAATATATTATTAATTACAAGTATGTTATATAGTTTGGGATAAAATTCTTCAAATTTTGAATTCAGTTCAAATAGCTAGATTCTCACATACTCATTATCTATGAAACTTTAATTGTGCTTTATCTTTTATATATATTATTTTTATCATCTCCAAACCAAAAATTATTTCTTTGAAGGGGAAAAATCGTAATAAGATAGTTTTTCTTTTGTCATGTGTTAACTCTATACCATTTTTTCATAATGAGACTGCCCCTTTTCTGTCCTTTTTGCTATAAACCTGAGCAAATATCTGTTTGCCTTTTGATTTTTTTTTAAAGTCTTGCTTTATTTTGAAGCTCCATGATAAATACATCCTGATGTAGTTCAGTATCATTACATAGTTTATCTTGGCCCCTTACTTACACCTCTTCTCCCAGCAATCAGTTGATCCATATTTGTGCGCTTAACTCTTCCTCAGGCTCTGAGCTCTCACCTGCTCCATAACAATGATTCAGGGAGCCATGGATAATTTCATTTCAAACTAGTAGATTAGTAGTACTTCTGGAACTTCTGACCTCCCATTCTAGTTCCAATAAACATTTTTTGTGCCTTGTTCCCCATCTGGCAGGCATGGAAATGGAGTTCCTGTCTTATTTACCTTTGCTTGCTTTTCTGCATTTGACAGTCTTCCCAGTTTCTTACCAGCTACTCAAAACTGAGATCCTGTTGTCTACAGATAGATCATGGTTCTTCAAACATAACCTCATTTCAAGATCCCCCTTCCTTTTATTGTACTCACTTGTCAGAGGGCCTGTTACTTCTTGCTGTTCTTCTGACATGGGATGAACTTGTCTGCTATTACACTGACTTTCCAAACACACTTTGTAGGAACTCCTCCCAGTGTTTATAAAGCCTAGATCTTCCCTTTGGAAACTGCCAAGTATTAGTTTGTAGACTTCCACTTAGTGGCATCTCTGAAATTCCAGATTCTTTCCCATGGGTTTATATGTAGTTTTAGAGCAAAACCCTACTATAATAAAGGTCTACTTGGAACTTTTGCCTTAAAGAATTGGGCTGTATCATATGTCAGTCATCTGTACGGAATTTTGCTCAGCCACGGAGTTTTACCTAAGCATTCTTAGTCAATGCCTTGCTTTTCCTAATTTTCACATTTTTTTTCTTTTTTAAACTGAGAAGCATTCTTAATTAGGAGATAGGCACCCCCTGAGAGTCTCTTATCATTGTAGACACAAAGAGATTAAATTCTCTGGGAACTAAAGCCAAAAGAGCAGATTCTGCATATCTTTACCTGTACTGTTTTTCCTCTGGCACATTAGTCCAGAGCTCAGTCATACCTGTGCTTCTTCTCCTTGAGAGAGGCAATGGGGTGGGGAGGTGAAAGATCTCTGTAAACCTGCAGATGTGACGGGGAAAGAAAAGGAGAAAGACCTCTTTCTAATTCTGTCTGGTTATCTTCCTTTCTTAGGGTTAAAAAAAGCTAACGTTCATTTTACCAAGCACCGTTACAAGTATTTCCATGAGTTAACTCATCTTTCAAAACAGGCCTGGAAAATAGTAGCTATTCTTATCCTACTTCTGTAGGTGAGAAAACTAAGCTACAGAGAAGGATAGTAACTTAACCGTGGTCACATAGGTAGTACATTAGAGAGGCAGGTTTGAACAGGCAGTCTGACTTCAGAGTCCGAGCTCTTACTAACTAGATTATCTCACCTTTCAGAGATAGGGATAGTAGTAGTAATAGTTGTAAGAATAATAGAAGTAGTAGTAGTAGTAGTAGTAGTAGTACTAGTCATCATAATAATACCAGCAGCAGAGAGACAGGAAAGATATGTCAAGTTTTGGAAGCCTCCTGATAGGTTATGAGGTAGAACTCGTAGATAACATACAGATGATTACAGAATCCAGGTGTATCCCAAATGTTCGTGAAAATGTTATACAGCAATACCATTTTGATAACAATAATTTTGTTATAGATTTCATTTCCTATCTTTAATGGCTAGTTGTAAATGTTTTCTATTATGTTGTATTAGTCACCATGCAGTACATCATTAGTTTTTTATGTAGTGTTCCATGATTCACTGTTGGCATGTAACACCCAGTGGTCCATGCAATCCATGTCCTCCTTAATACCCAGCATCAGGCTTACCCATCCCCTCGCCCCCCTCCCTTCTAAAACTCTCTGTTTGTTTCCTGGAATCCATAGTCTCTCATGGTTCTAAGTGAAATAAGCCAAACAGAGAAAGTCAGTTATCATATGGTTTCACTTATTTGTTCAACATAAGAAATAGCATGGAGGACATTAGGAGAAGGGAAACATAACAGACTATGGTAAATTTTTTTTTAAGCAAAAAGGGAATTGAAAGGAATGCCATATATAATCTGCTTTTACTTCTCATCCATGACTCTTAGGTTTATTGATTTATCTTATTTACTGTAGGAGAATGGTATAGATAATTCCAATATTTCCAATCCATGGTTTTGCACGTTTAAGAGAATATGTACTCAGGAATGTTAAAAAGTGATCTTAAAATAAAATTAAGATAATTCAACTTAAAATAGCATGCAAAATAGCAAAATACTTTGGAATAATTATCAAGGCAGTATAAGATGTCTTTGCAGAAAACTACAAAACATGGTTGAAAATAAAGAGAAAAAATATTCTGTATTTATGGAGTCTAAGATTTAATATCATGAAAATGATAATATTTCTCAGATCTAGAGATTCAACATAATCCTAGCCTCCTTTTTTTTGGCAGAAATTAACAAACTGATGCTAAAGTTTACATGGAAATGAAAGGAACCTGGAATAACCAAAACAATCTTCAAAAAGGAGAAAAAAGTTGGAGGATACACATGTCCTAATTTCAAAACTTACTACAAATTTATGGCAATCAAGACACTGTGATTCTGGTCTAAGGATAGGCATATATATTAACACAATAGAACTGAGACTCCATCAGTAAACCCTTACATTTATAGTCAGTTGATTTCAGCAAGGATGCCAAGGCAATTCAATGGAATAAATTCCTTTTTTTCAACAAATGGTGAATAACTAGACATCCACATGCAAATGTACCATCTACCAAAATTAACTGAAAATGGATCATAGACTTAAAGAGATACAACTGTAGACACTGGGGGTGCCTGGGTGGCTCAGTCATTAAGGATCTGCCTTCAGCTCAGGTCATGAAGCTGGGGTCCTGGGATAGAGCCCCACACTGGGCACCCTGCTCAGTGGAAAACCTGCTTCTCCCTCTCCTACTCCTCTGGCTTGTGTTCCTGTTCTCACTATCTCTCTCCCTGTGTCAAATAAATAAATAAATAAAATCTTTAAAAACAAAAACTATAGACTCTGAGAAGGAAACAAGTAAGTTAATATTTGTGACCTGGAGTTAGACATTTGTTTCTTAGATATACCTTAAAGAAAAAAAATTGACAAACTTTTGTGCTATGATATCATTTAAAAAAAAAAAGGGACATTCCACAGAATGGGAGAAGATATTTGCAAATTATATATCTGATATGGGGCCTGTATCTAGACTATATTAAGAAACTCTTACAACTCAACTATAAAAAAATAAACCTGCTAAAAATAGCTAAAGAATTTCAATAGATATTTCTGCAAAGAAGATATCCATATAGCCAATGAGCTTATGAAAAGGTACTCAAAATCATTAGGAATTAGGGAAGTACAAATCAGAAGCAGAGTGAGAATCCACCTCATACTCTATAGTAGAATGGCTAAAATAAAAAGATATAAATAGCAAGTGTTGATGAGGATGTAAAGAAAATATGGAAAAATCACAATCATTGTACATTGCTGGTGGGAATATCAAATAGTACAGTCACTTTAGAAAACTGTCAGTTCCTCAAAAAATTAAACACAGTTTTATAATGTTATTGAGTAATGCCATCCTTAAATATGTATTCAAGATAATTAGAAATCTGTATCTACCCAAACACTTGTACATAGCATTATTCTTAATAACCAATAAGTGGAAATAACTCAAATGTCCATCAATTGGTGAGTGGATAAACAAAAGTGGTATATCCATACAATGTACTATTATTTAGCCTATAAAAGGAATGGAGCACTGACACATGTTACAAAATATATGAACTTTGAAGAAATAATTACTCTAAATGAAAGAAGCCAGACACAAATACCACATATAGCATAATATTCTACTATGTGAAACATCCATATAGGCAAATCCATAGAGGAAGAATGTAGATTAGTGGTTTCTAGGGACTGAGGGAATAGGGAATGGAGAGCTATTGCTAATGGAATTTCTTTTTGGGGTTCCATAATTAGATAGTAGTATTGTGTTGATTATATAACTCTGTTAACTATGTAATATGTATCACTCTTTCTGTAAATAGGGCATGTGGGAGCAAGAGAGAGATTATATTTCTATATATCTATATCTATGTCTATATCTCTATATATTCAATGAAGATGTTATTTAAAAATGATCAAGTTGCCAGAGTCATTGCTGTTGATTGAGGGAGAGCATGCAATCCCTTGAGACTCTCAAAGGAAGCTTAACCTCTGCTTTCCAGATGAATGAAGACAAGACATGGTGAATGATCAATGACTTTGATTTCAGACTTCTTCTTGTCCTTCATAAGTATTAAGAGCTATAAATTTGTCTCCAAGGACCTCTTTAGCTACATCCCACAGATGTCAGTGTGTTGTATTTTTATGTAGCAGGGTTTAGGTAATCAGTACTCAGTGGAATGAGTGTCCAGAGGATGTGAAGGCTGCAGAGAGACTGAACCTCTAGGTCACAGGAAAGCCATAAGGAAAATGGCTTCTTGATGGGAACATTTTGGGCTGCAGGTGAGACACCCTGATGCCTGTAGGAGTCCAGTTGCTAGTGTGGGCAAGAAGACTTCAGGTTTCTAGTTTCTATGTAGAGAGGATCTTGGGAGGGTTATTGCCAGGCCAGGCTAAGCTTGAAAATTCTTCAAGAGACATGAAGTTCTGGATGGGCAGCTGGGGGCTGAACTCCACCAGATATCCTCATGCCCATACCATTCACCCACTATGCAACGTCCAGAAACAGAGGAAAACCTCTTTCTCCTATAATGCTCCTTCAGCATCCTCCACTGAGAAACCCTGTATGTTGCTCATGTAAAGGAGAGATGCTAAAAGAATGCTATGTATTATTGCAGATCATATTTTGACAGGTGAACTGGGAGCTGAGAGATAATAAACTGGCTTATGCCTCTGTTTCTTATACTCTCATTGTCATATGTATCACATCCATATACAAGACAATATTAAATGTATTTCTTACTTTAAGCTGTCAAATGTGTTTTAAAGAAACTAAGGGGAAAATATAATTTACCCTGACAGTTCTATTTTTTGATACCCTTCATTTCTTTCTGAATATTCAAATTTCCCAAGTATCATTTACACTAAGCATGAAAAAAATTGTTTCAACATTTCTTATACTATGGCTTGACTAGTTACATTTTCTTAATTTTACTTTTTATCTTAAAATATTTTTACTTCCTTCTTGAACAGTTTTACTAGATACAGAATGCTGGGTTGTATTTCTTTTCCTTTCAGCAGTGTAAAGATATTAATCCATTCTCTTCTACTTATCATAATTTCTGATGAGAATTCCATAGTTCTTTGAATTATGTTTATTAAATGTAAAGTATCATTTTTCTCTGGTTACTCATAAGCTTGTCTCTTTGTCTTATATTTTCAGGAGTTTGGCTCTGATATGCGTAGGCATTTTTTTTCATACTTATTATTTGGAGTTCAGTGAGATTCTGGAATGTGTACATTTATGTCTTTCACCAAATATAAGAAGTTTTCAGCTATTATTTCTTCAAATATTTTCTGCCTATTCTGTCCCATTTCTTCTTCTGGATTCCTATTAATCTTATAATAGACCTTTTTGTATTTATATTTTATATTTTTTATATATTTTATATTTAACTTCTTTAGCACAGAAAGTTTGCTTGAAGAATACTTGAATGGATACTCCAATCTATCTGCTATGGAATACCACTCTCCTTATGCCGCATTGCAACATTATGTATTCCTTTTATCCCTTATTCAAGCCTCTCCAAATTACCAATAGCAAAAACAGTGTACTTTGAAGATATAATGTACCAATGCTCTATAGAAACAAAAATCTAGAGACTTCTTCTCAAAAGCAGGGATTCATCTCCTACCCACTTAAGCCATGAAACAAGATGGGATAGGGAGGGAGACAAACCATAAGTGACTCTTAATCTCACGAAACAAACTGTGGGTTGCTGGGGGGAGGGGGGTTGGGAGAAGGAGGGTAGGGTTATGGACATTGGGGAGGGTATGTGCTTTTGGGTAAATTGGAAGGGGAGGTGAACCATGAGAGACTATGGACTCTGAAAAACAATCTGAGGGGTTTGAAGTGGCGGGGGGGTGGGAGGTTGGGGTACCAGGTGGTGGGTATTATAGAGGGCACAGCTTGCATGGAGCACTGGGTGTGGTGAAAAAATAATGAATACTGTTTTTCTGAAAATAAATAAATTGGAAAAAAAAAACAGGGATTCAAAGTCTCAGTCATTTCATGTGATGTGATACGACTTTATGCGATAACCATTCCTATGCTAATTCCATCACAATTCTAGTTTGATTGTTGCAATTCATGTACTAGACTATAAAGTAAGCCACTACCAAAATAACCTACCCCCCCACAGAAAAATAACCCTTCATGGCTTTCAGTTATAAGTGGTTATAAGCACAATTTGTATTGACTTTCTTTCTCCACTGCCATTTATATTCTCCCATTGTCAATTAGTTGGATTTACCCAGGGTTTCATCCCTAAAGGATCTGGGTTTCTAGTGGTCTTGTCTCATGAGTTTGCTATAGTTTTCTATTTACTCAAAATAGTTGGAGAGTAATACCAGGCAACGTCTGGCCTCCAAATACAACCTTCTCTGCTGCCATTGTGTTTTAAATTCCTGTTTTCCTCAGCCAGAGATCAATTGCTCCAGCCAACACAGGAACCCCCTTTTCGCCATTGGCAGAGTGGCACAAGTCGCCAAACTGTGGAAAGAACCAAGATGCCCTTCAACAGATGAATGGATAAGGAAGATGTGGTCCATATACACTATGGAGTATTATGCCTCCATTAGAAAGGATGAATACCCAACTTTTGTAGCAACATGGACGGGACTGGAAGAGATTATGCTGAGTGAAATAAGTCAAGCAGAGAGAGTCAATTATCATATGGTTTCACTTATTTGCAGAGCATAACAAATAACATGGAGGACATGGGGAGATGGAGAGGAGAAGGGAGTTGAGGGAAATTGGAAGGGGAAGTGAACCATGAGAGACTATGGACTCTGAAAAACAACCTGAGGGTTTTGAAGGGGTGGGGGTTGGGAGGTTGGGGGAACCAGGTGGTGGGTATTAAGGAGGGCACATATTGCATGGAGCACTGGGTGTGGTGCAAAAACAATGAATACTGTTCGCTGAAAAGAAATTTTAAAAAAAGAGAGAGAGAGAGAGAGAACCCTCCATATAACCAGGTGGAAATTTCAACCTCTAGTTCATGAAATTTGTTGACCTCAAACCAGAATCCGATGTCACAAGGGGTGAAGAATACTTTACCAGTGAATCATTAGATGTAATATTGAGAATTCCCAGTCTCTTTCATACCTTGGTTCCTGAATTCAAATGTTCTGGCTATCAGAGAAAGAACATAACATATTGGTCATAGGCTTAGAACATAAATTTCCTATAACTCAACCACAAAAGGGGTGGTATTCTAGGTGGAACTAACTGCTCAAGCAGTGCTTCTACTTATATTTCCTGCTTGATCACACATTATATATATTATAGCTACTTGATGATGGAGTATTGCTATGTATACCTAACTTTGGGTAACACTGTTCAAATGAGCAGCTTTGGGCATATAATCACTTGGTATCCCATAATGAGGCAGTCATTTATTCTCTAATAGGGCCAAATAGTGTTGTGTGTGTGTGTGTATAAAATCATATAATATAATTGGTAAAATATATTTATATGGTTATATATACACAAATATTATTAAATATATATTTATATTTATATAGATGTATAAATATTAAATTATAATATAGTATATTTATTTGTGTATGTATATATATATTTCTTGAATATATATGTATATATATGGAAGAAAGTTTTGACTTTCTTCCCAAACCAAGGGTTTTTCATTGTGATTTTCTTATTAGGGTCAGCAACAGGCTTCATACAATTACTGATTAGTTCCAAGAACATTGGGTATTATCGGTCTTACGGTCCAAGTGGCAGAGTTGCCTTTTACTCCACTTTGACCAACTAGAGCTCTTTATACAACTCTGGGCTCTTCTCAATGCTTAGACCTGATTTACCCAGTATGTGCATCCAAGTGGTAAACTGAAATGAATATATGTTGCGTCCAATATCCATAAATGCCCATCAGGTGTTATATATTTTTATTACTGATAGAAAATACATACTAAGGCAACTTGTGTTTCACTTTGGAAGGGGCATTTCAACATTCATCAGATCCAGAATGTGTCAACTGTATCAGGTACCCGAATCCTGGGGTTTACTTTCTTCTAATATATGTATTTTACTAGGGCCTTTAAAACAATTGCCATATCAGTACACCAGCATGATGTCCTGTAGAATATTCCGATGATCCAAATTCAATGAAATAATGACACAGAGCCAGCAAACTGACATGGCCTTAAATAGGGCAGAAGAAGTATAATGATGACCCCTAGGTGAACACAAACTGCTTCATTTTATCCTTATTGGAATAGTAAAAAAAAAAAAATTATCAGATTAATACCTAACAAATATCAGAAGCAGTGTTGACTGCCAGGAAAGGAACTGCAACTGAAATAGTATCACTGAAGTAGAAACACCCCTAATGAAGTTTGTGGTAATTCACTGCCATTTTCCAAGATCTTTCTGTCTTCAACACAGGCCAGATAGCAAATATGTTGGGTATGTGGTAGGAATTTCCACCTTTGCATATTTCAAGACTGAAATGTCAGCACTGGGCTCTGTGAATACTCCAGGGGAATATGTAGATGTAGATCAAAGCACATTTGGTTTGGCTGAGTTTATAGGAATTTGAGGAGGCTGAGTTTATAGGAATGACTTCCTAAAACTACTGAGCCATCAAGGTCCCACTGCTTCTGCCAGGATTAAGAATTTGAAGGGCGCCTGGGTGGCTCAGTGGGTAAAGCCTCTGCCTTCAGCTCAGGTCATGATCTCAGGGTCCTGGGATTGAGTCCCGCATTGGGCTCTCTGCTCGACAGGATGCCTGCTTCCTCCTGTCTCTCTCTGCCTGCCTCTCTGTCTACTTCTGATCTCTCTCTGTCAAATAAATTAAAATTTTTTAAAAATTATAGAAAAAAAAGAACTTGCAAATATAGGGAGCCTCTACACCAGTTACATGATAAGTCTGAACCATGTCACCTCTGCCATAACCTGCACCAACAGAATGCATGGCCTTTGCCCTGCTTCTCTTCTTCCATAATGCACTTCTAAATCAGGGTCTCAGATGAGTACCTCTGATTAGCAGAACTCAAATAATATCCAAAATTCAAACTTCACAGGAATCTGGGGAAAGTTATTTCTAACTTCCATTCCCTGCAATACAGGAAGATGGGCTAGAGTAGAAAAAGATGGCATGTGTGTTGTTTTCACCACTGTAGACTCTCCTATAACCTTGTAAGCCCTGGTTTCCAGGCCAGGCTCTTTCAAAAGTTCTACTCTATTTACAAAAGGGCAAGTGTCAATTAAAATGTAAGGAAGACTAGAAACCATTTTTATAAAAATGTTCACAGAATTTAAATTACCGTAACAGCTATATACTTAGTCTTTGTTCTCTTATGAACTTCAGTCATTTTGGGGAGACTGTAATAATTCCTATCTAGATCATGGAAAAGGTCTTTATGATGAATTTCTCTTCTGAGCAGTGTTCTCTAATAGAATTGTATTAACTCTAAAAAAACAGATTTTATTTTTAGTATTTAACTTTTCAGTTAATAATAAACTTTTCAGTTTAAAATAAATTAAACTTCTGTAACCTTCAAGGTTTTCTATTATCGACCTACATTATATTAACATGTAACAATTATTGAGCACTTCCTGGGTACCTGGCACTATGTTAACAATTTTTACTATCTAATTTCATATACACAACAACTGAAGTGGGTGCCATCACAATCATTATTTTGCAGATGTGGTAGCTTAGATATAAAAAGTTAAGTAACTCGCTAGTACAAGTTAATAGGCAGTGGAGTTAGGGTTTGGCTCAGGCAGTGTTAGCAGTCCACAGTCCACAGACCTAACCCTATGACTACCCTCATAAGTTTATTCTCACTTTCTTTTATTTTTTTTAAGACTTTATTTATTTATTTGACAGAGAGATCACAAGTAGGCAGAGTGGCAGGCAGAGAGTGAGAAGGAAGCAGGCTCCCCGCCAAGCAGAGAGCCTGATGCTGGGCTCAATCCCAGGACCCTGAGATCATGACCTGAGCTGAAGACAGAGGCTTTAACCCACTGAGCCACCCAGGCGCCCCTTATTCTCACTTTCTAAAGTAACTTTTATTTTACTGTGAATTTTTTTTAATCTCTTAAAGCCTTAAATATTAAGAAAGGAAGTAAACAACTAGAGCATCAGTGAAATAGCCAACAGAATTTTTTTCAGAGCTTAGATAAGGGTATTCTTTTTTCAGGTACAAACAAAAATGTAAATTATCTGCAAAAAAGTGACACTGGAGAATTACAGAGGGTGTGAGTCCTAGCCAGTTACATTACTGAGAAACAACAATGATAAATAACTCTGATTTCCTATGGTAATAAATTGATGTGGTTTTAGGATTGAGTTGACAAGCTGACTTAGAAAACTATTACTAAGAACGAGTTGTGCATATCAAGATTTACAATAGAAATTTCTTTTTTTTTTTTAAAGATTTTATTTATTTATCTGACAGACAGAGATCACAAGTAGGCAGAGAGGCAGACAGAAAGAGAGAGGGGGGAAGCAGGCTCACTGCTGAGCAGAGAGCCCGATGCGGGGCTCGATCCCAGAACCTGGGGATCACGACCTGAGCCGAAGGCAGAGGCTTTAACCCACTGAGCCACCCAGGTGCCCCTACAATAGAAATTTCTGTTGAATTCTATAAGGTGTTCACTATGTTATTGTCATTGATTAACTTTTAAAGTATATTATTAAAATATCAATTTGAGAAGTATCTATGTTAAGTGTTTATCTTAAAGGACACAGGTGACATTTCCTACTTTCAAATGGCATTATATAGCATTGTCATTTATACACTTTATATACAGAAGCAATGTCTCCTCAATATGATTTTAATCTATAGAACATGACAAGATAGATGCTATTTCTTTGTTTCAAGATATTTCTGAAGCTTCTGTTCTCCAAAATATATTAAGGGACATGTTTAATGAAGTTCCAGCTTTGAGTTATACATACCTTAATGTGATTAATAATCAAATGGCATTTCTCCTAATAATTATATGGGATATACTTTATTGTCTCCCATTGTTCTTTTACATTTATTTAGTGGTGAGTACTTTCTGCTGCCCCTACATGAAAATTTAGAGTCCTGCATTTTTTCTTCTCTCTCTCTAAAGTGCCTCTCTTTTGACTTGTAGAGAACAAGGAAGTCCTTCCCACCTGTCTTCAGTGCGGAGGTGGGATTCATAGTGCACCAATATCTATTCCAAAAGACATCTTCAAACTCTATTCTTTCACTACACACACACACACACACACACACACACCGCTATACTTATATCTAGCGGGTAAGAGCTTAAGAGTCTTATCTTCTTTATTCATTCTGTATATGGTCCATCACCTAAATATAATTATTTATTTTGATACTTCAACTAAAACTTCCATTTCAGCACTTTGTCATACCTTTCAAAATATTAACCGCTGTACAAAATTTTATTATTTATATAGTCATAATTTATCTTAGTCTTAGAAATTGCCCTCTAAATATATTTTGACCTGACTTGATAGAAAATAGAAATTTACTCATTTTTATCTTTAGTTTCAGGTGCAGCATTATGTCTCTCAGAGTCTGGTAACCCTGGGAAGTTGCAGCTTGTTGAGAAAATCTATAATATCTCTGCTTTTATCAGAAGTAAACAGCTTCACTGATGTTTTGGGTACCATCAATCAGGTATATATAGCCAAAAACTGTGACTCTTACCTATAGTTAATACAGCTATAGACTTTTCTTTCTTTTTCTCCTCTCTCTGCTTCCTGCCAGGTTGATATTTTAGTTATTACCATTTTTTCATAGAGTATGTGGATACGATTATAGTCTACTAAAATTTCAAAGATATTTTCAGAAAATCATTTTCAAAATAATACCATCTTATCATCCTTACATGTATATGTATGCCAGGGGTGCCACTGTGACAAAGAATGCTTAGATGAATGGCCTTAAATCTCTCTAATTGGGCAGCATGTTCCTAAAGCAAAACAGTGAGAAAAATGTGATTGGGAGAGGATGCTAAATGTAAAAAAAGCCTCTCACCAATGGTTTTTATTTCTAATTGCTTATGAGAATCATCTGGTTAACTTCTAAATATCCCATTGTGAAGCCATATGCTAGTTCAATTCAATGGAGGTCTTTGGGTTTAAGATGCAGGTATTAGTATTCTTAGAGCTCTTTAGGTATCCCAGTGAGTAGCCAAGTTTGAAAACTCACACTCTAGGCCCCCTCATCTGTGCAAACTCTCACATGAATGCTGATAAACTTGTCTAAAAGAAGCCATTCCCATATTTTAATGCTGACCCTGGTATATTACATGTTCACTTTGTCCACTGTTTTAATATTGTTACTGTCTCTGTGGTAGAAATAAGCACAATTAAAATTAGAGATAGGAAGAAATGTTTTGGTAAAGAAGAACAAATTTAATTAGAAAAAAATATTATATATGTAATTTCAAATAGCATTTAATCATTACTTATATCTAAGTTTCCTACATTTAACAATATATTCCAAAAGTACTGTATAATCTAATTGAAGTCACTGAATGACATGATAAATCATCTAGACAGCAGTTTTTCAAGGGACTCTTAAATGGTAAACTCTTTTAAGTGGTCTGTGAGGTTTTTTTGTTTTTTTTTTTAAAACTAATTTTTACTGATGTTAATTAAGGAGTAAAAATCCATTTGGGAAACAGTGGAGTGCTAAAATACTTGGTGTTTGTAGGAGCTCCAACATCAAGGAATTGATCAAGGTAGGTTGCAGGTCCCTGAAAGGACTTCATGGAAAAGAAACAACTTGAAAAATGTATTTGAAAAGCAGAAGATGACAATATAGAGGCACTGGGTGTAATTTTTAAAATACATGTTCAGGGGCACCTGGGTAGCTCAGTCAATTAAATATATGACTTTTGGTGTCAGCTAGGTCATGATATCATGGGTCATGAGATGAAGCCCTGCATGGAGCTCTGTGCTCAGTGGGGAGTCTGCTTGAAGATCCTCTTCCTCTACCCCTCCTCCCACTTGTGTGTGCTTTCTCTTTCTAAAATAAATAAATAAATCATTTAAAAAGGTATCTAAAATGGGTGCCCAGCATTCTAAAAAGCAAGGTAAGGTCATGTAGTTTAAAAACAGGAAGCAATGTGAGAAATGACTTTGATCAAATCAGATTATTTGGTTAGAAAATAAATTTCTACAAAAAAATTTTATTTCCATATTCTCATTTAATATTCATAAATCTCCATGAAGTAGTTGTACTTTTTACCTAGTATATAGATAAAGAAATCAAACCTTAGAGTGGTTAAGCAACTTGACCAAGAGTGCAGAAACAACATATTTTAAAGCCATAATTCAAACATAGGTATTTTGATTATAAAATCACTTGAGAATAATAATAAGAAGAATACAACATAACTACTCTTGACAGGTAATAATGCATTAAAATGCTTTACATGAATTTTTCTTTTTTTTTTTTTTTTTTTTTTTTTTTTTGCTTTTTTTTTTTTTCCCAATTTATTTATTTTCAGAAAAACAGTATTCATTATTTTTTCACCACACCCAGTGCTCCATGCAAGCTGTGCCCTCTATAATACCCACCACCTGGTACCCCAACCTCCCACCCCCCCGCCACTTCAAACCCCTCAGACTGTTTTTCAGAGTCCATAGTCTCTCATGGTTTTTCCTAATTTAGATGTTAGTATAGTTGTTTAAAGACAAAGACAAGGAAACTATTACTTGGTATTCTTTGAGTAGATAACAACATTCACTCCAGCCATTTTAAGCAGAAAGGATGCATAAGTAGCTGTGGATTGTTGAGAGGGCTAAGGAAAGATACTTCAGGCTGTACTTTTCATGAACTCCTTCCATAATGACAGAGCAGAATTTGGCTACCAGAGGAATTGATGCCTTTATCATTATGACTAGGAAGCTGCCTGCTGAATCAAGGAACTGCTGCTACCATCATAGTTTCCAGAAAACAGTCCTGCCACAACGTACAACAGACAAATGTGTGCCCTGTGCTGTACCTGTCTCACCATGTGATTCAGTTTGAACTACAAAGTCTATGTGAGTGCATTTGTTTCTAAGCCGACTTTCTACTCATAACCATAGCAGCTAGAGAGTATAGAAAATGTAGTTTAGCAAATGCAGAGGAAGGGGATCAAGATGACAGGATGGGAAGATCCTGAGCTTACTTCCTCCAATGGACACACAAAGACTACAACTATATATAGAGCAACTCTCTCTGAGAAGAACATGAGGACTATCAGAACAACTTTAACACAGCTCAAGATACAAAGAAAAAGCCACATCAAGAAGGGTAGGGGCAGAGAGGTATTCTGGTTGGGACCCAAAATCCCCAGCATGGCAACCCACAAATGAGAGAGATGTAACAGGTGTGGAAGTCCTTCCTGAAGAGTGAGAGAAGCCCACATTGACCACCTCCACCCTTCAAGGATATACACCAGGAAGGTAAGCCTCCATAGCATCTAGCTTTGAAAATCAGTAGGACTTAAATCTAGGATCTTTAAAAATCACTAGGGCTTAGCTTTAGGAGAGCCAGAGGGCTACAGAAAACTGACATTGTTCTTCACGGCCCGAGCACAATCCCACTCACTCTGGGTGCCAGCATGGAGGCAGCAGTTTGAAAAGCACCTAGGCCATACATGAAGGAGATTTACTGACTACTTTTAGGGCATGTATTGGAGGGGCAGGGATCTATAGGAACTGCCTTTGAGAACAAAAATGCTGACAGGCACAATTTTTCTTATCTTCCTTCAAGCTAGTTAGCCCATGCTCATTCAGAAAATTCTCTATCTACCTTGAAAGCACTGGGTGTGACCCACCCGAGTGTTCTGTGGCTGCACTGCTCAAACCCACCTACCCTGCCAGGTGCTCTTCCAAAGTGGTTCCCACCCTGCCATACATGGTGGACAGTCTTGGCCAGGTCCAGGACTCCCCAAAGCAACTCCTGCCCCAGAGAGGGAGGAAAGAGCCTTACCCACAAGCACATCTACAATAGTTGCCAGCAGGCCTTCTAACAGCCACACCAGGGACTAAACTCATTCACTAGCACACCCACATCAGCTGCAGCTGGGACTCTCACCAACCACTGGGGACCACACAGAGTCCACAAGGAACAACCCTGAAGTGCCTAGATCTGATGACCAGAAAGTATTGCATTCCTATGCCCCACAAAATGCCACACAGAAACAAGTTCAAAGTCAGGCAAAATGAGGAAACAGAAGAATATGTTCCAAATGAGAGAACAAGACAAAACCTCAGAAAAACAACTAAGTAAAATGGAGATAAGCAATCTACCTGATAAAGAATTCAAAGTAATGGTCATAAAGGTGCTCACTGAACTCGGGAGAAGAATGGATAAATACAATGAGATCTTCAAAAAAGGGACAGACAGTATGAAAAGGAACCAATAAGAGCTGAAAAAATGCATTAACTAAAATGAAAAATACAATAGAGGGAATCAACAGAAAATTAGAGGATGCAAAAGAACGGAGGAACAATCTGAAAGACAGTGTAGTGGAAGTCATCCAAACTGAACAACAAAATGAAAAAAGAATTTGAAAAATAAGGATAGGATAAGGGATTTCTAGAATATCATCAAGGGTATAATACTCACATTATAAGGATTCCAGAAGAAAAGAGAGAGAAGAGGCCAGAAAAATTATTTGAAGAAATAATAGCTGAAAACTTCCCAAACCTGTGGAGGGAAACAGATAACAAGATCCAAGAAATATAGTAGAGCCCCAGTAAGTCAAAGAGGTCTATTCTAAGATATTAATAATTAAAATGTCAAAAATTTTTAAAAAGGTAAAATATTAAATGTACCAAGAGAAAAGCAACTAGTTACATACAAGTTACCACCCGTAAGACTGTCAGCTGATTTTTCAGTAAAAATTTTGCAGGCCAGATGAGAGTGGCATGATATTCAAAGTGTTGCAAGGAAGTACACTACAACCAACAGCACTCTACCCAGTAAGGCTATCGTTCAGAATTGAAGGAAATACAGTTTCTCAAACAAAAGTTAAAAGAGTTCACTTTCAGTAAACCAATATTATAATAATTGTTAAAGGGACTTCTTTAAGTAGAAAAGAGGCCAGAGAAGAAGCAAGAAAGAATTAAGAAATAAAAAATTTCACTGGTAAGAGCAAACATATAGTAATGCTAGTAAATCAGTCACATATAAAGCTAGTATGAAGGTTAAAAGACAAGAGTAGTTAAGTTAGGTATATCTATATCGATTAGTTAAGGGATACACCAAATAAAAAGATGTAAAATATCACATCAAATGTATAAAATGTGGGGAGGAAGGTAAAAAATGTAGTGTTTTTACAGTATGTTCCAAGTTAAATTACCTTCAACTTAAAATAGACTGAGAATACTTAGGATGTTCTATATGAACCTTATGGTACCCACAAGCCAAAACCTGTAATAGATACACAAAAAATAAAGAGAAAGAAATACCAACATAACACTAAAAAATAATTATCAAACCACAAGGAAAGAGAACAACAGAAAAAGAAAGGAACAGAGAACTACAAAAGCAACCAGAAAGCAATTAAGAGAATGGCAATCAGTGTATACCTACCAATAATTACTTTAAATTTAAATGAACTACATGCTCCAATAAAAAAAATATAAGATGACTAAATGGATTAAAAGAAAAAAAAACCACTGATCTATATGCTTCCTAAAAGAGACTCACTTCAGAGCTAAAAACACATATAAACTGAAAGTGTAGGAATGGAAAAAGATATTCCATGCAAATGGACACTAAAAAAAAAAAAAACCTGGCATAGCAATCCTTATATCAGATAAAATAGAATCTAAAACAAAGCCTGGAATGAATGATAAGCAAGAGCACTGCAAAAAAGAGAATATAATAATTGTGAATATCCATGCACTCAACATAGGAACACTAAATATATAAACTAAATATTAAGAAATGTAAAGGGAGAAATTCATAGTAACAAAATAATAATAGGGAAGGTTAAGACCCCACTTATTTCAAAGGATAAAGTATAGACCATCCAGACAGAAAAATCAATAAGGAAACAGTAGCTTTAAATGACACATTAGAACAGTTGGACTTAACAGACATATACCAAACCTTCCAAACAAAATGCATTCTTTTCAAGCACTCATGGAACATTCTCCAGTACAGGTCACATGTTAAGCCACAAAACAACTTTTAATAAATTTAAGAAGACTGAAATCATATCAAATATATTTTTTTAATCATAACAGTATGAAACTAGAAATCAATTATAAGAAAAAAAAAATTGAAAAACACACATGTGGAGGCTAAACAACATGCTACTAGACAATGTGTCAGTGAAAAAGCTAAGAGAAAGAAAAATAAATAAATAGAGACAAAAGAAAATGGTAACACACAATATTCTATAATGTCTGGGACACAGGAAAAGTAATTGTAAGCGACAAGTTCTACAGGCCTACCTCAAGAAACAAAAAAATCTCAAACAATCTAACTTTATAGGTAAAGAAACTAGAAAAAGAACAACAACAAAGAAAAGCCCAAGTAGAAGGAAGGAAATAATAAAGATAAAAGAAATAAGTGAAATAGATAAATGGATAATAGATATCGATAATAAATCGATAAGTAGATAAATAAAGAAAAACTGCAAGAGGAAAGATCAATGAAACTAAGTGCTGTTTTTCAAAAGATAAAACTGACAAACCTTAACCCGGATTCATCAAGAAAAAAGAGGTCAGTCGGGGCACCTGGATGGCTCAGTGGGTTAAGCCTCTGCCTTCAGCTCAGGTCATGATCTCAGGGTCCTGGGATCGAGCCCCGCATCGGGCTGTCTGCTCAGCAGGGAGCCTGCTTCCCTCTCTCTCTCTCTCTCTGCCTGCCTCTCTGCCTACTTGTGATTTTTCTCTGTGACAAATAAATAAATAAAATCTTTAAAAAAAAAAAAAAGAAAAAGAAAAAAGAGAGATCAAGTAAACAAAATCAGAAATAAAAGAGGAGAAATTACAATCAATACCACAGAAATACAAAGGGTTATGAAATAATACTGTGAACAATTATACACAAATTTACATAAACTAAAAGAAATGACTGAGTTCATAGACACGTATATCCAAAACTAAAATTCTATTTCATGAAGAAATAGAATATCTGAACAGACCAATTGCTATTAATGAAACAGTGATTCAGGGAAAAAAATCCCAACAAACAAAAGCCTAGGAAGAGTTGGCTTCACAGGTGAATTCTAGCAAAAATTTAAAGAAGAATTAATACACAGTCTCAAATTACTACACAAATTGAGGAAGATAAAGCACTTCTAAACTCATTTTATGAGGCCAGCATTACCCTGACACTAAAACCACAAAGACCCTACAAAAACGTAAAGTACAGGCCAATATCCCTAATGAGTACAGATGCAAAAATCCTCAACAAAATATGTTAGCAAACCAAACTCAACAATAAATTGAAAGGATCATACTCCATGCCAGCTAGAATTCATTTCAGGGTTGCAAGGATAGTTTAACATCCACAAACCAATCAACATGATACACCACATTAACAAAACAAAGTATAAAAATCATGTAATCTGAATAGCTACAGAAAAAGCATTTGTCAAAATTCATCATTTATGATTAAAAACTTTCAACAAAGTGGGTACAGAGGGAATACATTGCAACCTAATAAAGTTCATGTATGACAAACCCACAGTGAGCATGCTCTGTAGTAAAAATTTGAAAGCTATTCTTCTAGGATCAGGAACAAGACAAGGATGCCCATTCTTCACCTTTATTCAACATAGTATAGGAAGTCAGAGCTTTAGGAATTAGGCAAGAAAATAAATAAAAGACATTCAAGCTAGATATGAAGAAGTAAAACTGTCACTATTTGCCGATGACATACTTACATAGAGAAAACCCTAAAGACTCCACCAAAAATCTATTAGATGTAATAAATGAATTCAGCAAAATTGTAGGATATTAAATCAATAAATAAAAATCTGTTGTTTCTATAATTAATAATGAACTATCAGAGAAATTAAGAAAAAATTTTAAATTACATCAAAAAGAATAAAATATCTAGGAATAAATTTAATGAAGGAAGTAAAAGACCTGTATTCTGAAAACTATAAGACATTGATGAAAGAAACTTAATATGACACAATTAAATGGAAAGACATTGTGTCCATAGGTTAAAAGAAATAATATTGTTAACATATACATATTATGCAAAGTAATCTATAGATTTAATGGAATCCCTTTCAGAATTCCAATGAATTTTTTTTCACAGACCTAGAATAAATCATCATAAAATTTATATGGAATCACAAAAGACCCCAAATAACCAAAGTAGTCTTGAGAAGGAACAACAGTGGAGGTATCACACTCTCAAATTTTAAACTGTACCAACAAAGCTCTAGTAATCTAAATAGTTAGAGCACTTGCCTAAAAAGCAACACATACATTAATGGAACAGGATAGAGAGCCCAAAAATAAACCCATACTTATATAATCAATTAATCTACCACAAAGGGGACAAGAATATACAATGGGAAAAAGATAGTCTCTTGAATAAGTGGTGCTGAGAAAAATGGAGAGCTACATGCAAAATAATGAAACTAGACCACTTTCTTACCATACACAAAAAAATAAGCTCAAGTGGTTAAAAATGTAAATGTAAGACCTGAAACAATAAGACTTCTAGAAGAAAATATAGGCAGAAACGCTTTGACATCAGCATGGGTAATTTTCTTTTGGCTATGTCTTCTCATGTAAGGTTGACAAAAAAGAAAAAATAAACAATGGAGCCACATCAAACTACAAAGCTTGTAGTTTGTAGTGAAGGAAGCCACCAACAAAATGAAAAAACAATCTATTGAGGGGAGAAGATACTTGCAAATGATATATTGGCTGAGTTAATACCCAAAATATAGAAAGAACTCCTACAACTCAATAACAACAACAAAACACTTGATTAAAAAATGGGCAGAGGATCTGAATAGACATTTCTCCAAAGAAGACATATAGATGGCCAACAGCCAGAAGGAAAGATACTCAGCATTACTAATCATCAGGAAAATGCAAATCAAAACCATAATGATATAATACCTCACACTTATCAGAATGGCTGGTATCAATAAGACAAGAAATAATAGGCATTGCTGAGGATGTGAAGAGGGAATCCTCTTGTACTGATGGTGAGAATAAAAATTGGTCCAATTACTATGGTAACAGTACAAAGCTTCATCAGAGAAGTAATAATATAATTGCCATATATCATCCAGCAGTTTCACTTATGGGTATTTATTTGAAGAAAATGAAAACACTAATTTGAAAAGATACATGTACTCCTATGTTCATTGCAGCATTATTTACAATAGCCAAAATATAAAAGCAACCTAGGTATCTGGGATAAATGAATTGATAAAGAAGATATGGTATACACACACATATACTCAGAGTGGATTACTCAGCATTAAAAAAGAATGAAGCTTGCTACTTGTGACAACAGGGAGGGTCCTCGATGTGAAATCAATGAGACGGAGAGAGACATATAAATATGATTTAACTTATATATGAAATCTAGAAAAACAAAACAAATGAACAAACAAAACAGAAACAGACTCCTAGATACAAAGAACAAACTGATGATTACCAGAATGAAGTGGGGTGAGAGGATGGGCAAAACAGGTGAAGGGGATTAAGAGGTACAAACATCCAGTTATAAAAGTGATGGGAATGTAAGGTACATCCTAGGGCATATAGTCAATAATACTATGTGATATTGTATAGTAATAGATCGTAACTAGACCTATCATGGTGATCATTCCTAATATATAAAAATAACAAAAATATCTGAAACTAAGTATCTTTTGTATGTTGGTTATAATTAAATTTTTAAAATGTAGTTTTATACTTTTTTCAGCTTTTTAACTCTGAAAAGGTGATAGAATGGCTATTGATATAGTCAGTCCAAGCGATCCTTCACATCTCAGGCTCAGAGATTCAATTATAAGCTGGTAAGAGATGGAATCAGAGTAGGAGTGAACATAGAGCAAAGGGCAAGAATAGAGGGAGGCTCTTTATTTGGGACTGCCAGCGAAATAAACCTTCCACAAGCAGCAAGAGAGAAAACCACACTATATTAAGGGAATTATCCAACGGTCTCCAGGAGAGAGTGAAAGAGAGGAGAATCAGTGGAAAAAATTGTAAAACTAAGATGTAAAGATGTAAAAAAATGATGTCATTGAGGAGAATTAGGTAAGTAGGAAGGAATGCTTGTTTGTGAAAAGACTGAGTGTAGTTTAGATATACTGAATTTGAGGAAACATTGAAGTAATCTAAATGTAGGTTCAGGGAAATACAAAATTAAAATTTGAAAGAAAGGAAAGGGGCATCCCCAATATATGGCAATCATGACACCAGTCAGAAAGAGAACAGGGACTCGGGAAAAGTAAGGTGAAATGGGAAAGGATGTACAAACAAAGAAAAGAAGACAAGCTTTATTTCAATAAGTATGTTAGATGGCTAGTATAAATGTAGGCTTAAATGGTTTAAAATTCTTGTCAGATATAGAGTAATATGTATATATTTATTATAGGTAATATGGAAATGCAAGAAATGAATAAATCAAATACTGATATTAATATCATGCTGCACATTTTATATCTTTCCAGTTTTCTTTTTAACTTAGAGGTTTTTGCTCCCCCAAATATTTATATCATATAGCACATAGTTTTGTATTCTACTTTCTCATGTAACAGCATATCATAGCACTTTTCATAATTTTGTTTTCCTAAGGAAATGTGATTTTTAGTGACTCAATAGTATCTTATGATATTCACATTCTTGATTTATTTAGTCTTTGTCGAACATATAGGTTATTGCTGTATGCATTGACCACTGATAGTATCAAACATTTTCTGAAATTTCATCTCCATGAAATCAAATTCATGGAGATAAATTTTAGAAGGTGACCTTATTGCATTAGCTGCATTCAACTCATATTAGCAATTTGTATCCCAAACTTACAAATTAAGATGATTGTTTTTGAAAAAGCATGTCTTTTTTTGAAAAGCATAGATATAAAAATATCTGATTATTTAAAACAAATATAATTTCTTAGCACATCTGAAAAAGAACTTAAAAAGTCATAGAAGTAGGACACCTGAGTAGCTCAGTCATTAAGTGTTTGCCTTCAGCTCAGGCCATGATTCCAGGGTCCTGGGATCAAGTCCCAAATTGGGCTCCCTGCTCAGCAGGAAGCCTGCTTCTTTCTCTCCCACTCCCCTGCTTATATTCTGTCTCTCGCTGTCTCTTTCTCAAATAATTAAGTAAAAATCGTAAAAAAAAAAAAAAAAGTCATGAAAGTTTACTATTAACAGAGCTGGCCTCTCCAGTGTAAGCTAAAAGTCTAGATAAATATATGAATTCATGAACTTCAGACAATAGGCAGTACAGGGAGCTCCCTGGGTGGCTCCCTGATCATGGCTCAGGTCATGATCTCCAGGTCCTGGGATCGAGCCCAGTGTTGGGCTCCCTGCTAAACAGAGGTCTATTTCTGCCCCTCCTCCCCATTCCTGTGTTTGCGCTCTCTCTCTCTCTCTGTCAAATAAATAAAAACTTAAAAAAAAAAAAAAAAAAAAAGAAAAGAAAAGGCAGTACCAAATTTTGATTCCTGAGATGAGGGAAATAAATGATATGAGCCCCATGATTGCCTTGACTTTTGGCCTAGAGGACCTTTCTGGACTGTGGCATAGGTGGAATCCAATCAAGTCACAATAGTCTCACTAAACTGGAGGGGCAGAAAGTGAAGTTCAGCTGTGCTCATGTAGGTAGTATTTCTGGGTCAGAATCATGAAGAAAAAAAAATCGTGAAGAAAAGCTCATGAAATTTATATAGACGCTTTCTTGATTATTTGTTAAATAGTAAGCTGCACATGTGTAGGAGGACACCTCACATGGCCAAGCAAAGAAAATCCTCTCAGAGAAGAACTACCACAAAGAAGCCATGAGCTTAATGACACACAAGTGCTTGGGACCACCCAAATTCCAACCAGCCAAAATGGCAAGACTTTATTTAATACTCCAGGCATAGAGTAGAAACCCTAAAAGGTTACACTTAACCAAATGGTAACTTACAGCGCTAGGATAAAACTATGGTAGAGTGATTGTAACAAAGCTTAGAAACAAACCTACAAAGGATTTTGCTGATTTACAGCTAGATTTATGGCCCACTGGGTATATAATGCAGAAAGTCAACAACATGATATCATTAATATCTAGCATCCATTCAGAAATTGAAACATAGGAAGAAGCAAGAATGACCCATCACCATGGGGGAAAAAAAATCAATTAATAGAAATAGAACCAGAAATGACAGAAAAAATGGAATTAGCATACAAGTCCCAAAAGCTATTTTAAATATGTTAAAAGAAATCATGAATCCCAAGTGGAAAAATGGAAAATTTCAATATAAAAATAAGAGTAATATATATTGATAAACCTGTTAAAAGCAGAATTAGGTAAGTATAAATATGAAAGTATCTTTGCCAGTAATCAACAGTTTAGATTAAGCATACACATTCCTTGGGCACCCGGGTGGCTCGTCAGTTAAGCTTCTGCCTTTGGCTCAGGTCATGATCCCAGAGTACCAGGATGGAGTCCTGCATTGGGCTCCCTGCTTAGCAGGGAGTCTCCTTCTCCCTGTGCCCCTCACCCCACTTGTGCTCTCTCTCTCTTTCTCTCAAACAAATGAATAAAATTTTAAAAATTAAATATACACATTCTTGAAAGATTAAAATTACCAAAACTGATAGAAGACACCAATTATCCTACTCTAATTAAATAAATTATTTTTAAAATTATAAATCTCTCCACAAAGACTGCTCCAGTTCCAAATGAATTCTGTCATACATACATTTAAAGAGAAAACAACACTGTTATATAAACTTGTTAGAAGAGACAGTAAGGAAAATTTCATAACTCATGAGATCAGCATTACGTCAGTACCAAAACCAAAGACATTACAAGAAGAAAACAAATTTAGACCAATATTTCTAATGAACATAGAAGTAAAATCCTTACTGCATCTTAGTAAATAGGATCCAGCAACACATAAAAAGAATAATATGTGATTATCAAGTGGGATTTATCACAGGAATGCAATGCTTTCATATTCATAAAGTAATGGATATAATTCACAATATTAAGAAACTTATCAAGAAAATTCTTATGATCTCAGTACATGCAGAAAATGCACTTGGCAAAATTCACCACCCTTTCATGTATTAAAAAAAAATGTAAGAATAGAAAGAAAATTTCTCAACCTGATAAAAGTTCTTTCTATGAAAAACCTCTAGATAAACCCAGTGGTGAAAGACTGAATATTTTTTCCCCCAAGACTGTAAATCAGGTATGAATGTTCTCTCTTCACTTCTATTTGGCCTTGTGCTAGAGATCCCAGCCACTTCAATAAACTACTGTGCTTTTAGAAAGGAAGACGTAAGACTATATTTAGAGTCAACATGATCAGGAATGTAGAAAATCTTAGAGAGTTTTCCAAATAGATAATCTTGAAATAGACCCACCCACATATGGCTAATTGATTTTAGACATTACTAAGGTAATCCAACTGAGAAAGAATAGATCAACAACTCAATATAAAAACAAGCAAAAAATTTGAGCACAGAAAAGAAGATACCCTAATGGCCAATAAATACATGAATAATGCACAATATCATCAGTCATCAGAAAAATACATTGAATAATGGCCAAAATGGCTAAAACTGAAAAGGCTAACAATACTAAATTTTAGTGGGGTTGTAGGAACTCATAAATTGCTACTGGGAATGTAAAACAGACTGGCAGTTTCTCAGAAAGTTAATTATATACTTAGCATATGGCTGAGCAATTCAAAGGCTATGTTGACATAAACAATTGTTCAGGAGTGTACATAGTATTTTTAATTTTGAGTATCAATCTGGAAGTAACTCATATTCCCACTGACAGGAGAATTAATGAACAAGTTATCTTAAACATATTCAGTGGAATACTGAATTCAGTATTGAATCAGTGATATACGCAACAGCAGAGATGAACCTAAAAAATACTAGACTAAGAAAAATAAGCCAGACGTAAGAGAACATCCATGGTGTGATTAAATATCTATGAAGTTCTAAAATTAGGCAAAGCTAATGTATGGTGAAAGATATTGCAGTAGCGGTTGACTTAGGGAGTGGGCCTGGGATTGATGCAAAAGGAGCATGCAGGACTGGGGTGTGAGTATATGGGTATATGCAGTCACTCCCTGTTCATCAAAATGTTCATTGAAGATCTGAGCATTCCACTGTGTGTGAACTATACCTCATTTAAAATATATTTTTTGAAATCTAACTTTTTAAATGTGAACCCAAAGTAAATATAATGATGTAATTTTCCTCAATTTTACTATTTTTTGGGTTCACTTAAAAGACTATTTCTTTGTTCCTATCAGAGTGAATAATAAGGTGTCACCAAGAACTGTATGAAAAAGTTTTAATTTCTAATGATGGAAAGCTTTCTAAATAATCACCAAGTCAAAATGAACATATAGTATAATAAAAAATATAATATATATGAATCTCATTCACTTTCTAATGTACTCGTATATCAGATGCAGGAGAGATCCTATTTTATAAAAATTAGTGAGAAATCTAGTAACTATTATAAAGACATTTATGGAGCCTTATTATGTGGCAAACACGATGCTGAACATTTTATATTTCTCCAAGGCTTTTACATATATTTTTTGTTTAAAATAGATAGCTATTAATTTTAGTTTTCTGGTTATATCATTTAATTTTCCCAACTAAACTATGAAGTAGTGTTTCTTCCATTTTACAAGAGGAGAAGTGGGATTAGAAGATTAGAGTAACCAGCCCACAGGCACAGTCACCAAAGTACCAATTACTGAACTCAGGAAATCTGACTCCAGAGTCTGTCCGGAAGATCAAGTATGCAGTATTTTCTGTTACTACTTATCACCGTACTTCTTTGCAATTCACTGACATTGTTTATATTTTAACTTGTCACCTACAACTCATATGTATATTGTCCCACTTATTTTTTATATAAATAAAATTACTATAGGTAACACATTTATATCAATTTTAATATCTGTTTCCATAATCTGTGAACCAGATTTTTGAGAAAGTAGGTTTGTATCCTTATTTTGCTATCCTTTTCTATAGCTGTACTTATTTAAATTCAGTTCTCTTGGGTGTTGAAAAAATTGTTTCTATGATGCTAAGGATAACACTTTCATAATATCTTGACAAGTATGTATTTTGTGTACATCTATTTGGAGACTTTTCTTTATCAACTGATTAAAATTGAGAGGTTTTTGTTTGAAGTAACAGAATTTTCTCATCATGATTATTATATATTTACCATCTGTGACATAATCACTTTGGTTTTCTATTTATTTTGAAAATGACTTTGAAAAAGCGATTTCTGTAGGCTTCCATAAACTGCTGTCATATTGATTTTCTAAGGGCCTGCATTGTTTGGCTGCTCAAAACTGAGAACAAAATCAAGATATTGATTTTAATTTCTCAATCATTATGCCACTGGGACCTTGTATTGGCTTTGTGAGTAACTCCTTTCAATGACTTTCTTCCTCTCCAAGCAGCTATCATTTAGGAAAAGCCAATCAGTAAACAAATAGTTACAAAGCATCCATGGAGTGAATATGTCTATGAAAAGCAATGGACAAATTTTGTGTTTTAGTTTTAAGAATTTTGTTAATAAGTTTACAGATTTCTCTGGATAACTAGATGGTATGTAATTTTCATAGAACCGGCCTTCTAATCAGGAATCAACTAAAATTTTATGCTACTGAAAGCTAGCTTATCAGTATATTTTATTTTTAAACTTTAAACAAAGTAGAGAGTTCTGTTTATGTAGAAAGGTGAAATGGAAAAAGAGGCATGACTATTATTGATAATGCTGCTATAAACATCAGGGTGCATGTATCCCCCTTTGAATTACCATTTTTGTATTTAGGTAAATACCCAGTAGTACAACTGCTGGATCATAGGGTAGCTCTATTTTTAGCTTTTTGAGGAACCTCCATACTGTTTTCCAGAGGTGGGTGCACCAGTTTGCATTACCTCCAACAGTGCTCAAGGGTTTCCCTTTCTCCACATCCTTGCCAACACCTGTTGTCTCTTGTGTGGTTAATTCTTGTGAGGTGATATCTCATTGTAGTTTTGATTTGTATTTCCCTGTTGGTGAGTGATGTTGAACAACTTTTCATGTGTCTGGTGGCCATGTAATGTACATCTTCTTTGGAAAAATGTCTATTCATGTCTTCTGCCCAATTTTTAACTGGATATTTGTTTTGGGGGTGTTGAGTTTTAGAAGTTCTTTATATATTTTGGATGCTTACCCTTTATCAGATGTCATTTGCACATATGTAATTCCATAGGACTTTAGTTTTGTTGATTGTTTCCTTTGTTGTGCAGAGGCTTTTTATTTTATTGAAGTCCCAATAGTTTATTTTTGCTTTTGTTTCCTTTGCCCAGTAGGAAGTCACTACAGCCAATGTCAAAGAGGTTACTGCCTGTGTTCTCCTCTAGGATTTGGATGGTTTCCTGTCTCACATTTAGGTCTTTCATCTATTTTGAATTTATTTTTGTGTATGGTGTAAAAAAGTAGTTCAGTTTCACTCTTTTGTGTGTTGCTGTCCAGTTTTCCCAATACCACTTGTTAAGAGACTTTTTTCCATTGGATATTTTTTTCTTGCTTTGTCAAAGATTAATTAACCATATAATTGTGGGTTCATTTCTGGGTTTTCTACTCTGTTCCATTGATCTGTGTGTATATTTTTGTGGAAAGAGCCCAAATGTCCATTGACTGATGAATAGATGAGGAAGATGTGGGGTGTGTGTGTGTGTGTGTGTGTGAGATGAAGTATTACTCAACCATAAAAAAAGAAAGAAATCTTTCCATTTGCAATGACGTGGGTGGAGCTAGAGGATATTATGCTAAGTGAAATAAGTCAGAGAAAGACAAATACCATATGATTTCATTCATGTGGAATTTAAGAAGCACAACAAATGGGGGTGCCTGGGTGGCTCAGTGGGTTAAGCCTCTGCCTTTGGCTCAGGTCATGATCTCAGGGTCCTGGGATCAAGCCCTGCATCAGGCTCTCTGCTCCGTGGGGAGCCTGCTTCCCCTTCTATCTCTGCCTGCTGCTCTGCCTACTTGTGACCTCTCTCTCTGTGTCAAATAAATAAATAAAATCTTAAAAAAAAAGAAAAAAGAAGCACAAAAAATGAATATAGGGGGAAAACAAGAGAGAAGAAAACCAAGAAACAGACTCTCTAACTATACAGAACAAACTGATAGTTACCAGGGTTGGGGGGGAATGGGTTGATAGGTGATAGGGATAAGAAGTACATTTATTGTGATGAGCACCAGGTATTATATGTAATTGTTGAATCACTAAATTCTACACCTGAAACTAGTATTAAACTGTATACTGTATGTTAACTAACTGGAATTTAAATAAAAATGAAAGGGGGGAGGCACCAGGTAGCTCAGTTAGTTAAGCATATGACTCTTGATTTCCACTCAGGTCATGATCTCAGGGTCCAGAGATTGAGCCCCAAAATAGCCTCTGAGCTCAGCAGGGAGTCTGCTTGAAACTCTCACTCCTCTTCCTCTGCTCCAAACCCCTGTGTTCTCTCTTGTTCTCTCTCTCTCAATTCTCTCTAAAATAAATAAGTAAACCTTTTTAAAAAAATTTTAAAGAAAGAAAAAGAGGCATAAATACTTAGTTTATACTTTATATGAATGTTAAAGAATCCTAATTCCAATCTAGCTCCAATCTGGACCCTATTAACCAACCACTCACCTTGATGTAAGTAGGAAGGTAACAAAGATAGCATTTTATAAAGAAGCTGAAATCCATCAAAAGACAGTTTCTGTGGAGTGTCAAGTAAAATCAGCTAGGCAGAGAGAGAGAGTGCCAAAGCAAGACAGGAAGTAGACAGTGTAGAAGCTCACTGGGGGTCAGTCTTTGCCCTGGCAAAATACTGGCTGACACTTGTGAGCAAACTCATGACTGACTTGCCAAATTGAATTCTGTGAGTCAGAGAGGTATATTTATTCAACACAAACTGTACAAATAATTTTAAAGAGATAGACAATCAAAGGGTACAGATAAAGTAGAAAGGAATATGGGACATCCTGTGTGGTTCACAGCTTCCTTGAGACATGTCTCTGTGTCTTTGAATGATGGGTGAGGTCTCCCAGTGAGATCCTAAAGGATTTTTCACACAGTGGGAGCTTTAAGTTGGTGAATATGTCCATTCCATAATGCAGAGAATTTTACCGGTAATATGCTGATCTTCAAGGAGGCATGTCTCCTAGATTCTGAGTCTTTTTAGTTTAAGTAATTCTTTAGCTAGGAATTTTCTTTTTTTTTTTCCAATTTATTTATTTTCAGAAAAACAGTATTCATTATTTTTTCACCACACCCAGTGCTCCATGCAAGCTGTGCCCTCTATAATACCCACCACCTGGTACCCCAACCTCCCACCCCCCCGCCACTTCAAACCCCTCAGATTGTTTTTCAGAGTCCATAGTCTCTCATGGTTCATCTCCCCTTCCAATTTACCCAAAAGCACATACCCTCCCCAATGTCCATAACCCTACCCTCCTTCTCCCAACCCCCCTCCCCCCAGCAACCCACAGTTTGTTTCGTGAGATTAAGAGTCACTTATGGTTTGTCTCCCTCCCTATCCCATCTTGTTTCATGGATTCTTCTTCTACCCACTTAAGTGGGCTAGGAATTTTCTACTAAGGACATTAAATAGCATAAAATTTCCTCCTAATAGCAAATGCCAGGAGGCCCACTTGAGATACACCTAGTCATCAGCTCTTTTTCTTCCCCCTCTGGCATATTCCCAGTAAGTACCAGCAGCTTTATTTTTTTTTCTGCTAACTCAATGTCAAGTTCCTGAGGCTTCAGTGTGCTAGGAGAATTGTTTATGAAACTGAGTCATCTAAGAAAGAAAATTTCTTTATAGAGGTGTATTTCAGTTGTTGACATGGTAAATAGGTTTATGATATTCCCCCTATAAATATATATAGCTTATAATAAATAAAAGATGAATACTAAGATTACATAATGCACTACACACCAATAAGAAAAGGAGATAAACGATCCAATAGAAAATTGGGCTAACAACATGACAAGTCAGTTTTATAGAAGAGGCGACATGAAAGGAAAATTGACATGAATCATGTTCAACTTCAGCAATAACAGGGAAATGAAAATTTAAAAAGCAATAGGATGTTTCACAGTGAATATATTGACATAAACTAAAAAACAATTAACAACAATATTAGGTGTTAGTGATTATGTGGAGAAATGGAATTTGTCACTGAGTAAAGCTAAAGATGCGTATTTTTTAAGATAGAGCAGGACTACTGGGCAAAGGAGATATGTGCTCTTTTTAACATTTTTATAATAACTAAAAATTGGATATAACAGTGCCCAGTTGTAAAAGATGGCTGGATGTGGTAAATCAAAAATGAATATTCTGTAGCAGTTAAAATGAATAAATCAGGTCTTCATGTATTAACAATGATAAATTTTGAAAACTGTAATGTTGAGTTATGAGGAAGAACAAAGTATTGAAGGAATAGAGCTACCCAAGTATACTGGTTTTGAAAATTAGATACAAAAAATTTTGCACACAGCCCACGCAAGACATTTTCAGTATATCCATATTCTTAAACAGTCTTTCAAAAATACAAAAATCTAAAGTAAATATGAGAAATTATTATTTTTTAATTCAAGTTAGTTAACCTACAGTGCAGCACTGGTTTCAGGAGCAGAATACAGTGATCGATTTATCACCTACATACAACACCCAGTGTAATACCCATCACGTATTTAGCCCACCCCCCACCAACCTCCCCTCCAGGAATCCTCCATTTGTTTTCTATATTTAAGAGTCTCTTATGGTTTTCCTTTCTCTCTCTTTTTATCTTATTTTATTTTTTTCCTTCCCTTCCCTTATGTTCATCTCTTTTGTTTCTTAAATTCTACATATGACTGAAATCACATGATATTTGTCTTTCTCTGGCTGACTTATTTTGCTTAGCATAATATACTCTAGTTCCGTCCACATTGTTGCAAGTAGCAAGATTTCATTCTTTTTGATCACTGAGTAATATTCCAGTACGTGTGTCTGTGTGCGTGCGTGTGTACACATACATCTCCTTCATCCATTCATCAGTTGATGAATGTTCAGGCATTTACCATAATTTGGCTGTTGTTGATAGTGCTGTTATAAATACTGAGGTGCATGTGCATTTTTGTATCCTTTGGGTAAATACCTAGTACTGCAATTGCTGGGTCATACCTTAGTTCTATTTATAAGTTTTTGAGGAACTTTCATACTGTTCTCCAGAGTGGCTGCACCAGTTTGCATTGCCACCAACAGTGCAAAAGGGTTCTCTTTTTTCCCCATCCATGCCAACAATATCTGTTGTTTCCTGAGTTTTTAATTTTAGCCATTCTGATAGGTGTGAAGTGGTATCTTATTATTGTTTTGATTTGTATTTCCCTGCTGATGGGTGATGCTGAGCAACTTTCCATGTGTCTGTTAGCCATCTGGATGTCTTCTTTAGAAAATTGTCTATTCATGTCTTCTGCCCATTTCTTAACTGGATTGTTTTTTGGGTCACCACATTAATAAAAGAAAGGATAAGAATCATATGATCCTCTCAACAGATTCAGAAAAATCATTTGACAAAATAGAACATCCTTTCTTGATTAAAAATCCCTCAAGAAAGTAGGGATTGAAGAAACATATCTCAACATCATGAAGGCCATATACAAAAAACCCACAGATAATATCATTTTCAATGGGGAAAAATTGAGAGCTTTAAGGTCAGGAACATGACAGGGATGTCCATGCTCACCACTGCTGTTCAACATAGTACTGGAAGTCCTAGCTTCACCAATCAGACAACAAAATAAATAAATAAAAGGTAGGCATCCAAATCATCAAAGAAGAAGTCACACATTCACTGTTTACAGACAGCATGATACTCTATGTAGAAAACCCAAAAGACCAAAAAATTGTTAGAACTGATACACAAATTCAGCAAAGTTGCAGTATATAAAAATCAATGTACAGAAATCTGTTGTATTTCTATACAGCAATAATGAAACAGCAAAAAATGAGAAATTAAGAAATCAGTCCCATTTATAATGATACCTAAAAAACACAAGATACATAAGAATAAACCTAACCACACAGATAAAAGAACTCTACACTGATAGCTGTAGAACACTTAAGAAAGAAACTGAAGAAGATACAAGGAAGTGGAAAAACATTCCATGCTCATGGATTGGAAGAACAAATATTGTTAAAATGCCTGTACTACCCAAAGCAATCTACACAATCCGTGCAATCCCCAATCAAAATAACACGAGCATTTTTCACAGAGCTAGAACAAACAATTCTAAAGTTTGTATGGAACAAGAAAATACCCTCAATATCAAAAGTAATGTTGAAAAAGAAAACCAAATCTGGAGACATCACAATTCCAGACTTCAAACTGTATTACTAAGCTGTAAGCATCAAGACAGCGTGGCACTGGCACAAAAGCAGACACCTAGATCAATGGAACAGAATAGAGAACCCAGAGATGAACTCACAACTCTATGGTCAATTAATCTTTCACAAAGCAGGAAAGAATATCTGATGGAAAAAAATAGTCTCATCAAAAAATGGTGTTGGAAAAACTGAAGAGCGACATGCAAAAGAATGAAACTGGACCATTTTTCTACACCATACAAAAAAAAAATTCAAAATGGATGAACAACCTAAATGTCAGACAGGAAACCATCAAAATTCTAGAGGAAAACATAGGCAGCAACCTCTTTGACCTCAGCTTTAGCAACTTCTTACTAGACAAGTCTCTGGAGGCAAGGGCAACAAAAGTAAAAATGAACTATTGGGACCTTATCAAGATAAAAATCTTCTGGACAGCAAAGAAACAATCAGCAAAACTGTGGAATAGGCAGCCTATAGAATGGGGGAAGTATTTGCAAATGACATATCAGATAAAGGGTTAATATCTAAAATCTATAAAGAACATGTAAAACTTAACACCCAAAAGACAAATGTAAGAAACTATTAAGCACTGAAAAGATATAGTGGACTCAAGAGCTATGCTATTTCCACTTGTGAAATATTTTTATGTTGAAAATATTTTAGAATAAAAAATATAAAACAGATTTAAAGTAAAAAGTCTCCCTGGGTATCAGAACTATATTGACTTAAAATGAAACCTTAGTTTTTAATGGCTTTTTTACAGAAATGTTTCTCTCCTTAAATACAGTTCATACTTCTAATCAGCATATTGTTGGGTATAGTAACCAAGCTATTAAAAATGAATAATGCTTTTGGAATATTGATAAGAATAGGGTAAAATCTGAATTTAGAGTATCCTGTCCATACTCATGTTAAATACTTCAGAAACCTAATGCTTACAAAGTAGATGACATTTATACATGAAATAGATTTTTTTTAAGTGGAAGGAAAGAATATTCTAGGAGAAGAAAACTTAAAAACCTTGCTGCTTACATCAGGGAGCATTTTTACTATTCAGATGTCTGTTTAACTTTTTAAATAAAATAAAAGCTAAGCAGTTCATTTATAAAAATGGAACATGCAAATTAAACATTTTGAATCTGAAATAAGTTTGTACATACTTTCACCAAAGTAAACTAATTTTCTATATCAGGGCAAAATGTAGCAACAAAATAAGCATTTTTTAACAAGATAAAGAGAAAAGTAATCATAGCTCTGAGCAACAAACTGCTGACCTATTTCCGTTGAGAGAGGAACTATATTTTCTGAAATATGCATATTTTGATCATATCTAAGATCCAGAAAGCCCGGATCAGTCAGCAGTCAGTCCGTTAGGAAGAACAGTTTGCATCAAACTGTGCTCAAGTGGACAATATAGAGATTAGGGTTTCTCAGCACCAGATTTTCTTTTTTTACTTTGGATTGTATTAGGAGAAATTCCTGATAATGAGCTCCACTTTAGATTAGTGCTGTTTCTCCTTTACCAGTGTTTTTGGTGCAAATAATTCAATACTAGGTAAGGATGGACCAAGGCGTAAAATTCTCCAAAATACACTAGTGACCTACATATTTCTACATTGCTGAATGCCTTTTTGAAGCTGCTGGTTATGAAGAAAACTTATCTTACAAAAAAAAAAAAAAAAAAAAAAAAACTGGCTCAAACTTGAATGTTTGAATGTTAGCTAGGGCATTTGTGACATATAAGCTAGATCTTTTTCAAAGAAGTTCCCCAAAGGTAAGTTAAATCATTGTGCCTAAGATCATGAGCTTCAGAATCAAATGCCTAGTTAAAATGGCACGTGGTCTCTGAAATAGTCTCTTTTGTCAACAAATCAAACCTGAAGTCTCTAGAATGAATTGCAAACTTATAGGCAATACAGAAGAGAGGACCATGTCAAATTAACCGTAAAGGTGTAGTTGGTAAAATTCAGACTGCACAGGACAAATGACTCATTATCTTCAACAGATAGATTGCATTATATTGAGAAGATTGGGGAGAAAAAGAGGAAGAAGGAGCCTATATTTTAAGAGAGTAAAGAGACTTATTAACCTATTGCTGTTATCAGAAATTGATGAACTGTGGTCTGTGGGTCGAATATGGCCTGCTACCTGCTTTTATAAATAAAGTTTTATTGAAACAGCCATGTTTATTCCATTATGCCTAGCTTATGGTTGCTTTTGCACCAAAACAGCAGAGTTGAATAGTTGCAGCAGAGACCATATGGCCAGTAAACATCAAATATTTACTATCTGGCTCAGTACAAAAAGGGTTTGCCAATACCTGATATAGATGAATCTTACTTGTATACTGATTTGGACAAACTAGAAAATAAAATAAATTATGAGACAGTTGGGGAAAGTTGAACACTGTATATGCTGATATTAGGGAATTATTAAATTTTTTTGGATGTGATAATATATTGTGGTAACATTTTTAGAGTGTCCTTATTTTAATACTTCAGGATTAAATAAAATAATAAGAATAATGCTTTTAAACCTGAATTTTTTCTCTTAAAATATTGACAACAATAGTATCTATCACATATACTTTTTGTGGGTCTCATTAATAATCCATATTTGCCTTTAGCAAATAACATTTTAAGTGCCCAATGCTGTTACCTGCTGTTACTGTTATTTTCAACAAGCTATAAAGCTTAAAATACAAAACTCCTCTGACATTAATATGCACTTATAAAAATGAATGATACTAGAACCATCTACAAGAGCAATTTTTCAGGTGCTTAGTTTGACAGCTCATGGTCTCTAAACCATCTTCTGTGGAAGACAGACATGGGTAACCACAAAGATTGTTGTTTTACTTTTTCCCCTCAACATAAACATTGGACAAATATCTAAGAAACAATTGAAAAGGATCCAAATTAGGCTGGTGGTAATGTCTGAATTTCCTTGTTAACTATGGCACTGATCATCTGAAGAGGGCTGAAAGATTTGTCACAGGAAGCCAGAAAATACATTTTTCTTGCTTTATAATTTTGCTTTTGTCTAACAAGTAATACTATAAATTCTTCAAGTTCAAAATCCAAACTGTGACTTACTTTGCATTGGTCGTATAGAGTGAGGTTAGCTACCTTCCAAAATATGACTGGATGAGATGGGATACGTCATTACAGTCCCTCTCCTGCTGATTAAAACTTAAAATTTTGAAAAGAAGTATAAAAGAAACAACTCCCTGAGGACTCTAAAGTGTGAATTGTTAAGGAGGAAAATTGTTAGGGAAGAAAAAAAAGTGTTGGAATCTGTTTCCCTTCCCCCCCCCCTCTTTTAACTCCCAGATATGATCCAAGAGTAGCCTCACTCAAAGAAGTATACAGTGCTTGAGAGTAACAAGAGCTTGGACAGAAACAGGTCTTTTCGGCAAGCCGACTGGGAACAGGGCCGTTAGGAGCTGGAGAATTTGGCAGGAATCCTTGAGATGTTCACTTTTGCTTTTGTTTTCTCTCCATTCCCTTCAGTAGTGGTCATAGTCATTTAACTGTTCACAAGTGGCAAGAATGGTTAAAACTCTGAGAGAAACCTAAGCCCTTCTGGCAAGAAGTGAGGAAAACGAGGAGAGGGTGGGGGTGGTTAATATAAATTCTGATTATCTTCTAGAGACATTAGGCATTTTTTCTTCTGTTTTGAGGCTGATTTTCACAAAATTGACTATCACGATTTTGTGGGGTGATGAGATGTTGATTAAAAAAATTACTTAGTCTTTTAGAAACCTCTTGATGTTTTGGACACTGTGCTTACTTTAGATAAATGCCTTAAGGTTGAATGGCATGTAAGCAGTGACTAAAGTAACCCAGGAATTGACATTACTAGGTATAGTAATGAACAGAAAGAACAGAAAAATATCAAAGAATAGAAAAATATCAAAGCAAAGGGGCACATGCACCCTGATGTTTATAGCAACACTATCTACAATAGCCAAATTATGGAAAGAATCCAAGTGTCCATTGACTGATGACTGGATAAAGAAGATGTGAAAGATATAAATATAGATGATATAGATATAGGTATAGATATATAATGGAAATTACTTAACCATAAAAAGAATGAAATCTTGCCATTTGCAGCAATTTTCATGGAGCTAGAGAACATTATGCTAAGTGAAATAAGTCAGAGAAAGACAAGTATCATATGATTTCACTCCTATGTGGAATTTAAGAAACAAAACAAATGAGCAGTGGGGGAAAGAAAAAGAGAGAGACAGACCAAGAAACAGACTCTTAACTACAGAGAGAACAAACTGATGGTTACTAGAGGGGAGTAGGTGGGCAGGGGGATGGGTGAAATAGGAGATGGGGATTAAGGAGTGCACTTGTGATTAAGCCATTAAGTATTGTATGGAAGTGTTGAATCACTAATTTCTACACCTGAAACTAATTACACTATGTGTTAACTAACTGGAATTTAAATAAAAACTTAAAAAAAAAATAAAGTGAAACACCATCACAGTATTTTTGTGGAGTACGACTTCCACTTAGATGATTTTGCTGAGAAGTTAATACAGGAAGTTTTGTTTTATTTTATTCCAAATGTATTAAATATGCCTTATTTTGCAAAATCTTCTCTATTACCATAATATTCTTATTAAATGTTTGGTAATTTTAATTACCCTTCTTTCTGTTTCAATTCAAAGCTACAGGCCTATTGAAAAAAAAAAAAAAAAAACAAAGGAGAAAGCTATAAAGATGTAGGGAGAAATTTCTTTTTAAAACCTATTAAAGAGTAAAATAAGTCAAGCAGAGAAAGTCAATTATATGGTTTCACTTTCTTGTGGAACATAAGGAATAACATAGAGGACATTAGGAGAAGGAAAGGAAAAGTGAATTGGGGGAAATCAGAGCAGGAGACAAACCATGAGAAACTATAGACTCTGAGAAATAAACTGAGGGTTTTAGAGGGAAGGGATTCAAGGGTTGTGAGAGCCTGTAGTGGGTATTAAGGAGGGCAAGTATTATATGGAGCACTGGGTGTGGTATCTAAATGATGAATGTTGGAACACTGAAAAAAAAAAAAAACCCTATTAAAGAACAAGTGGTTCAACTAACCATTTGAATAGCTAGTTTATGCTAGAGGGCATAATCAATCAGAGATAAAGACCAGGATGATTTCTCACTCAAGGCCATATATTACTATATACTTGTGAAGATGAAATGGCCTCTGTGCCCTAGTTTCAGAAGCCCTATCTGAAGAGGCTGTGACAGTAAACTTAAAATATGAAAACACATTATTTTATGATTTCTTAAAAATGATAAGCTGACATTTTAATTATTAATTTATTCGTGATTTGATCATGGGTGAAGACAGAGATATAATAGGAATTGGCAACGTGGGTGGAAAGAGAATGGAGTGCCAGTTGGGAGCCTTGAGTTCTGTTCTAGCTCCATTATTAACTAGTTTAGCAGCTTTGGAAAATCCACTACTCTGAGCCTAATTCTAAAATCAAATGCTGTTGCTGTTTGGTAGTAAGTATATTATTTTTTTCCAGGCAGTTGAATCAAAGACTTAGGGTAGCAGCCAACCAAATGTGCGGTTTATGGATACTCTTTAAACATACTGCATCATGATCAACCCACTTTTCTGGCCACTTTACCATTTAGTTTGGAGAATATCTCAAAGGTTATTTAGAACAGATGCCCGCACAAAGCATAGCGACATTAACTAATGCTTGTAACTAATGCTCATGAATCTGTGTTTGTCTTTCTCTTGACACAAGCATTATCCATAGCTTTTTTTTTTCCAATTTATTTATTTTCAGAAAAACAGTATTCATTGTTTTTTCACCACACCCAGTGCTCCATGCAAGCCGTGCCCTCTATAATACCCACCACCTGGTACCCCAACCTCCCACCCCCCTGCCACTTCAAACACCTCAGATTGTTTTTCAGAGTCCATAGTCTCTCATGGTTCACCTCCACTTCCAATTTACCCAAAAGCACATACCCTCTTTTTGAATCATGATATTAACTCTTTAAGAGTAGAGTTTGTGATCACAAATCATATCTTAAAATTTTGATTTGGAATTCCTGATTAATTTTACACCTGCAAACAAAGGCTCTCTGCTATTTTTAAAGGCCAAGGTGAAATATCTTCCAAAGTCTTAAAAATTTAAGAGAAGGCTTCTAGCAATGAGTGTATGCAGTGGAGTTAATTTTCTTTATCTTGAAGATCTCTAGAGCCGTCATTTCCCCATAAAATTGATTAAACTTTCTCAGCTCTCTAAATTTCTGCTTCTAATTCAGAAGTTTGTATTGCTAAATAAAATCTTTATGTTCAAGAATGATGGGGTGAATACAAAATGCTAAATCAATACACAAATCAGCAATTTGGTGAATGTTTTTGATTCCAAAATTTAAATTATGCAGTGAATATATCAGAGTATATTTATTATTACATTGGTATCAGTGACCATGCCTGAATGTATCCCCCAATCCTTGCCACATTTTAGGAGAAAAGTTAAAGGCAATGGTTTTATATTTTATTATATATATTTTTTAAATTATATTTTATGAATTTAGTATAGTTTAAATATTTCTATTATATGGCTATTGAAAATGAAAGGGAATCCAAGATCTCCACTTTCCCTAGCTTCTCAGAAAAATGGCTTTATTACCTATAACTACTTAGCATACAAGAAATAAGACCATCTTAAAATTTATAATAGGTGTGAGCTGCATTTCCAACCTGTGTAAAGTTTATGACTCTAAATGATTAGAAAGCCCTTGCCCATTTTTCCCCACCCACTGGGAACCAGGCGAAGCAGGTAGAAATTCACACTTTGCTCTTGGAGTTTGTGGGGTTTTTCTTGAAGTTTACCTATTCACAGTGACTTTAGAGGGCTTCAGTCTTACTTGGGTGCCTCAGTTCCAAAATCCCATCTTGTCCTTGTGTCTTCATGAGTCTGTGAGGGGGCATGTGTGTTTACTTAATACTTTTAGGCATTCTGTAGCATGAGGGTTAATTTGGTCACCCAGTTCATTATATTGCTGGAAATCATTATATTTTATATCTTAATTTTCTACATTCATTGAATATATTTGGGAATTATATTGGTGTATGGAGTGAGGTGAATCGCTAAGTGGGAAAAAAATCAACTTCCTAGTTGTTTGTTGAGTATCTCTTACTCTTTACCTTGGGTGAGTGATGCTTCCTTTATTTAGTTTTCATAAGTATATTGTTTGTTCATTAACCTCCCTCAGTTCTCACACTGTTGCCACACCAATTCAGTTACTTTAGCTTTATTATATACTTTAATACCTAATTGTCATAACTGCCTTTTACTAGGTGTTCTTCCTGTTCCTACTTCTGAATGGCTTTAAGAATAATCTTCTCAAGTTCAAAAATAAAACTGAATAGATTTTCGTGATTTTTGTTGAATGCTGTGAACCTTTAAAAGAGCATTTTTTTCCCTTGAAACATTTTTTAAAATTATATCTTCAAAAAGACCAGTTGTTGTGTTTTATAGCTCACATTCACTATCCTTATACTATGTTCTCATTGTTTTCATCATCTTTGTCCTTACCCATTCTATGTCAGGCCGACTTCTCAAGCTCTCCCTTCATTCATTCAGTGTTTTGTAACGCTGCTTCTTGAGTTTATCTTCAATGTGGAGTTCAGCTTTCCTTTGGAATTTTAGTTATCTTATGATTTTTCCTCATTTAACTACATTCCACTTTTATTTCAGTCTTTATGTGTTCTTTATCATTCAGTATGCATGTCTTTTTATCTTTTATTGGCTCTCACCTTTTCATAATGGACGTGGGACTGAACTTGCTGAACCATCCTCCCTCCGTTTATTCTGGTTTCTAGGTAAATCTTTTTCAGTCTCTTTTTCCTCATACTTAGGATACTCCTCATTTTCTTGTATCATTTCTCATGTTATCTGTGTTTTTGTTTGTTTAATTGTCTTTGTCTTTATCTTCTTTTTTTATTTATTTATTTTCAGCATAACAGTATCATTATTTTTTCACCACACCCAGTGCTCCATGCATTCCGTGCCCTCTCTAATACCTACCACCTGGCACCCTGACTTCCCACCCCCCCCCCCGCCAATTCAAACCCCTCAGATTGTTTGTCATAGTCTCTCATGATTCACCTCCCCTTCCAATTTACCCCAACCCCCTTCTCTCTAACTCCCCATGTCCTCCATGCTTTTTGTTATGCTTCACAAATAAGTGAAACCATATGATAATTGACTCTCTCTGCTTGACTTATTTCACTCAGCATAATCTCTTCCAGTCCCGTCCATGTTGCTACAGAAGTTGGGTATTCGTCCTTTCTGATGGAGGCATAATACTCCATACTGTATATGGACCACATCTTCCTTATCCATTCATCCGTTGAAGGACATCTTGGTTCTTTCCACAGTTTGGCAACCATGGCCATTGCTGCTATAAACATTGGGGTACAGATGGTCCTTCTTTTCACTACATCTGTATCTTTGGGGTAAATACCCAGGAGTGCAATTGCAAGGTCATAGGGAAGTTCTATTTTTAATTTCTTGAGGAATCTCCACACTGTTCTCCAAAGTGGCTGCACCAACTTGCATTCCCACCAACAGTGTAAGAGGGCTCCCCTTTTTCCACATCCTCTCCAACACATGTTGTTTCCTGTCTTGCTAATTCTTGCCATTCTAACTGGTGTAAGGTGATATCTCAATGTAGTTTTAATTTGAATCTCCCTGATGTCTAGTGATGATGAACATTTTTTCGTGTGTCTGATAGCCATTTGTATGTCTTTATTAGAGAAGTGTCTGTCCGTATCTTCTGCCCATTTTTTGATATGATTGTCTGTTTTGTGTGTGTTGAGTTTGAGGAGTTCATTATAGAGCCTGGATATCAACCTTTTGTCTGTACTGTCATTTGCAAATATCTTCTCCCATTCCTTGAGTTGCCTCTTTGTTTTCTTGACTGTTTCCTTTGCTGTGCAGAAGCCTTCGTCTTTATCTTCTAATGAGAAAATTATTATTGGATCTGACTGAGATTTCCTCACAAATGCCCAGGTCATTTGACCCTGGTCTTTGTGCGTTCAGGTAGCAGGAAACCCCCCATCCCACTCTTCTGCAGAAAGATTGTGGCACCTGTGTTCAGTGCTTTTCTCTTACCCCAACATGGAGTCCTGTGGCCCTGGCCATAGCAATTTGCTGAGCTTATGAGATACAGTAAGACCAGAGGGCTAAACATTGACAATTTCCAAAGCTGTTGCTACATTTTGCTATATATGCAGTGTCAGTGCTCCATGATCCCCCATCCTGTTGTTTGGCAAGTCCAGGAGAATTTGGGGGAGAGGGGGCAATGAATTATGTTTCTCTATCCAACTCAGCCTCTGGCATAGACTTTAGTAAAAAACTGGAGGACTCTTAGGGAAATAATTTCTAGCAAGAATTCCTATCACTTTTAGGTTTCTGTGCTCTTGCTAGAAGTTGAAAGGAGTTAGGGAACATATCCTTTATTTATTTATTTTGGTGAGTTAATGAAAAAATGTGCTAAAATAAAAGAATCAGTGGTATTCTCTCTCTGAGTTCTGAAATAGCGTACAGAATCATTACACACAGGAGCAAACATTGGTGGAGGAACCAGGTGCAATTGCTGTCACAGTTCTGTGCCTTAGATTATAATTAATTCATGATAAGTTTTGAGTAAGTACAGAAAATAAAGGCAATTATTTCCTCTGTTTTTGGCTGTGGTAACAACAAAATGTCAATTAAGTATTATTAATTCTTACTTTTTTTCAGTAACCATGAGAATGTGTTGCTGCAGTTTTAATGGCTGTCATGATGAGGTGTATTGGTACTAAAAGAAATCATCAGAGTCACTGTAGTGTCATGAGAAAATTCCAAATGTATTTCAATAAAATATCTTTTCCTAATTGTTTTTCTTTTGCACCCTGTGGCAAGTAAAATTATATTTGTTCTGAACAATTTTCTGACACAATTAAAACCCAATTCCTTCTGTAACCTAATCACTACGGCAGGAGCACCCATCTCCTTCCTCCTCTCACTTTGATAGATATTCACACCTTTTATTGGAAATATTATAGTGCAGTATTGTTTTCATGTCTTTCTCTTTGGACTGAGGTTAGTGCAAATATCTTTTCCATAGTTTTACTTCTAGAACTCACTTAATGGGAACTTAATGGGAAAAAAAGTGTGTTGACTAAATGAGAATTTTTCACTTTAAATAGATAGGAAGCAACCCACAATCATCAATTGTCACTGACCCTGAAACTCACGCACTTGCTTTGTAAGCTGTAGTTCACTCAGAACTAAAAAGGAAAGGAAAGAACACTGGAATTTACATCTCCTCACCATGTCTACTTTATGCAGAAATCCTTTGAGTACCGATTTCAGGAAGAAGACTGATGTGTAGCTCTCACTATTTTTCTGAGAAGCTAGGATATGGATGGCACATATTTAGTACATTAAAAAGTACTGGGGCGCCTGGGTGGCTCAGTGGGCTAAGCCTCTGCCTTTGGCTCAGGTCATGATCCCAGGGTGCTGGGATCGAGCCCCGCACCAGGCTCTCTGCTCAGCAGGGAGCCTATTCCTCCTCTCTCTCTGCCTGCCTCTCTGCCTACTTGTAATCTCTGTCAAATAAATAAATAAAATCTTTAAAAAAAAAAAGTACTTACTGGAAGAATGGAAAAAAACAATTTAACAACAAAAGCAAAAATAAGTGGGACTACCAAATTCAAAAGCTTCTGCACAGCGAAGAAAACCATCAATAAAATGAAATGGCAACCTATGGAATGGAAGAAATATTTACAAATCTTATCTGATAAAGGGTTCATATCCAAAATATATAAGGAACTCATACTACTTAATAGCAAAAATATAAACAATCAAATTTAAAAATGGGCAGAGGAACTGAATAGACATTTTTCAAGGACAATCTATAGGTAGACAATGGATACATGAAAAAGTGCTCAGCATCATTAATCATCAGGGAAATGCAAATCAACACCACAAGGAGAGATCACCTGAGACCTGTTAGAATGTCGTGTCATTAAAAAAGACTAGCAATAACAAGTGATGGTAATGACATAGAGAAAAAAGAATTCTTATGCACTGTTAGTGGAAATGCAAATTGGTTTAACTACTATAGAAAAAGTTTGGAGGTTCCTAAAAAACAACAACAACAACAACAACAACAAAAAAACAGAACTTCCATATGATTCACCAGTTCCAGTTCTGGGTATATGTCTAAAGGAAATGAAATCAGGATCTCAAGGAATTATCTACAGTATCATGTTTATTGCAGCATTTTTCACAACATCCAAGACTTGGAAACAGCCTTAAGTGTCCATCAGTAGATGAATAAAGAAAATGTGATGCACATACCCATGCACACACACATAAATACATTCACACGAACACACACACAATGGAATATTATTCAGCCATAAAAAATGAAATCTTGCCATTTCCAACAACACAGTTGGGCTTTGAAGGTAATATTCTATTTGAAATAAATCATATTATATGTGAAATCTGAGAAAACTGAACAGATTGCCAGAGATGGGGGTGGGGGGTGGGGGAAAAGAGTGTAGTGGTCAAAAGTAAAAACTTCTATTATGAGATAAATGAGATAAATAAATTCTGGGGATATAATGTACAGCATGGTGATTGTAGTTAATAATACTGTATTGTATATTTGAAAATTGCTGAGAGAGTAGAATTTAAAAGTTCTTATAAGGAAAACAACACTGGAACTCTGTGAAGTAATGGATGTTAATTAATTATGGTACTCATTTCATGATACATATGTATATCAAATCATTATACTACACACCTTAAACTAACACAGTGTTTTATGTCAATTGTGTTGCAATAACAAAGGGGGGAAATGGAAGCTATTAGAAAGTGTAATGGTAGAAGTGTCCTGGATGGACTAGAGGTGTCAGATGACAAGTCCAGTGAGTAAAAGAGAAACAGAAAGAAGGAAAGTTGTATTCCACCTGTGGAAATTTGGAATTTAAGGTTTTACAATTGAGGCACTTCTAGTTGTCAGTTACAGAGTAGGTGTCAAGTTCAGTGCAAGCTGACTAGGCCAAGACATTGTCAGGGGCCCTGGATGGTTCATCCAATCAGCACAGGAATCAGGAGATGATGGCAGCATGTAAAGCAGAAGGAAAGGAGCCTAAGAGACATGATCACTACATCCTAGAGTGCTGGACATATATTATATTGGCAGATGAGTGCAAGAATGAAAATTCTTTGGATGAGAGTTAGAGTGTTTCTTTTCTAAAGAAACACTGGTATGAAGATTTATTATTAAGGTCCCTGCTGTGGGCAACGAGCTCAACTCCACCATAATTTCTGGAAGCTAAGCTTGGTGGTTGTGATACAGCACACTCAGACCTGCCATGGTGTCCAGTGTCTTCCCAACTAGATTCCCACTGCCTAAGCTCCTCTCTCAAGGAAACTCCAAAGTTGTGACAGTTAAGTCCAGAGCCAGGTTTCTATGAGGCCACAGAGGCAGAAGTTAATCTCACCCATGATCATCATTTGCAATACTAACTAGAATACTACTTCCGCTCTCATTTTTTAAGCACATTATTTTGAATATGAACCATAGCTTCCTTCAAAACTATATTCTTGTCATTATTATTGATCTAATTATTTATTGAGCTCTTAACCATGAGGCAAGTATGAGTACTGAATATCCTGGGGGGGGGGGTAAGGCATGTGGGACATTTGCAGTTTAATTGTGAAGAGAAATGCTTGCTGCAGCATCCAAACCAAAGTAGGTCATGAATAAGTATTTTGAATGAGTACAGAAATAAAGTAATTGTTAAGGGAACAGGTCTGCAGCGTATTTAATAAATTTAGATTATATAGAGAGATGAGGTTAATGTTTTAATTTAGAAAGTAAGTACAAAAGGATTTAAGAAAAAAAGAAAAAATATGGTGGCTGGACAGTTCCCTGACAGGCTCATAGGAAAGGATTTAAGGCACTGAAGTGAGGACAGGACTGAAAGAAAACATTTCAGGTCAGCTGGAGGTACTGACGGCACAGCATGAGGCCTGGGTATGTCAAAAGGATGGATTGGCAAAATGAGAACTACATTCCTGTTTGCTTGGGGGAAAAATCATACTGAATGTTTTTGCTGATGCTTTCCTTGGAGATTATAATTTTAACTATAACCCGTGGTTTATGGCTTTTTATAAATATCTCTTTAAAGTGCTCAGATATTCAAAGAATGCAAATAGGGAAAAAATGAGGACTCCAAAGAAATTTAGGGAGAAAGGCATCTCCTCTACAGTCTTGGAGATTATAGACTGATAGGTATTACAGAGTAAACTCGGGATTCAGCTGTGCTTGGTATGCCAGAGTGAGACCTTCACGTGACTCTCTGTAGTGGTACAGGAAAACCTCTTGGGCACTCAGTGTGTGTTTATTCTTAAGAACCTGACTTTTTTGTGGAATTGCTCTTTTACACAATATTACAGTAATACTTGAGGTGGTGTTTCCATAAACATTCATACCATGTGGCAGATTGAATTTAAACCCTTCACCAATAAGAGCATCTAATGTTAAAATGTGAAAACAGTGACAGAATTCAGTAAAAACTCATAGGAGCTTTATTTTCATTTTTATCTTAAAGGTATACAAAATGGTTAAGCATCTGAGGAGATAACTATATTCTATATTCTATTTCACTTAGCCTTTAATGGACTAGTATACTGAAAGGCACCTACAGAAATTGAAAGCAGGGAATTGGGAAAGGAGCAATGCTGATCACTTATAAAACAATGATCTTTTATTATTATTATTAAATAATATCTGGTTAATCCTTTAATGGCCTAAACATACAATCCAATTCAAATATTACTTCACTCGCTTATGTGCAAACAGGCCTAGGATATTTTTTAAAAAGAATTGAGCATCTAAGATCTGTATGTAAGTGGGCTAGATTAGGGATTCAAATATGTAATGAACTTCCATTTTTAGAGTTTTAATCAAGTTCTCTCCTTTAACTTGAGTCTTATGCTGTTTTGCTTCTTTCCATAGAAATAAAAATGCTTTCTGAGCTTGGTGGCTTTGTGGAAATATTCCTCTGTTAGGAACCTGAACCTCAGCTGTCTTGTATCAGAAAACCTCAGAGGTTCATGGGCTATGGCATGTGTTTAAATAAAAAAAGGCTTTGAAAATAGAAATGCATAAATTAAATCTTACTTGAATCTTAATGTCTTTTAAGATATATTTTTATTCAGAAAAAGCTGGCCCAGTGCTATGTCTTGTGAAAATAAACTAGTATGAATAGCTCCAGGTAACAACAAGTTTAGATTTGGCTTACAGTACACATGTCTTAGAATTTAACCCGAATCAGCAAGTATTTTTTAGTGCATCCTGTATGCAATGATCTGCATCAGATGTCTGCCATTCACAAAGCAGAAAAAGACCCACTCACTGTAGCCAAGGAATCAAAAAGTTCATTGCTATTTGTATTTCTAATAGGTGTCATTAGTGCATTTCAAGTTGCTATCATTTTTTTAGTATTGATCTAGGAAGGAGCAAGCCCTACTCATTCAGTAGGTGCCAACTAATTCATTCATGAGAAGAATAATGTGTAAAGCATATACATTGTCTTGACAGTTGTGTGTTTTGATTCCTATTTGCATCAAGATGGGATACAAATAAATACCAAAAATATTCTAAAAAGACAACTAAATAATTTTAAAATGTTCACATTTAAACTACAGAGAAGCAAGTGAGTTCTTCATTATGCTAGAATGTATCTAGCAGATACATTTTGCAGTCTTCCTGAACAGTCAAGTATATACTGACAGCATAGAACTGATACAGGCATCAAGTAAATGCTGCCCACAGTGCGAGGTGAGAGAACACTAGGCACTGGGTTGTCATGGGGCCTTTCCAGGTAGACAGGTGCAGGAGGCATCTGTGTCCTCCAGGGAGAAAGTACATTCCATGCACTTCTAATCTTCAATACCTTACAGGAAATGGGCAGCAAATACTTGTTTTTTTCTTGAGTTAAGATTTGAGAGATTTGGCTTGTAACACAAATAAGTACCTATTTCTTAGTCCCTCCTCTAGCCAAGATTTGATAGACCTTATGGAAAGAGAACAATACAGAGACATAAAGTAAATGGTAGAGAGTTGTAGAAATAGGGAAGCACATGAACAAAGCAGAAGAGAAATTATTCTGAGCCTCAACTCATTTGAAACCATAATAATGAGCTTTTCATACTCTTGTTATCTTAAAATCCATTGGTTTAGCTTGCACTTTGAATGGACATTTTACCCACGCATTAGTCATTCGATTGGTTCATTGAGTTATGTAAATATTCTAAATGTTGACACATTCTATTGCACAATATTTAAAAAGAATTACATCTTTTAATATCACCACTGATCTCTTCAGAAAAGCCTTGAAATATTAGGAAACTTTCCAGCCCACTGTGGTGGATACAAGTTTTTCAAACTTCCGATTTTTATTTGAAAGCTTCAATTTATCATCGGTAATAAATACTGTAATTTGTTTTCTTTGAAATGACAGTTTCACTTCATAGTTTTCTGGTAGCTATTCTTCCAAGTAGAAATAGTGTTCCATGTAAAAAGAAATTAATTTGGTTCACAATTCAGTCACCCAAGTCATTTTTCTTGTGAAAACTGTCATACTTAAGCATGCAGCAGAGTGCTTTCTCCATACTTCCAATTTTGCCACAGACTATTAAAAAATGTGCACTCAAGAATTGCTATTTAATAAAATTAGTATTTTTGCTGCTCCATCAAGGAAATTCTTGAAACTGACATTTTGTTGTTATTTTGTTTTTGTTTTTACTTTTGTTTGTACGCTCACACTAGGTAATGAAGAAAATAATACCTACTTGTACAGTTTGGTACCACTGCTTTGATTTGGTGCTAAGGTGCCCATGACCCATTATTGCTTTTGTACAACCAGTACAAATTATTTGTCTTTTTCACAAACACAGTGAAAAGACAAATAATTTAAAAAATTTTTCTGGGGTGCCTGGATGGCTCAGTGGGTTACACAGCCTTTGCCTTCAGCTCGGATCACAATCTCAGGGTCCTGGGATCAAGCCCTACATTGGGTTCTCTGCTCAGTGGGGAGCCTGCTTCCTCCTCTCTCTCTGCCTGCCTCTCTGCCTACTTGTGATCTCTCTCTCTCTCTCTCTCTCTGTCAAATAAATAAATAAAACCTTTAAAAAAATAATTTTTTTTCTGAGAGTTTTATCCTCATAACCCCTCTGAAGAGGTCTGTGGGCCCCCAGCAGTTTGTGAACCATGCTTTGAGAAATGCTCATGGAAAATAGGGATCAGTAAAGCTCATAGAATCATAGAGCTGCAAGGGATGGAAAAGATCATCTTGACTGATCCCTGCATTTTTACTAGTAAAAGACAGAACTCCAAGGAGGTTCTGTGACTAACCTGAGGTTGCTCATTTTAACAATAGCAAAAATGAGAGTACTGAGCTAGCTATGCAGTTTCAGAATTTGGGGCCTTAGGAGAAAAGCCATCTGGTATCTCTGAATCTCACATTCTTTGTTGTAAGTCAAAGATAACATATCTACACTGCATTAAGTTAGAAGGCTATGAGAAACATATGAAACAGTGTAGATCAGGAGGCTTTGAAAACTATACTGAAACTCTATGACAGGTCAAGGTCTGGAGAATTCTTATTCTCTTGAAAAATACTAATTAATATTCAGTGTCTTTCAGAAGAGTTATGTCCCGAACACGACCTGGATCCTTGTATGTGTTGTGTGAATTTTCTGTTATCAGGACATTAATTAGGTTCTGTTAGAAGATGACAGAATGAAATAATGAGAGGCTTAGAGAGTATAATATAAAAGATAACTATGTTAGAGAAGATCTGCTTTTGATGACTTCTATTCTTCAAAGACTATGCAGCATTTTGTAAGAATATCCATGTAATGGGCTATCCTGGTTGATTGTTAATTGGATTTTCTGTTTAACTAAAAGTTAGTTTAACATAATTAAATATCTTCTAGACAGTCCTGGAGAATGTGATCCTTGTGAATGTCACTTCAGCTGGACTAAAAAGACTAAAAAGACTGCATTAAGTGATTTTGTGGGACCATAAACTCCTTTTTAAAAAATAAATCCTACTTTGTTCCAATTCTTATTTTCACATTTTCCCAAAAGCATAGTGTCAGGGGTGGGAAGAGTAAGTTAACTGAGGATTCTAAATCATTTGGATTCTGGTTAAGGGTTTTTTTTTTTTTTTTTTCTGGTTAAGGTTTTTATTTGAGAATTTGCTCTATTGAAGACATGCTATTAAATTTACCTTTTAAATCTAAACAAGAGATGGTATCAGTCAGCTTTTTGCTTCAGTTTCTCAGGTTAAACAGTTGGCTAGTGTGTTCAATATAAGACTTTGGTCTGGAAATATTCTTCTTTAAAAAAAAATCAAACAGATATTAATATAAAAATGATTAAAATAATGTGTAATGCAAAGTTAATGTCAGGAGTAATTGCAGAGTGGTGGACTATGGATTTTTGTTGTTGTTGCTGTTAATCTAAATTCTCTAAATTTCCATTATACCATGTCTTTTTTTTAATAGACTCTATATTTTAGACCAGTTGTATGTTCACTGCAAAACTGAGAGGAAGGTACAGAGATTTCCATATACCCCCTTGCTTCTCACTTATGTATAGCCTACCCCATGTATCAACATCTCTCACCAGAGTAGCAAATTAATTACAACTGATAAACTACACTGACATATCATTAGTACCCAGGGTCCACAGTTTACATTAGGATTTGCTTTTCTTATTACATTGTATGGGTTTAGAGAACAGATGTATAAGACATTTATCCACCATTATAGTATCATACAGTATAGTTTCATGCCCTAAAAATCTTTGGTGCCTTACTTCCTCATCCCTTTCCCCTCCCTTAGTCCCTAGCAACCACTCATCTTTTTACTCTCTCTATAGTTTTGCCATTTCCAGAATGCCATAAAACGTCATCTTTATACACCACTATACACATGAAAGCTTACCTAAATTTACTGGAAGGACAGGTTTCATAAAATTAGCATTGTTATCTTATTGATAAATGGGGAAGGGAAACAGACTAATGAGAATCCATGTAGTGTCATGAACCCATAAGCATGTCACATTGTTTGAGGAATGCCCTTTGATCTCCAGCTGTGAATCAAGACCCCCCTAGTGTTGGGCCCCTACTCTGTTGGCTACAGAGTATATAGAGAGCAGGAGCATGGTTAAGGCCTGCCCCTGTCAATCACAGTCAGAGAGATTTGGGCAAACCAAACTTTGAAGCTATAAAAAAAGTAGGATGATTCACGATAATATTAATGTACCTATCACATACGGATCTTAAAATCAGGTGTGAAAAAGAACATTGGAAACCCTACAGATGATTCAAATAAAGCTCATTAGCTATAAAGGAGAAACTACATGGCAAATAGTGAAAATTCAATAAATGAATAGATGTGTTACTTATTCAGAGTATAAAGAATTAAGGAAACTACTAAAACAAGTTTGATGTTTTTAGAATATCTAAAAATTAATATTTTACAATGGATTAGATTATTATTATTGCTTTTACAGTGAAAATAACGGGTCTCTCAAACTGAATTCTAAGTGCTGTGCTCCTTTTTGAGTACAGCTGATTTGTCATGCATCTGATGGGCAGCATAAAGATTTCTAGTACTCTGCAGTTACGTGAATCAGTTTCTGGGTTTTTAAAAAAGTATTTCACTTACCCATGTATTGGTAAGTTTCATTTTTTCTCTTCCTGGTGCAGGTTGCAACAACCTGGTGAGATTATTAAAGTATTCTAAAGATTTTTACTAGGATTACAATAATTCTTTAGTTTAATGTCATGAAAATTTACATCTTATAATACTGATTCTTTTCTTCCAGGTGCATGCTATGTAATTATTTCCAAGTAATTTGAATTTATTGTTGCTATCCTTTAGTTTTTAAATTACAGTTTAACTGCATTATAGACAAGGATGGCCTTTATGACTTAGACTTCCTGTGTGTTTTTAAATTTTTTTGGTAACCTATATACATGACTTCTGTTTTTTAAACTACTTCGTAAATGTTTTTTAAAAGAATATATTCTCTTTGTTGGGTATCAAGTTCTGTGTGTAATAATTATCTACTTATATTATTTATAGGCTTATATTTTTGTTTTCATCCTGATTTCTGAAGTATTAAATTATTCTAATATGATTTTAGACACATATACTGCTTCTTCATTTTTGATAGTTTTTTTGATTTAGTCATTTTGTACAGCTATGTTAATAAGTGGTCAATGTATCTTGGCAATAGATTATGACTTTTCTCAGCATGATATAAATCTTATCTTTTTCAGTACTTCTCACCTTGATTTCTATTATGTCTATTATATGTCCATGCCCATTTGATTTTTTTATTAGCATTTGTTTACTTTTTCTTTTTCAACCATTTTGTACTTTTCTTTGTTATATTTGTCTGATGTAAACAGCATATAGCACTGTGTAAGTCACTAAGAATATATTACTGAATTAAAAGGTAGGGGTGCCTGGGTGGCTTAGCGGGTCAAGCCCCACATCGGGTTCTCTGCTCGGCAGGGAGCCTGCTTCCCTTCCTCTCTCTCTGCCTGCCTCTCTGCCTACTTGTGATCTCTGTCAAATAAATAAATAAAAATCTTAAAAAAAAAAACCAAAAAACTTTAAAAGGTAATAATCCCTTCCCTGTAATACATTCTAGTGGAGCAGGGTGGCAGAGACACCCTAAACAAGAAAGAATAGAATAATTACATACTTTGATAAGCTTTTTGAGGAAAACAATGGGGACCCATATGGAGGTCAAGTTAAATAAGGTAATCAGTGATGTGCTGTCTTTTATCTTACCTTTAGGTCCTTTTCCTTCCATCTTTTCATTTTTTCCATTTAAGCATAATTTGCTGTTTAGTTTTCTTTTCCCTTTCTTGTTTTTTATTGCTGATAGAGGGTATTTTCCCTTCTATTAATTTGAGGTTACACATCTTAATTTTTTAAAAAGATTTAATTATTTATTTCAGAGAGAGAGAGCATGAGTCAATGGGATCAGGGGCAGAGGGAGAGACAGAGAGAAAGAGGCAGAGAATCCTGAATCAGACTTCCTGCTAGGCTCAGAGCCCAATGAGGAACTCAATCCCAGGACCCAGAGATCATGACCTTAGCAGAAACCAAGAGTTAGTTGCTTAACCAATTGAGGCACCCAGGCACCCTGTTGCACATCTTATCTACACATCTAAATGTAAAATTTTGAGTTAGTGCCTAGAGTTAACCAGTTTTTACCCCAAACAGGAAAAGGATCTAAGACTTTTCACCTGCTTTTACCCTGGGCACATGAATATTACCATCCATTTTGTGTCTCCTGAGATTTTAGTTTCATATATTTAATACTTTTTTTCATTATTTATTAATGACCATTTGAACTAATTACCACATTGTGCTCAGTTTGGTTTGATTGGTTGTGTGTCTATGTATGTGTGTATTCCAATTTTATGTCTACATATTTTTCTTTTTAGAATCTTTTTTTAATTTACTGGAGTATATCCTCAAGCAATTCTTTCAGAGAGGGTTTATGAGTAGAAATTTCAGATTATGTTGTGACAATTTGAAACATCTGTATATTTCAGATACTCTAGAAAATTTCTCATTTTGATAATTACTAACTTTTTAAAAGACCTACAGAGGAGAATATTTTTTTAAAATATGGATATAGTTTAATTTTGGTTGCTACTCAGCAAATAGTTGGAAGGAATAAGAAGTTGTTGCTGATGAATTGATTATAGAAAGAGTTCAAAGGAGTGGGACACTGACTTCATCAGATAGGAATGATTGTTGCTTTGATACATGTTTTCCAATTATGCAATCAATACTTTGAAGATATTGCTGTTGATTACCTTAAATGGGCAATTTCAAAGATCTCATGCCATAGTTTGTCATCTGCTTTTTCCTTACTAAAGCAAAACCACAGGTATATGAGCTATGATGGAATTAGCCTTTCATATGGGTTACCTGTTTGTATCTATCCATCTGACCCATCTGGCCTTGTCACTTTTGGTCGTTGGAGCTACTGTGACCACATTATACAGAAGGCTCATGTCAGCTGCAAAGTTTTTTTAGTTTAGTTTTGTTTTTTTTAATTTTTTATTTCTTTTCAGCGTAACAGTACTCATTGTTTTTGCACCACATCCAGTGCTCCATGCAATCCATGCCCTCTCTAATACCCACTACCTGGTTCCTTCACCCTCCCACCTCCCGCCCCTTTAAACCCCTCAGATTGTTTTTCAGAGTCCATAGTCTCTCATAGTTCACCTCCCCTTCCAATTTCCCTCAACTCCCTTTCCTCTCCATCTCTGCAAAGTTTATATCTAAAATGCCTCAAGTTCCTTTTTTTTTAAATATTTTTAATGATTTTATTTATTTATTTGAGAGAGAGAGAGAGAGCATGAGAAGAGAGCGATCAGTGGGAGAAGCAGACTCCCGGCCGAGCAGGGAGTCTGATGTGGGGGGAGTCTGATCCCAGGACTCTAGGATCATGACCTGAGCCGAAGGCAGTCGCTTAACGAACTGAGCTACCCAGGCGCCCCCTCAAGTTCCTTTTTAACCGTTTCTAGAATCAGACTTATACTCCCTATAAAATAACATTGCCAAAAGACGTTGCTTTGTAAAATGATTTCAAAATTCAACAATTATGTACCAACATTAACTTCTTAGTTTTGATAAATGTATCAATTTTATGTAAGATGTTAACATAGAGGAAGTTAGATGAAAGGAACAAAGTAACATTCTGTATTCTTTGCAACTCTTCTGTAAATCTAAAATTATTTCCAAATTAAAATTTAAGTAGTAAAAAAAGACAAACCATGAGAGACTGTGGACTCTGAGAAACAAACCGAGGTTTTGGAGGGAAGAGGGGTGAGAGGTTGGGTTAGCCTGCTGGTGGGAATTATGGAGGGCATGTATGGCATGGAGCACTGGGTGTGGTGCATAAACAGTGAATGCTGGAACAATGAAAAGAAATAAAATGAAAAAATTCAATAATTGATGAATACAGTTTTTCATTTATGAAATGCAAAATTCCATCCAATGTAACCATGTATTTAGCTATATTTGTTGAAGAAATACTCTCTGCAGAGTGAAATTCTCAACAGACTGCTGCTGATCAGACATAGTCTGCATCACAGTTACTATTAAGTAAATTACGTGAGAAACATCCATCTTTGCATATGTATTTTTTAGCAATGCAATAATGCCATATTTTTATGGTGTAAATAATGACTAAAATTAGAAGAGGAATCACTTTCTTTTTTTTTCCTTTTTTTTTGTTTTTTTTTTTTGTATTTTTTTCCAATTTATTTATTTTCAGAAAAACAGTATTCATTATTTTTTCACCACACCCAGTGCTCCATGCAAGCTGTGCCCTCTATAATACCCACCACCTGGTACCCCAACCTCCCACCCCCCCGCATGAGAGACTATGGACTCTGACAAACAATCTGAGGGGTTTGAAGAGGAATCACTTTCAATTCAAGTATATTTTTATTTGCAATATATACACTGCATGAATGTTTTGGGTTTTTTTTCCCATGATTTTTTTTTATTTATTTTCAGCATAACAGTATTCATTATTTTTGCACCACACCCAGTGTTCCATGCAATCCATGCCCTCTCTAATACCCACCAACCTCCCACCCACCGCCACTTCAAACCCCTCAGATTGTTTGTCAGAGTTCATAGTCTCATGGTTCACCTCCCCTTCCAATTCCCCTCAACTCCCTTCTCCTCTCTAACTCCCCAATTCCTCCATGCTATTTGTTATGCTCCACAAATAAGTGAAACCATATGATAATTGACTCTCTGCTTGACTTATTTCACTCAGCATAATCTCTTCCAGTCCCGTCCATGTTGCTACAAAAGTTGGGTATTCATCCTTTCTGATGGAGGCATAATACTCCATAGTGTATATGGACCAACTGGACAGCTATATGTAGAAGAATGAAACTCGACCATTCTCTTACACCGTGCATGAATGTTTTTACCTAGTTATAAAGTTATAAAGTTATTTCAGTTATCTAACAGAAAACAATTTGTTTAGGAATCTTTATCATATCAACTGTAAAGAAGTGTTGTTGGATAAGAAATAATATGACTTTGGTTTCCACTGATAGCTTGTTTTGGAACACGAGAAACAGACCTATTTTTTTTTTCCTTTACCATCAAGGCATAATTAAAATAAATATGTCACCTGATAAATGCTCCTGGTCTTAGATAACACACCAAACTTTCCCACAAATGAGTATACTTACTAATGGTCAGAGGCATATTTCATTCTCCAGAACATTTAAAATTAGCATTTTACTAATATTATTTGAAGGATAACTATAATGCTAAAAATGATCATGTATTAACAGTCAATTTAACTGGTTTGGTATAGCAGTTTAAACCTATATATTTTTTATTTTCTTCTTATTATTATTATATTTTAATTTTAGTTTTTGAAAGCATGTGCACTTGCACACCCAGAAGTGGGGGTTGGTGGAAGAGGCGCAGAAGGGGAGAGAGAATCTTAAGCAGGTTCCACAGTCTGCATTCTCACCATCCTGAGATCATGAGCTGAGCCAAAATCAAAATCAGACATTAACCACTTAACCAACTGAGCCACCCAGAAGCCCCATAAACCTACTTTAAAGCAGTAAATTTACATATGCATGTATTAATTGGGAAATTTTTCTCATTCATTTAATTATAATATTTAATGATCTTTTTTTTCTTTTTTTTTCCAATTTATTTATTTTCAGAAAAACAGTATTCATTATTTTTTCACCACACCCAGTGCTCCATGCAAGCTGTGCCCTCTATAATACCCACCACCTGGTACCCCAACCTCCCACCCCCCCGCCACTTCAAACCCCTCAGATTGTTTTTCAGAGTCCATAGTCTCTCATGGTTCATCTCCCCTTCCAATTTACCCAAAAGCACATACCTTCCCCAATGTCCATAACCCTACCCCCCTTCAATGATCTTGCTAGCTCAGATTTCCATGAACATTTATTGACTGCCTATAGTGTTTGAAAACGTCAATTAACTTTTTAAATTTAAGAAAGGCTTTAAAAGCCCATACTTAGGAAGAAATGTTTACTCAATATTAAAAATTTTTTAAAAGTCTAATTTAGATCTAAGAAACAAGTAACATCTTTAGCTTGCTGGTAAGATTTGGTCTATAGCATGTTCTTTCTAATTCCTTTCTCTCTATTTCCATCACAAGTTAGAGTTTCTTTTTTTTTTTTTTTTTCAATTTATTTATTTTCAGAAAAACAGTATTCATTATTTTTTCACCACACCCAGTGCTCCATGCAAGCTGTGCCCTCTATAATACCCACCACCTGGTACCCCAACCTCCCACCCCCCCGCCACTTCAAACCCTTCAGATTGTTTTTCAGAGTCCATAGTCTCTCATGGTTCATCTCCCCTTCCAATTTACCCAAAAGCACATACCCTCCCCAATGTCCATAACCCTACCCTCCTTCTCCCAACCCCCCTCCCCCCAGCAACCCACAGTTTGTTTCGTGAGATTAAGAGTCACTTATGGTTTGTCTCCCTCCCTATCCCATCGTGTTTCATGGATTCTTCTCCTACCCACTTAAGCCCACATGTTGCATCACCACTTCCTCATATCAGGGAGATCATATGATAGTTGTCTTTCTCCGCTTGACTTATTTCGCTAAGCATGGTACGCTCTAGTTCCATCCATGTTGTCGCAAATGGCAAGATTTCGTTTCTTTTGATGGCTGCATAGTATTCCATTGTGTATATATACCACCTCTTCTTGATCCATTCATCTGTTGATGGACATCTAGGTTCTTTCCATAGTTTGGCTATTGTGGACATTGCTGCTATAAACATTCGGGTGCACGTGCCCCTTTGGATCACTATGTTTGTATCTTTAGGGTAAATTCCCAGTAGTGCAATTGCTGGGTCATAGGGCAGTTCTATTTTCAACATTTTGAGGAACCTCCATGCTGTTTTCCAGAGTGGTTGCACCAGCTTGCATTCCCACCAACAGTGTAGGAGGGTTCCCCTTTCTCCGCATCCTCGCCAGCATCTGTCATTTCCTGACTTGTTGATTTTAGCCATCAGGGAAATACAAATCAAAACAAGTTAGAGTCTCTAACAGCATCTTTCTTCTTGCCTACTGGGAGGGAAAACTGTAAGTTCTGTAATTGGATACATATTAAGCAGGATGAACTTTAAATTTTTGGTAATCCCTTTTAATCTGGTATTCTTAATTCTTAAAAACTCTAATGGAAACTAAGTAGAATTTTAGTGGACTTTGGTGACCGAAGAATTTTTATTGAGGCTACCCACACAAAAGAATGAATCATGGATGAAGCAGTGTCTTGATTCCAGCTGAGTCACTAATCTCATGTACTCAAAGATCCATTCAAAATATAAGACTTAGAGATTCCCCCACCCAGATTTTAGAGATGAAGCTCTTGAGCCCATCTATGTTTGGTAGTAGTTAACTTGTGTTGCAGGCTGATCATCACATCACAAACCTGCACTTGCTCAGAAGCCAGTGCATATCCTATAAATGTGAATTGACTCTACTTGTTTTTATTCCATTTGATATTATTAAACTCATGTAGTTCTGAGAATAACTTACTGCAGAATAACCAAATCTTACATCTTAAAATTTTCATAATTCCTTTCACATCTCTTAACTAACTTGCTTCTCATAATAATGTGACCACTAATTGGCTTCTCACATAATGTAATCACAGAACAGCAATGTGATTTTCACCTTTCAGACAAACTGAGACTCAGCATCCCTTATTAGTTACCAGCAGACATAACATGTCTTTGGATTTTCAGTCCCTATTCATTTCACTGCTCTCTCTACTATGATACATGCTTTTTAAAAAGTGATTGTGAAAAATCTGTGAAAGGAAATTTGAATGAAGTCAGAAGGGCAGAGTTGATAGCAGCTGCTGTATGTATCTAAGTCTGTTACATAGCTGGTTTTTGATTCCAGTGAAAAATGGAGCCATAATGTTATTTAGAAAGATTCAGCAAGTATTTTGGTCAGTGTACTTTATTAAAAACCCTTCTGGAGAGGCCCCTGGGTGGCTCTTTTGTTTAAGCATCTGACTCGATCTCAGCTCAGGTCTTGATCTCAGAGTTTTGAGTTCAAGCCCTACATTTTGCTCCATGCTAGGTGTGGAGCCTACTTAAAACAAAAAACACAAAAACAAAACAAAAACCCTTCTGTTCACAAAAAGAAATAAAAGGTATTCAAATTGGCAAAGAAGAAGTCAAACTCTCTCTGTCACAGATGACATAATACTTTATGTGGAAACCCCTAGACTTTACCTCCAAATTACTAGGACTCATACAGCAATTCAGTATTGTGGCAGGATACAAAATCAATACACATAAATAAGTTGCTTTTTTTTTTAAGATTTTATTTATTTGACAGACAGAGATCACAAGTAGGCAGAGAGGCAGGCAGAGTCGGAGAGAGGGGGAAACAGGCTCCCCACTGAGTGGAGAACCCAATGCAGAGCTCGATCCCAGGACCATGGGATCATGACCTGAACTGAAGGCAAAGGCTTTAACCCACTGAATCACCCAGGTGCCCCAATCAGTTGCTTTCTTATACACTAACAATGAAAATATAGAAAGGGAAATTAGAGAATCAATTCCATTCACAATAGCACCAAAACCCATAAGATATCTTGGAATAAATCTAGCCAAAGAGGTAGAGGATCTATACTCAAGGAACTACAGAATGTTCATGAAAGAAATTAAAAACACAAAAAGATGGAAAAATATTCCATGTTCATGGATCAGAAGAATAAACATTGCTAAAATGTCCATGCTGCCCAGAGCAATCTATACTTTCAACACCATTCCATACCATCGACATTTTTCAAAGTGCTGGAACAAACAATCCTAAAATTTGTGTGGAACCAGAAAAGACCCTGAATTGTCAAAGACATGTTGAAAAAGAAAAATAAATCTTGGGGCCTCACATTGCCTGATTTCAAGCTATATTGCAAAGCTGTGATCACCAAGACAGCATGGTACTGGCACAAAAACAGACTCATAGACCAGTGGAACAGAATGGAGAGCCAAGATATGGACTGTCAACTTTATGGTCAACTAATCTTCAACAAAGCAGGAAAAAAAAATATGTGATGGAAAAAAAGACCATCTTTTCAACAAATGGTGCTGGGAAAATTGGACAGCGATATACAGAAGAATGAAACTGGACCATTCTCTTACACCATTCGCAAAGATAAACTCTAAATGAATGAAAGACCTCAATGTGGACACGAATCCATCAAAAGCCTAGAAGAGATCATAGGCAGTCACTTCTTTGACACTGGCACAGCAACTTCTTTCAAGACACCTCTCCAAAGGCAAGGGAAGCAAAAGCAAAAATGAACTTTTGGGACTTCAAGATAAAAAGCTTCTGCATAGCAAAGGAAACAGTCAACAAAACAAAGAGATAACCCTCAGAATGGGAGGGGACATTTGCAAATGCCACTACAGACAAAGGGCTAATATCCAAGATCTATAAAGATCTTCTCAACCTCAACATCCAAAAAACAGGTAAGTCAAAAAAAATGGGCAGAAGACATGAACAGACACTTCTCCAAAGAAGACATACAAATGGCTAAGAGACACGTGAAAAAGTGTTCATCATCATTAGCCATCAGGGAGTTTCAAATCAAAACCACATTGAGATACCAGTTAGAATGGCAAAAATCAAGGCAAGAAACAGCAAATGTTGGAGTAGTTGTGGAGAAAGGGGAATCCTCTTTCACTGTTGCTGGGAAGGCAGTTTGGTGCAGCCACTTTGGAAAACAAAGTGGAGGTTCCTCAAAAAATTAAAAATAGAGCTACCCTATGACCCAGCAGTTGCACTACTGGGTATTTACCCCAAAGATACAAATTAGTGAAATAAAGGACCATATGCACGCCAATGTTCATAGCAGCAATGTTCACAACAGCCAAACTGTGGAAAGTGCTGAGATACCCTACAATGGATGAATGGGTAAAGAAAATGTGGTTCATATACACAATGGAATATAGATGCATACCCAACTTTTGTATCAATATGGATGGGTCTGGAGGAGATTATGCTGACTGAAGTAAGCCAAGCAGAGAAAGTCAATCATATGGTTTCACTTACTTGTGGAACATAAGAAATAGCATGGAAAACATTGAGAGAAGGAAAAGAAAAATGAAGTAGGGGGGAATTAGAGGGGGAGATGAACCAGGAGAGACAGAGGACTTCGAGAAACAAACGGAGTTTGGGGAGGTGGGGGGGGTTGGCCTGGTGGTGGGTATTAAGGAGGGCACGTATTGCATGGAGCAGTGGGTGTTATATGCAAACAGTGACTCTTGGAACACTACATCAAAAACTAATGATGTACTCTAGGGTGACTAATAATATAACAAAAATAATAAAAAACCTTCTGTTCACACTCAGATAAGTGCTAATGGGGATCATCAAGATGGATTGAAATGCTATAAAATGATTTTACTTCCTAAAGAATCATCTTTTCATTAATAATAAACTGTATCTCTCATTCCAGGCTCAGAGTTTCTAACAGTACCTTTTATTACATTTCATAGCATTATATCAAACCCCTTATAGAAAGAGAATTTTTATTTTGCATTTAATGATGCCTCCTTGACCAAATTAAGAGTAAAATAGATGTACATATAGACACATATACAGTATACATATTATGTACATCCATATGGAATATGAGTTTCTCCAGAGATAGATTAAAACTTTCCACATCTCACCATCTTGCTACCACCAAAAGACATGCCAGCATGTGTCACATGGATTCCTGAAATTGCCTCTCCAGAATGATTTCATATTGTCTCCCTTTTTGCTTTAAATATTTTTTTCTATTTTCTTGTACATTTTTTTTTTCACTGTGAATTTTTTTTTTTTTTTTTCTGTTCTTCTATTGCTTGTTCGTGTTGTATGCATTCCTGCCTCGGCATTTTTCCTTGTTATTCCCTGTGCCTTGAATGCTGTTTCTTTATGTCTTATGCCCAACTGCTTCTTGTCTTTCACATTATTACTCTAATAACAATATCACCTGCTTTAGAGAGGGCTATCCTGTCAGTAGTATCTGAAATAGAATTCTTCTCCACCCCATTACCTCTACAGAACTTATCTGAAAGTCATCTTTATATACGTAATTGTTATTTTATCTATAGGAGTGGCTTTGCTCTTCCATAATGCTATCTCCATTTGTCTGTCTGGTTCCATGGTGCCCTTTTGATTAGTTGGAAAGATTTACATGGTAACAAAATTATCTGCTTCTTAAAGCTCCATAAAATTTGCCTATAAAACTGTCTAGGCCTGGTTCTTTCATTAAAGGCTTTGTTTTCATTTTGGTTTTCAAAAGCAGCACTTACTTTTTAATGATTGTTGAGTTTCTGGAATACTTGTTATGTCAATTTGGGTCAATTATATCTTCCTATAAAAATCGGTCATTTAATAGAAATTTTAACTTTTGTGCAAAAATATTTTAATGTTCTCTTGCAAAATGTTATACTCTTCATTTACTTTGTTACATGTGCTTTTTCATTTTTAGTTTTAGATATTTGTTTTCTCTGAACATCTGCATGTATAATGACACTAATTTGGATTCTGGAGTCAGGCAGTCATGAATTCAAAACCTAATGGGGGAACTTAGTAAGTGGGTGAACATAAGCAAGTTAATTATATTCTCTAAGATTCAGTTTCTTCATCTGTGAAATAGATATTAGATTACTTATCATAAAAGTTTACTGTGAGGTTTAATTGGTGATGTACATGTGAACTGTTGAGTCCAGAGGCTAGTACACAGTAAATTCTGCATGACAGTTAGCTCTTGCATTGTGATTATTCTTACTAGAATTAATACTTACTAAAGTAACTATTTTAAAATTAAACTATACAGTTGTTTGTTATTATTGTGCATACTTCAAAATAAAGTATGTTAAATCTTTAGTAAGTATTTTGGTTTTAATTCTTTAATTCATTAATTTCTACTTTTGACATTATTTTTTCTTCTTGCTTAAATTACATTTCTTTTGTTATTAAAAAAAAACGTGTATTTTAATTTAAAGTTTCTTTCTGAGAAAGAAAATTTCATTTCCAGGAGTTTTTAGGAGGCAGTATAGGATAGTGGTTAAGCTAAAAGTTTTGACATAAGATTTCCTGATTTTCAATGCTGCTGTCACCTTTAATTAACTGGGCTTCACTTGTGCTCTTCAGCTATAATATGCAGACAATAATAATAAGTACTTCAAAGGGTGGTTGGCAGCATTAGATTAACAAATACAAGTAAAACTCATAAAGTGGTATTTGTAGTATTCAGTTAATCTCAGCTATTACATTTTGGCTAGTTCTATTTTTATTATTAATTACTATTTCTATTGCATTATGGTCAGATCATGGGGTCTACATATTTCTTTTAATGTATATTTAATATAGCAAGTCATACATAGTATGTCAGATCAGCTTTTATAAATATTTGATAGACAATTGAATAAATACTATATTTTTATAAGGTTGACATTTTATAATGATTAAAACAGCCATAAAATTTTATAATATTCATCTTCTCTACAGCTTTCTTTGGTTTGACTCCTTCAGTACCCTGTCCTGTAGCTTGCCTTACCATCTACCAGTTGGAACTCTCCAAGCCTTCCATAAGCCCTCTTTATTGTGCTAGTTAGATGAGGGTATTCCTCATTCACTATTCACCTAGAAATGAAGGTTCGGAGAATTAATGAGCTATATACATGATTTTTATTGCCCTGTTGGCATCTAAAGATGTTTTCTTTAAGGAAGACTGAGTCAATGGTATGTTAACCACTGTGCTTTGTAGACAAAGCTTCTCTTTCCAGTTGTGGTGTGTGGTGAATGCACATAAGCAGCAATGGGAGAAATCCCTAATTTCTAGGATGTGCATATAAGTTGGAAGGCTTTTTCCATGAATACTTAATGAGTTTTCACTCTGTTTCAGGCATTAGACTAAATGATTCATAAGCACTATCTCATTTATCTTACCATCCCCATTTTACAGGTATTAAAGCTGAAGCTTAATGAAAACAAATAACTTGTCCAAGAGTAAACATTTATAAGTGTCAGATGAGAAATAAAACCCAAGTCTGTCTGATTCCAACCTCATGTTCCTAACCTCTGTACATGTTGAGGGTAACGAGAAAGGAGATAAGAATGCGCCAGTAAAGTTGTTGTTCTCTAACATCAAGTCAAAAGCAGACAAAGCTGTTGAGCAAAACTCTCCAGAGAATGAATCTAAAACTAGATTAATAATCTATCTAACTGTGGAGTACCTATGTGCACCTGATCCTGTAATCATCCCCAAGAGTGCAACCAACAGTGCCCTAATGAAGCACAGCATGGCCACTGCAGTGTAAAAGGGATTGACAATTAGAAGAACAGCACCCATGCTTCATGCAGCCCCTGCCCTTTTTCGGGGTCTGCTTCCTTAGTCTTGGAATGTGTCTTGCTCTTGGATGCATCTCCTGCTTGGCTTATCCCAGTGCCTTATGCAGAAGAGGTCCTCAGAAAAGTTACCCACTCATTTGGCGTTCATATAGTGAATGGCAACCCTGTGTTAAAGACTGGTTTACATGGTGGAAATACTGCAGTGAGCAAAACAAAGTACTTCCTAGACTTTTACATTCCAGGGGAGGTAGCTGGGGGTGGGGGCAGATACATATAAATACTGTAAAATAGTGCTATGAAGAAAAATTAGTTGCAAGGAGGAGATGGAACATTATGGAGCCAATGTCATTAAGTAGGTTGGTCAGGATGAACCTCTCTGCAGAGGTGACATTTGAATACTAGCCTGGATGAAATAAGGAAACAGACTCTAAATAGCTGGCAAAGAAGAGATCAGGGAAAAGAGGCAGGAAACACAGAGGTCTTGAGACTCCAGAGTGCTTGGAATAAATATTTGGTAAATGCATAAATGACTGATTAGGAGGGTGGGAGTGGATACATAGGAATTATCTGTTGAATTGGGAGGCATAGGGATGAATGGACTGCCCACCAATTCTCCTGCACTCCTGGACAGTCCATCTTTTCAAGGCTCTAGAAGTATGGGGAGGCTTCTCAGAGCAATGCCGTCATCCACTGGAGAAGAAATGGAGCAAGTGCTCCATTACATACCCAATCAGAGGGAGAACAGGTGGGGTTACGGGAGACAGAAAGGTATGGGGAAACTGATCCACTTCAAATATAAACATTTTAGTGATGCATTTGAAATCCACATTTTGAATGCCAAGGAGAATGAACAAAAGAAACAGCAATTAAAAAAAAAAAAAGAAACAGCAATTAAGTTTTTGAATAGTTACACAATACTCCTAAATATCACTTTACTTCATAGAGCAATATGTAAAGACTATAAAGTTAAATGGATATAGCTTTGACTTTCTTTAATTCTGGAATAACTTTTTTAGGCATTTAACAGAGAGGTTCAGGAAGAATATTAGGAGGAAACAGATAATTACATGCCATTCAAACTATTTACAAACGTCAATGTTACAGAGCTAGCAAACTATTTACAAACGTCAATGTTACAGAGCTAGCAAAACTGTAATTACACTGAGTGAAGCTGTGGTATGGTGTTTTTCATCAAGTGGTTGCATTATTAAAAGTTTTTTTTTTTTTACAGTTTCTAAAAGAAGCTTATGTCTTGAATTTTTAATGAATATCTGCTTATCATATTGTATTCTGATAATTATAAAAACTAGTTCTTTCTTTTAAAATAATGACTATAATACAATTGTTTTAGATTAAGTTTTGAACTGTAGGTTTGGTTTCATCAGTTAATTCAGCATTTTTGGCAATTATTTATGAGTTATGTTTAAAGAGAACTTCTATAGTAATAATAACACATCTCCTATGCATATACTTAGTACCATGAGTTGGATTCCTAAACATTCAAATAGAGTCCTACCTTGTTTTTTGATCATCACAGATTTCTGTAGCTGGAGATGGTTTACAGGATTTACTTACACCTCTGCCAGTCTTTCTTTTTACAAATGAAGAGACAGAACTCCAGGGAGAGCAAGGACTTCATCAGGATCATAGAGCAAGTGACAAAGTCAGGACTAGTACTGGAATCTTTTGACCTCTGGTGTTCTTTTGCCCTATTTAAAAAAAAAAAGCCATTAAGTCCTTTAAAAAAAAAAAAAGAAGATGTTTGTGAAGTTAAAATTATCCTGTAGGATATGTTCATTTTGAATTTAATTTAGCTTGGTAGATTTCAATAGATACCCCAACATACTATTAAAAGTTACTTCGAGGAGAAATGTTTATGGAGGAAAGCAAAATTGTCTTTTGTGAGCCCCGAAGAAGGCAGGAAAGTAGATGTCTTGCTTATTTTCAGTTTGCTAAAGGGCCACAGCTAAAAGATGGGGTTCAAATTATTCAAGTGTACACATGAACCCAGTCATCCAGCCCAATTCATGTTATTCTCTCTGCCTGGAGGACTCTGCCCACTTCCCTTCACAAGTTGGCTCCTCCCTAAGATCCTCATTTTTGACAAACTACAATCTAGAGAGAAGCTGATTTATCTATTTCACTTCCTTTTTCTGGAATGTGATGATATAAATCAATACATAACTAACTTCTCTCACACCACGAGATACAGAATTTAGGATAACAGAACACGGGCTTCAAAGCCATAGAAACCTGGAGGAAATCAGAGGTCTATCATAATGCAGGTCAGCTTGATGGTTTCTTTATAAAATAGTGTTAGTACTACCACCTAATACATTGTCATTTAAATAAGAATTCCTATGTCAAGTACCTAGCATAGTTTCTGAACCACAATTGGTATTCAATAAATATTAATGTCCTCTTCCTTTTCTTAAATGTCACTTGTCTTGACATAATGTCTAATATAATAGGAAATCCACAGTGTTGCTATAAGACAATCTGTTTATTGATCAATTAAAGCTATTAAAATGTCAATTATAATGATGTAGAAAATTTTAAGAAAAAATACTATAACAACTCAAGTGACAAAATGTCTCAGAGAATGGTTTTCAAATTAGAAAGAGAAATAGAAAAGGTGTGAAATAGAGGGAGGAGAGGTAGGGAAAGAAGGAAAAGAAAAAGGAAATGCAGAATGAAATTTCAAATGTTAACATAAAATATAATCACACCTAATTGTTAATGTTACTAGCTACAAACAAAACTTGTATATATATTATATAGAGTTGACCCTTGAACTGAATGGGTCCACTTATAGCCAATTTTCAACAAATACAGTATAGTACTGTAAATGTATTTTCTCTTCTTTATGATCCTAACATTTTCTTTTCTCTAGCTTACTTATTGTAAGAATACAGTGTATAATGCATACAACATATAAAATATGTGTTAATCAAATATTTATGTTATCAGTAAGGTTTCCCATAAATAGTAGACCATTAGTAGTTAAATACGGGGGGAATCAAAAGTTATACTTGGATTTTAGACTGCCCAGGGGATCAGCATCCCTAACCCCAACATTGTTCAAGGTTTGGCTGTATATATCTCCTTCTAAGTTTCTTATGATCTTTCAAAGTTGTGTTGATATGAGCCCATTAATAGATGGCTTTGCTCAGATTTCCATGGCCAAATATTTCAGAAGATAATATTTTGACAGTTGAAATGCCAGTATTCAGTAGGAAGAGAAAGTATGCCATTTTCCATGTCATCCAGTTGATGGTGACTGACAAGGGAAGATTTCCTTACCCACTTATATTTGCCAACATTTTTAGTTCACATCCATACCCAAATAGATGGCTCATAGTTCAGACTTGAATAACCATCTTAAATATTGATTAACCAGAAATGTCAACTCGGGCTATTTGAAAACTGAGTGTTTTTAAAATATCAGGTGTTTTGACTGAAAGCAGCATTGATTATGTCTGTTTTCCTAATGATTTTATTTTAGAGAGAGTAAAAAATCCTGTGCTTGAGGAACCAAGTAGTCAGCCATCTCTTTTGGAAAACTCTCTTGAATGTAGAACATTGGAAAGGGCACTGAAAGTTGTGAGAATGATTCTCCCTCCTATCAAAAATATTGCATTCTTCTTGAGACACACATGCATAAATTAAGTGATTTAAGTAAGAACAAAAAGATTTCTTGGAAAAGATAATCCATGGTGTGACTTTTCTGAAAACTGCATTATGAAGGTATTCCAAGATGGTGGCCCAAGAAAAACCTCCTCCTATTGACAAACCAGATCTACACAGCTACATAGGAATGATTTCCACAGAAAAAGAACTGAAAACTAGCTGAAGAGATCTTTCCACAACAAAGGATAAGAGGACCACACTGAGATAAGTGGGAGAAGCCGAGGCACAATCTTACCAAAAACCCCACTCTGGACATGCAAACCACAATAGGGAGAGATCACATGAGTCCAGACCTTCTCCCTGAGGAGTGAGGGGTTTGTGCACCACATTGAACACCACAATGAGTTGAAATGAAACCAGAAAGAGGAGGACGAAAAAATGTCTGCCTTTGGAAATAAACAGAGCTTATATCTAGAAGACTCAGGGTCTTGGGGCATCTCAGACACTCATTTTGAAGGGCTTATGCCTATTTCCTGGGACCCAGCACAAAGGCAGCAATTTGAGAAGTGACTGGAATATATGTGAAGGAAATTCATTTGCTGATTTTAAAGTGTCTGCCGGGGGCAGGGACCAGGTGAGACTTTCTTTGAGGAAAGAGGTGCTGGTGAGCAGCATTTTTGCACTCTCCCTCAAAGGTATGGCAGGTATGCATGGACATAGCTTTGCTAAAGCCAAAGGTGTGGCCTTGCCCCAACATCCTTTACCCTGCATTGCTAAAGATATAGGCATATCAGCCCCCAGAGCTTTCTTAGATTCACTAAAGCTGTGGGTGTGCCCCACTCCCAGAACTTTTTTTTTTGGTATTTTATTTTATTTTATTTTTTCAGTGTTCCTAGATTCATTGTTTATGCACCATACCCAGTGTTCTATGCAATACTGCCCTCCTTAATAGCCACCACCAGGATCACCCAACCACCCCCCCATGTTCCTCCCCTCTAAAACCCTCAGTTTGTTTCTCAGAGTCCACAGTCTCTCATGCTTCATCTCCCTCTCTGATTTCCCCAATTCACTTTTCCTTTCCTTCTCCTAATGTCCTCCAAGTTATTCCTTATGCTCCATAAGTAAGTGAAACCATATGATAATTGACTTTCTCTGCTTGACTTATTTCACTCAGCATAATCTCCTCCAGTCCCATCCATGTTGACACAAAAGTTGGGTATTCATCCTCTCTGATGGAGGCATAATATTCTGTTGTATATATGGACCATATCTTCTTTATCCATTCATCTGTTGAAGGGCATCTTGGCTCTTTCCAGTTTGGCGATTGTAGCCATTGCTTCTATGAACCTTCAGGTACATATGGCCCTTCTTTTCACTACATCTGTATCTTCGGGGTAAATACCCAGTAATGCAATTGCAGGGTCATAGTGTAGCTCTATTTTTAATTTCTTAAGGAATATCCACACTGTTTTCCAAAGTGGCTGCACCATCTTGCATTCCCACTAAGAGTGTAAGAGGGTTCCCCTTTCTCCACATTCTCTTCAAAACTTGTTGCTTACTGTCTTGTTAATTTTGGCCATTCTAACTGGTGTAAGGTGGTGGTATCTCAATGTGGTTTTGATTTGAATTTCCCTGTTAGCTAATGATGATGAATATTTTTTCACATGTCTGTTAGCCATTTTTATGTCTTCTTTGGAGAGTGTCTGTTCATGTCTTCTTCCCTGCTTTTGATGTGATTCACAATCAATCAATGTGATAGAATAAATCAATGAGAGAAGAGAGAGGAACCACATGGTGCTCTCAATTGATACAGAAAAAGCATTTGACAAAATACAGCATCTGTTCCTGATTAAATCTCTTCAAAGTACAGGGATAGAGGGAACATTCCTCACACTTTATAAAACCTATGAAAAACCCATAGCGAGTATCGTTCTTAAAGGGGAAAATCTCAAAGATCCCTTTGAGATCAGGCACATGACAAGGATGCCCACTCTCACCACTGTTGCTCATCATAGTACTAGAAGTTCTAGCAACAGTAATCAGAAAACAAAAAGAAATAAAAGATATTCCAAATGGGTAAAGAAGAAATCAAACTCTCTCTCTTCACAGATGACATGATACTTTATATGGAAAACCCAAAAGACTCTACCCCCAAACTACTAGAACTTATACAGCAATTCAGTAATGTGGCAGGATACAAAATCAATGCACAGAAATCAGTTGCTTTTTTATATACACTAACAATGAAAATATAGAAAGAGAAATTAGAGAATTGATTCCATTTACTATAGCACCAACAACCATAAGATATCTGGGAATAAACTTAACCAAAGAGGTAAAAGATCTGTACTCAAGGAACTATAGAACACTCAGAGCAATCTACAACTTTCAATGCCATTCTGTTCAAAATTCCACCAGCATTTTTCAAAGTGCTGGAACAAACAATCCTAAAGTTTGTATGGAACCAGAAAAGACACTGAATTGCTAAGGAAATGTTGAAAAAGAAAAACAAAACTGGGCACCATGTTGCCTCATTTCAAGCTTTACTGCAAAGCTCTGATCAGCGTGGTACTGGCACAGAAACAGACACACAGACCAGTGGAACAGAGTAAAGAGCCCAGATATGGACCTGCAACTCTATGGTCAACTAATCTCTGACACAGCAGGAAAGAATATCCAGGGAAAAATACAATCTTTTCAATAAATGATGCTATAATTGGACAGCTATGTATAGAAAAGTGAAACTTGACCATTCTCTTACACCAGAATTCTTTCCTAGCCTTGCTAAATCCCCAACTGTTCTTCACCCCAGTGTACTTCCCCTGCATCACAAAAGCTGCAGACATGCCCTGCCCTCAGCACTCTCCGCAGCATTGCTAAAAATAGTCTACACATGATATTCCCCTCAGTTACCTGGCTCTGGTGGCCAGAGGGGTTTGTGTTCTTGGGCCCTATGGAACTAATAATTATACAATTCTGGGCAAGATAGAATACCCAGGACTCTACACAGGCAGCAACAGAAATATCTCCAGTCTATCTTTGAAAAAGACCCATTTACTTGTCTTTGAGTTTCAACCTAAGAGATAGGCTTTAGCTTGCCACATATTTAGAAGCTACAAAGGCTCTCTCAGGGAATGTAGGTGGAGAGATGTCATTTTTGTGCCTTCCATTTTCCTTGCCACAGTTCACTGTGAAAAGAGCTTATACACTACAGTCATCCAGAAAGCTTATACACTGCCACAGTCCTCCAGAAAGGAGCTTATACACACAACTGATGCCATTATTCCTGCAATTGTCATCCAGGTGATCAGGGGATCAGGAGGCCAACAAGGTTTATGATTGCCTTCCACAGGACTATGTATATTTGCATACATTAAAAGCTGCTGCCTGAGAATCTAGCTTCCAATAAGCCTGAAACTAGGTTCTAAATGAGATCACACCTTTGGGAACAATGACAGGTGTTGGCACACCCTAAAGAACTGAGAGCTATCAATAAACCAGGCTACTCAGACAGTCACTAAGGTTTGAGAATCAACCAAGAGCTAGGGTAAGGTTTATTTCCCATACAAGACCACTTCTTTAAGACTAACACATAAAAACAAATACATAAAAACTTAACACCTAACACATAAAATAAAATACAGAGTGAAGAAGAATGAGAAAACAAGAATATATTCCAAACAAAAGTACATGACAAAAATTTAGAAAAAGACCTTAGTAAGGTGGAGATAAGTAAGTGACCTGAAGAAAAAGACCTGAAGAGCTCCAAGGAATGGTGGTCATAAAGATGCCCACTGAACATGGCAGGAGAGTGAAAACTTTAAAAAAGAGATGGAAAATATAAGAAAGTACCAACAGAAGTCACAGACTTAAAGAATAAATAACTGAACTGAAAAATACAAGAGAATGGTATCAACAGCAGACTGAAACAGAAGTTTCCAGTGACCTGGATGACAGGGCAGTGGAACTTACCCAAACAGAGCCGTAACAAGAAAACAAGAATTAAAAAAATGAAGATAGGTATCTTAAGAAACCTATGGGACAACATCAAGTAGAATAACACTCATATTGTAGTGGTCCAGAAGGAGAAGATAAAGGCAATGGACAGAAAACTTATTTCAAGAAATAATGGCTGAAAAGTTCCTGCCCTGAGGAAGGAAACAGACATCCACATCCAGGAGCATACAGAGTTCCAAATAAAATGAACCTAATGAGATCCACACCAAGACACATTATAATTAATTTTCAAAACTTAAATAGGAAAATCTTAAAAGCAGCAAGGGAAAACAACTTGTTATGTATAAGGGAACCCTCCTCCACCAAAATTATCTGCTGATTTTTCAGCAGAAATTTGCAGAACAGAAGAGAGTGGCATGATATATTCAAAGTGTGAAAGGAAAAAACTTCCAATAAGAAGGCTCTACCTGGCAAGGTTATCAGTGAGAATTGAAGGAGAGATCAAGAGATTTCCAGACAAACAAAAGCTAAGAGCTCATCAGTGTTACCAAACAAAACAAAACAAAAACACGAAAGAAAGAAAGAAAAGAAAAGACACTAATAACAAAAAATATATATGAAAGTAAAAATCTCACTGGTAAAAGTGAATATAAAGTAAAGATAGTGGATTAAACATATGTAAAGCTATATGAAGGTTAAAAAAAAAAACAAAAAACAAACAAAAAAAGAAGTGAGTATACCCATAATTATTGTTCAGGGAATACACAAAATAAAAAGATGTAAAATATGACCTCAAAAAAAAGGGGGGGGGGAATAGTAAAAATAAGAGTTTTTAAAAAGTGTTCTAATTTAAGTTGCTACCAACTAAAAGGAGACTTTTATGTATATATAGGCTGTCATATGTGAACCTCATGGTAAACACAAAGCAAAAAAAGTATATACACAAAAAATGAGAAAAATATAAATATAATTCTAAAGAAAGTCATTAAACTACACAGAAGAGAACAAAAAAGGAACAGAGAAGAACTATAAAACACACACACACTTAACAAAATGGCAGTAAATATATACTTATCAATAATTACTTTGAATGTAAATGGATTAAATTTTTCAATCAAAAGACACAAAGTGGGTCAGTGGTTAAAAAACACAATTCATTTATGTAATTTTCTATAAGAGACTTACTTCCGATCTAAGGACACACAAAGACTGAAAGTAAAGGATGGAAAAAGATATTTCATACAAATGGAATGGAATTTCTTTCACACAAAAGAAATCTGATATAGTTATACTGAAATCGGAAAAAATAGACTTGAAAGCAAAGACTTGAATAAAAAAAAAAAACCAAAAAGGGTATTACATAGATATAAAGAGGCCAATCCAACAAGAGGTTATAATATTCATAAACATTTCTGCACCCAAAATGGAAATACCTAAATATATAAAGCAAATATAAATGTCCTAAAAGAATTGACAGTGATACAACTAAAGAAAGAATATTAATATTCCATTTACATTCAAGGATAAGTCATCCAGAAGAAAATCAATAAGGAAACCTTGGCTTTAAACAGCACATTAGATGAGGTGGACTTCTATATAGAACATTCCATCCAAAAGAAGTGGAATACACATTCTTCTTGTGTACACATGCAACATTATTTGGAATAGGCCATACGTCTGGTCACAAAACAAGTCTTAATAAATTTAAGAAGATTAAAATCATAGCAAGCATCTTTTCTGACTACATTGGTATGAAACTAGAAATCAATTAAGGGAAGAAAACGGGAAATATCACAGATATATAGAGATTAAACAACGTGCTACTGAAAAACAAATGCATCAATGAAGAAACAAAGGAGAAATCTAAAAATACTATAAAATAATTGAAATTGAAAATACAATTAAAAATCCATGAAATGCAGCAAAAGCAGTACTCAGAGGGAAGTTTATAGCAGTACAGGTCTACCTTATAAAAACAAGGAAAATCTAAAATTAATCTAACTTTATAAATAAAAAAACAGGAAAAAGAAGAACAAAGCCCAGAGTTAGTAAAATAAAGGAAATAACAAAGATAAGAAAGGAAAATAAATGAACTAGAGACAAAATAAAACAACAGAAAAGATCAATGAAACTAAGAGCTGATTCTTTTTATTTATTTATTTATTTATTATTTTTTTTCTAATTTATTTATTTTAAGAAAAACAGTATTCATTATTTTTTCACCACACCCAGTGCTCCATGCAAGCTGTGCCCTCTATAATACCCACCACCTGGTACCCCAACCTCCCACCCCCCCCCGCCACTTCAAACCCCTCAGATTGTTTTTAAGAGTCCATAGTCTCTCATGGTTCATCTCCCCTTCCAATTTACCCAAAAGCACATACCCTCCCCAATGTCCATAACCTTCCCCCCTTCTCCCAACCCCCCTCCCCAGCAACCCACAGTTTGTTTCGTGAGATTAAGAGTCACTTATGGTTTGTCTCCCTCCCTATCCCATCGTGTTTCATGGATTCTTCTCCTACCCACTTAAGCCCCCATGTTGCATCACCACTCCCTCATATCAGGGAGCTCATATGATAGTTGTCTTTCTCCGCTTGACTTATTTCGCTAAGCATGATACGCTCTAGTTCCATCCATGTTGTCGCAAATGGCAAGATTTCGTTTCTTTTGATGGCTGCATAGTATTCCATTGTGTATATATACCACCTCTTCTTGATCCATTCATCTGTTGATGGACATCTAGGTTCTTTCCATAGTTTGGCTATTGTGGACATTGCTGCTATAAACATTCGGGTGCACGTGCCCCTTTGGATCACTACGTTTGTATCTTTAGGGTAAATTCCCAGTAGTGCAATTGCTGGGTCATAGGGCAGTTCTATTTTCAACATTTTGAGGAATCTCCATGCTGTTTTCCAGAGTGGTTGCACCAGCTTGCATTCCCACCAACAGTGTAGGAGGGTTCCCCTTTCTCCGCATCCTCGCCAGCATCTGTCATTTCCTGACTTGTTGATTTTAGCCATTCTGACTGGTGTGAGGTGATATCTCATTGTGGTTTTGAGTTGTATTTCCCTGATGCCGAGTGATATGGAGCACTTTTTCATGTGTCTGTTGGCCATCTGGATGTCTTCTTGGCAGAAACGTCTGTTCATGTCCTCTGCCCATTTCTTGATTGGATTATTTGTTCTTTGGGTGTTGAGTTTGTTAAGTTCTTTATAGATTTTGGACACTAGTCCTTTATCTGATATGTCGTTTGCAAATATCTTCTCCCATTCTGTCAGTTGTCTTTTGGTTTTGTTAACAAAGCTGTCGTCATCAAGACAGCATGGTACTGGCACAAAAACAGACACATAGACCAATGGAACAGAATAGAGAGCCCAGAAATAGACCCTCAACTCTATGGTCAACTAATCTTCGACAAAGCAGGAAAGAATGTCCAATGGAAAAAAGACAGCCTCTTCAATAAATGGTGTTGGGAAAATTGGACAGCCACGTGCAGAAAAATGAAATTGGACCATTTCCTTACACCACACACAAAAATAGATTCAAAATGGATTAAGGACCTCAATGTGAGAAAGGAATCCATCAAAATCCTTGAGGAGAACACAGGCAGCAACCTCTTCGACCTCAGCCGCAGCAACATCTTCCTAGGAACATCGCCAAAGGCAAGGGAAGCAAGGGCAAAAATGAACTTTTGGGATTTCATCAAAATCAAAAGCTTTTGCACAGCTAAGAGCTGATTCTTTGAAAAGAAAAGCAAATTGACAAATTTTTATCTAGACTCACCAAGAAAAAAGAGAGAGCTTTCAAATAAATCATATTGGAAATGAAAGAGAAATTACACACCTGATGCTAAAGGAATACAGAGGATATAGTAAGAGACTACTGTGAATAATTACATAGCAACAAACTGGACAATCTAGAAGAGATGGATAAATTTCTGGAAACGTACAATCTTGTAAGACTGAATCACAAAGAAACAGAAAAATCTGAAAAGACCAATTACTAGTTAGAGGATTGAATCAGTAATTAAAACCTTCAACAAATAAAAGTTCAGGACTAAATAGCTTCACTGGTGAATTCTACAAAATTTTCAAGGAATAATTAATACCAATCCTTCTCAAACTCTTCCAAGATATTGAAGAGGAGGGAACTCTTCCAGACTCATTTTTTTTCTCTTTTCTTACTTTTCTTTTCTTTTAGTAATATAGTGATTCAACAATTCTGTACAGGACACAGTGCTCATCATGATAGTGTACTCTTTAATCCCCATCCCCTATTTCACTCAACCTGCCTCTACTGGTAACCATCAGTTTGTTCTCTACAGTTAAGAGTATTTCTGGTTTGTCTCTCTCTCACTCTCTTTTTTTTTTTCTTTGTTCATTTGTCTTGTTTATTATATTCCAAATCTGAGTGAAATCATATGGTATTTGTCTCTCTCTGACTAACTTATTTTGTTTATGACAAAGGGGTGAAGATATTCAATGGGGAAAGGACAGTCTCTTCAGTAAGCACTTTGAGAAAACTGGACAGCTATAGGCAGAAGAATGAAACTGGACCACTATTTTTACACCATATACAAAAAAATAGGGATTAAAAACTTGAACTTCAGAACTGAACCATAGAACACTTAGAAGAAAAAATAAGCAGAAAACTCCTTGACATGGTCTTAACTATTATTTTTTGAATCTGACACCTAAAACAAAAGCAACAAAAGCAAAAATAAAGTGGGACTACCTAAAACTAAAAAGCCTCTGCACAGCAAAGGAAACCATCAACAAAATGAAAAGGGGCGGAGGGTGGGAGGTTGGGGGAGCCAGGTGGTGGGTATTAAGGAGGGCACATATTGCATGGAGCACTGGGTGTGATGCAAAAACAATGAATTCTGTTATGCTGAAAAGAAATTTAAAAAAAAATGGGCAGAGTATCTGAATAGATGTTTTTCCAAAGAAAATAGACACATGACCTATATATGCAGAAGATGCTCAATATCACTATTCATCAGGGAAATACAAAACAAAAGCTCAATGAGATAATCTCTTCACACCTACGGAATGGCTATTATCAAAAGACAAAAGTAACTAGTGTTAGCAAGAATGTGGAGAAAAGGGAATCTGGTTCAGGCTGAGGTACATTGTAGAATTACTATCTGACCCAGCAATTCCATTTCTGGGCATTTAGAGAAAATGAGAACATTAATTTGAGAAAATATATGCAGCTTATGTTCATTGCAGAATTATTTACAATAGCCAAGGTATGGAAACAACCTAGGTGTCCACCGATGGATAAATGAATAAAAGAAAATATGATACATAGATATATCTATAAATGTATAGGTATATGTATATAGATAAAGAAAATGGAATACTATTCAGCCATAAAAGAAATCTTACCATTTGCAATAAAAAGTGTCCCTTAAGGGCATTATGGTAAACCACGTATTTCAGACAAAGAAAGACAAATACCATATGATCTCACTTATATGTGGAATTTAAAAAACAAAAAATAACCTCATAGAGGACACATAAGTGCTTGACAGAGGCATGAGGTGGTAGTTGGTAAAATGGGAAAATGGGATCCAAAGGTACAAACTTCCAGTTATAAAATAAGTAAGTCATGGGGATGTAACGTACAGCATGTTGGCTATAGTTAATACCATATTTCCTATTTTAAAGTCGTTAAGAAAGCAAATCCTGGAAGCTCTCATCACAGGAAAAAAATTGTAACTGTATATGGTGATGGATGTGAATTATACTTATTATGATTTCTCACAGAAATATAAATTGTATCATGTACACCTGGAACAAAAATGTTATATGAGAGTTATACTTCAATTTGTAAAAGTATGAAATATGAGGGGACAATCTTATGAAATTTATTTTTATGTTTTTGTGACTTCCTAAAATCACCTGCATACCTTCACATAATTTGCCTTAACTTCAAGGCACACTATTCCAATTCATCTTAATTCTGGTGCTGATTACCTAGAATTACTACAAACCCCATGAATTAACACTATAGTCCCCATCAAGACTGCCTTCACTTCAGATGCTAGCCCCAAGTTCATGGGTCTCCAGGCTATCTGCACTTTTGACCAACTTGCTACAAATGTAGGGGGATGAATTCTTTAGGTTGATAATTTATTAGAATAACTCAGAACTTGGGAAATTTCTGTCCTTAGAAAGGATACAAATCAGGTCAGTCATACATAGAGATCCATAGCACAAGGTCTAGGAGAACCCTAAACACAGAGCTTATGGGCTCTCTTTTCATGGAATCCAGGTGCAGCGCCCTTTTGGCTATCAGTGTGCTCAACAACAAAGATCCACATAGCAGCATTTTCCAGAGTTTTTACTGGAGAACCATTGTGTAGAAATGATTGACTCCTTGGACACAGGACTGAGCTCAGTCTCCATCCCTGCCCTTTCCTGGAGGGGGTGGCTTAATGCCCCAACTCTCTAAAGACATGGTTGGTGTTTCAGATGATAGCCCCTGTGTTTACTAGTCTTGTTAGCATAATGTTAAGTGTGAGCCACAAGCCCACTATGAATAACAAAGGCACTCCTCTATCACTAAGGAAATTCCAAGGATGTTAAAGTTTTCTCTTCTCTATACAATCCACTCTTACTAAATTTTTATACTACATTTTTATGAAAAATAATATACCTTTAACCAAAATTGTTTTTTTTTATTAAAGCCAAAACCTATGCAGGTTTTCCCATAAATTGTTTCAAAACTATGTTTATAAAATGTTATTGTTGCCAAGATACACACTTTGATGGATCATTAAAATAAGTATGTCCATATTAATTACATGCAATTGTATATCCACATAACTATATTTATGCATGTGTGTATGTGTATACACACACATTTTCCTTAAATAGTTGTATATATAATTTGGGTACTCTTTTTCCTTAAGTGAGGTTTTTAAAAACTGTATCTTTGAAAGGATAATCCTGGTAAACTTTCTAGTATACTTGCTAAGAGTAACAGTTTTGTACTAATTTTCTGTGGATAATCCCCAGAAACACATTAGTTAGGGTCAAATAGGTAATGTTATTGGATGGTATGTCACATCATCTAAGATCATTAGGAAAATTTCCGCATAAGAATATTTTCTACAAATAAGATACTTAAATTTTATTTTAACATTTTAAGGTATGAATTGCATGGAGCACTGGGTGTTATACGTAAACAATGAATCTTGGACATTACATCAAAAACTAATGATGTACTATATGGTGACTAACATAAAAAAATAAAAAATAAAAAAAATTTATTTTAATATTTTAATGGAACTCTATGGTATATTTTGACTACTTATTAAATAGAGCAAATCAGGCATCACTTAAGCATTTTCCAGAATCATCATCTATTTTTAAATTGTACTGTTATATCCTTGGCAACACATTCCATTCAAGCATATTGAGCTCTTTTCCCATTTGAAAAGATCCAGAAATTATCTGTCTGAGTTTTACAGTTTTTTCTAATTTCTCCTTTGCTATCAATTCTTGCTTCTTTCAATTTCCTGTGGCAGCATTTCCTGCTCTGCCCTTATTACTTTCAGAATTAGCTCATGATATGAGTTGAAGAATACAAGTGAGGACGCAGTGGCCCTCCCTCACATGCACGGTCTACCAGGAATAGCTTCCTGGTAGCTGCTTTACTGGCTCAGGGGCTGCAAATTCCCGGATGTTTGACATTTGGAAATTGGACATCCAGGCAAGTGCGGCTTTATTCCCAAAAAGTGGAACATTTTACAAGCAAATACTATATTCCCTTACACACAAAACATTACAAGTTAGAGTACTAAAAAGCTTCTGAATAAAGTATTCGGTTTTTTTTGTTTGTTTGTTTGTTTTTTCTTACTGAAGCCACTTCAAGTATTTGGAGGGTTTTTGTTGTATTAGTAAATATATCATCTTTTTTTTTAATTTATTTATTTTCAGAAAAACATTATTCATTATTTTTTCACCACACCCAGTGCTCCATGCAAGCCATGCCCTCTATAATACCCATCACCTGGTACCCCAACCTCCCACCCCCCCCCACCCCCACCCCCCACCCCACCCCTCCCACCCCCCCCCATCCCCGCCACTTCAAACCCCTCAGATTGTTTTTCAGAGTCCATAGTCTCTCATGGTTCACCTCCCCTTCCAATTTACCCAAATTCCCTACTCCTCTCTAGTAAATATATCATCTTACTTAAAACTTTAATATCCTATTCAGATAGTATATTTAGGATTGAATTTCAATAAAGAATAGATCACTCTTTTGATGACAACAACATAGTTTCCAAAAAAGGCAAAATTTATTGGAATTTCAGACTCAGATTAAGAAACAAATATAATTACATTTAAAATGTTGTTATTGTTTTTTAAGCATTTTTGAAATTAACCAATGATAGTAACTTATTGGGTACATTATTTTTTTCTGAAAATAATTGCTTATAAAGCAATTATATCCATGTCCATACACTATTGATTAAGTAAACTAACTGATGTCTTATAAATGCAAGTTTCTCTCCAGAATACTTGATTATAATTTTGTAATATGTATCTGAAAAAGACAAACACTTTTGACACCCATATGTGCATACTAGTATAAGCATACTAAATTGTTCTGCTACTTGTTTTGTTTCCGCTGCGTTTAAATTACCATGTGAATTTCCCAACATGTACTTCATTTCCCTTGTAAGCCATTGCTAGTTTAATTTTCCAAAACAGTACCATTTAGACTTTTCCACTGAGATTATTTGCTGAGTGCATTCTTCATGGTTTTTTGGGTTTTGTTTTTGTTTTTGTGTTTTTGTTTTTTTTTTACTGTAATCCACTTAGCAGCAATGCCACTATAACACTGTGGACAATACTGTCTTATGATATATATCACATTTATGATATATATCACATTATATTGTGATTGTGTACATATTTAACTCCACATTAAATTGTGATCACTAAAGGATCCGAAGCCATACTTCTGTCATGTTGTGTAATTTCCATCTCAACCTGTGGCTGGCAGTAGCTACTGAGGACATGTTATTTGAACAGAGAGCTAAGGGAACCCTCAGTTCTCTGGTTCTGTACTCCCTCCCCCTCCTTTTTTCTTTTTTTTTTCCCCCCATTTCTCATCAGGTAGTGACTGCCAACAGCACCTAAGAAAGCTTTCTCTAGGGTCACTTAGCATTTCTGTGACAGATAAATTTCTCTAGCAGCATCTCATTGTGAAGATAATGAAAATAGTTAAACCAGAAAAGCAATCTCATAGTTGTAAATCTACTTCCTTCCTCTAAACTTTCTGCATTACAAGTGGATCTGGTCTTTTAAAAATTTCTCTAGAGTACTTTCAGATAACAAAATTATAGTTAAGTTTGAAGAAGTACTTCATTTAGTCGTGAGAACAACTAAATGTTGTGTTATGTTTTAATTAAAAATTATCTAGATAAAGGTAACATTTAAAATGTCATTAAACAATATCACACGGTTGCAGCATGACTGCAGTTTCTTTATTCAGAGATTATATCTATTTTGACATTTCTCTGTTCTTAAAAGTAACTTATCAGATTCATAAAACTAAACTCTTAAGAGGGGTCAACTATATCTCAAAAAGCCTTATTTTTTAAAAAAGAGAAATAGTGGTTGGTTGATTTTTAAAAGGAGAGCGAGAATGTGTCATGTACCTTGCTCTCATCCCAGTCTCTACTACAACAATAATGCAAAATGTTCATAAGATCAGAGTTTTTACTCCATTGTGTTTTCAAACTTCCCCGAGTGTTGTGTAGTTTATCAAGCTCTGAAAAACTGATTTCATTGAATTAGGGGTTATAAGAAATTGGAAATAGGAAGAAAAAAGGGACAAATGTATTGGCTTTTAAGTTTTTGTGATTCCAGGCCTGTTCAGTTGGTCCTTGGGGGATAATTAGTAGCTTATCTGGGCCAACCAGATTTGGCTTTCAGTTTCCAAACAAAATTATTGCAAAGGATCTGGTCACTGTGAGCCCTTCCTCTTGTCATCATTGATCTTGGGCTTTGGATCCAGTGCTGTTAAATATATAAACCTTCACACACACACACACACACACACACACACACATTTGCTTACTTTGGCAAATTTATCAAAGCTTAGATATGCAGCCTCTAGGAAATTATTTTAGCCTCTGGCTTTTGCCTGGCTGGGCAGTCACTGATGCCTACTCTGACAAATCTGGCTCCTGCCATCTGCCTAGTTGGGCAGGTTTTGAGGCTGTCTTAGATCATCTTTATTTAGAATCCCGAAGAAGAATATTTTGTGTTGATTTTACCCCACTGGCTATTTGGACACTTGTTTTCCATCAGTAATGGCCATCTGGATCTGTTTTCAATATGTATCAGATATTTCACCACTTCTGAGTTCTTTTTCTCAAGCTCTGTCTTAATGACATGATGGAAATGGCTTAATTAACTTGGTGAAACAGTGCATTTTCTCTCCCAAGAATACTCCTTTTGTGCATCATGATCTCCTTCAGGAAGGTAAGTATAAACCATTTAAGTAGCAACAGACCTCAAGGAATTGAGCACATTCTGTTAGACTGTGTTAACATACAGAATTGATTAGACCCTAGACTGTGCACACCAGTCTGGTGCCACTGCCTCAGAGAAGGCGGAGGTTTGGGGATTCTGTAGAGATTGGTGACATCTTTCCCCACACTACTTGAAGCTCTCTGCCCTCACCTCAGTGCATATTCACCAGCCAGAGACAGAGGCCCCTGTGGTAGTAGCCAGACAGGTGTTTTACCTATGCTGATAGCTTTCAAGTCATCTTTCTGAAAGAATCCCGCCATACCCCCCAGGAGGAAATGAGCCTGCAATATCCCCATTCATGACTAAATTTCATTTCCTGACATTTAGCATCCTCTCACACCACATGACTCTGTTCTCTTCAGAGTTATTTTCTCGCCTTTACAGCATGCACTCTGCATTGCCATTATTTATTTACTCCTTTTTCTCCCTAGAAGGATGCTAGGAATTCTTATAGAGGTAGGGATCGTGTCCTATTCAGCTCTGTATTCCCAGCACTTACCACAGGGTGTGCCACATGAGAGTACCCAATGCGTGCAGAAAGACTGACAGTCAAGAAGGACGCGTGCTAAGCAAGCAGAAACAAAATTGTAAAGTGCTAAGTACTCCCAGCTGAATAGTCCTTAAGAAATTTAGCTGCTTTTATTCCAGTCTCTGAACTCTGTTCTTTCACTTAACAGACTCTTATATTAATAACCAAATTATCTGGTTTTTACTGCTTTGCCAAGAACGACTGTGATAGAAGTCCAAACTAGTGAATGATCTATTTGCTTCTCAAATGTACTTGAAAGGGATTTCTAGCCTTAGATTAAGTTTCATATTAGGGTATAAAGTGGTAAAAAAATGTCCTGTGAGTGAGATTGATGACCTCATAATGAAGGGTACAGATCCTGAGAAAGGAATGAAGATTCAGTGTAAAGCTATTTAAGGTTGACTCCGGAAATCTGTTAGAACAGGAAAGTGCCATGTCTGGGTATGAGGAATTCTCTATTTATGTGAGCAGATCTGATAAGAAGCGTCTACGTGGAATTGACCTTATCCTATCCACCAGTCTGCTTATTCTGATGACCAAGAAAGTGATAAATAATAGTCAAAGCAAAGGATATTTCCCCAGAGAAAAGTTCAGATATAAAATTTTTAAGTACTTGGAATTTAATCTATGACATTATGGGGTTAGTCACAAGAAGGGCAGATTATTAGGAATCAGAAACTCCATTTTTACCAACTTGCCTCCAGGATAGACTTGAACAAGTTGATCACACCAGTCAGATAATTGGAGAATATAACATTTTTTAGAAAAGATAGTCAAGCTGGCTGTTTATCATGTCTTGTTAGGGAGTGAGAGGTAGGTACTGGGCTGATGGACCATTTTACAGTTGTTCATATCACAGAAGACTGCATTCAACCCATAATGATACCCATCTTCAGGGCCTTCTAATATCAGAACGGCTTTAAAGTACGTATCTCACATTTTGGTTCTTCAGCATCACCCTTCTATGCAAAAAAGAATGCTCTGCTTCTTTTGCCTATGACAGACTTCCTTGGTAGAGGAAAGCAGATGAAGATACATCCTTAGATTCTTTACACAGCTCAACTGAAAATTTGCAGTAAGCTTGAAATGCTTCTAAAAATTGACCGCAATACAGTACTTAATAGCAGGAGCCTTCCTCCAGGTGCAAATTACCTTATGGAGAGGGACTATATATTTGTCACTTTGGGTTAACACAGAATGATAATGGGGCACCTGGATGGCACAGTCAGTTAAGCAACTGACTTGGTTTCAGCCAGGTCATCATCTCAGGGTCATGAGACTGAGCCCCGTGTCAGGCCCCACACTCAGCATGGAGTCTGCTTGAGATTCTCTGTCTCTGTCTCCCTCTGACCCTCCTGCTCATACTCTCTTTCTAAAATAAATAAATAAATCTAAAAAAAATAAAAGAAAGTAATGATGGTGGTGATAATAACAGATAATAGAGAATACTTATTTGAAAATGTGTGTGTTTTAAATATATAAATATGTATGTGTATCCTTCCTGGGTTTTGAACATCTACTCTCTCAGCAACCCCAGGGAAGAATTACCCTGGTTATTTCCAAATTTTAGATGGGGAAAGTTAGTTTAGATGAGGAAATTTTAGTGAGGTTAAATAACTTACCCAGCTCATACAGCTAGTAAATGGCAGAGCTGGTGTTTAATAAGCAATGAATATGTATTCAATTGATGGCCTTCCTTTGGGGGAAAAAAAAAGAAAAAAGAAAGTCTTGCTTAGTAAGATTCTATTTTCTCAAAGATCTCAACCAACAGGGACCTCTGCCATATCTGTTTTTATTGGAGTCCTAGCCTAGATATTTTATCAAACGAACACAAATCATCCTTCTCCTTTTTGTGATTCTTGTTCAAACTCGTTGCCCACTGTGGGCCGTTTTCTTTTCCAGTCTGTTCATTTTGTATTACTTTATTTATATAATTTCAGCCCTAAGAAACAGATTGAGAAAAGGAGGTATAATTGGTTAGTGAGAAAATTATTTTTTTGAAGATGTTATTTATTTGACAGAGAAACAAACAGTGAGAGAGGGAACACAAGCAGGGGGAATGGGGGAGGGAGCAGCAGGCTTCCTGCTGAGCAGGGAGACTGATGCAGGGCTCAATCCCAGGACCCTGGGATCATGACCTGAGCCAAAGGCAAATGCTTAACTGAATCACCCAGGCACCCCAAGAAAATCATTATTTTTAAACAAGGCTCATGATGACAGATTTAAAATTTTTTGTTATGTATATTCCTTTCATTCGTAGCTCTCCATATACATCTTGCATGCTCAAACTATTTCCCATAGGAAACATGGCAAAATATCAAGATTGCAAACGTTAGTAGTTTTAATAGTTTAGAACTTTTCATCTAAGTTACCCTTAAAATTAGACATAAGCCCTTAGAACCAGTCTCCAGGATTCAGTGTTTTAGGCAGACAATCATACCATTATATGTATAGAGCCAAAAAGATTAATACCCACTGGATCCTTTTTATTCTTCTTTACCTGGCAATTTGATCAAAAGATGATTCACCAATCTGTGTCCCTCACTCCCTTAGAGCCCTGGCTCACAAGTCATCTCTAGAAAATCTTTCTTAATTAACTATACTCTGCTCTGATCAGCCTTTTGCTTTATATACCTTCACTATGGTCTGGCACCCAGGTTGTGGGGAATAGAAAAGGACAGAACACCGTTTTTGCAGAGACATATTTTAAATGAATGTGTGCTCCTATTTCAATCATAAGGGCATTGATTTTAAATATACATATATGGGGCTCCAGGGTGGCTCAGTCAGTTAAGCATCCAGCTTCGGCTGAGGTCACAATCTCGGCGTCCTGGGATCCAGCCAGTGTCTCAGCATCCTGGGGTCCTGTTGGGCTTGTCCTTCAGCAGAAAATCTGCTTCTCCCTTTCCCTCTCCCTCTGCCCCTCCCCGCTGCTCGTGCTCTCTCTCCCTTACTCACTGTCATAAATATTTGAAAAATAAGTAAATAAATAAATTAACATACATTCTATATATAATATGCATACAGTTCTCTTACTCCTTTCTCAAGTGATGTTGCTACCATGGTCATGTGCAAGATTGTGCTGGCTCGGGAGCTAAGCCCCTGCTTACATATCAGCTCCTTTGGTGCTTTCCCCTGTGCTTCAGAAGCTGCAAGCTGCTTAGGAAACTGTTGATAGAGGGTTCACTTCACCCTCCTCAACTCCTTCACTGAAATCTACTGCCTTCTTTGCTTTCTAGTAGATAAAAGGCTAAGTTATTAAAACCCTGGCATAAGTTTCCCACTTAATTATCATGGTGACAACTGACCTTTTCCTTTAAAGTATTATATTTAATTCATTCTTTTAGAGACTACTTATTTTAGTTGTATCTTACTTATTGGTTCTGTCTAATAAATTCCGGCATGGAGGATACTGAGCCAATGATACATTTATATTCAGTGAACATTTAATTTAACATTTATGTTATTCGCCTATACTCGTTGACTTCATTTTCTGCCCTGTAATGATCCAGTTTTCTCCTTCACCTCTTGTGCTGGTAGCAATAAGAAAAACATCGTGTTCTGTCTTCACTCCTTCTATAACAGCATGCTTGTTTCTGAAAGTGTCAGACTTCACCACTGCATGCCTTTGGCTAGCACGCATAAATGATCAAATCACTGAATTTAATGAACTATTACATCTTTACATTTTTTTGGTTTTAAATATAAATATCCAAACTGCGAGCCACACTCAAATGTATAGTACACTTTTTTACATCATCTGCTGTCAAGAAACATGACTCTGTTACTGCCCTTTTAGGCATCTCTGTCTTCCAACAGAAGGCAGTACCTTCACAAGGCAAAGAAAACTTCAGAGCCCCCATCTTGCCTAGATGAAGTCCCAAAGTTCCAATTTTTTTAAAGATTTTTTTAAAGACTTATTTGAGAGAGAAAGCATGAGCACAAGCAGGGGGAAGTGAGGAGCAAGGGAGAGGGAGAAAAAGACACCCCACTGAGCAGGGAGCCTAACTCGGGGCTCAGTCTCATGACCATGAGATCATGACCTGAGCCAAAACCAAGAGTCAGATACTCAACTGACTGAACCACCCCATCAAGAGTCCAATTTTAAAAGACCAAAATGGAAGAAGCGGACCCAAGCACAATGCAGGAAGGTATAGCCATATTGAGTTGCCCCATGCCTCCAAGAATCTGGTCCTTTTTACCGACCCATGGGTGGCCCTCATCCTCAAGCTCACAAAATGGCTACTCTACCTCCAGGTATTGCATCAGCATTTCAGAGCAGGAACAATGGTGAAGAGGGAAGGCAAAACTGCCTTCTACCAGACTTTGCCTGCTGTTAAAGAGCTTTCTCAGAAGCCCAACTAGTTACTTATATTTATATCTCTTTGAGCAGAATTAGCCTTAAGAGAGACTGGAAATAGACAATTTTAGTTGATCTACTGCCACCCAGAGTAAAACCAGGTTTCTTTTGATGAAAAGGGAGAGAGAAATGGACATGGAATTAGCAAAAAGCAGTGATCGCATCAAAGATAATAAGTTTCTACAAAAACGTCAAGTTAACTTTGACTGAATTCCAACTAAAATAATAATTAGGAAACTACCACTATGTGTCTATAGCCTAACTTCAGAGTCTAACTTTTGAAGTGAAATTTAGCAGCATGTAAAGAAAAATAATATTTTTCACCACTGGATAAAAAAAAAATTTTTGCAAACTTTAACTTTCTTAAGCCCAGCTCAGGAATAGAAAAATAAATCTAAGAAAGGTTTTAATTGTGAAAATACTCTGCAAAAGTATCTGGTGATTTTTTTTTTTTTAACCAAGAAAGTATCTTCTCTTTGAAAGGTCCCCTATTATAAAAATGGGATTAGAGGGTGCCTGAGTGGCTCAGTGGGTTAACCCTCTGCCTTCAGCTCAGGTCATGATCTCAGGGTCCTGGGATCGAGTCCCGCATCGGGCTCTCTGCTCAGCAGGGAGCCTGCTTCCCCCCCCCTCTCTCTCTGCCTGCCTCTCTGCCTGCTTGTGATTTCTCTCTCTCTGTGCCAAATAAATAAATAAAATCTTTTAAAAAAATGAGATTAGGTAATAGGAAGTAGTCATGGGACTCTAAAAGCTTCCTCTCAAGAGCCCTTCAATTCTAAAAGACCCGAGTAGAAAGATGAACTGCATTTTATCAGATTCACACAGCCATCTTATTCATGTACTAGGGTCATTCAGTCTTCCTGGCAGGATGTTCAGACAAAACACTTGAGTATTTTCTGGGTGGGTATGTTTTACCTGTCCTGAGTATTTTCCAACACCAGTGTGATTCAGTCTAGTTTGGTGCTGAGAGTGTAAAAATAACACCAAATACGGTAGACTATCACTTTGATAGCATTTATTTTTGTTTTTATTCAGCTTATGCACTAATTCAGAAAGTGCCTGAGCATATGATTAAGCAGAGCCAGCAGCTGCCAGTGTGATGAAATCTGGGAACTACAGGAAAGACCGCCCCCACAGACATGCCGTTTCAATCGTGGTGAAAGGCTGCTAAGGGATGTTGGCTAAGTGCATACTGTCCCTAAAGAGACAGTTCCATATCACTGTTCTATAACTGGTAATATCTTAGAGCAAAAGAATATATCAAGTGATTTGGTAGAGTCATTTAGGATAGAGGTGGAACTCAAGACAGATAAATTCTAGTAAGAGTAAAAGCAAAGTCCAAAAAAACATAGAATTGGGGCACTACAGCATGGACCCCAGCCCACCTGGAAGCAGAGCAAAACATGCCCAAAGAAAGAATCTCAAAGCCAATAGAAAGATACCAAGACACTCTGCCTGCTTCACACTCTTGCCCTGAAATTACCTGGGATGCTATGGCCTTTATCAGAAGGGAAAAATTCCCTTATTCTGTGATAAGCACCCCTTGACAACTTTTAATTATTCATAAAATTATGTTATACATTAAAACCAAGGTTAAGTAAAAAGTAATCTAAATAATTTCAAAAAGAATAATCATTCAATTCACAAAATCCTAATGTTGTTTAAGAGCCCAGTAGGATAAATACTGGAATATATATTTAATACTATCAGTAGAGGTGAATATCTAAAATCATTGCGACAATCCTGCCTCGATTATCATTATAAAGTACTGTAACCTGCTGTAGCTAAAGCTTCAAAGTGAATGAAATAAATGTGCCCTTCTGCTACAGAATTTGTATTTCAGTGCTACCTAATTTGTTCTAATGTCTAACTAGGTTAAGCAGCTATGTTTATAGCATAGTTCCAAGGAAAAATTATCTGTTAACTCATATAGGATTTGCAGTATGTATGGTCATTAGTGAGCAAGTCGACAAGTAGTTAAGTATTGCTGACAAGATCAGGTTAAACACATACTGTGAATTTTTTTAGTTTGGAGTAAGTATTTGAAAAGTACTTTTAATACTGAAAAATGTAGCTGCAATTCTCCTTCAGATACAAACCAGTATGTATCTGTAGTAGTTCTTTTTACAGTACTGTAATTCCTGTTCAATTCAAAACAACAAACGTATATTGAGATCTACTATGAGCTAAACAGACATTGTTTTAGGAATTGTAGAAACTGTAGTGATAGGAACACATTTGCTTCTCTCAACATGTTTAGAATCTAAATGGGTAATGAAATAAATACAACCAACCAGGATATAAGGTAGAGTTCAAGTCTATAAAACTGAGGGGCTTGAGAAAGACTCAATGGATATGTGGTGACTATGATAGCACTGAAGGCTGACCAGGGTCCTAGTAATTAGAGATTGATAAGAGATGCCATTCTAGATCAGAAGAAGAGGCACATAAGTATTAGGTATATTCACTTAAGAATGTAGAGTCCAGTTTGTTAGGAGTGACATACAGGCAGTTGGAGAAGTAGTTCTTGTTAAGCACTTTAAAAGCAAGTCTCAAATAGAATAAAACCTAAAATTTGTATTAAAACCAAAAAGAACCTGAATAGCCAAAGCAATCTTGAGAAAGAAGAACAAAGCTGGAGGCATCATGCTTCCTGATTTCGAACTATATTACAAAGCCATATTAATCAAAACAGTATGGAATAGGCATTAAAAACATATACATGGATCAATGGAGCTGAATAGAGAGCCCAGAAATAAGCCCCTACTTATATGGTCAATTAATTATGTCAAAAGAGCCAAGAATGTATAATGGGGAAAGTAGCCTCTTCCATAAATAGTGTTGGGAAAACTAGACGGCCACATGCCAAAGAATGAAACTGAACCACTATTTAATATAATACAGAAAAATAACTAAAAATGGATTAAAGACTTGAATTTAAGGTCTGAAAGTATTAAACTCCAATAAGAAAACATAGATAATAAGCTCCTTGACAGGGGTCTTGGAAATTAGTTTTTGGATTTAACACCTAGAACAAGACCAAAAAAAAAAAAAGAAGAAGAAGCAACTAGCACTACATCCAACTACAAAGCCTCTGTACAACAAAGGAAACCATCAACAAAATAAAAGGCAGCCTACTGAATGGGAGAAAATATTTGTCAATCAAATACCAAATAAAGACTTAATATCCAAAATATATAAAGAACTTATACAACTCAATAGGAAAAGCACAAACCAATTACAAAATGGGCAGAGGATCTGAATAGACATTTTTCCAAGGAAGACATATGTATGGCTAACAGGTACATGGAAAGATGCTCAACATAGCTAATCTCCAGGGAGATGCAAATCAAAACCACAGTGAGCTATCTCTTCACACCTGTCACAATGCTAGTATCAAAAAGAGAAATAATAAATATTGGTGAGAATGTGGAGAGGGAACCCTAGTGTTCCCACTGTCAGTGGGAATGTAAAGTGGTGTAGCCATTATGGAAAACACTACAGAGAGTCCTCAAAAAATTAAAAATAGAATTACCACATGATACAGAAGTTCCACTTTGGGGTATTTATCCAAAGAAAAAGAAAACACTAATTCAAACGTATACATGTATTATCCACGTTCACTGCAGCATCATCTACAATAGCCAAGACATGGAAAGAACCTAAATGTTCACTGATGGATGAATGAATAAAGAAAATACGGTGTAAGTATATACAAATATATGTGTGTATATGCACAAATGCATACTTATTTATATGTATGTGTACACATACACACACATACAATGGATTATTATTCAGCCATAAAACAAGAATGAAATCTTGCCATTTGTGACAGGTATGGGTCTTAAGGGCAATATGGTAAATGATATAAGACAGACAGAAAAATTAAATAAATACCAAATAATGCAGTTGTATATAGTATATTTAAAAAAACAAAAAAACAAGCTCATGAATATAGAGAAGGGACTGGTAGTTGCCTGAGGTGGGGGTTAGGGAGTGTTGAAATGGGTGAAGGGATTAATGGAAAGGTACAAATTTCCAGTTATAAAATGAATTAAAGTATTAGGAATATGTACAGCATGGAGACTATAGTTAATAACTATATTAACTAAACACTATATTGCATATTTTAAAGTAGCCAGGAGACTGCATCTTGAAAGTCCTCATCACACACAAAAAAGAATTTGGTAATTGTATAGTGGTAGATGTTAACTAGACTTACTATGGTGATCATTTTGCAATATATGTAAATATCAAATCATTATGTGATACTTGAAGCTAACATGTTATGTCAATTATACCTCAACAAAAAGTATATATCTAACTATTTATAGGACCACCTCATTATAGAATACATTCCTCTGGGCTCTAAAAGAATATTTCTTTTCATTTATGTATTATTAGAGTGGATAGATTTGGGGATTGTTCCCAACACATGTCTTAATAAGCAAATGGTAAAGCCACTTTATATCTTTAAACTGATTCCTGTATCCCCTCATATTACACTTCATATTACATTGTCCACTTTTTAGTCCTCACTTTGATCCATCTCACTTTTAGTCATCTAAGGCCAAACAGTAACTTCTCTGTCACATCTATATTTTCCTCATGACCATGTATGTTGATGTCACACAATCTAATCCTATTTCTCCTTGATTTGTGTGGACTCAGAATGAGAGCCTGTCTGGTCTCTGAGAGATCGTAACTGTTCTAAGACTGAGTTATACTGAGTTACTGTATACTGAGTTATAACATATTCTTAGAGCACCTAAGTGTCTCAGTCAGTTAAATGTCTGCCTTCGGCTCAGGTGATGATCCCTGGGTCCTGGGATCGAGTCCCACATCACCCACATTGGGTTCCCTGCTCAGTGGGGAGTCTGCTTCTCCCTGTCCCTCTGCCTGCCACTCCCCCTCTTGTTTGCTCTTTCTCTTTCTCTCTGTCAAATAAATAAGATCTTAAAAAAAGAAAAAAGAAAAAGAAAAGAAAGAAAGAAACATTCTTAAATGTAGGATAAAACTCTGCCCCCAAAATCTTTATGTTATCATTGGCATTAGTGTCATACACTGAAAGTTTTTATCACACCACTGAATTCAACACACAAGGCACTGTCAAGTATTCTCAGATTCATCTGAGTAATGAATTATAGCAGTAATACGGAGAAAAGATTTTGAGCTTTGTAAGCCATCAAGAGAAAAAAGCCATTCACCAAAACTGTAAAGTTTTTTTCTTTTTTAAAATATTTTATTCATTTATTTGACAGACAGAGATCACAAGTAGGCAGAGCAGCAGGCAGAGAGAGAGGGGGAAGCAGGCTCCCCGCTGAGCAGAGAGCCCAATGTGGGGCTCGATCCCAGGACCCTGGGATCATGACCTGAGCTGAAGGCAGAGGCTTAACCCGCTGAGCCACCCAGGCGCCCAAAACTGTAAAGTTTTTGAAAGAAATGTTTTCCTTTGTTTTCCTTCCAGCCCAATTAAAGGAATAGGAAGATAGAAAGTGTTAAATATGTCAAGCATTTACTTTTTGTCTGAAAACTTACTATCTTTATTTGGCTTTTTCTGAGATGAGCTACAACCAATATGTGTTTTAAAGATGTTTGTTGTTTATTTGTAGGTTCAAGCCAGTTATGCGACACACTATGAAAATATTTTCTTTCTGTTCTGGGTTCTGGAGCAGCTTCTTCAAAAGGAAACCAAAGAAGGCAACACTTCAAGTGTAGGGCATGATGACCAAGAAATCAAGAAATTTCTTCAAAAGCATGATGAAACTATTTTCCAACTCTCTGATGCATTTCCTTTATTTACTTTTTATTTATGGAGACTGGGCATTCTCTTGAACTCAGTAGAAACTGTTGACAGTAACTCACTTCCTTAGCAATTTACTAAATATCAGAAGCATACTGAAGTATGAAGATCTTCTGCTTAAAAGATTTTCAAGGATATTTTTTAAATGAGCATTTTAAATGGATCTCTAAATATAATCACTAATTCAGTAGTTTTAAATTGTATATGAAACATTATGAGTCTTATTTCTATACTAAATCAGCCAGTTTCAATTGAGAATGTCCTTATTTCCACGTAACTGTATTTTACAATATAAATTACTCAATATAGTCTAGCTCTAATATTCTCATTAATTGTCTATTTCATAAACATTATTTACATTTTAAAATATTTACATGTAATAGATAGTAAAAGGCAACAAGAGATCTTAAAAGTTTTGTTGCTTTGTCAATGGTCTTTAAGTAGTTATAAATGAAATTTTTAAAATTTTGTTCTTACATAGTTTCATTTACATGATTATCTATTATCTTAGAGGATGATTCTTTAACATTTATAAACCAAATGGCCCTCAATTCCATAAAATCAAGGTATATGTTAAGTCCTTTAAAACTACTAGCTCATTGTTTAAATGTCATTTTTCAAATGTTTGTTTTGATTCTGTTTATTATGTATAATATCCCTGTTGTTAAAATGTAGTTAAGTCATGTATAATTAAATCATTAAGGATATTTTTACAAATCTAACATCTGCCCACAAATATACTTATTGAAAGTATATACAAATATACTTATTGAAAGTATATTTATACTTATTAAAAGCGTTAGTTGAATTTTCCAGTTACACAGATTCATTTACTTTATTTCAATTATTAAATTCATAACCAAGTAGCTTAATGAAGACCATTGTGTACTTTCCTATAGTGCAATTTAGGGCACAACAAATACAAATGTAGTTTATTAACTATGTGTGATATTGCTTCATAAGTTAATTACCACTCCTAAATGCCACTGATATTTAAGAAAATGAATATATATAAAATCATATCATCTGCCACAGTTATTTTTAGAATTATTTCTAGCTTTGTAGAAAAGAAAGCCTTTTTTCTAAAACTCAATGTATATATTAGTCACCTATTGTTACGTAACAAACTACTACCAAATCTCAGGGGCATACAACAATAAATACTTCTCGAGTGTCTGTGGGCCACTTGGGGATCTGCTCATCTGACCTGGAGAATGTTGGAAAGCTCTGCTCAGGTTGCAGATCCCACTGAGCTAGGCTCTTTGTTATAAATTGGGGTTTGGTTCCTTCTACTTGTGCTTATTCTGGGGCCCAGGTTGAGAGGTAAGCAGCTACTCAGGACAGCTACTCAACCTCTTCTGTAGCAGTGGCAGACAGGCAAGAGGGAAAGGGCAAGGCTGAGAAACATTAGGCTGTCATTGTTTGTCCCATGCATTAGCCAAAGCACATCAGATGGTCAAACACAGAGAAAAGAGGCAGGGAAGTACCCTCTACCCAGTGTGGGAGAACTTGCAAAGTTATATGACAAAGGGCATGGATACAGGAGAGGATGGAGAATTGGGGCAAATAATGTACTTCACCACACATACCAGTTGAACACAAGAAGCGGATTTCAGATCCTAATTAAGAGGAAGTTTTCTAATATTGGATTCCTGGGATTTAGATAACTGATGACATCACACAAAATCCACAACCCATGAATCTCCCCATCCTCACTCTTTTTTTTTTTTAAGATTTTATTTATTTATTTGACAGACAGATATCACAAGTAGGCAGAGAGGCAGGCAGAGAGAGAGAGGAGGAAGCAGGCTCCCTGCTGAGCAGAGAGTCCAATGCAGGAATCAATCCCAAGGTCGCTGAGATCAAGACCTGAGCCGAAGGCAGAGGCTTAACCCACTGAGCCACCCAGGTGCCCCTCCCCATCCTCACTCTTAATGATTAGACAAAGTTGGTAAATACATAAGCAACAGTAGTGGTCCCTTTCCCATTGCAGTCAGCCAACATAATGATCCTAAGAAGACTTTTGTAACTAGAACAGATTTCTTAATTCTAGTAGTTTTTAAAGATTCGTGGTCTGAAAATTAGCCTAGAAAATATATTTATTTTAGAGGCACAGACATGTTGGGACTATCATTAATGTATATGGAGATACATATTATTTCTTCATTTGATATTATTTTTTGTAAACACTTATATTTAGTCAATTGTATAAATTGACACCTTAACCCTTCATAATCGAATGTTTCAGTCTCTAACAGTGTTAACTCTGCAGTACATTTAGTACTGAGGTCTAATTCTAAGGGTGAAAAAGAAGATAAAATGAGACATTTGTATCTGTTTCAAAAAAGTGGTGTAAGATAGTGAATGAATGAATGAATGATTTGAACTAGAATTAAAGTGATTTAACAATGTTGCAATTAAGATTCTATTAATGTCTAACTTTAAAGTTATAGGGGTAGAAGAATAATGGAGACAGTAGAAATTAGGCAGTGCTGAAATTGTTTTGGGATAGGATGGGAGGACCACAAGGCAATACTAAAAATGAAAGAAATAATAAAAATGATAGTAAGTGCTAACATTTATATAGTAGATGTAGAACACTCATGTAGCACAGATATAAATAGATGCCAGACCCTGAGCTAAGCATTTTATCTATATTTATTCACTTAATTCTCCCAACAATCCTACACAATAAGTAAGATAATTACGTCCATTTTTGAGATGAGGAACTCTGGCAAAGGAATGTTCCACGGCTCCCCCAACATCTCATCACCAGGAAGCGGAAGACTAAGGTTTGAGCCCCAGGAGTTCTAGCTTCCCAGTCCACACTGCTCAATAATCTGCTATATTTCCTGTTCATTACAAACTGCTGGCACTTCATGAAATTTCACAAATACCACTTCGTGGGAATTGTCACCGAAGCTTTATGTGCCCTCAACTACAGATCTTAACCCATGGAGGTTACTAGCTTATTTTGGATCCTTCAGCCCCTGCAGAGCAGCCTCTCAGAACAACAGCCTTTTTGTTCTTTTCTACATTGTAGCATTTTACTGTAGTAAAGACTTTTTATGTTAAGTTACAGCTCCTCTTTGAAAATTAAGTTCTAAGAAGTACAAAGCTCTCTTTAAAGATGGGGCAGGTGAACTGTCAGTCTGCAGTGCTCAGCCTGTGGGAAGAGAAAACAAATCAGATTGCTTTACCCTTGGACCTATAAATAGATATTTGTGGTATTTAATGCAATTCTTTTACAAACTTGTACTTTGCTGTCATCCTGGTGAGTGTCCTAGAGATAAGGGCACTTACCGGAGAGAAGCAAGAAAAAAAAATGCCACTTGCATTTCCAGATTTTAATGTGAGTTTGTAGATTTTTAAAAGATACTGATGGCTCTGGCTTATGATAAGTTGGTTTTGTTTAATTTCAAATATTAAGCACCAACTCTGTGCACAAACCAGTTATTTGCACATATGAAAAATAAACATAATAAGATTTAGTTTTTATCACGTTTATAAAGCAGAACTTTGTTTTTGTGGTCACTATAATGACCCAACCACATCAATAGCTTATATTTGCTGAAGGAGATAATTAGAGTGATAACATTTACCTAATTTTGAAAAAAAAAAAAAGAAGAAGAAGAAGAAAGGACTTTTTTATTGAAAGCCAATTCATTTTTGTTAAATTATTTCTAGAATTGGACAGCATTAAATTCATCTGGTCAATGAACAGATTGCTCTTTTAAGAACTGCCCAAATAGTATAGGGTATGACTGACACATAGGAAATGACCTTGACCTCTTTTATGTTTTTTGTTTAATATGAAAGTCCTTCAACTAGTTTTAAGACTCTATTACTATAGGAAACAAAGCTTGCATAAAGATAATATAACATGCAAAACATTGAAATAATTCATAGATACATACTCTGAATTTGTAATATTTTTCTGATATTTTCATGTAATTTTTTTTAAAGATTTTATTTATTTATTTGACAGAGAGAAATCACAAGTAGGCAGAGAGGCAGGCAGAGAGAGAGAGAGGGAAGCAGGCTCCCTGCTGAGCAGAGAGCCCGATGCGGGACTCGATCCCAGGACTCCGAGATCATGACCTGAGCTGAAGGCAGCGGCTTAACCCACTGAGCCACCCAGGCGCCCCTCATGTAATTTTTGTTGTAGCTGCTTACAGGCTGGGGAACATTGCTGTTTTTTAGTCAGTAGTACTAAATGTTTCATAACAAATCCATGGGGGCAACAAGATTTACAGATAAAATTAACTTCATTTGTCTCTGATCTATAAGTAAAGCAGTGGTTCTCAAACATTGTCCCCCAGGTCAGCATCATACACATAACTTTCAAACCTATTAGAAATACAAATTCTTGAGCCCCACTCCAGATCTACTTCAGAATCAGAAAGACTCAGGTGGAGCCCAGAAATCTGTTTTATCAAATCCTTTAGGTGATTCTGATACCCACTAATGTTTGGGAACCACTGCTATAATCATGGTTTTTACTGAACAGGAGGGCTTAGAACATATGAAATCATTCAGAAAGTAGAAATTGAATCATCCCAAATTATTAATGAAATTTTTTTAGCTTTCTCTCAATGTGCCTTAAAATTCCAAAGTAGGATTTTGGGAAATTCAGTTATTCCTGATTCATTTCAAATGAGTAACAAATTTGGGACACCTGGGTGGCTTAATTGGTTAAGCGTCTAACTCTTCTTGGTTTTGGCTCAGGTCTTGATCTCAGGGTCACAGGATCAGCCCTGTATAGCCCTCCCTCTCCGTCTGCCTCCCCACCTAAAATAAATAAATCTTTTAAAAAGGTAAATAAAATGAGTAACAAAGTTAAAACATACCTGTCAACTTTAATAACACCTTAAATAAGTAGCATTTTTACATTTGTTTTTTAGTTGCTTCACTAAAATTGCTCCCTATCGGTGGCATTTTTAAAAAAGTTATTATAATCCAACTTTATGAGCTATAAATTAATTATAGCTCTCCGTATCAGTCCTGGAATAGAATGATGAAAATGCAGAGAGTTGCAGACAAGATGTTACTTGGCTCTTACGTGGGCACCCCCAAATGATAGCAGAATGTTCATCTTTTTCCCAGAGAACTGCTTTTATAGAGAAGGCAAATATAGCTTAGTTATAAATCTATTATTCTATTTCTCAGACCTAGAGATGAAATTCTACTTTGAATCTTTCTGGAATATGGTGTGATAATAAATAAATAATAAATGATGTCTTGTTCTCTCAACTCTTGTGTTTATTTCCACCATGTTGTGTCTTTACCACATTACTGTGAGCTCCGAGTTGCCTAAGGACAACACCCCTGACATAGTGAAGGAACAAGGCTGTCACTGCTTTAACTTGAACGACGTAACTACTAAGACGTTTTCATGAATGATGAATGATTTCAGGAGCATTAGAAATGCAGACACTCAACCAGCAAGGAAAAGGATATATTTGTTCTTATTTCTTTCTCACATACACTGAAATTCAACATTCATTTTATAAAAAGAGATCCAAATCTTTTGAAACTAATTTTTTAAAGTCGGGGGGTTCTCCTTTCTTCTTTCTTACCTTGTGCTCTCTAAGGGGTCCCACCACAAGTATTGGCTCTATCGCTGGTGCCTTTTTGCCCTGACTTGCATCAAGGATATGGAATAGGCCCCTGTACTGCCCTGTCATGACCGTCCTCTCTCACACAGCTCCTGTCAGGGCATTCTTCCGAGAGGAGTAACCACGGCCCTTTAAAATGTGTGGCTCATTCCCTTCCACAGTGACCCATGACCAAGAAGTAGAGTTCACCAAAGCCGATCAGGCACCTTATCTTGCAACATGATAACATCTAAGAAAAAGCACACCAAAAGCTAGATGGAGAGAATATATTTACTCCAATTATAAAAGAAAAAACAAAACTGGAAATAACTCTATAGAAATGTAAGCATGTCTCCAACTCCAAATGAATATACTGATATTATTCCCATGTGAAAACTTAAAATAACAATAATTTCTGAAGCTAGTATGACCTTGGCACATGATGTGGTTTTACACAGAATCCCTCCCACACAGATCATAGAATCCATGTGCCTTTTTTGTACCACCCCTTTATTAAGGCTGGCAGTAAGATCCCGCATATTAAGCTTAGCATGTGTTAGGCACTCCACCGAGTTTTTATTATTTTGCTGAATCCTTCTAACAACCATTCAGGTTTAGAATATTATTATCCCCAGTTAGATGAGGAAGCAAGCACAGAACATGTAAATCATTTGCCCATGCTCACAGGGCTGGGGGAAAAAAATCAGAGCCATGATTAAAATAGGCAACAAGCAACTGAGTCAATAGTCTGTACGCTCAGCACTCAGCTACCCACAGCTGATGTGCCCTAACTGTGCAAAAGAAGCAACTGACCTCAGAGAACAGCTACCCTGATAGGAAAACTCCTGTGTGGATTCTTTTTAAAGAGTTCTTCTTAGACATAGGCCTCATGCACTTAGGATAATTATACTAGTGGGAAATTTACACCCTATTAAGTAAAACTGGATGACGGAAAATATTCTGTTAAGTTTGGAAGAATAAAAGAAGTGTGGCGAGACCTAGAGATTTCCAGTGGGTGGCATTTATTTAAATGAAACAGATATAAATTCTGCTCTAGGATCTGATTGTTTTTCAAGCCAGTGTAACACTTTCTAAGGAAACGTGAGTTAAATCTTCCAAAATGCAAGGATCAAGATCAGACAACCGTGTACGGATTAGAGTTAATTCCTAAATCTTAGACATGGAAATAAATAATACACATGAAGCATAATTTCTCTACACTGGCTCCAAAATCATACTCCTTTTGTTGTGAGTATAAAGAAAAATATCTCTATTTCCTGATTAGAATTGATCAGTATAATCCTGTTGACAATATTTGATACTTCTAAAGCATCTTATGAAGTAGGAAAAAAAATGTCTTTATAACCCTTTATTTCACAGGGGAAAAAACATATAAATAAATAATGAATTTAAAACATCACAGTGATTTGTTCTCAAAAAAAAACTTTAGGCAGCTCTTGTTTACTCATTTTATTCAATCTGGAGAAGAGAGATGTGAGGACTTTCCCTTGCACTCTGCTTTGTCAATCAGCACTGCATCCTTATTTCATTTGAGAGGCTTTCTGTTTTTACCATATTGAAACAACAGCAAAGCCCAGAAGAGAACACGCTGCAGAAGGCACAGATGAAAAGGCAGGGCACGGGTTGTGGGGGTAATGGAAGAACAGAGAACAGAGGGCTGTGATGGCCAAGCCATATTGTGACTTCGGACAACTAATTTCATTCTCTCATTTTCTCATTATATTACAGAGCATTTGTTTTTCAGTTTTAAAGTGTAAGGAACAAAGTGTTCCTTTGTATTTCTGCTCGGGAAATGTGTTTCTTCAGAATGTATGCATAGATGATTAGACTAAAATTGTTAAACGTAACTACCCATTATTACTAAATGTTACTGCCAAGCACTGGGAGTTTTGTCTCTTCCTGTTGTCATGGAGATCTTTCAGTGATAAACTTTTTATACATTTTACAAGGCCCAGTACTTGGGAGTTAAAAGATGAGGCTATCACTCTATCCCTGTCATATAAATAAAAACTCCATTTATTTATTGTTTTTTTTTTTCTTTTTAAGAGCACATGTGTGTATATAAGGGGATAGGGGGACAGGGGGGCAGGGGGAAGGAGAGAGAGAGAGAGAGAGGGAGAGAGAATCTCAAGCAGGCCCCACACCCAGCATAGAGTTAGACACAGCGCTCGATCTCTTGATTCTGAGATCCTGACCTGATCCTAAATCAAGAGTCAGATGCTCAACCCTCTGAGCCACCCAGGCACCTCTCTTCATTGTTAATTTTTTAAAAGGGTAATCTCACCACAGGATTATTTGTGCGAATGAAATGAAATAATGTGAAAAGCACTTTGTGAAGTACAAAATAAAAAAGTATAGTGTTATAAAATAAACACTATATAAGTGTCCATCTTCTTAATATTTTCTCAGTGCTCTATATGTTTTTTTCTCATTCAACCCTCATTGCAACCTACAAAATAGGCAATACTATTATTCCTATTAGTCTTATTTTACAGATGAGGAAACAGGCCTAGAGAGGTTAAGTGACTTGCCCAGAGACAAAGAGGTCGGAACAACATTAATTTATTCCTAGTTCCTTCCATTCCAAGTCTTTTAGATTAATTACAAGTGAACTCATAGCTGAGTCATGCAGAAATTCAATCCCTGCCTGAATCTCTGCCCATTCAACTGAAATTTAAGGGTGACTATGATGATTATGATAATCCAGAAATGTTATAATTTCTGGCTAGAAACTGTGCAACATGCTTTATTTAGATCATTTAATTTGCCGACCTCCTATAAACCAATCAGTCCTTCAGAGGTCTTGATTCAGTAAGACACAGTGATATATTAAAGAAGCCCCTTTTCTATCAACCAGAGAACTCAGGAATGGATTTCATAGGACTGTACCCAAGGCAAACAGATGTTTTGTACACCATTGACATGCCAGACTTTGTGCCCTTGCTCCTGATTGCCATTATGGTTCCTCACTGAATCTGGATCCTCGTCCTGAATGCTACTAGGACAGTGGATAACAGTTCTCCTTTTGGAAATAACATCTTAATTTCCTTCTGTGTCTGTATCCTTGCCCCATTGTGCACAGTCTTTTTTAATACTAAAAAATCAAGATGCCTTTTTTCCTAGCTGAAAAGTATTTGCATGACATCAGTTCAACCATTTGGAAATTCCCTCTCTAAAGTCTGAATCCTGTGCAGAATCACTGAAATCAGCTGTAGCTTATTCACTATGGCAGCAACACACTGATGAGTTTGTCGAGCAATTTTTGCTGCTAGCCTCCCCAAATTACCTGTTTTCCATCTTTTTCTAAACCTGATCCTTCAGCTTTTCAGTTCAATCTATGAGTTATCAGATTTTCTTAAATGGCATTGCTTTTCTGTTTATGTTAGTCAGAGGCGATTTCTGTAGCTTAGAACTGCTGACCCCTAACTAATATGCCCATTGAATTGTGATCCTGTTGCCCTTGTTGGTTCCTATGAGTGTCCTGCATAACATGGCTAGATAATTCTTCTAGTATTTTCCTCTTACAGTTCTCCTAGCTTCTAATGACATTCCAGCTACTAGATGATAACTGCATCAATCACAAGAGTTCCTGTAAACTATAACTTTGTTAGTCACCTTGCCCTAAAGACTAGTCCCTGAAACACAAGATATCATACACACGCATTATCTTCCAATCTAACCTGCCTGGACTGAACTCTAATTCTGCATGTCCCTTGGACCTTGAGATTCTAATGCCAGTGACTTCATTGGCAGTCTACTCTCGTCCTGTGGACAGACATTGGTGGCGCTGCCTTTTACTGATGAATCTTGCAATCTTGCAATAGATGAGTTTATTACAGAAATGCACTACTCACTTCATTGCGCCATCATTCATACTTTCTAGTTTATGTATTTAAAAATGTCCAAAAATTTTGAACTTAGAATCTTGATACTATCTAGTTATTGCCCTCATTTTATAGATTATAAAACAGATACCAGAAAAATTAAATAGTAAGCCCAAGTCACACATAGTCGACTGACTGAGCTAGAACTATTTTTTTTTCCAATCTAAATTAATGTAGGTAGGCTTGATATTTGGCCACTGTACTTTGAGCACTTTGGAAGAGTCTTTCCAAACAGACCCTGATGTGTGGCACAGTTAAATACTATATTTCTGGCAAGTAGTAAGTGATCAATAACTATTGACTACATTACTGTATTAATTGATGAAATCTATTGATTTCCTCATTCTCTCTCACACATGGGAGTTAGAAGCCTCAGAGAATATTCTGCAATGGTAATCAGTGTCCCAAATTGTGGATGATCTATACTCCAGTAGGTGAGTGAATTAAAGTCAGAAGCACCAAATACCACTCTTAGTCCAGGAAACTCTCCTTCCCTTTACTTCACAGAATCCATGATCTAATACAGATCTGCAATCTAATTGTGTAGGCAGGTGTATTCTCTTACGTAGCTATCTTCTTTTCAAATGCTGTTGTCTAGATAGAGAATGAGCTGAAATTTAGAAAGTTATCCATAGGGGAAAAAATAATGTTACCAATTGCAAATAGGTATAAGTCAAATAACAGTACATGGTACATTGGATTCATCTTGGGTTAACATGACTTTTTGTCCTGATGAAAAATCTTATCTCTATGTGTAACATAATTTTTGGGCAAAATATATTCCACTTTCCACTTTATAGGTGAAATTTTGTATCCCAACTCATTTCTATTATATAGACTGTCAATAGAAACTTAAAACCTTTCCACCCTTGAAAATCACCATCAGTTATTATAGTTTATAACTAGGTTACTAAAGAATACTTCTGCTTCAAGGATTGTACAGCTACCAGTGACAAAAGTATCACGTATTTCTTATTCTAAAAAAAAATACTATTTAGAGAAAAGAATGTCTTAATGGAAGTTAAATATATGGCTCAGACATAGTGAAAAGAAGGATACAGGACTTAACATATTGGGCTCACGTAATTTGGGTTGACTGTTGAATAAATGAATGAACAAAAATGGTGGGTTTTCATTTATTATTTAACATGAGGTAATTTTACTGGTAAGGAAAAAAAAAACCAGTAAGCCAATGCGACTAATACTGATTGCTACATTATTTACACATGTGAAAGCACACTAAGGCCCTTACCAGCTCAAGAGAATGAAGGGTGTTACCAAAATGTGAAAGAGCATCAGCATGTGAAAATCAGGAGTAAGAAGTAAGGCTTAGTTTACACTCTTCACTTTCTACAATCACTCTTTACTGTGGCTGCTTCAACTCTTTAACCATTCAAAGAACACACAGCCCTTTTTTGTTTATGGATAATTCTGCTGACAGTACAAAGGAAAATTCATAGCAAATGTTAATATTCATTCAAAGGGATTATACACAAAAATACTCTATCTATATTTTCTCCTCAAAATGGGGCAAGGAAAGCATAGCAGTAAATGTGATCAATTATGGCAGAATGATGGCAGAATTTATTAATAGTCTGAAGGACTATCATCAAGTCAAGCTGCTACTTAGAGGTAATATGGAAAATCCATTAGCATGTCAAAAAGCATATCTTGTCGAGGCAATCTTTACAAGCAGGGTACACTTCTGAATAGGCAATTACATAATAAGAAGTAGATTTGATCCCTGCTGCCATAAGGTTCAACATAATTTTAATTTCAACAACTTCATTTTTGAAAATAAAATTACTGGCATCCTAGCAATTGTGAAAGTGATTAAATGGGTAGAAATAATATAAAAGCATTTAACATAAAACATTTTAGAAAATACTGAAAATCTAAAATGATAAAATAAATGTTAATAAAGAAAGAAGCAGTACAGTTATGAAAACAGAGGTCATCTTCTCTAAAGTTGTTCTTTATGATGGAGTGAACATTTTAAGTATTTCTAGATATAATTAATCTTTGTTTATCTCTTTAGAGTGTCATTTACCTGCCAAATGTTGGTTTATAACTGTGTCAATGTAACACTTGATTTACAATTAAGATGATTTGCTTCTTAGTGACTGCAAAGAAACAAAAAGTATCACAACAATGACCCTCTCAAAGTACAAGAAGGTCCATTTGTAAGTAATTTTTCTACATTCATCTACACCTGAACTTTTTCCAATCTAAATAATAGATATTATTTTCAAAATACACTTGAAGAAGAAACCATCTTTGTATTTATTTTAGTAGTTTTAAAACATGACAAATATTCATAATAAATGGAAACAAGTATCTTATAAGTATCCTATGATGTACTAATTCTACTTCTAAGTGTATACCCAAAAGAAACCACTGTGTTTGGGCAAGAGGGAACACTTATTAATTCAGGAACTTTTAAATTATCACTGCTTGTAAAATAACAAAACCCCAAAGTCTCCTAAATTAGGAAGTGGGTAGTGTTATCTTCATTTAATGGAATATTATCTAGCAGTTAAAACAAGAGAAATACATCAATATGCACTGATATTCATGAAAGCAAAGTCAACATATTAATCAATCAATGCCAATGATTACATATAATATGAGACCTTTTTTAGAATTAAAAATAATTAAAAATATATACTTTTATGAATGCATATATACAATAAACTATGTGAAAAGAAATTTTAATGAATAATTAAATAGTATTCAGAAAAATGTTCTGTTAGCAGAAGGCAGAGAAAGGCATTAGACAAAACAAACCAAATGCTTAAATACAGACTATTGTAAAAGACTTTCTAGGTTTTGTCTCAGATTTGTGAAAGGTCATCTATTATTAAAAAGATAACAAATGAAATAAGGGAAGGAAGGAGGGGAAGAAGTTAAGAAGGAAGGAAGTCAAGCAGGTTATGAATGGGCCAACAAGGACAGTATATCATAACCCCAGAATCATGACTGATTTAATTCTGAAGATCCACATAACAAAAACAAACAAACATCCAAAAACAACAATAGAACTAAAATGCAAATTATCTATATATAAAAAATTGTTTTTTGGTATAAGACACTGAACTTAATTCTTTACCTTTTACAAATTGAAAAGACCAATAAATCTAAGTATATAATAAGTATATAATCTAAGTATGTACTATCATGTCTATTTAACTAGATATAGAAGGCATTTAAGGAATAATTTCAAATTTTGTATAAAGCGCATTAGGTAAAGTCTGCTTTAGGGAAAGTTTCATGAGAAAACTCCTCAGTCTTTATATAAAGACTTCTTTGTTTCTCCTAGAGCTTTGGCCTGAAAAGCAGGCTTCAGATTTGGAACACATTTAATGACCTATGGAGCTACTCTCAGGAATGTAGGCTGGGAACACTCATCTTGATGGTCTCCTTCTTCCTTGCTCCAGCTTGACAATATCATAAAGAAAAGAGCTCATACACTGATCTGCAGTCCATTTCTGTGACTGTCACCATGGTAACACCTTCAGATCACCTGACTCTGGTCAACAGCAGGGCATACAGTTGTGGTCCCATGAGGATGTATATATTTACATATTTATAAAAGATGTTTAAAGAGTTAGCCAAACTAGTCAGCCTGACTCTAAGTGCTAAAATCCTTCCCTTTGGGACACTTACATATACTGACACATCCTAAACTACTGGGAGTTTACTTGGACATCCTAAACTACTAACAGTTTGCTTGGACAACCACACAGGTTTAAGACACAACAAAGAACTGAGACAGGGTTGAATGAAAAGGTTCATCTTCCTATATGTGGTCACTTATTTAAAGACTTGAAAAGGTGGTTGTTTCATCTACTGTGTAGAATCCAACACAGAGAGTCCAGCAAAATGAACAAACAGAAACATGTTCCAAATGAAAGAGCAAAAACCTCAGTGAAACAGAGTAAATAATTTACCTGATAAAAAATTCAAAGGAGTGATCCATAAACATGCTCACCCAACTGGGGAGAAGAATGGATTAACACTGTAAGAAGTTAGATAAAAGCAAAAAGATAAGTACCAAATCAAAGCTACAAAGCTGAATAATACTTTAACTGAACTGAAAAACATAGTAGAGGGGTTCAACAGCAGAACAGATAAAACAGAACAAAGGATCAGTCAACTTGAAGACAGGGCAGTAGAACTCATCCAATCAGAGCAGCATAAATTAAAAAAAAAAAAAAAGGAAAAAAGTAAATAGCTTAAGGTGCTTATTGAACAACATCAAAGTGACTAACATTTGCATAATAGGGGTCCCAGTAGGAGAAGGGAGAGAGAAAAAAGGGGCAGAAATCATATTTGAAGAGCTAATGGCTAAAGGCAAAAAACTTCCATAACATGGAAAGGGAAACAAACATCCAGATCCTGGAAGTCCTGAAGTTCCAAAAAAGAGGAACACCAAGGTATGTTATCATTCAAGTGTCAAAAGTGAAAGACAAGGAGAGAATCCTAAAAGCAGCAGGAAAAAAGTTTTTATATATAACAAAACCCCATTAAGACTACAAGCAGATGTTTAAGCAGAAAAACTGCAGGTCAAAAGGGAGTAGATCAATATATTCAAAATACTAAAAGAAAACAACTAACCAGGGATACTCTACCTGGCAAGGTTATTGTTCAAAAGTGAAGGTTGACTGATGAAATTGACAGACATTAAAGGAGACGCATCAAGAAGAAAAAAAAAAAAAAAGCAAGAGGACTCAAATACATAAAATTAGAAATGAAAGAAAAGAAGAAACAACTGACACCACATACTATAAGGATTATAAAGAATGCTATGAAAATTGATATCCATCAAATTGGACAAGCTAGGAGAAATAAATAAACTTCCAGAAACATAAGATCTTTGAAAAATGAATTCAGAAGAAATGGAAAATTTGAACAGACCAATTACCAGCAATGAAATTAGATCAGTACTCAAAACAAAACAAAACAAAAACTTCCTAACAAAAACCCAGGAACAGATGTTTTCACCAGTAAATTCTATCAAACATTTAAAAAAAAGCTAATACCTACCTTCTCAAGCTACTTCAAAAAACAGAAGAGGAAGAAAATTTTCCAAATTAATTCTGTGAGGCCAACATTCCTCCAATAGCAAAACCAGATAAGAACACTAAAACAACAATAACAACAGCAAACTACAGTCCTATCTCTGGTGAACAAAGATGCAAAAATTCTAACCAAAATATTGACAAATTGAATCTAATAATACATCTAAAAAACCATTCATTATGACCAAATGGGATTTATTCCAGGGATAACACAAGTTACTCAATGTGATATAAATCAATGTGATATATCACATTAACAAGTGAATGTATAAAAACCATATGATCATCTCAAAAGATGCAGAAAAAGCATCTGATAAAGTACAACATACATTCATAGTAAAAATCTTCAACAAAATAGGTTTAGAGGGAACATACCTTAACCTAATAAAGGCCATCTATGAAAAACTTAGAGCTAACATTAATCTCATTGATGAAAAACTGAAGTTTCCCTCTAAGATCAAGAACAAGTCAAGCTGTCTATACTCACTGCTTTTATTCAACATTGCACTGGAAGTCCAAGCCACAGCAATCAGACAAGGAAAAGGAAGGAAGAAATAAAGTTTTCACTATTTGCAGGTGACATGGTAATATATATAGAGAAAATCCAAAAAACTCCACCAAAACTATAATAACTGATAAATGGATTCAGTAAAGTCACAGGATACAAAATGAATGTACAGAAATTGGTTGTAGTTCTATACACTAACAACAAAGTAATAGAAAGAGAAATTAAGAAAATAATACCATATACAAAAGTGCTTAAAAGGATAAAAACACCTGGGAATAAATGTACCCAAGATGGTGAAAATTTGTATTTGAAAAACAATAAAAAACTGATAAAAGAAATTAAAAATGACACAAACAAATGGAAAGATATCCTATACTGGTGGATTAGAAGAGCAAATATAAAACGTCCATACCCAAAGCAATCTACACACTGAATGCAATCCCAATCAAAATACCAACATTTCTAACAGAACTAGAACAAATAATACTAAAATTATACAGAACCACAAAAGGCCACAAATAACTGAAACAATCTTGAGAAAGAAGAATAATAGTGGAAGTATGAGAATCCCAGAGGGTGCCTGGGTGGCTCAGTGGGTTAAGTGCCTGCTTTCAGTTCAGGTCATGATCTCAGGGTCCTGGGATGAAGCCCTGAATCGGGCTCTCTGCTCAGTAGTGAGCCTGCTTCCCCCTCTCTCTCTGCCCGCCTCTCTGCCTACTTGTGACCTCTCTCTCTCTGTCAAATAAATAAATAAAATCTTTAAAAAAAGAAAAAAAGAATCCCATATGCCAAATATACTGTAAAGCTATTGCAATCAAAACAGTATGGTACTGGCACAAAAAAAGACACAGAGATCAAGGGACTGGAATAGAGAACCCAGAAATAAACTCATGATACTATGATCAATTAATATATGTCAAAGTAGGCAAAAATATCCAATAAGAGAAAGACTCCCTTCAACACAGTGCTGGGAAAACGGACAAGTATGTGCAAAAAAAACCCCCAAAAAAACAAACAGAAAAAAACAAAAACTGAACTACTTTCTTACACTATACCAAAAGTAAACTCAGAAGATATAAAAGACTTAAATGTGAGACCTAAAACCATAAAACCCCCAGAAGAAAACATTGGCAACGATTTCCTTGATACTGGCCAAAGAAACACTTTTTTAAAGATGTCTTCTCAGGTAAGGGAAATGAAGCAAAATTAAACTATTGGGACTACATCAAAATAAAAGGTTTTGCACAGTGAAGGAATCCATCAATAAATTGATATGGCAACCTACTGAACAGAAGAAGATATTTGCAAATGATACATCCTGTAAGGGGTTTATATCCAAAAATATAAAGAATTCATACAACTCAACAACTCAATAATCTGATTAAAAATGGGCAGAGGAAAAATAAACATTACACATTATCAGGGAAATGCAAATTATGCATTATGTGAGGTATCACCTCACACCTGTCAGAACAGCTATCACCAAAAAAACAGGAAATAACAAGTGTTGGCAAGGATGTAGAGAGAAAGGAATGCTCATGCACTGCTGATGGAATGCAACCTGGTGTAGCCACTGTGGAAAACAGTATGAAGAGTCCTGAAAGGTTACAAAGAGAATTACCATATGGTGCAGTAATTCCACTACTCAGTATTTACCCAATGAAAACAAAAATTAATTTGAAAAGATATACACATTCCTATGTTTATTACAGCATTATTTACAATATGGAAACAACACAGTGTTCATCCACAGATGAATAAAGAAGTGGTGTGTGTATACACACACACATACATACACAATGGTATATTACTCAGCTTTGAAAAGGAATGAAGGGGTGCCTTGGTGTCCCAGCTGTTTAAGCGTCTGCGTTCAGATCAGGTCATGATCCTGGAGTCCTGAGATCGAGCCCCATGTGGGGCTCCTTGCTCAGCACGGAGACTGCTTCTCCCTCTCCTCCTAACTCGTGTTCCCTTTCACTGTCTCTGTTTCTCTCTCAAGTAAATAAATGAATTTTTTTTTAAATTTATTTATTTGACAGAGAGAGATCACAAGTAGACAGAGAGGCAGGCAGAGAGAGAGAGAGAGGGAAGCAGGCTCCCTGCTGAGCAGAGAGCTGATGTGGGACTCAATCCCAGGACCTCAAGATCATGACCTGAGCCGAAGGCAGCGGCTTAACCCACTGAGCCACCCAGGCACCCCCTCAAGTAAATAAATGAAATTAAAAAAAAAAAAAAAAGAAAAAAAAAGATTGAGTTTTTGCCCTTTGCAGCAACATGAATGGGTCTAGAGCGTTTAACGCTAAGTGACTTAAGTCAGAAAAAGACAAATACCATGCGATTTTACTCAGACGTGCAATTTCAGAAACAAAACTAAAAAGTAAAAGAAAATTAAAAAAGAGAGACAAACAAAAAAATAGTATTTAGTACAGAGAACAAGCTGGTGGTTGCCAGAGGAGGTTAGGTGAGGGGAAGGATAAAATAGATAAATGAGATTAAAGGTACACTTATGGTGATGAACACTGAGTAATGTATAGAATTATTGAATTATTATTTTATACAACTGAAACTAATATAGTATTCTATGTAAACTATACTTCAATAAAATATTCAAGTAAAGTTCTATAGGGCTGACATTTTGAGATTGAGGGATGGAACTCACAATTAGAGTAGTACCTATCTCTTTTACAAGGATGTATCTCTGATTGCAAAATAGTTTGGATATCATTAATTCATCATTTGGTGAGTGAATAAATGATAACATTAGCATATAAAGATGACAATTCTGGGTGATGAATACTCTCTATTTGACAGTCAACAGATTAATTTCAGTAGCCATTATCACATCAAAGTAATCAGTGAAAATGGCTTCTGCTTGGTATGATTTGACTTTACATTTATTGCAAAATTAATGAGAGCTCTGTAATATACATATTCTCTATCTGTGTATCTATCTATCTATATGTATATATCTATAGTCCATGATATTGTGGCATCAAAAGTTACTTTAGAGATTATCTACTGCCATCTTTGTTATAAATTCACAATGTAAAAGACTCTCCATTCATTAGTCTCTGCCACTTTACCTCAAAGTCATATAAATACTGATAATTTTCTATTGAATTACACTCTCCATCCTTCAGGACACAGGAAGAGAATTTTAAAGGTGATTTAAATGTTCTATAAATCAATTTTTGGAAGTAGAGAATAGAAAATGTGACACTTCCAAATTTTTAGAAAACTTTTTTTTTATGACAGTTAGAAATATGGATATAATTTGATGTCCCAACATGTTACCCATGAAGCTAGCCAATTCTATTTGCCCTTTGAACTGTCTACCTTTAAGGAGGAAAAGAAACTAGCATGTATTAAGTGTTTGCTATAATACAATACTAGGTATCCTACAAATATTCTCATTTTATCTTCACAACATTTCAAGGAGAATTTCATGGAATTTTCAGATGATAAAACTGAAGTTCAAAGAGATCAGAGTCATAAACAGTGGTAGAGCTAGAATTTAGTATATGATCTACTTTACTTCAAAATTCATACTCTTTGTAAAAGACATAGAGTGACTGAATGAAGAAGTCCTATAAGATACTCACTTTAGATGTTAGTACACATACAGACTGAAAGTGAAGGGATGGAAAAAGACATTCCATGCAAATGGAAACCAAAAGAAAGCTATAGTACCTATACTTAAATAAGATTAAAAGAGACTTCAAAATAAAGTGCACTGGGTGCCTGGATGGAAACCAAAAGAAAGCTATAGTACCTATACTTAAATAAGATTAAAAGAGACTTCAAAATAAAGTGCACTGGGTGCCTGGGTGGCAGTGGGTTATGCCTCTGCCTTCGGCTCAGGTCATGATCTCAGGGTCCTTGGATCAAGTCCTGCATCAGGCTCTCTGCTCAGCAGGGAGGCTGCTTCTTCTCTCTCTCTCTCTCTTTTTTTTTTTTTTAAGATTTTATTTATTTATTTGTCAGAGACAGAGGGAGAGAGAGCGAGCGAGCACAGGCAGACAGAGAGGCAGGCAGAGGCAGAGGGGGAAGCAGGCTCCCTGCCAAGCAAGGAGCCCGATGTGGTACTTGATCCCAGGACCCTGGAATCATGACCTGAGCTGAAGGCAGCTGCTTAACCAACTGAGCCACCCAGGCGTCCCTGCTTCTGCTCTCTTTCTGCCTGTCTCTCTGCCTACTTGTGATCTCTTTCTCTGTCAAATAAATAAATAAAATCTAAAAAAAACCTTAAAAATTAAAAAAAGACTGTACTGAAGGAAAAGGAAAGGCATTACATAATGATAATTGTGTCAATACAACAAAAAAGATACAACAATAGTATACATTTATGTACCCAACATGGGATCACCCAAATACGTAAAGCAAATATTAATAGACCTAAAGGGGGAAAAGGACAGCAATAAAATAATAGAGGACTTTAATGCCCCACTTAAATCAGTGTATATTTCATCTAGGCAGAAAATCAATAAGGAAACATCAGCCTTAAACAATACATTACACCAAATGGACTTAACATATATTTACAGAACATTCCATCTAAAAGCAACAATACACATTTTTCTCAAGTGCACATAGAATATTCCCACGATAAATCATATGTTACACCACAACACGTCTTAATAAATTTGAAAGGACAGAAATCATAACAAGCATCTTTCCAACAACAATAGTATGAAACTAGAAATCAATTATTTGTATCACAAAATAAATCCTACTTGATCATAATTTATGTTTTTAAATACATTGTTGAATTTGATTTGCTAATATTTGAGGATTTTTGTCTCTATGTTCATTAAGGATACTGAGCTGTAATTTTCTTTGTGACATATTATACTGGTTTTGGTATCAGGGTAGTAGTAGCCTTGTGAAATGAGTTTGGAAGAGTTCCCTCGTCATGTAGTTTGTTGTTGCTTGTTTTGTTTTTTGTTTTGTTTTGGTTTTGGATGAGTTTGAAATGGAATGGTATTAATTATTCTTTGAATGTTTCATAGAATTCACCTGTGCAGCCATCTGGTTCTGAAGTCGTTTGTTGGGAGGTTTTCGATTAGTAATTCTATCTTTTTATAGTAATTGATCTATTCAGATTTCTATTTCATCATGATTCAGTCTTGGTAGGTGGTATGTTTCTAGGAATTTGTCCATTTCTTCTAAGTTGTCCAATTTGTTAGTGCATAACTATTGATAGTAGTCCCTTATGATCATTTATATTTATTTGGTATCACTTGTAATATTTCTGCTTTCATTTCTAAATATATTTGAGAATTTTTTTGGTGAATCTAGATAAATGTATGAGAATTTTCTTTATCTTTCAAAGAACAAGCCCTTAGTTCTATTGATTTTTTTCAACTATCTTTTTAATCTTTACTTCATTTACTTCGGCTATAATTTTTGTTATTTCCTTCCTTCTACTACATCACTTTTATTCAATAGTATTAGAAGATCTAGTCAGAGCTATTAGGCAAGAAAGAGAAATAAAAAGGTATCCAAATTTGAATTGAAGAAGTAAAACTGTAACCACTTGCAGATGGCACAATATTATATATAGAAAGTCCTAAAGACACATCAAAAACTATTAAAATAAAGAAATTAAATTAAATTGCAAGTAACAAAATCAATACACAAAAACATCTTGTGCTTTTATATACTAAAAATGAATTATCAGAAAGAGAAATTAAGAAAACAATCTCATTTACAATTAGATTATAAAGGATAAAATACCTGAATAAATTAAACCAAGGAAGTAAAAGACCTGTATATTGAAAACTTCAAGACTTTGATAAAGGAAATGGAAGAAGACACAAATAAATTAAAAGATATCGTAATTTCATGGGTCAGAATTAATATTATTAAAATGTCATTATTTCACTAAGCAATCTACAGACTCACTGAAATCCCTATCAAAATTCCAATGGCATTTTTCACAGAACTAGAACAAACAATACTAAAACTTGTATGGAATCATAGAAGACAGACTAGCCAAAGCAATCTTGAGAAAGAAGAACAAAGCTGGAGGTATCATGATCCCTGATTTCAAACTATATTACAAAACTTGGGCAATTAAAACAGCATTGCATTGATATAAAAATAGACACACATATCAATGGAAAAGAACAATGAGGAAAGGGGAGTCTTTTTAACAATGGTGTTGGGAAAATCAGAAAACAACATGCAAGAGAATGAAACTGGATTTCTATTTTGTACCATACACAAAAATTAACTCTAAATGAATTGAAGACTTGAACATAAGACCTGAACCATAAAACTCTTAGAAGAAAAATTATGCAGTAAGCATTATGACATAGGTCTTGACAACACTTTTTTTAATGTGACAGCTAGAGCAAAAGCAACAAAAGCAAAAATTTTAAAAAAAGTGGGACTACATCAAACTAGAAAAGTTTCACACAGCCAAAACTATCAATTAAATGAAAAGGAAACCTACTGAATAGAAGAAAATATTTGCAAATCATATATCTGATAAAGGGACAGAAACTAAAATACATAAAAACTAATATAATTCAATAACAAGAAGCCACCCAAAAAGTCCAGTTTTAATATGGATGGAAAAACAGACATTTTCCCAAAGAAAACAGTTGCTTGAAAATATGATGTCATTAGTCATCAGGAAAATTCATATCAAAACCACAGTCATTCTTAACCAGTAGGTCTTAAAACCTGGGTTTTGAAGTTTGCAGGCTTGACTGGGATAGAGCTCACAGAGTACTACATTGCTCCTGGAGAGAGGGCAAACAAACAACCTGGGGGTGGACAGTGTGGAAATGATAATCTGTCTGGGGACACAGTGAGGGAGACATTGTTCACTCTTCTTGGAGTATGTCCCTGAGAGGCAACATTCTCAGAGTTCACTTTCCAGGAACAAAGGAGCTGGCTATTGCCATTTCCCTCCCCACCCCTCACAATAAACACAGGGCCACTAGTGGGAAGCAGCGCAGCCCTGACACTGGCTGCCTAATTTGCATACACCAAGCCCCACCACACCCTACCCCCACGCTCTGGCAAATTGTCCTTCTCAGTCAAACTTGCCTCCTCAGTCACAGCATGGAGGGCCCTTCCCCCAGAACACCAACATAACCCCTGCCCATACAATGTCTCCCAACCAGAGAGTTCTGCAGGGCCTCAGTTCTGGTGGAATTGGTGTCAGGTCTCATTGCACAAGCATACCAGAACACAGCTAGTTAAAACTCACCCCATTCAGACCAGGGACCAAACACTGTCCACAGCAGGCAAGGAGAGCTTCTGCATATGAATAGCCTGAGCATAGAGCAGTCAAAATAACAACAGCAGAAGGTATACACCACACACCAGAGATATTCCCTGAAGCACCAGGCCCTGGGCATTTGATATCTTCTTCATAAGGCCATTACTTCCAAGAGCAGAAGACAGAACTGGCTTTTCCAAGACAGAGGAGAGGGAAGAAATTTAAAATGCCAAGATGGAGGAATTTATCCCTAATGAAAGAACAAGATAAGGCCATGGTCAGAGATCTAAGGAAAACTGATATAAGTAATATGTTTGACAGAGAATTTAAAGCAACAATCACAGGAATGTTCACTGGACTTCAGAAAAGAATAGAAGACATCAGTGAGACTATTACCACAGGCATAAAAGAGTCAAAAAAGAATGAGAGAGGAAGACTGCATTAAATAAGATTGGAAACAGACTTGATGTAATGAACAGCAGGCTGGAAGAAGCAAAGGAATAAATTAGTGACCTAGAACACAAAATAATGGAAAATAGTGAAGCAAACAAAAGAGAGAAGGAAGAATTATGCAACATAAGAATAGACTTAGGGAACTCTGTGACCCCATCAATCATAATAAAATTCATAATATGTAAGTCTCAAAGAAGAGATAAAAAACGGGGCAGAATATTTATTTGAGGAAATAATAGCAGTAATCTGTGGGAGGAAGCAGATAGCCAGATCCAGGAGACACAGAGAACTCCCACCAAAATAAAAAAAAACAGGCCAACACCAAGACATACTATAATTGAATCTGGAAAATATAGTGATAAAGGGGAAAAAAGTCTTAAAACCAGCAAGACAAAGGAAGTTCTTAACTTACAAGGGAAACCCATAAGACTAGCTGGAAATTGTTCAACAGAAATGTGGCAATCCAGAAGAGAGTGGCATGAAATATTCAAAGTGATGAATGAAAAAAATCTGCAAACAAAAATACTCTATCCAGCAAGACTCTCATTCAGAATAGAAGGAGAGATAAAGAGTTTTCCCAGACAAATAAGAAATAAAAGAGTTCGTGACCACTAAACTAACCCCGTGAGAAATATAAGAGGATGTTTTGAGTGTAAAGGAGAGACCAAAAGTCACAAAGACAAGAAAGGATCAGAGAAAAATCTCCAGAAACAGTGACAAAACAAACAATAAAATGGCAATAAATACATATTTATCAGTAATTGCTTTGAATGTAAATTGATGAAATGCTCCAATCGAAAAACATAGGGTGTCAGAAAAACAAAACAAAATAAGACCCATCTATATGCTGCCTATAAGAGACTCATTTTAGACCTAAAGACACCTGAAGATTGAAAGTGAGGAGGTGAATAAACATTCATCACATGAATGGGTGTGAAAAGAAAGCCAGAGTATATTTGTACCAGACAATATTTGTATCAGACAAATGAAACTTTAAAACAAAGACTGTAAAAACAGACCAAGAAGGATGTTATATAATCATAAACAGGACAATCCAATAAGAAGATCTAACAATTGTAAATATTTATGCACCCAACATAGGAGCACCCAAATATATATAAAAATTTTGATAACAAACATGAAGGAACTAATAGATAATACAATAAAAGTAGGTGACTTTAACACCCCACTTACATCAATGGACAGATTATCTAAACAGAAAATAAGGAAGCAATGGCTTTGAATGACACACTGGACCAGACAGATTTAACACATATTCAGAACATTCTATCCTAAACCAGCAGAATACATTCTCTTCAAAGTGGGCATGAAACATTCTCCAGAACAGATCACATCTAAGGTCACAAACCAGGCCTCAACAAATACAAAAAAATAACCTCATACCATGCACCTTTTCTGACCACAACACTATGAAACTAAAAGTCAACCACCAGAAAAGACCATAAATACATGGAAGAGAAACAATGTGCTACTAAACAATGAATATGTCAACCAGGAAATCAAAGAAGAAATTTTTAAAAAATATTTTATTTATTTATTTGACAGACAGAGATCACAAGTAGGCAGAGAGGCAGGCAGAGAGAGAGGGGAAGCAGGTTCCCCACTGAGCAGAGAGCCCGAAGTGGGGTTCGATCCCAAGACCCTGAGACCATGACCTGAGCCAAAGGCAGAGGCTTTAACCCACTGAGCCATCCAGGCACCCCAAGAAGAAATTTTTTAAAAATAGACAGATACAAATAAAAATGAAAATACAATAGTCCAAAACCTTTGGGTTGCAGCAAAATTGGTCCTAAGAGAGAACTATTTAGCATTACAGGCCTACCGCAAGAAGCTAGAAAAATCTCAAATAAATAACCTAAACTTACACCTAAAGGAGCCAGGAAAAGAACAATAAACAAAGCCTAAAGCCAGAAGAAGAAAGGAAATAATAAAGATCAGAGCAGAAATAAAAGAGAAACTAGAAAAAAAAAAACAAAAACAGATTACACAGAACCAACAGGAGTTGGTTCTTGAAAAGATTAATAAAATTGATAAACCTTTAGCCAAACTTATCAAAAAGAGAAAAAACTCAAATAAATAAAATCACAAATTAGAGAGGGGAAAGGCAACCAAGACCATGGAAATACAAGCAATTATAAGAGAATATTATGATGAATTATATGTCAACAAATTGGACAACCTGAAAGAAAGAATAAAGTCCTAGAAATATATAAATTACCAAAACTGAAACGAAAAAATACAAAACTTGAACAGACTCATAACCAACATAGAAATTGAATCAGTAATCAAACTCTCCCAACAAACAAAAGTCCAAGACCAGATGACTTCACAGGTGAACTATACCAAACATTTAAAAAGTTAATATCCATTGTTCTCTAACTATTCCAAAAGATAGAAAGGATAGGAAAAATTCCAAATTTATTCTATGAGGACAGCATTATCCTGATACAAAAACTAGATAAAGACTCCACTAAAAAAGAGACCTAAAGGCCAATATCCCTGATGAACATGGACATAAAAATTCACAATATAATACTAGCAAATCAAATCCAATTACATTAAAAGAATCATTCATCATGATCAAATGGGATTTTTCCTGGGCTTCAGAGGTGGTTCAATTCACAAATCAATCAGTTTGATATATACTACATTAATAAAAGGATAAGAACCATATGATCTTCTCAAGAGATACAGAAAAAGCATTTGACAAAGTACAACATCCATTCATGATAAAAACCTTCAACAAAGTGGTTTAGAGGGAACATACCTCAACATAATAAAGGCCATATCTGAAAAACCAACTGATAATATCATCCTCAATGCAGAAAAACTGAGAGCTTTTCCTCTATGGTTAGGAGCAAGCCCAGGATGTTCAGTCCCACCACTGTTATTTAACGCAGTACTGGAAGTCCTAGCCACAGCAATCAGACAACACAAAGAAATAAGAGGTATTCGACTCAACAAGGAAGAAGTCAAACTTTCACTATTTGCAGATGACATGATACTCTATATAGAGAATTTGAAAGACCATCTAAAAAACCCTGCTAGAACTGATACATGAATTAAGTAAAGTTGCAGGATACAAAATAAATGTACAGAAGTCTGTTGCATGTCTATGCACAAATAATGAAGCATCAGAAAGAGAAATGAAAGATATTGAAAATGATGCAAAAAAATGGAAATATATTCCATGTTCATGGATTGGAAGAACAAATATTGTTAAAAAATCTATGGTATCCAAAGCAATCTATACATTTAATGCAATCCCTATCAAAATACCACCAGCATTTTTCACAGAGCTAGAACAAAACAATTTTTCACAGAGCTAGAACAAAACAATCCTAAAATTTGTATGGAAATACAAAAGACCCCCAATAGCCAGAACAATCTTGAAAAAGAAAACAGAGCTGGAGGCATCATAATTCCAGACATCAAGTTATAATACAAAGCTGTAGTGATCAAAACAGGAAGGTGCTGGCACAAAAATAGACATACATGTGTTGAGACATCCACGAAATTTTGCCAGTTGCAAGGACATGGAATACTATGCTAGGGAATATTATGCTAAGAGAATTTAGTCAGTCAGGGAAAGACAAATACCAAATGATTTCACTCATATGTGGAATTTAAGAAACAAAACACATGAGCAAAGGGGGAAAAGAGAGAGAGAAGGAAACCAAGAAATGAACTCTTAATTATAGGGAACTGATGTTTACCAGAGGAGAGGTGGGTGGGGGGATGGGTTAAATAGGTGATGGGGATTAAGGATCAGTACTAGCTGTGATGAGCACCCAGTGTTGTTTATGCAACTGTTGAATCACTAAATTCTACACCTGAAATTAATTACACTGTACGTTAACTAACTGTAATTTTTTAAAAGATTTATTTATTTATTTGACTGAGAGAGAGAGAAAAGAGAGGAGGAGTGGGGGAGGAAGAAGGGGAGTGGGAGAAGGAGAAGCAGGCTTCCCACTGAGCAGGGAGCCTGATGTGGAGCTCGATCCCAAGACAATGGGATCATGACCTGAGCCAAAGGCAGACACTTAACAACTGAGCCACTCAGGTGCCCCAACTAACTGGAATTAAATAAAAACCTAAAAAGAACCCACAATGAGATACTGCTTCAAACCTGTTAGAATGGCTATTATCAAAAAGACTAGAAATACATTTTGGCAAGGATGTGGAAAAAGGTTGCTCTTGAGCACTGTTGATAGGAATGTTAATTGAAGGGGCAGCTACTGAAAAGAGTAAGGAGTAAATTTCTAAAAAAAATTAAAACTACCCTATTATCCAGCAATTCTACTTATGGCTATTTATCTGGAGAAAACAAAAACACTATTTCAAAAAGATATATATGACCCCCATATTCATTATTATAATGAATTGTAATAGCATTATTTATAATTACCAAGATGTGGCAACAACCTAAGGGCCCATCACATGCACACACACACACACACACACACACACACAGGAATATTATTCAGTCACAGGTGAAAACACAGATATATCCTGAGGGCACTATGCTAAGCGAAATATGTTAGAGAAGGACAAATACCATGCAAAATCTCATAGATGCAAGCTAAATATATATAGGTAGATAGATATAGATACAGATATATATCTAAGCTTATAGTTATAGAAAACCGTTTCGTGACTATTAGTGACTGCCAGATGTGGGACATGGCAGGCAAGCAATGAGTGAACTGTTTTCATTTTTTTCTCTTGTTTGTTTAAATAAATAGAACAAAACTTTTTAAAAAGCAAAAAGTAAAAGAAACTTTGCATCATTTACATTTAAAGGCCATTAACTTTCCTTTTTTTTTTTTTAAGATTTTATTTATTTATTTGACAGATAACAAGCAGGCAGAGAAGCAGACAGAGAAGCAGGCAGAGAGGAGGAAGCAGGCTCCCTTCTGAGAACCTGATGGGGGAGGCAGGGCTTGATCCCAGAACCCTGGGATCATGACCGGAGCCGAAGGCAGAGGCTTTAACCCACTGAGCCACCCAGGTGTCCCTAAAGGCCATTAACTTTCTGATAAAACACACATGAGTATTCCCTAAATAGTAATAATATGTGATCTAGTCTCACTGTTCATGAAAGAAAAAAATATAAGTGTGAAAATATAGGATACATTAGAAACTTACACAGATAAAAATATCTCAGTTATGGTATCACAAGCTCTGTAGGTGTTTGCAAATATAACTTAATATCCATTGAAAATTATTTTACTTTCTCTCTGTTATCTCTATCACTTTAAACTATTGATCACTTTCCAGACAACACAACTGACACCCTTTAGCACAGTGTCTTTAGGTAATGGGAAACGTCGTATAAAAGTAAGATACTGATATGCCCAGCACTAACCTAACAGAAGAAAGTAAAATCCCCACATATTCAGAAAAAATGCAGTTTTTGTTTCTTCATTTGTTTGTCTGGTTTGTAACCATGATGGATGGTGTCTGCCTGGAGCTCTATGAGCACAGTAAAACCTTTATCTGTTAATCATGTCAAGGGGCTAGTTATTGCTTGATACCAGCTAGAATGTAATGTCTTGAATAAATTGGCTTAGACTTCCCATTTGGTTATAGTATCAATAACAAGATGGCAATACAAGATTACTAAACAACTTGAATTGAATTTGTAACCCTAGTTTAATAATTATTTTGCAAGAAATATTTATGAACCTTTTCTCCTACATTACTCAGAGTGCACAGAGTATATTATCAAAACCAAGACATTTTTATACAACTTTGCCTTTGTCCTGAGTGCTTCTCCACCTCACATACATCCCAACCCTGAAGTCTTCCAGGCATTTGGTTGAGGGTTCTTCCCTGGGAAACAGTCCCCCATTGGGGTCAGTCACTTCCTGTTCTTGACCCCATGACCAGTGCTGAGTTTTATCATAGCATGTGCATATGTAAGTCCCAATGGCAAAGACAGAGTGGCATACATCTAATTTCTCCAGTTCTCTGACTCAGGATGAATGCAGCAAACCATCTTGTGCATTCTACAACCACTCTCTGAGCCTTCCTGGAGAAAGTAACAAAGGAAGACCTAACTGCGCCATTGTACATTCGTTGTTAACAATTTCAATGTAGCCATGACATTGAGTCTCTTCTGTTTTTCTCGTTATTTTAGTCTCACCTCTGCAAGAACTCTTTCAAACTACCTCTTCTTTCCTCATATCTCTGAGTTCTCCTCATTTCATCTCACTCTCAGCAGGCAACCTTGTCCTGTACCCTTCCATAGAAATTAAAAATGCAGGAATTCTCTTAAATTGCTGCTACTAGACATAGTACTATCAACCATCTTCTTCTCTTTACCAGCTTCAAAATAAGAAAGATATATTTGCCTCCTCCTTTCAAAGGTGATGGGGCTGCCTAAATTTTGTACCACATTCTATGTCCACAAGAAACGGCACCCACATGTCTCTCCTTATCTTTAAACGCTCCCTATTTTCCATACACAAACAAAAAGCCTCCCTGGGCCTCACATCTTCCTCCAGTCAACATCTCACTTCTTATCAAAATTAAATAGTTGTCTGTAGTGCCTAGTGTTATCTCCTTACAATCCTCATTTTCTCCTGAATTCATGGCAATGCCTCTGATAGGGTTCTTTTAATGATGAGATGAAGTCATCAGGTAAGAAGTACAATAAAAGACAACAATTGTTCACCCACTGCTCTTTCAGGAGCATTCAACAGGGTGACCACTCTCCTCTTGAAACACTTACTTTTGGATACAATGATCCATACTGTCTGTATTGTTTCCCTACCTCTCTGAGGCCTCTTTATCCTACTCTCTTGTTGGTTTTTCTTATGCCACTTGATAATTCAATGTGAAGTCCCTCGGGTCTGTTCTCAGATTTTCTTTTTTGAAATATTTATTTCACATGGTTTTACTGACCACAATTTTTTCTAAATTTTTTTTTTTAAATTTATTTCACAGAGAGAGATACAGCAAGAGAGGGAACACGAGCAGGGTAGGTGGAGAGGGAGAAACAGGCCTCTCACTGAGCAGGGAGCCCGACATGGGCCTCAGTCCCAGGACCTCTGGGATCATGACCTAAGCCAAAGGCAGACACTTAACCACTGAGCCACCCAGAGGCCCCTCATTGACCTGCTGCATAGGTCAGAGTACCTAGTTGCACACAGCCGTATACAAACTAGCTTAAGCAGAAAAGATATTTATTCATATTAGGAGGATCTTAAGGAGGATTAGACAGGTGGTAAAGCTAATTTTGGAAACAGTACCTATATCATAAAGATGTGTTAATGAAAATACTATGGCTAACTCTGAAGAATGGGAAGCCCTTGCTGCTACGCTTCCCCCATGACACACAGTTTCCTCACATTTCTCACGTGTACATCCAAGTCTCTCAAAATTGTGTCTAATTAGAAGAACTTAAGTCACAAGTATGTCCTCATCAGACTGTAAAGAGTTAACAAATGTTGAGTTTTCTGATTCCTAGCTGGGGAACATAGGATTTAGAGTATGGAGATTATAGAAAATAGGGTGAGTATTCCAAGATATTAGGTGATAAGAAATGGCAAATATCCACTTCAGTTGCTCTTATCTACCTGACATTAATATATATCCTTCTTCCCAACATAATCTTTCAAATAGTAACGTGCTTTCACCTATCCTATTGTAACTACCTATAAACAAATATATCACCACCTTCTCAAGAAGAAAGAAAACATCTCATCAATCATAGTATCTGTGGTAGGACCAGTGAATTTCATGACAGATGGCAGCTGATTTATTTCTTTTACTGAAAAGAGCTCTCAAAAAGGCAAAAATGTTATGTGAAATGTCTTAATAGTGTATATGATATTCCATAAAGCTTGTGAATTGTTTTGCTACAGGAAGTAGGATGAGCATGGAGGCAAATATAAATCCAAATTGGGCATTTATCCTACCAAGGACAAAGTATTTCTAGTCCTTAATAGGAGTAGCCCCCATGTAATTAATTTACTGCTTAAGAATAAGATATTTTCCTGAAGTATAGAACTATCCTAAAGGCTTAGGGTTATTTCTTGCTGTGGGTAAATTAGGTAACCAGCCGTTGTGGTGTCCATCACAGTCTTGTTGTGAGAAATCTACATAAATCTGCTGTCATTGTCACCATGATCACTTTATTACTGGGTGTACTGGGCAAGTACTAGGGTGGCTGGGAAGGAATCAGACTTTCATCCATTTATCAGGTCATTTTGTCCAACTGATTATTGAGAGTTTATTCCACAGTGAGATTCTTTGACAGAGTATTCACTTAGGGTGCAAATATTGTCAATCACTCAGCCCATTTTGAGTAATGAGTCCCTAAGTCTAACCCCAACTCTTTTCCTGAAGAGAATGCAGACCTGATCAAACTATTGCTCATGAATTAGTATAAACCTAGCCTTCAACCATCTCTCTCTAGACTAAGCAAAAACTGGAATATGTCCCTTGAACTTCTATATTTTGAGAGGATTTTCCTTTTCTAACGACATTTATGGCTACCCTGCATGGGTTCAATATAACAGCACTGCAGTTCTGATCACTGCTAGCATATCAGGCTGAGTAAACTTAAGTTAGACTCAGGTTATTTCCTTCTTGTTCCATTTGTCATAGGGACTCCTCAAGAGTCACGCATGTGAGTTAACAGAGGAATCGCATAGAAAAACATTAGGACACAGCGAGTATGAAGTGACAAAAGTTCTCTCCTTGACCAAACTCCAGTTGAGTGCTCTCAGCCCTCAACTTCAGTGCCAAAGACTTCACACCCTCAGCACAAATTATTTTGCCCACCCATTACATACACAGAGATACATATCCCACACCAAAAGACTTGAACAAGCCATAGCAAAATTTCTAACAGCTCAAGGCTGCATCCCTAGGATGACCCTAACCCCCTTAAAGTGGCTGCCTGAAAGAAACCTCCAGGTTGCCAAAAGAGTTTTTACCATTTTCTTTCTAGCTGGTACCTTATCAGGTAGGCCTCTGACCTTCCTTTCTTAGAGCATTTACATAAAGACTTACCATCATGAATTCTTCTTCTATGTATCTCTTACAACTCAGGATTGTCTTCTCAAATACCTTAAAATCATTCCTTTGAAATAGTATCATTAAAAGGGATAGTGTCCTCTCTCCCAGACACTGTGGTAGGAAGGACCTACTTCAATTATTGACAGCTAACAGACACAGCTGGCCTAATTACATTTACACTGGCCAACTCTTTATAATTTTTCATTTCTCTGGTTCTGTACAAGCCCCTTTTCTTCTTCCACCTCCTTCTTTCTTTCCTTTCCTCCTACCTTCCTTTTTTCCTTCCTTCCTTCTTTCACTGGGTACAATATACTTTATTGATGGTACATAAAAAGTTGGGGTCTCCAAGCTCCTCCCCTTCTCAAGGGACAGAAACTGCGCAGAGGTCTGGAGTTTCTCTGTGTGCTGGGGGATGAGCTATGGTAAGGACTTCGATGCAGCTGAGGACCTCTCTCTTCCTCTTGCTCTCACTGGGGTTGGTGGTCAAGGAGACTCTTACTCCTTGGAGGCCATTAGATCCATCACCTAGTTGCTGTAGCAAATTCACTGTCATACCAGGAAATGAGCTTGACAGAGTGGTCTTTGAGAGACATGCCAGGCCCAGGATTGAAAGTGGAAGACTGAGTGTCATTGTTAAAGTTGTAGGAGACAACCTGGTCCTCAGTGTAGCCCAGGAAGCCCTTGAGGAGGCCCTCTGATGCCTGCTTTACCACCTTCTTGATGTTATCATATTTGACAGCTTTCCCTAGGTGGCAGTCCAATTCACAACCAACACATTGGCATGAGGACACAGAAGTCCATGCCAGTGAGCTTCCCATTCAGTCTTGGTGGCACCAGAAGCAGGGATGATGCTCTGGGCAGCCATGCCATGGCTTTCCAGAGGGGCTGTCCACAGTTTTCTGGGAGCAGTGATGGCATAGACTATGGTCATGATTCCCTCCATGATACCAAAGTTGTCATGGATGTCCTTGGCCAGAGGGGCCAAGCAGTTGGTGGTGCAGGAGGCATTGCTGACAGTCTTGAGGGGGTTGTCACACTTCTCATGACTCATACCTATCACAATCATGGGGTTATCAGTAGAAGGGGTAGAGACAATGACCCTCTTGGATCTACCCTTATCCATGATTATGAAGACCCCAGTGGACTCCACAATACACTCAGCATCATTCCATTTGATGTTGGTGGGATCTCTCTCCTGGAATATGGAGATGGGATTTTCATTGATGACAAGTTTCCTATTCTCAGCCTTGACTGTACCATGGAATTTGCCATACATGGAATCATACTAGAAGATGTAGACTATACAGTTGAGGTCAATTAAGGGGTCATTGATAAAAACAATATCTACTTTGCTTGAGTTAAAAGCAGCCCTGGTGACCAGGCACCCAATATGGGCAAATCTGTTTATACCAACCTTCACCATTGTATCTCAGGGACACAGCTGGCACTGCACCAGAAGATGCGCTATCCATCAAACAGGGAGGAGCAGAGAGCCTGTTTGTCATTCTCCCTTTAAATGCCCAGTCACCTTTGTAAAAATTGAAGAAGAGCTTGATTTACACTGTACCATCTTTTTCTCTATTGTAATAGTGTATTAGTGATTTAAAACTCTTATTACCACTTTAACTACTGTCCAGATTTGTTTATTTTTGATAAAAATATCTGCTCATGCAATTATTTGTGCTTCAGGATCTGCTTAATCAAAACTATACACACAATTCCTAATTGATAGGTTATTGCTGGATATAACCAGTTATGTAGCATGAACTAATAGGTAACACCAACTTAATGAATGTAAGATCAAGTTATTTGTTGCTCTATTTTCAGGTGTTCAATGCCTATCATGATCTTGCTTCTACTAGGAAAACAGAAACTTTCAATCAAAAGGAGAACAGTTACTTGCAAAGTGGTCACAGCTTTCTTCTAAAACCTTAGAAACCTGTACTATCATTCTCTTTTACAAACTTTGTACTGTGTCTCCTGCCACAAATACTTTGGGCACAATTGGATTAGCTGTCATAAGGCCCATTGGAAGGCTGTTTCATAGGATCTGGCCCAGCTGAAAAGTCCTTTTTTTGCTGAGGCTCCCTTAAAGAATGAAATCCTCTTGAGTCATCTGGCAAATAATCAGAGTAGCCAACTTAAAAGTGGTGATAGTTTTCTCCAATATCCAAAGAAACCTACTGTAGCTCTTTCTTAGAGATTAGTGGGGCAAAGCACAGTAACTAGCCTTTTGCTTTGAATAGTATATCTTACCATGTACTATTTACCACAGAATATTCAGAAACTCCAAAGGTGGCAGACCATTGTATTTTCATGGTATTTACTGTCCAAACTTCAGCATGCCTACATGTCTTACCAAAAAAATCTAGCATCCTTGTTCTATAATTTCTTTCCACATGATATTATTAATATACCAAAACTGGATGATGCTGGCATTGTGAAATCAAGGTCCCTCTAGAATAAATTATAGCACAGAATCATATATTATAATTTTGAGATAAGTGCGTAGAAGTCTACTGTTATTTTTTTACCAGGTGAAAGCAAATAATTTTTGTTTTTGTCTGGTTGTTAGTATAGAAAAATGCTTTGACCATGTCAATAGCTGCATTCCAGGTGCTATTCCAAAGCTGGTATGATTTCTTCTTGAAATAAAACTGAATCCAGAATAGTAGTGGAGACTACAGGTAACATGTATTTAAATGAAGGAAAGTCTAGTGTTATTTTCCAAGGCCTGTTTCTTACTGTGCAGGTGATACAAGCTAACTGAATGAAGAAGGGAAAGGCATAACCACCAACCACTGGGAGTATGAATCCTTATTATTCTAAGTGATAAAGGAGAACAACTTTCATTTTTATTTTTATTTTTTCATTTTTTATTTTAAAGGCACAGAAAAGGCCCAGGAACATCTACTTAGGCAATTATAATAGATTTGGTGTATGGGTTATGACCCCAGTCTGTGAATCATTCCAGTTACTGATTATAATCATTTCGAGTATCAGTAGGAACTAAAGAAATAGCCACAAGATGTGTCTATAAACCCACTGGGCCTACTTTGAGTACACTCACAGTGAATATGCATTGTTATGGACTGAATTTATCCTCCACCCCAATGTAATGGTATTTGGAAGTGAGATATTTGGGAAATAATTAGGTCTAGATGAGGTCATGAAAGTGGCTTGAATCTGCTGGCACCTTGGTCTTAGATATCATGGTCTTCAGAACCATGAGAAGTAAATCTCTTCTTATTTCTAAAAAATATTTTATTTATTGATTTGAGAGGGGGAGAGAGAGAGCAGCAGAAGGTCCAGAGGTAGAGGAAGAAGCAAGCTTCCTGCTGAGCAACGAGCCTGACATGGGGTTCCATCCCAGGATGCTGAAATCATGGCGGAAGCTGATGGCAGACACTTAACTGACTAAGCTACCCAGATGCCCCCAAACAAATCTCTTCTTGTTTAAGCTACCCAGTCTTTGGTACTTTCTTACAACAGCCTGAGCAGAGTTGACTAAGATAACTATTAATTACCTGACATTCAATAACCCTAGCATTGTTACTGAATTGCAGAAATGGTTTAGTTTTAGCCAGCAGAGTCAACCTGGAATTAGTATCCAATTCTTAATGAAATGTCTAGGAATTTCTCCTCCTTTAGTATACAGTTGGCCTCCTAAATCGTGCAAGTCTCTTAGGAGAAGAGTAGCAATAGCCTGGATCTATTGACTGCTTACTATGTGCAAGGTATTTTTACATATATTAGTTTATTTAATCCCCTTATCCAATGATCATATAAACTCCACTGGAATCAGGGAACTCATTTCAAACACAGTAAAACACAAAACACAGTAGGACCACACCACAAAGGTCCTCAAAGTTCTACCAAGAAAAATTATCATTATGCTTTTAAATAACATTGAGTCTCTCCTTCCCAATTATTTCAATTAATAGCTGTATTGCAGTTTTGTGGGTTCCATCAGGAAATCTTTAGGAGTTAGAATCACCTATGATATATTTACTACAAAAATTTTCATAGTTTTTTTGATTTACCTTCTACTTTATTAACTTAAGGTATTTTTTCGCATCTTTACCTAATTTAGCATAGGCCAACCTTATGTGTAAATTTCAGTCAAGGAACTGAGAAAGCAATTACAGTTTCTGACTGATTCTAGCTGTTGACCTTAGGAACTAAAGAGCAATAGGTAGGAGCATGAAAAAATTGGCTCCCTTTGCATGGTACTTATCTAAGGGATCTTTCCCCCCCCAAGATTTTATTTATTTATTTGACAGGCAGAGATCACAAGTAGGCAGAGAGAGGGGGGAAGCAGGTTCCCTGTTGAGAAGAGAGCCGGATGTGGGGATACCAGGACTCTGGGATCATGACCTGGGCTGATCTTTTTTTTTGATCTTTCCCCCCTCCCCCCAAGATTTTATTTATTTATTTGACAGGCAGAGATCACAGGTAGGCAGAGAGGCAGGCAGAGAGAGGGGGGAAGCAGGCTCTCTGTTGAGAAGAGAGCTGGATGTGGGGATACCAGGACTCTGGGATCATGACCTGGGCTGAAGGCAGAGGCTTTAACCCACTGAGCCACCACCCAGGCACTGCTATCTAAGGGATCTTGAGGCAAGGCCTGAACTGGGACAGAGATTCTGTTTTGTTGTAAAGACACTCCAGGAGATTAGAGTATTTAGGGGCTCTCCCAAAGGCCTCCTTTTTAACTGGTGTTCTACTCTTTTCCATTCAATATGCTGCTACTAAGAAATCTGACAAAGACATGAATTCAACCTAATCTGAAATTCAGCAACCCAGAGCATCAGATAGGATGTTTTATTCTTGGTTATATCAGTCCTGTGGTTGCAACAAATACTTTTGACACAGACACAGAAAGTCTCCAATTCTCCTACTCTCTCCTGAGCCAAGAACTTAGGACTTGGATCTTATGAGTTTCTGTTGCTTAGCTCTCCTATATATCTGGAAGCAGTAGCCTTCCTTTTCTTCCTTAAGATCCCATCTTTCCTACTCATTCTATACCAAGAGCTACCTGTTTTTTTAAAGATCTTGTCTTCAATAGCCATTTCATTCTAGAGGATAATTTAAGTAACTCTTTCACATGCTGTGCCATTAACTACCAGAGTTCCCAGTTCTATACTATGTCTTCAGTGCTTTCAAACCCAACCAGCATAAACAACCCATTTACAAATTTTTATTTCTTTGATGGCTTGTTGCCTTTCCTGGCACCAAATACCATATTGGTCAGGATTATTAATTGCAAACATTAGAAAATATTCTGACATAAGGAGAAAATTAGTGTTTAAAGGGATATTATGGAGCTCAGATAAATTAGAGAAGGAACAGAGGACAAGATTCGGAAGACACAGGAACAATGACATCACACCATCTGTTCTGAAGAAGATATCATGGCCATGCTACTTGGAACTGATTGCCCTTAGGATTAGATGCCTGATATTCTACTCCCTTCCTTCCCCCAAGCATCAGAAAAAAACAAAGTCCCTGCCATTACATGTGCCAGAGTGTATATTCCTCTTTTCATGGTCACTTTTTCATAATACTAGATTTCTAATGTAAATGTCAAGTGAGTCCAAATAATTAGAAAAACTGAAGTCAGTGCCTTTATCTAAAATTACAAGAAAGTCTGGAATATAATTATTCCATCCTCTGCCTTGGAAAGAACAATTAATAATGTAAAAAATTACCAAAATATAGAGAGAAAGTTGGACCACAATAAATGACAAATATCTATTAGCTGGGCCATATGTTAAAATCACCTAAAATGATATGCTCAATCGGGTGGTAGTCATTACTCACAGTATTTCTGGATCTCTTTCTTTTCCTAGATAATAATTTGAAACTACACTTACCTCCCTCTAGAATTCAGCAGAGGTAAAATAACTTACCTTGGCTGATGGAGTATAAATGGAAGCAACAAGCATCACTTCAAGACAGACTCTTTCTGAGCTGATATGCCTTCTACATACTTCCTTGCCCTACCATGATGAACATGGAAGCCCCCAATAGATATGGTAGCATCATCACAAAATAAGGCTTTAGTCATCTTGGGTGTCTAACTGAATAATCTGAAAAAGCTCCCTTCTTGGCCTGCAATGGACAGGTAGCAAAAACAAAGAATAAAACTTGTTCTAATTCCCTGAAATTTTGCTGTGACATGTCCATGCTGACTGACAGAAGGTCAGATGTCTCTTCAATTGTACTCTTTATCTGATACATACCTAAGAGGTTGCAAGTCACAACACAGAGCTGTCACAAAAGTACTTCATTGAACATGTTCAGAGCTGAACTCATGAATTTTTCTATCAATTACTCTTCCTCCAGCATTTCCTTCATCGATAACACAAAACCATGTGTTTGCTCAATCTGAAAACACAAGAATCTTTCCTGCTTCTTTTCCATTTTCTACTACTTATGTGTTACCAATTTCCAAATACCATGATTTTCATTTCCTCTATTTCTATAGTTCTGAACCACTTCCAAAAGCTTAGTTCAAGAAACCATCATCTCTTATATGATTTAATGAAATAGGCTGATACTTACTTATGCTTATTTATCACTGTCTTACAACCTACCCTCCACTATAGTTAACATATTTTTTGTTGGTTTTTCAATATATCATTCCATACCTATAAATTCCTCCTTAAAACCCATCAAAGACTTCTCACTTCTTTTACCATAAAATTGAGATTTCTGGCTGAGATCTTTAAAGTTCTGCCTGGTCTAGACTTTTGCTCACCATAGTTTCACTCTCTTATCTAGAAGTATTGACTGGCATTCAGTTCTTAAGATGTGCTATTCTCTTTCCCACCTCATAGTTTATGTTCCTATGATTTCTTCTATTTGTAGACTTTTCCAAAACTACTCCATTACATCCATTCCTACTGTGACCACCACTATCTTGCTACATCTGCCCACTCTCCTTTCTAATGCCGATGCATTCCTTCCATCTTTGCTGAACACTATTGCCTTAGGAAACATGCCTTTTTTTCTTTGATCCTTTGGTTACATTCCTCCAGAGAAATTCATAGTTAAAGTTCACTCTTGCCTTCCTGTTTTACAATTCATTTGGGGTTTGTTTTCCTAAATGAGTGTTTAGGAAATGATGAAGTAAATATTGGCTTGTTTGCCATTGTTTCTTTAATGCCTAACACAATAGAGGTAAGACATCAGTAATATTTTTTCAAATGAAGGTTCAAAGTTGAATAAACAAATGAGTGACTCCTAGATGCTTTCACACCCTCATCATATTTCCAGGGTTTTTTTCTTGTTTGTTTTTTGTGGTTTTGTTTGTTTATTTTTTGGTTGTTCCACCAACTTAAGTCTATGTTTAGCTTTTTTTGACTTGGAAAATTTTTAAAAATGCCCAGTTGTTTGTTGTTTATATCACATTATCTGCCCATCTGTTTGTATTTTTTTTGTTTGTTCTACTTATATTCAGCTTATTGCTTGCATTGAGAATCATTTTAGTTTCAATCTTCTTAATTGTTTGGAAACCAGGGGTTGGTCTGTTTATTTTTCATACCTCATGCTGACACAGAATCCTGACGTGTTTTTGGATTCAGGTATAGCAAAAACTATTAAATGTCCTCTACATCTGGGGAGATAGAGAAGAAAACCAAAAATTCTGATACTTTGGGTCCCCCCCCCTTCAAATTAAAAGAAAACCTGTTTTGGAAAAAAAATATCTGCAGCTTAATCCATGTGAATATTCTAATCCTTACATCCAGAAAGCATTTCCACAAATCACTCAAATAGTAAAGCCTATATTTGGAATAACATCTATTTGAAAATCACTTTGAGTATTTAATATGACTGATAATATCTTGTTAATAAAAATTCCATTGTTTAAGTAGAATCCAGCTACATAATCTTTTTATATAACAATCTAAGAAATGAGATAGAAAGTAGAACAGACAAATTTTTATATAGATTAAGTTGTGCATATGTGTCTGAAGCATAATGCACTGACGGGATATAGGAAAGGATATTTAAAAGCCTATTCAAATAGTGATTTATGAGTCTTCCAGGATATTTGGTCTCCAATCAATAAATCATGAGCCATTGGGGTTTCTTAATGAGCACCATGTTTGGGATAGATAGTAGCAATCTGGCAGGTCCCACAGGTGATTTTTTAAAGTGAATCCAAATTCTTCACAGATTTCTCTTACCTTCCATCACAGTGTATTTTTGAAGGGTGCATGGGAGTTGCATAATGTGTTTCCCCATACCATGTTGAAAAACTGAGAAAACTGCTATAAAATGCAAATTTAAGGGCATCAATGGATTTTCTCTTGAAGCTGCCTGGATATTGTTCAGAGAAATAAAGCAACAGCACACACTGTATCAAAGAGAAAAAAAGAGGACTTAAAAAGCAATTGCAGTATGGTCTTCTGGCACATTTTAAAAGGGCACTTTGGTGTAATTAAAGAATGATCTGCAATGATTTTTTTTTTCTATATGAAGAGAATTTTAGAAAACACACAGCTTTGGGGGGCAAATATATGATTTGGACATTACTTGGATCTTTATTGTGGACCATACAACTTGCCTAGCATCACACCCGGCCAAAGATCTTTTCAAGGATTTTATTCCAAGTAAAGGTTTGCAGCCTGGTATTCCATGGTATTATAGTTATAAACTGAAATCTCTTAAAACCTCTCTCATCTATAGAGAGAAATTTAAAATCTCACTAGTACAACTACTTTGCTTATTATATTTCACCACACTCAGGGAAGATCCATTTTGTGCTTCTTCTGTTGGGATATGTGTCACTACCCAGAAACAAGAACTCTTCTAGAAACAGGGCATACATCTCAGTATGTGTATGAACCATGTTATCTCCGATTCTTTGACTTCCGGGCCCTTGCTGACCTGGGAGAGACTGCCTCTCCCTTGGCCAGCCAGGGCTTAGAGATAGTATACCACTTGCCTGAGAAAACATCTTTTCATATGCAAACCAACTAACTGAAAGTCCACACCTGCCACCTCCTTTATGGGGCTCTCACAAGGCTTTCCCACTCCAGGCCACTATCCATGTGCCCCAATCACCTGAGGGCTAGGCTAGCTACTCTATACCCTAAAGCCCGCTGCAATTATCCAAACTAGCCAATCCTAAACCTACTTACTCTGCCTCACCCGTTTCTTACTACGGAAACCACAATGGCTCAGTGGGTTAAAGCCTCTGCCTTTGGCTCAGGTCACCATCCTGGGATGCTGGGATCGAGCCCCGCGTTGGGCTCTCTGCTCAGCAGGGAGCCTGCTTCCTCCTCTCTGCCTACTTGTGATCTGTCAAATAAATAAATCTTTAAAAAAAAAAAAAAAGATTATTACCCATGTTTTCCCCTACTCTCTCTGCCCCCTATCTGACCCTGGTGCTTCCTCACACAGCCCTCTATGGCAAGGTATGTGCTCTGTCCTCTTGGGATCTTTCAATTTAACAGACTACTTTTTTTAGAGCAATTTTTCTCTGATGTATTGACCTTACCATACTTGAATAATAATAAATCCTATGTTTAAAAACAATATTGTTTTTAAACAATATTCCCAGGTTGCACAATATGCCCAGATACTAATGGTCATTCATTTTGGTCTGAGTGAGCATTTCAGTTCTGGGTGGTTTGAAAGGTACCAGTGAGTTTTCTAAATCAAACTGTGCTTAACCTCCTCAAATTTATCCTAGTCATTTTAACTAGATTAAGGAATGACATTATTTGAGAGGGGTAACATAGTTATCTTCCCTTAGCGATATCTCATGAGAAAATCATCTCAACTCAGGCATCTAGCAGAACAGAGGTGTAGAGAAGAATGGGTTGTAATACGTGCGTTTATATATGAGTAATGAAGATGGAAATACCCTGATATGTGACCCCTTAGCAGCCACGGGGCTAACTAGAGGAGGGAGGAGTAGGAAAAAAGAGGGTGTAGGAGCACCAGGCACACTTCTGACAGTTTCACAATTTTAAATAAAGCCCAACCCTGGCATTATGTTATCTCCAGACATTTTCTCATTCACAATTTGATATTTTCCTAAAATCATTCTTTTTTTAAATAACACAGCCATCTAGTTTTTTGTTTTTGTTTTAAATATTTTATCTATTTATTTGAAAGAGAGAGCACAAGCAGGAGGAAACACAGAAGGAGATGGAGGAGACAAGCAGATTCCAGCTGAACAGGGAGACAGAAATGGAGATTGATTCCAGGAGCCTGAGAACATGACCTGACTCAACATCAAACACTTAACTGACAGTGCCACCCAGGTGTCCTCCAAAGCCATCTGTTTTTATAAGAAGAGATATTTTACAATTGGTACATTTTGATTAGCTGACCTAAGGTGCCTTACCCTCACTCAAATGGAAAAAAAAAAATTAAAGTGAAAATGTCTTACCCATATGAGGTAAAACTTGCACCACAACTCAGCTCTCAGGATAGGTTCAAGGCTCTGGTGATTCAAAAGAAGCAGGCAACTCAGTGTTCAAGTCTAAATTTAAGAGCTTTCTGGAACTCAGAAGCCAATAACAAAGGTTCTCACACTCATTTTAGCAATTTCAGTGAAGATTTCCTGGTTTGATCAACTTCCATGAACACATTGTAAAGTACATCCTACCTGACCCACATACTCTATTCTCAACAAAGAAGTCTGAGTGATCCCCTATATGAAGTCATATCACTCCTATGCTCAGAATTTTCCATCGTTCAGGACACCTGGGTAACTCAGTCAGTTAAGCATCTGCCTTCTGTTCAGGTCATGATCTCTGGGTCCCAAAATCAAGCCCAACGTTGGGCTCCCTGCTCAGCAGGGAGCCTGCTTCTCTCTCTTCCTCTGCCTCTCTCCCGGCTTGTGCACTCTCTCACTCTCTCTCTTACTTCTCTCTCAAATAAATAAAGAAAATCTTAAAGAAAAAATTCTCCAGGGCGCCTGGGTGGATCAGTGGGTTAAGCTGCTGCCTTCGGCTCAGGTCATGATCTCAGGGTCCTGGGATCGAGTTCCGCATCGGGCTCTCTGCTCAGCAAGGAGCCTGCTTCCTCCTCTCTCTCTGCCTACTTGTGATCTCTCTCTGTCAAATAAATAAATAAAATATTTTAAAAAAATTCTCCAGTGTCCTATACATACTGGAATAAAAGACAATATCCTTACACTACCTATAAGGTGCTCTACTTTTGGATGCCCATGGTCTGTCTGACCCTATTTCTTTTCACTGTCCTCCTTACTTCCTTTCTCCAGTCACTCTGTCCTCCTTACTGTTCTAGAGTATTCTGGGTATGCCCTTTCCTCAGGTCTTCTCCACTGTTGCTTTCTATATTTGAGCATTCTCTTCTTAAATATCCATTTGTGCCCAGGAAGTTGAAAATGGTTAGAGACAAACTCAGCTCTACGTTCCCAAAAAACACACAAATGCTGCCTTCTCTGGAAGCCCTGCTCAGGCCACCCTACATTAACTTGCAAGTTTCTCCTTAACACACATCACCAAATTTCTTCTCTGCTTTATTATTCTTAATATTTACCAACTTCTTACATACCATATATTTCATTTATTTTCTTATTTCCTATCTACACCTACTAGTATATATGACACTAAAGGGAAGGGTTTTGGGGTTTTTTGCTCCTTGTCTCATGTTCCATATAAAGCATGCTAAACAGTGCCTGACTTATATAGGCTTTAGAAATATAAGTTTAATAGAATAAGTGAAAGACAGTGTGATAGATGCTTGAAATATAGTTAGGCATGAGTAGCTATTACCATCTTTCTTGTTAAGATTTTATTTATTTATTTATTTGACAGAGAAAGAATGAGCAAGCAGGCTCCCCATTGAGCAGGAACCACCCCCTGCCACAGCCCCACAACATGGGACTTGATCCCAGGACCCTGGGATCATGACCTGAACTGAAGGCAGATGCTTAACTGACTGAGCCACCCAGATGCCCAGCTATTACTATCCTTAAGGAACTCTAAAATACAGGTGGGCAGCAGAACAAATGTTTTAATTAATCCTTTATCTTCAGTGCACACTTGTAAATCCAAGTTGTTAGAAGAAGGAAGAGTGACTTGTACCAAAGTCGTAGTGCTGATGGCAGTTAGAGCTCCAAGGACGAAAAACAAAATGTCACTATATTTTGGAGGAGGTAGCACCTCTCCTGGCCACAAAAGGATGACAATGACATGAAATCGTTTTAAATATGACAAATGGGCATTCAGATCAGCCAGACATAGCCTCATTTTAAATACTCACAACAATTCAAAATTCAGAGGGATAAAGATTTCTTTATAAGAATTCTGTAGAAATGCTCTAAATAGTGCTCCTGATCTATTTAAAATCTTTAAAATTGAAATAAAAAATTTAAAACTCCTTGCTCTAGTTTTCATTTCCTGAGTTCCTAACCATGTGTCAGGCACTGTGCTTGGAGCTGGTAGAGATTAAAGGATAAAGAGGACGGAAGCTCAGGCCTGTGCGGAGTACACCAGTCTGCTCACGAATAATTTTAATAGAATGACAAAAGGGCTCGTTCCTTGAAACTACTTAATATCATAAACTCATTAAGATGGCATGCAAATTCTTTGTAGAGATTCTTGTCACCACTAAGTTTAGGAGAAAGCGCAGAAAGTAAGGCATCATCTGGCATTAGAACCACTCCTGTTTTTTCCCAATGTTTAGCCTCAAAGAAACTCCACTGCTCTAACTCAGTCCTCTAACATCAACACCTACCATACCTGTACCTTCTAGGTATGCTGCAGTTAATTTCTCCCAAGTATACCAGTCCCTGAGTTAATTTAATTCATCATGTTATTGGGATCCTACCTTTCATGAAATTCCTATTCCTCCTTTCCTTATCAGTCAAATCCCTGGTTATCTTTTATACCCTATTCACATATTTTATCAGTCAATTTTTCCCTGAGTTCCCCAGCTTGTTGGTCACTCTACTTGCTCATCTATGCTTTCATAATTTGTAAAATCATTTAACTAGTATTAATTGAGTACTTTCTGTGTGCTGGACCCATTTCTAGAGGCTGGGTATGCAAATGTAAAGAAAACAGCAAGAAAAATCCCTTCCTGCCTGATATAAAAAATCTGAGATGTGGATTGTATCATAAAGAAATAAATACATCATCAATAGTGATAAATGCTAGGAAAAATAAAGTGGTACAACATCATACATTTTCCCTGACTTCCCCATTACCATAGAAGGGATGGAGAACTTCAAAAGGACTCTGAAAAAAATGGCATTTGGGCAGAGATTTGATGCGAGTGGATCATTAAAAAATCCAGTGGAAAATTACTTCAGGCAGAAACACTTGCAAAGGCCCTGAGGCAAGAAGACATTTGGGAGCTCTAAGAGCAAGTAGGTCAGTGTGTCCTGAACAACGTGATGATGGGGAGAGCAGAAGGAGAGAGTTGAACCAAATCATGTAGTCTTTCAGGTTATGATCTTACTATGGTCAGGACTTTGGGATTTATTTTAAGCATTATGAGAGCCCACAGAAAGGTTTGGACACAGGAATGACATGGTCTAATCCTGCAAGTGTAATCTGGCCGCTCTGTATAGAACAGATCATAGGGGTCAGGAGTGGAAGCAGCAAGATGAATTAAGAGGGGGATTAGTATGCTGAGAGGTAATGGTGGCACTTATTTTATATTTACTTATTTTTTTTAATGTAAACTGCTTAAAGATGGACCTTGATTTATTCATTTTTTATTGCCAGTATCTAGCAAATGCCTGTTATATACTAGATGTTCAAAATGTACTTACAGAAGGAAGTAAGGAAGAAAAGAAGGAATGGTTAAAAAAAAAAAGCAAATAAAAGGTTTTAGGATTATTGAATCTAGTTAAAAGAAATTCAGATGTGAAAGCATTCCTTTTTCCAAACAGCAATACAAAAAGAAAAGTCCTCATTATTTCTTCAGTGAAAAGGACAAATTTGTGGGGCGCCTAGGTGGCTCAGTGGGTTAGGCTGCTGCCTTCAGCTCAGGTCATGATCTCAAGTCCTGGGATCGAGCCCCGCATCGGGCTCTCTGCTCAGCAGGGAGCCTGCTTCCTCCTCTCTCTCTCTGCCTGCCTCTCTGCCTACTTGTGATCTCTCTCTGTCAAATAAATAAATAAATAAATCTCTAAAAAGAAAAAGAAAAAGAAAACAAAAAAGAAAAGGACAAATTTGTTTTTATACTTAAAAAAATTGAAAATGTTAGATCCTACTCATGTCCCAATGCTAAATGAATATGCAATCATGAAGAAGACTATTCTGCAAAGACTGACCAGTTGGTTTTAAGGAACGAATTGTTCATAGGAAATAGGAAGGAAAATGGCTTCTATTTTTTGGAGATGGGTAATATCTTTAATAGGATAGAAATAATTATCTCCCCCCTTCTCTTTTAGTGCATGGCACTATGCTCTCTTGGGCTTTCAGAAAGTTAAGGTCATGGAGCAGATGGTCCATTATTAGGGTAGAGTAAAACAAGATAAATCTCTCATCTGAAATTAGTTTAACTTGGGAAGAAAATTTGCACTTTCACAGATGTACTTGAAGTTGGCACAAAAATGAGAACATGTTGAATTTAAATCAATTTTGCTTGTCCCTTATGTTTTCTGTTACATTAGTCAAATGCTTTTCTGCTGTATTTGGCAAAATCAAAATGAGGAATAAACTTTAATCTTAATATAATTATTAATCATCCAAAAGTCATTTTAAGCAAGATGGTATTTGGTAATTTATTTAACAACCCCAATTCAGGCCCTGCTACAAGAAATTTGACATTGGATCAGTTTCACTCATAAATCAGTCTTGGATGGGACAATCAGGAAAAATGGGGAAGTCTCATGGTATCTGAGTCACTTGACTATATAGTAAAATTCAAAAAAAAAATCAAAGCATGTGATTCACCTTGCCTAGAAATGTGGTAACAATGTCCTGATAAGTAATTTCAGATGGCTATGATGTCTTTCAGAAGTTGGGATTAAAAACATACCTACACTCAGACATAGGCTTAAAGGGCACATCCTGGGATGTCTAAGCATATACTAGACATTCAGGAAACTTCCACTTGGAATATCCTTAGTCCCTGGCACCTTATTTCCAAGTTTTATTTTTACATTGCCTTGTGGGATCACAAGGTTGGTAAATAGTAATTCTATTTTTGAGTTGTTCAGGTGGAAAGCATTGGGGTCTCTAAATCCTATTTATCTCACATAATCCACATCTAATTGATCAATACATCCTGTCAGCTCCACCTTAAAATATATCCAAAATCTTCCTACTTCTCACCCCTCCATTGCCATCATTATCTCTCTCCTGTATTATTGCAGAAGCTTCTTAATTGTCTTCCTGCTTCTACCCTCATGCCCCCCTTAGCAGCCACAGGGATGCAGTTTAAAACATAAATTGCACTATATCCCTCCTCTTCTCAAATTTCCCAAACGGTTTTCTTTCTTTTTTTTTTTTTTTTAAAGATTTTATTTATTTATTTGACAGAGAGAAATCACAAGTAGATGGAGAGGCAGGCAGAGAGAGAGAGGGAAGCAGGCTCCCTGCTGGGCAGAGAGCTGGATGCGGGACTCGATCCCAGGACCCTGAGATCATGACCTGAGCCGAAGGCAGAGGCTTAACCCACTGAGCCACCCAGGCGCCCCCCCAAACGATTTTCTATCAGAGTAAGAGACAAAGTCAAGAGAATCAAACGGTTTTCTATCAGAGTAAGAGACAAAGTCAAGAGAATATATGGTCCTGTGTAATCTGTGTTCTCAAGACCCTGTCATCTTTCTCACCTCATCTCCTATGACTTCTCCCTTATTCATTCTGCATCAGCCATACTGGCCTCCTCATTGTCTCTGACATAAACCAAATATGCCCTTGCCTCAGGACCTTTGCATGTGCTGTTCTCTTTCTGAAGTGTTTCTCTCCAGGCGTTTACACAGCCCTCTCCTTTATCTCCTTCAGGATTTTATTGAAATGTCATCCTATCAGTTTGGCCACCCTCTCTAAAATTACAATACAACACCACACACGTTTATCTTTCCTTTTTGCTGTATTTTCTTCCTAGTATTCATTCCATCATAATAGATTGTATGTTTTATATATCTTGTCTTTCCCCCCACTAGAATAGAAGCTTTAAGAGGGAAGAGATTTTTCTATGTTTACTATTATACCCTCCAGCAACTAGAAGAGTGCCTGGCACTCATTAAGAATTCAATAAATATTTGAATCACAATAAATGAATCACTTATTTTTTTTATTATTTTGGATTCTCCCTAGCCAAATAATTTTGTTTATAAATATATAAATTTTGTTTATAAATAAAAATCTAGATGGCTTAATTTAGCGTTTTGGCCAGATAGAGTATTTGTGAAAATCCTTGGTCCTTTGCCTTCAGCCATAAAATGAAATAATAAAATAATAAAAATACCACAAATATGGAAAGTATGAAATTTAGCATGAGGAAAAGAAGTATAATTGGTGGACAGGTTACTAAATTAAGAGGCTTAAGATCCATGAGCCTTTATTATAACTTAGGTAAATCTCAGAAACTAGAATGGAATACTCAGAAGAGGTAAAAACCAAGCTTTTATCTCATACCTCTACTTCTATATGTTAGACAATTGACTCAGTCTCTGTCAGTTTCTTCATCCATAGTGATAAAGCCAAACTAGCTGACTTCTTAAGCTCTTTTCCTAAGCTCCACTGCCACAATTGCTTATTTACTTATAAAAGTAAAGACTTTTTTTTTTTTAAATAACAGAACTAATATGAGAAAGGCTTCACCGTTAAAAAGGAATTTACAGTAAGAATACTGGGGATTTTACAAAAAATGTTAAATATTGAAGACACAACTCTTTAGAAAGGATGAAACTGGGCCTTGGGCTTATAGAATCAAAAGTTTGAGGGTCTTTAACTAGAGTTCCACCATTAAAGTGAACTCAGTTCACATTCTTAAAGGAAGGAGTGTTTGTCAGATATTAACCCCCATCCAATCAGATATTGCGAGAGAACCTAGCCAGTCTCTGAAAGTTTTATTTTAGGGTTTATTTGAAAAATAATAAAAATATATTTTTAAGTATATACATATTCATGTTCACATGTGTGAATGCTTATTTATCCTCTCCCTTAAAACACAACATAAGCAAGTACAGTAAGTCCTATCGTTTACTTGACATCTTAAAATATTATCCATTCTTTATGTTAGGATAAGTTTCTTTCATCCCTTCATAATACAAAGTTTGCCAAGCTTATACAGTGCTGGGCTGATCTGGAATAGATTTTGAATTCCTGTCAAACTTGATTCAAGAATCTTGAATTCTTGTCAATCTTTTGGCAAACTAAGTTTAATTTGTAAATAAAAGGAAAAAAAAAATCATTGAAACCTGTTTTGAGAGGCAGATTTCTATTCTGATTTCCCTGAACCAGATATTTGGAGTCTCTGTAGACTTATTCTGATTTCTAAATTTATTCTACTGATATTTATTTCCTAGATAACACTGGTAGAAATTAAATGGTTCACTGCTTTGGGGGAAATTTTACTCTTTGCTCAATAGTTTATATTTAAGGTACTTTTTCCTCCCTTGCTTTTCCTTCATCTGACAAGCTCCAGGCAGAATTTAAAGCAAGAATCCAATATACCTAAATGTTATAGTAATAAGATAGAAATGGGCTTTCCACAGAATCTTTCTTTAAAATTTATTGTTCACCAGTGCCCTCTCTTATCCCAATAAGTTTAATGAAATATATAGGTAGTGTCTTCCCAACAGAAGACTCCAAAAAACTGGGAAACTCAACAATATAAGATTTAAATCACATGTAATTATATTGGCATGTAAGCTGAACACCAATCATAGGTGTTCAATAGGCAATAATTGCTTCTGAAATAGAAAATGTTAATATACTGTAAGAAGGTTTGGACAAGCGAACAATGAGTAAGGAATGGTAATAAATTTTGTCATTATAATTAAAGTCTCTCCCCCCACCCAAACTTCTGCTTTTCACCTTTCGAGACATTTAAAGTTGTAATGATTCCTCAAAAAAATTAGAAAAATAGTGGAAGCCTTCTAAGAGGCAAGGTAAAATTCACTAGGTTTGCTTAGCTCAGAGAAGAGGCTGGGGGGTTGATTTATTTTCAAACATTTGCAGCACTATTCTAGGATACCAGTGACCAGTTGTTCTTCATTGTCACAAAGGGCAAACCAAGAAACAATGGGCTAAGATTCCAATGAAACATGGGAACACATCTCTAAGTGCATAAGGTAGTGGATGACAGCTTTAGGTATACATTAGTTCACCTGAGAGCTTGAAAAAATACCAATGCCCCAGAACAATTAAATTATCCTCAGCATTGGTACTTTAAAAAAGTTTCTCAGGCGATGCTAAGAGACAGTTTAGGTTTAGGTTGAGAACATCTGATTCTTGATTCATGATTCTATGAAACGCACTTCAGTAGAGCATATTAAGACTTGAACAAGTGAGGTACAGACAAAGAAAACATACCCATCATTCTCTAACAATGCTTATGTTCAAATCCCATTCCTATAAGAGGCTTGCACATTTTTTCCATATCTATGATTTCTGAAGGATAACAATCCTATTTGGGGTCCAGAGTTTAGACATGGAATTGAAATAGTGTTCTCTGGTTCCTGTAAGGGGTTACTCATTATAAAATCAAACCCAGCTTCTTAAAGTTAACAGAAACAGGTTTCTAAGTAGCTCTGAATCTGCACTCTAAGATTCACCTGCTCCTAGAGTTGCATCATTTTTTACAATAGTGCCAACACCACCCGTCTGGGCCTTAGAAGGACACTGCCCTCATCCCACCTCCAGCACTTTGGCTCAACTTTGGAAGCAAGCTGGAACTCTTTTCCCTTTGGGAGCAAGCTGGAACTCTAAGAAGAATAACAGTCCAATAAGAGACAATCTAGAGAGCATACACCCAGATACGTTGACAAAATTTGAAATTCTGTTTGTGTCACAGCCAGCTTATTTGTCAAACCAATTCAAATTCACCCACTGCCTTAAAACAACTATACTTGCCCACCAATACAGGCACAAGTGTAAATATCTGGGTAATATATTTCATTTGCTTTCACTTTACCTATCCCCAGATGGTACTTCATAGTCTTGCCACATAGGTATCCCTTTCTATTCTACTTGATATCTTGATGGTTAAATCCAAAGTGAGAAGATTAGATGCTTTAGTTTTTAGGAGAAGAAGGAAAAAGCAGGATGATGAAGGGAAGAAGAAGAGGGAGAAAAGAAATGAAAGAGAAGGAAAAGGGAAAGAAGAGGAGAAGAAGGAAAAATGATGATGAGGAGGAATGGGGTAGTGAGGAAGGATATTTAAAAAGAAAGTGATCCAACTGGGGTGCCTGGGTGGCTCAATGGGTTAAGCTGCTGCCTTCGGCTCAGGTCATGATCTCAGGGTCCTGGGGTCGAGTCCTGCATCGGGCTCTCTGCTCAGCAGGGAGCCTACTTCCCTCTCTCTCTCTCTGCCTGCCTCTCCATCTACTTGTGATTTCTCTCTGTCAAATAAATAAATAAAATCTTTAAAAAAAAAAAAAGACAGTGATCCAACTATATGTTGTCTGTAAAAATATACTTTAAGTATAATGATTGATATTTTAAAAGTAAAGGAATGAGAGAAAGATATACCATACCAACACCAATCAAAAGAAATCTAGAATAGCAGTATTAACTGCAGGCAAAAAGGACGTCAGAAGAAGGAAAAGATGGAGAGATAAATAGGAGCATTATATCATGAAAAAGAATCAATTCTCCAAGAAAATATAAGAATCCTAAATGTGTGTGCATAAAACAAAAGAGTGTGAAAATAAAGAGGTAGAGTTTTTCACTGGGTTCCAAGATGGTGACATAGAAAAACCATAAACTTGTCTCCTCCACAGACACACCAAATTCACACTTATATACAAAGCAATTCCTCCTCAAGAATAACTGAGGGCTGACTGAACAATAGAACGAAAGATAGAGAGACCACATAAGAATGGCAAGAGAGACAGAGATAAGAGAGTGAGGGGAACTCCCACTCCATACATTACAATCTGCAGTGGAGAGGAATAGTACTGAGGGACTGTGAGCAGATTTGTCTGCCCTGCAGCAGAGATAAAAAACCAAGGTTTGAAAGGGTAACTAGTATGTAAAGGAATCAGTCCTAGAACCTTGCCAAATGGTGGGGAAGCTACTGGAAAACTCTCAGGGTTGGAAGGTCTAGTTAGTGTCATGGTTTATGTTCCCCCTCCACCTTGAAAGCATGGCTGGAAGCAGGTTCTGGGTGCCCTGGCCAGTCCATTGCTTCATGAACCCCAGGCCCCTTGCCTAGCCCCAGCCATTCTACCAAGGCAGCCCTAGCCACCCCACTAAGGCATCCTTACCATGGTACATATTGCAACACCCCCTGTCAGCTCTCACTTTAGAGAGAAGTGAGTTAGTCCAGCCATCTCACCAATGTGACACAGATGCATTGCACCCCAGAACACTCTTGGCCCCAACACCATTTTGGCTCCAGATGGCTTGCTGGGACACCCCTGGCTAAGAGTGCTCTGGGACCTCCTGGCTCATGTCTGCTTTAGTTTCAGTCACCCCACCAGGGTATTCCTCACACTAAGTGCTCTGGGAACCTTCAGCCTGGGCCTGCCTTGGTTCCAGTGCTGCCAGAGCACTCCTGTTTGGAGCACTGAGACCTTACACCCACACCTCATCTTGGTTCCAACTACCCCCAGGGCACCTACTGTGCTGAACACTCTGGGGTACCCAGTCTTGTACCCATGTCAGTTTCAGCTACATTCAGGGTGCCCTCTACACTGAGAGCATAGGGACCACCCCAGCCCTCACCCACATTACTTTTAGTTGTACTGTCAGGCAACCCTCTTTACAGAGAGCTCTGAAACCCATTTGCTTGTACTCACTTCGGCTTCAGCTCTTCTGCCAGAGCATTCTCTTCATGAAGAACCCCAGGACCACTTTGGCCCATGCCACTACAGCTCTGGTTATCTCCCAAGGGCAGCCCCAGCATGGAGTGTCCTAAGACTCTCAGCCCACAGAAGCTACAATTTCAGCTATCAGACAAAGTCACCAGGCATACATAGCCTACAAAGGGGACAAACAAGACCATATTTTCAAGTTTAGAAGTAGCTGTTCCTCCTAACTCATAGAAAGAAACACAGAATGTTAAGCAAAGTAAGGAGACAGAGAAATATGCTCCAAACAAAAGAATAAGAAAAAAATCAGATAAAAACTAAAAGTAATAGTGATAAATAGTATGTCTGATAAAGGGTTTAATGTAATGATCATAAAGATGCACACCAGATCGGAAAGAAGATTAGAAAAACTCATTGAGAACTTCAACAAAGCAAAAAGCATTTAAAGAGAACCAGAGTTAAAGAATATATAACTGAAACAAAAAATACACTAGATGGAATCAACAGTAGATTAATGGAAGCAGAGAAGGGATTAGCAATCTGGAAGACAGGGTAATGGAAAGCACCTTAACTGAATAGCACAAAGAAAGAAAACATAAATGAGATGAATTAAGGTATCTCTTAGACAACATCAAGTGAACAAACATTCACATTATATAGGTCAAAGAAGAAGAAGGAGAAGAAAGAGGTAAGGGCAGCAAACTTATTTGAGGAAATAATAGCTAAAAAAATTTCCTAACCTAGGGAAGGAAAAAGATATTCAGGATCAGGAATCGCAGAGAGTGCCAAACAAGATGAACCCAAGGAGGTTCACACCAAGAAAAATAATTATTAAAATGTCAAAGATTAAAGATAAAGAGGGGATTTAAAAAACTGCAAGAAATAACAAAAAAGTTACATATAAGAAAAACCCCATAGGGCTATCAGCTGATTTTTTATCAAAAACATTGCAGGCCAGAAGGGAATGGCATGACATATCCAAAGAGCTGAAGGGAAAATAACCTATGATCAAGAATACTCGGGGCACCTGGGTGGCTCAGTGGGTTAAAGCCTCTGCCTTAAGCTGGGGTCATGATCTCAGGGTCCTGGGATGAGCCTCATCCAGCTCTCTACTCAGTGGGGAGCCTGCTTCCTCCTTCTCCCTGCGCCTGCCTCTGCTACTTGTGATCTCTGTCTGTCAAATAAATAAATAAAATCCTTAAAAAAAAAAAAAAAAGAATACTCTACATGTCAAATTTATCATTTAGAACTAACGGGGAGTTAAAGAGTTTCCCAGACAAACAAAAATTAAAGGAGTTCATAACCACTGAACTGGCCTCAAAAGAATGTTAAAGGAGCTTCTTTAAGCAGAGAAGAAAAGGCCTTCATTAGAAATAAGAAAATTATGCATAAAAAGATGTAAAATTTGATAAAATATACATAAAATGTGGAGGATGGAATAATTAAGAAGTGATTTTAGAATGTGTTTTAACTTAAGTGAACATCAACATAATATAGACTGCTATATGCTTTGGATGTTATATATGAACCTAAGTTCATATATAAGTTAAGTTCATATATAAGTTCATATATAATATTAAGTTATGGTAACCACAAATCCATAACTTAAAGATAGATACACAAAAAATAATGAGAAGTCCACATGTAACAATATAAATAGTCATTAATATCACAAAGAAGGTAGGTGAGAGAAGAAAGGAACAGACAAGAACTACAAGTAACACAAAAAACAATTTCAAGAAGGAAATTAGTACATATCTATCAATAACTGCTTTAAATGTAAATGGTTGAAATGGCAGGGGTGGGAGGTTGGGGTACCAGGTGGTGGGTATTATAGAGGGCACAGCTTGCATGGAGCACTGGGTGTGGTGAAAAAATAATGAATAATGTTTTTCTGAAAATAAATAAATTGGAAAAAAATAAAATAAAAGATTAGGAATAAAAAAAATGTAAATGGTTTAAATGCTCTAATCAGAAGACACAGAGTGAGGGAAAGGATTTATTTTTTTAACATGTATTTCTATGCTGCCTACAAGAGACTCACTTCAGATGTAAAGATACATATAGACTGAAAGTCAGAGGATGAAAAAAATATATTTCATGCAATTGGAAGCAAAAAAACAAAAACAAAAACAAAAAACCCAAGAGAGCAATACTTATATCAGACAAGACAGACTTTAAAACAGCAAGAAACAAAGACATAATATAAAGACAAATGTATCAATCCAATAAGAGGATATAATAGTTATAAATATCTATGTATCCAACATTGTGATACCTAAGTACATAAAGCAAATATTAATAGACATAAGGGCAGAAATTGACAGTAATATAATAATAGTAAGATATTTTAATACCCCACCACAATCAATGGCTAGATCATCCAGGCAGAAAGCCAATAACAAAGTGTCTTTGAACAACACATTAAACCAGACAGACTTTATAGGTATATATAGAACATTCTATCCAAAAAACAGAATATACATTCTTTTTAAGTGCACATGGGATATTCTTGAGGATAGATGACATGTTAGGTCACAAAAGAAACCTCAATAAACTCAAGAAGACTGAAGTCATATAAAACATCTTTTCTGAACTCAACAGCATGAAACTAGAAATCAATCAAAGAAAAAAAAAACTGTAAAAAAAAATGTGGAAGCTAAACAACATGCTACTAAACTGTGTCAATGAGGAAATTAAAAAGAAATTAAGATACATGTTAACAAATAAAAATGAAAACACAATGGTCCAAAAACTTTCAGATGCAGCAAGTTCTAAGAAATTCATAACAGTTTGAGGAAATTTGAAGTCTGTCTCAAAACAAGAAAAATTTCAAATAACCATTCTAACCTTATACCTCAAGGAATTTTTAAAAAGCAGAAGACAAAGCCCAATGTTCGTAGAAAAAAGAAATAATGAAGATTAGAGCAGAAATAAATGAAATAGAGAAAAGGTCAATGAAACCAAGACCTGGTTCTTTGAAAAGTTAAACCACACTGATATACTCTTAGTAAGACTCATCAAGAAAAAATGGAGAATACCCAAATAAATAAAAATCCAAAACTAAAGAGAAGAAGCAACAAATGACCCCATAGAAATTCAAAAAATTATGAGACTACTCTGAATAACTATATGCCAATAAACTGGACAACCTAGAAGAAATGATAAATCCTAGAAAAATACAATCTTCCAAAACAGAATCAGGAAGAAACAGAAAATTTGAATAGAGCAATTATTAGTAACAACATTTAATTGGTAATCAAAGACTCCCAACAATTAAAAGTCTAGGACCAGATGGCTTCAAAGGTAAATCCTACCAAACATTAAAGATGAGTTAATATTTATTCTCTTCAAACTATTCCAAAAATAGAAGAGGAGGGAAAGCAGGAAAATATACTCTACAAATCAAAAGCAGACAAAGGCATTTAAAAAAAAAGAAAACTATAGGCCAAAAACTCTGATGAACATAGATGCAAAATCCTCAAAAAAATATGAGCAAACTGCATTCAACAATACTTGAAAAGAATCATTCACCACAGGCAAGTGGGATATATCTCAGGGATGCAAGGATGGTTCAATATTTACAAATCAATGTGATACAATACATTAACAATATGAAGGATAAAAATCATATAATCATCTCAATAGATAACATTAGACATTATTCATTAGACATTAGACAAAATTCAACATCCATTCATAATAAAATTTCTAAACAAACTGGGGTTAGTAGGAACATACCTCAGCATAGTAAAGACCATAAATGAAAAATCCACAGCTAACATCATACTCAATGGTGAAAAAGTAAGAGCTTTTGCTCTAAGATTAGGAATAAGAAAAGATGCCCACTCTTACCACTTTGTTCATCCCCAGCCACCCCACTAAAGCATCCTTCCCATGGTACATTTTGGGATACGCCGTGTCAGCTCTCACTTTAGCTCCAGCCATCTCACCAATGTGACACAGATGCATAGCACCCCAGAACACTCCTGACCAACACTATTTGGGCTCCAGATGGCTTGCTAGAACACCCTGGCTAAGAGTGCTCTGGGACCTCCTGGCTCATGTCTGCTTTAGTTTCAGCCACCCCACCAGGGTATGAAGTGTGAAGCACTGGAAGTCCTAGCTGCAGCAATCACATAAGAAAAAGGAATAAAAAGCTTCCAAATTGATAAGGAAGAAGTTAAACTGTCACTATTTGCAAATGATATGATGCTATAGTGGAAAACACTGAAGACTCCACCAAAAAACTATTAGCAGTAATAAATGAATTCAGTAAAGTTGTAGGATACAAAATTAATATGCAGAATTGGTTGCATACACTAACAATGAAGTAGCAGAAAGAAAAAAATTAGAAAATAATTTTATTTATTTATTATTTATTTACTTATTTTTAGAGAGAGATCATAAGCAGGAGGGACAGAGGGAGAGGGAGAGAGAATCATAAGCAGGTGCCACACCCTGTGTGGAGCCAGATGTAGGACTCCATCTCATGACCCTGAGATCATGATCCAAGCCGAAATCAAAAGGTGGATGTTCAACCAACTGAGCTATCCAGGTGCCCCAAGGAAACAAGTTATAATTGTACCAAAAGTAAGAAAATACTTAGGAATAAACTTTACCAAAAAGGTTAAAGACCTGTAATCTGAAAACCATAAAACATAGATTAAAGAAATTGAAGATGACACAAAGAAATGGAAAGAAATTCCATGCCCATAGATTGGGAGAAGAAATACTGTTAAAATGTTCATACTACCCAAAGCAATATATAGATATAATTCAATCCCTATCAAAATACCAACAGCATTTTTCACAGAATGAGAACACAGAAATCAAAAATTTTATCAAACCATGAAAAATTGCCGAATAGTCAAAGCAATATTGAGAAAAAAACAAAGCAGGAAGTATCACAATATTAGATATCAAGATATACTGCAAAGCTACAGTAATAAATACAGTATGGTACTCTGTACAGTATGGTACAAAGCAGTATGGTACAGAAACAGACATATAGATCAATGAAACCAGCTAGAGAGTCCAGAAATAAATCCACAATTGTATGATTAATTAATCTATGAAAAAGGAGGCAAGAATATACAATGGGGAAAAGACAGTTTCTTCATTACATGATGCTGATAAAATTGGACAGTTACATGCAAAAGAATAAAATTGGATCACTTTCTTATGCCATATACAAAATAAATTAAAAATGGACTAAAGACTTAAATGTGAGGTCTGAAACCATAAAACTCTTAGAAGAAAACATAGGCAATAATATCTTTGACATAGACTCTAGCAACATTTTTCTAAATAAGTCTCTTCAATAAATAAATAAATAAATAAATAAGTCTCTTCAGGCAAGTGTAACAAAAGGAAAAATAAACTATTGTGACTATAATAAAATAAAAGCTTTTGCACAGCAAAAGAGACCATCAACAAAATGAAAAGGCAATCTACTTAACAGGAAAAGATATTTGCATGTAATATATTTGATAAGGGTTTAACATCTAAAATACTCAAGAATTTAAACACCTCAACAGCAAAAAAAAAAAAAATCTGGTTATGAAAATGAGCAGAGGACGTGAACAGATATTTCGCCAAGGAAGACACATAGATAGCCAACAGACACATGAAAAGATGCTCAATAACACTAATCATCAGGCAAATGTGAATCAAAATCACAAGGAGAAGTCACCTTATACCTGTCAGGATGGCTAGAATCAAACAGCCAAGGAATAACAAATGTTTGTGAGAATTTAAAAGAAAAGGAACCCTTGTACACTGTTGGTAGAAATGTAAATGGTACAGCCACTGTGGAAAACATTATAGAGTTTTCTCAAAAAATTAAAAATAGAAATACCATATGATACAGTGATTCTAGTACTGGGTATTTACCCAAAGGAAATGAAAATACTAAAACAAGTATATGCATCCCTATGTTTATTGCAGCATTATTTATAATGGTCAAAATAGGAAAGAAAACCAAGTGTCCAGTAACAGATGAATGATGCATAAAGGAGATGCAGTGTGTGTGTGTGTGCATGTGTGTACATATACACATAATGGAATATTACTCAGCCATCAAAATAAATAACATTTTGCCATTTGTGACAACATGGATGGATCTAAAGGATTTTATGTTAAGTAAAATAAGTCAGAGCAATATCATATGATTTCACTTATATGTGGAATTTAAAACAGAACACAAAGCAGAAACAGACCCATAAATGCAAAGAAAAAACTGATGGTTGCCAGAGGAAAGATGAGGGGGAGATGGAAAAAAAATGGGTGAAGGGGAATGTGAGGTAGAGGCTTCCAGTTATGGAATAAATAATTCACAGAAATAAATAGTACACCATAGAGAATACAGTCAATGGTATTGTAATAATGTTGTAAGGTGACAGATGGTAGCTACACCTGTAAGCATCGCATAATGTACAGTCTTGTGGAATTACTATGTTTTACACTTGAAGCTAATGTAACATTGTGGACAACTGTATTTCCATAGAAAGAGAGTAAATCTTTGGTTGTCATCATGAGAAGAAAAAAATACATACATATGTGTGTGTGTGTGTGTTTGTAGTAATAGATGTTAACAAACTTATTGTTAATCACTTACTGTGGTACAAAACTTCTTGTGGTAATCATTTCACAATACATGTAAGACAAATCATTATGTTGTACAGCCTAAATTTACACAGTGTTATATGGCAATCATATCTCAATTTTAAAAAGAAAAAATACACATGGCAAAACTGACAACTGAACGGAGAAATAAATCCATTCTTAATTGAAAACTTCAACACCTCTTTCACTATTTGATAGAACAAACAGGCAGAAAATCGGTTAAGAGTGTAGGGGACTAAACAGCACTACCAAACAACTTGATCTAATTGACATTTATAGAAAAGTTCATTCGATAATAGAGTTTACATTTTTCTCAAGATTACATTCAATATTCACCAAAATACACATTTTAGGCCATAAAGCACATCTTAATAAACTTAAAAGAATAGAAATCATACAAAGTATGTTTTCAGACCACAATTAATTAGAAATAAAGTTGAATTAGAATTAAACTAGAAATAAATTAGAGAGCTAGAAAATACCAGACATTTGGAAATTAATACAATTCTAAATAACTAATGACTCAAAGAAGTCCCCAAAGAAATTTTAAAATATTTTGAATTCAGTTAAAATTAAAACACATCATCAAAATTGGTGGGATGAACCAAGAACAGGACATAGAGGGCAGTTTAGAGAATTAAATATTTATATTTGAAAATAAGAAAAGTAAAATAAAAAACCCAAGATTTCACTTTAGGAAATTAGAGAAAGAAGAACAATTTAAGTAATATAAATTATAATATAAATCAATGAAATTGGAAACAAGAAACAATAGAGAATATTGTTCTAAAACTTTAGTTCTTTGAAAACATTAACAAAATTAATAAACTTCTAAGTAAGCCAATCAAGAAAAAATGAGAGATGACACAAATTACTAATATCAGAAACAAAGAGATCAACACTACTGATAAGAAAACATTACAAAAGACTTTATTCTGCAAATTTGATCATGTCGGTAAAATAAAAAAATTCTCTGAAAAACACAAACTACCAAAATACATGCAAAGAGAAAGAGATAACCTAAACAGCTGTATACTTACTACTGAAATTGAACCAGTATTTTAAAACCTCTTAAAAAGTAATTACCAGGTTCAGGTGTTTTCACGGTTGAGTTCCACCAAATATTTAAGGAAAAAATGTACCTATTCTCTACAATCTTTTCTAGAAAATACAGGAAGAGAGAGTATGTTTTAATTTAGTCTCTGAAGCCAGAATTACTGTAATATGTTAAACAGATGGCATTACAAGGAAGGAAAACAACAGAAAAATATCTCTCATGATCACAGATGCAAAAATCTCAACAAAACACCAGCAAACAGAATCCACCAATATGTAAAAAGAATTACAAACCAGGAATATTTGAGCTTTATTTCAGACACCTAAAGCTGGCTTAACATTTGGAAATCTACTAGTGAAACGCACCATGTGAGCAGGCAAAGATGAGAAAGATGAAAGATGCTGAAAAACATTTGACAAAATCCAACACCCATTCATGATGAAAAAAAAATTCTCGGTACTCTGGAACAGATGGGAGCTTTCTCAACTTGATAAAGAATATCTACCAAAAAAACCCTACATTTAATATCATAGTTAATGATAAAAAACGGGAGCCTCCCCACTAAGTTTGAGAAAAAGAAATCAGCTTACCTTCTCATACTGAAAGCCCTACCTGGTACAATAAAACAAAAAATAAGAGAAAATTAGACTACAAAGAAAGGAAAAACTGTTCTTATTTGTAGATGACATGAGCATATAAAAATCCTCAAAGAATCTATAGAAAAACACTACTAGAATTAATAAGCATGTATAGCAACATCACATTGTACAACATTAATACATAAAATTAAATTGCTTTTCTATATAGCATAAGGAATAACTGAAATTAAAAATTCAGAAAGTTCTATTTACAATGGCACAAGAAAGGGAAACACTTAGGTACAAATGTAACAACACGTATAAAAATGTATGCTGAAATCTACAAAACATTAATGGAAAAAATCAAAGATTTAAGTAAATGGAGATATTCCATACGTCTGTAACAAAAGGCTCAATACTCGCACATTGACAATTCTTCACAAATTAATCAGTTTATTCAAAACAATCACTATCAAAATCTGAGCAACCACTGGTTAAGTGTCTGCTTCAGCCCAGGCCATGATCCCAGGGTTCTGGGATAGAGCCCTGCCTCTGCATCCTGCTCAGAGGGGATTCTGCTTCTCCCTCCCTCTACCTCTTTCCTTGGCTTGTGCACACTCTTGCACTCCCAGTCTCTAAAATAAGTAAAATCTTAAAAAAAAATCTGAACAAGCTATTTCATAAATACCAACATACTGTTTAAAATTTATATGGAAAGGCAAAGGATACAGATGGGCAATAAAATATTGAAGAATAATAACAATGGAGGACTTAACATTATTTGACTTTAAGACTTATGAAGCTATAGTGACCAAGAGAGTATAAAGAATGGCAGATGTTAGGAGCCAGGCTTCCCAGTGTTGGAGTAAGAAGTTATAGACAAGTAAGGGGAGAAGTCTAGAAGGGCTGATATGGTAATAGATTACAGTTAATGACAGTATGAACTCATGTGTAACTTAATATAAATATTTATAGATATGTGTAGGTATAAGTATTATTATAAATACATATGTGTATGGGTATACACACACATACACAGTTTGCTCTGTCAGCTGAGAGGGCCTAGTAGGGTTGACACTCAGGTAGCAATTAGCACAACGAGGGCACAGAACTTGGCTTCTAACACAATTCTCCAATAAAAGAAAGTAGGGCTCCTTAGAGAAATGACCACCTAGTAGGCTCTGTCAGAGGATATACAAGATGCAGATGGATAATGATGCTATAAATATCAGGATACACGTATCCCTTTGAAACAGTATTTTTGTATTCTTTGGATAAATGCCTAGTAATGCAATTGCTGCACTGTATGGTAGTTTTACTTTTAATTTTTGGAGGAAGCTCTATACTGTTTTTCAGAGTGGCTGCTCTGGTTTGCATTCCCACCAACAGTGCAAGAGAGCTCCCCTTTCCCTACATCCTCATTAACACCTATATCTTGTGTTGTTGATTTTAGCCATTCTGACAGGTGTGAGGTGCTCAGTACGTGGGGGTATGGGTTAAACAGGTGATGAGGATTAAGGAATACCCTTGTTGTGATGAGAACCAGGTGATATATGGAAATGTTAAATCACTATATTGTACACTTGAGGCTAATATTACACTCTATATGAACTAACTGGAATTTAAATAAAAACAAAACAAAACAAAAGATGCACTCAAAACATCTTGTAATGCTAGAAAAACAAAACAAAACCAAAAAACCTCTAAAAAACAAACCAACCACAAACCAAAAAAATCCATAGGGATGCTAAAGGGATACAGGAGTCAGATAAAAGATCTACTGGATGATAATCCAAAATGTAAAACAATTATCCATGAGTCCACACTAACACAAATGAATGACTGAATAAATAAATCAGGAGAATAGATAAATTTCCCATCTAGAAGAACTCCAACTAAGTTATACAATATTCCTCATTCACAGAGGTAGAACTCAATTCCCCATTCCTTAGTGTGAACTGCACATAGTGACTTCCTTCCAAAGAGTATAGTTTGGAAAGGGGAGAGAAAAGGATACACTATAGTGGAGAACTATGACAAACACTACTTCAGCCAGGAGCTCAAGGGTAACAACAATAGTGATAAGTCACATTATGTTTAGATTTTATTTATTTGAGAAAGAGAGAGACAGACACTGACAGAGATAAGGAGAGAAAGCACACCCAGAGAGGAGAGGGAGAAGCAGGCTTCTGTTGAGCAATAAGCCCAGTGTGGGGCCCCATCGCAGGGTCCTGAGATCACTACCAGAGCGGAAGACAGATGCTTAACCAACTGAGCCACCCAGGTGCCCCATGATAAGTCAAATCGATAGGATGTACCCTTAATATGTTATGATGAGAATGGTGCTTTAACTCTGTGGGTTTTCTCCCCAAAACCCATCACTGAGAAACTAGCACAGCCAAGAAGAAGTAGGAAATACCACAAACAAACATATGTGGTACCCCGAATGGGATCCTGGTATAGAAAAAGGATATTTGGCAAAAATAAAGAAAATCTGAGTAAAGTATGGACTTCATTAATAATGTAATAATATTGGTTCATTAGCTATAACAAATTACTAATATAGTCATATGAGATGTTAATGATAGAGAAACCTGGGTATAGGATACAAGGGAACTCTCTGTACTCTCTTCATAACTTTTCTATAAATCTGGAACTATTAAAATGAAAAGTCTATTTTTAAAAAACTGAGCAAGCATTTTTTGTACTCCTCTTTTCCACTTTAACTTCTCTTCTTCCATGTTTATGGTTATTGATGTTTTACTGAAGTCTTCAGTTTGAAAAAAGTTTTATGGCTGAAAAAAAATACACTTCCAAATGGCATAAGTCATTAGAATGCACACATATATGTAGGGACAAAACCTAATAATTTTTAAATTTATTTTTGTGTATATTAAATGTTTGCTGTGTTGACAGAGTTCTTTGATCAAATAGCAAGAATCATAACTATAGAGTAACAAAGAGCAGTGTGAACAAGACTTTAGACAGTATTTTATCACTAAAATGACCCTGGTAGAATAGTTGCGATAACTAATAACATCACAGCTCTTAAAACTAACAAAATGATCCCATCAAGAATAGATGAAGAATTATAAGCATTAACTAGATAAATCTAGATATGTCTGAAATGTCCTTTCTCAGTTCTGACCTTCCAACAAAGGTAAGCACTATTTCTATACTCTGCATATTCTGGCCTAAAAATGAAACTTATCATTCTGACAGGAAGTAGGATTTCTCTCCCTTTCTGATAACATCTCTGCCTCTCTTAAAATCTGCCACAATTAGAATGGTTCCCACTCCTCCCTCTCCTGTCACAGCCCTAGAAATGTCCTCCTGTTTCTCTACTATATAGAAATAAAACTGCTTTGTTTTTTTTTTCTTTTAGAACTGCCTTGCTTTTTATTAGTGCAATCCATTTGCATGAGAAAACATGAAAACATTTCAATTCTATAGACAGAAATGATACTCAGAATGCCACAAATCTACTTCTAAAGGGACAGTATCCTCTGGATGGAAATGGAAAAAGCAGAATTTTAAAATGTATGATCTGCAGGATTTCAAAATGTATGATCTAACAGATCTAATTTCAGTTAGTGATAATATTTATATAGGATACCAATGAACTTCTCCCACTGCTTCACAACTGGGAGGGATTTGGGGCTATAGACATCCTAGCTTTTTCCTTGAAATAGCTTAACTTTTAACCACATTTAAATGGAAAAGCAATACAAAATACCTTTTCAAATTCAATTTAGGTAAAACAATCCTTTTCTCATGTGAGTTCTGTAAAAATAACATAATAACTAAGCTGGAAGTAAAAATACAAGATGGCCTTGGCTCCCAAAGAAAATCTGGAAAAGTTAAACTAACTTATAAATATCAAATGCTTTCACCATGGGAACAGAAGTGCAAATAAATGAAAGCTGTATGAACAGCTTCACTTTACATAACTAACATTTACTGAGAATTTCTCATGTGTCTCACTGACCTTAGCATATATGGAGAATTATATTTTCAGTTTGGATTATTTTTGAATGGGTTGAATGAAATAATTGGCTACAATAAATATAGAGGTTACTTCTGATTTTTAAAAAATGCGTTTTTAAAAATTGTCATTTTATTTCTTTAAATCATCTCACTGCACTTAGAGCCATCTGTGACAGAGAGGAGGATGAGCTACTATTTTCATAATACCTTTTGCAGATTGTTCCATTATGACCATACTGATCATAATTTATGCAAGTTTATACTGTGCAAGTTTATACTACCTTATTTGTAGTTTGTACAAGTTTACATTACCTTATTTGTAGTATATTTCCATATAGCTACACAATTATTTTTAGGTTCATTAATAATATTTCATAAGAATAAATTAATGCATTATTAAGATATTGAGAGTTCTCTAAAGATGACTTGTAGAATAATTGTTAAGAGTGGGAAATGAGGGGCGCCTGGGTGGCTCAGTGGGTTAAAGCCTCTGCCTTTGGCTCAGGTCATGATCTCAGAGTCCTGTGATCAAGCCCTACATTGGGCTCTCTGCTCAGTGTGGAGCTTACTTCCCCCCTCCCCACCCTCTGTCTGCCTGCCTCTTTGCGTACTTGTGATCTCTGTCTGCCAAATAAATAAATAAAATCTTAAAAAAAAAAAAAGAGTGGGAAATGAGGTGGGGATAGCTATTCCACCAAATAGTCATGACCCACTTCAGTCGTTTGAAGTTATCTTTTAAGAAGTGACCACTCAATCATAGATTACACTTGCCAGTCATCCTTGTATCTCAATAGGGCCTTATAATTAATTCCTGTCAATGGAATGTGAACAGAAGTAATATGTGACACTTTTGGGTCAAGTTATTTTTGAAGTGAAAATATTTTTTGTTATGTTCACTTTCCCTCTCTGCTGGATGAATATCAATCCAAGATGATCTTTGAAGACATTTGTTGATGATGTTACAACCTCCAATGTCCAAGGTCCCTGAATGACTATACGAAGTAGAATTCTCTATGCCAGTAACCAAAAAGCACCTGCACAGTAAAGTTAAACATAAGCATTTACTGTTATTAGGCCATTGTAATTTGGGCATTGGCTTTTTGAAATAGAAAGCATCACCGTACCTAACACAGCAAGGAAACACTTTACCAAGCCTCCAGAAACATAATCAACTTCTTTACAAGTCCAGGATAACCTGAATGTGCAAAGAGTGGAGCAATGTTGGGCACTGCACTTGAATCAAAATAGCCATACATAAATCCTACATAATAAAGCCATACAACAAATCCTATATAAACCAGTTGTCTTGGGTATAAGTTTAAAAAACCATGAAAGTTAATATACAATTTAAATGTTTTAAACATTTTTTTTCCTACAGCAAAACAGGTCTATGTTTATTTAGCATTATCTTTAAAGATTGTTATCACTTTTAAAAATCACGGTGGCATTCCAGGGCTAGTAAAATAATATTTACATGATCATAGAATACACTTGTTATTATAGATATGAACCTAAAAATTGAAACTGCAGTTAGTGGTATCATTTTCTAATACATCTAGGATTATGAAAGAAAGAGTTCAAAAAGGAGATCAGTTTCACTTGCCACTAAAAAGAAGTTGGTATTTACTAACCTGGTTTCCAGGGAATTGGTATCCTTCAACAGAATAGCTCTTTTAAAGACCTGTTTTTCTATGACCTAACTAAATCCATGCTGTCAACTAACACTTCTTTATGGGGGAAATATTTAGCACCTTATTAAGAGAAAGAATGTAGGATAGATTAGCTTTTCAGGAGAATATGGATCTTGTTAGCAGGTTAGTTAGCCCCAAATGCTCCAAGAACATGTGATAGAGTAAGACACCCAAAGCACATAAAGTCTATGCTTGTGTGTCTTTTTTAAATCAAGTTTAAACCAAGTTTTGTGCTGACTTGATTTAAAGTCAAGTCATTGACTTTAAGGGGCATACCCTAGAGCATCTGCCAAATGGTAGGAAAAACTGCTGGAACTCTCTCTGGGGTCAGAGGTGCTAGCAAGCGCCATTGTTTACATTTCCCCTTCACCTTGGTAGTGCAGACAGCAGCAAGGTCTAGGTGCTCTAGTCAACCTGCTAGAGCCACTGCAGTAGAGCTAGCCCACAAAGCTCTAGCCATCCCCCACAAGGTGCCCCCTGCCAGTAGCTGCTCTAATTCCATCCATTGCACCAAAGCAGCCATAGAAATTCACTGGGAAATCCCCAGCCATCCTACCAAGGCACTCCTGCACAAAGCACACTGGCTATGTCCACTCCGGTTCCAGCCATCTCAGAGTGTAACCCCGGTCAGCACATCTTGGAAACCCTCTGACCCCCTGGGCTTCTTCAATTTCAGCTAACCAGAGCAGCTCTGGCACAGAGTGTCCAGGAACACCTGGCCAAAGGCCAATGAAGCTCCAGCCAGTTCATCAGGTTGACCACACAGCAAAACACCCTGAAACTCCTGACTTGCACCTATTCCAGCTTCAACCAACCAGCCGAAGCCACTGAAGAACATGCAGTCAACAGTGGGGATATTCCGACACAAGGCCACTCTTTCAAGACTAGAGAGGCAGTTATTCTACCTAATGCACAGAATAAAATACAGAAAGCCAAAAAATGAAGAAATAGTGGAATATGTTACAAAGGAAAGAATAAGACAAGCCTCAGAGAGAGAACTAAATGAAATGGAAATACCCAATCTATCTGATAAAAAGTTCAAGGTAATTGTCATAATGATATTCACTACAGTTGAGAGAAGAGTAGGTGAACTCAGAACTTGAAGATAGAGAATATAAAAAAGAACAAATTAGAGTTGAAGACTACAATAACTAAATGAAAAATACACTAGAGGAAATCAATAGCAGAAAAAAGAATGCAGAAGAATGGATCAGTGATCTGCAAAGAATGGATTAGTGAAGAGCAAAAAGTAAAAAGCATTTTTTTAAAGATAGGTTAAAGAGATCTCTGAGATATTTTCACATGTACTAACATTCACATTATAGGGGTCCCAGAAGGAAAAGAAAGAAAGGGGCGAAAAAATTATTTGAAGAAATAATAGCTGGAAATTTCCTAAGCTGGGTAAAGAAACATATTCAGGTCCAGAAAGCACATGTCCCAAACAAGATGAATGCAAAAAGAGTCACACCAATACGTATTATACTTAAAATAGTAAAGTTAGGGGCGCCTGGGTGGCTCAGTTGTTAAGCATCCTGGGATCAAGCCCCGCATCAGACTCCCTGCTTGGCAGGAAACCTGCTTCTCCTTCTCCCACTCCCCCTGCTTATGTTCCCTCTCTCATTGTGTCTCTCTCTCTGTCAAATAAATAAATAAAATCTTTTTAAAAATTAAATAAAAATAGTAAAATTAAAGATAAAGGAAAAGTCTTAAAAGCAGCAAAAGAAAAGAGAGTGACATTCAAGAAAGCACTCATAAGACTATGAGCTGATTTTCCAGCAGAAACTTTGCTGGCCAGAGAAAATGGCAGGGTGTGTTTAAAGCACCAAAAGGGAAAAATTTACAACCAAGAATACTTTACCCAGCAAAATTATTATTCAGAGTTGAAGGAAAGACAGATTCCCAGACAAGCAAAAAGCAATGCATCACCTTTAAATCAGCCTTATAAGGAATACTAAAGTATTTAGTATTTCATTTAGTTGTCTTTAAGTGGAAAAGAATGAGCCATAACTCGAAATTTTAAGAATACCAGAAAAATATCCCACTGGTAAAAGCAAATATTTAGTAAAGGCAGTAAATCAGCCACTTAAAAAGTCAGTATGAAAATTAAGGGATAAAAATAGTAAAATTAACTATGACTATAGGGCTATATCAGGGTCCCCATCATATATATCCCCACATAGGGACATCTAAACATATTAAACAAATATTAGCAGACATAAATGGAGAAACTGAAAGTAACACAATAAAAGTAGGGGACTTTAATACCCCATTTACATCAGTGGATAATCCAGACCTCCCCCAAAAAAAACAAATCAATGAGGGAACACTGGCCTTTAACAACACATTAGACCAGATAAACTTAATAGATATATACAGAAATTATCATCCAAACACCACAGAATTCACATTCTTCTCAAGTGCACACAGAACATTCTCCAGGATAGATCAACTATTAGGTCACAAAACAAGTCTCAATAAATTCAAGAAGACTGAAATCATATCAAACATCTTTTCCAACAACAATATAAACTAAAAATCAACTATGAGGAAAAAATCTGGGGAAAACAAACATGTGGAGGCTAAACATGCTACAACATGAAACTAGTGGGTCAATGAAGAACTCAAAGAGGATACAGAAATATCCTGAGACAAAATATATATTGTGCTTCCATTTTATAGAAATGTGTTTTGTTTTGTTTTGTTTTTGTGTTTTGCTGTATCCCATTATATACGTATATACATATATACGTATATAATGGGATACAGCAAAAGCACTTCTAAGGGAGAAGTTTATAGTGATACAGGTCTACCACAAAACAAGAAAAATCCCAAATAAATAACCTGATGTTATATCTAAATGAACTAGAAAAAGAACAAATAAAACCCACAGGCATGAGAAGAAGGAAAACAAAGATCAGAGCAGAAATAAATGAAAAAGAGATTTTTTAAAAATATAAAAGATCAATGAAACGAAAAGCTGATTCTTTGAAAAGATAAGTAAAATGGATAAATCTGTAGCCATAGTCATCTAGAAAAAAGAGAGTGGACCCAAATAAATAAAATCATAAATGAAAGAGTAAAAGCTATACTTGGTAACACAAAAATATGAAGGATCATACAAACAATTATATATAAACAGATTGGACAACTTAGAATAAATTCCTAGAAATATACAATCTTCCCAGACTGAATCACAAAGAAAAAGAAAATCTCAATACATTATTACAAGAAATGAAATTGAAGCAGTAATTAAAAAAAAAAAACTTACCAGAAAAAAAATGTCCATGAGCAGATGACTTCAACGATGAATCTACCAAACATTTTTAAAGTAAAGTCAGTACCTTTCTTTTTCAAATTATTCCAAAAAAATTGAAGATAAAGGAAGGCTTCCAAACTCATTTTACAAGGCCAGCATTATCCTAATACTGAAAGTATGCATACACCTCACACACACACAAAGAAAGTTACAGGCCAATATCTCTGATTAACATAGATGAAAAAACCTCAACAAAATATTAGCACACTCGATTCAACAATACATGAAAAGAATCATACTATGTGATCAAATAGGATTTATCCCAGGGACACAGCAATGGTTCAACATCTGCAAATCAATCAGTGTGTCTACCACATTAATAAAACAAAGAATAAAAATCACACAATCCCAAAGATGCAGAAAAGCATTAGACCAAATTCAAAATCTATTTATGATGAAAACTCTCAACAATGTGAGTACAGAGGGAATGTACCTCAACATAATAAGGAGACTATACGACAAACTCACAGCTAACATCCTACTCCAGGGTGAAAAGCTGAAAGTTTTTCCTATAAAATCAGACACAAGACTAGAGAAGACTGGAATGCCCATGCCTGCCGCTTTTATTTAACATGGTACTGGAAGTCCAAGCCATAGCAATTTGGAAGATAAAAGAAATGAAAATCACTCGAATTAGAAAGGAAGAAATAAAACTCTCACCCTTTGCTGATGGCATGATAGTATATATAGAAAACCTTAAAGGCACCACCAAAAAAACTATTGGAACAAATTAATTCAGTAGAGTTGCAGGATACAAAATTAACACACAGAAATAAATTGTGTCTCTACACACTAATAACAAGCTACCAGAGAAATTTTAAAAAATTCCCATTTAATTGCAGATAAATTTGACCAAGGACATGAAAGACCTGTACTCTGAAACTTATTGAACAGTGATGAGAGAAACTGAAGAAGACACAAATAAGAGATACTCTGTGCCTATACACTGGAATAATTAACATTGTTAAAATGTCCATACTAACTAAACCAATCTACAGATTCAATGCCATTTCTACCAAAATAGCAATGGCATTTTTCACAAAACTGGAATAATCATAAAATTTGAATGAAATCACAAAAGACCTCAAATAGCCAAAGCAATCTTTAGAAAGAACAAGCTAGAGGTACCAAGCTCCAGATTTCAAACTATACAAAGATGTAATAATCAAAATAGTGTTTATTCACTTATAGACAAAGAATGAAATCTTACCATTTGGAATGACAAGGATGGACCTAGAAGGTATTATGCTAAGTGAAATAAGCCAGACAAAGACCAATATCATATGATTTCATTTACACGTGGAATCTAAAATATAAAACAAATGAACAAATAAAACAAAACAGAAACAGACTCACAAATACACAAAACAAATTGTTACCAAATCCGAATCTCTTATAATGGACAACATGCCAGCACTCCCTCTGCTCTGGAGGATAATACTATTATCCTCCAAGGCTGGAAGCAAGCCTATCTTCATTCCAGACAAAGACACTATTTCTGTTTAGTATAAAAAATCCTTAAAAAAAAAAAGTCAGAATAAAAGGGGGCAAACAAAGTCTCTCTTAAGATGTATAGAAATGCAAAGCTCATAGGTATGAAAATTCTCTGTTCCTCTCCTTAGTATCTATGTATTTATATATTCTGTACACTGTGTAAGGCATAGCAAGGTTCAGGCAGAACAGGGTTTAATAAATACTTATTTTTGATTGAATTAACTATCACCAACCAGGGATTTATTTACATATATACTATTAGCCCTTAAATAACATGCGTTTGGACTATATGGGTCCACTTATTACCAGATTTTAAAAATAAATACAGTATAGTACTGTAAATGTATTTTTTCTTATTATTTTCTTAAAAACATTTTCTTGTCCCCAAGTTTCTCTGTTATAAGAATATAGTATATGATACATATAATATACAAAATATGTGTTAATCTGTATATATATATGCATATATCTATATTTTATGCTTTGTGCATCTTAAATGTTGAAATCCATAATTCTATGCTTTTCTTCAGAATATAGAAAAACGTGTTTATTATTATTGACTCAAGCAGACTCAAGTTGAAGTGCAGAGTCAAGTTAAAATAGAGGAATGATACTAGGTAATAGATATTTTGCCCCCTCAAGTAACAGGTCTTAGAGTGGCATATTAATTCTCTCTTCCTTTGTAGATTGAATCCTTTTAATAAACTGTGATCCACAAGATATATGAAAGGAAATGCAGTTTGCGAAGGAAACCAAAAATATAATGCTTATTAAAAGCACTATGATTTTCCCTCCAAAGTGTATTCATAAGGAGCCTGTTAAAAGGGTGTGAAACCTTCCGTTCCCGTGGGAGAACACATTAGGATTTTCTTTCTGTCTCTCTTTAGACTTGCATCTACCAAGAATCTCCTTTTTAATAACAGGGCCAGGTCATGCTGTTAAATATATGCTGCTATTTGTGGCATTTTGCTAGTTTCTCAGTAGTTTCAGATCACTTTTCACTTTTCACAGAATAAAAGCTTAGGGGAAAAGGGAAGGTCAGATTACAATGAATTGGTGCTATTAGTAGTTTATATACTGGGTGGGGGTGGGTAGAGGCAGGAGCAAATTAGAAACAGAGCTAGCAGTAGGGTAAAGCTTATTGGATTTGTTACTTTGTTAAGTACTATGCATTAAAAATTTCTCTCCTTGGTATTTAAAATCACCCTCAATAGTCTGAGTCTTACCTGAAATTAAACAATAAAACTAACTTGCTGGATTTACTTAGGCAAAGTCAAAATGGCTACTAATTTCCCCAGGTTATTTACCCTGTCTTTGTTTGAAGAGCATTAGACAACCAAAATAAACGAATGTGCAGCTGCCAGTTTATAATGAAGAGCACACCACCACTATTGCCTACTAATTACAGCCCAAGAGTTTAATTAAGATCTAATTACTCATTTTAGTACCATATTGCCTGAATTCTCCTGCAAAAGAGTTCAATCCATAAATATAGTCCATGGTGGTTCAGTCGTCCACCTGGCCTCAGAATGTAGCTTTTGAGGGAGTTTCAGAGCATACATCATGGATTTACTAATACATTTTCCTCTTATCTTTCAGAAATAACATTTTGTTGCTGTTGTTGGAATAAAGCCCTTCTCTCTCCCAATGCTCTCATTCAATCCTCATTTAAATGAATAAAACACTTAGGGTGACACTTGTTTGTACGATTTGAAAGCATGGAAATGTACAGATAAATATAGTTAACAGTTGATTTTTTTTGTTGTTATTTAATTCATGCCTTAGTCTAAATGGCTCAGGATGATTACTATTTCTTGACAGCCACACAAAAAGAAATCCTGCAATGCTGTAAACTGCTGGGATTAGAGTCCAAATCTATATTCTTCCAGTTCTTGTAATATTTCACCAGTAGGAAAAAAATGTCAGAGGCACCAGAAGTATGTTGAAAGAAATAGTCTCCTTCCTCTCCCACTTCACCTTGATTTCAATTCATAATGTCCACAAGAAGCAGTAGGAAATACTCCTTTAAACTGACATCTCCCTCTTAGATAATAGATCCTATGGAAGCAGTGTTAAATTGTATTATGATTTATTTTAATAGTATTACATGGGTGTATAGGGATTTCTATTACCTATAAAAGAGACTGTGTTTCTTCCTGCTTAGGAGAAGTTAGTCTAAGATATGTATTCATTGATCCATATCACCCATTAGTGCTCCCGACAGGAAAAATACATATGGCTCCCACCTACCTATCTCTAACCAGTGGAGGTTATCAGTTTTACTCAGAGAACCTGTAGAAGTTATAATAGCCTTGATTTACATGCACAGCTTGATGCTCAAAGGGTCTTTGGTGTATAAAATAACTCAAAGGTTATTTTAGTGTATACTAGTAATCTCTACTGCTTAGAGGTAGGTAGATGGGCCATATATTCCTTTCTTGTCAAGATCACTAATGGGTAATATTTCAATGTAGATATGAAAGTTTATTTTTTAATTTTTTAAAAGATTTTATTTATTATTTATTTGAGAGAAAAAAGAAAGAGAGGGAGAGCACTGAGGGAGAATGAGAGGGTGAAGCAGAGTCCCCACTGAGCAGACAGCTCAATGTGGGACTTGATCCCAGGACCCTGAGATCATGATCTGATGGAGCCACTCAGGCACCTCTAGTTATGAAAATTTATTAAAGAAGGGGCTCACTTACATGGTCTATAGCGCTTAAGAACTACAGCCATAATCTATGATTTTCATGTAATTCTATAAAAAGGAGAATGATTTTATATGTCTGGATCAAGGTTTTGGTGATTTTTTTCAAATCTATCCTATTAGGTTCATCAAATTTAAAAATATGAATTTAAATTTTAGTTTTGCCAAAACTCCCATTGAGTCATGCTCGATAATAGCGTTTACTATATACACATAAATATCTAGATGAAAATATTACAGAAATTCATGGTTTCTAGGTCTTCCCATACAACTTTAATTGTATGAAAAAAATCAATTAAGTTAATGAGGGTTAAGAAAACTATGAGAAGGATTTGCAATCACAGATCTTTCTGTTAGTAAAATTGAAAATAATGATTACTAATATATCTATGTCCAGAATCACAAGACCATTTTTTAACACTAAAAAAAGCATCAAAAAGAGTATAGGTTATTTTTTTAAGATTTTATTTATTTGAGAGAGAAAGTGAAAAAGCAAGCATGACCAGGAGGAGGGGGGAGGGGCAGGGAGTGAGGGAGGGGAAGAGAGAGCAGGAAGCAGACTCCCTGCTGAGCAGGGAGCCCAACTTGGGGCTTGATCCCAGAATGCTGGGATCATGACCTGAGATGAAGGTAGATGTTTGTTTAACCAACTGAGCCACCAAGTCAACCTAAAAGAGTGCAGGTTTTTTTAACGATTTTAATTATTTGGAGGTGCCTCAGTGACTCAGTGGTTAAGCGGTTGCCTTGGGCTCTGTTCATGATCCCAGAGTCCTGGGATCAAGCCCTGCATCGGGCTTCATGCTGGGCAGGAAGCCGGCTTTTCTCTCTCCCACTACCCCTGCTCATATTCCCTTTCTCGCTGTATCTCTCTCTGTCAAATAAATAAATAAAATCCTTAAAAAATTATTTTATTTATTTGACAGAGAGAGAAAGAGCATGCCTGAGCACAAGCAGGGGAAGTGGCAGGCAGAGGGAGAGGGAGAAGCAGGCTTCCTGCTGAGCAGGGAGCCTGATGTGGGGCTCCATCCTAGGACTCTGGGATCAAGAACCGAGCCAAAGGCAAACGCTTAACTGACTGAGCCACCTAGGAACCCAAGAGTGCATTTTTTAAACAGCAAATTTAACTGTCTCCTTTGTAGCATTTAATTTTACTTCATATCTATTAAGGAATTACTTCAGCTAATCCCAAACAACTTGGAAATATCAGAAATATTAGGATAGGTTTATATTGTAGTAATACTCCGTCCCAAAATCTCAATGTCTTAAAATATAAAGTTTATTTTTTACTCATGTGACGCCTACAATAGGTTTCTGGAACTCTCCAGATGCTGAATTCCACATGATGGCTCAGGGATACAGGCGGTTTCAAACTTGTAGTTCTGCCATTAACAACATGTGACCTTTACTCTTACCCTGAAGGGAAAAGAGCAGAACTGGAGAATCATGAGGTGTTTTTCCTTGCCTTAAATAGGAAATGACATTTCCTGCTTCAACTCACATTTCATTGTCCAGAACCTGTCAAAGGTCCCTTTTCACTGCAAAGAACCTAGAAAATGTAGGGGGACAAATGAAATGCTTGTTGAGAATCAGTATCTTTGTTGAGCTAGATTACTAGACACGTTAAAAACCAGCTCAGAAAGAGCACATGTTTTCTAATATTCTTTTTCCCAAAGACTAAGTCCCAGAGTTTACATGCAAAATGTTTATAAGGTAGGGTAAAATTTTGATTATGTAGAATTTATATTATTGGTGGAGAAACAGAAACTGAAAGGTGTATAGTCAGGCTCACAAATAAATTAGGATCCACTAATTCTGTGTTGTAGTATTTACTGAATTTTTCCCTTTTAGCCAATTATTTTTCCTGGGTAGGAATAAACACAAATATTTCCTACCAGATTATAAGAGGAGCAGCAAGTGTAACATTGCTATATGTGATAGAAAGCACTTTCTGTCTCTGTCTCTTTCCCTACCTCTCCTCCTCTTCCTCTTCCTCTCATTTGCACCTAAAGTCTCCATACTCTCTGAAAGAAAAAATAATAAATGCAGTGATTTTCTCCTTTGTGTGACTCTTATTTAAAATTTGTTTCTGCCTCAGCACATTAGGAAAAAGATGCTTTCCTTTTATTCATAAATAGACAATTTTTATTTGGGTTTCCTATCTGGGAAATATAAAAAAGAATCATTAAATTGAAGGGAGTATTTTTTCTCTTCAATTCTCTTTATATTATAGAAAAATTCCAGTTATTTTAGAATTCCCTGGTTGTTATTTCATATTCATAGTTCACTGATCTCACGATTGGTTGAACAACGTAAAAGCAAAAAACAACAACAAAAATAACAATAATAAAGCTATGGCCCAATATGAAAGCATTAAACTAAATTACTTTGTAAAAATGCCTCTGTCAGGGCACCTGGGTGGCTCAGTGGGTTAAGCTTCTGCCTTCGGCTCGGGTCATGATCTTAGGGTCCTGGGATCGAGCCCCATGTCCGGCTCTCTGCTCAGCGGGGAGCCTGCTTCCCCCTCTCTCTGTGCCTGCCTCTCTGCCTACCTGTGATCTCTCTCTCTCTATGTCAAATAAATCTTAAGGAAAAAAAAATGCCTCTGTCATTTTCCAACTTTGCTTTTATTTCTAGGGTACAATATTATCCCTTTAACATCCTAGTACAAGAAACTGATTTTAATATATAATACACAATTCTGAGAAACTTCATAATGAAGTATTAATTTTCTCAAAAACAAAATTCGTTTCATGCTAATAAAAGTGTATTTACTTTTACTGTGACTGGGAATCAACTCAAGATGTAAATGTCTCTTTTAATTCAGTATCATAGGCTGATAAGTTTTTAATTATTATTTTGAAAAAATATAGTATAATCTTTCCCAGATGATCCTACTCATAGGCAGTAAAATCAAGGTATGATAAATAGATTTTCAAGTGTATGAAAAGACCTTCCCTACTTATCTATAGATAAGTCACTGTAGTGGATTGAATAGTAGCTTTCAAAAACATAAGTCTACTTGGAATATGTAAATATGCCTTTATTTGGAAAAAGGGTCTTTGCAGATATAATGAAGTTAAGAATCTTGAGATGACAACACCCAAGAACAAATAATCCAATCAAGAAATGGACAGAGGACATGAACAGACATTTCTGCAAAAAAGACATCCAGATGGCCAAGACACATGAAAAAGTGCTCCACATCACTTGGCATCAGGGAAATACAAATCAAAACCACGATGAGATACCACCTCACACCAGTCAGAATGGCTAAAATTAACAAATCAGGTAATGACAGATGCTGGCGAGGATGCAGAGAAAGGGGAACCCTCCTACACTGTTGGTGGGAATGCAAGCTGGTGCAACCACTCTGGAAAACAGCATGGAGGTTCCTCAAAAAGTTGAAAACAGATCTACCCTATGACCCAGCAATTGCACTACTGGGTATTTACCCTAAAGATACAAACGTAGTGATCCAAAGGAACACGTGCACCCAAACATTTATAGCAGCAATGTCTACAATAGCCAAACTATGGAAAGAATCTAGATTTTCATCAACAGATGAATGGATAAAGAAGAAGTGGTATATATACACAATGGAATACTATGCAGCCATCAAATAAACGAAATCTTGCCATTTGCGACTTGACATGGATGGAACTAGAGGTATTGTGCTTAGCGAAATAAGTCAAACTGGAGAAAGACAACTATCATATGATCTCCCTGATATGAGGAAGTGGAAATGCAACGTGGGGTGTTTGGTGGGTAGGAAAAAAATAAATGGAACAAGATGGGATCAGGAGGGAGACAAACCATATGTGACTCTTAACCTCACAAAACAAACTGAGGGTGGCCGGGGGGAGGGGGTAGGGTTAGGGTGGTGAGGTTATGGACATTGGGGAGGGTATGTGCTATGGTGAGTGCTGTGAAGTGTGTAAACCTGGCAATTCACAGACCTGTACCCCTGGGGCCAATTAATACATTATATGTTTATAAAAGAAAAATAAAAATTTAAAATTTTTTAAAAAAAGAATCTTGAGATGAGATCATCCTGTATTAAGATGGGCCTATGAGGGGCACCTGGGTGGCTCTGTGGGTTAAGCCTCTGCCTTTGGCTAAGGTCATGATCTCAGGGTCCTGGGATCAAGCCCCACATCAAGCTGTTTGCTCGGCAGGGAGCCTGCTCCCCCCCACCCTTGCCTCTCTCTCTGCCTACTTTTGATCTCTGTCGAATGAATAAACAAAATCTTAAAAAAAAAAAAAAAAAAAAAAAAGAAGAAGAAGGAAAAAAAAAAAAAGAAGATGGGCCTATGAGAGGACATAGAAACACACACACAAAAGCCATGCAAAGACAGAGAGATTGGAGTTATCTTGCCACAATTCAAGGATGCTTGGAGCCACCCAAAGCTGGAAAGGGCAAGGAAGCATTCTCCTCTAAAACCATCAGAGGCAGCCTGCCAACACCTTGATTTCAGACTTCTGGCCTTGAGAACTGTGAGAAAATAAATTTCTGTTGCTTTAAGCCATGAAGTCCATGGTAATTTGTTATGGTAGCCCTAGTTTGTTATAGTGTCCTGAAGGGTCTGTCCTTCAGAACAAATCTCTGAAGCTGGTTATGTGAGAAGAGCTGTCCTGTGTTAGAATCACCTATTTTGGGAGACTCAGCCTGAGTATAGGAGTTAATGAACACTAGGTCCTAGCCTGGACACTTACTTGCTAGATGTCTTGGGATTTTTTTTCTCTTATACATTTTCTATTTAAAATAATGATGATACTTTTAAAATTCTATGCTAAAATCCCTTTTTTTCTCCATACTAAATGAAAGAATCTTTTTTGGAAAAATGAAAAAAATTCCACTACAACAATCCCTTGGAAATGAATTTAATTTATAAATAAAATTATTAAAAATGCACCATTGCAAAGTGCAAAAAGAAAAGAATATGGCCAAGAATCACATTTCTCAAGCTTTGAGGTCCACCTTATGGGAAATTATTCAAAGACATTCTTCACATCATTACAAATACCTTTGCATCATCATTTTCTGAGTATCTTTAAAGACATTTTGAGAATTATGAGAAGAGACAAGCTCTGAATTTCTCATAGAGATGTTTCTTTTTCTACTCTTTGGAAAACAAAAGAGCCACTAAAATATGACCTGTGCTTATATGGGTAGGGAAATTAACATTAGTTCATGTTCTCAAGCTCAGATTACCTAAGTAGAATGAATTTTCTAGGACAGCTTAGGCTCTGCATACCTGATTCTTTAGAGGGGCAGCTGTACTCCAATTCCCTGAAGCCACGTTGTGGCCCCTGTGACTTGAAGGCAAAGAGCAGCTGCCGTCCCTAATATTCAGAATGAGACCCACCACTGACATTTGCAAGGTCAAGAGAAATCATTGAGATGGGAACTCACAGACTTTATGCTAAATTATTTTAGAGATACACATCAAGCTAACAAACTCAGTTTGAATTCTCTTTCCCTTAGGTTCTCTCCCATATAGGACAGTGAATTGGAAGTGTCTCCACCTACCAATATCATTAAGTCTTTTGCAATCCTTTTCTCTTCACCTCATTCTCACTGAAGCCTGCAAAGTCTCCTCCCAGTTTCCACCCCTGGAATTGGACAATTGGACAATTGGACAATTGGATTGTCCAATTTAACTTTCTCTTATCTATTTGGGGCCATGTTTTTTTTTTTTTTTGTTTTTTTGTTTTTTTCTGCACTCCCCCATCAGCCACTGGTATTATGTGGATCCAGTTACTATTAGGAATTGGTCTCTTCACACACATATTTTGAGGTTTATGACAATTCTCTGTTACCTTGGTTTGTAGTAGGTGTTGTCCACAGGCTTTTTGTTTGTTTGCCTGCCTAAACAGTTGCTCCACCAGTTTTTGAGGAGGGATCAAAAAAGATAAAAAGACTCCAATCAGGATTCTCGCTCATTGGAGAATGACCTATTGGAACCTCATTTACCTTATCCATACATTACAGAAAATAATAGTAGCTATCTTATAGGATTGAGATAAGAAATAATATGAGACATGTACATTTTTAACACTGGCTCCAAATCAGAATATGAACGTTAACTTTTATTTTTAGCAAGTAGGTTCAAGCTCCTTCAGAAACTTCTAGATTTTTTTGCCATGAAATTCCAAAGAAGTTTTCTATTTGTTTTCAGAACACATAGCAGATAAGAAACTGCAAACTAACAGGTGGTAGGAGGTGCCATTACTCACAATTTCAATTACAGCAGAAAGGCTATTTGACAGCCTACTATTTGAGGGAAGGCACAGAAGTAAAAAGCGATAAAGAACTATATTATTCTTCAGTAACATAATGGACACTTATACTTTTCACATAGAGATTATAGTGTTGCTATGAAATAGCTTGAAAAACATTTAAAGTTTCTTTAAATAAAACAGAAGTTTACTCACTTAAAAGTTTTTTTTTTGTTAAACTTGACCACAAAACGTATTTCACTAAGAATATTGTACTCAGTGGAAAAAAAAAGAATATTGTTGCATCGTCATTCTTCCTTACATTAAATAAACGGATATATATCTATCTATAACTAAAGAAAAAACACATTAAAATCACTTTGTTATCCAAAGTTATAATGAAGGACAAATCACGTGCCATTCGTTATATCAAACACCTCTCCCACTACCACGCAGAAAACCCAGTGCAATATGTGATGTCTATTCATTTATCTTCTTTTTTTTTTAAGATTTTATTTATTTATTTATTTGCCAGAGAGAGAGAGAGAGAGCAAGTGCAGAAGCAGGCAGAGGCAGAGAGAGAAGGGAGCCTGATGCTGAACTCGATCCCTGGACCCTGGGATTATGACCTGAGATGAAGGCAGCAGCTTCACCAATTGAGCCACCCGGGCGCCCCTATTCATCTATCTTCTAACAGAATTATTTTAAGGGAGTACAATCTCTACATCAATTTTTTGCTATTTGCAAAATTGAGTAGTTTGGTGGTAGAATCATCTTATCTCCAACTGAAGAAACTAATACCAAGAGCTTCAGTGAAGCTCAATTCTTTTTTTTTTTTTTTAAGATTTTATTTATTCTTTTGACAGAGAGAGAGAGAGAGACAGAGAGAAAGAGTGCAAGCAGGGGGAATGGCAGGCAGAGGGATAGGGAAAGGGAGAAGCAGCAGGATCTCCACTGAGCAAGGAGCCTGATGTGGGGCTTGATCCCAGGATGTTGGGATCATGACCTGAGCCGAAGGTAGACTCTTAAGGGACTGAGCCACCCAGGTGCCCCATGAAGCTCAATTCTAATGTCCTTTTTCATGCTACTGTGCAACATAGTGGCATTTTAACGATCTCACAGTGTAATCTAGGAGTTGTCTGCCTTTTGAACTCTCTTTTAATTTCCCTAGAGTGTAAATAACTGATGAGTAGAAGCCAACGTCTGAGACCAGGTTATGACTGGAGCGGGAACACTGAAGATTTATGTCTCACATGAAAACCATCAGTAAAAAATTACCTAACGCCCAATTTTCTGGCTAACTTGGTGACTCTGAATGACTTATGTAGTTTGTATCCCCATGTCCTCATCTGTAAAGAGCAACTGGCTCACTTGAGACTCTTACAGCAATATAAGTGATAGAATGACCAAAGAAGATAAGGAAAGGGATCCAGGGGGCCACCAGATAAAAGGATTGGTCACCTTCTACTCATACAGAATCTGAGAGGCTAGGAAACAAGCACCTTGCTACAAAATAAGAGTCAGGAAAGGAAAAAAAAAACAACAGACAGTTGAAGTCTCATGGTTCTTGGACTCTCAGCAGCACTTAATAAATTAACCATATCCCTTACTCTTTTTTTTTTTAAGATTTTATTTATTTATTTGACAGACAAGAGATCATAAGTAGGCAGAGAGGCAGGCAGAGAGAGAGGAGGAAGCAGGCTCCCTACTGAGCAGAGAGCCCGACGTGGGGCTTGATCTCAGGACCCTGAGATCATGACCTGAGCTAAAGGTATAGGCTTTAACCCACTGAGCCACCCAGGTGCCCCAATATATCCCTTACTCTTGCAATACTCCCTTTCCACCTATCAGGCCAATACAACCTGATTATTCTCCTAACCTCTCAGACTACTCCCTTCTTTATGTGATTTTTTTTTCCTTTGTGGTCCCTTATCTTCTTCACTTTTCTTTCTGCTTTCACTTTCTTCCTTCCTTTCTTTCTATATGATTTTTTAAAAGCTGACACTGTATTAGGTTATTTATTTATTTATTTATTTATTTATTTTAGTTTATTGACATTCCCATTTTGACTGAGTTCCTTCATAGGAATAACATCATGCCATTTAAATGAAGGGACAAATGACAATATTGATTCATGTGAATCCATTTAAATTAAGGACAACAATATGCTGAGTGAAATAAGTCAAGCAGACAGAGTCAATTATCATATGTTTTCACTTATTTGTGGAGCATAACAAATAACATGGAGGACATGGGAAGATGGAGAGGAGAAGGGAGTTGAGAGAAATTGGAAGGGGAGATGAACCATGAGACTGTGGACTCTGAAAAACAACCTGAAGGTTTTGAAGGGGCGGTGTGGGGGTGAGAGGTTGGGGGAACCAAGTGGTGGGTATTAGGGAGGGCACGTATTGCATGGAGCACTGGGTGTGATGCAAAAACATGAATACTGTTATGCTGAAAAGAAAAAAAAAAAAGAACAACAGTATGGAGCATTAAAGGGGAAACCACAAAGTGGAAGAACTATTATTCAGGAAATATTAAAATTACAATAATCAATTAAATTAAAAGAGACATTCATTAGAAAATAGGAAAAGGCCTGAATAGGTCCCTCAAAGAAAGAAAATTCCAATGGTCAATAAATAAGAAAAGTTACTGCACCTCAATAATAATAAGGTAAATTCAAATTAGAGTGATTTTGAACACTCACTACCCATTCACCAGATTAGTAAAAATTAAAACATTTAATATACCAAATGTTGTTAGGATGTGGTGCAATGAGAACTCACATACCTTACAGATGGGTGTGTTAGGTGTTTAGCCACTTTGAAAAGTAATGTGACTTATCTAAGTTGAAGATTTTCATTCCTGATGCCCCATCAATTCCACTTATAAGTATACTTCTGAGTATAAAGGGCAACTGTTATAATTGTGCAGAAGAAGTGATGTGTAAGAGTATTCATGGCAGCATTATGTGTGATAGCTCTAAAGTTTCACACATTATGTGTGAAAGCCCTAAACAATCCAATGTCAAGCTAAATAGAATGAAACTATATTTTATAATTCTTAATGTACTCATACAATGGTATTTATGGAGCAAGGTAAATAAACCATGTCCCGATATAATGACATTTGTGATTACAAACATCATGCTGAGCAAGTCTCAAAATAATGCATAGGGTATAATTTATATAAAGTTCAAAAACAAGCAAAGCTAAACTATATTGGCATGGAGTACATAGATGGTGACCGTCTAAAGAGAAGGAAGGAAATAATGATTATGGTAAAAATCAGGAGAGTGGTTGCCTCTGGTGGGAGGAGGTCACTGAATTAGGAGGGCATACAGAAGTTAGGCATGGAGGTGGAGGGAGTTTCTGCTGTGTTGGCCAAGTTGTTTCTTGATCTTTTGGCAGTTATAGAAATAGATGCTTGATTTATAATCCTTAAACTTCCCAAAATTAAAAAACAAAACAACCACACACACAAAAATAATGAAAGAAATAGGGCAACTGTCCTCTAAAGATGATGTTCCAATGAACCATGCACTTAATACTGCCCCTCCTCTTGAATCTGGTCTAGCTTTCACCCATGGGATATGGTGAAAGTGATACTACAAGACTTCTCATGGAGGTCATAAAAGCCACAGAGTATGTTTTTCAGTATTCTCTTAGAATGCTCACTCCAGGGAAAGCCAACCACTATGTAAGAAGTCTGACTACTCCAAGGCTGCCATGCTATAGAGATGTCTACACTAGTCATGTGGGGAGGCCTCATGAAGAGATAGATGTCCAACCAGCCTGAATTACTCCAGCCATCTCAGCCCAAGCACCAAATACATAGATAAAGAAGTCTTTACACAACACTAATCACAACTGTAAGAGAGTCTCTAAGCATCTAGCTGAGTCCAATCAACCCCCAAAACTGTGAGAGATAATAATAATAATAAATTGATATTTTAAGCCACAATTGTGTTGGTTTGCTATGCAGCAATAAATAACTGAAACAGAATGAGTGGAACAATTAGAAAAAATAAAGTGGGAAATTTATGTTGTAATTAATTAAAATTAGGAAAAAACAGAATCTCGTATATCTAAATAATAAAAACTCAGCACTTCTTGGAATATGGCTCACTCATGTATTTCAACAAATACACGCTTTTCTTAGTGACAAATTTTTATTTTCAACTGTCTGTTGGACCTCTACCCAGATATCCTGTTGGGTTTTTTGTTACAAAATGAACAATCCCCTTCCCCTGAAGTTGGCTCCTTTTCCTAAGTTAATACTTCTGTTAATGTCAGAGTAACTCACATTCATATTTTCTTTTTTTTTTTTAAGATTTTATTTATTTATTTGACAGACAGAGATCACAAGTAGGCAGAGAGGCAGGCAGAGAGAGAGGAGGAAGCAGGCTTCCTGCTGAGCAGAGAGCCCGATGTGGGCCTCGATCCCAGGAACCTGGGATCATGACCTGAGCCGAAGGCAGAGGCTTTAACCCACTGAGCCACCCAGGAGCCCCTCACATTCATATGTTCACTTAGTTACATTTACTTAATTAGATATGAAGTCTTATAAATACTAGCTTTCATCTGTTCATTCAGTCATTCATTCCTTCAATAAATAATCAGTCCCTACTAAGTTCTAGGCACTAAACTAGGTGCTAGGCTATAGAGGTGACCAACCAGTCATGCTTCCTGCCATCAATAAGGCTTTCTACAAAATTCTGCAGTATCATTTTCCATTTCATTTCCACTATCTCCACCTACTTTATAGGCTTTATTTCCTTTCACTTGAACTAATGGTTAATTTATCTACCAAGAGAACAGGATTTTTTGCCTACCGTTTTCACTGGTCTAGCTCAGCGATGCTGCCAAACTGATCTTTGTACTCTGATTACTGTATTCCTTCACAAAAGTGACTGACTGATACACTACTGATATGCTTCCTCTTCCCAGAATTTAAATGCAACATTTAATGCAACACTTTATAGCATCATCCCTCCTTACTGATTCCTACTTATCATTCAAAACATATCTCTAATGTTACCTCTTCCACCATACCTCTCCTGTGTGGGAGATACTCTTTTGTTCATTTCAAATGACTGTATGGGGGGGGCATACTATGTATTCTGCCATGTATTATAGCCCTATAAAATGAATAGCTGTTCTCCCCAAACTGTGGCTTTAATCATCTTCTATCTGGAATAGCCTTTCTATCAATAGTTTAACCTATTTGACCCTAATTCAACATAGTCCGTTTTCATAGCCTATCTTCAATTTAGTAGGGTTTACAACTAGTAAATGCATTTCATCAGTGTTAAAGTTCTGTCCCTGCAAGGTAACATCTTACAATTTCAGGGCTGTGAATATAGAGAAATGAAAAGAAAATGAAATTTCTCAGGAATTTCTATGTGAATTTATATTAATGATCCTGCAAATTGATAAAGAATATAAAGGCCAATTCAAATATCCTTTTTTCAATTTGGGTCTAAAAGAAAGATGACAAATCTAAAGAATATGATCCTTCCTGCCTCACAGACACGCAGAGAAATATACTAGATTTTTTTTAAATTAAGCCTCTTATTGCTCTGCAAACCTTTCCATAAATATTTTTACAAAGCCAGTTTAATGAACTATTGTTAGTTTAGCTTTTTCTTTAATATTTCATAACATTAAAAGCTGTTTATATTATCATACAGGACTCACTCCTCCTTTCAAAATTTCAAAAATTTAAATCCTTATATGTAATTATACCTTAGCAAAAGAAATTCCGGGGCGCCTGGGTGGCTCAGTGGGTTAGAGCCTCTGCTTTCGGCTCAGGTTATGATCCCAGGGTCCTGGGATGGAGCCCCGCCTCGGGTTCTCTGCTCGGCAGGGAGCCTGCTTTCCTTCCTCTCTCTCTGCCTGCCTCTCTTCCTACTTGTGATCTCTGTCTGTCAAATAAATTAAAAAAAAAAAAGAAGAAAGAAAAAAGAAAAAGAGATTCTTAAGAATCTGACCGATTTTTCATCCACATGGATCCTTTCCTGTACTGTCCTTTTAACATTAAGAGCTGCACAGGTTTTCATATGGTAGTCTTTTTTACAAAATTTTTACTTAAGCCTTTTACAAAATCATGTCTTAAAAAACAGAACTGCCAATGACTGAACTGATGTTCTTAACCACGCACATCTAATAAATGCACCTGAGGAAGTAAGGCTGGTGAAACAAATCTTATTTGCCTCAAAGACATCCATAAGATATAGTACACCACAGCAAACTTAAGGAGAAGGAATTACAAAGACAGTAAAAAGATTCTCTCCTTCCTAAGTGTTCTGCATCTAATGTTTCCATAGTTTCAAAAGTAAAGAGTAATCTTCCAAAAGAATATCTTTACCCTAAAACTGAACTACCACATTTTTTTTTATAAAATATGAGTATCTAGATGTTATTACATGTGTAGTAGGAGGCTGCCTGACATAGGGGTGTGAACACAGGGCTTAATAGAAAGACCTCTATACTTTATAATAGACATTGCACAACTTGGGGCAGTTTATTTAACCTCTGTGAGACTGCCTCAGCTTTCTGCTCTGCAAAATGTAGACAGTAACCCTTACTGTCAGGATTCAGATAAGAATTGAATAAGATAATCAATGGAGGGGCACCTGGGTGGCTCCTGGTTAAGCAGCCAACTCCTGATTTCGGCTCAGATCATGATCTCAGGTTCCTTGGATTAAGCCCCATATCAGGCTCTGCACTAAGCAGGGAGTCTGCACCCGCTCCCTCTAACCCTCCCTGGCTCTGTAATAGCCATTGCAACCATAGTAATAGAGCAAAAGATTCCTGCCCTTCAAAGAGGTGGATGTGTTTAGCCATGGGAGGTGGAATGTAGTGGCTAGAAAAGATCATACTCCATTTTATTATTCACATTAGGAAAGGGAACTATGCCCATGTTTCATAAAGCTATAAGTAATGTGACATCTCTGAAGGTAAACAACAGATTTGCCATGTATTGACTAAATAGTCTTATTTCTTGAAGCCATCCCCTCTTGTTTGTCCTGATGGATCATTGTTTAACCAAATGTGTCTCCCTCTGTACAACTCATCACCAGGCTTGAGCTGAATAATTTTCCCTGTTATATACACTGGCTAAATAACTGAATAGAAGCATGGCCAAAAACTTGCTTTACGGAGCCCAGAGACTTCTATTAGCTAAATTGGATGTTGTGTTTTCTACCTTTACGAATTTACCTCGATATAGGTCCTTCCCTGACTGACTTACTTCGCTTGGCATGATGTACTCTAGCTCCAACCACATCATTACAAATAGTGTGAAATTTAAGAAACAAAACAGATGACCATAGGGAAAGTGGGGTATAGGGAAGAGAAGGAGGCAAACCATAGGAGACTGTTAACTATAGAGAACAAGCAGGATTGCTAGAGGTCAGTGGGGCTTAAATGGATGGTGGGTATTTTAAAAAGTGCTTGTGGACTCTGAAAAACAATCTGGGGGGTTTGAAGTGGCGGGGGGGTGGGAGGTTGGGGTACCAGGTGGTGGGTATTATAGAGGGCACGGCTTGCATGGAGCACTGGGTGTGGTGAAAAAATAATGAATACTGTTTTTCTGAAAATAAATAAATTGGAGAAAAAAAAAGTGCTTGTGATGAGCACTGAGTATAATATTGAAGTGATGAATCACTAAATTCTACTCCTGAATAAACGAGCAAACAAACACATACATAAATAATTTTATCTGGCTAACTGAAGAACATCCCCTCCGATAACTGTGCTCTGTAAATCAAATAAGAATATGAATGGTAGCTAAAGCTGAAATATTTCTACTTGATATTATACAGTATTCTGGTCTAGCGGTTTCAGTTTAACTTTATACTGATGAAATGAAGTCACTAATTCCCCAAATACTCACTTCACTTGGTATCTTGTGGGCAGAGAATATATGCAGGAATTATAGAGGCGGCACTGTAGAAAGGCTGAAAATCTGCTGTACTTCCAGGGCCTGAAATCCAGAAGCAGACTACATGTAGTACATTTATCTCGGAGCATCAACCTTTGGATTGCTAGTATCCTGACATCTACCAAGAAAGACCAACTCTTCCCTGAAATTTGGCGGAGACCAGCAAGTGGGAGTGTACAGGAAAGGCAACCATCCCTGTGGCACAGAAAATGTGTAGGGGGATTTTCAAGAATTTCTTTAGAGTTCAGAAAAGAAAATTCTTTGGGACAGGGAGGAATTAGCCTTTATAAGAAGCTGTCTGGATTCTGTTATTTCTATAATTTATACTAACGACCAAATTTTGCAGTGAGATAGGTTTGTCATTTGATGAATAGGACGTATTAGAGCAAGAATGAATACAGTGTCAATGGTAATGATGACACCAGCGCCATAATAATATTGGTCTGTACTAATAAATAGCCATGGTCAAATTCCAGGAAAAACATACCTACATCTTGCAGAAGTGGAGAGGGAAAGGGAAACCAGGGGACATTTCATAGAGGAGGTGAAAAATGACATGATGAAAGGAAGCAAAGCCATGGTGCTTTTGACCAGTCCTCTACCTTGCTTATTGTTTGTTATGTCTCCATCCAGGCCTGCATAAAACCTGGATTTTCCTTTTCACAAACTTTTCTATCCCTTCAACTTCCTCTCTAACCTTAAGGCAGCAATTACTAGCAGCAGGATCATCCAGAGACTAAATTATTGCTACCTCTTTGACATACTTCCTACTTCAAGCACTATTTCCTCAACTGGTAGAAAGCTAGGTGGACTTTGGTCAATGACACTTTGATAAATAGTAAGCCCATTTCCTTCTCCCTTTCTTCTCCCTGCATATCCCTAAAATTCTTTCTTTAATATACTTCTTACATCAAGCTCTTTAAAATCACATGGAAATATTGTTTACAAATGTGTCCCTCTTATCAGACTAAAAACACTCAAAGTATAAAATTGACCACTGCAGATGGCATTATAGGATTTTTATTCCCTATATTGTTCAAGGTTCTTGGTCACGCCCCTTCAAAGAATGAAGAGGCAGATGAAGAGGGGTGGGCAGCAAGGCAAAGTTTATTGAGTAACAGTATAAATCTCCCAGAGATGGAGGGGACCCAAAAGGATTACTCTTTGGCCTTCAAATCTAAATGTGTTTATAAGCTCTCTTCCAGAACTATCTTGAGCATCCTGAGCATGGGCCCTATGGATTGGCTGCCTAGGTGTATCAATCATGGCTTTGATGGTGCACCCATGTACCTATTGGGTTATTGTTCACTTGTTGATGGTCTTTTGGGCTGACATCTGGAAATTAAGTGCCACAACTTGTGATAGTGACCAGTGTTTTACAGTTAATCATTTTATTTCAAGATGTTTGGCAAAAGCCAGTTCTGCAGAAGATGCTAGAGAGGATATTGTTTTGGTCCCGTCTATGCTATAAAACAGGATGCTAGAGAAGTTTTGTCTTAGCTGTCCCAGCCTCTTGTTTTCTTGTTGGGGACTCTAGCTCTGACTACCTAATTGTCCAACCAACTCTTTTTTTTTTTTTTTTAATTTATTTATTGGAGAGACAGAGATCACAAGTAGTCAGAGAGAGAGGAGGAAGCAGGCTTCCCGCTGAGCAGAGAGCCCGATGTGGGGCTCGATCCCAGGACACTGGGATCATGACCCGAGAGGAAGGCAGAGGCTCCAACCCACTGAGCCACCCAGGCGCCCCTGTCCAACCAACTCTTAACAATGGTACTGGTACCTGCATTTTGAAGGAAATCAACTGAAATTCAATTGGAAGGGCTGTTGCTTCCTTGCCTTTATTCAACACTTTTAGAAATCTTTCCTTTTTAGCCATCACCGACATTCTTCCAAAAATTCTCAGAATCTTTCACTTATATTCTAAATGATGTTCTGTCTTTCCAAATGTCCAGACTCTTAAGATCCCATCCCTCCAACTCCCAGCAATTTTATGGAATTTCCCTGGGTTTTTATTCTTCTCATTTGTACCGGCCCTTGTCTGATTCTATACACATTCACAATTATGTCCTCCTAAGTTCGAATCTAAATTCAAATGGTGTAAATTCAAGTAGAAGCACTTTCTATTACTAGATTTGATGCATTAGGCAAGATGGTTTGCTTCTCCAAGTCTCGGTCCCCTTTTTGATAAAATTTGGATATTAATAACCATGAGAATCACAGAACTATCATTAGGAACAACTGAAAGAGACTAAGAGTGCTAGGGGACCCTACGAGGTGTTGTAAACATGTAAGCTATTATCGTATAGAGAGACTGAATATACCAAACCACATAGGACAATAGAACTTTGATATACAGCCTCTGTAGCAACTAGTTCAGCAAGCCAAAAAACAACCTCTGAAGCAACTGGCTCCAAATGGTCAAAATATATACAATAATTGCTAGCTTCCTGAATGTTTGCAACCCTCTCTACTTCCAACTCAGAACCAACCAGAGAAAACCAAATATGTTCTCCAAACAATCACATAGGACTCTTCCCTTCTGGTAAGCCCACTTCCTACTTACATTGCCAACAACTTCCAATAAGAGTCTTCCTAAGCCTTCTTCCCCTCCCCCTGCAGAAAGTTTTGCAAATTTCTCACCTGCCTGCAACTCTACCAAATGCAAGTAATAGTGACTGACTCCTTGCAAGTCTACATACATTGCTTCTGTTTATTCTCATTTGTGTGGTCTTTATATATTTTCCTAGTACCTTGATGTATATTTAAATTTACTCCCATTGAACTTGAGAGTACTATCTATTTTTTTTTAACTCAGAGAAATCATTGGCTTAATGTTTATATTTATTAAGATCTCCTATATAATACTGTGATGGCTCTCCCAAGATTCTAAAGAAAACTAATTTATGTAAAGCCATGGAAAACACTGGCCTTGTAAGATATGATACAGAATACAAAAAAGTAAAAAGAAAGTAAAAAATTCAAGACAAGCTAATAACAACATTGTATAGATGTAAAATCAGTGATATAGGCAATAAATGCACCAATTCCAAAAAGCAGATGTTACCTATGCTAAGATAGGATGTAGGGAGGCTTTAGCAGGAAATTAGATGTGAACTCAAATTTGCAGGAGAGTTACAAATTTAGGGTGGTGTCAGGAAATGCAGATAATCCAGGTAGGGAAACATCTATTAGTAATTTCCAGGGTGGGGATGTGCAAAATCCAGTAGGAAAACTGGTCATAATTACAAGAGCAACCATTGGGAGCAAAATGAGATACAAGGAAATGGTGGCAACTAGGACTATAAAATCGTTCACAGAAATGGGACCTTTATCCTAAGAAGCTTCTCAGAGTTTGTGATCAGAGGTATAAATACATGTAGATATATTTTCAAATTTAGAAAGTTTTCCCTCCATATTTATGTTAAACTCTCAATATATGTTGGGAAATACCCTCCCTCATTTGGGTTCCACTTATAATCATTTATAGAAGTATCATTTTTGATGTGACTAATTTCAAAATATTTTATATTATCAAAGAATTTCCAAATACTGAAACCATGGTCTCAACTCCACTTTCTTGGGAAAATGCCTTTTAATACATGCATAATTAGAAAACATGCAAAAAAAGTTTGGAGAGCATAAAGACATTATGCATATTCATTTTATTATTAAGTCCTCACTGGACTTTATTTGAAAGCCCATACTCAGCAAAACTTTTGTTGAGAATTTTGCCATGCTGAAGATTACAAATTAATATGATGTGAAGTTTTCTAGTGGATAAACAACAAATAACAACTCTAAACAAACAAAATACACACAAAAGCTTACAAACAACCTGAAAAAAAGTTCTGGTTTACAGTATTTGTGTTTCTCTGAAGTAGAAATGCTACTCTTTACAATAATTTTTAAGATAAATTTTCACTTGCTGGTAGGTATATTATGATGAAAATAGTTCTGAGGAAGCAATCTAAATATTAGAGGCAAGGAAGAAAACAGCAACTTTTGGGGGCTCCTATTATCCCATCAAACTCTGAGCACTGGCGTAAGTCTCTCCTTGGCCATAAACTCCTTCCCTCACACCAGTTCACCATCACAGCCAAGAATACCTACCAGTTCTGCTCTTTTAGATGTCAAAATCCTTATTTTGATACATTTTATCTTTTACAACTTCTAAAATTGATTTTAAAGTAATCTTATTATTTGTTCAAAGTTTTATTTCAGTAGACTATCAACTGCATCTATCAAACTCTTTGCCAGATACTCAGTTTGAGGAATATAGATAAATCACAATATATTATTGTTGGGTGGAACCTGTTTTATTTCCTTTCTCATCCCCTTTCCTATCTTTCTGGGGGCCAAACACATACTGGAGATCCTGAACTTGTTGCATACTGTAACACAGCATTTGGAGAATGATTCTTCCTCATCTGAGAAATGTCAAGAAGGAAATCTTTGGTGTTAAACCAAACCACTGACAAGGTTGGTGAAGCTAATATCTAGAAAATCAGTGTTCATCAGTCCTTGGTATCATGGGAATGGGGAAGAAGTCCCTAAAAGGGAAAATTTGTTTAATTGGCCAAAGGAAGTTTAACTATAAGGTATACTGAAAGTCTTAAAAAGAAAAAAAAAAAAGTCATCCTGAGAGTCTAAAATGTTGGCCTCAGGTCCACTTAGGAGCTGACACAAATGATATAAACTTGAAAAGCCACTGTGGACACACCATGCAACATGCAGCCCACAAACACCTTATGAGTTGATATATAGATGTCAAACTTAGTTCAAATATTAAGTCTCTTTATCCATTCTTCCGCAGTCTCCATGTGCTCAATAGGCCCCCAAAAAAAAAAAAAAAAGATTTTTTAGTGTATTGTACTATTTTCTTTTGAATGTTTATGTATGAGTTATTGGAGGAAAAGCTCGGAATTCCACAGTATATCTTTTCTAATAGTTATTAAATATCAATATGTTGAATATCTTTTCTCTATGGGGAGAAATAAAGTTTGGTAATAGAGAAATATATTCAGGAAAAAGTGTACTGCATGGTTGGAGAAATGACCTGGCCATGTGTCATAGATATGATAAAATAGTTTGCATTAAAAACTAATACTTGCAAAATTAACATACTTTTAATGAAATGAAAGCAAATGCATAGATAACACAGAAAAATTTTCTGAAGAGAAAGAAATGAACAAAATTTAAACAGAGTAATGTAAGAAGAGGTTTAGAAGGTGGAAAAATTGAACTATATGTTCCCTAGATGATCTATAATGAAAAGAGAATAGAAGGCATTCCTAATGGGAGGCGAGAGGTCTGCAGAGTAGAATGTCAATCAGCGCTTAGCCAAAGAAGAGTTAGAAAGAAAACTTAGCAAATCATAGGAGGTAAATGATTCCAAAAAGATAAGGCTTTGGTAGTAAGACATCTGAGGAGAAAAAGATAAAAGAAATAGAAAAAAAAAAGCAGGGATAGTGATGGAAAATCATAGGTATAGAAAAGGAAGTCCAGAGGAACGCTGAAAACTCGAGAGGATTCTACATGCAGGTGAACAGGAATGCAGCAGCCCAGTAAACTGGTCTTTTTACTAACAATCCCCCTCATGTCCTAGGTGTTTATCATATAACAAGGATAAAAACCAGAATAACATACACTTAGCATCAATGTGCTAATGTGGAGACCAGAGGAAAGTCATATTTTTTCTATGCAAAAGTGCTAAATATATGGAACCACAGAATCCCAGGGTTGAAAGCATCTGCAGGGTCTAAGTTGCACGAGAGTCATCCACACAAATCATCTTCCAAATGCTCATCATGTTCTAAGACAGTCATTTCTGGTCAGGACAGCCTGTCAATTACATCTTCTTTGTACTGAGCCAGAAACTAGCTCTGTGTGTCTATGTTTCATTGAGTCTAACTCTAGGACCCCATGAAAATACTAAAGTCTTCCACATCAGACCCAGTGACTGTCTCTATTATGGGACATATTTCAGGCTAACACACACAGACAAACCTCCAAATATTGCCTATAACGCATGGTTTTAACGTTCTACCACCAGCATGAATGCTCTTCTTTGAGCATGCTCCACTTAATGTGAAATTCTTAGCACCCTCTGATTAGCCTTCTGAGAACTATTATTTTATGAATGCGGTGTAAATCAACTGAGTTTTGTAAAAGGCCTATCATACTGTTGATACTTACTGCACTGATGGAAGTTAAACACATGCTGGTATTAAGTGATACTTACTTGCTTCTAATCATATGTAAGTAATTTTTTTTAATTTCCGTTTGGGGACCTTAGATTTGTATCAGATGATGTATTTTTATATTGGTCTGTTGTTCTGCTTGTCAATATTCTTTTGGCTCCTCATTCAGTAACTAGATTATATATTTTGCTCAGTAATGTCTTCATCATATCATTTAATAACTGAGTATAGACTCACTTATACAAAAGTGATCAAAACAGGGAAGAAGATAGAGCAGTCATGATAGATGTTACTCTGGGATCCAAACACGCCTAGATGTGTGATAAACTAAAACACATCTTTAGTTTATCCTCAATAATAGCCTGATAAATTGGCAAATATTTTGTTATTATATCTCTCACATCTACAAGATTAGTAAGGTTCTCCAAAAGTTAAATGAGGTGACAGAATATGTTCTTACTGCAATTATGCAGGATCCTAGTGATTATGGCTTTCTTCTTTTTTCCCCTCATACCTTAGTTTATTTTATAACAATTTTTTAAAGAATGATAAAAGCTATACATACAAACTAGAAAAATAGTCATGCATCTATGAAACAAAAGTCTTCCATTCTGTCCAATGTCCATACACAACCCTCTAGAAGTAATACTTTTAGTTTAACCCAGACATTTTCATTTTCTTTTATTTAAACTGGAAAAAACTAACTCTTCACAGGAAGAGAAAGTTATTCTGACATAAGAGAGGAGCTAAGAAAGCATAATTCACAAAGATGAAGCTTAAAACACTTTTGAGAATAAAAATCACTCATAGGACTCTCTAACTTTAGAAATGACAAAAATAGGAGGGGCCCATTCCACCAGACAGAAGGAAACACATTTGAACAAAACTCCGATCCACTATCAATTCTTCACAGTATTCTTCTGGCAACTGCTCTGATCAGTAAGACACATTGCAGGTACACTAGGAAACTTACCTGCTTGTACTGACAATGCAGTTTAAAGGATTTTAATACCTCCAACCTAGTTAGGATCTCTATGCCCAAACTAGAGTCTAAACAGAATTAAAATCTTTTAGGGGCGCCTGGGTGGCTCAGTGGGTTAAACCTCTGCCTTTGGCTCAGGTCCTAATCCCAGGGTCCTGGGATTGAGCCCCACATAGGGCTCTCTGCTCAGCAGGGAGCCTGCTTCCCTTCCTTTCTCTCTTCTTGCCTCTCTGCCTACTTGTGATCTCTGTCAAATAAATAAACAAAATCTTCAAAAAAATAAAATAAAATAAAAATCTTTAAAGTCTTGACATTTTTTTTGGCCTCTGAAGAAGATCAAAACTGTTAGTTACCGCCACAAGTTTAATTTTACCTTCACTATGCAAATTTTACTTTTTTCACACATGTTAGACCAAAAGAAGAAAGTAGAGAATGGAAAAAAGGAAAAATAAAAAAGGAAGCAAACAACAGGAACAAAGAAAGAGGATACAATGAAGAAAACAGAACAGATTTGATAAATAAACGAATTCAATTCAGTAAATTCATCAGAACAGTGTGAATATATGCTAAAATGATCAAATTCATAAATAATATAAATTTTTCCAGTTTATTGCATTTGATAAAAGTGAAATGATTTTAGATGGTAACAAACCAACAGATTCTCACTTCCACATTCATAAGTGATTCTGCCCACATATCAACAAACTACTTTAATTGTTAAACAGCAACAAAGCTTTCAGTGAAAAATCATCCATTTCAACCAGGATCACACCAGGAAACTGAAGGGTTTTTTGGTTTGTTTGTTTTTGCCTTTTCTTGAGCAAACAAGCTCAAACAGATTAATGGCAAAATGTTTTTTAAAAATTTGCATTTCTCTTACAAACTGTCATTCAGAGAACAATAATTACAAAGTCTATTAAATCTTGGCATATAAACAGAGACTTGATGGACAGGTTGTAGTTGGAATATTGTAGAATGTTTTTGTTTTGCCAATAGCAATTTAAGTTTTTGTAGAACACACCTATTGTTAAAAATAATTTTAAAAAGAAATATATAATAAGATGATGCAACATGAATGCATTACATATAGAACCTTCATGACCTCATATACGCAGAAACATGCACGAAGAGGAGGAGAGGATGCTCTTATAATTCGGCATATTTTCAAATATTTTATATTCATATTAAAATGCACAGATAGAGGGTTAGTTATACCTTATTTCTAGGAGTATGGATATAAATAGAAACAATTTTATCATTCATCTACTATATGTCTACTATTTATTAACACATCCATCTAACTATCCAATGCCTTTTTTACTTTAAATGTCCCAATTTATTTTAATGAATACATGCAGTTACATTGTAATTTATACCAAGTATAAGTATCTTCTATTTGCCTTTCCATATGTATATGCCACCCTTCTCACCTTTTTTGTATCCTGGGATGCTGGCGTGCATGGACCATATCCACAGGCTGTATCTTGTCAGATTTCTGGTAGATATAGTCATCGATGGCTTTTAGATTGTTTGCAATATTTACTACTTCAAAAAAATTTCAGGGAACATCTTTGTACATGCATCTGTGCACAACTTAGGGGACGCTTTCTGTAGGAAAATTCTCTAGAAGGGGAATTAATGAGTCCCTGTCCTTATTTTATTTATTTATTTATTTATTTATTTTAAGACTGATTGATTTATTTCAGAGAGAGTGCATGTGTGGGAAAGGCAGAGGTAGAGACCATCTCCAGCGGACTCCACACCGAGCACGGAGCCCCACTGGGGTCTTGATCTCATAACGAAGAGACTGCCTCCTGAGCCAACACCAAGAGTTGATGCTCAACAGACTGTGCCACCTAGGCGCCCCTCTTTTTTTCAGGTATTTCCAAATTTATCATTAAAAGTTGTGAATTTGGGGGCACCTGGGTGGCTCACTGGGTTAAGCCTCTGCCTTCAGCTCAGGTCATGATCCCAGAGTCCTGAGATCGAGTCCCACATTGGGCTCTCTGCTCAGCAGGGAGCCTGCTTCCTCCTCTCTCTGCCTGCCTCTGCCTGCTTGTGATTTCTGTCAAATAAATAAATAAAATCTTTAAAAAAAAAAAGTTGCGAATTTGTACTTACAATGACCCTGTGTTAATGGGAGTAAAAACTGAGCTTCCTTGTGTAGGATGTGATCCATGTGAAGTATTGAATAATTCAATCTGGAATTGTTCCTTAGTTTGAGGATTAAAAAAAAAAAAATCACCAATCAGTTTTTAGAACCACTTCAAATGTTTTCAGAAAAGTTGGAAAATGACACCTCTCAGCTTGCATTTCCATTCTCTGTCCTCCTTCCACAATCCTTGCTATTCCCCTGATAGATCTGCCTTCACAAGTACGTCTCTTGGTCCCGGGATAGGATTCTTCTGTAACGTTCCTGTTGCATTAACACGAAGATTGGAGTGTTTACCAAGCCTCTTTAACTTGGAGGGATGGAACTCTAAACTCTGTCTTCCTTTCACTAGAAGGCTGTTAACAACTTTGTTCAACACTTTCAGCCTTCTAGATATTGGTCTCCCTCTGGGCTCCTTACAACGTCACAGCTCATGAGTGCATTAAAGGTGGGTGAAGAGTCTGAGTGAAGATTTTTGGGCTTTCTTATCTGTGGTTCCTCTTTTCTGGGAATACTGCCTCCCTGATTCACAGGGTCTGTGACAGCTCTGAAATCCAAACACAGACTCTTCCACCAACACAATAAGATGTCCCTTCATGCTTGCATGTTATCTTTCGTTTGTTCTGGGGACAAGGGCATGCCCCAAGGGAAAAAAAATCAATATGCTTTTCCAAGGGTCATACCCTCTCTAGCTTCTACATGCATTATTAAGGTCCTCTAAATAGTTCCTTTCTAATATTTTATTTAGAGCTTATTATTATTATTGGCAATAGGTTAGTCTTACCAAGCTACTCTACTATTATCAGAAGCCAGAACTTGGTCACATAACCAAGGTTATATGACCCTTTAAAAATGTTGGCATCTTTTTCATGTGTCTGTTGGCCATCTGGATGTCTTCTTTGCAGAAACGTCTGTTCATGTCCTCTGCCCATTTCTTGATTGGATTATTTGTTCTTTGGGTGTTGGGTTTGTTAAGTTCTTTATAGATTTTGGACACTAGTCCTTTATCTGATATGTCGTTTGCAAATATCTTCTCCCATTCTGTCAGTTGTCTTTTGGTTTTGTTAACTGTTTGCTTTGCTGTGCAAAAGCTTTTGATTTTGATGAAATCCCAAAAGTTCATTTTTGCCCTTGCTTCCCTTGCCTTTGGCGATGTTCCTAGGAAGATGTTGCTGCGGCTGAGGTTGAAGAGGTTGCTGCCTGTGTTCTCCTCAAGGATTTTGATGGATTCTTTTCTCACATTGAGGTCCTTAATCCATTTTGAGTTTATTTTTGTGTGTGGTGTAAGGAAATGGTCCAATTTCATTTTTCTGCACGTGGCTGTCCAATTTTCCCAACACCATTTATTGAAGAGGCTGTCTTTTTTCCATTGGACATTCTTTCCTGCTTTGTCGAAGATTAGTTGACCATAGAGTTGAGGGTCTATTTCTGGGCTCTCTATTCTGTTCCATTGGTCTATGTGTCTGTTTTTGTGCCAGTACCATGCTGTCTTGATGATGACAGCTTTGTAATAAAGCTTGAAGTCCGGAATTGTGATGCCACCAACTTTGGCTTTGTTTTTCAATATCCCTTTGGCTATTCGAGGTCTTTTCTGGTTCCATATAAATTTTAAAATTATTTGTTCCATTTCTTTGAAAAAAATGGATGGTACTTTGATAGGAATTGCATTAAATGTGTAGATTGCTCTAGGTAGCATAGACATTTTCACAATATTTATTCTTCCAATCCAGGAGCATGGAACATTTTTCCATTTCTTTGTGTCTTCCTCAATTTCTTTCATGAGTACTTTATAGTTTTCTGAGTATAGATTCTTAGCCTCTTTGGTTAGGTTTATTCCTAGGTATCTTATGGTCCATATCACTCGGCATCAGGGAAATACAAATCAAAACCACAATGAGATATCACCTCACACCAGTCAGAATGGCTAAAATCAACAAGTCAGGAAATGACAGATGCTGGCGAGGATGCGGAGAAAGGGGAACCCTCCTACACTGTTGGTGGGAATGCAAGCTGGTGCAACCACTCTGGAAAACAGCATGGAGGTTCCTCAAAATGTTGAAAATAGAACTGCCCTATGACCCAGCAATTGCACTACTGGGAATTTACCCTAAAGATACAAACGTAGTGATCCAAAGGGGCACGTGCACCCGAATGTTTATAGCAGCAATGTCCACAATAGCCAAACTATGGAAAGAACCTAGATGTCCATCAACAGATGAATGGATCAAGAAGATGTGGTATATATACACAATGGAATACTATGCAGCCATCAAAAGAAACGAAATCTTGCCATTTGCGACAACATGGATGGAACTAGAGCGTATCATGCTTAGCGAAATAAGTCAAGCGGAGAAAGACAACTATCATATGATCTCCCTGATATGAGGGAGTGGTGATGCAACATGGGGGCTTAAGTGGGTAGGAGAAGAATCCATGAAACAAGATGGGATAGGGAGGGAGACAAACCATAAGTGACTCTTAATCTCACGAAACAAACTGTGGGTTGCTGGGGGGAGGGGGGTTGGGAGAAGGGGTGTAGAGTTATGGACATTGGGGAGGGTATGTGCTTTTGGGTAAATTGGAAGGGGAGATGAACCATGAGAGACTATGGACTCTGAAAAACAATCTGAGGGGTTTGAAGTGGCAGGGGGGTGGGAGGTTGGGGTACCAGGTGGTGGGTATTATAGAGGGCACAGCTTGCATGGAGCACTGGGTGTGGTGAAAAAATAATGAATACTGTTTTTCTGAAAATAAATAAATTGGAAAAAAAAATGTTGGCATCTCAGAATTTTAAGAAGTAAAAGCCTAGGTGTTGATGTGAACACTGCAACAATTTTTGCTAAATATTAAAAAGTGAGGAAACCAGTAATTCTCTAGAGTTAAAGCTGGAGATAAGTGGGATCCTATTTTACCATCTGTCATGTTAATGGCAACTCAGGGCTTTAAAAACACAGAATACTTAGTTACTAAGTGTATAGACTATTCTAGCAATTACAATACACTTCAAAGTTTATAATTCTGGTTTGTTCAGAAATTATTATGTAAGACAAAACAGTATTGAAGTAGCTTTACAGAAGTTTAATTGAATCATTTCAGAAATGAATGAAATATTACATATTGGCCTTGCATTTTTTGGAGAATGCTGGCCTTAGTTCAGAGGCATATGAAGTTCTCTATACTGAGGACACTGTTTTAGGACAGCGGTTACCATGAAAAAAGGCTGTACTTTTCCATATGCTCATTTATCTTTATATTAGCGATGAAGAAAGGCTTTATTAGAATAAATTTAATAGTTTAAGGAAAATTAGAGGGGGTATTTCATTTAATGGAGAGAGAAACTGCTTTTAAGCCTACCTTTGCAGTTTAGAAGCATACATTTTAAAGCCATTGAAGGGCTAATTAGAAATCATTCTTATCTTTTCACTAAAGCATAAACAATAATGTAAGCATGGTTTAGGATCTTATTAGCTTATTTATAAGTTTAGTTCTTAGCATTTTCAAGTTGCTCTGCCCTCCTGTACACCTTCACAGATGCTACCAATCTCAGAGCTTGTTGTGATTATTAGTTTATGTATCCGCACCCTCTAATTGCCTCTGTCTTACTCAGCTTCATGGTCCTTACGTTCACCATGGGGCCTTAGATATGGCAGATGGAGTAAAATTTGACTGCATGTATATTTATTTTTTAATGACTAGATAAATAGAGTGAGTATATTTTTAAAATTTTATGATTGGGGCTCCTGGGTGGCCCACTTGGTTAAGCATCTGCCTTCAGCTCAGGTCATGATCTGGGGTACTGGGATCAAGCCCCACCTAGGGCTCCCTGCTCAGTGGGGAGCCTGCTTCTCCCTCTCCCCCTGCCTCTGCCTGCTGCTCCCACTCCTTGTACTCTGTCTCTATTCCTCTCTCTGACAGGTAAAATCTTTAATGAATAAATAAAATTTTAAAAAAACTTTATGATCAAGATTTCTACTGTTTCAGATTGGTATTTCACAGTTGTCAGACCGATCAAAAATTTTCTGGGTATTTTAAGGAAACTTATTAACTAAACTGAATTATACCAGAAGTTTAGAGAAATCAGACACTGTGAAAGGCAGGCTACAAAAGTTCTGTAAAGACAATTTTTGTGAGGCCAGAAGTAAAGTTCGGATTTTACCTATTACCGTGCACCCCTTGTTTGTAGCTCTTCCATTAACTCAGGGCTTCCATCAAAGTCAAGAGTGCAGCACTAGCCTCTGCTACCTCTGAAATCTGATTTGTTGGCTCTTACTTCAACCACATTGACCAAACTTACATTCTGTACAGTGTCAAAAATGCCCAGGCAGGAGACCCTTGACTCCCACAGAGGCTAGCTACTCTCCTCACCTTCTGTTTTATGCATTCATCCTGTAAAGGCATACTATATATATATGTGTGTGTGAGTGTGTGTGTGTGTGTGTGTATACATATACATCAGTTTAGGACCGGAAACTTATTTTTTGGGAGTAAAATATGAAAAGGAGTTAATGTCAATTGCAATGATAATAATAATTCCTGTTGTCATTTGAAGAGCACATATCATATACCAGGCTCTTTTCTATGTGCCATGGCTCAGGGTTTTACAACATTAATCAAAGCTTCCCAGATATGTTTATACAATAATAGTATACAAGTTATTACAAAAACTCGAATTCATATCCCTCCACCAAGATCTGTGGAACCGCTTTGTAACATCAGCAGTGACTAATAAATGTCATTCTCATTGACCTATTTCCTTTTAAATAGGTTAAAACCTACATTACGTTATAGAGAAGTCCAGTTAGCCTGTGAAGCTTTTGGTTTCTTTAGAGTTCATAGTACATACCTCTTCTGATCCTTACTGTAAGGGCCTATTTAGCCAGAGCAGCTCCACCATGGCTGAACTGCCATTTTGTTGTTTATGCAGCAAAACTTAAACTGACCCCACCCCCCGCCTCAGAGAACTTACTTAAAAGCAAGTCCAGGAAATACAAGGGCGGGTCAGGCCAGGTAGAGATATCCAATCAGTGGGGCAGGCATACTCCCTCCCTAGCTACCAAGGAGTATGGGTCCCGCCTTTTGGGCACCAATTCTGACCAAGGTGATAGGCTACTTCAAATACCTACTAGGGTAAATTGTAATTCAGTTAGTCACTCCTGTGTGACCTAGCATGACTGTGCAGCTTTCTCTGTGTGTTGCAATCTCATTGGCATCTGTATATGGCCAGGCCCAACCACATGGCCTTTGCTCTATAAAAGTTAGTCAGTAAGGCAGGGAGGGGTGGCCTCTTTGTAAGAGACGGCTCCAGTCAGTCAGTTTGATTCTCTATGCTTGGTGCGAAATAAAGCTTTGATTGACCTTGGCTTTGTATCAGTCTCACTCCTTTGATCATGGACTCATTACTGGGGGACCTAACACTTACATGCTGATTTCATGTTTGATTCTCAAAGAGTATATTGCCTATATTTCTAAGTTCCTTGTAGGGAGGGGACTGCACTATTGTGAACTAGCACAGGAAGTCTCCTTTCTTATATAGTTTTGGTAAGACCCAATAATGATAATATAATAATTATAAATGATAATATAATAATTACTACTGTATTAATAATTATATATTATTATTAATTTATAACATTATGTGCCAGACACTGTTCTATGCATTACAGATGTTCAGCCTTTTAATCCTGACAATAACTTTATGAGATAGGTACTGCTATAGTGCTATAATCCTCATTTTTAAGAAGACAATGAGGCATAAAGAAGTTAACTACCATGACCAAATTCACACAGCCGGTAAGGGGCAGAGTCAATTTTCATACCAGGCAGCTATCTCATGAATAATGGGGGTTGATCAGGGGTTTCCTTTTTGTTAAAGAAATATTGTTTTACTTTTTTCTCAATGTAATGACAGGTGCCCTTCATTCAGTGAGAAAATCTGCACTTGTGACTCAGAACTAACTCTTCTTTTTGTCGTTTTTACATAGAAGACTGGTTAAATCTACATGTTGCCTAGATAAGAGATGTGGAACAAATGTGGAAATTTTACTTAAAATAGAAAGATAAACATTGGAAGTAGGATAGTGATAAGAAAGGGAAACAATGTAAAGCGTTAGCTCTTCGAGAACTAGTTGAAGAGAAGATAGTCTCTGTGTGTCTGCTTCCTTGCTTTTAATACATTCAAATTATATGTTTTAGCAAACAATTTTTGTGTTCTTCAAAATAACTTCAGGAGTGGTTCAGATCTAATACTTTAATTTTAATTTTTATAAGCTTATAAAAAATTATGAATGCAGGGGTGTCAAATTTTAGTAGAATTTGAGTTAATTTTGGATGCTTTCATTAATGAGATGACAAAGTGGCATAAAGAAACCTGCATCTAATGAGAAGTATATAATTAAATGTTTAACATCAACTTTAAGGAATGAGAGTTCTTTTCCTACTCTTTTTTCTCTGATGAACAAGAAATTAAAGTGATGAACCACTAAATTCTACATCCAAAACTAATATTATACTATATGTTAACTAACTGGAACTTAAATAAAAACTAGAAAAAGAAAAAAAAAGAAATTAAAAAACTAAAGCTCTAAACAGTGTTTTAGTAGATTAAACAGAAAGAGACAATATTACAAGAGAACAAAAATATATAATAGGGAGAAAATGAAAGGCTTGTTGATAATATCAAAACTAGGAAAAATAAAGACCGTGCATATAATGGTTTTGTACTAGTGTCTCATTGCAGTTTTAATTTATATCTCTTTAATGACGAACAGTACTAAGTATTTTTTGTATGCTTTTGTCACCCATTTGTCTACCTTGATAAAGTATCTGTTCAAATCTTTTGGCTATATTTTAGAAATAATTGGATGATTTATCTTCCTATGCTTATTTTTTGAGAGTTCTTTATACATTTTACATAGAAGCCCATTATCAGACATATGATATGAAAATATTTTCTCCCAGTTAGTAGCTTGTCTTTTCATTCTCTTAACAGTAACCTCATCAGAGCAAGTTCTTCATTTTATGAAGTTCTTCTCATCATTTTTTTTCTCTTTTTTTTTCTCATCATTTTTAAAGGGTTTATGGATTATACTTTTAATGTCGTATCCAAGAAATCTTAATCTAAGGATTAAGATTTTGCCCTATGTTTTTTACTAGAAGTTTTATAGTTTTAGGTATACACTTAAATTTGTTTACCACTTTGAGTTGATTTTATATGTGGTATGAGGTATGAATTGAGGTTCTTATTTGCACTGGATATTTGATTGCCCTAGCAGCCTTCTTTTCTTTTTCTTTTTTTTTTTAGATTTTATTTATTTATTTGACAGAGAGAGGCACAGCGAGAGAGGGAACACAGGCAGGGGGAGTGGGAGAAGGAGAAGGATGCTTCTTGCAGAGCAGGGAGCCCAATGCAGGACTCCATCCCAGAACCCTGGGATCATGACCTTAGTCAAAGGCAGACACTTAGTAACTGTGCCACACAGGCGCCCTGCGGAAGCACCCTTTGTTCATAAGACTATTCTTTCACCATTAAATTACAGCTCTGCGGCAAAAAATAATAAATAAAATGAAAATGAAAATAAAAAAATTAAAAATTTAAAAAAAATTGAAAAAATGAGGCTGAGGAACCAAATAGTTTTTTTTTTTTTTTTGGATTAAGGACTATCTTCTTTTTATTTTCCTTTCCATTTCTTTTTTATTTTTTAAAGATTTTATTTATTTATATGACAGAGATCATAAGTAGGCAAAGCAGCAGGCAGAGATAGAGAGGGGGAAGCAGGCTCCCTGCTGAGCAGAGAGCCCAATATGGGCCTCAATCCAGCATTGGATCCCAGGACCCTGAGATCATGACCTGAGCTGAAGGCAGAGGCTTAAGCCACTGAGCCACCCAGGTGCCCCTAGATATTTTTCAAAAAAGTCATATAAGTGCCTTTTTTCTCTTCTTAATATGAGCATTTTATAATGTAAATTTCTCTGTAAGCACAGCTTGATCTGCATCCCAGATATATTGATACATTATATTTTCATTTTAATTCAATTCAAAATATATTAATTACCTTTGCAGTTTTCCTCTTGAATCCATATATTATTTACAATTATTTTATTTAACTCCCCGTAATTTAGGAAGATCTTGTTATTTTTCTGTTATTGATACCAAGTTTAGATTGGTCAAAGAATATACTTCCTATGATTTTAATTCTCTTAAAGCTCATTTTATGAGTCTATTTTGGTAAATGTCTCATGTGTATTAATAAAAAATAGTTATTCTGCTGATGTTGGATGGTTTGCTGTTTAAATGTCTTTTATATCAAGATTTTCCATTTCTGGGGCACTTGGGTGGCTCAGTGGGTTAAGCCTCTGCCTTCGGCTCAGGTCATGATCTCAGGGTCCTGGGATCGAGCCCCTCATCAGGCTCTCTGCTCAGTGGAGAGCCTGCTTCCTCCTCTCTCTCTCTCTGCCTGCCTCTCTGCCTACTTGTGATGTCTGTCTGTCAAATAAGTAAATAAAATCTTAAAAAAAAAAAGATTTTCCATTTCTTCCATCTACTGAAAGAAGAGTGTTTAAGTCTTCAATTACAATTGAGGACTTAGCTCTTTGTTTATATTTTATCTTAAAACACTAACCAAAATACAGAGATTGTTAGTTTGGTTAAAAGAGCAAAACCAAACTATTGTTTGCCAGAAACCCACTCACAATATAATGAAAATATAAGTTAAAAGGAAAAAGATGGAAAAGTTACACCACAGAAACACTCATCAAAAGGAGAGATAGGTGGATATAATAATATCAGCCTAAACTTCAGGACAAGAAAATTACCAGAGATTAACTAGAACATTGCATAATGATAAAAGGTTCAAATCACCAAGATGAAAAAACAATCCTAAATATGTGTATATCTAACAACAGAGCTTCAAGATACACAAAGCACTGTTTTCTTGCTTGTTTGCTTTTATTTTTGACGCATTTAAACTGAAGTGTTGGGGTGCCTGGGTGGCTCAGTGGGTTAAAGCCTCGGCCTTCAGCTCAGGTCATGATCCTAGGGTCCTGGGATCGAGCCCCACATCGGGCTCTCTGCTCAGCAGGGAGCCTGCTTCCTCCTCTCTCTCTCTCTCTACCTGCCTCTCTGCCTACTTGTGATCTCTGTCTGTCAAATAAATAAATAAATAAATCTTAAAAAAAATAAATAAACTGAAGTGTTATTTATATACTATATATCCACATCGGGCTCCTTGCTCAGTGGGGAGCCTGCTTCTCCCTCTGCCTCTGCCTGCCATTCTGTCTGCCTTGTGCTCGCTCGCTCTCCCTCTCTCTCTCTGATAAATAAATAAAATCTTTAAAAAAAAAAAAACAAGAGTACAGTTGGATAAGTTTTAATAATTGTATATAGTTGTGTAACCACTTCCACAATCAAGATATACTATAGTTACCTTACCTTAAAAAGCCCTTTTACCCTTTGCACTTTATCCTACACCTTGCAGCCCATCTTTTCCCCCCTGCTCCCTGGTCATAGGCCATCACTGAATGCTTTCTGTTATGCAATTTTCATAATTTCTACAATTTCATAGGAAAGAGATCATCTAGAAATAAATGAGATAAAAAGGACATAAATAACCCCTTTTATTGGATTTCTTTTACTGAAAATGCTTTTTTATATTAATCAATGTTATGTTCATTAATATTTTATTCCTATCTCTAAGTAGTATTGCACAGCTTAATCATACTAGTTTACTGTTCAACAATTGGTGGATCTTTGAGTTGTCTCCAGGTTTTAATTAATATGAATAGTCCTGATACAAGTACTTGCAAACCAATCTTCGTGGTGACAAATGTAATTTCTCTTGGAGAAATACCTAGATTGAAATTGCTTGGTTATATGAAAAATAAAGGTTTAACTTTTAAAATATAGCCATTTTGTTTCCTAAATGCTGAATTTTAAAAAATGCTTTACCATTTTGCCCTTTTACTTGCAATGGCTGGCAGTTCTACTTATTATACATCATTGTCAGTAACTGGTATTAATAAGCTTCTGAACTTATATCTAGTGGGTGTGTATTTCTATCTCATTTTTATTTTTAATTTGCATTTCTTTGATGTCTGGTCATCTTTTCGTGCACTTATAGGCCATTCTTACATGTTTATATATCATTTATGTAATGTGTTCAAAGCTTTTGCCCACTTTTGGGGGTGTATTTGCCTGTTCATTATTGAATCATAAGAGTCTTTATATACAGAGAATACAAACTCTTGCTAGATATATGCTTTGTAGATATCTTCTATTAGCCTGTGTCTTGTTCTTTTGTTTATTTAATTCTGTCCTATAAGAACTAAAGTTTTTAATCCTTAATGAAATTAACTTTATCATTTTGTTCACATTTTATGCTTTTAGTGTCCTAAGGAAAAAAAAAAACTCTAAAAAAATAAATCTCTGCCTAACCCAATTAAACAGATATTTTCTTCTCTTTTCTTCTATAAGTTTAATAGTTCATATTTAACATGTAAGTCTATGGTCCAATTTTGTTTAATTTTTGTCTATGGTGTAAGGTAAAGATAGAAGTCCCTAATTTTTTCCTTACAGATCTTCAGTTCTTCTATCACCAATTTTGTAAAGACCATTTTCCCCCATTGAATTACCTTGACAACTTTGTTGAAAATCAGTTGACTTTATAAGTGTAAGTTTTTTATTTATTTCTGGACAGTTTATTCTGTTCCATTGTCTTTTATATCCTTTTGCCAATAGCACATACTATAGCTTTATGGTAATCTTGGAAAAAGGTAGTTTAAAACTACCAATTTTGTTTTTCAAAAAATTTTTGGCTTTTTTTTTTTTTTAGGTCCATTGACTTTCTGTGTAATTTTTGTTTTGTTTTTTAGTTTTTGAGTATTTTACTACACAAAACCTCTGGGTATACAATTTAAAAACCTAGGGGAAGGGATAGTGTGTTTCTATAAATGGAGAAAGGGACCACCATATATTTGAAAAAGGGGCATTTGATCTCAAGTAAGAAGGATAGAAGAAGGGACGCCTGGGTGGCTCATTTGGTTGGACAACTGCCTTTGGCTCAGGTCATGATCCTGGAGTCCCGGGATTGAGTCCCGCATCTGGCTCCCAGCTCCACGGGGAGTCTGCTTCTCTCTCTGACCTTCTCCTCACTCGTGCTCTCTCTCACTGTCTCTCTCTCAAATAAATAAAATCTTTAAAAAAATAATATATATAAAAAAGAAGGATAGAAGAAATGTGAAAAAAAAAAAGGTTGAGAGAATGTCTAGCTCTATTGAGAATGATCATCCACTGTCAAAATAGAAGAGGAAAGTTCAGGCTGGTCTGCACATATGCAGGATGAGAAAACCAAAGATAGGTAGATTTAAGAATGACTATGCTTTCTAACCTGACTGTTCCTATGTGAACACATGCTCAAGAGAAAATCCTTAAAATTAATATGTCTCTGTGTCCACACGTAAAAATCTTGGAATTTGCCATTCTATTTTTAACAAGTAAGAAACTGAAACAAACTAACATAACAAATTTTCTTGGATCTGTAAGAGAAAGGAGAATACAGGGCAAACTGCTGCCCCCAAGACTGGAGAGACAGACAAGAGAATATGAGGAATCACGGCTTACCAGAGCTGAGAATCATGAGAAGAAACTGCTGCAGGAATCCATATCCTAGGAAACCCCAAGCTATAACTGATGAAATGCTGGAAACTCAGTGTAGACACCTCTGAGAGTTAAAAAGTCCAGAGGAACCCAGTCATAGGGGAGCCCCACAGTTTTGTGAGATTTTCTTCACAGTGAATATCAGAGGAAAATCCCCTAATGCCTTTGGCAGGAAGAGGAGGAAAGTAACAGCTTTGAAGTAAACCAGAGCACTCTGGTCTTAGTAAGACAGCCCTCAGGAGAGTTAAAGAGAGCCTTGTTTAAGAGAGTATAACCATGGGTCACCTGGGTGGCTCCGGTAGTTAAATGTCTGCCTTCGTTCAGGTCATGATCTCCAGGTCCTGGGATTGAGCACCATGTCAGGCTCCCCCGGCTCAGCGGGGAGATTGCTTCTCCCTCTCCCCATACCTCTCCCTCTGCTTGTGCACTCTCTCTCTCTCAAATGAATAAATAAAATATTTAAAACAAACAAACAAACAAACAAATAAATAAATAAGAGAGCCTAAACTGCTGGGATGTCATCAGAACCTTATTGACCTGGAGCGAAGGAACCTGGTCAACTTCAATCAGCTGTGGCCTTTCATGTGGAGGAAGGGAAATACCTAAGGCCCGCACACACTAACCATCCTTTCTTTCTTTCTTTTTTTAAAGATTTTTGTTTATTTATTTCACTGACAGAGATCCCAAGTAGGCAGAGGCAGGCAGAGAGAGAGGAAGGGAAGCAATCTCCCCGCTGAGCAGAGAACCCGTTGTGGGGCTCGATCCCAGGACCCGGGGATCATAACCTGAGCCAAAGGCAGAGGTTTTAACCCACTGAGCCACCCAGGCGCCCCTACCCATCCTGTCTTAGCAAATGGGGAAGAAATAAAGAGCTGAGAAACACTTGTGAGGTTCGCCCTGTAGGCATTGGCTCTATAAAAGACTTGAGACCAAATTATAGAACATGTTTCATCCTCTCAACTTCAACACCACATTATTAAAGCCTTATTTACCTTAGTTCCTTTACCCAGTAGATCATCTCTGGCTACCAAGAAGAAATTACAAGGCACAGTAAGAAACAAAAATCACAATTTGAAGACACAAACCAAGTGTCAGAACCTGAGTCAGCTACAGCAAGGATATGGGATTATTAGACCAGAATTTAAAACAACTGCGATTAATATGCTTAGGGCCTTAGTGGATTAAAAAAAATTCTTTTTTAAAATTCCTAATTAGTGTAATAAATAACAATTTGGAATAACAGTAGCAACAATGTATTTAATTGCATGTGCTTAGTATACATACACGTATATAATATGTATATAAGATGTGTTTATGGACATTTTAACAACATTTGTTCTCCCCATCCATGAGCATGGAGTATATTTCCATTTGCTTGTGCTATCTTCAGTTTCTCTCATCAATGTTTCATAGTTTGCAGAGATAAGTCTTTTACCTCCTTGGTTAAGTGTTCCTAGGTATTTTATTATTTCTGGTGCAACTATAAGTGGGACTGTTGTCTTAATTTATCTTTCTGCTACCTCATTATTAGTATATAGAAACAATAGATTTCTGCATATTAATTTTGTATCTTGCAACCTTATAGAATTTATCAGTTCTCATAGTTTTTTGTGTGGACTCTTTAGGGTTTTCTGTATATACTATTATGTCATCTACAAATAGTGAAAGATTTACTTCTTCCTTATCAATTTGGATGCCTTTTATTCCTTCCTCTTGTCTGACTGTGGTGGCGAGGACTTCCAGTACTTTGCTGAATAAAAGTTGTGAGAGTGGACATTCTCATCTTGTTCCTGATCTCAGAGGAAGAGCTCTCAGTTTTTCACCACTGAGGAATATCTTAGCTGTGGGCTTTTCATAAATACCTTTTATTGTGAAGAGGTATGTTCCCTCTAAACCTACTTTGTTGAGGGTTTTTTTTTTTTATCATGAATGGATGTTATACTTTGTCAAATGTTTTCTTTCTGCATCTACTGAGATAATCATATGGTTTTTATCCTTTCTGTTGTTAACGTATCACATTGATTAACTTTAGAATATTGAATCAGCTCTGCAGTCGAGGAATAAATCCCACTTGATTGTGGTGAATGATTTTTTTTAACGTGTTTTTGGATCTATTTGCTAATATTTTGTTGAGGATTTTTGCATCTATGTTCATCAGAGATACTGAACTATAGTTATCTTTTTTTGTAGTGTCTTTATCTGGTTTTGGTATCAGGATAATGCCAGCCTCATAGAATGAATTTGGAAGTTTTCTTTCCTTTTATGTTTTGTTTTGTTTTGTTTTTGTTTTTGGAATAGTTTGAGAAGAATTGGAATTAATTCTGCTTTAAATGCTTGGTATAATTCACCTATAAAGTTGTCTGGGAGTTTTTTGATTACTGATTCAATGTCATCACTGGTATTTCAATCTGTTCAAATTTTCCATTTCTTCCTAATTCAGTTTTGGGAAGTTATATGTTTCCAGGAATTTATCCATTTCTTCTACACTGATCAATTTGTTGACGTGTAATTTTATCGTAATATTCTCTTATATTAAAATGCCCATACCACCAAAAGCAATCTACAGAATTAAAGTAGTCCCTATCAAAACACCAGCAGCTTTTTTCCCCCCACAGAATTAGAACAAATAATCCTAAATTTTGTATGGAACCACACGAGAAACAAAAACAAAACAATATACCAAATAGCCAAAGCAATCTTGAAAAAAACAAAATCTAAGGTATCACAACCCCAGATTTCAAGATATAGTAGAGAGCTGTAGTAATCAAAACACTACAGTGCTAACACATAAATAGACACATTGATCTATGGAACGGAATAGAGAGCCCGGAAATAAATTCATGACTATATGGTCGTTCAATTGTCAGTAAAGGAAGCAAGAATATGTAATGGGAAAAAAGCACTCTCTTAAAAAAATGGTGTTGGGAAAACTGGAGAGGTACATGCAAATGAGACTGGACCACTTTCTTACACCATATACCGAAATAAACTCAAAATGGATTAAGGACCTAAACACAAGACCTGAAACCATGAAAGTCCTAGAAGAGAGCACAGGCAGTAATTTCTCTGACAGTAACCATAACAAGATCTTTCTAGATACGTCTCCTGAGACAAGGTAACAAGCAAAATTAAACTCTTGGGACTATCTCAAAATAAAGTTTCTGTACAGTAAAATAAATTACCAACAAAACTAAGAGACAACCTACTGAATGGGAGATGTTATTTCAGTTTGTCCTTGAACATTACAGGTTTGAACCACAAAGGTCCACTTATACAGTGCTTTTTAGTAATCTAGTTGAACCATGAACAACAGGAGGTGAGCGGTGGTAGCCCCCTTGTAGTAAAAAATCTGCCTAGAACTTCTGATTCCCCAAAAAGGTAGCCTACTCTTGCCTAGAAACCTTACTGGTAACATAGTTGATTAACACATATTTTTTTTACATTATATGTATAATATACTGTTCTTTCTTTTTTTTCAATTTTTTTTTTAAAGACTTTATTTACTTACTTGTCAGAGAGAGAGAGAGAAACCACGCGAGCAAGCACAGGCAGACAGAGCGGCATGCAGAGGGAGAGGGAGAGGGAGAAGCAGGCTTCCTGCCAAGCTAGGAGCCCAATGTGGGACTCGATCCCAGGATACTGGGATCATGACCTGAACCGAAGGCAGCTGCTTAACCAACTGAGCCACCCAGGCGTCCCAATATACTGTGTTCGTAAAATAGGCTAGAGGGGTGTGCCTGGGTGGCTCAGTGAGTTAAAGCCTCTGCCTTCAGCTCAGGTCATGATCCCAGGGTCCTGGGATTGAGCCCCACATCAGGCTCTCTGCTCAGTGGGGAACCTGCTTCCTCCTCTCTCTCTCTGCCTGCCTCTCTGCCTACTTGTAATCTCTGCCTGTCAAATAAATAAATAAAATTTTTTAAAATAAATAAATAAATAAAATAGGCTAGAGAATAGAATATGTTCTTAAGAAAATCATAAGGAAGAGAAAATGCATTTGCAGTACCATAGGTATATTTATTTAAAAAATCGGAACATTGGCAGGCCAGGTGGGACTGGGACAGAGGCAGGCTCCATGGGAGGTATGGCCCACAGCCCCATAGCTTCAGCTCAATAGCAGCACCTGCCAGGTGGGCCCACGGGTGGTGACAGCAACCCTGAGGCCTGGTACAAGGGCTCCATCTGCCTGGAGGTGTACCACCAGCTGTGGCCATTGGCAGCTATGCATGTGAGTGTGCCTGCTTCCAGGAGGCCACGGGGCCAGGGCACCACTGCAGGGAGGGTCTGTGTTCCTCTGCTTTCCCAGCGCAGCTCTGGAGCCCTACATGTGGAGAACTGGAGAGGGGGGCGGTAGAATACAGGGCTCCCACACAATGCCATCTTTACCCTCTGGACACATTCCTCTAGTTCAGCCCAGCCTCCTGCTCAGTGGCCCCAGGCATGAGACCTGAGCATTCCAACAGTATATACATGGTGACCTGCAGCCCTACTAGATTCTGGGGCTACCAGGGTCTGCCAACAGCCTCAGTGTCCCTGGGCACTCAGGGGCAACTTCTGCACTGTCCCTTCCCATTCAGTCCAGTGGAAACTTGAATGGGCAGGTGCAAATAAATGCCTTGTGGCTTTTGCTGTCAAAAAAGAAAAATCTGCATATAAGTGGACCCACACAGTTCAAATCTCTGTTGTTCGAGGGTCAGCTATACAGTACTGCAATGTATTTTCTCTTCCTTAGGATATTTTTTTTAACATTTTCTTTTCCCTAGCTTACTTTATTGTAAGAATACAGTATATAATACATAAGAACATACATAATATGTGTTAATTGCCACATAAGCTTTTGATAAGAGTTAGGACTTTTAATTATACCTTCGACCTGTCTAGCATTTCTTTTGTTGCTTTCATCTGGCCCCCATGGATCTTTTTCTAGAACCACTTGATGTATCAGTGAGTTGGTGTAGGCTCTGGCTGGAGGTCAGTTTGTTCATTTCTCCCTTGGAATGTACCTTTAACTCTCAGCTTTATCAGCCTCCTTAATGTGCAGAGAGCTTTATCTTCATTCAGGTTCCAAATAGTAAGCATTTCTCATACCCTGCCCAATGCGGGTCACTTTTAGCCTTTTACACCACAGTTAAACTCTCCACTCCTTGATGCTACTTCCAGATCCACAGCTCAGTGGGCCCATAGTTTTTTGTTTTTTGTAATATTTATTTATTTATTTGGGAGACAGAGATAGAGCAGGGAGAGGGGTAGAGGGTGAGGGAGACAAGCAGACTTCCTGCTGAGCAGGGAGCTCGAGGCAGGGCTGGATTTCATGACCATGAGATTATAACCTGATTCAAAATCAAGAGTTGATGCTTAACCAACTGAGCCACCCAGGGGCCCCAGCCCATATTTTTTTCAGAACTTTCTGCTTTGTCTTCCATTTCCAATTTTGGTACACTGAAACGTTTACCTTGTTCATTTTCTCCATCTTTGTTATGTGATTAAAGCTGGCAGGTCAGGGGACACCTCAAGCATGAACTTTCAATACCATATTAATTAAATATCTCATCAACTTATTTTACAAGTCTGCTTACAACGTTTAAAATACAGCCTTCTAGGGATGTCTGGATGGCTCAGTTGGTTAAGGGCTGCCTTTGGCTCAGGTAATTATCCCAGGGTCCTCAGACTGAGTCCCATATCAGGCTCCCTGGTCAGCAGGGATCCTGTTGCTTCTTCTGTCTTCCACTTCCCCTGTGCTCTCTCTCTGACAAACAAATAAATAAATAAAATCTTAAAATATATATGTATATATGTATATATAGATAGATAGATAGAGAGAGAGAGAGAGGGCACCTTCTTTTCTATTATACTGCAAATAGTTTCCAATAGCTTGGCATTGAGTCTTACGCAAATCATTTCAATAAAAACATACTTTGAATTAATTCACTTTATCTGAATCTAGAATTTGTTGGCTAACACAGCATGATATTTCCTATTTATAAGAATGATAATTCTATTTGCATTCTTTACTGAATGTCTAGTTAATAAATGTTTTCTTTGCACTAATTCCAAGGCTATGTTGTTGCCATTTTTCAAACAAGGCCACTAAATATCTTCATTTTCTGAGAAAAATCTATTTGAATCAATGAATGCCTCCATAATTATAATGAAAATATTTTCATGACAATGAAATTCTAAACATTAGTTTTATTAAAGTGCAGTACTTCAGAAGGAAATATGTACTAATTATCAAAACAAAGGATTTTATCTTTTTGCTTACATATGTTAAGTATGACTTTCTTTTTGGTGGAGGAAAGGGAGGATGGAAGACAACTTTTTATTTCTAATATTATGCAGCACTCAAATAAGTATTGTATGAACAGCTTTACATGAATAGTTTTTGATTAAGATGTTTAGGGGCCTGGAATATTATTATGACAAAAAATCTGTTTATATTTCAAGTGAAACTGCATATATTTGATACAAATATTGTCTCACACTTTAACATCCAGTGTCCATACAGAAGTGCAGATCACTTGCAGGCTATACAAGGAACTGGAATGCACAAAGTTTTTTGTGCTTTTTTCCCCCCACAAGTTTTTTGTTTGATATTTTCATCAACTTGGTGTGCACCAAGTGTTAGAGATATTCACAATAGTAAAGTATATCGACATGTCTAGTGTACCATTCTGCATCTTGTAGACCTTAATAATCTAACCTGAATGACTACATGTGATTTTCCATAGTAATAATTCATAGAGAAAAGGAAAACGTTCCATTTCATTCTTTATCATTGGTATGGACAGGAAATATTTTGCTGCTAGACCACAAGGATTTTTTTTTCCTTGTGACTCGAGCAAAACAGCATCCAGTCCAATTAAAAAGCTGTTCTTTCCCTGTTAGTTTAAGAAGTCAGCACCCACACATCACTGTGGTGTTCAGCTTTCAGTTATTAACAGCTCTCTTGACATCTTATTAAATCGGAGAGGCTTTCAGACCCAAGATTAAATGGCATGTATGAACCTCTTTATATTATTTGAAATATATATTCTATCCACATAAACTACTATTTCTATTATCTTAATTTTGTACAGCACAATAAATTATGTGAATTATTACTCATAGGCCCTCAAAGAGAGTCATTTTTCAAAAAGGAAGTAGCCACATAATAAAAAGGTTAAAGCAAAATCACAAAAGAAAAAGTCTCTAATCATTAAAAACGCTTTTTAAATTTTTTATTTTTATTCATTCATTCATTTATTTATTAAAGATTTTATTTATTTATTCGAGAGAGAGAGCGAGAGAGAGCATGAGAGGGGAGAAGGTCAGAGGGAGAAACAGACTCCCCTCAGAGCTGGGAGCCTGATGCAGGATTCGATTCTGGAACTCTGCGATCACAACCTGAGCCGAAGGCAGTAGCTTAACCAACTGAGCCAAGAAGGGGCCCCACTTTTTTTTTCTTTTTTTAATTTGGAGGAAGATGAGGCACATCAGACATCAGCTATTTTCTACCATAATCTAAGACACACAGTGGAATAAATCATAAATCTCAATTCTACATGATAAATTCCCTCCTCCCAGGAGTAAATTATGCTTGTAGTACCCATATTTAGAAAGGGAATCTTATTTTTTATTTTTTATTTTTTAAAGATATTATTTATTTATGTGACAGAGAGAGAGATCACAAGTAGACAGAGAGGCAGGCAAAGAGAGAGGGTAAGTAGGCTTCCTGCTGAGCAGAGAGCCTGATGAGGGGCTTGATCCCAGGACCCGGAAATCATGGCCTGAGCCGAAGGCAGAGGCTTAACCCACTGAGCCACCCAAGGCCCCGTTCTTCTTTTTCTTTAAAAATTTAATTTAGTGAGGTATAATTTACATATAATAAGATGCATATACTTTAATTATAGAGTTTGATAAGTTTTTATAAATTCATACATGCATGGACATACACACACTGACCTGAAAATAATATACAGAATATTTTTATCACCACAGATATTCCTTCATGTCAACTAGAGTCAATCCCCAATCTCCATCCTTGGCTCCAGACAATTGCTATCATACTTACACTTTATCATTAAAAAATGTTTCCTAGACTTTGACACAAGATGGTCAAATGTATATATCACTTTGTACCTGGCTTATTTCAGTAAATGTATTTTTTAAAATTAACTTTCCATTATAGGGTAATTTTAGATTCACAAAAGAATTGCAAAGATGGTACCCCACACCCAGCTTCCCCTATTAAAATCTTACATTAATTAAAATGTAATTAATGTAATTACTATGGTACATTTGTTACAACTAATGAACCCGTATTGGTACATTAGTATTAATTAAAGTCATATTTTATGTACATTTCCTTACTCTTTAACCTAATGTCCTTTTTTCAGTTACAGAAGCCCATCCAGAATATTGCATTACATTGACTCATGGCATTTAGTTGTCATGTCTCTTCTCTGTACCACTTTCTCAGATTTTTCTTGTCTTTGATGACTTGACAGATTTGAAGAATACTGCTCAGCTATTTTGAAGAATGTTCCTCAGCTGGGACGTTTCTGACATTTTCTCATGCTTACAAAGTGGTTAGGGGTTTGGAGTGGAAGACCACAGAAATAAAGTGCCATTCACATCACATCCTATCAACATGACTTTCTTCGTTGATGTTTACTTTAATCACCTGAGGTAGTGATTGTCGGATTTCTCCAACGTAAAGTAAATCTCCCCACCCTGCCCACCACCTGTCACTTGCATGCTGCACTCTTGGGGAGGAAGTCAGTAACTGCACGCTATACTTACAGAATGGGGAATCATGCCCACGTCCTTCAGTATGGAATACCAATGTAAATTATCTAGAATTCTGCATAGATTTATTTATTATCCCATTTAGTTCTTTGATAAATCACTTATTTATATCAGTATGGACTCATGCACATTTAGCTTAAACTTTGAGTTTTAATACAACACTATGTTATTAATTTTGTTCCAGTTTTGGCCTTCTGGAGCTCTTTCAACTGGCTCTTTTTCCCTTTGATATACTCCTATTATTGTAGTTTTTCTGTTTTGTTTTGGTAAAGTTGGGTTTTAGTATTTATTTTTGAAACTACCTTACTTGCTGTCACAAGATTCTCCAACCTTGTATATTCTCTGCTGTAGCCCTGAATCTGTCATTTTACCAGTAAGTGCATATTGCCAGCATGTACCATGGAATGATATGAGAATGATACTTTATCTGTGTGGTTTTCTCTCAAAACCTAAAATCACAATCTAAACATGAGAAAAATTGGAGAATGCTACTAGATACAAAGAGCTAGATATGCTCATTTACTGTGATATATCATCACTTCAAGGCCTTCTCTATGGATATACAAGTTATCTATCTATTTCTATGTGTATCTATCTGTATCTTTTTTTTTTAAAGATTTTATGTATTTATTTGACAGAGAGAAATCACAAGTAGATGGAGAGGCAGGCAGAGAGAGAGAGGGAAGCAGGCTCCTTGCTGAGCAGAGAGCCCGATGCAGGACTCGATTCCAGGACCCTGAGATCATGACCTGAGCTGAAGGCAGTGGCTTAACTCACTGAGCCACCCAGGCGCCCCTATCTATCTGTATCTATATTGAATTCTATGTAAAGTTGTACATGCCTCCACTCTAATCCATTAACTATGCGGATAATTTTAGCCATTTCCCATTGCTTATTAGTAAACTCCCACTCCAGCAGTAAGAAACTTGATTTACCTCACTTTTTCTCTTTGCCCCTTCAGTGACGCTGTTTCATAGCAACTGAATTACTGGTATATATAAAGGTACGATTAACTGGGCCTGGGGGATGAGGTATTTTGCAAATTAAGAGTTATAGTTTCATGTATGTTAAACTGAAGATACTTATTAAAAATCCAGGGGAAACATCAAATAAATTGTCAACAAATGTTAACCATTTGTCTGGTATGTGAATTGCAATTATTTTCTTCCAGTCAATGTTTATATTTGAATTTGATTATGATATAATTATATGTAATTTTGTATTTGTATGTTATATTTAAATATATATAACATATTTTATAGGGGAATTAAAATAAATTTTCTTTATATCCTTCTATTTCTTCCAATTGGTATTTGAAATTAAGACATGCTCTGGGTGCTTTAAAGCTGTGTAGCAGAATAATTTTGAATTCCATTTAGCAAATTTCCTTGTAATCATCGTATTTTCTATCTAATTATGATGAAATTTTGCTCTAAGTAGTTAAGATCTATTATGTCTGTGGTTAAGATCCATTATGTCTATATACAAAAGTCAAGATCAAGAACAGTCTGAGAGCACACAACTGTTGCTACTCCAAGCACTATATGAGTGAAGAGATCTTTGGTTAGCTACTCCTATTTACCTATATCCTCAACTACCTAAAGTTAAGAAGTAAACTATCTTATTTCTTGAGTGACTTAATGTACTGCATTGTTATCTCTTCCTTCCTTTATAAATGTACTGGTCTACTGGTATATTAGTTAATTTACTTGAGGCTCTATTTTTCAGAATATTAAATTTATAATAAAATTGCACATTTAAAGTATAATATGAAGGAAATAGGTTAAAATAGTCACAAATCATCTGAGTATATTACAAAATGAAAGCTGAGCTCATACGTCACAAACAGTTGCCTTTTAATCAATGGTGATAATCTTGACATCACTAGGTTAACACTTTCATGGAAATAATAAGAGTCAATTAATTGCTCACCAGGAAAAAACACACAAGGTAAGTGAGAAAAAAAAAATTTTTAACATAAAAGACACTATGACAGGAGCTAAAGGAATGCTATGCACAATTTTAATATGGATTCTCATCTAAAGGGGAGCAGAAGGAAATTTGAAGGGCAGCTCAGTTTACATAATGACTCTATAGATGGGATACTTTGGTAGTGTTGTACTTTGTGTGACATGATCTAGATGGTATAAAAAATAATAAGAACATGTTTATAACAGGCAAAATTATGCCATAGAAAGCTCTGAAAGAATAAGAACTTGTCACATAAGTTGTGCCAAAATGAAAAATACAGTCCTTTGTGGTTGACATATAAATACCATTCAGGCCTCCCACTTTTTTTCTGGGCTTATTAGCCGTCAAGTAAATTCCATTTGGTATTTTTCCAGCAGAAATTAAATATAGGCAAAGTGAAGTCTCTCCATCAGATATACATATTTTCAAATAAACCTGAATATGCTTAATTTATCTATTAGTAAGTGAGACCTGTTTCAACCGGTCCCCTAAAGTGAGCTAATTATCTACCAGAACATTCTGAACACCCATGAAACCAGCCTGAGATATAGGATTATACACTTCTGGATCTCTACAGGGGCAGAAGATGCCAGTGGACAGGTAAGGTGGAGTGGGAATGATCAGAGTGCTATCAGAGGATAAACAAAAAAGGGATGGAGCCACCAGAAGCAACCCATTGGAGAGTAATACCCCAATACAAAAGTGCTCTGTGATTGAGGACCAGAGTCTAGTTAAAAGCACCCAAAAAGAGCAAAAAGATCTTAAAGGGCAGCTGGTGGCATCGGGCGGTCACAGGCATGGTCCTAAACCCACAGACCCAGGACAGCCACTGCAAGTGACCACCCATGCCAGAGAGAGTGTGGCTGTGGAGTCTCCAGTTCCCAGTCCTGGAGCCCCCAGGGTCATGTGGCTTGCACCACCCCACATGAGGGAGTCTGGTGGGCGCTTTCTAGAAACACATCTTTTTGCACTCTGCGCTCACTGCTCAAGCAGGGTCTGAACCATGCTCCCATCCATGCCTGAGAGTACTCCCGGGGGGCACTAGCCTGTGGTCTCTAAGAATGGCTGAGAGTCTGACACACCCAGCCAGACTTGAAGGAACTACCCCAGACAGCAGTCCCAGCAAAGGCAGCCACTGGAAGAGGGCTCCTTGGACCATTACCACTCGCGGTTTTGGCAAGGGGGTGCAGGGACAGGCGGGTGGTTCAAGCAACCCCTGAGACAGTGGCTGGGGACATGCACAGCCTGTGGGAGGTTGCACAGCTCAGTGGAGTTTGCAAAAGGGGAGTCTGTGTGTTCTGGACCACCCAGAGGGGAGTGGACTGAGGCTTCTCTCTGAGATGGAGGTCTAGGTGCAATTTCCTCCCCATGAAACCACCAAAAAGTCACAAAAAGCTGCAAAAGAACACAAACCTCCAGAGAACAAAAGCCTGAAAAACTGGTTTTCACAGAGCCCAGTCCCTTGATAGGGGGCAGGAGGACTCAATCCAAGCAAGACTGACTGAAAAACAATGGGGCAGGCCCCTCCCCCAGAAAGACAGCCAAAAGAATGAGAGGACAACCACCACAGGGTCCCCATAAAACTATAAAACCCCAGTATCAGGGAAAACAATATATTAAGCTCCGGTATTGCCTTAAAACCTATATATTTCATAGATGCAACTTTTATTTTTAATTTGTTCTCACTATTCTTGTTCTGTTTAATTTTTTTAACCTACTTAACATTACAATTGGAGGTTTAATACAACATATTCCATAATAACCTTTTAACTGGAACTTTTTTCATACATATGCCTGTATTTTTCTTTTTCTTTTCTATTTACTTTCTTTAATATACCTTAATATACCTATAGATATAAGCTTCAAGGTAATCGTCTTTCCCTAATCAATAATACCCCTAGATATAAACCAGTTTTAATCCCTCTTTATCTCTGGAAAGTTGAGTCCTTTAACAAAGATATCAAGATACACCCAGGAAGAATCAAAATAACCTTTCTTGCCCACATCGAGGATTTAGAACTACCCTCCCATCTTTGTCTTCTGTCAGTGTTTCTGTGTATTTGTTTTTGTTCTGGTAGTATATAAATCTTATCCTTGGGGTTCATTTTGTCTGGGTTCTTTTTTTTTTTTTCTTGTCATTTACTTTTGTTGGTCTTTTAGTTTGTCTCTTTTTGTTAGTGTACCTTATAAGTCTTACATCTGGGGCCCATGCTGGCTGGGTCTTCTGTTTTTTTCTGTCTCTCTCTTTCTCTCTCTCTCTCCTTTTTTTCTTTCTTTTTGGTGGTGACTCCTGATTGCTCAGAAGCATTCCAAGGGGCACCTTGCCTGGATCACAGTTGATACATTCAGCTACACATCCCCTCATACACCTCTCAGCAAAATAAGTAGGAGTAAGAAAACAGAGGAAAAATTCAGAGACTATGCCCTTTCCATCAGAGCTATAGGAATGGACATAAACAGTATGCCGGAAAGGGAATTCAGCGTAACAATTATCCAGGCAATGGCTAGGTTGGAGAAAACCATTAGTGACAACATGGAATCGATTAGGACAGAAGTGAAAGTCACCCAGGAAGATGTTAAAAATGCTATCAATGTGATCCAATCTAATCTAAATACTCTAACATCTAGGGAAATTGAGGCAGAAGATACAATTAGTGATCTAGAGAACAAACTGATAGAGAAAAAGGATCAGGAGGAGGCCTGGAACAAATAGCTTAGAAGCCATGAAAACAGAATTAGGGAAATAAATGATGCCACGAAATGTTCCAACGTCAGAATTATTGGGATCCCTGAGGGGGGAGAAGAAAGAAAGAAGACTAGAAGATATAGTTGAATGAATTCTCCATGAAAATTTTCCCAATCTGGGGAGTGGAACCAGTGTTCTTGTCCTAGAGGCAGAAAGATCACCCCCCCCCCCACAAAATGAACGAATCTAGAAAGACCTTGAGGCACTTGATTGCAAGACTGATGAATCATAATTTTAGACAAGAGCTTTTGAGAGCAACTAGGGGGAAGAGATTCCTTATGTACAGAGGAAGGTCCATCAGAATAGTGTCAGACCATCCACAGACACCTGGTAAGCCAGACATAATCAGGGCAGTAAATGAGAAGAAAATGCAGCCAAGAATACTTTATCCAGCAAGGTTGATATTCAAAATGGATAGAGAGATAAAGAGCTTCCGAGACTGGCAAGATTTAAAAGAGTAATGTGACCACCAAGTGGGCACTAGAAGAAATATTAAGGGGGTTACTATAAAAGAAGAAAGAATCAAAGAGTGTCATAGAACAGGAATTTACAGAGACAATATATAGAAATGAGAACTTCACAGGCAACATGATGTTAATTAATGCTCATCTTTTGATAAGCACTCTCAATGTGAATGGCCTAAACACTCCCATAAAATGGCATAGGGTTGCAGACTGGATAAAATGACAGGACCCATCCATATGTTGTCTAGAAGAGACCCATATGGAACCTAAGGATACATCTAACTGAAAGTGAAGGGATGGAGAGGCATCTTTCATGCCAACAATCCTCAAAAGAAAGCTCGGGTAGCCATTCTCATATCAGATAAATTAGATTTTAAACTAAAGACTATAGTCAGAGATAAAGAAGGACACTACATCATTCTTAAAGGGTCTATCCACCAAGGAGATCTAACAATTGTAAATATTTATGCCCCCAGTACAGGAGCAGCCAACTACATAAGACAACTGTTAATCAATATAAAGAGTCATATTGCTATGAATACACTAATAGTAGGGGATCTTAACATGCCACTCTCAGCAATAGATCATTCAAGCAGAAAATCAATAAAGAAACAAGAGCTTTGAATGACACACTGGACCAGATGGACATCATAGATATATACAGAACATTCCACCCTAAAATAACAGAATACTCATTCTTCTCAAGCATACATGGAACTTTCTCCAGAATAGACCACATACTGGGTCACAAATCAGGGCTCAACTGATACCAAAAGACTGAGATTATTCCCTGCACATTCTCCGACCACAATGCTTTGGAACTGGAATTCAACCACAAGAAAAAGTTTGGAAGGAATTCAAATACTCGGAAACTAAAGACCACCCTGTTTAAGAATGTTTGGAACAACCAGGAAATCAAAGAACTTAAACAATTCATGGAAACCAATGAGAATGAAGACACTTCAGTTGAAAACCTATGGGATACAGCAAAGACAGTCCTAAGGGGGAAATACATAGCCATCCAAGCCTCCCTCAAATAATTGAAAATTCCAGAACACACCAGCTCTCTTTACACCTTAAAGAACTGGAGAATCAACAACAAATTAAGTCAACCTCACACACAATAAGGAAAATAATGAAGATTAGAGCAGATATCAATGAGATACAAACTAGGGATACAGTAGAACACATCAAGGAAACTAGAAGCTATTTTTTTGAAAGAATCAATAAGATCAATAAACCATTGGCCAAATTATCCCAAAAGAAAAGAGAGAAAACCCAAAATAATAAAATTATGAATGAAAAGGGAGAGATCATGACTAACATCAAAGAAATAGAAATAATCATCAGAAACTATTATCAACAGTTATATGCCAATAGGTTAAGCAACCTAGATGAAATGAATGCATTCCTGGAAACCTATAAACTTCAAAACTGAATCAGGAAGAAATCGAAAACCTGAATAGACCAATATCTAGTAATGAGATTGAAGCAGTGATCAAAAACCTCCCAAAAAACAAGAGCCCAGGACCTGACAGATTCTCTGGAGAATTCTACCAAACATTCAAGGATGAAATAATACATATTCTCCTGAAGCTGTTTCAAAAGATAAAAACAGAAGGAAAACTTTCAGACTCTTTTTGTGAAGCCAGCATTACCCTGATTCCCAAACCAGGCAAAGACCCTACCCACAAGGAGAACTTCAGACCAATATCCCTGATGAACATGGATGCCAAGATTCTCAAAAAGATCCTAACTAATAGGATCCAACAGTACATTAAAAATATCATCCACAAGAACCAGGTGAGATTTATCCCACCAAGAGTGGTTCAACATTCATGAATCAATCAATGTGATAGAATAAATCAATAAGAAAAGAGAAAAGAACGACATGGTCCTCTCAACTGATGCAGAAAAAGCATTTGACAAGATACGGCATCCATTCCTGATTAAAACTCTTCAAAGTATAGGGATAGAGGGAACATTCCTCAACTTCATAAAATCTATCTATGAAAAAACCCACAGGGAATACCATCCTCAATGGGGAAAATCTGACAGGATCAGGAACACAACAAGGATGTCTATTCTCACCACTGCTGTTCAACATAGTACTAGAGGTCCAAGCAATAGCAATCAGAAAACAAAAATAAATAAATAAATAAAAATATTCAAATTGGCAGAAAAGAAGTCAAACTCTCTCTCTTCACAGATGACATAATACTTTATATGGAAAACCCAAAAGACTCCACCCCCAAACTATTAGAACTCAAAGAGCAATTCAGTAATGTGGCAAGATACAAAATCAATGTACAGAAATCAATTTTTTCCTATACATTAACAATGTAACTGTGGAAAGAGAAATTTAGGGGATCAATTCCATTTACTATAGCACCAAGAACCGTAAGATACCTGGGACTAAACCTAACCGAAAGAGGTAAAGGAATTGTACTCAAAGAACTACAGAACACTCATGAAAGAAATTGAAGACACAGGAAGATGGAGGAGCATTCCATGCTCATGAATTGGAAAAATAAACATTGTTAAAATGTCTATACTGCCTAGAGCCATCTATACTTTCAATGCCATCCTAATAAAAATTCCACAAGCATTTTTCAAAGAGTTGGAACAAACAATCCTGAAGTTTGTATGGAACCAGAAAAGACACCAAATTGCTCTTGTTTAAACCTCCGTCCTTGGGCAAATAACCTAATTTCTATAAGCCTCAGTGTCTTCTTTTGTAAAATGAGGGGGGAAAAAAAAAGATGAAACCTAGATAAAACCCCCCTAGGGTTTTAATGAGAATTACATGAAATTATGTGAACAGAGCAATACCTGAGATACATTAAGTGCTCAATAGATAGGAGCTATTATTATTCTTGAAATTAATTTATTCTATGATGTTCAGAGCTATTATCTTAAGCAACAATAAAATGTAGTGGGTAAGAGTTTGAGATTGAGTCAGACAATTCTAGTTCCAAATCCTTGCTCCATCTCTTGCTAGTTTTGTTACTAAGTCAAATTACTAAGCCTCCTTGAAGTTCAGTTTTCATATCTGTAAATTGGTGATAAAAGAATTGATCTCACCAAGTTGTTCTAGAGATTTGACTAGAGAATCCCTATAGATGTGTGGTAGAGGAATAGGGTTTACTAGGAGTTCAATATTAGTTATTGAAGTTTTTATTGGCAAGACTCAGCTGATGGTAATGCTGATCCTGCTTCTGACTCCTAGATGGACTTACTAAAATTCTTGCTTAGCTAGGACCTCTTGTGTGAGCATCTGGGGGAGGGCTATTTTCAACCATCTGCCATGTTATTCATAACTGGATTTCAGTAGAGTTAATCAATGTCTTCTCTTCACCCTGTTTCTAATGTTCTCAGCCAGTTCATCAAACTGCTCTGCTAAATATATCCCATAAACATTTATTCAGTGTTACAAGTCCCTATATGTTGTTATCTTTTACCACCATGCGGATGTAGATAAAAGGAAAATTACAAAATTTAAGAATTCTAAAAATGAATGAGTAGTCATTATTCCTATCTCCTATTAACAAAGCTAGAGTTTAATTTCTCAGCTTTTCAGATTGTCCTGTAAACTGAAAACAGAAACATCTCTAGACAGAGATCTGTCAGACTTTTCCCCGTAGTCCTTCCTACTCTAACATATGGATCCCACTCCATATTTTCTACAACACAACCCTCAATGTCTTTGTAATAATTAGAACCTATCGTTACTGAGAGAATCCAAGTCATCCTGAATGAAGCACTCACTAAAGGCTACTCAAGAGATGAACATAATCTCTGACCCTCACCAAGCCTCATAAAGCAGATATCTCCAATCTCACTTTACAGATGTATAAACCAAAACCTGGAAGATGGAGAAAAGATGAAGTTTAAAATTAGGTCATCATCAATGTACCAGACTATCACTCAAAAGATAATCTACATGATCAGTTAAGACTCTTAAAAGTTGCAGGATATATTCATGACTCAGTGGGATCTCCAGACTATTTCTCCCATGTCTGTCCTCAGTCTTACCTATAAAATGTTACCACACGCTGCTTCTTGCTTCTTGTCACTATACCTGCCCCACTAATAATTGTGTACTGTGTTAAAAGAGCATAAAACTTTGAAGTAGCAAAGGAGACACTTAAAGGAGTTTTATTTTCACTAGAAGATGATGTTTGTCTTTACAAAAACATTTATAATGAGAACATTCTAAAATAATGCAATCCATTGCAGCCAGACTGAGGACAGTGTATGGTCATGTTACACTGAGTCACATATCCAATTTTTTCAGTCAAAATTTTGTAGTTATCTGGATATAGATCCTGGACATATCATTTTAGGTTTTTACCTAATTATTTAATTTTTGGTGCTAATTTAAACGATATTGTTTTTAATTTCGAATTCTACTTGTTCATTGCTTGTAGATAGGAAAGCAATTGAGTTTATACACAAATTTAGTATCCTGTGCCTTTTAATAATAGATTGTTAGTTCCAGGAGGGTTTTTGCATGTATATATGTGTGTGGGGGTTGATTATTTCTGATTGTATACATAAATAATCATGTCTTTTGTGAGAAAAAAGTTTTATTTCTTTCTTTCCAATCTGTATACCTTTTATTTCCTTGTCCTGTCTTATTGTACAAACTTATATTCCTATTAAGATGTTTAAAAGGCACAGTGAAATGGAGCATTTTTGCCTTGTTTGTGATCTGGTAGGGAAAGTATCCAGTTCCTCACCATTAAGTATGATGCTAGCTGTAAGTATTTTGTCAATATTCCTTATTAACTTGAGGAAGATTCCCCCTATTCCTAGTGTGCTGACCGATTTTATCTTAAGTGTATGCCAGATTTTGCCAAATGCATTTTCTATGTCAATTGATATGATCATTGATTTTTCTTCTTTATCCTTTGTTATGGTGGATTTTATTGATTGACTTTTGAAAACTGAACAAGCTTTAGGTAGCTGGAATAAATCTCACTTGGTTGTAATATATAACTCTTTTTAAACACTTTTTCATTCAATTCTGTTAAATTTTGTTAAGAATTTTTGCATATATATACTCATCAGAGATAATTGGTCTGTAGTTTTCTTTTCTTGTTATGTATTTACCTGGTATTGGTATTGGGTATTGGTTTTGGTATTAGGGTAATGCTAACCTCATATAATTAGTTAGCAAATGTACCCTGTTTGTATTTTCTGGGAAAGATCTTGAAAAATTACTATCATTTTTTCCATAAATGTTTGACAGAATTAACCATTTAGACCATATGATCTTGGTGCATTCTAATTAAGAAGGTTTTTAATAATTGGTTCAATTTTTTTAATCAATATAGACATATTCAGATTATCTCTCCTGTGAGTTTCTTTTTCACGTTTTAAAAAAAAATTTTTTTAAGATTTTATTTACTTATTTGACAGAGAGAGATCACAAGTAGGCAGAGAGACAGGCAGAGAGAGAGAAGGAAGCAGGCTCCCTGGTGAGCAGAGAGCCCGATGTGCGGCTCAATCCCAGGACTCTGAGATCATGACCTGAGCCGAAGGCAGAGGCTTAACCTACTGAGCCACTGAGGTGCCCCTAAAAAATTATTATTAAAGTATAATTAATATATAATGTTATATTAGTTTCAGGTGTATAATATATTGATTCGACAATTCTACATAATGCTCACTGAGATAAGTATAGTCACTGTCACCATACAAAGTTATTAAAATATTATTGACTATATTCTCTATGCTCTATTTTTATCTCTGTGTCTTATTTATTTTATAAATATGTTTGTACCTCTTGATCCCCTTTATCTATTTTGCCCATCACCCCACTACCTACCATCTGGCAACCACCAGTTTGTTCTCTGTATGTAAGAGTCTGGGGATGGGGGTGTTGGTTTCCTTGTTTGTTTTGGTTTGCTTGTTTTGTTGTTTAGATTCCAAGTTAAATGATGTGGTATCTGTCCTTCTCTGTTTGACTTATTTCACTTAGCATAACTAGAATAGAGCTATAACAAATAATCCTAAAATTTGTATAGACCACCAAATCCCTCAAATAGCCAAAGTTATCCTGAGAAAAAAGAACAAAACTGAAGTATCACAGTCCCAGTCTTCAAGATATGCTACAAAGCTATAACAATCAAAACAGTATGGTACTGTCATAAAAACAGACACTTAGATCAACAGAACAGTATAGACTGTCTGGAAATAAACCTGCACTTATATGGTCAATTAATCTATGACAAAGGAGGCAAGAATATAAAATGGAGAAAAGACAAACTTTCCAATAAATTGTGCTAGGAAAACTGGACAGTTACATTTAAAAGATTGCTATTCTTTAAAAATATATACATTTTTCTCTTTGCATTTCAGGTTGGGGAGTTTCTACTGACATATCAAGCTCACTTATTCCTTCCTCGGTTGTGTTAAGTCTACTGATGAGCTCAGTGAGGCATTTCTGCTTCTGTGTTTCTATAGCTAGAATTTCTTTTCTATTCTTTCTTTGAATTTCTCTCTCAGCCTGTATTACCCATCTGTTCTTACATGTTATCTACATTTTCTATTATAACTCTTAACATATTAACTATTTTAAATTCCCTGATTGATCATTCCAAATTTGTGTCATTGTTCAGTCTGTTTCTGATGTTTGCTTTGTCTATTCAGACTGTGTTTTTTCATTTCATTTTAGGATTTATTAGTATTAGTCAGAGTACCCCCAAAGAAACAGAATCAATAGGATGTCTTTCTCTCTCTCTCTTTCTTCCTTTCTTTCACCTCTCATCCATCCATTATTTGTTATAAAGATTTATTATAAGGATTTGACTCAGATGATTCTGGAGATTGGCCAGTTTCAAAATCTGCATTTAGCAAGCTGGAGTCATGGAAAAGCTGATGATATATTTCTAGTTCCAGTCCAAAAGCCTGAAAACTAGGACTGTTGATGGTGTGCAGTTCAAAAGTCAGTAGTCTCAAAACCCAGCAGGAGGTGATGATGCGGTTGAGTCTAAAAAAAGCAGGAAGAATCTGATGTCCTAGCTCTAAGGCAGTCAGGCAGAAGGAATTCTCCCTTACTCAGACGTTTTGTTCTAGTCAGGCCTTCAGTTGACTGGCCTTAGGGAAAGCAATCTGCCTTACTGGTCCATTCATCCAAATGTTAATTTCATCCAAAATACCCTTACCAATAATAATACTAAATATCTGACTACCCCCTGGCCCAGTCTAGTTAATACATAAAACTAACCATCACAGCACCCTTCGAAATTTTTTTGCTAAAAACTGGAAAAGATGTATTAAATAACAGGAACTGAAATAAATAGGGCTATAGTGTAAGGTTTTATGTTAATTTTACTAAGAAGTTATGCTTGATGTTTGCTGAAACTATAACTGATGTGGAAAACAAAGGCAAAAAGAAATGTTGATAAAATTATATTTCCTTACAACTTGAAGCCCCCAGACAAATACTTGAAACTGAAAGAATATGGTATTCCTCCAGGAATTCCCAACTGTCTTAATGTCAACAGTTTCTGCTAAAGGCAAAAAGCAACCTTAGCTTACCAGACCTCTAGGATCCTGTTAGTCTTCCTTTTAATAAAACTGCCACAAATATCTCAAGAATTCTTTCTTAACTGTTTGCTTGTAGACCCCAACATCAAATCACATCATTTTGGTGTCCAGTTTGGGGACTGAGTGTTCTCATTTGGATTCTGAATCATTTTGGTGTCCAGTTTGGGGACTGAGTGTTCTCATTTGGATTCTGAGCCTTGGTGCAAACTTCCTCTTCCTTTACTTTCATTTCAGGGACTTTTCAAGAGTACTGTCTGATTGGAACACTTTCATGTCAGTTGCTCAGGCCACAATACTCTGGTCATGACTACTCTATGGGAAAGAATAAAAAGCCTGCCTTTTGCCTGGAAGCTATTACCCTGGCTAGAATGGCAATAAGACCCAGAAACTTAAGGACTTCTCTTTATTCCTATTCTTATTCAGAGTTGTCTTTCTTGGGCATGGGACAGCCTCTAAGTCCCTAGGAGACCTCCCAAAATGAAGATTCTTATATAAGGTTTCTTCATCAGTGGTCTAATGTGATCCATTTCACATCTCTGGTCTAGGCCACTTCTGGATATGAGAACTCCACTTGGAGCTGACTGAATTAAAACCCAATCAGGAACCATTTCCTAGGGAACTTGACTGTAAGGGCCACATGTGTTGGAATGTCACTTAGATCATGATGGATTTCTATCTCTACTATTTTCCATCAATGTCCCCTACTAACTACTGAAGTTACAAAGTTGGATAATTTCCCCTTATAAAACTTTTCTAGTATTTTCCATGGGTTAAAAACTGGGTTCTCCACAGGACAGCAAAGCAAGGTATTTTGGTCCATTCACCAGCACCCTTTTGAAGTCTAGAATACAATGAGGAAGTGGTTTGGTGGGGAGGATGCTGGCCTCCCTCCTACAGAGCACGGCAGCAATCATAGCAATTTCATTCGAGGGATGACTCTAATTGCTTTGACATCAGGAACCTCTGACATATTCTGCATGGGATGCCACCTGGAACTCAAGGGTGGATTTTCTTGATAATGGATCTTCTAAGCTTCTTCCTTAGTTTCCAAGGACTCTCCTTTAGGATGCTTTTTAACCCATGAAAAAATTTGGATTACAAGATTTTTAAAAAAGAAGAAGAAAGAAAAAAAAAAGAAAATTGATCTTCTATAACACTGCATGGGCTTAGTACTCCTTAGGAGATGAGGATAAAGGGCCCACTAATAGGACACAAACTTCAATGTGATTTATCAGTAAGATCTCTTTGGGAAACAGGGTAAATGGACAGAGATAACTTAGGTTCAGGTCTTCAGGGCCCTAAATAAGAACCCAAATCTATAGGCCTCTTGCAGAAAGTGTTTGGCCAATAACCATGCTAGTAAACCTCCTCCTAACATATTGGGTGATTATCTAAATAGGTTTCTTCCTAATAAATCCAGGGTGCTAGAGCAAACACAGGCCATCCCTAAGGAAGGGGACACTGACTTTCTCACTATTCTTCCTAATAGACCCAGGTTACTCTTGTAATGTGGGGATTTCTCCCTTATTCATTTCCTGGGTTAATGGCTATGATAATTGGAGCCAGTTGTCTCTAGCTAGTCTACCTCAGAATAAAGACTTGAAGCAAGTCCATTCCCAAACATCCGCCAAAACTCCTTTTGTTTCAGGGAAGTTGCTGTTCTTTTCCAGCCTGACAAGGACTGCCTATTTCCACTTCTTGGTGGAAAAAACAGGGATTTGCTCATCTGTATGAGCTGAAGAGCTTTATGACCAGGATTCCTCTTTCTCTGCCCTCTGGGTTTGTATCTGCCTTTAGCCTTGTTCGCAGCACCTCCCCTTGTCTGCCTTCCCCTCCCACTCTTCCTATTTCGGCACTACCTTGGGTAGGGCCTACACAACTAGTTCCCACACCATTCTGCGTGCTTCTGGCACCACTGGAATTTATTGCTCTTCCTCCTACCCTCACTCTCAAGGAGTAAACCCTTGGACATATACTGCCCACTTCAGATTTCCCCACCAGTGTCCCAGGTAAAAATTGACAATGGGGAAAAAAACTGATTGACTTTTAAGTGGACCCAAGTGGAACATATTTGGTATTTAAACTAACCTAAGTTTCTTGGTTTAAGTAAGATAGACATGTCTTTGTAGTTATCAGCATTATACAAAATACTGTTATTCTACCAAGGTTTACTTAAGGTCAAATAAGCTCATGATTTCTGTTGCAATTTATCAGCAAAAAATTACTTACAGTAATGGCTAACTTTGTTTCAAAGTTTTCATGGGTAATTGTTAAGATAACTTTCAAAGTCTTTGGTAACCTGAAACTTTAAAGTTTTGCTTGGATGATAAACTGAGTTCCTTAGACATCTAAGTCTTTTCCAAATGAGATAAAATACTAAAGCACTGATTACTAAACATAAGGTTTATCTGCTTTTGACTTCTTATTGCAGAGAAACTAAGGATATTTGGATCTGTTGGAAAACACGCTTTGTGCTTAATTGATTCATAAATTTGCCATCTAAAGAATTCTGAGGTAACAATTCACAGTTGGTTACTACTTAGTTTTCACTGGAGTCTAAGGTTTCTAAGAGTTAAAATTCTGCTAAATATAATTAAGACTGATGAAAAGAAGGAAAATCTTTGGAAAGGAATTTTATATGCCCTCAGGATGGACTAAAGTTGAGATGAATGGATTTTAAAAGTACACTGCTTTAAGACTGAAATTCTGCTTTGTCTCTATTAAAATAAAGTTTTCTTGGATTGTTGATCTTCTCTTGATAAGGAAATGTAAACAAAGTTTTTATTTTCTTTTTTCTTTAACTGCCCAGAAAAAAAGTTTCTATGTTTTGTCTTTATCAAGTCCTTGATTATCTGATCCTATTTAGACATGTGCTTTAAAATGTTCCGAGGCTTTTAACAAAATTCTCTGAAATTTGAAGTGTAAATTAAGTCTCAGACTAATTAGGCCTTTTTATTTTGTATGTTAGGTAACTCCACAAGCATAGTTAAACAAATGATAAGCCTTAGGTTATGCTGTTTGGGTAAAAGCTATTAACTATTCAAGAGGTTATATGCGATTCTTTAAAGTTTTAATGTGTTTTGGTATAAGGCCATCACTTGATATTGTGATTATTGAGGTGTTATGTGTCATAGAAATAACTGGATTTTCTTGTCAGCTAATGTAATCTCATCAGATTTAAAAAAAAAAGATTTTATTTACTTATTTGACAGAAACATAGCTAGAAAGGGAACACAAGCAGGGGGAGAGGGAGAAGGAGGAGCAAGGTGCCCCATGTGGGGCTAAATCCCAGGACCCCAGGATCATGACTCTAGCCAAAGGCAGGCCCTTAATGACTGAGCCACCAGGCGCCCCTCATTAGATCTTTAACAATGTCCATTTTTGAGTCCTTTATCATTTATAGTTATTGTTCTTACACTCTCATGAAATGTGTTTCATCTTCAAGGAGATTCATGAAAAGGGCTTTTGACAAATACAGGTATTGATATCTTTAAAATCATAAAACTAAAATGGATAAGAATTTCTAGAACTAACTAAAAAGGCTGCATTGAACTGAGAAAGAATTAATAACATGGGATTGAATAAACTGGGGAAGATGATTACAGTTTTTGTGAATCTTGTTTGAAATACTGCTGGTTCTCTAATGTTTGTTTTTCCAGATGAAGGAAACTTTCTCTAAAATAATCTAAGACTTACAGAAATGCAGTATTTACATAAAGTATTTGCTTATGAACAAACTGAAGCATTTAACTTTTCTCTCTAACCTGAACTCTCTGAAATTCAGAAAAGTCTCAATGAGTGTTCTTTCTTTCATGGTAATTACAGTTATTAGCATAAGTTCAATAAGAATTTGTTCTTCTTGTAACAGGATATCATTGGAAGCATTGATTATTTTACCAAGGCTTTGACAGGAATGTCATATTTGAGAAACATGTATAGACTCAGATATGACCAGACAGCTTTAAGGAACTAAGGTTGATTTTATGGAGCCAAAAATCCCCTTAGAAACGTTGGCCTAATACTTTGCTTACAGAGTTCCCAGCAGCCTTACCAGATGAGTAAAGAATGTCACTTCCTGGCAGGTGCAGGAACCTCAGGATATTTTGATGACCTCAAAAAGAGCAATTCACTGAAATCTACAGGTATTACTGGTTAGTCTTATGGCAAGCATTTGGCTTGGCTTCTGGCCTAGAGAGGCTACTAAAAGTTCAGTATAGAGATTCCTTATTAAAAAATTATAGTAAAGCAGATTTTAAAAGATTTATATGATCAATCACTGTTTTTATCAAGCTTATTTAAATAATTAAGTCAAGTTTATTAAAACTGGACTTGCTTTACAAACAAATTAGTCTTGGTTTGGCTATCTCTGATTAAAAACTAGGGTGATTATATAGAGAAAATGTTTCAGTAACATCTTGGCAAATATTAAATTTTAATACCTTTTCCTGAATTCTTCTGGGTTTCCTCAAATATCTAGCTATTACTCTCCAAAGGTTCCCAATGTTCTTCCATTCTCTTGACATAAAGTCATTGCAGACTAAAACTGTTCTTATGCCTGAACCTGACCATCATACCTCTATACAACATAACTGTTCAGAAGTTATTGATGTTGTTTATTCTAAATGCAGATCAGACTTAAAAGATTCTCCTATTGATAATGAAGATGACTGTTTTTCCCCCCACTTGTCAAAGATTCCTCATAATTAAGATATTTTTAAGGCTAGATAGCAAACAAAGAGGGCTTCTTGATGATTTTATCCTTTAGACATGTTTATACCAGGAGTGGCCTCTACTGATGTAAAATTGCAAATAGAGAATTTAGCCACGCATACAATGGCCACCTTTAACCACCAATATGCAGTCACATACAAATTCAAAAGATGGCTCTTCAAAACTGAATGGCCTTTTATATCCTGACTGTGGCTCAAGGAAAGACCTATGCTTTATTTAAAAAGTGTTATGTAGGGGTGCCTGGGTGTCTCAGTCCATTAAGCATCTGCCTTCAGCTCAGGTCATGATCTCAAGGTCCTGGGATCTAGTCCCACATTGGGCTCCTTGCTCAGCTGGGGAGCCTACTTCTCCCTCTGTCCACCACTTCCTCTACTGTGCTCTCTCTCTGACAAATAAATTTTAAAACATAACAAATAAATTAAAAAGTGTTATGTATATACTCCAGATTACCACAAAACTGTGACAGGGTTACGAGAGGACATGAATATTTAAATTGGCATTTTAAATGATTTCTCTCTCTCCTTTAATGATTGGTTAAACTCCTAGACTGAAGGAGATTTTTGTTAACCCTCAAAGGACTCTTATTTGGGTTTCTCTTTCTTTTTTTTAATTCTAATTATGTTTGGCTGTTTTCTCCCATATCTCTCCACCTGTGCTGAGAGTCCTTCACTTCCATAACTTCAATGTAACAGATGACTCTTTCTACTCAAGGAGGTCCATATATGTTGTCTACCTTGGATTCAGCCCCCTCTGCCTTTGGTATATATATATATATATATATATATATATATATATTTATATATGTTATAGTTATATAAAATACATATGTGTATCATTATACAAGTTAGTATATATAGTTTTATATATATAAGTTTCCCAATTGACCAATGTAGACCCACAAGTAGGGACCTCTCTATGTCCCTATTCAACAGGAAGAAGTTAAAGAAGATAATACCTTCCACTGTCAGCCACCTTAAAGATTTAAGGGTCAAAATTATTTGGTGGGGGAGGGAGGGGGATGATGTGGTGAACAAAGACAAAAGGAAATGTTAATAAAATTACATTTCCTTACAACTTGCAGCCCCCTGACAAAAACTTGAAACTAGAAGAGTATGACATTCCTCCAGGAGCTCCCAACAGTCTTAATGTTTACACTTTATTAAAGGCAAAAAGCAACCTTAGCTTGACAGATCTCCAGGATCCTGTAGTAAGCCCTGAAATCTGGAGAAGGTTTATATAAAGAATCTCAAGTAAGATCAGCTTACCTAGAGCAGAAAATAATATAGCCATAAAGTGATTGGAGTGCTCCAGGATCCTGTAAGTCTTCTTCAACATGAAAATCTGTTGGAAATTTTCCTATCTCTGCCCATTCCCCCCAACCCCTTAAAATATATATGATCAATAGGTCCTCACAATCCAAGTACAGCTCTTTCTGCCTACAGGTTATATCCCCATTCTTTAATAAAACCACTTTCTTTGCACTGAGAATGCCTCAAGAATTATTTCTTGAATGTTCACCCCTGATCCCTAACATCATATCACATCATAAGCACCATAGATTCCACTGAGCTCCAGTGTCCTTATTTTTGTCTACTTTTTTGTCTTTGGGTATCTCTAAGAACCCCTTAAATTGAATCTGTGTCTTAGAGCTCTTTTAGCTATGATCTACTCTTATTCCAAAGTCCTGTTGATGAAGGTGAAGGAAGAGGAAGTGTTCTATAGTGTTCTGAATTAAATCTCAGTCTTTTAGTGGGTCTGTGTCCCTGAGCTGTTAACTTCCCATATATTTTTTACTTTTTCTCGATCTTTCTCTCGTCCTCTCTCTCTTTAGGGAAGACAGGTAGGTCAGACCCTGGATTTATCTAATTACCCTTTCCACAAGAAGATAAGGTTCTGGTAAAGTTATTTCTCTTGGGAAGAAGTTCTTTTTCATGCTCTGGACATATTTCAAAATGATAAATGATTACTTTCCCCTACCCCAGCCAGACACATGAAGGGATTTGTCCCTCATCTTCACCATGAGAACCTAGTGAGATTCTTGGAAGTAAAACCCATGAAAGTGTGGAGGTCTCTTTATGACTATAGCCCCCTGGAGTTTCTCACTGTCATGCTATTTAGCCCAGACTAAGACTTCAACAATCTGTCCAAATTATTTAAGCACTCCAATCACTTTATGGCTATATTATTTTCTGCTCTAGGTAAGCTGATCTTACTTGAGATTCTTTATATTAACCTTCTCCAGATTTCAAGGTTTACTCAGGCCCCTGATTCTCTAATAGGTCCAAGAACAGTGGCTTATTTTCAGTTTGTCATGAAATAATGACTTCTAAGCTCTTTATACATTGGAGTTGAAAGCAGAACTTCACAGCTTCTCTACCACTGATTGTTTGGATTGCAATGAAGGGAAACCTATAAGTTCCATACTTTTTCTTCTAAATCCTCCCTACCCTACACCATGGAATTAATGATTAATTTATTTTCAATACTTTACTTCTTAGCATTTTATTAGTCTCTCCCTTGGTAGTAGAGGCAGGAGAGAGTATCCTACAATTATACATTTCAAAATATTACCAAAACATTTTTGTAAGCAGAAATTACAGTTAAAATATAAATACTAAAGTGTGGTTTGTCATGTTCTGAAATTTAAGAACAGAAATTAAAACATGAGGAATAAAACAAAATTAGAGTTGTCCTTACTTCTCATTTTATTGTTCATCTAAATTTTATGGACTATTTAGCAGATAAATACCCAAGAAGCAATAAGTACTCACAAAAATAGATTAATAAATATTGATTTTTAAAGTAATTCATCTATATAAACTGTTTATTGGTAGCAAATAATAAAGCTAAAGATTGTGGGGTTTTTTAATGCTATGGATCATTATGCATATAATAAAATTCTAATTCTTTCTTGCACAAGAATGGGAATATACAACTTTTATATCTTCTCAGGGAGGTAATATTTTAACAACTTATTTTTCATCATCCTTATGAGTAATATATCCATATTCACTTCAGCCTTTGAAATTTTACATCTAACTTTTATACATATAATGCATTCATATGATTAAAAAATCATTAACATAGAGAATAAAATGTCTTGGCATCTTTATCTCTATTCTTTTGGCATCTGTTCCCTATACATTTCACTCTAATTAGTATTAAGTACAAATAAACAAAAAATCCAATATTTGCTCACAGAGTTTCTTAGGTTTTGGCCTAAGCAATTAAAAGGTTGCATTCCTATTAACTGAAATGGGTAAGACTTTAAGTAGTGCAGATTTATGGGAAAAGTTCAGAAATTCCACTTTGGATATTTACAGCTCAAATTCCTACAAAATATCCAAGAAGACTGAGTAGGCACTTAGACACGTGTATGGAGATCATAACAGAAACTCAGGTTAGAGACATATTTTTGAGACTTATCATCAGTGATTAGAGAGACTTGATGAGATCACCGAGAGAGTGTATTTGACAAAGGCAACCAAGAATTGAGCAAAAAACACAATGACATTAAGCATGAGGATGTAGAACAAGTTGTAGAGACTGAGATGGGAACAAATGGTAGGAAGAACATTAGGAGAGCATGATTTCTTGGAAGCCAAGGGAATAAATAATTTAAGAAGAATGGGATGATCAGCTGGATCAAATGCTGCTAATAGGTCAGGTGATATGAGAACCAGAAGATGATTATTTGATTCAGCAACTTTGAAGTCATTAGTATTCCTGACAAGAGACATTTCAGTGGTGAGATGGAGGTAAAAGTCATGTTGGAGTAAGACCAAGAAAGAATGGAAGAAATAGAAATAGAGTTATCAAATATAATAATTTTTGTTATAATATTTTTATCTTCTAATTTTCTTCAATTCGTCAGTTCTGTATAGGTGATCCACTAGCCTGATTAAAGTGATGAGTGAGCCGATGGTGGCTCTATAATCCCTCATTACCTGGTATCCTCTGTCTCTTTGGAAAAATTTCTGCCCCTACAAGATGTTTCCCATAGCTAGTCTTCTGCCCAGGTGGGCTTTGTCTCCTGGACTGTATCCCTATGTCTCTTATGCAGGGTGTAACCTGCTGCATCAGGAGATAGTTCAGTATTTTCCAAGCTCTTAGCATTGCCTCTCTTTGCTTTCAGGGATATGGTACTACTTTCCCCACAAGAGATATTGCTTGTCCTCAATGGTTTATTTTTAGTCATATCTGCTTTATATCTAGAAATTCTTTGGCATGGTTGGCATAATAATTCATTTTTTTTACACAGTGTCTAAGACTGATGTATTGTTTCCACTCATTTTAATAATTTCTGGTCATTTTTATTTAATTTGTAGGAGGAAGGCAAAGGGATAATGATCATCTATGTTTATGCCACATTTCTGTAAATTTGGCTCTATAAAGTCATATTTCCATTACTAGATGACTGACCTTGGGTAAGTTACTAAACTTTTATAAAACTCAGTTTCACTATCCATAAAGTGCATGATGACACATAAAGGGTTACTGTGAAAATTTAAGTGCTTGGCACAGGTTAAACTCTCATTAAGTTTCTGCCACTTTGAAAACACACAAGGATATTCAAGATATATGAGCATCACTGTTTGTCTGTTATTGGCAATCCTAAAGGCATCTTTAAACACTGGGAGAAGACAGGTTGATTGAATATACAACGCAAAGAAACAGTTTTTTCCCTATTTCAGAGATGCATTGGGAGGAGGTAGAAAGAGGTGCATTTTATTGCCAAGATTTAAAAAAAATAGTTCTGGAAAAATTTGCAGAATTTTTGTTATTAATAGGACACATTACACAATCATGTTTTGAAGATTAAAAACATGATAGCAGAACACCAGGAGGCATACTGTTCTTGGATTCTGTGATTAAAGGAAACATTTTTGTGTAGCCCTAAAATTAATTTAGAGTATTTCCATTGCCTTTAGGCATATGGCAGAATAATGTAAGGTCGCAAGCTTTAAAGATAGCAGTCATCACCAAATTCAATTTCTTCATGCTGACTGCAATTTAGATGTTTTTCCTTGAAGAACTGTTCTAATTCAGGGAGTTAATAAGCAAAGCAAAGAATTTAAACCTTCCTGCCTTATAAATTATATTGAAGCTCTGCGGTGAATGTAGAATACTAGCAAGATTTTTTTTAATTAGAAAATTTTAGAAAAAAAAAATTTATATTGTACATCTTATTTTTAAATTTTTAAACATTAAACAGTCCCCAAAGTTCTGATTTTTGTTTTAGTCAACATATTTATTCATATTCTAACATACTTAGGAAAGCAGTTTTGTTTTAATGTCAACAATATTAACAGTTTTGAAACTGAGAGCATAAATGTTTGTATTGCTATACTCAGAAGTATCAGCATATCATGGTTATGAGATCCTGATTTTTTCAAAATAATTTCACTTTTAAAGTTTCAAAATATTTACATGTGAAAAGGGAAAAAGGAAAAGGGGAAAATGGAGATTCATTCTTTAATCTATTTATCTGTTATCTATTAATCTATTTATCATTTATTGAACAGGTATTCTTTGCAAGTGCCTAAACTATACAAAAGAACTTACCATCTTATGGAAAAACCAGTAAACAAACAGATAATAAAACAATTTAGAGGTGCTTCAATGCTCAGTCAGTTGTCTGCCTTGACTCACATCATGATCTCAGGATCCTAGGATGGAGTCCTATATGGGTCTCCCCGCTGAGCAGGGAGCCCGCTTCTCCCTCCCCAACTCCTTCCGATTGTGCGCGCTCTCTCTCTCTCTCTCTGTCAAACAAATAAAATCTTAGAAATTTTTTTTTTTAAATTTGCTGTCACAGAGGAAGTTCTTGGAGATGAGAAGACAGAGACCCAGACAAGGGAAGGAGAATAACTGTGGGTGCACAGAGATGGCTTTCAAGATCCCTGTGCTGTATGTTAGATGTGAAGGATGTGGAAAGGGCTTTACAGAGAGGAGTAGCATTTGTAAAAACTCAAGACATGAGGAAACTGGTGTGGTTGGAATTAAAGAGTAAGAGGTGGGGAATGGCAAATTTAAGGCTGTATGAGTAGAACCCCGATCAAGAAAAATGTCTTTCAGACAAAGGCTGTATGATTTTACTCACATGGGGAATTTAAGAAATGAAACAAACAACTAAAGGAACAAAGAGAGAAAGAGACCAACCAAGAAACAGAGTCTTAGCTATAGAGAATAAACTGATGGTCACCAGAGGGGAGGTAAGGGGGTATAGGTGAAACAGGGGGTGGGGATTAAGGAGAGCACATCTTATGAACACCAAGTGATGTATGGAATTATTGAATTATCACTATATTTTCCAACTAATATTAATTTAACACTTGATATTAACTATACTGGCATTAAAAACTTTAAAAATAAAGAAAAATGTCTTTTATTGCAAGGAGTCTTGATTGAATCCTTGACAGGTAAAGGTTAACTTTTCAGTGTCTGATTACTGAAAGAGCTTCTTCTCTAAGAGATAATGGTCATCCTAGGGCAAAATAGCCTGATAGTGATGCCAGGTCAAAATAAGAACCAGAAGATGTTCATACAATTCAGTAACATAACATCAGTAATAACCTTAAAGAGATTTAGAATAGATGCCATGAACCAAGTCAGAGGAGTAGACCAATGAACCTAGAAGAATCTCTAGGTTCTACCAGTAGTTGATAACCATGAAAATAAAAGTTATATAAAGATACACACTGTAGATGGATACAGCAAAGTTTTTATAATTTTTTTTTAGATTTTATTTATTTATTTATTTATTTGAGAGAGAGAGAGAGCATGATTGGGGGAGGGACAAAGAGAAAGGGAGAAGAAGACTCCCCACTGAGCAGGGAGCTCTATACTACACGGGGCTTGATCTCAGGCCTCTTGGATCATGACCTGAGCCAAACATGGAGGCTTAACCAACTGAGCCACCCAGGTGTCCCTCTAAGATCTTACTATTAAAAACTCTTTCCCAAAGGGGTTTAACTAGGGGTCTCTTTAGATGAATTCTAAACTCATAGATGACTCCATCCTCAGAATTTAGTAGTAAGATCAGAAAATGTCACTGTATGATATTGAAAGTAATCATCATCTTCACAAAACATGTATTTATCCATCTTCAAAGGTAAGTCACAGAAAGAAATTATTTGTGGAGGCTCTGTTGGTAATGCTGATGTGGTCACAATTACTATCAAGTGAATAATCAGTCTCTCAAAACTTATCAAGTATTTAATATAAATTGGGGAGTAATGAGTTGTAACATGTCTAAAAGGTTGGTGACAGAATACTAAGATGACAGCTCATATATATAAAAAGCTTGAGGTAAATATATGTTAAGTAGAAGTCTTCTAAGTAGTATTCATGTATGTTACAGGGTTTACAAAATGGTCCACAGATCCTTGCAAACATTAAACAAGATGTTCCCACTTCTAAAAATACATATACGTTTGGTATGCTTGTATATAAACATATACATACATGTGAATATATAAAGATATATGTATATAGATACATAGGTTTGTTTTTATCTGGTAAAAATTATTAACTTTACTACCATTTAATGCAGAGCTTTACACTGACTTCTTAATTGGTTCATGTCCAAATAGCTTCCACCCTCTGGGAGAAGGGTGATACACCTACATATAGAGGTGATAGCAGAGGCATCTTTATCTCCGTCTCTTGCATCATATTGCACACATTTCTGTTTACACATGAAGAGTCATTCTAAGCAGACACAGGACGAACACAGCTATTCAAAGATTAGGAAATACAAATGATCAAATTCAAGAAGCTATGAGCCATCTGATGTTATAAGAATGTATGGAAAATGCATATGAGTGAGGAGATGCAGTGAAAGTACAATTACAAATCTTGTAGTATTGATATTAAGGCATAATTTTTCCACCTTTACCTGCCTCTCCATTCAGGAAACTAGCGGGTTCTGTGCTCATTGTTTTGTAAGTGGGATATGGTAGAGAGGAAAACAGGACAAGACCTGTAAGTTCTTATAATTTTTATTTCCAGAACCTATAAGCATCAACTAGGGAGAGAATTCCTCATATAAACAATGGTTATTGAAGGAAGCCAAGGGGGGCAGAAGGCTCCCATCTATGAACACCCCCAAAATAAAAAGATATCCCCTGAACTATAGAGAGAACAGAAGGTAGAGAGATACGTAGAGATAGAGAGAGGGAGGAAGGGAAAAAGTGAGAAAAACATGAAGAGAGAAAAAAAGAGAGAGGTGTTGGTGGGTCTGGCAGATCTCAGAGGATCTAGCAAGTCACCACAGAAAGCTCTGTGGTGTGTCTAGGAAGATGGAGCCCTGGACAATTTCTCCAATATATTCTGTGGTCCATCTTGCACAGAATAGTTCAAGTCACTGGACCTGGAGTGACCCAATCAACTTGGTGATCTATATTTCATTGTCAAACTACTGCAACAAAGTCAAGGAGTACATTGTCCTCCTCCTCTCAACTCTTGCCTTGATACTACGTAAGACTCTAGTACTGTGACAAAGCCCTGGGAGGTGAGTATGGGGAACAGTGATGACCCTTGAAGGAACTGAGATGTTTCACCCACAGTGATAAAATAGAGAGAGAAATTAAGCTGAATTATAGAAAATTAAGTTGATTTTGAGATGAGATATTTAATAGTAATTGCATAAGGACTTTGGACTTAATCTGGAAAGTAATTAATCTGGTAACAATTATAGGAGTTTAAGTGCAGGAATTTAGCATCATGGTTCTTTTCATTTCTTCTCTTCTCTTTTCTTTTTTTTGGGGGGGAGTCTTCCAACAGTATATTAGAAAGAATGTAGACAATTAAAAAAAAAAGAACATCATCGTGAACATAAATTGAGGCTTTCAGCCTGGGAAAGCTGAATCAAAAAAAGAAATTAAAAGGTCCAATAGTGTATCAATTTTTTTTCACTCATTTGCCAAATGCAAAATTGGTCTAGATGTATAGACTCTCAAACAACAACATACAGCCTTTCTTTGTCCTCCATGCTAAGATATATAAAAGATTCAGGGTCAAACAATAGCAAATGTACAGGCCTCAAAACCATTGATGTTAGGATATTCACTAGTTTTAGCTAAGATATATTAGTTTTCACATTGATATTAGGACATTCACTAATTTTAGCTAAGATACATCTGAAATACTGACAAGTGATTACTTACAATAACCTGAAGTAAATTTTTTGAAAAATAAAATAATAATTCTGGAAAACATACCAAAGGAACAAGTACCAGTTTAAGGTATCAAACAATTTGTTTCATTAGTCATTTTGATTCCATGTTCTAAAACCCAGAATTTAGTTATCTTTCTTCTAAGCCAAGAGCTTCCTGTCATGTCAGTATCTGTATTATGAAATAAAGAAGACTGAGATAAAATGCTTTTATTTATCACAATGGCTGTTATCAATTGCCTAGGACTTCAACAGTATCATGGAAGTCCAGGGAAAGTTCATGCATAAAGTTATTGCCTTAGCTGGCCTAGAATTGCCCCATTCAGTGATACAGAGCAACCCTTGGTGAAGCCTTTTAAAAAAGAGATGGTGAAAAATGGGTTAACAGAGGAAAATATAGCATCTGCTTTTAGAGCTAGTGACTCAGGAATTCTCTCAATTATGAAATCTTGCAGAGAAGTGATTTTTCATTCTCAAAATCTGGTGATGACAACATTCCTTACTCCAGAGCTGGCATCATTGCTATCTTGTGAATCATCACCTGCTCCAGCTACTGATAAATCTACATCCTAATCACCACCCATGTTGTTCTTCTCAGAGAAGTGATCAAAATTCCATGTGTCTTCATCTGAATCATCTTCCCAGTCTTTCCAATGTTGAAGTCCACACTAAACCAATTAAGTTTTGCCTTTTCTTTTGTTAACCTTGGCCAGGACTGACCAGATTCACCTTTTGTAAACAATTTAAAATTGATCTATTCTTTTATGCTTGGAATCATTTGGACCAATCCAGTGAAAAAGATCAATTTAATGTAAATGTTTAAAATTATCACTTCCTCTAAAACAACTGAATGTAAGGTTGGATTTTTCTAAATTTACATTAATATCTTTACTGTCTTCACAAAATTTAATGAAGATATAGTCCCTTTAATTGTACCACTTTGAAGAAGCTTGTGAACCTAAGAGGGGTATAGGTGAATGGGTGGGTGGGGGTCTCTCCAACTCTTCTTGCTTCCCTCAGGCTATGGCGGCAGGGGGCTCCCCCTGAGTTCCCAGAATGCACCAAGGGGAGAGAAGGAGAGAACCAACTCTGGTCTTAGGAGAGGAAGAACGTCTCAGCATCACAGTTCTCTATAGAAGATTGTCCGTGGAGGAGACATTAGAGGTTAATGTGCCTTGTTTGTTTGTTTGTTTGTTGGGTTTTTTTAAGATTTTATTTATTTATTTGACAGACAGATCAGAAGTAGGCAGAGAGGCAGGCAGCGAGAAAGGAGGAAGCAGGTTCCCTGCTGAGCAGAGAGCCCAGTGCGGGGCTCGATCCCAGAACCTTGGGATCATGACCTGAGCCAAAGGAGGAGGCTTTAACCCACTGGGCCACCCAGGCGCCCCGTTAACGTGCCTTGTTAACATGCTTTCTGGTAAGTGGAAAGATACATTCTTTATTGTACATTAACAAAATTGGGGCTTTACTCTATAAATCAGTATTCCTTGAGGTTGTTTTTTGTGTTCTAGAACATGAGGTCAACAGCATCAGGGTGAAGTGAGTCAGCTGGATGTGTGTTTTTCTCCAAAGCACTGAAGAGGCTGATTATATGGATTTGGGGTTTGAGCAAAAGAGGGGAAAATGAGTTGACAATAGTGGCAAGAGTGTTATTTTAATTATAAACTACAGAATTTAGTCGGCAAGAAGGGACTATCGAAGAAAACTTGCACCAGAGTTAAGCAAGTACCTTTGACTTGCTACAGGGGAGAGAGACTGAACTCTACTTCCCTGAATCAAAAGGTTGGAGGGAAGGTCTCCTAGGTGGCTCAGCTGGTTCTGTGTCTCCCTTTGGCTCAGATCAGTCCTGGCATCAAGCCCCGCATGGGGCTCCCTGCTCAGCCTGGAGTCTGATTTTCCTTCTCCTTTTGCATCTTCCCCCCACTCATCTCTCACTCTCTGTAATGAATAAATTTTTAAAATCTTAAAAAGAAAAAAAAAAAAAAGTAAGAGGGATTGTAAATGCCGAGATAAACTAGCGAAAAAGTACTGGAGGTTGGTCAGTGGAATGTGCCCAGTACACTGAATCAATCCTGAGTTTGAAAATCTTTGTGATTAAGCCACCTGCCTTTGCTAATAGGCACTTATCAAGTTAGGCTTCTATTCTCCAATGGGAGACAGGGGTACTATCTTTCTTGATGGTTACACTTTCAGAGATGACTCCCAGGTTCTTGAAAAAGACATTCCTGGGTTGTAAAACTGGTTAGAGGCTGGGAGAGGATTTACCTACATTTCAAAAGCGTAGAGAAAGAATTTGCAATTATGAGCATTTAAAGTAACCACTCTAAGAAAAGGGAGGTTAAGGGCCTATAGTCAGGAAAAGACCTGCCCAAAATTTAGTCAAGCTGAGGGGAATGTTTAGGCCATCTTGGTCAGTGAATAGAAAAGGTGGTGAGAGACACAGAAATCACATCAGGATAAATGGATTATAGTTCCCAGTTTTGTCAAATAATTTTAAGTGGTAGCCTACATTGGGAGTTAGGAAACACGGGTCTTATACAGGTCTTAGAGAGTAGTGACTTTTTTTTGTTTTGTTTTTAATTCTATGAGAGTAATCTTTCCTGCTTTAGGAAGGAAAAAAGTTGGTGTATTAGAAATGAAAATGGATTGCATGTAAGGCCATCTGACATTTGTTCTCAGAATTCCTACTGGTTCTTTATATACTGAAGTGCATCCTCTTTAGCAAGTAAGTTAACTTTGTAAATCATACCATAATCAGTAAACCTCAAGAAAAAAAGGGAAGAAAATAATCATTTAGGGTATACACACCAAGTATCAATAGATGTTCGATATTTTCTCATGGATTATTTCATTTAATTTTCACAATTCTTAGAAGTAAGTAAGAATTAATCCGTATTTATGGATGAAGAAACCAAACCTAATGCAGTTTTTGAAACTTGTTTAATGTATTGATCCAGCTTTGTGTTCTTTGGTATTAAAAAAGACATCTTCATTGTCACTGTCACTACAGAATACGGAACTATAATTGTGAGACCGAATGTTCCCTATAAAAAAACAGCAGATCTCTCCAATATGAGGAATTTGAGAGGCAGGGAGGAGGGGGTGTGGGGGGAAGGGAAGGAAAAAAATGAAGCAAGATGGGAGCATAAGAGATTCTTAATCTCAGGAAACAAACTGAAGGTTGCTGGAGGTAGGGAGGGAGTGATAGGGTGGTTGGGTTATGGACATTGGGGAGGGGATGTGCTATGGTGAGTGCTGTGAAATATGTAAGCCTGATGATTCACAGACCTGTACCTCTTGGGTAAATAATACATTATATGTTAATAAAAACAAAACAAAGCAAAACAAAAAACAAAGCAAAACAACAACAACAACCAAAAAAAAACAGTAACAAAACAAAACAAAAAACCCCAGCAGCAAACTTGGTTATTGTCAACTTTCTTCTCTCTGGTGTGATCATTTCCATATTATACTTTTCCAAATACACATTTTCTTAGTACTTTACTCAAAGACAACCACTGTGTAGATTGTTTTTACTCCAGGGAGGGTCACTGCCAACAACTTGTACAGACATTTTTTTTTTTTATTACTAACAAAAGGAATAATGGTTTTCGGCTGTTAACCAAAGAATAAAGCAGTAAGCACCTAACTAGTAAGTTTGCTAAAGTACCTTTATACTTGAAGCTCCACATTTTGTAAAATTATTGACTTTGATATGCAATTGACGTCCTGTTGAGGCCTTTTCCCATCCATCTCTAAACTTGATATATATAGGTTACTTTCATTTTAATACACACTCTAAATCTACTTGATAGATGTAGAGGAAAAAAATAGTCTGACCTTAAAGTAGTAATTCTTTAGAAGAAAACACGGTATTTCTCCATTTCAATTTTAGAGCAACGGTCAATTTAAAGTGTTCCATTGATTATATCATCTTACAGGATTTTGATGATGTTAGATTTGGAAATATAACAATTTCTATTTATTTTAACTGTACATCAGCTTTAAGGGTTTGTCTTCAAAATCAAATACTTTCCAATTCAAATTGCTTTGTTTTCATTGTAAGTATTGTCTAAATACAGTAGATTAGTTATGTTGAAAAAAAAATCAAACTAGTTGACTTTGGATGGCTATTGATTACCAGAGGATAAAATAATATAAATGGCATAGCTGGGCTCCAGAAAATTGCTAAAATAAAAGCAATTCATACTGAAACATCCAAAATTGCCCTTATTAAATCATGTGCAAGCCCACTCAGTTTAAAGTGTGCAATGAGCTATTTTCATGCTCTGAAGATTGCCAGGGTTTTGGATGTGGTTGTCAGTCCTTAACATTCTCTAGAAAAATGATCTGAATTGTATAGATCTATTTCATGCATTTAAGGAAAGAGTAAATGTTACACTTACAGATCAACTGATGCCACCCCTTGGTGTCTATTCTGACTTTCTGCAGCAGAGAAAATTGTTTTCACCACATAGGCCAGTGAGTAGATTGGTCATTAGGCTAGCATCTCGTGGGGATTCACTTCAACCCGGACATTTGCATACATTTCCCCCTCATTTCATTTAATTGTCTTTCTTTCTTTCTTTCTTTTTTTCTTTCTTTCTTTCTTTCTCTCATTCATTCATTCTTTCTTTCTTTCTTTCTTTTAGAAAAGCAGGAGAGAAATGCTCTGGCAAATTTCAACTACCTATGAAGATTTCATGAGAATTTGAAATAATATTTGCCAAGTGCAAAGCACTAGATGAATACACAGAGCAACATGCAAAATTACCAGGAGGAGACTCAAAGAGGATTTTATAACTTTATAGCTCTGTACTTGCTTTGATTTTAATATCATTTCCAAAAGTAATTTATTCTGTTAATGACTTTATTTGGAAATAACACATTATAAATAGGAAATATAGATACCACATAGCACAGATAAAACTGAAATTATGTACACTCAAAAAATCCCAATGGGAATGTTGGCTAATCTAGAACTACGGTTTCCAGAATCATCCTTCCTGTATAGTTCCAGCGTGGCATTGGTCACAATAGAAATTTGCATAAGATTTGAACCAATGAATCAGCAGTCATCAACTCCCTAAAGTCATCAAACTCACCATAGTAGGAGGCAAAGAAAGGCAGTTGTGGAGGGGCTGGGGGCTCCCAGTGTATCCTCACTCTGAATTTTTCTCTTCTTTTTAACCACTGACTCAGCGACTTATAATGACTTACAATTTTCCAGCTCACCTTTGTAGATACTTACTTATGTCTCATTCTGATGATAAATTCCTGAGTGCATAATATTCAGAGTGGCTCTGTTTCCTTAATTAAAGCCCCACTAATCTACTGAGAACATTTTCATTAGTATTCACTTGTGCATTTTTTTTTTATTATTTTTCAATTAATTCAGTCAACATTTGAGAGTTGCTTTTCTCTGTCCCTCCTTCCTTTCTCTATTTTCTTGCTTTTCTTTCTGTCTTATTTATTATTAATTAATTAATTTATTTATTTAAGATAGAGTGAGCAAGAGAGAGCATGAGTGGGGAAGGGCAGAAGCAGAGGGAGAAGCGGGCTTCCCTCTGAGCAAGGAAACCAAAGTAAGGCTCCATCCCAGGATCCTGGGATCATGACCTAAGCAGAAGGCAGATGCTTAACCTACTGAGCCACCCAGACACCCCACCTGTTTGTCTTTATCAGAAAGTAAGCAGTATGAGAACAGAGACTTATACCTTGTTTCTCCAACATGTCTTCTACACCTGCAACATATCACCATTGTTTCTTGTACAATAATAAATTATTGTTATGTGACTTGAATAAATAGTATTAAAATGATGTGATTTAGGAATCAAATTATTAAGACTGTTTTCCTAATGAACATTCTGATTATTTGAATCTAAATTCCCACCACCTTCATCAGTCTCCTTGCAGTTAACTGTAATCCAGTGTTGTGTAAACATAATATAATTTGCCTCCATTTACAGAAATGTTCATTGTCTTCTAAAAATAATCAATTACATGATTTTGTAAATAATGGTAAGTGTAAATATCATTTATAAAAGACTAAATTTAGATTAAGGAGTGACTATGGTTGCAAATTATATTTACTCTATTTTCTTTGTAAAATATTTTTCTTAAAATCATTATTCTTTAAATATTTTTCTTCAAATCCTTACTCTTTAAATAATATACTCTTTCTAGTGACTAGAAAGAGTATATTAACTGACTTAAAAAAAAAAAAAACCTTTAAGTCAGGAAAAACATTTAATCTGGATATTGCAGTTATCATGTTCAAACGAGAAATCTGTAAGGAAGAATTACCAAAAAAAAAAAAAAAAAAAAAAAAAAAAGAGAAAGAAAGAATTACCCAACTGAATTAGTCATAAAATCAGCATGGACCCATGACTTTAGGTACTAGCACTCACTGATCTGCTTTACTGGGACCCAAAAAATTACCTTCACTTTCCAGAAGGACAACATGGCAAATGTGAGCATGTTTAAACTCTGCATTATAATAAATCTTTAAATATAGACCCTCTCCACCTAAAAGGAGATCTGTGTTTTCCTTCCCTTCATCTTGAACTTAATTTCATGCTGAGAATTCTATTGAGTTAAACTTGTACTAAATAGTAATTCTTGTCCATGTATTTTTTTTTACTACTCTTAATTTTGTTCTTTGCTCTGTAGCCCTTCCATTATTAAAACTACAAAGCAAAACAAAACAAGGTTAACATGCTTTGCTCCAGGTGAAATAATGCACAAAGTATTTCAGTATTTGTTTCAAATTCTCAGCTCTGAGTTCCAAAATATACTCTTGATCTTTATAACATAAACAATATCCTTGAAAACAGTTTGAGAGTGATAAGGATTTATGTAATCAAAAGTGTCAGAGAGTAGAGAACTTGCCACATGAAGTTGATGCTATGAATTCCAGAGGAAGATAAATGCAAGAGGTATTAGTGTGGATAATATCAGCTGCTGGAAAGAACAGATCCAAAGGGTATAAAGACCTAATCACAACAGAATGTATTTCTAACTCACCTAACCATCCAGTGCAGGTGTTCCTGGTTGATAGGAGGTCTTCTCCATGTGGGGATCCAGTGACTTAGGCTCCCTCCCTCTTGTGGCTCACTCATCCCCTCACACCTCCTTGCTATCTGAAACTGTATCCAGCCAGCTGAAGGGGAAATTAAGTGGAAAAAAAAATCACCAGCTCTTAAAAAGCTTTGCTCCTACATCACTTGCACTCATACTCTGTTTATGAGAACATTCACTTCAAGAAATGAAGATGGGGTAATATAGCCAGGTTCTTGAGTGGTATGATGTTTTTCTATGTTAGTAAATGGAATAATTATTTTATCACCTCAAGAGTTATCTTTCAATGTCTAATTGGCTCTTGGAGAATGTTCCCTTATCATCACCTAGAATGTATCCAAATCAGCAACTGAAAGGAATAGAAGACTTATCTCCAAGTTAAGACACTTTGATAATGCTGAGGTGACCTACCTCTTAGAGAAAAGTATTTTACTATCCTTTGTCAGTAAGCAACTGGTTCTGTCAATTCTTATCTTAAAGATTTTGGTAAGTACTTTTTTTTTTTTTTTTCCATTTGAACATACTGCATGTTTATTATCGCTGGTGCATTAGACATACAAGCTTTTGACAATAAGTGATTTTCAAAAAGAACTGAGTCTAACCTTTGCTTCCCATCTGGTAGTATTCATATATGAAATGGAAATGTGGCTGCATAAGTGTGTCTGAACCTTCAAATGTTCTATCTTTCAGCTCTATTCAGGAAAATAGGTGGTTAATTCCATGTTTCTGGTACTGTTAATTCCTTACTGAGTAATCTGATCTTTGAAAGCTAGAAATCAAAAATCAAGAATAAAAGTACACTTTAGTTGAGACTCTAAACCTTGCTTTAGGAATAATTCTAAAAATGTTCTCCAGGGGCACCTGGGCGGCTCAGTCAGTTAAGCATCTGCCTTCAGCTCAAGTCATGATCCCAGAGTCCTGGGATGGAGCCTCGAATTAGGCTCTCTGCTCAGCAGGGAGCCTGCTTCTCCCTCTCCCCCTCCCCACTTGTCTCTCTCTCCCCTTCTCTCTCTCTCTCAAATAAAAAAATAAAATCTTAAAAAGAAAATTGTTCTCCAAAGATTCCTGTAGGTGGTTATTCAATCAAATACTACTCTAGTTATTTCTGTAAAGGGACTTTGCAGATTAAATTCAGATTATGAACCAACTGACCTTAAGAAAGAGAGCTTATCCTGGTAGACTTGATATAATCACATGGAGCCTTAAAATTAGAAAAGGAAAATAGAAAAATATGTGGTGGGAGACAGCAGAGGAGCTATGAGACCAAAAGGGATGTCAGAGATAGTCAAAGCATGAGAAGAACTCAATCCACAATTGCAGTCTTTGAATATGGAGGAAGGGGGCTCTGACCCAAGAAATGCAGGCAGCTTCTAGAAGACATGGGTGACTCCCAGTCAGCAGTGAGCAAAGAAGCAGGAACATCAGTTTGATGGCCACAGAAAACTGAATTCTGGCGCATCCTGAACTAGCTTGGAAGTGAATTAAAATCCAAAGTCTCTAGAAAGCAATGCAGTCCTGCCAAGAATTTGGCTCTTTGAAACAGAAGTAGAGAATGAGATGAGTGATGTGTGTACGCTTCTGACTTACAGAACTTTAACATAATAAGCAGCTCTCATAGTAAGTCTATGCTGAATCTGTGATAACTTGTTACATCAGCAACAGACAATACGTGACTTTATGGGCCAAGAAAACCGGTGTTTTTACATTAAGTAGCATAAACTAGTGGAGTGGAAGTGCCCATTGGTGCTTCCTGAAGTTTTAAAAATCACTTACCAAATGAAGTTTTTAAAATGTTCCCTAGAAAACATATACTGTATTATCAGAGTCCAGTAATACTGTTTTACAAGGATCTAGGACTTAGGGGAAATCAGGGCAAATATGTAACATTGTTTGAGTTTTAACCTTATGTTCATAAATGTCATTACTTCACAGAGATAATCTAGCATATTCCCAGTCATCCTGGATTGTATTGCAGCTGTGTGTTTTCAGGCTTTGTAGACTAACGACTTTGGTACATATTTTCACCCTCTCAAATTTCGATTCTTTTTTTTATTTGCTACATGAAATCTTGACATCCCTTATGTTGAATTACCTTGACAAAACTGCCTCTAATTCTCAGTGATGATCCATTTGGAGACAACACTGCACTCGTATTTGAAAACACTTTCTGAAGAGACATCTGATATATACAAGTGCTTTAAAAATCAATGAACTTTTAGAAATGGTGACAAAATGATAAAGCAGCAAACTTCAAAATCTCGCTAAAGGTTTTCTTTTGTATCAACAAACATTTATTAGGAATCTACTGTGTGTCTAGGACTTAAAAAGCTAGGATATAACGAAAAAACAAAATCAAGTTGGAGCCAGACAGATCTAGGTTTGAATCAATTATCTAACCACTGACTACATGTAACTTTAGGTAAGTCACTCAATGTCTGGGACTTCAGTGGTCTCACTTGTCAAATCAGAACAGCAATTAGTTTCTTCACAAACTATACAGAGGGGAGTAAAACCATCCAGAGGAGCATGTCTAGTTGATCTTTATTGTAGGCTGAATACTAAGGCTCTAATCCCTGGAACCTGTAAATGTTACTTTTAAGGAAAAAGGATCTTTATAGCCCAAGTTATGATTCTTGATCTTTTTTTTTTTTAAAGATTTATTTTATTTATTTATTTGACAGACAGAGATCAGAAGTTGGCGAGAGGCAGGCAGAGAGAGAGGAGGAAGCAGGCTTCCCACAGAGCAGAGAGCCCGATGCGGGGCTCGATCCCAGGACCCTGGGATCGTGACCCGAGCTGAAGGCAGCGGCTTAATCCACTGAGCCACCCAGGTGCCCCATGATTCTTGAGATGGGAAAATTATTCTGGGTTTTCTGCATGGGCCGAAAAATGCAAGCACTAGTAGCCATTAAAACAACAAGGCAGATAATGTTTTGACACAGAAGAGAAGAAGGCAGTGTGACTATGGAGGTATGGAGGCTGATTAGATGTGGCCCATAAACCAGGGAACATCAGCTGCCACCAAAAGCTGAAGGAGGAAGGAATGCATTTCCCCCAGGAGCCTCCAAAAGGAGTGCAGCCTTGCTGATACCTTGATACCAACACAGTGAAACTGATCTTGGACTTCTGGTGTCTAGAACGCTGAAAGAATGCATTTCTGTTTTGTTTCTAGTTACCCAATTTGTTGTCATTTGTTATGGAAGCCACAGGGAGCTAACATAGTGTTCAATGAAAGTTAGTTTGCTTTCCCATCTTTAGCAAGTTTTTGTCTGTCTTGGTACTACCTCATTGGGACTTTCATTCTATTTTCATCATTGGAAATGAGACATCATATCTATTGTAATATAACTGTGGTATAACTCTTTCATCTAGTTATCATTTTACTCAATAAATTTATTTGGTTAAAGTTATTCCTACACGTTTACTAACAATGAGGGTTAGCTACTCATTGTATTAGGGCATATAGAGGATGACAAGATAGACCAAGTCTCTCTCCTGAAAGAATCTGTAATCTGCCTTAGTAGTTACATTTGTATAAGACAATTTGTACTAAATAGGTTAAAAATTTTCAGAAAATCAAAGGAGGGAAAGATCAATTCCTACTCGAGAATCAGGAAAGACTTTATGGAGGAATTCACCTTTGATCTGTGTCTTCAAGAGAGCTTATATTTTACACAGGCGCAGAGATGGTGCAGGGGAAGAATAGTAAACAATAGGGAAACTATGAGTGAGTTTAATGGGACCATCATATGCCCAGCAAAATGTGGGAGGAAAAGCTATTTAACCAGAGGAATAGAGAGACATATTCATGGCATACAGTCTCTGGATATTGTCCAATAACTTCATATATTTTGAAACCAAGGCCAGCCCCTTATTTTTTAAAATTGCATGATGTTTAATTTTTTTAAACACTGGAAACTCTATCAGAGCTACAAAAGTCTTTCAGAGACTGTGATATGGGGGACCTAGGAGAAACGTCCTCAAGAAATTAGCTAGGTCATGTGAGACAATAACAAGAAAACTTACAAATAGTAGTCTGGATATTTCAATTTTTTAAAAAAAGATTTTTTTTTTATTTATACTACAGAGAGAGAGATCACAAGTAGGCAGAGAGGCAGATGGGGTTGGGGGGGAGCAGGTTCCCTGCTGAGCAGAGACCCCCCCGCCATGCAGGGCTTGATCCCAGGACCCTGAGATCATGGCCTAAGCCAAAGACAGAGGCTTAACCCACTAAGGCACTCAGGTGTCCCTACTTCAAGATTTTTTTTTTAACTATCAAATTCCTATGTGAATTTGATACTGAATGAAAGCAGAGGAGAATACCAAAGTTTACCTGCATACTTGTTTTTCCCATTGTGTTTTAATAATGAAGCCCCTATAACTTTAAAATGTTTACATTATTCTCTTCTTTTCAGGCAAATATGTGGAGCCCAAAGCAGTAAAGCCGTGATATGATTTTAGTTTAAAAGTCTGCAGAAGAGGACAGCATTCAAACAGCTGAAGACGTAGTTTCATCAAAACGCAGCTGGCTGGGGCACCTGGGTGGCTCAATGGGTTAAGCCGCTGCCTTCGGCTCAGGTCATGATCCCAGGGTCCTGGGATCGAGTCCCGCATCGGGCTCTCTGCTGAGCGGAGAGCCTGCTTTCCTCTCTCTCTCTCTGCCTGTCTCTCTGCCTACTTGTGATCTCTGTCTGTCAAATAAATAAATAAAAAATCTTTAAAAAAAAAAAAAAAACGCAGCTGGCTGTTTTTAGTGTGACGATTTGGTTTTCTCACACCTGGATGTTCTTTAAATCGATCTACTGCTGCTGTAGGTGTTTGGGGCTAAATTGGAGGATCAATGTTTATTATCGTCTGTGGAGACTGTCTCTCATTTTACCCTAATGTAGAATAGATCAGGAGAGGAAAGGAAGAACAGCAAAACCATCCAGGCAGCGGAAGGGGAGAGAGATTGATGAGCCATGGAAGCAAGGAAGGGACATTAGACAGTTTGCTCCTGGAGCTCATGTAAACCCACAATGGAAATAAAAAAATGTGGAAGTGAGAAGATGGAGGGAGAACTATGGAGAAATCAAGTGACACTTAAAAAGTTAAGTTTCACTACTAAGTTGGTTGGACAGGTAAGTTTCCTCTCCTTGATAAGTAAGGGAAATGAACTCTCATATACTCAAGAATAGCTGGATATTCTGATATATATTTCTAACACATTTCCTCTGCACATGTTGTAGACGACTAGCTGCAGAATCTGGTTGTACAGCTGTAACTATTTTGAAGATAACTGATTAAATGAGTAGATAGCAGGCCTTCACAGCTGTATAGGATTTTATGATTTTCATTCAGTAAATCTAATCCCACTTAATTTTCCCAATGACATGAGTGTAGCCGGCATTTGTTCCACTTTCCAGGCAAAAAAAAACATAGATGGCAGCTTGCCAAGGACACCTAACCTCTAATTTGTTGATCTAAGACTCCAACTTTAATCCAGGGTGTTTCCCATCAAACTGATAACTGACTGCTATCCACAAAAACTGATGCAGCAATAGTTTGATGAAAAACATTGATAAGTATCAGTGATTAACAATAACAGTTATTAAAAAAACATTTTAAGTGTTTACTGTGTTCTAGATAGTCTTCTATGTGCTTTATCCGACAATGACCATATGAGGTAAGTGTTAATATTACCACCATTTTTTGATGGGTAAATTGATAAAGGAGGAGTTTACTGAGTACCTAAGGTCATACAGATAATGTGAACCCAGGAAGTTAAGCTTCAGATCTCATTTTCCTAACCAGTAGGTATATTACTTCAAAATCAGTTATGTAAGAAACAAAATTATGTTAGGTCTAGTTTCTACTCATAAACTAATAAACAGTCACTCCTAAAATGCCGTGCTTCATTTAATTTGGGCATATTTACATTTTGCTCTACAACAACCCATGGCCAGAAATGCTCAGGCAAATTAGAACAGAAAGGTGATTTGAGTTACTGCAGACACCCAATTTAGATAATTAAGACTTTCCTATTACATTTTGCTTTGGATATGCAAGAACTGACTTTTGCAGAATATATAGGTTACTTTGAAAAACTTGGGAAATACTTTTATAATCAAAAGCTAAAATTTATGGGGAGAGAGAAAAATGTTCATCTATCTTGTCAGTATTTTCTTTATCATTTCTGGCATCTTATCTGTCTGGATTTCTGATGTAACAAGTGGATTTGTGGATAAATTTTAACTTTCTACTTCACTCACCTAGGATAAATTTTCCAATGTTGATCATTTACATTTCAGTAGTAGAGAAGACTGCTACAATATACAGATATTATTTATTCCATAAGATTGAAAAAAAAGGGGGCGCCTGAGTGGCTCAGTGGGTTGGGACCTCTGCCTTCAGCTTGGGTCATGATCCCAGTGTTCTGGGATCAAGCCCCACATCGGGCTCTCTTCTCAGCAGCGAGCCTGCTTCATCCTCTCTCTCTGCCTGCCTCTCTGCCTACTTGTGATCTCTGTCAAATAAATAAATAAAATCTTAAAAAAATAAAATAAAATAAAATAAAAACCTGGCTCCTTGATGTTGGGTGAGGCCATGAGGCTAGCCTAGCCAATGAGGTGTGAGCTTTCATCTTTCAGTGGTTAAGCAAGTCCCCTTGGGGAAACATAAAGAAAGAGAAGTAGAGAGAGAGTGACTGAACCTGGCTCTGCTTCATGTTAATGGAAAGTAAAAGTGGATTGTAGGGAGAGGCTGAGTCCAAGATCCAACATAGGAAGACCTTGAACTCCCCTCCTTCATGAATACACTGAATCTACACATACATATGGGCAGTTCTTTATATGTATAGAGTAATTGCTCCTGAAGAAAAACTGAGGGCTAACTAAACAGCTTCTGTACAACAAAGGGTAGAGGGAATCCATACAGAAGGGCAGGAAAGATAGAGACATAGTGACCACAGGAACCCCCGCCCTGGTGTTGTGAACTGCAGTGGGGAGGGAGAGTACTGAAGGACCAGGAGCAGAGTGGTTCACCCTGAGGCACAGAGATAAAGCCAGGGTTTAAAAGGGCAACTAGAATTTGAATGAACCAGGCCTTGAGTGTCTGCCAAATGGTGGGGAACTTGTTGAGTGTTCTCCAGTATCAGAGGGGCTGGTGAGTGCCATTGTTTATGTTCCTTTTCCACCTTGACAGCACAGATGGAAGGAAGCAGGGTTCAGGCACCCTAGTCAGCCTGACAACAGCTCCAGCAGCCCTGGGGCACAGGAAAAAAGCTATGATTTAAAAACAATCAGAATATAAAGGAAATGGCCCCAAAAGGGGCTGACAAGTGTCACTGTTTATGTTTACCCTCCACCCAGATAAGCATAGATGGGAGCCGGGTATGGGCATCCAGGCCAGCGGGCTGCCCTACAAAGCCCTGGACTCCTATACTACACCTGCCATCCCCCAGAAAGGCTCCACCCAACTGCCTGAGCTCCAGTCATCCCACCAAGGCAGCCCCAGTTCAGCAGCAAACACCAGGACACCCTTGGATAGTGTCTGCCACTGCTCCAGCCGTCTCACCAAAGCACTGCAAGATATACCAGGCCCAGACCCACCACAGCTCCAGATGACTTATCAGAGGACCTCCTCTTTGAAGCACTCCAGGACTTCCCAACCTGTATCTGCTTCAGCTCCAGCTGTCCTGCTAGGGCACTGTCTGCAGGGAGTGTGCTGGAACCACCAGGTATATGCCTGGCTTCAGCTCTTGCCATCCTGCCAGGAAGCCCCCTGCATAGAGTGCACCAGGACAACCTTGCCTGTGCCCACTTCAGCTCCAGCAGTCCCACCCATGTGCCCTATGGGCAGAATTCCCTGAAACACCCCTCCCCAGGCTGTACCCACTTCAGCTCCAGCTGTCCTGCAAGGGTGTCCCCTGTGAGGAATGCCCTAAAACCCCATGGCCTGAGCCCACTTCAGCCTCAGCCCTCCCACCAGAGTGCCTTGTGTGTGGAGTGCTCTGGGAAGTCCTGGCCCACGCCCAGCCATCCTGCCAAGAAGGCTCTGATGCAAGCTGGCGAAAACCACCAGACAAATGCAATCTATGTAAGGGACATTCCCATAAAGCCAGTCCTTCAAGACTAGCAGAAGTAGCTGTTCTGTCTAATTCAGAGAAACAAACACAGAAAGTCAGACAAAATGAGAACACAGAGAAATATGCTCCAAACTAAAGAAAAAGACAAAACTCCATAAAGAGAACAGATAAGCTTACTTAAGAATAAGCTACTTAATAAAAAGTTCAAAGTAGTGAAAAGAAGGGCCATATGTACCCCAATGTTCATAGCAGCAATGGCCACAGTCGCCAAACTATGGAAAGAGCCAAGATGCCCTTCAACAGCAAATGGATAAAGAAAATGTGGTCCATATACTATGGAGTATTATACCTCCATCAGAAAGGATGAATACCCAACTTTTGTATCAACATGGACAAGACTGGAGGAGATTATGCCAACTGAAATAAGTCAAGCAGAGAGAGTCAGTTATATGGTTTCACTTACTTGTGGAGCATAAGGAATAACATGGAGGACATTAAGAGAAGGAAAGGAAAAGTGAATTGGGGAAAATCAGAGGAGGAGACAAAGCATGAGAGACTATGGACTCTGAGAAGCAAACTGAGGTTTTGGAGGGGAGGGGGCTGGAGGGGTTAGGTGAGCCTGGTGGTGGGTTTTAAGGAGGGCACAGATTACATGGAACACTGGGTGTGGTGCATAAACAATGAATCTTGGAACACTGAAAAAATAAAATTAAATTTAAAAGAAGTTCAAAGTAATGGTCATAAAGATGGGCTGGAAAGAAGAACTGATGAATTCTGTGATCATGACCCAAGCTAAAGGCAAACACTTAACTGACTGAGCCACCCAGGCATGCCCCAAATATAGTACTTTTAGAAAGGGTTTGAACTTAAGCAACCAGTACTTTCATATAGACTGCTCTATACTTAGGATCCTCTATATGAAATTCATGGTAACCATAACCTATAATAGATAGCCTATAATAGATTAAAAAAATAAAGTGAAAGAGCTCCAAACATAACTAAAAAGAGCTATCAATCACAAGAGAAGAGAGCTACAGACATAGAGAAGAACAGAAAACTCCAAACATAAACAGAAATCAATGAAGAAAATGGCAATAAGAACACACTTAGTCAATAATTACTTTAAAGGTAAATGTTCTAAATGCTCCAATCAAAGGAAACAGGGTGACTAAATTAGTTAAAACACAAAAAACAGAAACAGGACCCATCTATGGCCAGCCTACAAAAAAGGCTCACTTCAGACCTAAAGATACATGCAGATTTAAAGTAAAGGGGTGGACAAAATTATTCCATGCAAATGGAAGTAAAACAAAACAAAACAACAACAACAACAACAACAAAAAAAAAACAAAAAATAAAACCTGGGTAGCAATACTTATATCAGACAAATAGACTTTTAAAAAAGACTGTAACAAAGGACAAAGAAGAACATTATATAATGATGAATGGATCATTCTAAAAATAGTATATAACAACTATAAATATCTATGCACTTAACATATGTGCACCTAAGTACAAAAAAATGAATTATTAACAGACATAAAGGGAGAAATTGATAGATACAATAATGTAGAGGATTTTAACACCTACTTTCATCAATGGATAGATCATCCAGACAGAAAATCAATAGGAAACAATGTCTTTGAATGACACATTAAACTAGATGAAAACACATATATACCTCAAGCAACAAGAAAAATCTCAAACAATCTAAACTTATACTCAAAGGAATTAGGAAAAGAACAACAAAGCTCAACTTTAGAAGGAAAGGAATAGAAAGGCCAAAGCGAGAACACTGAAATAGAGAATAAAAAATAGGAAATGTCAATGAAACTAAAAGCTGATCTTTGAAAAATAAATAAAATCAATAAACTTTTAGCCACACTCATCAAGAAAAAGAGTTTTGCTTCTTCCTTGCTGATTTGGATGCCTTTTATTTCTTTTTGTGTCTGAATGCTGTGGCTAGGACTTCGAGTAGGTTTTTTTTTTGTTTTGTTTTGTTTTGTTTTGTTTTGTTTTAGATTTATTTATTTATTTGAGAGAGAGAGAGAGGGAGAGATAGAAAGTGGGGGCAGGGGGGAGAGGGAGAGAGAGAGACAGAGTCCCAAGCAGACTCCATGCTGAGCATGGAGACTGACATGGGGCTTGATACCACAACCCTGAGATCATGACCTGAGTGGAAACCAAGAGTCAGAGGCTTAACTGACTGAGCCACCCAGGTCCCCCAAGTATAATGTTGAAATAGAAGTGATGAGAGAGAGGACACCCTTGTCTTATTCCTGACTTTAGAGGAAAAGCTCTCACTTTTTTCCTTATTGAGTATGATATTACCAGTGGGTTTTTCATTTATGGCCTTTATTATATTGAGATATGTTCCCTCTAAACCCAATTTGTTTGGAGTTTTTATCAAAAATGGATATTGTACTTTGTAAAATACTTTTTCTACATCTGTTGAAATGATCATAGAGTTCTTATCCTTTCCTTTATTGATGTGTTGTATCATGTTGATTGGCTTACCAATACTGAACCACTCTTGCAGCCCAGAAATAAATCCCACTTGACTATGGTGAATGATTTTTTCATGTATTGTTAGATTTGGTTTGCTAGTTTATTGAGTTATTTTTGCATCTGTGTTCATTAGGAATATGGACCTATAGTTTTCTTTCTTAGTGGTGTCTTTATCTGGTTTTGGTATCAGGGTAACGCTGGCCTCATAGGATAAATTTGGAAGTTTTCCTTCCTTTTCTTTTTTTTTTTTAATAGTTTCAGAGGAATAGGTATTAACTCTTTTTTAAATGTTTGGTAGAATTCACCTGTGAATCCATCTGGTCTTGGGCTTTTGCTTTTTGGGAGTTTTTTGATTACTTGTTCAATTTTTTTGCTGGTTATTGGTCTGTTCAGGTTTTCTATTTCTTCTTTTTTCAGTTTTGGTAGTTTGTATGTTTTTAGGAATGGATCCATTTATCCCAGGTTGTCCAATTTGTTGGCATTTATAGTTTTTCATAATACTCTCTTATAAATGTTTGTAATTATAATTGATTTCTGTGGTGGTTATTATTTCTCTTCTCTTACTTATGATTTTATTTATTTGGTTCCTTTCTCTTTTCTTTTTGATAAATCTGGTGAGAGGTTTACCAATTTTATTATTTTTTTCAAAGAATCAGCTCTGGTTTCATTGATCTATTCTGTGTGGGATTTTTTTTGTTTGTTTTGTTTTTAGTTTCTATGTCTTTTATTTCTCTCTAATCTAATCCTCCTTGTTTCTTTCATTCTGCTGGTTTTGGACATCATTTTTTTTCTTTTGCTAGCTCCTATAGGTGTAAGGTTAGGTTGTTCATTTGAGATTTTTTTTTCTTGAGGTAGAACTATGTTGCTATATACATACCTCTTAGGACAGGTTTTATTGCATCCCAAAAGTTTTGGACCATTGTGTTTTCATTTTCATTTGTTTCCATATACTTTGTGATTTCTTCTTTGACTTCCTGGTTGACCCATTCATTGTTTAATAGCATGTTGTTTCACCTTCATGTATTTGTGATCTTTCCAGACTTTTCCTGGTGGTTGATTTCTAGTTTCATAAGCTAGAATGTACAATGGAGAAAAGAGAGTCTTTTCAAAATATAAAAGAATAAAAGGGCAAGTTTCTTAACTATACAGATAAAAAACTCAAATAGATTAAAGACCTAAATGAGAGACCTGAAACCGTAATACTCCTAAAAGAAAAGATAGGGAATAATCTCCTAAACATCAGCTTTAGTAACATATTTATGACTATGTCTCCTTAGGCGAAAGAAATAAAAGCAAAAATAAACTATCGGGACTATATCAAAATTAAAAGGTTTGCACACAGAAAAGGAAACCATCAACAAAACAAAAAAGGTAAACTACTGAATGGGAGAAGAGATTTTCAAATGATTTATCCAATAAGGGGTTAATACCCAAAATATATGAAGAATTTATACCAAAGTCAGCACCAAAAAAGAAATCCCACAAAACAAAAAAAACCACCCACCAAATAATTGAATTAAAAAATAGGCAGAGGAACAAATTGACATTTTTCCAAAAAAGACCTACAGATGGCCAACAGACACATGAAAAGATGCTCAACATCACTAATCATCAGGGAAATCCAAATCAATGAAATATTACTTTATACCAGTCAGAGTAGCTATTATCCAAAAGACAAAAAGTAAGTATTGGGGAGGATATGAAGAAAAAGAAATCCTCTATACTGTTGATGAGAATGTAAACTGGCTCAGCAACTGTGGAAAAAAACAGTTTGGAAGTTCTTTAAAAAATTAAAACTAGAAATACCATATGATCCAGTAACTTCACTACCAGGTATTTACCCAAAGAAAATGAAAACACAAATTAGTTTGAAAAGATCTGTGCATCCCATGTTTATTGTTGTATTATTTACAATAGCCAAGAAATGGAATTGACCCAAGTGTCCATTGATAGATGAATGAATAAAGAAGATATAATATATATGTGCAATGGAATAGTATACAGCTATTAAAAAGAATAAAATCTTGCCACTTGCAAGATCATTAATGGACCTTAAGGATAATATGCTAAGTGAAATAAGTCAAGTAGAGAAAGATAAATACCATATGGTTCCACTTATATGGAAAATCATTTAAAAAAATGAACAAAGAAACCAAACAGAAACAGGGTCATAAACACAAAGAACTAGTGGTTACCAGAATGGGAGTGGGGTGAGCGGGGTGTTAATGAGAAAAATAGGTGAAGGGAATTAAGGGGTAAAAACTTCCAGTTATAAAATAAGTAAGTCACAGAAATGAAAAATACAGCAGAGGGAACATAGTCAATAATACTGTAATAACATTGAATGGTGACAGATGATTATTACACTTATTCTGAACATTGTGTATGTTTAGAATTTTCCAGTTAGTATGCTGTGCACCTGAAACTAATACAATGTTGTATATCAAGTATACTTAAGTAATAAAAAAAATTAAGTGGGTTGTAGGTTTCTACTTTCTTCAGACAACTAAGAAAATCAGAGAAATTTCTTTAGAGGCTTTACTTAGTATTATCAGTCAGGTTTCTGCAGAGAAAAAGAACCAAATACTATATACATAAAGAGTGACAGATTTATGAAATTGGTTCATACTATTGTGAGGACTGGCAAATTGAAATTTGTAGGGCAAGTCAGCAGGTTGGAAACTTAGGCAGGACTTAGCATTACAGTTTGAGGTAGAATTATTTCCCTGGGAAGCTGCAGTTTTTGTTCTTAAGGCCTTCAACTGGGTAGATGAGGTCCACCCACATTACTGAGGGGAATACACTTTACTTAAAGTCTGCTGATTATAATAAATGTTAATCACATCTACCTAATGCCTTCAAAACAGTATCTATACTGACATTTGACCAAACTACTAGGCACCATAGTCTAGCCAAACTGATGCACGAAACTGACCCATCTGTCCCTATAACTCATGTCTATCACTTATCATATATTTATAATATGCTCCAACAAATAAAGTTAGCTTAAAGACACAGTAAGTGTCCTACATCCCATTTTTTTTTTCAGATGTACTCCAATAATACCTCCAAGTTACCTTGAAATCTTGATGGTTGCTCAACACTCTGATGTCAAACTTTCCTCATACTATTTAGACTTGGGGTTTGTTCTTCTTCTCTAGATATTTCATGTAATGGATCATATAATACTGATCATATGGCCAGTACCCCAACTTTAATAATCTGAACACTCAGGGAGTGGAGGAGATTCTGACCCTAAAATGAAGTACAAAATTTCCTGTTGTCTTTCTTGTGATTTTCTCTAGGAACTAAAAATAATGATGACTTAAGACATGATTTCATGTAACCTTTCCACAATCTAACATCTCCTTTCTGTGGATGGATGTTTATAGCAGCTTTATTCATAATTGCCAAAACTTCAAAGCAACCAACATGTCCTTCAGGAGATGAATGAATAAACAAACTGTGGTACCTCCAGACAATGGAATACCATTCAGCACTAAAGGGGAAACTAGCTACCAATCCAAGAAAAGTTAAACACATATTACTAAGTGAAAGAAGCCAGTGAGAGGGGCGCCTGGGTGGCTCAGTGGGTTAAGCCTCTGCCTTCGGCTTAGGTCATGATCTCAGGGTCTTGGGATCGAGCCCCACATTGGGCTCTCTGCTCGGCGGGGAGCCTGCTTTCCCCTCTCTCTCTGCCTGCCTCTCTGCCTACTTGTGATCTCTCTCACTCTGTCAAATAAATAAATAAAAATTAAATTAAAAAAAAAAAAAAAGGGCGCCTGGGTGGCTCAGTGGGTTAAGCCGCTGCCTTCTGCTCAGGTCATGATCCCAGTGTTCTGGGATCGAGTCCCGCATCGGGCTCTCTGCTCGGCAGGGAGCCTGCTTCCTCCTCTCTCTCTCTGCCTGCCTCTCTAACTACTTGTGATCTCTCTCTGTCAAATGGATAAATAAAATCTTTAAAAGAAAAAAAAAAAAAAAAGAAGCCAGTGTGAAAGGCTACAAAATGTGTATGACATTAGGGAGATTCTGGAAGAGGCAAAGCTATGTAAATAAAAAAAATGATCGGGCGCCTGGGTGGCTCAGTGGGTTAAGCCGCTGCCTTCAGCTCAGGTCATGATCTCAGGGTCCTGGGATCGAGTCCCGCATCGGGCTCTCTGCTCAGCAGGGAGCCTGCTTCCCTCTCTCTCTCTGCCTGCCTCTCCATCTACTTGTGATTTCTCTCTGTCAAATAAATAAATAAAAAATCTTAAAAATAATGAATACTGTTTTTCTGAAAATAAATAAATTGGGAAAAAAAAAGGATATGCCTATTTATGTTGCCTTAATGTTTTATAATTTTATCTATAAAATTAAAGTATTAGTTTTTGTTATAATTACTTGTAGTTACTACATTGCTTTTGCCTCTATTATAAATGAAAATAAAATAGTAATAATTATTGGTTTAAAAAAAAAATCTTAAAAAAAATGATCAGTGGTTGGATGGATGATAACTAGACAGAACACAAAGTATTTTTAGGGCAGTGAAAATATTGTGTATGGTATCATAATGATGAATACATGTCATTATATATTTGTCCAAACCCATAGAATGTACAACACCAAGAGTGAACCCTAAGATAAACTATTTTGGATGATTATGATGCATCAGTGCAGATTCATCGATTGTAACAAATGAACCACTCTAGTTGGTGATGTTGACAATGGGGAACGTAATCCATGTGGGGGGCAGAGGGTAAGTGGGAGACTTCTGTACTTCCCTTTCATTTTTTCTCTGAACCTAAGGCTGCTCTAAAAAAAAAAATGAGGCTTTTTAAAAAAAGTACACAATTAAACTGCTGTCTATCTTTCTATCACTCTCCCCTTGTTCACATTAGCCTTACCTCTATTTCTAGATCCTTCCTTCTGTTTCTAAATCACATGAAGATAATTTTTTTCCTCAGGGATTTTACCAACTGTTTCCCTTCTGATTGGCATGCTCTTTCTCCAGAATTCTAAATGTCTTTTTGTTTTTATCCTTCATATCTCAGATAAGAGTTCTTAAATGCCTCTAAATTATTCCTTTCTTTCTCAGATTGGTCATTCATATTTCATTAACTCACTATATTTTTGTACTTATTGCTACCTGAAATTATCTTATTCATTTCTTACTCATCTGTCACTCCTCCTACCTGTACCCTCCTCTAACTCCAATGTAATTATCAATGAGCTTTGAGACTTTATTGTATCCACAGCTCTTTCCTGGGACCCAGAACAATGCTTGTCAATTAGTCGGTGTCTAAAACTGTTGGGTAAACCAATACATGTGGCAACATTCCACTCTTGAAAAGGAGGAATGTGGCATTAGCTGCTCCTGGATGGGGGATAAGTAGAGTATATCACAAATGTCCAAACTTTCTCACTGAATATGGAGAAATCTTGGAGGGTCATCACTGACTATAATCTTTACTGTGCCATCTTTGAAGGTTTATTTTGCTAATAATTAAGCAACGCTTTTTGCAACTGTGTTAGAACATGGACAGTCAGTGCAAAGCCTATGGAAAATATTGAGGCAGGGAAAATATATATTATTTGCCTTTAGTTCCTCTTTGTGTGTCTTCTTCTTATCTTTCTACAACCAGTTCTTTTAACTCCAGGTCCTCTACTGATTATTGTAACTGTTCTTTTTATCAGTGGAAAATTTCTCTGATAAATCCCTATGAATATTCTTGACTTTAGAACATTACTCCCTCTAAGAGAATGGGAAATTAATCCCCTTGGAGCATTATATATTATTAGATGAGCAATCTCTGCTCTCAATTTTGCCTGAGCAATAAGTCCTTGATAAAATTATGGAAGGCACTCTATATGTGAAGTTAGGTGAACTAGCTTCTTATGTTACTGATGCCACAAGCTATTAAGATAGTTTTTTACTTACTTTTGGAGGACTTGGTTTACTCATAATAAGATAGGAAGATTAGACTAGATTATTACTAAGTTCATTTCAACTCTAAAGTAAACACTAATACAATTTTTTAAGATAACATTCATATGCCCTTACTAATCTTACTTGCAGTCACTATTAAATTTTAAAGGAATTAGTAAGTGTTAAATATTTGCGACTACATTGGATATAATAAACTAAACCTCTGAAAAGCCGCAAAAAGGCACCAAAGGAAAACAAAAAACAAAAAACCTCCAGAGAACAAAAGCCTGAAAAACCGGTTTCCACAGAGCCCAGCCCCTTGATAGGGGACAGGACTACTCAACCCAAGCAAGTCTGACTGAAAAATAATGGGGCAGTCCCCTGTCCCAGAAAGTGGGCAGAACGAGAGGACAACCACCACAGGGTCCCCATAAAACTATAAAACCCCAGTATCAGGGAAAACAATATATTAAGCTCCGGTATTGCCTTAAAACCTATATATTTCATAGATGCAACTTTTATTTTTAATTCATTCTCACTATTCTTGTTCTGTTTAATTTTTTTTAACCTACTTAACATTACAATTGGAGGTTTAATACAACATATTCCATAATAACCTTTTAACTGGAACTTTTTTCATACATATGCCTGTATTTTTCTTTTTCTTTTCTATTTACTTTCTTTAATATACCTATAGATATAAGCTTCAAGGTAATCGTCTTTCCCTAATCAATAATACCCCTAGATATAAACCAGTTTTAATCCCCCTTTATCTCTGGAAAGTTGAGTCCTTTAACAAAGATATCAAGATACACCCAGGAAGAATCAAAATAACCTTTCTCGCCCACATCGAGGATTTAGAACCACCCTCCCATCTTTGTCTTCTGTCAGTGTTTCTGTGTATTTGTTTTTGTTCTGGTAGTATATAAATCTTATCCTTGGGGTTCATTTTGGCTGGGTTCTTTTTTTTTTTCCTTGTCATTTACTTTTGTTGGTCTTTTTGTTTGTCCGTTTTGGTTTGTATACCTTATAAATCTTACCTTTAGGGCCCATTCCGCCTGAGTTCTCTCTTTTTTTTCTGTCTCTTTCTCTCTCTTTTTTTCCCTTTCTTTTTGGTGGTGACTTCCGATTGCTCAGAAGCATTCCAGGAGGCAACTTGCCTGGATCACGGTTGATACATTCAGCTACACATCCCTCAACCACCTCTCACCAAAATGACTGGGAGAAAGAATGCCCAACAGAGGAAAAACTCAGAGACTGTGCCTTCTCCATCAGAGCTATGGGAATGGACATAAACAGTATGTCAGAAAGGAAATCCAGGGTAACAATTATCCAGGCAATGGCTAGGTTGGAGAAAACTATTAGTGACAACATGGAATTGATTAGGGCAGATGTGAATGCCACCCAGAAAGAAATTAAAAATGCTATCAATGAGATCCAATCTAATCTAAATACTCTAATAACAGCTAGGGTAACCAAGGTAGAAGATAGAATTAGTGATCTAGAGGTCAAACTGATAGAGAAAAAGGATCAGGAGGAAGCCTGGAACAAACAGCTTAGAAGCCATGAAAACAGAATTAGGGCAATAAATGATACCACGGAACATTCCAATGTCAGAATTATTGGGATCCCTGAGGGGGAGAAGAAAGAAAGAAGACTAGAAGATATAGCTGAACAAATCTCCATGAAAATTTTCCCAGTCTGGGGAATGGAACCAGTGTTCTTGTCCTAGAGGCGAAAGATCATCCCCCAAGATCAATGAATATAGAAAGACCTCGAGACACTTGATTGTGAGACTGATGAATCGTCATCTTAGACAAGAGTTCTTGAGAGCAGCTACAGGGAAGAGAGTCCTTATGTACAGAGGAAGGTCCATCAGAATAACGTCAAACCTGTCCACAGAAGCCTGGCAAGCCATAAAGGGCTGGCAAGACATATTCAGGACACTAAATGAGAAGAACATGCAGCCAAGAATACCCTATCCTGCAAGGTTGGCATTCAAAATGGATGGAGAGATAAGGAGCTTCCAAGACTGGCAAGGTTTAAAAGAGTATGTGACCACCAAGACGGCACTCTAAGAAATATTATGGGGTTCTATAAATAAGAACCCAAGAGTGTCATAGTAAGTTACTGAAGAAACCCAAAATTGTTTCTGATATTTTTTCAGCGTGAATAATTATGCTTCATTTAAAGAAGAGATTTCTATCTGTGCATTCATCCTCTAATTTCATTATTATCATTTTAATAAATTAGATTTAGAGCATTACAATTGCTATTTTAAGGCATTCAATTAGGGAAGGGACATGTTGAGAATACATCACAAATCTGTGATGAAAAAGCACTGTATTATGCTTCCTAAAAAAATCAGTTTTTAGATATTTTCTATGAAGAAATCTAAGAAGTTCAAAATATACTATGATTGTATGAATCATACAATGGGATGGGAGCAGAAGCAAAATTAAAATTCTACTTTAGATTTGAGAACTACTTTACCCAAGGTGTCTGATATTGCCTATGAGGTTTTAGAAAGTATTATCGCCTTCATTATCTCTGCTTTGATATGGGTTTGGCATCAGCCTTCAGATACTGAAAATACTCATCAGATGTGAGACAATAAAATAGAGTCTAGGAAAAGTGACTGCATTTTAGAATAAAGAAAATATATTTTATATCTTCAGATCCTCATAAGGGAGTACTATGGAATGGATTCCTACCTGACTGAATACCAGGCTTCTGAACTAGTCTATTCCTTGAAATTAGATACAAGAAATTTCAGTTAGTTTTGTTTTTATTTTTTAATTTAAGGGGAGAAACTTATTTAATGCATAACTACTATTTTATATTGTTACCAGCATATTTACATGTATGTGTTTATTACACACACACACACACACACATAATTAAAATAGCAGGCATGAAACTTTATTTTAGAAGCCGGACTTGTCAGAGAGAGAGAGAGAAACCACAAGAAATGTTTAATGCGCATTAATGAATGATCAACCACCTTCCTACCACAAAGCTGTGTATATGAGTCTTTCTCGTTCTCCAAATGCATAGTTAGAATAATACTCTATTTCAATGACAATTATGACACTCTTCATTTTTTAAAAAAGATTTATTTACTTATTTTAGAGATGGGGGTAGGGGTGGGAAGAGCAGAGGGAGAGAGAGAATCCAAGCAAACTCTGAGCCAAGAGCAAGGCCCAATGAAGGGCTTGGTATCACGACCCTGAGATCCTGACCTGAGTTGAAACCAAGAGTCAGATGTTTAACCAATGGTACCACCCAGGCACCCCAACAATCTTAATTCTTTTAACTCCACCTATCTATATATTTTTTTAAATTTTCATTTTATTTTACTTTTTCAGTGTTCCAAGATTCATTATTTATGCACCACACCCAGTGCTCCATGCAATATGTGCCCTCCTTAACACCCACTGCCACCTATCTGTATTTTACATAGTTGGCTGCCTCTAAACTCCAAACTGGGGCTAGTCATGCTTCTAGGACATAAATGGTCAAAAGACGTTTAGAAAGCATTGAGGCAGGAAAAGCAGACAGAAGCAATATCTCCTTGACATGAACAGAGAGTGGTGTCTTAGGAAACAGTGACAAGCTGGATAGCTTAAATAACATTGGTGCACTTAAGATGCAGCTTGTCTTATTTTCAGTTGGGTGCTGAGTGAACAAAGCCCAGTGAGATCCTGACACTGCAGAACTGGCCATTTCAATTGCATTTTGTGAATGCAAAATACTGCAAAGAGCCCCATTTTGTTGACATTTTAGTATAAGGCAACAGTAGTTTTCAAACATAGGACTAATCAAAGACAGTGATAATTTATTATTTCTTTATATGGGAAGAAATGTTTGACATGAAAGGGAAGCAGTTCAAAGCAAATTGAGAGTTACCTGAAAATAGTAATGTCCAAGGACGAGGAAATGAAAAAGCAAAACCAAGACCAAAATGGCTTTTGAAATTCTTAGTATGTTTCTGAACTATCACAGAAAGATAAGGCTAGGATAGTGAACAATGTTCAATAGAAGTTGAACAATGGAAATAATTAGAAGAAAAACTGTTTCATTAAAGAATAAGGTGGTATGGTATCAGTGAGATCACAAGTTGAGATATCAAAGCATATATGTGGAAAAGATTCACAGATATCTGAGGCATAAGAATTAAGATTAAATTAAGTATGAAAAGAGGATCTCTTGGTTTCTTTGTATTGCAAAATCTTCTAAAATGACATTTAGGATTAAGGATTAAATAAAATGCCTGAGTAACTTGTAGTAAGGGATAGCATATACACTATTGCATTACTCATGACCCATGGAAACCTATTATTATGTCCCATTCAGAAACAAGAGCTTAATCTCGTGTAAAAATTATATTGGTGATAGTATAGAGATAGGTTTTTCTTTAGATAATCTGCTATTTCCAAGAGCTCTCTAAAATACTGAGTCTCTATGTGAGCTGTAAAAAGGGATTTAATGAAATCTCCATTAAACCTTTAAGACTGTTGGTTCTCTCTGTTGATAAAATGAGAAATCTTTAAATTCCTTCTCTATAAAACCTTCCAGAAAGCTCTAGCTAGTGACTTTGCCACCTTTCAAGTTTGAGAGCTTTACAGTCTTCAACTAATCATGCACTCTTAGGAGTAAACCCAAGTTATACATTTGGAAAGGAGGTTTTTAAGAGAAATAATACAAAATTATAAATACAAAATGAAGCACAAGACCTCAGAGGTAGATGAGGTGTCCTGAGACTTACACTTATTATGGTTTGAGGTAAAGCCGTTCCCATGCTGTAGCCTAAGGAAACTAGATCCTTTGTTCCCTTACTTTTATTATAACAATAATTTATAGAGTAATTTATGGAGCAATCTGTGTTATTCCAGAATTGTACGTAAACCCTCAAAGCTAAGGGCAATGGATGGTAAATATCCTAAATTCGTAATAGAGTTCCTAGGTATGCCCATGGAGATTTACTAAGAGGTAACCAGGTAATCCTTTGACCACTCTCTCCTATACCTTATGGGGGGGCCTTTGTAAGACTAGGTTAGCGATTTATTTATAGGAGATTTATAGGAGAGAGTTTGTTTGTTTTTTAAGATATTTATTTATTTATTTATTTGACCAACAGAGATCACAATTATGCAGAGAGGCAGGCAGGGGTCAGTGGGGAAAGCAGGCTCCCTGCTGAGCAGAGACCCCAAATTGGGGTTTGACCTCAGAACCCCGAGATCATGACCTGAGCTAAAAGCAGAAGCTTAACCCACTGAGCCACCCAGGCACCCCAGGACGAGAGAGTTCTGTGGGCTTTTCCACCAATCAACCCATGTTGAAGGGGGATCCAAAAGATTGGAGAGATCGGTATCTGCTATCCTGGCTAGATATTTGCTACACTGTTGGTATTCAAACACCCGCCTATGCTTTTCCTGGAGCTGACTATGAAAGAATTCTTAGGAAAAGCTAACATATGTGCTTAGGAATTAGAAGGATAAAATGAAGAAAGAGGTTACTTAGAGTAGGCCCCAAGGGTAATAATTGAAGAAGCTACACTATCACTGTTTGGCATGGCAAAGATACATGGGTTTTGGTGTTCTAAGTAAACTAAAGTATTTAATACCTGAAAATTAAACCTTTCAGTTTCTCCAAAGTGACCATAAAGGGTCATCAAACATGAGAAAAGGGGATCTGGACTTTCTGCATGTTTCAAGGTCATAGTGGAAGAAAGATAAAGTTCTTTCTTATCTATCCTCAGCGTTCTTGTCATTCAGTAAGGGAGTTATAGTTACTTCGAAGTCATGTATTTTTAAGTTATCTTACATTGAGTTGGTAAACTCCTCGGAGAGAATTAAGTTTATGCTTATTTATATTTCCTGTACATTTGATATAGTGCTTTCAGTATTGTATCTGCTCCATAAACACTGATTGATTACTTAAACCTATGCTCTGTTCATCATCAGATGGACATTAAGGAGATGAGGGGTAGTTTTCAGAAAACTGGCTTAGCCTAGACACACAGCTAATTTCCTGCATTTTGTATCATTTTGCTGAAATAAAAATGCTTTCACAATTCTGGAAAGTCAGTATATTCTCTATTCCTTTCAGGCATTTTGAATATACAGCAGTGAGAGGTTGTTACCTACAATCCAACCACTGCTGAATAATGAAGTCCATATGTACTCTCCACAGGAACAGGAAAACTCAAATTTTCACTGAACTTTTCCATCATCTGATTCCTAGACATAGACAATGAATTGCTAATAATAATGCAATTATGTCCCAGCTTTGAAATGTCAGCTATCAATTTTTCTTTAGCACCTTTTCAAATGTGATAGTGTCTCTCATTTGAACCAATTCCTCCACTCTTTCAGCTAACATGACTTCCTTTGATGACAGTTCAGTATTGTTTTGGAACATTCAGCACATGTTTTAAATAAGGAAAATTTTATGGTTCTTATAAAATCATTAAACTAAAATCATAAGAATTCCTCAGCACATCAAAAGAAGGAGCTCAAATAGGATCTTCCAAAGATGACCCCAGGACACCTTTAGTGAAGCCAGAGGATTCATCTATCCCTGGCCATTTTAACCTAAATCTTATTACAGACACTGCAGTTGTCTGTAACATTGCACACATTTTACACATATTTTAGAATGTTAATATATTGTACTTTTCATCAAAGCTATACAACCAACATTTGGAATGGAATATTTCATTCTTTAATAAATGGGGTGCCTGTGTGGCTCAGTTGGGTAAGCTTCTGCCTTCTGTTCAGGTCATGGTTCCAAGGTCCTGGGATCAAGTCCCTCTCTGCTCAGTGGGGAGTCTGCTTTTCCTCTTCCTCTGCCTCTCTCTCTTCCTCATGCTTGCATTCTCTCTCTCTCTGTCAAATAAATAAATCTTTAAAAAAAACCTCAATCATCACATGAAGTCTCATGAGCTATTGACATTGTACATGGAGGTCTCCATGGAGACTGACTAAAATCAGGGTATCAACAATCAGACAAACATGAACTGTGAAGAGAAAGCTCATCTGAAGCCTTTCTACAAAAGGGACTATTTGCAATAAAATGAGTAACTTCTTTTTGATATCCAAAATTTGAAGAAATTACAATTTCTTAAAACTGAAGTTTTTCACAATTTAAAAAAATATTTGTAGACCACTTTTTTCTATATTTGAGCCTCATTATATTCTCCCCAGTCAACTTTTTGCAGTCGGCTGTGTCCTGCCACACAACAGAATTGAGTCCTCTTGGCCTTTTAGCTACTCAGGTTCTCTTGTTCTCTAAGTATAATCCTGGCCTCACTAGACATATCATTTGAGAAGTTTGTCTTCTTTCATATGTAAAGGACTTTTCTTTCTGGTGGGTAATTGATATTGTCATCTTATTTGGTGAACAAACTGTAAAACCAGAGACTTAACCCTCTAAGTTTTTTCCCTGCTCAATCAACAAATCATACCAGCCAGCCCCATGGCTTCTGCTCTTCTGCTCTTGAAAACCAATAAAGCCCAGTCTGGCTGGACATAACAGATCTTCCATTGCTCAAATAGCCTTTGACTTTTCCATGGCATTCCTTGTAATTTCCCTCTTTCTCCATGAGAGAACCAATCTTCTGGTTCTCTGGACGAGAGCTGGAAGTCCCCAGCTCTAGAACACAGATATCTTTATCTTTATACATCCTCAGAGAACTCATATCCGTATATCCCCTACAGGAGGCTGGAGTTTTCTTCTTCATGTCTTTCCTGCCAGTCCAATCTCATCATTGAATAAAATCTTTGAATGACAACTCTGTTTCTTCCTGATGTTTAGCCTTTGTCTCTGCCCCAAAGTCCTGAGCACTGACAATCACACTATCCCAGAGCAAACTCTTCTCAAGGGGCAGGGTGTGAGGCCAGATGCCCAGAGTATCACCGGCTCTTAAGTGCCCTTCTCCCAGAACTGATTTCTTTTTACTTCCAAAATTCAGCACAGTCATCCATTTTTACTTTTCTCTATGAAATATTTTATATTAAAATTATATAGAGATGATATATTAGATGATATTACATGATTATATAATTTGATTATTAGTTGTGGTACAAGTAATATAAATATAAAGTAAGTGTAAAGATAGTGAAATCTGCCTCTTACAGAACTAAATCCCAAAAGCTCACAAGGTAATTGCTTTCTAGCTTTTCCCCATAAACTCATTCACACAAAGAAGGAAAGACTATTATCTCAACACCATTTGAGATGCTATAGGCCAACCCAAAATATTGTTTTTCATTACCCTTTCAGTGACTCCACATTTTACATGATTTAAAACCTAAGATAATAAAAATGATCTGAAAAGTTCCAAAATTGTTTTGAAGAGTCTTTAAAAAACGAGAGACTATGATTTAAAAAGTATAGCTTGCCTCCATGATGGATATGAAAACACTAGAGAACACTCATATCAACAAGCAAGATGCCTTCCAACCACAAGATTCCTTTCAAATATCATATATATAGTCACTCTTTATGGCTCAGTGTTATATTAGAGGTACCATTTAAATTATCATGAAATTAAATTCAACTCACTTATACTTGAAAAATCATGCATGAACCTGAGTTTTAAGAAGAAATAGCCAGCAATACACCAGTAATTGCCTGAAACACTTTCAATATTAACACATTAGTTTTCATAATAATTCTATTAGACCAAAACTATTATTATTTCCATTTTACAGTTGAGGAAATTGAGACATGAAGAATAGGAAATAGAGTCACAATTTGAAACCAGACTTGCATCTGGCTTCAAAGTCCATGTGTCTAAGCACTACAAAAAAAGAAATTCATTCCATTCTAAAATGCTTTTAGGCATGAATAAAAGAACAATATAAAATGGGTTAATGCTTTGAATAAATTTATAGGTGGTGTGACACATCTCTAAGTATATAACACTTAGTAGATTTAAAAAGAAAAGAGATGCCAATCACCTCAATCTAACTAGAATAATCACACGGAATAGCTCTTTGCAAAGTGAAGGAAGAAGGGAGGCTAAATGTAATTCAGATAAAGTTTTACTATCTTCACTTTATATAGAAGATCTTAACAGATACTAAGAGGTAAGGATCCGTTATTTCTGTTTTATCATTTGCAGAATAATTCTGTGACTATAATTATATTATTTCAAACCATATCTATTCTTTACAGAAGAAAAGAATAGGAGTTCTGCCCATTAAATTCTGGGATGCCAAATAGATATTCAAAAGTTTAATGCTCTTATTTTTTATTTTTATTTTTTCAGTGGTGTGTAGCAATCAAAGTTTATTGAGTGATAGGATAAAGCTCCCAAAGAGGGAGGGGCCCCAAGAGGGCTGCCCAAAGCTCTTATTTTTTAATTTGAAGCTGCGCTGACAAAGTCTATTATATAAATAATGATAAAAGTAAGAAATATTATTATATCACACTGCATATTTATATCAAATTTTAAAATTGTGGGAACTTGGAAACATTTAGTAACAAGATTTTTACTTAGAAATATTAATCAAGATCATCTAATTGTAAAAGGCAATAAAAGATAAATTGGTTAATTTGGTTTCTGAAATGTAAGTACCACATTCTTTCTTATTAAAACAAAATAATCAAAAAATAATGTTTATGGCAAAAAAAAAAAAAGAGTCCTGATACTTAACATTAACATTGATCAGGTGACTCTGTAAAACACTTTTTTTAAAACTTCAATTTTCAATATAAGAAGGGGAATGGAATCATTCTCTCAGTAGGAAATGCAGGAAATTGCAGATTATTGCATTTAATGTGCTGAAAAAGCTGTTTTATAGAAGACTGAATGCATACTCTATACTTTAGCTATCCACATTCAATATCCACTGCATACCCACCTGATTTATTTGACTTCTACTCTTTCTAGTTAAAGAAAAATGGTGATATTCCAATTACCATAAATATGCAGACATGCATTGTTAAAATATATACATGCACTGTTAAAATATATACATAATGCTTGAATTAGTTTTCCCAACTGCAAACTTGGGGTTGAATAGATAATTGCATAAATGGAAAAATAAATTTAGAAATTATTGAAGAATTTACTGAACAATAATTCAAAGGTAAATAAAATGATACCTTAATTCCCTTTTTGCAATAGAGAGGAAAGAGAGAAAAATTCTTGTGTCAGTTATTGTACTTTTCTTCTCCAGAATATCTACATTTGATTCGTTTTTATAATTTCTTTTAATTAATATTCTCTATTTTGAGACATTGTCATCATACCCTCCTTTTCCTTCTTTCATCATATTTAGGTTTTATTTATTTTTAATAATAATTATTATTATTTAGATAAAGAATGTGTATGTGTGAGTGAGGGGGCAGAGGGAGAAGGAGAGAGTCTTAAGCAAGCTCTGTGTCCAGTGCAGAGCCTCACCCAGGGATGGATCTCACGACCCTGAGATTATGACCTGAGCTGAAATTAAGAGTTGGATGTTTCACCAACTGAGCCGCCTGGGCACCCCATCATCATATTTCATTTTTAAAACATTTATAATACCTACTTTGATGTTTTTAAAACATTTATAAGGTTGCCTGTGTGGCTCAGTTGGTTAAGCGTCTGCCTTCAGCTCAGGTCATTCTCCCAGGGTCCTGGGATTAAGCCCCGTGTTGGGATCTCTGCTCAGTGGAGAGTCTGTTTCTCCCTCTCCCTGCCCTTACTCCCTGCTTGTTCTCTCGCTCTCTTTTTCATTCTTGCTCTATCTCAAATAAATAAATACAATCTTTAAAAGAAATAAAACATTTATAATACCTATTATAATACCTACTTCAAATACCTATAATAAGGGATCTGACATCTTGAACCTTCTCAAAGGCAATTTTTGCTGCTTGCTTTTTTTCCTGTGTATGCGTTACACTTCCTTGTTAATTTGCATGTCTCTCTCTCTCTTTCTTTTTTTTTTTTTTCTGAAAACTGGACATTTTGGTTAATGCATAGCAGCAACTCAAGATGCTGATTTCCTCTCTCCACTTTCTATGTGGGACTTGTTTGTTTTGTGAGGTGGCTGGAATGTTTTATTAAAGTGTATTTCCTTTGCACGGTGCAGCCTCTGATGTTGCTCCTTAAGTTCACAGTCACCCCTGCACACGCAGTGCTTTGAGGGCTTTCTTTGTCTCTTTCCATCATCCCTGTAAACTGTCTGTCTCAGTAGGTACCACACAGAGCTGTTAGCCTCTAGGATTTGCTGGTTGATTTCTCTATTGTTTCTAACAATGCTCCTGGGCATAAACTGCTCTCTAGTCTTAACCAATTAAATCTGGGTCCCTTTGCAGGAGGCCAGTCTTTGAGTTTGTTCTAAACCCAGGAGGTCTCCTCTTAGCCATCTTGCCCTGATTCTCTCTGGTGAACTTGTGACTGGTCTTTTGTTTAATGTGCTACTCTCCTGCAGCTACCAGCTTCTTCTTAAATACTTATTACCAAAATGTCATTATTTTCAAGGGTGCCCTTAGGCTTGGCCTTCCCCACGCTCTGAAATAAATTCCCTCCAGGAGACCTTTCAGACCTGTCTGTTTTGATGGCCTGCCTCTGTCCCTGGGCAAAATCTCTGTACCACTGCTTAGGAGTTGGGGGCTGGCAATGACCCACTTTTCTCAGAGTGATACCTCTGCCTTAGGAGGGTGCTGGGTAGAGGCAGAAGTCTTTGGTCTTCTCCACTTGTGTCTCCCAGGTTGGATTCTCTGCCTTACAAGATAGTTGGCATAAGAGTTAAGTGGAGTCCAACATCTGACTCCCACACTTGGGTTAAAGTTTCCATTCTATTAATGGGGTAGGGGTGAGGACAAGAATCCCAGACCTCTCAGAGGTTGTTGTTTGGAACAGATCTTCTGCAATATGAAGCTTGTTGGGGGGATAGTGGATGGGAAATATTGGTGGCCTCCCTGTTCTGGGCAGATACTATATTCCTTGACTGGGAGCACAGGAGAGACAGAGCCCCATTTCTTTGGATGCCACCTATGGTGAGTGGAGCTTCCATTGTGCTGAGCTGCGCTGTTGCTAAAATGCCACAGATTCCCACTGTCTTTAGTGAGATTTAGTAGATTCCTTTGAATAAATGTATCTTCATTTGATGCATTCCCTAAGGACAATTTCCAGATATCTAGATAAATATTTTTATCACATATAATTATTCCACTGAGGAAGGAGTCCATGGAGCTCCTTACACTGTTATTTTGTAGTTACTTTATATTTTAATGTTTACTTTGGGGTATAAAGCACTAATGGAGTCAATTTTATTTTTAAGAGCAATGTACAAAATTAGTGAAATATTTAATAAAAACAAATCATGATCGAAGTGAGCTGTAGCATTTCTTTGCTATTAAAGAATTACTGCTTAATAGACTATAAAAGTTCTTTATAATGATAACATAATTTGATGAGTATCAGGTATTAAATTAGTGTTCACTCCTTTATTTTAGTAAAATAATTCATAACCAAAATGGACCAAACACTTCACTTCTATTTTTAAATGTTTTAAGAATTAAAACAGTGAATTGTGTTTTATGGCAACACTTTACTCACTTCTGACAAAAATAAGTCCAATCACAAATGAAATCTACCCTGTCCAACTGCTCTGAGAGCCGGTCAGTCAGCACTAGCATTTCAGGAGGGGCCATTCAAACCCAAACATGGGTTGAATGAGTTGAAGATCAAAACAAAACATCTATACATTTTATAAGGGCAAATCTAAGAAAATAGAGAAATAAAGCTCCCTTTTTACAGTAATATCTTAAAGTTTGCTATGTCAGTGTATTCCACAGAAGCCCAGAGCCAGACCAGTTGCCAAAGACTGAACATGGTCACTAGGAAATTTAAAAGCAAATACATAATATTTGAGATTTTTAAATAAAAGGCTCAGTGTGCAACATAGTGTAGAAATTGTGGGTGCATTCCATGGTTTGCTTCTCAAGGTTTACATTTTCAAGCTGTGCTAATTTTTCAAGTTCTAGTTGATGGCCAATGGAGGGACTGGCACAGATATAGATATACTCATGAACACAAGCAGCTGTGTACACACAAACACTTGTGGGAAACAGAGACAGCGACTACCTAATGCATTTAGTTGACTTCTCTAAGATTTTCTGTGTGTAGGTGTTCGGAGTTTTCGCTATAATTTGTCTCTATGTCTCACTGGAGATTTCTCTATTCATCATGTTTCAAATTGTGTGTGTTTCTTCATTTTGAGTAGAAAAGCGTTTCCTGAAATCTGGAAAATTCTTTTTTATTGCCTCTTCCCCTTCCTTTTAATTTCTCCTTCTTAGGCTGAATGATTTGATTACATTATCTGTACGTCTCGTTTGTGTATTTTGGAGCCTCGTTCCACTCCATGCTGCACTTCAGTGACCTTCTTGGCTCTATACTCTGGTTCATTTATATCTTTTCATTCGAGACTAATTTGATCTTTAATCCATCATTGAGCTTTTAAAGATTTTATTTTTCATTTCAAGTTTAATTTAGCTGTTTTTCACATGTTCCTTTTCTTTTTCATTTATCTTACTTATGGTTATTATTCTCATTTTTCTCTCTAGTCATATTATTTCAAGTTATAGGAGTATTAATTCTCCTATTACCTGTTATTATATCTCTTGTTTCTAAAATTTATCAGACTGCTGTTTATTTTTTAACTCTAGAATATTGGAGCTTGTACTTGTGTTTACAAAGACTGTGAAGGCAAACATTTCAATCATTAAGAATTTAAAAACAAACCAAATGAAACAACATCCCCAGGTCTATTTAGGAACTGACTAGTAGAAGGGATAGTTTTCCCATAAACTTAAGTCATAAGTGGCTCTAATGTACTGGATCTTAGTTCTGAAAATCTTTGAAAATGTGTGAAAGCAATAGCTCTTTCCTGTGCAGATATACTCTCCAATAAAAAGATAAGATTTTAGGAGATTCTAGGAACTCCTAGTGGGCCCATGACTTTGGATGAGAAACATTCTAGTACATTTTGCCCAATATACCTCAATATTTGTGGTTAAGGAGGTTCCTTCTAAGGGAGGAATTGAGCTATTTATAACTTAAATGTTTCATAATACACTCAAAAAGAAAGATAATTTTTAGAAGATTTATAATTTGTTAAGACATCAAGCTAAAGTATAAAATTCAAAGATTATCTCAAATATCAAAAGTCAGAAGGAGAGATGTATCAAAATACTTTTAAATCCCTAATCTAGTTCAGGTTGTAAAATTTATCATCAATTTGTATTAATGACATGACTTTGGAGTTTTCATGGTAAAAATTAAAAAAGTAAAACGAAGAGACATCTTCCAAATCTTTTATCCTCCATCATTTCATATCTCTTTATCCATTCATATATAAATATATTTGAGCTCCTAGTCTTACATGGAAGGCATATAATCATAGACAACAAATCAAATTCTCGGCTAAGATTGAGTAAAAGACATTGAAAGAGGTAAGAGGTAATTAATTAATTTAATTAAACATTAAAATAATAAAGCAATTGACATTTGCTCATTTCTAAGTTCTGTACTAAGTTACTTGTATGCATTATATCAGTCAATGCATAAAACAAACCTAAGAAATGCCCCCCACATGTTACAGACAAGAAACCTCAGGACAGATAGGTGAACTTGCCTATGGACACTAAGTGGTAGACTTTGGATTAAATCCAGATAGGGTGACTTGGGAGGTAGATTTATGAAAGGTTTTCTGGAGGAAGTAACATCATAACTAAAACTTGAAGAAGTAATTATATAGCTAAAATCTGAAGCATTATAGTGCAAACTGAGACTGGGGAAAGATGTTCTAAGAATAAAGAAGTATGTGAGCAAGCCATGAGGTCAAGAAAAAAAAAATGGTGTATTTGGACATTTTAAAGTGGTTATATTTAGCCTGTCAAGAGGTGCCAGTATAAAGACAGAAAGGGGAAGATGCTCGAGAGCTAAAATGTCATCATAAAAGAATTGTTGAGCCTTGATAATGGGGCTACCTTATCTTAAGTGTCACAAAGAACTGCACTTTGGTTTTAATGTGCAATGGTGGATGGGCAATAGATTTGAGGAAAGTCAGATCAATTTAGATGTCACTGCAATAATCTAAGTGAGGGACAATATTTATTTCAATCCAGGTAGTCACTGTGATGGTGGAAAAACCTGGACATATTTGAGAATTTAAAAATAGAAGAAAGTTGAACAAGACTTCTAATTTTTTGGATATCAGAGCAGCAGAAGACTAAATAGATATGGATGACGCTCACTTTTCCATCTTGAACAGCCAAGAGAATGATGGTATTGTTAATGGGGACTAGAATGCAAGAGTAGGGATCTGTCTGGAGGAATAGATGATTATACTTTCTTTATAAACATGCTGACTTAGGTGATTGATCAGTGCAGGGAGAGTTGTGCTGAAAGGATTTTGAAATGAAAGAGATTGGAACTTGAAACGTTGATTTGGGGACACTGCAAACCAGAGATAGCAGAGTGAATGAGATTGCAAAAGAGAGGCTTGAAATGAGATGCAAATTACACCAAGACAGATACATGGAGTAAGACACTTTGAAGGACAAAAGGGGAAGAAGAGCACGAAGAAGGGCTGATAGAGAATGAGGTAACCTGGAAAAAAAAAGGACTGAAATACAATATGGGAAATGAATTTCAAATTTGTTACTGGCATTGTAACAAACTTAGAAGAGCTCCATCTTCCCTTTTTTTTTTTTTATTTATTATAAAAACCAGTAGAGTACTAAATGTTGCTCCAACCTTTGTAAGAAGATCTAAACATGCAACCTAAATTGGTACTGACAAAGACAAGCTTAGGGAATATAATAAACCAACTAGTGCAATGCTTTATTTCTTTATGTGAAAAAATTATCCACTGCAAAGAGAAAACAGAAGCAAGTAACTAGGATCCCTAAGAGAAATAAACTGTATCCATATGTTAGAAAAAGTAGAAGATCTAGAGGATCCTTTTTACAGTCTTCACTATGGGGATAATCTGAATGAAAGGTAGGAAAGGAATAAATGAAACAAGATGGGATCAGGAGGGAGACAAGCCATAAGAGACAAGTGTGTAAACCTGGTGATGCACAGACCTGTACCCCTGGGGCTAATAATACATTATATCTTAATGAAAAAATTAAAAAATTAAAAAAAAAAGGAAAGACCAAATTAAGTACTACATCAAAATACAAGAAAAAGCCTGAAAGCATTAGGGATAGCTGCTCTAGTTTCAATTTTTAAAAATCGGTGTTGATACCCAATTTTGATCATTGTTTACTTAAAGTAAATACAGCCGCCATACTTGATATAGAGTTCTTTATGACATTAAAGAACAAGATCATATTAAAAAGTAAATATATATCAACAACTATTTAATGTTTCCATGGGAAGGGAAATCAGTGTTTCCTAGTATCACTTTTCTTCCCCATCCACATATTTCTTTTTCTACAAGGTTACGAATTTTTTTCCCACATATACAATATTTACACATTTTTTTCCTTAGAGCGCTGAAATAAGGAACTGATTTGCTAACTTAGGCTTTCAAGATTTTAATAATGGAGACCTAATAAAAATGTTATAATTTATTATAACCACTAATATAACAAACACTTTCCCTTTAAAAATTTAGAAATCTATAATTCTCTAAAACTAATATCTGAATTCAATTAAGTTACAATAATAACTGAAATAGCTTTTAAGGGAAGGTCAAGGCTAAGAGTTTTATATGATTCAAGAAGACTGCTTTGATCACCTTAAATGTATCTAAAAGGTTGAATATATTAAGAACAGAAATGCTTCTGTTTGATTTGGCAGTGGTGATTTGCTACAGATCCTCATTGGCCTTGGCAAAGGTAATGGTGGGAACAGATTTTGGACTTAGAGGTTTGAATGAGTGGATTTGAAATGGCATTATTGCTAATGGCATCACTTTTGAGAAGTATGTAAAGAAAGTGGAAGAGAGGTCATGCAAAGGGATTCCGAAGATAGAAGTCCTAAAGCATGTTTATAGGCTGGTGGGTATAATGCCAGTGATTCAGATGAAAGTCTTACTCACTTATTCCACAGAAAATGTTTTTCCTTTGTTTACATATCCTTAAATAAAGATAAGCATATGCGTTTCTGGTAATTACTAATGAATAGTGTCTACAAATTCTCCCATGGTCATTCTCAGATTTACAAAGATGTTGATTACAATGGAATTTACATTGTTATATTTATAGCTGATGATGAAGTTGTTGTCCACAGAGCCTAGATGAGCTCCCAGTATTCACTCACCTATCCACCCATCCATTCGTCCATTCAGCATGTTTTTGTACACTTACTGTGTGCAAAGAATTAAAGTAGGTGTAATATCCAGATTAACACATCTAAATTCTGATCTTCTGTCTCTCTCTTACTTCATTGGATTATACTGTTAAATAATTCAGAACATGAAGAACAAATAACTAAACAAAAACTCATCCTCCTGTATAGACTACCTCTTCTCCTTTGCCTCCACAAGTAGAAACTATAAAAAAAAATATGATTAGATTAAAATTTTAACTTTGTGACTAAAGTTAGGAGGCAAAACACAAACTGTGAAAAATGTTTAAAATATGGCAAAACATGGCTGATTTTCTTAAAAAATTAAAAAAAAATTGGAAAAGAAAGTGATGATCAAGCAGTTCCTCTCCAAATAAAAAAGCAGATAATAAGATAACTATTTAACCCCTTAATAATCACAAATAAAATAATAATGAGAAAACTTATTTCCTTTTTACATTATCAATGGATATGAAGAATATTAAAAAACTTAGTTTTGTTGAAATATTTAGAAACTGATACTTTCCTACAATGCTAAGGGGAAGGTCAGTTGGTACAACCTTTTTTGAGGACAATGTTGAGAACAGGTATTAAATTTTATAGTGTGAATTCTTTGGAACCTAGTAATACCACTACTTAAAATGTTTTATTAGGGAATTCATCAAAATCCTTGCAAAGATTCATGAAGAGAGTTCAGAGCTATGTTATTTATAACAGTTGCAAAAAACTAGAAATACTTAAATGTCCTTCTATATATATATTGAATATTATATTTCAATAATATATCCCATATAATAAGGATGTGGGAGATTATATTGTATATTTATAATTGAATACTATATAACAATTAAAATTATCTCATAAAGAATATTTACATCAATATGTATGTTACATTCATTAGTTACAATACTATACATTTAAAATACATATATATATCTGGCTATCTCTCTTGCTATAAAATATATTTATGTGTATCTATCTATATAGATTTATTTATATTCACATGGACAAAAATGTTTAATACAACAATAATAATACTTAAGTAGTGAGATTATTGTCGATTTTGCCATGTGTTTTTCAAGACTTTTTTTGCACTAAGCACATATTACTTTTATAAAGAGAAATAATTGCTATATTAAAAACAGAAGAGTGAATTATTATTGTTTTCCTACTTCCTAATGTTAGGTTGCAGAGAGCTGCATCCTTTAGAAGTATGTAAAAAAAGAAATCATGACTTGTCTCACAAAAGGTTAAACTGAGTACAGCCTCTCTTTCTCATATCCATAAAAATTTTAAAAAAACTCATTAAGTAATATTGACTTTAAAACTCTATAACAACACGATGAAACCAAAGTGGAACTCCTTGATGAGCTAAAGGAGGTAAAGAATCCTTTTGAGAAGAAAATTAAGTAGGATTCAATTAAAGAGTGCCCATCAACAGATGAATGGATAAAGAAGATATGGTAACTGGTCATTAAAGAGGACACATGATGTGATGCGCACTGGATGTTATGAACAACTGATGAATTATAAACTCCACACTGAACTCCGACTCCACATTGAAACTGATTGTGTATTGTATGTTGGCTAATTGAATTAAAATTAAATTTTAAAAAAAGAGATGGTATACATATACAATGGAATATTATTCAGCCATCAAAAAGAAGGAAATCCTGTCATTTACAGCAACACGGATAGAGCCTTAAGGACATTATGCTAAGTGAAACAAGTCATATAGAGAAAGACAAATACTTTTTGATACCACTAATTCATAGAATCTAAAAAAGCCAAACTCATAAAAACAGAGTAAAATGGAGGTCACTGGGTTACAGATCTTTAAAGATGCAAACTTATAACCAGTAGATTAATAACAGTAGATATCCTATATATCTATTGCATAGTATAGTAAATATAGACAGGCATATTATGGAGTCTCATAGATAATCATTTGTGATCTACATACAAATATGCATGCATCCTGGAAGTAAGCACCAACATAGTTCTGACCTAATTATGCTTAAAAACACAAGGGGTAGTTCCCAATTTTCAATATAATAGATAATGCTAATCCCTGATTCTACCCTGACCCTATAGTTTCACACCTAAAGTCAACTAACTTCTCTGAGTCTTGGTTTATTCCATTAAGAAAATGGCTCTTGGGGCACCTCGGCGTCTCAGTTGATGAAGTGTCTGCCTTCAGCTCAGTTCATGATCCCAGGGTCATGGGATCAAGTCCCACATCAGGCTCCTTGCTGAGTGGGGTGCCTGCTTTTACTTCTGCCTGCTGCTCCCCCTGCTTGTGCTCTCTCTCTGACAAATAAATAAAATCTTTTAAAAAAATGAATCATCAAAACAAAATAGACAACAAGAGAGTATTAATAATCAAGAAAGGAGTGCTTTGTTTGAAGAATGTTCTATACCTGCGGAAGACAGATCCTCAGAGTAGGAAATGACTTAGGAATAACACACAGGATGATTAGCCAGGATATCATAACAGAGGCCAGCAAGTCAATTCCTATATGTAATGCTAATGTTGGGTTGGGAAGAAACAAAAGGGGGGGGTCTGCCTGTAGATGGAAACAATGAGCACTGAAACTTGAATTAGAAAGACATAGTAGTGCCAGCTATTCCAAGATGGTGATACCCAAAAGGAATAGAGAGAACTGGGACATAAATGACTATATCTAAGAATCCATCTCATTGCATGGCCTCAGCCTCTCTCACTTTAATTAAAACTATGCAGGTATATCAACCTTTATGTGATGTTGAAAGAATAAGATAATGAGGAAAACCTTTCTAACAGCTATCAAAACATATGATAAAAATGATATGCCAAAAAACATGGACATATAACATATTCATGGATGGGAAGTGTGAAGTTACAGTTATTTCCAAACTATTGTTTTCTAAACTATTGTGTACCCTAAAATCCCAATAAAACTTTTACACAAAAATTGATGTGCCGATTTCTAAATAAAAGAATGTAAGAATAGCCAAGACAATTTTGAGGAATAAAAAGAGGGAGATAGTTGTGTTTTACCAGAATACAAAACATAGTACATAGTTGCAATAATTCAAAACAATAATAATAATATTATATATACATATAAAATTAAAATACAATGAATATATATTCAATGAAATATATGTATATAGATATATATAAATTTAATGGATGAGGATGTTCATGTAAACATGGGAATTTGTTATCTAATAAAAATAGCATTTCAGGGGCGCCTGGGTGGCTCAGTGGGTTAAGCCGCTGCCTTCGGCTCAGGTCATGATCCCGGGGTCCTGGGATCGAGTCCCACATGGGGCTCTCTGCTCAGCGGGGGCCCTGCTTCCCTCTCTCTCTCTCTGCCTGCCTCTCTGTCTACTTGTGATCTCTGTCAAATAAACAAAATCTTTAAAAAAAAATAGCATTTCAAAGAAATGAGGAAATTATTGCTTCTGCAATACTCACCATAGGAAGAATTTTCTATTAACTTGACCTTCTATGGACAGCTCTTCATGGAACAGGGAGTCAGTATAGGGTTTCAGAGAGTTTTTAAACATATCTTCTCAAATTATACACTTAGGAACTGGGAAAATAACAGCAGAAGAGTTTAATGATTTAGTGATTATACTGTAACATGGACTTAGCCCAAATTCATTTATACCTGATCACTCAGCCCTTTTATACTCCCACTCTGACTAGTGGACAAGTGGTGTGTGTCTGAATCCCAGAAATAAGTATTATCTCAGATCCAGAGTCCAATAAACAATACTCTATAGGTTTTTCCTCTTCCTCATTATAATGCTACCCTGGAAGATAGCCCCAAGTATATCTGGGCAAGATTCAAAGGAAGATTATCATAGAGGTCCTCCTTCCCACATCTTTCTTTACAAAAGGCTCAGTGAGTCTGTTATTGACCGAGGTCTGGGAATGAATGAGGGCTCATGACTCTGTCTAACTCAAATGAGCTCTATATACCAGAATGAGGTTTTGTTTTTGTTTTTCACTTAAAAAGATCAGGGAGGATTTTTGAAGTGTGTCTATTCGTTTTAGTTCTAATGTCCCCATGAATAATGGCCTCTGCTAATGATGCCTTGTGGTCAAAACCTTTTGTTGATCTCTTTGGCCCTGCTGCTGTCATATTTTCTTGAGTGGTTAAGTGCTATCATTTGGCATCAGATATTCTGATGTCTCATTATTTGCACCAAATCAGAGAGCCCACTTCAATGGCAACATTCTCTATTTCTTTTCAAATACTACAGCACTTATCTCGCCAATGTGCATTTAATATTTAGTAATGTATTAATATGGTACTTATTACCATAATAAGTATATATAATACATAATAATACATATAATGTATTAACATAATAATACATATAATGTAATAATACATATAATGTATTAATATGGTTCTACTATTTATCCTGGTCCACTTTTCTTTTTAGATAGCCCTTATCACCTATGGAATATTATGCATTTACTTATTTGTCACCTTTATTATTTACAGTATGTTTCTCCTTCCCTCCATCACCACTAGAATGTAAGAAGGCATAGATCTTTGTTTTGCCACTGATAAATCCCAAGTTTGGAATATCTGGCTCATGGTTTCATTCCCTAGATATAAATTAATAGATGAAAGAATAGAATGAATATACATTAGCTATGGGAGGGTTTTCTGAGGCCTCTCAAGAAACATGGTTAGCAATTAAATGACTGAGTCTCAACATGATAATTCTACTCGATCAATCCTGTCTCCCTACAGTTTTGAGTACCTTCCAAGGGATCTCTAGTATTACATAGCTTTGCCAATTTTAAGTATACCATTATAGCCTCTAAGTCTCAATTTTTAGCCAAAGTAAATTTATTGTCTCCCAAATACACTAAATTCAGAATCTGTTTATGATGTATCAGATGTATAACATCAGATGTATATAGCAGATGTAAAAGGATTAATCTTGCCCAAAGAATGGCTCAGTACTTGATTGGCTTCTGACTTCTATGTATATTGTCAGACATCATTTGTAGGAGAAATAAGTGCTGTCCACACGACTACCCTGGCAGAGGACAATTGGAAGCTCCACACCTGTTCTATCCTGATTTCTACCCAATGGGTCTTTTTGTCGATTTTAATTTGTATCCTTTCACCGTAATAATCTGTAACTGTGAGTGTAATCGCTTTTCTGACTTCTGTGATTCATTTTCGTGAATAACAGAACCTGAGGATAGTCTTGAGGACCACCTGAATTGCACTATGCTAAATGTAGTGTTATGAATAAAGTCAGACTAATCTCTCCTTGACTCAAAACAATTAGAATTCACCCCATATATATTCCCCAGGTTTGGGTTCATATAACTGAGCAAAATCTTTCATTTAACTTCCATCAAAGAAGAGAAAATTATGAAAATGTGACTAGTTTAATAAATTGAGGAAATTATCTAAAGTTGTTAAATTGAGATGTGAAAGGTTAATGGTAAGTCCTTTCTTGATTCCTACTCTCCCAGCTCCTTTCTGATGCTGGTTAACATAAGTAGATAAGAAAAGAAAAATAAGGTCTGCAAAAATGAGTAAATCCCAAGGAAGAAGTTCTAGAAAATAGTATAGCTAAGTGTGGTTGTTGAAAAAGAAAAATATTCCATATTTATCTAAATTAAAGAATTGTTCCACTCCATTTGTCATTTATCAGATCTCATTAAAAGTATTATATTGAGATATTTTGACATTGTAATAGAAAACTTTTTAATGTCATAAATAAATGGCAAGTTTCATTAAACAAAGTATTTGAAAAATGGTTCATGGAAGCGGATATGTTCCATCTATTGGGGACATAGTAGTAAAACATGGTTATTTAATGAAATATAGAAGATCATTTTCAAGAAGATTTAGATCACTTCTTCCTGGAAAATAACTGGAAACTTTGGCAAGAACTTAAAATTAATCTCAAGAAACTGGATGGGGTAACTATACATAAAATTTCATCTACTAAGTTATCCAGGCTTGGTCTAGATAGTTAACATTCCCTTGTGATTTAGTCCACATTAATACGTAGCCTCTGGCCATCCATCTACTTAGTTACAGCAAGAAAAGCATGCCTCAAAATACATTTGTAAACATGTATGTAGAGAATACTGGTAGTGATTCTGGAGGGAAATTATTACTGGCATGTTCCTATGATCCTTCTTGACTGCTTAATATTTTTGCCAGTAATTTGGCTAAAGGTGTCTCCATGTTGTCCTGCTAACTACGACATTCTGTCTTCCCTTAAAGGGTTCTAATATCTGGAAGGCTGGCAATCTGACTTATCAGATTTTGCATGCTTACCACCTAACACAGGATCTTATTATACATTTTAGAGGCTCAGTACATGTTTAATATCAAACAACCATGATAGAATTTAATAACAGTTTAGGGAAAGGAATGTTTCAAAAAATAAATTTTAGGAGAAAAAAATTAAGTTTCTACAGATGGTTCCAAAGGTCAAAACTCATGACTACACAATGGAGCCCATGGTTTGGCAAACTGCTTGTATTAAGTGAAGGCCTTAGATGACAGCACAATCTTAAAATTGTCAAGCGTATAAATGCCATTGTCCAAAACTAACAGTAATTGGAACAGAATACCTAGGATGAACGTATTTCTAATTATTGAGGGCCAATTACAGCACAAAATGCAGTTTAGGATTCATTTTTGTATGTCATTTTTAAAAAATATTTTATTTATTTATTTGACAGAGAGAGAGAACGAGATCACAAGTAGGCAGAGAGGCAGGCAGCGGAGGGGGGCGGGGGAAGCAGGTTTCCTGCTGAGCAGAGAGCCCCATGCAGGACTCGATCCCAGGACCCTGAGATCATGACCTGAGCTGAAGGCAGAGGCTTAACCCACTGAGCCACCCAGGCGCCCCTTGTATGTCATTCTTTTAAGTTGCAAAATAACACAACTGTTGAGATAAGAAAGACAAGAAGCAAGGGACAGCTGAACAAGGGAAATGTGTAGAAGAGTTGAAGGATTTGGGCTGGTTATTTTTAGGGAACATATGTGCATGGGGACACAGTGATACTGACTATTTGGAGTTGCTATGTGGCAAAGGGATGGGAAATTTTTCCATGTGGCCTCTTGGGGAAACAGTAGGAATATAGGTAGAGCTATGTGTATATGTGTATATAATTTCCCCTCAATCAATAGAAATACTTGTCACACCAGCAGGATATATCCGAAGAGAAATTGAGTGTAATTCCTTACCAATGGAACTGTCAGGTCTAAACAGAAGATCCACACCCACTTAGTAGCAAAAATACTGACATTCAAGAGAGATAAGCCAAATGACCTTTAAAATCACAGCAAATCATTCTGAAATCCCGTAACTCTATACATTTTTCATCAGTCAACTGTTTACCTTTGGAACAACAATAGCTAAATAAATAAAAAATAAAATACATAGAACTTAGTTCCTGTGTCTATATTTCTTGGCAGCATCTTACATGTTCTCTCACAAAGCTCTTATCATGCCAGACATGTATCCATGAGGCTATTTTTAACCAAAATGACTAAGTATAAATCTTTGGAGAGAAACTGCCACAAAGTGTTGCAATACTTACGGCTGAGTGGTTTATGAAAAAGGAAGAAAGGATACTTTCTTAAAATCTATTTTTCTTTCTCTTTCTAAAAACAACTGCCCATACAATAAATAACAGACAAGGTCAATACAAAAAGGCAGGTATTTTGAAGGAGAAACTCTTATTTAAAGTAGAATTCCCTCCACAAACACAGACTAGACACCTACTATGTGCCAGGCATTGTGGTTGATATGTAGTAAACCATGATAGAAGCATCTTCAGGGAACTCATCTTCAAGGGAGCGGGACAGTACATAATAAAACAGCCGTCGAAATAAGTAAATGGCACTAAAATGAAGATATATACAGGAGGCACAAAGGGAATGACCAGACTGATTAAGATACAGTAAAGAAATGACAGGCACATGTTTGTGAAACAGACAGGTTTGGGGACAGAGATGGTGTGCTTGCAGAGACTGGATAACGAAACAAGATAAATGACTCTAGACATTTTAGAAACATTTCTTACAGTACCCTTTGGTACACCAGGTCCTCACAGCTCTCATGTGTGCAGAGTCAAAGGAAGCTCAGGAATCCTGAGTGCGACATTTGAGTCTCGTGGTACAGAAGCCTTTTTAACATTGCTGAATCAGTCCTCTAACTTAATTGCCCAAAGAACCTTTAAAAGGTGGAGTGCCCTTTAACATCTGTTAAAAATATCTATGGAAAACCATTATATTTTTCTCCCATAGAAAATAAGGAGTCTTGGGGTGCCTGGGTGACTCAGTGGGTTAAGCCGCTGCCTTCGGCTCAGGTCATGATCTAGGGGTCCTGGGATCGAGTCCCGCATCGGGCTCTCTGCTCAGCAAGGAGCCTGCTTCCCTCTATCTCTCTCTCTCTGCCTGCCTCTTCGTCTACTTGTGATCTCTCTCTGTCACATAAATAAATAAAATCTTTAAAAAAAAAATTAAAAAAAAAAAAGAAAATAAGGAGTCTAAGGTTTACAACAGGGCTTAAGTTGGGCCACAATATGAACCAATTTTTATTGAGCAAAATGTCATCCTGATTGCTAAGTGGAAGATGGACATGAGGGAGGCAAAGAGACTCCCTTGAGGATAATGCAGGTAGGAAAAGACCAAACCCTGGATGGTCGGCTTCTTATTGCTGGCAATTAAGGCTTTTATTTCTGGATGTCAGGTACCACCTTTAAAGTACTTCATACATAGTCTCAGCTCTCAAAACATACCTTCTGTTTTGTTTCTGGGTTTTTCTTTTTTTCTCTTCTTTCTTTTTTTTGCGGCATTGGAAAATGGTCTTTTGAAAATACTCTCTACCAGCCATATCAGTTTCAGGTTCACATCTTTAATGGAGTCTGTGTGTTTTCTGTTGAAATTACTCCTGAGTATATATGTGTTTTTATATTCTCTCTCCTTTGCATATTTTGGGTCAGGTGACAACCTGAAGACATGGCCACTTTTAGCAGATGTGGTTCACCCGCAAAACAGACAGGGGAACCAAACAATTCCCCAGAGGCAGCATGTTCCTCAGACGAATGTCACTTTTTGCACCCTGCTCCCATGCACCTCATTGTTGTTCCCTGTTTTGAGGCTTCTCTGGGTCCTGCTGTCTCACTGGGATTTGATTTCCATTACCTGCAATCTTGGCCTTTGAGCTTATGGGTTCTGCATTTTTGCAGGGACAATCCTTTCCCTGTTGCTGTCTGGTTGATTTCACTGGTATTTTCTTCCTCTTTGGTACAGCCCACTGAAACATTCAGTATATTCCTAGCGCATGGTACTGACTCCCGCCAGGCCAACTGAAGCTCGCGTCCCTCGACTGGGGAGAAAACAGTCAGACCAAATACCCAAAGGATAGCTCTAATATTTGAATAAGAAAGAGAAAACATCCTCAGTAATAACTAGAGGTAGGCATTTTTCTAGCAAAATATGAACTTTTTAGAAATATAATTGGTTGATTAATATGTCTTTCAGTTATTTTTTTGGAATTCATTTTCCAAGGAACTTAGTCTTTGTCCAGATTCAGACAAAGCTTTCAGACAAATATTAAAGCTTGTGAAAACAGACATGATAGCAATGCCTTAGAATATGACATTACAAGTAAGAAAGAAAAAGAGCAAAAATGAACAAACAAACCAAAACAAAACAAAAAACAAGCAACTCCCGACATCTGAGAATTCATCTGATATTCACAACTAGTCCATATGTTTCTCGTGTTGGGTATAAATGGGTATAAACAACTGAAGAGAATACCAACCTCCGACAAGGTTACTCCAAGGTCATCACCAAGTGAGACACAAACAGTATCTATTTTGGTCTCTGCTACCAGCAAAATAGAAAATCTCCCCCTTTTCCGCTACTGTGAGTGACTGGTGCTTCTCCATCAGTACAGCATTATTACTTAGTAGACATGATTTATTGAGACACCTGATCATAGATTCATCCCAGCTTTCTGAGAGCATCCAGTCCAGAATGAAATTCTGCTTCCTTAGACTCTTCCCCCAAATTACTCCCCCTTCCAATCCCAAATCCTGTAAGAGCTCCTTTGTACCCTCTCACCGAAGCACTCTAGAGCCCCCTTGGATGTAGGGAAGGACGGTCACAGAATTGTGTGGGACCAAGTCGGCAAGTAAGATGCTTAATGTTTCCCTCTCTTCTCTACATGTAGCCTTTACTCAAAGTTGTCGCCAATTAGCAAATCGGTAGTACTGTTCTGCTATTTTTTATTAATTACATTTCTCAACTGTTCTGAGAACAGAGAAAACCCAACTGACAGATTTGGACAAATCTTGACATTGATTATAAGCTGTGTGCCTGAGATTTCTCTTTAACAAGTCTCTTGAAGAGTTGAATGCTAATCTTTTCAGCTAACTTGCTTTATGTTACATTGTTATCAATCAATCACGCTTGTAATTGACTTTTGCTTTTATAACAATTCTAATACTTTTATGACTTTAAGGATGATTGAGCCCACTTTTGTTCTAGCTTCTTCATTGAATACCAGATAATCCAGAAAGACTGTAAGACATAATTTTAGGAGACTTAAAGTAAAAATTTCTCAAAACTAAAACATTAAAATTGGCAGAATTCTAAGTAATAAGCACTTAAATTGCTTTAAATATACCATATTAATAAATCAAAATTTTAAAAGCATCTATGCCTTTAATGAGTACCTACATATAAGAAAAAATATTCTCTACTATATCAGCAACTACCTCTGATAGATATTATCCTCAAAAGCTAACATTAATCAACAAATGCCCTGAAACCATTGGAAGTTTGAACAGTTCCTGTTAAAATAAAAAACTCATTTCTTAGAAATGGCTATCTCTCTTTTCATTTGCAGATAATTTTTCCAATGGCCTTTTATAAACAAGGAGAAAACAAGTTATTTGTTCATTATTTCAGACAAAACAAATCTCTAATTACAAAATAGGACACATATAATCAGATAACTAAAAAATATGGCAGTTTGGATAGAATTGATGTTTAATAAAAACTTTTAAAACCTATTGTTTTATACCATAACTACAAGTAAGTGGTAAATGTGTAGGGATGTTGAGTCCAGATAAATTAGGAGGAGAAAATAAAATCATCCAAATTGTAATTTCTCAAGGAAATGAATAACAAAATAAATATTTGTCTTTAGAAAAATTTTATAGCAGCTCAAAAAACTGCTTTATTCACACTTTATTCCATTTACTCCCTAAATCAATGCGGTAAAAGTGTATGTTAGTGCTGTTAACTTAGAAAATCCTTGACTCATTCTAATATTTTATAGTCAAAATTCAATGCATACATTCCTTTAAAATACTTATTTATATCGTCATAAACTCTTATACCTGAACAACAGGAAATCCAGGCTTCATAAACCAAATAAATGAAGCAAAAACAGAGATCTACCTCAAACTTTGTCCTTGGGTATAGATGCAATTTCGCATGACATTTATATGGCAAGCTCAAGGTTCAGAGGCATATGGAGTTACTTCCTCTGCTCTTTGACAAGAGGTACTTGCAGAGAATGTGGGTGAGGAGTTTGAGGACAACATATAGGATGCGGGTATGAAACGGACAATAGAATTAAGTGGAAATATTTATATCACCCTCTGTGGAAACAAATGATCTTGGTAATTGATAGAATTGTTACCTGCCAACACAGGGACCCCAGACATTTAAAATTTCTTCTTTTCTCTCCTGCCTGATGTGGACTAGATAAAGGGCTAAGCTTCTGGATACATTTAGCAGAATCACAGGGCTGGAATAGATTTCCTAACTTCTTGAAATACTCCAAAGCAAAAAAAGCCTCCTTCAAAATGATTGGTTTACATTATTCTCTTAAAGATTCTTAGGAATTATCATTTTTTGCCCTCCATTGAATTTAAACTCCAGTGTTTATCCAAAATACGTATCAGAAACTAAAACTTCCCCACTTTTCTTGAATTCTCTCACATTTTGAGTCAAGTTTCGAATGGAGATGATTATCTCCAAGGATAATTAGTGACTTATTTCTGTCACATTGCCTTACTTCATTCTTCCTGATTTGATAAAAATGGATAAAGATTTTTGAGATAAAACTTAAATGCTATCAAAGCTATTTAGCTATTAATGGACATGTAGCATAAATCATTAATTAATAAGCTAAATACAAGTTTTTGAGTCCTTATGTTCCAAGCACTGTGTTAAACACATACTTTTTATATACATAATTTAGAATCTGGAAAGAAAGACATAAAATTCACCAGCCATCACCAAACATAATTAAATAAACAAATGTGCTGTTAATAAAAGTAGTTAAATCAAAAAATTATGTATTAAACAATAATGATGTTTACCCTCACTGTTATAGCTGTGCTTGTTGGAGATGGATAAAACTGTTAATGAATTACCAGAATGACCCTCAAGGAGAAGGCATCTAGTGATGTCAAAATCTTTCAGGCAATAATCAAACCAGACATTATGCTGTATGCCCTAAAGTCCGAGCCCATTCTGGAGCCTCTGCCACCACAATGACAGGGCAGGATTATTTCCAGGCATGCTGTTGGCAGAGGGCATCATGGTGACATACTTCCAAAGTTTTAATACTTTAATGAAACGAAACAGAACAGTAGGAAGTAGTTGGGATATTTGAAGAGCAAACCTAGCACAGTTGCAAATATAGACACTAAGTGTTTTACAACCAGTATGTTAATCAGTGCTGAATAAAGGAAACTGGCTTATCTAGAATAAACTGGCACAGGCATGCGGCCAGATAAATGTATGCAGCGGAGTGAGCATGATCAAGATGGGATGGAAAATATGGGGGACCGAGATAGTCCAGATGTTCCAGATGTTCTTGGCAGAAGTTTTTTTAATATGTATCCCAGAGGGAAAAAAATATGGATACAAATTATTCTGTGGTATTATATTTTATATGTTATCAATGATCTATATAAGTAAAATAAGTGTGGCAAAGGTGACTTAATTATCCTTTGGTGGTTATTTTTCCCTTCCTCTATGCTAGGACACATTCTAGCTGCCCAGAAGAAATCTTTGCAGTTAGGGGTGGCCATGTGACTAATTCTGTCCAGAGGGATTTAAAAAAAAGTGCCATGTGTGGCAGCTATGGGTAAACTTCCTTAAGATTCAGTTGGTGCCCCTTTCGTGGTCTCCTTTTCAGAGTTTCCATCATTCTGCTCCCTAGAGTGCAGGTACCCTCATCTTGGACCACGGTGTCAAGAGCCACCCTTTACAGATGGCAAGGTGGGGAGCTGGGAAGATCCTGAGTGTTTGGACTTCATGAGCATAGCTGCCAAAACATCCCTGGATCACTGGTTACCCCTGGATTTTGTTTGTGTGAGAGTTAAGTTAGTTTCATCTTATTTAAACCACTACTACCTTGGCTTTACTGTCACTTACAGCCAAACCTAATCCTATTTTTAAAAAATATTTCATTTATTTATTTATTTATTTATGAGGATGGGGGCAGGCAGAGGAAGAAGCAGGCTCCCCACTGAGCATGGGGCTGATGTGGAACTCGATCCCAGAATCCTGAGAACATGACCTGAGCTGAAAGCAGACACTTATCTGACTGAGCCAACCAGGTGTCCCAAAACTTAATCCTATTTAATAAAATTTGTTCGTGCATATATGCACAGATATGTATTTGTTCATATATGTAGATCTTTCTCTAGTAAATTATTTTTCAATATATGTATCTTTTGTTGACATCTTTAAATGTTAAAAGAATGCTATGAACACTGAGGAGTAGAGTTCCACTAAGCAAATCCAAGTAACATTTGTGGTCACTATTCATTTTGAGGAAATGGACTAACTAAGCAGTAGTATCCTATGATTAAGGCAAAATAATCCCTTGTTCTGAATCCTATGTTTTAGGGAGCTCCACAGATCACGCAGATAGACACACATACAGACACACACACTATTGACATACATACGATTCTGCCATGAAGGCTTCTACACTTAATGTGGCAGACTGTCCCTGAGAATCCTAAATGTTTGCTCTTCTGATTAAAGTATTCAGACACTAAGAAAACATTTCTCCATTTATTTTGCTCTATATCCTCAAAATAAAAGGCAGCTACTCTCAAATGCCACAAATGTGCTATTTCAGAGTGGTAGGAGGATCTAAGTAGTGGAGTTTTTAGGTAAAAGGAAAAAATACTTGGCATGAATCCAACAGTTTCTGACATAGCAATATTTCATTTCCCAGTTGTGCCGAGAGTCATTTCTTCTTTCTCTTTTGGTTCCAAAGTATAGTTGCAGAGGTACTCCCAAATTTACATGGTATTTTCCACACTGCATATGGCATCTGAGGAATAGTCTGCTCTCTTAAAGATTAAAATTCTCTTAGATTTGTATAAATGTGGGTGTATATATAAAATATGTCTAACACCATTCTTGTTATATAACTAAGTGGATACTGAGCACTAGAACTAGAAAATTATTTTATTAAAATATTTAACCAAACATACAATTTTAAATTAAACTTCAATACTTATTTAAATAATTTTTAGTTTTCAGTGTTTATTAACATTGTTTTTTTCATTTAATTTTTAATACTATAAGAAAATAACATCTTTGAAAGTATATATAAAATAGTTTTAATTTCTAGATTGAAGAATGTACTTTAATTTATATTATTAGTAATATATTTAGATTTCTACTTTAAGTACAATTTTACTTCTTTTAACATTTAGAACAAAAGATGTAATCATTTTGATCATAATACAATAAATATGGACATGCTTTCCTGCTATAAGATCTTTGTGTGGTTGGTTTTGGAACTTTTTAGGTTCTGTATTTCCTCACTTTCCTCAAGTTCTCTTCTTTTGCTGTTTCTCACGATTTACATTTAATAATAATCCATCCCTAACTATTTTCTTACCTGCATTCATGTAATGATAAGTAAATGTGAAACAGATGAAATCAGAAACTGGAACATGAAAAAAGAGATGCAAAATAATTGTGAAAAAAAAAAGAAACAATTAGAAAATAATGAAGATTTTAAAAAGTGGTGAAACCAGAAAATTAAAAAAATAGTTCTCCAGAACAATTTAATAAATGAAATAGACTATAAGCAAGAAAGCTAATAGCATTCTGGAATGGAGGAATGCAGAGTGAAATTCTAGCATGCAAGACTTCTGAGGAATCTTAACTACACTATATAGATGTCTAGACCAATAAGACCCCAAGACTTGACCTTTACTGTTCATCTGCTTGTAACTGTTGAGCTGTGTCCCACCTTTTTCCTTAAGCTCTTCCTTCCAGCTTATCTCTTAACTTACACCCAACTGGCATACCATCCTATGATGGGAACTAAAACTACTCTTGACACAAGAATGACTGCCCTGATGAAGAATCCCAGTGTCTCAGACCACGCAGACCACTTTAAGCTCAACCCCCAACTCGCATCTATACAGTTGGACCATGGAGTTAAGGATAGTTCCATTTACCCCATTATAATGCTAAAATTTCCACTCCATGAGGAATACAAACCTCAATTATATAACATATAACGTGTGGAGCTTGTGTGACCTTACGCCTGCCTCTCCATATGATGACAGGCTCTCCTACTAAATATTCATCCTAACCCTAAATAAAAGGAACCCACTCACCCTTGCTTGGGGAGTCATGGCTTTGGAAGTTATTCCAAAGTTATCCTGGTTATCTCCTCATTTGCTGCAAATAAAGTTTCCTTGTGTGATGATTCCACCTGAAGTAGTTTCTTTCTGTAACTCACCAAGGAACAAACTCATTTTAGTTTGGTATTGATACTGTGAAATCATTTAACTATCTGGGCTTTTATTCCCAACAAAGTGTGAAGTTTGACCAGATTTCAAAGGTCATTTCCATTTCTAACATCTTGCATTTGACAGAAAAGAACAGAAATAAATTAGAATGACCAGAGTATCTAAATTATGGTTGGTTTGCATTTACTCATTATAATTAAAAAAAAAAACTGAGTATCTACACAAGAACATATGAAAAGATGAACATATCCATCATAATATGACTTACTAACCTTGTTTTAAGACACACAGCTGGTCTGTACTTTTTACTTTTTAGGATCAGGATTTTATATCTAGTTAAAGATCTCTTATTACTGGGACCCAAATATCCCTCTTACATTTTATAATAGGACATATAAACAACACTGTTAGGCTATCTAAACTTGAGGTTAAATTTAAAATCACTGATACAGTGACACATATTTCCTTGTTTTTTTTTCCTCTCCCACTATTGCAAGACTGAACCCTCAATTCACAGTGGGAATATCAAATCCACTCAACTACCAAGAGAGTGGTGGCTTGCTATGTCTTCTAGCTCTGGTCTCTTTGTAGACATGTCTCCCACTAAGGCCTCTATAATTGATCCTCCAAAGCATATTAGTTTTCTCCATTGTATAGATCTTCATGGACCCTGTACCTCTGAGTATTTATTGGAATTAGAATTAAGCAATCACTTGTGTTATTGTTTGATGCCCCTTTTCTTCGCTTCATTCTATCTCTGAGAGGGCTAGGGGCTGGGACCTTGTTATCTTGTAATGCCAATTACCTGACATAGGACTAAGGTACATGAAGGCCTCATTACATTTGCAGGGCCTAGAAAAGAATGCTGATTCCACTACTCCAATGCATCTTATCTACTCTTCCAGGCACTGCTGTGCTTGTTGCTGTTTCCTTACCACCTGCCACTCTCCCATCACCCTCCAGAACTCTACTGCTGAGAGCCTGAGGCCTTCAGGTGCCAAATTGATGTTTTGTTCTCAGGGGTCCTCCAGACTCTGAAGCAATTAATTCTGCATTCCTCACAAAAGTAGAAAGAATACCTCTCAACCCCTTTTAAATTACTTTTTGTACCCTGAATGTCTTTTTAGTGAAAATAGCTCTTTTAGCTCTTACAACAGTTTTAAGTTCAGATTGTTCTGCACAAATAAGGTCCTGTACAAACTTATTCCTCATTTCAAGGGTGGAACCTTTTCATGACAACTGTGAATGGAAAAGTTGTGTTACTTTATTGAGACTTTTAGTTGAAGTAAGCCCAGTTTCTTATTTTTTTAATTTTATTTTACCTTTTCAGTGTTCCAAGATTCATTGTTTATGAAACATACCCAGTGCTCCATGCAATACGTGCCCTCCTTAATACCCACCACCAGGCTCACCCACCCCCCTAAACCCTGTTTGTTTCTCAGAGTCCACAGTCTATGTTAGCAATTTAGCGCAAACTATTAATATGGTATAATGTCATAGGACAAATTCATTTTCTCACTAGCAGATTGTCATTGCTATACCTTGAAGAGCCACTTGGAGAGGACATCCTTGAAAGGATGTGTGCAAGGAATAGTAGAGAGTCAGTGGCTAATGTGTGGTTGCCACTGCTGTTCTTGAAGTTGAAGGAGAGAGAACCAGCAAATAGCTTTGAAAACCTTTGGTTGGGGGTGAGGGAGAGGAGAATGAGGTAACTGGCCAGGGAGAGCCACTTTCTGGGAAACAAGGGAGACATTTCAAAGGTGATCTTATTAAGTTCTTTCCTCACATCCTTACAGAATCTCGGGGGGGGGGGGGATCACCTCTTTTTAATGTATATCAGATTGAATCTGGTTCTAGAACTGTTTTGAAGTGCAAAGCCATCTTTAAGATGCAAGCAGAGAAAGAAGAGAAGCTGCCGACCAGGGCGTGTCTTGTCTGGATTATATAGTTTCATGAAGTTTAGTTTATCTCATTATTATTATTATTATTATTATTATCTCATTTTTAAAAATTATTTATTTGACAGAGATCACAAGTAGGCAGAGAGGTAGGCAGAGAGAGAGAGGAAGGGAAGCAGACTTCCCGCTGAGCAGGGAGTCTGATGTGGGGCTCGATCCCAGGACCCTGGGATCATGACCTGAGCCGAAGGCAGAAGCTTTAACCCACTAAGCCACCCAGGTGCCCCTATCTCCTTATTATTGAAGACCAGGTTCTCCACCTTAGCCATAGTATAAACTTTAAATATCATGACTTTGCACAGGCTTTTCAAGGCATGAGATTTCTATAATATATTTTTTCAGTAAACCCATATTAACTTCTTGTGATCTGGCCCTAATGTTCAGAATAGCAAACTATTTCCCCTTCATAAAAAAAAGCCTAATATATCTTAAGTTGAATTATGGAAGACTCACTCCACATTTTGTTCTACTTGAGACATACTTAAATTTTTATTTTCATCAGTCTAGACAGTCAGACATTTCATGACTCTCCAAACACAAAAGTGAACCCTTTTCTAGTTGTTTTACACCATCTCAGTCCCCCAGTCATCTTTTTGGATGCATTTATTTGTTTCAATGATGAAAAGCAAATGGTTATGCCTCAACCAACATAATTTCATTAAGAAGCATTCTTCCATGGTTTGACATTTTTGCAGGGCTCCTCAAATAGTTTATTTTAAGCTTTGAGTCGTATTAATCGTGACTGCAAAAACAATGAGTATGATGTATCAACTGAAATTTTACATAAATGCAAAAATATAAATTCCATCAATTCCTATCAATTTCATTATGTAGGTTTTCCAAGGGACAGAGTAATTGCCAATGTTGCTGAGGTAGCAAGTCAGGTGGAGCGTGGGACCTGGCAGTGTGGAGAATACTGGTGTCCTAAATGAAACATGTTTTACTGGGGGGGTGAGGTGATGGCCTAAGAAGGGAACATGCAAAAGTGAATGGGATGAGAAGACAGTTAAGTACAGACAAAAATGTGAGGAGTTTTATAATAAAGGGGGCAGAGGAGGATGGTAATTGGAGTGTCCGTGCCATCAAGAGGAGGTATTTATTAATTTTTATTAATATTAAAATTATATTAATAAATGACATTTATTAATATTATTAAGATGAGTGATACTGAAACATGCCAGCTCTTTGATGGGCAAACAAAATATTCACTGGGAGCTCCTATAATTCAGGTCCCATAAGAATTCATCAGTGCTCTTGCCTTACATTGTTATTAATGGAGTATCATCTGTGCTGATGTGAAGAATCCAACGGACAGGAAAAGTGTAGTGACAGAGGAAAGAGGAGCTAAGTGCAGAATCTAAATCCCTGGGTGGGTGAGAAGCTGGTGCGGACATGGCCAGGTTAATCATTTCACCAGCAGCAAACAGGGACAGGCCCAGATCCAAGGAGACAGGAAGATGAGAGATTTCCCTCTGGTTGCTCTTGTTCTTTCAGCTGAGAAATAAACTGGTCAAAGTCATTCGTTGAGGGTAAGAGGAGGAAATGCTGGAGGTTTAAGGAGGGAGTAGAAGCCCGCAGAGGAAGCAGCCTCATCCGGAAGCAACCTGGTGACTGTCAGAGCAAGAACAAAGAAACTTTCAAAGAGGTAGGTAAGCCCAAAAGGGATTCGATGATAACAGACTCCTTTCCAAAGCAGCAGTGAAAGCAAAGTTTAGAACAGTGATTTTCAATGCTGGCTACATTTTTGAATCAACTGGAGATTAAAAATTCACCAGTGCCTGGGCCACACAAGAGATAAATCAAATTTAAAACTCTGGGCTGGAATCCAGGTATCAGATTTTTCTAAAAGATCCTCACAGGATTCTAAGCTGCTGTTAGGGGTGGAACCTGGCCCGGGGGGGGGGGGGGCGGCTAGTGGTGGTGAGGGAGCACGAGCGTGAATGGATAGGAGAAGGCAGAGGGGGTAAGGACACCCTAGACCTCTGGATGTGAGAGAAGCTGACCATCACAGTGATGTAGTAATGGGATGGTGAGATGCTCTCAATGATTTCTTCATCTAAGCTCTAGGTATTTATAGGTGGTAAAGCAAAATCATTAAATATTCATGGCCTTTTCCTTTCAGAATTTCCATTTTAAATAAAGGAAAATATACAGGAAACCCAAAAAGTATGTAATCTCTGATAAATATTTTCTCCCAAAATTGGTTATTCTATTGGTAAGTACTTGACAAGGTAATCTGTTTTATTCTATTCATTTTTGATATTTCTAAAAAACCAAGAATAACATTTATCCTCATAGGGTAAAGAAAATATATATGATTGGGGTACCTGGGTGACTTAGTTGGTAAAGCATCTGACTCTCGATTTTGGCTCAGGTCATGATCTCATGCATGAGATGGATCCCCATGTCTGGCTTGTACTGGTCTTGGAGCCTGCTGAAGATTCTGTCTCCCCCTCTTCCTCTGCCCCTCCTGCACTCATGTGCCTGTGTGTGCACTCTCTCTCTCTCAGAAAGAAAAGAAAAAATATATATGATTTATTTAAATGAGTTCTCATTTCTTCCATGTAAATGAAATGTTTATATAAAAGAGTATCTTCATCTGCAAATAAAATGTCCTATAATAGTATGCATTTTAAAATTAGATCTGTCTGAAAGTGTCTCTTAAGAATTGGATCCTTGCCAACTTCAGTTGATTCACCATAGGTGTGAATAAGGACAAAGCAGCAGTTCGAGAGTTTCTCAAACAGAAAGCCAATGGGGGAAAGAGTCAGAAGGCTATAAACGTGGACACTTGGGACTCTCCAGCATCTGTCCTGAATTTGTAGCAGTAAAATGATCTTTTATTATTGTTGTTATTGATATTTTGCTTTGTATTATGGGGAAAGTTAGGCTTTCTTTTTCTACCTTTCCCTTCCCCCTTCCTCCCTCCCTTTCCTCTTTCTTACCTCCTTTTCTCCACCTGTTCCCAGATAGTCCATTCTAGTCAAGACAGAAGATGGGGGCGCCTGGGTAGCTCAGGGGGTTAAGCCTCTGCCTTTGGCTCAGGTCATGATCTCAAGGTCCTGGGATCGAGCCTTGCGTCGGGCTCTCTGCTCAGTGAAGAGCCTGCTTCCCCCATTCTCTCTCTGCCTGCCTCTCTGCCTACTTGTGATCTCTGTTAAACAAATAAATTAAACCTTTGAAAAAAAAAAAAAAAGACAGAGGATGACCTGAACTGCAGATAAGCAAAAACTTTCTTTACGCCCTCAGCTGTTTGGTTCCTTCTACTAGACAACATTTGGAAAAGCAGGGGTTTCATTTTATTTTTCATTGTAGCCGTCATGGATCACAGTCCTGACACACAGGACTCAATACAAAAGTTATATACTTTTTATAGTTATACTCAATATAAAAGTTAGCTGAATGGATAAGGGACTGAATACCCACCTCTGATGTTGTTGCTCTAAAAAAAGCAGCCTTCAAAGTAAATAGTTACACTCTTTACTGGCCAAACCAATGTTTTATCCTAAAAAAAAAAAAAAAAAAAAAGAAAGCCTTTCACTTTTATGTTACTATCATTTGAACTTTTAAAAATACTTTATAATACAAACTTGATGTATCCAGTAAGCAGGGAGTTAATTCCATCCTTTCTAGACAAGGACTGGCTTTCACGACAATGAAACCCTATTTCAGCAAATGGTTTTGTGTACTGTGCTAGCTAGGAGCCCTCACATTTAAACAAATTAACTATTCTTAAGAGGGAGAAAAATATCTTTCATTAGTTAGTTAGGTATGTGCAACACTGATCTGAACATCCTCCTGACCAGAGATGATTATACCAACTGACAATTCCTTAAGAGTGAAAGGAAGCAAGAGAAGGTCTGGCTGCTCATTTTGCAGGAGTCTTCAGTGGGACATTTCTTCATTACATCTAGAACAGACCACCCCACCTCTCCGGATACTTACTTTTTTTTCCCCAAGATTTTATTTATTTACTTATTTGAGAGAGAGACAGACAGACAGAGAGAGAGAGAGTGAGTAAGAGAGAACATGGGAGGGGAGAAGTTCAGAGGGAGAAGTGGACTCCCTGCTAAGCAGGGAGTCTGATGCGGGACTCGATCCGGGGACTCTAGGATCATGACCTGAGCTAAAGGCAGCCGCTCAACCAACTGAGCCACCCAGGTACCCCAGATACTTGCATTTAAAACAGCTAAAAATGAAAGTTTAAAAGAGACAAATATTGCCTCTTGCCTCTTGTGAGCCTCTGTAACTCTTTTTGGGCAGATGAAGCTCGAGGACCGAGATGGGGGAATACGCGGCAAGGTGCTCATTCTTGGGCTTTTGGGCCCAGGTGCCTCTGGGTTTGTGGACACAGTAAGGAGAAACAGACAATAATCCAGGAGATAGTTGTCTGGCATAAAATGTCACATGCCACAAGTTAAGCAAAAATGCACCTCTCATCTGTCCTTGAAATACCTTATTGTAGCTCAAAAGTCAGGAAATGTACAAAAGTCACTTTGATGATGAACCCGAGAGAATTTCAACAAGGCCTTCACCACAGTAATAGGATTTATTTTTCCCGAGGCAGAAGCAGTATACTGAACAAAATTATACCTTTTTTGGCAATGAGGAAAGCATTTAAGGATCAAGAATATTCAACCCTATGCCTTTTTGCCAAAATCTTATTGTTGATGAGTTGGAGCGATATCCTAATGCTGTACCAATCAATTTCCAGAGTCACAAAATAAATGAAAAGAGACACTCTTCTATTAAACTTTTATATTTGAGAATTTTACTGGGAATGGACAAAACTTTGAAAGCTGATCATTCACATTGTTTTTAAAAGTTAATTTATGCCTATTTAGCTCTTTATCTAATTGTAAGGTATAACCAACCTATGTGGAAGGAAAATCTGAACAAAATCAGTACCACCTGTGTTTAGCGTTTAAAAGGTTGCCTTTTTCCTTTCTATTTAATTCAGATGTACAACCTCAAAGATTATTCATGATGAATTTTAGCTTTAATGTATTCTTTGGAATTATGCACCTGTGATACTTCATAAATTTATGCATAATAATAACACTTTGCATTTTTATGAAGCTTTTCATCTTCAAAGCATATTATGCACATTAGTAAATTCATCGTCTCAACACACTTATGAGGAAGGTAAATATTGTTCTCTTCATTTTACAGATAGGGAAACTGAAAGAGACAAGTCATCTGTAGACATAATTAGAAGGGGACTTCAACTCTGTACATGTGGTAGGGTTAAGAAATATTTTTATTCTGTTTTAAAATTTACAAAGCTATGAGAGCACACAACTATTATCTTAAAATTTTCTATACCTGAAAAGCACACACTTAATCTCCAAATATGGTCTGAAGTTTAAAAATAAGTTAGAGAGAATTTATTTATATACCAACTCAGTTTCCTCATAGTTTCTAACTAGGTTTTAAACTTTAAAAAGGAAAAGTTTACTTATTATATTTAGTGGAAAGAGGCCTGACTTGTGTCTTGCTTCTCAAACTTAACCTACCAAACTGGTCAACATTTTCTTTCTGACATGTTTTTATGGAAAACTGAGGATTCTTTTTGTTTCTTAGAGGTTGCCTATTGAGACCCATTCAAAATGCAATAATTTATATTAGTAACTTCAATATTCAAGGCACTAGGCAGCTGATTACATATTCTGTTGTAGTCTTAATGTTATAGAAAGCATGTAAATACAGCTCTTTTCCAGTCATGATTGCTTATCAACATGCATTACCCATATTTGTGAAACTCATTCCATTGCTATGACACTGACATATGAATTTACATAAGATGCCATATCCTGTTGAAATGGTTGTTTTCAGAAACAGCCCAAATTAACATTATATTGCAAGGAAAGATCACCACCGTCTTAGGAATGTACTCCAGTAAAGAGCTCTGGGTCCAGGTTTTATCAGAGTGTTCATCCGAGGGAACAACACCTCCCAGGAAGCAAAGGACACAGGATTGGGCAGAGGGAGAAGATGAAATGTAATGTAGCAAAAACAGACACTAAGGGGTGGTTTGAAGCTGGAATAGCCATAAAGAGTAGTTCCAATTTGAAGCAAAGGGGCTGAGTCTTGTATCCCCAAATCAACCAGCTATAGGATTGTGGATGCCCCTGGAACAGAAGCATAGTCTGGATAAGGCAGCATCCTTCAGCCAGAGGGAAATTCCCAGAGGAAATCAGTGCTGAGCTATCAGCTGCCAACAGTATCCACTATAATAATGCACTAGGTATGCAGTAAGAAGCAATCTTTGCTCTGATTCCCCTGCCCAGAGATAAAACCTGGGCTCTTGAAAGACTGTCATCACGCTCTGTGTCAGTGCAACTTTAAATGTGGCTGACGGAAGAACTGAAGATGAGGTGTAAAAGACCGGTAGCCTGGGCACACCGAAGTGATGTTTTTCTGTGCAGAATTGTTGCTACATCCCTCTCCTCAACACACTGGGAATATGTAATTTGCTGGCCAAAAGAACCATGACCAAGACTTTGAACCCAAAGGACTGATGCTAGAATAAATTGTTCTATAAAATGTTTTGCCCTGAGGGGGGAAAAATCCCATAAATATAAAGCTGAACCCAACTGAGAACCATGGAGTGTCAAACACAGGGAAAGCAAGTTCAAAAATGGAAGTCCTGGGGACAGGAGCTCGCAGGAAATCAGTTCAGGAGCTGAATGTAATTAAAAATGAATGAGCGAAAAGTGGACAGAAAAAAGTATAAGGCTGGCAAACTGTTGTGAACTGTGATGGAGTATCTTTAGCCTGAACTCAGTGAACACTGTGCATAGGTGTGGCGTAGGGTTAGTGCAGAAAAGCGATGAGATTAACTTCTACAGAAAAGGACTTCTATGTATAAAAGGAGGCCCTTACTTGCTCACTTCTCATCAGTCTTTAAGCTTCACCCAGAAAACACATAATGCCAACGAGACAAAGAAAGGGAAGTTCACACATGTTCATTAGAGAGCTATAGGGGAGAAGTGAAATTAGGATCATGAATTATATTCTGTTTTTATGGAACGTTTTTCCTTCTGTCATTAGGAAACCCATAGACAGGATAGATCCTGTCTCAGGTAAAATAAGGTGCTCAGGTAAAATAAGGATAAACAGCTCTGTTCCCTTATCTCCTAAAGGAAGCAGAACATTGACATCTCATTGATAAGCCTTCTGCCATTTTGAAGCAGAATATTGACCATGAGGTCAGCAGAGAGATTTCTGCATTTGATTTTCTTCAAAAATGTCAGACCTCTTAAATTTCTTTGATAGAATGCATGCTCTGAAGCTTAGTACAAAGAAAGCAATTGCTCAAAGATGTCTTAAACTACTAAAGGATCAGTTAGAAGGAGCATGTAAATGAGCTTTTGGTGGTTTGAAGTCATTCCATTGGACCTGTTACAGGCTCTTACAGGGCTCAGAGAATTTACCAAAGTATGAAAGTATTTCAAACACTAGCTTCCATTAATTTGATGACTGTTTTATTCAGTACATCTGACCTCTGAGCTTGACAATGACTCTTTGCAAATGGAAGCTTAAGATGCCATCGATAACATAAAATATCAGGTATGTGGGTGTTACAAAAGCATCCTGTCTCTGTGATGGGGTGGCTCTGAGGAGCGTTCACCGCCCACAGGATCTTTTATCTGTGAGTCACAGTTCCTGGGAAGGGCAGTTTCAGAGACACCCTCATTCCACATGAGCCACGAAGTCAATGTTTGCTCTTTTTTTGGGGAGTTGAGTGGACAAGTGGCATCTGGTCGAAGTTCCCAGCAGAGTTTGCCCCAGTTAGTCCTCTGTTTTCAAGCCTCCTCAGCAAGGAGGCCTGGAATGAAAATAGATGGAGGACATTCTTGTTTGTAGGCACCAAAGAACAGATAAAGCAGATTACAAATATTTAACATGAATTGAGGTAGCAGATAATACAATTCTTCAAAGATGCAGTAAGTTGGAGGAATAGTGAATGCAGACTTTTAGAAAAGGTGACATGCCTTTATGCAAATCTTAATTTTCAGTAATAATAACTCCTTATGATACAGTGAAAAAATTAACTAAGAGTCATACAATTTTATAGCTGGAAGAGGCCTTCATGACTCCTTGCTCTCTTTTTTTCTAATGAAGAAACTGAAGTAGAAAGTGGTTAAGTTAGTTTGCCCAAGGTCCCTCAGCTTGTTAGAGGCTGGCTTAGACCTAGAAATAGGATTTTTTTCTTTCCTCTTTTTTTTTTTTTTAAATTTTGTTTATTTATTTATTTATTTGACACAGAGAGAGAGAGAGAGAGATCACAAGTAGGTAGAGAGGCAGGCAGAGAGAGCGGGGGAAGCAGGCTTCCCGCTGGGCAGAGAGCCCAATGTGGGTCTGGACCCCAGGACCCTGAGATCATGACCCCAGCTGAAGGCAGACACTTAACCTACTGAGCCACCCAGGCACAGCTAGAGCAGGTTTTCTAAATTCTTCCAGTCAGAGTTCAATATTACCCTGACCCCAAACTTGGACCCTCACTGGAAAAACTGCCTGTAAGGCTGTGACTGAGGGAATCAAGTCTGCAGATTTTCTTTATTTGAGTCCCTGTCATTGATGAGATGATATGCATTTACTGGGATTGAAACATTATAAACTTAATAAGAAAATACATGATTTAAAAGTTCTTACCAAATGGGCGCCTGGGTGGCTCAGTCTTTAAGCATCTGCCTTCAGCTCAGGTCATGATCCCAGGGTCCCGGGATTGAGCCCCATATTGGGCTCCATTCTCCATGGGAAGCCTGTTCTCCCTCTCCCCACAATGTGTTCCCTCTCTCACTGTGTCTCTGTCAAATAAATAAATAAAATCTTTAAAAAAAAAAAAAAAAGGCCACTCATCGCAGAGTCTGCTTGAGACTCTCTCTCCCTCTCCTTCTGCCTCTCTTTCCACTTGCTCGCCTGCACATGCACTTTGTCCAATGAATGAATAAATCTTTTTTTTTTTTTAAAGGGCATTTCAGTCACTTGTGTCCATGTTATGAAAGGTTAATTTCATGGGTAACTTTGTCCTAAAAAAACTAGTTTGCTAACACAGAAATGTATAGACGGTATTAATTTGATTATAAACAAATTTATTATTCTTCACTCTGATGTGAAAAATTTAAGTGGTAAGTAAATAATGGTCATGCCTGCATCAGGGCCTGAGAAAAGAGATATATCCTAGAGCAGAAATCTGGAGACCTGGGCTCTACTCTCTCATTAACAATGAGGTGACTGTACACAAATTATCTAGTTCTTTGATTCTTAATCTTCTCAAATATAAAGTGAGAGGATGATATAAACTTTGATTCTAATGTGTTGTCTCACTTATCTGCATTTTAAGAAAGCAATGTGTGGACATACTGCACTAAGAGAAAGGGTATTTCTGTAGTGTTTGAAGCAACCAGAATATTCATAGGACCAACTCTGTTGGAAGCTCTGAGTTGCTCAGAGAATATGAGATTCTAACATGTATCCTGCTTCATATTTGAGGGGAAAAACCCACATATTTCATAACCTGACATACTTATACATCATTTCTTAAACTACACATTTTGGCATTTTCTATTGTATTACATATCTATGTAATAATGAAAGCTATTTTGTATTTCAGAAAATTACTTAGAACACTTCAGAGATGGGTTTAAGTTGTTATTATAGAATGTAAAACTTAGCAGCTAGTCAAGAGTTAGGTCTCTTGATTCAAAAGACAGAAAACTCAATTCATAGAGGCTTAACCATAAAGGAACGTCATGGGCTTACCCAACTGAATAGCTCAAGGGGTGGGTTTGCTACAGGCAAGTTTGGTTTCAGTACTTCAGATGAAATGTTATCATGACCCATGATATCATGACCCTGTCTTCTAGCCTCATCATCCTCCATGTGACCTCATTTGTCAGTTCCTCACAGTGGCAAGATGGCTGCTGGGAGCTTCAGGTTTATACCCTCCAGGTCTAAGACAATAGGAAATATCCAGTACCTCTTCCCCAATATTTCTAGAAAAAAAGAAAAAAAAGTCTCGCTGCATCTCACTGTCTCATTGTCTTTGATTTCATCACATGTTTATTCTTATTCAAATCATTATAGCGAAAGAATCAGATGGGCAAATTGGATAAACTTGAACTCTTTAATTGCTCAACACCTTACCTGAAGCATAAAGTTGGGACAAAAACGATGGGGTGTAGAAAATCAGGGTACTCTCAGCAGAAGATGGGAGACTTGTAAGGAGTTGCTGCGATGACAATTCTACCAAACTATGATTTTGACATATTATCAAGTTTTGACTTTTTATAAACCCTCTTATTTCAAACTTAATATGATTTTCTGCACTGCTCTTATAGGCAAGTAGCAAAAGTTGACTGCTGTATACTGTGTATCAACCTGCACTGATACAATACGTTGTTTATGGATGTCAGTGTGATGGATCCACACAGTGCTTTTAGCACTAGGTAATCTTGTTCAACTAAAAGCTTAAGTGAAATGCAATCTGATAAAAACTGAGCTTTTAAGGATAAAGTCGGGGTAGGTGGGGATCCTTTATGAGAGCCTCCTTGTCAAATGATCTTATAGCTAACTGTAGAATACTTCAAATAAACCTCTGAGCTCTACACAGCAGCATTAATAGAGGTAAACAGGTGGTCTTATTTGAGTTCCAAGATGCTATTTTTCCTTCTCTCTAAAGGCTAGCTAACAAACATTACAGGAGAATTATGTGCTAAATCTGAAGGAAAATATGGGTGACGATAATTTTGCAAGTGCCTTTTATCTAGAGAGTCCTGCTTTGAGATTATGGGGCACTTGCAAAATTAATAATCTTAAAGCAGGATGCTGGATGAAAAGTGGATTGGAGAACGTGAGAGAGCTGAGGACAAAGCATGGCTCTTTTCTCTTGCAGTGAAGAGAAGACAGAAAGGTAAAGGCAAGTCTAAACTGATTTCTTCTTTATTCATCACAAAAGACAGAGGGGCCAGTCAAGCAGGATGTAGTGAATAAAGGGGAAGATGGGAAAGTTGGAGAAGAGATGCCTCGACCAGAGGAAAACTTCCCAGGCTCCCTGTTGATCCACATCAAGGATAAGAGGAAGCTTGAAGTCTGATTTCTGCCCTTGACACAGTAAATCTGGCCTTCCCAGACCTAACCAAATGGCTGTCCTAGATTCAGACAAATCAGATTGGTGAAATATGCTTCTGTGAGGAAGAATGAGGAAGAACATATCCCAATGTGGCAAAGGAAAGAGAGGTATCCTGCTCCGGGAAGGAGCAAGAGTCCTCTTCTAGTGAAAAGAAGACAAAAATGAAGAGGGAGAAAATTTCCTCCAAGAGTTTGGCCCCAAGTGACCTTAGGAAAAAATGGGTATGTGTTGGAAAGTAGGGGTGGATTCTGTTTTTGTTTAGTATAGTCGACAGAATTGTGGCCCCACAGATGCCCTACTCCCACAACCTGTGAATATGTTACATGGCATGGCAAAAGGGAATCAAGGTTGAAAGTGAAATTAAGGCTGAAGACAGGGAGATTATTTCAGATTACCCAAATGGGCCCAACCTAATTATATGAGCTCTTAAAAGCAGAAGATGGAGGCTGAACAGGGAGATGGAGACATGCAACATGAGAAGGACTCAACTATGCTAGTTTTGAAAATGAAGGAAGAGGGCTATTATGGGTTGAAGTATTCTCCTCCAAATTCATATACTGAAGTCTTAACCCCAGTGCCTCAGAATATGTCTGAAGGGGAGATAGGGCTTTTCAAGAGGGGATTAAGTTAAAATTTGGTCATGTAGTTTGGTCCTAATCTAATATGACTGGGGGCCTTATAAGAAGAGTAGATTAGAACACAGACACACATAGAGGGGAGACCATGTGAAGATACAGAGAGAAGACAGCCATCTGCAAGCCATGGAGAGAGGCCTCAGAAGAAAAGTCTGCCAATACTATGAACTCTAGCCTCCAGAATGGTAATAATAATAATAATAATAATAATAATATTAATAAGTTTCTGTTAGAAAATCTCTAAAGAATACTCTGTGGTATTTTGTTATGGTAGCCCTAGAACATGAGAACAGAAACAATTAGTTAAGGAGTATATGAAGTCCAGAAGCTAGGAATAGCCCTTAGTTTACAGACAGTAAGAAAATGGTGATCTCAGTCACCAAACTGCAAGGAACTGAAATCTTCCAACAATTTGTGTGACCAACAACACATATTCTTTCCTAAAGGCTCCAGAAAGGAATGTCTCTTGTGGACTCCTCGGTTTTAGGTTCAGTGAAACCTGTATCAGACTTCTAACCTACAGAACTATAAGAGAATTTGACTGTTTTAAGTCCCTACATTTGTAGTAATTTGTTGTGATAGCATTAGAAAGGACAGTGCATTCATTCACACAAAAGGCCTCTTTTTAAAAATTTTAATTAACATATAATGTATTATTAGCCCCAGGGGTACAGGTCTGTGAATCACCAGGTATACACACTTCACAGCACTCACCATAGCATATACCTTCCCCAATGTAAAAGTCTTTTTTGGTAGAGTTCAAGTTATGACTCACAGATGGCCTCAAAATAAAGAACCCTTGGTTACTTTTAAGGGCATTCTTCCTCAGCCATTTCAGCAAAAGCCAAAATTAGAGATGGGATTGACTAGGAAAAGTCTGTGGGAAAAAAATCTCATATCTAATGGCATGAATTCCAGAGACAGACATGGGGAAACCAGGTGCTTGAGAATTTTAAGTCAGCAAAAATACTGCCGGTTTGGATCACCCAGGACAGAGTTAGCATTAAGTGAAAGGAGGCTAGTGGACACTCCAAATTCCACAGGCAGGAAGCAAACTGATAAACTGACTCAGCTGCAAACACATGCTATCCTTTGCGAAAAGGAAGAACGGCCCAAGGGGCGAAGGCATGTGCCCAGAGGGTAAAGCCAGGAACCAGGGAGGATTCCTCCCAGCTCTTGAAACCTAAGGAGGTTTGGCTGTGTTTAGAAGTTGCTTGGGACTGGTGACTCTTGTTTTGCTCTTCCATTTTCTCCCCTTACCAACCATAAAGTCTGTATTACTTTGTATTACTTTCCCACCATTGTACTTTGGGAGCAGATAACTGGTTTTCCAGTTTCATAGGACTACAGATGAAGATAAATTATGTCCCAGGGTGGATTATACCCAGAGCCTCACCCACAGCTGATTTAGATGATTTAGCTAGTGAGATACAGGACTTCAAAGCGGATGAGATTTAGATGATATTCTGGATCTGAAGCTGGAGGTATAATGGGAAGAGACCTCTTGGGAGCTTGGGATGGGGTGAATATGTTTTGTACAAAGACAGATCTGGAGGGTAGTAGACTGTGGGCAGAAGAATGACTCTCCATTGAAGTCTAACCTAACCTGCTACACTGGCAATAGAAAATCAATAGTCAGTGATCTACTTCTCTGCGAATCAGTGCTAGAATCCTAGGGTCTAAGGGCAGGAAGCACTTCAGCATCTAATTCATGTCCATTATTATCCAGATTCTGATCCTGTGGAAAAGGGCTGATGAGAGCTTACTCCCGGTCACATGGCTCATTTCTGCCCCAAAAAATGAGAATGTTTATTTCCCTACAGAATAATTACTGTCTGATTATCCTGTTTTCAGAATCTTCTTGTATGTGTGTGTGTGTTCTCTTTGACCGAGCTCCACGCTGGCTGCCATCAGTCGAGTGCCTACTAAGACTCTGCACTGCCTCAGTGTCCCATTTCCAACATAAATACTATTAGCAGGCTATGCATTTCTTTTGACAAAGTGATCCCTGTCAAGTCAGTAATGTGTTACTCCAGAGAATTATACTTTTCATTTTTTTAATTTGTTTTAAGATTTTATTTATTCATTTGAGAAAGCACACAAATAGGTGGAGGGACAGAGAAAGAGAGAGAAGCAGGCTTCCCACTAAGCAAGGAGCCAGACTCAGGACTCGATCCCAGGAACCTGGAATCATGACCTGAACTGAAGGCAGACGTTTAACTGACTGAGCCATTCAGGCAACCCTGAATTTTAGTTTTTAACCAGCACTTAACAACCCCCTCCAAAATGAGATTTTTCTGGGAGAATTTCAAAAACAGCAATAGTCTTTCATCTCATTCCCTAACTACAGTTAGGTCCTCCTGAAATTTTTTTTAAGCTAATTAGATAATTTGATGTCCTTGTTTTTGTATCCACTGTCATCGCTTGGTTTTCTTAGACTCCTTCTTAAAATAGGGTTTGAGCCTTGCAATTATTTTAGCTACACTCCACTCTCCTAACATGGGAGCCCCACCGATGGGGTGGTGGCATGTGGAGGAAGGGAAAGTATTCGATAACCTTAGGATTAGGTCTGAGTATTTCTGCTCCCCACCTTTCAACTTCGGAAATGCTCCTCAGTGTTCTTCCCTTCCTTATGTGAGAGAAGGCTACAGGTGACTGAAACTGGGCATTTCTCTTCACCTCAAAGGCTATAGAGGGATGGTAATGGGTATCTCCCTTTTCCCAGATCAGACAGCTGCTGCTAAAATAGTTTCCTTGGAGTCCAGGCCTAGTCACGGAGAATATAGCTCTTGGGGCCTATCTCAACATAGTGGCTTTTCCACTCCTCCTGCTAGAAGCATGAAGGGAATTTTGTCTGATCTTCATTAGGAGAGCCTGGTAAGGCTGGGAGGTAAAATTCATGAAATCTGGAAAGGTCCCCAAGGACTGGGCCCCAGGGATTTTTGACTCTCAAGCTGTCCATACTGAACCTTGTTAATTTGTTTGTGTTCCCACCAATATTGGCTCCAAAGACTGGTTTCCTCCTAGTAAGCTGTGATTCTTGGTATCTTTTCCTCTCTCCAGTATTTGGAGGAGCAGTTTCCTCTGTGACCTCAATCCTCTGGCAGATCTAAGAGAAGTTGTTGATTTTTGGCTTGCTAAGCTTTTTTTGTTGTTGTTGTTATGAACATGGAAGTGATGACTTTAAAGATCTTTGTGTGTCAGAATGGAAACTGGAACACTCTGTATTAAAATGGGGTCAACTTGAACATACTGTTTTTTTGTAAATATTTTCACGTTTCCAAATATATTCACAACCTGTATGTTAATATTTGCATAATATCCTCTTCTATAGATACACCCTAATTTGTTAAGACAACTCTCAATGTTAGACACATGGTTTGTTACCTATTTTGAACCATTTTATACGATCTGGAAGTGGAGCAAGCTTGTGATGCATCTCTGTGTCTACCTACAATGAGTTCCTTAGAATATTTTCAAATATTTCCATAAAGAAATCAGATTTAGTGCAGGAAGATTTGGTGAAAAAACAAGCAAAGCAGGTGGATCCCTATATCCACCTTTGGGTACTGCCCACCTCCTCCTAACTTTCCTTTTGTTCATCCTGTTGTCTTTTCCCTCACTTCCTTATGTGCCCACTGCCTTCTGGTTACCTCATACCCTGGGGTGGAGCTCAGAGGACTTGTGCCATTTAATGTGCCCTATATGGGATGAGAATTTCTGGGAATACTCTGGAGGATGGTTACTACTTCCCCGTTCCTCATCTTCCAACTTGGCCTCAGTAGCAGAAGAAGGAATGTGTCCAGAAAGCACCTGAACACATTCTTTTTAAGGTTTTATTTTTTCTTTAAATTGAATAATAAACCATGTCTACATGTTCTCAAACCTCTTTTTGCTAAGTTTTGGGAGGTGGGCACTTCCTCCTTAGCACTTCCCACTGGCCCCTAAAGACAGGAGAGCTGCCCCCCACAACACACACCCAGTTCTGCTGCTGTCAGGCCCCAAGGAACCAGTTTGTCCAACTCCCTCCTCAAGCACGCCCCCCACCTCACCCCAGATTTACTGTTAAAGGAAGAAAAAGAGGAAGAAAAGCCAACATGCCAAACTGTCTTTTTCCCTACTCCTTGTGGGGAACAGCTCATAGAGTATCAAAATTCACACCAGAGCTCACAGAAACACACAGAATCTTGAAATCAGCTTAGTTAGAAGTTATGGACGGGAGAGACAACTGACATTGTTTTTCTTCAATGCCTCAGTACACGATGTGTCTGGAATAAAACACTGGCATGTTCATCTTTTGATTAATATTAAGAAAAAGTTGAGCTATACACACCTCAAAAGGGGGGATAGTATCATGACAATTCTACTCTGAAATCGATTTCTTTTTTCCTGTTTTTTAATGTACATTAAGAGTGCTTATATATTTAAATAACAAGTATTTAAAATGACCCAAGCTGAATGCCATTTTCATATTTAAGTAAAAATAGGGAACTAAAAATACAGCACTGACTCCAGTCACAAGGAAGATGCTTGAGGTTTTGTTATGTGACAAGAATATAAAATATTTCTACATGTATAATTAAATACACAACAGAGAGTAAAGCATTATCTCTGGATATTAACAGGAGACAAATGACCTTGAATGCTTTCAGATGTTGTAAGTTAGAAGTATGGCTATAAAAATAAATATAACTGGGTTATAAAATAATATTTAATAATTTTAAATTTTAGAGGAAAAGTTTGATGAGAGAGACCTGCAAAGAAGGCAATGTACTCCTGAGAAGCAGTAGAGCTGAGCTTCAAGGAGGAAAGTGGTCTTTCCCAGGCCTCTTTTTTTTTTTTTTTTAATTGTGTAAGAACACTTAACATGAAATCTACCATCTTCACAAAATTTTAAGTGTACAATTTTGCATATACGATTTGGGAAACCAGAGGTTTATGTGAGAAGCCACACTTCCTGGCTTCCCTGTTATTTCTTTGTGTGGAACTGAGGCTTCACCAGAACCAAGCAGTTGGATAAGTGACTCTATTAGTGAAAACTCCAAGTCTCACTGCATGTAGAAATGTACCTTTTCTTGCTTCTCGGTATATCATTGAGCATTACGGTGTCAGAGTTTGGAAAGTAAATCTGGAAGCATTCTGTCTCCACCGAGGTGCCCCTTTTCCTTCCAGCAGAAACTACTTCATCTTCATAAACATGCACGAGAGCGATGTACAGAAATGTGCTTCTAGGAGTCAACATCATTCTGGGTATAATCTTCACGTTCCATGTTAGAACACTTACATTAATATTTTGACCAGCTTACATATTTTATTTTAGTGACAAATCACCTTTATATGCTGCCCTTCAATGCCTAGATTTTCTTGATCCAGCAACCTTTTTATACTCAGTCAGCTTTAAAACTAAGAACAAAAAAGTTAGTCATCAGTTCCTCCCCTCCCTACCAGCAAATGTTGAAAACCCTGTCTTTTAAGTGCTCTCTAGGAGAGACCAAGTCAGTCTTCTCTTTGATTCTTCTCAAAGAGCTTCAACAGGGAATCTTACCTAATTTCTGGTATTATGTAACACAACAAAGTTTTTGTGTATGTTTTATAACCATCACAACCATCTTGGGTAGACGCTATTCTCATTCTAAACTTACAGGCTTGAGAGAGCTAAGTTTTAGTTATTTCTCTTTATTCAAACAAATGAAAACTGTAAGATTTGGGACCTTCAGTGACAATGCTCAAACTCTTCCCCAAAAAAAAAGAGGTGATAGATGAATTCTCAAGGTGACAGATGAATTCAAATATCACCATCCAAATAGCACTTAGTGTATTTAATATGGCATTTTTACTTCTGTTCATTGATGTGTAGACTACAGTTCAGCTGGTCCAAGATAGCAGTTTGTACTTCTGGCCCCACAGACAGAAAGCCTCTCCCCCTTCCTCCCACCCCCGCCCATCTTATTTTCTCCTATATACCTGTGAATGGATTTCCCCCTCCTGGTCTCAGTCTGGGGTGTGAGATGATTCTTTCCCATCTTACCTCTCTTGGGATGTTACGATTTTCTTCTCATGGGTAATGATAATGAAAATTAGCATTTCTGAATTCCTTCTTAGAGGCTGGTGCTGTTCTAAATGCTCTACACATCTTAATACCGCTAAATCTTCACAGTAAGTAATCCCCTAGCCCCATTTTACAACATGAGGAAGCTTCAGGAGCCTGGTGTCAAACAGTTACCAGCAGAAGATTCAAAACTGGGCTGTGTAATTTCAGAGTTTCCGTTCTTAACTCTGAAACTGCTGATCTGTCATACCCTCCTCTCTACTCTGTCCCTAAGACCTCTGTTCTTTTCTACCTGAAGCATCCATATTCTCTCTTTCTGAGGGGCTATCCCTCTTCTTCCCACTTGAGGAAGTGGCTTTAAACAGTAATTGAGATATCTCATTATCTGAAGCAGAATTTGACATTGTTGAGGATGGGAGGTAGCGGTTTGGTCAAGAGCTAGCATCTCTATCCCTCATACTCAACCTGGGGCTCTTGGTTGGGCAGGGTCTTTACAGCAGCGTGGTCCATTCCTTCCCCCACCCATCCCCCCATTCCAACATCTTGTAGTGTATGTGAGGTTTCTGGATCCTGGAATCATTCTCCACCTTCCTTTCCAAGACCTCATTCTCCCAAGAAGTAGCTGGGCAAGAGAATAGCAGAAGCGAGCATCTGTAACCAGACCCTTAGCAGTGGTAGACCGCATTCTCTGACCCCTCCTGGCTCGGCTGGTTCTCTCTGCTGCTGTGGTGGAGTTTCGCATGGACATTATTGTGCTTTAGCTTCATAACAACTTTCTGTCACTAATGACCCATCTCAGAGAGGGGCAGCATGAACTTCCTTTTGCCTTAATAGAACAAACTCTCAGCCTCCTATCTGGTGGCCTCATATTGCTTGGCCCCTTAGAAAATCCTAACACAAAGTGAAAAATGCCTTCACTTGTTCACTGAACATGTGAATATTTAATAGTCGTTTTGCACAAAAGAGAATCTACCTATTCTTTACTTGAGGCTATAACATGCTTTAGCACTAAATTCTATTTTGTCAATTCTTAAAGCTATAGAAGCTGCTGGTATTCAATGAATGATAAACATAGCAGAAAATCTATTATTCAGAGAGACACAGTGCTGCATTTAGGCTTGCTATAAGTCCAACCACTGTAGCATATGCAATGAAAAGCAGTCCGTAGTTTATGCTGGGGCACTCTTCTCGTGTAACTAAAGTTGAGATCTCATTATTTGCAGACTTACATTCAATTAACCTTTCATTTCAAGGGTGAGAGAAATAAGATATAAAGATGCTCTACCTGTGAGTGCATATCAACACAATCGCATATGGGTAAACATGCTTGAATAAGTATGAAGTCTCTAAAATGCCTTCTGTATCAAGTAAAGATTCCTAAGCTTGTTTTCTAGAGAAAATTCTGCTCTGCTGAGCTCACTATGCCATCTCGAGTTGGCGATATGCCCTAGTGGGCCTTGGTTGCAGCTTCTCTCTCCCCCATGCCTGCTGCGGATTCAGCACACACTGGCAGGCTAGTCTAGTTCCTTGACGTGTCACTGATAAGCTTCCTTCTTCCCTTCTCTCGGTCCTTCCCATGCTTAATTGTGAGGCTGTGCTTCTCTTGTTTTCCTGTGTTCTTCGAACACAAATAAAACCTTGATTTAAGGCAATTAAGAATATGCAGCTTTTGTTAAGAACCCATGTCTTTGTTGGAAATGGCCTGAAGGAAATAATCAGCAATAGTATACGATGTTACTGAGTGAAAGAAAGTCGAAATGGAAGCCAGAAACTCATCGACAAGACTCAAATGAAAAATTGATTTGCTCAGTGTGAAGAGAGAGAATTCATCTGAATGTATACCGTGCTCAGAGCTAACATACAAGGTACTGTGGATATTTCACACAAATCAATCTGGAAACAGAAACCATTTTGTTTTGTTTTGTACTCTGCCCAGGATTTTGCCAAAAATTCCAAGTATCAGATTGAAGCTAGAATCGTGGCAGCGTTTAAAGCATGCTTGTCCATTATCTGGCCTTCTTCCCTGCTCTTACAGAAGGGGAGAATGAGGCAGAAATGCTGAAGGTTTTCTGGCCAAGTTCGTGTTAGAAGTCTCAGAGCTGGGGCGCCTGGGTGGCAAGGTAGGTTAAAGCCTCTGCCTTCAGCTTGGGTCTTGATCCCAGGGTCCTGGGATGGAGCCCCGCATTGAGCTCTCTGCTTGGGAGGGAGCCGGCTTCCCGCCACCCCACACCCACCTCTGCCTGCCTCTCTGCCTGCTTGTGATATTTTTCTGTCAAATAAATAAATAAATAAACAAAAACTTAAAAAAAAAAAAAAAAGAAGAAGAAGAAGCAGCAGCAGCGGAAGAAGTCTCAGAGCTGTCCCTACACTCCATCTCTCTTCTCAGACTGTGTTTTGTAATATACCATACCGATGGGCCGTGCTCAGTTCTCCACCTTTCCCGAAGCCTTTCTTTTTCTCTACCTTACCTTTTGAAAAATAGCAGGACGGGAGGCCATGATCCATAACTCCTAATAGATGTTTTTTCAAATGCCGCGGGGGTTCCTGATGGCAACTGGAAGCCTGCCAGTGCAGAAAACATACACTATGTTGGCGAGGTATCCAGATTCCGTGTGAAATCTGCTACCATTTAAAAGACATTTCCTCAACTATGCATTCCTCTCCATCAATTCCCAGGTCTCTGACTTCAAAAATGTTCTCTCAAATGCCTGCCTTAAAAAACACTGTACTATTCACAACATTTCCATTGCAGCTTCTGAACTCTTTGCCTCTTCAGAGGTATGCTGCCCTAGGTATGACCTTGAAGTATAACTGCCTTATTCAATCAATAATAAGTTTCTGACCACTTGCTGTGTGTACATCTTGGTGCCAAGCACTGCAGGAGGATCTGAAAACAAGGAAAGTTTTCAGAGCTTTCTATTTATCTTGGGCAGATAAAATTAAAACTTACAAACTAGTCAGAGAACAATTAAGAATTGAACTGTGAGAATGAACGCAGCAGAATACGACTGAGAAATGTAAAAAAGACCTAAGTTTGCTTGGGTTCCTTCAAGAAAATTCACAGGAGGTAAGACATAGATTGAGGCCTGAAGGAAGAATAGAATTTGGTGAGAGAGAAAAGAAGCAGGGGCATTGCCAAGGGGAGGCAAGCGTGGGCAAAGGCTCAGAGGCGGGACTAGTCGCTGAGTCTAATGAGAGCCTATAGTCCACACTGGTGAACAGGAAGGTAAGCAGGTAAAGTACGCTTGGTCATAGGGGTATATGGACTAGGCGGTGGCATTTGAATTTGGAATAAAAAATGACCCAGTAGGGACGCCTGGGTGGCTCAGTCAGTTAAGCAAGGATCTGCCTTCAGCTCAGGTCATGATCCCAGGGTCCTGGCATCAAGTCCCACATTGGGCTCCTTGTTCAACACGGAGCCTGCTTCTCCCTCTGCCTGCTGCTCCCCCTGCTTGTGCTCTGTCTCTCTCACAAATAAATAAATAAATAAAATATTTTTTAAATGCCCTAATAAAAAACTGTGAAAATAATGTTCAAAGTGCAGCCTGAAGACCACCCATCTAAGAATCTGTGTTGCGCTCCTTAAAATAGCACATTTCCATAGCCACCATCACAGTAAGGATGCAGAACCTCATGGACCACTCCTTAGTGCTACCCTATTATGGTTATCCCCTCCCCCACACTCCCATACACGTGTCAAAATTCACAGAACTGTACATCAGAAAGTCCATTTTACTTGATATTAATTTGTAACAGTAAGTAAGGTCAAAATTGTCTTTACCTATAAAAAACAATGGCATATCTCTGGGCTCTATCTCTGGGTTCAGACTAAAATCCGAACCTTTGGCATTGACTCCAGACAAGTACATTTTTAAAAACAGTGGTTGCAGTGATAGAAGGGGAGCTAACCTGTATAAGCCCCTCCACCTTCCCTGCCCTGCCTCCTTTAAGTGTATGCTTTGAAAGTCTCCTTCCTCCAGGTGAGGCTGGGCTGGTGGGTCTGTGGCTCTGCCAGGCTGTAGCTGAGCTGGAGTCCAGGGACAGCCTGTGTTTTCTGGGTTTGTGCTACTGTCCCGGATCTTCTATTTCTTGGTTTACTGTTCCTTTTTTCCTTGGGCTTTCTAAGAAAATGCACATGAGAAAAGTTGTAGGAGCTCCTGTCAGTCTGAGAAGCTTTTTGTGCCACCCTAATTGATTGATAATTTGGCCTTTGTACAAAATTCACAGGTGAAAATTATTTCCCTCAAAACTGAGTGTATTTCTCCATTGTCCTTCAACATGGAGTGTTGCTTTTCCTTGCAACCCTATTTTCTCTACTTTCTAAAGGTCACTTGCTTTCTTTTCTAACATGTTCAGCATCATTTCTCATTTCTGAAATTACTCAAATACGTCACAGTAATATATCGAGTGGTAGGACTTCCATTCATTCATTCACTGTGTTAGGCAATTGCTGGATCCTTTTGATCTGAAAACTTGAGTCCTCATTCAATTCTGAAAATCTTTCTTACGTTATTCCTTTGATAGTTTCTGTATTTTGTTTCCTATATTCTCTTTTTTGGACTTCATGCAGTCTGATATCGGGACATGTTATTGATCCTCTAAAAGTTAATCTCTTCTCCTTTTCTTTCCTCTTTGCCCATTGTCCCATGCTGGCAATTGCTGATTGCAGCTTTCTTTGTCTTGCTTGATCAACCAGTATCCCTCTGATAGTTGTATATTCATTTTTTATTGGTGTTGTAACAAATTACCCAAACATTGTAGCTTTAAACAACAGAAATTTATTATTTTACAGTTCTGAAGATCAGAAATCCGACATCTGTCTCACAGGACTAAAAGCAAGGTGTCAGTTCCTTCCTTTCTGGAGGCTCTGGAGGAGAATATATTTCCTTGCTTTTTTCTAACTTTCAGAGACTGCTGACATTCATTGGCTCATGACCCTTTCCTGCATCTTCAAAACCAGCAATGCTTCATCTTTCCCTCTTTCTCTCTTCCTCTCTCCTCTATTTCTTTCTCTCTCTCTCTCTCTGTATGTGTCCAAAGCCAGGGAGATTCTTTGTTTTTAAGGACTTATCTTATTAGATGAGGCCCACCTGAATTGTCCAGAATAGTTTTCCCATCTCAAGATCTGTAACCTCAATGACATTAGCAGAGTATATTTTGCCATGTAAGGTAACATAAGGTTCTGGGGATTGTGGTATGGACAGCATTGTGGGCCCTAATTCTGCCTATGACAAAATATCTACTAGAAATTAATTGGAATATGTCTGCTGATAGTCTCTTCTACATTCTTTATTTCTGTTGGCATGTATACCACTCTATATTACTTCATGATTATTTCACTGTAGTTTTGGGAAGGAGAGGTAAATGGATGAACTTAATTTGACATCTTGAATCAGAAGTCTTTCCCCAGGATTTTTAAATGTTCATTATTATTTTAAAATCACTGTTGGGGTGCCTGGGTAGCTCAGTTGGTTAAGCACCTAACGTGGTTTTCAGCTCAGGTTATGATCTCAGGGTCGTGAAATTGAGCCCCACAGCCTTGTGTCAGGCTCACACAGGGTGTGAAGCCTACTTCAGATTCTCTTTCTCCCTTTGCCCTTCTCACCGCTCTCTCCTGGCCCATGCTCACTTTCTCTTAAAAACAAAAACAAAAACATAAAAAAAACACTGTCATATGGGCTCTTGCATATAAGGACAATAAAATGAAATATTTAAAAAATTTTAGGAATGTATTTCATATTTTCAAAAGTACCCATCATTTGCATTATCCTTTTGATTCTTCTCTGAATTTAAACTTTAGTATAAATGGAATTACTTTACTTAAGCTATTTAATTATGATTAATACTGTCCCTTCAGCTTGAGTCTTATCAAGTCTTCTTGTATATCTTTAGTATTGTAAAGTATTCTGTACATGTCTGAATGCTGACACACTTTGTGTGTGTGTGTGTGTACGCGTGTGTTAAGTCTGTGTATATTTCTAGGGGAAGTCATATTAAAGTGGTCCCAATTATTTTGTTAGAGATACAAAAATTTCTTACAAAATAACTTTTGCATTTAGGATGAAATAGATTTTGTCATAAAATATTTAGCCCAGCCATATAGTTTAACATTTACATTTTTAAGCTCTTATTACACTTTAAATTTCTTTTTAGAAATGATGCATTTTCTCTAGCTCACTAAAACTTCAAAGTACCCTACTATTCTTACCAGAAACAATTACTTTCAAAACTGTATTCCATAGAATCCTATACTCCTGTGAGATACTGAGCTCTTAGTCAGGAAAAAGTATTCTGTGGGCAAATAATTTGGGAAAATGACTTACTCTACTATACTGACGCCCCTCCATATTTACAAAGTATATTAAGAGAAATTATACATCAAAGCAAACATTTTTAAAAAATGTTTAATCAGCCAAACATACTTTAAATATATTTGATCATATTTTTTAATTTTAATTTTTTAAATTTACATTTTTTATTTTTTAATTTTTTTTAAAGATTTTATTTATTTATTTGACAGATAGAGATTACAAGTAGGCAGAGAGAGAGGAAGAAGCAGGCTCCCTGCCAAGCAGAGAGCCCGATGTGGGGCTTGATCCCAGGACTCCGAGATCATGACCTGAGCTGAAGGCAGAGGCTTTAACCCACTGAGCCACTCAGGCGCCCCTTAAATTTACATTTTTTTAAATTTAATTTAAATTTTTTAAAATTTTAATCCTCTAACAACTCTGGTGAAACTATATATCTGATCCAAAGGGGCACGTGCACCCGAATGTTTATAGCAGCAATGTCCACAATAGCCAAACTATGGAAAGAACCTAGATGTCCATCAACAGATGAATGGATAAAGAAGATGTGGTATATATACACAATGGAATACTATGCAACCATCAAAAGAAACGAAATCTTGCCATTTGCGACAACATGGATGGAACTAGAGCGTATCATGCTTAGCGAAATAAGTCAAGCGGAGAAAGACAAATATCATATGATCTCCCTGATATGAGGAAGTGGTGATGCAACTTGGGGGCTTAAGTGGGTAGGAGAAGAATCCATGAAACAAGATGGGATAGGGAGGGAGACAAACCATAAGTGACTCTTAATCTCACGAAACAAACTGTGGGTTGCTGGGGGGAGGGGGGTTGGGAGAAGGAGGGTAGGGTTATGGACATTGGGGAGGGTATGTGCTTTTGGGTAAATTGGAAGGGGAGATGAACCATGAGAGACTATGGACTCTGAAAAACAATCTGAGGGGTTTGAAGTGGCGGGGGGGTGGGAGGTTGGGGTACCAGGTGGTGGGTATTATAGAGGGCACAGCTTGCATGGAGCACTGGGTGTGTTGAAAAAATAATGAATACTGTTTTTCTGAAAATAAATAAATTGGAAAAAAAAATTAAAATAAAAATGGCAGACGACGTTCAGTTACAATGACTTTCATCGAGACTGAGGAGGCAGAGGTTTTCGAAAAAAAAAAAAAAAAAAAGAAACATAGTTTTTTTTTGGTTTTTTTTTTTACAATTTTTTAAAATTTTAATTTCAGTGCAGTTTAATACAGTGTAACATTAGTTTCAGGTGTATAATACAGTGATTCAACAATTTCCATATATTAGTTAGTGCTCATCAAAGTAAGCGTATGCTTAATCCCCTTTATCTAATTTCACTCATCCTTCCCTACTGACCTCCCCTCTGGTAACCATGTTTATTCTCTATAGTTTAGAGTTTTTTTAGGTTTGTTTCCTTGTTTTCCTTTGTTTTGTTTCTTAAATTCCACTTATGAGTAAACTCATAATGTATTTGCCTTTCTCTGACCAACTTATTTTACTTAGTATGATACTCTTTAGGTCTATCCATATTGTAAATGGCAAGATTTTATGATTTTATTCTTTTTTAAGGCTGAATAATATTTTGTTGTGTGTGGATATGTGTGTACACATATATATTGTATCTACTTTATCCATTCATCTGTCAATGCTCACATGGCTGCTTCCATAATTTAGTTATGTAAATAATGCTGCAGTACATATGTCCTTTTGAATTAGTGTTTTTTAATTCATACCCAATGGTGATTACAGGATCATAAGGTGGTTCTGTTTTTTAATTCTCTGAGAAACTTCCATACTGTTTTCTACAGTGGCTGCACCAGTTTGCATTCCCATCAACAGAGCAAAGTGTTCCGTTTTCTTCACACCCTCACCAACTTTTGTTATTTCTTGTGTTTTTATTTTAGCTATTCTGACAGGTAAGAAGTAATATCGCATTATGGTTTGATTTGTATATCCCTGATGGTAAGTAATGCTGAGCATCTTTTCATGCATCTGTTGGCCACCTGTATGCCTTCTTTGGAGAAATAAACTGTTCATCCCTTCTGCCCATCTTTTAATTGGAGTGTGTGTGTGTTTATGTGTGTGTGTGTTGCATTATATACATTTTTTATATATTTTGGATTCTAACCTTTTATCAGATATGTCATTTATAAATGATATTTAATATCTTCTCCATTTCAGTAGGTTGTCTTTTAGTTTTGTTGATTGCTTCCTTTGCTATACGGAAGTCTTTTGTTTTGATGTAATCCCAATAATTTATTTCTGCTTTTGTTTCCTTTGCCTCAGGAGACATATCTAGAAAGATGTTGCTATGGCCAATGTTAAAGAGGTTACTGCCAATGTTGTTCTCCAGGATTTTTATGGTTTCAGGTCTCACATTTGAATCCTTCATCCATTTTGTATATGGTGTAAGAAAGTGGTGCCGTCCAGTTTTCCCAACACCAGCACAAGTTTTGTGCTAAATAATTTGACTTTATCACGTATGAACAAAATTTGGAGAATGATAACTGGGACATGGTTTTATAATTGGAAAGGAACTAGAACCTGTGCCTTGAGGCATGGGATTAGGTCCTTTGTTGTTTTATCCCTGGTTCTTCCACTAGCAGATACTCATGAAATGACATCTATTTCCAGAGCTACCACCTGAAAGGTCTGCATGGACAGATGTTCCAGAATTACTCTGTGGTCAACAGCACATTTTTCCCTCTCTATAGTACTTTTCTCTTCAAAGGAATGTTGGTGCAGCACTGACGTATAAGAAAAAGTAGAAGAATGTGATAGGACACAAAATACTTTCTTTGGTTTGACTCTCATATGTAGACACCACTTCATTTAGCTCAGTGAGAGTACCAGCCATCCATCTACCAGGCAGTATTCTGAATTTATTAGGTATTTATTTGTACCTTGTTTTTTCAGAAGCTACTTCAGAAGATTTTTTAAAAATACATGAATTATAAGATGTTAATATGAATATTATATTGTGACCTACATTTTTACTATGATTGGGCCACAGTTTAGTGTGCTCAGAAACCTACTGCAAACAAGGAATTCTTGTCACTTAATAATCACAATATCCACTGGATAAAAATAAATCAATTGCTTAAGAGAATTACATTTTATTCATTAAACCAGAGTCAGGCAGAATTTTATGTTGGGGGGCTTAGTAAGGAGAACATTTTCTGATTTAGTAAACAGCATTGTCACAGTTCAACAAATTTCTTATGGAGCTTTCTTTTAACAGTATCAATAAAATCTGATATTATCACACCTAAATATAATTTAGTAATGGCAATTCTTGTGTATGTGTGTAGGGAGAGGTATAGTTGTAATTCAGTGCTGATTAAATGTCTAGCTTTTGGCTGACCTTGAAAAGGGTTGAATTCCCAGCATCCAACCCATTGCCCTAAATGTAGCAGGTGCCAACAACTCTTTGTTGAAGGTGATAACTACGTATTAATGAATGTACAGAACAGTTCTGCTTTTACAGAGCTCAGGTTAGTATCTACGTCAAATCTGCTGCCTTCCTCCTTTACCCATGGGAATGGGATGGAATGATGTTTACTAGCCAAGGCACAGTGTGAAAGACTGTTCAATTTCGGCCAGCCTATAATTTCATAATCTCAATCCCAAAAGCACAAAGTTGATTTTACAAATATTTCTTTAAAATGACTATAGATGTATCCAATATATGTAATATTCCAGTAGGGTAGGAATGTAATTACCAATGAAGAAACTGAGATTCATGATGGTTGAGCATACTGACCCAGTTCATTGAGCTAGCAAGTAGCAGAGCTGGGACTTGAACCCAGATCTGTCTGACTTCACATTTCGTGCTCTTTTTTTTTTTTTAAAGATTTTATTTATTAATTTGACAGAGAGAAATCACAAGTAGATGGAGAGGCAGGCAGAGAGAGAGAGAGGGAAGCAGGCTCCCTGCTGAGCAGAGAGCCCGATGCGGGACTCGATCCCAGGACCCTGAGATCATGACCTGAGCCGAAGTTAGCGGCTTAACCCACTGAGCCACCCAGGCGCCCAACATTTCGTGCTCTTAATGTGCTCAGTAATGTGCTAAGAGAGATCCTGTAGGGATTGAACTATATACTTTTTCTCTCAAAGAAAGAGAAGAAAAGGACACTGCAGACAGAAGGAGCCTTAACAACTTCACAGACAATAATCTCGGAAATTCAAATATTTTAAATCTGCTTTCATGCCCCAGGGTCTTAAACCTTATCTCTGCTGTCTTGTGAGCTGCCCTTTCTCAATGACAGACTTTGTGTCATGCTTCAAGGACAGCATGTCTGATGTACCTTTTGAATTTCAGGGACACTGACTTTCACAGGAGGACCTACATCCTTTCATTTATTTTGTGTGCTCTCAGGTGGTATTTAAGTTGACAGCCAGGTCCTCAGTCTTCTTCTCAAGGGATTATAGGTGTTGAACTACTTTCATCTTTCTCTGTCGGTGTATTTTTTTTTAAGTGATAAAGGATCAAGATGGCTCTCCATCCTTCTCTCTATCCTGTAGTCCCCTGGCATTCTCAGCAAAATGCTAGTTGGAAAATCACACTTCTACAGTGGTGAGCAGATAATTGAAATTCAAAGCAGAGGGGAGAAAAATCAGTTCTGAAGGCCTATTTTGCTGCAAATTCTTTATTAGGATTTTGGCTCTAGATATGTACTAGTCAAGATGGGGAGAATTCAAAAAGAGGAACAGGATTCCCTACAAAGTTCTGAATTGAAATAATTACATCCTGAATCTGTATATCTGAGATGGCCTGCTTACCTTGCACCTTGTACACATCCCTCTGGTTTCCTGTTCTTTAGATGGTCTTTTTGATGTCAAGCCCTCCTGAGAAGCATCTTTAGCAAACACCCTTTGAGGATTAGATATACAATGCTAACTAACATTAATTTGAAAGCTTATCAAATGTCCTTTTTTTAAAAAAATTATTCCAAGCAGGCTGAGAACCCATCATCCCTGTCATAGCTGTTTCATATGAGATTTCCTCAGGCATACATATTAACAGGTTGTATTTGACAATGAAGACAATCTACCCTTTTTGTGTGTGGGAAATGATATATATATATATATTTAAAGCCACATATATATATATATGTGTGTGTGTGTGTGTGTTCTTTCTGACATAATGACTGGCATTAGCCAGAAAAAGAAGGTCTAATTTTCTGATTCACTGAATACAGTAGACATACAATGGAGCCCAAACTCACAATGTTATAAGACTTTGAAGAATATGAAAGGTAAAAAAAACCCTGCTAATTTTCTTTGTATCTGTTTATGATGACCCTGGGACAGTAAAAGAATCTTTAGAGGAAAGAGAATGGAAAAAAGAGGTCTACAGTATAAATTGGTAAGTTTGTGAAGCCTATGAGGTATAAGTCAATTATTGGTTCCTACTTTCTGAGTTTTATTTTTGTTTGGGGTTTGGTTTGGTTTGGGTTTTTTGGCTACAATTAAACTTCATAAAGATAATGATAAATGACAGGTAATAGAAGCAGCTTTCAATAGAAGGAAAAAAAGTTGTGTCATCCAGCTCAGAAAAAAAAAGCTAATATGGAATAATAATGCATTAATAGGTACATGTAAAGCAATATATAATGGAAAGGCATGAATATACAAAAAGGCTGCCATTTGTGTTACTTTATAAGCTACATTTCTGAAGTTAGGAGTCAAGAATCTGATGGTGAGATTGCTAAAAATTGGCTGAAGTCACTCAGAAGGTGCTGAGGCAATAAGGACATTTTAATTGCACAATGTGTAACATTCAATCTAAAAAATTATTGGTAATACCAAAGAACAGTACAAAGGGAAAAACCAGATAATAGAAACAGAAATAAATTCAGATAATGTAGTTATTAAAGTTACTAGACACAGACTTTGAGAATAACTGTGGTTAACATGTTAAAAAAAATAGTAAGTTGAAATAATTCACCAGAAAACTAGAATATAGAGAGGACAATAAATTAGAAAATGTAAAAACTTAAAAATAAATTGGCTGGATTTTAAGAATCAATGCATGCACTTATCACAGTTAAAAAAAAGAATTAGTGAGCTTGAGGGCAGAAAACATTTGGACTGACACAAAGAAAGTAAAATAATGGAAAATATATAAAAGAGAATAAAAGATATATGGAACACTGTGAAAAGGTCTTTAGAAAAAGATCATACAGGTAGTTGGAGTTTCAGAAGTGAGGTAGAAAGAGTTTCAGGGAAGAAGCTTTGAAGACACAGTGGATCAGATTTCTTCAAAATAGACAGAAGTCTAGTAGTTAAATTGTTAAACTCCCTTCGAGTTAGGCCAATGAGTCAGAAAGAGTTAGGAACACTAAGCAGGATAAATAAAAAGAAAATCCTATTTAGGATTAGATACATTATGGTAAAAATGTTTAAAAAAATTTTAAAAAGATAAAATTTATAAACCACCAGATAAAAACAAACAAGATCAAAAACAGGACTGCTGATAACAGAAGAAATGGAAGCCAGTAGACAACAGAACGTCACCCTCAACATGCTGAAAGATTAATGCCAACCTAAACGGCTACACTCTCTGATACTATCCTTTTAAAAAATAAGGCAATCAAAATATGAAAAATATTAAAGAAACACCAAAGGAGATTTTTTTTCAGTAGAAAGAAAATAATCTTACTTCAAAAAGTAGAATTACAGGGAAAAAGAAAATACTAGATAGTATAAATATGTAGATAAGTATAATAAATCATTTACTTTCTAAAGAGTAATGATAAACCTCACAGTGAAAACTATATGCAGAATGAAAACACATGGCAACAATAACATAAAGATTAGAGGGGAATACATGCAGCTTAAAGGCTGAAGGTTCAATCATTACCATAAAATGGAAAAATACTAATTTGTATTCCAGGCTAATAAATTAAGGATGAGTGTTATAAGCTCCAGGATAACCTGAGAAAATCGCCAGAGAACATACAAACTAAAAAAATAAAAATAAAAGTAAAATCGGAACAAATAGAATAACAAAAAATATCTGAAAACCACTGGTTGCAGTCACCGTGGAGTAACTGGTATCAGACTCATCCTTCCACCATAAACCATCATTATATCTATACAATAATATAGAACTATTTCAGGCAAAGGATGGCAACCAACATGGGGCTAAGAATTATGAAAGTTAGAAAGCACAGTATTAGCTCATATTCACCCAAGATTTCTTCCCCAAAATATTTCTGAATATGGACAAGGAAAATAGAGGCCAAGCAGAGTGGTAGTATCACTGGGTAGAAGAAAAAGAAATCTAATTTGGGGATGCTGAAGTAGGTGGAGTTTGGGGGACAGAGTAATGCAGAGGAAGGTTCCATTGAAAAGAAGCCTCGAAATTTTCCATAAAAATATTCCTAGGGCCCTATTCCCTTCTAAGCTATGGATTTGCAAGGTCAACAATCGAACTGGCACTTCACAAAACAGTTTATCCAAACAGCCAATATGCATATTATATATTCTCAATCTCATTTGTCATCTGAAAAATGTAAATTAAAATCAGAGCGAAATATACACATCCATACCAGGCTGTCTATAATTAAAAAGACTGATAAGATGAAGTATTGGCGAGGAATTAGAGAACTTGTTACTCTTAGGCACTGCTGGTAGATGCGTAAATTGGCTCAACCACTTAGAAAACTTAAATGACATTATAATCCCCATAAGAAATGTCAAAGGATGTTCATACAAGCATTTTCTGTAATAACCCAAACTGGAAACAACCCAAAACATCCATCAATGACGGTATGGATACATAAGTTGTAGTTTAATCATGCTAAGGAATAACATTCATCAGTGTATGGTTATAGAAGTCAGATTAGTTTTGTCTGCTTGGAATTTTATTTAAATGGAAGCATGGGGGGCGCCTGGGTGGCTCAGTGGGTTAAGCCGCTGCCTTCGGCTCAGGTCATGATCTCAGGGTCCTGGGATCGAGTCCCGCATCGGGCTCTCTGCTCGGCAGGGAGCCTGCTTCCCTCTCTCTCTCTCTGCCTGCCTCTCCATCTACTTGTGATTTCTCTCTGTCAAATTAATAAATAAAATCTTTTAAAATAAATAAATAAATAAATGGAAGCATGGAACATGTGTTCTCTATGCCCAGCATCAGTAACATGAAGATGCATCCATATTGTTGCATATAGAAATACTACATTTTTCCTCATTCCTGACAAATGCATATTTTTATTTCTATTAAATATTCTATTTTTATTTACTTCCATTTGTTCTACATTTCTATATGTGTGTGCATATCTATGTATATGTACTTACATATAAAATATACAACTATAGATTTTGTGCTGTGTTGTTGTATGTATATAATAGGCATATAACAGTAAAATGTGCGCGTGGCTGCACAACTAGGGACGCTCATGGCTCTCAACACGTGGCCCAGTTTCTTTCAAAATGTCTGCTGTTCACAGAATTCTCTGCAAGCTCAGCTTGAAGGATGATCACGCCCCCAAGTACACACAGGTCAAAGCATACACTAATTTGGACACTGAGTGTGATGCTCTGACATTGAAACAGCCATCAAGAGCAAAGATGTGGATGAGCTCATTATTTTCAATATCTGACCAACCAGAGAAATGAACTCAGACAGGATATTGCCTTCACCTACCAGAGAAGGACCAACAAGGAGCTTATATCAGTACTGAAGTTGGCCTTGTCTGGCCACTTGGAGACTGTGAGTTGGGGCTTACTGAAAACATCTGTTCAGTATAATGCTTCTCAAGGCAAAGCCTCCATGAGGCTGGGGACTGATGAGGACTCCCTCACTGAAACCATATGCTCAAAGACCAGCCAAGAGCTTCAGGAAATTAACAGTCTACAAGGAAATATACAAGACTAATCTGGAGAAGGACATCATTTCTGACATATCTGATGACTTCTGCTAGCTGATGGTTGTCCTCGCAAAGCATAAAAGAGCAGAAGATGGCTCTGTCATTGATTATGAACTGATTGACCAAGATGCCTGGGATCTCCATGATGCTGGGGTGAAGAGGAAAAGAACTGATGTAACCAAGTGGATCAGCATTGTGACCGAGCAGACTGTCACCTCCAGAAAGTATTTGGCAGGTGTTTAAGTGTTTAACAGCTACAGCCCTTATGACATGCTGGAAAGCCTCAAGAAGGAGGTCAAAGGAGACCTGGAAGATGCTTTCCTGAACCAGTCCAGTGCATTCAGAACAAGCCCCTGTATTTTGCTGACAATTCCATGAAAGGCAAGGAGACTTGCAATAAAGTCTGGATTAGAATCATGGTCTCTTGCAGGGAAGTGGACATGTTAAAAATTAGGTGTCGATTCAAGAGTGAGTATGACAAGTCCCTGAACTACCACACCCAGCAAGACACCAAGGGCGACTACTAGAAAGTGCTGCTTATACCTGCCTGGTGGGGATGACTGAAGCCCACAATGGCATGAGCATCCAGGAGGGGTGCTCCTTTGTTTCCAGCTAACAGTTCTAGAAAATAGCCTGTGACTAATATCCCCTTGTGCCCATCCCTGTGGGGATGATGTTCTTACTGCCCCCCTCCCCATCTTTATTTCAGTTGCCTAAGCACTGCCTGCTTCTCACATTTAGTCTTTCCTTTGAGCCAAAGAAAGGAATAGCCCAAGGAGTTGGAAGTGCATTCTGTGATGTGAAACACTTGGCCTCTTGTGTACCGTGTCATAAACAGATGGATAAACCGAATTTTTACTTTCTAAAAAATAAAAGTAAAATATGCATGCATGTATGTATATATATAATATATAATAAAATGTATACAGATATAAGATGCATGTAATAAATAGTTATTTTAAAATGTTATTATGTTAATATCCTGAGGTTCACATTAAATAAAATACTAGATTAGAAGAGTATGACTGGGGGCGCCTGGGTGGCTCAGTGGGTTAAGTCTCTGCCTTCGGCTCAGGTCATGATCCCAGGGTCCTGGGATCGAGCCCCACATTGGGCTCTCTGCTCAGCAGGGAGCCTGCTTCCTCCTCCCTCTCTGCCTGCCTTCCTGCCTACTTGTGATCTCTCTGTCAGATAAATAAATAATTAATTTTAAAAAAAAAGAAGAGTATGATTGACCAGCTAAGAGTTAATTACATGGCATGAAAAGGCAAATGAATCAATGAATCTGTCTGGACTTGTTTTCAGGCAAACAATGTAGGGACCAAGGGCAGGCAGCCCCAAGATGGGCCATTCTGGCATGAATATTACATCGAGTGAGCACTGGGTGTTATATGCAACTAATGAATCATTGAACACTATAACAAAACATGATGTACTATATTCTGGCTAACTAAACATAATAAAAAAAAATAATCAAAACCCAGCAGATGCAGGAAAAGCTCTCTTCCTGATCTTCCACTGCCTAAATTTACATTGTTAAGGAGAGCTATTACAAATTCTGCTTTACCTAAGAAACTTATCTGCATAATAGGGCAAACTTTGTTTTTGTAAAACATCTTTTCACCTACCTGCTAATGGCTTCCTCCCCTTTGTGTCTTCAGAACCTCTCCCTCTCCTTAGCTCACACAAGTTTCACGCTGCTGCCTCATTTTCGTTGGAATTTCATGTCTATGTGGATTCCTCCTATGTAAGCTATTAAATTTTATTTTCTCTTATTAATCTGTCTCATGTCAATTTGATTCTAAGTGTAAGGGCCTATTCAGCCAGAGCGGCCCCAACTCGGTAGAACTGCAATTTTGTTGTTTATGCAGTAAAACTTAAACTGACCTTGCCCCCTCCAGGGGAACATACTTACAAGCAAGTCCGAGAAACCAGTTCCAGGTAATCGCTCAAATACAAGGGTGGGTTAGGTCAAGTGGAGATAAAGGCCTAAATACAAGGGTGGGTCAGGTCAGGTGGAGACATTCAATCAGTGGGGGTGCATACTGTCTCCTAGCTACCAAGGTGATAGGCTAGTTCACACAGCTACTGTGGGGTGAATTGTAATTCAATTAGCCACCTGTGTGTGGCCAGGCCCAACCACAGGGCCTTTGCTCTATAAAAGTTAGTCTGGAAAGCAGGGAGGCACGCACTCTCTGTAAGAGGCGTGGCCCCAGCCAGTCTTTTGATTCTTGATGCTTGGCGCAAAATAAAGCTTTGCTTGACCTTCACTTTGTATTAGCCTTGCTCCTTTAATCACGGACCCATTATTGGGGGCCACAACATGGGGACCCAACACTAAGTCCAGCTAGAAGGACCACAGGACAGAGGAAGATCTTTCTCCCCAACAACATTTCACTGAACGCTAAAAACCATCATGATTCCCTTCTTTTGCAGTAATAATAATGATATTCTAATAGACACATTTCCTTTTTGTGGGATCCATGATCAAAAGGAATAAGACTGATACAAAGTGAAGGTCAAGCAAAACTTTATTTTGCACCAAGCATAGAGAATCAAACTGACCAGCCAGGGCCCTCTCTTACAAAGAGGCGACCTCTCCCTGCCTTACCGACTAACTTTTAAAGCGCAAGGGCCATGTGGTAGGGTCTGGCCACACACAGGAGGCCAATGAGATTGTAACACACAGAGAAAGCTGCACAGTCATGCTAGGTCACAAACGGTTGGCCAACCGAATCACAATTTACCCTAGTAGATATTTGAGCTAGCCTATCACCTTGGTCAGAATTGGCGTCCAAAAGGCGCCCAAAGGGCGGGGTCCATACTCCTTGGTACCTAGGGAGACAGTATGCACCCCCACTGATTGGATACCTCCACCTGGCCTGACCCACCCTTGTATTTGGGTTTTGTTACCTGGGACTAGTTTCCCCGGACTTGTTTTTAAGTAAGTTTTGGTGGGGGAGGGGGGCAGGGTCAGTTTAAGTTTTACTGCATAAACAACAAAATCACTGTTTAACCGGATGGAGCTGCTCTGGCTAAATAGGCCCTTACACTTTTGTCCTATTTTCTAACTTTTCATTGCCTCTTTTTCACACATACATATCCAAATCATCAGATATTTTGCCAACTTTACTTTCAAAACATGTCTGAAATATGACTTCTCACTAGGTCAATGACTATAACCCTAGTCCAAGCCATTGACCAAGAAGTTGGAAGAATGTAGGAAAACACAAGGGATTGAGCACTACCCAGGAGATGGTAAACACGGGGCTCAATCCCACTCCTCAACCTGAAGAGGGAAGGGAAGAGGGCTGTTGTTATAGGCCTGAGAGGGTTGCTTGACAGGATTGAAATCTTGACTTAGGAATTCAGCCAGCTGGAGGCAATCGCTCTTGAGAAGGAAGACTGAGGAATAAATATCCTGAATTTACTCACTTTTCTGCCATTTGTCAATAGAGCATTTTGATGTGATCCATAGGGCCACATAGGCATAGAATAAGGTAGAAAAGGATAGAGAGTAAATCTGGTATAGGGGAATGTGTCTTTTAGTGGAACCTTTCAATTCGACTGTTGTTTCCTTTTGTTCTATTTTCCACAAAACAGCCAGATTGATTTCCCTAAAGCCTAAGGCAGAACATGCCATTGATTTCCTGAAGACCTTCTGATGGTCTCAAGTTTCAACTAAAGTAAAATATAAAGTCCTTCTAATGGGCTACAAGGCTCTAAGGGACCTGGCCACATCACTACTACTTTGGCTTTATGTCTAGTCAATCTCCCTCTCCAATAAGATCCCTCAGTAACATGACCTCTTTTCCCCCTCCCCAAACACAGCAGGCTCACTCCCAAACCAGCTTATCTGTCATTAATAGTCTCCCCGGAATCTTCCCCCTTGCCTTCCACATATATGCATGGTTCTTTACTTCTTTTAGTTCTCTGTTCAAACATAAAATTGCTTCTCAACATCACTCTCTAACTGTGCTTTATTATTATTGCTAGAACTTCACTGCATCTGGTGTGTGTTTTATATTTGTTTCTTTGTCCACTATCTTCTCTTTATTTCAGACGGCTAGTTTTATAAAAGAAGGGTCATATTTTTTTTTCTCTGATCTATCCCTACGTCCTAGATCAATGACTCACACATAATAGGCACATGTATTAGTGTGAAAAGGTTAATTTCTATAATGAACAACCACAAATAATTACTATAATAAAACTTGTTTCTCAATCGTGTCACAATACAGTGTAGGTCATTGGGGTATATGTACTAAGACACCCTGACCACTAAACGGCAAACAATCCTTATAGGTAGACTAAGAAAATGGCTCATATCATTGTTTCCAAGAAACTTTGAGTACTTAAATAATAATGAAGCTCTGAATACCTTCCACCTTATTTCTAAAGGGCCAATACCTTCCCTAATCCCAGAACACCACCTTAATTAACTGAGGGAAGAAGGGAGAGAGAGAGAGCAAGGTATTTATGTACAAGCTTAGATTAATATATTCATTCTTTCTTCTTCTAATTGCCTACAATGACACCAGGGAACAGAAAAGGAAGTTATTCTCCCTTCTTTCTGAACAAAATAACTGTATCTTAAAATTTTCATATCTTTGAAATCCCTTTGGAAACCACCAGGTCACTCCTTTTGTCAAGGTACCTACTTGTATGGGCTACTGAAGGAGACTCTGGAGTTCATTTTTCATATAATATATATTCTAATCAGTATGACATCTAACTGTGAGTCTTACATTTTGATTTCTTTTATTGATCTAGAGGTTTTTTCTTTATTGTCATTTTTCAATCAATACCTATTTCTAGGATTCCTTAAGGGAATTCATTTAATTTTCATGGCACAAACAATGTTTCAATGAGAATAATCAATTTTCTGCTGTGCATAATAGTACAAATAAGTTGATTCATTTAAAGGAAAACTGTCCTTAAAGGAAAAGAAGAATCAAGACTACTTCCATTTGAGTTAAGAGGAGTAATGGTGAAATGGTGTCATAAAGTCTCAAATCAGAAAGTGCATAAGTACACATATAACAAGTACAGACCTAAGTATAAGGGAGGTTATAAGAACATGCAAGACAAAATCCTTGCTCAAGAGGAACTACTTTATAAGCACTTAACTCTATGAAGAGTGACTAGTTCTTAAACAAATACGAAATGGATCCAAGTTTTGTGTTTTTGAACAGAACAAGTATGGGGTAGACTTATTCCTGCCACAATCCCTAAAGAATTTTTTTCCCTTTTTAGGTCAACTCTCTAAATGAATGTCTCTAGGAGTCCCTATTCCCCTATCCACCCATAGGAGCTTTTTCTAGATCTCTTCTCAAACAGAATCGTTTTCCTAAACAGTAATGTAATTTTCAATTGTCTTACCACAGTATGATTTAACTGATCATACTGATTTTTATGTTCGTGATTTTTGTTGTGTGCCTCAAGATATATATTTGCATTCTCAAGGAGCAAAAGCTTTATATCTACATTGTATCCGATGTTTTCAAAACAAGGGAATTTGTGCTTGCTTCAGCAGCACATATGCTAAGATAAAAAGAAAAGAATTCTGAAATTTGTGAGCATTTTACCCAAGCACCTTCATAGAGTCCTCAAATGCAAATAACATTAAAGTTGAGCATTTCCCAAAGAAAAAGTAGCAAACAGGTTGTAGACCCTTAGTCATTTTCCAAACATAACACTAAATGTATGAAATTTTTAAAAAGTTTTATTCTTAGAATAAAAGCTACTATTCATAGCATTTGGTGATAACATTAAATATTCCTAATCTGCAATGGAACTCAGCTGTTGTCATTTTACCAGAGGATTTTTGTGTATGAGATAGAAGACAGCAGTATAGCCATACCAAGCAAGGGATGCTAAACAATTCTCTAACTTCTCACTGTACAGCTTTCCAGTACACCCTACTAGCTGGGAAAATTAGTCTAAATGTTTCCTGAAATCCTTTGCTCCTAAGCTCAACTTCATGTCTCCCAGGAGAAATGAGCTTGAATATTTTTTTTTTAGCTCACCATTATACAGTTTTTATTAAAATAGAGTTATAGCTGAACCGTCAAGTTTTCAGATAACAGGCTTACTTTTTGTGTCTTTGGGGACTTTTCAATAGAACAGAGAAAAAATGAGGATTGATTTAAATCACTTTCTAAGACAACTTCTTAAACTGAACAAATTAAGGCATCTCTTAATAGCAAAGTCATGAAGAACTTGGCATTGCTGTATACCATACCATAATGGTTCTTATCTCAGACTTATCAAATATTTCTTTGATCCCAATGTAGGATCGATCATGAGAGTTCATAAATAACATTCAACTGTTTTCTGAGAAATACATATTATTATTAGAGATTTTATTGAAGGGCAGTCACAGGAAGCAGGCATTGAGTTCTATACTGAAGACACTTGGAAACACTACTTACCATAGAGATGAGCCAGAAGGTCTGGATCTAAGTTTCTCAGAAGACTGATGCCCTAAACAACTGTTCATTGGGTTTCTCACATCCTGAGCTCCTGATCTAAAGATCTGACCATTAGTTCTCCAGGAAAGAAATGTACAAGTATCTCAGAGGCAGTGCTTCAGTTCCAACAAAGCACTTAATTTTTTTCTGGTTCCTTGAAAAGACTCTTGATCTTGTCTTTTCTTTTCCTAATTATCTTCAAGTTGGGGAATCATCCATCAGCTTTGCTAGATCTTTGCTAGATCCACATTCTTCTGCCTCCTTCCCCACTGCATTTGATACTAGAAAACAGAGTTCTCTGATATTTCCACTTTGGGACTGAGTCAAGCCTACACAAAATTGCAAAGTGAGTGAAATTTATTTCCAAAGCTCTTGAGTCCTGTTTCAGTCTTTCTGTCTTCCTTGTGGTTTGGAGCCATGAGAGAGGTGATATCTCATACTGTCTGTATTCTGTATTCACAATAGAACCCTACAAGCTGCTACAATTATTATCCCCGTTTTGTTTTACCTATTAGGAACCAAGTAGGAAATAGGCTAAAGTGCATTTCTTGAATTCAAGATTTGAACCCCACTGTGGTCTGTCCATAGTGCTTTGCTGAGCTGACCTCTCTTTTCTGTCTGGAGTCTTTCACTCTGATGTTCCCCTGCACTGCCATCCCCTGCCCCTGTCCTGTCCTTTCACATGCCAGGGATGCCCTGTATGCCATTTTTTTCACCTTGGTATCTGAGGAGACATCCAAATTTACCTAATTGTGCTATGCCACACAACTGGCAACATGCCAAGTAATCTGAGAAACCATTTCAAGTAAAGGAACTAGTCACTGATACTAAATCACTTGCTGAATTTTATTTGGTGGGGGGAGGAGTTGGGAACTCTAACGTAACTCAGGATTTGGGATTTATGGTATGAAGATATCAGTCTATGAATTTTACTGTGCAAATTTGATACTGGCTTATGATGAATTAACTCTATCTGCACCAAAGAAAACTCATTCCTTTTAAATTTGTCTCCTTCCTCTATCACAATTCCCTCATATGCATAAGCTACTGAAATTTAAAAAATGTTTTCTAATGAATTATAGGTGCCTCAGCAATAATTTCCAGGCACTGAATTTTTGCTAACACTACTTTGTCCATGCAGCATTTTCCTTTTACCTGAGGCTTGAATGTTTTGGACCAAAGCTTTTCAAATTGTGCTCCCCTATTGAGGACTGCCATCCCACCTACCCTACAGCAGCACAATCAGGCTTTTAGATCTTCATATTTTCACCATGACACTAAGACGTCTAGGGTAAAAGATTCTGAAATCTTGAGCTAGATGACTGAAAATGTTAAAAATTTTCTTTTAAAAAAATGGGATTTTATTTATTTATTTGAGAGAGAGAAAACGAGGAACAGAGCAGGAGTAGGGGGAGAGGCAAAGGGAGAGGGAGAAGCAGACTCCCCGTTGAACAGGAAGCCAGATATGGGGCTCGATTCCAGACCCTGGGATCAAGACCTGAACTGAAGGCAGTCGTTTAACCAACTGAGTCACCCAGGCACCACCAAAATTTTCTTTTATGATACGATGACATTGTTTCACTAATACATTTTGACATTAAGTAATCATTGCTATTGATTTTTGAAGCATTATATTTGCAGTGAAAGAATTAGAATTATTCAAATACTATGCATAAAAATGTATGCTTTACAAAGTAGAAGAATCCCTGTATTACAAATTAAGATGATTTTTCTAATTTTTCTATAAAGAAAAAAGGACAGTTTTACCAAACTGCTTTTACAATTTAGACTTTACATGTTTGTGGTTGTCACTTATTTTGTTCTTGTTTGGGGGTGGGGAGGGTAAATAATATGGCATATCAAAAAAATTTAAGCTCTGTCAAATGTAAAATGTACACTGCTATCATACATATATGCAATTTTATTAGCTTACGACTAACAATTTAGGGACGCCCGGGTGGCTCACTTGGTTAACCAGCTACCTTCGGCTCAGGTCATGATCCCAGCGTCCTGGGATCCAGTCCCACATCGGGCTCCTTGCTCGGCGGGGAGCCTGCTTCTCCCTCCCTCTGCCTGCCATTCTGTCTGCCTATACTCTCTCTCTCTCCCTCTCTCTCTCTCTGACAAATAAATAAAATCTTTAAAAAAAAAAAAGACTAACAATTTAAAATATAAAATTTACTAAAGCTAGAAAACAGAGATTTATAGTGGTTTCATTAAAAAGATCTGTACATTTATTAATATTTCTAAGAAGAGCAAGTATTTATGCAAATATGTGGGTAAAATGCCATAGCAGCATGCTACATCTCCATAATCTGAACAATTCTTTACAATCTCATGAGAAGTGAATTAACAGTAGAAAATATGTTTCTTTCCTGAATAATCAAATAGCAAAATGAGAAAAAATTTCTCAGTTATCAAACACTGTGTATGTTTGTATACTCGTATGTATCTGCAAGGTTTGTGAGCTCATTATAAGTAGAATATCATTATTGTTTACTCTATGTTCTAGAGATTTTTGCCAAACAGAAGACTATGGGGACCTTTTACAATTTCTTGTAAGCATACGAGGTTGTCATTCCCAATGAAAGATACATACATATACATATATATATATATATATTTATTATCCTTCCCAAATCACATGCATTTATATCCATTCTCTGCATACTTTCTGAGCTAAATTATGAGTTTCTTAAACTCTGACACATTTTAAACTTAGAGAAATTACAGCCTTAAGGTTGTAAAAGAAATCTTCATCTATCATACTTTGATCCCCTTTCAACCATAATGGTACCAGGGGCACTGATATAACATCCTCAGCCCAGCAATTCTTTTACCCTGCCCAAAGAAGGAAAATCTCACGATTAGTATCTGAATTCTAGGTGTTCCATGACAAGAACTGATCATTTGGACGTTTTCTAACCAAATCCTGGTTTGCTGTTTTTGTTCTTATTGTTGTGCTAGGGGTGGCTTGCTTTATTTTTAAAATTAAAAGATCAAGTTGAACATACAATAGTAAGTCTATTCCATCTTGTAGGGTTCAGTTTTTTACCAGAAGTCAGATCCATTCACGTGACAAACCCCAATGACTGCCCTCTCTAGGACATGTCAAATCACTGACTCTACCCTATACACACAGAGGACACAGATGACATGTTTAACAGATCATCCTGTTTAACAGTCTGCCCCGCCCTAAGTCATTACATAAAAATCTCTTATAAAAAATAAAGTCAAATCCATGGAGAGGTTCAAAATTCCATCATAGTTATTCTAAACTTGTGTCCTAAATTCTGAAAAGAAACACTGAGAACCATTATATTGAAAGATCCATATGGCTCTGATTTGGGAAAGCCAGGATGGCCACCTGGTAGTATCTGATAAAACCTGAACAGCTGTCAAAATCCTCCAGAAGATGATCCATCACAGTAAAGACAAAATGACTATGATATTAAACACCGGTAGTGAAAATATATAAGGATAACAAAATATAGCCTTATCTGTAGCTAACATAATCCTGGAAAAAGTGTAAAGGCAAGAGAAGACTGGAATGTTCTCTGAGAAAATATTTAAGCATTTTTTAAATGTTTAATTTTTTTTTAAAGATTTTACTTATTTATTTGACAGAGAGACAGAGATCACAAGCGAGTAGAGAGGCAAGCAGAGAGAGAGGGGGAAGCGGGTTCCCTGCCGAGCAGAGAGCCTGATGCGGGGCTTGATCCCAGGACCCTGAGATCATGACCTGAGCCGAAGGCAGAGGCTTAACCTTCTGAGCCACCCAGGTACCCCTATTTAAGCATTTTTAAAAAGATTATATTTATTTATTTGAGAAAGGGAGCATATAAGAGCAGGGGAGGAGGGGCAGAGGGAGAAGGAAGCTCCCTGCTGAGCAGAGAGCCAGAGGTGGGGCTCCATTTCAGGACTCTGGGATGATGATCTGAGCTGAAAGCAGATGCTTAACCCACTGAACCATGCAAGCACCCATATTCAAGCATTTTCAGATGAATTTTATATAATGACTTCCCTCTGGGTGATGTATATTTGCAAATAACAGCACGATTATTTTCTGGAAAGTTGGAACATTCCCTTGTTAAAAGAGCCACAGCACAGATCGTGGCTAAAAGATACTGAATATCCCATTTGCTATGTACGACATTCTAACTATTCTATCCAGTAAAAAGGGACCATTCTATCAGCACAGGTATTCATGAATCTGTAAGGATTTGTCCCTTGTTTAAAAATATTCACTGTCAGGGCACCTGGGGTTTAAGCCTCTGCCTTTGGCTCAGGTCATGATCCCAGGGTCCTGGGATCCAGCCCCTCATCAGGCTCTCTGCTCAGCAGGGAGCCTGCTTCCTCCTCTCTCTCTGCCCGTCTCCCTGCCTACTTGTGATCTGTCTGTCAAATAAAAAATTTTTAAAAATAAATATTCACTGTCTTCATTATTGTGAAACCTCTAGAAAAGCACAAAGATACTAAGAGAATGGGTAAGTTATACCAACCAAATTCTAATCACAGGAGGTCTTCAGAAAAAACCACACACGTGTACTGCTGACCCAAGATCCTCAGAATAAGCAATGACTATACAGAGTAGAGATCACAGTCAAAACCATCAGAAGCAAATTCTCTAAAATACCTGAAACCACCCACTATTCTACTCTCTTTTGCATATTTTTGTTCATTAACCTTGTATTTGTATTTCTTCCAAGTTTAATTTTATACTCTTGTGATTAACAATACAAACTTGTTTATATTTAAGATTTCCTATAGTTAATCACTACCCTAACTCTTTAATAGCTACTCTTAGCTATTGCCGGTCACCCAATTTGAAAAACTACATATATAAAGATATGTTACACTGACTTCGTTAATAATGAATTTCTTGTAGATAATACACAGTGAGAGCATGAGAAGGGGATATAGTTGGGATGCCAAATTGACTGTTCATCTTAACAAAATCCTAAAGACAATATATTTATAGCTTCATAAAAATTGTTTTCTCTAGCAGCTCCTGTGTTCTTTGTTCAAGAAGAAAATAAAGGCTCTTCAATGTTTACACAGAACCACGTATTTTGTTCTCTAAGAAGACTATCAATTAGGTTACTACAGAAGATGATTCCTCAGTATCTTCTGTTGAATTTTGGACTTACAAAGAGCCTAAAGGTATGAAATCCTTTGTGGAGAAATAACAACTAATGGAACAGATCATAGAAGAATTAGGTAACGTGGGCAAAAAAGTTTGGTGCATAACTTGAATGTTGGCAATAAGTAACATCACACAAAAGTAAGTTCAAATTCCTTATAAAAATAATTGAATAGCAAAGGATTTTCTTTTAGCCACCCAGAGAAAATCTATGCCTTTGTTAGCATACCTTATTGTATCTGAATAACAGGAGCCATGAAATGAATCAACCTGTATCTAGGTGAAAAAGAAAGTCGACTTGGCTATCTCAATAAAGTAGACTTAGAGAGTCACTGGGATCTGCTTTTATAATCAAGCCTGGAAAACCATGGATTGATTCTACAGTGCCTTTCTGCCCACAGTTAGTTTTGTTTTTCTTACAGTTATTTCATACATGTTTTCCATAAATGTTAAGTGCCTGTATATAGTCTCTGCTCTGGTAGATGATTCAACAAAAAGCACAAAGACAAAAGCAGCATATCATCATGCTGACCAATAATCAAACCAGAAATCACACCTTCACAAATAAACCTCACCTTGAAAAAGATCTGAAAACAAATCTCATCTTCAAGGAGAATCAACACCAGTGGTCAAGATGTGAGCAATTTATGATGGTCTTCACTCTACTTGGGTGTGAAAGAACCAAAAGGGGGTACCATGAGTAAAAACTTGCCTACCCTCTAAAAAAACACTGATCTTCTGTTGCCAAGGTAATAGAGTAATAAGAAATCATTTTTAAGAAAATGTTATTATTGAAATATAGTTGAATCACAACTCATTTTTAACTTGCTTAATAAAGAAGTGACAGCTTTCTAGTCATCGAAAAATTAACCACTGGAGCCAGTTTTAAATTTGTTTACTCAACCAATGACAACTCACTTCAGTAAATATGGTTATGCAAGCCAAACAACCAGCAGAAGGCTTTTACTTCTGAAAGGTAGCCCATGAGAAAGAGATTCATTCCAGGGAACATGATTATAAGTGCTAGGCAATCAACAACAGGCTTACCCAAATAATCATTTATGTACAATAATGTTAAATCACTCCTGTCTCCAAACTTCAGTGATCACTGAGCTTCATGCTTCCCAGACTTGCTATATAAGACTGATATTCCTCTCTGCTTAGAAAGTGGCTGACCAGCAGAGCTGCCCCACCTTAAAAAAGCAGTAAGTTCATTTGTATGTGTGTCTGTGTATGTCTGTGTGTGTGTGTGTATCTGTTTCAGATATTGAATGGTGACTTTATCTTTTACATGGTAGTGGTTAAGTGGGTGTATACACATTTGTCAAAACTCTATACAAAAATCTGTGATTTTTATTATATATGTTAGTTATACCTAAATTCAAAAAAAAAGAGTATAGGAATAAAACACATAGGAAAAAGAGGCAGACATTTAGAGTTGAGATGGAAACCTGGAACATAGCCAATGTGACCTCTCTCATACCCACAACAGCAGCCTCCAAGATACCTCTATGATCTCAGTGGGATCCACAGAACATAGTTTGAAAATTGATGCTATAATATGTGATAATGACAACTCAAGTAGACATAGGACAATACAGTGTAAAATTCTTCATTAATGATATTTTGGCTAATTTGGAAAGGCTTAAAAAGCATGAACTAAAATACAAGACAGAAATGACATGAAAGTAGGGAAAAGGGATCAGAATTAAAGTAATCCCAAGACTGCTTATTCAGTAGGAAGACAGACATATTGATTAGTTTGTTAAATCAATCTACATGTTAAAAAATTCAAGGGTAATCACTAAGTTAACAACACAAAATATATAACTTGCATGCCAGGAAAGGGAAAAGAAGAGCATAAGAAAATCTGGTTAATCCAATTAAAAGAAGGAAACAAGAAAAGACAAGCAAAATAAGTAAAATAAATCAGACTGAGCGAGATAAATACCATATGACTTCACTCATGTGCAATTAAAAAAATGAATAAACAAACAATAAGCAGAATCAGACGTGTAAATACAGAGAACAGATGGATGGTTGCCTGGGGGAGTGGTGGGGGGATAGGCAAAATGGGTGGAAAGGACAGAGAGAGACAGGCATCCAGCTATGGAAAAAGTAAGACAGGAATGAAAGGCACAACATGGGGAATATCTATGGATACTGTAACAGAGTTATATCTTGACAGATGGTAACTACACTTATGGTAAGCATAGCATAATGTTCAAACTAGTCCAATCACTGTATGATATACCTGAAAGTAATACAACATTGTGTGTCAACTGTACTCAATTAAAAAAAAAAAAAAGGAAGCAAAGAAAATGCACTATTAATGATATGCTATAGCCAGCTCACAGTCTCACCAGCTCTCAACAGAAGTCATACACAACTCTTTATACTCCAAACTGCAGACCTTATGGTGGTGGCTTCAATTCTGCCATGTTGACGGTATTTACAACAGGGAAATAAGCAAATGCTACAGATCAGGATTTTTGCTTCAGAGGGCCAGATTTTAAACAATTACTAATATATCTCTGTGCATAGTAAGTAGAAAACACAACTATTAACACTAACAATAGCAGCAAGAAATTGGATCAGTAATATTCATATCTAATCAAACCAGCTCTATGCCCCAAATAGAGCATTTGTGAGGTAATTATTTAATACTATATGGACGAATAATCCTAACATGTTAGGATTACAAACCTAAACTTGTGTACACTTAACATATATAAAGCAAAAACAGGGGGCGCCTGGGTGGCTCAGTGGGTTAAGCCTCTGCCTTCAGCTCAGGTCATGATCTCAGGGTCCTGGGATCAAGCCCCGCATCAGGCTCTCTTCTCAGTGGGGAGCCTGCTTCCTCCTCTCTCTCTGTCTGCCTCTCTGCCTACTTGTGATCTCTCTCTCTCTGTATCAAATAAATAAAATCTTAAAAAAAAAAAAAGCAAAAACAGAATCATAAGAAGAAATGGAAAAATTAGTACTCAGATTGGGGAATTTCAACATAGTCCTCTCAGAAGCAAATAGATTAAGCTGGCAAAAAAAAAAGTCATTAAATATATGAAAAGGCTGTACTGCACAGGCAAGAAGCATGACAGAATGGACACATGTAGAGCCTTGCAGCCAACAATCACAGAATACTAATTATTTGGAAACACACTGAAACATTTGTTAAATTATCATTAATGAAGTTTCAAATGACCAAGAATTGGTATATAAATCTTATTTTATAAAGATTGTCATGAAAAAAAAAATTAAGAAAGTTGAAATCACACATTGAAAACAAAATATCTATCTCATGTGGCAGAAACTAAATTTTAATTGAATTTTAGGAAATGTTTAAAACTGCACTACAACAAAAGTACTATGTTACAAAAATCCATGGGATGTTGTTAATCAGGAAGTACTTAGAAAAGTACAGTCTGGAATGTGAAAAGTTAAAAAATAAAAACTAAAAATAAACAAACTATGTGCTAATCTCAAAAGCCAGAAAAAGAAAACTGAACAAATATGATAGAATTAGAAACAATGAGACCTTTTCTAGAAAAAAATTAACTGATTAAAATTGACTAACTACAAAATGGATACAAACATCTCTAGAACCATTAAAAAAAAAATCAATGTCTAAAACGGTCATAAAATAAAGAAATATAGAACTTATAAACAAAAACAAAATTGCCATTATTTCCACATGGTATGATCAATTATATAGAAAATCCATGAAATTATACAGCAAATTAGAGCTAATTATGTTTTTCACAAAATTATTGCATATAAATTCACTGTAAAAAGGTCAATAGCATGTGTAAAGATTTGCAGGCAAGGTATACATGACACCAGGCAAGGTGGGTGCAAGGCAAGAGTTATTAAAGGCACTCTCTGGTGAAGTTTCAGGGTTCAGGAGCAGGGGAGCCAGGAAAGTCATGCCGGGAGGATTCTGGAAAGCAGAGTCGGGGAAGTAACACTGGGAGGGAGTTGGAGGGGTCTTTAATCTGGTCAAGGTCCGCAGGGACTTGCGTCCATATATGGTAAGGTATGTGGTGATCAGAGAGTATGGGGTGGGGAGTGTCCATGATGGGCAGTTCCCAGCTGGGAAGTTCCTGGGTGGAAGGTTTCAGTTTTCTGGAAGTGACATGGAAGCTGCAGTGAGGGTGGCGGGAAAGTCCGCCATCTTAGAGAGGGTTGGCGGAAAGATCCGCCATCTTGGAGCCCCCGTTCCCCAGCTGGCCCATCACTATGTATCAGCAACAGCCATTTAAACGTAAATCTAGAAAATATTCCCTTCAAAAATAGCAAGAAAATCTGTAAGGTACTTAGGAATTTAGCTAATAAAGGTGTTCATTTACTCCAGATTAATCTATAAATTCAGGATAATTCCAATCAAAAATTTCCAGAGTTTTTTTTTTTGTGAAAATTGATAAGCTCTTGTTAAAATCCGTAATAAAAGAGGAAATAGTCAAGAATAACTAAAACACAAGGGGATGGATAAAAAGTATGATGCTATTTATGTAAATTTTACAAATACACAAATTAATTATATATATATATACATGCATATACAATTTAGGAATACATGCATATATACCGTGTCAAAAATAAATGTACAGTAAGGATAAGCACTGATATTTGAATAGGGGAAAAAGGAAAATGTAATCAGTAAAAGAGGATAATGACTTAATTTCTGGAAAAACACATGTGAAAAACAGCAAAAATAAACAATTGTTGTATTTCATTTTTGGTACGTGGTGTTTGTTATATTAAAACCTATGCTTGCTGTTTGTTTAAAGATTATCCTGATAAAGATAAGAAAATTGAAGAAGTTTGAATTGCAGGTTGGGAATAGGTAACATTGAGAAGAGACACTCCTAAGGAGTTCAGCATCAATGAAGGCAGTAGTCAGAGGGTATCATGAGGTCAAGGAAAAGTCCTTTTGTAGTATGGGAAAGAGTGGAGTACATTTCCATGTAGATTAATAAAAATATTTTGCAACACTGGAGAAAAATAATAGAATTGATAGGGCCTTGAGCATTGAATACACTGAATCAAAAACATTCTATCTGAAGAAAATAGAATGGAATGCCTCTATTAAGCATCATGACCAGGTAGAGAAAGAATTAGTAGATGGGAAAAAAGGCTCTAAGGATTTTTATCTTGGATACTAACTAACATAAGAATAGATGTGAAATACTGTGTTTATCTCACTACTAAATGGAAGGATAAGGGGAGGAAGGAAATTAAGATATACTGTTAGGATCCCAAGATCATTTTGGGAAAGTTGAAAAAAATAATCTCCGTGGCATTCTAAATTTGTTTTTGTTTTATTTATTTATTTTAGAGAGAGAAAGACAGTGGGAGGAGAAGCAGAGGGAGAGATCTTCAAGCAGACATCCCACTGACCAAGAAGCCTGAGATGGGGCTCAATCTCAGGACCCTTGAGATCATGGCCCATGAGATCATGACCAAGCCATCCAGGTGCTCCTTCATGGAGGTCTAAGGGTCATGGTTCCTAGTCCAGCATTTCAGCCTCCTTTGCACATGGCAAACTTAAAGTTTTTCTTTGTACTCACAGAGAGAGTGGTTTTTTCCATAATACAAGTTTTTGACACACTGGGGATGTTCAATATAATTTAATGTAAGATCTTAATTTTCCTTCCCACCGGCTAAAGAGATAGGAATATAATTGTGGGATTTTTTTTTTCTTGATCCAAAGAGAAACAGGCCAAATAGGTTGGGGTGATGACATTTATCGAGGGAAACCTTGCAACTATTCTTATTAGACAAAAGTCATCACCCACACATCTCCTTTTTTAATATGTTAATTTTTAATTTTTTTATAAACATATAATGTATTATTAGCCCCAGGGGTACAGGTCTGTGAATTGCCAGGTTTACACACTTCACAGCACTCACCATAGCACATACCCTCCCCAATGTCCATATCTCCACCACCTTCTCCCTACCGTCCTCCCCCCGGACCCCCTCAGTTTATTTTGTGGCATTAAGAGTCTTTTATGGTTTGTCTCATTTGTTCTTTTTCTACCCCCAAAACCCCCACATTGCATCTCCAATTCTTCATATCAGGGAGATCATATGATAGTTGTCCTTCTCTGATTGACTTATTTTGCTCAGCATAATATCCTCTAGTTCCATCCACATCATTGCAAATGGCAAGATTTCATTTCTTTTGATGGCTGCACAGTATTCCATTGTATATATTACCACATCTTCTTTATCCATTCATCTGTTAATGGACATCTAGGTTCTTTCCATAGATTGGCTATTGTGGACATTGCTGCTATAAACATTCAGGTGCACGTGCCCCTTCAGATCACTACATTTGTATCTTTAGGGCAAATAACCAGTAGTGCAATTGCTGGGTCGTAAGATAGCTCTATTTTCAACTTTTTGAGGAACCTCCATGCTATTTTCCAGAGTTGCTTGCATTCCTACCAACAATGTAGAAGGGTTCCCCTTTCTCTGCATCCTCGTCAGCATCTGTCATTTCCTGACTTGTTAATTTTCGCCATTTGGACTGGTGTGAGGTGGTATCTCATTGTGGTTTTATTTGTATTTCCCTGATGCCGAGTGACACACACCTCCTTTTAAAGTTAAGTGTTGCCTAGAAGTTAAGACTTAAGATCCTAAAAGAATCATGCAGACCACCTGCCAGTCTGGCCTTTATTGTCTACACTATCAGGGCACTGGGTTAATGATCTCTAAAATAAAACCCTACAGTTCAGTTATTCTGCCTCTGCTGCGATTTGGAAATGACCATCTAAAACCTTCTTAAGAGAAAAACCTCATGAACATCCTACTTGTTTTCCCCCAATGGTAGCTGCTGGCTAGATATTACAGAAGACTTTAATTCATTGAAGCTTAGAGCTAGAGTAGACCATTGCAAGCCTAGAACTTTCTTCTTACAGGTGAGAATATTAGAGACCAAGATCAAGTTAATGGCTTGCTTCAGGAAAGACACTGACTAGTGGTCACTCAGCTGTTCCCTCATAGGCTACCACATTTAAAATGTTACTTCTGATATACATATCTGTTGAATTAAACTGCTTTCTGAAGTGTGTATACTTTCAATATAACTTTACATTTCATAGAGGTTTAAATAGAAAAAGGGGTGCCTGGATGGTATATTGGGTTAAGTGTCCAACTCAGTTTTGGCTCAGGTCATGGTCTCATGGTTGTGAGAATGAGCCCTGCTCCCTCAGTTGGGCTCCGTGCTCAGCACAGAGTCTGCCTGACATGTTCTCTCATCCTCTGCTCCTCCCACTCCTGCACTCTCTCTCTCTCTCTCTGAAATAAATAAATGTTTAAAAAAAATAAATAAATATATAAATAGGAAATTTACATGATTTTTAGCATGAAGACTTGAAGAGGTTTGAGCCCAGTGTAGTATATTTTGCATGCATGTACATTTAAATGCATGCACATTTTGCATGGTAGTACATTTAATACCTCAGTGGTTTTTGCCAGTTCATTTCCTATCACACATAAGAGGTCATTGGTTTTATGAGAATATATCTATTAAAGTTCACTATCTTTCTCTGTTTCAAATGGACTATAGAAGAAGATAGCTCAGTGGGATAGAACTTCAGGCCAATTCCATGCTCTGCTCAGTCAAACCAAGTATGTCCAAGGGCCCTTCAAATTTATATCTGGGTTTATGAATTATAGGTGGTTTCTGATAGGGATCTTTACAACTTTTGATGGATTTAAAAGCTGTGATAATTTTGGAATACACAACAGAATAGCATAATAACATTTATTGCTCCATTTTAACCTGAAAATAGTGACTAAAGGACTGTTCTTATTTTTTAACACTCCAAAATATTCAGATTTTTTAGGCAACTGTGAAAGGCTTTTTTAATATATCTATTGAAATATAAAGTGTGCAAAGCAAAGAAACGGTCTCTTAAAGCATGATCACATCCAGGAAGAACCATCTGGATCTCTTCCTTTAAGATTTCTTGTGTTTGTTTCAAGTAAAATTTTACAGACTGCTCCATCTAGGACACTACTTGGAATGCAGGGAATTCAGAATTTTAATTTTGTTTGTGACCAAAAAAGGCATTTGACTGCTAACCTTTGATAGTCAGGGTGGAAAAATGGCCAATTGGAAAAATAAAACACAAATTGCCTCACGTAAGAAAACATCTTAAAGCTATAGCAAGGTAGAAAGTGAGTACAAATCAATCAAATACTGTGTGAAGTTTGGCTTTAAGGGAGTAGAAAATCAGTAACTCCAGCTGTCTATGGTTGTACAGATTCTACAGTCCTCGGTTATAGTAAGCACTTAGACTGTGTGTACAAAGTACGTATCATAGATGTGTAATTTTATTGCAATTTTCCTAAGAGATAGGGAGGTAACTATCTTTGGGGAAGGACATCTTTTTTAATCCAAAGATACCACACAGATTAGCATTAGTTTGGGAGTCTCAAACCATTATTGCAATAATTGATTTCAAACTCCCTGTTTGTGCATATGTATATGTGTGTGGTTCTTTTTTTTTTCTTTTAAGATTTTATTTATTTATTAGAGAGAGTGCACATGAGCAGGGGGGCAGGGGCAGAAGGGGAGGGAGAAGCAGACTTCCCCCTGAGCAGGGAGCCCACAGCAGAGTTCAATCCCAGGACCCTGGGACCATGACCTGAGCAGAAGGCAGACACTCAGCCTTAACCAAATGGGCCATTCAGGCACCTCTGTGTGTGTTCCTTATAATCTTACAGTCTACATATTACCTAAAGAGAATTTTGAAAATAAGTTAAATAATGTAAAATTTGAGCTAGTTAATGTATCATTAACTATGAGGACACAGCAAATATTTACCCCAAATCATATTTTAAATAGAACTTTAAAACAGCTCCCTGAAGAAAGCAATATAGAATGAAATTTAATCTACATATCTCAAGTGCATAAAACATTACATATCTGTAACTTTCATCTTATATAAACCATGGTATACAAGGAAGTTTCATTCAAGAAAGAATATTGTTCATTTTTCAGAGGGGAAAAAAAAAAGAAGGATGAATCTGAAACTCTCATTTTGACCAAAAAAAAAAAAAAAAAATTGTTTTTAAGAATCTCCTACTGAAGTCCACAGCAAGTTGAAGAAGTAATCATTTATGGTTAATATTAATATTTTATTTGAAAAATACTACTTTCTCAGTACTAGAAACACATCTAACTCTCATTTTGTATCATTCTGCAATAATTTAATGAAGCCTAATGATATAATAGAGAGGGTGGAAAAACAAAGATATCCTCTGTTGTATTTTACTTTGCCTTACAGTATCCTATAAGCTAGTCAAAGCTAAATTGGATCTCTAAAAGGCATTTTCTCTTGTTAACAAAAGCAATTGTCTGGTGTTTCCATTTAAATGTGAAACCAATCAATAATGCAATATAAGCAAGGAAGAAGAATATACTCACGAAGACAACGACTTTTAAATAATGAAAGCACAGTCTTGAGAGTCACATGCACCAGTAGCTAGGGTGCCAAGAGATGTGACTCTTTCAGATTGAGATCCTGTACTGCATTTGTCCTGGATCTGTATCTGAGACTTCTGACTCCAAAGGCATCATGGGTACCTGGATCTACAGCTGTACCCATCACTCACTACTCACTTAATATCAGGCAAGCTACTTTACCTCTCGGAGGTTCTCTATGGAAACCAGTAGTTGACGATGACAAAAAATTACACAAAGGATTTTCCCAAAGTGTGTTCCATAGAATATCTGGACAATGACAGGAGTAAAATTCCCAAGACTTGTAGAGCTCTTTCTCTTCATCTCTCTGCTTCCCATGGCCTGACCTGCCAATTTCAGCAACCGTTAGAAGCCTCAACTTTCTACCCCTCAGATTCTATTTCTTTTATCCACTGAGATCAATACTCTGTTCAACCACCTGCAGGAAGAATACTTGCGTGCTTCCCCTACCTCAAGTTTCTGAGCCATTTATTGGGTTTATTTAATCTCTTTAATTAGTTTTTTCTTATATACTGAATAATTTTATAGATATTAATAGCACGAGAGCAATTCTGATTCTAACCATTCTATTATGACTCCCCCCATATGTCCCTATAAGAGCATTTTTTATGAGCTCACTCTTTCTACCAAATTGATAATAGATTGGTTTGAATCTACTGAACAGAGATAAAGTTATGCAGCAATTGTTCAAGCTAGTGATAATGATAGCTTTATTGAGCATAATGGTGATAGTAGGAGAAAAATAGAAGAAGGAGAAAAAGAAGCATTTGTGAAATGTGTAGAAGATAATATTGGTATCATTTGGTATTTGATAGTATATGACACTAAAATAAGGGGGAGGAGGTTATAGAATGGCACAGTTTTCTGGCTTGGATTACAGGATGGATGGTAATAGCTTTCATCAATGATCACAGTGATTTTGAGATCCCTGTGAGATACCCAAGTCAGCATGGATGGCAGTTCATAAATATAGAGGATATAAACCAAGTATAAAATTTAAACAGAGTTCTGTGTGGAACCTTGAGGAACACTGTTATTTAAGGTATTAAGTTTGGTTGAGATTTTTGAAAGCATTGAAAGGGCTTGAGAATGAGTAGCTAGAAAGGGAACATAGGAAGCAGAGGAATGGCATATTCCATTGATTCAAAATTTTACAGTGTACAATTTCCTCCTTTTTTTCATCACTGCTTTGAGAGTAGTAAGTTTTGGGGCTACATCTTTGAAGAGAGTAAAAATTTAAGCCAAATTCTCCTTTCATTTATCTTGTTTTTTTAAAATACTTTAAATACAATATTTATAATAACATTTAAAAATTCATATTATTTCTGCATCACTCAAAAAGGAAAACTGTTTTAGTGGAAATTGAGGAAAAAATGTTTATATGGCTCTATTATTGCATTTTTGAGTATTTATTTTATGGATAGAGTTCTTTTGCTCGTCTCCTAAAACTGCAAAGTGCAGCTTTTCATATTATACATTTGATATGTTCCCATTGCCACTGAAATTAATAGTTCTATATTTAGCCCAGTCATTACCGAATTTCTCAAAATACTCTTCTTGAAACATGGGCTTTTGTAGACTACTTCTTTCAAAGGGCTCCTTTTTTACTTAAAACAAAGCCCTCTATGATCTCCCACTCTGAACTCATTCTATTTCTTTGAGCCCAATAACACACATGCACAGAGACACTTCTTGTATACGTACTTGCACCCCATTGTTTCACTATGGACTAGAGGTTAGGCAGCAATTTTTAAGTCATGAGATAAATTCTATAGTTCTTTACTCCATGGTCCATTTGCTTCAATAGTCATTGTTTCCTCACTAAGAAAGTCCCACTTCTTTCAACTCCCATGATTGGCAGACGGTAAGTACCACAGCTATAAGTGATCAGAACAAAAGTTCTGGAAAAACACAGAGAAAGGATGACATTAAGGAGATTTCTGTGTTGATGTTCTTGAAATTACAGTCTAACTGGAAATTACAGTCTAAATAGAACAGTCTAATTAGACTGTTCGACCTTCACTGAATTAAGAGTAACTCTTTGGTCCTCTTCTTTTTTCTTTTAAGATTTTATTTATTTATTTACTTGAGAGATAGAGGGAGAGAGAGAGAGCAGGAGTAGGAGTACAGGGAGAGCGACAATCAAAATCCATGCTGAGCATGGAGCCTGACACTGGGCTTGATCTCACAACCTTGATCTCATGAGATCTCACAATCTCATGAGCTGAGCTGAAATCAAGAGTTAGATGCTTAACGGACTGAGCCTTCCAGGCACCTCTGGTCCTCCTCCTTTATATTTTACACTTTTATATTTAGTTACTACATTCAGTGAACAAAGTCAGATTTTACAACTGATGGTTTCCTATCTGATATTTTCTGCTCCTCTTCCTTGGGTATATTTACCTTCTAATCCCTCTGATCTTAGGATGTGGCTTTCAGTGTCTGACTTTGCCAAGTAAGGATTTCCTAGTTAAGATTTTAAAAATATTTATGTATTTTTATAAACATACTTTGTTTATTCTGGTCTAAGCATATGAGAGTTCTTAGAAATAAACAGTGAACTGGTAAATTTAGCACCTAATGTTTCTTCCAATAATGAGAAACATCTTTGAAAAACATTTGGACTGAAAATTTCTTGATTCACCATGTGAAACTGAAATAGCAAGCCAATTACGTGGGTTGGTAAGGAGTTTGCACACAGGCCAAGAAGAGAACAGCATCAAAGTCCTAAAATCAGTTTCAGGTATGTTCATCTTTTTGGTGTGCCTTAGGTTGCATGAATTGTTTTAAGAGGAAGATGCTGGACATTTGAGGCATATTGATCAATCTTACTGATGCTAACTGGTCACACAGAGAAGTCACATAAAAGGTGGGTAAGGAAAATGGCTGAAGGAATATGAAAGAGAACATTAATTTGGAAAAGTGTACCTTTACTTTATTGAACTCACTCTTGTTCTCTATTCTGTTTAACTATAAGGAATGACTTTTTCAAAATAATTTTTAACTTTGATCAATTTCTCTTTGATTCTTTGGATAACATGCTATTTCAATATATCCTTCCACAGACCATTCATCGAGTTATACCTGTGACAAAATAAAAGAAGTTTCCCATTGCTCTGGCATGTTGCCCATTCCTGCTAACTGAATAGCCATTCATATTCAAAGAAGCAACCTATAGAGTAATCTTGGTTAGGGAGAAAAAAGACTATTTTCTCCTGCCCACCAGGTATTCAATGAAATGATACATTTTGATGTACGTACTATTAAGCACAGTTCTTACACAAATCTTGCCTTTTTGCATAAACAAAAGAAAAACCTCTAGCTTCCAATCTGGATCTGACCAAGTTTGTTTGCTCAAGAGAAGAGCTAAGATCATGGGTATTTAATCTCATACTGTAACACTTAAATATTGTTGGAGATGCCATCCAGCTAGAAACCTCTTTACTCCCATCTGTCTTCAAATACAATTCTAATACAAGCTATTTTATTTCTAACAAGACTCGGAGGATTTCCGTGCCACACTATCATATATATGTACTGGTAAATGGAGGGAGAGTGTCTTTTTTATATGAATATACATTGCATGTGAGGAATGTTAATTTAGACTATTAAAATTGCCGCCTAATCCTTTCTCAGCTTCACTGGAGACTTTTTTGAACGTCTCATCAATGTTAGCCCTCTATATAATTGTTTCAGATGGATTGCTAAAATTTGACATTTACGACCCTTTGTATTCCAACCCATCCTAAATTCTACCTTTAGTTCCAACTTTATTTCTTAGAGGTCTCCCTTCAGGGCTTAGTGTTCTCAGCATTGTCAGAACATACTCTGATGCTCTTCTGTCTGTTGGAAAACATTCATTTTGCCTTGAATGTCCTCTACTAAAAATTGCCTAATAGATGTAGCCTACCTAGCTCTCAGTAGGCAGAACTGAGATTTTTTTATACTGTCTAAATATGAAGCACATTTTGTAAGGGCTTATTCAGCCAGAGCGGCCCCACCCTGGTTGAACTGCCATTTTGTTGTAAAACTTAAATTGACCTAAATTGACTAAATTGACCTAAATTGACTTAAAAGCAAGTCCGGGAAACCAGTCCTAGGTAACAAAGTCCAAATACAAGGGTGGGTCAGGCCAGGTGGAGGTATTCAATCAGTGGGGGTGCATACTGTCTCCTAGCTACCAAGGAGTATGGGCCCCACCCTTTGGGCACCTTTTGGGCACCAATTCTGAACTAGGTGATAGGGTGGTTCAAATGTCTGCTAGGGTAAATTGTAATTCAATTGGTCACCTAGCATCACTGTGGAGTTTCCTGTGTGTGTACTGGCCATCTGTGTGTGGCCAGGCCCAACCACATGGCCTTTGCTCTATAAAAGTTAATTTGGGAAGCAGGGAGATGTTGTCCTCTCTGTAGGGGTGGCCCCGATCGGTTTGTTTGACGGTCGGTCTGATTCCTGATGCTTGGCATGAAATAAAGCTTTGCTTGACCTTCACTTTGTATCAGTCTCGCTCCTTTAATCACGGACCCATTATTGGGGTACCCAACAGTTTAATTCTCTGTAAGCATTGACCCCTATGCAATGTTTTTGTGTTTATGTCTATCTCCTGGTCTAAACTGTAACCCAGAGAAGGAAGGGCCAATTTTCAATTATCTTTTTATTTCCCAAGCGTCTTACTCAATGCCAATCACCTAGTTGGTTTTTAGGAAGTATTTGTAGGATTATTTCAAGTGGAATCAATAGATAATATCAATAACTTAGTCTTTAGTAATAAAAAACAAGAAATATGTCTTACTAGTTATTTGCTTCTAAAATAAAACCCCTATATGCATTTGCTATGAATTTATATTGCTATTTATAGCTCTTCCAGTGCCTCTAGCTTTAGAAATAAGGTAACATTAGAAAAGATTTCATGGACATTCAGAGTCATTTTCCTGGAAAAATGATCTTGTGATGACCTTAGGAGGTATTATTTGAGAACTCTCTAGTTATGTGTTTTTATATCTCAATTATTTTATTTTATCTTAACTCACATGGAAATCCCTCAGGGAAGTAACTGAGTCATATTTTGTGAGTTATGAGGCACAAAAGGCACCCTTGGAAATTCACACATAAATATGTCATCATTATCATAGTTGCCCCTGACGAGTCTGTTACATTTCAGTAACAACATAAAAATTCATGTTATTTATGAATATACAACAAGGGCTTTATGAAGTTCCCCTTTAGCCTAGTTTTATCTTTCATGGAGCTTCTTACAAATCTGAGAATTCTCTCCCTTGAAGGTCCACAGTAAAGTAGAGTAGAAATGTGGCTCCCTTTGGCATTATTGACAATAAATTCCCCAAGGTTATAAATCTCCGGAGTTGTTCAGATGGAAAATAAAATACCAGTGGGACATATTTTGTAAAAATTTCTTTGTTTTTAAAGATTTTATTTATTTTAGAGAGGGAGTGTACCCGAGTGGAGGGAGGGTCAGAGGGAAAGAATCTCAAGCAGATTCCCTACTGAGCCCATAACAGATAGACGACTTGGGACTTGATCTCAGAACCCATAGATTATAACCTGAGCTGAAACCAAGAGTCTGCACTCAGCTGACTGAGCCACTCAGGTACCCCACTTAGTACAAATTTCTATAATACCTCTTTTTAGCAATTAATGAGCTGGTGTTCTCAATCTCTCAGTAACTTTACATTTTTATAGATGATATAAAACTTTATAATTTACATTATAGTTTCACATTATCAATAAATTCTCATTTTAGATGTAACCCTTTACATTTCACACTGTTATCTAACTTTTAAGTGAATACCATTGTAGCTTATGTAATACTCATACAAACTTAAACATAGACAGTACACAAAATATTTCTTTTATCCACGGTGATCATGAAGATGGCAACAGTAATAGTGATGACCTGGTGGCAATGATGCCAGCTAATACATTTTCACATGTTAATTGCCATACAGTGAATTAAATGCTTTCATAAATTAGCTTATTTAATCTCCTCAGTCAATCCAGGCAGTAACTAATAGCATACCACATTCTAAAATTAAGAAACTAAGCTTTAGAGATGTTAACAGATTTGTCCAAAACAGCTTGTAGCAGACAGAGCTTTGATGCTAATTGAGACTGACTCCAAAGCCAAAGAGGCTAATGACAGCATATTTGAATTTTTATTTTCCTCAAATGTCAAGATACATGTTTAATTAATTTGAGTTAATAAAGCAGAATTCCCTGTAGAATTCTCCCATGCAAACATTAGGTTTTTAGGCCACTGGTTTGAACACATTTAAAAATTATCCTTTATAACATCAAGATATATTTTGTGTGAAACACTTTGTTTTTAAAGAACTGCTTCTTATGGGCACCTCGGTGGCTCAGTCAGATAAGCGGCTGTCTTCGATTCAGGTCATGATGCCAGGGTCCTGGGATCCAGCCCTGCATTAGGCTCCCTGCTCAGTGCAGAGCCTGCTTCTCCTTTTCCCTCTGCCCCTCCCCTCTGCTTGTGTAGTCTCTCTCTCTAAAATAAATTTTAAAAAAATAAAACTTAAAAAAAAAATGAAGGACTGCTTCTTAATACACATAAAATAACAACCAGTCTACACTATTAGTTTCTTTTTTTTTATTATTTAGTTTAATGGCCTATTACCTTAACCCTCACATTCTTTTCCGAATCTAAAATCTACTTTGGTTAAAAATATGTATAATTGAAAAATAATTTTTCAGACTAGCTGTTGTACTTACAGATAAAGGTGACAAAAGGAAGATAAAACTAAGCATCAGTGAAAATAAAATACATATTTTTTGAAAATGTAATTATAAGAATTATTCATTAGTGAGTTTTTTCTACTATCTCAAAGCCCCTGTTTCCTCATCTGTGAAATGATTATAATAATATTCATCTCATTTTAATAGTAAAAGGAGTAACAGTTTTATAATAATTTTTATTGACTGAATTATCTCCCTTCAGAGTTCTTTGTTGAAGGCCCAACCCTCAGTATCTCAGAAGGTGACTATATTTGGAGATAGGATCTTTAAAGATGTAATTAAATTAAAACGAGTATGTTAGGGTGGTCCTAATCCAATCTGACTCGTGTACTTATCAGAAGAGGAAATTTAGACACAAGGAGAGATACAGAGGCCTGAGTGCCCAGAGGGACAACAATGAGAAGAGGTAGCAAGCCAAGGAGAGAGTGCTAGAACAAATCCTTCATTTTCAGCAACTTGATCTTGGACTTCCACTCTCCAGAACTGTGAGAAAATAATTTCTGTTGTCTATGCCACCCAGTCTGTGGTATTTTGTATAGCAACCCTAGCAAATGAATGATATATACATACATATAAATATATATACACATGTATAAGTATATCTATAACTAGTAAGAACTGGTGGTTATTATTGGTCTTGATTTTAATAAGCCACCACCTAGAACAGTGCTAGGATATAAAAGGTATTTATTAATGAATTTATTAATTATTTAAGGTATATTATAAAAACTTCCAGGGTAGTAATCCTTACTAGATTACTACAGAATCTGGCACAGAATTGAACAGAGAATGGACACTAATTGTATTACAGAATTCTTGTTTCTCTAGTGGGAATCTACCTAGTTTGAAAATTATTTTAAATCAAGTATTATTGAGGTATAATTTAAGACAATAAAAAGGTTAGTATGTGAGGTGACAGCTATGTTATTTAACTGAATTGTGGGAATCATTTTACAATGTATACATATATCAAATCATCAGATTTTGCACTTTAAATATCTTATAATATTGTCAATTATACCTCAATAAAGTGGGGGAAAAAAGAACTGAATGCATATATAGTTTCCTCTAAGCTTTAGTTTCACCCTAAAAATTTTTTCTGTTTTTATTAATTCAAATATATTATAACTTCCCTTTAATTTTTTAAAAAGATTTATATATTTATTTGAGAGAGAGAGAGCGCGTGCATGGGGGGTGCAGAGGGAGTAGAGAAGCAGCAAGGAGCCTAACACAGGCCCTGTTCCCATGACCCTGAGATCATGACCTGAGCCAAAACCAAGAGTTGAATGCTTAATCAGCTGAGCCATCCAGGTGCTCCCCTTTTAAAATTTTGTATGTGAATATAGTTGACATGCAATGTTACATTAGTTTCAGGTGTACAACATAGTGATTCAACAACTCTTACATTATTTTATGCTCACAAGTGTAGCTACCATCAGTCACCATACAATGCTATTACTGTTATCTTTTATATTCTACAAGTATTGGTGAGGATATGAAGAAAAACTCTCATGCACTATTGCTGGGAATGTAAATTGGTGCAGTCACTATGGCAAACAGTATGAAGGTTCCTCAAAAAATTACAAATAGAAATATCATATGATTCAGTAATTTCACCAAAGGGCATTTACTGAAAGAAAACAAAACACTAATTCAAAAATACTTATATACCCTATGTATATTGCAGCATTATTTACAATAGCGAAGATAAGAAAGCTACCCAGTGTCTATTTATAGATAAATGGATAAGGAAGATGTTATATATATTATACACACACACACACACACACACACACACACAAAGAAATATTACACAGTCATAAAGAAGGTGAGATCTAATTTTTCTTTTGATTGCTTGAAAATATATTTTTTTAATTTCCAAAAATTTGGGATATTTCCAGATATCTTTCTGCTACTGATTCTCATTTAATTTTATTGCACTCACAGAGTATTTAAATATTTTTAATTTATTGAGACTGTTTTTATGGTGTAGTACATGATCCATATTGGTTATTCTCTATACATACTTTTAAAAGAATGCATATTCAGTTACCTATAAATATAATTTTTTTAAAGATTTTATTTATTTATTTGACAGAGAGAGATCACAATAGGCAGAGAGGCAGGCATAGAGAGAGGAAGGGAAGAAGGCCCCCTGCTGAGCAGAGAGCCTGATGTGGGACTTGATCCCAGGACCCTGAGATCATGACCTGAGCCGAAGGCAGGGGCTTAACCCACTGAGCCACCCAGGCACCCCACCTATAAATATTATTTAGTTCAAGTTGGTTTATAATGTTATTCAGGTATTCTATATCATTATTTCCTTGAGCTTACTAATTTCATCAGTAACGGAGAGATGTGTTGAAGTCTCAGTTTATAATTGTTAATTTTGTTTTGACTTTCAATTCTCTCAATTTTTGGTTTCAGTAAGACGAGGCTGTGTTGATAGATACAGATGAATTTCAGATTGTTATGTATTCTTGAATTGACACACTAATCATTATAAAATGCCCCCCCATCCCTTCCTTGTTCTGAGGTCTAACTGTCTGATATTAATGTGGCATCTCCAGCTTTGGTTTTCTCAAAATTTTTTAGTTCATCTTTTTTGTCCTTTTGCCTTAGACCCACTTGTGTCTTTATGTGTAATGTAGGGTTTTTTATAGGCAGCATGTCTTTGGATCTTGCTTGTAAATCTGACAAACTATTTTTAATTCATTAATTTGGATCATTTGCTTCCAATATAATTATTGATATTGTTGGATTTAAGAATACAATTTTTTCTATATATTTTTTTCTATTTTTTTCTCCTCCTACCCCTTTCCTGAATTCTTTGAGTATTTTTTTAATCTAATTTCTAATTATTGGCTTTGTAGCTCCACATCCTTAAAAAGTTCTCAGTTTCTCTAAAATTTTAAAGACATGTCATTAACTTGTTACATCCTCCTTTAAAAATAATATCATACCACAAAACATATGTGAAAATTTACACCAGGTTATCCATGTGTTATTCTTCACACATTACTTATTTAAATGCTATAAATCCAACAACTTATTTTATTACTTGGATTTTAGACAGTCAATTAATTTTAAAAGAGGTTAAATATAAGAAGAAATGCCTTTACTTGTACCATCTCTGGCACTCATTATTTATATGCTAGGTCTTAAGTATCCCTCAATTCTCATACCTCTGACTGAAAGGATGTTTTCAAACATTTTTTCTGGTAAGTCTATTGGTAAGATTTCCCTCAGCTCCTTCCTCTTTTCCCAAAAACTCTTCATTTTAGCTTAATTTTTTGAAATAATTTTTACTCAATAAAAAGTTTCTGGTTAACAGAATTTTAAATTCTTTTCTGACTTTGAAAGATGTGACTCCATTGAATTCTTACATAGCTTAAGCCAAGAAATGTGTTGCAATTCTTATCTTTGTTTCTGTGTATATTTCTTTTTTTTATTCTTCTATCATAATTTCCTTTTTATCTTTTTTTTTTAAGCAGTTTTACCAAGAAGTATCTAGGAGTGTGTGTGTGTATATATTTGATTGGATTCTCTCTTTTTTTTTTTTTCTGAGTTTCTTGCATCTGAGGCTTGTTATCTTTCATTAATTTTGTAAATGCTATATTTTCCTATCAAATACTTTTTTTCCTTCCTTACTATTTCTTTGTCTCCTTTCCTTATTATTTCTCCATCTGAGATTCCACTGACACTTCTATTAAACCATATAATATTGTCCCCCATGTTGTAGAAATTCTGGTGTTTGTTTTGATTTGGTTTTTAGCACTTTTTTTTTTTTTTTTAAGATTTTACTTATTTACTTGAAAGAGAGTGAGAGAGAAAGAGCACAAGAAGGGAGAAAGTCAGAGAGAAAAGCAGACTCCCAGCCAAGCAGATAGCACAAATTGGGGCTTGATTTCAGGACCCTGAGATCATGACCCAACCCAAAGACAGACATTTAACCAACCGAACCACCCAGGCACCCCTGGTTTTTAGCACTTTTTGTTCTTCTGGTTTCTGTTTGAATTATTTCTATTAATCTTTCTTTTAAGTTTAGTAGCTCTTTATTCTTTTATAGCTAGTATACTGATAAGTCTATAAAAAGAATTGTTCACCTCTGATACCATTTTTTTAATTTGTAGCATTTCTATTGGACTTTTTCTTATAGTTCTATTTGCTGAAATCTATATGCATATTTTACATCCTTTCTACTATTATCTTTCTGCTTAGTAGTCATAGTCATTTTAAATTCACAGATCTCTGTATCTAGTTCTGTTGCCTCTTTATCTGCTAACAATGGGGTACTTATTCTTGCTCTTTTGTGTATCTAATTATGTCAGCCATTAGTATGGGGATGGAGTCAACATAATCATTAGTTGAATTGGTTTCAAAACTTAATGTTGCTAGAACTTGCTTCGGAACACCACAAACTCCCAGTTTTCCCAGCACCTAGCTGCTGGTGTCCTGTGCTTAGTGCTACACCTATTGCCAAAGATGTCTCTCATTGTTCTTGTTACGCCCTCGGTTTTCAGTGGGAACTTGCATACCTGAAACACAGAGATTCTCTCCACAACTTTTTTGCTTCCTCATTGGTTGACTACTGTGACATCTCATCTGGTAAACTTCTGGTGGGAGCAGAGGATGACAGTTGTTTGTTCTCCTGGCCCAGTCTTGGTCTTGGTCACATGCTGTGTACTGGGTCGTAAAAACCTTGTTGTTTTCCTTACTTCATCCAAATGCTTCCTTGTATGGTTTTGAGACAAAATTTTCTATCTTTCTCAGTCATAGAAGAACTGGTTATTATCAGTGCAACATTCTTGGTCCAAACTCTGTCCTTTGGGTGAGATAGCTTTTACTGTTCCCTTGGTGGCAATGAACCTTTGCCTGAGACCCTGTTCAGAAGGATTTCTTAGTCTTTCCCCAACTGTTGATTACTGTTTCTTCCTATTCACTGGATGGCTTGTGGACTTTCTTTACAACTCTCAAGAGGAAACAGGTTTTGGCTTGTGGACTTTCTTTACATCTCTCAAGAGGAAACAGGTTTTGTTTCTATTCCTCCTAGAAAACAGAATGACTTGCTTCTAACTTTCCCCTATGAATAACAAATATTTCCTGGGTTCAGGTCTCAAGTTGCTTGAAGCTTTAGCTTCATATAATGGAAAGGCTCAAGACATGGGCAAGATTTTGTGCCCAGGTACTACTGAGGGTAGCCCTTTCCTGCCTTGACCCTAATCTTTCTCAAGTATCCAGTGGAAGCCTATGAAAAAGCGATGAAAGTGAATGCACACCCCCATTGGGTCTGGAGTTCCCAGAGGTTCTAAACTTTCATGTCAACCCCAACCTAGCCTTTAACAGTATATTAAACTGTGACTGTTTTCTCTTTACTTGATTTGACAGTAGCTATCTCTTCATCTCATGTCCTGCCAAAGAGGAAATAATTTATTTGTGTCATCATTCCTCAGAAGGGCCTACCACTCTGGAATTTAGTCTGCCAACTTACTTTGAGACCTCAGCTCTGATAATTTTTAATAACTGTTTTAATTTTGAAGATTAGCCTTTTCTTCTTATTAAGGTGGGAGTAACATTCCTTGCAGATTTTTACATCCCGAGTAGAAGTACAAATTCCTACTGAAGATCTTTTGAGGAGTTTCCAAATATAGTATGAGTACCTGGTATACTGAGATAGTTAAATGTAAAAGTAGAAAAAAAAAAGTAGTTTTTATGGATAAATTCCATAAATCTATTTTATATAGGTTATATCTTATACTTGAAATTTATAATTCTTTATGTTGCATCTCTCAATGATTATGTTAAAAGTCCTTTTAAAATATAGAAAAAATTAAGTTTTAAAACTATTTTTACTTGATCTAGAATCGTTTATTTCATTGTCATACTTCTGGTACAAACTCATCATATTATAAACTGAGTTTGCATTATAAGGAGACAGCAGAGAATCAAGACTTAAGTTTTTTAATGTAAGAATATGTAAGAATAAGATTTCTAATCCCAAGAGTGTCTCCAATACACTCTGAAATTTACCAGATAGCCAGAAGGAAGATATAGCATCACACTTCTAAAATTACAAACAGAAAATGAATAAATTCCATTGCACAATTAGATGTATAACCCTAGAGAATACATTTTTAAAAAACTATAGTGTTAAAGGAATAGAATTTAGCACCCTGAATGTTAGATCTATAAACCTATTGTATCCCTCCCCTAGAGAAATACATAATGAGGAAATCAAACAGCACATGTAACAATGTCTCAAGCAAGAGCAAGTCTGAGGAAAGGAGGAAATCCTGCATATACATAACAAGGAGTTACTAGTAATTTGAGAAATTTCAGGAAGCCAATGTAGAGAATGTTCTCTTACCAAAGTTTGCACTGAAAATGTTCCAATGGGAAGATCAAGGACAGGCGATTACTGCATATTTTAAAATCTCAATGCAAGGCCTGACCATTGGCTCTCCCAGGCAGTCCTTTTTGGTTCATTAGGGGTTGGCATGATTGCAATAAAGTATTATGTTAATTACTAAAAAAAGAAGATCTGAGATACAGGTGGATAGAAAATGTCAGATTGTTCAGAAGGCACTAATTTCTTGGAATTTTTGTGAAAGCTTCCAAATATCTTCACAACAACTTTTTAATATAACTTTTTAGTAACATGTGTCTAACCACAAATCAACAAACTTGTTAATATTATCATGTTGCTAAATATTCCTAACTCAGTCTTTCTTAAAATGTGGATAGGAGAATAGGAAATTTATATTCCTCCAACTTCTTTGCCACCTCATGAATTTCAGTCAGATAGAAATCAGACTTTTTTGGACACATTTTAGAGAAAACTAACCTTTCTTCTACAGTCCATTCTGACAACATGAAAAAAAAAAAAAAAGAAAAACACCTACTTTCTCTCTTACTCTAATGATACTACCAAAGGTCAATTTACTTACAAGAACATAATACTAATGGTAAACTGCAAAAGGAAATTAGACGCCTAATATAAGCAACTATTACATAGCTCATTGCTCTGCTATTGTGTGTCTGAGTGCATAATCTTCTCTGTTCAGTTCCATTTTGTGATCTCCCCAGTCAGCTGCTAGTGATGTCATAGAGTTGTTTCATTATAAAAAGGCAGATAGAGGATTTCAACCATATAATCATATTGACACTTAACAGTCCTTTTTCATAAATACAATACAGTCTCTAGCCTGGATTGATTCCAAACCTTAAGTGTTTGAGAGGAGAATCTGTTTGGAAAGAATGGATTTTCTTTAATAGTCTTAACAGCCACAGTTTTATCTCTCAAGCCCTAGACACTGTGGTTGTGTGTGCCTCTAAGGACTTCCCTCACCAGGTACAGTGTTAAAATAGATACTATAGAACATTTCATGTAAAATAAAATTATCCCTGAGAAGGATAAATCCAATATTATTCAATCCTATTTGGAACATTTTTAGAAGACTCCTATATGACCATAAGTTTTGTCCATTAGGCACTGGTTGCATGCTATTTTGATACATCACTGAATAGAAAATTTGATTCTATATTAAAATATCAGTTCAGTTTTTTGTTTTGTTTTGTTTTGAGAAAGAGAGTATGTGTGCACATGGTGTGCACGAGTATGCAAGCAGTCGGGGGAGCAGGGTGGGTGCAGGGGCAGAAAGGAGCAGAGGGAGAAAGAATATCAAGCAGGCTCCATGCTCAGTGCAAAGCCCTATACAGGTCTTGACCTCACATGTCTTGAGATCATGACCTGAGCTAAAAATCAAGAGTCAGGCACTCAACTGACTGAGCAACCCAGGTGCCTAGCTCAGGATTTAAATAATAGTTTACAATTGTGCAACATGTATTTTCTTTTTTCTAAATTTGGGGAGATATTAAGAACAAATGGAGCAAAATTGGTGCAATATATCCACACTTTTTTTGTATCCTTTTAATTATATATGCATAGTAGCAATGAATAAAACATGAAAGGGAAAAGCAAAAGAACAAACTATACTCTAGTAAAAGGTAAACTTTTTTGTAAATTGGAAATGAATTATAAGTACAAAGCAGTGAGGAGAATGAAGCCAAAGTGTTGCTGAATCTCAAATTGAGATGAAGGTAGTAGTAGACTGAAATGTACTTCCAGGGTGTTAACAGGGACCAGAAGAGCCTTTCCTATTCCTGAGGTCTCACTTAAGAAAGAAGCTAAGATCAACTGCTGCTGATGGCCACCCATGGCTAGGGCTCAAAGAAACATATAGGCTGAAGCAACAGGAGGATACAAACTCCATTTCATAAATAAGAAATAAACCAGGTCTGGCTCTGTAACAAGCTGGATTCACAATATCAACAAGATAAAAAAAAAATGATAAACCTGATTCTAGATGCTGATTCTTATGAAACATGGCATTAGAGAAAAATCACATAGTAGGACGAAGGGAGGGAGGGAAGTAGAGAGAGAGAGAGAGAGAGAGAGAATCCTTTCCAATCAAAATGAACCTACAGGGGCACCTGGGTGGCTCATCAGTTAAATGTCTGCCTTCAGCTTAGGTCATGATCCCAGGGTCCTGGGATGGAGCCCCACATCCGGGTCCCTGCTCCATGAAAAGCCTTTTCTCCCTCTCCCAATCCCCCTACCTGTGTTCCCTCTCTCACTGTGAATCTCTCTGTCAAATAAATAAATAAAATCTTTAAAACAAACAAAATGAACCTACAGACCAAAATTCTAAACTGTTGGAAGAAAGATACACACATCAGTAAAAAAGCAAATAAAAATCCACAGCTGGAACAAAATTCAATGTACATGAAGTCAAATTATAGGTGTGGATGGCGGCTCTAATACAGTGAAGGAACGATAAGTATTAAATAGAAAAACAATGAGAAACTATTCATTGTGTCTAGAAAGATGGGGATCAATGACTCACAACCATTGAAAAACATAAGCCGTCAATAACTGGGAAGATAGAAAGTGTCCCCAGTGAACTAACAGGCCTGGCCAAAGAAATATGCAGGCAAAATGTTGAAATTGACAACTGGCTTTCTGTGTCCATCTATGATAAATATGGGATGAGAGTGAGCTAAAGAGAGAATAATTCATCTGGCAAGCAGAACTTAAAGGAAATATAAAGAATTTAGACATGCTGGATACAAATAAAACCATTTCATATTTCTATACTTTTCAGCTCTGGTCTTAGAGTAATGATCAAATCAAGTGTGTGGCTGTTAAGATCTTTAGTTAAGAGCACAGAGAGATTTACGGGAGTGCCCAGTAAACCTTTATAGGAAGACAAGGACTTTCTAAGAATCTTAAGAGTACTGTCTAAAAACAACCTCCCATATAGCTCAAAGTAAACAGAGGTCTGTCTCTAAAGAATTATGGATGTGGCTTTTGGCACATTGAGGACATCTCAATTAGATTTATAAACAGTCCAAAATATTTTTAAGGACGTTGTAACAGGCCCAACTATGGGGAATAGAGAGAGTTCAAAATAAAAAGAACCCTCTGGGATCTCAAATTTCTATAGTCAGGAAATGGGCCAAGAATGCCTTTCAGAGAATAACTGGACCCATGTCCTTACTCTGGAAAAGGAGACTCTGACAACACATGTTTGGCTCGATTTCAGGATTGTTGTTGACTAGTGATTGCTATATGCCCCGTCCCATTTTTCCCTTTTTTGATTCGATATGGCTATTGTAATTATTCTGTCCTTGTCTTAATATTTTATGTTCAGTGTATAGTGTATGAGGAACTAGTCTTTTTTCTTTATAAGTCTCTGGATCATAAGTGGCTCTACCTGAAGAGCTGTATATGAGGAATCTCAGTTATCACCTAACTTGTTGCAGATGAAAATGTCATGACCAGATAATATTGTGAGATAATAGAGAGAGACTAAGCATATTTTGCATGTGGGAAAATATGAGCTATTTGGTCTAATTGATAGGTACTACAAGAGACTGTTTCCAAATGACACTTGTCTCTCTCTCCACACTCTTCTGAAATATCTTTGTAACTTCTCCCATTTACAGGTGGAATCTAGTTTTCCACCACCCTGATTCTGGGCTGGCCCTGTTCTTTCTGAACTAATAAACTGTGGGGGAAATTGTATAAATTTGAAGTCTAGGCCTTAAGAGACCTTGCAACTTCTGCTTTTGACCTTTTCAACTGATTCTTACATATAAGGGAAAGCCAAACATAACCTAGTAGAAGATGAGAAGCTACATAGCTGAAGAACAGGGCACCCAACCACAGTCATCACCTACCAGAAAGATCAATGAGACCACTGGAGCCCACTTCCCAGCTGGGCCAACTGAACCTGCAAGAATGAGTCCAGGTAAGATTAGTGGAAGAATCACCTGTGAAGTACAGGCCAAACTGAAGAATCATGAAGAAGTAAGTGATGGTTTTCATCATGAAGTTTATTTGGGGGACAAAGCAATGGACAAATCCTTCCTAAAATTATTAGATAAACTAAAATCTAGCCAACATCCAAAGAGAATTAGTGAATGGAAACACAATGCAGGACACTCACTCAATACAAATCACAAAGAGAGAGGTAATTGCTTTTAATATGAAAGAAGTATAAGACGTGTAAATCAGTTGGAGAGAGGCATCCAATTGACTAACAGGGGTTCCAGAAGAAGATAATGAAAGGAATGGCCCTGCAGAAATATAGAAAGAGATAACTTTTGAGAACCAAGTTTTGAGACTACACTCTGTGTACCAGGGGGATATATAAACAAACCCAAACTTTGAGCACATTACAGTGAGACTATGGCACATAAGTTTTAAAGAGAATGCATTTTTAAATGTTAGAAAGAAAAAACACATTACCTATAGAAGAACATCAAAACAACAAAAAACTCTTTTAACTACCACAATAGGTACCAAAAAATAATGAAGTAGTATCATCAAAATATTCAAGAAAAATAATTTCAGTGTAGGATTTTATATCCACCTAAATTATTTTTAAGAATTAAAGCAAAATCAAGAAATGCTTCAGAAACACAAATGTTAAAAGAGTTTACAACTCCTAGAATATCACCAAACAAGTAAAGCGTATATTTAATTTTTATGTAAAGTTAATGCGGAGGAAAGACATAAAATATAAGACTATCATGGTGTACAGAAATAAATTATTTAATTTAAATAACCACTAAGTAAAAATAAGATAGCTGAACTTTGCCATTTCTATGAGAATGCAAGTCCTATGATGATTTTGTTTATCTCTGGGATGTAAGCTTTAGTGTTTGTAACATAGTAAGGTTCAATAAGTATTTATTAAATAAGGACTATAGGTCTTTAGTCATGGCAATAAAAGGTACAGCATAGGGAATATAGTCAATGGTATTATGATAGCAGTGTATGGTGATGGTGGCTCTATCAGTGGTGAGCAAAATGTATGAACTTCTCAAATCACTATGTTGTACATTTGAAACTAATACAACATATGTGTTAACTAAACTTCAATAGAAAAGAGGATATCCTTGAAGAGGATAAAACTATTCAAAATCTAGATTTAACAGAGAAAACAGCTATACATTTAAATAATTAAAAATTCTACTAAAAATAGAAATAAAACCTACAGAGTTCAATAAAAGGCAGAAAAGGAAGGGGAAATGCAAAAAAAAATGATAGTAAAGAGAAACATTAAATTCAGGGAGTAGAATTAAAATATATCAATTACCATAATTAATGAAAATATTTGAAACTCATCTACTATATGATCAAGATTATAAAATTAGAGGAAATGAACAACAGTCTGATGTTTGTTACAAGAAAAATAACTAAAACAAGTACATATGAAAGTTGAAAATAAAAAAAAAATAGAAAGTATGATATCTATAGGTAACCAAAACAAAAATTAATAAAATAGCATTTAAAAAATCATTAGTATCAGTAAAGTAGTAGAATATGTAGCAGCCATTCATTTTCAACCTCTTTGTGCTTTGCTGCAAATCAGTCACATCTACCTTCCTTAGTGGCTTGCCTCTGAGCACTGTAGCAATTAACTTTTACAGAGAATCAGAAGTGGTTGGTGGTATATGTTCTACCCCAAGGAAGACTTCAACTAGTGCTCAACTGTTATTGGACTATTAAAAACTCAGATCCTTTGCCATAAGTCAGTATGCCCACTGAACTACAATTTATGCTACAGAGTTCACCAAATGTCCTTTCTGGGCTTCTTCCTTTTCCTGTTTCCTCCATATTCCTGCTTATTCTTTCTGGGGGTACTTAGTAAATCACCTGTATTTGAATCTTTGGCTCATTCTCCACATCTGCAGGAACCTAACCTAGGACAACTATATAGTATTAGTTTAAGAAGTAACTGGAGATTCACTTATGCCTATGATGTGGAAAGTTGGAAAAAGTATTGTTACCACACTAATAAGATGAAAATGCTAGATAAACTATAAAATCATGACTTTTCTTGAACCTGTCAGAGATCTCAGAGCAACCAATTATCTTGGAATCCCAGGAAAGATGTCTCCACGCAGACAGGGCATAGGGACTGAAACACACATGGCAGAGAGATATGAGAAAAAGAGACACCCAGTGCCATATAAGTGGCTAAAAATAACTGATCTATTTTTTAAATGAATTTATAAAATCTGAGTATGGGCTAGCGTAAGAGTATAGAACCCCTGGGAGGCACAGACACAGGGGCATTCATACTACTTACAGGCTGTCTTCCACAGAACTCTGCTCAAAGGGCTCAAAGAAGAAATAGGGCAGGTTGGGAATAAGAGATACTCTCTCATGATTGTGCAGATTTTGGTAAGGAGAGTATCCAACACTAGCAGAAAGGCATAAATTCCTATTTAAAACCTTCTCTACAGAACAAAAGACTTAAGTTGATGGAAAGCTGTAGCACAAATCACTACTCCAGGCACTCTTAAAGATGAAGCTGGGGGGCACCTGGGTGGCTCAGTGGGTTAAGCCTCTGCCTTCAGCTCAGGTCAGGATCCCAGGGTCCTGGGAACAAGCCCCACATTGGGCTCTCTGCTTGACAGGGAGCCTGTTTCCCCCTCTCTCTCTCTGCCTGTCTCTCTGCCTACTTGTGATCTCTGTCTGTCAATAAATAAATAAAATCTTAAAAAAAAAAAAAAAGATGATGCTGGGGAAATGTTCTGGAGTAGAAATAGGAAACTGTCTTGAGACCAGACCATTAAAGGTCTCCTACTACTAGGGGAGGGACAGGAATCTCTCATACGAGACCTACTAATGATCCATAGCAGAGTTTGGTTTACATGGGTAGCAAAGCAAGTTTACTAAGGAAATCCTAAACTCGAGACCAAGCTCACCGAAGTTTTAGACTGGACCAAAACAAGAGAAAATTCCCCTGCCCCATAAATCAGGATAACAACACAAAGTAATAAATACTGGCAATCTACCACTGGAGAGAACAAGGACGTGGGAAGACCTCGTATCAGGTGCAAGAGCAAAAGAAGGCTAAAACCTGAGGATGGATAAGGAGAATTAAGAAAAACACCACTCTGGTTCACCAGAGTTCTGGTTCACTCTGGTGAACCAGAGTGGTGTTTTTCTTAATTCTCCTTATCCACTAAAATTTTATGGAATCACAGAAGATTCCAAACAGCCAAAGTAGTTCTGAGAAAGAACAAAGCTGGAGGTATCACAATCCCAGATTTCAAGATAGACTACAAAGCTGTAGTAAACAGAACAGTATGGTGCTGGCACAAAAAGAGAGACATAGATCAATGGAATAGAATAGAGAGCCCAGAAATAAAACCACAATTATATGGCCAATTAATCTGTGACAAAAGGGGCAAGAATATACAATGGAGAAAAGACAGTCTCTTCAATAAATGGTGCTGGGAAAACTGGACAGCTACATGCAAAAGAACAAAACTGAGCCACTTTCTAATGCCATACACAAAAATAAACTCAAAATGGATTAAAGACCTAAAACTGTGAGACCTGGAACCACGAAAATCCTAAAAGAGGAGACAAGGAGTGATTTCTCTGAGATTGGCTATTGCAGCATTTTTCTAGATATGTCTCCTAAGGCAAAGGAAAAAAAAACAAATTTAAACTATTGGAGCTACATCAAAACAAAAAGCTTCTGCACAGCAAAGAAACCATCAACAAAACAAAAAGGCAACTTACCGAATGGGAGAAAGTATTTGTAAATAATATACCCAATTAGAGGTTCATATTCAAAATATATAAAGAACTTATTCAATTCAACATCCAAAAACCCACAAATAATCCAATTTAATATGGGCAGAGGAACTGAAAAAACGTTTTTTCCAAAATGACATGTAGATAGCCGACAGACACGTGAAAAGAGCTCAACATCACTAATTATCAGGAAAATGCAAATCAAAACCACAATAAGATCAATTTACACCTGCTAGATAGCTGAAATCAAAATGCTAATAAATAACAAGTGTTGGCAAGGATCTGAGCAAAAGGAACCCTGGTGCACTGTTGGTGGGAATACAAATTGGTACAGCCACTGTGGAAAATAATATGGAGGTTCCTCAAAAAATTAAAAATAGAAATACCATATGATTCAATAACTCTACTACTGGGTATTTACCCAAAGAAAACAAAAACAATTTACATACACACACACACATATGTAGATATATGTATACACACACACACACACACACACACATTATGGACATTGGGCAAAATGGATGAAGCAGTGTGGAAGAAACAGGTTTCCACTTATGGGATGAGTAAGTCATGGGAATAAAAGCCACTGCATAAAGAATATAGTCAATAATATTGTAACAGCAATGTAACAGGACAAGATGGTAGCTCCGCTTGCAGTAAACACAGCATAATGTACAAATTTGTCAAATCACTAAGTTGTACACCTAAAAATAACGTAGCATTGTGTGTCAAATACACTCAAATTAAAAAAAAAAAATTTAAGGAAAAACACTATGACATCCAGGTTACCCTAAGGTATTTCTAGAAGAATGTGGAAGTGGTGATACACTGATGATAACCATAGCAACAACATAATCCCACCTAAACCCATGACAGATTGACACAAGTCTCCGCATTAACAGTCTGACAGAAGAGATACACACACTTCTATGCAAAAATAGCTATTTACCTCAATCTGTATTGTGCTGCCTTGATGTCCAGAATCAATAAAAATAAGGAAAGAAGAATTCACGAAGATAAAGCAATCAAATCAAATCCAACTCAGAAAGACCCCAGCATTGGAATTATCAGGCAATAAACTTAAAACAGCTATGATTAATAGTTTTTAAATTCTAAGTGTAGTTTCCTCATCTTCAAAATGGAGACTTTTTTGTTTTTGTTCTTGTTTTCTGTTTTGTGTTTTTTTAATGAACACATACCACTACCTCTATAATCCATTGGTTAGACCATCACAAGGCTCCTCCCCTCAACTGAAGGTGGTGTGTGTGGAGGGGGCAGGAGGTGTCTGGAAATGGAGAAAGACTGAAAAGGGTGAGCACCAGCAGTTTTTGCCATAAATGGTGATAAAAAAAAAATGTCCTTTGAAAATATATTTCTTAAAGGAAAAATGGAGTCATTTAAAGAAAACATGACTTTAAAGAGCGGCATAGAGGGCTTATGCTTTTGGCAAAAATAGAGAAGGTGGTAAAAGAGCAGATTCTCCAGCCTGCAAATCTGTCATCCTATGCTATGAATTGTCAGATTTGGTGACAAAGGCTACAGGTCTCTTCCTGCAGAGATGTGTAGGAGTCATATGGTTTTTGTGCAGATTTAAGGAGATAATGGTATTAGGTGCATATTTAACAAACTTCCCAACATAGAGCAAGGATTTAGTCAAAAGAGAGTAGCTGTCATCACTACTACCTTAGACACTTAATTAAAAGTTTGTTAGGTTTGTTCCAAGGATTCCGAAGAATATGTGTAAGCCTTACCTTTTCCACTCCAAGCTGATGACCACCCTCTTGCTGCTTTTGCTACAGGTTTTTCATCAGGAAGGGGAGATCAAATTGCAGCTATTGGTTACTCTCCCACTTCTCTACTCAGAACACCGAGAAGGCTTTCCCTCACAAAAAAGTCAGAAACCCCACTGTAGTCTGTATCTGTGTTTTCATCATAGAACTCAAAATTCAATTTTCCACTTTTTATCTTATTCCTATTTGTCCCTACCGTAAAACCAAATAGGCTAGATAGCATCACATACCAATTTAAAATACTATTTGCAATACACTTTGAATATTTCCCTTGAAATCTATATCACTTTTACAAGTGAATTTCAATTAAAAGTCTGTTTTCATACACTAATCAGAGATACCCACTTGCAATGATGAATATTGTGCCTAAAAATTCAAGACTGTTATTCAACAGGCAGAATCCCCATATTACAGAATCAACTTTCTTCCACCAATATTTTCAGAATTTATGGCTCTCTTTTATTTTTATACTGCTTGAGTTCTCTTGATAGATAGTATGTCTTGAATATAGTCTTCAATTAGTAAAATATATAGGATTCAAGCAAGAGAACGTGTTCATTTGCGCTAACCATAGATTCTCGCTTTTGTAAGCAGGCAGCATGCATTGTGTGATGTCATTCACCAGCTATTGGTAACAGCAGAGATGCTGAGTATTTCTAATATATGGTACCTTCATGGCTGCTGTGGTTCTTTCAAAGATGATTTATCAAAATTAAAGTTATGCACATATACTCAATTTTCCCTAGCTACTTTACTCTGGTCTCCTCTTTAAATTAGGATTACTTTTTGAAAGAATAATTATTTCAAGAAAGTAAAAACCCAGAACTGTTGATATCATACAGTTCATTGCCCTCATTTAAAGTGAGTAAGTGACCTTTCCACATCAATGGCAAAGGTAGGATTGCAAACCCAGGTCATGGGACTTGAGTCTCGACAATTCTGCCATGCTGCCTTCTCAATATTTTCCAGGTAGACTAACTCTGCCACTAATTGGATGACCTTGGAAAGCTACTTAATTTCTCCAACACATAGCTTCCTCACATGGAAAATGGGGCTAATAACAGTGCCTCTCTCACAGTGTCATTGCAAGAATTAAATGAGTTGCTATTTCAAAGCACATATAACAGTGCTTGACACACTGTAAGCACCATAAATGTACTGGCTAAAATAAATTCTGTTACTCTGAAAACCAGTAAGATTACTGATATCACTTAACATTTTGATAAGGTAGCTTTAAGATTGCTAGTGCAAATTGTAGTGGAATAAAAGAACAGTCAGTCTTGGGGCACCTGGATGGCTCAGTGGGTTAAAGCCACTGCCTTCAGCTCAGGTCATGATCTCAGGGTCCTGGGATCAAGTCCCGCGTCGGGGTCTCTGCTCCTCGGGCAGCCTGCTTCCCCTTCTCTCTCCACCTGCCTCTCTGGCTACTTGTGATCTCTGTCAAATAAATAAATAAAGTCTTTAAAAAAAAATAGTTAGTCTGGGACTGGAGTATATTAGAACACTGCCATGAAATCCCCTTGCAGTTGTGTGATCACTTGCCTGAAAATACCAAATAATCACACAGCTACTCAAATCCTTGTGGAAGAAAACATATTCATTATTCAGTGACATTAATTATGATAGCTAGTATTTACTGGGCATTTACTAGGCACCATTTTAAATATTAATTATTAATTCTAATTGTCAGAATAACCCTATGAAATAGGTACCACTGTTATGTCCACTTTACAGAACAGGTGCAGAAAAGTAGTTCACACAGCTAAAGTTCACACAGCTAAAAACTGGTAAAGCTGAGATAGAAGAAATGGTCTTGCCCTGAGTACTTCCCAGTTTAGCCAGTCCTCCATTCTTCCCTTACCCCAGAGTGGCAAAATTCCGCTGAGAAATATAAATAAAGAATATATAAAGGAAATATATATATAGTTTCTAAAATGTAGTCTCCTCACTGCCTGGTGGTAAGACATTATAAATGAACAGCTCTACTGAAAGTGACCAAGTTCAGGAAGTGACTGAACCTTAGTTCCTCCCTCAACCTCAGTGAAAAGCCTGAGATTGTCTATGGTACTAAGGTTTTCCTGGGTATGAGAGAGCTGAGGGTTTTGAACAGAGCAAAGATAAAGAAGTGAGTATGTAATCTGCAAAAAGGATGATACCTTATGAAAACATTAGCCAATCTTTTAAGTTAAAAGCATTAACCAATCTTAACAACCAATTTTAACATGTGGTTAAAAGTTACCACCCTCTTTGCCACCCAACCACTTCTAAATTTTTCTGCTTCTAGAGGAAAAGAGTTGCATATTCTGAGAATAAAAAAAAAAAATGTTCCTAAGAAAGTATCTAGAATCTAGAAAATAATTTTCTGGATCAATGATGTGCACATGATTACAAACCATGGTGACTCTGAATTTATTTGTATACATGAGTTGAACAGACTTGTCCAACAACCCAGGCTTTGTCTACCCAGAGAGGGTGTGAGGCCCACATGTGCTTTACAGTTGGGAAGAACTGATCACAGAGGCATAGTCAGCTCCTTTCCACTTTTAAGAGTCAGAAATGGAGGAAATGGAGAGAATTTTGACCACTAGCTCCATGTTGTTTTTCCCAGTATTTTGTATTCCCCAACATTTTCTACTATACTGGCAATATGATTTTTTAAGAATCCTCCCACATTTTTCTCTAAACAGGCAAACAGACTGTGGCAATGTGTTTTTGAGGGTATGGATGGGGTTATAAATAGGTAGACAGCAGCATTCTTCCCCAGAAAAATGAGGCCTTGGCATGAACTTTAGGGAGAAATGGTAAGATGAAAGATGCCAGGATAGGCAGACTTTGATAAATTGCTGGTGAGCAGGCTTTAGGAAGCCCTCTCCATAGTGAGAATAGAAGCATTATTGGGTTGGAGACCCATCTACTTATCCCAGATGATATAAAGAGGAATCTCTACAGTTGGTGGAAGAAATGATGTAAGGGGGGACACCTGGGTGGTCCACTTGGTTGGACGACTGCCTTTGGCTCAGGTCATGACTCCGGAGTCCCGGGATCAAGTCCCACATCGGGCTCCCAGCTCCATGGGGAGTCTGCTTCTCCCTCTGACCTTCTCCTCGCTCATGCTCTCACTGTCTTTCTCTTAGATAAATAAAATCTTTAAAAAACAAAAAATGATGTAGGGGGTAGAGATGTTAGTGGAATACATACCCTTATACTAACAGGATACCATCTATAACCCTTGCATGGACCAATGGAAAAACAGAGGCCTTGACACTGTCCTTTTCAAGACTTTGGCTCAATAAATACCTATTGCAAACTCATAATATGTTAGGCATGGCTCATACACTGGTCAACTAGAAAGATTGTTTCCTGTCCCCAAGGAGCTGATAGAGTAGAGGGGAATAATTGCCAATTAATTATCACTGTAATGAGCATAAAAAGAAGTATAGATCATTATGGGAACCCATAATAGGAAACCTAACCTTAGTCAAACAAAACGTAAGAGGTATTTAAGCCAAGGCCTCAATAATGGGTAAGCTTCAGCTTTTCTATGGGGGGATGATGGGGAGAAGCTGATGAGGAGATTTTAGACAGGGGGAAAAAGAAGCATAACTCTGAGGGCTCAGTCACAAGCCTGAATTTATGCTTTAAAATATTTATCTTTTTCCATCCAGAACCAGGTAAGGACGGGCCTCCGAAATGCTAAGTCCTTCCTGTTTGATACCTTGTTTCCTCCAAGCAGCAGCCCTATGAGGAAAGTGCTACCATTCTTTCCTTTTATATAGGACAGAATGAAAGATCAAAGAGTTTATACTGAATATAAATTTAAAGCCAGGAATTTAAATACAGATCTCCCTGACACACACCCTAAACTCTTTCTGCACATCTCTGCACATTTGTTAGAGGGAAACAGAAACAAAAAAAGTCATACTCAGCTCAAGCAGAAAATATCCTGAGGAAGAAGAATGAAGGGAGGAATGCTCCTGTCTGCCTATTTGTAATCTATCTATATTCTCAAAAACACATTTCCAGAGTCTGTTTGCCTGTTTAGAGAAAAAGGCTTGGAGATTCTTAAAGAATCAGTACCAGGAGGCACAACTTGGCAGCCTGTTACAGATAACCAAGATTTACTAGAGTCTAACTCTTCTGTTCTCTCTGTTCTCTTGTATGGTGTCTGTCTACTCAAAGTGCAATGTACTTCATTTTCAACATAAAGGACATTTTTCCAAGGTGATGTTGAAGGTGATCCTTCTAAAATACATGTCATACAGGAGACATCTAGCTCTCTCTTGAGTCATGTTATATCACTGCTTCCAATAGTCAATTGTACAAGACAGTTCTCTTAAAGTCCAAAGTTGTTTTTATGTTGGAAAGGAAAGAGAGAGAGAGAGAGAGAGAGGAAAGGAAAGGAAAGGGGAAAAAAGGACTATTAAAGAGGAAAAAGTTTCATAAAAATCAAAACACAACACACAATATTATCAGTAAATTTCAGTGAAAAGAAAGCTTCAAAATTCACACAAAAACATCAAATGATCATCCTGTCAGAACACTTAACTTCTATTATATCACTCAAGGAGACAGGACTGATGATTCTCGGAATGTACTATTCACAGAAAAGCCCACGAATTCACTCATCTTAAGTGTTGTCAACTTTGTGTTTTAAAACTCATTTCAAACACACAAGAATAAGGCATTTTCTGCATCTTTTAGTAAGTCAAAAGAAAGACAAACAAATAAATACATGTTTTTCAAACCAAAAAATATGTTTTCATTACTGACAAAAGTAAAAAAAATAAAAAATCTTCTAACAGTAGTAGTGACATTAAACTGTAACACCTCTCTTTTTCATTTATTGGTAAAATATTTTTTCTTATATAGCATATAAAATGTTTAGAGGAGTTTTTTCCATTTTTACTAAGTCTTCATAATAATCTCCCTGGGACTGAGTTCTAAACTCTTTGGAAACTACTGATATATTAATTGGCTTTTAAAATTCTCTTAAAATTATAAATTTCACTTAATTGCCACATATGGCCTTTCCTTTAAATATTAATGGCTTTTCAATAGTAATATATATAAATAAAACCAGACTTCAGAAGCTATCTCTCAGGGGAGAGAAAATCTGGTCGATTTTGCTTACCTGCCACAGCTGAAAAACCAGTGCAGAGTTGAGGAAATGTCATTTTGTTCTAGAGAGTATAAATAAACAGAACAAAGTGGATGTGTGCTTCGGCAGTCACTGCTAAGAAACAGCACAGAGGGGAGAAACAAGGTCAAATAATCTTGTCTCCAATTCAGAAGCTAGGAAAAGACCAATGGTTGTCATTAGAAGGAGAAACTGGTCTAAGAGTTGAGGGAGATGGAAGAACAAAAACTAGCCTAGTCCTCTTACTTAAGTGATACAGAAGTAGAAGAATAGAAGGCCACATCATACAGCCAGGCAGATAAACATAAATATTTAGCATTCTGCTCTTCTCAAAGCCTTTTCTGTTTTATTCCATAGGTAGCATCATCCCAAATTTGTCAGGGACCGCCTCTGGCCAGGAAAGTCCCCGCCATTACAAGATGGCGCTTGGCTCACTGCCAGCAAAATACGCTGCAAGTGAACAACGAACTTTCTGGTGAAGCCCGCCTAAAGGAGGACATAGTCATTGGCTGTTTCAAATTTAATCAGCATAGTAACAGGACTCTCATTGGCTCTCCCCATTGTTTGGCCCCTTATTGGTCACCCTGACACATATAAGCTAAGGAAGTTGTCGAAATAAAGAGACGAAGCATTAACACCATACCAGGCTGGTTGTTGTTCTTGCGGGCCGAGGGTGACAAATGGTGCCGAGACCCGGGAATCGTTAACGAGTCAGTAAACTTTGCAAGGAGAAAAACCACAGGTAAGTGGGGAAGGGACCACGATCAAAGTGGTGGGAATCTTGTACAAGACCGCAACAAGAAGCGAGGCGGCCATAGAGCCGGGATTTTCTTCCGTGGTAAAGCGGGGAGTAAAGGTCGACTGAAGTATATGCGTGTAAAAAGTTAATGTGTTAGTTAGTGTCTTTAATGCCCGCGTCTGTTGTCTGTGTGTTCATAATGGGATCTGAAGTATCTGAAGTGCGGTTGGAAGGGTCTTTAAAAAACCTGCTGAAAGCCAATGGAACTCCACTAAAAGCAAAAACTGCTCAGGCCTTTTTGAATACAGTGGAAAAGGTGGCTCCATGGTTCCTAGATGAAGGCTTGCTAAACATACCTCAATGGGACCACTTAGGGGAGGATTTGAAGAGACAGGACAATAAAGCGCCTTTGCCACCGGGGACCCTGGCAATATGGACCTTAGTCCAGGGATGCCTGGTGGGTTCTAAACCCAAATGTGAATCAGCTTTACAAGAGGGAGCAGAGGCATTGGAGGAAGTGAAAGAGGAGCGGTCTTCTTGTGCCTCAGAGGGGGGTAGTTCTAGTGAAGAGGAAGAAGAAATGTCAGGGGAGGAGTTAGACCATAAAATGCACTCCAAGTTTGAACAGTTGAAACTGTCGACTCCAGCGATGCCTTCTGCCCCTCCGCCGTATAATCCTATGGCGTGCCAAGGAGCTTGTAGCTGCTGCACCACATGTGGTAGTGGCAGGGTTTCGAGCTGGAGAGATCATGACCTGGCCTCTGCCTTTCCGGTTTTAGAGGACCAAAACAACCAGCGGTATCATCAGCCTCTTGATTTTAAACTAGTTAAGCAATTAAAGGAAGCAGTCATGCAGTATGGCCCTCAGACAGCCTTTACAGTATCTTTGTTGGAGACCCTAACCTCACCTCTCCTCGTCAGTTGACTGAGGGGGCAAAAGCAGCCATCAATCTGATCCAGAAAAGGCTAGAAGCTGCTCAGATAGACAGAACTGACTATTCCAAACCTTTGCTATTTTGTGTCCTTGCCAAAAAACGAGCTCCCACTGCAGTTTTTTGGCAATCTGGCCCCATATCATGGGTTAGTTTGGCCCACTCTCCAGGGAAGGTCTTGCCTTAGTACCCAAGCGCCGTTGCACAAATTATACTTAAAGGGATTAAACTTAGTATAGCAGCATTTGGTAAACAACCAGATACTATAATAACACCATATATGCAGGAACAAATAAAGTCCCTAGCAGCCTGTGATGACGACTGGGCCATTTTGATAACTATAACGTGTGCTCAATTTGATAACCACTACCCATCACATCCATGGCTACAGTTCAGTTTATCCAATCCAATCATATACCCTAGGATCACTCACCATAAACCCCTCAGTAATGTAAGGCTTATATTCACTGATGGATCTAAGCAAGGAGTAGGAGCTATAGTTACCAAAGAAGGGAGTTGGACCTTCCTATTTCAAAGCTCCTCTCCCCAAGAAACTGAGCTGCTCACAGTGATAAAAGCATTTCAAATGTTTCATCAAGAACCCTTCAATCTTTTATCAGATAGTAGATATGTGGTGCAAGTTGTCTCTATCATTGAAAATGTGGGTTCTATTAATGCTAGGTCTACTATCTCTAAGGCATTACAAGAAATCCAAACATTAGTTTGGGACAGGAAGGCTCCATTTTATGTTGGCCACATACGAGCTCATACAACCTTACCAGGCCCCCTGACACAAGGTAATCGGTTAGCAGACTCCTTAACCAGAGGAGAATTTGTCTTTGCCATTGAGGACCCGGTGCAACAGGCAAGACATTATCATAAGCTGTTCCATGTGAATGCTTTAACTCTTCGCCTCAAATTTAACATAACAAAGCACAGGCACTGGACATAGTAGTCTCCTGCAGAAATTGTGTGACTTTACTACCTGCACCATCCTTGGGGGTTAATCCTAAGGGTCTGTTACCTAATCATATATGGCAAATGGATGTCACACATGTTTCAGAATTTGGAAAGTTAAGATATGTTCATGTCTCTGTAGATACCTGCTCTGGAATAATTTTTGCCTCAGTGCATACGGGAGAAAAATCCAGAGATGTATTGCCCATTGCCTACAGGCTTTCACGGCATGGGGAAAGCCACGCCAGTTAAAGACAGATAATGGTCCAGCCTACACCTCACAACCCTTTAAAGCCTTCCTACAACAACTTGACATTCACTTGATACATGGAATACCCTATAACCCACAAGGACAGAGTGTTGTGGAGCGCGCACTTCTTAAAATAAAAAAATGCGCTTTATAAACAAAAAGGGGGAATAGGGGACACCTTCAGGTCCCCTAAAGATAAGCTCAACACCATTCTCTTTATTTTGAATTTTTTAACGTTGGACAAAACAGGTAAATCAGCTGCAGACAGACATGCAAGTGCTGCTGCTGCTCCCCCTAAGCCTTTAGTACTTTGGAAGGACATCCTCACAGAAAAGTGGAATGGACCAGATCCAGTGTTAGTATGGAGTAGGGGGTCTGTATGTGTTCTTCCACAGGAAAAGGAGGCTCCAATTTGGATCCCAGAGCGGCTGGTGCGTGCAGCCTTGCCTCCGAACACCAGTCATGATGCTGAAGATGCTGATGATAACTCTGGAGATGCTACACCTCCTGCGGCAGACTCAAGCCAGAGAGCTGTGAGCAGTGGTTAAAGCATGGCTATATCCTTTACCAGTGACTAACTCTTCTCTCATATTCCCTCCTCTCCCTTTGATGCATGGCAGGTCTGTAACTTGTTAGGAGCATGTACTGATATCTCAGCAATGTCCATGTTAAATGGTGGCAAATCCCTCAACTGTTCTTATAAACAAAATGACTCTAGTACCTTTGAGACAACAGTTAATGTGTCTTGTCCCAATAATATTATTTATCAGCCCACTCCAATATGGGTCTCGCCACCGTTCCTTTTCCTCGTAACAAATGCTAGCGAGCTGAATGATACGTTGAATTGCACTAAGAACTGCTATCTTTCCCAGTGCTGGAATGTCACGGCCTTCAAGCTGGCTGTGATTATGTGTATCCCTTCCCATGTTCCTATCCCAGTTTCCATTCCAGAGGACAAGTTACTGGTGGTGCTATCCAGAAAGAAGAGAGATTTTGGTAACACAGCCGCCGTTGTGAAGCATTGGCTATATCTACAGCAGCTGCAACTAGACCCACTGCAGAAGCTGTGAACACCCTTGCAGAAGGAATGGCGGCTGCCCTTCAAACACAGACTCAGATCAATGCACATATGCAAGCAGCAATCCTGATAGTCAACCAGAGAGTGGATTTGGTTCAAGAACAAGTGGACATATTGGGGTCCCTATTGGGACTGGGGTGTATAGCACCCTTCCCAGCAATTTGTGTAACTCCCATAGCCTATACTAATATGAGTGACTTACAGAATGTCTCCCGACAGCTCTCCCAGTATTTGCAGGGTGCTTGGTCTGACGATTTTCAAAATTTCACACGAGTACGCGTGTGCAACCAGCTTCCCTCCCAGAGCTATTTCAAACATTCAGCAATATGTTCCAGTTTACCAAACAATGGGCTGGCACAATGTCCTCCTTCTTATTGGCATTCTGCTTCTATTCAGAAAAGTTCGCTAATGGAGAACATAGCAGCAAGAGCAGAGCCGAGCTATAGTACAAGCCCTTATGTCAATAGAGGCTGGGACATCTCCCCAGATGTGGTTAAGCATGCTAGATCGGTAGTCAAAGACGGGTAAGATCAGTAAAGAAACATACCAACCTAAGGCAGGACAGAGATCATCGATATCTTGTGTCTGATGACGGGTAAGGATGTTTTCTGCTACTGACGACCTAAGACAGGCACGATCTCTGCCATAAAACAAAAAAGGGGGAGATGTTGGGTACTGCCTCTGGCCGGGAAAGTCCCCGCCATTACAAGATGGCGCTTGGCTCACTGCCAGCAAAATACGCTGCAAGTGAACAACGAACTTTCTGGTGAAGCCTGCCTAAAGGAGGACATAATCATTGGCTGTTTCAGATTTAATCAGCATAGTAACAGGACTCTCATTGGCTCTCCCCATTGTTTGGCCCCTTATTGGTCACCCTGACACATATAAGCTAAGGAAGTTGTCGAAATAAAGAGACGAAGCATTAACACCATACCAGGCTGGTTGTCGTTCTTGCGGGCCGAGGGTGACACAAATTTATAGATAAAACAAAAACAGGGACACTAAATGACTTCACTGAGACCTCACAAGCAAATGAGTAGAATGGCACTAAAACGTGGGACCAGTGTTTACAGTAAGCCTCCTGGATGTGGTTTTGAGTTGTATAGTACACATTTATGGAACTTATCTTCTTCCATCCATCCGTCCATCCATCCATCTATACTGTGCTAGGTTTCAGATTGAAACTCCCAGGTGTGTTCCTTCAGGGTATTTGCATCATAAAGAGGACTTTGATCTTCAATTACCAGTATGTCCAAAGTTATTTACAGGAGTCAATCAGTCATTGATTATTCAATAACTAAATGGGAGGGAAAGCCACAACTTAAATCCCCTAAATATAATATTTTCTGAATATAAATTGGAAACGTTGTTACTCTAGCAAGAATAATTCAGTCAAATCAAGTAGATAAATTATAAACTTTGTCCAAATATGAATCTGAGACTGACTAATCTATTAAGTGGCTTTCCAGTAACACAATAGGATAAATTCTATCATCCTGGATAAGCAAGTGTTAAGAAAGTCAGATTTGGTGACTTTTGGTGACAATTTTTTTTCTAACTAGAACACATTTCAAAAAAATTATTCGTATTCTTTACACATTCCTAGAGCATACTTTATAGAGTTGATCATCTCAGAAACAACCCAGTGAATATTAGCATCTGGAAATCCCATTATCTGGCCAGTCCTGACTCCATCATTAATTTCTAATAATTTCAATGATCTCTCACCTCCCATGTAAACATGAGGTGTCATCCCAGGCCACAACATATCTCAGGTTCATTTACACCCATCACAAACTCTCAATAAACATGAGTGTGCCTTTTCTCTGCTATATCCTTCACTTAACAGATTTCTGTTATCTTTCAACTCCATTAGTTCCATGTGTAGTCATAAATCACAGCTAAAAATGTTTATTTTTTTCTTGCCTTCATATTTCTCTCATACTCTATTACTTTTGTTACCCTGCTGTTAAATGGTAGATTAGGGATGGACAAAATATGGTGAAAATACATAAAAAGGGTTTTATACAGATCTTTATGAAAATACTCTAAAACTGGATTTTCAGAGAGTAAGGTTACATCTTATTATAACTTCCAGCTAAAGTAACTAAAATAAAGATTTAAAAAACAGAGCTTTTGAAAATTTCAGAAATATTAAGATTTTTAAAGTACTATAGACCAAATTGGGCTTTAAATAAAAAAGGCTTAACAAACTAAAAATTATCTTATTTAACAAAAAGATTTCAAATGTAAGCTAATTTCTTTTTCTTCCATGTTGTCATTCTCCCCCCATTCTGATTCCTAGTTTTAATTCTAGTTTTATAAATTTACCCCATTCATGATTTATAAATGGAAATGAACCTCATTGAACACTATGCGCTTTTGTGTTCCTGCTGCATTCTTTATACCCCATTCAGGTGTTCATATTCACCAGCTCCTCTTTCTCTCCTGTCATGCACCCAATCCCTTTAATCAACCTTTTATCCCCACCATTCCACAGATGCAAGTGAATTTACTTATCAGATAGAAAGAGAAGATACAGAGCACAAGCAGGGGGAGAGGCAGGCAGAGGGAGAAGCAGGCTCCCCACTGAGCAAGGAATCCAAAGTGGGACTTGATCCCATGACCCTGGGATCATGACCTGAGCCAAAGACAGATGCTTAACCAACTTAGCCACCCAGGCATCCCTAGGCTTTACTTTTTTTAGACAATGTTAGGTTCATAGCAAAATTGAGGGGAACATGCAGACATTTCCCGTATACATCCTATTCCCTCAAGTGTATAACCTCCTCTGTTATCAACATGTTCCCACCAGAATGGTATATTTATGATTGGTGAACCTGACACATCATAATCACTGAAAGGCCATAGTTTACATTATGATTCACTCTCGATGTTGTATATCCTATGGGTCTGGACAAATGTATAATGACGCATCTACCCTAACACAGAGTGCATTTTTCACTGGGCTAAAAATCTTCTGAGGTATCTCTAGTCATCCCTCTCCTCCCAAACCCTGGCATCACTAATCTCTTTATTGTCTCCATAGTTTTGCCTTTTCCAGAATATCAAAAACTGTATGTTGAAATCATACAGTATGTAGACTTTTCAAATTGGCCCCTTTCACTAAATAATATGCATTCAAGATTCTCAATGTGTATTCATGGCTTGATAATTCTTTTCTTTTTAGCACCAGCATTTCCCCTATTGTCCTCATTCCAGGTCTGGCCATTCTAATATGTTTGAATGGCATCTCATTGTTGTTTAACTTCCATTTCCTTCATGAGAAATGACATTGAATATCTTTTCATGTGCTTATTTGCCATCTTTATCTCTTCTTTGGTGAGATGTCTGTTAAGGTCTTTGGACCATTTTTTAAAAAAAACAGATTATTTTCTTATTGCTGGGTTTTAAAAGCTTTTTATGCATTTTGTATGATGATCTTTTTTTTTTTTCCAAGATTTATTTAAATTCTAGTTAGTGGGGCACATGGGTGACTGAGTCGGTTGACTCTGACTCTTTATTTCAGCTAAGGTATAATCTCAGGGTCCTGAGATGGAGTTCCAGGGAGGCTGCTTTCTCTCTGCACCACTACCTCCCATTCATACATACTCTATCTCTCTCAAATAAATAAATCTTATAAAAAAATTCTAGTTGATTACCATATAGGGTAGTATTAATTTCAGAGGTAGAATTTAGTGATCCATCCCTTGCATATAACACCCCATGCTCATCCCAGTAAGTGCCCTCCTTAATGCCTCCCCCTTTACCCCATCCTTCCACTTACCTCCTCTCCAGCAACCCTGTTTGTTCTCTGTTGTTAAGGGTCTCTTATGGTTTGCCTCCCTCTCTGTTTTTACCTTATTTTTTTTCCTTCCCTTCCCCTCTGTTCATCTGTTTTGAAGCCTCCTCACAGATGAGTGATGGCTAAGTAATATTCCATTATATATACATGTTTGAAGATGTGGTATATTTTGAATAATAGTCCTTTATCAGATGGCTTTTGCAAATATTTTCTCCCAGGCTGCAGCTTGCCATTTTATCCTCTTGACCATTTCTCAAAGAGCAAAAGTTTATTTTAATTAAATCCAGCTTATCAGTTCTTTCTTTCATGATCTTGCTTTTTGGCATATTATCTAAAAAGGTAACACCAGTCCCAGGGCATCTAGTTCTACTGTGTTCTTATCCCATCTCTTAACAGCTTGCAACATAGTTGACCAGTTTCTCATGCCCTCTTTATTGAAACACTCCCACTTTTGCTTCTTTGTCCTACTCAATGCTTACTGTAGTCACTTTGCTGTGTCTCCTTTGAGCTTCAAATGTTAGAGTGTATCTCCATTCATCTCTAACTTTCCTCTCATCTGGCCCCATAGCCTTACATTTCATTTTTATTCCTGCTATTCTACATGTGTATCGTGACCCCCTTGTTGAGCTCCAGACTACTAAAACCAGTTGCATACTTGACCTCTCCACACAGATATTCAATAGTCATGGAAAACATGGTCACATTAGAATTATTGATCTCCTAGATTCATTCCTATCCAGTCAGCTGTATCTTAGTAAATGGAAAACCACTCATTGTTGGCTTAAACCAAGAACTAAAAGGTTCTCCCTGGGGTGCCTAAGTGGCTCAGTTGGTTAAGCATCTAACTCTTGATTTCAGCTCAGGTCATGATCTCCAGGTCATGGGATCAAGCCCCACATAGGACTACACACTCAGTACATAGTCTGCTTATCCCTCCCTCCTGCTCCCCTCCATTCACATGCTCACTCTTTCTCCAAAAAAAAGTCCTTGATTTTTAAGTTTTCCTCATATCATTCATCCAATCTACAGAATTCTATAATTCTACATCTAAAATCTCTCTTGAATCCGTCTACTTTTTTTCATTTTCAGCGCTAATACCCCAGTTTTGCCATCAGAATCTCTTTATTGAACTACTGTGATCTTCTCGAAACTTCTGTCTCCCTCCCTATAATCTATTATCGACAGAATAACCTAAATGATTTCATAAAACATAAACCCATATCATGCTTAAACCTCCAACGGTTTCCTTTTGTATATAGTAAAAGATCCAAATCCTTTAATATGTCTCACAAGGCCTTTTATCATTTAAATCCTGACTCTTCTGTGGATGTCCCTCCTTGCCACCATACTTCTTACTCACCTGATAGTTATCTTTATTGTCTTTTATTTCCTTAGACATACCCAACCTCAATCCTGTTTTGGTTTCTTAATTCTTGTTCTTCCTTCTACCAAAAATGCTCTGAAGATTTTCTCACAGCTGTTCCTTTGTTATTAAACTCTGATTTCAAATGTAATCTACTCAGACAGCTCTCTCCCATCACCCACCCCACCCAGAAGCACAGTCATTCTTTTTTTGCATAACCTTTGTTTTCTTCATAGCTCTTACAATGATCTGAAATGATCTTAATTAGTGCTATTGTTATTATTTATTGTCTGTCTCTGTGCCTCTACTAGAATGTGAGTTCCAGGGGGACAAGTACTTCATCTGACTTGTCTTATTATGGTTGTTTGTCCAGCTTCGGGAATAGTGTTTGGCACATTATGGGGACTCAACATTATTATTTTTTCAATGAATAAATGAACTCACTGAATAGGCAAATTGTTAAGGGGCCACAAACTCTATGATCCTTGTTTTTGTAGTGAATCAGGATCTAGTTGAGTTGCATAGGGTCATAAATCAAAGCATCTGAAAGATCTTTATGTCTGTTTGCACACAGAATTGACTTTTTATAGAATTTACAGCCTTAATTAAACTGTGAGACAACAGATACTAGGAAATTGTATTGACTTGATTTTGCAAATGAGCACATTGACATCTATAGAGAGAATAGAGAACTCTTTAATGAAGTCAGGTTTCTGAAGTACTAACAATGTTGTGCTACTATGCTTTTTCTAGAAATGTGGCCATATCCACCGAAATGACACCCATCCCAGTGCAATGTCCAGGAACTATAATCAAGAGCTAAGTTACTGATACATAAGATAGTCCAGGGGTACAGGCTAAATTAAAAGAAGATATATCATTATTTCTAAAACACTGCTTTGATTTTATTATTCCCTCCTCCTCAACCCACAGCAGAATCTATTGACCTCCCTGACTTTGTCAACTAGCATATGCTGGAATTAAGGTTTATAAAAAGTAGTTATTTAATGATATTTGTAAAAGATTTGTAAAAGATTATGACAACATTTATAACTCTATTCTATCTTCAGTTCCAAACACAAGGTGAAAATTAAAGTAAAAACAATGAACAAATTAATTTCAGCTTGGCAATGCTTTTCAATGACTGGATCAATTCTGAACTATAAATAAGTGTTTTTATATGTCTCACAATTTTTTTCTAACTAGAACACATTTCAAAAAAATTATTCGTATTCTTCACACATTCCTAGAGCATACTTTATAGAGTTGATCATCTCAGAAACAACCCAGTGAATATTAGCATCTGGAAGTCCCATTATCTGCCCTTGAGACTTATTATTAATCATGGTGACACAGGTGCTTGCTAAACATTTGGTGGGGGGGAGGTAGGTCTAGAGAATTAGTTGTATCACAGGGAGAAAAGAGTGTGCTTTCGTGTTCTCCCTTGAAAACGTTGAGGGAATGACATCTGGTGCTTACCACCAGGAACAACAGTCCCAGGATGTCAATCCACTGCATGGTTTGCTAGTGTTAGGGTCACCAAGAAGACACAACTCACACAGGCAATGGGTGGAACACCACTTTTCCCACACAGAAGAGAGGCAGAGCAAAATCAACTTTAATAGTAAGCATCAGTACCCCACAGTCAGCAGATCTCATCCCACAGCTGATATGGGAAGAAGGTCTGCATGCATCTTTCTTGTCCTGCAGGTGAAGGGCTGTTTCCCTCCCCTACAAAACCGAAAGGACAACCGTATCAACACACACTTAAGCTGAACAGAAAACTATACAACAGACCTGAACAGGGAAAGATAACTTCCAACCAAAGACAAATTTACAGCTTATGCTATAAGGGCTTTTTATCTTTCTGCAAGGAAATGTTCCGGACCCAAGGCCACTCTTCTGCAGCTATGTTAGGGACTGAAAGACTACTCGCTCATGAGTCCCCAAAAGAAAATGTATTGGCCTAACTCAATGTTATTTTATGATACCTGAGGACAAGAAGGCTAACTGAAGCTTCTTTCTCAAACTCTACCCCCATATATCTTCTCCCCTACTATTTTTCTCCTTTACCATTTAGGAAGCAATAGTGCCTTTCCATACATCTGTTCCTTAGGAAGATTGACAGAGTTACAGAAAAAACACATTGGATTAATGTTCTAAAATATGCTTTTTAGAGTTACAGCAAAGAAAATAGTTTTGAATGACAAACTGTGTTTAGTCTGTACAAGCCAGATGCGTAAGACAGAAAAGTAATTTTGTTTGTTACATTTCTGAAACTTGATTTTAAATATGAAGAGAAAAATACCAAAAACAGTAGAACTTAGGTAGAACTCTCTAAAAATAAATGTACTAGTTTCAGTAATACTAGCTGCTACAACAAACAAACTTCAAATTTATATGGCTTAAGACCACAGAAGTTTATTTCTTGAATGTACAAAAGAACAATGAGGGCGTTTCTGATTGGTACCTGAAGGTGACATGAGTGGAACTATGCTCCCTGTAGTCACTCATGGCTACTGGGCTGATAGAGGAATTGTCTTTTTTAGGCATAGCTCTTTTACTATCACCATAGGTGTTGATGTCTGACCAGTAGGAGGGAGAAGAAAGTGTTAAGATTGTACACTTGTTCCTTAACTGCCTTAAGGGCCTGGGAAAAAAAATTATGTCTTCCATTTCCTTTTCTGCAAGAATTAGTCACATGGCCCTCGTTAGACAAAAGGGGTGCTATTGAATGACCATTTTTCCGGGGACAGTTCTATTCCCTAGAAGAATTTTGAAATAAGAGGTCCACAAAATGAGTCAGTGGTGGTTTCTTCCTAGAAAAGCAAAACACTTGACTCTGTTAACTATTTTATTTTTATATTTTTAGGATTTTATTTGAGAGAGAGAGCATGAGAGAGAAGGCATGAGTAGGGGAGGGGGTAGGAACAGAGAGAGAGGGAGAAACAAACTTCCCACTGAGCAGAGAGTCTGATCCCAGGATCTGGGACTATGACCTGAGCTGAAGGCAGATGTTTAACCTACTGGACCACTCAGGTGCCCATCCCATGTTAATTCTTAATATTGAAACTTTGATAGGAATGGCCAAGAGAAACTGATAGATTTAGGGCTCAGAGAGCAGAGAGTGTTTGTGCCCAACTTCCTGTATGGAACTCAGAGGTAATATAACGTTATTGAACACTCAGTACTAAAATGAGTACCATCAGTGGAGCTGAAATTGTGGTAAAATACTTCTAATCAGACACACAGTTTGAAATAACACTCATCTCCAAACTACCAAAGGTCTATAAAGGTGTAGGAGAGCATCTAAGGTAGCTTATCCTACTCCACACTGATGTAAGGTAGGCTAAAGATGCCTTTCAATTATGAAAAGAATAACACAGAATAAACAGCAGGGGTCTAATGACTGGAGAATGGGGTCCAGCAGACCTTGGCAGCAGGTTTCAGCAGGGCTGGATGCTGACAACCAAAGGAATGGTTGCACTGGTAGAGTTGGGTTTCCTTTCTCTGAGAAAAGAGCTGAGTTAAATAAAGGTACAGAAAAAATAGTAATGTCATTTGACTGCACAGAAGTTTGGTGGTTCAAAATACATGCCTCATACATCTAAATACTGAACACTGCAGCATTAGTAACCATCTCAAAAATCTCTGGGATTTTAATAATTTTCTCCAGTGATGCTTGACAATTAGAAAAGTATACAGTTTTAAAGTCATCTTTCCATTTCAGAATTTTATTTAGTAAGATATTTTAATCATTAAACCAATACTAGATTCTGTATAATGATCAAGTTGAGGCTTACATATTTGAGATCACTGTTCTTTTTTTTTTTTTTTTTTTTTTTATTCCTCTTCCATAACATCTTACTACATTTGGTGTTTTTCTTCCAATTAGGAGCCAAGTATTCTTCCCACTCGACAATCTTTTTAGCTGATTATGAAAGAGTATTTCTCTCATGGCTGGTAACCACGTGGGCCTCTCACTCAACAGCAGCGTCAGTGGCTCTCAAAGACATCTATGGGTCTTGAGGTGTCCAAGCCTTTCTCAGTTGCTTTTGAAAGAGCTTACCTTTCCTTTTTTACCTCCATATGGAGAATCTTTGAATCTGTCCAGGATGTTGCCTTTCTCTCTTTTTCTTTTGGAGTTAGCTCCAAACCGTTGTTTCTGCCATATTCCCACAGCACTTCCAAAGGGTATACCTTAAAGAGGTTTTATTTTAAATCAGACCCTCATATATAGATCCTACAAAGTTAGTGGAAATATGTTTGGACATTTTCTCATGGTGGCAAGAGAGATAGAGAGTTATTCTTCAACAAATTCACTCAAGTTAATATCCACACAGCCTCCCTCATACAATCGCCCATTCCATTTGTATACCTTGAAAACTTCAGGTATTTTCTCTGACCACAGTGATCTTTATTATCCCTTCCAAACCTCACTTTCCTCAACATTGAGCCTTCTTATCCCCAGTGATAGGTTTCATTCTCAAATTGACCTGTCTTGTACAGAAAATATATTTGTAAGAAACACCACTTAACAGACGTTATCATTTCTCTGGGAATTAATTATAAATCCTTACTAAATATCCTTGAAGGCAAAAGCATTTTACATGTCTTTTTTAAATCTTCAAAACAGTTAGTATAGTGCTAAGTTTATATCATCTGGCAGACTAATTAAGTCACACAAAAAAGTGAAACTGAGTGTGACTATGTCAGTATGTTACTGTGGCTCTTTTTGAGGAATAAGGACAGATCTCTAAAATAGGAACATAAAACTCATCAATACAATTATGACATTTCAGGCTTCTGTGCAGAAAAATGGTCCTGCTAACCATGAAATGGAATAGTCTTTAGTATCTAATTAAATGCCTTCTTTGATGAGAAAAAAAGTATGGTCTCAAATTTTATGATTTTTCACTTTCTAGTAAGTCTAGTGTAAAAAACAGATCAATGCAGTATCATGCCTTTTTATTCCCTCTCTGCAGTGAGTAGAACTTGAAATTTCATAGTTTCTTATTGTACAAAGGGTATTTTCAGCCACAACTTAGTTTTTACATTTAGGCCATTGACAGTAACTTCGTAGCACTTGTACATTTCTCTTTGGTTTGTACTGAGTTCCAAATTTCACAGTAAATGTCATTAAGACTTACTATTTCTCACAGATATTTTATGAAATAGCTCCTATGTTTATCATCATTACTTCCCAACAAATTTCTGCCAGTGGTTACTTCAAAGGAATAGCCCCTCTTCAAGGACAGTTAGCTTGGCACCAACTCAGCCACCAACGTTTTGATTTAAAAGATTTAACCAATCCCTGTAAACACTCTTCTCTTCACTGAGATATACATTGTTAGGGAATATAATTAGAATCCTGGCAGAGTTAGGGATTGGTCAGTTGTATCAAAACTCATTTCAAATTCCTTAGGTGGAAGAATTTACTGGTATTAATTTAATTTAATTTAATTTAATTATCTTCTCTCCTCCTTGCTATTATGTTGCCTTCACTCTCTCTGCTATCACAAGAATATGGCTGAAGCACACTTTGGTACCAAGGTGAAAAATTCTAATGAAGTCCTCTTACTGACATTCCATAGATTAAATACTCACTTGTTGCTGACCAAAGGATGACTGGGATGGTGGTAGTAGGTTAATGACAGCACCCCTCACAAACACATTAGACTTGGAATAGGGGTGCATGAGCTTTATTTGACATAACAAGTAATAGAGGGTCACTGTTAGAACTTACAAAAACTTGCAACCAGCAATAAATGTCATTTATATATTGACATAAAGGATAAAATGGTAGTTTTGCTTTGGTTTTGTACTCTAAAAGTGTATTACTTAATTATTGAGTAGCACAGTTTTATAATTAGGTAATTCAAGGAACCAGGAATGAAAGATCACCTCAAATCTATACAGTGTGATGGCTACATTTCTTAACTATTCTGTCTTCATGTTGTAAAGTCACTGATGAATAAAATAAAAATCATTTATAATTTTTTCTATTAAAAAAAATATTGAGGGGTGCCTGGGTGGCTCAGTGGGTTAAAGCCTATGCTTAGGGTCAGGTCATGATCCCAGGGTCCTGGGATTGAGCCCCACATCGAGCTCTCTGCTTGGCAGGGAGCCTGCTTCCCCCTCTCTCTCTCTCTGTCTGCCTCTCTGCTTACCTGTGATCTCTGTCTGTCAAATAAATAAATAAAATCTTAAAAAAAAAAAGCTATTGAGCTTAATAAAGAATTCATATCCTTTGATGGAAAGGTAATGTTAAGTTAAAATGGGCTCTCATATAGATAGCTATTTAGGAGAGCAATAAAACAATGATCCAATGTAAGTAAAAAGCCAGCAAAAGACCAATATTCATATAATAATTTTCATTGATGCTTAATTTACCTCAAAATTATTTTTCTGTTAAGGTCAATATATCCTTTCATTCTAGACAACTAGAATTTATTATCTTAAAATATTAATATAATGAATCACTGAACAATATCTAATAATGATTACTATTATAAGAGAATATTTATCTGTACAACACTATAATATTTTTCTCCTTCACCTAACCAGAAAGAGATTTATTTCTCTTGAAAAATGAGAATTTTCATCAGCGTTTTCCAGGTTGTCCTCTCACCAAACACCACATTATTCAATATTGCTGATTACGCATATTTGCAAACATTTAATTTTAGAATATAGTAGATACTTAATGAACATCTTCTTTATTCATCAAGAAATATCGCTGAGTTCTTAATCCCTGAAGGCTTGTCCCAACTGGAGGTAGAGGGATGAATATGAAATAATCAGTAAAGACAAGCAGTGTTCAGAGAAATAGGCTTACTAAATTTACTCTGCCTAAAATTGAGGAACTCCCCCTTAGCAGTTAGCCCTTGCTGTGACTCATACTTAGTCGGGGCCACCAGAGAGCAGCCAGCAAAGGCCCTGCTGTGGTTGCTCTAGTCTACTGTCTTGAGAAGTCTATGAATAGCTCAGTGATATGCTTAATAAAAAGTGTGGATGATGAGGCTTATCTGTCTGCACCATCAAATAAACAATTACAAATTTCTCCTGTGTGTGGTGCAAAACTCACATATTACCCCAGGACAGGGAAACCAATTACAATGAGAAACTACAATCTGGGGTGCCCCCACCTCAATATTGCTGGAGCTCCGGAGTTCCTCTAGACGAGAGTCCTCAGCTTTCCCACATTCTTTTTGAGAACTTTTGATGAGAAGGACAAGCAGAGAAATGGAGGAGGACCTTGTGGGAATATTGAACTTAGATTCACATATTTGCCTTTTTTTCTTTTCTTTTTCAGAGGAGAGATACTGCAGCATGTTTGCAGGATTGGTGGGAATTATTCAGAGAAAGAGATGGTGCTGGTGAAGAAAGGGAAAACTGCAGAGCAAATCTCTGACAAGGTAAGAAAGGACAAGGGGCCCCGAAGCACTGGTGAAAGGTGAGGGTGCAGAGAAGGGAGGGGCCTCTTCCACAGGAGCAGGGGAGGGCAGTGGCAGGGCAGGTGCTGGTACGATCCCCAACGTGGAAATAAGAGGGAGACAGAGCTCCCTTCCAATAGCTTCTATGTTCTTTTACACTGAAGTAGAAGACAGCTCTATCTTCTGCAAGATAAGGAAGGTAAAGAGAGGTTCCAGAAGAGAGGAGAAGGTATGAAATAATCACCCAAGATAGTGTTTCTCAAATAATCCAAGGTAATAGACCATTTATTTTTATTTGCAATCCACCATGAACAAATACTTTCATAAAATAAAAATGAAATACTGGAATATTAAATTTTTTAAAAGTCAGATAAAACTGAAACAAGACTTGTCTAACATTAGATTCAGGAGCATTAAACTTATCCCTTGAAATTGCTCTAAAAGTTTGCAAATTCACTCTCATGGACCACTAATAAATAGCTTATAAAAGAGTACCAGTTTCTGGAAAATACTTTAAGAAGCACAGATCTGGAAGAGAGAGGCTTCAAAGCTTGCTAGGAATGCATTGTAAAATTTCCTGCCAGTGTTACCTAAGTGTCTAAACTAGCTACCCTGAATTATGTTATTTTTCTGTGCAAAATTCAGCTGTTTAGGGTACAGACAAGAAAAAGCTGGATGACTGGATTCCATAGGACTTAAACTACTGCTGGTGGAGAACATCAGAGCTCAAAGATGGCAGCGCTTTTGCAAAGGCCAAATAGACCATGAGATATAAACTGAGCAAAGAGCAGAACGAGGTGTGAGGAGGAATGATGGTTAGTAAGAAAATTATGGGGTTAGTGGACTAGCAGCTTCAATATTGAGGAATCCTATCAGTGGAACTGGATGATACAGGGGTGTTGAGACAGAAAGCGAGATGTCTGAAATCACACTTTCAGAGTTTTTAGGAAAAGCAGTGGCTGAGAGGTCATTTCAGCAAGTAGCAGAAGAGAATTGGGATAAAATATCATTGGAGGGACTCACTGACAATAAGAATGGAATGGAGAAAGGGATTTTGAGTCAAAAACTAAAGACCTTACTGAATGAAGGAAAATTCAGAAAAGGGGAGCCAATTTAATAGTCAAATATCATGAATATCAAAAGAATAGCGAAGTTTTGGCAAGATAGAGTAGAAGAAATTATAAAAATTATAAAAATTAGCAATGTGAAGAAAAAGAAAGAAAGAAAGAAAGAAACTTCACTTTCTGGTCACAGGTACCTGGAGAGTAAAACCAAAACAAAACAGAACAAGTCTTCATTCTGCAGACACAGCTCAGTTCTCAGAACCTTTTAAACACACAGCTCAGTCCTCAGAACCTTTTAAATAACAGAGTTAGAATTCCAGAGGGTACCATGGAGTGTTTATATGTGCTTAGTTCCACAATCATGGCCAGTTAGATCCAAACACCCCTCCCTCTTTTTTTGCAATAGAATCAGAGATAAAGCAAAACATACTGCTGATATATATCTTTAAAAAACCAATGTCATGATATATGAGACTATTCTCCTATAATGAAACATGTCAATAAAATGTTGGGATGCTAATAGACTAACAATATTTTATAGAAATTGAATTTCAATAACAAAGTAACTGAAAAAGATTAATCAAATAAATTATGGTCAAAGGTTGACATAGGAATTTCATATGCACTCAAATTAGAGAGTTTCAGCTAAATAAAGTGTGCTTATTCTGACAAAATGGTAAGAGGAACCTTAACTATATTAAGTTTTTCTGTTTATTATTTTACAAATTTTTTAACAATAAAACATGATAAATATGACATACTTTGTTTTATTATTTTAATCATTTATCCATCAAACTATAAAAATAAAATACATATATATATAAATATATGTATAACTGGAGCTTTATAAATGTACCTATAAAACAACAATGATGAATCTCAAGTCCAATATAAAAAGTTAAAACAACTTTTCAAATATATGTTGGAAAAGAGTAGTTTTCTGATTTGAAAAGTGGGATAATAAAAGCATCAAACCTGTAAGATACACAGAGATTGAAATGAGACAATTATTGTTATGTATTGAATATTCACATTCCCAAATCCCTCAAATTCATATTCATATATCTCCAGTGTAGTATTTTCGGAGGGATGGACCTTTGGGTGGTAATTAGGTCTAGATGAGGTCCTGAGAGTGGGGCCCCCAATGATGGGAATAGTATTCTTTTAAGAAGACAAAAAGAGCTCTGGCCAAAAGAGCTTTGACCCTCTGGCCAAAAAGAGCCCAGAGCTCTCCTGCTCTCTCTCTTCCATGTGATGAAAATACAAAAAAAAAAAAAAAAAAAAAAAGCCATCTAAGGTCAGAAGAAGTCCCTTGCCAGCAAATGAATCTCCCAGCACCCTGATCTTGGACTTTTCAGACTCCAAAAGTATAAGAACTAAATGTCTGTTGTTTAAGCCACTAAGTCTATGGAATTTTGTTATGGCACCTCAAGCAGATTAAGACAACCATGTAAAGAATGCGATGGCACGACTAACATCCATTGGCCTATAAAATGTTTCCATTGCATAAAAAATTCAAAACTTTACAAAACACACCATAAACCCAATTATTTGCACTATATAGTTAAGAGCAAGGAGTTATTGTACACTGCACATTATTAGAATAATAATAAAGTAAAAATATTAATAGCACTTGTAGTTACATAGCAGTGACCACATGCCTAGCACCATTCAGATCACTCTACATATATAAAAGTGTTTAGTCTCGTGATAGTGCTACAAAATGGAATGATTAGCCTCCTTTCATGCAAGAGGAAATTTAGGAACAAAGTTTCTAAAAGTTTTACATGCATTAAGCCTTTAACTTTGCTAGCAATAATCAGATATGGTTAGTATTACTGTCCTCATTTTATAGATGAGAAAAGTGAGGAAGTGTTAGCTGACTTATTGATCCATGTTTTTCAACAAATAGATGATGGAGTTGGAATCTGAGCTTACACCATCAGGCTCAGACCTATGTACCTAGTTATTACATATTATCAAGGGGATGATGGTCTGGTCAGATATCTTACAAACCAATAAGAGGACGTTAATACTTTTGAAAAATGGGCAATGAATTTGAACATATAATTCACAAGGGCACACACCTCTTCTCTTCTTTGAAATGCTCATCATGCCTATGGTTGATTGCCTGGATAGCTTTTTGTGCAGAAGCCTGACCCACTAAATACAGAAAAAAAAAATACATTACAGTAAAAACTTGGGTAAAAATAGTAACCTCCCAGATGGGCAAAAGTATTAAAGGGAGTGTTAAAATCTCAGATTGCTTGTCAAACTGAATGGAAATTTTAATTTATTAGAAATGCATACCATGTATAAGATTTTTATTCTTTTAAAATTACTGTTTCTTGTACAAACTCATTTCAATCACTTGAAAATGACTGTGTAGATCACTCTGGACATCACTGGTTAAAAGTGACTGAAATGAAGAAGTTGAAATCTACCTTTTCTACCTTTTAACCCAGACATTTGATCTTCAAATATGCTGGCATAATAAATGATTAATACACCATGAAAGCATCAAATAGTTTACATAAAGTAAAAGACAAAATTTAAATGTTATCTCTTTTCATATCAATCCTTTGAATTTTTATTTCATAATTACTAAAGTGGATATTCACTATATTCTTCCATTACTTTCAAATTATCTCTTACTGATGGGAAAACTCAAACTCTTGCCATCAATATAAAAATATTTTAAAATATGATTCTCTGCTCCTGTCCTTTTGACAGACAGCTGCATCTTCTGGTGCATGTCCCTGAGATGTGGAGGTGAGGGCTGGAGTCAATGGATTTGGCCATATTGAGTGTCTGGTCACCAGGGCTATTTGAACTCTGGCAAAGTGGATACTGTCACCATCGATGACCCAACCCACGGCAAAGTCGACAGCCAAGGGTGAGAACGGAAAACTTGTCATCAATGGAAAGCCCATCTCCATCTTCCAGGAGGGAGATCCTGCCAACATCAAATGGGGTGATACTGATGCTGAGTATTTTGTGGAGTCCACTGAGGTCTTAAACCAGCATGGAGAAGCCTGGTGCTCACTTTAAGGGTGGGGCCAAGAGGGTCAACATCTCAGCCCTTTCTGTTGATGCACCCATGTCTATGATGGGTGTGAGCCATGAGATGTATGACAACTCCCTCAAGATCATCAGCAATGCCTCCTGCACCACCAACTGCTTGGCCCCTTGGGCCAAGGTCATCCATGACAACTCTGGTATCACAGAGGGATTCATGAACACAGTTCATGCCATCACTGTCATCCAGAAGACCATGGACAATTCTTCTAGGTAGCTATGGTGTGATGGCTGAGAGGCTGCCCAGAACATCATCCCTGCTTCTATTGGAACCACCAAGGCTGTATGTAAGGTCATCCCTCAGCTGAATGGGAAGCTCACTGGCATGGACGTCTGTGTCCTCATGCCCAATTTTAATTTATTAGAAACACAGACCATTTATATTATTCTTTTAAAATTATTGTTTATTGTCCAAACACTACAGGTCAGTCGTGGATCTAACCTGCTACCTGGAGAAACTTGCCAAATACAATGACATCTAGAAGGTGATGAAGCAGGCACCAGAGGGCTGCTTCAAGGGCATCTCAGGCTACCCTGAATACCAAGTTGTCTCCTGAACCTTAACAGTAACACTCACTCTTCCACTTTCAATGCTGAGGCTGGCATTGCTCTCATTGACTACCTTGTCAAGTTTGTTTCCTAATATGATGATGAATTTGGCTACAGCAGTTTCCTTGTATATAGGGATGCTGGTAGAATATTTTCTTCTACAATTCAGTCTTTTACTTCAATTCCTGACACAGAGATCCTTAATCCTTTGGAACTTCTTGGGTAATAATAGCAGTGTCTTTGTTCTAAAGACGTAGATCTTGGATAGGGACTGGTCACCAGAAAGACCAAGCCATGACTGGAAGCTTGCAATTTTCAGTTCCACATCCCATTCCTCAAAGATGGGAGAGGGACTAGGAGTGGATTTAATAACTGATCATGCCTGTGTGATTGAGCCTCCATAAAAATCACAATTTATCTTTCATCCTTACCAGCCAATAAAATTGTTTTATCAACGTAACCAGTTGCCTTCATCTTTTTAGATGTAATGGTCAATGTATTGCCTTTTTCTAAATGGAACTCTTGTAAGATTTGAATTGAGATGTAATTTTTCTTTTAAAAAATCTTTATTAAAATATAATATACATATCAAAAACCTGACCATTTAAAACATACAATTCAATTATGTTAGCATATTCACAATGTTAGCATATTCACAATGTTATATAACCATTACCACAGTCAATGTAAGAATATTTTTATTATTCCTGAAAGAAATCCCCTAGCTATTAGCACCACCCCTGGCCCCATGTAAGCACTAATCACTAATCTCCTTTTTGTTAGTATAAATTTGTTTATTCTTAACATTTAATATAATAGAGAATCAGGGATGCCTTCATGGCTCAGTTGGTTAAGCATTTGCCTTCTGCTCAGGTGGGATCAGGTCCCATGTCCAGCTCCCTGCTCAGTGGGGAGCCTGCTTCTCCCTTTCCCTTTACCTCTCCCTCCCCCAACTCATTCTCTCTCATAAATAAATAAAATATTTAAAAAATATATAAAGAGAATCATACAATATGGGCAGTTTGCAACTTGTTTTTTAACTTAGCATAAAGTTTTCCAGAATTATTGATGTTGTAGTACATATCACTATGACATTCCTTTCTTGGTCTAGTAATATTCCATTGAACCAGTTAGCTTTTTACACATAATCAACTAATTTTGCCTCCAAAGTCATTTGTCTCTCCTTCTTGCTAACAATGGAAAAGAAAAGACAAATGTTAAGGAAAAAGCACGTGGAAATAGATTAATGGGATAATCAGCTTCTGAATAATCGATTCTAATTGACATCTTTAGGCTCTAGGTGAATTCACATCTGGAATAGATCATTGAAATATTTTGTAAATCCTCCTCTTTTTTTCTATCTTCGCACATTCTCACAATTATAAGGAAATATTTATTTGGTGCTTTACTCACAAGTGGTAACTTCAGGTTGTTGTATAATTAAATACATTTCTCTACCACTAAAAAAAATTAGAGTTTTCAATCTTGTTTACTTATCCAGCATGTAAAAATTCCTTACCCTTTACCATTTTATGCATAGAAACTCAGCTTTTCTGATAAGAGTTCTGGTTTTGTCTTTTCACAGAAGTATCTATTTTCTAATTCATACCATAATTACTTCATCTTCTCACTCTATATTTGGTTATAATTAGCCAATATTTCAACAGTGATAAATACCTCTCCTCCAATTTCCTTTCTAACTTTCCAATTTACTTTTACCGTAGATTTTGTGTTTTTTGATGATTATGAATTAAAAAAAGAATCACTGAATACTGAACTGAATTTGATATTATAACACAGTTAGCAATATTCACTGGAATATTCCCTAAAGTGTATTATTCAATCTAAGATATATAGACATTTATGAAGACATTATTTCCTGAGAAAAAACAATTAAGTTGGTACTGAGAATTTCACATAAAGTTACCTCATTTGGGAACCCAAAATGAAAATTCTATTGTGAGAATTATTTGAATAAAATGTTTACCATCTACTTCACAATTAATAGCTAATTCTTAATACCAGTGATTGACTAATAACCCATTATACTGATACTCATGTTCCTTTCAAAATCAATAGAAAAATTGCTGTTTTATAAACTGGTACTTTAATAATTAACTGGCAATGAAAAGTTCAGTTTTTTTCTATAAAGAGTCGATAAAGTTCCGAGTTACATTAAAAATCTCAAGGAAACTATCTTTTCTATTGACTAATTCCGAGAACTATTATTTAACATACTACAGTGAAGATTTTTTCTCATTTTTCCTCACACTTGGAGAAAAGCTAATTATATTCTTTTGTTCTTACTTTAAAATGTATTTAGGGGCACCTGGGTGGCTCAGTCAGTTAAGTAGCTGCCTTTGGCTCTGATCATCATTTTGGAACTCGAGCCCCAAGGCTGGCTCCCTGCCCAACAGGGAGCCTGCTTTTCCCTCTCTCTCTCTCTTTCTGCCCCCCCCCCAACTCATGCTCTCTCTCTCTTGCTCTTGCTTGCAGTCTCAAATAAATAAATAAACATTTTTTCTTTTTCCTTTTTATTTATCTTTTAAAATATTTTATTTATTTGATTTTTTGACCCTGGGATCATGACCTGAGTTTAACCGACTGAGCCACCCAGGTGCCCCACAAATAACATCTTTAAGAAAAATGTATTTATTTTCCTTTTGGTAGGAAAACTTTATAGCTACCTTCTTTTAAAAATACTATAAAGATTTTATCTCATTTGAGTTATGTTATATTCTGTATTTTTAAAACAGAGTATTTCTAAAATATGTTTTTAACTCTTTCAACTAATTTTCTTTGTTCTAATGAAATAAGAACCTAATTCTAAGTACCTGATAATGTGTTGCTGTAAATTCACTTAGTGCTTGTGTTTACCTGTTTCAACTGCCTTCTTCAGTCATGAATCCTGTAACATAAATACCAATCTTTCTTTCAGAAGCTGCCTACAAACTACCAAATATATCTATGAATTGTACAGATTGACCCTACTGACTGTACCCACAAAGCCGGATATTTGAAAATTATATTATCAATTATATTACATTTACCTGATGTATCATAGCTAGCAAGAATTAGCACTGCCAGAAATGAAATGTGACTGTTATACAGATTATTTAATAATTGTTAGCCATCTATTTGGGACCTCCATCTATTTGGAATTGGGTATCTATGTTTAAATGTGACAGCTATAAAATTCCCTTTTAATTATCCTATATGTACCTTGAATTCACTTATGTAGAATCAAGCATATGGAGAAAAAAAATTCAAATATCTCCATTTACCTATCTAAGAGAGGATAGTCAGTAAGAATTATTGGGGGGGGGGTAGAGATTAGGATATTAGAACCACAAGTCTCTGTTCCAGGGCCACCTTTGACTTTCAAGAGTGGATTAGTCTTGGGAAAGCCACGATTCTGAGATTTTTATTTCTTCCTCTACACAACAAGGATAGTGAACAAGAAAGTCTTTGAGGGGGCACCTGGGTGGCTCAGTGGGTTAAGCCTCTGCCTTCAGCTCAGGTTATAATCTCAAAGTCCTGGGACCGAGCCCCACATCAGGCTCTCTGCCCAGACAGGAGCCTGCTTCTCCCTCGCTCTCTGCCTGCCTCTCTGCCTACTTGTGATCTCTTTCTCTCTGTCAAATAAATAAATAAAATCTTTTAAAAAAAGAAAAAGAAAAAGAAAGTCTTTGAGGTCCCTTTAAATTTAAGTTATCTTTAACTATACTGTGAAATTGGATAAAGGAAAACTCATGTGTTATGGACACTGGGGAAGGTATGTGCTATGATGAGTGCTGTGAAATGTGTATACCTGGTGATTCACAGACCTGTACCCCTGAGTCTAATAATACATTATATGTTAATAAAAAATAAAGAATTTTTAAAAATAAAATAAGAGTTAGAAGACCAGAAGTGGGAGCTCTCACACACTACCATTCATCATCAGTCCCAGACCCTAAAGGAAGAGAGGTGCCTTGCATTCCCAACAAGAAGCCTAAACTTTACTGCTCCAGCAAGGAGTTAGAAAAATTTCTTCCTCACCCAGCAAGAGCCCATCCAATGACACACTGTTACAACTCAGCCAATGAAAAGCCACTACACATTTTGAATCCTCAATTTACTCCAATGAATTTTTTTGTAACAGCCCCTCCCAACTCCTCCCTTTCTTCTATAAAAGAATATTCTTCTCCTTTGTTCTCCAGACTTGCTACAGTTTTGCCAGTATTTGTTATTTCCAAATACTCCATTTTGCTGATAAAATAACTGGCTATTTTTTTTTAAGGTTAACAATACACTGTTAAGTTAATTAAATGAGGCCATTAGACTGATGTGTCTCTAACACCATGGTGGACTACATAAGCAAACCAAAATCTAATCCTGTAACTGCCTCAGGGTTATGAAACAAAAGTGCTGTAAGGACAACCAATTATACACAGCTAACTAGACTTTAAGGTTGAGCCAACTAATAATCTCCTTACTTTGCATCAATCTTCTCTCTATAAATGTCTCTGTGAAGGAATACTCCTAACTACTTCTAGTTTGGTGTTGTCCAATTCAAATTAATTTTTTCTCAGATAAACCCTTAAATTTTTTAATTTCTTTTTTTTAAATTAATTTTATTTTTTTTCAGCATTCGAAAATTCATTGTTTATGCACCACACCCAGTGCTCCATGCAATACGTGCCCTCCATAATACCCACCACCAGGCTCACCCAACCCCCACCCCTCCCCTCCAAAACCTCAGTTTGTTTCTCAGAGTCCACAGTCTCCATGGTTCATCTCCCCCTCCGATTTCCCCCAATTCCCTTCTCCTCTCCTTCATCCAATGTCTTCCATGTTATTCCTTATGCTCCACAAGTAAGTGAAACCATATGATAATTGACTCTCTTTGCATGACCTATTTCACTCAGCATAATCTCCTCTAGTCCCCTCCATGCTGATACAAAAGTTGGGTATTCATCCTTTCTGATGGAGGCATAATATTCCATTGTATATATGGACCATATCTTCTGTTGAAGAACATCTTGGCTCTTTCCACAGTTTGGTGACTGTGGTCATTGCTTCTATGAACACTGAGGTACAGATGGCCCTTCTTTTCACTACATCTGTATCTTTGGGGTAAATACCCAGTAGTGCAATTGCAGAAACCCTTACATTTTTAATATGCCTCAGTTTATCTTTAAACAACACCCAGGTATCCGAGCAAGAAAGTCTTAAACGGCAAAAATTTGTCTCAACAGAGAAGAACATCAATGTAACAGAAAATGAATACAAAGTATTATTTTGTTGAATAGTGGGTGAAGACTAAGAAGAGTTCTAGAAGTCTTTCCATTCATCAAATAATCTTAATAAATCCTCTCACTGACATGATCATAAGGGAGAAGAACCTATAGAAGGATAGGTTCTAGCAACTTTTGCAGCAATTTGAAAAACAAACCATCATAGTGAAGTTTCTGCTTCTTTAGCAGAATCTGTTTATCTTAATCTGTTTAATCTGCTAATCTTAATCTAAAAATCTGTTTACACAGATTTTTAATCTGTGTAAACACACATTACACAGTCTGTGTCACAGCTAATAGAAAATGAAATGGAAGACTATAGAAAAATAATGAAGACTCATTCTGAATCAGGGGGGTTGGTCATATGCAGAAAGAGCAAATAAGAATTCTCTGCTTTTAGGATACAAAAACTAAGACAAGCAACAATTCTAGTGTTTCTTTCTGTGCTGTGTCTTTCTGCAATGTGGTCAATCTAGGTGGGTTTCTGCAGGGAGCCTATGTGCTATGTAGATTCTAGTCTTATAATGATGAATTCACACATAAGTAATTTAATCTTATGGGAGCATGAGAACTGACAGGACCACACTCAGCATGTATAGTTACATAAATAGTACTCATGGTCTACTATATATATATACATTTAATCTTATTCATCTATAAATAATAATAATTCATGCCATTAACCTTCTCAACTGAACTTTTTTTAAAAAGATTTTATTTATTTATTTATTTGTCAGAAAGAAAGAGCAGAAAAAGAGGGAGAAGCAAGCTCCCCACTAAGCAAGGAGCCTGCTGTAGGATTCGATTCCAGGACCCTGGGATCATGACCTCAGCAGAAGGCAGACTCTTAACTGACTAAGCCACCCAGGTGTCCCTCAACTAAACTTTTTTTTTTTTTTTAAGATTTTATTCATTTATTCAGGGGAAGGAACAGAGGGAGAGGGACAAGCAGACTCCACACAGAGCCAGACCTGGGGCTCAATCTCAACCCTGAGATCATGACCTGAGCCAAAGTTAAGAATCAGATGCTTAACCCAGGCGCCCCTCAACTAAATATTTTTCGTGCTCGCTTCGGCAGCACATATAAACTAAATATTTTTCATTGCACTTAAACAAGGAAGCCATCAGACTGAGGTGGCTCTAATACCAGACAGCCTATGTAAGCAAACCAAAATCTAAGCCTATAAATGTCTCAAGTTTACAAAATCAAGACAGTAGGGGCAACCAATCACCAACAGCTAATTGGGCTTTAAGTTGAAGCCAATCAAATAATTTCCTTTCCTTGCTTTTGAACATTCTCCATACGTCTTTCCCTCTAGCTCCAAACAGTTCTGGTTTGTCATTGCCCAATTCGGATCAATGTTTGCTCAAATAAACTTAAATTTTTAATATGCCTTGGTTTATCTTTTAATGCTTCAATGTCTCTCAAAGTTAAACTGGAACCTTTCGGTTATTTTCAGAACAATGCACATAAAGAGGTGGGACCTATCTTAGAACTACAATAAGGTTCTGTTTTCCAGAATGAGAAGACTGATCTAAGCTCCCCCGCCACAAAAAGAGTGCAGTCTGAGTGGACTACATCCAAGAGAGAAGTTTCTCTCCAAAGACCTGAGTATGTCAAAAATATGTAAGTCTGTATTTTTGCTTATATGGAAAAATAAATGGCCTATTAAGAGACTTACAATTTTAAATAGGACAATAATATTCACAACTGATATAAAAGTCTTTTTTACGTGGTGGCTTAGAAACATTTTTGTTCTTTAAAGGACCAAACAAAAATAGCTTGCTTCACAGACATATCTCCCATGGCTCTCAGATAAAGGTTTTAGAGAAAAATGGTTATTTGCATAAAGAGAATTAATTTATTTCTGTTCTAGTATAATAATAAAAATTAATCATTTATATTTATTCATACATTTGGATCTTTTAAACAAAAACCATCAGTTTGAAGCTGGCTTTCTCAGTTCAGATTAAAAGCTATGGAGTGTTGGAGGAATTCATGTAGTTTGTAAATATTTGCTTTTGGAGACAAATGATAGTAATTAAATAAAATGCTGTGTGTTTTACTGAATGAGCAATGCAAGAACATTTACACATGTAGATTCAAAGGATAAATCTCTTCATTTTAAAGGTTTTTTTTATTATTTTACATTTCTAATGAAAGTCTTCTGGGTGATGTATTGTCACCAATTTATACTCAGGTTAAATTAGTTAACCAGATTTTCTTAACTAATCAAATTAGTAACAACTATTAAGCATACTATGCCTGATACATCTCTCATAAAGAAAAACTGCCAGAAGAATAATGAAGTTCTGAATATAAAGTCAAACATCATTTGGCTTCAGGGGGTATAACCCTCTATTGGATATTAATGGGTGTGAATGTATGTGTGTATCTTCCTTCAAGTGGAAAGAGCATGACATTCTTTTTGGACATCTTTGGATCTGAATTTAAGAATAAGGATTCTTGGTTGTGTGAAATTAGGTAAGTTATCAGGCTCTTGAAACCTCAGTTTTGGTTTTGTTTTAATCTATAAAGAAAGGAAATACAGACATAGAGTACATATAGTTCATAATCCTAAAGATGAAATGACAGATTCTCATTCCAAAGTTCTCTTTCCCTTTATGTCTTCTATTCATCCGTCAACATCTTTTCTTCCTCCTCATTGTTCTTCCACACTCTCCTTTACTATTGCTTGTCATTTCTCTTTGATGTGGCAGAGCCTGAAAGATCTTCTACCAGAAAACAAAACTCTTTCCCATTTCCCGTTGAGCTCACAACTCAACTACACCTCTCAGCCCCGCTGGGAGTTAGGTGCAGACATGGAAGGTATGCAGAGGTAAAAGGCACTCCTTCCAGGTCCGACCCCCAGATGCCCTGATGACATTGTCCGCTCTTCTTTTTTTTTTTTTCCCAATTTATTTATTTTCAGAAAAACATTATTCATTATTTTTTCACCACACCCAGTGCTCCATGCAAGCTGTGCCCTCTATAATACCCACCACCTGGTACCCCAACCTCCCACCCCCCGCCACTTCAAACCCCTCAGACTGTTTTTCAGAGTCCATAGTCTCTCATGGTTCACCTCCCCTTCCAATCTACCCAAATTCCCTACTCCTCTCTAACGCCCCTTGTCCTCCATGCATCGTCCGCTCTCTTAAAACTCACTGGCTGAACTACAGGACCCAGAGGACAAGCCGGAGGGCAAACTCAGAACCATAGAGAGGTGACTGAGTCCTCCAACACTCTGTGATACCAGCATTGAACTATAATCAAAATAGAGATCTTTTATATCAAGCCGCTGAGAATAGGAATTACTTTTACATAAACTCGCATTACTTTAATTTGTGCACAAATCGGTACCTTGAACCGAGACGCTATGGTTGTACCAGCTTAGTGATCATGTGGCTGTGGAAGCGGGAAACCAGGAGAGCCACACTATGCTTTTCTACTAGCTAGTGTTAGCAATACAGAAGGAAGAGATAACCCTGGACAAACAGGGAACAATCTACAAGTTAAAAAAAAAGAAAGAATCCAGAAATCTGAGTTCTCACAGAGTTAAACAAACAAACACACAGTTTTTATACCTCAGACAGCATAAAATAAGACTAAGAAAGGTTTTAGCAACAAAACCACATAAAGAATCAGCCATGTAGCAAAATTCAGACAAATGCTTTTCTACCTAAACACACTGAATCAGATAGAGCCCTGAAGTAACCACCATTAACTAGAGAGAGAGAAACATATGTTAAAGGTTAAAAAAAAAAAAAGTAACCAGTCTTAAGAATTATGCTTAATAATGAATGTTGAGTATAGTTTATAGTTCCTGGGAGAACAGCACACAGAAGAGTTTAGAAGTCTACAAATATCTAATCCGACTATGTAAGGAATTTTTAAGGGAATTATATTGCCCATGAAACCATAAGCCTGGATAAAAACAATCAAACAAAATTTGGCTATGTGGATATTTAAATAACATTCAGGACCCCGCACATGGCAGGAACAGATTGTGCTGTTAAAGCTATAAAACCATGAAACAGACAAAGCATAATTCTCATTACTTACGTGAGATTTGGCCAAGGAGGAGAAAGAACATGAAAGTTGCTCTCAGAGCACCAGATAAGGGAGTGCCTCCCAGAAAAGCAGAATCAGGGTCTAATCAGAGCTGATTAGGAAGGACTGTGCAGATGTGCAGGCAGGTAGAACCAAAGGATCCTATTAAGTCTGAGTCTTGAACTCTTGAGGGTCACCTGCTGCATATCTTCAAGAAACAGTTACATGAGCAAGAAATAGAAGCACTATTCAATTTGAGGGTGTGTCGCCCCCCCCCCCCGCCCCGGGCTTGTTAAAATACAGCCTGCTGTGCTGCACACTCCCCACCCCCCAATTCTAATTTAGGCATTCTAAGCGGGGACCCAAGAATCTGCAAGTCTAACAAGCTCCCAGGTGCTACTGATGCTTCTCCTATGGAGATCTTTTTGGAAACTACTCATGCAGACATGGGTTTCTCCAAGAAATCTGAGATTTCTTGTCAGTCACAATAGCTTGTCGGTCACACTAGCCAGTCTCAGGGTAACGGGTACACAGCATACATTTTGTCTTCCTTCAAATCCTCTGTCTCTTCACATTTGTATTACCTTATTTTTGCCTCTATTACTTTGACCCCCTCCCTGATGCTCTTCTTTCCTTCTCCATTCTCTGACTTTCTCATTTTGTAAGGGCCTATTCAGCCAGAGCGGCCCCACCCCGGCTGAACTGCCATTTTGTTGTTTATGCAGTAAAACTTAAATTGACCCTGCCCCACCCCACCCCCCAGGGGAACTTACTTAAAAGAAAGTCCGGAAACCAGTCCCAGGTAACAAAGCCCAAATACAAGGGTGGGTTAGGTCAGGTGGACACATTCAATCAGTGGGGGTGCATACTGTCTCCTAGCTACCAAGGAGTATGGGCCCTGTCTTTGGGTGCCTTTTGGGTGCCCATTCTGACTAAGGTGATAGGCTAGTTCAAATAGCTACTATGGGGTGAATTGTAGTTCAATTGGCCACCCATGTGAGACCTAGCATGACTGTGCAGCTTTCTCTGTGTGTTGCAATCTCATTGGCCACCTGTGTGTGTGGCCAGGCTCAACCACATGGCCTTGGCTCTATAAAAGTTAGTCTGTAAGGCAGGGAGGGGTCACGCTCTCTGTAAGAGGCATGGCCCCGGCGGGTCGGTTTGATTCTCGATGCCTGGTGTGAAATAAAGCTTTGCTTGACCTTCGCTGTGTATCAGTCTCGCTCCTTTAATCATGGACCCATTACTGGGGGACCCAACATTGGGGACCCAACAATTTCTACTCTTTTTTCCTTTGACCTATCCTCCTTAGAAAGATTCTCAGTTGAATAATTAAAATGTATGTCTCAAAGTAAAAATTTCCAAGAATCTGGCAGTTTATTTTAAATACCCTTCTTAAAAGAAAATTATCACCAGCTACTTAAAGCTGGTATGTACTCTTTTTGGTGCTCTATTTCCTACTAGATATGTCGCCAGATGCAAGAAAACTAAAAGCAAAAATGAACTAGCAGTACTTCATTAAGAGAAAAAGCTTCTGCACAGTGAAGGAAACAACCAATGAAACTAAGGCAGCTTACGGAGCAAACGACATATCTGATAAAAGGTTAGTATCCAAAATCTGTCATGAATTTATCAAACTCAACACCCAAAAAACCCCCAAATAATCCAGTTAAGAAATGGGCAGAAGACATCCAAAGAAGATATACAGATGGCCAACAGGCATATGAAAAGATGCTCAACATCACTCATCATCAGGGAAATGCAAATCAAAACCAGGATGAGATACCACCTCATACCTGTCAGAATGGCTAAAATTAACAACACAAGAAACAATATGTGTTGGCGAGGATGCAGAGAAAGGGGAATGGTTTTGCCCTGTTGGTGGGAATGCAAACTGGAACAGTCACTCTGGAGAACAGTACAGGGGTTCCTCAAAAAGTTAAAAATAGGGGCGCCTGGGTGGCTCAGTGGGTTAAGCCTCTGCCTTCGGCTCAGGTCATGATCCCAGGGTCCTGGGATCGAGCCCCACATGCTGCGCAGAGAGCCTGTTTCCCTTCCTCTCTCTCTGTCTGCCTCTCTGCCTACTTGTGATTTCTGTCTGTCAAATAAATAAATAAAATCTTAAAAAAAAAAAGTTAAAAATAGAACTACCCTATGACCCAGTAATTGCATTACTAGGTATTTACCCAAAAGATACAAAAATACAGATTCAAAGGTATCCATGCACCCCAATGGTTACAGCAGCATTATCAACAATATCCAAAGTATGGAGAGAACCCAAGTATCCAGCAACTGAAGAATGGATAAAGAAGACGTGGTATATGTACACACACAGTGCAATATCACTCAGTCATCAAGAAAGGAAATCTTCCCATTTGCAACAAGCAACGTGGAGAGAGCTAGAGTATATTATGCTACATTAAACAAGTCAGTCAGAGAAAGACAAATACCATATGACCTCATTCATATGTGAAATTTAAGAAAGAAAACAGATAAACATATGGGAAGAGAAAAAGAAAAAAGGAGAGAGGGAAAGAATCCATGAGACTCTTAATGATTGAGAATAAACAGGGTTGATGGAGGGAGGCGGGTGGGGGATGGGATAGATGGGTACTAACAAGGGCACTTGTGATGAGCACTGGGTGTTATATGTGAGTGATGAGTCACCTCATATGGAGTAGTCAATTCTACTCCAGAAACCACTATCGCACTGTATTTTAACTAACTGGAATTTAAATTTTAAAAAAATAATAAAAAACAAAGTGCTGTTCTGGATACAGCTAACGTTCAAAGATGACTCTTTAATGAATCACCTATTTCTTTACTAATCAAACTCCAAGAACTTTCAGTTTTCTTGGAGGGAGCTAGCATGAACTCACAAATGAAATAAACATTAAATGATTTTTCCTGCAAAATGATAGTTGCTTGTACTATTCTCTCTTGAAAATGATAGTGAGGAGGAAAACAACGGCAAGAGAAATGTAGCTTAAATTAAATCTTACAGCTTGCAGCCCACTGACAGATACCTGAAACATTCAGAGTGTTACGTTCCTTAGGGAACTCATGGCTGCCTTAGTGCCTTAATGTTTATGTTTTATTTTTTAAAGATTTATTCATTTATTTGACAGGGAAAGCACAAGCAGCGAGGAGAAGGGGAGTGGCAAGGAGAGGGAGAAGCAGGCTCTCCCCTGAGTGGGGAGCTCTATGCAGGGCTCAGTCCCAGGACCCCAAGATCATGACCTGAGCCAAAGGCAGATGCTTAACTGACTGAGTCACCCAGGTGCCCCAGTGTTTATGTTTTATTAAAGATTAAAAGTAACCTGGGGCAGCTGGACATTATAGTTGGTTGGGTGTCCGACTTTTGGTTCAAGTCATGATCTCAGGCTGGTGAGATTGAGACCCACATCTGGCTCCATGCTCAGTGCAGACTCTGCTTGAGTTTTACTCTCCCTCTCCCTCTGCCCATCCTGCTTCCTCCGGTGCACACACGAGCTCTCTCAATAAAATAAATGAATAAATATTCAAAGACTGAAAGGAGCCTTAACATAAGCAGCTAACCTCTCAAGGTCCTGAAAGCCTTGCTTCCAAGTTCCTTAGAGACTTGGGCTCTTCCCTAACCACCACTAACTAAAAAATATATGACCTGTCACTTCTCACAATCCCAGTGCAGCTCTTTCTGCCCACAGGTCCTGTCCCCCTGCTATAATAAAATCACCATTTTGCACCTTAAAGCATCTCAAGAATTCTTTCTTGACTGTTGGGCTCGATGACCCAGTATCAATAGGAGTAGCATTTTTAACTATATGTTGGAACATTTATATTGATTTTTTAAAAACTTCCTCTTTGAGAGTCCAAGTAAAAGTATTTATCAATCTCTAACATGTGTAAGAGCTTTTCTTGTATCCATCCCAAAGCTCTTGTTTCAGATATCAACCTTAAAAAATAAAATAACCAGTTATTATGTTAGCAAAATGAGTTTATTCAAAAATGGCAGAGTAACTGCAGTTCAGGATGTTATGTAGAGGCTAGACAGGAGCAGCAGGAGGAACGCCCAAAGGCAGAGTTCCAAGTCCTTGAAGGGGAATGGGAAAGACATGAGCTGGAGGCAAGGACAGTGATAAAAACAAAACAAAAGAAAACAGAACTACATTTTGGAAACCCAGGAGCTCAGCATCTTTACCTTGGGGCCTCTAAGATCTTGGTCCTCACAGACCAAGAGCCACAGGTGCAGAGCAGGCATTCTCCTTTTCCACCTCAGCCCCCAAGGTAATCCCTACATTCATTGTAGTGCATTTGTACTGCAGGAACAGCCACCTGATACCTGATGGAGAAAGGCTGCCATAAGGGTTCTGACAGAAACCTTGCAAGGTCAAAATTCCCCAACCCACCTGTGGGAGGAGTCCCACAAGTGATTGGAAACAGCCTCCATTACAGATTACCCCGCTGTACATCACAGATCCTTCCAGCCCACAAAGACCCAGTAATATCCAATCCCAAAACAACCAAGGGGCACCTACCCTCTCTCCCACCTGAAGAGTGTACTTTCGCTGTAATAAACTGCTTTGTGCTTACTACTTTCCCTCTGGCTGTCTTTATTCTGAGGCCAGATCCTCATATAAATCTTTTGGTGGGGAATCCAAGGTTCTAGACCTCCATTCACACAAAGCAGACTGTCTCTCACTCTTAACAACATGAGCAAACTATGGTGAACTATAAGCAAGTTTAGAAAACAAAGGAAAAAAAAAAAAAAGAAAAAGGGGAGTTGGGACAGGTTTCTCAGAAGTCCAATGGAGGAAAAATGAGAGTTCCGAGTGGGGCAGCTTCTCACTGGCTACAGGCAAGGACACCTTGCTGTTGCTGGGCTGGGAGGAAATCTTCCTTCTTTGTGCTGAACTATGCAAGCTGTAACAAGTGTGTGACAGCTCCTCTATTAGGGCATGCTAACTGCATTTTAAGTGAGGTTTCTTTTATTCATTTTCACACAGGGGAAGCACATTTCTTTTCATTCTCTTTTCACTGAAGATATAGATTAGGAGGTTATCATCCTCTTCAGATAGCTTTCAAATATATAAAGACAACACACTTTTTTTAAAGTATGCTCCACACCCAGCATGGAGCCCCATGCAGGGCTTGAACTCAGGACCTTGAGATTAAGACCTGAGCTGAGATCAAGAGTTGGATGCTTAACCTGACTGAGCCACCCAGGTGCCTCTAAAGAGATCTCTTCTGATGTATATCTTCAAATTTTCTCATGTTCAAAATATAACAATCTCACAAAGTTCTAGACTGTGATAACTTTTGAAGCTTTTAAAAAAAAAACTATTAAAGGCCAAAGTTATTCATGCTGGCATGGGCATTTATCTAATATTTTAAGGACTAAAATTTCTAGGCTCTGAAAGGTTCTGTCTTCATTAGAGATTGTCAAAGATGTTTTAATGTACTTCCAAATTTTCACTATAATTTAAAGCTTCTTATTTTATATTTCTATATAACTCAGATGTTTAAAAAATGTTCATTACCTATCTTACTTGTAAATCACCTATTATATTATTGCTGTATGTCAATCTTTTTTTAGAAGTTTTTATTTAAATTCTAGTTAGTAAACATATAGTGTAATATTGGTTTCAGGAGTAGAATTTAATGATTCATCACTTGTATATAACACCCAGTGCTCATCACAAGTGCCTTCCTTAATACCCTTCACCCATTTAGCTTCTCCCACACCCATGCTGTACGTCAATCTACTAGGATAATGTAACTCCTACTTAGGAAAAGCTTAATCATTCAGGTCTTCATTTCCTCAAACCCCTTTCCATGACTCAAATTTCATTTACAATCCTTAGACCTCCTATTTTGTACTTACCCCTCAGATTACCTTTACTCCAGCCAAGCTACTCGATCATTTTTTTTCTGAAATAAGTCTTTCTGCATTCCCTCCTACGCTATGTATCTCTTTTGAAAGGTCAATCAATTTCCTTCTACTAGATTCATGGAAATTTCATTTCAATAATAAATTCCAGTCTTCTGTAACTCTGTTATTTGTAGAGTAGGATTGTATTGAAATTTGGGGTTCTCCCAAGTATTTTCTTAAAAGGTGATAATAACAAATGGGGTAGTTAAATAAGATTTATGGAGAAAAGAAGAAAAAGGAACTAAACTAGAGTTCTAGAGTGAAAGGCATTTTATCATGTTCACCATGTTATCACCAATGTCTGGCATAGAGTAAATATTTAACAAAGAGTAAAACTTTTTTTTTCTTAATCTGACACAAATACATTTAATCTATACTATACATTGTTTCTTTATGAATTTCTATTCAACAAATAATTATTGTATATTTGTTATATGTTAAATACTGTACTAGCCAGCTGGCAGAAAAGGACAAAAACAGATAGTATCTGTGTTCAAGGACTTTGAGTTTCCATGGGAGTCTGAACAGATAAATTGGAAATAACAATCCAATTCTATTAGGGTTAGGATAAAAGAGGTACAGTTTTTTATGGGAGCATTTAAGAGAGATAACCTTAGTTCTTAGACTGGGGCCGTGGAAGAAAAAGAGAAATTTATAAGAAAAGTGAAAGGGATATTATTTCCAGGAAAGAAGCAGCAGGTACAAAAGTCTAGAGGCAAGAGAAGGTGTAAAGTGTGGGTAACGACAAATAGTTTAAAAAGGCAGCCTTCAGCACATGAGGAGAGTAATGATTAGAGATAAACCCAGAGAGCAAGGCAACACCACATCACAAATATCATGAGTCAGTATTAGATGGTGTCGACTTTAAGAATATTGAGGGCATACTGAAAGCTTTTAAGCTGAGAATGCAGATGACATCATCAGATTTCAACCCTGGGCATTCAGTCTCTTATGGAGGGCAGAATAAGTATGTTCCATAAGAACATGGAGAAAGGAGGCAGGATAGTGTACTGACTGATCCACAGATGGGTTATGTGCATGTGGACAGAGTCATCACTTTACCTGTGTTTAATTTTACCCATATGTGACAATTCGCTCACCAACACATTTTGCTTTAAGTGTTCAAAGTAAGGTGAAGAGTGGAGGGAACTTCTCTCAGTGAGAGTGGATTGGAGGGAGATATACAAACCCCAGCCAGCAGAACAAGTGAGAACACTATTGGAATGATGCTAAACTTGTATCTGTGGGCATGAGAAATTAAAATATGAGAATTTACGATTAATTGGATGTTAAGTGAGGAAAAGCAATAAGTCAAGGCTTAGTTTAAAATTTAGTCTTGGTAAATGGTTGCTTCTTAGAGCGTATTTTATCCTCACAAACGAACGTGTAAGATCTCCTGGAGGTCAGAGACTCTTTCCTTCCCACTGCCTGTATCCAGTACACAACTCTCCAAGAGGAGATTCTAGTAAATGGCTGTGGACTAGCCATCTCAAGCTAAAGAATGGAGATGCATTTGAAATTCTGTGTGTGTTGCCTTCTTCTGTCAGAATTTGTGCAGTTCAACGAGATGATCCTGAAGCAAAACTTTCAAAGATGAATATGAACAGAAAATAAGTTGAAAGAGACTAGATGCCAGTGTGTCAGAAACGAGTAGCCCAAGGTTCTGTAGCCTATGATTGGAACTGAAGGGATGCAGAATGATGTTTTGGTTACTGTATTAATATATACGGCCATACCACCTTGAACATGCCCAATCTCATCTGGTTACTTTATTAATGGTGTGGTATAATCTATTTTGATGTCCTCAAAAATAACTAAACATATGCAAGTTTTGGGTTCCACTTAATCATCTTATCTTGTATATGCAAACACTATCTTTGATACAACAGTGAAAAAGTAGCAAGTGACTCGCCAATGCAAGCAATATTCATTTGAAAAAAATACTAGCATCCATGAAGAAATGTGAATGATTTTATCACTGTAATATTACTAGATTATAACTTTGAGTGGATATTTGGTGAGATGGCATTCAGAGCAAAACAGCAAGTGCCACAGAGAAAGTGATACAAAAGAAATTATGTTAAATGACTTCTTTAGCAACCTACAAGATAAGTTCTGCTCCCTATACTGCATGTGGATGATAGTCACTAAAGCCCATGACGCGGTGAATGCTTGTGACCAGCCCCCAAATTTGTAATACACCCACACCCTTCTGTTTCTATAAATGAGATGTTGGCTTACTGAGTCAATTATTTCCCAGACCTGTTGATGTTGATCTTATTAACCATTTTGTGTAGTTGAAATTTTTTATTTGTTTACATTACAGATTATTGTGTTTACTAACATTTTGAAGACTCAATAAATGAACACTTTGTAGAGCAATTTTGAAAAAGAGCTTAAGATTCATAAAAACAAAGTATATAATCTCTGTGGTCAAGAATAAAACACATCAAATTTTAATTCCTGGTTCTTGTCACCATAAAATTGCTGAAGCCGTGGGCTCAAAAGGAAGAAAAATTACCATTTGATGGAAAATATTCAGATAGAAGGATGGTATCTAAGGTCCTTTTTTTTTTTTTTTTTTTAAGATTTTATTTATTTACTTGACAGAGAGAGAGGGGTTACAAGTAGGCAGAGAGGCAGGCGGGGGGGGGGGGAAGCAGGCTCCCTGCTGAGCAGAGAGCCTGACACAGGCTTCGATCCCAGGACCCTGAGATCATGCTCTGAGCCTAAGGCAGAGGCTTAACCTATTGAGCCACCAAGGCTCCCTCTAAGGTCCTTTCAACCCTTAAATTCTATGATTTTTTGCATCAATATCAGTTACTACAACTTTTCCCGATTTGATAATCTTGGATAGAAATTTTTCTTTTTTTTAATTTATTCATTGAAGAGAGAGCATTAGAGAGAGCACAAGCAGAGGAAGGGCACAAGCAGAAGGAGAAAAAGAGGAAGGGACAGAAGCAGAGGGAGAAGCAGGCTTCCTGCTGAGCAAGAAGCTCTATGAAGGATTCAATTCCAGGAACCTGGCATCATGACCTGAGCCCAAGGCAGACGCTTAACTGCTTAACCTTAACAGACTGACCCACTGAGGTGCCCTGCAGCTACCCATTTCTTTAAAAAGACTATTTTTTTGGATCAGTTTTGGGTTTGCCACAAAAATGAGAGGAAAGTACAGAGATTACCCAAATAGTCCCTGTGCCGAAGTGTGCATAGACTTCTCCATTATCAAGATCCCCCACTAGAGTGATTCATTTGTTACCACTGATGAATCTACACTGACACATCATCATCACCCAAGGTCCCTATTTTAACATTACCATTCCCTCTTTTTTTTATTATGTTATGTTAGTCACTATGTAGTACATCATTAGTTTTTTTTTTCAATTTATTTATTTTCAGAAAAACATTATTCATTATTTTTTCACCACACCCAGTGCTCCATGCAAGCCATGCTCTCTATAATACCCACCACCTGGTACCCCAACCTCCCACCCCCCCGCCACTTCAAGCCCCTCAGATTGTTTTTCAGAGTCCATAGTCTCTCATGGTTCACCTCCTCTTCCAATTTACCCAAATTCCCTACTCCTCTCTAACGCCCCTTGTCCTCCATGCTATTTGTTATAGTTTTTTTTTAAGATTTTTATTTATTTATTTGATAGAGAGAGATCACAAGTAGGCAGAGAGGCAGGCAGAGAGAGAGGAGGAAGCAGGCTTCCTGCTGAGCAGAGAGCCCGATGTGGGGCTCGATCCCAGGACCCTGAGATCATGACCTGAGCTGAAGACAGAGGCTTAAACCACTGAGCCACCCAGGCACCCCCCATCATTAGTTTTTGATGTAGCGTTCCATGATCATGCCCTCCTTAGTACCTATCACTGGGCTAACACATCCCCCTACTGCTCTCCCCTCTAAAACCCTCTGTTTGTTTCTCAGAGTCCATAGGAGAAGGAAGGGAAAAATGAAGGGGGGTGGAATTGGAGGGGGAAATGAGCCATGAGAGACTATGGACTCTGAGAAACCATTTCCTCTTGGTGTAGTACATTCTACGGGTTTGGACAAATGTAAAATGATGTGTATCTATCATTATAATATCACATAGAATATTTCCATTGCTCTAAAAACTGTCTGTGCTTCTCTTATTCATTTCTCTCTTCCTCTGATTCCTAGCAATCACTGACTTTTTTACCATCTTCACAGTGTTGCCTTTTCCAGAACATCATATAGTTGGAATCATACAGTAAGTGGCCCTTCAGATTGGGCATATTTTATTTAGTCATGCACATTCAATTTTCTTCTATATTTTCATGGCTTGATAGCTCATTTCTTTTTAATGCTGAATGATATTCCAAGGTCTGGATGCTGGATGCTCCACACTTCATTTATCTGTTCACCTATTGAAGGGCATCTTGGTTGCTTCACGCTGTAACAATTATGAGTAAAGCAGCTATAAACAGTTGTGTGAGGGGTTTTGTGAGAATGTAAGTTTTCACTTCTAAGAGTCATCTCATTTCCTCTTTACTCTTTTTTCCTATTCCCATTATGATTTCAGAACAAAGCATGAAAACTTTACATTTTTGTCTTTATGGATATTCATTTACTTTTTTGTTGTTGTTGTTCCATTAGACCTGCAAAATAATCAAAAGCTCTGTTTAGCTTCTTAGCTTCCATGGGGGAAAAAAAGGTGGTTTTCTGCTCCCCTGAAATTAACAGACAATCTAGGGTGAAAGCAGACCCAAATGCCAAGTTTCCTTCCCTCTCTTTCTTTCTTCTAAATCATCTTAGCCATATAATTCTTCACTGCATTATCGGTTCTCCAATGCTTTCAAGCAGAATGTTTTAAATATAATTTTTTTTTCAGAGTTTCTCTTTGTTCCAATTAGGACAATGGGCCTGAAAAATCTGATCTGCCTTTGCTGGACACTGAAGTTAAGGAATGCATACTTTTTATCGGAGAATTCAAGTCTGTATTCTTTTATCTTAATATTAAAGTCCTTGGGAAATATCCAATTATATTTACAATAGAAGCAAAGTTTTATATTTTAAAAACTTGTAAGGCTGAGCAGTGTTCCCATCTGTCTAGTGACTTAAAACTTTCAAGGTCCTTCTTATACGTAGCACTGCTGTGATCCTCACAACAGCAGATCAGATATTTCTTCAGTTTTTACAAGAGGGACTGGTGATACAGGGATATTAAGTGACTTGCTCAAGGTCACACAGCTTAACAAAATTTTGAAGTACCACATAGAATATTCAGTTTTATAACCCCCACCTGAAGTCTTGCTCTACACTGCCCACTCACCCATGAACACACAGAAAAGACTCACTGAGAATTAAACAACAAATTGCTAGAAAAAAAAATAGTGACAAACACTTCTCATATGGGTTCTTTAACAAACATTTCTTCTCTATAATTATAAAATCAATTATATCTACCCATAAATATTTTGACCATATTTTATTCAATAAATGTACCATTTTCATACTTGCATTTTAATCAGCTAAGAGCAATATTGTTACTCACAAAAGAATAGTTCAAATGTTTCTCCCAGATTGAAATTATAAAATGTTAATGTCTACTAATTTACTTAAACACATAGAACCTACTTTAGTAATCTATTCTCTAAACATAGGTGGAATTCATAGTAGAACTCTACAGCACACAATTTATGGTGGACATTTTATAAAGTACATGTAAGGGTATAAAATTAGGATCTACTTCTTAATTTTGCAATGCATAAAAATAACATTAACATATAGTCTTTACTATTAGAAGGTCCTACAAATAATATAATAATAGTTAACACTTATTGAACACTCAGTGCTATAGCGGCACAGTTCTGAATACTTTAATCATATAATCCTATATAATTGTCCTAAATGCATTATGAAAGGTATATGATTAATATAACCATTTGAAAGAAAATGCAGGTACATACTAGTTTAGCAACTTGTGCAAGGTAACAGAGCCAATACGTGGCAGAGCAGGGATGTAAGCCCAAGCAGTATGACTTTAGAGTCTACACTTTCCACTGTTATACTAAGTCACTTAGATATGGGTGTTAAAAAAAATATTATACATATGTTTCATAACTTTAACCTGTCATGTAACAGTATATTATGATCACATTTCCACAGCACTTAAAGACTCTTGTCATTAGGACTTTAAAAGTTTTTCCCCAAAGTACCTCAGAACTTCTTGCTGCAAGGCTTTGCACAAGAGATTCTCTGTCAGGAATGCTATTTTATATTCAACTATAAAATTCAAATTGTCTGACAAAGAGATGATTGAAGAATCATTTAGATCCAAAACTCAAAGTTCCTTAATTCAATGACTGAATCAAATAAGCTACTTCTTTAGAAATATGAAGGTAAAATGTACTCAATGGTTTTAGTGTATAGATTTAGCTGTATAATTTTATTAATCTAATTTCAAATAATCTATGTGAATGCATGTTCTAGAAAAGTCATAATCCCTCCATCCTCAGCCATTATTTCCATAATACGTAAAATAAATTCATTTTTTCTTTTATCTTTTTACACTTGCAGCATCATAAACTAAAAAATAACTTGGTGTAAATGTTCTGATTTTGAACCAAAGAGAAAAGTCATATAATGCTAAATGTTTAAATAGTTTACACTTTTTAAATATAGTATTGCATAAGAAACTAAATTATTTTGTGTAATTATTATATGATTTCATGTATCCTTGTGAGAATTTTGTCCTTTTAAAGAAAACATGATTTCAATATTAAAAGTAATATAAAATGTATTAAAATATATTAATGACACTGAAGTATTATATTACAAAATTAAGTACATTAATTTGGAGCACAATATAACCCTCATAGTCTTGTAAAAGATAAAATAGATATGGAAAAATAGCTAAATGTGCCTTTTCAGCACTAAGCCAAATTTAATGAACTCACTTTGCATATACTGCTAGATGAACTGATGATGTCATGAGCTCTTTAGAACTACAAAGAATTGTTCAAAGATATGACATAATTATATGTTCAGAGTATAATTCAAGATTTGGTATTTTGATGTAGCAGTTGTCTTTTATTAATAACTTCTACATAAATGGTCTTTTATTAAAACAAAAAAACTTGTTAGCATATATCTTAACTCCAGACAAAGATGATAACATAGGAGGCCCCTGAATTTCCCTCCTCCTATGGAGTCCCAAGAGGAAGTGTATAAATGTAAAAATGTAGAATTTTCATATGCATTTGGAGTTGTTTTCAATTTAAATCATTTTTTTAAAAAGATTTTATTTGACAGAGAGAGAGATCACAAGTAGTCAGAGAGGTAGAGAGAGAGTGGGAAGTAGGTTCCCCGCTGAGCAGAGAGCCAGGTGTGGGGCTAGATCCTGGAATTGTTTTTAGTTTAAAATGGCCTGTTTACAACTATAAGATTTGTTTACATAAACCTCATGATAATCACAAAACAAAAACCTATACTAGATACACAAAAGATCAACATAGTACCAGGCTAAATCATCAAATCTCAAAGAAAGAGAGCAAGAAAGGAGAAAGAAACAAAGGGACAATAAAACAACCAGAAAACAATGAACAAAATGACAACAGTAAGTCCATAGGTATCACTAGTTACTTTAAATGTAAATGAACTAAATTCTACAATCAAAAGACAGACTGATTGAATGGATAAAAACAAGACCCAACTATATGCTGCCTACAAGAAACTCACTTCAGCTTTAAGAACACAGAGTGAAAATGAAGGGTGGGAAAAAGATATCCCATGTAAATGTAAACCAAAAGAAAGCTGGGTAGGTATACTCACATGAGACAAAACAGACCAGAAACCAAAAATTATGAGGCAAAAATGTCATCATATAAAGATAAGGGGGTCAATTCATCAAAAATATAACAATTACAAATATTTATGCACCCAACACTGGAGCACCTAAATATATTAAGCAAATAAAAACAGATATAAAGGAAGAAATAAACCACAATACAATAATAGTGAGGAACTTCAAAACCAGACGTTCATCAATGGCTAGATATCCACAGAAAAATCAATAATCAAATGATGGACTTACACTTCACATTAGACCAGATAGACCTAACAGACACATACAGAACATTCCATCAAATAGCAGCAGAATACACATTCTTTTCAAGAGCACATGGAACATTCTCTAGGATAGATCATATGTTAGGCAACAAAACAAGTCTTAACAAACTTAAGAAATGGAAACCATATCAAGCATCTTTTTCAACTACAATGGTATGAAAGTATAAATCAATTACAAAAGGCACTTGGGTGGCTCAGTGGGTTAAAGCCTCTGTCATGGTCTCAGTGTCCTGGGATCGAGCCCCACATCGGGCTCTCTGCTCAGTGGGCAGTCTGCTTCCTCCTCTCTCTCTGCCTACTTCTCTGCCTACTTGTGATCTCTGTCTGTCAAATTAATAAATAAAATCTTTAAAAAAAATTAAAATAAAATAAATCAATTACAAGAAAAATAGAAAATTCACAAATATGTGGAGCTTAAATTAAGTGCTCCTGAAGAATCAGTGAGTCAAAGAAGAAATCAAAAGAAAAATCCCAAAACATCTTGAGACAAATTAAATGATAATACACCACATCAAAACTTACAGGTAAAGCAAAAGCAGTTCTAAGAAGGAAGTTTATAGGAATAAATACCCACATTAAGACAAAAGATCTGAAGTAAGCAATCTATTACTCCTCAAGGAACTAGAAAAAGAAGAAAAAATAAGCCCAGAGTCAGTAGAAGGAAAGAAATAAGAAAGATCAGAATAGAAATAAAGGAAATGGAGACTAAGTGATAATAGAAAAGATTGAAAAAAAAAAGAGCTTGTTTTTTGAAAAGATAAATTGACAAACTTTAGCTACATTAAGAAAAAAAAGGGAGAAGACTCAAAATCATAATGAAAGAAGAGCATTATTCCTGTTAGACAGCAATACTAAGAAACATAAAACTATTCTGAACAATTATATACCAACAATCTGGATAACCTTGAAGAAATGGATAAATTCCAAGAAACATACACCCTACCAGGACTAAAACATGGAGAAATAGAAAATCTAAACAAATTATTAGAATACTGAATCAGTTATCAAAACCTTTCCAACAAACAAAAGTCTAGGGCCAGACGGCTCCATTGGTAAATTCTAGCAAATGTTAAAAAAAAACAATTAACACTAATCCTTTTCAAACTCTTCTTAAAAATAGAAGATGAGGGAATACTTCCCAATTCATTTTAGGAGGCCAGCAATACCCTGATACCAAAACCAGATAAGGACACTAGGAGAAAAGAAAATTACAGGCTAATATCTCTGACAAACATAGATTGAGAAACCCTCAAAAAATATTAGCAAACCAGGGGCACTTGGGTGGCTCAGTGGGTTAAACCTCTGCCTTCGGCTCAGGTCATGATATCAGGGACCTGAAATCAAGCCCCACATTGGGCTCTCTGCTCAGCAAGGAGCCTGCTACACACACACCCCACCGCCGCCTGACTCTTTGCCTACTTGTGATCTCTCTCTTTGTCAAATAAATAAATAAAAACTTAAAAAAATTATTAGCAAACCAAATTCAACACTACATTAAAAGCATCATACACCATTATCAAGTGGGATTTATTCTAGGGATGCAAGGATAGTTCAATATATGTAAATCTATAATTGTGATACACCACATAAACAAAATGAAGGATAAAAATCATATGACCATCTCAATAGATGCAGAAAAATCATCTAAGAAAATTCAGCATCCATTCATGATAAAAACTCAACACAGTGGACATAGAGGCCCTCAACATAACAAAGGCGACATAGGACAAGCTCACAGCTAAAATCATACTTAATGGTAAAAAGCTGAAAGTATTTCCTCTAAGATCAGTAAAAAGACAGAGGCCCATTCTCCATTTTCATTTAACATAGTAAGGAAGTCCTTGCCTGAAAAACTGAGCAAAAAAAAGGGAAAAGTCATCCAAACTGGAAAGGAGGAAGTAAAATTGTCTGTTTACAGATGCCATGATCTATAAAGAAAACTCAGACTCCATCAAAAATTGTTAGAACTAATAAATGAAATCAGAAAAGTTGCAAGATATAAAATCAACACATAAAAATCAGTTTTATTTCTATTCATTAACAGAACTTGACAGAACTATCAGAAAGAGGAATTAAGAAAACAATCCCATTTACAACTGCATCAAAAAATACTTAGGAATCAACTTAAATAGGTAAGCAGCCTGCACTGAAAATTTTAAGGCAGCGATAAAATAACCTGAAGAAGAAACAAATAAAGGGAAAGTTATTCCATATTTATAGACTGGAAAAATTAATATTATTAAAATATCCATACAACTCAAAGCAATTTACAGATTCAATGCAATCCCTATCAAATTGCAATGCAATCAATGCAATCCCATACCAAATGCCAAAAAATTGGCATTTTTTCCATAGAAATAGAAAAATCAACCTTGAAATTTATATGAAACCAAACAGATCCTGAATAGCTGATGAAACCTTGAGAAAAAACAATGCTGGAGGCACCATGCCTTCTGATTTCAAACTACATTACAAAGTCATAGTAACCAAACAGTATGGTATTGGCATAACTACTGAAATCACATAGATCAACAGAACAGAAAAAAGAGCTTAGATTTACCAATGCATACAAAGTCAATTAATTACCAACCATAGGAGCCAGTAATATACTATGAAGAAAGAACAGTCTTTTCAATAGATGGTGTAGGAAAAACTGGACACTAACATACAAAACAATGAAATGGGATCCCTATCTTACCCTATACACAAAAATCAATTCCAAATGGACTTAAGACCTGAAACTATAAAACTCCAAGAAGAAAAGAGAGGCAGTAAGCTCCTTGACTTTGACCTTGGCAATTAATTTTTGGATTTGACACCAAAAGCAAATGTAGACAAAGCAAAATAATAAGTGAGACTACATCACACTAAGAAGCTTCTGCACAGCAAAACAAACCAGCAACAAAACTAAAAGGCAACCTGTGGAATGGGAAAAAATATTTGCAATGCACATATTCAATAGGGTTAGTGTCAATAATATACAAGGGACCATACAACTCAATAGCAAAAATCCAAATAACCAATTTTAAAAATGAACAAGAAACCTGAATAGACATTTTTCCTGAATAGACATATAAAAGGCCAACAGGTCTGGACATCACTATAAACCAGGGAAATGCAAATCAAAAACCACAATAAGATACCATCTCACACCTGTTAGAATGGCTATTCTCAAAAACGCTAGAAATAACAAGTTTCGGTGAGAATGTGGAGAAAGGAAAAGCCTTGTGCACTGCAGATGGGAATGTAAATCAGTGCAACCACTGTGGAAACATATGGAAAGTTCTCAAAAGAATAAACATAGAACTAAAAAAAATGAAAAGAAACAAAATAAATGCTCACAACTCCCAAATTGGTATCATTGACATTAATTGTCCCTGATTGCTCCCTGAAATTTACAACTTATATATCCAAATGACCACAGACAGGCCAGTAATCTTAAACTGTACATGTTCAAAGGGGTGTCTGATACCCCTTCCTCTTCCTTTTATAGCTTTCTCCATTTTGGCTAAAGGAAGCTCCTTATTTTCAGTTATTCAGGTCTCAGGCCTTTGAGTTTCCGTTGCTCCTCTTTTTCTCCTGATGGTCAAGCTTTTAATACATTCAATAGGTTCTCTCTTAAGAATCTTTCCAGAATCCACATGCTCTCACTGCTGCATTGCTGTTCCTCTTAAGATACAAGTTCCCTCATTCCTTGGTGGTGAAGAAATAGGAGATTGTTTTTAGGGTTTGATCATCCAACCCTGAGAAAAAGTCATTCTTTGTAAGGACCTCTGCAATCTGCCTGTTCTTCATGCTTCTCTAGGACTCCCACTGCTCACCTCTATGACTCCTTGACTCCTTTCCCTCCTGGCCACTCCACTCCTAGCCCAACCATATCCCACATGAAATCCACTCCCACGCAGAGTCTTCAGGCTTGCTCTTCCCTCTGCCTGAATGCTCTTTCTGTATGTCTACACATCATGCTTCAAGTCTTGTACTCTTGTGTCTCCTTTGCATTCAGGACTCTTCTGACCACGTAAAATTGCTGTCTTACCAGTTCCTATTTTCCTCTTCTTTTTAGCATAAACCACCAACACATATTTTTAACTTGTTTATTAAACTTATAAGGATTTCTGACTGCTGTAACCACTGATATGTCCCTAAGACTGTTCGGCATATTGTAGGCATGCGATAAATATGGTTACTAAAACGCCATATTTGAAGTCCTGAGGAAGAGCTAGGAGACCTGGGTAAAGTATAGGATCATTTCTTGTTGAAAACAGGAAAGGCTTCAAAGGACAAGTTGCGTGTCAACCGAGATTAGATGATGAGTGTGGACACAGGGGTGGTAGCTGCAGGGGGAGTTTTGCAATTCAAAACTCCTGGGAAATAATGGAGGCAACAAGATAGTTATTCAATTTGACTGGAGTGCAGAATACATGAAAAGGACAGTGAGGTAACTTAGGGCATATAAGGTAAGCAAAAAACCTACCTAAGTCTTTGAAGTGAGCAATGTTGCTCTTCCTTCCCTAGATCTTTGCCATGTTGCATTTAGATATGAAACCTGCACTAAAAAGTTAGGTAGAGTTGCAATATCTTCCTCTTCCAGAATTCTGCTGGTGACAGTCTTTCTGCTCATCAGGCTGGCTGAGGGAAAACTTAACCAATAAACCTCATTTCTTATTGAGGTGGACCAAATATTTTTTCATGGTTACTTAAGGGAATATGAGTTTCAGTACTGAAATGAGTACTCAGTATTCAGATAATAATTATAAGCACATAGAAATAAAATATTTTACTCCAAAAGATTTACATAGAAGTGTTTCACTAGAATTGTTCTTCTATACTTGGGACCTGAATTTGAGTTTGGGGAAAGCAATCCATCAACTTATATAATGAGGTTTAAGAGGAAACAGTGAACCTCTCATGGGCAACAATCTCTCTATTTTCCAATCTTCACTTCTTTATTTCTGCTTAGCTAGAAGCAGAAAAATTCTAGCCTTAATTCTCCAGGACCCCTGAAGGCATTCTTTTCTAACAAGATTACTTTTTCCTTTGTATTCATCTTTCTTAGCTGTTATAAAATCAGCAACTACTCCTTCCATCACTTCCTGAATTTAGCCTCTCTCACCATTTTTTTTAAACCAGTGATAAATAGTGAATCATAAAAGCATAAGTAAGAAAAACAAAAAACAACCAACCAACCAACCAACCAACAAAAACCACTGGTAACATTGTCAAGTAAAATGAGAATACCAAATGGAGGTGCTTCAAAATAACATTCTGGGCCTATATATCTGATTAGATGAAGTTTTTTTATTTGAGAATAATCTGTTTATCAAAACATAATTCACCTGGAATGTGTTGACCTGTCATAGATATCATCAGATTAATAATCCTATATCAAAGATATGAATAGTAATTATGATTATAAAATATTACATATTTATTAAGCACAGCAGACATTTTGTATGAATTATCTGATGTACTATCCCCTCAACAGCCCTCTGAAATAGGATACAGTACAACCCCCAAGTCACAGATGAAAGAAGTGAGGCAAAGCAAGATTAAGTTACTTAACTCAAGACCACAAAGCAAATGAGGTGGCAGAGCCAGAATTCAAAAGCCATCTGATCAATACAGAGTACACACTTTTAACTATTCCACAATTCTGCTTGCTTTCTGTAATATACAGTTTCTTCAGTTATTAAAAAGTAGAAGTGACAGCTAGCATTAATTAAGCACCTATATGTGAGATAGTTCACATTATTCCCTCTAAACTTTACAACAATCATACAAATTGGACATTTTACAGGCTAAGGAAGGAAGGCTGAGGTCGGTTTACCTCTCATTCCCGAGACTGGAGTCCTACTTTGCTTAAAAAATATTGGAAGACTAGACCAATAATATTCAGCAAGCATAATTCTGCAAAATCACAAAGTTCATTGTATTTTCTTGGTGAAAACTATGACCAAATTAAGAAAGAGATAATAAAAACATATTCTATTATCTCCCCCACTTTCCAGGTCCAGCTCAAATGCCAATCCCTTCATTAAGCTTTCTTTAGTTTCTTGATCCCCAAACCTAACTAATCTTATATTTCAGTTCAATTAAGGATAAGCAATTCTAACAGACTGGGAACAGAAGTGCAAACTGTTAAGCCACTGTTGCTTACAGTGGGAGTCAAACCTGTTACACTGTCATTTGTAAAACCCCTGCCCCTTAAAATCTGACTCCTGACACAGATTCTGCTTAAGAGTAGCACTATCATTGTGCTTGCCTTAACCTCTCTTCCAGATTTTAAGCAATTAAGAGCAAAGGCTATTTTATCCTCATCCATTTTTTATCATCTACAATATTCAATACAGTGTCTGGCATATTGTATTTGTTTGGTAGTGGTTGTAATCTTGGTTATGATGAAGAATTCAATCACCTTATCTTTGATTATCAATTATTTAATAGTCTTTCAATGCTTAGAATGAATAGCTCCACTCTCTTAGCTTGTATAACTCAATCATTTCTTGACACTTTCAGTGACTTTCCCATGATCTCATGAAAGAAAAAAGAAAGTTTTGCAGAAGTAACAGATTTGCAAAATATTAAATATGTCATTGTCTGATAAGAGCATGAGATAAGCCCCTGCTCTTATCTCTGCCTTGTTCTAGAATTATCTGTGTAAGACCATAAAGATTAGCTTAGCCTATTGTGTGACTAAAGTGTATGAAGAGGATGGAAGACTGGATCAGAACTTTAGAGCCAGAATAAAGAGTGTAGAATTTATTCTAATTATAACAGGAAGCGAGTGTAGCTTTTAAGCAGTCAGACTTATGATTTAAAAAGATTTCAGCCTTAAAAAAGAAAGAAAACCTTTAACTCATGACCACATGGATGTATCTGTAGGATATTATGTTAAATGAAATAAGCCAAACACAGGAAGATGAATACTGTATGATCTTACTTATATGTGGAATCTAACATAGTCAAATTCACAGAAGCAGAGTATAGAATGATGGTTGTTAGGGACAGCAGGGAGGGGTAAATGAAGAGAAGCATCAAAGGATATAAATTTTCAATTATGCAAGATGAATAAATTCTGGAGATCTAATAATGTTCAGCATGGTGACTACAGTTAACAATAGTAGTTTATATATTTGAAATTTGTTTAGTGGGTAGATCTTAAGGGTTCTTCCCACAGGAAAGAAAGAAAAAAAAAGTAAAGAAAAGAAAAAAGAGAAAGAGAGAGGGAGAGACAGAGGAAGGGAAAAAAAAGAAAAGAAGGAAAGAGAAAGAAACTCAGGAACTATGTGAGATGATGGATATGTTAATTAGCTTAATTGTGATGATCACTTCACTATGTATAAAATACACCAAATCATCAAGTTGTATTCCTTAAGTATGTGTAATTACTATTTGTAATTATATAGTTATACCTCAATATAGTTGAAAAAACAACAAAAAGGATTTGATTTGACTACTGCAGAGAGAAGGTTTAAGGGACGAAATAATGAAAGGATTTCCACTCCGTGGTGGGAGACGGACTAGAGCTATTGAAAGAATCCTGGTGGTTGATGTTGTTGCAGAGATGGTGAGGCGTGGTGGTCTCACTCAGACTTGTCAATGCACAGGCTGTGGGTGTGAGTAAAAGACACAAGATTCAAACTTGTTTATCTTCCTCTAAACTTCACAGCATTTCCACACCTTCGTATTATCTCCCTTGGTAGCTTATCATTAACTTTATTTTTTTTAATTTAAATTCAATTAGCCAACATAGAGTTACATCATTAATTTCAGAGGTAGAGTTTAATAATTCATCAGTTCTATATAACATCCAGTGCTCATCACATCATGTGCTCAAAAAAAGACAATATAAAACTTTTAAGCCTAATTTTTCTTCTGAGTACTTCAATGCTTTATGATTTACCATTCTTATCTTCCTAGAATCTAAAAGCTGTTTTAGAGTTTGGATTATTCACTCAAAAAAAAAAAAATCCAACAACAACAAAAGAATGCATGAATGCATGGAAATTAGTAGGTACCCTAAGAGATTTATCTATTCTCAAATTTGACCTTGGCAATGCTAGTAGGTATATAGAGTGGATGAGCCAACCGCTTAAACAAGACAGAAAGCATGTATTCTTTTTTTTTTATTTGTATAAATAACTTACAGCATTCAAGACTTCTCTCTCATCACAAGTTTCATATAACCACAAAAGGATTCTGAATATCATTTCAAGGAACATTTGTTTGCCACCATGCTTTTCCAAGAAAATTATAATAAAGAAAATGGTTAGAATAAATGCCTCAAGATACTTTGAGAAAGTGTGCAAATTTTTAAAATTTACGGTTGAAGCAATATGATAGCAAGATGTTCCCGCAAGTTGTGAGAGACAGAGAATCAGAAATCAGACTCACCAGTAGGGAAGTACATGGTCCATTAATAAGAGGAATTTATTAAACAGGAATTGTGATATTTAAAAAGCACTAGTGCTTATGCTTTGTAAGATTATGATTCAATTGGATTGAAATGAAGCCCATCAGTCGGCATTCAAAAAAATTTTTTTTCTGATAGTTTTAATGTGAAAACAGTGTTGAGAACAGGGTTTGGGAAAAACAAAGTATTATTTATTCTTTTTCTATAATATCTTTAAAACAGAAACCCCTCGCTATTTTCCAAGTTATAAGAACTCTATTTTAAATCTGGCAAAAGTCAGGAGGGAAGGGCCAGATGTGAAAATACCAAGTTTTCATGTATGTGCATAAGCAAGAGCACACAGGCCTACACACACGTAATACTGGGTTAAAAGAGGACTTTTAGAACTCTCTAGCCGGTGGAGACATACATGGAACAGAAGTAAAGCATGGTTTCTGGCATAAGAGGGGGAAAGATGCAATTGAGAGACAGCACAGGTCTTTAAAAAGCAATACCATGGTTTAAAAACAGGAGGTTTATGGACATGGTGATTGTGTACTTAGATTACATTTATATTTCTCTTTTAGCCCCATATTCCATTTTAAAATATTGACTAAAGATGGAGCTTTTCATCATATTAAGATAACCTTCTCCCAAGTCCTTCACCAACTCTTTCTAGTCCCATCTCCGGCATTTCTGCCCTGTTAGCTAATGAATGAAATTCATTAGTGCACTGAATTCAGTTTAACCAAGAATTTGACTCAGCTCAAATAGAAACCATATGAGGTAGTTTCCTTTAAACATGACTAGCTTCATGAACAATTAATTTGTATCAAGTTATCTATCAAAGCCTAGTCCAAAGGAGAACATAGCACCTGGAAAGGAGGAATCTCTGAAGGAGCGCTTCTGGGTGCAAAAGAGATCCTTCTTAAAAGTGCTTGAAGAACTAAAAAAAAGTGCTTGAAGAACTGTTTCTTCTGCCTTGTAAGGCAGATGCACAATAGATAATTTTGTGGATCTAGAAGCCCCTTTCATATTCTGCCAGAAATACCTGGGAAAGCACACAATCCAGAAAACATGGAAATTCTAGAACCAAGAATAAGTTGGGCTCTGTGGAGCAAAGGTGAATGCAAATAAGCAGTGAAATTAACTTTTTTTAAACAGCAATAGGATGATTCTTAGTTAAGAAATTTTATTTTTATAGTGAAAACCTTAAGACTGAGTCTCTCAGAAAATGAAATGAGGGCACCTGGGTGGTTCAGTTGGTTAAGCCTCTCTCACTTGGGCTCAGATCATAATCTCATGTCCCTGGGAAGGAACCCGGCTTCACACTCACCAGGAAGTCTGCTTTTCCCTCTCCCTCTGCCTCTCCCTCAGCCACTGCTCCTGCCCTCTCTCTCAAATAAATACGAAATGAATGTGCTGTCATTTATGAATCTGTTCATTCTACATTAACTGAGCACCTACTAATTTTAGGAAGTAAGTTGTTTACTTATTTATTTATGCCGCTTTATTTAAGTGAGAGGATACAAGCAAAACAGCTAAATAAGTAAGTGTACCACATCATTACAGGACGATAAATGCTATGAGAAAAAACAGGTACAGAATAAATGTGATGAATGATGGGAGTAAGTGGCAACTTTAAACAGTGTGATAAAGAAAAGCCTCTCCGAGAAGGTGATAGATAGTCCAGCAAATGCTTGAAGCTGATGAGAAAATTAGGTTATACAAAGGTTTAAGGAAGTGGCCATAAGAGAAGGCAAATTTTTGAGAGGAAAGAAATAGTAATATATTTGTACGTACGAGAAAGATCTAGCAGAAAAATAAAAATATAATAATGAGAGAGGAAGGAATTACTGAAACATCAAGCAGTGAAAAGTGAATCAGTGAACACATGGAGGGTTGCTTTAGAGAGGAGGGACTCTGCTTGTACAACAGATGGAAAAGCAGAGCACCATGGCATTTTTGCATCAGATTGGAACTGCATACACTGGAGGGCAGATGCCTCAGAGGGTATACAACAGCAGTGTCAAATTTCCATCTCTTACACTTTTCTCCTCTAAAAGTGGACATTTTAGTTCAGGACTTCTTGTGGCCACTGATTATTTTGGTGGACAGTGAAAAAACACTGAATGGTGGTAAGACAGGCTTGTGTGCAGAAGACACACTGAGCAAGAATAGGGTAAATGTCCAAACATCATTTGTCTCTATATCCCAAGCTTTCATGTTTCTTACAAACTGTGCTTGGAGGCGGAACGGTTCACTGTAACCTATACTATTAGGGTTGTGTGTAGGAGCCAGTGAATATCCATGCTATTTCAGAGAGGCACTGCTCTGGGGATCTGCTTTGTTGCTGAGAGGCAGATGCTCAGAATCTCCAGCTGGAAAAATAAATTCAGTCTACTGGTTTATCGGAGCTTCGTGTGCTGACAAGTCTGAATAAACGCACATGGTAAAGCCCCTTCCCCACACCGCCTCTGGCTCACTGCAGAGGCCAGCCCAAGACTTCTCTCTCTGCCCAACCGTGTCCTTCCTCAAAATTTGGCTTTCCTATCAAATTTTGTTTTGTTTTGTTTTTGTCTTTGGCACAAGAAGTCTGAGAAACAAATTCACATGTATTCACCAGAGTATCCAAATAAGCAAATCTCAAAAAGCATTTGCTTTATCAACAGAGGTTCAATTAATTAATAAAAAAGAGCAGCTGATGGGGTCCCTGGGTGGCTCAGTGGGTTAAGCCACTGCTTTCGCCTTGGGTCGTGATCTCAGGGTCCTGGGATCGAGTCCCACATCGGGCTCTCTGCTCAGCAGGGAGCCTGCTTCCTCCTCTCTCTGCCTGCCTCTCTGCCTACTTGTGATCTCTCTCTGTCAAATAAATAAATAAAATCTTAAAAAAAAAAAAAAGAGCAGCTGATGGGAAGCAGTGGGAGCAGTTCTCAGGGACAGATATTCTTGAAAACTCTCTGGGATTCTTATATCTAGCAAGTGATTTGCCTTGCTCACTGCGTGTTACTTTTTTTTTTTTTTCTTACAACCTATTTAGTTATATACAAATAATGTTATTCAATTCATCTGATCAGCAAACAGTTACTGACTGGGTGTCAAGAACTATGCTTAGTTCCTAGCACATGCTAATGAGATGACAGGTTGCCTTATTCTCAAGGGAATGTAGCTTAATTGGAGAGACAAGTCACAAACAGCTGCTATTCCTACAATAGGACAAGCACCATGACAAACGTATGCCGAAGATGCAGCTGACACACAGAGTAAAGTACTTAGCAGAGTCTGTGGGCTCAAGGAATACTAGAGACTCCTGAAATTTCAAGGGTGAGCAGAAGTGAGCCAGGCCAACAAGGGGAGGAAGGGCATTCCTGATAAATCACCAGAAGGTAGAGTAGGTCATGATAGAGAGATAGGTAGATAGACAGACAAACAGACTCTGGTTTCTGTATTGTTTAAAATGGATGACCTAAAATTTAACATTCAGGAATACCTGGCTCACTGGAACCACTCCTTCTGAGCTAGATAAATACTGCCTTGCATGTAACATATCTATAGGACTATTCTATTCTCTAACATACTGTCCTTGAAGAAATAGACCTGCAATTTAGAGGACAAAAAGTTATGGCTGGAATACACTATTTTCCAGTCCAATTTGTTTGTAACAGAGGCAGAAAGCTATGGCAAAAGCCATTCCCTACAAAAACAAATTGAAAAGTTCTACGGAGTTCAAATGTTGACTACATAGTGAACTGACTATGGAATTTTCAGACGTCTTTTTGCTTTGAAGACATATTGACATGATGTCCCTTGAAAGAATATAATCATCCTCTTGAAACATTTTTAATATACTCTATTTGATACAGATTGTTATTTATCTAAGACTGCTTATTCTCTCTGAAGCTTCCAGTGAAAGTCAACCTTAGTCAGAAGCTGTGTCAAGTTGTAAAAATAAATATATCTGACAGTTTTAAGAATGCTCGAATTTAAAAAAAAAAGTATAAAAATTGGATAATTCTGCTTCATAAAAGCAAAACTTATATTTTAGGATCTCCAAATTTCCCTCCAATCATAGCAATTATGCTTCATTATCAATTGAATGTGCTACAGAAAAGAAATTGACCTACTGAATGAACAGATTTGTCACTCAGGATTTAATATTTTAAGGTTATTATGAAAAGGTTTTGAAAAAGAATATCCCTTTTTTAACTGGAGGTAAGACTCTACTGCTATCATAAATGTAGAACCTAAAAGTAGTTTCAACAGTGCAATTATAAAATACAGAACCTCTGACCCTATTCTTGTGTTGTGCCAGTTGTATAGCACTGATGTTTAGTTGCTTCTGTCCATACACACTGCAAGACAATCAAGCAAAAACAAACAAACAAACAAACAAAAAAGGAAACAACAAAAAACTTTTAATAACATATTGAACTACATGAAGATGGTGGCTGATGCTTAGACCTACATAAGTATGGGTCTTTGTCGGTGACTATACTTTTCACACACTGGCAGAATGAGCTCTGAGGGTTCTCTGAGTGTTGCTGTACAAAGCACATTCCTGGGGTTTCATCTTTTAACAGAAGATGACACTACTCTGTATTCATTTACTACAATATAAACAACTGAGATTTTCTTGGCCATCTCTCCCTTTGTGTGACCTTATCTTTCTGGTGTTGACACATAGCTCCTTGAAGATCACATTTTTGTAGAATAATAACAGAAAGATTAAGCTATGACATGTACTTCTGACATGTACTTCCCCTAATCATTAAGTGCATTCCCACATTTTGGTATAAAGACTGGAAGCATGCAAAAATACTATCTGTGTTCTACAGATAAGGCCACTGTGCCCTCCACAGTTTCTGGACACTTTCAATTACCTTGTGTTTCACTTTTCAAGTTCTCAGAATTTGCCAACTCAGTGACAGTCCTTTCACTGATTCTCACAAATGTGATTTGTATTTGATAAATACTTTGTATATGATTTATATAAGCAATGCCATACTATATCCGATTCCTGGTATACAACGTGATGATTAAAAATAGAGACCACTACACTAGAGGAGAGTATACATTGATTCAAAACCGGGTTACTGACCTTGCCTTGTTTCTCTGTCAGTGAGGGGCACTATTGTTTTGCCCAGTGTCTGAAGCCAAACTTAAGTTTGTTTTACCTTAAACATCTCCCATCCCTCAACTTCCTCATTCATCTCCCCAATTCTACCCTTACATTTCTCTCAAATACATCTACTTCTCTTGATAACCCCACCATTATTTGATTACAATAAGCTCTCAGCTAAAATATTCCAAATGATTTCCAACCTATGGTAGCACAAGATTGACTGTGGTGCTTTTTGTGGAAGGACTTTGTCATCTTCATTGTATTAGCTATCTATTGATGCATAACAAATTCTCACCTATTTCACAGCTTAAAGCAACACACAATTGTTATCTCATAGGGTCTATGAGTCAAAATCAGGTATGATTTAGCTGACTTCTAGGCTTCAGAGTCTTTCATGGCACTGAAATAAAAATTTTTCGTCTGAAAAGTTCGATGAGGGAAAGATCGATTTCCAAGCTCATGCAGTTGTTGGCAGGATTTCTTTTGAGTTGTTAGATGGAGAGCCTTAGATCCTTGCTAGCTGCCAGCCAGTGGCTGCTCTCCACACCTTGCTTGGGATTCACTCTGTAAGGCAGCATGCAACATGGCAGCTTGTTGGAACAGAACCAACAAAGGATAGAGTCTGATAAAAGATGAAGGCCAGAATCTCATGGAACAGAATCACAAAGTGGTAACCCATTATCTTTGAGATATTCTACTGGCTAGAAGCAAGCCATGGGTCCTCCCACACTTAAGGAAAAGGGATTACACAAGATCATAAACCAAGTGGCAGGGATCATCAGAGGCGATCACAGAGTCACTTGGCCACATTCATCATTTCCTTCAGTTTCTTAAACTTCCTATTATTTCAGGTAAAAACTTCTGCAGTCCATACAAATGTAGCTTCAAAGGAAATCTCTGAGGATACATGTGTTGACAAGGGGACCTTCTTATGTGCTTCCTTACCACACTTTAGTTCTCCTTTCTACTTACTTAACATTTTATTTCTCTTTACTAGTCACATTTTATTACTATATTATTGTTGTCTCCTTTATACACTAAATAAAGACCTTGGCTGCCTTATTCATTACCAATGCCTAGCACAGACTCTGCTATATAGTATGTGCTGAAAAAATATTTCTTACATAAATAAAGAAATGACTTCATTAAATGCTCTGTGGGATGACATGTTGTTCTCTGTTATTTATCTTCATATAAAGGGAAAACATGAATTTCATTCATTAGTTCCAAATCCTGAGAATGACAATAAGTTGAAAAATTCCTCTAGCTTGATTACCTTAATACATCAATACTGTCATTATCATCAATGAATGGATCAAAACCCCTCTAGAATTTATTTATTGTTTCTGCTTTTACTATATCCCAGATTAATGGGCACCATTATTTAATAACAGCATGCACTACCATAAACTTACTTCTTTCTTGATTCAAGAAGACACTTTTATTTATATCATTCCAATATCCAATAATCAGTCTAATGCTCATAGCTTCTACAACCCTCAGAAAGCTAAAGACTGCAGTCTAAACACTTTTCCACCTTCCCCTTACCTCATTGAAGAATTGCAGCCTTATTGTTCTGTCTTCATATGAAAAATGTCTAATATTTTTGATTAGCTGACCTTGTCTAGATCTTCTCCAACTATGTCTTCTTTAGGGTAAATGAACAAAATTTTACACATGTACGCAATGTTTTGTTCAAGAGAGCACAAGTTTCTTATTGAAAATTTAATGTATAAAAATAAAGATGGTGCATTTTCGGTAAGATATTTATAATGGCCTTGGTTCTAGGTAAATTGGTATCTGAGAAGGCTTTGAAGTTGAAATGTTGGCTTGACTAAATTAAATGCTATGGTTAAAAATTGCACTATGCTAAGTCTGCAGATAAAGTTTGTCTTCTATAAACTCCATAATAATTTTCTTAATCTCTATCTTTACTTAAGACTATTCCTCCCTGAGTTTAAGCAGTATTAATTTTTTTAAGTAGCTTATGCCTACCAGAAAAATGATAGAAAATTAAGTTGGAAAATTAGACTAGAACCAGTCACAATGGACCATAGATCCTTCCTAAGGCATTTTGACTTAATGCTACAGAAGTGTGGAGACACTGAAAATTTCTGTGCAGAGGAATACCATGATGAGAAATGAGCTTCCAAAAGGATGAAAAGAACACTTTGAGGTTGTCACCATAATTGCAGGAAGTGGAGAGGATGAAGAAAAATGATGATGGTGATAACAATTAAGATAAAGATAAAAAGCATAAATATGATACACTTCATATTTATGGAAGAGAGGGCATTTATATTAACTTTTAGATTTTGAGCTTAGATGACTGGAAATGTAGTAATGCCATTAGAAGGAAAAGGGAACACAAGAGGGAAGAAAGCAGATTACAAAGGGCAGGGGATGGGATTCAGTTTTTAATATCCTGAGCCTGAGGGGCTGCCAGATATTCAAGGTATAAATGACCACAGGTTGTCAAAAATAAATATGTGCTTATAAAGTTGGTGTAAGGATTAAATGACTTGTTGCATTTACTGGAATCTCTGGCACACAGTAATACTAGATAAATAGTATTAAACAAAATTTCCAAAACTCATTATCAGGATTCAATGAAGAACAAGCATTTTGATACATAAATTTTCATCAAGTTGTGAAAAAACTGAAGCTCAGGATATTTAAATAACTTTCATAAGCCCTCAAAGCCAATAAATACTGAATTGGACATTTTCTGAGCTCAATCACAAAATTACTACAGAAGCAAGAAATAACAGTATTATAAAATTTAAATTATCTTGATATTATGGGAAGTATCACTCAACTAAATAGTAAATGTCTGGTTTGATACTGAAAAAATTCATCAAGGTGAAATCCTAAATTTCAGAGAGATAAAATAGCTATCAATGATATTTTAATCATCTAAATTTTCCCCCTAAGACCAGAATGGTAGTATTTTATGAAACTAATAAGATCATTATACATTTTTAATTATTTATTTATAAATTCAAAACATGTCTAAAAATTCATGAAGAAAGTAAGGATTCCTTTAAAAAAATAAATTTTGGGGGGCGCCTGGGTGGCTCAGTGGGTTAAAGCCACTGCCTTCAGCTCCGGTCATGATCTCAGGGTCCTGGGATCGAGCCCCACATCGGGCTCTCTGCTCAGCAGGGAGCTTGCTTCCTCTTCTCTCTCTGCCTGCCTCTCTGCCTACTTGTAATTTCTGTCTGTCAAATAAATAAATCTTTAAAAAATAAATAAATAAATAAATAAATTTTGAAGTAGAGTCAAGATGGCAGAGGAGTACCAGACTGAGATGATATCAGGTCGCAGAAGTTCAGCTAGATAGTTATCAAGCCTACAAACCCAACAGGAGATCAAAGAGAAGAAGAGGAGTAATTCTAGAAACAGAAAATCGACCACTTTCTGAAAGGAAGGACCGGAGGAGAAGTGACTCCAAAGTGACAGGAAGATAGACCACAGCAGGGAGGGGCCAGCTCCTGGCAAGCAATGGAGCAACAGAGCACAAAATTTGAACTTTTAGAAGTTTGTTCCACTGAGGGGCATCACTCCAGAGGCTAAACGGGGGTGGAGCCCTCACGAGGACAGTGTGGTCTCGGGCCCTGTGGGGTCACAGAAGGATTGGAAGTGTCTGAGTGTAGCAGAGCTCACAGGTATCAGAGCAGGATAGCTGGCAACAGAGACAGAGCTGAGGAATGAACTCTCAGCTTGGGGTTACCTTAACCTGTGATCTGTGGCACAGCTGGGCCACTGCTGTTTGAGCAAATCTGGGGAGACCCACCTTCATCCACCAGAAGAACAGAGCAGCAGGAATCTACTGGGTTTGGAGACTCCAAATGGGGCTGTTTGCCAGAGACAGAGATGGTCGGCCATAGGTTGGGTGAGCTTGGAGTGCAGCCAGAGACCAGGGAGACAGGAGTGATTGCCTGCTTTTCTCTGAGGGAGGACTGAAGCCTGGGGACCCAAGCTCTTGGCTCCTCCAGGCCAGAGATTGGGAGGCTGCCATTTTCATTCCCATCCTCCAGAGCTCTACAGAAAGCGTTCAGGGCATGAAAGCTCCCAAGTGCGAACCCAAGCATATAACTTAGCCCGGCCCCTGGCAAGGGCAGCACAATTCTGCTTTGAGCAAAGACATTTGAGAATCATACAACAGACCCATCCCCCAGAAGATCAGCAAGAACATCCAGCCAAGACCAAGCTCACTGATCAAGGACAACAGCGGAATTTCAGAGGAGGGGAAAGCAAAGCAAGGAATTCATGGCTTTCCCCCTATGATTCTTTAGGTCTTGCAAAGTTAATTAAGCTTATTTTATTTATTTTTTTCTTATTCTAATTTTTTAACTTCTTCTCTCTCCTCATTTAACTTTTTTAAACTAGTTTATCTTAACAATAACTTTCTTTAAAAAATCTTTTTAAACCTTCAATATTATAGTCATATTTTATCCTTCATTGTATCTAACTTTATTTTTTGTATATATATAGGGTTTTTTCTTCTAAAAAAATTTTGGAATACTATTTCTTCTAACAGATCAAAATATACCCTAAATCTAGCACAGGGCTTTGTTCTAGTCTTCAGCCTGAACAAATTCTCTCCACTTTCTTTTTCTTTCTTTTTTTAACCAACTGATCTTATCAATTCCTTTCTTAGAATTTTAAAAAATTTTTCATCTTTACAGTCATATTCCATCCCTTCATCATGCTTACTGTATTTTGTATATATATAAGCTTATCTTTAAAATTTTGGGAGGTAGTTTCTTCTAAGAGACCAAAAGGCACCCAAAATCAAGTGGGTGGCTCTGTTCTATTCACCAGTCTAATATATATATATATATTTTTTAATTTTTAAAAATTTTTGTACACTTCTTTTTACACTCTTTCTCCTCCCCCTGATTTGGGGTCTCTTCTGATTTGGTTAGCGTACATTTACATTTCTCTGGGTTCTTTGCCACCCTTTTAGAATTTTATTCTCTGGTATGTATATTCTTATCTGGATAAAATGACAAAGCAGAAAAACTCACCACACACACACACACACGCACAAAAGAACAAGAGGCAGTACCGAAGGCTAGGGACCTAATCAATATAGACATCCGTAATATGTTAGATCAAGAGTTCAGAATGACAATTCTCAAGGTGCTAGCTAGGCTCGAAAAAGGGATGGAAGATATTAGAAAAACTCTGGAGAAATAAAAGCCTTCTGCAGAAATAAAAGAACTAAAATCTAACCCAGCTGAAATAAAAAAAGCTATTAATGAGTGCAATCAAAAATGGAGGTTCTGCTAGGATAAATGAGGCAGAAGAGAGAATTAGTGATACAGAAGACCAAATGACAGAGAAAAAAGAAGCTGAGGAAAAGAGAGACAAACAACTACTGGACCATGAGGGGAGAATTCGAGAGATAAGTGATACCATAATATGAAAAAATATTAGAATAACTGGGATTCCAGAAGAAGAAGAAAGGGGGGGCAGAAGTTATACTGGAGTGAATTATTGTAGCGAAGGGAACAAGCATCAAAATCCAGGAGGTGCAGAGACCCCACCTTCAAAACCAATAAGAATAGTTCCACACCCTGTCCCCTAACAGTAAAATTTACAAATCTTAGTGACAAAGAGAAAATCCTGAAAGCAGCCTGGGACAAGAAGTCTGTAACATACAATGGTAAAAATATTAAATTGGCAGCATACTTATCCACAGAGACCTGACAGGCCAGAAAAAAACTGGCATGATATATTCAGAGCACTAAATGAGAAAGACATGCAGCCAAGAATACTATATTCAGCAAGGCTATCACTGAAAATAGAAGGAGAGATAAAAAGCTTCCAGAAGAAACAAAAACTAAAACAATTTGTAAACACCAAACCAGTCCTAGAGGAAATATTGAAAGGGGTCCTCTAAGCAAAGAGAGAGCAAGGTAAAGAGAGAGCCTAAAAGTAGTAGACCAGAAAGGAACAGAGAAAATATACAGTAATGGTCAGCTTATAGGCAATACAATGGCACTAAATTCATATCTTTCAATAGTTACCCTGAATGTAAATGGACTAAATGCCCCAATCAAAAGAAAAACACAGGGTATCAGACTGGATAAAAAAACAAAACCCATCAATATATGGTCTAAAGAAACTCATTTTAGACCCCAAAACACCAACAGATTTACAGTGAGTGGGTGGAAAACAATTTACCATGCTAACGACACCAAAAGAAAGCTGGGTGTCAATCCTTATATCAGATAAATTAGATTTTAAGCCAAAGACTATAATAAGAGATGAGGAAGGACAATATATTGTACTCAAAATACCTATCCAACAAGAAGATCTAACAATTTTAAATATCTATGCCCCTATATAAACCAATTAATAACAAAACCAAAGAAACACATTGGCAATAATACAATAATAGTAGGGGACTTTAATACTCCCCTCACTGAAATGGACAGATCATCCAAGCAAAAGATCAACAAGGAAATAAAGGCCTTAAATGACACACTGGACCACATGGACATCACAGATATATTCAAACATTCCATCCCAAAACAATAGAATACACATTCTTCTCTAGTGCACATGGAACATTCTCCAGAATAGATCACATCCTGGGTCACAAATCAGGTCTCAACTGGTACCAAAAGATTGGGATCATGCCCTGCATATTTTCAGACCACAACGCTCTGAAGCTAGAACTCATCACAAGAGGAAATTTGGAAATACATGGAGGCTAAAGAGCATCCTACTAAAGAATGAATGAGTCAACCAGGAAATTAAAGAAGACTTGAAAAAATTCATGGAAACAAATGATAGTGAAAACACAACTGTTCAGAATCTTTGGGATACAGCGAAGGTGGACCTGAGAGGAAAATACACAGTGATACAAGCCTTTCTCAAGAAACAAGAAAGGTCTCAAATATACAACCTAACCCTACACCTAAAGGAGCTTGAGAAAGAACAACATAGAAAGCCTAAATCCAATAGAGAAGAGAAATAATAAATATCAGAGCAGAAATTAATGAAATGGAAACCAAAAAGAAAAACAACAACAACAAAAACAGCAAAACAAATCAACAAAAAACTAAGAACTGGTTCTTTGAAAGAATTAATAAGATTGATAAACCTCTGGCCAGACTTATCAAAAAGAAAAGAGAATGGACCCAAATTAATAAAATCATGAATGAAAGAGGAGAGATCACAACTAACACCAAAGAAATACAAACAATTATAAGAACATATTATGAGCAACTATACACCAGCAAATTTGACAGCCTGGAAGAAATGGGTGCATTCCTAGAGAGGTAAAAAGTACCAAAACTGAACGAGAAAGACATAGAAAACCTGAACAGACCCATAACCAGTAAGGAGATTGCAGCAATCATCAAAAATCTCCCAACAAACAAGAGCCCAGGGCCAGATGGCTTCCCAAGGGAATTCTACCAAACATTTAAAGAAGAGTTAATACCTATTCTTCTGAAACTGTTGCAAAAAATAGAAATGGAAGAAAAACTTCCAAACTCATTTTATAAGGCCAGCATTACCTTGATCACCAGGCAAAGATCCTATCAAAAAAGAGAACTACAGACCAATATCTTTGATGAATACAGATGTGAAAATTCTTACCAAAATACTAGCCAATAGGATCCAACAGTATATTAAAAGGATTATTCACCACAACCAAGTGGGATTTATTCCAGGGCTACAAGGTTGGTTCAACATCTGCAAATCAATCAATGTAATGCAATACATTAATAAAAGAAAGAATAAGAACCATATGATATTCTCAATAGATGCTGAAAAAGCACTTGACAAAGTACAGCATCCTTTCTTCATCAAAACTCTTCAAAGTGTAGGGATAGAGGATACATACCTCAATATCATCAAAGCTATCTATGAAAAACCCACCACAAATATCATTCTCAATGGAGAAAAACTGAGAGCTTTTCTGCTAAGGTAAGGAACACGGCAGGGATGTCCATTATCACCACTGCTATTCAACATAGTACTCCAAGTCCTAGCCTCAGCAATCAGACAACAAAAAGAAATTAAAGGCATCCAAATCGGCAAAGAAGAAGTCAAACTCTTTGCAGATGGTATGATACTTTATGTGGAAAACCCAAAAGACTTCACTCCAAATCTGCTAGAACTTGTACAGGAATTCAGTAAAGTGTCAGGCTATAAAATCAATGCACAGAAATCAGTTGCATTTCTCTACACCAGCAACAAGACAGAAGAAAGAAAAATTAAGGAGTCAATCCCATTTACAAATGCACACAAAATCGTAAGATACCTAGGAATAAACCTAACCAAAGAAGCAAAGAATCTGTACTCAGAAATCTATAAAGCTGGGGCATCTGGGTGACTCAGTGGGTTAAAGTCTCTGCCTTCGACACAGGTCATGATCCCAGGGTCCTGGGATCGAGCCCCCCCATCGGGCTCAGCAGGGAGCCTGCTTCCTCCCCTCTCTCTGCCTGTCTCTCTGCCTACCTGTGATCTCTGTCTGTCAAATAAATAAATAAAAATCTTAAAAAAAAAAAAAGAAATCTATAAAGTACTCATGAAAGAAATTGAGAAAGACACAAAGAAATGGAAAAATGTTCCATGCTCATAGAATGGAAGAACAAATATTATGAAAATGTCTAGGCTACCTAAAGAAATCTACACATTTAATGCAATCCCTATCAAAATACCATCCATTTTTTTTTCAAAGAAATGGAACAAATAATCCTAGAATTTATATGGAACCAGAAAAGACCTCAAATAGCCAAAGGAACGTTGAAAAAGAAAGCCAAAGTTGGTGGCATCAACAGACTTCAAGCTCTATTATGAAGCGGTCATCAAGACAGTATGGTACTGGCACAAAAGCAGACACATAGATCAATGGAACAGAATAGAGAGCCCATAAATAGACACTAACCTCTATGGTCAACTAATCTTCAGCAAAACAGGAAAAAATGTCCAGTGGAAAAAAGACAGTCTCTTCAACAAATGGTGTTGGGAAAATTGGACAGCCACATGCAAAAAAATGAAACTGGGCCATTTCCTAACATCACACATAAAAGAAGACTCCAAATGGATGAAAGACCTCAATGGGAGAAATGAATCCATCAAAATCCTTGAGGAGAACACAGGCAGCAACCTCTTTGACCTCAGCTACAGCAACTTTTTCCTAGAAACATCATCAAAGGCAAGGGAAGCAAGGGCAAAAATGAACTATTGGGACTTCATCAAGATCAAAAGCTTTTTCACAGCAAAAGAAACAGTTAACCAAAAGACAACTGACAGAATGGGAGAAGATATTTGCAAATGACATATCAGATAAAGGGCTAGTATCCAAAATCTATAAAGAGCTTATCAAACTCAACACACAAAGAACAAATAATCCAATCAAGAAATGGGCAGAGGACATAAATAGACATCTCTGCAAAGAATACATCCAGATGGCCAACAGACACATGAAAAAGTGCTCCACATTACTCGGCATCAGGGAAATACAAATCAAAACCACAATGAGATACCACCTCAAACCAGTCAGAATGGCTAAAATAACAAGCCAGGAAACAACAGGTGTTGGCGAGGATGTGGAGAAAGGGGAACCCTTCTACACTGTTGGTGGGAATGTAAGCTGGTGCAGCCACTCTGGAAAACGTCATGGAGGTTCCTCAAAAAGTTGAAAATAGAGCTACCCTACAACCCAGCAATCACACTACTGGATATTTACCCTAAAATACAAATGTAGTGATCTGAAGGGGTATGTGCACCCAAATGTTTATAGCTGCAATGTCCACAATAGCCAAACTATGGAAAGAACCTAGGTGTCCATCAACAGAGGAATGGATAAAGAAGATGTGGTATATATATACAATGGAACAAAATGCGGCCATCAAAAGAAATGAAATCTTGCCATATGCAGCGATGTGGATGGAACTAGAGGGTATTATGTTGAGCAAAAAAAGTCAATCAGAGAAAGACAATTATCATATGATCTCCCTGATATGAGGAATTTGAGAGGCAGAGTGGGAGGTCTGGGCAGTAGGGAAGGAAAAAAATGAAACAAGATTGGATCAGGAGAGAGACAAACTGTAAGAAACTATTAATCTCACAAAACAAACTGAGGGTTGCTGGGGGAGGGGGTTATGGAGAGGGTGGTTGGGTTATGAACATTTGGGAGGGTATGTGCTATGGTAAGTGCTGTGAAGTGTGTAAGCCTGACAATTCAGAGACCTGTTCCCCTGGGGCTAATAATACATTATATATTAATAATAAATAAAAATAAATTTTGAAAATTTTAATTAACAGAAATATTGGTTAGTGATGGTTCTAAAATAGTGAAAGAAAACTATTTGGAACTAAGAGGCTCCAAAGACAAAAATATTAACATTTACATATCAAAGGGTGACTTCCAGGTTTAAAGCGTAAGTGAAAAATTTCACTGCTCCCTTTTCCTAAGGTAAATCACACCAAAAGAATTAGAATAGTAAGAAACAGATAGACAAGACATTTTGGCAAAATTAGGAGATAAAATAATAAGTAAAAGAGTGACAAACTTCATCTTTGTGAAATCCAGCTGACACATATATTCCTATAATAGAGAATTTGAGAAAAGGATGTCAGTTACAGTGAGGAATGCACAGGGGTATAAGATCATCCAGAGATTATACTCTGGCCATTGCAGATCTCAAATACAGATTTTCAAAGTGTAGACCACTCTAAGAGCAAAAATCAACAGAAAGAGGATTCAAGTAAGGCTGAAGCACATATTAATAAATTAGAAAAAAAGTGAAACTAAGAAATAAGTTAAAAATGTATCAATTGACTAGAAATAAAAGACAAAATACTGTTAATTACTCATAGAAGTAATTGAGTAATATGAGTACACAGAATAAGAAACAACAATAGGTAAACAATGACAGAAAATTAGAAGAATTATTTGAGATCACATTGCTCAAATCTATACAAATGAAACTTAAAACATACCTGAAAATAATGATTCCCAGGAAAAAATATAAAATACCAAAATCATTCCCAGAAGATATAAGAAACTCTAAATTATTTTATTAACATGGAAAAAAAGAGAACTTTGTCATGAAGCTACCCTATAAAAGGCTTGCATGTGGGTTATTTTGCAACGTAATTCTGGAAAAAAATAATTGAGAATTTGAGCTCAGATGATCTCTGAATTGCTCTAGTGGAGAGAAATGGGTAAAAAACACCCATTAGAGTGAATCATTACTATTCAAATAAAAAGCTAGGCAGTGATGGCCACTATCACCAAAATGTTTGAACACTGTTCTGGAGGAACTAGCAAACAAAATTTGACAAAGGGGTAAAAAAGAATTATAAAATTTAGAGAGAAAATAAAACCATTGTCCATACTTGATAACAGTAGATATGCAAAAGGTTCAAGACAATCTACTGGAAACTATTACCAAGATTATGTAAGAGGATCAGTCACAAAATGATTGTATACAACATAGACTTCCTACAGTCATCAACAGCAAATAAAAGTATATTATGGAATGGGCGCCTGGGTGGCTCAGTGGGTTGAAGCCTCTGCCTTCGGCTCAGGTCATGATCCCAGTGTCCTGGGATCGAGTTCCGTATCGGGCTCTGCTCAGCAGGGAGCCTGCTTCCTCCTCTCTCTCTGCCTACTTGTGATCTCTTTCTATCAAATAAATAAATAAAATCTTAAAAAAAAAAAGTATATTATGGAAGAAAATATCTCAAAACAATAGTAATAAAACAACCACAAAAGGGAAGATTCCTAGAAATAAATGTAGAATGTGTACAAAGTTTAAAACAAGAAACCTGAACAAGTCTTGAATAAATAGATACACTTCATTTCTCTATATAATTTTTTAAACATCCTATAAATATCAGTTATCCCTAAATTAATCTATACATTTAATATGAATACAATAATATAACAAGAGCATATTTTTAGAAGTAAACAAGCTGACAGTGAATTTCATTGGAAAAACAGGTTGGGAAAAAATCAGGCAAATTCAACTTGAAGAAAAAATAATGAGGAATTTGTCTTCTGAAATAGAAAAAATATCTAATAAAATTGCCACAAAAAAAGTGTAGCTCTGACACTTAGATGGGTAGACAATTAATGGAGCAAAACAGACTGCATGTTGGTGAACTGAGTCTTTGTTCTGATATCCCCAAATCCCCACATTTGTTTTTCTCTTATGTGAATGGCATAGAACTATATTTCCCAGACTCCTCTTTATATATATAGTCTTTGGTGCCCCATGCCCTCAGTCTTCTGGCTGGGTTTATGCAAAGAAAGGCATTGGCAGGGGATGGCAGGGAGGAAGGGGGAAAAATTCACATTATATCTTGGGTACTCTCTCTCCATGACTCCTGATCCTGTAGGACAGCCACTACTTCCATGATCTCATTTCCCAGTGAACATCCCTTGAAATGGCTGTCTTTCAATGGGAGCGTTGACTTTCTGGCTCTGATCACTAACTTCTTGTCCTATCACTACAAAAGCAGGATTGGTATCAACTTCCTGCTGTTGCTAATCTCTGCCCTCTATTTGATACCACCATTTCCTCCACCTGTGTAACACATTCCCTATGTAAACGCTCCTTAATACGTACAGTGACTTCTGTGTCCCCACCTAGACCCCAGCTGTTCCTGCTGGCAATGCGTATTAGCAGAGAAAAAGGTACCAGCCAACCCTTGCACTGAGAAAATTGGAGAGATATTTTGGGGGGAAAAAAATACTATGGTCCATCTCATTTCTTATACCAAAACAAAATCCAGATGAGTCAACAATTAGTATTTGAAAACATTCTGTAAATGTGCTACGAGAAATCACAGGAGCATAAAACCTTACTAGGACACAAAACTCAGATGTGGAAGACAAGATAGACAAATGAGACTACGTAAATATAAAAAAGCAATCACAAAACCAAAGCAGTGTAAACAAAGTCAACCTATAAAATGCATATTGACAACTTACATTACAGATAATGGGCTAATTAACCTGCTACATATCTCCCAAAACAATGCACAGTATAAGAAAAAATGAGCAAAAGCATGACTGGACAGTTCACAAAAGGAAAAAACATAAAGATCTGAAATAATCTTAAATAATATGAATATGTTAAGTCTCACTCACAATAAAAGAAAAACAAATTTAAACTATAATGACATACCTATCTGGTAGGAAATTGATAATGCTTTGTAGGAAAAAGGTACTTCACACATTGCTAGTAGAATGGACAGTTCTCTTCAGAAAGCAACTGGGCACTAACTACCAATATAAAAATGCACACTCAAGTCTTAGCAATTATATTTCAAGAAATTTACTCTTCCACTACAGTTGCATATTTGAAATATTTATTAGGATGTTTATGGAGGCATTGTGTTAAGTGTAGCAGAAGATTGAAAATAATCTCAATGTCTTAACTGGGTACTACTTAGGACATACAATGAAATTTTAATATCATTGAAAAGCACAGCATCTCCAAGATTTATTAACATAAATTACAGCATATGGCTACTACTTTGCATTAAGAATGTATACAGAATAGGGCACCTGGATGCCTCAGTCAGTAAGCATCTGCCTTCACTCATGTCCCCGTCTCAGGGCCCTGGGATTAAGTCTCTGCTCAGCGGGGACTCTGCTTCTCCTTCTTCCCCTGGCCCCTTCCCCAGCTTGTGCAAGAGTGTGTGCATGCTCACTCTCTCTCTCTCAAATAAGTGAATAAAATCTTAAAAAAAAAAAAAATGTATATGGAATAAATGCACGTGATGACACATGCCTAAAACATCTTTGAAATATAGTCAAAAACTTAGTGGGGAAAAGAAGGACTAAGACCTAGGGAAGAAGACAGTTAACTGTAAACCTTATGAATTCCTTGATTCTTTCAATAATGTGCTTGTGTAACTTCAAGAATTTAAAAAATTAGTATTTCAAGTTAAATGTTTTAGCTTAACTCTCCGTGAAGAAAACATGTAAGGGTACAAAGGTTGGAAATAATTTGGATTTTATAAATAAAGAATTTCTTTGAGCCCTTATATGATTTTTGAACTGCAGGGTTTTGGGTTTGTTTGGGTTTTTTTTTTCAATTCTGGTTGAAAAATAAATAGCATTTTCTTTAAGTATTCGTCTGAACACACATGAAATTGCTCTGCATTATTTTATCTCAGTAATCTATGAACTATTACAGGCGGTCTATCCAGACCTATCTGGCTGAGGCATACAATGCCATCTCCAGCATCTCATCTCCCCAGATACAACTCACAGCTTCCAGCACAGGTCCCTAGAAAGAGCTCAGTTGGAGCAAAGCATAATGCTACCATTGATTGACCACCTAATATGACCTAATTCATGTCAGGAGCTTTGGTTTTATAGTCTCTGACCCTCAATGTTACTCTAATGTTTCCTACATTTTATCAATGACAGAAATGGCACTCAGAGCCATCGAAGTCTGTCCAATGTCATTCAGACATTGTTGATGCAGAATGCAAACCAGATCTGGCTCATGGAAGCCAGCGCTCTTCCCACCACTCTAGGTCTCCATTCACTAGATTCTAATACACAACATTTTATTTCCAGAATCCCTAATTCATGCTCACTAAGTAAACGATTCCTCTTAGGAAATTCTTCTCCTGTGCCAAACTAAGTCCCCACAGACATTCTGGAAAACAGGCACTCTTCTCTGGGTCAGTAAAAATAAACAAATTACTAACCCCAATTAGCAGGTTCCTTGATTAGCAACTCTCTCTTCATCTACTTCTCTTAAAATGAAATACACACACACACACACACACACACACACACCAATCCACCCATCCTAAGCTCCATTTCATGTACCAAGCCAAAGCATAGGACTCTAGATTATAAAATCAGTTACCTAACCTTCATATTTTCTGTATTTATACACCCATGGATTCAAATACCTCCTTTCTGTTCAAGTGATTACCGCCCTTCCTTTCATCAAAACTCACTCTCACGTCTTTCATTCACAATCATGTAAAAATAATCCATAGTAACATATATCAGAGTTTTTTCTATTTGAGTTCCATAGGATTTCAATAGATATGATAGGATAAATGGTTTGGTTAAAGTTGGGCTAAACAAAATATAATGCTTCTCAGAGTCTTTAAATTGCTAATGTGTATGCAAAGAGGAGCCTATACCAAGAAGCAGATTCCAAGCTTAACAGATGATATATTCCAAAGATAACCATTTTGAGGAAGAATTAGAATTGAGTACTCCAAACTCAATCTTCAAAGTGAGATGCTACGAACACACATTCTGACTTCAGAATAAACTTTGGAAATTATTTGCCTATAGCATCTGCTAAGGTATGTTTGCAAATATAAGTATCTTAAGACAAATGAGAAACTTGAGGCGTGAGTCTAAAATATTGGGTAGGAAAATATTTGAGGAATTTAGGTCTTCCCTACAACCTTGAAATCAGCTGAGTAAGCAACCACACTTATGCGACTGGCATCCTTTTCTTCTATTTTGGTTCAAGTTTTCTTCAATTCATTCTGTGTTTACTCAGTATAACTATCTATTCTTCCTACACCGGAGCAAGAAAAAAAAAAATAATCAAACTCATAAAAAAGAAGAAAAAAAAGTTAAATTATATTAACATACATTCAAATTAAGTTTCAAAGGTAAATAATTCAAGCTACAAGTTAAGTAAAAATCAGAAAAATAAATTCTATAAAAATATTCTAATATATTTCTAAACATTGAGGCATAACCCTGAATATCTTAAACAAGTAAACTGGTAAGGTACATAAATTAATTAGAGAAAAGCCTTATTGACATTAGAGCAGTGCTTCTCAAATTAATATGCATAAGCATCAATAATATAAGGGAAATCTTGGAAAATGCTGATTCACTAAGTCTGAGGCCTATGATTTTGCATTTCTTGCATTTCTTTGCATTTCTCTTCTACATGATGCCAATGTGCTAAACTGCAGACACATTTGAATAGCAACAGTTTCGAGTATATTACTAATTCTACCTCTTGCTCAGAATGGTTATTTCATGAAAGCTTATTGATACAAATACATTGTCTGTTAATTATGAATAGGCTGTGCTAAAAAAAAAAAAAAAAACCCAAAAATGGCCAGCATGAATCACCTCAGGGTTCTTTTGCCCAAAAGTAGACCCTGCATTTTAGGAAAATAGTTCAAGCAAAAAAAAAAAAAAAAAAAAGGCAGCATTTCTGCTTTATACACTGAACTCATTTTTAATCCACATGTCAGCAAGATACTGAGTATCCTCAAAGGGCTTCTGTTAATTAAGAACTGCAAACTGTTGAGTGACATTCCCTCTGCTCTTAGCCACCTGTTAGGGCCACCAGCCAAGAACTGAAGTTACAGGAAAGATGCCAAGCAGCAAGAAATGACTTAAGGTAATGCCAGATTTGATAATGTGAATATCCTTCCTGTTGGTTATCAAATGATGCTTTCATTACCATAGCTAATACATTCAATTCTACCCTCTCAGTTGGACTTTCTTTTCTCTGCCTTTCTCCTAAATTATCACCAGCGGAGGTTGACTATAACAATTTTTCAAGTAGACTGCATAATGTTCTCAAGTTGCTAACTTGCTCCCGTAACTCCTATTTGAATCTATTTTTTATTCTCTTGATGAATACACTTGATTTTAGAAGTGCATTTCCCTAAAGCTAGGTTATGCATGTCTTGAAAAATGGTTGCTCACGGTGACTAATTTCTGAAATTGTTGGGCGATAGCCAACAACATACATTTTCAACACCATTGTGATTTCAGTGACTTACAATGTCATGTCATCAAAACCCTTTACTCATATTTGCAAAATTTATAACCAAATGACACTGATTAAGCAGCTGGTCCATTGAGGTCTACTAAATGAAGGCAGCTACTTCCTCTCTTGCTGCCAAGGAAATGGCAGCCTCCATCTCTCACTTCACTATTTCATTGTTGTTCTTCCACCATTTTCATTTTAAATTATGCAGTGAGATGTAGTTCAATCCCTCAATCCTATTATCACAAACTCCAAGAGAGATCTCACTCTCTTGTTGCTGCTCCTTTGTAGATAGGATAGCAGTAAGAGTGCCATCACCTGGCTCCAGTGACTTTTAATTATTCAGATGTTTTCATGACAATGGAGTTTGCTCTTATAAGATTTACCCTGGAGGGATACCAAGAGTGGTGGCCCCAGTGTCCATGTGCGCCTTGGTGAATAACAGTCCCACAGTACTTGATCTCTAATACTCTTGGTTCCACTAAATGAATCTGCAGAGAAGCTAATATTTAATTTTCAAAAGGAAGGATGTTTACTTGCCAGAGACACTGTACTAGATTTACAGAACTGCACCAATTACTTCTGCCTTTAGAGCATGAACAATTTGACAACATTAATTAACTCAAATTTTGCTGTATCCCCTTTATTCTCTAGACTAAATGAGTTTTTAAAAAACCCTCAGGATTCTGAAAATAAGAAATTTGTAACTTCCAAAGTACAGCCAGCTCTAGATATGAAGGAGCACAACTATGAAAAAGACAGCTGATCTCGCTTAACTTTAAAAACTGTTTTTTCCACATACTGTCATGTTTAAGCAGTTTTTTCCATTTCTTATTTCATAATAGTGCTTTTCACTAACAGGGCCAGAATAATGTCTTTCTTAAAATCAAGAAAAGATAGTAAGGAACAATACTATTTCATCCTTTTAAGACTTGGTAAATAATGAGAACAAGTACAAGAATGGATATGGGAACCGATCTCTTAATTCCTGGTTGTGTATGCTTCCTGCTTTGATCTGCCCCTCCTTGTTTATGCTAGAAAACTTCTCTGGAACACTAAGTAGTAGCATTAAGAGCAATAATGTTCATATCCACCGTGTTTATTGAGTGCTTACTATATTCTAGGTATTTTATGTACTTTAATATTTATAGTATCTCTAGCAGTACAAATATTGTTGCTGTTTTACAAAGGAAAAATTAAAGTGTAAAGAGACAGTGCTGCTTTCCAAAAGTCATTGACACAATCAGGCTTCAAATTCAGTCTATCTGAGCCTGACCCCAGGCTGTTATCCACATCATTTTCTGGCCATCTGATCACTGACTCTGGTTAGAGAACTACAATAGAGAGACAACTAGTTTGCATTTGTTACTCAGTCGCCTTTTACTGATTCTGGTCCTTCCCCAAGTGCATCTTTGTGGATTTGGTTATTTAATAAGAAGCAAAGTCCAGACACTTGCTGCTTCCTAAAGCAGGTGCGTCCCTTCACTGCCAGACCCTGGAAACAAGACTGAAGATACTGTACCAGACCCAGACTTCAATCCTCTGCATCACAAAGCTCTGCTCCAGGAGGATCACAGAGGGGCTCAAGAAGATTTAGGATGCCTGACAGAATATTAATGTTCTTCAGAATTTAAACTATAGTAATTATTTACAGAAAACACATTTTTACTAATTTGTCAAAATATGTTTATAAATCTGTAATATTCCTCTTAAGACTGGTTTGCTAGAAACCACAGATTTCATTTTTGCTGAGTCACCCCCCCCTTCTGATTCCAGTTTTACCACCTGCTGCCACCCGTGACACCCCAGGGAAATGAGGACGTGCCCTGGGTGATCTTCCACAGCTTTTTCCAGCATGGATCTCTTATTCTATCTTTTTCCACATGGAGCAGATTTCAACACCCAGGAAGATGGGAAGGTGGGCTGTTCCAAACAGGTGGCAGCTCCCTTAGAAGCTATAGGGGAAGGATGAGAAAACCAAATTCCTCCCCACTTTGTCCCAGAGCTTGGGAGGTCCACTGCTGGGAGGGAGCGAGTGGTCACTCACCCTCAAGTTTAAAATTAGGAGTGTTACTTTCAAGAGGCTGTCTGAGTGGCTATCAGAGGTCTGAGAAGAGTGGGCTTTCTTTACTGGCCTTGTTCCCCTTCTCACAAAGTACAATTGATTCTCCAAACCCCTCATCTATTTTTTTTTCACCATCTGTTAACTTACAATTCTGATTCTCTTCTATTTCTTCCACATACAGTTAATCAGCAGCAAACAAGCCTTAGAGAATTTATACAGGGCTAAATAATAAACATTATAAATAAATGACTTTGCAAATAAAGAAATGAATTTAAAAAGCAAATGAGGGTCAAAATACACAAACAGTAGAAATATACCTGAGAATGATGATTGCACATTTCAAAAACTGGCAGGAAGAGAGCACTGATTCATGACAGGAAAACTAATGCATCCATTCAACACATATTAAGTGACCACCTACAAGGCAGTGTTCTGTGAGCACAGTGGGATGTGAGGTGATGAATAGGATAGGGAGGCCACCTTCAAAATACTTGCAGTCTGGCAATAAAAATAAGGTGCATGCATAATGGCAGTAATATGAGACAGAAAGCAATAAACATCACAAGCTTCCCTCCCTCGGCTTAGCTACTCCTCTTTCTATAAGCACTTTTACCAGAAACACATGTTCATAAACATAGTATGACCATACATTTGGATTTGCCAGGATAGTCCCAGGCCATGCTTATCGTCAAAGCCCCTTAATTTTCCCTTTGACTCCCAAAGATGACCCGGATTGGGCAATTAATTATATGTCACCTTAATATTAGCACAAGCCATTTTATCGCATTTTTTGGTATATGAATCTATTTCTCCACTCACATGCAATTTCCTAGAGGGAAGATACCATGTTTTCAGTGTTTAAAAAAAATTTAAAAATCCTTTGCCTCTAGCACATGCCTGCCACGTAGTAGACAATTCATTTAAAATACTGAAAGAAAGGGGCGCCTGGGTGGCTTAGTCAGTTAAGCATCTGACTTCAGCTCAGGTCATGATCTCAGGGCCCTGGGATGGAGCCCCATGTCAGGCTCTGTGCTCAGCAGGGAATCTGCTTGTCCCTCTTTCTCTCTCCTTCTCTCAATGCTCATGCTCTCTCTATCTTAAATAAATAAATAAAATCTTTTTTAAAAAGATAAATAAAATACTAAAAGAAGTACTAATTCTCTATTTGGAGAAGAGGCAAGTTTGCGTTTATTTAAGGGGAAGGAGGACTCTGAATGGTGAAAGTGGTATCTAAAATGGACCTTGAATATGTTGGTTAATTGAACAAATAAAAAATAAAAATAAAAAAATAAAATGGACCTTGAAGGAAAAAGGTAAGACATACTTCTGAAGAGAGGAGAATAATACTCTAGATGAAGGGAATGCCAGTGACGTCAGGGCAAAGGTAGAAAATTAGACAGTGAGAACAAATATTAAACTACCATTAAAAACCCTAAAAATGTGCCATAAAGAGGTAATAAGGGCTATCCTGTATGAGACAAACTGAATATTCTGATAGGGTCATCAGGATCCCAGAAATTCCCTTCCTACTTACCCTTCCTACTTACCTACTTACAAAGATACATATTTGTAATTGAAACCCCCATTTTTCATGTTTAAATCTGTAAATCTGCTGCTGGAGTAACAGAAAGAGTGGAGCACTAAAAAGTTATTTGTGAAGAGTCAATGTTCTATAGGGACCTAGTTTCAAGACAAGTTTGACACTTACTGTCTGTGACTCTGGGCAAGTGCTAAACCTGGGAAAACCCCAGCTTTGTCATCTGTAAAACAGGGAGAATTACTGCATCAGGTTACTGTGAATAGCAACAGAAAGCAAGAGTTGAAGGAAAGTAAGCAATCAACTCATGTAGCTATTATCAGCAGTTCAGCAATAAACAAACAAAATTTGTGCTCAGGGTGTATAGATCATGATTAAAGAACTCATCCCAGATCATTTCTATAGCAGAGTGTGGATGAATGGGTGGACTGCATGTCAGTATATACGTATATTCTAAACCGGATTTTTTTTCCTCTAAATTTCTTCACTGACTGTAGTCATTGTAAATTTTATTTCATTTTACTTTTAGTTTGCAATGTTTAATCCATGAGAATATTATTTTTACCATGTTTTTAAATAAGAAGCTCTCTGGTGGTAATATCTTGCTTTGTTTTGCATAATCAAATACATCTAACTCTGAATTTTATATAGAATTACATTATTATATATGCATGTACTTATCTACTGTGTTTATTATCTGTTCAAAATTAACAGATCCTGCTGAGAACTGTTTAAATGATTTTATTTTTTATGTTATAAGAAATAAAACATTAGCCTGAATAATAAAGTACAACTATTATACTCATGAAGTTTTTATATTTCAAAAAATATTTAGTATTCTTCACTTATCACGAAGATTGAGTCCCAAGATAAAGAAAAAAATTGCTCTGCAAGATCCACTTGACTTTTACCTCCTTTAATAGGCATTTGCTAATAATGCCCTTTTAATTACAAATGTGCATTCATGTACTATGACTTCTTGTTTTAAAAACAAATTAGTGCACTACACTTTACAATCCATATATCGTACATTTATTCCATTCCATATGTATTTCTACCAATCATCTCATATAATTATATAAATATGACATGTATATTTAAATACATATCATGCAACTATACATTTTGTAAATGACTTCCAGTCCTGACTACAGAAGGTGGCCTGGCCCATTTCTGTAACAGAAGAAGGAAGAAAATGACATTAAAGTAACCAGTCATTCAGGAGAAATCTTGATTTTTTGCATTAGCTTCTCCTGCTCTTGTCTCATTGTGATGAAGTTAGCATTTGAATTTAGTTTCCAACTTTTGACTTGCATTTCTTTCTCAAAGATTAGTATGAACACAGCTGAATTGCTTTTCCTGTATTCTGCTCTACAGAACAGAAAACCCTCATTTTGTTACTCACTTTGGACCACCGTCTGAACTACTCTAACCACATAGCTGGTATCTTATCTAGAATTATTTAGACCACTTCCTGAAGGAGTAGTAATATATGATAATTCATTTTACCAAAGAGAGAAAGGGGCATGAAGGTATTCAATTTAATAATTATATATAAAATAATATAATATAATAAAGCATTAAGAAAATGAATATGATTTCTTCATCAGTCTGCATACAGATAAGAAAAATTCTAGCCCAAATGGTCTCACAAAATTGAATTAAAGTCCTGGCCTCAGACACAATCTATAAAAGAAATAACTGATAAGTTGGATCATTAAAATTAAAAGCTTCACAATCTACATGGCCATACAAGCTATGTATGTGGGACTCCTTTATTGTTCACTGTCTGGAGGAACAATCTAGGTACAGCACTTGGACAGGGATTTGCTTACTTGTAATAGTTTTCCAGAGAACTCTTCCACTGTAAATTTTAAAGATTTTATTTATTTATTTTAGAGAGAGAGAATGAGAGCAGGGGGAGGGGCAGAAGGAGAGGGAGAGAGAATCTCAAGCAGACTCCATGCTGAGTGCGGAGCCTGATGTGGGGCCTGATCTCACGACCCTGAGATCATGACATGAGCAGAAATGAAGAGTCAGATGCTTAACTGATGGAGCCACGCAGGCACCCCTTCCACATAAATTTTAAATACCAAACTAATTTTGAATTCTTCAAGTCCTACATCTTGTTCTGAATCACAGTAGTGTGGAGCGAGGCTCATAGGAGCTTTGTTTCAGAGAACTGGTCTTCACTTCACTGACACTTCACACTGTCAATATCTGAAAGTATAAATTTCTCAAATTTCCCAAAAAGTTTTTCAGAGAAAACAGGATGTTAATAAAGAAAATAGAAAATTAAAAATAGCATATAAAAGGAGAAAGAGGAGGAGAGTGTGAGGAAACAGAAGAAAAAGAATGTAGAAGAGGAGAAGGAATGGGAAGAGGAAAGAAGAGTTGCCAAACAAGTCAATGTGTTTGAAGGACACCATTTAATATGTTTCTCTAAGAAAATCTTGGTATTTCACTACACCACAAAATTTCTTTACTTATTTGATCAAGGAAACTTTTATTTTCCTTTCAGTGGATCATATTATTTTGAATATTCTGTGGAAAATGAATCACTGATCAAGTTCAATCTCTTTCAGTTTGCAATTAAGGAAACGGAAGCAGCAGTGCTTAACCGACCCCATATCCCTGCAGTTGATCTGTCACAGAAACAAACCTGCAGTCCTATATTCTCCACAAACTCACAATCAATACTGGAAAATCAAATCAGATAGATCATTAAAACCTATTCCTTGTTGATACTAAGAAGCACGTTTCTATCACAGTACTGTGAATCAATATATTAATAACATGACCTTATTCTGTTTTATCTTGGCAAGAACATATATTCCCTACTTTCCTGTTTGCGTCCACATATACTGAATGTGTCATGTGGCTTCAGTGCCTATGAATTATCATGCTTATGACTAGTATACACCGGGCTGGTTCCATTTTTGCAATTGTCTTCCAACAGCTGACGCTCAGCTCTTGATGGATTTGTTGTAGTTTTCTTCTCAATTAAATATCTCTGATATTTAGATTATCACTGAAATCGGAATGTCACTGATTGGATACTCTTGTGTATACTCTGGGTGTAGGTCTACAGACCAAATAGTTTCAAGGTTTGTTAAGTGATGGATCACAGTTGTGCCATATAAGCTTTTATTCTTCTCTATACTCAACTAGGGCCAAACAACAATTTCCAACAGACAGCTTCAGTTTAATTTATACTGCACTCTTGAAGCATAAAGGAATGACACAATATTAGGAGGCCATTTATTGATTCTTGAAATATGAGAATTAGAATGGACTTTGGAATCCTTTAGTTGAATGTCTCATTCATTGACTATAGGAATTACCCTATCAGCCTGATAAGCCATCCATCCTCAAATAAAAATATCCAATGATAGGGACATAGACATTATAAACTTATTCCATTACTGGAAAGTTATGTTAGAATTTTCATTCTCATGTTGGGTTGAATGTATATTCCTTTAGTCCCTCCTCTCTTCTCTGGAGCAAAAGAGAAAAAAAAAAAATCTCTCCCTGATTCTTATAATTCACATGTATTGAGCTTAAAAAAGTTAAATATAAAAAGTCCAGTGAGGCATTAGGGGGATGATTTTTTTATCCCAATTACTATACCTGAGGTGGTTTTTTAAGTAAAAGAAACTGAGGATTTTGGAGGGGAGTCGGTTGGGGAGTTAGGTGAGCCTGGTGGTGAGTATTAAGGAGGGCAGGTATTGCATGGAGCACTGGGTGTGGTACATAAACAACAAATCTTGGAACACCTGGAACACAAAAAATAAAATTAAAAAAGAAAAAAAGAAAAAAGTAAGCATAAAGAGGAGAGTTTCAAGTAATGAAAGAAGTGATCCCAGTTTCTTTAAAAGTCTTTAACATAGGGTGCAAGACCTTCCAAATTCTATGATAGACGTCAATGCAAACATCTATCACAAACAAAGATTTTTTTTTCTCTGCTCCTGCTTTTAATCTTTGCCTTCACTAAACTAATATTCCATAATATAATTAGATCCCTTCTTCCCTCTTCCATATTCAAAGGTCTTGTACTGTGGAAGAAGAATCCAAGGAGACATAGACAGAGGGAAGTGTATGATGGTGGTATGACTCTGTCTGGATGATTGCAAGGCTAATTTCAGAAGCTTTAAAGGATGGCCAGGTAATTACCTAATATAATGCCCGTGTCTCTGAGCTATACGGCCAGTCGTAGACAGCCTCATATTTTGCTTAAAATTCAGCCTACTTAGGTTAAAAGATAAGAGTATTTGCTTTGTGGAGTCCAAGACTGTGTTTTGAAATCCATCTACATTGCTAATTCAGTCAGTGGATTTTGTGTATAATATTCATTTCATGCCATTTATAAGTTCTCTTGCTGCTATTTTATTTGTGTGTGTTTGCAAGTATTTTAGCGAAAATTTGGAAGAATATGCTTGTCTAGTCTGGCACCACACTAACCCAGAAATTCCCCATCACCCACCCACATGCCTTTCTAAGTACACACACACTCACACAAACACAGGCTCCATCTGTTTAAAAATTTATCATAATTCTTGCCAGTAATTTACAGAAATTTTAGAAACATAAAAACATTGAATGTCAGTTCTGGAAGAAACTCCAGAAATCATTTAGGATAATTACTTCATTACATAGTTAATGCCAAGAGAGGTTAAGTGACTTATACAATGTTATTTTCTTAAACTCACTTGTTGGTTGTTTCCAACTACATCTCATCTCTTATATTTTTCATGATTTTTCAGAACTTTCTGATATGAGCATCAAGACTACATCCCAAAATTCTTTTAAAATCCCAGATTTAATTATTTTAAAGTCTATGTGTTCTAAAAATTTCTTAATTTTCCTGGATCTTCCATTTCTTCCTATAGGTAATGTATGTAATATCATTCCTTTCTAGCAGGTCTGATAAAATATGAGTATTACTATCACTTAATATTCACCCCAAGAAGTATACCTATCCCTCCCTGTGTAACACTGTTAAAGCGGCTTATGTTGTTATACATGTATATGCTGTGACCATCTTGACACCATTCTTATATATTCATGTGAGTCTTACATTGTCATACTAAGGCAGCAGTCCCCAAAGTGGACCACTGATCTGTAAAAATGTCTGAGAATAAGATTTCCAATGTCAACTAAATATGAGGATTACTACATGCTGTATACTGCTCAGTGAACATTACACTGCATATTAGCATATGAAAGGATCCATTAAGTCCTGTCCTAAAATACCCAGGTATGAAGATAAATCTATTTCCAAATTTCATGAAAACTGCTATAGGAAATACTATAGCAAATATTCTGCCCACGTTTTGCTCCTATTTCCCTTATATATGAATTTATTAGAGAATTGACTTTTTAAGTTTACCTGTTTCCTCTAATATCTGGACTTTCTAGGTTTTGGAAGTTAGTTTACAAAATGTTGAATCCTTCTTTGTTTAGTTATAATTTTTCCTTTAAAATATCTAAGACTAAAGTTACATACATGTCTTTTTTCTCAATTTTATGAAATATACTTTATCATAACCTAGGGATTATGTCTGACTCTATACAGAATAGATCTCTTTTACTAGTCAATATTAAATTTTTAAAAATGTTTAAATACTATGGGCCACCCCCTGCATATTGAATTCAGGCAGAGCAATGTCACTCTTTTTCTTCTTCCTTTTTTTTTTTTTAAGATTTTATTTATTTGAGAGGAAGGGGAGGAGAGAAAGAGAGAACAGGAGCAGGGGGAGGGGGGAGGGACAGAGGGAGAAGCAGGATCACCACTGAGCAGGAAATCCAAGACAGGGCTCAATCTCAGGTCCCTGGGATCATGACCTGAGCCAAAGGCAGATGCTCCACCAACTGAGCCATGCAGGTACCCCCCCTTCTTTTTTTTTTGAGAGACAGAGAGAGTGTGAGTGGGCAAGCATGTGTGTGCAGCACATGCAAGCGTGGGGAGGGGGAGGGAAAGAAAGAGAGGGAGAGAAAGAATTTTTAAGCAGACTCTACTGCCAGCCCGGAGCACATGTGAGGCTCAATTTCACCACCCTAAAACCATGACCTGCGCCCAAATCAAGAGTTGGATGCTTAGCCAACCAAGTCACCCAGGTGCCCCTATTGTTATGTTTTTAAAAAACATTCCAGCTACTAAGTTAAGATAAACTTTTGTCTAACAAAAAAAGAGATGTGGTCCCAAACAAAATTAATGCAACTAATTGTTCTTGTGGCAAAGCATTTTACAATAGGTTATGAGAACTACAAAAACATTTAAACATCTGTTCCCAGTTCTCCACATCCTTTTTGTCTATTTGAAAAGATGCTGACTAAACATATATTATTGAATAGGAATACAGGATTTAAAAATTTCATAAAAATAAATGGAGAAAATGCTATAGTCTACACTGTAATTACTAAATGAACAGAATGATGAAAATTATTACAAAATTGCTTTCAAATACTTAATGAAAATAATAGAGAAGGTGACAAATATTTAATTTTTAAAATACATGACAAAGTTACTGGAACGTGATCAATCTGTTAGCAGTACCCACATCCAGAGAAGTGTTGTTAGAATTGCAATATTTATCAAGATAAGTCTTTCATTCTAATCAGAATTTCTAGTCAGTCTTAGGAATTTTTATAAGATTTGTTCTCCAGTGGTGTCTTTCTGAATAGTTTATTTAAAATATTGGCACCAGCTAAATGGAACCTCTACTTTTTTTTTTTCCTATAAAGATTTTTAAGAATAAGTAAATAAGAAACTATCTCCAAAACTTAGAACTATAAAATAGAGAAAAGGTGTAGGACTACGACAGTGGTAAGATTAAGTTACACAAAGTGATGATTTGAGATTTTTATTTATCAATGAATTTTATGATACAATTGTCATTCTGGCTACATTCTATGGAATCAAAAGGATCCAGGGGCTGAAATGCTATGGACAAATCACTAAACCTCCTTACCCCCAGTTTCCTTATGTATAAAATGAATATAATAGCAATAATTAATTTCTAAAAATGCTATGACAATTAAATGAGATAATTTAAGTGAAGTGCTCAGGAAGCTCCTTATCAAAGGCTAACTCTTATGATTGTTTTAACACAGCAAAAGAAATGCTGTAGACATACTATCTCCCCATTTCAGCAATGCATTTGACAAACTCTCTTATGATGCCCTGTGGGTAAAATGAATGTGAGCTGAATGACGGAACAATTATGTGGATCATGCTGGTTGAGGAACTGCAGCCCAGAAGTATTGATTAATGTATCTTTATCACTGTAAAGGAGGTAAACTACAGGGCTCTGCCCCTGGCCCTTTCTTGTTCAACAGTATCATCAATGAAAATGGAGAAAAGCATAGGTGAATTTACCTAATTTATATATTATCCTAAGTCAAGAGAAACAGATAACACATGAAATGACAAATGTTTTCATATAATCTCAATGACAGATGGTAAATAGATGCTAAATATGATAAAAGGAAATGGAACAAAAGTCATAAAATTATTTATATTTAAAATACGTATTCTACACATGCATCAAGGGGTAGAACCCGATAGGAAAAAAGCTCTTATGAAAGGGACCTAAAATTTTTTTTTAGTTTGCAATTTGCATTATTTAGCATAAGGTTACCTGTTGTAACAAACTGAACCATAAACATATAATGATTCAAACACAATCCAAAATAGGTATTCCTGATCAGTAGGTAATTCCATAATGTCTTGAATCAGGGACTATTTTTAAAACAACTGATCTAAAATAATGAGTACAATTTTATAATCTTTTCCATTGGCATACGCAAGCAAGATACAACATTATATCTAAAGTCAAAATCATATAATATGTCAAATCAGTGGTTTCTAAACTGGACAAAACACTGGAATCATATCAAGAGATACCTAAGAAACTACTTCTGGATAGCAATGAGGATAACATCGTCAAATACTGGAGGCCATTTGGATGTGCTTAAGCATTACAAGGAAGGTAGATGTAACTAATGAGCAGCAAGATTAGAGTAGCAACCAGGGTGCAGACCCACTTAAAGCTATGGTGATAGCATACAGAGCACAGTGTTCCAGGGGTAAAACAGAGAAGCAATCAATTAGAAAGTTCTCATCTATACAATGAATGGAAATTAAGAATAAACAATTAGAAGTCTGAAAGTAGCTTCTCCAATAAGATGTACTCCTTGCCCAGTTTCTAGACTTAGGACAGTTTTTAGACTGGGAAGTCACTAACTGAAAGAGAGTACAAGTCCTGAGGAAAAATGACCCTAGACCACCAGAGAAACTTTACATAATGATTCTCCAAGTCCTTCCACAAAGTATACTATAGTCATTCCCAAGGGCGAACATATACTATAAAACGGAGACTATCCAAACATTTCAAACACTATTGGAGACATGGTCCGAGTTGACCAAAGGATCTGAAATGCCTTCATGGCCCTTTGTTAGAGTAGTGGAAGAGGGAACAGAAAGGCTTTATATGGAAATCATGTGAATTCCTGGTATTGACCTAGCTCATGGTGCATCCTTTAGGTCCACAGACATACTTGGTGGGTTTTTTTTGTAGTTTCCAAATATATGTTTTCAATGAAAACGTTTAATCATTAGCAAAATTCTCATATTGGATTCTTACTCTGAACAGGTAGAGTTAACAGGAAAGTCATGTGGACACCTCTGAACCCTCACCCTTTGACCAAGATACTAAATCAAACCCAATATTATGTCTCAAAAGAAATGACAGAAATGAATGCCACTCTTAAACACTTAAGGGATACTGGGATGGTGTGCTCTCTGGTCCTAGTATGCCCAGAGAGCACAATCATCACATCCAATTTACCATTCTTTCCCTCTGTGATACCTAGATGGATCCCAGAGGTGAGATCTAGCCAGCTACTGCAAATTCAAACAAATTGCAACCTCAACTACAACTGTTGTGCAGTTGTGGTATCTTGTTAAAGCAGATTAACACAGCCTTAGGAATGTAACATGAGGCATTTGTTTTTCTACATGCTTTATTTTCCAAAGTTACCAGCAAAGAAAACTAGAGTTCACACATTCAGTAGAAAAAAAGTAACAGTATATATTTGAAGTCTTGTCCCAAAGCTATGCAAATGCTCCTGTCATCTGTCATTAAATAGTCCAAAGTTATCTAACCATCTATCTTGGACCTTGTGCAAAACATCACACTGACATCATTTTAATCAGAAAAGAATTTACAGGGGCATCTGGGTGGCTCAGTGGGTTAAAGCCTCTGCCTTCGGCTCAGGTCATGATCACAGGGTCCTGGGATCGAGCTCCACATCGGGCTCTCTGCTAAACAGAGAGCCAGCTTCCCCCTCTCTCTCTGCCTGCCTCTCTGCCTCCTTGTGATCTCTCCCTCTGTCAAATAAATAAAATCTTTAAAAAAAAGAAAAAAGCAATTTAAGAAAAAAAATGAAAAGAATAATAAATGAGAAGTATCTTGGAGGCCCTGGTAACATAAATGCACTCTACAAAGTATAAGATAAGTCCTACCAAGATTCAGATGCCCATCTCATCAATGAATATTCAATGATCCCATCATCAGGGGCATACCATAACCTTCCTTCTCAAAGTAAAGTTCAAGTTATCACATTTGGTATCTTCCACCATTTGAAGGCCTGGTAGGCCTTTTCACATAGTGAAGGCGGCATACTTTACACTTGGGAATATGGCTCTAACACATTTACCAAATGACATGGAAGAAGACCACTAGATTTTTTTTTTTGGCTGTTAGATTTTAATGGGGCCCAAAACAAGGAGATACTCTGCAATAGGTCCATGCTGTGATGTAAGCAGCCTTTTCTGATAAGTCATAAGAATGAGAAGACCCTATGGTCTTAGAAGTACTAAAGGTGAAAAATTTTGCATAGAATTTATGGAAATAAATGGGAGAATCATACCTAAGGCCCCAAAGGTTCATGATCAAGGCCATGCCATCTTCAACAGAATTTATACACCACTGATTAAACCATTACTGCTATATTACTGTCCTGGTAGACAGATCAAGCAGCCAGAACTGTATCCACTGAGTTTTTTTCAGGCCTATCAAGTCATATGGTTGGGCATGGCAGTAGTAACCCATCATAAAATGGAAATGGTACATAAGGAATTGGGCATATTAGGACCAGAGAGCACAAGTAAACTGCAGAGACTCCATGTCATCTATTGTATTCATGGCTTCTCTCCCTCAGTTCACAACTGATGGAAAAGGAAAAAGGGCAAGGTTGGTTCACAAATGGCTCAATAAGCCAAAAATTAAGTACTGCCAAAAAATTAAGTACTGCTGCATTACAGTCCTGCGCAGTTGTGTCCCTGAAAGACAGCAGTGGGGGCAATTCTCCCAAAGGACAGTGCTTTGGGCAATGCATTTGGTCATCAATTTTGTTTCTAAAAAAGTGGTCTTGGGGCGCCTGGGTGGCTCAGTGGGTTAAAGCCTGTGCCTTCAGCTCAAGTCATGATCCCAGGGTCCTGGGATCAAGCTCCGTATCGGGCTCTCCGCTCAGCGGGAAGTCTGCTTCCTCCTCTCTCTCCGCCTACTTGTGGTCTCTGTCTGTCAAATAAATAATTTTTTTTAAATCTTTTAAAAAAAAAGTAGTCTTGAGATAAGAATATATATATATGAATTTATGGATAATAGAGAATAGCTTGGCATGTTGGTAAGGGGCTTAGAAGAAAAAAAGTTGAAAGAGTAGGGACAAGAGGCATGTATATAAACAATGAGAGTGACCAAGGTGTGAAGATCTATGTGTAATATGTAATTCCCTGCCAGAGAACATCCACCACCAGAAAAACCACTAAATAATCAAGCAGATATAATGATTCAAACATCTGATGTTAGTCAACCTCTGTCATCATCCACTCTAATACTTCTACAGTATGAACATCAATGGAATAATTATGAGGGTAGGGTTGGAGGATTTATACTTGGACCCCAAAAAATGAAATTCCACTTACCAAGACGTATATAGATGCTAAATGTCCAATCTGCCACCTGGAGGACCAACGCAAAATTCCCAAAATGGCACCATCTCTCTAGTAGGTCCATAGCCCTTGGGTGTCCATTTGATTACACTGAACATCTTCCATTTTGGAAGAGGGAGTGATTCGTTACCATATATTCAGTAAGGAACCCCACCATCTCAGGGCTTAGAGAGTGTTTTATCTTCTGATATTCTATCCCATTAACACTGAGCAAGCAATCCACTTTACAGAATAAAAGGTTCACACTGGGCATACGAACAGGAGATCAACTAGTCCCATAACATGCTGCATCACCTGACAGTAATGCAATGACCTTTCAAAGGCACAGCTGAGGGTCCCACTTGAAGATATCATGCAAACATTGTGAAATACCCTCCAAGATACAGTATGTATCCTGAATCAACAACTATTTTTGTTTTGTTTTGTTTTGTTTTGTTTTGTACCATTAGGTATAATACAAAGGCCCAGAATCTAAGAGGTGGAGGCTGGAGGGAAACTGCATAGTCTCACTCTGATCCTTGTAACTCTATGTTTTACCGTTATGAAGGACCTGACTCACCAAAGGCAACATTTCTACCAGGGACACAGCGGGAGTCCAGCAGTCAAGGGGACAATATACAAGGAAGAGTAACATTCTGACAAAGAAAATTGACCCCAATTATGAGGAGGTTGTAGAGCTACTATTATATAATCAGTACAGGGAAAACTATGTTTGACATTAAGATGATTCATTGGACATCTCTTGGTACAATTTTCCTAATTTTGATGGCATACTGATAATAGTATAAGAAAGCTCATTTCAAAATTTTTTTTATTAACAACACAATTACATCAGTATGAATCTTGCTCACTGTTTGGATATTTTTATAGCTAAACTCTGCCCTTCCTTGGCTACAGACTACAGTTGATCCCATCTGGGGACTTCAGTCACACCACTGTTGCCTCTGTTGCTTGTGTTTATGAAAGACAGAGTGCAAAATGGGCAGGTCTGAGCTTCATCAAAGGGAGTCATTTTTGTACTACACAATTCTGGTAGAACAAGGATACCAGAGGGAAAGTGAAGAAGAGGATTCTTCTCCCACTGAAAAACTTCTCTTTCATGACAATCTGAGGCGTCTGAAGTGGCGGGGGGGTGGGAGGTTGGGGTACCAGGTGGTGGGTATTATAGAGGGCACAGCTTGCATGGAGCACTGGGTGTGGTGAAAAAATAATGAATACTGTTTTTCTGAAAATAAATAAATTGGAAAAAAATTTTTTAAAAAATGTAAAATTCAAAAAAAATTTAAAAAAAAATAAAAGACTCAATTATTTACTTTGAGAGAAAAAGAGACTGTGCACATGGGTGGGGAGGGGGGCTAGAGGGTAAAAAGAGAGAGAATCTCCAGCAGACTCTCCTCTGAGCATAGAGCCCAACACGGGGATTGATCCCACGATCCCAAGATCATTACCCCAGCCGAAATCAAGATTCTGATGTTCAGCCAGGTGCCCCGCTCTTTCTTTTTTAAAACCAGAGCAATAAGGTGTCTCCAAATGCAGTAAAATTAGATAATACACCACAAGAAAAAATGCCATGCTGATGAGAGAATCCTAAAGGAAAGAATATTTTAATTTTTTAAATTTTCATGAAATATTCTTGGTTTTCTGGTACTTAATGTGCTTTAAAGAAAACTGTCTCCTCCTCAAAGATGCAGGGAGTCCTTCCACAAAAACCTAATGATCATGGTATGCTTACCACCGGAACTACTCACTTTGTACCCCTAGATCCTGTTTATGTTGCTACACAAAAATCCTCAGACTCTCAAGTCACGCTCATCACTCCTCTATACAAAAAAGCCGCACCATCTCTCTCTTTCTCCAGTTTTTTCTCAAATCTTGAAACACTTCCACTGAGTCCACTGGAATTCAAAATTTATTATCAGAAAAACTTCTGTTTTCTTAATCTCTTTAATCAAAACCTACGTTTTCCCTGAGGACCTTAATTCCCCTTTCGTGAAAGCTGTTTCTCATGATTTTGTAACACTGAGCCTAAAACTATTTATATTTACCTACTTGCTCTCATGGGTCATGATTCCCTAACATTGCCGCTATCTCTCTGAATTATAAGTGGCTATTTACTTTTATGTCTTTCCCAGGAGAATGTGAACTCCTTGATATAAGAGAAAGTATCATATTCAGGGATGTATTCCTAGGATTGAGCACACTATCTTGTACTATCTTGTAAATCAAAAGACCTTATACATGTCTGCTGAAAGAAACAAAGAAAATGCATGAATATATATAGTAATAAAAATATATCAAATCAGTAGAGTTTCAAAATGTATACTGGTGATATTTAGAAATGTTTGTACCCTGATATCTAGTCATCCCACTTCAAAAATGTATCCTAAGGAAATCCTAAGAAAATTTATTCAGACATGTTCAAAAGATTTATGGAAAAAGACAGTTATTAGAGCAAAGTAGGAATGTAGAAAAAAGCTAAATTTATAACAAAAAGTTGGTAAATCACTGTACATCTATAAAATGGGACACTATGAAACCATTAAATTCATGTTTGTGAAGAATAGGAAATATTTATTAGAAACTCAATTAAAAAGTAGATTATTGTTAATTGAGATCATTTCTCAATTTTAAAAAATGTCTAAGATGTTAATGAAGGTTAGCTTAATGTAGTGGAATTATGAATGATTTTCCTCGTTACATACATTTCTCAAAATTTCCACAGTGAGCAAGCCTCTTTACTATTCTGAAACTCAAGTGCCTTATCAGTTATCTAAGAAAAATTCTCCCCACAATATTTTTTTCATCACATAAAGAACAGCTCCATGTTTTCAGTGTGGAGGTAGGTGATTAATACTTCCTGCTCATAGTGCTGGATCTTGTTGAGTAGCAGTAAAAGGATGAGATTAAAGTTAGGGCAAAGAAATACCACCAAACAGAAATGCCAATAATACACTACACTATTGTAGTTTATTTCACTCGTTTCATGTAGCCTGAAATTACATTAATATTATACTTCCTTAGTGAAAAATGAATGAAAGCTTTGGGAACCAGCCAGCAGGTCCAGGCCCACTTACAGATGTCGCCTGATTTCTGAAGCACAGAAGATAGATAACTCCCTCAGGAACCAGGCATTTAACATGGCAGAAGAGCCCTGATTCCCTATCAAACAAGTTTCTATGGAAGTTCTCATTCACATGAGATTTGAGCTCTTCACAGTGAAAAGTAAAGTAAGATGAATGATTGCTCTTACTCAACATGGGAGAATTGTATTCTCTTCTTCAGTGTTTGGATTCAGGGTATAACTTTATAGAAGCTATTTCTCGTGCCAGTCAAATCCCATTTCAAAATATGCCATCACAACAGAAATCTCTGTATAACAAAAACACTTTTCTAGGTTGAAATCCTTAAATTTTTAATCATTTTTATAAGAAACACCAATTACTATGCCAATAATATGTGAAATTGTTTAGCGAAGGCTAGAGTCTGAACATTTTATAATATTTTTGTGTTCATTCACAGTAGTCAGTATGTGTATCATCTTTTCAATTTTTGGTTATAAATTTTCCAGTTATCTACCTTTATATGTAGCCATTAGTGGTAGCACCATCTATGAATATAAAATAGAAAAATACCAATAATTTTTCAACATATATTTACTCATTTGTTTATAATTTATTCTAATAATACTCTTTCTGAAGTAAAGAAATTGCTAAATATCACTCCCACTTTGGGGGATAAGGAGGCATCTGCAGATAGATTCCACTCTATTATGTGGAAAACCATCCATGGGGTGATTTGGTTCTTGTCCTTGCTTGTGCCCTGGCTCCACAGCCTCTTAATCTCGATCACTGTCATTTAAAGAACATTTTGGTTGGCTGCCTTAGGGACAGTAATTCATCTTTCAAGTCTTCTACCTGCCCCTGTTTCTCAGGTTTTGTCATTACACTGTGGTTATCTGGGTGTTGTTTTGGAAGCCATTTTTTTTTTCTGCAATAATAAATGAGTCACTGAAGAAAGCACACATTAGCCTGCACCTGGGTCTCATTCTGAACTGTGTGAGGGCTGTTTCCTCTGTGAGAGATTTCATGCAACACCCAGAAGCTCTGGTCTTTACCTTCTTCCTTCATTGCCAAAGCAGCCTTTAGAAAGTGTAACCGACCTTGTCCTTCCGTTTCACACTGTGGCCAGCTTCCTTCTCAGTGCCCAAACTGATATTTTAATTCTTGCCTTTACATCTCTGATTCACTTCCAATACTGCCCAACATATTTTTGCTGGCTTAAAGGAGCAGATAAATGTCACAGATGTGAGAACTAAACATAAAAATATGCCCCTGTAACCTTGAAGTTTATTGAGTATGCCCTTTCTTGACCTTACGCACTACTGATAACACAACTTTTTGCCTCAAATAAGTGCTGCACAATTTTGTCCTACTGTTTTCATTCTTGCTTTAAAACTCTTGGTAAACATTAGTAATTGAAAAACATTCAAAATCTACTGTGATAAAAATGTTTAGCTATTTTCATCAAACATTTCTGTTTTGGTGAGGTACACCCTCTGAGGAGTTCTAAGAGAAGGGCAATAGTGAATACAGAGCAAAACAGTAAGAAACAGACTCTGCCCACATGGAAATTATCACCAAAAAGGTGACTGTCATGACTGATTGGAAAGAACAGGCTTGGGAACATGGTGAGTGATTTCAAGGTCCAGTTCAAAAAGGAGACCTTGGGCAAGTCACTTCATTTCTAGGATACCTTTCTGCCTTGTTTCCAGATATCACGTGGATCAGGTAACTGCCAAAATACTTTACAGACTGTGCTTTACCTACCAAATGGAGGAAGGTATTGCTGAGGAAAGAAGATATGAAAAAAGGAATAGTTACTAAGATTTACTGCGTACTTAATATCTAATAGGAATTCGGCTAAGTGTTTTACTTGTATTTACTTTATCACTACAGCAACCTGATGAGGTATATACTGTAGTTCTCCACTTTGCAGATGAGAATATGAGGCTTACAGAGGTTCAGTAAATTTCTCAAGGTCACAGTGCCACTACATGGTTCAGCTGAGATTTAAACCCGAATCTCACTACTACCAGAATCCGTACATTGATGTGAAGCCCGTGCTCTTGCTGGCTCTGTAACCTCTCCTCCTTTCCCCTTTGTGATCTCTCTCCAACCTCCCTTCCCTTTCTTTTACATTCTTCCTCTCTCCTATACACATATTTTCTACAACATAAACATGCATTAACAAACACTTAAGACATATAGAAATGGTATAGAGACTAATAAAATAAACATCCATATACTCATCATACCACTTAAGCAATATTACCAATACAGTTGAAGCCCCCTCATTACCCCCTCCCCAATGGCTTTCTTTTCCCTTCCTACATCTGTGTTTATTCAATTTCTTGTCTGTAATTTCCATGCATTTCTTTAATTTTTTTCAGATTTAATTAATTTATTTATTAGACAGAGATCACAAGTAGGCAGAGAGGCAGGCACAGAGAGAGGAGGAAGCAGGCTCCCTGCTGAGCAGAGAGACTGATGTGGGGCTCCGTCCCAGGACCCTGCCGGGATCATGACCTGAGCTGAAGGCAAAGGCTTTAACTCACTAAGCCACCCAGACGCCTCCATGAATTTCTTTATATGCTTATTTAATATGAATATATCCTTAAACAACATGTAATATTCTGACTATTCTAAAATTTTCTAAAAATGGAATCACAACTCACAGATTAATTTTCATTCATATTATTTTGGAAAGATTTACCAATATTGATATATTTAGCTCTTCTTCATTTATACTTGATGCTGTATAATATTCGATTGCATGAGTATCCTAAAAATTATTTATTCTCCAGTTTATGAATATTTACTCTTAGATTGTTTCAAACTTGTTCCTATTGCAAAACAATGCCAACCCAAGCACCCTGTCCATACTCCTGTTAGTAGCACTGCTCAGCTATGGGGTGCACATGAAACCAACTTCCTAGATACAGCTAGATTGTTCTCCAAGGCAACATACCTAATTTATACTAACCAAGGCAACTTAACTAATTTATATTAACCAAGGAGTGTGTAAGAATTCTAACTGCTTCTCCATCTTTGTGGACCACATCCTACCATTCTACTTAAATTTGTACTAATTATTAACATGGTGGGCATGAAATGGTTTGTTATTGTGACTACAATTTATAGTTCCCTAATTATTGGTGATATTGAACTCTTTTATTATATTTTTGCTCATTTTTGCTTTCTATTCTATAAATTGCCCTTTTATCTTGTTCCCATATGGTCTTATAGAAATTAAAGATGCTTTAAGGATTCTGTTTGAATAATTTTGATTTTAATTGTTAAAATCTAGACTGATTTATGGAAAACTGATGGCTTTGCTATAGTATTTCTATATATGATTATGCTATAACTTTTACTCATTTATGTCTTTTTATAATAGAATTTTGCATTTCCTCCATAAAGATAATTCACAACTTTGGTTATGTGGGCTCAAATTAATTTTTTATGCCCTTGATATTTTAAATACTTCTTAGTACTACATTTCCTAAAAATTTATTTCTAGAATATATGAACATAGATAGTTGGTGGGTGTGTATGTATATACAGTTGCATATGTATGTGTGTATATGTAGATCTTATATGTGCAAATTTCTTGAATTTTTATCAAGTCCAAATATTGTACTGAGTTTACTATGTAATTCTAATATTGTCTTTAAATAAGGTCTGTTTGTCTTTTTTTTTTTTTTTCATAATATGCTGGCTGGAACAACTGTGATGGTAAGAAAAAAATTTCATTTTTACACATTTTAGGTATTATATCATCATTTCTATATATGTATAAATTATTTGGAATTTCATGTTAGAATATTCCTGTACTACCAAAGAAAAGCATTCCACACTAATGGGTTATCAGTTTTTTTCAGATATATGTTACATGATGCAGTTCACCAACATTTTTATAAAATACATTTCTGTTTATTATTGCAAATAAAATTTAGCTATAACCTTGAATTTTCATATAAATTCATGTATGATTTTGTAAGGTTAAAACTAGCATCATAAAATGAGTTGGGAAGCATTTCACCTTACTTATTTCTGGAATAGTGTATATAAAATTAGAATCATCTGGAGTGAGTAGACTTAGTGAGTAAACTTTAATCCACTGATAGAATTTCCTTCATTGTCACAGAATTGCACAATTTTGCATTTTTCTTGAACTAACAGTGATGAATTTTAGTGTTGGGGAAATTGTCAATTCTGTTTTCAAATTTGTGGACATAAAGTTACTCACAGCATTTTCTTGTTTTTAATATCTGCTATATCTGTTATGATCACTTCTGCAATAACAATATTTATTTATTTGTTACTTCTTTTTGGGATCAATTTTACCTAAAGTTTGTCTATTTTGTTAGTCTTTTCTAATCCTCAATATTTATCTCTGGTGATTCTTTCTACTCTACATTTATATTTTATGGGCTTCTGATCTTATCATTATTGTTTTCTATTTTGTTTCTTCAGAATCAGTATTCACTTTTTGGATGCTTAGTTTCTTGTTTTTACCCTTTTAAAATTTATTATATGTGCATTAAAGGCTTTAGTAGATTCATGCTACAACTTTGATAATTTGTCCTTTTGTATGATTCAGTCGTAAATATTTCATAGCTCACATCATAATTTCTTATTTATTTAGGAATTTCTTATTTATTTATAATGCTTATAATTTTATCTTAATATCTCTGTCTTTTATTTATAAGTGAGATGCTTTGTGATCAGTGATAACTGATTGTTTGGAATTCACTTCTTGAAATGCACTGAAATTTGTTTTATGGAGTTTGTATGGTCAGTTTTCATAAATAATTCATGTAAGTATGAGGAAAGTGTTTTTCTCTAATTTTGGTTGCATTAATAATACTGTTCATGCAAAACTCTTCAACAAGATATTAGCAAGATAAATTCAAAAATACATTAAAAGGATCATACACCATGATCAACTGGAATATATTCAAGGGATGCAAGGGTGGTTGTACATGTACAAATCAATGTGATTTCACTGCATTAACAAAACGAAGGATAAAAATCATATCATCTCAATAGATGCAGAAAAAGCATTTAACAAAATTCAACATCCATTTATAATAAACCTCTCAACAAAGCAGGTATAAAGAGAATGTACTTCCATATAACAAAGTCTATACATATGACAGGCCCTTCGTTAACATCATAGTCAATGGTGAAAGCTGAAAAATTTTCCATCAAGATTAGGAACAAGACAAAGATGCTAACTCTCACATTTTTATTCAACATAGCATTGGAAGTCCTAGACAAAGCATTAGACACCCTCCCCAAATTAAAGGCTTCCAAACTGGAAAAGAAATAAAACTGTCACTAGCTGTTGATTACAAGAAACTATAGATAGAAACCCCTAATGACTCCACCAAAAACAGTTAAAACTAAAAAAAAAAAGTCAGTAAAGTTGCAGGATATAAATTTAATACACAAAATCTAATGCACTTCAACACACTAACAATGAACTGTCAGAGAATTTAAGAAAACAACCCCATTTACAATTTCATCAAAAAGAAGAAAATTTCTAGGAATAAATTTAACCAAGGAGTGAAAGACCAGTACACTGAAAGCTGTAAGACATTGGTGAAAGAAACTGGAGATACAAATAAGTGGAAAAATAGTCCATGCTCATGAATTAGAATAATTAATATTATTAAAAAGTCCATACTACCCCAGGAAGTCCACAGGTTCAATGCAATCCGCATCAAAATTCAATGGCACTTTTCAAGAAAATAGAAAAAGCAGCCCTAAAAGTTGTATGAAACCACAAAAGACCCTGAATAGCCAAAACAACCTCCAAAAAGTACAATGTTAGAGGCACCACACCTCCTAATTTCAAACTACATTTCAAAGCTATAGTAATCAAAACAGCATGATAAGCTCCTTAACATAGCATAATCTCCTCCAGTTCCATCTGTGTTGATGCAAATATTGAGTATTCATCCTTTCTGATGGCTGAGTAATATTCCATTGTGTATATGGACCACATCTTCTTTATCCATTTGTTTGTTGAAGGGCATCTCAGCTCCTTCCACAGTTTGGCTATTGTACACACTGCTGCTATGAATATTTTGGTGCATATGGCCCTTCATTTCACTACACCTATATCTTTGAGGTAAATACCCAGTAGTATAATTGCTGGGTCATAGAGTAGCTCTATTTTTAATTTTTTGAGGAACCTCCACACTGTTTTCCAAAATAGCTACACCAACTTGCATTCCCACCAACAGTGTTAGAGGATTCCCCCTTTTCCACATCCTCTCCAACATTAGTTGTTTCCTGTCTTGTTAATCTTTGCCATTCTAACTCATGTAAGGTGGTATCTCAATGTGGTTTTTATTATATGTTATATATTAATATATAGATTATGTATCATATATGTAATTATATATGTTATTGTTGTTATTATTATTATTATTAATTAACAATATAATTTAAAACATAGGGAAACTGAACATTCTTCCAAAGAAGACATCTAAATGCCCTGCAGGCAAGTAAAAAGATGTTTGATATCATTAATCATCAGGTAAATACAAATCAAAACCACAATAAGATATCTCTTCATACCCAATAGAATGGCTATTATCAAAAAGACAAGAAATAACAAGTGGTAGCATGGATGTGGGAAAAAGAGAACGATGCCACTATTGGTGGGAATGTAAATCAGTATAGCCTCTATGGAAAACAGTATAGAAGTTTCTACAAAAATTCAAAATAGAACCTACCATATGATCCAGCAATTCCACTTCTGGGTGTTTAACCAAGGAAAATGAAAACAGCATCTCAAAAAGATATATGTACCCTTATGTTTGTTGCAGCCTTATTTACAATATGGAAACAATCTAAATGTCCATTAATGAACGCATGGTTATAGATACCACATTTTCTTTATATATATAATAGAATACTATTCATTCTATTATAGAAAAAAAGAATGAAATCTTGTCATTTGAGACAGCATGGATGGACTCTGAGGACATTATGTGAGGTAAAATAAAAACAGAATGACAAATACCATATGATCTCATTTATATGTGGAATCTACAAAAAAATCAAACTCATAGATACAGAAAACAGATTGATGGTTGTCATACAGGGAATGGGGTGGGGGGTTGGGGAAATGGGTGTATGGAGCCAAAGGGTACAAACTTACAGTTATAAAATAAATAAGTCATGAGGAGATAATGTACAGCATGGCAACAATAGTTAACAAAACTGGACTGCATATTTGAAGTTCTAAGCTCTAAGAGAGCAAATCTTAAAAGTTCTCATCACAAGAAAAAAAAAATTCTGTAACTATGTGTGGTGATGGATTATAACTAGACTTGTGGCGATCATTTCCTAATACATACAGTATCAGATCATTATGCTACACACTGGAAACCAATATAATGTTATATGTCTATTATACTCAATAAAAAATAAGTAAAATAAAGATGTTTATTGGAAAAAAAAAAGACTTAGTGTTTTCCTGATGCTCTCTGAACATCTGAACAAAGTCTACTTTCTGAAGAAAAATATATTTACTTTCTTTTCTCCATGATTTGAAAAACTCTGTTATAGATAATTAAAGCTAACTGCACCTAATATTTTTTAGCAAATTAACTTGTCATCCTGAATAGTTTTTCTGAAATAAAAATGGTATGCAGTGCTTAGCATAATTAAGTCGGTTGGGGAACCGGATGAGTAGATGCTGTATGATCATATCTGTAATCATTTTTCTACCAAAGTTAAAATGCATATTTTTGTTCCAATTGAAAAGAAAAAGCACATCTATTGAAAATATTGTTAAACCATAACAATTTTTGGATCATAATTTTAGCAGAAATGGTACTTATTTGCTCAAGAAATATTTAATTGCCCACCTAATCGTTGTACTAGGTCAATCATTGTACTAGGCAAAAAGCAGTCAACGGGATAGACATTAACTGTTACCACAGCATGTGAGCCTTACCATTCTTACAAACACAGGAGTACCAAGCAGGTTGATCATTCTATCTCCTTCCAGTTATCATGTTATTTCTCAGCTACCTTTGAAAGTTCTAAAAAAAAAAAAAAAAAAGTGAAAATTCTCCAAAAACTTGTTCATATGGTCCCTAAAATGTGTTTTTCCCCCATCTTCCTAAAACACTCATTTATTTGGCTTCTGATCACTGCTCTCTTTTGGTTTCCCTCCCTGGTTGGTGTTTCCTCATCCTCTCAGTTCTTAAATGTTGGAATTACCCACAGCTGAGTCATCCAACTTCATGGTGTTTTTTTGTTTGTTTGTTTTGTTTTGTTTTCCTTCCTGCAGAGCTTTAAATACCACCTATATATTGATAATTCTCCTATTTGTATCTCCATCCTGGACTTTTCCCTTTGGTTCCAGAATTTTATATACAGGTTCCAACTCAAACTCTTCATTTGGGTTTCTGATGTTTCAACACATCCAAAATCTGTATTCTGCCTGGGCACCGCCCCCCTCCCTCCCTATGTTCCTCTATATTCTTCCCAGTCTCAGTAAAATGAGGTTTTATCTTTTCCCATACTTGCACCAGATCCCTGATTTATAACTGACTGCTTTTTCTCTCACATCCTGTATTCAATCTCTCATCAGTCTTGCTGGCGAAGTCTTCCAAATGCATCCAGGATTTGACCACGTGCCACTACCTTTCCTGCTACTACTCAGATCCCAAACACCATCATTTCTGATCTGCATTCTTTTAATTACTTTCCAACTAATTTCCCCTCTAACTTTACCCCATATAAGAGAGCCTATTCAAACTAAAATCCCTCCTGTACCTGTAGTAGTATCTTAGAGTGCAAGCCAGAGTCCTTAAAATAGCCAAGTTTCAGTAGCCCTTAGCTAAGCACAGTGCCTACCTGGAGTGCTCAGTCGGGCTCCACAAAAAAGGTCCACATGGTCTTCCGGAAAGTAACCCAGAGAGGCCTCAGGAGACCGGTTACAGCTTCTGGCTGCAGAGCTTTGACTGCTTGAGGACCCCTGCTCAGACACCTCCCCAACTCCCCCCACCCCCACCTGCCAGCAGCATAGAAAGGAGCCGAGACCTTCTGCTGAGTTGGCTAGGCTGCACCCAGTCCCTGAGCTGGGACCATCTAACTGCACCCGCAACACATGCGCACCACCGAGGACCCTGGGACTGGGCTTTGAAGGAGGGGGTTTCCGGCCCACCAGCCCTGTGGTGGGGTAGTTCCCTGGAATCACTTAGACTCCCAGCTCCCAGCCCTGAACATCCTGTAGCGGCCCGGGCAGCCTAGCCTGGCTCCACCTCGCGGCGGTTCTTGAGGCTGCACCTTCAGAATCAGGTGTACCTACGAGTATCTTCCCTTTCCCTTCCCCTCCCCCATCCCAGTGATTACTCTATATACTAAAATGATATCACCTGTCAAAGAGTCCAAAAAAGGTCTCTCTTATACTTCATCTCTTACTAACCCTTCCCTTGTTCGTTCTGCTCCGGCCACACTGGGCTCATTGCGGTTGCTAGAACACTTTAGGAACGTATTGTTCCCACTTGCTGTTTCCTCCGACCTGGTCACTTTTCCCGCACCTATGCCACATCTACTCTTTTCTTGGCTCTCTCATCTCTCTAATCCTGCTTCATTTTTCTTCACACTACTTACAATTCTATGAAGTACTATGTACTTACCTGTTTCCTTCTTGTCTGCTCTCCAACCCCACCACACTAGATGCAAACTTCAGAACAGTTGAGATGATGTCTGTTGTGTTCACTACCGTATCTCTAAGGTCTAAAGCAGGGACTGGAAAATACTTGACGATCAAATAATTGTTGAGCGAGTGACTGAGTGAATTTACAAAAGGGCATTATAAAGTGTTATAGAAGTTATGAAACAGAGGGATCTAACCTAGGCTGGGGAAGCAAGGCAAGATTTCTTGAGGAAACTGAAAGCCGAATGCTAAGAAGACAAGTAGTTTACCGATAAAGAGAACAAAACTGCCAGGACCCCAAGTCCATTTATTTAACCAACATTTATTAAACACCTACAAGTACCAGGCTGTGTTCTGGTACATTGAACATGGAACATAAGGAGGGAAAAAAACATATACAAATAAATACTGGCATATGGTCATTTAATAAAAAGGCCATAAAAGCAAATTAACCTAGGATAAAGAATGATGGGAATAGGGAAAAAAGACAAGATATGCTGGATAACACTTTTCAGGAGGTACAATTTGGGTAGAGACTGAAAGAAATTCAAGATAAGTTATTATCTGAGGGAAAAAAGCAAACAAAAAATTGTTCAAATCTATTATATTCTTATATATTGCTACCTTATTAATCTACCTGTTACTAAGAATTTTGTTTTAAAAAATCTGTTACTCTTGGTGGATATATCAACTTGGCAGTTCTGTCACTTTTTGCTTTCTAATATTGTGAGGCTATATCAGGCACATTTAAATGGTTTATATTCCTGATGAATTTAATCTTCTCTTTCTAGATTTGCTCTTTTTTATGCTTAGTTGATTTTGGATTTTTAAATTCTTTTACCACTCCCCTTTTTTACTTCCATAATAGGAATGCTATATGCTACTTCTTTTCTTTCAGCAACTTCTTGACTTTTAATATGTACATTTTACCTAAAGCCCAAAGTTAATGAAAACCTCATTTTTCATCTTGGCAACACAAGGACTTTAATTACAAATTTTCCTTATTATTCAAAAGATTTAGTTCTCTTCTTTTTATCCCCTATGTTGTATAACAATATTCTTTTTATACAAAAATATTTATTTAGAAATAACATTGTTTATCAGGGGTTTTTGTTGTTGTATCTTGCTCTCAGTGATAACTTCCAGATTTGTTTCTCTTTTTCCTGAAGTACACTCTTGAAAGTTCCTTCAGCAAGAATCTAGTAGAAACACTCTTCACATTTTTATGAAAATATATTTATTTCATCCTTATTATTAAGTGAAACTGTTGATACAAAATGACCAAGCCTTTTTTGAAATTTTAAAGAGAAAGGAAAAGAGCTCAGGTTAGAACAGCTGCCAGGATTCATATTTTTCACAATGAAGAATGCTCCAGAGAAGGAATGTTTAATACAGGGTTATACATGTTTTTTTCTGTTAAAAGTTACAAATCTTCATAACGTAAGACATTCCAGAAAATTATAAACTTTATCTTATACTTTTAGTATGTGCAAAGTTACAGACTCCAGAGGTATGAGAACTTAAGGAAATTTTTACTCTTACCTTTAGTTTGAAATGTTTCTTTTAGGTTATTTGCTAATGAAGCAGATATACAATGTGTGCTCCAGGCAGAAATAGAGCCCATGCTTTGAAGTCTGGCTAAGTCATTCTGATCTTGGCAAAAGTTGAAGTATAGCTTCCCTGCGAGCCCAGAAGCAGGGCCCACAAACATTGAAAGTTGAAAATTTTTCTTTATAGAAAGTTCAGTTAGGTATAGGATTAAGGCTAAGTTATTTTTATTCTTAGTAATTTTATTGTATTATTCCGTTTTTTGTGACATATTTTACTGTTAAAAATCAGATGTCATTCTAATTATTGTTCCTTTGTAACTGACTTGTCTTTTCTTCTTAAAATAAATACTTGCATGAAACATCTCTTTGATTTTGATATACATAAACATGTGTCCAGGTGTCCATTATCTTATATTTAGTTTACTGTAGGGTTTTTTTTTTTTTTTAAGATTTTATGTATTTGGCTGAGAGAGACAGCGAAAGAGAACCCAAGCAGGGAGAGTGGGAGAGGGAAAAGCAGGCTAACTGTGGAACAGGGAGTCCATGTGGGGCTCCATCCCAGGACCCTGAGATCAGGACCAGAGCCAAAGGCAAACGTTTAACGACTGAGCCACCCTGGTGTCCCTATCTTACTGTAGGTTTTATAAAGTTTCCTGAATCTGGGTATTCTGTGTCTTCTATTGATTTTGGATAATGTACTCAGTATTCATGTATTTAACCATTGTCTTTTTCCACTTCTCTTGTAACAGATAAGACATAGCATTGGCCTTTTTATTCGGCCCACTATGTCTCTTAACCTTTCCTCTACACTAATTCACTTCATTTCTCTTTTCTGTGTCTGGAGTATTTCTTCATCTAAAATCCAGTTCACTAGTTTTCTCTTACCTGTGTCTAATTTACTGCTTATTAATTCCACTAAGTTTTTAATTTGCATTATTTTTATTTCTGAACATTTTGTTCTCGAAAATCAATTCCAGATAGGTTTTATTAGCCTCGCACTTCCTGATCATATTTTCAACTGTCTTTTATTTGTTTAACCTTTTTTTTTCCAATTTATTTATTTTCAGAAAAACAGTATTCATTATTTTTTCACCACACCCAGTGCTCCATGCAAGCCGTGCCCTCTATAATACCCACCACCTGGTACCTCAACCTCCCACCCCCCCGCCACTTCAAACCCCTTATTTGTTTAACTTTTAATCATGTTATTTTATATATTAAATTTTTCAAGTCCCAATTATTTAAATTTTTTCCTGTTCTGCTATTTATTGTTTCTGCTAACTCTTGCTTATGGTGTGTTATTTTCTCATCTACTTTGTAATCTGAAGTATAAAACTGATAGTTGTATGACCTCAATATATGAGAACTAAGAAAGGACTGAGTTGAGTGTAGATTTCTCCAATGGAGATTTGAGTTAGCCTTCGGCAGGCATAACAGACCTTTACCAAAGTAGGGCCACTCTGAATTTATTTCTCAGAGTAGGATTTTCTGGGTCACATAGGACAAAGTTTTGTTTTGGTTACATGAGGAAAAGTATGTGGTTTGCTGGCAAAGATAAGTTCCATCAGCATCTCCTGTTATTTGGTGATTGTCTTTTCAGTTTCACTAAGTTGTAGACTTTGGCTACAAGCATCATTAAGTAAGGGTCTCCTTCCCCTCCTCTCTTTGGGCCAGAGATTATTTTTCCATATACTCTCCAAAGGCTTTTTTTTCTTTTTAAGATTTTGTTTATTTGAGAGAGAGAGAGAGAGAGAAAGCATGGCAAGGGGTGGGGTGCAGAGGGATAGGGAAAAGCTGACTCTCGAATGGGCAGGGAACCAGACACAGACCTGAGCTGGAGGGTGCCCAGGTGCCCCACTCTTCAAAGACTTTAAAACCCAAAGATCTAAGTTTCTGGTATAGCCAAATGGCCCCAATACAGTCCAGGATTTGCCTGTGATTTTTAAACTGTTTTGTAGTTGCTTACTTCTTTTTTACTAAGGATTTTCTTCTATTCTTACAGGCACAAGTTTGTAATTTAAAAGTTGTGTGTTGCTATTTTTCAGTCTGTTGGTGTTTTGCAATGGGAAAATTTTAAACTGAATTGCTGCAAGCATAAATCTATAACCCTGTCTGTACATGACACAAAGATACAGATTGAAAACACTTACAGTGACATCATGGAAATCTGCTCTTTTCCAGCACAGAATAGAGGAAAGATTAAGCTCCAATGCTTGACTGTATACTCTCTTATCTTTTCTCTCTTGGTATAAAGGATAAGGAACAAAGTAATTACATTATTAAATTATTTTACAACAAAATTTACAATCCATGTGTTGCATATATATCAGTCAACAAAATTAGTACACAAATATTATGAATTTTTAACATATTTGAAGAATAAGCAAAAAATGTAAATTAATGCCAGTTTTACTTTTGTTTTGGATTCAAGAAACAAGTACCCAAAAGAATAGCCAGCAGAATAATTCCACAGGGACTCTCTTCTCCATGCATAATTCATAAATATTTTTTAAAAACCTCTTCCTTTTGTTATTTTCAATTAAGATACCTCAATACTTTGCCTAGATAAATGATGACAAGTATTTTTCCCTTGTTTACAGGGACAAATCATTTTTATCATTTTTCTTCAAGAGAAAGAAAGTATTTCCATCAAACAAGTTTTGTTACCTTTAATCAAAGTGACAAGATGAACACTCTTGACAGCTAATGATTGACAAGACAAGTCTCAGAGATATGACAAGGATCTGCTACTCTAAGTTACTTTTGATGCACATCTCAATGTAAGGTCATTTCTCTTCTTCAGCAGATAGGGATTATAATTTCATTACCTATTAAAACTAAGCAAAAATCATTCAAAACATCTTGCTACTCTTCTGTTTGTATTAATGACAAAATAAAATGTTCAAAGAGTTTGCATTTCTTTCTTTAGATAGTAAAAAGCATATACAATATAAGGAAGTGGAGTGTTTTATTTCTCTATTATAAAGAGAAGTGAAATCTGATCTATCTTAACCTGTGTTGCAGTAATTAACATGAAATAGCATGATGAAATAGAAACATAATAGACTTAGGCATTCACCTTCTGGCTCTGCTAGTCACCACTTAGGTGACCTGGGAAAGTACTGAACCTGTTCCAACCTCAAGTTCCTCAATTATAAATATTATTTTTAAAATTTAAAATACATAATTGATAGCATTGTGGTGAGAGTTAGGTAGATAAATCACCTGGACAGTAGACTCTTATCAAATACCTTTCTCTATGAAGGGTGCTTATGGAGAAGAAAATATAAACACATACACATATACACCTATATATATTTATATCTATAGATTTATGTATACATATATTTATGTATATATCTTTGTGGATGTGTTTGTGTGTGTATATATATATATATATATATATATCCTTTCAGGAAGCATTTTACAAAAATGTTCAGTGGCCCATGACATAATTAATGAACAAAATATTGGAATAACTTGTTAACCCCTGAAAAAATATTTCCTTGGGGAAGGAATGTTCGCACTGTTGAGAAGGATAGGATGTTAACCAGAGTTAGGGAGAAATTACTTCAGTTCTTGTTTTGTTTTTAAAGATTTTATTTATTTCACAGACAGAGAGATCACAAGTAGACAGAGAGGCAGGCAGACAGAGAGGGAGAAACAGGCTCCCCACTGAGCAGAGAGCCTGATGCGGGGCTCGATCTCAAGACCCCAAGATCATGACCTGAGCCTAAGGCAGAGGCTTAACCCACTGAGCTACCCAGGCGCCCCTTGTTTTGTTTTCTTAAGACTATTTATTTATTTATTTGAGAGAGAACAGAGGGAGAGAAAGAAGCAAACTTACTGCTGAGCAGAAAGCCAGAGGTGGAGTCCCATCACAGGACCCTGAGATCATGACCTGAGCCAAAGGCAGAGGCTTAACCAAATGAGCCACCTAGGCGCTCCGAAATGACTTCAGTTCTGATGAAATATAGGAAACACACTGTGTCAGGGCAAAACCTGGACTCAGAAAAGAATGGGGAAGAAAGGGAGAAAAGAAGAGCCACAGGTGTTAAGTTTCCACAGTCTAATGAAGCCTTCAGAAATTATAGTTGAGATGGCATTTTATGATTGAGGATTATTTGAAAGCATCTGAACTGCAATGATCATTAAGGTATACCCAATGTATGTATATACGTGTATCTATCTATTTATCTATCTATAAAGAGAGATATACACACACATATATAAAACAATCACTAACTGAAAGGGGTTTTAACTGGAGACTTTATAAAATAACAGAAGCACCTATTTTAAAAATGCACCTAAAAAAGAACTATGCACCGTTCACTATTAATATGATAAGCAAAGCGTAATTACATAGAACAAACTACAAAGCATATAAATGATGCTTTAATATAAGCATCTCACTTCTCCTTTCAAGAGACATATAAAAATACCTTCTTGGGTCACAAGTTCAAATGCACACAGGAGTTATGCAGGCCCCATAAGTGTATAAATGGGATGAATATGTGATCATAGAAAGTGACATAATAAACTGGGAGTATTAGTGCCACATTAAAGCATTTATCTTCAAGTTTTTAAAACCTATACTAAACAAACATATGAGATAGGGTAGAGGATCACCAATAGCCTGCCTTATTCAAATAGGGCTGGATTCTTCTGTTCAATTGATCTTGCCACACCTGACCCTATTTTTGTCACAAGCTATCCTCTTTTGAAATGGTCACTCCTTTTATCTAAATCATCTGTTAACTAGCTTCAAAGCCGTGTGCTTCTCTTTGCAGTTGAATGAAGTTTGCTATTATACAGAATCTTTTCTTAAACATCCATGGTTATTTACTAACTGTGGACAATTTCTCTCTGTTTATGCAGTGTTTTTCTGGAGACGCTTGATTGGCTGTGTCTGTGTGTCCTTTCTGACTTCCTTCAGTGCCAGCGACGTCAGAGCCACTCTCCTTAGAAGAGAAACAAAGATCAGAGATTGGTCCTGATGTTCTTAACGCAGTGCTTTGGTTTACCACCAGTATGCATTCTTGCTGACCATAGTGGAGCAAAGCTTTAATAACAGATAGGTCTGCATCTTCTGGGTTCATCTCCTCTTGCTATTAATATATATAGTCCTATAGAAAATCTAAGAATTTTCTCAGACATCTGAGAAAAAGATAACTTGATTTGACAGTGGACGACTGGACAGTAGAGGATCTGAGTATTAAAGTTTGTCAGAGTTTGTAAGGTGATTAGGAAACACTGCTGTGGGTTATCATGGGATTTAAAAAACAACAACTAACACTCTGGACTTCTGCAAAAGGGCAGCGTAGGAAGATCCTGAAATTACCTCCTCCCACGGACACACTAAATCTACAGCTACATATGAGTCACTTACCTCTGAAAAGATCTGAAAGCTAGATGCATAGCTCCTCCCAATAAAGAAGAAAAACCACATGGAGAAAAAACACCAAAATTCCCACCTCTGATACACAATAAAGAGGGATTTTACCAGTCCGGTCTTCTACTGGGGGAGCAAGAGTTTGGTGCCCCATACTGGGCATCCCAACCCTAGGATCTATACCAAAGAAATGAACCCCCAGAATGTCTGGCTTGAAAAACTAATGGGGCTGACGTCTAAGTGATCCAACTTGCTATAGAAAATCAGGACTACTCGTTCAAAGGTATCTTGTGTGGTCTCACTTGTCCAAGAACCAGTGAAGAAATAGCAGTTTGTAAAGTGCCTAGACTATTCGTGAAGGAGATTTAGTTGCTAATCTAAAATCGTCTTCTGGGAGGGCAGGGACAGTTGAAACTCCCTAGAGATGGAGATGCTGGTGGATGTCATTTTTGTGCTCTCCACCTACATTACTAGCATAGGGAAGTGAATTTGGACAAGGCATTCGCTTGCCGCCTTACTAACAATGTGAGGGCTGAAGTTTTCATGCCACTGGGATATCAAAGGAAGAGCTTTCTCTCAGACTCCAAGTAGTGAGAGGAGAGGATTAGGCTAAGGGACAAGGAAGACCCCCATAAAATAACCAGAGCTGTTTATCAGTACCATGAACATTTCTAATGCCAGTTTGTCGGCAAGCTGTATCTCAGAAGTTATTTTATTCATATTTTAAAAGTTCCTTTTTCTAATACAAAAAGCAAAACAACTCAAGGAATTCTTTCACAAACTGACACCAATTTATATGTAGCTGGTAATACCATGCAGCTGGAAGAAACAGCAACCCTGGGGACCAAAAGAACTTAAGGATGTCTTGTCTAAATGCCAGTTGGTTTTTGATGTTGAGCTATCATCTAGAGACCAAGTCAGAACCAAAGCTAACATTTCAAATACAATCTCGGTAATTTTTCCATCTTTTTTAGTGTTTCCATATTTTAGTGTTATTTGGAGATATACAGAGCTGAAATTGCCCTCAAATTGACAAAAAAAATCTTTTCAGAAGTTTTACTTTTTCCCCCCAAAAAGTTGCAATTTAAATGTGCATTTCTTCACTTTGGCATAATCATAACAGGCTTATACACAGAGAGATTAAATCAGAAATGAAAATCTAACTTAAGATGGAAACAGCCCCCCAAAGTCACATATAATGTAGCTTTGTCTATTTTTCATAGGAACTGAAGTTATTTCAAATTCACAGCTTCCAACAATGGTGTACATTCTCCGGGGTTTCTTCTTAAAAGATGCCTGATTGTTTTCAGATTGTATTTCTTCTAGACAGAGACTAAATAGCAACATCATTCCTTTATTAATTTATTCTTTCACATTTCCTACAAAGCTTTTTCAAGCCCTACTAAATGCCAGACACAGTGCTGGAAATATCAGTATAAAAAAGGCAAAGAGCCTGCCTCGTGGAATTGAAAATCTCTCCTTCCTCATTTCTCTTATTTATGCCATACCTTGAAAATGAAGCAGGATTTTTTTTTCCTTCTTCCTTTCTTCCTTCCCTTTCAACCTTCTTTCTCTCCTTCATCCTTCTTTCTTTTTTCCTTTTTCTTCTCCATTCATTTCTTTGTTATTCAACAAATATTAGCAGCTCACAATCTGTTTGACACTATCCTAGGCACTGGGTCACCTGTAGCATAAAATCAAGTCCCAGCTTTTGAGGGGCTTTGGGTTCAGGAGGATACTATAAATACATAAGTGACCAAATGGCTAGCATAATTATATGCCAGATTATCATTATAAAAGTAAGCAGAGAGCTCTATTAAGAGAATAATGAGGGTTCTAATCTGAATAATTTGATGAAGATCTGTCTGCTGAAATATTTAGGCTGAGACTCTGTGTGTGTGTGTGTGTGTGTGTGTGTGTTTACCGAATGAAGTACAGTTGACACACAATGTTACATTAGTTTCAGGTGTGCAAGATAGTGATGTTATACTATGTTATACTATGCTCACTGTAAGTGTGGCTACTTACTATCTGTAGGTTAAGATTTGAAGAAAAAGGCAGAACCAGCCCTGGAAAGGATTTAGGAATAACTAGTCAAGTTTTCCATGCAGAAGAACAGGCAGCTACAAAGGCATTAAGAGGGGAAACAATTTGGCATGTTCCAGTACCTAAAAGGGGAGAAGAATTGAAACATGGTGGCCCAATAGACAATTTCAGAAGGAGGCAAAACCAGATCACGTAGAGGGACATGTGGGCTACTGTAACGAAGTCAGACCTTATTCTATTCAATGTGAAGCCACTAAGTGCGTTCAAGTATGAAGTGATAGTTATTAATAATAACAATACCAAAATAATAATAGCTCACATTTTCATAGCTCTTCTAACATAGTGGTAAAACAAAGAAAGGCAATATACTACTGATCTTCTTCCTTGGATAACACATAACCATAATATAAATCCAAAAGGTAATATTCTGAGAAAGTGGGAAAAGATTTCAACACATTTATTTTATTACTTTTTGTTTCAAGTTTTTATTTAAATTCTTGTTAGTTTACATACAGAGTAATGTTGGTTTCAGCAATAGAATTCAGGGATTCATATTCTTATTCCACATGTGAGTGAAATCATATGGTATTTGTCTTTCCCTGACTGACTTACTCACTTGGCAGAACACACTCTAGCTCCACCCACATCATTACAAATGTCAAGATTCCATTCCTTTTTATGGCTGTAATATTCCATTGTATATACATATACTGCATCTTCTTTATCCACCCATCTATTAATGGACATTTGTGCTCTTTCCATAATTTAGCTATTGTTGATAATGCTGCCATACATACTGGGTGCATGTGTCCCTTTGAATTAGTATTCATGTATCCTTTGAATAAATACCTCGTAGTGCAATTGCTGGATCGTAGGGTAGTTCTATTTTTAACTTTCTGAAGAAAACTCCAAACTGTTTTCCAGAGTGGCCTCCCCAGTTTGCATTGCCACCAACAAGTAAGAGGGTTCCCCTTTCTTCATATCCCCACCAATATTTGTCATCTCCTGTGTTGTTAATTTTAGCTATACTGATAGGTGTGAGGTGGTATCTCATCATGGTTCTGATTAGTATTTCCATGATGATGAGCTATTCAACACACTTCATTTAATATTTACAGATACATTAACTGGTTTTAATCCTTTCCAAATAGGCAGAGCTTCCTGCTGGTCCACAGTGTCCAAGATGACAATACCTATAAGTGTGATTGTCCTGTGACTACAAGGAGACTGGAAATGTCATAGAAACATAGGATCAGGGCTCTCACTTCTTAAATCCTCCCCCTACATGCACTCACTCACAACAGAGCTAAGCACATGGAAGGGGCCTGTGGATTGACAGATGTGAGCTGCCTCTTCACTCAGAAAACAACATCAACAGGAAGACAAGAAGCTGCTACCTTCACTTCCTCAGAAAGTACAGCACACAGCATTTGATTAAATTTGCCTTTGAATGAAGCTAGTGTGGAGATTGCCTATAACACTGTACTGTTAATTCTGTCAGATATCAAAAGAAGTATATATTAGAAGAGAGGAATATAGGAATATGAGCTAAGGAAATGGCTCGCTGGAATTTAAAAGAACAGAGACTGAATGCCATATGAATGGGTACAAGTGATGACTTAAACTCCGTTGGGACCTCTAGTAACAATTGTCCATTAGCCATCCTGAGAAGTTAAGAGTTTTTATTTTGCTGCCATGGTCTCTGGGGAATTACTCTTTTCTATCAACAAATACATCAAAATATAACCCATTCTGGTAAGAATTTCAATGTAGGGAGAACCTTACTGGTCATGGTATCTGAATGGAAATGAAAACATTGTATATTTCCTGACATTCTGCCTTTCTCCAATTATCAAAATGATCTAAAACCAAGGCAAAGACTTCAGAGCTGCAGCACATGGAGTATGTTCCATTTTAACTTTCTGGGAACATTGTGGCAAGGTTATAGCAAGACAGGGGCATTTGGAATCAGGGACATCTCCACTGCAGTAGTTACTTGGAACTCTGCTTTCCCTAGGTAGTTCATAAAATGAGACCTCCCATTGAATTCTTTTGTAGCCATATATGTTCTACTGAGCAATAAATAATCCTGAAAAAACAAACCACAAACTACAAATGAAAATGAAAAGCTACTTTTTAAATAAATGAAATAAATAAATCAAAACCCTATTTTTAAATAAATATACATAAAGAGAAGCCTTACCAAAGTATTCACCTTACCTCTTTGATTATCTCTAGAAAAGTAAATATTAAATTTAGACTATATTCTTGAATATATCTTCATATGGGCTGTTCCTCAGATTTGCTATGTGGTGTTAGATAAGTAAACTGAGATTAAAAACTTTCAGGCACCTAATGCTAGAAACATATAAAGTCACCCAAAAGGTCTGATGGCTGTATTATAATTAAAAACTAGCCTGACCTTCACAGTTAGAAACCATGCCTATGATGTGTCATGGACAAAGCATTAAAGTAAAAGTCAGAAATTTAGGTTCTTACCTGAATCTCTCATCTTTTTGCAGCATAACATATGGCAAATTATATAACATCTTTTTTTAAAGATTTTTATTTATTTATATGACAGACAGAGATCACAAGTAGGCAGAGAAGCAGGCAGAGAGAGAAGGGGAAGCAGGCTCCCCGCTGTGCAGAGAGCCCAATGCAGGGCTTGATCCCAGAACCCTGGGATCATGACCTGAGACGAAGGCAGAGGCTTTAACCCACTGAGCCACCCAGGTGCCCCTAACATTTTTTTTTTTAATGGTATAGGTAAGAATCAAATTCCTTGGGTTTATGTGTCTAAGTAATAGAATTTTATGTATTTGCTTATTGTAAGTCAGTTTAATTTCCATTTCACTGGATCAGTAGAAATGTAGTCTTAATATAATTGTATATTCCCCTCTCAATTTCCCCCATGTTGTACCTAAACTTCAAAAGTATTACATAGATCCAGTCATGGAGTATGGTGTGTGTGTCTGTCTATCTGTCTGTGTCTGTATGTGCATGTGATTTGGGGCAAAGCATGAAATGGAGCCATGTTTTAGGCCATTTGGGCCACAATGACACAATACCTGAGTGGATGGCTTGCAAATAATAGATATTTATTTCTCACAGGACTGAAGGCAGGAAAGTCCAAGATCAAGTTTCCAGCAGACTTTATGTCTGGTGAAAATCTGCTTTCTGGTTTACACATGGCCGTCTTCTGACATAACAGAAGGGGTATGGAAGCTTTCTTGGGTCTCATTCATAAGGCACTCATCCTATTCATGAGTGCTCTGCCTTCATGACCTACTCACCTCCCAAAGACTCCACTTCCAAACACCATCACATGGGGATAGAAGTCTCAAAATGCAAACAAAGTAGGGATACCAACATTCAATAGATAGTAGGGTACAATAGAATCTTGATGTAAGGTGGCCAAAAATTGTCTTTAATTACACTCACTCTCTTCTAAATGTATTTGTCTTTTAGCTAGCCCTCCTAGCTTGCTGTAAGACCTCACTTGTTCATATCTATGATATTATCTCCAGTCCAGAGGCTGCTGGCCACTTCTATGCCCTTTAAGGCTGGACTAGAATTACTGCTACATTGCCAGTCCAGACCAGGTCAGTGCAATTCTGGGAGTCTTCGTGATGCAGGTCTTTTTTTGTTGATGCCTCACAGCTAGCTTCTGGGAGTTCTATTAAGAAAAGTGGAGATCACATATTCATTGTTAGCCGCAACCTCAAATCCAAGCTGCCATTTGGCCTTCTTTGGAACTTGACCCAGGTGGCAGAGCCCAGAAAACTCCCCAAATTTGTTCTTCCTGACTGTTCTCCCTTCTGCAGAATGAGAAATTTTGCTGAGGTTAGGTTTGAGGAAGTTCTCTTTTAGTCATGCTTACTTCCTATTTGTTTATTCTTTAAATTATTTCCATTTCCACTGGCTAGTGAAACAGCCTGAAAGATACTTTCTTCCCTTTCCTTTTTGCTCCTGTGTGCCTTTCCTGAAACAATGAGTACATAACGGCCAAACATGAAGGGACTAAGTGATCTCTAAGGACGTTCAGAATCTGTATTCAAAGTATGGGCAATATCTTCTTGCTAAATCTGGATGAACTGAAGGTAGAATTTTGGATGAATAGGGAAATCCATTAAGATGAAACAATGATACTACCTAAGAAAATACACAGAGTAAAGTTTGTTATCCTATATAGTTAGCAAATAGTTATGCTACTTAGGTTTCCTCTGCTATCCAAAAGTAGAGCTTTCTTATGAAAACCTCGTAAGCCACAATGGTGTAAAGTGAAGTAATTATTATTTCATAAAAGTGAATATACTTTTCAGATTTCTTTCAGTTAGTGAAAACAGGTACCAAGGTAGTTCTTTCATAAAAGCAGAGTGGAATATAGTGAACTTTTGGACAGTGGGGGAAACTGTATATAATTTTATCAATCCAGAGCACACATAGCATTCTTAACACATGGCTCTCTACTTTTCACAAAATAGATACAATACAGACACAAAAATATTGGTTATACAAAGTTTATATTTCTTTAGTCACTCAGAGGCAATACAGAACCATCTACGGCTTTTAATAATTATAATTAATGTGTCAACTGAAACATAAAAAAGTATTAGTTAAGGTTAACCTCATATAGAATGACAGAATGTTTATTCTATATGTAGTATATGAAGTAATCCAACAACAACAAAATATATAAATTTGGTTGAACAGAACTCTATAACTGAATGGATCCACTATGCATTGCTTGACACCTTAACATAAATAAAACAAGTCAGCCAATCTAAAATCTTTTGTGTCAGAAAATGAGGATGCAATTTCGGAAAAAAAAAATAATTGAAAGTATAGCAAATATGAAAAGAAATGGACCTATTCACTCTATGGAGAGAAATGTTATACCCAAATCCAAAGAGTTGAATTAATATTAAAAGTAGAAGCTTAAGCCTATAAATCCTCTAGGTAAGTTGAGTTTAAATTTATGAACTCTAAGTATACATTCAAAGTGTTTAATTCATTACTGTATTCATTAACAAGAAATCAATAAATTGATGACAGTTGACTTATTAGTTGATTACTCCATGAAAAAGCAAGTGTTCTTTTTGTTGCACTCAATCAGTATACTTTTATTGAATCACTTTTATTGAACCATCTTACAGGTGTTAAACATTGTGGTAGGCATTACTTCCTTGAAAAGGCTGATGCAGGAAACCAATAGTGGTGGAATTCTGGAAAAGATGGCAGAGCAGGAGGACCCTAAATTCACCTTGTCCCATAAATATACCAAGATAACACCCACATCAGTGTAAATAACCCAGAAAATGACCTAAGACTCGCAAAACAGACTCTCCACAGCTAAACATGGAGAAGAGCCCATGTCAAAAATGGAAGGATGGGCATAGACAAAAAATTACCTGTGAGGCATCCATGGGAGGGAGGGACAAGGCAAGCAAGGTAAAGGGAGAGGAGCAGATCCCACACCAGGTACTCCAGGCACAGAAGATCCACACTGGGAAGACAAACCCCCATAATAGTTGATTTTCAACACAAGAGGAGCTTCACTTGTGAGTTTTTACAATCAGTGAGGCTCAACACTGGGAAATTTAAAAATCAGCAGCCCATCCCTGGGAGAACCAGAGGCCAATAGGAAACTGAGTCCCCACTCTTAAAGAGACAACATAATAACAACTCTGATGAGATACAGCATAGAAGCAGCAATATGAAAAATGTTGGGATATAAAGATTTGTTTACTAATCTCAGAGCATGTGCTGGAAAGGGCAGGGATCTTCAGGAGACTTCAAAAACAAAAGAACTGGTGGGTGTCACTTCCCTCTCCTGCCCCCCACCTAGATGCATGGACACCTGAAGGAACCACCTTGAACCCTACTCCCATACTCTCCTATGAACCAGCCTCTCCACCTCACCCCTCAGCTGGAGTCCATCCAAAGTACCACCATAAGGGTGGCAATGTACAAACAGCCCCGGCAAGGGTCAACACCACTCCAAAGTGACACCTGCCCTGGAGAAAGGGGATGATAACCACATACACCAGTTCAACTGTGACCCAGCAGTGGGATAGGGAAAAACAGTTGGTCTGACTGGCCCCACCCACCAACAAAAGCCTCGCAGGAGACAACCCAGGGAGGGGTGCCTGGGTGGCTCAGTTGGTTAAGGGACTGCCTTTAGCTCAGGTCATGAGCTTGAGGTTCTGGGATGGAGCCCTGCATCAGGCTACCTGCCCAGTGGGGAGCCTGCTTCTTCCTCTCCCACTCCCCTGCTCGTGCTCTCTGTCAAGTAAATAAATAAAATCTTTAAATTAAAAAATAAAAATTAAAAAAAAAAAAGGAGGCAACCCAGGGGGAGCATCCTGCAGTTCAGTGCCACCACAATTCTGGCAAATACCTGGTCTGATCCCACTCAGCCCAAGGTGGCCCCAGACTGGCCCCTTAACAGCACAGGGGCCAAAACTTGACCTTAATCAGCAGAGAGAATCATTGAAGATGACTGAACTAAAAGTAAATGGGGCTCAGCCTCATGAGTAGGGCACATGCAACACATATAGGAGAAACCTCTAAAGAGCCAGGTTCTGGTGAATAGAAGACATTGCACTGCAGGGCACTAAAAGACCTCTTCTTGTAAGGCCACTACTATCAAGAGCAGGAGACCTAGCTGACTTTCCTAAAATATAGAAACAGATGCAGAGAGTTAGACAAATGAGGAGATGGGGGAATATATCTCAAATGAAAGAACATGACAAAATCATATAAAGAGACCTAAATGAAATGGAGACAATTATATGCCCAATAGAAAATTTAAAAATAATGGTCATTAAGATACACACTGGAGTTGAGAAAAAAATGGAGGAATTCAGGGAGATGCTCTAGAAAGAGACAGAAGCTATAAAAAAAGAACCAATCATAGATGAAAGAACTCAAAACTGAAAGAAAAAATATACTAGATGGAATAAATAGCAAACTAGAGGAAGAAGAAGAATGGATCAGTTACCTGGAGGACTGAAAATAGAAAGCAATCAAGCTGAACGGGAGAAAGAAAAAAAAAATAGAAATAAATTTAGGAAACTGAGCAACACCATCAAGCATAACAACACTTGCATGATAAGGATCCAAAAAGCAGAAGAGAGAGAAAAGGAGACAGAAAGTTTATTTAAAGAAATAATAGCTGAAAACCTCCTTAATCTGGAGAGGAAAACAGAAATCCAATCTAGGAGGCACAGAGAGCTCCCAACAAAATTAACCCAAGGAGGTCTATACCAAGACATATAAAAATTTAAATGGCAAAGCGTAGTGATAAAGTAGCAAGAAAAAAAGAAAAGCAAGCAGTTATATACAAGGAAAAACTCATATGGCTACTAGAGCCAATCTTTCAGCAGAAACTTTGCAGGCCAAAAAAAAAGTGGCATAATATATTCAAAGTGTTCAAAAATAAAAACCCTCTAACCAAGAATGTGCTATCCAGCAATTGATAACACTTCAGCAGATTCATCAAAAAGAGAAAGAAAGGGCTCAAATAAACAAAATCAGAAATGAAGGAAGAGAAATAACAACTAACACCACAGAGATACAAAGGATTATTAAGAAAATATTATAAAAATTTATACCAAAAAATCAGACAACCTAAAAGAAATAGATAAAGTCGTAGAAACATATAACCTCCCAAAATCAAATCAGGAAGAAATAGAAAATTTGAATAGACCAAGTAGTAGCAATGAAGTTGAATCAGTAAAAAAAATTGTTCCCAAAAGACAAAAGTCTAAGACCAGATTGCTTCACAGATGAATTCTACGAAACATTTAAAGAAGAGTTAATAACTATTTCTCTCAAACTATTCCAAAAAGTAGAAGAGGGAGGAAACCTTCCAAATTCATTCTATGAGGCCAGCACTACTTTGATAAGAAAACTAGATAAAGACACTACAAAAAATGAGAACTATAAGCCAAAATCTCTGATGAACATAGATACAAAATCCTCAACAAAATATGAGCAAACCAAATCCAACAATATATTTAAAAAATCATTCACCACGATCAAGTGGAATTTATTCCTGAGATGTAAGGGTGGTTCAATATTCACAATTCAATCAATATAATGCATCACATTGATAAGAGGAAGGATAGAAACCATATGATCATTTCAATAGGTGTAGAAAAAGCATTTGACAAAGTACAACATCCATTCATGGTAAAAACCCTCAACAGAGCAGGGTTAGATGGAACATACCTCATCATATGAGATCATATGAGAAACCCACCACTAATATCATCCTCAATGGGTAAAAACTGAGAGCTTTACCTCTATAGTTAGGAAAAAGACAAGGATGTCCACTCTCACCACTGTTATTTAACAAAGTACTGGAAGTCTTAGCTACAAAATCAGACAACAGCAGCAAAAAAATAAAAGGCATTTAAATTGGTAAGAAAGAAGTAAAAACCTCCACTATTTGCAAATGACATGATACTATTCATAGAAAACTCTAAAGACTCCATCAAAAATCAAGCAGAGAGAGTTATCATATGGTTTTACTTACTTATGGGGCATAAGAAATAACAGAGGACATTGGGAGATGGAGAGGAGAAGTGAGATAGGGGAAATCGGAGAGGGGGACAAACCATGAAAGGCTATGAACTCTGAGAAACAAACTGAGGGTTTTGGAGGGGATAGGGGTAGGAGGTTGTGTGAGCCTGGTGGTGGGTATTATAGAAGGCACGTGTTGCATGGAGCACTGGGTGTGGTGCATAAACAATGAATTTTGGAACACTGAAAAAAAATAAAATTTGAAAAAAAATCTACTAGAACTGTAAAGGAATTAAGTCAGGTTTCAGGATACAAAATCAACATACAGAAATCTTTTGCATTTCTATACCTTAATAATGAAGCAGCAAAAAGAGAAATCAAGAAAACAATTCCATCTACAATTACCCCAGAAATAATAAAATACATAGAAATAAATTTAAGTAAGGAGGTTAAATGCCTGTACTCTGAAAGCTATAAAACACTGAGAGAAATTGAAAATAACACAAATGGAAAAATATTCCATGTTCATGGGTTGGAAGAACAAATATTAAAATGTTCATACTACCCAGAGCAATCCACAGACTTAATGCAATCCCTATTAAATACCAACAGCATTTTTCACAGAACTAGAATAAATAATCCTAAAACTTGTATGGAACCACAAAAGAACCTGAATAGCCAAAACTTGAAAAAGAACAAAACTGGATGTATCATAATCCCAGATTTCAAAACAGACTACAAAGCTATAGTAATCAAAACAGTATGGTGCTCGCACAAAAATAGATATGTAGATCAACAAAACAGAAGAGTGACTCCAGAAATAAACCCACACTTCTATGGTGAATTAATCTATGACAAAGGAGACAAGAATATATAATCATAAAAGAGTCTCTTCAACAAATGGTTTTGGGAAAACCAGACAGCTACATGCAAAAGAATGAAACTGGACCACTTTCTTACACTATATACAAAATTTTAAAATGTATTAAAGACCTAAATATGAGACCTGAAACCATAATAATCCTCCAAGGTATCACAGGCAGCAATTTCTCTGCCATCAACAGTAGCTTTCCTAGATATATGTCCCCTAACACAAGGGAAACAAAAGCAAAAATAAACTATTGGAACTGCCTCAAAATTAAAACTTCTGCACAGCAAAGGAAACATAAAACTAAAAGACAATCTACAGAATGGGAGAAGATATTTGCAAATGATATATCCAATAAATGGTTAGTATTTGAAATAAAAAGCTTATGGTTTCACTTATTTGTGGAGCATAACAAATATCATGGAGGACAAGGGGTGTTAGGAGAAGGGAGTTGGGGTAAATTGGAAGGGGAGGTGAATCATGAGAGACTATGGACTCTGAAAAACAATCTGAGGGGTTTGAAGTGGCGGGGGGGTGGGAGGTTGGGGTACCAGGTGGTGGGTATTATAGAGGTCACGGATTGCATGGAGCACTGGGTGTGGTGAAAAAATAATGAATACTGTTTTTCTGAAAATAAATAAATTGATAGCTGTAATAAAAAAAAGAAAAAAGAAAGAAATAAAAAGCTTATACAACCCAATATCAAAAACAAACAAACAATTAAAAATGGGGAGAAGACATGAATAGACATTCCTCTAAAGAAGACATCCAGATGGCTAACAGACACATGAAAAGATGCTCAACGTCACTCATCATCAGACAAATGCATATCAAAACCACAATGAGGTATCACCTCACACCTGTCAGAATGGCTAAAATCAAAACAACAAGAAACAACAAGTGTTGGTGAGGCTGTGGAGAAAAAGGAACCCTCGTGCATGGTGAGTGGGAATGCAAACCAGAGAACCCACTGTGGAAAACAGTATGGAGATTCCTTAAAAAATTAAAAATAGTTTCTCATGGTTTACCTCCCCTTCCAATTTCCCTCAACTCCCTTGTCTCCATCTACCCTTGTCCTCCATGCTATTTATTATGCTCCACAAATAAGTGAAACCATATGATAATTAACTGTCTCTGCTTGACTTATGGAGCACTGGGTGTGGTGCAAAAAACAATGAATACTGTTACGCTGAAAAAAATAAATAAAAATAAATAAATAAAAATTTAAAAAAATTTAAAATAGATCTACCATATGATCCAATAATTCCACTACTGGGTATTTATCCAAAGAATATGTGAACACTAATTTGAAAAGATATACACATCCTTATGCTTATTGCAGTATTATTTACAATAGCCAAACTATGGAAGCAGCCCACATATGTCCACTGATAGATGAACTGACAAAGAAGCTATGAGATACATGTAAATAAAATGGAATATTACTCAGCCATAAAAGAGAATGAAATCCTGCCATTTACAACAACCATGATGGATCAGACTTCAACTAACAACCTGAATGAGCTTGGAAGTAGATTCTTTCCAAAGCCTCCAGATAAGAGCCTAGGATATTAAGCTAACACTTTGATTTCCATCTTGTGAAACCCGGAGCAGAAAAACTAACAGAGCCAAAATGGACTTCAGATCTATAGCACTGTGAGATAATAAATCCATATTGTTTTCAGAAAACTAATACAAGGTTAAAGAGGTTAAGTAGAGATCACACTATACAGGCCTTCATATGCTTGCTCAGCTATTAGAGAATTTTGCTTCAAAACATAAAAAGCAGTGGATTTTGCATGAAAAATAAATTTTTCAGCAATGCTTTGGTCTTGTGTCCAGGGTAGACACTAGAAAGTAAAATCCTCCAACATAAGATCCATAAAAGTAGGGATTATTGTCTGTACCAAGCTACATCCCCATTCCCTAGAACAGTTTCAGTATTTAGTACTGGAAAATATTTTTTGTACTCAAAAAATATCTGTGGTTGAATGGATCATACTACCCAGCAGTAGAAAGGGTCAATAAATTCTTGGTCAAATTTTGCCTATTGCAATTATGGACTTACTTGGGGAAAAGTAGTCAAAGTCTTCTTTATCTTTACCCACAATTTTTTGCCCACAATTCTTTTCATATTCACCAAAGGAATATTTAGCCAAGAAAATCAAAAAAGGTTCAGAAAATGGCCATAAGGTGACAGTGAGTACTGAAATTGAACTGCCATCCTATAAAAGGTAAGAAGGACAAGAGATATGTGACAAGGATATGACATGGCAGGAGGCCCATCTGGAATTAGGAGTAAATATACCATGAAGCTCTCCCCTTCTGCATCATAGCTACATGTTCTAGATTTCTCACTCAATGAATAAAGTGGAAACTACATTTCCAGGTTAGTCTTTAAAGTGAACCATTCCAAACAGATAACATAAAATGCCCTCGGGCAGACAAAAATAAAATAAAAACCCAGGAACAATGACTATTCAGACTTATTGGTTTAGGCCTTGGCAGTAAAACAAAATCAGTTTTTGGAAAATTATGTTTATCTTGTGTATTTTTCATGTTTTTGATCCTGACCATTATTTGGATTGTCATTGCCTCAAAGGAAAAGAGAGAGTAAATCCTCATGCATCTGTACAAATACAATTCAACACTTTGCATATAATGAATGCTTAATAAATAGTAATGCCTCTCTTATTTATTTAAAAACTAGAAAACTAAAAACAGATCCCTCAGAAATTGGCAACTATACTTTTCCATTGTAGTCTTATTTCTAGCTCTTCATTGTTCCATACTCAAAGACAGATAACAATACAGTTTATTCTTTTGATCATTTGACAATTACTGAGTTCCTACCATGTGACAAGCACAATGCCACAGGGACACAGCGATGATCAAATCAAATTTAGTGGGTCCTTCAAAACAGAGCTCACATTCTGCTTGGGGAAATGGTCTTGAGATAAGTAATCACATTAATAAATACATGTCAATAAATTGAGTAAGTGTCTTTAATGTAAAGAACGTTTTCCTTAGACAGAAAAAAAGAAGACTGAAATAATACCAGGCAGACATTATTATGGAGTTCCTATGTAGCGTGACATTTTGGAGGAAATGCAAGTTTTTAATAAGGCTAGCACACAAGGCCGGATATGACAAGAGCTGAAGATGGAGTTGGAGAGGTAGGCAAGCCAGAACATGTCCTGCTGAGTTAGCTGGCCTTCATTCTGTAGATGATAAGCACACACACTGTCCTGGGACTTCCCTTTAATAAAGTAATCATTCCAATTTGCTATATAAATTACGAATTATACACTTGTAAATTTCTATATTTTAAAAATACTTTCCTAAATAAACAATAGTATTAATAATAATAATTGCATCAGATTCCCAGAAGAAATCATTGCATTTTTATTTTATTCCAATTTATTTAGAATGGAATGTTTTTGCCTGTAGGTAATATTTCAGTTATACACACAGACACATACAGATACGCGTGCGCACACACACACACCCACACACACACCACACACACATTCAATCAACCTGGAAACTGCTCCCTTGGTTTCAGAACCCAAATCGTACATATTGCATGAATATTTAAAGGCAAGTTTCTGTTCCTTCCCCTTTTATCCCCACCTTTAAACTTAACCAAAAGTAAAAAATTTATCACCATAAGAAATACAAACTAAATACAGTTAAAGACACCAGCTAGAGAATACAAAGTATTTTTCCATTCTGTAGAAAAAACACAAAATGTCACATTTTACGTGACAAAAGAAAACTGTTCTTTTATATCAACATAACACTAGAAAATAAAAATAAAGATTTAAATTAGCCTTTGTTATAACAGTGATAATCAATCTTACTGTTTCCTCAAAATAAACAATTTTGGTTAAAATATAAACACAACCCAGAGTTTGAATGAAGAAATTTTAGTTACTGAATTCATAAAAACTCTATTATATTAGTTGTTACTTAGCTTTTTCTTTTTTTTTTTTTTTGATGATTTTATTTATTTATTTGACAAAGAGATCACAAGTATGCAGAGAGGCAGGCAGAGAGAGAGAGAGAGAAGCAGGCTCCCTGCTGAGCAGAGAGCCCACTGTGGGGCTCAGTCCCAAGACCCTCAGATCATGATCTAGGCTGAAGACAGAGGCTTAACCCACTAAGCCACCCAGAGGCCCCACTTAGCTTTTTCTTAAGTGGGAAAAAATTGCGGGCCATTTTGTTTCATTTGCTTTTACTCTAACCTGCTTTATTGTCCATGGAAGCAACATGAAAGTGCTCTCTAAATATTTTCCAATAAAAAGAGTGATTGATCAAATAACGTAACAGAAATGTGTGGAACTTTTTGGACGGCAGAGTGATGGAGAGAGAAGGACTTTTATTGTTCTAAAATGGAACAGGTAGGGGTGCCTGGGTGGCTTAGTTGGTTAAGATTGGCTCAGGTCATGATCCTGAGGTCCTGGAACAGAGCCCTGCATGGGGCTCCCTGCTCAGTGGGGAGCCTGCTTTTCCCTCTCCCTTGGCCCCTTCTCCCTACTCTTGCTCTCTCTCTCTCAATCTCTCTCTCTCTCACTCTGCCCTCTCTCTCTCAAATAAATAAATAAAATCTTTTTTAAAAAATGGAATAGGCAATCTATTGGACAGATCATGTTTCTTCTAATATTCTGAAGATATGATCTATAAAGAAACTGTTAATAGATTTTAAGCACAGATTCATAAAAATTTGGAGCTAAAAGGACCTGAAAGTTGATCTCATCTACATTCTTATTATTCTAAGTGCTTCTCAATTTTTCCCAGACTCCCCTGCATTTAGATTGGAGACTTGTGACTAGTTATGGTCACATAGTTATAGTTATAGTCCATATAGTAGACTATGAATGAAAGTGATGCATTACTTCTCAGCTGAGAGCTCTTAAGGTGAGGGCATTCCCTCCACCTCTCTTCTCTTCCTGTAGCTACTACTAAACCATGGTTCCTCACACAACCTGGGTCCCAGAATGACTTGCAAAGTCATCTTCTCTGCCATCTGGCATATTGGGAAAGAAATATGAGTAAAAAAATAATTGTTCTGTTGAACCACCAAGATTCTAGAGTTTGTCTGCTGTGGCAGTCAACATTATTTAATCCAACTGATAGAGCATGAAATGTGCTTCTAGTATAACAAAGCTTAAAATATTTGACATTAACCTATGGTCACAAGGCAAGGGATTTGATATCAGCAGCAAAGATGGAGATATGATTATGTAATTAGGTATAGGCTCTATATTTGTTAATGCTAATAAAGTAAAAGAAAGACCATGTATTATTTAACTTGCAATTGTTAGAGGAGGTCATTGAGAGGACATGATCTCCAGTTGATCTGTGAGTTATACCTGAGAAACTAAGGCTCCTCACCCCCTTCCCTAACCTTGGAATATACATTCTGCCCAGTGTTGCCACAGTGGGAGTTATTCCAAGAACATAGCCTTGAGAGTTAGGTGTTGAAGCCATCTTTATGATGTATATGACAACCCAATGTAGGCTTGTTTAAACGTTTAAGATTCTGCCAAGAAGGTGAGGAGATCTAGTAATTTTGTAGCCACTGAAGATAAGTCTTGTATGCAATTTTCCTTGCTTATTAAAACTGCCACCTATCAATCTGTAGTGGTCTGCTTCTTTCTTTGGTCTCATCTTGCCCTCTGCATACCAGGGGCCAATTTGCGAACCAACAGTAGTTCCAGGGAAAGGATGTATATTAATTGGTATTGGCTGTGTTTCATAATATATTACGAAAGTGATTAGCATAGGAATAATTAGCCAGTTTATAAACAGAAATTTGGGTTTGCATGATTGAAAAAACAGAGTTTTCAGATTCTGATAGTAAGTAAATGGAATGAAATGACCTTGAGAAACAAAAACAAGTATACCTTTTCTACTGAATAAAAAGAAATAAGGAAAAGATCAGATTATAGGTATAACTGACATATATGTTGTAGAAAACTTCAAGTTAGCTTCCAATATTTGGGGGAGATGCATGGAATAAAGAAAACAAAACACAACAAGTAAAGAAGACTCCAAAATCATAACTCATGGAATTGACTAGAGGCAACTAAATCAAAAGTCTACTGCATTTCAAAGGAATGTTTATAAGCTTGGACTATAGAATACCTTGACTGTTCCAGACTTAAATAAACAAACACTAAAATACTATGGTCCTTCAAAGTTATGGGGGGAAAAATTAGTTGTGAAAGCTTTTTATTGAGCATAGTTTTCAATTCCTATTTCAGAGGAACCAAATATAATAGAAAAGAAGAAATATTCCAGAAGGCAGAGCCATAGACTAGGGAGAACAATAGATAAAGGAAGTCTTCCAGAGAAGAACATAAAACTTAATCAAGGAACCTCTGCCACCTCAGGGTAAAAGTTCTTAAAATGTCCGTTCAGTGGGATTCCAGAACTGCTTACAGACTAGTGACTACTACATGCCATGTAGCTTTCCTTTTTCCTTGTGGGATTTATTACAGATACCCTGTTCTTATTCCATGTTTATATATAAAATGAGAAATTAATTGATAGTTAATTGACCCATGAGGATTATTTTTGTCATCAACTACATATAATATGAAAATTATATTATATTATATTATATATATAATAGTCATCAACTACATATAATATGAAAATATACATATATATACATATAATACATATACATATATGTACATATACATATATATACATATAATATGAAAATTATATGGGACGCCTGGGTGGCTCAGTTGGTTGGACGACTGCCTTCGGCTCAGGGCGTGATCCTGGAGTCCCAGGATCGAGTCCCGCATCAGGCTCCCAGCTCCATGGGGAGTCTGCTTCGCTCTCTGACCTTCTCCTCGCTCATGCTCTCTCTCACTGTCTCTCTCTCTCAAATAAATAAATAAATACTCTTTAAAAAAAAAATTATATTATATTATATTATTATATATATTATATTATATTATTATATATATTATTATATATATTATAGGAATATTTTTGGTTAAATATTAGCCAGTATTAGCAGGTAAACCTTTCTGAGTTTCAACAAAGGCATTCTATTTAAAAATCAAAATTTAGGGGTACCTGGGTGACTCTTTGTTGAGTGTCCAACTCTTGATCTCAGGTCAGGTCTTGATCTCAGGGTCATGAGTTTAAGTACCATGTTGGGTCCCACAAAGGGCATGCTGCCTACTTAAAAAAAAAAAAAAAAAAAGTCAAAATTTCAGAACATGCCAAATACAATGACATCTTCAGACTACAAGTTAGCATGTATGTCCCAGAAATCTTTCTTGGTTTTACTGCATTTAAAGGCCATCCATCCAAATTCAGGATGTTAGGCTTGAAATCTAAGGCAGGATAGCATAATGGACTGATGATATTCACTGAACATAGTATTTGGACTCTAATGGTGTTAAGTGCAAATTTTGTCTCTGAGAGTAACTAGTACAAAGTTCCTCATGCCCCATTTTCCTCATTTTCTACATTTCTTAGTATGGAGCTATGGGATTGTAAGAATTAAATATGATAATATATGACACATGGTCAGTGCTCAACAGTTGGCTTGGTATAAACAAAGCTATAAACTATAAACTCTCCTATTGAAAAAGAGAAACAATGGGAGGTTATAGGAGTCACTTGTCCTCAGTAATTCTGCAATCCCACAAGGCACATGTTGCTAGTTCTTTCATTAAGACTAAAGGCCAGGTCATTGTTCTTTGCTCTACACTCTGCGTTCTTAGTTCTGTCCCTCCAGTCCTTCTTTCTTTGTCAGGCAAAGTAACCTATATTTACAGCTGAGAAATTTTATTAGTTGCTTCCTGTATGTAAAATGGGGATCCAACTTCTTATTCTGCACTGTTTCTGTCTCTTTCCAGTCAAATGAGCAGTGTTTTAGTCCGTACAATTCTCTTAAAATTTCTTTGGTCCCTAATGAATCAAATTGGGGTTCATTTTATTAGATAAGCCCCCCTCAGAGGCATCTTAAAGATGTTTTCTACCTTTGGGCTAAGCTGAGGCTATGAGAACAAAGCTCCATTGTTTAAATGAATAGTTCTGAGTTATAGCTTTATATCTTTCTGAGGTTTCAACAAAGGATTTAATTTATCATATTTATGATTTGTTTTTAAATCATAATTTCCTGGCTTAAAAAAAGCATTTATTATCTCTCACAGTTTCTGAGAATCAAGAATTCATAGGCAACTAACCTGGGTGATTTGGGTTAAGTGTCTCTTATGAGGTTGTAGTCAAATGGTGACCAGAGATAGTTACCTGAAGGCAAGCCTGGGGTTGGAAAATCTACTTTTGAGGTGGATCACTCACTTGACAGGCAAATTGTCATTGTTGGCAGTGGGCCTCAGTTCATTCTAATGTGTCCCTTTCCACAAGGCTACTTGAGTGTCCTTATGCTATGACAGATGACTTTACGCAGGTAAATGATCCAAGGGAGAGCTAAGTAGAAACTGAAATATTTTTTTACGACCTAGTTTTGACAGTCATACAAAACCACTTTTACAGTAGTCTATTCTTCCACATAGGCATTGGGCTAAGCTGAGGCTATGAGAACAAAGCTCCATTGTTTAAATGAATAGTTCTGTGTTATAGCTTTATATCTTTCTGAGGCCATCCAGTATTCAAAGTGCATGAGTACTGCATCAAGACACAAACACTAAGAGAATGGTATATAGGGGGACATCTTGGAAGCTAGCTCCCATACTGCCTTCTAGTGATAGAAAATAGATATTAAACAATAAATATCATAAGTAAAGTATATGGTATGGTCAAAGATGTTAAGTGTTATAAATGAGAAGAAAGAAAAAGACCAGGGTTAGGGTATGGGGAGAGCCATCTGCAGCAATAAGATAGTCAGTGTAGGCTTCGTTGAATAGATGATAGTTTTATAAGGACTTGAAGAAAATAATTTCATTATACCAATATTCTAATGATATACTGACATATTTTATTTATTTCAAAGGCTATCATATTTTTCAATCAGAATCACTTTAATGTGTTAAGAAAACATATTTCTTGCTATGTCTAAGGCAACATATGAAGCTGAAGCTTATAAAAGCTTCTTTCCAAGGATTTGTTGTTCACAGGCCTTGTATAAGAGGATTACAAGTTAGTAGTAAAAGGATTTACAGGAATTCTTAGTGATCTGCTATTTATTGTGAATCTTTAACCATTTTTAAAAGTCATTGAGCTATTTTATTTCTCTTACTTAAAAAGCAGCCTCTAATCTTTGATGCATCAAAAGAATGTATGTAACAAATGAAGCATAATAATAAAATGAACACACATGAAGCATCATCCAAATTAAAAGCTGGAATATTGTCTCTTCATTTGAAGTTTTTTATTCTTCCCTAATCCTATTCTCCATTTTACCATTCCCAAGGTAATTGTTATAATTAATTTGAGTTGATTATATTATTTTTAAGATACTTTTACCATATATGTGAATAATGCTAAAATATTATATATTCAATTTGCTTATTTTTGAGCTTATAAAAATTATATGTTGCATATAGCCCTCTGAATTTTTTTAAGTAGCATTTTCTAAGTTTTACTTGTATTATTGTATATATTGTCTTTCATTCAAATTTAACATACGTATCATATTCCATTGTATGGAGAGAGCACAGTCTATTTATACTTTTCTCTGGTCAATAAATACATAGTTCCAGTCACCCTTGCAATTAAAAATAATGATCCTGGGAAAATTTTTAGACAGCCTTTTCTAAGGTAGAAGTGATTGCTTTTTGGCCTTTTGGCTAAGATCATGTGACTAAGGTAGAAGTGAAGTAGGTCAAAACACCACTTACAGTAGTAATAATTACAATAATAAAATTAGATACCTAGGAATAAATTTAACAAAAATTCTGTACCTTTCTGTAGACAAATCTAAGCCCTTATTGAGACAAATAGGAGTCAAATAGAGATGTATACCATATTCATCAGCTGACACTAAATTTCAATTCTCCTTAACCTATAGATTAATTGCAATTTCAATAAAATCTTACATAGCTTCAAAGACATTTCACCAACTGATTATAAAATTAATTTGAATTTACAAAAACCTAAGAATAGCTAAAACACTCTTAACAAAGAAGACAAGTAGGTTTTGGGAACGTGTCCTATCCAGATACAGTAAAGTAAAAGCATCCGATTTTCATTATGTATAATGATTACTTTTTTCCTTAGTCAGATGTATCCTGGGAAAAACAATCAGTATCAAAAGCATGTAGACATCTTAGCCTTTCTGTGTATCAAAATTGGAACAACAACAACAACAACAAAAATATTAAAATACACTGTTAGCATGTAAATACATTTTTCCCTCAATGGGACTCAATAACTACAAAGTAAAATTATTTAATTAATTATATGCTTTCGTGATCTTTATCAGGGATATTTGTTTAATTTACAATAATAATTGACTGAATGTTTTCTGATAATGTCTCCATAGACTCTTCAGAATTTTTTCTCTGAGGTGACTGTTAGTTTCAAACTGTGTGGCCTGAGAGATCTAAATGCCTTTTATCACATTCCAAAAGAATGTGGGAATATGAACAAAGTCTAAATTTTCTATAATATGATCCAGGCCCCACAGGAGCTCTATCACTTAACCTAACTAAATGCTTTGATCTTTTCCCACCATAAGATCAGAATTTGTACTGAAAGATTTCAATTTCTCCTCTGGCCAGGCACAATTTCAGTATGGCTGTTTAACGAAATCAATGATACAGACCAGTTTGTAATAAACAAAATTTTCAATCAGAATATAGCTTTTGAATATGTGTAAATGGACATGAATATGACACATGTTCCATTGACTTATAAGAAGAACACAAAAACCAAAACTTCACCTTCATGCAGCACTCATTTTAAATTTTAAAATTTCTGGTAGTAATATTTGCTTTTTTTCCTCAAAAAGGTTGCACTTTTTGTTTGATTTAATTACTTTCTCTAAGAAGCCTTAATCAACCCCATAAGGAACTCACCACCCTCTCTTTGCCTGATGCTAGTATCCAGTATACACATCTAGCATAACTTTTGTAGTCTCTTATTCCATCAAATTGTTCACATGAGTGTTTTTTCTTACAGACTGGAATCTTTTGAGAACACAGATGGCATCCTATTCATCTGTGTACCACACCTATGGGAAAGTCAATGGCATTCCTCTCAAGGAATGTCAAATTTTTGAACTGCTATCTCCACTGCCACGTCAACCATAATATGTTTACTTTCATAATCAATTCTTTCACAGCTTCCTCTCGTTTTACTTAAAGACCTTTTGAGTGTTGTTTTTCAGAAAATCATTATATGACCTTTTGTTCACACAAATTTATGATGTTGTTGATCCATGCTACGTTTACTTAATGTTTCCCATGTGTCAAGCACAGTGCTAGGTACTACGTATATAAATATGAAGAAGACACAGCCTGCCCTTGAAAAATTCAAAGACTAGTCAGAATATGAAAACTAATAATTACAACACAATGCAAGTGCTATAACATAGATTCAAAGAGCTTAACAAATTGGCAATTTTGTCAGATAAAGAAGAAGGAATCAAATTTTAGGAAGGATGTGTGCGAAGACATGCAGTCAAGAAAGGATCAGGCAGATCTAGTGAATAAGGAGCTGCTCTGTGTTTAGAGCATAGGGTATCTGACGTGGAGAGGAAAAGTTTGGGAAGTTAGTCAGAAGACTGGAACAGATCTCAAAGGCAATGTTATCTTTGCACAGGGCCCATGCTAATTGTCCCTGTATTGTTTCAGTTTTAGTATATGTGCTGCTGAAATGAGTTGGAGGCAATGTTAAGAAATGTATACTTTATCTGTAGCACCTTAAACATAGAAGAAATTGTTAAACTAGGCAGAGAATAATCAGATTTAGCTTTAAGAATGTCATGGTGGTGGCAGGATAAGGATAGGTTTAGAGGTGAGGAAAGTTTGTGTTATAAGGACCAATTAGGAGGCTTTTAAATCTTCTAGGGAAAAGATAAGTTGAACTTTCAAATGGTGGAGGCATTGTGGGGTACAAAGATTAATGTGTTTGATATTAATGAAATAAATTCAACTGAGCAAAGTAGAAACAAGAGTCAGTAGGATGGAGGAATTAAGGGTGATTCCTTGTTTCTTCTATGAGACACTGACATAAGAAGAATCTCTCTATTTTAAATAATGTTTGGGGTGCCTGGAACACAGGCAGGCAGACATGTTTAGTAGATAAATGTATCTGAAATTCAAGAGTAAAGTTGAGACTCATTGATTAGAAGTTATTCACTTGTACCTGGTAATGAAAACCATGAAAGTAGATCCGATCACCCAAAGTTTATATGAAAGTAGAAATGAAAGAGAAAAGAGTAGACCTAGTCATTCACCACATATAAATAGTGGCCAGAGGATAGAGAAGGGGAAAAGCTTGTGAAGAATCCCCGATAGACTAATCAAAATGATAACTAGAAGCCATGAGAGAATAGGCAATTACTGTCAAAAACTGCAAATCCCTCAGGTGAAAAAAAAGCTTGGCTAAATTTGTCAAATAAGAAGAAACTGCTATGGAGGTTGGAAAAGTCATTCAGGGCAGGGCAGAAGTCAAAGACTAGATTACCAAGCTTTGAGGGGTAGGTACAGAAGATGTAAACTATTTTTTAATAAGAATTATGCTGAAAGGAAGAAGACATATAAGTGTAATAGTTTGAGCAAAAGGCTAATGGAAGACTTCTTTTTTTGCAAACTGAAAATAAAGAGCTAAAAGAACAGGCAAAATTTTGGTAGAGAAAACAGAAAAGATAATGTGATAAAATTTCTGTATAAATGATGGACAGAGATACTGGTATATTAGTTTCCTACTGATGCGGTAGTTTCGTAGCTTACAACAAAAATTATCTGACAGGTCTGTAGGTCAGAAATCCAAAATGGGTTTTACGGAGCTAAAAAAATAATCAGGATGTCAGTAGATCTGTGCTCCTTTCTAGAGGCTATGAGGAACAATCCATTTACTTGCCTTTTCAAGCTTCTAGAGGCTACCTGCATTTCTTGGTTTGTAGCCACACCCTCCATTTTTAAAGCCAGCACCATGGCATCTTCAAATCTCCCTCAGTTTCCCTCTCTTTCTTTCCTATTTCAGCTTCCACTGCCATAAATCTTCATATCTCCTCTCACTCTGACCTCAAATTTCCCTTTTACAAGGATCTTGTGAGGAAATTAGACCAACTCAGATAATCCAGGATAATCTCCTTATCTCAAGATCCTATACTTAATCATGTAGGCAAAGTCTCTTTTGCCATGTAAAGGAAAATATTTACAAGGGCCAGAGATAGATGTTGATATTTTGAGGGGACCATTATTCTGTTTACCACATTGAGTAAGGGTGGAATGATTAAACTAGGAAAGGACAATCAACTCTTGTTTTAACAGGGGAGAAGGATACCAGAATGTATGATGTCATATGCAAGTGCAGAAGCAAAGGTGGGAACTAGTTCTGTCTGGTGGCCATATTTTCTTCTTGGCAGCATTGGGAAGATGAAGTATGCCATTGACAAGAAAAACAAGTTTTTGGAAAACCCAGTAAAGTTGGTTTTTGGAAAACCCAGTATAAAGTTGGTTGCAGAGAACATGACAGAAAAAGTTGAAGAGACCATGAAGAAGCATGTGGGAGCTCTAGTGGAGCTAGAAAGCAGAAGGCCCATGCAGAGCTTATTGACTTAGCATGGAGATTTTTCCAACAAATCTGGTAACAGAAAATGAATAGTTGGATTTATTGAGTGATGGATGTCTGAAGGATGGCTATAGTTGGGAAAATAAAGAGGAATGTAAGCAAGGATCCTGGTGAATACACATTATCATCGAAGCCACTGATCCTAAGCAATAAGCTTGTTCAGGTCCACTCTTCCCTGATCTTGAAATTTTGTAAAAATTCATTTAATGTACAAGATGTGCGTATGTGTGTGTGAGAGAGAGAGCAAGAGAGAAAGAGAAAGAGAGAGAGAGATTCCCGAGCCTTGGAAATGCAAAATTCTTGGCTATAGCATTGACAGATCAAATTTGTATATTCAAATTACAAAATCATGTCAGTAACCAAACTAACTTGGTAGAAGTTGGAACATAAAAGTAAATTAGGGTGATTAATAAATCCATCTTCATTCTCCTACTACATCATATTATTTTAAATTTTTCTGAAATCTGTTTTTGACAGTCTGATTAATTTTACTGAAAGTTTATTTAACAAAGTTTAAAGTGAATCAGCAAATAAAAAGAGTTTTCCCACTGGTAGAGATAAAAAATATAATTTACTACATAATCATTTGGTAATTATTTTGTCATCAGATATCTTTTATGAGAAATTTAACTCTATCTCCCATGTAATCTGTTCCATTTAGTTTAACTCTGGGTCTCATTATTCTCATTTTATCAGTTACAATTCATTAAAATATTATGCCAATTTCATTAGCAGGTCAAAAACTATCAGTCAACATTTTAGAAAGCCATAATCATTTCATTATTGAAATTTTACTTCTCAATTTCCCTAACTAGGAGTATACTGACAAGCTTTTTAATAAATATGAAATGTTTCATAATAATTTGTTTTTTCTTAAGGTATTATATTATGTTTTACTTATTTAAGTACCCTACTACTTTCCTATTTTTCTTTTCTTGGCCTCATTTACAGACAACCAAGTGGATCTGATGAATTTTGTATATTTTAAACTAGAAAATCAGGTATATGTAAAGTCACATAAAGAACTTTGCAAAAATACAGATAGGGATGAGATTAGTAAATGCTTTGGAAGAAAAGGAATGTCATACCCAGTGCCATAGATTAAGATGACTTTTATAGCAGTTGGCAGTGGGGTTAGATCAGAGGTAGGGGTTCCAGAAAGGAGCACATTCCCATAGCCAGTGTGTTAAGTAATATAGTCCTGAGCCAAGATTATGGCCATAAACATGGCAATATGATGAGAAAGGAAGAAAAATTATGCAAAATAGGCTTAAAAGAAGCTGCCTTAACCATCTTACGGAGCTGCTCTGGAAACAATGTGAAATTCCAGGAGGAAAACTTAGAATAGTCATAATTCTTTACATGTCTAAATTTTCACATTATTCATTATGTAAGAGCCCATTTCTCACTGAAGGCTCTGTGCTTCCCTTGAAAGATTTTGTGAGAGGAGTTCATGCCTGCCACCACAAACTTCGGCAGTCAGTATTCATAGCCTGCTTTTTCAATGGGCTATGATAGTAGATTTTTATTTTTACTTCTTTAAAAAACATTAGCTACTTATCATCTTTTAAAAATGAAAGTTGTTTGAGAAAGATATTTGTATTGTTTAAGTATTTACATACATAACATCCAATATTATGCTCTGAGCCATTGTCTCTTTTGGAATAAAATTACATGCCAGTACTCATAAATTTTGATAAATAAGAAAAGTGGTGTTTCTTGTTTTTTTCTGCCATTCTATCCAAATGAATTAATAATAAATTAAAGTTAATAAAATTTAAAAATGCAGCACAATAATAAAAGTACTCAATGTTTAAATGTGACATAGATTTTTACTATTCAAGAATAAAGAAATGAAAATATACCAAAATTAGTTGTATCTAATGTTCATTTTAATTTTTCATCAAGTTTTTCATGCCATGGAATTCTCCATCTTGTCCCTTTCAGTGCTTATATCTGAGAGTAATCTACGGACTAACTATGACTTTAGGAGTTTGAAACTGAATGAGGGATAGTTAAAAAAAACAAGGCATTAAATTTTTTGAACCATTAGTCAACAAATAATTAGTCATATTGGCAAACAGCTGCATTTGCAAGGTACAACTGCTGAAAAAAGCATGTTTCAGAAAATGTCAGCTGTAGGGCAATCATTGTTACTATAGTAAATAAGAAAAATAAACCTTATCATGATGAAATGCTTATTCCTGAGGGGAAAAAATACCTTCTATATGTTTGCATGTAAATATCTGATAGCACAATTTTTTCACACTTTTTCCATCAAAACAAAATAAACTACTTTAAATGGGCACTCAGTCCTAGCTTTTACAGGTACCTGGGTGGCCCAGTCAGTTAAGTGGCTGCCTTTGGCTCAGGTCATGACTCTGAGATCCTGGGATCAAGCCCCACAATAGGCTCCCTGCTCAGCAGGAAGCCTGCTTCTCCCTCCCCCACTCCCCCTGCTTGAGTTCTCTCTCTCTCTCTCTCTCTCTCGCTGTGTCTCTCTGCCAAATAAATAAGTAAAATCTCTTTAAAAAAAAACAAACAAGAAAAAGAAAAAACAAATTTAGTTTTTAATTCAGCAAGAAGATGCCACTGCAACTTTATTGTACAAAATAAAGTATTTCCTCATCTGTGTATGCATTAATCTTTTCAAATTTTGATAATTTATCATAATAACACAGTATGACTCACTTTAAGTTAATTTATATTGAGAAAGATAAACTAAATAAATTAATCACATCTAAAATTTCTTATTTTACTAAGGGATTATTACTGCTTTCTTTTGATTAGTCTCACCATTAGTGCATTTAAAATATAACAAACAGTAAATAAATACAATAAACAAAATTTTGACTAGTATTTTCAGAAGCATCTATTCTAAAATGAGTTTATTTATATTCTATTTGTTGTGTGTATTCATTTTAAAATGTGGAAATGAAGGATATGTTTCACTAAAACATTTTTTGCTGATTTTTTTCCCAGTCTATTTTCATTAAGATTTCTGTTATATTGTCAGGATGTCCCTTACTTCAACATATTTGAATTACATATTTGAATTCAAATATTACATATTTGAATATGTAATAATCCTGTTGGATTATTACATCTGCTTACATTTTTGAGATTATCTCATCACTTTAAAGTTGAGGTAAAACAGTATAATATAAACCTCACACTTAAAACTGGTGATTTAATCATAAATGTCTTCATTTTCCTGATTTTCATTTTGCTGAGTTTACTATCTAATTCACAAATAGCATTTCATTAAATATTTAACATAACTACTTCTATAAAATATTTCAGCCTAAAGTAAAGAAACTAATTTACAATTCCAACTTCATCCTAGACTGGATATTTGTGAATCTGAATTATTTTTAAAACTTTTTCTTAAATCCTGAATGGTTTCATTGTAGATACCAAGGCAATAGAAGTTAAATCCCTTATATTCCTACTTTCCTCATTCTCTCTCTTTAGGTACAACTCTCTCTCTCTTGAGATAGTCCTAGAAATGATACAGAGATGAGATAATAATAGAGTTTTCTTTCTATTCTCATAGGTTGTTATATTCTGACCCCAGAGAAACAGGAGAGTTTTCAGAGTAATTCTGAGTTTTTCCAAACTTCTTTTAAACTGAAGAGAATTACCAATAATAAACTCAACAACTACAGTAGCCAACTTAATTTACCTAATCTGCCATTATTAACTTGACAAATTGTATTTTCAATAGATTTAATTGTATAATTATGGTACCTTTTCTTCTCCTACTTACAAGTCAATTGACTTAGTGAGCATTTGCATTTTTTTTTCCAAGATGTTTAGTTACTCCAAAGGGGAAAAAATGGCTTATTAGTGTATGAATTCCCTTTTAAGTTTTTATTGCCTTTTAACACTTCTTATTTTATGTCTCCAAGTATGAAATTATTTCTACTCATCAATATATTAGGCAAAATTCAACCTAACTGGTACATTGGGAATGATTTACAATCTGTTGGTTTAAATAACTGAAACTTTCTCAGTACAAATAATAGTTTATTCTCTTGCTACAAAGAGGAACAAAACACACTCTCCATTATAAGCATAATGGAAAGAATGTGGTTTTAGAGCTAGTTCGACTTTGGGCAGTTACCTGATTTTTCTTAACATCAGTTTTTTCATTTTTAAAATGGGGATAAAATGCCTACCTCATAGGACTAGACAAAGATACACCTACTGTCTGACACATAATCAATCATACCCAACAAATGAGAGCAGAGGAGGAGGAGGGAGAGGAGATGACTATGATGTAGCCATTTCTATCTGAAGCCCAGTAATCCCATTACCTCCCTTGTACTCTTCTTCATTCACTCCCCTATCACTAAAATTATCTACTTTCCTCAAGCTTGGCCGTGCCCTACATTACTGTAGGGTTTCTCAAAACTAGTGTAGTCTCTGAATTTTAGACTCTTGATTTAGCCTGATGGGTAAAGAATTTGGAAGATTCTAAGCAGTTCAACTATTTTTATTTAGAGATATAGGCTACATTAGTAGAGTCAAGCGGGTTTCACCTCCTTCCTCTCCACATCTGATTTAGGCCAGGTATTTGGGGGGCAATGGCTCAAAAAGACTGGTCATATGAACCAAGTTTAGTTCCCTAGAAAAGGTCAAGATTTTACGTGCATTATAATGTTTTATTTTCTCTGGCTTCTCCTAAGACTCAGAGAAGCAGGAAGTCTTTGTTTTCAGCAAGGAGTAAGTTCCCTCTACAAAAGTATTTTGGTTGCCACACCAAATGTTAATCACTGTTACATATTTTGACTACAGATATTTGCCTCAGTAAACTCAGGTAGATGCAAACTCAGCTTTACAAGGTCCATTCTTTTCCATGCTTGTGGATACCACACAGGCCTAAATTCTTCTAAAAAATACTGTGGACTAAGTCAGATCCATCAAGAAACAGTGAATGAGATGTAAAGGTGTATGCAAGAAGATTAAAGAGCAGGGATCTTGAGACTAATACCTTTGAGAAGAATGCCGGAAGCCACAGTGAGCAGAGGAAGATGTTAAATCACAATGAATTTGCAGTAAAGGACTCAGCAGAATTCACAGGGATATTTGGATGTAGACTAGCTTTTTGGAGTCAGAATTAAGGTAGAAGCCTGGTCTTTTATCCTGAATTACTCGTTGTTTCCTTGGGAGAGGCTTCTCCCTGTTGCTGTGGGCAGTTTCTAGGGAGGCACTCAGCTGTGAACAGTTCATAGCAAACACACATGGCAATTGGAGAGTAAGTGTTTCATTCTATGGTGGTGTGCTGTAAAATGCACTGCCAACAATTTGTGCTTCAGAATAAAATATTTTATGGGAATTGAGAAAAAAAGTATATGTATTAAGATGAAATAGTCCTTGTCATAGTGACATTTCAGTAACTTTACCAGGTGAAAATATAACAATCCTTTAGAAGGAATGTATTCCTTTATCCACACCACAAACTAGGGTTTCAAGGGTCAACCTATAAATATAACAGTTGATGATCATAATCCTTGTTACCCTATAGCATTAAGGATAGCAGAGAGAATACTGACCATGCAACAACAGTAAGAAAGTGTAGAATGGCGGATCTTAGTAAGTTGAAGTCTGGGGGGAATAAATAAGGCCAGAAGTACCTGAAAAAACTGCAGGCACTCTAGAATTCAATAAACCTAAAGGTCATAGTATAAACTGGGCCATATCTTTGTACTTACGTTGCTATCTGCAATTCTTATTCACCAACAGCTGTTTCTACATCAGTGTTTTCCGTAGACTCTTCCTGCTCATCAGTCCCATAGGATGCTCATGAAAGGAAGTTCAAGGTCAAATGTGATTGGGAAACTCACCATTCCAAAATTCCCCTTAACGACTGCAATGTTTGTTAGGATATTAAAGTCTCAAGAACTCAGTCTTTCAACTTTTTTTTTCACCTTGTCATTTTTCACATTCATGCAATTTTACCATCCTATTTCATGCAACCTTTATTATCATTCTAAAGAAATCATGTCCTAGAGAAATGAAGCTGGGTCATCCTTCCCCATGTAATGCTTAAATGTCTTATGGGAAAAAAATAAATACTTCCATTAATCAACGGCTACTTTGCCAGGACAGAATCCAAATATACTCTTGTGGATATCTTTTACTGAAATTCCTCTGGGAAATTTGGGCAAAAAAGCAATTGCAACTTTAATGTCAGCAAAATAGTTTTTCTGTCAGTGAGTCACATGTGTCTACAAACTTTTTTTCCTACCTATTCAAAATAATCCATTAAAACACTATTCACTTTTTCATATACACCAACATCTGAATTTTCAGAATATCTATGTATGTATCACTATAGGAAAGCCATAAGGGCCTTTCTGAGTTGAGATGGGATGCAGCCATAATAAACTGACAAACCCTTTCTATATAACATGATATAGACAGAGAAAATATGTCACATGAAAGAAGGACTTTGCAGTGACATGAAAAAGGGATCCAATTCCAGCTTCATTCCCTAACTGAGTAACCTTACCCAACTGCTTCCCTCCTTGGTCTTCAGGTTATATATATGTAATATGAAGATGACTCATCTATCTTAAATGTACATTGGAGATTAAATGAAATAACATTTGTATAGGAAAATAAACTCAATATGACCTTGCTTAACAAGCGATACTATTTCTTACCTACCTCCTTGACTTATTCCTTCAAGATGATCCAGAGGAAATGAGGGGTAGATTTTCCAATAAGTATTTTCTTCAAAATCTCCCTTTTTCCCCCAAATTTTTTAAACTCATGATCTTATTGATTGTATAGGCAAGAATCAGAAAGGACATTGAAAGGGAAAATATCAATATAGCTTGAATCAGAAACATGCTAATAGGAAGCTTAGAGACTAGAAAAGACAAGAGCATGAAGCTTTCCCTTATCCAAGATTGTCCCTTACCTTCTGTCTCTTGAACGTTTTGTAAAAGGAGAAAGTCCTTTAACCCTTTATAATTTTTGACATTTTTCATAATATAATTTGGACACTTAAATCATAGCAAACTATTTCTACCTGGCAACTAATAATAAATCCATTGTAGAGTTTGAGTGTCTCTTCACTGATAGCATGAGTGCTCATAATATAAAATGCAAATTAAAACTTGAAAGTCACTATTCTTCACTTATCACATTGGCAAAAATCAGAAACTTTGATAACATGCTGTGTTTGCAAAGGCTGATGTAAACCAAAATTGGTACAATGTAGGGAAGACCATTTGGTAACCAGCTGACAAAATTTGAAATGCATCCTCTTTGACTCAGCAATACCATTTCTAGCAATTTGTTCTATAAATATTCTCTTGTGTGCAAAACAAAGCATGTTCTAATATACAACACCGTTGGTTATAGCAAAAGCCTAAAAACAGCCTAAATGTCTATCATTTAAGAACTATTTAAATAATTTGGTATAGCTATAAGATAGAGTAATATTTATAATTAACCGTATACCATTTATAGTAATACTGGTCTTCAAGTTATAAAGTGAAAAAAAGCAAGCTAAGGAATATTGAAAAATGTAAAATGCATCTACATTCAATAGGCATAGGTTATCTCTGGAAAGACATCCAAGAATCTGACAGCAGTTACCTTCAGGGAGGGTATATGGTGACTAAGAAGGCCTTATCTTTCTCTTAGCTTAACTATACCTTAGACAGGCTAAATCCCAATTCTAGAGTCCTGACCGCCTTTTTCTTAAAGCATTTACTTTAGAAAATTTATACTTTTAAATTCTTTCTCTATCCCTTTGAGATTTAAATCTTTTCAAAAGTCCTTTGCCTGTTTTTTAACCCAGAACTATCTTTCTTGAGGACCTGGGAGCCATCTCTTTGAAATGTAACCATCAAGGAAGATAGGTCCTATTTCCTAGTTTCTATGGAAAGGTAGGACACTAACACCCAGGGAGATGACTTGCTCCAAGTTATAAAACTACCTCCTGTCATAAAGAAAAAGTTTAATTTTCTCTTGGGTAAGGTCAGTCAGCAAACACAGGTGTCCTGTGATTTCCCCAGCCCAGATATTAAAAACCCTCTTTCTTACCTTCCCCTCCTTTTTTTTTTTCTTTTTTTTTTTTTTGTAGAGTTGAGCTCAGAGTTTCAGCATCTTTCCCTGTTGCAATAACATTGAATAAAGTCTGCATGTTTAATGTTATCTGATGCAATTTTTGCTTTGATTTTAGGATATAGAGTAACCCGATCAAGAGGAGTTATTTTCCACTTAATATCTTTTTGTATATTTTTACATTTTTAGTACCTGCATAGATTATCTACCTATTTGAAATTAAACAACTTAACAATTGTTTCAATTGTTTCATTTAAACAACCTAACAAAATCCTTACTGTGGTCTGGAGCCTCTGGAAATATAGGCTAAGCTATCCTGAAGAGATTCATCTAGCCACCTTTAGCTTTGAAATACTCTGCAAAGTATTTTAAGGGGAAAGGAAACTTCCAATTAAACAATGTGAACTGAAACTAAAATGGGAACATGTCCTTAATTCCCTCAAATAGTGCTGTTTAATACAAAGACAATGTTTTAGTTTAGTTGCATAAAAATTAAAGCAAGCTTTTTAATATTTTCAGAGATACTAGGTGGATGATTATTCCATTTATCTATCATATTTGGGTCACCCTAAGCTCAACATATCCTTTTAACTATTGAACCCTTCGAGCTACAAGAAGTCTGTATTCAATCAAGCCATTTACTTTGGGATGATTTACATTCAAAGCAAAAGAAGAAGGGATAAGCACTCATATTTATAAACTCAGTATAATCCATTTTTCAGTGACATAGTCTCTCAAAGGCAAATTCTGAAATCTACAGAGAGAAATAATACTATCATTCTTACGGTCCATTATGTTAGTCATGGCTTTAAAAGTCAGGTTTTTTCTTTTAGAGGTAAACTTCAAACTCAGAAAACTTATTAACTATTTTGTCAATATTCCCATAATTAAATTTCTAGGAGGTAGAAGAAATTTAATTTTTATTTATTATGTAAGAAAATTTTTAACACTACTCTCAGAGGAAGATTTTTTTTTCTTAACTCTGTTATTATCTTTGTTTTGTGGGTATCTCTCCTTCCCATTATAGTTAATTTTTTTTAAAAGAAAGAGGATAGAATAATTGGAAAAGACTTTTAAATATAATTCAAGGTTAGGAAAGAAAGGATGCCCTTTGAATAGAATATAACCTTTAATGTTTGATTAGCATAGTGTAGAAATCCTTCACAGTGAGAGACAGTTGATTTTTTTTTTTTTTAACACTATCTAGAATTGACCAAAATGGGAAGCAAAGCAATCTGCCACCTGGAATCTTCTACCTCTGGGGCTTCATCCTCTACAACTTCCTCTGTACATAAAGCATGTTCAATGGAGGAACAGCACTGGTAATACCTGGGAGCTTGTTAAAAAAGTAGAATTCCAGGCCCTACCCCAAACTTCTTAATCAAAATTTGCACTTTAAACTGTATTTCAAGGTGATTTGTATGAACATTAAAGAGAATACTCTATATCTGAAATTCCTCTCCTACTCATTAAACATTAACTATGACAGAGGCTTGAAGAATTCTTAGAACAAAGAGGAAAACAGCCTATAATCTCCTGGCCCATTAAGCCTCTGCCATTCCAAATAGCATGTCATTATCAAAATGGTCTTCTCAAAATAATGTTTGTGATATGCTACTCATACTAACATACTCATAATAACATACGCATTTGCAATATTTTTTTCAACTTACAAGTGCTTTCAGGTAAGTTAAGTTAGTTCTCATAACAATAATGTGAAATAGGTTGCATTAGTTCCAAGTGAAATGCATTCTCAAAAATGTGCCTAAAATCAATCATGAAGTAGGCAATGGAGTCAGACCTCATTGTTTTAATTGCTAATATTCAATATCACACTTTCTCCCTCATTTCATGCTGGACTCCCCTGCCTTAACACTCAATGATTCCCAATTGCATATTAAAGAAAATTCAACCTGCTAATCCAATCTGACCCCACTGACCTCTCCTACCAACTATGTCAAAACCAACTTTTTTATGATGGGTACTAAGGAGGGCATGGATTGCATGGTGCGCCAGGTGTTATGTGCAAACAATGAATCATGGAACAGTACATCAAAAACTAATGATGTACTGTCTGGTGACTAACATAACACAATAAAAATAAAAATTAAATTAATTAAAAAAAAAAAACTCTTTAAGTTGGCCTCACAACCCAAATGTACTCATCTAGCTCTCCTTGTTCACACATGTTCCTTTCTGAGAAATCACCACTATTCTAATTTTTTGAAATGCAGTTAACAATCATTATTATACAAGAAGGAACATAAGTCATAAAGTGTTCTGAGTTACTCACCATAAATATTTTCAGATCTTCAACATTTAGGAAATCTGGATACACATTAAGAAAATAAAAATAGCACCTTAATAGTTCCTTTCAAACTAGGAAAGACACAGGTCCTCCTTTCCTTAAGAGGTAAACTTCAAATTCAGAAAACTTAATAGGTAATTATTTTGTCAATATTAGTAAGTAATTAATTTGTTTGTATTGTAAGACTAAGTTGTCTTAGTCTCTTCCAGCTGCTATAGCAAAATACCACAGACTGAGTGGTTTATAAACAACAAAAATTTATTTCTCATAGCACTGGAGGCTGGAAGTCCAAGATCAGAGTGTCAGCCTGGTTGAATAAGGGCCCTCTTTAGGGTCACGGACTTCTCATTGTATCCTCACCTAGTCAAAGGGGTTAGGGAGCTCTATGGATTCTCATTTGTAAGGACTTTAATCTCACTCATGAGGGCTCTGCCTTCATGACTAATCATCTCCCAAAGACTCCCCACCTTTTAATGCCATCACCTTTGGGGGTTATGATTTCAACATTTTGGGGAGACATAAACATTCAGACAATAGAACATACCAAATAAATTATCCGTTTTTTGGAAAAAGGCATTTTCCATTCTCTGTGATCATGACTGTTGTCTGCTACTTATAAGCCAAATGTAAAAATGAAAGGATTAACAGATCTTTTTATTGGATAGACCCCTTTATTATGATATAGTGTCCTTCTTCATCACCTTATAGTCTGGTTTGAAATTGAGTTTGTCTGATATAAGAATGTCTATTCCAGCTTTTTTAAAAAAATGTCCATTAATATGATAAATGGTTCTCCACCTCCTCATCATCAATCTGGGGTGTCTTTCAGTCTAAAATGAGTCTCTTCTAAGCAGCATATTGATGAGTCTTGTCTTTTTAATCCATTCTGATACCCTATGTCTTTTGACTGGGGCAGTAAGTCCATTCCTATTCAAAGTAATTATTGAAACATATTAATTTAGTGCCATTGTATTACCTGTTAAGTTGCTATTCCTGTAGACTATCTCTTTCTTTTCTGGTCTTTGTTAATTTTGGGCTCTCTCTCTTCCCAAAGAACTCCGTTTAATATTTCTTGCAGGGCTGGTTTAGTGTTCACAAATTCCTTTACACTGTTGGTGGGAATGTAACCTGGTACAGCCACTCTGGAGAACAGTATGGAGGGTCCTCAAAAAGTTAAAAATATAACTAGGTATTTACTAGGTATTTATTACTAGGTATTTTCCCAAAGGATACAAAAATACTATTTTGAAGGGATATATACATATTATTTATAGCAGCATTATCAGCAGTAGCTAAATTATGGAAAGAGCACAAATGTCCATAGGCAAAAGAATAAATAAAGAAGATTGGTATATATGTGATGGAATATTACTCAGCCATCAAAAAGAATGAAATCTTGCTATTTGCAACAGCACAGAGATAGAGAGTACTATGTTAAGTGAAATATGTCAGTCAGAGGAAGACAAATGCAGATGACTACAGGGAAGGGACAGAAAATAAAATAAAATGAAATCAGAGAGGGAGACAAACCATAAGAGACTCTTAACTCTAGGAAACAAACTGAGGGTTGCTGCAGGCAAGGTAAGAAGGGAATAGGGTAATTGGGCATTAAGGAAGTCACTTGATATAATGAGTATTGGGTGTTATATGCAACTGACAAATCACTAAATTCTACTCTTGAAACCAATAATACACTATATGTTAACTAAATTGAGTTTAATCTTACACTTTTTTTTAATTTTAAAAAATGACAGAACAAAAACACCAGAGTATAAATAGAAAATAAAATTAAAAATTACTAAAACAGTAAAAGAATAGATAAAAGGCATTTACCAGCTAAGATAGTAATTGAGTTTGGACTACCTTACCTCTCCATCATAAACAACTACACAACCGGATACACTATATGAAACAACTGACTTTAAACAAAGGGCAGCATAGAACAATGATCCATGAATAAGAAGGGAAAAGAGGTATATCCTATAACCATTCCACCTTTTTTCTTTGAGGCACCGTCTGGACTCAAGTGCAAGGAAGAGAAACTGAAAAGAGTATAACCTCACTGAGCTGAGGAGACAGAAAAAATTTTAAAGAAATAATGGCTAAAAGTTTTGAGTTTTGATGAAAACTACACTCATAGATTCAAGAATCTCAATGAATCTCAGGCAGAGTGACACCAAAAAAATCACACTGAAACATATAATTATCAAATTGATGAAAACCAGTGAAGCAGCTAAGGAAAAGAACTATTATATACAGAAATATAAAATTAAGAAAGGCTAAGATGAGCTAAGATGACAGTTTAGTAGGATTCTAGGTTCATCTCATCCTTTGAACACAACTAGATAACTGTCATATCATTCAAATTACCCCAGAAATCAACCTGAAGACTAAACTCCACAACTAAAAGGAGAGAAGAAGCCATATCAAAGAAGGTAGGAAGTGTAAAGATGTGGTTTGGGAGAGAAAAGATCATGGGTGCTGCAGGGGGAGGAAACCAGGGTCAAGGAGAAAGTCCAAAGAGAGAGGAGCACACAGAGGAATGCACAAGGAGAACACTTCCCCAAAGCCACTGGCTGGGAAAAATGAGAGGGATTTCAACTAGGGAGGCTTAAAGAATGGAGTTTTACAAGTGGTGGGCTTGGCTGGGATAGAGCCCTGAGGGCACAAACCCCTGCTTCTAGAGAGAAGGCAGGAAAACAATTTTGGGGCAGATGGTGTGTAAATAGTGATCTGAAGAACACCTGGGGCACACAGGGAAAAGAATGTTCCTCTTCTTGGACCATGACCTTGAGAGGTAGCACCTTAAGAGGTAGCACAGAGACATGTCTCTAGAGACAAAGGAGCCACATTTGAATAAATACAGAGCCACCCCCTCAGAATAAATGCAGAGACACCCAAAGGAAGCAGCTCACCCCCAACAATGGCTGCCTAACCTACTTACACCTAGTACCACAGCCCTGCACTCTGGTACAACTGCCCTTCTACTCAAACCTACCTCAGTACCAGCATGGTCAGATCCTCCCCCAGAAGAACAGTGCAGGCCCCTGCCCCCACCACATCCCTAAAGCCTAGGGTTTTAAAAGTCTGCAGGTTTGGCTGAAGTCTGCAGGGCACTGTGCTGCTCCCAGAAAGAAGGCAGGTAAGCAACTCAGACAGTGTGGAAACACCAATCTGAAAAATGCCTGGGACAGAGTGGGGAGACTATTCACCCTTCTTGGAGTGCTTCCCTGAAAGCAGCACAGAGACCCCTCTCTGGGACAAAGGAGCTGACTGGTGCAATTTGCCTATCTGTCCACCCCCTGGCATAAAAACAGAGCCACCCATGATAAACAGCACAGTGTGAACACTAGCTGCCCAATCTGCTTACACCAAGTCCCACACCACTGTGCTCTTGTGGGACTGGCCTTTTTGGTCAAATTTTCCTCAGTTCCAGCATGATGGACACTTTCCTAGAAGACCAACAGAAAACTCCTGCCCACACCATGACCCTCAAACAGAGACTTCTGCAGGGCTTCAGTTGTATTGGAAGTAGTATCAGGTCTCATTTAACAAGCAGACAAGAGCACACCTAGTTAAAATTTGCCACATTCTGGTCCAGGATCAAACATTGCCCACTGAAGGCAAGGAGAGTTTCTGCAGATGACTGGCTTAAAGGACAGAGCGGCCAAAACACAACACGCAGCACACACCAGAGACACTACCTGAAGTGTCAGGCCCTGGACACTCTTCATAGAGACATTACTCTCAGGATCAGGAAACATAACAGGCTTATTTTACACAACAGAAGAAAAAGACAAACAAAATGCCAAGATGGAGGAATTCATCCCAAATGAAAGAATGGCACAAGGTCACAATCGGCAATAGCAAAATAGATATAGGTAACAAGGCTGATGGTGAATTTAAAGCAACAATCAAAAGGACACTCAGCAGGCTTGAGAACAGAATAGAAGACTTCAGGGATGCTCATACTGCAGAGATAAAAGAGTGAAAAAAAAACCCAGAAATGAAAAACAAAAGAACTGAAATGCAAAGCAGATTTGATGCAATGAACACAAGGATGAAAGAAGCAGAACAACAAACAAGTGATATAGAAGACAAAATAATGAAAATAATGAAACAACAAAAGAGAGAAAAAAGAATTATGGAACACAACAACAGACTTAGTCAACTCAGTGACACCATCAAACATAGTAACATTTGTATTATAAGTTGCAGAAGAAGAAAAGAGAGAAATGGGGGCAGAAAATTTATTTGAGGAGATAACAGCTGAAAACTTCCCTAATCTGGGGAAGGAAATGGACATCCTGATCCAAGAGACACAGAGAACTCCCATCAAAATCAACAAAAGTGGCCAACACCAAGACATATTGTAATTAAATTTAATGATAAAGATACAAATATCTTTATCAAAATATAGTGATAAAGAAAAAAATCTTAAACAAAACAGAAGTCCCTAACTTCAAGGGAAGACCTCATAAGGCTAGCTGCAGATCTCTCAACAGAAGCTTGACATGTCAAAAGAGAGTGGCATGAAATATTCATAGTGATGAATGGGGAAAATGTGTAGCCAAGAGTATTCTATCCAGCAAGGCTATCACTCAGAATAGGAGAGATAAAGAGATTCCCAGGCAAATAAAAAATAAAGAAGTTCATGACCACTAAACCAGCCCGTCAAGAAATATTAAAGGAGGCTCTTCAAGTGGAAAGGAAAGACCAAAAGTGACAAAAACAAGAAGCAAACAGAGAAAATTTCCAGAAACAATAACAAAACAAGTAACAAAATGGCACTAAATAATTACTCTTTGGAGTGTAAATGGACTCAAATTTCCAATTAAAAGATGATGGGTATCAGAATGGATTAAAAAAACAAGACCCAGCTATATGCTGGCTACAAAAGACTCATTTAGATCTAAAGGCACTTGTAGATTGAAAGTAAGGGGATGGGAAAATATTTGTCATGCAAATGGATGTCAAAAGAAAGCTGGAGTAGCAATACTTAGAACTAGATTTTAAGCCAAAGACTGTAAAAAGAGAAGACACTTCTTGTGTGCTCCATATTCTTTTTTCTCTCGCATCATAAGGGAAATTATTCAACCAGAAGATCTAACAACTGTAAATATTTATGCACCCAACATGGGAGCACATATAATATATATAATTTTATATATATATATATATATATATATATATATATATATATAACTAACATATAAAGGAACTCATTGATAATACAATAATAGTAGGGGACTTTAAAGCCTCACTTACACTAATGGAGACATCACCTAAACATAAAATCAATAAGGAAACAATGACTTTGAAAGATACACTGGACTAGATGGGATATATATATAGGCCTACCTCAAGAAGCAAGAAAAATCCCAAATAAACAACCTAAGCTTACACCTAGAAAAAGAACAACAAATGATGCCTAAAGCCAGCAGAAGAGGAGAAATAATAAATATTAGAGCAGAAATAAATTATATAGAAACTAAAACAACAATGACAACAACAATAGAACAGATCAATGAAATCAGTAGCTGGTTCTTTGAAAAGATTAATAAAACTGATAAGTCCCAAGCCAGACTTATCAAACAGAATAGAGAAAGGACACAGACAAATAAAATCACAAATGAGGGAGAAGAAATAATAACACCACAGAAATACAAATAATTATAAGAGAATATTATAAAATCCTACATGCCAAAAAATTGTACAACCTGGAAGAAATGGGTAAATCTCTAGAAACATATAAACTACCAAAACTGAAATAGAAATAAATAGAAAACTTCAACAGACCCACAACCAGTAAAGAAATTGATAAGAACCATATGATACTTTCAATAGATTCAGAAAAAAGTATTTGACAAAGTACAACATTCATTCATGATAAAAACCCTCAAAAAACTAGGGTTAGCTGGAACATACCTCAACATAGTAAAGGCCATATACAAAAACCCCACAGCTAATATCATCCTCAATATGGAAATGGTCAGGAACAAGACAGGGATGTCTACTCTCACCAATGTTATTTAATGTAGTACTGGAAGTCCTAGCCACAGCAATTAGACAACACAAAGAAATAAAATGCATACAAATTAGTAAGGAATAAGTCAATCTGTCACTGCAGATGACATGATACTTTAAATAGAAAACCCAAAAGACTCTACCAAAAATTGCTAGAACTGATACAGAAATTCAGTAAAGTTGTAGGATAGAAAATAAATATGCAGAAATATTTTGCATTTCTATACACCAATAATGAAGCAGCAGAAAAAAAAAAATCAAGGAATTGATCCCACTTACAACTGCACCAAAAATAATAAGATACCTAAGAATAAGCCTAACTAAAGAGGTAAAATATCTGATCTCTGCTCTGGTGATCAAAACAGTACGGAAGCAGCACAAAAACAGACACTTAGATCAATGGAACAGAATAGAGAACCCAGAATTGGACCCACAACTATATGGTCAACTAATCTTCAACAAAGCAGGAAAAAAATATCTAATGAGAACAAAACAAAGAAACAAACAACAACAAAAAACAGTCTCTTCAACAAATGATGTTGGGAAATATGGACAGCCACATGCAGGAGAATGAAATGGGACTACTTTCTTACACCATACAAAAAAATAGACTCAAAATGGATAAAAGACATAAATGTGAGACAGGAAACCATCAAACAATCTCGTAGAGGAGAATACAGATAGCAGCCTCTTTGACCTATGCCATAGCAACTTTTTACTAGACACATCATTGTAGGAAGGGAAACAGAAGCAAAAATGAACTAGTGGGACTTTACCAAGATAAAAAGCTTCTTAACAGTGAAGGAAACAACCAACAAAACTAAATGCAACCTACAGAATGGGAAAATATATTTGCAAATGACATATCTGATAAAGAGTTAGTATCCAAAACCTATAAAGAAATTATCAAACTCAACACTCAAAAAACAAATAATCTAATTTAAAAATGGGCAGAAAAAAAAATGGGAATAGATATTGTTCCAAAGAAGACATACAGATGGCCAGCAGACACATGAAAAGATGATCAACAGCAATGATCACCAGGGAAATACAAATCAAAACCACAATGGGGTATCACTTCACAGCAGTCAGAATGGCTAAAATTAACAACACAGGAAACAACAGATGTTGGTGAGGATGCAGAGAAAGGGGAAACCTTTTACACTGGTGGGAATGCAAACTGCTATAGTCACTCTGGAGAACAGTACAGGGGTTCCTCAAAAAGTTAAAAAATATAACTACCCTATTATCCAGCAATTGCACTACTAAGTATTTACCCAAAGGATACAAAAATACTAATTTGAACAGATATGTGGCCCTGATATTTATAGGAGCATTATCAATAATAACCAAATTATGGAAAGAGCTGATGAATGGATAGAGATGTGGTATACAACTTCACAATACAATATACAATGGAATATTGCTTGCTTTCCATTAAAAAAAAAAAAAAGAAATCTTGCCATTTGCAATAACATGGAGGGAACTAGAGAGTATTACACTAAGTGAAATAAGTCAGAGAAAGATAAATACACTTTGATTTTAACCATATGCGGGATTTAAGAAATGAAACACATGAACATATGGAGGAAAAGAGAGAGAGAAAAACCAAGAGACGGATTCATAACTACAGAGAACAAACTGATTGTTACCCAGGGAAAGATGGGTGGGTAGATGGGTTAAATAGGTGATGGAGATTTAGGAGGCACTTGCGGGATTAGCACTGGTTCTTGTATGTAAGTGTTGACTCACTAAATTCTATACCTGAAACTAATATTACACTGTTGGTTAGCTGGAATTTAAATAAAAACTTGAAAAAAAATTTTTTTTAATTTAAAAAAATATTCTAATAAGTTAAGAATTGCACAAGACTTCTCATGAGAAAATGTGTAAGGTAGAACACAGTGAAACAACAGCTTTGGGCTGTTCATAGCTGTAACTGCCCGTTAAGAAAAAAAGAGAGTTCAAATCCCAGAATTTGGTGACTTCCTTCCTTCCTTCCTTCACTCTCCCCTCCCCCTTCTTTCCCCTCCCTTTCCTTTTCTTTCTTCTTTGGGAGTTTATAATCTCTTGCTCCCACCTGTGTCTGTCTGTGGTACTGCAGGTTCTCTGTAGTTGCCTCAAGTGGTCTTGTTCTCCTTTTTTTCTCTGTAAGCTAATGATTTCTAGAGTATCTATGCCCCATCCTTACTCCACGTCAGACAGGACAAAAACCAGTCCCTTAGGAAGCTCTCACAAAGCCAGAATGTTTGATGCATGCATCACTATTCCTTTTCCCCTGAGGACGAGGCCACCAAACTAGATCTTTTGTCTATCACAGAAGTTCTCTGGAGTAGTGCAAAATGCCCAGCTACCTTTTGTTCTCAGCGGCATCCAGGCATCTATGTCATGTCGGGTTGCAAAAGTATTTCAAGATAGGTGAGGCAGAAATCAGTCCTTCATTCAGCTCCCAAAAAAGCTGGAATATTGGACACATGATCTAACTCGTTCTCTCCACAGAAAGAAGCACTGAGTTGGGGGTTTTCTCCACCGGTTCCATGCTGAGTTGGGGAGGACTACTGCAAGTATGTATGTGCTGGCACAAATATTTGCTTTTGTTTTCAGTGACCCCCAATTTGCCCTTTCCTGTCAGCACTTAAATTTAGGCAAGATAAAAATTAGTCCCTCAAGTAGCCCTCTGAAAACTCTTAGTTTTTGGTACATGTTTCAGTCTTCAGGGAGATGCCAGAAGCTGAGAGTATCTCACAACACTCCACTGAATGGAGGGCAGGGATTATGGCAACTGATTGCCCAAAATTTTCCTACTGGCTTTGGTGTAACTCATTTTGTGCTCACATGGGGTGCAAGAGACTCTTTACTGTTATCTGTACTTCTCACAAAGGGAATTGGTCTGTGTATTGTTGTTGAATACTTGTCTCCCTGGGAGAAAGGAAACACTGAAGCCACCTTGTGTCATGACATTACTACCCCAGTATATGCTGTCCTTTAGTATATTCTATCCTTTATTTGTGTTAACTGCATGTGAGGAGTTGGGACACTTTCTGCAGGCCACTTGACCTAGTGGGCTAACTGGTAGAACAGAGATTAAACCTAGGTCTCTGATTCCCAAGCTTTGCCTCTCAAACCACTATGAATTACCATCACCTATACAGGGATGTATTAGAGGAAAACACATGATGATAAAATTTGTTTTAAAAAATAATGATTCAAATAATATCAAAGATGGAAAAGAAGGCAATGTTTGAGATTTCTCTAGCTTTCCTCCATGACTTAGTACTCTCTTGCCTAGACTTGCCAATTACCATTATGACAATCATTGGTCTATTTTTTTAAATCACCTTTCTAAAAAGCACAGCTCCAAAAAGAGTAATGACTTCAATGTTATTTTCAGATACTAGGCCAAGGTTATTTTAAAATTATATTATTCACATATTCTTAATAAAGACTTCTTGCTTTGGAAATTATGTCTGGAAAAATATGAACCAAAATGCATCTGCCATCTGTTACTGCTAGGAAAAGATAGAACTATACCTCATTTCTCTCTGAAGAGTGTCTTCATGACTGACAGGAAGCTCTATTGTTTATATACTACAACTCAAATTCATTTTTCAAAAGACTGCCTGATGATCCATTAGAGAAAGAAAAATCTGAAAAACATACTATTTGCTGGAACAGATCATTAGATTCAGAGTGGTCTCTGGATATAGGTTATTTGTTTCACCTTTCTTAATTCAGGACAATGATTCTGTTGTCTTTATATATGTTATGTATAGAGCAAAATAAGGATAAATTTTTTAAATTCTTAGAGACATTTAATAGAGATATTTAAATGTAGCAATATTACCACATTGTGAAAATCATACTGAAGAATCATAAAAAAATTAAGATATGTCAGGGGGCACCTGAGTGGCAGTCAGTTAAGCATCTGACTCTTGGTTTGGGGTCAGGTTGTGATCTCAGGGTCTGGGATCTAGCCCTGTATTGGGCTCCACACTGAACATGGAATCTGCTTAGGACTCTCTCCCTCTCCCTCTGCCCCTACCCTCTGCTCTTTCTCTTTCTAAAATAAATAAATAAAAATTTTTTAAAAGGTCATGAATATACAGATGAAATGATTTTCTAACATATATAATGCTTAGAATTCATTTCAAATAATTTTTAAAAATTAAATTTTGATATTTTCTTTTGAAATATTTAATCAGTGGATTTTACTCAGTGTTCTTCCTACAGTAAAAGAAAATTTATAGAAGACCAAGTTACTTGGTCTAAAGACAGTAAATACTCAGCAAGATACATCTCAAATTTCTTTGGTATTTTGAGTGGAATACAAGAATTGAAAATATTTCCTACAAACTAAAATTTTAATAAGTCTGATAATAATTAAGAATTCACTTACAGGGGCGCCTGGGTGGCTCAGTGGGTTAAAGCCTTTGCCTTCAGCTCAGGTCATGATCCCAGATTCCTAGGATCAGCCCTGCATAAGGCTCTCTGCTCAGCAGGGAGCCTGCTTCCTCCTCTCTCTCTGCCTGCTTCTCTGTGATCTCCATCTGTCAAATAAGTAAATAAAATCTTAAAAAAAAAAAAAAGAATTCGCTTACAATTTAACCTCAACCATCTAATCAATACACTTCCACTGAGGCATATATTTCAAATATTCAAATATATTTCAAATAGTCCTCTTTTTAAAGTTCTGATACCTATTATGTCATTTTGATTCTGTTCTACATTATAACTATTTTAATTTTTATTATGTTATTTTAGTCCCATACAGTATATCATGTTTTTGATGTCGTGTTCCATGACTCATTGTTTGCATGTAACACCCAGCGCTCCATGCAATCCATGCCCTCCTTGATACCCATCACAAGGCTCACCCATCTCCCCACCCCCCCTCCCTTCTAAAACCCTCAGTTTGTTTACCAGAATTCATAGTCTCTGATGGTTCGTCTCCCCCTCTGATTTCTTCCCCTACACTTTTACCTTTCTTTTCCTAACGTCTTCCATGCTATTCCTTATGTTCACAAATAAGTAAAACCTTATGATAATTGACTTTCTCTGTTTGACTTATTTCACTTAGCATAATCTCCTCCAGTCCCATCCATGCTGATGCAAAAGTTGGGTATTCCTTCTTTCTGAGGGAGGCATAAAATTCCATTGTATATATGGACCATATTTTCTTTATCCATTCATCTGTTGAAGGGCATCTTGGCTATTTCCACAGTTTGGCTATTGTGGACATTGCTGCTATGAACACAGGGTGCATGTGGTCCTTCATTTCACTATGTCTGTATCTTTGGGGTAAATACCCAGTAGTGTAATTGCTGGGTCATATAACAATTTTTAAAATGCAGGGCAGTAACTGTCATACTAGAAGGCCTTGTTAATAATGTATGTCCCTGAGACCATTCTAAGAGGTACTGTGTCTTAGTCATAAAGACCAACTAGGCACCAATTTTCATTAATTCAACATATGCTTACTGAACATTTGTTATATCCCAGGACTATTCCAGGCTTTGGGGGCCACACCAGTGAACAAAACAGACTAAGATCATACTCTCATGAAGTTCACCTTCTAAAACGTAATAAGCAACCCAAGAACAAAAAACTAAATAGAGAATATGTTACTCATAAGTCCTATAAAAAGATTTAAACCAGGGCAAAGGAATTCTTCTTGGTAAGGAAACATGAGAGTAGAGTTACAAAGGATATGAGGAAATGAGCCACAAAGACATCCACAATATTACAGACAGAAAACAGAGAGAGTCCCTAGATCCCGAGATGAGACATGACTGATCTTTTCACAGTAGGAATGAGTTAAGAAAGGTTTTAGTGGGCCACATCATGTACAGTTTTGAGATCACCGTAAGGACTTCAGATTTTAATAAATCTATAATGAATAATATAGTGAATAAGAAGGAGATGGAAAATTTTATCTGACATGATTTTGAAAAATTCCCTCCCCTTTGCAAGCATGGTGACAAGGACATCATTGGGAACTACTGCAACAATCCAGGCAAATGTTAATGATGGCATGGAATAAGGTAGATTTCATATATATACAGAAGGTAGAGCACAAAGCATTTGCAAGAATGCCAGAAAAAGAGGGGAGTTAAAGATTATACCAAGGTTTCTGGCAAAGACATCTAGTAAATATAAGTTGTGATGTGGTGACACTGATAGACTATAGGAAGAGCTAACATGTATTTTAGAGGAAGGGAATGGAATCAGAAGTATTACTTTTCAATTTAAGTTTGAGGAGATTTTTTTTAAGATTTTTTAAATTTATTTGACAGAGACCACAAGTAGGCAGAGAGGCAGAGAGAGAGGGGGAAGCAGGCTCCCCACTGAGCAGAGAGCCCGATGCAGGGCTCAATCCCAGGACCCTGAGATCATGACCTGAGCCAAAGGCAGAGGCCTAACCCACTGAGCCACCCAGGCACCCCTTGAGGAGATATTTTTAAATGTTCACATAGAAATGACAAATTGGCATTTCATGAGCCTGACTGACATTCAAGGAAGAAGTCAAGATTAGAGATAAATACACTGGAGTCATCAGCATATTATTGGTGTTTAAAATACTGTAACATTAAGAGGTCAGGAAGATAAGAAAGTAGTCAGTGAGGTAAGAGACAAACAAGGAGAATGTATGTCCTAGAATCCAGTGAAGAAAGAGTTTCAAGTAGGGAGTTGTGATTGAGTCACATGCTGCTGAATAATAATCCAGGATGAGTACTGAGAAAGGATTACCATTTTTGGAAGGTTGGGGGCCACTGATAAACTCAACAAGAGCAGTTTCAACGGAATGGTTGAGATCATATTCTGAGTAGAGTAAGTTCAAAAGAAAATAGGAGAAGAAGAGGAGGCAATGAGTATGAACAACTCTGCAGAGTGGTTTCAATTTAAATGAATCTGAGAAATGAGATAAGCACATGGGTTAAGACATGAGATCAAAGAGGATATGTGGATTTTTAAATGACTGTTAGTATGATTTGTAAATATTTCACTGGGAATGATCTGGAAGGGTGGGAAATTAAACAGGAGAAGAGAAAAGAGACAGCAGTAGAGACAATGTAGGTTGGAGCAGATGGGCACCAGGGCACCGAAAAGGGATGAGCCTTAGATGGAACATAGCTCATTCATTTTGAAAAGACTGAAGGCAGAGTTTGAGAGCATTGAGAGATGTATGTAAATGCATGTTTTAGTGATAGGAGGTGGAATTTCTTTTCTTTCCTGATGTTGTTTTCTCAGTAAAATAACAAAGTTATTAACTAACAGTGGGAAGGTAGAAGTGGGGTTGGGGATTTGATGAAAGGGAAAGTATAAACTAATTGTCTATAAAAGTGGAAAAGTGAATTGATTAGGGGAAAGCGGTAGGATTGCTGGGCAGCACTAAGAACCTCTTTATATTTAGTCATGGATTTTATGAATTTTTTTTTCCAGCACATTGAGTCAGTTTGCCTGAAGACATAGAACATGCCGGTAGACACAGAGGTGGAGATTACAGTGATTCACGTACAAGTCAAAGAATGCCAAAGTTTGCCAGCCCTCACAGGAAGCTAAGAGAGAGGCATGTAATGGATTCTCACTCAAATCCTTAGAAAAAACCAACTCTGCTACTTGATTTTGGACTTCTAAGCTTTCAGAATTAGGAGAAAATTAATTTCTGTTCTTTTAGGCCACCAGCTTGTGATACTTTGCTATGGCAGCTTTGTGAAATACAGGTGTTAAGGACAAGCATCAGTGAATTCCTCATAAATTTGAGTTGGATTTTTCTCTGAACATATGAATTTTAACTTGCAGACATAAAATGTTGTCCATCAAGTGCTTATCCTAAATGCAGCGTGAAATATGCCCAATCATCTTAAGAGAATTGGTATTTATAAATTCAATTTCTTATTATGTGCTTTTCTCTTTGGGATCTTTTTACAATGATGTATTACAAAGCATCATTCCCATCCCTGAAGTATCTTACTGCAAACACTTTTTAATTCTTCTTATCCCCACTCTTTGCTTCCTGTCTTTGAGTCTGTTCCCTATACTTGACCAAGCATTTCCTTACATGACTTTTAAAAAACTAAAATGATTCAATTAAAAAAATATGAGCATGCACAAGAGCATTAAACATATGTATGCACTACCAGTTCAATTTATATGTTATTAACATAAAGCTACCAATGCTAATAATCTAATAGAGATGAAAAATTTGTATTAACAACACATAATTCAAAGTGAAACTCTAAAATCCGGAGTGCAAATTCTAATTAGCATCCTGTAATTCTGCTACAAAACCATTGGCTTATAAATTTCAGATATCAGCTTCATCTTGCTAATAATTCAAGCAATAAATTATCAGAAGCAAGATGTATAAATTTAAGCTGATATATCCTCCATTTTTCTAGCATATGTGTATAACACAAAATTAATATATGCAAAATTCTCACTTAGCGGGTAACAATTTTCATATTGCAAATTTTCATCAAAGAGATATGAATATGGCCTTGCATCTAAAAGCTTGACTTTGATAACTGTGTCCCATACTTACCATCAAATCATCAAATTTAAATGAAGGTAAATCATTATTTAACACAATGAAAATAACCCAAATTCTGATATGCTCTAATGACTGTATTACAGTAAATACTATTTTTAGTTTGTAAATACTAAGATCTCTTCTTTTTTTCTGTAAGACTTTTAGCCCTAATTATTTTCTTAGAAGTTAATACTATTTTATAATAGTATTTTTTAAAAAGTTATCAAGGTAGTCAATGAACTCTAACTTAATTATCTGGCTTTACCAAAGGATGAGAAAATTATTTTTTTTTCAATTTATTTATTTTCAGAAAAACAGTATTCATTATTTTTTCACCACACCCAGTGCTCCATGCAAGCCGTGCCCTCTATAATACCCACCACCTGGTACCCCAACCTCCCACCCCCCCGCCACTTCAACCACTTCAACCAAGTCTGAGAAAATTATTTTTAATTTTAATTTTAATTATAACTAAGCACACTTTAACAATAATAACAAAATCTCTCTACATGAAGTGAAAATTTAACAACTTAATATGGTAATTAGTATTTATAACTATCCCTATCCAGCTTCTATTAAAAAGCACTTTATGAGCACAGGGTGGTGGGTGAAGAAGAGAAAGAATTAATTTTAAAGATTTATCATTTCATTGAAGAGAAGACCTTGAACAACCCAAACTAATGACCAGTTAAAATTACTCCTCTAGTTGTATTCAGCAAATGGATACAACTGAAATCTAAATTCACAACTTCCTTTGATCAGGTTCTTCCTAAATAATTTGTCTTACTCTTCTCTGCATATAATTAACTAAAGGGACACTCTTATGATTTGTCAACAGTCTATATTATAATCCTGTAAAATACATAGCAGAAGTTTAGATAGGAGCACTTTGCCTTAATCCCATGAGTTATTGGAAGAGAGAGACTCTCCTCTTCAGGGACAGTTTAAGATAGTGCATATTCTATTTAACTGGAGAATGAAATTCTAAAAGGTTCCAGATAACTTTTGAATATTTTTTTCAACCTTGTAATAATCGCCAATAATTTTTTCCTGTAGTCACATGTAAAAATGAATGTTATATCATTTAACAATGTAGCTACGTTGAAACTAAAATTTGAGCACTTACACAGGAAGTATAACAACTTTTCAAAAAATGCAATATATCAAACCACATACCAAGGCAATTAACAGTTTCTCTCCAACTATTTGACCCCTCACACTTACATTCCCCAGCTTTACTGAGGTATACTTGGCAAACAAAAAATTGCACATAATTAATGTATACAACTTGTTGGGTTTGAGCATATGTATGAACTTATATTACCATTACCATAATAAAAGTAATAAACATATCCATCAACTCCAAGTTTCCTTGGGTCGTTTTGTTTTCTCTTGGTAACAACACTTAATATGATATCTATCCTTTTAAAATTTTAAGTGTACAATACCTTAGTGTTAACTATGGGCACTCTATTATACACCGGATCTCTGGGCCTTACCCATCTTGTATAACTTTAACATTATACCCATTGAACAATTCCCCAATACCTCTCCCTCCATCGCATAGTAACTACCTCTGTATTGTTTATTTCTATATGTTTGAACATTGCAGATGCCTCATTTAAGGGGAAACCATGCAGTATTTGCCCTTCTGTGACTGATTCGATTCACTTAGCAGTATGTCTTCTAGGTTCATCAATGTTATTGTAAATGGTAGGACTTCCTTCTTTTTAAAGGTTGAATAAATTCCAGTGTATGTATATACAACATTTTCTTTATTCATGCATCTTGTTGATTGACATTTGAGTTGGTTTTTTATCTTGGCTATTATGAATAATACTGTAAGAAACATGGTGTGTAGATACCTAAGATCCTGATTTCAATTATTTTGGAGATTTACCCAGAGGTGGAGATTTACTCAGAAGTGGATCATACAGTACTATTTTCCATAGTGGCTGCTCTATTTTACATTGGAACCCTGTTAAAGGGTTCCAGTTTCTCCACAACATCATCAATACTTTTTTCTTTTGCTCTTTGAAAATAACCACCCTAACAGATTTGTGGTGATATCTCATTGTGGCCTTGATTGGTGTTTTCCTGACATTTAATAATGACAAGCATCTTTTCATAATCTTGTTGGCCATTTGTATGTCTTCTTTGGAGAAGTACCTATTCAAGTCCTCTTCTTGGGGCACCTGGGTGGCTCAGTGGGTTAAACCCTCTGCCTTCGGCTCAGATCATGGTCTCAGGGTCCTGGGATCGAGCCCCACATTCTCTGCTCGGCAGGAAGCCTGCCTCCCCCTCTCTCTGTGCCTGCCTCTCTGTCTACTTGTGATTTCTGTCAAATAAATAAATAAATAAATAATCTTCAAGTCCTCTTCTTCTTTTCTATTTATTACTTTTTAAAGATTTTATTCATTTATTTATTTATTTGAGAGAGAGAGTGAGAGAGAGAGCACAAGCAGGGGGAAGGTTAGAGGGAGAGAGAAGCAGACTCCCCATTGAACAGGGAGCATGACATGGGACTCAGTCCCAGAACCCTAGGATAATAACCTGCGCCAAAGGCAGATACTTAAATAACCAAGTCACCAAGGTGCCCCAGTTATTTGTTTTGAGTTTTGGGGGATGTTTTGTTTTTGGTGTGTGTGTGTGTGTGTGTGTGTGTGTGTGTGTTTTGTTCTGTGGTTTTTGTTTTTGTTTTTGCTATTGAGTTGTAATAGTTTCTTATATGTTTTGGAAATTAATCCCCTCTCAGATATAAGGTTTCATTTATTTTCTTTCATTTTATAAATTGCCTTTTCATGGTTTTAGTTGTTTCCTTTGCTGTGCAGCTTTAACCTTGATGGAGTCCTTACATCTATTTTTGCTTTTGTTGTTTGCTTTTGGTGTCATATCCAAGAAATCATTATCAAGATCAATATCAATATCAAGAAAGCTTACCAATGTTTTGTTGTTGTTGTTTTTAATTTTTATTCCAGTGTGGTTAACAGTGTTGTATTAGTTTCAGGTGTACAATATAGTGAATCATCAATTCCTTATATTACCCAATGCTCAGCATGATAAGTATCCTTAGTACCCTTCACCTATTTCACCTATCCCCATCACCTCTGGTCACCTCTGGTAACCATCAGTTTATTCTCTATAGTTAAGAGTCTGTTTCTTGGTTTGTCTCTCTTTTCCCCTCTTTGTTTATTTGTTTTGCTTCTTAAATTCCATGTATGAGTGAAATAATTTGGTATTTGTGTTTCTCCGACTGACTTATTTCACTTAGTTTTATATTCTCTAGATCCATCCCCATTGTTGCAAATGGCAAGATTTCATTGTTTTTATGGCTGAATAATATTCCATTAGACACATACACACACACACACACACCACATGCCTTCTGCCCATTTTAAATTGGATTATTTAAGGAGTTTTGGTGTTGAGTTGTATAAGTTCTTTATATATTTTGGAGACTAACTCTTTATTGGATATGTCACTTGAAAATAATTTCTCCCATTCCATAGGTTGTCATTTAGTTCTGTTTTATATTTTCTTTGTGGTGCAGAAGTTTTATTTCAATGTAGTCTCAATAGCTTATTTTTGCTTTTGTTTTCCTGGCCTAAGGAAATGTATCTAGAAAAAATGTTGCTATGGCCAATGTCAGAGAAATAACTGCCTGGGCTATCTTCTATGGTTTTTATGGCTTGAGGTCACATATTTAGGTTCTTAAAACATTTTGAGTTTATTTTTGTGTATGGTGTAAGAAAGTGGTCCAGTTTCATTCTTTTGAATGTAGCTGTCCAGTTTTCCTAACACCATTTACTGAAGACACTTTCTCCCATAGCATATGTTTGCCTCATTTATTAAAGATCATCACCATGTTTTCTTCTAAAAGTTTTATGGTTTCATGTCTCATATGTAAGTCTTTAATCCATTTAAAGTTCATTTTCCCTTGATGCTTGACCAGATTCTTCAGCTGGGACATCACACAGATTTCCTTCTTTTGCCAAATTGCCATTTGCCAAAACACTGTAGAGTAGACAAACAGAAATTTCGCCTTTTTTCATTCCTTATTTGCTGTATTAATTAGTAAATACATTCTTGATATATTAACTACTAAATACATAGTATTAGAAGATAAATTATAAGGGATTAAGTTATCTGTTCAATAAATAGTAAATAAGGTCTTTGTCTTAAGGGTAGCATTGGATCATTTCCATGAATGAGGCCCATTAGGTTTTCAAGTTATCAAGCCTCCATAACCAATTTCCAGAGAAACAAAAATATATTTTCTACTCTTGCTGGTCTCCAAACCAATTTAAAAACATAGCAAGTATACACAACACCAAAATACTCCACAATTTTCTGTTATAATTTAACCAACTTTCAGTTAACAAGGATATCAACTATTCTACATTTAGATTTTCTTGTGTTTATTTCCATTGACTGAAAAACTATGTTTATTATTCAATTAATCTTTATATAAATTATGTTAAAAGTTGGTTACATAAATATAATATGGAAATAAACAGCAATTCTAAATTTCATAAAGTCTACTTGTAATATATCTTAGAAACAGTTTAGTGAGCTCACCATGCTCTACTGAACCATACATTGATTATTTCAATCATCAATTGAAATCTGGTAGGATGAAGGTTTAGAATTTTAGTTGGAAAGTTTTTATATTGAGCCAATGGAATATGTTTATGTAAAGATTTTTGTCATTCCAGTTATTCAATTTTCATATTCTACACATAATTTTGCATGTCTGTTTTAGAAAAAAACATGCTTTTAAATCTCAGAAATATAGTTGTAGTTACCATTATCTCACAACTCAGATAATAGTTTTTATTGTCAGGGGAGAGAGGGATTTATTTGCTGGGATGTAGGGCTTTAGAAAACTGAATTTGAAAGCTCTAGTATTTACATGATTTATGAGAAAAGTTAAAAATAGAACTGGGCACATCTAAAATCTGTACCCACTGAATATGTCATATCTAATGCTTCAAAAGTATTCTCTTTGTACTGGATGATTGTTAAGAGACCAAAATGAAGAAAGCCTGAAAGAGTGTCTCAGGAAAAGCATGCAAATAATAAGGACAATGTGGAGGGTTGAAGGCAGTAATAGGGCATTAGACTTAGATAAATGATCACTTCCATCAACCCACAATTATAGTATCAAAATGGGAGTGAGTTCTGTAAGGTAGAATCCTTTTACTTCTAGCTCCAACAACTCTGTTTTCTTTGCCCAAGGGAAACTAAACAATGTTATAACAAAGTTGATAAACTAGATTACAATTGAACAAACATACCCCAGAAGGCTTTGGAAAATGTGGCCCACAAAAAAGTTTTATAGAAAGAGAAAATCTGTAGGCTTAAAAAAAAAAATCATTGGAATTACCAGAGAGATTATGCATTTAAGACAAACACCACACAAACACTTCTTGTTTTTTAAGTAAAACTGACACGTTGAGTGACACATAGGGTTATTTAAGAAGACTCCTCACACAGAGCACTTCTTCTGCCAAAAACCATGGAAAACTCCATCTCTTTTGCATTTGTTTTCATCTCTGGGACCAAATTCTAGACTGTTAACTCTAACTTGTTAGAGTTTTGGGGTTTTTTTATGTCTTAAAACACTCCCCTGTTGACTTTATCTTAGTTTCTTCATTTTTCTTTTAAAGATTTTTTTTTTCACTTCATTGGTTGCTTTTGCTGAGAATTTTACAATTCAACTCTCAGAACTGAAAAATCCCAACTTTAGTGGACCTGGCCCAAAGCCACTGATGAGGGGAAAGGACACATCAGAAATTTTATAACATTACTTTTGAGAGAAGGCAACATGAGGGACATGTGCATTTGGAAAGAAGAGAACTCAGCAAGAGATTTCATATTTACCTACTCAGCTACCAATAGGAACCATTTATTTTATCATCCAAACTTGGACTCTGTTGAGAGTAAAAAGAAGCACTAACTAAACAGGATACCAGACAGAATGTATAAACAGAAACTTCTAGGACAAACTGGGAATGAATAGTTACCTTAGCTCTAAATGAATCTAAGATCATACCAAGGATTCCAGAAAGAAAACCGAAGGTAGGAAAGAGACTGCAGAGAGTAATTCACTGTCATTGTCAAGGAAGCCAGACATGGCTTCACATACAGTTTGATAGAATCTTAGACGTTAAAACATCCTTGGTGGTCTGGTCTTCAAAAACTTGCAAATAGGAAGCACACACAAAGGTTAGGGCTCAAGTTAGGAAAAATGTAATAAATTCCAAGAATGTAATCCAAGTCACTTGAAACACAGAGATCTATGACATCTGAATTCAACCATAGATTATACATTAAAAAGTACATTTTTATAACAGGATAACAATATCCCACATAAACCCATTATGTTTCATATAATAAAACATAAATGGAAATTTGATTTTAGAAGTTATGAGAGGCATTATAGAAAGTGGAAGACTTGTGATATTTCAAAATTTCTCCTTCACTAGTTTTAAATTACTGATGGGCTGTGTCCACTGGCAAGACAGACAAATCATAATGTTTCCTGCAAGCCAGATGTTGAAGTAATATAGAAAAATGGATATGTCAGTAATAATTCCTAAAGCTGCAATAATGAGAGGAAATGCGTTCTTGTGATTGAAGCTTCTTGCCATTGTTGCTGATTCTATAATATCAATAGACTGTTTTTCATTTTTCTTTTGACATTCAACTAAATCTTAAACTTGATTATAACAGTCCTAAAGAAAAGGCATTTCAAATTCTATCAAAATGTTTTTGTTTTTAAGTTTTTCTTCTGAAACAAAGATCATATTTAGTAAAACTTATTTTTTAATCAAGATAACCACATAATATTATTGCATTATTAAATATACATGGGAGGTAGAGCTTCCTCATATTCCGGGTCCCTATAAATGCAATTTTCATCTTAATACTTAAGTGCAAGGTGTCTTAGACAACAAGTGAAGTTGTCAAATGTCAGCTGACCTCTTAAATAGAGGTCTGTACTGGAGATCCTAATTTAGGACACATTAGCATATTAATATTACTTAAAAGAAGTAGGGATGGACAAGATTTTACCAGGAGTATACATACAGAGTGAGTAGCAGCTCAAAGAACTGAACACCAAGGAACTAAGCAACAAAGAACTTTAACACTTAGATATCAGATACAGGAATATAAACTGGCAAAGGAATGGAAAAGAAATTTTCAAGGAGAAAAAGAAAGCCAAAAGAAAAAAAAAAGTATGGCTTCAAGGAGAACAGAGTAGTGAACTGTGTCTAAGGCTCTGAAATGATCAAAAAAGGTAAGGACAGATAAAACAAAAATGAGAGGAAATATATGAAAGATATAAGTGAGAGAAAATATATGAAAGAGAAAAGTCTTTTGAAGGCAAGAAAGGATCAGGTTGACCCAGGGCACAAGTGGAAAAGCAGGTCTTGGTTAGGAAAAAAGACTTCCCTGTAATTTTAGGGGAGGATAAAGGAACTGGAGGCACCATTACATTCGTGAGTTTAGTGACAGAATACCTTTAGGAATGCCCATCTAATGGGAGCTCCCATTTTTTATTTCTTAAAACCTATAACTGAAGTCACCTGCTGAGGTTGGTGAAAGTGAGGAGGAGTATGAAGGCCAAAGAAAAAAATATATAATCACCATGAAAGCCAGTGAAGATTAGTATTTCAACAACAACAACAAAACAACAACAACAAAAAAAGATGAAAATTCAATAAACTATTTTCTCCCTTCATTAGTGTTGTTTGAGAAAAAAAAATAGCTTTGAATAGTACCCATGGAAAATCCAGAAAGAAGTAAATTATATTAGTTCAAAATGAATTAAGAGGTAAAGGGAGTATATTTCTAAGTCTATAGTGTAAGAACCAGGATATCCATAATCCTTAGTCTCCTGGTCCAAAGTATTCATCTTAAAAGACCATAGTGAGAATGGAAGTGTGCTGCTACCCTGCCTTGCCCATTTGAAAAGAAAATCTGACAATCTCTTTCAACATGTCTTTTTTCTCTTTTTTTAACTGCAGTATAATTTTTACTGAGATATATAACATATTAATTTCAGGTACACAACATAATTCGACATGTGGATACATGACACAATGATCACCACAATAAGTGTAGGACACTTTATGTATTTCCTAAATTAAGAATTCATTTGGGGCACTGATATCCCTGACTTCCTTTCACTTTTTTCTCCCTGCATTAATTTAAAGCCTACAGCATGATGCTCTGATTTACATGTATCGTGACACAATAACCACAATAGTCTCAGATAACATCCATCTTCTCATACAGATACAATAAAAAGAAAGGAAAAAGGACAATAAAAGGAATCAACTTCTTTCCTTATCTTGAGAATTCTTGGGATTTACTTTCTTAACAACTTTCCTATATATCATACAGCAGTGTTAGCTATACTTACCATGTTATACATCACATCCTTAGTTCATATTTATCTTAAAACTGAAAGTTTGTGCATTCTGACCACTTTCCTTCAATTCCGCATCCCCCACCCTCTGCCTCTGGAAATCACAAAGTCTGATTTTTTTTTTTCTGAAAAAAAAATCAGTGTGGTGTTTTGTTTTGTTTTTAAAGATTCACATATAAGTGAAATCACAGTATTTGTCTTTCTCTAATTTCTTTTACTTAGCACAATGCCTTCAAGGTTAATCCATGTTGTTCCAAGTGGTAGGCTTTCTTTATTTTTTATGGCTAAATAATATTCCATTATACATAAACCACAAATTCTTTTTTTTTTTTTAAAGATTTTATTTATTTATTTGACAGAGAGAAATCACAAGTAGGCAGAGAGGCAGGCAGAGAGAGAGAGAGGGAAGCAGGCTCCCTGCTGAGCAGAGAGCCCGATGCGGGACTCGATCCCAGGACTCTGAGATCATGACCTGAGCCGAAGGCAGCGGCTTAACCCACTGAGCCACCCAGGCGCCCCAAACCACAAATTCTTTATCCATTCATTTATCAATAGAGACTTACATTGTTTGAAGGTCCTGGCTGTTAGAAATAATGCTGCAATAACATGGGGGTGCAGTTATCTTTTTGAGTTACTGTTTTCATTTCCTTTGGATATATTCCCAGAAGTAAAATTGTTGTATCATCTAATAGGTCTTCTTTTTTATTATTATTATTATTTTTTGAGGATCCTACGTATTGTTTTCCATAGTGGCTGTACCAATTTACAATCTCACCAATGTTACACAAGGGTTCCCTTTTCTGTACATCCACACCAGAATTTATTATCTCTTCTTTTTGTTGCTGGCCATTCTAACAGATATGAGGTGGTAACTCATCAGGCTTTAATTTGTATTTCCCTAATGACTAGTGATATTGAGTATCTTTTCATGTACATGTTGGCCTTTCACACATTTTCTTTAGAGAAATGTCTATTCATGTCCTTTCCCCATGTTTTAATTAATTATCTGGGTTTTGCTGTTGAGTTATATGTTTTTATATATTTTGGATATTAACCCCTTATCAGATATATGGTATATAAATATTTTTTCCATTCCATATGTTCTCTTTTCACTTTTCAAATTTTTTTTTCTGTGCAGAAGCTTTTTAGTTTGATGTAATCCCACTGGTTTATTTTTCATTTTTTTCCCTTGTGCTCTAGGTGTCATATCCTTAAAGAGGGAGAGAAAGAATCCCAAGCAGGCTCTACACCCAGCACAGAGCCCAACCCAAGGCTCAATCTCACAACCCTGAGATCACGACCTGAGCTAAAATCAAGAGTCAGATGTTTAACCAACTGAGGTCCCAGACAAATGGAGAGTCACATATCACATATTTAAATACTTAAACTAGGGCTGCCCGGGTTGCTCAGTTGAGCATCTGCCTTCAGCTGAGGTCATGATCTCAGAGTCCTGAGATCAAGCCCCATATCTGGTCCCTTGCTCAGTGGGGATCCAACCTCTCCCCCTCCCTCTGTCTGCCACTACCCCCTGCTTGTGCCTTCTCTCTTTCTCTCTGTCAAATAAATAAGTAAAATTAAAAAAAAATACACTTATTAGTCAAGCTAACAAGCTATTAGATAAAATACATTCTATTTTCTTACTTTAACAAATATACACTTGTAATGACCTGGAAATCCAGCTTGAAATTTCCAGTTCTCAGATGTCTTGGTCCCTGGCCATTTACCCTCTACCTGCCCCACTTCTCAGTCCACTCTTAGGACAGTCCTATAACACAATGTCCTTGTATTCTTACATGTGGACACTGTAGTCCTAACTTCTACTCCATCAGCACTCTTCTTATAGACGCTCCTGCAGATAGCCTCTAGTTAGCCTCTCCTTGACCAGGGTGCTGACAGAAAACAACTGGGAAAAAGGCACATTGAGAACATGGAAAATGACTTGGGTCATTTGGCAAAGGATTCAGAATGCTGAGTACATGGAATGTGACCCAGAGTGGAGGCAGGAGATCAGAGGTTCCAGGATGACATGACTTCTTGAGTCCAACAACTTTCCAGCCCATAAGGAAAGGTAGTCATATTGAGGGCTCTGAAGAACAGGGACGGGAGTACAGCCTGCTGTCACCCAAATCTAAGGACAGTATGACAGCACAGTCATGCATTCATTTCTATAATATGGATCCCTGAAAGTGGAGCTGGTGGTTAAAAGCTATGATCATTTTTTATTTGGAAAAAAATCCTATCTGATGCACCAAACGTTGTTAGCTATTTATATTCAACTGACAATGTATAAGAGATTTTTTTCCTTTCAATCTTATAAAAAATATGATGCATTTCTTTCTAATATTTTGCTGAACTAATGGCTGAAAACAATACCTCATTGTTTGCATTCATATTTCCCTAAATAGTGGTGAGGTTTACATTTACATGTATGATATATTCTCTTTTTTAAAAGATTTTTTAAAATTATTTGTCAGAGAGAGAGTATAAGCAGGGGGAAGAGCAGGCAGAGGAAGAAGCAGGCTCCCCACTGAGCAAAGAGCCCAATGTGGGACTCGATCCCAGGACTCCAGGATCATGACCTGAACCGAAGGCAGATGCCTAACTGACTGAGCAATATAGGTGTCCCTAAAATATATTCTCTTATGAATTGCCTATTCATATTCATTATCTTTCTTGGGAAAATTACTATTTTTATTGTTTAGCCAATAATTTTTTACTCTTCCATTTTATATTCCATTAATTTTAGCATGTATCCTTACTGATTTTGTTCTTCAAATTTATTTTAGTTGTATTACATTTAATGTGTTTCTAGTTTCTTGAGATCACTGATTTGTTTTCAATTTTGGTTTTCTAAAGCTCTTAAAGTCTAAATTAAAGGGGCTAATATTTTTATTAGCCTAATTTGTTTTAGCCTAAATACAAGCTTTAGCTATGTCACATTGGTATTCAACAAATTATTCATATTTTCATTAATTTCTATATAATTTGAAATTCAATTTTCAGTCCATTTTTGATCTATGAATTTAATTTTAAAGGGGTTAATGTTTTCTAATGTGTTCATTCTCTGTACTAACTAAATTATTGTGAGCAGAGACTATAGCTTGTGAAAGTTCTACTTTTGGGAATCTATCATGATGCTTTTTGTGACATAGTACCTGACAAATTTTAGTAAATAATCCATTGTCAAAAGATCCAATGTAGACTATGGATAGGAAAAGTGTGTGTTTGTGCACACGAAACAAATATATATACAGCAAAAAAAGGTAAGTGTTAAAGACTGTTCCAAAGAGGGGCCACTGAGGATGGAAATACAAAAATTGGATTTGTGCCATATCAGCTTAAAAGAACAGAAAAAGATAAGAACAAATAAACAGAGATAAAAGCATTAGCTAAGATTTTAGTGTATATATCCAATCAGGAAAGAAACCTATAATCAGTAAACACAAACAAGAGGGTTCCGGCATTGGACGGACAAGGCTTAGGGATTAAGGATTTTCCCGATGGGAAAATTAGATTTCAGAGAAAGGAAAGCACCCCCTCCACCCTGGCAAAATACAGAGTGTAAGTCAGCACAGCTCAAAGCAAAAAGACAGACTTGATTTTGAGTTAGTAATTGAAAGCTTCTTGTACTTTCCCCATTGACAACACAATTATTCCCAGAAAAGATAGCAGAAATAACATGATCTTTCTCTCATTTCCTTATCTGAAACTATTTTTTAACATTTTTATCTTTAAAAAGTATTGTTACATTTACTTCTATTCCAATACTTTCAGTATGTTATTTTCCACATATGTGTAGCATAAGATTTGGTATTCAACCTTTTTAACAGAACAACTACTAAACTTGAATTGTACTTTTATTTTATGAGAGACAAGAAGGACAAGGAAAATTATTCAGTCACCATAAGGAACACTTTTAAAGGAAAACACTCAAAGAACAGACTATAGAAACAGGAAGTTCCAAAGTACATAGCCTTAGGTCCAGACAGACCCAGATTTCAGTATCATTTTGGCACTTTGAATGTTTCTAAGTAAAAATCTCCTGTAATTAATAAAATTATTTTACTGATTTAATAAGTAAAACAGAAACTTAGGTACTAGAATTTTCCCAGAAATTCTAAGAAGGCATGCCTTTTATGAGACAATTAAAAATTAAGTCTATTGTCCAATTATATTGGACAATAGAATTGAGGAACTGAAAGAAGCATAATAAATAATTGATAATAGTGGGTTAGTGGTATCCAATATCACATGCTTGTGATATTATATACAAAACTATTTCTTTTAAGAAATTACTCAAGCAATATTTCAAACAAGAAAAACTTCTCTCTGAAGTATTCAAGAGGCTTTTTATAACACATCTTAATCTTTAGATGAAAAGTGTTCTCTTACTCTATAGGTTGTTATTACTTCTAATTCAGAAGCTTCAGTAAATGATCATAGCCAGTCCATCATCTCTCATAATGTCAATGTCAAGTCTGATGTGAGAATGTATCAATAACAAGCTAAAGAAAGGATATGTCAGAAGAAGTCATTGCTAACTTAAGAATTTCTTTCTGGATTTATCATAATGTGACGACTGATTGGAGTTTTGACATGTGTTTTTAATGTTAGCTGTGGATAGCTGAAAGGTAATAGTAAGTTAACTGCATTTTTTAGTATTTCATGAAGGAACACGACATATTTTTTAATACAAACTTATCAAAATTAGTTTTTCTTATGTATTTAGTGATAATGCATTTCTCTTTCTAAGAATCCAATTCCTTAAGGTAATGCAAAAATCTCAGATGCATGATGAAATGACATTTGTGGTATTGCTGAAATATTTCAGGAAATAAACTAAAGGTCAAAAATATGTCATAAAATGAAACAGAAGGAACAAAAGGTTGACATAGAGGCAATATAAAGTCCTATTGGGCTTTTTCCACCAATGTAAAAGGACATACCTGTGACATTTTTTATGCTCCCTCCATGGTAGTTCAAATATATTTACAACTGTCTCAATTGTTGATATTTATTAGATATAATGTATATCCTAAATTCAAGAGAGAAATTGATACCAGGAAGATTAAGCAATTAAAAGAGACATATGGAAACAGAATAAAAGAGAATTAAAGTCTAGTGAAATCAGATGGCATAATACTCTATTAAAAGCATGTTTTATTTTACTGAATAAAAAAATAGAACTTGAGCAGGTTAATAAAGTGATGATGCTCTCTACCACTCCCCAACTAGAATATAAATGAAATTTTCGAAACTAAGTCATCAAGGATTTACAATTCATAACAAGAAAGTACTTAAATAAAATATCAGAAACTTCATTTCCAGTTAAGGCAGATGAGGTCCTTCAAATTAACTCAACCAATAAAAAACAATAACAAAAGATAAACTATTTTATTTTTCAAATTGCATCAATAGTATTAAAGAGCTGAACAGTTAGGTAAACAATTTGAATTAAAAGAGCTTTTGATGTTTCTTAAAGTTTTCATTTGAAGAACTTAAAAGTTCAGTAAACTCTTAGAATTAATTGGGCATTATGGCAAGGTCACTGGATACAAAATAAATATTAAAGTCAATTATATCTCTGTATATTAGTAGCAAATATTCTGCACCAAAATTAAAATTACTTATAGGTAGATTAATTTCAAAAATGTGAAAGGCAAACTAATAAAGCTTTAAGAATAAAAAAAGAATAATATTTTTATTACCTCAGGGAGGGAAGAATTTTCCAAACAAGACAGAAAGACCATTAAGTATAAAGGAAAAGACTGGCAAGTTCTATTTCAATTAAACCAGGACTTTATCAAAGGACACTGAAAAGGAGCTAAACAACAGAGTAAGAAAAGGGATTTGAAACTTCTAAGTAATAAAAAGCTAGCATGATGAATATATAAAGAACGTCTATTCTTCTACAATTCAATACTAGAAGACCAGAAACCCAACAGAAAAATGTGTAAATTATTTGAATGGCATTTACATTTACAAAAAGGAAATCCAAATGGTAAATGAATGTATCAAAAGATATTCATTGGCAGTTACTAATCTCTGAGCATTTCTCCTTCTCCTCCTCTTCATCCCCCTCCTCCACTCATCTCTTTGTCCTTTCTTTTGCTTTTTTCTCCTCCTTCCATCTCTTTCCCTTTATCCTCCTTATTTTCTTTCCTCTGTCTCTTCTCCAATTCCTTCCTCCTCCTCCCTCTCTCCTCCTCTATCTCTTTTACCTTCTTCTTTTCCCCTTCTCCTCCTCCAGGTCACCCTCTTCTCCTTTTGCTCTCCTAGGCCCTTTAACTCTTCTGTAACTAATCCCCTACTTGAAATCCTAAGAGAAGTTTTGTTTTCAAAGTTGTTCTCACAAGCTTTCACATGAGTTCTAATCATGTTGGGGCCAATATTAAATTACATAAATTTTTTTTAAGATTTTATTTATTTATTTGACAGAGAGAAATCACAAGTAGATGGAGAGGCAGGCAGAGAGAGAGAGAGGGAAGCAGGCTCCCTGCTGGGCAGAGAGCCCGATGCAGGACTCGATCCCAGGACCCTGAGACCATGACCTGAGCTGAAGGCAGTGGCTTAACCCACTGAGCCACCCAGGTGCCCAAATTACATAAATTTTTATTAAAACTAAAAATAAAGGAAAATCACTTTGTTCCCGTGATTCATGCATTTATTCAACAGACATTTACTGAACAATTATGGTAGAGTTGGATCCCTGATAGGTTTTATAAAACTTCATAAGGAGAGGGGGAGGAGCAAGATGGTAGAGGAGTCAGAGACAGAAATTTCATCTGGTCCCAGGAATTCAGCTAGATAGTTATCAAGCCATTCTGAACACCTACAAACTCAAGAGGAGATTGAACGAAAGAATAACAGCAATTCTATGAACAGAAAAGCCACCACTTTCTGAAGTGTAGGACACACGGAGAAGTGAATCTGAGGCAATATTTGGGAAGATAGACTGCAGAGGGAGGGAGTTTCCATCAGCCAGCTACTGGCAAGTGATAGAGCAGCAGACCACAAAATCAGAACTTTTAGAAGTCTGATCTGCTGAGAGACATTGCTGCAGTGGCTAGGCAAGGGGGTGGAGCCCTTGCTGGGACAGTAAGGTCTCAGGACCCATGGGTCACAGAAAGACTGGGAGTGCCTGAGTGCAGCAGAGCCCCCAGGTATTGGAGTGGGGAAGCCAGCTGCAAAGATGGAGATGAGGTGTGGACCTTCAAGTTTGCCATAAACCATGACCTGTGGCACAGTTGGGGCACTACTTTTGGAATAGGGACCTAATAAGTGACAGATTTGGGAAGACTCCCTTCCTCCCCTGGGAAGAGCAGTGTGAGAGTGCACCACAGGAATCTGCTGGATTTGGAAACTCCAAAGAGGGTCATGTGCCAGGGATAGAAATGCTCAGTCACACACAGGCCAGGAGAGCATGGAGTGCAGCTGGAGACCAGAGAGATGGGAGGGATTGACTGCTTTTCTCTGAGGGCTCACTGAAAAGAGTGTCCCCAACCTCTTGCCTCCTCCAGGGGTAGATATTGGGAGGCTGCCATTTTCATTCTCATCCTCCAAAGCTGTACAGAAAGCCTTTTGGGAACAAAAGCTACTAAAAGCAAACCTAAGAAGATTACTTAGCCTGGTCCAGGGCAAGGGAAGTGCAATTCTACCTCAGACAAAGACATTTGAGAATCACTGCAACAGGCCCCTTCCCCAGAAGATCAGCAAAAACATCCAGCCAAGACCAAGTTTATCAGTCAGTGAGAACTGCAAAACTCCAGGGCTAGGAGAATACAGCACATAGAATTCATGGCTTTTTCCTAATGATTCTTTACTTGTTAAAGGCAATTTTTAAATTTTCTTTACTTTCCCTTTTTCTATTTTTTTCAATATTTCTTCTATCCTTTTTCAACAACCTCTTATTTTGTCCTAGTCCCCTGCATGATCATATTCTCTTTTTTAAAAAGCAATTTTTTTCAGTCTCATAAAAAGCAATTTTTTTCTTTCTTTTTTTTTAACCAACTATCAATTCCTTTTTAAAATTCTTTTTTAGGGCGCCTGGGTGGCTCAGTGGGTTAAGCCGCTGCCTTCGGCTCAGGTCATGATCTCAGGGTCCTGGGATCGAGGCCCGCATCGGGCTCTCTGCTCAGCAGGGAGCCTGCTTCCTCCTCTCTCTCTGCCTGCCTCTCTGCCTGCTTGTGATCTCTCTCTGTCAAATAAATAAATAAAATCTTTTAAAAAAAAAAAAAAATAAAAAAAAATAAAATTCTTTTTTAACTTTCATTTTTACAGTCATATTCCATCCCTTCATAGTATTTATCATTATGTGTGTGTGTGTGTGTGTGTGTGTGTATGTGTATGTGTATGTGTGTGTATTTCTTTCTTTAAAATTTTGGGAGGCATTTCCTTCAAAGAGATCAAAATACACCCAAATCTAGAATGTGGCTCTGTTCTGCTCATCAGCCTAATCATATTCTTTTTCTGACCTTTCTTTTCCTCCCACTTTCGGGTCTTTTCTGATTTCTTTAGCATATATTTTTCTGGGGTCATTGTTTCCCATTTAGCATTTTGTTCTCTCATTCATCTATTCGCTCTGGACAAAATGTCAAACTAAAAAAAAAAAAGAACAAGGGGCAGTACTGACTGCCAGGGACTGAATCAATACAGGCATTAGTAAGATGTCAGAACTAGAGTTCAGAATGACGATTATAAAGCTATTAGCTGGGCTTGAAAAAAGCACAGAAAATACTAGAGAATTCCTTTCAGGAGAAATAAAAGAACTAAAATCTAACCAAGTCAAAATCAAAAAGGCTATTAATGAGGTACAATAAAAAATGGAGTCTTTAACTACTAGGATAAATGAGGCAGAAAAGAGATTTAGTGATATAGAAGACCAACTGATGGAGGATAATGAAGATGAGCAAAAAGAGAGATAAACAACTACTGGGTCACGAGGGGAGAATTCAAGAGATAAGTGATACCACAAGATGAAACAATGTTAGAATAATTGGGATCCCAGAAGAAAAAAGAGAGAGAGAGACAGAAGGTATATTGGAGCAAATTATAGTGGAGAACTTCCCTAATTTGTGGAAGGAACAGGCATCAAGATCCAGGAGGCACAGAGAACTCCCCTCAAATTCAATAAAGATAGGTCAACACCTATCTTTACAAGTCTCAAAGACAAAGAGAAAATCCTGGAAGCAGCTTAGGACAAGAGGTCCGTAACTTAAAATGGTAGAAATATTAGAATGGCAGCCAGAAAGGACTGGCATGATATACTCAAAACACTAAACGAAAAAATATGCAGCAAAGAATATTATATCCAGCTAGCTGACACTGAAATTAGAAGGAGAGATAAAAAGCTTCCAGGACAAACAAAAACTAAAAGAATTTGTGAACATCAAACCAGCCCTACAGAAAATAATGAAATGGGTCGTCTATGCAAAGAGAGAACCCAAAAGTTACATATACAAGAGAGGAACAGAGACAACATACAGTAAGAGTCACCTTACAGGCAATAATATCTTTCAGTAGTTACTGGGAATGTAAATGGGCTAAATACCCCAATCAAAAGACACAGAGTATCAGAATGGATTAAAAAAAAAAAAAAAAAAACAAGATTCATCAATATGCTACCTGCAAGAGACTCATTTTAGACCCAAAGACTCCTCTAGATTTAAAGTGAGGGGGTGAAAAAAATTTATCATGCTATTGGACATCAAAAGAAAGCTGGGGTGGCAATGCTTATATCAGACAAATTAGATTTTAAGACAAAAACTATAATAAGAAATGAGGAAGGAAACTATATCATACTTGAAGGTTCTGTACAACAAGAAGATATAACAATTGTAAATATCTATGCCCTTAACATGGGAGCAGCCAATCATATAAACCAATTAATAACAAAATCAAAGAATCACATTGATCGTAATATAATAATAGTAGGGGACTTTAACACCCCCTCACTGAAAAGAACAGATCATCTAAGCAAAAGATCAACAAGGAAAAAGGCTTTAAATGACACACTGGACCAGACAGACTGATATATTCAGAACATTTCATCCCAAAGCAACAGAATATACATTCTTCTCTAGTACACATGGAAAATTCTCCAGAATAGATCACATCCTGGGTCACAAATCAGGTCTCAACCAGTACCAAATGATGGGGATCATTCCCAGAATATTTTTGGATCACAACAGTTTGAAACTAGAACTCAATCACAAGAGGAAAGTTGGAAAGAACTCAAATACAAGGAGGCTAAAGAGCATCCTACTAAAGAATGAATGGGTCAACCAGGAAATTAAAGAAGAATTTAAAATTCATGAAAACAAATGAAAATGAAAACACAACTCTTCAAAATCTCTGGGATGCAGCAAAAGTGATCCTGACAGGAAAGTATATAGCAATACAAGCCTTTCTCAAGAAACAAGAAAGGTCTCAAATAGACAAACTAATCCTATACCTAAAGGAACTGGAGAAAGGACAGCAAAGAAAGCCCAAACCCAGCAGAAGAGAATTACTAAAGATTAGAGGTGAAATCAATGAGCTAGAAACCAAAAGAACAGTAAAGCAGATCAACATAACTTGGAGCTGTTTTTTTGAAAGAATTAATAAGATTGATAAATCCCTGGCCAAACTTTTCTAAAGAAAGAGAAAGGATCCAAATAAATAAAATCATGAATGAAAGAGGAGAGATCACAACCAATGCCAAAGAAATATAAACAATTATAAGAGATACTATGAGCAACTACATGCCACCAAATTAGACAATCTGAAAGAAATGGATGCATTCCTAGAGAAGTATAAACCACCAAAATTGAATGAGGAAGAAATAGAAAACCTGAACAGACCCAAAACCAGTAAGGAAATTGAAACAGTCATCAAAAATCTCCCAACAAACAAGAGCCCAGGGCCAGATGCCTTCCCAGAGGAATTCTACCAAACATTTAAAGAAGAATTAATAGTTATTCTCCTGAAACTATTGAAAAAAAAAAGGAAATAGAAAGAAAACTTACAAACTCATCCTATGAGGCCAGCATTACCTTGATCCCAAAACCAGACAAAGACACCCTTCGAAACAGAGAATTACAGACCATATCCCTGAGGAACAAGGATGCAAAAATTCTCACCAAAATACTAGCCAATAGGATCCAACAGTACATTAAAAGGATTATTCACCATGACCAAGTGGGATTTATTCCTGGACTACAAGATTAATTCAACATCTGCAAATCAATCAATGTGATACAATACATTAATAAACGAAAGAACAAGAACCAAGTACTCTCAATAAATGTACTCTCAATAAATGCAGAAAAAGCATTTGACAAAGTACAGCATCCTTTCTTGATTAAAATTCTTTATGGTGTAGGGATAAAGGCTACATATCTTAATATCATCAAAGCCATCTATGAAAAACCCACAGCGAGTATCATTCTCACTGGGGAAAACACTGAGAGCTTTTCCCCTAAGGTCAGGAACATGACAGGGATGTCTATTATCACCACTGCTATTCAACATAGTACTAGAAGTCCTAGCCTCAGCAATCAGACAACAAAAAGAAATAAAAGTCATCCAAATTGGGAAAGAAGTCAAACTCTCATTCTTTGCAGATGTTATGATACTTTATGTGGAAAACCCAAAATACCCCACCTCAAAACTGCTAGAACTCATACAGGAATTCAACAATGTGTCAGGATATAAAATCAATGCACCGGAATCAGTTGCATATCTATATACCAACGACTAGACAGAAGAAAGAGAAATTAAGGAGTTGATCCCATTTATAATTGCACACAAAACCATAAGATTTCTAGGAATAAATCCAACTGAAGATGCAAAGAATCTGTACTCAGAAAACTATAGAATACTCATGAAAGAAATTGTGGAGAACACAAAGAAATGGAAAAACATTCCATGCTCATGGATTAGAAGAACAAATACTGTGAAAATGTCTATGCTACCTAGAGCAATCTATACATTTAATGCAATCCCTATCAAAATACCATCACCTTTTTTCAAAGAAATGAAAATTTGTATGGAACCAGAAAAGACCCTGAATAGACAGAGGAATGTTGAAAAAAAAAAAAAGCAAAGCTGGTGGCATTACAATTCTGGCCTTCAAGCTCTATTATAAAGCTATAATCATCAAGACAGTATTGTAGTAGCTCAAAAACAGACAAATAGATCAATGGAACAGAATAGAGCATCCATAAATGGACCTCAACCCTATGGTCAACTAATCTTCAGCAAAGCAGAAAAGAATGTCCAATGAAAAAATTGTCTTCAACAAATGGTGTTGGGAAAACTTGTCAGCCACATCCAGAAGAATGAAACTGGACTATTTCCTTACACACAAAAATAGACTCAAAAGGGATGAAAGATCTCAATGTGAGATAGGAATCCATTAAAACCCTTGAGGAGAACACAGTTAACTCTTTGACCTTAAACACAGCAACTTATTCCTAGAAACATCACCAAAGGCAAGGGAAGCAAGGGCAAAAAACAAACTATTGGGACTTCATCAAGATCAAAAGCTTTTGCACAGCCAAGGAAACAGTCAACAAAACCAAAAGAAAACTGAAAGAATGGGAGAAGACATTTGCAAATGACATATCAGATAAAGGGATAATACCCAAAATCTATAAAGAACTTATCAAACTCAACACCCAAAGAACAAATAATCCAATCAAGAAATGGGCAAAGGACATGAACAGACATTTCTGCAAAGAATATATCCAGATGGCCAACAGACACATGAAAAAGTGTTCAACATCACTCAGTATCATGGAAATATAAATCAAAACCACAATGAGATACCACCTCACACCAGTCAGTACAGCTAAAATTAACAAGTCAGGAAACAACAGGTGTTGGCAAGGATGTGGAGAAAGGGGAACCCTCCTATACTCTTGGTGGGAATGCAAACTGGTGCAGCCACTCTGGAAAACAGTATGGAGGTTCCTCAAAAGGTTGAAAATAGAGCTACCCTATGGCCCATCAATTTCACTACTGGATATTTACCCTAAAGATACAAATGTAATCTGAAGGGGTATGTGCACTCCAATATTTATAGCAGCAATGCCCACAATAGCCAAACTATGGGAAGACCTAGATGCCCTTCACAGAAGAATGGATAAAGAAGTTGTGAGATAGATATATCTCTATCTATACAGATATAGATATATATAATGGAATATTATGCAACCATCTAAAATGAAATCTTGCCATTTGCAATGACGTGGACTGAACTAGAGGGTATTATGCTGAGTGAAATAAGTTTGTCAGAGAAAGACAATCATATTAACTCACTGATATGAGGAATTTGAGAAACAAGACAGAGGATCATAGGGGAAGGAAGGAAAAAATGAAACAAGATGAAACTAGAGAGGGAGACAAATCATAAGGGACTCTTAATCTCAGGAAGCAAACAGGATTGCTGGAGTGGAGGGGGTTGGGAGGGATGGGGTGGCTGGGTGATGGACTTTGGGGAGGTTATGTGCTGTGGTGAGTGCTTTGAATTGTGTAAGACGGATGAATCACAGACCTGTACTCCTGAAGCAAATAACACATTATATACTAATAAAAAAATAATAAATTTTTTTAAAGTTCATAAAGAAAAAAAACTTGAACTAAAGAATAAGAAACAGAATTAAACAAATGGTAGTGACTTAAATTTTCCAAGTCTTAGTACTTTTATCAACAATATGAAGATAAATACAAAAACTCATAGGACTTATAAGAGTATTTAGGTTTTTTATAATTCATCATTCTAGAAAACTCTCACTTGTCCTTCTCCTCTCTTATGCTTCCCCACAAGCTATTTCATCTGTCTTAGATGCCAGTCCTTTGTTTTATTTACTACATACCAAATTTCCATTCCTTTTTTTTTTTTTATGGTTGAACTAAGGAATTACCTATCCAAGTAAGGTTTTTTTTTTTTTTTAATTTCTCTATTTAGATTTAAGTGTTCTTTTGGTTTCTTTAACACTCTTCTTATCTACTGCTCTTAGAGGACTTAGTTGCATTTTCAATACCTGTCATGTTCCTATCATAGGAACTGTGCCTTCTTTGTCTCTCTATTTCTGACCATGTCTTTCATATTCCCGGTTAGGTTACCAATAAATGTTACTTGAATAAATGAATAAATAGAATTTCAGCACTATCCACCTAGATTCTTGATAAAGTATTAGACCTAATAAAAATTCAATAAGTTTCAGATCCTGGAAGAATTGAGAAATAGTATAAAAAGGACAACTGTGAAAATAGTGAAAATGTAAATATTCCAGAGGATATCATCAGAATTAGTTTGACTTTTTTCCAAAGATTTCCCTAGTGATATAAGTGCTACCTTCTTTGGAATAAGAAATTGTTTCAAGGGAACTTTTGTAAGAATGTTTACTTGGAAGAGATTCTTTATTAATATTAGCATGTAGTAATATAGTCTTCATCCATATATATCAGGGAATGAGACTCAAAGTAATGATAAGCAAGATAAAAATAATGAGTGTTAAAAGCAATTAACCTAAACAAATTGATTCTCAGCTTATTGTTATTACCTATTCAGACAACATTTAAATTTTAAGAAAGACTAAACAGCCATATTTTGCTTTAGAGAACAATTTTTAATCTCTGCATTCTTTTTAGTTTTTAAATAGCAGATAGAAAATGGAGAGCTTAAAAATATATTTTCTGGTGATCATTATATCACTGTGCTTGGTTTTGAGGTTTTCTTCATCTATGCTTCTGCTATCGTTCTGGAAATTTTCTTTATATCATATTTTCCAAATCAATAACGTTGCACATATATATTTAAGCACTATTTTGTTCTTTAATTCAAATACCCAAAGGCAATGACAGAACTAGACATTTTGAGTAATTAAGCATATACTTGCATTGCCAGAAAAGGTGGGAATTGAGAATTACGTGAAGAGAAACTAAAGACTTATGTTGCATTGTTTTTCTAGACACGGCATGTGAATTTTAAAAGGGAGCTTTTTCAGATGAGACCAAAATGACGCCAGTGAAAATGCTGTCTAGGGATATAAAGTTTGAACTCTAGAGTCTAACAGACAAGGATTAATATTCTATACAAACCCCCTTAATCACTACGTACCTGTGAAATATCTCTAACTTTTGCATCTGCAAGTTGGCAATAACACTTAACTAATAAGTCTAGGGGATCTAGTATGTGTAACATTAGCACAACGCTTGAACATAGTGTCAAGGAATAATAATGTTGTTGCTATTATTACTGATTACAGAAAGCCTCATTACAGGTGACATACTAGGTTCTGACAGGTAAAATGACTGGTTCTAAATCCAAGTCTGCTGTCCCCAGACTCTGGAATCCAGACTTTATCTGTTAGGAAGTGTTCACCTACAAAATTGGAACTTCCGACTCAACTTAGATAATATAAAATATTTTGCAGCATCATCCTTAAGTTCAGAGGTAGAGCTGCCTTCAGACTTGATTAATTAAGACGCTCAACTGTGTCATCAAGAATTCAGGTTCTTGAGATGACCATTTAAATTTTTTCTTTCATTCTATTAACATAATATATCATATTGATTGATTTGCATATGTTGTACCATCCTACTTGGTATAAATCCCACATGATCTAATTTTTCTGATATGAGCATAACAAATAGCATGGAGGACATGGGGAGATAGAGAGGAGAAGGGAGTTGGGGGAAATTGGAAGGGGAGGTGAACCATGAGAGACTATGGACTTTGAAAAACAATCTGAGGGTTTTGAAGGGGGGCAGGGAGGTACCAGGTGGTGGGTATTATAGAGGGCACGGATTGCATGGAGCACTGGGTGTGGTGCAAAAATGATGAATACTGTTATGCTGAAAATAAAAAATAAATTTAAAAAATCCCACATGATCACAGTGAATGATCCTTTTAATGTCCTCTTGAATTTGTTTGGCTGGTATTTGATAGAGAATTTTTGCAACTATATCAATCAGGGATATTGGCCTCCTAGTTTTTGTTTTTCTGGTAGTAGTCCTTTTTGACATCAGGGTGATGCTGACTCATAAAACATTTCCTCCTCTTCGATTTTTGAAAGGGTTTGAAAAGGGTTGGCACTAATTCTTCTTTAAATGTTTATTAAAATTTACCTTTCTTCTGTAGGAGATTTTTCATTATGGATTCAATCTTCTTACCAGTAATTGGTCTATTCGAACTTACTATTTCTTCCTGATTTGGTCTTGGTATATTGTATGTTTCTAAAAAACATATTTAGAAAGTGTATTTGACAGAACTCAACATATATTCATGATGAAAACCCTTAACAAATTAAGTATAGAATGGATGTACTTCAACATAAGAAAGGTCATTTATGATAAGCCCACAGCTAACATCATATCAAAGATGAAAGGTTGAAATTTTTTCCTTTAAGATGGAGAGCAAGACAAGGGTGTTCATTCTTAGCACTCCTATTCCACATAGTACTGGAAGTCCATAGCAGAGCAATCAGACAAGAAAAAGAAATAAAAGGTATCAGAATTGGAAAGAAAGAAGTAAAATTTTCTCTATTTGCAGATGACATTATTTTGCATACAGAAAATCCAAAAAACATCACCACGGAAAAACAAAAACAAAAAACAATAACAACAAAAAAAACCCTGTTAGATCAAATTCTAACAACATTAGATTAGCATTAGATCAAACAAATCCAATAAAGCTGCAGGATACAAAATTAACTACAAAAATCAGTAGCATTTTTATGTACTAACAATGAATTATCTGAAAAAGAAATAGAGAAAATAATCCCATTTACAACAGCATCAAAAACAGTAAACACTTGAGAACAAACTTAAGAAGGTGAAAGGTTCTACTTGGAAAACCACAAAACTATGAAAGAAATTGAAGAAGACACAAAAAATGAAAAGGTATCCTGTGTTTATGGGTTGGAGAAATTAATATTGTTAAAATGTTAATATTACCAAAAACTATCTTAAAATTCAATGCAATCCCTTTTTAACAGAAGTAGGAGGGAAAATCCTAGTTTTTATATGGAACCACTAAATATTCTGAATACCCAAAGCAAACCTGAATGAAAAAAATGTGGGAATATCACACTTCTTGATTTCAAGCTATCTTACACAGCTATAGTATTTAAAACAGTACAGTACTGGAACAAAAACAACAAATACATTAAGGGAGCAGAATTGAGAGTCCAGAAATAAACCCATGCATATAGCGTCAACTAGTATTTGACAAGGAATCCAAGACTACTCATTGGAGAAAAGTCGATCTCTTCAACAAATGATATTGGAAAAAGTGGATATTCACATGCAAAAGAATGAAACTAAACACTTATCTTCCACCAGTTGTAAAACTTGACTGAAAAATAGATTAAAGATTTAAATGCCCAAACGAAGTGTTCATCAATAAATGAACAAATAAAGATATGGTATACATACACAATGGTATATTTATCAGTCGTGAAAAAGAATGAAATCTTGCCATTTGAGCCAACAGGGATGGACCTAGAGGATATTATATCAAGTGAAATAAGACAAATACCATATGATCTCACTAAAATGTAGGGGAAAAAATGAACATACAAGATAAAACAGAAATAGGCTCATGTCACAGGAAATGAGCCATTGGTTACCAGAGCAAAGGTATTATGTTAAGTGAAATAAGTCAAACACGATAAGACAAATATTGGTATGATCTCACTTACATGTGGACTCTAAAGGAAAATAAAACCAGAAACCAAACTAATAAGAGAGAGAGATCAGATTTGTGGTTACCAGGGGCGGTAAGCAGTGGAGGAGGGGTAATTGGAAGAAGGTGGTCAAAAGGTACAGACTCTCAGTTATAATATAAATATTAGGTATGTAGTGTACAACAGGCGGACTATAGCCAGCACTGCTGTGTTATACAGGAAAACTGTAAGAGAATAAATCTTAAGAGTTCTCAAAACAGGGGCGCTGCGCTGCCACCGCCATGATCATCCCGGTGCGCTTCTTCACGTGTGGCAAGATCATCGGCAACACGCGGGAGGCCTCCCTGGGGCTGCTGCAGGCCCAGTATACCGAGGGGGATGCCCTGGACGCCCTTGGCCTGAAGCGCTACTGCTGCCGCCGCATGCTGCTGGCGCACAAGGACCTGATCAGGAAGCTGCTCAACTACGCGCCTCTGGAGAAGTGAGGGTCTGGCGTCCACGCCCTGCTCCCCGCAGCAGGCTTACCCCTCCTGACGGCCCTGCCCTCCACCCGTGGGCCTGTGTCTCTGCTCCGGGGGCAGCTGTCCAGTAAAGGTCTTCGCAGAACCGAGAAAAAAAAAAAAGAAAAAATAGTTCTCAAAAATTAAAAAAATATATTTTTTTATTGTATCTATATGTTAACTAAAACAATATATGTAACTTAAATCATTATGCTGTACCCTTAAACTTATGCGGTCATAGGTGTCAATTTCATCCTAGTAAAGCTGGGAGAAAAGAAAGAACTCATGTTCTTTCCATCTTTCTACCATACATGAGATCAATTCCATCCTATGGCTGGTCATTTTTACAGCTTAATAATGGCTACTGGAAACAACAGGGCAAAATGATCTTTGTTCAACTAGGGAGAGTGACAGAGAGATCGAATTATTGATTCCAGGAACCCAAGCAATCCTCTCCCTTCGTGTAACTCTCTGCTCTTCTTTCCTCTCCTTTTCTTTCAACTTTCTTCCATATATTCTGTCCATCCTTCCATATTCCCTCCCTCCCTCCCACCTCCCCTATTTCTTTCCTTCCTTCCTCCCTTTTTTCTCCTTTTTCCTCTATCTCTCATTCTTTTTTCAACAATTATTTATTGGGTATCTACCACAGGCCTGTCACTGTTCTAAGTTATAGGGATACATCACTGCACACAACTGTCAAAAATACTGTCTTCAGATTGTTTTTCAGAGTCCATAGTCTCTCATGGTTCATCTGAAAAACAATCTGAGGGGTTTGAAGTGGCGGGGGGGTGGGAGGTTGGGGTACCAGGTGGTGGGTATTATAGAGGGCACAGCTTGCATGGAGCACTGGGTGTGGTAAAAAAAATGAATACTGTTTTTCTGAAAATAAATAAATTGGAAAAAAAATATCAAAAAAAAATTGAAAAAAAATAAAAATAAAAACAAAACAAAAAAAATATACTGTCTTCATATAGCTTACATTCTAGTGGAACCAATTTGCTCCCACAACTGAACCAACCACTGGCCAGAAGAATGAGATGACAGTGGTTAGAGACTAACCAGTTAGAGTGGAATAGATGGGGAATCTACCACATTGGCTCAATATGTTTCAAAATACAACCTTGGGATCCCTTATAGACATCAAATCTTCAAGCACCTCACAGTACACCTTTCCTATGGAAAGGAAAAACCATGCCTTTTTTCTAAATATCTGCCTAATTTTCTGCTTCTCAGAAAAACAAATAAATAAATAAATAAGTTCTTCAGTGGTGTGTACTACATAGTCATTACCAGACATATTTGTTTGTTTTATGTGACAATATGTTGTTAATAAAATTTAAGCTCATTTGCTTTCTTTGGTTGTCATTTTAAAATCCCAGACCTTGCATTTATTTTGGTTTGTTATGTAAAAATAATTTAGTGTTTTAATCATAGACTACATGATATACTGTAATGGTAATCTTTAAATGCCCATTTCATTAAAATTTTATGTTGCACACAAGACCTATAAGTCCCTGCTGCTACAGCAAATCATTTCATAACTTAATCTATTAACAATGTCTGGTGGTGATTTTCAATTAAATTGAGTCACTGGTAATGCATCAGAGTAAATGGAACTGAGCCAAATGTTGCTGAAGCCACGTATGATGTGGTTTCACAATCATGCCAAAGTATTTTTGCCTCAGTTCCCACCAAATCCTGATTCCCACCAGAGTAAAGCAACATGTGAATAGCCCAGAACTAAACTTTTTGTGTTTTTGTTTTTGTTTTTGTTTTTTTAGGGTAAGAGTATTTCATTTATTTTCAATCCTCTACTGGGGTAATTAAAATTCTGAGTCTTCTTTTTTAATGTTTTGCATTTTTTTAATTTAGTTTTATTTAGGCTCACCAGAAATTAACCAAAATAAAATTGTCCAGAGCAGAAATCACCTCTCTTAAAGATATTTTGTGGAAAGGGAGAAAATTATTATCTTTAAAATAAGTGCACAGGGACAGGTGGGATTTGCACAGGATGGTTTCCATGGGCTTTTCCAATTCTCACTTCTATAAGCTGCAGGATACCAACATATCTGGGTGTTGTAGGTGGTGGGACCATCTGACCTAAACTTCATCTAGCAAAAAAATCATATGATTATGTAAAAGTTCTTGAAATAAGTATAACTACAATTAACTAAGTCAAAATTCAGTCCTAGGAAAGCCATTAGTCTCTACTCCAGAGGCAGGGAAGTAATAGAAAAATGAAAACCCTGAAAATTAAGTGATAACACATGTAGCCAATAATATGAGAGGGTTTTAGCATTTAACTTAATAATAATGAAACATTTCTTCAAGAGGCACCTAATCTCAAATTTATCTTGGTTGGAACTCCTGTGCTGCACCATATTCTATATACAAGCTACATTTTCACACAAACCATTTACAAGAGAAATTAAAGAATTATAAAATTATTTTGAAGAAATATCTCAGAAGACCCCCAGCCTTAATTATTGTTGATACTATCACTTATTTAAAAATCATACTGATGTATGGGTAAGCAAAGCTGCCACTCAATGGATAAGCTTAACAGGGAAGCTATTTTCTGTTCTCATTGGTTGGATATTCATTTTAATTGACTAATGCACATGCCATACAGGTTGATAAATATTTCAAATATTATTTCTGTACATCTGTACTACTGTCAACAATGCACATTGTTTGCAATGACCAAAATAGCAATTTATTGAAATGCATCACTCAAATATAACTCAGACATGAAAATCTGTGATAAGATCAATAATCCAAATGGCTGAGAGATTCCAAAACTGGTCCAAAGACCATTTTCATTCTCAATTTTATTTTGATCTGTGTCAACTAGATAATACAAAGCACTAAGTTTACCCTACAAAATCTTGGGACTATTGGGTATAAATCATGTATTAGTCTGCTAAAACCACCATAACAAAATGTCATAGGCTTGGTGGCATAAAAACACAAATTTATTTCTCACAATTCTGGAGGCTCAGGTTCCAGATCACAGTTTGGCAGGGTTTAGTTGCTGGTGAGAATTCTCTTCCTGACTTTCAGACAGTTGCCTTTTGCTCCAATACTCACACAACCTTTCCTCTGAGTATGTGGATATGGAGAGAAATCTCTCTTTTCCTCTTATAAGACCATCAATGTCTTATCAGATTAGGGTGTCACCTTTATAACCCCTTTGTATCTTAATTAACTCCTAAAGGCTTTATCTGCAAAGGCAGCAAAGTGAGGATTAGGGCTCAAACACAAGAATTGGTTGGGGGTAGGTGGTACAAAATTCAGTCCACAGCAGGTCAATAGACTCTATCCTATCATCCCAACTACTTTGGAATCCAAAAGTTTTGAAGGAACTATTTTATTAACTTGGCTAACTTCAAGTAAAATACTATATGCATTTCATAGTAAAAACCTACTAAGTAGTTGACCTTATGTGACAAACTTATTGACATAGGGTAAGATGATTGTCTCGGTGTTGAGTTATGGGGATTGGTATCTACAGCTTCTAATAAAATGATAGAAACAAATTCAAGTTCACACTCCACTTCTGTGTATTACTATATCAGATATAATAATCACCCTAAAATTTCACACAATAGTGAGGCTTCTAATGTGGATTGACATAGAAATATTATATAGAAACCTAATGTACTTTAAGTATAAGAGACACAGGGATAGAATTTAATTTAGCAATAAATCTTTGGACTTAAAACAGACAGTTGATTATTCTAACAAACAGATAAAGATGATAGTAATGATGATAGTAATTGGTAGTAGAAACATCTCACAAAACAAATAAAATGAGTACCATTTTCAGAAGAGTTGCCCCAAAATGTGGAAAAACAAACAAACAAATATAAAACTATTCACCTTAGCAACTGAATAATTTCTCATAAATTCATTAGGGAAGCCACTACCATATTTTCCAAATAACTCATAAAACGTGCTCTTCTGGACATTTTTCCCACTTAGTAAAGACATTTGTCTTTCCTAAAGAAATTTATTAAACATTTAATTGTATTAATATACTTATATTTATACTATATTTGTTATATTAATTATATCACATTTTTCTCTTCTTGCTTTTAGATCTATAGACTTGGTGACCTTGGAGGAATAGAAATAAATTTGAGAGTCTTGGTTTATTTTATTATGTGGTTTTATATTTTTGGAGATTACATGTGATTTGGAAATCAAGTTGCTAATGATCATGGGTTATTAAAATTAGGAATCCAAGCAGAGGTAACTGATGCAAGGGAGGGAGGTATAGGCATTTACATTTACACTTTGATGAAATGTTAATTGCACTGTAAGTATATGTACTTTCTGCTTTGGACAAGTATCACTGGGAAAGCCTTGTAACATTTTAGGGGGTACCTGGATTTAACATGAGTGTGGAACTGCATCAAAGCAGGGCATGCTCTTGCCCTGCTTTGTACCATAATTGCTGCTCTTATGAGCACACACAGTAAATCCTTACTATAAAAAATAAAATAAGTTAAATTAAGTTAAATTAAATTAAATTAAAAGTAGTTATATATTTTCACTTGAGGGCCTAACTTATAATTGTGGTCCAGAGTAACAGTTTCTGTACAAGGAAAACTAGAGTATTTTTCCATCTACTAGGACGTCTGAGTTTCAGCAACAGATTACTATTATGAATAAATCAATAAGGCATATATTTTTAAAAGACTGTTCATATCATTTTTTATTCATAAACAAAATCATAACAAGAAGGCTTCTGCAAAGAGAAAACAACAAATGATGTTGCAAATTAAATCCTAAGCATAATTTCATAGAGGTAAGTGAAGAGAAAGTTTTCTTAAAGAAGCTTAATAGAAGCTATTTCCATTTAACAGTGCACTTACATTTCACTTGTCATGAAATTACACAGCTTTCTGAACACAAAACCACACTCCCCATAGCAACCAAGTCAAGGACCCTGTGAGTGTAAGTGTGTGTCCATGTGTCCATGGGAGTCTTAATACTTACTAACCTATAACCAGACTTTATATTCTCTCTTGGGACACTGGCCCTTTTGCTCTCAGTCCATAAATCACTCTTATTATCTCATCATCCCTTTTCTTTGCCCTAATGCTCCTATCCCCTCAGTTTTCTCCTATGAACACCAATATCTTGCCATATGTAACTTGCTCTGAATTTTCCCATTCATTACATTCTTGCATGGTTTTCTCCATAATTTTTCTCCCTTTCATCTTTATCAGTAGTCTCCATCCTTAGACAGTCGATATCCCTTCACCTCTTTTGATAAATGCCTCTTTTTTTTTTCCAGTACTTACTCTTTAAGTGCACAGGACTTAAAACCTAATGATGCATCACACCACTGCCCTCTTCCCTGATGATTACTTTCTTCCATTATCCTCCATTCAGTAGGCCAGTATTAACAATAAAGACCATTTAATCCTTTGTCTGCTACTCTCCTAAACTTGTGGTCATTATTTTATATATCTACATCCCTGCAAGTCCATTTCCACCTTCCCAGCACATGGGCATCTCTGCAGAGTGCTCTGTTGTTACCACAGTGATTTCAATGGCCATATCAATTATTTTCCAGACCCTTCCACTGTCTTCGGACATCAGATATCTCCTAGATATCAGAGACATCTACTTAAGTCAGCAATTACTAATGCTATTCCTATATTAAAGTGTATTTTGGCCAAGTTGGGAAGCTTCAGCTGTGCATTTGTTTATCACTGCTGCTGTAACAAAGGACCACAAACTTGGTAGCTTAAACAACTGACACTTATTCCCTTGCAGTTCTGGAGCCCGTAGGCTAAAATGGCCTCCTGGGTCTAAAATCAAGGTATCTATTCCTTGATTCCTTCTAGAAACTAAGGAAAGAATCTGCTCCTTGCTTCTTCTGGCTTCTTGTAGCTGCTGGCATTACTTAACTAGGGCTACATAATACCAGTTGAGGCTCCTGTCATCACATTGCCTTCTCCTCTTCTATCATCAAATCTACTTTTGTCTCCATTTTAAAAAGACCCTTGTTTGTGATTATAGTATGGCCCACCCAGATAATCCAATATAATATCTCATTCTCACAGTGCTTAACATAATCACAGCTACAAAGTTACCTTGCCATATAAGATAACATTTCACAAATTCTGAGGATTAAGATGTGGATATCTCTGGGGCAATTATTCAGTCTACTACAGGCTACCAAAGGCTAGCTGGCCCCAAGCACCATGACAGTCATCAGGAAACATCTTCAGAGTCAGTGGCGGTAACAGTACAGCCAGGGACATACCTCCCAAGTGACGCTGGCATAGTAGGGCACCATCAGGTGCTAAATGGGCAAGGAAGAGCAATGGCAGTAGCAGTGGCATTAGCAATGTGTCTATCCATCCAATCATGATTATTCTGTGTGATCTGGGTGTCCCAGTAAACACAGAATTAACAACTTTCTTTTCACCCATTTTCCTTTGTCCTGGTGTCCCACAGTGGTCAATTTCTCACCCTGTCCTTCCTGGATTTCTTCTCTCCACCTGAAATATCTTTCTTTTTGATCTTCTATCATTTCCAGTGCTAGTTATCCAAATTCCCAACACTTCCTTGAATCCTTCTTTATCCTTTCCCTCACATGGGATTAAGTTCCTGTATCACTTTTTCCTCCTTTTACTGAGTAATGACTTAAAAATTATACTGGAATTGAGTTACAGTTGGATATATTCCAACAAGATGTTGTTTGGGGGTTAACATAAAAGTACATAAATTATTAGCTAGTTTGCTGAGTTGTTTAATTTGATAAGATTATTAGCTAATTTAAGTGAGAACCCTTAAACATGTCTTTTTAATTAACTTGAAAAATCCTAGCAAGCTATATTACTGCACATAAACTTAGATACTGAGTAATTAGCTTTTGATTTTAAGAAGTTCTCTTTTCCCCTGGTTAGCACTTTTAACTGTGTCATAATTTCTATTTTGAATTACACTGTGTATGTATAGCTTCTTCCACTTATATTTTAAGAGATTGTGAATGTAATTTTTAGGACTTTTCTTTTATATTCTCAGGTTTAGGAGTTTTTCTGCCCTAAATTTGTGAGACACAATGGAGTGGAGAGCTGAGATAAGTATCCAAATCATGTTCCTATTTTCTGTGACTCTATTTTGTGGCTATTTCATTTCAAGCTACTTATTTCTTGGTTCACTTATGCAGGTTTCTCTGTTCTTTGTATTCATGGATACCTTTGTATTGCTATCTGTGTATTTTCTATCAGGTTATAATTCATATATGTCATTTAAAGTATTGCCTCATTTTAGAATCAAAGATACAACAGAGCATATTGTGATAGCTAAAATTCTAAATTACCTTCCTCAAAATCTACTACATAATGAAAAAAAAAAGTTCAAATAGTTAAAAATTGAATTTGAGACAAACATATGAAGTGGACACACTCATGAAAGCTTTCGTAGTTATTTTTTTTAGAAAGGATCACAGAGTAGATTTATTGAGTTTAGAGAAGATTATTATTGACCTAAGATAAATGGTAAATTAAGGATGAGTGATTATTTATATGTAAGGGACAGAGATGACAATGATTCTTTTTTTATTTACTATAATACATAATACAAAAAGGAAGAACAAAGCTCTCTATAGAATGGCTTTTATGTACTTAGAAGTAATAATGAAAGTCACTTCAATGTATTACAAAATTCATATTTTGAATTCACTTTGTTATTGAGACAAATTTTTCATTTGCATTTTTAAAAAGTTGAATTATGTTCTTTCAATCATCACCTTTTGCAGTTATTTATTGTTATTTCTATAGGGCTGTATATGTACAGGATCTGTACATCTGTACATCTGTATCATGAATAAATAATTATCCTGAACCAAATGAAGCCCATGCCCAGAAAAGCCTAAAGTTTAATTTTATGTATATTAGGATTAAAAATAAAATTTCATGGTTCAGTATATAACCTAACCTCTGCATGGTCCAGAAAGAGAACTGCTTTTATAAGCACACTATCAAGCATTTAATCAGGTGGTTTCTGAAGGAAATCTTCCTGAACAATAGGGATGAGGGTGCTAAGTGGAGTTATTATCTCCACTCTGTAATAAACTTACTTTCATAAACCAGCATTTTGAGTCCTAGTCTTGTAAAAAAATTTTGTGGTGCTTATAGCTGCTTTGTGAAAGATGGATGTTAATAACAACATATCTAAAATGTTTCCTTATTAAATTCCTTAATTAAACTCAGAACTCTTTAAAAAATACTTATTATTCTCATTATTGTTATTTTTTATAGCCCACATACATATGATCTTACCTTATTATTATGGGTACTTGGCCAAATTCACCACAATAATGTAATAATCTGGAATTTTTTAAGTTTCTGTGTTTCTCTAATTAACCTCGTGAGAAATTTGAATCTATCAATGAATGATGCAATATTTGTTGAGTGTGCCTCTTATGTATACAACATTCTACTTGGTTTTATAGGAAGAAAGAAACATCCAACTGAGATATAAGAAATGTAAGAAATGTTAAACCATGTGGTTGTGATTCCAAAAGCTAAGAAATTTAGAAAAGCAAGAAATCAGATCAGCATGTGAGGGAAAGGGTAAAGAAGGATTCAAGGCAGTGTTGGGAATTTGGATAACTAGCACTGGAAATGACAGAAGATCAAAAAGAAAGATATTTCAGGTGGAGAGAAGAAATCCAGGAAGGACAGGATGAGAAATTGACCACTGTGGGACACCAGGACAAAAGAATCCCACTAAGCTATCTTGCCTAGCCAATTACTTATAAACTACCAGTGCCACTCATGACAATTGAACATATCTCATAATATTTCCAGATTTAAAAGCAGTTGGATCGGGGCACCTGGGTAGCTCAGTGGGTTAAGCCACTGCCTTCAGCTTGGGTCATGATCCCAGGGTCCTGGGATGGAGCCCCACATCAGGCTCTCTGTTCAGCGGGAAGTCTGCTTCCTCCTCTCTCTCTGCCTGCCTCTCTGCCTACTTGTAATCTCTGTCAAATAAATAAATAAAATCTTAAAAAAAAAAAAAAAAGCAGTTGGAGCCTAAGAATTTAAACCTCCTTCTGATATGAATTTTACAAAGTAGGCAAATGTAACCCACTGACTTCCAGATAAAGCTTCCTGAATAAACATGTGCATTATTTTTACTTCCTCCTAAAACTTGATTAGAACTTCAATGAAAGACTCTTAAGCTCTTTGAGGAAGACACAGTCGCAGGTTCAGGGGAGCTCTGGGAGCTGACTCACAGCTGTTCATCCTCGCTGCAGCCAAGGAACAAGTCAATCAGGAAACCGTGTTGAAACCATGGCTTTTTTTTTTTTTTTTTTTAAGATTTATTTATTTATTTGACAGACAGAGATCACAAATAGGCAGAGAGGCAGGCAGAGAGAGAGGGAAGCAGGCTCCCCGCTGAGCAGAGAGCCTGATGCGGGGCTCCTCCCAGGAACCTGGGATCATGACCTGAGCTGAAGGCAGAGGCTTAACCCACTGAACCACCCAGGCGCCCAGAAACCATGGCTTTTAAAGACACCGGGAAAACACTCATAGAACCAGAGGTGGTGACACACTGAATTAAAATTACTGTAACCATCCCCAAAGTAAAATCTTTGGAGGTGTATGCTGACTTGATGAGAGGCGCAAAGGGGAAAATTTCAAAGTGAAAGGACTAGTTCAGATGCTCACCAAAACTGTGACTATCACTATAAGAAAAAAAATGTGGTGAAGTTTCCAAGACTTGGGATCGTTTTCAGGTGAGGATCCATAAGTGACTCACTGATTTGCATGGTCTTTCTGATATTCTTAAATAGATTCCATCCATCAGTATTGAGACAGGAGTCAAGAATGAAGTCACCACTGCAGATGTTTAAATCAGCCCTTTTAACAAATTATCAATTGTTAAAAAAAAAACAAAAAACCATTTCAATGAAAGTCTCTTAAGATATAAACCCACTATAGGGTGCCTGAGTGGCTCAGTGGGTTAAAGCCTCTGCCTTTGGCTCCAGTCATGATCTCAGGGTCCTGGGATCAAGCCCCACATCCGGTTCTCTGCTCAGCAGTGAGCCTGCTTCCTGCTCTCTCTCTGCCTGCCTCTCTGCCTGTGATCTCTATCTGTCAAATAAAGAAATTTTTTAAAAAAATCTTAAAAAAAATACATATTGCTCTTTCCATTTAAAAACAAACAAACAAACAAAAGATATAAACCCACTAAAACAGAATGAGAGAAGAAAACAGCAACCATTTTAAAAGCTGGAAGGCAAATGGGAAAATGGTAACTAACTTAGTACATTGAGAAAGGTGAATCTTAAACCCATAATATAAAAAGTTTAAGAAGCAATCTCACTTAAACATAGAGACCTAAATGCCTAAGTAATTGGCAGAGTAATATTTTTGGAAATTGATTAAATGAACACTAAAAGTATAACAATATGTTGAAAACTTGCCTAAATAGCATTAAGACTTAGATCTCCTTCTCTGTTCCAAAGACTGTAGGTTACCATTTCTTTCTTACACTAGCAGAGAGCTGTAAGTATTTTTGACAGCTTTATTGAGATATAATTCATATACCATAAAATGTACCCACTTATAGCATAATACAATGGTTTATAATATATTCATAGAGTTGTGCAACCATCATCACAATCAATTTTAGAACGTTCTCATTACCCCCAAAAGAAAACTCCATACCCATTAGCTATTACCCTCCAATCTCCCTTCTTTCCAGCTCTAAGAAGGCCCTAATCAAATTAATTAAAATACATTAAATTTTAAATCAATTAAAATCTAATTAATTAATTAAAATTAATTAAAACTTTATCTCTATGGATTTATCTAATATGGGCATTTAGTATAAATTGATTAAATCCCATATGTTCCCTTTTTTTAAAAAAGATTTTATTTATTCATGTGACAGAGATCACAAGTAGGCAGAGAGGCAGGCAGAGAGAAGGGAGAAAGCAGGCTCCCTGCTGAGCAGAGAGCCCAATGCAGGGCTCGATCCCAGGAGTGTGGGATCATGACCTGAGCCGAAGGTAGAGGCTTTAACCCACTGAGCCACCCAGGTGCCTTGTATGTGCCCTTTTATAAAGCTTCTTTCACTTGGTCTAATGGTTTTAAGGTCATCTATGTTAGAGCATATGACAGTATTTCATTTCTTTGTATTGTCAAATAGTACTCCATTGTAGTATATATCATATTTTGCTTACCTGTTTTTCCACTGATGAATATTTGAGTTGTTTATACTTTTCTATATATCATGAATAAAACTACTATGAACAAGTTTGTGTGCAAGTTTTTGTGCAGACATACATTTTTATTTCCCTTGGGTATATACCTAGGAGTAGAATGTCTGTGACATATGGTAACTGTATGTTTACTCTTTTAAGGAACTGGCAGATTGCTTTCCAAAGTGGTTACACTATTTACATCTCCACCAGCAATGCATAAAATTTCCAACTTCACATCCTCACAAAAACTTGCTACCTGTCTTTTTCATTTAGCCATCCTCATGGGTGATTCCCACTGTGTTTTTATTTGCATTTTAGGGGACATATATTTTTTGAGATAGTACCGAAATCTCCTGCCCCAGGAGAGACCACACATACAGGGGAATTAAGTAAAAATGCATATATTAATATAGAAAGCTCCATTCTATTTTTTCACTCTGCCACTAAGACAGCTACATATATATCACAAGGCAAATAAATCGACTAAATCTTTGAGCACTCTGGCTAAATCTTTGAGAATTCTTTCAGGAGAAAGAATCTAAGATACAGATATCAAGGATTTCCTAAACAAATATTCCATGACAAAGTTCAAAATTGATAAGCCCCATTCATACACTCTGAACTTCTCATCAACTTTTAACTTGCTCTACTTTTAAATATGAGCTTTCAACCAAGGATTGCCCGACATTTTAAGAAAGCCTATAAAATCAAAGAGAAACCAAGTAAAACAGGAAAGAAACATTCTGGAATAAAAGAAAAAAATAACTACATAAAGAGAAGAAAACTTTAAAAAAGGTAATAAATCTTCACTATCATTAATATGGTTAGAGAAATAAGTTATTGCATCCATGAGCCAGTACAGAATGCCATATATATATATTAAAAAAAAAAAAAAAAACAAACCTTCAGAAGACAAAAAGCAATAGCTCTCAGGTTTACAAAAAGAACAGACATGAAAAACTCAGTGGGCAGTTTGGAAGAAAGAATTGAAAAAAATTTCTAGAAAGTATGCCAAAAAGATAAGAAAATGGAAAATAGGAGAATTAAGTAAAAAATAGTAGAAGGCAGGGGGAGGAGACAAGATGGCGGAAAAGTAGGAGGCGTGGTTTCAATCTATATCCTAAAGTGAAGTGATTACCTACCAAAGAATTCTGATCACCATTAAATCAGCCTGAGATTAGAATTATACACTTCTGGATCTATAAGGGGGCAGAAGATGCCAGTGGACAGGTAAAGCAGAGTGGGAACAATAAACTGATATTAGAAGATAAACAAAAGGGGGAGGGAGTCACCAGAAGCAACCCATTGGAAAGTAATACCCCAATACGAGAGTGCCCTGTAATTGGGGACCAGCATTAACTTGGAATCTGGTTGAAAGCACTCAAAAAGAGCAAAAAATCTTACGGGAAAATTGGTGGAATTGGGCAGTTAGGAACAGAGACTTAAGCCCACGGACCCAGGACGGCCACTGCTAGCAGGGAACCAGAAAGCACAGCGAAGAAGCCAGGTCTAGGCTGTCTGTGCGCCTGAGAGCATCTGGGTGGCACCGCCTATGAGGGTGAGGGAGCCTGCTGTGGACGCCAGCCAGCAGAACCACAGCCTTTTGCACTCAGCACGCATGCCCTGCGACCAGACTTTGAGTAGCACGCCCCCCCCCCAACCCAGAGAGGTTCCTGCAGGTGCTAGCTGTCACTCTCTAGGACCGAGAGAGTCTGAACACTCCCAGCCGGGGCCAGCGTGAAAATCTCAGTGTGCTATCTCTGTTTGGGACCTCTCTGGCGGTATGGACCTGCCCAAACAGCTGCGGGCAGTATATCTTGTGGTTTTGTGTACAAGGGAAAGTTCCAGAGACTGTGACTGGGGACGTGCTCTGCCAGTGGCAGAGGGGGAATTTATGTGCTCTGGAGCACCCAGAGGGGAACAGACTGAGGCTTCTCTCTGAGATGGAGGTCTGGGTGCAGTTTGCTTTCCTCTAAACCTCCAAAGAACCACCAAAAGCTGCCAAGAGGAGAGAAAACAAATTAACAAACAAACAAAAAAACCTCCAGAGAACAAAAGCCTGAAAAACCAGTTTCCTCAGAGCCCAGCCCCTTGATGGGCGCAGGAGGACTCAACTCTAGCAAGACTCCCTGAAAAACCACACGGCAGTCCCCTCCCCCAGAAAGCCAGCCCAAAAAATAAACAAACAAACAAAACAACAAGAGGACAACCACCACTACTTCATAGATACAATTTTTATTTTTAATTTGTTCCCACTATTCTGGTTCTCTCTCTCTCTCTCTTTCTCTCTCTCTCTCTCTCTCTCTATATATATATATAACCTTTTAACCTATTAACCATCACAATGAGATGTTCAGTACATCAAATTCCATAATAACCTTTTAATCTGAACTTTCTTGATATATATATACCTGCGTTTTTATTTTGCTTTTCTATTTTTTAAATTTTTTTTTAAATATTCATGTAGAGATAAGCTTCAAGGTAATCCCCTTTCCCCAATGAATGCTACCCCTATATGTAAACCAGTTTTAATCCCCCTTTATCTGAGGAAAGTTGAGTCCTTTAACAAAAATATCAAGATACATCCAGGAAGAATCAAAATAAACTTCCTTGCCCACACTGAGAATTTATAACCACCTCCCATCTTTTTCTTCTGTCAGTGTTTCTGTGTATTTGTTTTTGTTCTGGTAGTATATAAATCTTGTACTTGGGGTTCATTTTGATGGGTTTTTTTTTGTTTTTTTTTTTGTTTGTTTGTTTTCTCTTGTCATCTACGTTTTTCAGTCTTTTTGTCTGTCTGTTTTTGTTTGTATACTTCACAAATCTTACATTTGCGGCCCATTTGGTCTGGGCCTTTTCTTGTATTTTATCTTTCTTTTTTTTTTTTCTTTTTTTCTGTCTGTCTCTCTCTCTCTTTTTCTTTTTTCTTTTTTTTTGATGGGGACTCTTGATTGCTCAGAAGCATTCCAGGGTGCACCTTGCCTGCACCATGGTTGATACATTCAGCTACATATCCGTTCAGCCATCTCTCACCAAAATGAGTAGGAGGAGGAATGCCCAACAGAAGAAAAATTCAGAGACTGGGGAGCCTTCTCCATCAGAGCTTTTGGATATGGACAAACAGTATGTTGGAAAGGGAATTCAGGCTAATAATTATCCAGGCAACAGCTAGGTTGGAGAAAGCTTTTGATGACAAAATGGAATTGATTATGGCAGAAGTGAAAGCCACCAGGGATGATGTTAACAATGCTCTCAATGAGGTCCAATCTAACCTAAATTCTCTAAAAGCTGTGGTAACTGAGGCAGAAGATAGAATTAGTGATCTGGAGGACAAACAGATAGAGAAAAAGGATCAGGAGGAAGCCTAAAACAAACAGCTTAGAAACCATGAAAACAATATTGGGGAAATAAATGACGCCATGAAAAGTCCCAACGTCAGAATAGTTGGAATCCCCAAGGGGGAAGAGAAAGAAAGAAAACTAGAAGATATAGTTAAACAAATTCTCCATGAAAATTTTCCCAATCTGGTGAATGGAACCAGCGTTCATGTACTAAAGGCAGAAAGGTCTCCCCCTAGATCATAGAATCTAGAAAGACCTCGAGACACCTGATTGTGAAAATGATGAATCATAATTTTAGACAGAAGCTCTTGAAAGCAGCTAGAGGGAAGAAATTCCTTACGTACAGAGGAAAGCCCATCAGAATAATGTCAGACCTATCCACAGAAACCTGGCAGGCCAGAGAGGACTGGCAAGATGTATTCATGGAACTAAATAAGAAGAACATGCAGTCAAGAATACTTTATCCTGCAAGACTGACATTCAAAATGGATGGAGAGATAAAGAGCTTCCAAGACTGGCAAGATTTAAAAGGTATGTGACCACCAAGCCAGCACTGCAAGAAATATTAAGGGGGGTTCTATAAAAGAGGAAAAAACCCAAGAATATCATTGAACATAACTATATGGAGACAATCTATAGTAACAAAGACTTCACAGGTAACACGATGTCAAAAAAAACATATTTCTCAGTAATCACTCTCAATGTGAATGGCCTAAATGCACCCATAAAATAACACCGGGTTGCAGATTGGATAAAACGACAGGACTACAAGAGTTGTCTACAAGAGACCCATTTTGAACCGAAGGATACATCCAGACCAAAAGTGAAGGGATGGAGAAGCATCCTTCATGCCAATGGGCCTCAAAAGAAGGCTGGGGTAGTGATTCTCATATCAGACAAATTAGATTTTAAACTGAAGACTGTAGCCACAGATACAGAAGGACACTACATAATTCTTAAAGGGACTATACACCAAGAAGATCTAACAATTGTAAATATTTATGCCCCCAATACGGGAGCAGCCAATTACATAAGAAAACTGTTAATCAAGGAAAAGAGTCACATTGATATGAATACATTAATAGTAGGAGATCTTAACATGCCACTCTCAGTAATAGACAGATCATCCAAGCAGAAAATAAAGAAACAAGAGCAATGAATGATGCATTGGACCAGATGGACCCCATAGATATATACAGAACATTCTACCTTGAAACAACAGAATACTCATTCTTCTTGAGCGTACATGGAACTTTCTCCAGAATAGACCACATACTGGGTCACAAATCAGGGCTCAATGGATACCAAAAGATTAAGATTATTCCCTGTATATTCTCAGATCAATATGCTTTGAAACTGGAGCTCAACCACCAGGAAAATTTTGGAAGGAATTCAAACACATGGAAGCTAAAGACCACCTTGCTAAAGAATGCTTGGATCAATCAGGAAATCAAAGAAGAACTTAAACAATTCATGGAAACCAATGGGAATGAAGACACTTATGTCCAAAACCTATGGGATACAGCAAAGACGGTCCTAAGGGGAAAATACATAGCCATCCAAGCCTCCCTCAAAAAAAAACCTGAAAAATCCAGAACACACCAGCTGTCTCTGCACCTTAAAGAACTGGAGAATCAATAACAAATTAATCCAACTCCCCACACAAGAAGGGAAATAATCGAGATTAGAGCAGAGATCAATGAGATAGAAGCTAGAGATATAGTAGAATGCATCAATGAAACTAGAAGCTGTTTTTTTTTTTTAAAGAATCAATAAGATGAATAAACCATTGGTCAAACTAATCCAAAAGAGAGAAGGCCAAACTAAACAAAAGAAAAGAGGACCCAAATTAATAAAATTATGAATGAAAAGGGAGAGATCACAACTAACACCAAAGAAATAGAAACAATCATCAGAAATTATTATCGACAGTTACATGCCAATAAGTTAAGCAACCTAGATGAAATGGATGCATTCCTGGAAAACTATAAGCTTCCAAAATTGAACAAGGAAGAAATTGACAACCTGAATAGACCCATATCTAGTAACGAGCTTGAAGCAGTAATCAAAAACCTCCCAAAAAACAAGAGCCTAGGACCTGACAGATTCCCTGGGGAATTCTACCAAACTTTCTAAGAAGAAATAACACCTATTCTTCTGAAACTGTTTTAAAAAAATTGAAGCAGAAGGAAAACTTCCAGACTCTTTTTATGAAGCCAGCATTACCCTGATCCCCAAACCAGGCAAAGACCCCACCAAAAAGGAGAATTTCAGACCAATATCCCTGATGATATGGATGCCAAAATTCTCAACAAAATCCTAGCTAATAGGACCCAACAGCACATTAAAAGGATTATCCACCATGACCAGGTGGGATTCATCCCTGGGTTTCAAGGATGGTTCAACATTTGCAAACCAATTAATGTGATAGAACAAATCAATAAGAGAAGAGAGAAGAACTACATGGTCCTCTCAGTTGATGCAGAAAAAGCATTTGACAAAATCCAGTATCCATCCCTGATTAAAATGTTTCAAAGTATAGGGATAGAGGGAACATTTCTCAACTTCATAAACTCTATCTATGAAAAACCCACAGCAAATATCATCCTCAATGGGAAAAAGCTTGCAGCCTGCCCGTTGAGATCAGGAACACGACAAGGATGCCCACTCTCACCACTCTTGTTCAACATAGTATTAGAAGTCCTAGCAGCAGCAATCAGACAACAAAGAGATATAAAAGGTATTCAGACTGACAATGAAGAAGTCAAACCTCTCTCTCTTCGCAGATGACATGACACTTTATATGGAAAACCCAAAAGACTCCACTCCCAACTACTAGAACTCATACAGCAATTCAGTAATGTGGTAGGATACAAAGTCAATGTACAGGAATCAGTTGCTTTCTTATAAACTAACAATGAAAATATAGAAAGGGAAATTAGAGAATCGATTCCATTTACTATAGCACCAAGAACCATAAGATACTTGGGAATAAACCTAACCAAAGAGGTAAAGGAACTGTACTCAAGGAACTACAGAACACTCATGAAAGAAATCAAAGAAGAAACAAAAAGATGGAAGATCATTCCATGCTCATGGATCAGAAAAATAAACATTGTTAAAATGTCTATACCGCCCAGAGCAATCTATACTTTCTTTTTTTTTTTTTTAAAGATTTTATTTATTCATTTGACAGACAGAGATCACAAGTAGGCAGAGAGGCAGGTAGAGAGAGAGGAAGGGAAGCAGGCTCCCTGCTGAGCAGAGAGCCTGATGCGGGCTCGATGCCAGGACCCTGAGATCATGACCTGAGCCGAAGGCAGAGGCTTTAACCCACTGAGCCACCCAGGTGCCCCAGCAATCTATACTTTCAATGCCATTCCAATAAAAATTCCACAGGCATTTTTCAAAGAGCTGGAGCAAACAATCTTAAAATTTGTGTGGAATCAGAAGAGACCCCAAATTACTAAGGAAACGTTGAAAAAGAAAAATAAATCATGTTGCCTGATTTCAAGCTTTATACAAAGCTGTGATTACCAAGACAGCATGGTACTGGCATAAAAACAGAGACATAGACCAGTTGAACAGAGTAGAAAGCCCAGATATGGGACCTCAACTCTATGGTCAAATAATCTTCAACAAAACAGGAAAAAATATACAGTGGTGGGGCGCCTGGGTGGCTCAGTGGGTTGAACCTCTGCCTTCGGCTCAGGTCATGATCTTAGGGTCCTGCGATCAGGCCCCGCATCAGTCTCTCTGCTCAGCAGGGAGCCTGCCTCCCCTTCTCTCACAGCCTGCCTCTCTGCCTACTTGTGATCTCTGTCTGTCAAATAAATAAAATCTTTAAAAAATAAATATATATACAGTGGAAAAAAGTCTCTTCAAGAAATGGTGCTGTAATATATTGTACAGCTATATGTGAAAGAATGAAACTTGACCATTCTCTTACACCATACACAAAGATAAACTCAAAATGGATAAAAGACCTCAACATGAGACAGGAATCCATCAGAATCCTGGAGGAGAACATAAGCAGTAACCTCTTCGATATCAGCCACAGCAACTTCTTTCAAGATATGTCTACAAAGGCAAAAGAAACAGAAGTGAAGATGAACTTTTGGGACTTCATCAAGATCAAAACCTTCTGCACAGCAAAGGAAACAGTCAACAAAACAAAGGGGCGGCCCACAGAATGAGAGAAGATATTTGCAAATGACAGTACAGACAAAAGGTTGATATCCAGGATCTATAAAGAACTTCTCAAACTCAACACATACACAACAGATAATCATGTCAAAAATGGGAAGAAGACATGAACAGATACTTCTCCAATGAAGACTACAAATGGCTATCAGACACATGAAAAAATGTTCATCATCACTAGCCATCAGGGAGATTCAAATCAAAACCACATCGAGATACCATCTTACATCAGTTAGAGTGGCCAAAATTAACAAAACAGTAAACAACGTGTGTCAGAGAGGATGTGGAGAAAGGGGAACCCTCTTACACTGTTGGTGGGAATGCAAGTTGGTATAGCCACTTTGGAAAACAATGTGGCGATTCCTTAAGAAATTAAAAATAGAGCTACCCGATTGCACTACTGCAATTGCACTCCTGGGTATCTACATCAAAGATATAGATGTAGTGAAAAGAAGGGCCATCTGTACCCCAATGTTCATAGCAGCAATGGTCACGGTCGTCAAACTATGGAAAGAACCAAGATGCCCTTCAACGGACGAATGGTTAAGGAAGATGTGGTCCATAAACACTATGGAGTATTATGCCTCCATCAGAAAGGATGAATACCCAACTTCTGTAGCAACATGGACGGGACTGGAAGAGATTATGCTGAGTGAAATAAGTCAAGCAGAGAGATTCAATTATTATATGGTTTCACTTATTTGTGAAGCATGAGAATTAACATGGAGAACATGGGGAGATGGAGAGGAGAAGGGATTTGGGGGAAATTGGAGGGGAAGATGAACCAGTTCAGAGTCTATGGACTGAAAAACAATCTAAGGGTTTTGAAGGGGCAGGGGGTGGGAGGTTGGGTGAGCCTGGTGGTGGGTATTATGGAGGGCATGTATTGCATGGAGCACTGGCTGTGGTGCATAAACAATGAATTCTGGTACACTGAAAACGATTAAAACTTAAAAAAAAAAAAAATAGAATTAGGATGCCTGGGTGGCTCAGTTGGTTGGACGACAGCTTTCAGCTCAGGTCATGATCCTGGAGTCCCAGGATCGAGTCCCGCATCAGGCTCCCAGCTTCATGGGGAGTCTGCTTCTCCCTCTGACCTTCTCCTCACTCATGCTCTCTCTCACCTCCTCTCTCTCAAATAAATAAATAAAATCTTTAAAAAAAAATAGAACTTTCACTAAACTCAATATCCAAATAATAGACATTCCAGAAAGAAAGAACTGAGGAAAATAGAGGGGGAAACATCAATTAAATTACTCAAGAGATTTTCAATGTACAGAAAGATATGAGTTTGAGAGAGTCCAGAAAGTACCCAGTGAAGTATAAAAATAGATTCATTCAGGGGCACCTAGGTGGCTCAGTTGGTTAAAGCCTCTGCCTTTGGCTTGGGCGTGCCCCACATCAGGCTCTCTGCTCAGCAGGGACCCTGCTTCCCCCCTCTCTCTGCCTGCCTCTCTGCCCACTTATGATCTCTCTCTCTCCCTCTGTCAAATAAATAAATAAAATCTTTAAAAAAATAGATTCATTCAGAGGCTTGCCATCATGAAATTTCATAACATTGGAAACAAACACATCCTTCAAGATCCAAAAAAAAAAAAAAAAAAAGCAAAGACAGGCTTCCAGAGTCAATATGAAGAGAGTAAAAAGAGTGTAGAATTTTTTTAAGTGTATTTTTTAAATTATTTATTTATTTGAGAGAGGGAGAGTGTGAGAGAGAGAACCCAGGCAGGAGGCACTGCAAAGGGAGAGGGAGAAGCAAGCAGGGTTCAATCCCAGGACATTGAGATCAAGACCTGAGCTGAAGGAAGACACTTAGCTGACTGAGCCACCCAGGCACCTCAAGAAGAGTATATATATTTTTTAAATTAATTTATTTATTTTCAGAAAAACAGTATTCATTTTATTTTTTCACCACACCCAGTGCTCCATGCAATCCATGCCCTCTATAATACCCACCACCTGATACCCCAACCTCCCACCCCCCTGCCACTTCAAACCCCTCAGATTGTTTTTCAGAGTCCATAGTCTCTCATGATTCACCTCCCCTTCCAATTTACCCCAACTCCCTTCTCCTCTCTAACACCCCTTGTCCTCCATGATATTTGTTATGCTCCACAAATAAGTGAAATGATATGATAATTGACTCTCTCTGCTTGACTTATTTCACTCAGCATAACCTCTTCCAGTCCCGCCCATGTTGCTACAAAAGTTGGGTATTCATCCTTTCTGATGGAGGCATAATACTCCATAGTGTATATGGACCACATCTTCCTTATCCATTTGTCCGTTGAAGGGCATCTTGGTTCTTTCCATATTTTGGCGACTGTGGCCATTGCTGCTATAAACATTGCGGTACAGATGGCCCTTCTTTTCACGACATCTGTATCTTTGGGGTAAATACCCAGGAGTGCAATTGCAGGGTCATAGGGAAGTTCTATTTTTAATTTCTTGAGGAATTTCCACACTGTTCTCCAAAGAGGCTGCACCAACTTGCATTCCCACCAACAGTGGAAGAGGGTTCCCCTTTCTCCACATCCTCTCCAATACATGTTGTTTCCTGTTTTGTTAATTTTGGCCATTCTAACTGGTGTAAGGTGATATCTCAATGTGGTTTTAATTTGAATCTCCCTGAGGGCTAGTGATGATGAACATTTTTTCATGTGTCTGATAGCCATTTGTATGTCTTGATTGGAGAAGTGTCTGTTCATATCTTCTGCTCATTTTTTGATATGTTTGTCTGTTTCATGTGTGTTGAGTTTGAGGAGTTCATTATAGATCCTGGATATCAACCTTTTGTCTGTACTGTCATTTGCAAATATCTTCTCCCATTCCGTGGGTTGCCTCTTTGTTTTTTTGACTGTTTCCTTTGCTGTGCAGAAGCTTTTGATTTTGATAAAGTCCCAAAACTTTATTTTCGCTTTTGTTTCCTTTGCCTTTGTAGACATATCTTAAAGAAGTTGCTGTGGCTGATATCGAAGAGATTACTGCCTATGTTCTCCTCTAGGATTCTGATGGATTCCTGTCTCACGTTGAGGTCTTTTATCCATTTTGAGTTTATCTTTATGTACGGTACATTTTTTTTAAAAACTAACAGGAATAAATAAAAATAAAATGAAAAAAAATAGAAATAAAGACTAAATTTGAAGAAATACAAGAATATAGCCACCTAAAACAAAGTAGAAATAGAGGAAAGAAGAGGAAAAGGTGACTATAATGAAATAGAAATAAAGATACAAAGGTTTTTCAAGTGAAAGATATAGAAGACATACAAAGAAAGCTTAGATATAATTGAAATAGCTAAAGAAGAAAAACATAACAATTAAAAAATTAAAAATTTAAAGTGCAATGTAAAGAATTCTTTCTCCTAGAAAAAATACCATATTGAATAGGACTTCAACCCCTTGTGAACTATAACCCAGAGTAGTCAACACCAACTCATATGTAGTAAAGTACTATTGTACTTTAAAGTTATGGAGAAAAAAAAACATTCAGACAAAATCTAAATGATCAGTAAGGGGAAAATATGTCAGATTGGGTTTGGATTTTTCAACAACATTTTATAACCTCAGATAGTTGAGTATATCTACAAATCTCATACATTCTCTCTTCTCAAATACTTCCCTTATGCTCAGAGCTCAAGGTAGATTATCGGCAAAATCTCTTCCATCTTTAATCTAACTTTCTGAAAGTTCCTTCCATCTTTTTGATCTAGTGGAAATTTGACTATTCGCTTATACTTATACTTCTCCTCAATCCCTCTTAGTGGAGCCTGTTTTCTCTCCTTACCCTAAGTGAAATAGAAATGGGTGTCCTCCTTGCTGCTTACAGACCATTAAGTTTCTTTTCTACTAAACCTCCAGTCTCCTGTGAAGCTCACTTGATCAGTCTACACCATCATGTAGTGGGCTAAATACTGGCCCCCAATACATCTCAGTCTTAATTCCTAGAACCTATGAATGTTACTTTACATGGCAAAGATGTGATTAAGTCAAGGATCTTGATATTGGAAGAGGATCCTGGATTATCCAGGTCAAGAACACCCTAAATATAAGTGTCTTTATAAGAGGAAAGCAGAGAGAGATTTGACAAAAGATGAGGAGGAGGTAGTAGGACAATAAAAGCAAAGAACTGAGTGATGTGCTTTAAAGATGGAAGGGGACATAAGCCAAGGAATGAAGGAAGCCACCATAAGCTTAAAAAGACAGGAAACAGATCTTTTTGCTCAAAGCCTCCAAAATAACCAGCCTTGTTGATACCTTAACATTAGGGTAATGAAAGTGATTTTGAAATTCTGACTTCCAGAACTGTAAGTGGTAATTCTTTACAGAAGCAATCTGAAACTAATATACCCCACTTGGATGCCATCATCTACAAATTTCTAGGCCATCCAATCTCACTTCATTTCTAGAAGACTATAGTACCTGGCTTAGTATCTTACCTCTTACACTACCTCAGCAAATAACACATCATCCCCTGTCATGAACAGTCACTGGACCCCTCACCATCATAATCTCAATTTCTAGGATCCTATTCACTGACCATTTCTGTCTTTCCATCCCATTCTTTGATCCCTCCTCAACAGTCCTTTGATCTACCATAACTTCTAATCCATTAATTTTATCTTTTTCTTTTTTCACTGCTTTCACTTGTCTCATGTTCTCCACTCCCCCTTATCAGGCTGAGATTCCAAGATCATTCATCATAATTAGTCTCCCACATACCCTCTCAATCCCCTTGCCACAGTCTCTCCTCATCATATCCTTTTGGTGAAATTCCTAAGCCAGTTAAGTCAATCTCTAACCAGTCTGTAGTCTGTACGGGCATAGGAATAGCTGACTAAATCAGGAGAATAGATACTTTGCTGACTGCTCTCAATTAAATTTATCCCCAAGTGAGCCTTTAGGGATGGTTGGAATTCTAGTTACATTTTCTTTTACTTTAATCACTCATTTTCCTGCACATGTATCTCAACACACTAAAATGAGAATCCTATAGGGGCAGAAGACTTATTCATTCATTAAAGTCTTAGAACTGCACACCACAGGAGTGCATTTTAGTGTATATAAATTTAAAAATAAAAATAAAAAAACTATGACTTCACATTTCCATCATCAAATCCAATCACTTATCCACACTTGTATCCATATTCATACTCTAACTTCTCTGACACTCAAATGGATAAGCCCTTTTTTTCCCTGCTTCACTTGTTGAACAGGGACAACTCATCTCCACTTCTCTTGCCTGTAGACCGAGATATAAATCATTGGCTCCCTTGGTTCTCAGAACTTCAGACTTGAACTATACCACTGGCTTTCCTGGGTCTTCAGCTTATAGACATAGGATTATAGGATTTCTCAGTCTCCAGACAGTACAAAATGAGTGAATTTTAGAAAATAGGTGCAAAGGAGAGACAGCAAGATAGCCAAAACAGACACCCCAAACTTAAATTCCACTCAACAATAACAACAATTTGGCATTTACCTGTGGACAAAAATGCCTTTGTGTGATCTGTGGGATCCAGCACCATACACCTAGGGATCTAGGATAAGACTCTTCTAAGGACTTCTTTCAAGGCTTGTTTCCTTATGTCCTCAGTGTCTGCTCAAATATCTCTTGATCACATTACAGAGAAGGCATCTCTGATTATGGGTATTTGACACAGCACAGTGGTGCCCCACCTCACTCCCGCCTTCTCAAGTAATTTTTCCCTCAAGGCCTTATCGCCATCTGATGAACTATACATTTTATTTCTTTATTTAGATCTTTTCTCTTCTCACTGGAATATAAGCATCTGGAAGCCAGGACCTTTATCTTTTATTCATTGCTCCATCTCCAGAATATAGCATAGAGTAGAAGGTCACAAACTATCCAGGAAATTTAAAATCCGAGGAGCAGGCAATATCACATTTTCTTTATAGATGAGAAAACCTGGGACTCTGAGAATTTATGCAATTGTTCAAAATCACATAGTATGCACTGGAAAAGCCCAGAAACCTAATAAAGGAAGTTTCCTCCCTTTTTCATCTTGCCTTTGGCCAGCTCTGTGAAATTGTCATTGCTAAAGAGAAGAGAAAAAAATCATGTCAATAACTGCCCTTCAGTTGTTCTTTTAATAGAAAAAAAAGTCAGAAGATATTGAAAGAGCTGGAAATCTCAAATTTTAACAGCCTTTGACCCATTAAGTGTTTATGTTGAGTGTCTAAAATCAAATTCATATAAAGGAAGAGCTGTACATGACAACTTGTCTTATTTTTTTCCCCTTCCCTTTCTCTACATGCCCTGTAGCTTGATTCACTTCAGTAGAAGAGTACAAATAATTCACCAAGCTGCCTGTTATGGATAATGAACAATCAACCCATGTGAGATAGTCAAAGGTTAAAAAGTAGAAGGAAATTACTTTGGAAGGGAGATGAGTCCAAGGACCACATCAGCAAACTGTGAGAATGCATAGAGATAGGAGTAATGTTGAGAATGCAAGCCAACACTCGTGCCTGAAAACAGCCTGGAAGTAAGTGCTATTGTTGTCCCGCTGAGATCCTGTACTAAAAGACACAGATCACAGTTTCAGCTAAAATTGTAAAAATATCTAGATTATTTCAGTCAGGCCACTTTCATAGTTTTGATTCTATACCATTAGGAATTTTTGTTAGAAGTTTAGGTCTCAAATTTATCTAAAAGTACTAAGATCCATCTAACATAGGAAGGCACTTCTACTACATTCAGTATTTATTTTTAAATAATCAATGCCTTAACTGACAACACCAATAAAATGATGAATTTAGGTAAAAATTTGATGACAACTGAGATAGTTGTCACCTAGTTTATTTTAAAAATAATCTGCACTGCATGTCTTCATTTCACTTTAGTTCCGAGAGGACTGAAAGGATGGCCTCAGCCTGCTCACTCTGCCAGTCACACTGGTCTGTCTTAGCTGGATAAATTTCCTTAGGTAGTAAAGTGATAGGGAAACAAAAGGAAGGTGTTAGTATTCAGTCCTACTGAGGCACAGGACTCTGAATTTTTCCCAGGAAAATATGTCCAGACACCCGAAGAAAATAACTAGTGAAATTTAAGACTAAGCCATCAAGTTAGGGAAGAAGTAGAACTCAGGACAGCCTCATTAGTGTTTGAAGAATAAGACTCTGTTAACACAGCTTTCAGAGAGCTCTGGATAATCAACCTGAGTCCTATTCTGTAGCTTCAAGTTTAGGAACTTATCTGGACCAGGATTACTCAGAATGGGGAGGACAAGTGTGGTCAATGAGAGATGTGTTCATGTGTGTGGTCTGCTCTCTCTGTTACTCAGCAGTCACCTTGTATAATCCTGAGACTGAGACAAATACACCTAGCTCAGAAGAAGTGGTCCTCTCAATGCACATCCAGACTACTTTAGGTATCATCTGTAGACATGCCCCAGCCTCATATGTATATGTATAATGCTAACTTGAGAAGTGGGTTTGGCAGTTTTATTTCCTGAGGTTCTGATGGGTTCTTGCTGACCCAGACGTTGACATCCACAGATGTCTAACCTGACATCATCTGGAAGCTAACACCTCCATAAATGTCCTAAGGATTATTGCTGACAGCACCAACTTCTCTCTATATTATTTGGAAAAGAAAATCTTATTTGATCGACCCAACAGGTGTGCTTGTCTTTCTGCCAGTGCAAATCGGCTGGGGCAACTGACAGTTGTCAATACAAAGTCTGTGCTTGAATATCAGTAATAGGGCTTCAGCTCACAGGAAAATAAAAGCCCTGTTTTACTATCTTCTGTACACATAAACACACACACATTAAGTAAAAAGATAACTTTATACATACATATATATTTATAAACTACAATACATTCAAAGGTTTCTAATTGCTTTTATTTTTTTATTATGTTATGTTAGTCATCACACAATACATCATGAGGTTTTGATGTAGTGTTCCATGATTCATTGTTTGTATAATTGCTTTTAGAGTGGAAATGGTGTTAAAGCAGGAAAGAAAGAATTATAGGCTTGAGCAGTTTATTAAACAAAGACTTTCTCTATATAAATATATATGATGTGGAAGAATTTAACCTAATCTTTATAATTAAAATATATTAAAAATTAAAATATTTATAATAAAAATTGCAAAGCATTTTAGTTATAGGTCTTGATATATTCAAACTATTCTGGGAAGGTGATAAAGTACACAAGTGTCACTGAATGTAGCCCCATACACCGTACACAGTGACGTCCCAGCACTGTGTCTTAGAAACTTTATATGAAATTGAGTCAAGAGCTGAGAGCTCGGACTCTTCAAAACACTAATTTCAGATGTTCAGCTTTCCTAACTCCACATTTTACAAAATATTCAAGCTAACTTTGCCAAAAAATCAGAAATCTAAGTATTTGTATGAAATTAAGAAAGATAAAATTTTTAGAAAACATACTGTAGTTTTACACTAAGCCCTAAGATGCACTAAACTATTTAAGATAATTGACTTCAAGAATTAGTCAACAAAGGGGAGTTTGAGTTGTAAAATATGAATATTTAAAATGCAAGGAATTCTCTTATCCATGAATGGATCTAACAACACTGATCTTTGTCATTCACTTAGCTCTAGAGCAAATGTGTGTCCTAGGATAAAACCCCTGGCATAGGTGCAGCCTACAAGACATGGGGGAAAAAGAGCTAAATGAAATGATCAACCCTGCACAATATGCCTGAAAGGAAAAGCCAGTTTCTCCCTGCTTTGTTTCCAGGAAGGATGGGGCATCACAGGAATAAGGAGAATGACAGGACAACTTTCAGGTTTGTGCAACTTTTAGGTTTGTACAAGCACTTTCAAACTGTGTCACCTTATGGCCACCGTCCCAACCAGAATAGCCCTTTAGGCTACATTCCTTAGGTACAGGACATTCCTTCAGGCTTATGCTCCACAGTCTGAATTTCTACTTTCATAAGGTCTCTCCCCTTTCTGCCCAGTACCTTCACATCAGGAATCATCTTATCTGCATGGCCAAATCACAAGAAGTGTCTGATGGAGACTCTGCATGGCCTCAGTTCTTTCTTCAGGAGAGGATCCCTACATATCACTTCCATGATTCCCTGCACTGCAGCCTGCAAGGAAGTGATACACTATTTATACATCCAACAAACTTCCTCAGGATGCCCAGTGCCCAAGTCCTATCTGATAAGTGAGGTCAGATGAGTTATTGTGCTTGAAGATCTCCAAAGCATAATTTTCTTTTAAATTCAATGCATTTCTCAAAAGAAAATAAGAGCTCTGAGAAGAGCGGGTCTTATGTTAAGAAAGCTTAATATTCTAACAGTATATTTCAAACATCAATGCTTGTTCTTATAACCCACTCTTTGTACCTTTGTGTTTACCTTCTTCCTGCCTTTCACTGTGTATGCATGGCTGTATGGCTACAGGCACATTCCTGATTTTTCCTGTATTTTCATTCTCCTTTTCCCTTTCTCTGTTACCCATGATGCACTAAACATTGTAGTCAGCTAATTCCAGGGTTAAAGGATTAATTTTCTATACCACAGGCAAAGACTGTGCTTCCTGTCATCTAGTAGCACACAACTTCCTAGGGATGAGATAGGAAACCCAATGCTCCTGAATTAAATGACTCTTACCTAGTCCAGCATCTTTGCTAAAGGAATCATCCTCTCCATCTGAGGCAGTCATATAGAAAAGTATTTAGTCATTTAGAAACAAATTAGAATCTTAGAAATAAAGTTATTCTCAAAGATCCATTAAATTATCAAAAAATAAGCTAGTGATCTTTCCAAGTATATATCAAGTAATATTTTTAGTCACTAATGGAACTGAAGATTATTTATTAAAGGAGTTATGGTTTATAAATGTCATTGTTATATTGTACTATTTTAAAAAGTCAACTAATTTCCTCATAAGGATGGCAAAGTCTAGGCAGTACAGCACTATGCTTTCTTTTTTTTTGAGCAGCATGTTTTCTTAAAGAAAACAAAGACCATTAGTTTTGATACCCTTTTGGCTAGAGTACTAATTAATGCAGCATTTTTGTAACAGTGAAGAAACACTACCAAAAATATACATCTATGTATGTATGTATGCAAATATAATACATATTTTACATAGATGTGTGTGTGTATATATATATATATGTAAAATTATGGTTGACTACTTGAATTTTGCTAATAATAACAATGCTGAAGATAGCCTCTTTTTGGCTTGACTTACATTAGAAAAAGTGATATACAAGAATCCCATCCTTCCTTTCATGTGTATGTGTACAAACACAAATATACATGTTTTTTCTTTTAAATCTCTATAAGGCCTGCCTTTCCTACTATGCTCCAGGTACTTGCATGTACACTAATTCTCATGAAATCCTATGAATCAGGCTTTATTATTTCTATTTTATTGATGAGAATGATGAAATGTAGAACATGTAGATAACTTGCTGAAGTTCACACATCTAATGAGTGGCAGAATGGGGCCCCAAACCCATGTGTCCTGAATCCAAATCCTTAGTTTTCCCACCACGTATGTTAACCAATCATATACATGTGGGTATTTTATTTTGTGAAATAAAAAAGGAAGAGAAAATAGTCTCTGGAAAATTCAAACGTAGAGGTCCTTCCTTTCTCCTTCTTGTGTCCCTAACTTCCCTTTTCTGGCTATATCATTTTGGCACTGCAGAATATTAACATTGCCCGGGAAAACTCAAGGAAGTAGAAGGTGAGAAATGAAGATTCTCCTATATCATTAAATACTTTCACGGTTACTACATTTGACTGGCAGATACAAAGAGGTTTCTCTGTGACATCCATCACACTGCCGAGGACTATTCCAAGCTTGGTCTCAATGACAAATGCTTGAAGTTAATCATCTGTGTGCCTCTACCTTCCCTTTGAAGACATTGATCAAGCTGTGTTGACAGAGCCATGATGAAATATCAGGCTCTGGGAAATGCTGAGCTAGCTCTGAATCTACCATTATTTGAACACAAGTTTTGAGGGACATCTGTCATTTTTCTTTGGCATTAACTATCCTCTTCAGTATAAGGCCACATATGTTTTAGTCAGAGTTGTAGATTCTATGAATGCTTATCATGAAGTTCATGATCGGCATTGGGTTATTATGCTGAATGCTAACAATAATATCATTTAATTAACCAAAGGTCAAAGAACAGCAACACTGTAGGACTTTGGAGATTGAAACATATTCATGCTCTGAAACTTATTCATGCACTGTTACCTAAACAGTGAAACAGAATTCTTTAAATGTCTTTATACGTTATAACATCTTCCATTTAATAGAAAGCATCACATAGATTATTTTCCATGTAATTTAATGATTTGAGTTTCAAATATATTTTAAAGTCATATATGTATACTCTTAATAGTTGTTAGTACACTAAATAGTTGTTAGTAAAATAACTTTCCCTCTTTTATATATCTGAGGAAGTACATAGAGTTTTATAGACTTTATGGAGAACTGAGTCATACCATTAAACCAGAACATTAATAGTGTAGAATAATTTACATTGAGCTCATGGAGAAAAGAGAGCTTCAAAAAATTATATGCACTAAAAAGAAAAATGCCAGAAGTCAGCTGGATACCAGTTCTGTGGAGACTCTCCTCAACTCTCAAATATATAGTTTCCCAATTTGTTTCAAGTAAAATCTTAGAATGTGAAAATCCTATTAGAAATATTGCTTAGGGTCAAAGAGTAGATTGAAAAAGGCAGTTACCCATAAAATAGCAGTTATAATACCTAATATTATATTAACAGTTATAATACATAAAATAGTAGTTATAATAATAGTTATAATACTTATATACTTGGGAGTCCCAGATGCTAGAACTTGAGGGCAGTTAGGAAGAAAGGAAAGAAAATGTCCTTGCTTTTATAATCATAGTACAGAGCCATTCCCAGTAAAATAATGAAATAATAATAATAATAATAATAATTAGCTGGTTTTAAAAATTTATCAGGCAAGTTGTATTTCTCCCAATGCCCTCCTTCATGTATTTCTTTAACCACTTTCCAATTGTCCAGTGTCATCATATTCCTCGCACACACGCTAGCTCCCAAACTATTTAATGATGAAAACAAGTAATAATCTCCAAATATATATTTAATTTTATGAAAAAGAACTTGTGGTTGCTTGTCTAACCACTGCATTGACTGAGGCTATATTTCTCCTATGTGCAATAAGAAGACTCTCTTATATAGTAGCTAAAAGTTCAGATACTGTCATTTTCTCTAAATATGTATTTAACATTTCTGTGACTTGGGTTTAGAGAAATAGATAGAATAAAATGCTGGTATGTAGTTTACCACTTAAAAATAGTTCTAAAGGGGAACCTGGGTGGCTCAGTTGGTTAAGAAACTGCGTTCAGCTCACATCATGATCCCAGAGTTCTGGGGTTGAGCCCTGCATTGGGATCCCTGCTCAGCAGGAAGACTGCTTCTCCCTCTCCCACTCCCCTGCTTGTATTCCCTCTCTCATTGTGTGTGTGTGTCTCTCTCTTCAAATAAATAAATAAAATCTTTAGAATAATAGTTCTAAAAATATTACCCATTATTATCACTATCATGAACTAAGGACATTATCAGAGTCTTAAACCAGAGTGACAATAACCAATGATAATTTTAAAAATATTATATAAAGAATAGAATGGTCATATAATAATGTACTTTCAAATTTCATTTAGAAGAAAACAACATGCTAGCATATTCAAGAAAAAAATTAGAAAGAGAACAATGAGAAAATATTTGTCTAATTGGAATTAAAATTGTTCTAAAATTTAAAAATTTATAACATATTCAAATGTACACTCTCTATTTTTGTTTTTGTTTTGAAGCAAATTATACTTGTTCATGTTGCTCAATATAACTTAGAGATACTTATATTTCAATATATAACTATTTCACTCTTTTGCATAGTATGAAATTAATCAACTTTTATGATAAATTTCATTCAAAAAATAGTAAAAAGTAGCAAGCATACAACAGTTATTAGTCCAGACCAACGTTCTGGTTCATACTAATAATTGTAAACTCTGGGCAAAATACAAAGGAATTACTAAAGAATTCTAAAGAATAAACAAAAGCAGGTATACAATGGAAGGTAGTCAAGTTGGAGAAATAACCAGAATCTCCTACCTCCCTGTCTTTGCGGCTTTGCCCTGAAGGTATTAGGGATGCTGCAGGCAATTAAATCAGGGGGGAAAATGTGACATATATTTCCACTGCGGATACAAAACAAAGACATTTTAGAAAAAAAATTTTGTTTCCAGCAGACCTTCCCTGTAAGAAATGCACTACTCTGGATCAGAATGGCAACACAGAAGGCTCCTGAATTTCCTTCCTCATATAGATGCTCTGAATATACTGCTATACACAGAGCAATTCCTTCTGACAGAAATCCAGAAACTAGCTGAGTGACTATACATCAGATGACTCAGAAAATGCCCACGTCAAAACTGGTAGGAAAGACTAAGAAACACTCTCCTCAAAAACCTCACCCAAGGGGCACCTGGGTGGCTCAGTTGGTTACAGAGCTGCCTTCAGCTCTGGTCACGATCTCAGGGTCCTGGGATCAAGTCCCATGTCAGGCTCCCTGCTCAGTGCAGAGTCTGCTTCTCCCTCTCCCTCTGCTGTTCCCTTGCTTGTGCGCTCTCTCTCTCTCTCAAATAAATGAATAAATTTTTAAAAACAACAACAACAAAAACCAACTCACCCTAAGTATAGCACCATAGAATCTAGAGAGAACCTCCAACTCTCAGCTTCTCCCGGAGATGCAAAGGGTTTGGACCATACCTGTAGTACTCTGACTTTTAAGTCTACTGCTGGTGGGATGTGCCCCAAAACTACCCAATTCTGAAAACCAACAGTGTTTGTGTTCATGAGTTGCACAAGGCTCTACCAAACAAAGAAGCAGTACTCAGCAGGTGGATAAAGACTTGAGCAGAATGTACCCCCAGGGCTCAGGACAGGGAGAGCAAGCAAAAACACCCATCTTCAGACCTTCCCTGGAAGGAATTTGACTGCCTACCTTATAAGCTACTGCCTGAAGATACAGTTCTATTTAGGGTGCATCCAGATGCTGGCTGGAAGCCTTCCCAGAGCCTGGAAGAGCCAGTGAACATTTCCCTAAACTTCTACCCCTGGCTTGCTCTAACAACAAAAACAAGTCATCAGCATCTCCCTGGAAGGAACTTGTCCACACATCTAGCACCTCAAATTCCATGGCTGCCATCCTAGGGATAGACCCTCAGACATCTAGCTCTGACATATAATGGGACTTGAATTCATAAGTCCCATAATAAGAAACCATAATAAGAAAACATACCATACCAAAACAACCATAATAAGAAAAAAGTAGCTAAATAATACTGTCCTAAGTCCCTATGATTGTATATGTACACAAATCCAAAAACTATGCAAAAATAATTATAAAATAAATAAGTTAGATTTGGAAGAGTGCAAGATAATGTTAATATACAAAAAAATTGTATTTGTTTTACACCAGCAGTAATAAAAAAATGGTATTCAGCTTCATTTGCAGTAACATCTAAATCACGAAATACCTAGAAGGACAGATATACCTATTCGAAGGAGATCAAAACTTCTACAATGAAAACTACAAAACATTATTGAGAAAAAATAAAGAAGATTTCAATAGATAAAGAGATAACACCATATTCATAGATTAAAAGACTCAATAGATGTCAGTTCTTCTCAAATAGATGTATAAATTTTATGCATTCCCAATAAAATATTCCAGCAGGTGTTTTGTAGAAAGTAACAAGTTGATTTTTAGAATTTGAATGTAAATGCATAATTACTAGTCCATGAACATTTTAAAAGAAAGACAAAGTTGGAGCACTTATCCTATATGATTTCAAGTCACAGATATAAAGTTAGTTTGGTGTTAGTGGGTGAGTGGACATAAAGATCAACAGAACATAAAAGAGTTGAGAAATAAGGTTAAATGATTTTCTATAAAGGTGACAAGGCAATTCAATGGTAATAGGAAGATGCTATTAGTTTTCCTCAAATATCTGCTGTTTTTTGGTTGGTGGTGCTTACTTAATGAATAAAGGACCATGTTGACTGGCATGGGTAACTTGTCTTCTACACTTGTAATATTCTAGCTGTCCAACAGGCCTCCCTCTAAATGAAGGAATGAATGGTCTCTCTGTATAAGTTGAGCATGCTTATACAAAAACATGGGAGAAGCAGACAGGTAAGCTAAAGACAAACATCTATGGCCTAAAACAAAAAGGCCTTTACTCAAGGTGGGCATACAGAGCAATTTAAAGTGATTCCCTGATGTCAAGATGTCCTCTAATATTTACTTCTTTCTCAAACCAAAACATTCACTCTCTGCACTCTCTCCAGACACATTAATTTATTTAGGGAGAACTCCAAGGGATAGGAGTACAAACAAATAAGTAATCTTTTAAGTTAATAATTCAACCACAAAAAAAACACTGCCTTTGTGTATGTTGACTTTAAACTTGAAATATCCCTGGAATTCTTTCTCCTGCAACAGTTTTGCCATTTATTTTGGTCTATGTTTTTCTCTTCTCTTCTTTCCCTAAGATCCCAATGCCATCTGCTTTGTTATTTTCAGCAATTCCTACAAATATCTTGTCTGCTAATAGCTTTCTTTCCTTTATACCAGACTGCTATGGGTTATTTTTTTTAAATAAATTTTCTGCAAGTTTAAGGATTTTAGATGAGGAGCGATGTACACATATCAGCTCAGTCTACCATTATCACTAGATACAATAATTTAATGAGTAATTCTCAAGGTTTATAAGATGTAGTGAAATGTGTAATTGTATTATTAGGCATGAAAATAAATGAATGTACATTTTGTACAAATTGTTAAAAAATGAGACATACTGAGCATGCAGTTTTATAATACATATAAATACACTTTAAACATTCACACTCTTTTTTTTCTTTAAGATTTTATTTATTTATTTCACAGACAGAGATCACAAGTAGGCAGAGAGGCAGGCAGAGAGAGAGGAGGAAGCAGGCTCCCTGATGAGCAGAGAGCCTGATGCAGGGCTCGATCCCAGAACCTGAGATCATGACCTGAGCCAAAGGCAGAGGCTTTAACCCACTGAGCCACCCAGGCGCCCCTAAACATTCATACTCTTTAAATATAAAGTATTAATATACATTTTAAACACTCCTTTATAGCAATCTATGCAAAATGAAAAAAAATCAGACCCTTAAGCATTTTTATGAATGTAAAAAAAGGTACATTCAATATATCTAGCATAAGAACTAGTTAAACACAATGTGTGGCACATTTACATGTTAAAATAGTATACAGAAATAGAAATTTAAAAACTCAAAAATATTTAATGTTATGTGAGAATCCTCATAATACAACTGACAAAAATCTGAAATATTATACATAGTACTGTGTCAATTTTTTCATATATTTAATTATGTGTACAAATTCTTAGAGGACTTGAAGGAAATATTAAAATGTAATTAGTACCTGGTTGTTGAATTACTTTATCCCTGAATATTGTCTTCTATAAAACTTAAAAAAATTATTTTTCAAGTTTCTAACACTAGCACATATTATTATAATCAGGAGAAAAAACAAGCATAAAATGGTCCCCTTTTAAAAGGTGAGGTTTTTTTTTAAATATTTTTAATAATTTGCCAAACAAACCCATTCCCCCAAGGCTTCCAGTTAATCATGGTCTGGGCTCTATTTATCATTTCACTTATAATGAAAATTATTCAGTCTCTCATGGCCAAAATTTTATTTTCAAAGTAATTTCTGGTTCATTCTATTTGCTATGAAGATGCTTATTACTACCTCTGCATGGGGACCGCTTCAAAATTTTCCTCATGCTACTGAGAAGAAGTAATACAAAGAAACTCATAAATGGAGATTAATAATAACTGAGACTTCTGAATAAAATAATTTTATACTCTACTTTCTACTAATGAGCTTTTTGAACACTTAAAACTGAAGGCCTTAGAACTGTGGTCCTTTGTGGCTTCTCTTGTCTGTCATGAATGATTAAGTGGCTTATTAAGACAATTAAGTTTGGACCTCTAACTAATCGTTTTTACTGCAACACAATATCCTATTAGACATCCCCAAACCCTGTGGGGCTTTTTTTATTCAAAGTTTCAGCTAAACTATAATAATGAAAATCAAAAAGCTGTGGTAATTAATTATCAAGGATCAGCTCATTTGAAGCATCATCTCCTTCCTTCTTCTTCCCACCCTCCATCTCTTACATGTCAGAATCTGAATGTGGACAAAAAGTTGTAGTAAGAACTTACATTTTTCTGTTTTTATTTAAGATGATTAAGTTAAACTTGCCATGATTTCTAGATAAAGAGACTCCCTCCTGACCCATGTCATATCTGGCTAACTTCCTCTCCAACAGGTCTCAGAGTAAATGTCACTCCCAGGGGAAGGTCTCACAAGCGTCCATCTGTTATCACAGCTGCACTGACATAGTCATTTGTTTGATTATGTGCATAATAATGGTCTTCCTCAAAACTGTTGGTTTTCTGAAAACAGGAACTCTATCAATCTTGTATCCCATTGAACTTCTAGTATATAACTCAGTATGTGGCAGGTGCATGATAAAAATTTTATGAATGGGTTAATTATAACTCATCATTTTCTTCTTATCACAGCTTTGTTAAATACAGGGACATTTTATAAAAACAAGGTTTTTTTCAATCTTTAGCTTTTGGAGTTTTAAAAATTATTTAATTCTATATGCAAGACAGAATAATATAATTGGGAAAACACTGGATTAGTGTTTGGAGGCATATCTGCTTGTGCTGTTTGTCATTTCTTAGTGACATGATTTTGGCTAGTCAGTTCAACTCTCTGAGCCACAATTTTCTAATCTACACTTTGAAAATAATAGTACTTCCCTGCATGCTTCATACAGTTATTAAAAAGATCAAGAGAGAATTAATTTGAAATTCTAAACTCTAAAATACTATTCAATATTAAAAAAAATACTATCCAAAAGTAAAAGGCTGTCATTGTAACAGTTTCATATATGGAGCTCTTCATTTTTACTGATTACCTCTCAACATATATACAAAAAAGTAATTCCAGGTAGAAATTAAAACCATTATAGTAGTCTTATTATAACTGACCTCTTACAACATCTTTGGAAAAAACCACTAATCTATCATCTAGATAAAAGAATTGATTACTGCAAAACCACAATATGACAGAGTCTAGATCAAATTTTGAGCAGTTTCCCAAGCCAGAACAAGAAGTTCCACTGTGCTTTATGTGGAGAAGTTTCAGAGGAAATAGTGAACTTGAGCCTCACCAGCCAAAAGTGTTTCCTCTCTTTCTTCCACCCCACCTTCTTTCTCTCTATCTCTCTTATCTCAGAGTTTTCAGAATTGAATTTATGGTGGTAAAATCATCAAGCAATGAGTTCTGGCCATCAGACAGATAACCTTAAAGTCTAACTGTCAAACAAAGCCAAAATCATACTCAATAATGAAAGATTCCTCAGAGATCAGGAACAAAAAAAGGGTGTCCACTCTTAGCACTCTGATTCAACACAGTACTGAAAGTCTTAGCCAGAGAAATTAAACAGGAAGAAGAAACAAAAGACTCCCAAATCAGAAATGAAAGATTAAAAATATCTCTGTAGGCAGATGATAAGATATCATATAGAGAAACCCCTAAAGATTTCATCAAAAACTTGTTAGAACTAATAAACAAGTTCAGTAAAGTTGCAGGACACGAAATCAACACACAAAAATCAGTTGCATATCTATACACTAACAATGATCTATCTGAAAAAGAAATAAGGAAAACATTCCCATTTACAATAGCATCAGACAGAATAAAATACTTAGGAATAAATTTAATGAAGAAGGTAAAAAATCTATACACTGCAAACTATAAGATATTGATGAAAGCAACTGAAAAAAACACAAATAAATGGAAAGATATCTTTTGTTTAGGGATCAGAACCATTAACAGTGTTTAAATGACATACTACTGAAAGCCATCTATAGCTTCAAGGACGTCCCTATCAAAATCCCAATGACATTTTTGACAGTCCTAAAATTTGTATGGAACCACAAAAGACCTTGCACAGTCAAAACAATCTTGGAAGAAAAAAAATGCTGGAGTCACCATACTTGATGATTTCAAATTCTACTACAAGGCTATATTAATCAAAACAGTATGGTATCGTCATAAAAACAGACACATAGACCAATAGAACAGAATCAAGACTCTAGAAGCAAACCCACACATATATAGTCAACTGAATTTTTATCAGGGAACCAAGAGCACTTAACGGGGAAAAGACAGTCTCTTCAAAAATTGGTATTGGAGGGGCACCTGGGTGGCACAGTGGATTAAAGCCTCTGCCTTCAGCTCAGGTCATGATCTCAGGGTCCTGGGATGGAGCCCCACGGCGGGATCTGTGCTCAGCAGGGAGCCTGCTTCCCGTCCTCTCTCTCTGCCTGCCTCTCTGCCTATTTGTGATCTCTGTCTGTCAAATAAACAAATAAAAATCTTTAAAAAAAAAAGTGGTATTAGAAAAATTTTTAGAGAGGAGAAGGGAGTTGGGGTAAATTGGAAGGGGAGGTGAATCATGAGAGACTATGGACTCTGAAAAACAATCTGAGGGGTTTGAAGTGGCAGGGGGGTGGGAGGTTGGGGTACCAGGTGGTGGGTATTATAGAGGGCACGGATTGCATGGAGCACTGGGTGTGGTGAAAAAATAATGAATACTGTTTTTCTGAAAATAAATAAATTAATTTTAAAAAAAAAGAAAAATTGGGATATTCAGATGCAAAAAGTCAACTATGCCCTTATCTTACACCAGTCAAAAAAATTAACTCAAAATGGATTAAAGACTGAAGTGCAAAACCAGAAACCATAAAACTCCTAGAAAAAAATACAGGGGAAAATCTCCTTGACAATGTTATTGGCCATGAATTGTTGGATATGATACCAAAAGCACAAATAAAGTAAACAAGTGGGATTAAATCAAACTAAAAAGTTTCCGCACAGCAAAAGAGCCATCAACAAAACGAAAAGGCAATCTATGGAATGAGGTAAAATATTTTTAAATCAATCAAGTATTCAATAAAGGGTTAATATCCAACAAATAAAAAATCTACAACTCAATTCCAAAATAATAATAATTATTATAATAATGATGAACCCAATTACAAATGAGCAAAATATTTGAATAGACATTTTTCTTTTTTTAATTGAAGTATAGTTCACATACAAAGTTCTATTAGTTTCAAGGGAACAACATAGCAATACAATTCTATACATTACACTATGCTCACTATAGAGCAGTTATTATCTGTCACCATACAACATTATTAAAATATTATTGATTACATTCCCTATGCTGTACTTTTCATCCCTGTGATGTTTTATAACTAGAAGTTTTACCTCTCAGTCCCTTCACCTATTTCACCCATCACCCCCAAGCACTTCTGACAAGCACCTATTTGTTCTCTGTATTTATGATTCCATTTGTGCTTTGTTTGTTTTGTTTTTTAGAATGCACACATGATTTTGTGAAATCATGATGTTTGTCTTTCTCTGTCTGACTTACTTCACCTAGAATAATCCTCTTTAGGGCTATCCATGTTGTTACAAATGGCAAAATCTCAATATTTTTTATAGCTGAGTCATAGTCCAGTGTGTGTATGTGTGTGTGTGTGTGTGTGTGTGTGTGTGGTGTCCACACATCTTCTTTATTCACTCATTTAGGTTACTTCTATAACTCGGTTACTTTAATAAGACTACAATAAATATAGGGATGCCTATATCTTTTTGAATTTGTGTTTTTATTTTCTTTGGGTAAATACCCACAGTAGAATTACTGGATTGTATGGTATTTCTATTTTTAATTTTTTTTTAAAGATTTTATTTATTTATTTATTTGACAGAGACAGATCACAAGTAGGCAGAGAGGCAGGCACAGAGAGAGAGGAGGAAGCAGGCTCCCTGCTGAGCAGAGAGCCCGATGCGGGACTCGATCCCAGGACCCTGAGATCATGACCTGAGCCGAAGGCAGCGGCTTAACCCACTGAGCCACCCAGGCGCCCTATTTTTAATTTTTTGAGGAAACTCTATACTGTTTTCCACAGTGGTTACATCAATTTACCAACAATTTACCAACTGGTGCACCAATTTCCACCAAGAGTGTACAAGGATTCTCTTTTCTCTGCATCTTCTCCAAGACTTGTTATCTCTTTGTCTTTTTGATACTATCATTCTGAAGGTGTAAGTTAGAAACTCACTGTGGTTTTGATTTGCATTTCCCTGATGATTACTGATGTTGAGTATGTCTGTATGTCTTCTTTGGAGAAATATCTATTTAGGTCCTCTGCCCATTTTAAATTGGATTATTTGTCGGGGTGGTTGGTGTTCAGTTGTATGTATTCTTTATATAGTTTGGTATCAACATTTTATTGGATACATCATGTAGAAATATCTTCTTTCATTCAGTGGGTTCCAGTTTTTCATGTTGTTGGTGGTTTCCTTCACTGTTCAAAACCTTTTTACTTTCAGAGGTCCCAATAGTTTATTTCTGCTTTAGTTTCACTTGCCTGAGGAGACATACCTAGAAAAATGGTGCTACCGTTGATGTCTAAGAGATTACTGTCGATTTCTTGTAGGAGTTTTATGGTTTCAGATCTCACATTTAGTTCTTTAGTGCATTTTGAGTTTATTTTTGTGTGTGCTATATGAAAGTGGTCCAGTTTCATTCTTCTGCATGTAGCTATCCAGTTTTCCAATATTATTTATTGAAGAAATCTTTTTTCCATTTTATATTTTTGCTTCATCTGTTGCAGCTTGACTATACAGATGGGGGTATATTCCAGGGCTCTTTCTTATTCCACTAATCTGTGTGTCTATTTTGTGCCAGTATTATGTGTTTTGATTACTATAGCTTTGTAGTATTGGGGGTCTTTTGTGGTTCCATACAAATTTTAGGATTATTTGTTCTAGTTCTGTGAAAATATTAATGGCATTTTGATAGGGACTGCATTGTATTTGTAGATTGCTTTGAGTACTATTTGGATACCTTTTATTTCATTTTCTTCTCTGATTGTTGAGGCTAGGACTTCTAATACTATGATGAATAAAAGTGGCAAATGTACTTGTCTCTTTTCTGATCTTAGTGGAAAAGCTCTTAGTTCTTCACCATTGAACATGACATTAGCTTTTGGTTTTTCATATAAGACCTTAATTATATCAACTTATAATCTTATGGTTTTTATCCTTCATTTTGTTAATGTATCATGTTGATTGATTGTGGATACTGAACCATCCTTGTACCCTTGGAATAAATTCCACTTGATAATGGTAAAGGATCCTTTTAATGTATTGTTAAATTCAGTTTTCTAATATTTTGTTGAGGATTGTTGCATCTATACTCATCAGAGATGTTGGTTTGTTTTTTGTGGTTTTTTTTGTTTGTTTGTTTGTTTCTTCATAGTGTCTTTGGTTTTGGTATCAGGGTACCATCAACCCTATAAAATAAATTTGGAAGCTCTCCTTACTCTTCTGTTTTTTGGAATGGTTTGAAAAGAATAGGTATTAACTCTTCTTTAAATTTTGTATAGTTCACCAATGAAGTCTTCTGCTCCTGGACTTTTATTTGTTGGCAGTTATTTTTTTATGTATTTTTTAATTTTCTCTTTGACTTACTTGTTGACCCACTGGTTGTTTAGTAGCACATTGTTTAGCCTTCACCAGGTGAAAACCTTCACCTTTTTTCTAGTTTTTTTCTTGTATTGATTTCTAATTTCATATGATATGGTCAGAAAAGATATTTGATATAATTTTCAACTTTCTTAAACATACTGAGACTTGTTTTGTGGCCTAACATGTTGTTGAACTGGAGAATACTCCATGTATGCTTGGAAAGAATCTATAATCTATTCTTGGGTGGAATGTTCTAGAACATTCCATCCATATCTGTTAAGTCCATATGGCCTAATGTGCCATTCAAAGTCACTGTTTCTTTATTAATTTTTGTCTAGATGATCAATCCATTGATGTAAAGGGAGTATTAAAGTCCCCTATTATTATTGTATTGCTGTCAATTTCTCCCTTTATGTCTGTTAATATATTCTTTCTGTATTGAAGGACTCCTATGCTGGGTGTATAGATATTTACAATTGTTATATTTTCTTGCTGGATTGATCCGTTTATCATTATGTAATGCCCTTCTTTGTCTATTGCAACAGTCTTTATTTTATTTTTTTTAAAGATTCTATTTATTTATTTTTTGAGAGAGAAAGAGAGAGAGAGAGCAACAGAGATAGCAAGAGAGAGCAGGAGCAGGGAGGAGAGGGAGAAGCAGCCTCCCTACTGAGCAGGGAGCCCAATGTGGGGCTTGATGTCAGGACCATGAGATCATGACCCAAGCCAAAGGCAGACACTTAACCAATTGAGCCAATCAGGACCCCAATAGTCTTTGTTTTAAAGTTTATTTTGTCTGATACAAATATTACTGCCTTAGCTTTTTTTTTCCTGCTTTCGTCTGCTGTAGTATCTTTTTCCATCCCTTCACTTTCGGTCTGTATGTCACTTTAAGTCTGAAGTGAATCTCTTGTTGGCAGCATATAGATGGGTCTTGTTTTTTATTCATTCAGTCATCCTATGCCTTTTTATGGGAACATTTAAACCATTAGCAATAAAAGTAATTATTGATAGGTATGTACTATTGATAGGGATGCAAACTGGTACAGCCACTATGGAAAACAGTATAGACGTTCCCCCCAAAATTAAAAATAGAACTACCATATGATTCAGCAATTCTACTTCTGGGTATATATGCAAAGAAAATAAAATCAGGATCTCAAAGAGATGTCTTCACCTCCATGTTCATTGCAACATTATTCACCATAGCCAAGACATGGGAACAACCAAAATGTCCATCAATGGATGAATAAAATGTGGTGCATATATACTGCAGAATAGTATTCAGCCATTAAAAAGGAAATCTTTCCATTTGCAATAACATGGATGAATCCTGAAGGCATTATGCTAAGTGAAATGAGTCAGAGAAGGACAAATGCTATATGATCTTACTTATATGTGGAACCTAAATACCAAACTCATAGAAATAGAGAACAAACTGGTGGTTGCCAAGGGCAGGTGGGTGGAAGTGGGGAAAAAAAGTGAAGGTGGTCAAATAGTATGAAGCTTCAAGTTATAAGATGAATAAGTTCTGGAAATCTAATGTACAGCTTGGTGACTACATTTAACAATGCTGTAGTATATACTTGAAAGTTGCTAAGAATAAATCTTAAAAGTTCTCACCACACACACACACACACACACACACACACACATGCACTCAATACATCTTAGCTAAACTTACTGTGATAATCATTTTGCAACATGTATTTATATCAAATCATTGTGTACACATTAAACTTACATAATGTTATATGTCAGTTATATCTCAGCAAAACTAGGAAAAAAAAACACTAAATGTCAGCACATTGAGAATCCATCTTTCAGGGAATAAACTTCATTCACCTTATAGGCAGAGAATGATGTATAAAATTAGAATTCCAATATATAAATAGAAATATGAATGTCCTATTATCTTAAACACTCACATCAGCCTAATCAGCTCTTTCTTCCAATGGGAGACCCTCAAGGATACTCAACCTTTAATGGGCCTGGTCTTTGATAAGAACAGAACCACAACAAAAGTGAGTTATATGATTCAAATAATGGCCTGAAGCATGGATCTTCATAATGATGCCACTGGCCAGTATGTTCTTTCTGTGTTTAGAAAGGACATAGACAATGTTTGCTCCTATAGGCCAACTTTACCTAATTTTTTTGCCTAATAACAACCTCACTCATTATTATTTTTCTTTTAGATTTATTTATGTATTCAGTCAAGTCTTGCTCTGTCTGTGCCAGTAGATTTAATTTTTTTCAGATGACTACATATCTCTGCTCTGATACACTATCCATTGATTTTTATAATTTAATTTTGAAAGGACAATCTCATTAACCTTATTTATAAGCTCTTAGGGGTATTTTACAGCTGCCCCCAGGGACCACCTTCAATAAAAACAAGAAAGAAAACATTATCCAAACATGAGCTGAGCTATCCATTGTTAAAAAGACAGTGAATTACTAAGCCAGAACTCATATATGGGAAAAAACATTTTAAGTGATGTCTGGTCAAAATTATGTTAAAGACTAGTGAAGATCTCAAAGTATTTTTTTTTTTAATATGACCTGTTTTGACAAATGATAGAGCCAGATCTTAGATCTTAGGCAACATGGAATAACTTTTCATTTAAGGCATTAATGTGCATAATGAAGTAGCAAAAGAAATGAAAAATCAATTTCTTCAGCTTATTAATTAATGTTGAGATTGATTTCCACTTATAATTCACTATTAGTCTTTTTCATTGATATCTGATTGTTCATTTATAAAGCATAGCCTTTGATAAGCTAAGTACCATTAATTTTAATAACAATAGAAAAATTGAAAACATACTTGGATTACAAATCATCTTATAAATAAGACTTTTGATAGAGTCACAAACTGTATAATAAAACAATATAGGCAATAGCAGGACTCAAATATTCACAAATTTAATGTCTGGGATAAGATGTCAAAAAGAAGTTCTAGAAGCACATAATTCAAGAAACAAGTTTTCTTATTGTTATGAGTTTTATATTATACTGTCTTACTTGAACTTAGGATGAGAAGCATTTCAATGTCACATTAATGTAATCCGGGTTATTGCCATGGAAAGTTGATTAGATGTCTATAGTATAAATACCTCTTTTAGAAAAAGGCATTCACATTTTTAATAGATGTCTCCAGAGAAATTATGATCTTTTTTCAATAAAATATAAAACAGAAGAGAAAAGCCACAATGACACAGAAGAAAGAGATGTTTTTTGCTCCATCCTATGTTATATAGAATTCTAGTAACATTTTTATAATTATCATACTCACTGTAATAGGAGCATATGTCCTGGATGATTGCCATCAGCTTACTTGCCTTTAATTCAAGCCCATTTCACTATTTATCTATGCCCAGACTCATCCCACAGCAGATTTATACCATTTTGGATCTGTATTTGGATCTGTATTGCATGGAGCACTGGATGTTGTATTTAAACAGTGAATCTTGGAACACTGCATCAAAAACTAATGATGTATTTTACGGTGACTAACATAACACAATTTTTTTTAAGTGTATAAAGAACCAACATTTTATACCTTAAGGGAAAGTTACTTTGTAATGCATTTATAGGATAATTTTTAACCAAGTGAAGCCAAAAATTTTACACAATTCAAATCTACAAGTTCTGGGGTGAGCACAAGGAGAAAGGAAGTTGGAAGTAGTTATCAAATACAAATTCCTAATCCTAGATGTCTTATCCTTGAAATCAATCATGTTTCTGAACCAGGTAAACTCCACCACCTCTCAACTTCTAATAATGGAATATAGCGCCATTTTGCTAATCATTCAAGTTATCAGCATCATGGATTAAAAAGTCACATAGTTTTGGAACTTGAATAATTCATGGAAAAAAAGGCACAGCATAGGGAATATAGTCAATGACATTATAATAGCATTGCATGGTGACAGATGGCAGCTACACTTGTGGTAAACACAGCATAATAAAAAGAGTTCTTGAATCACTACATTCTATATCTGAAACTAATGTAACACTGTGTATCAACTATACTCAAAGAAAAAAATGTCACATAGACAAACTTCATATTCACAAACTTTTCTTTGAGATCCCTGCTTTTATTATTTTAATTAAATATTTTAAAATGTTTGTCTACTGTCTCTGTGCTATAGTTTAGGACACAAAACAAAAATATATTTACTCTTTAGGAGCTCAAAGTCTAGGGGTAAACACAAATGCTCATCTGTTCAAATAACTATAATACAAAAGATGACAACAATGATGACTCCAATGACTGATGATGATGATGATAAATACCACTGGCTTAACACTTTCTCTGACCTAGACACTCTTCTACGAATTTTGCATACATTACCTACTCAATGAAGTAGATATTAATAATTTTACTTTTACAGATAAAGGAACTAAGAGAGAGATTAAGTGATTCACCAGAGGCCACATAGCAAGTTAAGTCTAATCCTTGACACTACTTTCTTTCTCACTTCTAAACTGAATATCTCTCAAATAAAAGCATCACAAAATATATAAACAAAATGCCATGGCAATAGTAGCTGTAATTAATACCATGAATATTAGGATAGGGTGGTGATGTCATGACAAGAATAAGGGTGGGGAGGCTTCATGGAAGAACTAATAATTAAGCTAGGTTTGGAATTATGTGTAGTGATGTTTCCATGAAAGGAATACATGGAAGGAAAGGAAAATAATCAATGAAGGACACTTAAGAGCAAATGCTTTCTTGAAGAAAAGCAGGACATATTAAAAACTAAAAACAGTCTGAGGGGTTTGAAGTGGCGGGGGGGTGGGAGGTTGGGGTACCAGGTGGTGGGTATTATAAAGGGCACAGCTTGCATGGAGCACTGGGTGTGGTGAAAAAATAATGAATACTGTTTTTCTGAAAATAAATAAATTGGGAAAAAAAAAACTAACTATAGAATGGCTGTTGAAAGGTTTGAAAGGAGAGTCTAGAACAAAGGGTGCAGTGGGAGAAAAAAATAAACCTGGAAAGAAAAGTTATAGAAAATTAAAGTCTTGGGGCATCTGGGTGGCTCAGTGGGTTAAAGCCTCTACTTTCAGCTCAGGTCATGGTCCCAGGGTCCTGGGATTGAGCCCCACATTGAGCTCTCTGCTCAGCAGGGAGACTGCTTCCCTCTCTCTCTCTGCCTACTTATGATCTCTGTCTGTCAAATAAATAAAATATTTAAAAAAAAAGAAAAGAAAATTAAAGTCTTGAATACAATGCTAAAGAAGTTTTGCTTTTTTGGTAAGCAATGGGAACTATTTAAGATTTATATTATATTATATTATGAGGCATAAGATGCTTCTTACTTATGGATTTCAGAGGGAAAACTTTGGAATCAAGGAGGTGAATTAGACTATGTAATCATACAAAATAGACAGTCTTTAAAAACAAGGAAAGAAGTGCATATGAGAGATACTTCAAGGAGAACTCAAGTAATCTCAATAACAGATTGGATAGGGAAGGAGAGAAAAGTCAAGAGTTACTCTGAGCTTCTGTCCTACACTCTTGGGAATCAACAGCCCAGGGTGCATAGGAGGTAGAAGAATGAAAATCAAGAAAAAAGTGGATTTGGGTATATTGACTTTGAATTATTAGCAAGAAATCCATAAGATGTTAGTGGCACTTGGACATTGGGGGGATGTCTGGTACAGTATGATCTTGAGAACAGATAACTCCCATAAAATGAACACAGAGTCAGAAAAAGAAAACAAAAAAACACCAACTCTTAGAATATTTACATCTAAAGAGGGGATGGAGAGAGGCTAGGATGAAGTGAGTAGTCAAAAATAAGAACTAAGTCAATGAAGTGCATCATCACATAAATCAACAGAAGGTTTTTTTGGAAATGTAAAATCAACAGGGCTTAATGCTGTGGAAAGATTCTATGTAAAGATTATGGGGAAAATATCAAATTATGAGGAAATGTTTTCATTGTATCATAATAGAAATAATGGAAAGCATTGTTTCAGTAAAGTATTAAGGATAAGAGATAAGTTAGAAAATCAGCGAGTTAGGGGCGCCTGGGTGGCTCAGTGGGTTAAAGCCTCTGCCTTCGGCTCAGGTCATGATCCCAGGGTCCTGGGATCGAGCCCCATATCGGGCTCTCTGCTCAGCAGGGAGCCTGCTTCCTCCTCTCTCTCTGCCTACCTCTCTGCCTACTTGTGATCTCTGTCTGTCGAATAAATAAATAAAATCTTTAAAAAAAAAAAGAAAGAAAGAAAATCAGCGAGTTAAACTCACTTGATTACTTCTTCCCACTGAAATATTCTCAAATAGCACGTCTCTTGGTCTATTCCTAGGTTTGTTTGTCATCCTACTTGGTCTGGACTTAAGGTCCAATCCCTATAAGTGCTTGGAGTGATACTTGAATTTTTGACCTTCTCACCTGGTCCCCAGAGTCCCTCACAAAATCCTGCTTTACTTATTTGAAATCTTGGGACGACTGTTTTCTCCATTCCAGCTTCTAGACTATCTGAAATGAGTGGAGAAAACTATTTTACTATAAAACTGGATGTCTTTATAAGTTCATTTTTTAATTTTTTTACCAAAACTGAGTCATAAGTACTGCTCAAAATGTTACTTATCTCCAGCTAAATGAAAATCAACACATGGACACACTAATTACCAATTACTAATTACCCTAATTACCAACTTCCTAACTTTTTAAACATACTTCCAAGCTCCAATTTCCTTGTTCTAAAATGAGCACAGTAACAGTTTTTCAAAGGTGATTGTGAATATTAGACTTAGTATATACAAATTACTTTGACTAGTTCATGACACATAATAGGTAGTTTTAGTTAATAAACAATAGAATAAACAATACAATAAACAGTAGCTTTAGTTAATACCATGAATATTAGGTAGATCATGTGCTACAGTGTATGTCCTAAAGCTTTTTATTCACCTAACATACCCTTCCTTTGTTTTCATGTGAAGCTTTATTGATAATGTCCATTCATTTACACATTTATTGAGTACTTACTATATTACAGGTGCATGCTAAGTATACAGTATGAATAAAATGGACAAGTGTCCTAATCTCAGGGAGTTTACTTTTTGTAGGTGCTAATGAATATAAACAACTAAAGACATGCTCAGAACAAAATACTTTCAGGTAGCAGTAGATATTTTTTTTTTTTAAACAAATATTTTTTTTTTTTAAAGATTTTATTTATTTATTTGAGAGAGAGAGACAGTGAGAGAGAGCATGAGCGAGGAGAAGGTCAGAGAGCGAAGCGGACTCCCCATGGAGCTGGGAGCCCGATGTGGGACTCGATCCCGGGACTCCAGGATCACGCCCTGAGCCGAAGGCAGTCGTCCAACCAACTGCGCCACCCAGGCGTCCCTTTTTTTTTTTTTTTTTTAAACAAATATTTTTCAGGTAGCAGTAGATATTATGAAGAAAATAATCAGGTTGGTAGAAGAACAGTGATGGTTGGAGGGAGGGAAGAAGATAGTTATGATAAGATATGTTATGATAAGTTATGTAGATAAGAGCCACAAATACAAACTTGTTCAGTTCAGTTCCTCTACACTTGAAAATTTTTCTCAAAGTTCAACTATTCCTTTATATCTTCCTCTTCTATAAGTTTTGTTTTTATTCTTTGTTCAAAGTCAACCCTAGTTGAGCTCATTTTATATCTTTCTCACCAAGTTTCCCTTATAATCTCTTATATATTTCATTTCTTTTTCCAATAATTTCTTTCATTGAGTCTATAATTATAATGGGGTAAAGGAACTATTGTTTATTTCCTTTAGTAAGTCTAGAAAGTTGAAATTCAGTACCTCTTTTTACCCATAATATATCAATTATATTTCAAATATCTTTCAATCTAAACCAACTCTAACGTTGACCATTTGAAAGGCATATTAGCAATGGAAATATGATGCTCTGTACTAGCAATAAATGCACTGAATACAATTGGGGAAAAATGAAAAAAAAGAAAAAAGAAAAAAGAGATGCCAACTCTGAGGAATTTGAAAGGCAGAGGAAAATAGCACACCCAAACCATCTATAGTCAAAAATAAAAATGTTTAAAATAGTACATAGCAAATGGGAAATTCAACGTTCAAGTGGGATGATCTTTTCATCTGTAGGTAGGTTCACAACATAAAACCTTATGCCATATTTTATATCATACATAAATGATCCATATATAAAACCAACTTGTGAAAGAAAAAGAAATGCATGGAATTCCCTCTAATAATATAGTCACAAAAAATGCACAGAATTCTGAACTACAACTATTAGCTCAGTTTTAACTTTGTGTCCATATTCACAAATGCCCTATAGATATTTCTCATTTTTTCTTCTACTAAAGTGTGCCTTCTTTTCATTGCATACTTAGACTCAGAAAAGTAAATACAAAAACTGCCAGCTCAGCCAGGTGGAAAAAGAAGAAAAATGGAGTATAATTGAATAAATCTTCTGAACAGAATAATATTCACCACTGTTTATTAATCTATTTAACAGCCTTTTCCCTGAAGAAGGAAAAGAAGCAAATAACTTTAGTTGCTGGCTTAGAGAGATTTACTCACATAAATCTCTCAAGCTTTGCTTCTTTAAGAAATGGCACTCAGGGGGGTGCCTGGGTGGCTCAGTTGGTTAAGCATCTGTTTTTGCCTCAGATCATGGTCTCTGGATCCTGGGATTGAGCCCTGCATCGTAGGGTTCTCTGCTTAGCAAAGAGTCTGCTTCTCCCTCTTTCTCCCTCTTCCTCTCCCCATGCTCGTGCTCACATGCTCTCTCTCTCAAATACATAAATAAAATCTTAGAAAAAAAAAAGAAAAGAAATAGCATTCACTGTGTAATCTGGCTCAAAATTCACAATCTTGCAAATGTCATTTCCTTGCAGTCTTAACTGATAGCAAACTTAAGCAGAGCATTATATATGATGTACAGACCACACTGAGACCTGAACATACTTTAGTTGTTGAACTAGAGAAAAAAAAAAAGTCAGGATACAAATAGGAAAAGACAGAGAACGATACCATGACAGGTGGGGAAGGAAGAATCAACAGACATCAGAATTCTTTCAGTCCAGAAGAGATTATGCTGAGTAAAATAAATCAAGCAGAGAGAGTCAATTATCATATGGTTTCACTTATTTGTGGAGCATAACAAATAGCACGGAGGACAAGGGGAGTTAGAGAGGAGAAGGGAGTTGAGGGAAATTGGAAGGGGAGGTGAACCATGAGAGACTATGGACTCTGAAAAACAATCTGAGGGGTCTGAAGGGGCGGGGGGGGGAGGTTGGGGGAACCAGGTGGTGGGTATTAGGGCACGGATTGCATGGAGCACTGGGTGTGGTGCAAAAACAATGAATATTGTTACGCTGAAAATAAATTTTTAAAATTAAAAAAAAAAAAAAAAAGAATTCTTTCAGTCCACTCAGCTGATACCCAGTAATCAAACATGGTTCTGTCCCTTGCATGGAGCTGTTTGTTACTAGAGCAGGCAAAATCTAACAGGTATCATTGTCTCTCAAATGTCTAACTTTTTCTTTTATGTATTTATTATTTTTTTGGGGGGTCTGGCCAGAGTACCTTACTCAACTGCCATATGACACCATCTCCCTTATGGGCTAGACTTGCCGGGAATAATCACTTACCTTACATCATGTCCTTACTCTTTCCAGAATCATGTGTGAAAAACCACATGAGAAGAGTGAAGGCCACATCCAGTTGGAAGGGTTTCCCATGGCTAAACACCAAATAAGATGTTGCAGTGACTTTTTTTTTTTTTTTTTTGGTGTTGCAGTCACATTTTTATCCACTTCACACTTAAGACCAAGCTCCCAAGTAGCCCCTTCTGCAGCTGCCTCCCTGTACATACCCATCCTCATTCAGTCCATCCCTAAAACAAGGCTGACAATGACACATGAACTGCATATAGCTAGGTGGTCTACCATGTCCTTTATGTAGTTGAATTCACAGGGTGACACTAAATTAAGACAAGTTCCAATATTGATGCCTCTATCTCCCTCCTGTGAATCCTGATCCACTGGCTGCCAAAGCCAGAAGGGGTTTGGGATAGAGTGCTTGGTCATGGGGAAAGCTGCTGTGGTTGGCCCAACAAATGGGCAGAGGGGAAGGTTTTACTTCTTCACAGCCTGAATGACAACCTCATCCCCTACTACATGGCCTTCATCCACTTTTTGAGGATTGTGTTTCACAAACAGACCCCAGATTAGAGTGTGTTTAAATTTTTTGGTAAGATTTTTGTGAATCTTCATGCAGATATCCTCCACCATGGTCCTGGAGTAAGGCAGCACCACTGGGGACATACAATCTGGCAATTGGCCTTTGAGTTTGGTGTAAATCCTCACTAGTTTTCAGACAGTTCCAGATCTTTTCTAATAGGTCATCAAAATTCCAGCAGTGATGGGCAGAAATGGGTACACAGTGAGTCACCTTATTAATTATATCCAATTCCTTAAAGGAGATCTGATCAATCTTCTTGATTAATAAATACACATACATATAAGGGGTACAAACTCTGTTTTCTTCCACTACACCAACAAGGTCATCCACTGTGGCATCACTATGCAGGGCCATATGAGCATTATGAATTCAAAAGTCTAAATATTTAAGAGTTTTTAAGAAACACATCACTACATTATCATATACTGAATTATATCAATAGAGACAGATAATATACATTATATTATTATAGGGAGAACAGTTAGTCCACATACCCTTTGCTTTCAGTTTCTTGTATTATTGATCAATTTCTGCTGTTTTGTCCTTTTCATCAAATTTCTGGTTAGAAAAAACACAGTGAAATGGAATAAATGGTTTCATCTAAGTGATGTTTCCTGAATGGAAAGCTTACTGATAAAAAGTATAATATCTGATACAGCGTGCTAAAGAACTTATTTACTTTACTGTTTCATTCAATATGAACTATAAAACAATGCATAAATATAAAATGAGCTAACCATAGATTTGAGTGGCAATATATGACCAAATAACTGTCAATTTCCTTCTAAGTTATATCTCTGGTGTTCAGTATAGCTGTTACGAGAAATTTCCTTCAACTGCTCTTCAGAGTATCTGTAATTAATTTGTACTCATGGCTCTGAAGAGATAAAGAAGAAATTCTAATAAAAGCATAAAATATTTTGATAGCTTTAAGGATGTTTTGCAAGGTAAGACTTCAGACTTTCCCACCAAGCTTTAATTCCATTTCTATCTGTCCAAGGGAAAACACATTGTTCTAATTTTCATTCTGCTTCCTGAAGTTCTCGATTCGCTTTCCTTACAGTCTTCATCAATTCATGTATTCTCTCCTGCATTTCTCCCCCTAGCCACACTACTCTTGGGATTATCTCTTTATCACTGCCAGTAACCACAGGACTCGTTAAAGATAGGATGCCAAAAGTTATTTTGGACTAAGGAAATTATTATCTCATTAAGAGTTGCAAACATCTACAGATTCCAGGTTACAGGATTTAAAATGTGGTACCATTTTCAAGTTAAAAAAATAAGAAAAGAAAAAGGAAGGAAAGAAGGAGAAAAGGTAGGCAGGCAGACTGTAAGAAAGGATTTCACTTCAAGAATTGGGCCTCCTTCCCTTGGGTTCCATGTTGTCATTTATCTTTTTGTTTCCTCTCATTTTGCTGAAGCTTCTGCGGTAACTAATGTGTATGTATGTTAAATCACACATTGTACATCTTTTAAAAAATCACAACGTACAACCTGAATGCATATTATTTTTTGTCAAACATATCTGAATAAAGCTGGGGGAAAAAAGGCACAGAAATAAAAAATAATTTTTTGCATTCTTGAAAAACATTCTACATAAATACTTGAGTAGTAGTTCATTTAGTTACATAATTTTAAGTTGAGGACTATGTTCTTTTTCAATTTTAAACTATATTTCCATAATATCCTAGCTCTGGTATTGTTTTCAACAGTTCTAATGCCATTCTGATTCCAGAGTCTTTGTTTTGTTTCATTTGTTTCATTTTGTTTCTATTTTAATTCTTTCTTTGGAAAGTTTTGAAAACGTCTGCTTTTTCTTAAAATGCATAAAAATGTACTTTGATGTGAAATCTTTTTTGCTGGACTCTTCCTGGTTTCTTTTCACCTGAAGGCCTTTGTAGTTTAGTTCTGGAAATATTTTTGTGTTCTTTTTCTTGAGCAATTTCTTAATGTCTGCCCTCTCTGCTCCCTCTTTATGCAATATCTATAAGCTGAATGATGAAACTCTTAGATTGATTATCTCATTTTCATACCTCTTTTCCTCGATTTTCTATTTCTTCATCTTTTGATTCTACTTTCCCAGGGATTTTCTCAACATCTACTAGATTTTCCTAACTAATTTTATTTTAGTTTACAGGAAGCTTTTCTGATTCTGTTTCTTTACATAAGCAACATACTTTAGCCTTTTTTTTTGTTTGTTTGTTTGTATTGGATGCACTACCTCTTGTCATTCTGAGGATTTCAATTATAACAGTTGCTCTTGCTTAAGTGTCTGCTAATCCTCCTTGCATTGTCTCTGTTTTTTGTTTGTTTGTTTTGGGTTGTTTTTTTGTTTTGTTTTTTGTTTTTTACTTTTCTTCTTTAAAATTTGCCACACCAATGTATTGCTGTATCTTGTGTACAGAGGTCCAGAGATTTGCAAATTCAGTTTTCCCAGAATATTAATGGCTAGCCTCTTACTTGGGGGAGAGTCACCTGGTCTCCAGGGAGGGAAGAAGATCTGGGGGTCCTACTGCACACAGATTTTTCTCCATTCCAAGAAATCATTACTAACTTAAGGAGCATGGAACATATTGAGAGTGAGTTTTGCAAGCTATACTGGTCTTCAGTGATGTCTACCATAAATAGTAAATCCATACACTGGAAAAAAAAATGACAACATCCATAAAATGCTTTCTTTCTACCTGTCTTTGTTCTTTCTTGGTATTTATGCACATGTGTCACTCTCCCCTTGGTTACTAGATTCCAGTCACATTTACCTTTTTCAGTTCTTGTGGTAACTCAAGTTCTGTCCTATGCTTATTTTAGAATTAAGACTATAATTCTATAAATAGATCATATATAAGCAGATACAGACTGAAGGAAGGAGAAAGAGCCAAAAATTTATGACCAAATGAACAGAGAATTTCATGGCTTAAGGAAATATAAAATATATATATAGAATAGATACTATAAAGTATCTATTATAGAATAGATACTATAAAGTATCTATTCTAATAATTTAAAGCAAATCAATTCTTTGCTGATTGTTATACAAATATACTGTAGGAAATTATGTAAGTAAAAAAGTATGCCCAAAGGGATGCTCCATAAAGGCATATTGATTGATTGGGTGTTTTTAAAAAGGATACATCCATAAAATTCCTTTAAATAACTATACCAAGCACTATAAAGGATTGGCTAAAATAACATTCACAAACTTGGTCATTAAGAAAAACTAAGAACATAAACTAAATTCAGATTTTTGTGAAGTTGGATCTTTGCACACTAATTTCTGTGACAACAGTAAAGTGTTTGTATGATTAAAAAAATATATATCTTGGGGCACCTGGGTGGCTCAGTGGGTTAAGCCTCTGCCTTCGGCTTAGGTCATGATCCCAGGGTCCTGGGATCAAGCCCCACATTGGGCTCTCTGCTCAGTGGGGAGCCTGCTTCCCCCCCCCTCTCTCTCTCTCTCTCTGCCTGCCTTTCTGCCTACTTGTGATCTGTCTGTCAAATAAATAAATAAAAATCTTTTAAAAAAATACCTTTATACTACCGTGATTATCTTTCCTAAGTTCCCTTTTCTGAGAGCTGCCGCTGCTTGCTCCTGGAGTCATGCTTGTACTTCAGTTCCCTGTTCTATGACTATAGCCCATTGGGTAGTTTACATAAGACCTAACAATGAAAAGTCTGGGCTAGGGTAATGAGAGTTTTTCTCCCAGTAATTGGAATTGGACCAAAGAGCAGAAAGGTCAGTCAGTGGTGGTTGGTTCTTTCTTAAATGGTGCAGACTCCTGGGTAAAGGATCCCCTCTGAGGAAGTCATGACAGAGATGTGTAAATAGAATACAGAAAACCATTCTTTAGGAAGAAAAGGACAATGAGAGATGCCTAGAAACAGTCATGTGTATTACCTGCGAAAGGCACATAATAAGAAAAACTACCAAGGTCCTGATGAATTTCAGTTCTACAGCCTGTCATGATACTCTCACTACCTTTCTATCCTTGAATTCATGGGAAAATCCCATATCCTTCTAGTTAAGCTCTTTTTCCATGAAAACAAATCAATTTATACAAAGGCATTATTATTATTTCATTGATTCCAAGACACAGCTGACACCTAGCATATAAATGTTCTAATTAGCATTGAATGGAATACCAAGGTCACATTGCAAATTAGGTGTTCTTTTACACTTAATAAAACATAAACTCTGAAATCAATCTTTATTTGGTAAATTGTGTATTCTATCTCTTCGCCTCATGGTCAAAATCTATGGAGTAAACTAAGGAACTATGTTTTGATTTGATAAATGGGAATGATAATTTGACTTTTTAAAAATGCTGAATAAATCCAGTAGAGTTCAGTAATGTGGGAGGACCAAATATATTTGTTTTTCTTGTATTTTCTTCATTTTCTCCTTTATTTACACAATTTATTTCGATGTAAATGAGAGCTGTACCTCTCAAAGGACTAATAGGAAATCAAAGAGTGCATCTCCCTCTCAGAAAAAAAAAGGTGAAAGTCCCCTTGAGCTTTGCCCTTGGACTAAGGAAGCTTTCTAAAAATGAACTACTGAGGGGCGCCTGGGTGGCTCAGTGGGTTAAAGCCTCTTCCTTCGGCTCAGGTCACGATCCCGGGGTCCTGGGATCGAGCCCTATATCAGGCTCTTTGCTCAGCGGGGAGTCTGCTTCCTCCTCTCTCTCTGCCTGCCTCTCTGCCTTCTTGTGATCTCTGTCTGTCAAATAAATAAATAAAATCTTCAAAAAAAAAAGAATTACTGAGTGTGGGCAGTTCTGTCACGATGTGAGTGTGTCTGTGGGCACGCATTTAAGCTGACACATATAAACTCTGCATTTAAAAGCTTGCTTGGAAATTAAATTTCTAACTCAAATATAGCTTGAAGAAACAATTATCAATCCAGTGTGCATTTGTGCTTAGAAATGTTTAGTGTATTGTAGATGAGCTGCCAGAGTGTTAGATTACATGTCTAGCATTAAAGAATGATACAAATGAACACCTGTGCTTCAAGGAATAAACATATTAACACGAAGTAGCATGAAATAGAGTTAAAGGACTAGCTAGTAATTGACTATGTGTAACATAATTTCACTGAACCACACAATAACAATAATAACAATAATTAATATATGTATACTGCTCTATTGTGCTAAAAACCTCTTCAAGATACTTGAATATTACCTTACTAGAATTTCCCAACAATGCTGTGAAGTACCTATTCACGATAACTTTAACTAAAGAAACACCTGAAGTTCAGAGATTCTGGTTAACTTCCTTCCTAACATGGCTTAGAAATGGAAGAGCCTGAACTCAATCCCCAAATTCTTGTATCAAAACCTGTTTTTTTTTGTTTTTGTTTTTTTTTACTAATACTGCCATCTAAAGCCAATTTTTTTTTTTAACTAGGAAGGATGCAAATCACTTTAACACTGCTTTTTCTCTTTTCAGATGTAAGTCACAATCTGAAGCATTATTTTATAACTAAGCAACCCTTATAACATAAGCTATGAGCTTCTCCACAATAGTCCCTGTGCTGCCCAGACGAAGACCTGTTCTCCATATCCAAAGGCTTTCGTGCCTTCAGGAATTCTCCCAGAGTCAGTAGCAGTGTAAGGCATGAGGCCAGCTCCAGGGCAGTTGGTCACTAACAACCAGGGTCAATAAATAGGAAAGTTACAATAAGCTGTTTCCACAGCATGGTCAAGGAGGCCCACAGACCATTATAAGGCCATAGCGAGAGTAATATGAATGCTTAAAGGGCATTTTGAAAATAAATACTCAATGTACAAACTGGCGAATTACTCTCATCATCCTTGCCATGCCTTTTTGCTGTTTGAAAAAAACAACAAAAAGACTTATGCTCTGTCTTGTGCTCATCTCATGACCATAGACAAGTGTCTCGCTTTTATATCCTTTTTGTGTAAAAATGAGGATAATAATTTCTACCTCATAAAATTGAGAATATTTTTAAAAATGCATGTAAAGTGCTAAGAACCATAGCTACAAGAAAAAATCTTGAAAACTATTGTTAATTTTGTCATTTTTATTAAGAACTAAAGCCACACAGTCCAATATTTGCATTAATGTGATTTTACTCTTCCAAGAAACTCTTGCACAAGAAGCTGAAAGTGCAAGTAATTATTTTTTATTTAACGAAATTCCTCCAAATCTATGTATCCAAACTTTTGATAATCTCTAATTCCTCCTTTCTCAGCACAAGAGACCACTCAACTGCACTTACCAAATAAAATGGGCAGAAGATATGAATAGACATTTTTCCAAAGAAGATATACAGATGGCTAACAGACACATGAAAAGATGCTCAATATCACTCATCATCAGGGAAATATAAATCAAAACCATGATGAGATACCACCTCATACATACTAGAATGGATAAAATCAGCAACATGGGAAACAACAGATGTTGGTGAGGATGTGGAGGAAGGGGAACACTCAAACTGTTTGTGAGAATGCAAACTATTGTGGCCACTCTAGAAAACAATATGGAGGTTCTTCAGAAAGTTAAAGACAGATCTACCCCACAACCCAGCAATTGCACTGCTAGCTATTTACTCAAAGGATACAAAAATACTGATTCAAAGGGACACAAGCACCCCAATGTTTATAGCAGCATTATCAACAATAGCCAAACTATGGAAAAAGTCCAAGTATCCACTGACTGAAGAATGGATAAAGAAGATGTGGTATATATACAAAGGAATATTATTCAGCCATCAAAAAGAATGAAATCTTGCCATTTGCAATGATGTGGAAGTAGAGTATATTATGCTAAGCAAAATAAGTCAGAGAAAGATAAATACCATAAGATTTCACTCTTTTTTAAAATTTTTATTTTATTTTTTCAGTGTTCCAAGATTTATTGTTTATGCACCATACCCAGTGCTCCATGCAATATGTGCCCTCCTCAATATCCACCATCAGGCTCACCCATCCCCCCACCCCACATCCCCTCCCAAACCCTCAGTTTGTTTCTCAGAGTCCACAGTCTCTCATGATTCATCTCCCCCTCCGATTTCCCCCAACATCCTTCTTCTCTCCTTTACCCAATGTCCTTGTGTTACCCCTTATGCTCCACAAGTAAGTGAAACCATATGATAATTGACTCTCTCTGCTTGACTTATTTCACTCAACATAATCTCCTCCAGTCCCGTCCATATTGATACAAAAGTTAAGTACTCATCCTTTCTGATGGAGGCATAATACTCCATTGTATATATGGACATCTTCTCTATCCATTCTTCTGTTGAAGGGCATCCTGATTCTTTCCACAGTTTGGTGACTGTGGCCACTGCTGCTATGAACATTAGGGCACAGATGGCCCTTTGTTTCACTGTTTCTTTGGGGTAAATACCCAGTACTGCAATTGCAGGGTCATATGGTAACTCTACCCTATGATTTCACTCTTATGTGGAATTTAAGAAACAAAAGAGATAAACATGGGGGAAGGGAAGGAAAAATAATATAAGATAAAAACAGAGAGACAGGCAAACTGTAAGAGACTCTTACCTGTAAAGAACAAATTGCAGGTTGATGGAGGGCCGTAGGTGGGACACAGGGAAATTGGGAGATGGGCATCAAGGAGGACACTTGTTGCATGACCACTGGGTGTTATATGTGATAAGTCATTGAATTCTACTCCTGAAACAAAACTACATGTTAACTAACTTGAATTTAAATAAAAACTTGGAAAAAAAAAAAAGAACCATAGAAGTATAAATTTCTGCTATTTTAAGCCAAAAAACATGACTACTTTTATTTCCACACTTCCTTGAAATCTGTCTCACTATGGCCACTGATTTTAAACTATTATGTCAAGAACTTTGTCAAATCCCAATCAGTTGCTACTGCACTGAATGATCTCTCTTAAACAGACTCAAAAAACAAAATATACATTCTTGCCTTCACCTCTCCCCTCAGAAATGTTACCCAAACCTCAACAAAATATTGATCTCCCTTACTGGGTTAAAAATAAATGCAGTTTTGTTTCAGGTTAATATTCTTTTTTGGTGAGTCAGCAGTTGACATTATTATCATTATCATGTGTATCTCATCTTTGTAACCCAATGGCTTCTAAATGCTGCCCAAAGGGCTCTGGGACACTGTAGTCAAACTCACAGGTGCAGTGGACAGTTTACATTTTTGAGGAAAATGCACCCATCCCCAACATCTGCCAAATGCTACATGAACCACTTTAACATTAGATCATCATGTTCTGCTTGACACATCATATCTTTGTAAAGCTGGGTTTTCAGTGGTTGCTGTGATAAAAGTCAAGTACTGTATGAAAGTTAGTGTGGAAACGAAATTGAGGATGACAGTGAAACCCAAATCTGAGATGTTATGAAGTGCCTCATGGGCACACACATTCCATTAGTAAGTAATTGTGGCTATTTCAGAATGAAATAAAAATGTTGGGTTTTTTTCTTATGTATGTGCATTATTTATTCAAATGGATATTAAGTTGTTAGGACTTAAACATTTATTAAGTGTTTAAATATAACCACTTAATAGATGAAACTGTTCACTTTTCTTTTGGCCTAGGAGTATCATAAGAAAAAAATCACTAAGATACCAAGAGTACTAGAAGCAAGCAAAGTTTAGGAACCTCTGCTCTAACCTATTCTTTGTGAACACTGTGATTGTATAGAATTTAAAGAAAGATTCCCTGGGGTGCCTAGGAGGCTCAGTCATTGGGCATCTGCCTTCGGCTCAGGTCATGATCCCAGGGTCCTGAGATCAAGCCCCTGCTCTGCAGGAGCCTGCTTCTCCCTCTCCCTCTACCACTCCCTCTACTGTGTTCCCTTTCTCATTGTGTCTCTGTCAAATAAATAAATAAAATATATAAAATAAAAAAGAAAGAAAGAACAATTCCCTAACTCTATGGTAAAATTGACTTTGTACCACTCTCCAACCTTCAACCCTACAAATATTTCTATGGATTTCTCTCTCCCTTTGAATGTTTTCATTTTAATTATTAGGAAGATTAAACTTATACACAGTAAAGATGGAATTGTCTCACTCTGGCAGTTTCATTTATTCATTCATTCAATAAATATTTATTGAATAGCAGATATGTGTTAGGCATTGTTCTAGTACTGGAGATACACTGATTAGCAAATTTATTACATTAATAGTTCCAATGCCTTGGCAGCTCATTTGTAATTGGCTAAACATTTTCAAGCATAAATGCACAAAGGAATGATCATTATTTCTGAAGTAGGTATGTAATTCAAGTTAACAGCAGAATTTTCAACAGAGAAATAGAGATATAACACTTATTCTGCTCACATTAAACCAGGACTGAGGTTGGTTATGAAATTTTCAAATGTGTTTTTTCAGCTTTGAGAGAAGCAAACACATGAATAAACAGTCCTATTTTCTCCAGATTTCCTGCTTTGCTTCTTATCCATTTCAAGATTTTTCATAAAAATATATTAATTCATTTAATAGAATATAAAATCAGTTCTGGATCATTCAACTCTTCTACTAGAACTAAGTGATGGTCTGTTCTATAAGACCAGCTAATACTTTATCTTGTTGTAGCTCAAATTTTATTTTTCTAAGAACCTCCTGGACACAAGTTCAAATTATCTTTAATATTATAATGTTCTGAATTATCTTCTGAATATACTGAGTTTTGCTTCCTCCACACACAAAAAATTAGAAAACTATATGTATTTTTGAGTACATAGGGAACCACATTTCAGCAATTAATAATAGTCTAGTGAAGGTTAAATGAGTTAAATTCTTATGTGTAGGTTCCTGATTGTTCTGGCTATATTCTACTTTCCTTGTAACAAATTCAGGTAAGTAGAGAGGAGTTCATCAAAATGATGCCTCATTTCCAAAACAAATAAACAAACAAAAACAGAGCTTTTTTTTTAATAAGAAGCCCCTGTTTTGCTTGACAATAGATCAATAAGTGATCTATTTTCAAACCATAATGAGGAAAGCAGTGTCCTGCAATGTCTGTAAGACACCTTCAAATGCACTTAAGTACTGTTGTTGTTATTATAATTTAAAAAAAAAAAAAAAAAAAGAACCCAGACTATGGTGTTTGTCTTTCTCTGACTGACTTATTTCATTTAGCATAATACTCTAACTCCACCCACATTGTTGCAAATGGGAAGATTTCATCCTTTTTGATAGCTGAGTAGTATTATGTGTGTGTCATGTATATGTGTATATGTATACATATATGTGTGTACATGTGTGTATATGTATATGTGTGTATATATACATACACATATGTGTACATATGTGTGTATATGTGTATATATATACACATGCCACATCTTCTTTATCCATTCACCAGCTGTTGAACATTTGGGCTTTTTCCATAATTTGGCTATTGTTGAAAATGCTGCTATAAACATCGGGTTCATGTATCCTTTCAAATCCATATTTTTGTGTTCTTTGGATAAATACATAGTAGTGCAATTGCTGGATCAGAGGCTCAAGAAACAGACTCAACTATAGAGAACAAACTGATGGTTATTGGAGGGAAGATGGGCAGGAGGATGGGGGATGGGTAGTAAGAGGGCACTTGTGATGAACATCAGGTGGTGTATGTATGTGATGAATCACTGAATCCTACACCTGAAGCTAATGTTGCACGGTATGTTAACTAGATGGAATTTAAATAAAAACTTGGGGAAAAAAAACAAAAATAAAGAAAATCATTCCCAATCATTCCCTATGAGAGTCTGAACAAACCATGTTCCCCTTTCACTCCTCTTTGCATATTATTTTCAGGTAAGGATAAGGAGTGTCCTCAAAACCTCTGGCTTTCAAAGCCACGCAAAATCAAGAACAAGATTGGTAATTTTTAGGATCCACCTTTCTTTCTCTTACCAAACTGGTGGGTATACAGTAAGAGAATGATACAATAACAGAAAAAGGAGTCACCAAACCAGTGACCTTTTGTGACAATAAATGGTTCTTTTGTTTCCTCAGGGAAACCAAGGAATGGAGCTTCCACAAAAAAAGCAATTTTAAGTCCTATGGACTTAAAAAAAAAAAAAAAGTCACCAATGTCTCCTAATTTAAGACAAGAAAAACTCTATACGAAATTCTGTCTGAACGAATCCCCTGAACCTTTAGAGACAAATTTGCAAAACTAGATATTGAATTTGCTCTTCTGTTTCCTTGCCTAGCAACACTCGGCAAGCAGCATACACAGACACACTGCAAACAGAAGCTTGGATGAGAAAAGCCTGCTTTTCTCAATTGTTTCCAACATGTTTCAGTCCTGAAGCTTACCTTAAAAGCCTTTAATGTCAAAAAAAAATTAATAAAAATATGCACCTAGGGTTAGCCCTGAACCATTTTAAAGTCAGATGTTTTTATTCCAGTATCCTGGGAGTATCCTTTCAAAGTGTTTCCAGCACAGCTCTCCCTACATGGACTCAATGACTGTCTCTTACTCTGCCCACCTCCTATGCCCTCCCTGATTCAGACCCACAACTTTATACCTTTGTGTTAATTCAGATCACTGTCATACTTCTCCTTGGGATCTGGGGGCTAAATTTTAACCCCCAAAATGATATAAATGTGACTCCCCTTTGAGGAGAGAGTAGGCATAAATGAAACAGGTAAGAGAGTTACTAAAATTGCCTTTCTGCTAACAAATCATAAAAAACCGAGTTAAAAATATTTTTTCTGTTTTTATCCCCAGGGGACTCTGTAATGGAGAAACTACTTTTGATAAATTTCCTTACCTTCAAAGTTTTTTCTATATCTTCGCTTCATATAAACTTGTTAATATTTAAGATAGTCTTAAGAAAGAAAGAAAGGAAGAAAGAAAGAAAGAAAGAAAACTAGACTTATCAGAGTCTAGGTTCACTTCAACCTTACTCTAGGCTACCTTTTGGCAGATTCTAAATGTCCAAAGGGGATGCTGATTAAATGGTTTCTGAACTGTAGTATGTAGCCCAGGTCCTGACTGCTAGATAGTTCTAATTCTATCTACAGAGCTGCCACAAAGCCAGGTGCTAGTTTTTACATATATATTAACACAATAATGCAATACAATTTGAAAAACAGATGCTTAGTTTTTACTATATGCCCAACACTTCACACGTTAAAAAAAAACCAGAAAGCCTCCTGGCAACTGGTATGATCTCAAAATATGTTACTATTACACACAAATATATGCCTTGATTCATAAAATACTGATGTTTGAGATTCAGTTTTACTATCTCTCTGTCTCAGCACTATGTTCCCATGGGAATCAAATTCAGCATCAACTTTAGATGCTGTTAAAAAGGTGAGGGGAGTTGTGGGGGAAGGGAGGGAAAAATGAAACAAGATGGGACTGGGGAGCAAGACAAACCATAAGAGACTCCTAATCTCGGGAAACAAACTGAGGGCTGCTGGAGAGGAGTAGGAGGGCAGGGATCAGGTGGCTGGGTTATGGACATTGGGGATGGTATGTGCTATGGGGAGTGCTGTGAATTGTGTAAGACTGATGATTCGCAGACCTGTACCCCTGAAGTAAATAATACATTATATGTTAATTTAAAAAAAAAAAAAAAAGGTGAGTTGAGTCTTCAAGAAAAAGTGTCTTTCATTGGTGTGATTTAATTCTCCCCAGGCTCTCACAATGGGAGACTCAGTCTCACAGCCCAGAACCTTTTATGTATTTCCATGTTTGTGTGCTGCTAGAGAAATGCCATGTCATGTGTTTGCATGAAAGACCTCTGATGACATGTACATTCTATTGAATGAGGAACAAAAAGTTGTTCTCCTGAACTTTGAGAAACAAAAGTGTCATTTCCTTGAAATTCAAGGCATTTTCACTTCCAATAATGACTGATTCAATGTTTCGGCCCTCTTTTGAGTAGTAGGGACAGTAATGGGAATTCAGTGCTCTCAGTGGCATAGTGTACCCATCTGGCATTTCATTCCTACACCTATCACAGTGAAGGAAGGCTTTAAAACTTCTAAGTAGGTATACAAAATAATTGAAAAACAGGGACTGAACAGATATTTGTGAGCCAGTATTTATAGCAGAATTATTCACAATAGCTAAAGTGTAAAAACAACCCAAGAGCTAAAATGTAAAAACAATTCATCAATGGATGAAGAAATAAACAAAATGTGACACAGCCATACAATGGAAAAGTATTCAGTCATACTTTTTATGACTTTCTATGACATGTGTCCTTTCGAAGGACACATGTAACAACAATAATAAACCTTGAAAATATGCTAAGTGAAATTAGCCACATACCACAGGACAAATGTTGTATGATTCTACTTATATGACCTATTTAGAATAGGCAAACTTACAGAGACAGAAAGTGGAATAGAGGTTACCAAGAGAGGAGATTACCAGGGAGGAGAGGGCACAGGGAGTCAATGTTTAGTGGATATAGAGTGTCATTTTGGAATGATGAAAAAGTTCTCGATAAGGATAGTGGTAATAGTCATATATTGTCAATGTATTTAGTGCAACTACATTGTATACTTAAAAAAGGGTTAAAATGGTAAACTTCATGTTATGTATACTTACCACAATATAAAAAACAATTTTAAAAACTTGTGCTTTAGGGCTTTAGCAACAACATCATTCACACATTCTATTGATTCAAATTAAAGTTTAGACAGTTGAGCGGTGTTAAAAAATTGCTATTTGTCAGTGCTAGAAGTGTTTTATGTGTTTGTTTTTTTTTAAAGATTTTATTTATTTATTTGACAGACAGAGATCACAAGCAGGCAGAAAGGCAAACAGAGAGAGAGGAGGAAGCAGGCTCCCCGCTGAGCAGAGAGCCCGACGTGGGGCTCGATCGCAGAACCCTGAGATCATGACCCGAGCTGAAGGCAGAGGCTTTAACCCACTAAGCCACCCAGGTGCCCCTGTTTTATGTGTTTTGTTTCATGTTCTTTTTTGCAATATGTACCCAACACTCTTCCTTGTCCATTGCTTAGTTTAGGACTTAATCATTTTTCTTCTACATTCTATACTGCAAAAACCTCAAATAGGCTTCCTAGTTATTCATTATTAATTTTTTGTGAACAAAACCACATGTGTGATCTTATATCTTAAATTCAATTCCTGTCTTAATTATCTTCAATAGCTCCTATATCCTGAATACAAATAATCAAATACCTTAGGATAATGTCTAATTCTCCTATACACACTCAGTCTATTGCTTGACTATTAGAGCCAGCTTCCTATTTGTCACCACCGTGTTCCTGCCAGACTGGACTACTTGTTTCCCTGCCTTCTCCATTCATGCCATTTACTACATGTGAAATAGATCTTCTTCCTGCCATGCTCCCTTTATGATGGCATTAGTCTAAGGCAACCTAAAACAGCCATCTCCACAAGAGCAATACTGGTGACACTTGGCCCTGAGAGGTTTTCTCCCAACCAAAGGCTCGGTATTGCCTTCCTTCCATTGTAACATCTTCAGTCAGGCTTTAGTAATATGTTTCTCTCCCTTGGGAATAAGTTTGCTCTCTCCTTAGCTGACTTGTATATTTTTGTTCCAATTCATTAGGTGTTGAATGCCAGTTTCACTTTCTGAGGGCAACACTACCTATGCTTGCATGTCAGTTCCCTGTCACACAATGCAACATCCTAGCACATGCTATATTTAATTCCTATCCAAATTCTTTTAGATTATTAGCTTCGTGGAACACTGCCAGATGATTTATGCCCTTATCTCTAATACATCTGGGAATAGCTGAAATATAGAAACTCTTGCCTCAATGTGATAGTAAGAAATGTGTTATCAGACAAAAAGAGTTTAATGATTACTATGTAGATGTTAAAAATTAGTGAATTTGACACAGGAAAGATGGCAGAGAAGTAGCAGGCTGAGACAACATCAGGTAGCAGGAGATCAGCTAGATAGCTTATCAATCCATTGCAAACACCTACAAATCCAACAGGAGGCCAAAGAGAAGAGCAACATTCTAGAAACAGAAAATTGACCACTCTCTGAAAGGTAGGAGAGCAAAGAAGTGAATCCAAAGTGACGGGAAGTTAGACTGCAGGGGGAGGGGCCAGCTCCTGGCAAGCAGCAGAACAATGGAGCACAAAATCAGGACTTTTAAAAAAGTCTGCTCCACTGAGGGATATCACTCCAGAGGCTAAACCGGGGGGAAGTCCACGCGGGGTCAGTGTGGCCTCAGGCCCCGTGGGGTCACAGAAGGATCGGGGGTGTCTGAGTGTCGCAGAGCTCGCAGAGCTCGCAGGCATTTGAGTAGGAAATTCGGCTACAGAGACAGAGCTGAGGAGTGAGCTCTCAGCTCGGGGTTACCTTGAACTGGTCACAGGCTGGGTGAGCTCAGAGCGGGGCAGGAGGCCAGGGAGACGGGAGTGATTGAGTGCTTTTCTTTGAGGGCACACTGAGGAGTGGGGCCCTGAGCTCTTGGCTTCTCTGGGCTGGAGATTGGGAGGCCTGCCATTTTCATTCCCGTCCTCCAGAACTCTAAGGAGAGCGTTCAGGGAACAAAAGCTCCCAAAAGTGAGCCTGAGCAGATTACTTAACCCGGCCCCTGGTAAAGGCGGTATAATTCTGCCTTGGCAAAGACAGTTGAGAATTACTACAACAGGCCCCTCCCCCAGAAGATCAACTAGAAATCCAGCCAAGACCAAGTTCACTTACCAAGGAGAGCAGCAGAATTCCTGAGGAGAAAGCAAAGCATGGACTTTATGGCTTTCTCCCCATGATTCTTTAGTCTTGCAGTTAATTAATTCTTCTTATTTTTTTCTTCTGCTATATGTTTTTTAACTTTTACCCTTTCCTCTTTTAATGTTTTTAAACTAGTTTATCTTAACAATATCTTTCATAAAAAATAATAATAATCTTCTTTGAAACTTCATTATTATAGTCATATTTTATCCTTCATTGTAGCTAACTTTATTTTTTGTATACACATAGGTTTTTTTCTTCTAAAAAGTTTGGGCTACAACTTCTTCTAATAGATCAAAATATACCCTAAACTAGCTCCAGGCTTGTTCTAGTCTCCAGCCCAAGCAAAATCTCTCCACTTTCTTTTTCTTTATTCTCCCAACCAACTTACTTTATCAACTCCTTTTTTTAGAAATTAAAAAATGTTTTCATCTTTATAAACATATTCCATCCCTTCATTGTGTTTACCCTTATATATGTTTTTCATTCTTTAAAATTTGAGGAGCTAGTTTCTTCTAAGAGACCAAAATAGTCACAAAATTAAGTAGGAGACCCTGTTCTAGACACCAGTCTAATATATATATATATTTCATTTTTATATTTTTTCTTCATTTGTTTTCTTATTTTATTAATTTTTTTTTCTGAACTTCTTTTTATCCCCTTTCTCTCCCCCATGATTTGAGGTCTCTTCTGATTTAGTTAAAGTGCATTTTCCTGGTGTCTTTGACTCCTTTTTAGTATTTTTTTAGCTCCTTCATATATTCTAATCTGGACAAAATGACGAGGCAGAAAAACTCGCCACGAAGAAAAGAACAAGAGGCAGTACCAAAGGCTAGGGACCTAATCAATACGGACATTGGTAATATGTCAGATCTAGACTTCAGAATGACGATTCTCAAGGTTCTAGCTGGGCTTGAAAAAGGCATGGAAGATATTAGAGAAACCCTCTCCAGAGAAATAAAAGCCCTTTCTGGAGAAATAAAAGAGCTAAAATCTAACCAAGTTGAAATTAAAAAAAGCTATTAATGAGGTGTAACCAAAAATGGAGGCTCTTACTGCTAGGATAAATGAGGCAGAGAAAGAATTAGTGATATAGAAGACCAAATGACAGATTAAAGAAGCTGAGCAAAAGAGAGACAAACAAATAATGGACAATGAGGGGAGAATTCGAGAGATAAGTGACACCATAAGATGAAACAACATTAGAATAATTGGAATCCCAGAAGAAGAAGAAGAAAGAGAGAGGGGAGCAGAAGGTATATTGGAGACAATTATTGTAGAGAATTTCCCTAATATGGCAAAGGGAACAAGCATCAAAATCCAGGAGTTGCAGAGAACCACCCCCTCAAAATCAATAAGATTAGGTCCACACCCTGTCACCTAATAGTGAAATTTACAAGTCTTAGTGACAGAGAGAAAATCCTGAAAGTAGCCCGGGATAAGAAGACCGTAGCATACAATGGTAAAAATATTAGATTGGCAGTGGACTTATCCACAGAGACCTAGCAGGCCAGAAAGAACTGGCATGACTTATTCAGAGCGCTAAATGAGAAAAACATGCAGCTAAGAATACTATATCCAGCTAGGCTATCATTGAAAATAGAAGGAGAGATAAAAGCTTCCAGGACAAACAAAAACTGAAAGAATTTGCAAACATCAAACCAGCTCTACAGGAAATATTGAAAGGGGTCCTCTAAGCAAAGAGAGACCCTAAAAGTAGTAGATCAGAAAGAGACAATATACAGTAACAGTCACCTTACAGGCAATACAATGGCAATAAATTCATATCTCTCAGTAGTTACCCTGAATGTAAATGAGGTAAATGCCCCAATCAAAAGACACAGGGTATCAGAATGGATAAAAATACAAAAGCCATCAATATGCTTCCTACAAGAAACTCATTTTAGACCCGAAGACACCTTCAGATTTAAAGTGAGGGGATGGAAAACATTTTACCATGCTAATGGACATCAGAAGAAAGCTGGGGTGGCAATCCTTAATCAATTAGATTTTAAGCCAAAGACTATATTAAGAGATGGGGAAGGACACTATATCATACTCAAAGGGTCTGTTCAACCAGAAGCTCTAACAATTGTAAATATCTATGCCCCTAACATGGGAGCAGCCAACTATATAAACCAATTAATAACAAAATCAAAGAAACACATTGACAATAATACAATAACAGTAGGGGACTTTAACACTCCCCTCACTGAAATGGACAGATCATCCTAGCAAAAGATCAACAAGGAAATAAAGGCCTTAAATGACACACTGTACCACATGGACATCACAGATCTATTTAGAACATTTCATCCCAAAGCAACAGAATACACATTCTTCTCTAGTGCACATGGAACATTCTCCAGAATAGATCACATCCTGGGTCATAAATCAAGTCTCAACCGGTATTGAAAGATTGGGATCATTCCCTGCATATTTTCAGACAACAATGCTCTGAAGCATGAACTCAATCACGAGAGGAAATTTGGAAAGAACCCAAATACATGGAGACTAAACAGCATCCTTCTAAAGAATGAATGGGTCAACCAGGAAATTAAAGAAGAATTGAAAAAAATTCATGGAAACAAATGATAATGAAAACGCAACAGTACAAAATCTGTGGGACACAACAAAGGCAGTCCTGAGAGGAAAATATATAATGATACAAGCCTTTCTCGAGAAATAAGAAAGGTCTCAAATACACAACCTAACCCTTACACCTAAAGGAGCTAGGGAAAGAACAACAAAGAAAGCCTAAACCCAGCAGGAGAAGAGAAATAATAAAGATCAGAGCAAAATCAATGAAATAGAAAACAAAAAAAACAATAGAACAAATCAATGAAACTAGGAGCTGGTTCTTTGAAAGAATTAATAAGATTGATAAACCCCTGGCCAGACTTATCATAAAGAAAAGAGAAAGAACCCAAATAAATAAAATCATGAATGAAAGATTAGAGATCACAACCAACACCAAAGAAATACAAAAAAATTATAAGAACATATTATGAACAACTCTATGCCAACAAATTTGACGATCTGGAAGAAATGGATGTATTCCTAGAGACATATAAACTACCACAACTGAACTAGGAAGAAATAGAAAACCTGAAAAGACCCATAACCAGTTAAGGAGATTGAAACAGTCATCAAAAATCTCCAAACAAACAAAAGCCTAGGGCCAGACGACTTCCCAGGGGAATCTTACCAAACATTTAAAGAATTAATTCCTACTCTCCTGAAACTGTTCCAAAAAATAGAAATGGAAGGAAAACTTCCAAACTCATTTTATGAGGCCAGCCTTGATCCCCAAACCAGACAAGGATCCCATCAAAAAAGAGAATTACAGACCAATATCCTTGATGAACACAGATGTGAAAATTCTCACCAAAATACTAGCCAATAGGATCCAACAGTACATTCAAAGGATTATTCACCACGACCAAGTAGGATTTATTATAGGGTTGCAAGGTTGGTTCAACATCCGCAACTCAATCAATGTGATACAATACATTAATAAAAGAAAGAACAAGAACCATATGATACTCTCAATAGATGATGAAAAAGCATTTGACAAAGTACAGCATCCCTTCCTGATCAAAACTCTTCAGAGTGTAGGGATAGAGGGCACATACCTCAATATTATCAAAGCCATCTATGAAAAACCCACCGCAAATATTCTCAATGGAGAAAAACTGAAAGCTTTTCCGCTAAGGTCAGGTGCACAGTAGGGATGTCCATTATCACCATAGTACTGGAAGTACCATTCAACATAGTACTAGAAGACCTAGCCTCAGCAATCAGACAACAAAAAGAAATTAAAGGCATCCAAATTGGCAAAGAAGAAGTCAAACTATCACTCTTTGCAGATGATATGATACTCTATGTGGAAAACCCAAAAGACTCCACTCCAAAACTGCTAGAAATCGTACAGGAATTCAGTAAAGTGTCAGGATATAAAATCAATGCACAGAAATCAGTTGCATTTCTCTACACCAACAATAAGACAGAAGAAAGAGAAATTAAGGAGTCAATCCCATTTATAGTTGCACCCAAAACCATAAGATACCTAGGAATAAACCTAACCAAGGAGGCAAAGAATCTCTACTCAGAAAACTATAAAGTACTCATGAAAGAAATTGAGCAGGACACAAAGAAATGGAAAAATATTCCATGCTCCTGGATTGGAAGAACAAATATTGTGAAAATGTCTATGCTACCTAAAGCAATCTACACATTTAATGCAATTCCTATCAAAATACCATCCTTTTTTTTTCAAAGAAATGGAACAAATAATCCTAAAATTTATATGGAACCAGAAAACCAATAGCCAAAGGAATATTGAAAAAGAAAGCCAAAGTTGGTGGCATCAGAATTCCAGACTTCAAGCTCTATTACAAAGCTGTCATCATCAAGACAGTATGATACTGGCACAAAAACAGACACATAGATCAATGGAACAGAATAGAGAGCCCAGAAATAGACCTTCAACTCTATGGTCAACTAATCTTTGACAAAGCAGGAAAGAATGTTCAATGGAAAAAAGACAGCCTCTTCAACAAATGGTGTTGGGAAAATTGGACAACCACATGCAGAAAAATGAAATTAGACCATTTCCTTACACCACACATGAAAATAGACTCAAAATGGATGAAAAACCTCAATGTGAGAAAGGAATCCATCAAAATCCTTGAGGAGAATACAGGCAGCAACCTCTTCGACCTCAGCTACAGCAACTTTTTCCTGGGAACACCACCAAAGGCAAGGGAAGCAAGGGCAAAAATGAACTATTGGGATTTCATCAAGATCAAAAGCTTTTGCACAGCAAAGGAAACAGTTAACAAAACCAAAAGACAACTGACAGAATGGGAGAAGATATTTGAAAATGACATATCAGATAAAGGGCTAGTATCCAAAATCTATAAAGAGCTTATCAAACTCAACATCCACAGAACATATAATTCAATCAAGAAATGGGCAGAGGACATGAACAGACATTTCTGCAAGGAAGACATCCAGATGGCCAAAAGACACATGAAAAAGTGTTCCACATCACTCAGGAAATACAAATCAAAACCACAATGAGATACCATCTCACACCAGTCAGAATGGCTAAAATTAACAAGTCAGGAAATGACAGATGCTGGCGAGGATGTGGAGAAAGGGGAACCCTCCTACACTGTTGGTGGGAATGTTAACTGGTGCAACCACTCTGGAAAAGAGCATGGAGGTTCCTCAAAAGGTTGAAAATAGAGCTACCCTATGACCGAGCAATTACACTCTGAGTATTTACACTAAAGATACAAACGTAGTGATCCGAAGGGGTATGTGCACCCGAATGTTTATAGCAGCAATGTCTACAATAGTCAAACTATGGAAAGAACCTAGATGTCCATCAACAGATGAGTGGATAAAGAAGAAGTGGTGTATATATACAATGGAATACTATGCAGCCATCAAAAGAAATGAAATCTTGCCATTTGTGATGACGTGGATGGAACTAGAGGGTATTATGCTTAGTGAAATAAGTCAATTGGAGAAAGACAACTATCATATGATCTTCCTGATATGAGGAAGTGGAGATGCAATATGGGGGGTTTGGGAGGTAGGAAAAGAATAAATGAAACAAGATGAAATTGGGAAGGAGACAAACCATAAGTGACTCTTAATCTCACAAAACAAACTGAGGGTTGCTGGGGGGGGTGGGGAGGGAGGCGTGGTGGGGTTAAGGACATTGGGGAGGGTATGTGCTATGGTGAGTGCTGTGAAGTGGGTAAACCTGGCAATTCACAGAACTGTACCTGTGGAGATAAAAATACATTATATGTTTATAAAAAAATTTAAAAATTTTAATAAAAAATTTAGTGAATTCTTTAAAACCTAAACTTCATTGCAACCAACAAAAATTTGTTTATTCATTCAACAAACTAACATTTTGTTAAGTACCTACTAGGCACCATTTTAAAATTGGGGGCAATAAAAGTAAGTATGATGTCAAGGAAGCCAGGTAATAGAAGAAGTAGAGATTTAAAGGCATGTAATTCAATGTTTAAAGTGAAATGATAGAGTCACTCACAGAATATTGGGTGGGGTGAGAACTGATAAACAAAACCTAGTCTGGACATCCATGACAGTTCTCCTTTCACTAAAAGAGCTTAACTCATTAACTGAATCTTTAAGAATAAATGGCAGTATATTATAAAGAACCATACAGAGGCCTAGTATTAATCATGAAGAATTCTAATAATTTAAGTAGAAGCATTTTACCTATCACCCATACCCTAGTTTCTGCCCAGGAATCTTATAGAAAAATAGGCTTCAATGGAAGACCCAATGTTTCCTTCATTTTCAGCTAATTGACCTTTCGGGGATTGAAGGCATTTATTTACTCAGCTCCTGTGACCAACTGTGAGGACAGAAAAACAAGAGTATACACTTCCAGTATATAAAATTTAAATAACTTGGAACTCAAATGTCTAGCCTAGGACACCATAAAATTTGGCCATGGTTTATTCGGGATAAAAGTGGACAAGACAATGCCCTCAAAAGGATAGGAACAAAATCCTCTCCTTCTACCCATTTTCACCAGATGAATTTTCCTGTTAATGGGAAGGGTAGCCATTGGGATAAAAAGGAGAAACCATTCTGATAAAACTTTTGTGAATGTCTCTCCATCGACATTGAATTTGAATCCAGACTTTGCTGACATGTAGGGCATGCCATGTGGAATATCACGTGACTATGATAATCTTCCCACAGACTCTGCCTAAAAATGCCCTTTGTCTTTTTTATATTCTTTTAAGGTACCCTAGAGCCCTAACGGGGCTCCACCATAAGATATTTGGAGATCATTCCTAGTATCTATAACAAATAGGAATCTGTTAGGCAAGAAGGTGGAGGGGTGAGAGCATTTCAGATGGAGCAAAGACACAAAGGTGTGTAATCATATAGCCAGCTACACACTACAGGGCAGGTGCTGGTTGGAAAGATTATGTGATTAATCTTTAAGCAGATAGAGGCCGATGGGGACCTTTTACTCCACAGTAAGAAAACTGATGCTGTAGAAAATTAAATCATATTGAAGGCTTTAACAGGGATAGTGAGCATCAGATCTGTATTTAAAGAGTTTTTTTGGTTTATGAGCTGTTTAGAAAATGGAATTGACAGGAAACAAAGGCCAAATGCCCAGAGACCACTTAGACCACAAGAGTTCAAGCTAACTAGAACAGAGGCAACAGAAACAGAGGGGGTGACATAATGAAAAAAAAATAGTTGGGGATTTATTGGATGTGGCTGGTGAGGCAGAGAGAAGTCTCAAGAATTGCTCTTAAGTTTTTGGATTGGTTAGAACTAGGTAGATGGTGTTATCATCCACTGAAATAAAAATTGGAAAAAGAAACATTTTTAGGAGGAAATTAAGAACTCTGTGTGAGTTGTGCTGACTTTTAAGGGCATATAAGACATATAGCTGAAGGTGTTAGGTGAAGAATCTAGACATAAGAAAAATTTGCCAACAATAAGCATATAGGTAGTACTTAAAACCATGAGGCTTGATGAGATCAGCCTAGGAAAGTCCCCCAGATGGAGGGAAAAGATTGGCTGAAAATAGAAAATGTACCCTAGAAGGACAGACAAAAAAAGATTAAAAGTACAAAGAAGAAAGGCAGAACACTACAGTGTGACAGAATTCAAGTTTGAAACTGACAGTTTAAAGACAACAGAGGGGCACATGGGTGGCTCACTTGGTTAAGCATTAGACTCTTGATTTCAGCTCAAGTATATCAGTGTTGTGAGATGAGGCCCTGCAGAGAGCTCTGCCCTGATCTTGAGATTCTCTCTCCCTCTCTTTGTCCCTCCCTGCACTCACACTCTAAATAAATAAATAAATATAATTTTTTTAATAAATATAAAGGCAACAGAGATCAGCAGAATCAAATTCAATAGAGGAGCCCAATAGTATGTGTACTGAAAATGCCAATTTGGCCATTACTGACATTTTGAAAATCAATTTCTATAAGTTGGTGGGGGCAGAAGCCAATTTTCACTGGGAATAGAGTACATAGAAAGTGAATGAGTAGAGATAACTCTTCTTCTGCTGGTGTGTAAGAATGTAGAGCTTTGTTCTTCCAATTTCAGCAATACAATATTCTAGGGTCTCTAATGAAGAGGCAGAGTCTTTTTTTTTTTTTTAAGATTTTTTATTTATTTATTTGACAGAGAAAGATCACAAGCAGGCAGAGAGGCAGGCAAACAGAGAGAGGAGGAAGCAGGCTCCCTGCCGAGCAGAGAGCCCGATGCGGGACTCAATCCCAGGACCCTGAGATCATGACCTGAGCCGAAGGCAGCGGCTTAACCCACTGAGCCACTGAGTGGTGGTGGTGATAGTAACAGTGGTGGTGGTGATGGTGGTGGTGGTGGTGATAGTAACAGTGGTGGTGGTGGTGATGGTGGTGGTGGTGATAGTAACTGGTGGTGGTGGTGATGTAGTGATAATGGTGGTAATGGTGATAGTGATAATGATGATGCTGGTGGTGATAGTAATAGTGGTGGTGGTGGTGGTGGTGATGGTGGTGGTGATGATGGTCATGGTGGTGGTGGTGATGGTCTCTGTTTCTTGTTTTACTCTCCACCTCCAGGTACATGGACTGCAAGTTTGTTCTTCTGATTTTCTGTGAGGCAGCAGATAATACATGATGCTTTATCTGCCTACAGATAAAAAGTATTTCCACAACAAGAGCCTCTCAGATTTTCCTGGAGAAAATAGAACTCAATCTCTTTCATAGCTACTCAACATCTTGTTTTCCTTACTTCTTGATTTTCTTGTCATTCACAGGGAGAGAGGGAGAGTAAAGATAGCAAGGAAAGAGAGAGAGAACCTTTCTCCCTCCTTGGGTCCTCTGCAGTCCTTCTGATACTCTGACATTCCCAACACAGATAATGAACCCCATGACTATAAGGGCTGTTAGTATATTCCTCACCAAGTGAAAAGTACTTAGTAATGAATAAGTGCATGAATAATGCATCTCTGACGTCCCTCTCATTACACATATTTTCATGTTTTTTAACTTGTCTAGATTGTAAAATCCTAGAAAGCAGGAACTGACTTAAGTTTTATAGAATTTCTGGTGCCTTATATAGTACCCAACTGCAAACTAGGTAGTTAAGGAATTTTTTTTTTCAGTGGTTGAATGAATTTATGCAGAATTATGTAAAACAGAAGAGGGAGTACTCAGCACTGTGAGATATATATCCAAAGAATAAAAATAGTTCCTGCTCTTGAATTATTGGAAGAATTAAAATAACATAGATGAAAAAGTTTGGAGAAAATGATAATACTGATTCTGGCCCTAAAAATAAATATTCATGGAGATTAGAGATCTGTGAGCTCTAGAACTAGCAGAGAAGTCTAGAAGAGTTAAAATTTTATTTGGCCCTTTAAGAAGAGATTCACTTTAAATAAGTGAAGGGAATATAAATTCAGTGTCTGGGTTGGCACTGCCAAACTGCAAAAGAATCCAGGATTAGCCCAGCATAACATGATGGAGAAAGCAAGGGGAGCTCAAGGTAGATGGGACAAGAAAGAGAATGGCATTGTGAGCAAAAATGGAAGCTCTACTCTGTTGGAGAGGTAGGAAAAGATGGCCTAGGGTCTATGAATATATTTCAAGCCCATATTTCTTTCAGTTGAACAAGTGTAGATAAAATACTTTGTACCTACTGATCACTGGTTTGAAACCCAAGTTTCTCTTCAGAGTGTCACAGTCGAGCTAATGCAACCAACTTGGCAGAGGCCTCATGATTTTCCCAGTCAAGCGTGCAGACACTGTGATGAATATGGAAGGCAGTCTGGGAGAAACACACAGGAACAGATTTATTTTTTAGTAACATTCATTTCCTCTTGGCTCATCAATATTGATACAACTGATAAAACACAACATGAAAAGACAGAAGAGCATCTCTTCTCACCAAAGAAAGGAGATGGGATGACAAGAAACTGAGCAAAAAGTTCAGAGTACTTAAGTGGAAATTCTTGCAATGCTGCTAACTTGTTTCCTACAGAAAATAGAATGCTTCTGAAATAATAGGAATAACTGCACATGAATATAGAAGTCACTCAAAAAAATATATATAGAAGTCACTCAAAGTCAGCGTTCTGCCAAGGATTTCTAATTAAGAAAAAAAGCCTATTCAGTAAAAATTTAACAAAATCTTAATCATGCTATGTATGGTGTTTCTGAGTATTTGTTCTACTTTGAAGGCTCCTCTATGAATTCCATTTTGGCAGTTATTGGAATTTTAAGAGATCATCATCCACATGGATATATTTCTCATAGGGTTTTAGTTTGCCATATTCACTGTAGCCAACAAAGAAATGACTGCCTTCCATTTTTTAACAGTGCTACAGTGCTTGTCATAGAGTAGATATTCAATATAAAATTGTTGAGTTCAATTCTGAGGAGATTTATTTGCTTTGCAGCTAAACATGTAATATAAAATGACTAATTTCTAGAGAAAAACTTTTTCTCCATACTCTCAAATCAAATTTACCATGCTCTTAGAATTTAAAATCTGTTTTGTATTCGTTTGCAATAACAATAAGACATAATGATAATAACTTATTCTGCTTCCTTTTGAATGTAAATTCCATAAGAAGAGAAATCTGGACTGTTTTGTTTTCTGTCTAGCATATAATAGATTCTGAACAAATATTTGTTAAATAAATGAACAAACAAAATTGACTTCATTGACACCTGTGTGAGAGAGAAAAAAGAGAGAAATAAACTTAGTAACTTTAATAAATATACACATTTACCTCTCAAAACCTAATTATACTCATAATTTTTTGAGACATCTCTTTTGACTATCCTGTTTAGAACTATTCAAAAATGATTTTTTTAACTACCAAAGAAATGAACAGAATTAGGATTTATCTAATTCTAGATGGACTAGACACAATTCAGAATCTTCAGGAATTAAATGCATCAACTAATTCCTTTCATTTACTAATTTAAAAACCTAAGCTTGGTTTCTAAAAATTTCTGAAGGTATTCCAAATTAAAAAAAAAAAAATAGCCACAACAAAGTAAGCACCAGTCTGATTTAATATTCCTAATTGGGTCAAATTTAAATAAGAGAGACTATTCTGCTCTATTGGAATATGAAAATCTTATTCAGGAGCCAAACAAAATGAAAGAGAGAGAGCTTTTCTGGAAGTCTTTCAGCCCAATCCTCATAAAAACTTGTATTGGTTATCCATTATTTGCTGTAATTTGGAGACGTTTTAGACTTTGGAACAATTCCTTCAGAGAAAAGGGTTTGCAAAGAAGCAGCATGTAAAGCAGATTATTAAAATTGCTCAAGTGGCAAGTGGGGGTGGGTGGGAAGCCATGAGGATCTAGGGAATCCTGCCATGCACAGGGAATTAGGGACTAAAAAGAGCTTGACACAAGTCTCCACTAACAAGACTGCCCAGGTGACCTTCCAAGCTTCAGAATTTTCATCTGCAAAAGGGAAAATATGACCTATTTTACAGAACTGGTATAAGAACTAAATGAGATGATTGTTTGAAGTACTCAGACTCAGTGTAAACCCTGAGATGCAATAAGTGGTCACCAAATGGCATCATGGCAGAAAATGCTGGCACTCCACCCCTCTTCTTGGACCTCTGGTCACCATTGTAGTGCATGTCACCTACCTCTTCCCCTTCAGTAAGCACTTCAACTTGCTTTTGGGAGAACCCAGGCAGGGGGGATAGGTGAAGTACCTGGAAATTCCATCATCAACCCATCTGGTCCTTCGGTCCATCCCCGTGGCCCTTACCCAATGACTGAAAGTGCTGAAAGGAGTATTTAAAGCTTCCTTTTCATTATACTACCCCACTTCAGGATCAAGCTAAAGCCATCTCTGGCACTTTGTCTTCCAAAAAAAAAAAAAAAAAAAAAAATCACTCCCTTATTTGTCTCATTGCTTTTCTCTGTCCTGAGGCCCTACTCCCTTATAGATCTCCCTGGGTGTGCTTTTTTAGCAAAGAATTTACACATGAGTACCCTCTTTAGGGCTAACCCCGGGTTACAGAACCTATATGGTTAGCATGGTATACAATGTACTGAATAAAAATCCCAACCTCATTTTCAGACACTCAGCCCCATTACATCTTCTTCATGGCTACTCTGACTCAGCCCCAGAGAAACCCTGGGGCTCCCAGTACACACCACGAATGTACCTGCCTCTCTTTTTTCTGTTAGAATGCCTTTCTCTGAGAGAAATGCCTAGTCATCCTTCTGGACCCTCTTCAAATGTTCCCTCCTCTGTGTTATGCCCTGAGATCCCAGCAGAAATATTTGCTCCCTTTGTGAGTGTCCTTAAATTTTATCCCTCTCTCTTCTATAAAATATACCACATTGTATTGGTGAGTGTCTGGGAAATTTTTGAGAAGAGTGACGTCATACTACTCATTTACCTTTGCATTTCACCTAGTTCCTCTCCAGCCATGCTTCCCCTCATCTTCATCCTTGTCATGTACATGTTCAAGACGCTTTACCCAAACCCCTACAACCAGATGAGCTTTGGAATTCAAAACTTTCAGCACTTAGAATGGTATTAGAGGCCATGTACCACATCTTACGGAATATTCCTCACAGGTTCTGGGGTGGCACTTCAAAGCTGAATACATCACAGTTTCTTCAGTGAAAGAAATGAGTATTTACATTAAGTGGGATAAATAAAAAATGCACATAGCCTTGTATCCATTCAGGTCATGTTTTGCAACTAAATGAATTTAGGATTTTTAGAACTTTTTGGATTTCAGATTTAAAATAAGAGGTTGTAGACCTTTAATAGAAGCTCAATATGTGTTTATTGAACTGAACCCAAAAAGACATCCTCTCATTGCTGTTTCCATTAAATTTCCTTCTCACTTAAAGTTATTAAAAGCAGCTTTTTTAAAGCTGCTGGATACAACTGCTTTTTACCAGAAGCCAAGATGAACTGCCAAATCACCAGATTTCCTTACTCAATTCCTAGAGAAAGAGATTAAACTATTTTGCTGCTTCTCTGAATGTCAGTCCTGTGTAGGAAAGTCTTCTATGTCAATATATAAAAATTGCAGAGCCTTGGAATAGTCAAATACAATAATTTACAAAATCTGAGGCTAGCAAATTGCTTAAACGTGACTTTGCCTTGATTTGTACCTTGCTAATAATAATCTTGGGCATGAAAATTAAATCCCCCAAAGAGATGGAATCATATTTGATGGCTGGAAGCATTTTAGAGGGCACCTAAGTTCCCTTCATTTAAAAAATGATGAAACGAAGGCTCAGAGATGTTGACTGACTTTCTCAGGTTCACATAGTAGGTTAGTAGCAATGCTGAAACTAGAATCAAGATCTCTAAAGAGTCCCCTTTTCTCTATGCTATCTTGCCTCAATAAAACAGGAGTTCCTCTGACCATGATCCTTTAATCCTACTATCCCAAAGGCATAGTTATCCTATTCTATTCTCTGAAAAACTGCATTGCATGCATGGTACACTTCCTGATTCTGCATACCAGGACTGTCATTTGAAAACAGTGATAATAGTAGCTTTCTCTTAACTGAGCCTATAATATGTCAAAGTCTCCACTTGGGGCCTAATAAAAGGAACATATAAATGGAAGATAATATTACCACAAGCAATTGTGGTTCTAACAGGTATACACTACAGACTTAATAAAATTATTTTTGAAATATTTTTAGTTTTTTTTAAAAGTTATACTTATAGTGAAATAAAACATATTAGGCTTATTAATCAAATTCTTAATATAAAATGATTCCACAGTTCAAGACCTTTATAACCACTTATATTGAAATAATGTCAATGAATAATATATTTAAATGCTACACACACAGTGTACTGTGTGTACATAATATATGCACATATAAGTGTAAATAATATATTTATTTACATATTATAAATGTAAATAATATATTTACATAAAATGTAAATAATATATTTAAATGCTACACAACAGTGCCTGGGTGGCTCTGTTGATTAAACTTCTGCCTTCAGCTCAGGTCCTGATCGCAGGATCCAGGGATCTAGCCTGGCATAGGGCTCCCTGCTCAGCAAGAAGTCTGTTTCTCCCTCTCCCTCTTCGACTGCTACCCCTACTTGTACTCTCTCCCCTCCACCCCTCTCTTTCAAATAAATAAATAAAATCTTTAAAAATAAATAAAAAATGCTACACACATTTTGATTTGCTGTCTCTCTCCCTAAATAGGGATTTTGAATTAAATTCTTATCATGGGGGGGGCACCTGGGTGGCTCAGTGGGTTAAAGCCTCTGGTCATGATCCCAGGGTCCTGGGATGGAGCCCCATGTTGGGCTCTCTGCTCAGCATGTTGCCTGCTTCTCCCTCTCTCTCTGCCTGCCTCTCTGCCTACTTGTGAGCTGTGTCTGTCAAATAAATAAATAAAATCTTTAAAAAAATTCTTATCATGAAATGTAAATATGAAAAGATCATTTCAAGGAAAAAGTTATTTTAATGTATATACCATGAAACTTGAACATGGTTTTTAAAACATCACCTTATTTAAGGAGTTGCAAATATTTCCCCAAGTATTAGGAACAATTAAACTTTATAAACTTTAGAAAGAAGTAATAGCTTCTTCAGCTGAGTTTTATCTACAGAAAAACTAAGTTGCAGTAAGGGGGAAGAAAAAAATTTTCATATCTGTTTCCTATCACATCACAGTATCCACAGAGGATTTCCTCCTCCACAACCACCCTCTTCCTTCCTATTTTGGGGAAAGTGAAGAGAAATAGGACAGAAGTGTAGTTGTGAGTTCACACCTGCCCAGAGAATGTGAACATGCAGGGGATGTGAAAATAAAGAAATGCACTACTGGGCATTTACCCTAAAGATACCAATGTAGTGATCTGAAGGGGCATGTACACCCAATGTTTAGAGAAGCAATGTCCACAATAGCCAAACTATGGAAAGACCCTAGATGTCCATCAACAGATGAATGGATGAAAATGTGCTATAAATAGACAATGGAATACTATGCAGCCATAAAAATTCTTGCCATTGCAACAACATGGATGGAACTAGAGGGTATTATGCTAAGCAAAATAAGTTAATCAGAGAAAGACAATTATCATATGATCTCTCTGATATGAGAAATTTGAGAGGCAGGGTGAGGGGTCTTGAGGGGAAGGGAGGGAAAAAAATGAAACATGATGGGACCAGGGAGGAAGAAAAACCATAAGAGACTCTTAATCTCGGGAAATAAACCGAGAGTTGCTGGGAGGGTTGGGAGGTAGGGATAGGTTGGCTGGGTTATGGACATTGGGGAGGGTATGTGCTATGGTGAGTGCTGTGAATTGTGTAAGAGTGATGAATCATGGATCTGTACCCCTGATGTAAATAATACGTTATATGTTAATGAAATAAAAACATTTTTTAAAATTTTTTAAAAAGAAATGAATAGTTTAATGTGTCAATCTCCCTCCACTTTAGGGCATTTGAACTACAAACAAAAGAATCTAAAGATGTTCTCCCATCAGTTTCTTCCTTTAAAAAATAATGATTATCTTTAGTGAAAACATGTGAATGAACCCCTCCAGTCTAAGTGATTGTTGACTGGAAGTAAAATAAACAATTAGGCATCCTAAAGTACCCTGTTAAAATGTCTTGTCATCAAACCACTGACAACAGATTTAGTCCCTCTCAGACCTTACAAGGCAGAGATCCAAATGGATGGAATGGATATACCCAAAAGAAAATACTATAAGAATCCAAGAAGAAGGTCTTCCCCATTGAGCCTCCTGTGGGCAAGAGGCAATCAAAGCATTGATTCTTTCATAACCACAATGAGTTTTATTTGGGTTTCTTAAGAGAATGGTATAGCTCTATGTTTTCATTTGACTAATGATCAAATTCCCCAACCAATGTAATTAGAACAACTAGGTCACTGAGCACTCTTAATTAACAAGAAATTCAAAGCCAATTTCATACACCACCTAAGTTTAATTTTCCATTCATCCTGCTGCTATTAATTTGGAGGCAGTAAAATCACTTCTGAGATGTTTTGCCAAAAGATGTTTTTAGTCAAATTTATCTTATAAAATGGCCATTGGCACATAACCATTAGTTCTACCTTCCCCCAACATACACAGACTTCAAGTATCTCTGTAACCACGCTATGTGAAATGACTTATTCTATTGTTTACAAGAATAGTCAGTACAAAGTGAGACACACCAACTTGAAGTGTCAAACAGGCAAAGATAATGTGGAGAAAAGAACTCAGTAAAAATAAATGCAAGGATTTTTGTTTTGTATTTCCCTCTGCTCTATCTTCAGTACCTAGGACAGTAGCTGGCACATACTAGGCACTCTGCAAAAATTTATTGACAGTGTAACTGCCTTGTTCTTTATCACTCATACTTGCCATGTAGTCCCAGGTATTGCCTTTCAAACTCCATTAGCCTTCTCTACCAGACACAGCCAGGGAGGCATCAACCCTACAGGGTGGTGCCACAGAGCGCCACTTACAGACCATCTCTAGTATCACCACAACATGAAACATCTGCTAGCCCCAGACATTGCACTCAATATACTAAGCTGGCTTTCATAAAAGTGTCCCCCACTTCAGTTCAAAAGCTGCCTAGAAGTCACTTTTTTTTAAAGATTTTATTTATTTATTTGGCAGAGAGAGATCACAAGTAGGCAGAGAGGCAGGCAGAGAGAGAGAGAGGAGGAAGCAGGCTCCCCGCTGAGCAGAGAGACCGACGCGGGACTCGATCCCAGAACCCTGAGATCACAACCCGAGCCGAAGGCAGCAGCCTAACCCACTGAGCCACCCAGGTGCCCAGAAGTCATTTTTTTTATGCCCATGTGAACAACTGAGATTTGTTGTACAGCGGCATGGATTCAATCAGGTGATGGAACCCACAGAATGAGTTAAACAGAGGAAGATGAATATAAAAAATAAACTATGATTAAAGAGTGACTATAAAATATAAGGAAACTCTATTTCGTACTCTAGGGCTGAGAGAGAATACCCAAAGAACAAACTTGGAGGGGAGGACAGGTCCCCTTCCCGAGGCTGAGGTTCAGACTTCACGGAAAAAGGTTTATTTCAGTCCATAGGAGAACAGAAGTTTGCTGATTTGTCCAGCCTGGAACTGGTCTGCAGCCTCATGGGCAAGCAAAAGGTTACCCTCCAGAATGGAGGCAAAGAACAGGTGATTAGCACCAGCGGTGTGGACACACAAAAGTAATGAGAGCCCTCTAGGTTGCAAAGGGAATCTGGGAGCCAACAGAGTTGGGTGGCTTTTGGACACTGGTGCTAGAAAAAAGCCTTTGGGACATCAGTTCCTGTTTCAAGAGGGCTACAGAAATATTATCATTAGACAAAGGCTGCAAAGTGACTGAGAATACTGAGACCATGGCTGGGGCAGAGACCCACCACGTGTCTGCACTTTGACACCACCGAGACTGTCCACACCTACTTCCATTTGCCACAGCAGGGAACAGCAGGGGGGCCCATTCCCTCCAAAGCCCTTTGCTGAGAAAACTTAGTAATATGCTTACTAAGGAGAGATGGCTAAAGGAATCACCTCTATTATCATGGGGCATATATTAAAGAGTAAATCTGGAGCTAAAAGGCAACAAATTAATAATAACTGTTACTTTGAAAAATAACATCATGTACTTGTTTTTGTGCATGCTCCAAGTGACGTGTACAAACATAAGTACCACCTGGGACATAAAGCAACCTCCGGAGAACTGTCTCCCTGAGGAGGCATTTCCCTGGAAGTTACCTCAAAGTGAACTCTCAAATTGGGGGTATGTCTAAACTTATAACCAAATCAGGTTCGGAAACATTTCTTCTGAAATATATCCAGACAGGTACCTATAATAGTCAATTGTCCTAAATAGCAGTAAGACTTTACCAACAGTATAATGATTACAATTATCATAGACAATCAGTCCATTCCCATTCTCCTGATTCTGACATTTATGTCAATGGTGAAATTGTCTAAAAGACATTGTTGGCTTTTTTTTTCCTTTGTTACCTAAAATTACACAATATTTCAATAACTCAATTTTGTCCTTCACCAATGAAAGTCTCACATATGTCATGCCAAACTACTTCCTACATCCATTGCAGTGTAAAAACCAACCCTCATTGTTTAGACCCTTAGGTCAAAGGGTCCTTTGACCCTTAGACATAGAAAGTACACATACCTCCAACAACAAAAAGCATTATAATCCATTAAGTTAAGAATTGGCAAACTTTCCAGGGAGTTTCTATATATCTGAAAATATAATAAGGAAAACAATACCAACATTTTTATTTCTAGAAATTCCCCTCATCTCCAGATCTTAGAAACAGGTTCCTTGGGAAGTCAGTTTAATCTTTCATGCATACCCTTTGGTTTTCCTGAAAAATAACAATTCCTGAAAATACAAGACTGCCTCAAACCTTTAAGCACAGAAGAAGAAAATGAAAGGAATCCATGTTTACTCTAAGACAAATCAACTCTAGAGTTTGTAATCTATCCATCTTTTCCTAAAATAAGTAAATAAGAAACTCTTCAGATTACTTTATGACTCTGGAACTTTGGGAGGACCTAGAAGGCCAGAGTCCTATTAAACATTCTTCTATGACATGACCTGAGAAAAAACTCAAATAAAATTTTTGGAAATATTAGAGTGTAAAGTGAAATGTTTCTCCTCTAAGAGTGAATATCATCTTTAAAGACAAAAAATTGGGCCTCCATCTTGAATTTTCTGGACTAATCCTTTTTATACCAGGCTTCCTACGTATCCCCTTAGTGGACTTAGTATCCTCTTCTGGACTAATCCTTATTATACCATGTTTCCTAAGTATCCCCTTAGTGCATTTCTAAATGTATTTATTTTAGAACAATTTTCAGTTAGATTACCCAGGTACCATTGTGGAGGAAGATTTCAATTCCTCTTGAAAAGAGGCTTGATAAATTGCTTTTTTATTTTAATATTTATTTATTTTTGAAAGAGAGAGAAGGTGAGGGAGTAAGAAGCAGAAGGAGAGGGAGAGAGAGAGGATCTCCAAGTAGACTCCTTGTGGAGCGAGAAGCCTGACACACAGGCCTCCATCCTAGGACCATGAGATCGTGACCTAAGCTAAAACCCAGAGTCAGTCACTTAACCAAATAACCCACCCAGGAGTTCCTGATAAATTGCTTTTTACTGGCCAGGGAAGGCCTGGAAAAACTTGGTGAAAGTTAACAAATTATGCTTTCAATTTGTAAACTTTTATATTTTCAACTGTTAATTTATGAAACGGTTGTCAGAACCTCCGTTTTCTTACAGCCGCGAGAACTCCTTGTGTAAATACCTGCAACATCTAACAGTCAATGAAGCACTAGAAGCAAAGAACATAGGTTTTGATTAGTTATGCCACATGTGCAGTTCAAACACTAACTAACTGGGAAAGAGCATGCCACTTAGACCCTAATCTATGGGTGTGTTAATCTCTACTATTCAAACTCTGGGCTCTTTTTAATGAATCAGGGTTGATTTCTAATTATCTATTACATGATTTATAACCAGAACCAGTGAGTGTCCATTTCTCAAGAATCAGATAATGGTTATAACTGCATAGCTCTACTGGAGGACGGGGCTATATCCAACTTTAAGAGTTCAAGAGCATTACTTTAATAAAATTTTCATTGATTAACCACATGTAATGTATCTACATGTAAGTGTAACAAGATGTTAAATTTTACTTTTCCTATTTTCTCGGACTTTCTGCAGAATAATCAGTGAACATCACTTCTGGATGACACGTTATGATACCAAGAACTAGTTCTGAAACCCTTGTCTCTCCCTCACTTTTGAGTCTCACTGTGCAATAGCAGAGGGAAAGAAGACATTTGTCACATCTAAAGCTAAGGAAGATAGCGTTAGTGAACCACCCACTGGAGTTTGGAGTATGCAGTCTTATGACTAACTGGCACCCAGAAAATTTGACAGTCAGAAGGATGGCTGCAGTTTCCCCTGAAAAGGAGAGCAGAGATGGCTAGGGTGGAAATAGGAGTGAGCTGCATTTCCATGAACAGCAAGGTGAATGTGCTTGTTTCCCATGAACCAGATATGGGTCTGACAAAAAGCACACCTAAAGGAAAGCATTCCCAAAATGACTGCAACAGTCTGATAGGATGGATCTCTAGAGAGAAAGTTGAAGCAATGAGGACATTATCTAGAACAAAGATCCACAAATACAGCAACTGGAAAAAACACTGCACAGGATAAAGTCAGTATTTGGACACCTGCCCCAAGCGAGAGCATTTTAATAGCCAAGAGAAACTTTTTAATTCACCCAGTTCTATACAGTTCTATATCTTTTGCTTCCTTTACCTGTCCCATCCCTTCTCCATTCTCCCCTACCCCAAAAGACTAAAAGCAGAATGGGGGAGGAGGAAAGTACCAGAGGGGGTAATGAAAAAGATACACTGTGCTCCCCATCCCACTGCACAGCATAGAACCTAAGTCAAGTCTGACCTGGAGAAGAAACGCTGGATTGCATGAGATTGTGAAATTTTTGATATTAGAATAGACTAGACTTTTCAACTCCTGAAAAATGACATAGTTCTATTTATTAATACCTGAAAGTAACTGGGAAAGAGAGCCAAACAAAGACACAAGGCCAACTAGGGAACAAAATACCAACTTTATTAACAGCTTGACGAAGCCTATTGAATACCTCAAAGCAATGGTCGAATGAAAACTGGATGGAAACTATACCCTGTACTGGAATCTCTAAATGAAGTTTCTTATTTCTTTCCCACCTCACCACTGAGTCTGTGGGTACATCTCCCCCAGATATGATGGTGGGTCTTTACTGCTGCAATCTAAGGAAAATCCATCATAAAACATGAACATCAATGCAGCAACAGAGAGATAGCAGGAAAAAACATATTTGTCCCCAGTGTCCAGCACTGTACAGCATGCGTTGTCTCATCTATATCTGGGAAATAGCCCAGTACAAACTCCCATATGGAGAAGAAGTACCTGCAGATCTTCCTGTAGGAGAGGTAGAGGTCCTGGGGTAAAGGGTAGGGAATGAAGGCAAACTCACAGGACTGGTGGAGCCTGGAGGTCCTCAGGAGCTGGGTCCTATCTCAGGCTCCACAGGAAGCTAAAGGACTGCCTGGTCAGGATCTTACCTCATCCTTTAATATGGTGGCATTTCACCACTTTTCCTTAGTAGAAAAATATGGTGCTGTGTCCGACCAATCTGAGCATATTTCTTCCTTGTGCAAGGGCAAATCTTTGGAAGGGAAAGGGGGAGGAAAGTTTTCTCTTCTGAGGGACAGAAACAGCTCCCATAACCTTATTTGATGGCTTTTTGGAAAACTGCTTATAAAAATAAACTTAGCTCCTTTGATGAAATGACACTTATGAACTAGAGTGAATGATTTGTGTGAAGTCACCTGATTAATAGCTCTACTCCCTACTTCCCTTTTTGCTCTGAACACTTGGTGTTTGCTAATGATGCAATTTCATTACCCAAGTCTCCGGCAATTTAAACCTCATTATGTCTTCTTCTGATCTACTCTAAGAAGCCTCAAATAATAAGACAGCTCTTCACAAATACCTATTTTATAGGCAAAGCTCATAGGAGAAAATAAAGTATTCCAACTTGTGGTAATACCAAGTTCAATAGTATTATTAAATACCTGTGTGAAATTCACAATCTGAGTCTGGACCAAAATGACACCAACTGGAGCAAAAAGTTTCTAACTTTTCAGATTCTTCACATATATCAATGATAATGATGATAGCACACCTTTTTCTTTTTTTTAAGATTTTATTTATTTATTTGAAAGAGAGAGAGAGAAAGAGTACAAGCAGGGGGAGTGGCAGGCAGAGGGAGAAGGAGCAGGGAGCCTGAAGTGAGGTTTGATTCCAGAACCCTAGGATCATGACCTGAGCCTAAGGCAGATACTTAACCAACTGAGTCACCCAGGGGCCCAGATAGCACGTCTTTACTGTTTATCATCAACCAGGCAGTCAGCTAAGCACTTTATATACTCCATACTGTCTATATCCTTTATATACCCACAACAACCTAGAATCCCTTCTTTTTTTCACCTCCCAGAGATGAAATAGTTTAGCAATTATAAATGACTTATCCAAAAACATACAGCTACAAAGTGCTCCAAATCAGGTCGTTAAGACTTAGACCAAAATGCCTCGTGTTAGAACGCAGATTATCTGGAGTTTTGATTCTTAGATCGCTACTAGTTAGATCGCACTTAGATTGCTAGTGCCTTAAGGAAATCATGTTTTATATTGGTGATATAAAACAGTATGCATGCCTGTTTCAGTTGTTTTCTTACTGACAATTACTACCTAAATATGAGGAGTCATTTTGAGATATCTTAAAGTCAAGAATAAAGGAAAATGTTTAAACAGCTCTTTATCAGTCTTCCAGAAACCTCTGGTGATTAACATTATTTTAAGCTAGTAGCTTAAAACGTTGGTTTTATTTATTATACTGACTATTTCCGTCTGTGTGGGCAGTATAGTTTTATTGTGTTTTATATTTCTGATAGAAATTTTATTTTAATAAAATTCTTCTTAGAATAGAAGGTGATATGTTTGTATATATGTTGTCTTGCTGTATGTTAAATGTTTATATCAAATGGTAACAAAATGCCTTCTGCCTTTTGTTGCATATGAGTATATATCCAATATTCCCATCAAGATCCAAAGGAAAAAAAAAATACAAAGAACAAGAACCTCATACTTGCCTTCATGACAGCTAATATGGAGAAATCTTCGAGGGTATTAAATACAGCATAGCTGTTTTATCTCATTCATAAGGATTCAGAAGAGAAATAATATGACTCCTATAAAAGGTAACAATAGATTAGGAATGATTAGAAACATCTCAGTTGGTTCCTATTACACCTAAAATGTACTTAGTCCAGCTCTACCTCCTGATTTCTTTAAAATCTGAGTGTTCTATAAATAATACCCTAAAGTAGTGTTGCAAACAAGAAGCAGCCAAAGCCCTTTTGCTGCCAATACCCCACCTCAAACAGCTTTGGTAGCACTGAACGTATCCTAGGGACATCATCTGAAGATCTGTTTGGGCAACTGGTACCCTAAAGTGCCAGTTCTGGAGAGGCTCAGCAGAACCAGAGGACCCCAAGAGATACCAAGAAGTCCTGGCCTCTGAGTTCACATACTTCTTCCCTACTCTCTTTCTTTCCTCTCAACTTCCACTCAGCCTCCGAGAATTCACTGAGAGTCAGAGCTTCACTGAGTGCCAGTGGACAAGAAAGACTCCTGAGTAATTGTGTCAGAACTAATGCACATTCTTCGGTAGCACAGCCTGGAACTCAGGGTGGCTCTGGTGGCATCCTTCAATAACCTGTACCAATTCCTTTCTCCTTTTCCAAACCCTGAGCAAACATGGGACTCTCAAGGCAAAATTAGGGAAGTTTTCCTTGGGGGATGCTGCCTGGGTCCCTACAAGGTCCCCTACAAGGTCCCCAGATTTTGAAGCAAAACATCAGCAGTACTGGGGATCCTGACTTGTTACTTGTTGCCATGGGAATTTCTGAGCTGTTTTTCCAACTTTACTGGGGAACATACCAGAAATTATCCTCCTTGGCTTACTTTCTAAGCACTTAAATGTGGTTTATGAAGTACAAGACCTGAAGGAGTTCATCTGACCCCAACCAGCGCATCTCCCCAAGCCACTCTTCCTGTGCAGGTCTAAGTGAATGGGATGAGCTGAGCTGTTAGGTTTGTCTTGATTCTATTGCAGCTCAAGGCACAAGCCCATCTCACAGAGCCCTGGCATCTTCCAAGCTGCTCCCAGACTCCTTTTCCTGGCACACAGGTACGAAGGACACAGTCACAGAAAAGGCTGAGCCTTGGAGAGGTAAGGAAATGTCAATTTACATTGCAAAGGTGTTTTTACCTGTTTCATGAATGCATATCCTTTGCTCATTAAACGCCCATCTATAATCAGCTCTGATGTAGGATCAACCTCATCCACCTCTCACAGATTTGCCTGAGAGCTTTAAACCCCCCTAATCTCAGGCTGCCTCACATTTGGCAGAATTTTTAGCTAAGTATTCAGCCATAATCACCACTTCATTTGATCATTTAAATAGAGGAATGACTTTTTTTTCTCTTGACTCCTTTAATCTTCTCCTTATTAACAAAAAAAGTCCTTAGGTCAGGAGGTTGGCAGGGATATCTAGTGAATTACTGATCTCTTTGGAGAAAAGCTCTGTATAAATACAAGGTATTATTGCATCTGACCATTCTAAAACCAAGCTTTCTGCCCTTTACAAAACTTTCATCTCCTTTAGGGCTTTATGAATAATTGAAAACACCGTATTTGTGTCTTCCTAAGTACTTCCTACATAGTAGTACAAGATAGTTTAGTAGAGTGGAGACAGATTGCCTGGGCTCACATCCCAACTGTGGTAATTTCTAGGCTTCTTAACCTTTCTGTGCTTCAGTCCACTTATATGTAAGATGGCCATTTAATAGGACTTCTCTAAAAAAAAAAAATAGTGCAGAACGAGTTAATATACATAAAGCAGTAGAATAGTCATTGGCACAGGTTTGGATTCAATGATGTTAGCTATGATTTCTTAGAAAAAACTGCTTAAAACTGAGACAGAGCAGGAACTGGACTCAGGTCCCCTCAACCCTAATTCCCAAATGCAGCCAGGATTCCAGGAGAGTTAAGTCTATGCCCTTTAGCAGCATATCTTGCAGGAATGGGAGGGACGATGCTTTCTACAATAACTGGCAAAAACTAGACAAGTCTGTGCCAAGGCGGTCCCCAGTACTGACCTGTCACCAACTTTTTCCCTCATTATAATACTAAAAACTAAGCCTGGGATGGAGATTTAACATACTAATTAGACATGCAACACATGAAGAAGCATAACCTTTAAAATGGGTACGTGCTAACAAATCCCCACCACTCCATGCCTAGATGGCATGTCACCCTTTGCCCACCCAAGTTTCTTTCAAATGTTCTTCCTGACTTCTACTCAGGGGGGTCAGCCTGAAGATTCTCTCCCTTCTACTGCCTCCATTGTGCTTAAGAATAAGCCCTGATAAAGCCTTGCCTGAAACTCCCAGTTGGCCTCTTACCAATTTCTATTGTTTAGAGAGCCCAAAAGCTTGGTTCAGTATCAAATTGGTATAACTTAAAAATTCTTAAAAAAATTTTTTTAAATGAGGTTAAACACCGAATTTTTACTCTCTTTGGAGTTACCCATTATCAGGGTGTGTCAATCTCAGCAATAAGCTCCACATGTGTCACCTTGAGAAAACCCTTTACTTTTTCTCTTGAGTTTCAGTTTCCTGGTCTATAAAATGGAGACAAAAGTGATGCTTACTTCAAAAGATTGTGTGTAGCAAATGAGGCAAATAATGGGAAACTGTGTGGTGAAATTCTGAGACGTGTCACCTAGCCCAGAGCTAGAAGAACAATGCTTGACAAATCAAGTCAGGTAATATAAGGCCAACAGGGTTGCTCTTTGCAAGGCCATAGTACTAATCATCAGGGGAACAGGGTCTACATTTGCATCTCCAAAAGACAGGGAAATGGTTGAGAAATAGAAGCCAAGGTAGATCAGAGAGGAACAGAATACAGAAGAATAATTTATTGACACAAATATGAGAATACATCCAGTTTTTGTTTTTGTTTTTGTTTTTTTTTGTCCTCAAACAAGGTCCTTCTAGTGTACAATATCCCCTCATCTTTCCAATTATGTTACATAAATACAGGATGGGATGAACAGTTGAATGCTGTATTAAGAAGAGCTAGGTTCTCTAGTGAAGAAAGAAAGGAGATGGAAACATTGGGATTTCCCACATGAAAGAGGTCAAAGACCAGAGCGCAAGATGTCTAGAGTAACTGGCACTATCCTTCCTTGCCCATTCAAATCCTCATCCACTCCTCCCTCTAATGGGAACACATTCAGGAGCTGGCCAAAGGGGCCTACCAATTCTGAGCACTGGACAGAGGAATTCGTCAAACTGGTCTAATATTCATTAACATAGACTTAGTTTTGACAGAACATGGATGGGATTGTCTGCTAACAAGCATTATTCAAGATTCAAATGTCAAGTTCAAAGCAGTGGGGGCTGCTCTATCCTGGTCAGGACCACTTCTGGCAGAAGTTTCTAGACCAGTGCATCTCAGTCTTACTTTCCACCTGTCTCACCTAGGGGTCTTGTTAAAATACAGATTCCTATTCAGTAGGTATGATGAGGACTGAGATGGAGTACTTCCACATGCTTCCAGGAGATGTTGCTGTTGCTGTGCCAAAGAGCAGATTTTGTGGAGCAGGGGTCTAGTTCTCTGGGTAAGATCCTCAGGGAGAAAGGGTTTCGACAGTGAGTGACCTCAATCTGAGAGCCTTTATATGAGCTACAAGTTCATTTATTATCTTGCTAGATCTCTTTAGAACTCTCTAAAGGGTGAAAGGATTTGCTTAATTTCAGTCTCTAGGGAGGGAGTAAAACATTCTCATTCTTTCAAGAGGTTGTGTATTTAAAATAAGATATTAGACTTCCCTGCAGCTCTTCCTGAGAGTCCTGCCCACTAAAGACCAGAGAGCTCTTCAGGGCATGTCTTCAAGGCATGTTTTTTTTTTTTTTTTTAAGATTATTTATTTAATTACTTGACAGAGAGAGAGAGATCACAAGTAGGCAGAGAGGCAGGCAGGGAGAGAGGAAGGGAAGCAGGCCCCCTGCTGAGCAGAGAGCCCGATGTGGGACTCGATCCCAGGACCCTGAGATCCTGACCTGAGCCGAAGGCAGTGGCTTAACCCACTGAGCCACCCAGGCGCCCCTCAAGGCATGTTTTTAATGAAAAGTTGGAAGCACCATATTTGTGTCTTCCTAAGTACTTCCTACATAGTATTACAAGAGAGTATAAGAGAAGGGAGACAGATTGCCTGGGCTTCCTGTGGAATCCTGTCACTGTTTCTACAGGTCGTAAGTGTCAGGTCAACCCCAGTGGACAAGTCAACCACTGGGCTGGGGCCAGAACACCCCACTGTAACATAATGGGTTTGACAAATCTCTAAGGACTCATTATGCTCTGAAGAGACATGATTCTAGGTTCTGGTTTCTCCCATCAAAGTATGAGGAATTTTTGTTTTAGTTGTTTGTTCTCACACTACTGAGAACAAAGGGGGGATGTCAATACAACCTGCTCTTTCTTTAGTGGAGGAGATGGCACCCCTTTTTGAGACACCTGCTTAATGGTCACAAATTTAAATCTGGCATGCAGTTAACCAAGGGGAAAAAAACCTCCCGCAAAGTCAGCTTTAAAAAGTTCTTCACAAATAGTCACATGAATTCATCCATTTTCGATGGTATAGACAAAATTAACTTTTTCTTTTTACCTTGAATACTAATGTATAATCATTTTGAATAAAAACAAAAAAGATATCTGTCTAAATATACCCAATAGCTTATCTTCACCTCCTTCAAAGTCTTCGCTCCCCCCCCCTTTTTTTAAAGATTTTATTTATTTATTTGTCAGAGAGAGAGGGAGAGAGAGCGAGCACAGGCAGACAGAGAGGCAGGCAGAGGCAGAGGGAGAAGCAGGCTCCCTGCCGAGCAAGGAGCCTGATGTGGGACTCGATCCCAGGACACTGGGATCATGACCTGAGCCGAAGGCAGCTGCTTAACCAACTGAGCCACCCAGGCGTCCCCCCCCCTTTAATTTTCCAGTAACAATCACCATCTCCTAGAAGAATATTCTGCTAGAGTATTCTGCTAGAAGGTATTTCTTATGTTTATGGTTTATTACCTATCACCCCACACAGATCAGCATCTTTTTTCTCATTGTTTACTGAAAAACTTAGAGTAGTGCTTGGTATATAGAATGAATTAAAAAAAAAAAAACTAAAAACTAAAACACCTAATATCTTCTAAATCCAAACCCCAAAAGTAAAATGGTATGAAGAGGAAAGGAGGGACACATTAATGCATACATAAATGCATATTGACTAAATATGTATAATATGCATTATACCTGCTAGATGATTAAAAGGCTTCAGAGTTTTAGAGTAAGTTTTACTAGAAATTGTCTGATTAACTAATGTCAACTGTTTCACTGAAAAGATATAATTCAAACAGAAAGAAGTAGCAATATTTGTAGTAAAGCAGCTTATAATAACTAATTCAATGATAAAAGAGCAGGAGCAAATGAAGGCAAACCTTTAATTTTTTCCATATTAACTATAGATATCTGCCTTATTCTGTTTGCTGGTATTTCTCCATCTCTGAAGAGAACAGGACTTTGATAGCCTCCCCAATACTGACAAAGCAAAGCTTCGTGTCATCAAGGACTCACAGATCCATGAAGAGGCAATGGTGGAGATAAAAGTGGACATGAGCTCTATGCATGGAAGAAGCTCATGTCACCGACACCACAAGTAACTGAGCATGACCATTATTGCCTCTGTTGGCTTTTCCAATCCATGAAACCGAAGTACACAGCCTTTGTGTCCCAGGCTTGTTTAAATTCCCCACTATGAAGCTCTTCATTCAATTATCTTCTGTGTGCTGGTGCCTTATGAAAGTCTTCTTTCATGCAGAATGTATGTTCTTTTTATTACTGCATTCATCTCCCAGTAATCCATTTAATAATAACATTATAATAACATCTTGAATTTAAACAGTGCCTTCAGCACTACTTTCTCATCTGTCAGTTGCTATTTCTTTGATATTTTTCCTCTCAATCCTTACATATAAAATAGAAAGATGTGGAGGACAGAATTATAAATATTACTTTATAGGATAATTTAGTCAAATATGGTGACACCCAGAACAAATTACTGCAGACCATTTTGTGATTTATGGTTTATATGACAAACTGCTCTATAAAATAGAGGCTCAATAAAAGCCAGAAGGTCTTTGATAAGGGATCATCTGCTACAGACCATCAAGAGAATACAGGGCACATATTTTCCATGGGGTGGCATGGCGTGGAGGAAAGAGCATTCACTTTAGAGTCAGAAAGACTATTAGTGAAATTGAAATTCTTGTTCTATCCTTACTAGAGGTGACCTTGAGCAAGTTTTTTAACTTCTTTAATAGTTAGTTTATTCTGCCAAAAGTTGAAGTGCAGATTAAATTAGGTAATATAAACATACAGTAGACACGGAGTATAAAGTAGTTGGCATTTTTGCTATTCTCTAAATCACAAATATAACAACTCTAACACCTTCTATGGTATGTTACTGCTAAAAAAATGGTCACTACCATTATTAAACACATATTTATAGAGCATTTAGTATATGACAGATTATTTTTCACAAAAATAGAATATATGTTAAGATAGGTTATTTTATTACCTTATCATAGAGATAATGAGACCGGGAAAATGGTATAGGCTTTTTCTTTTTATCTTGAACACTAAAGTATAATCATTTTGAATAACAACAAAAAAGATATCTATCTAAATATACCCAATAGCTTATCTTCACCTCCTTCAAGTCTTCGCTCCCCCCTTTTATTTTCCAGTAACAATTACCATCTTCTAGCAGAATACATAATGTAGGTATTTCTTATGTTTATGGTTTATTACCTATCACTTTTCATGACCTACCTGCAAGCCTCCAGGGGTTTCTCAGTGCAGTTGGAATAAAATCCTGACCACTCACCGTGGCTCACCAGGCCATGGAAGAGCTGGTCCTTCCTCCCTCTGTGACTCATCTCCTACCACCACATCCTCACCCTACGTTTCCAAACTCAACAAGCTTGTTCTCTCTGTGTAGATTCCCTAAACTAACGGCCTCCCTCTCCCTACATCAATACCCATTTTTGCATGGCTGTCTCCTTATCCTTCAGATTTTAGAATAAACTCCATTTCCATAGAGGCCTTTCTCAACCAGCCAATGGATAGTAGCCAATGGATTATTCTCTGTGACATTACCCAATGTTAATTTTCTGCAGTTCTCACTCCCTGATTACTGTTCTTATTTAGCTATGCATTTGTATGTTGTCGTTTTGCACCCCCCCATCCACCATATACACACACACACACACACACACACACACTCAAATGTCAGCCCCAGGATGTTGTCAAGGAACCTTAATAGCTGTATTCACTTCTGCATCCCCAGTTCTTAGGATACTTCCTGGCCATATTTGGCACTTGTAAATATTGTTGACTGAATTAATGAATACATGAACAAGTCACCTTAATCTCTTTGATGTTGAGTGGCTTTCTTTGTGCTCAAGCAAAACTTAAATTTAGTTGCTTTCTCCAGTTTAGGAGGCTTAGAGAACACACAGTGCAACTCATGTATCAAACATCCTTTATTTGCTAAAACAAAGTAACTAACTCACCCCTTAGATTTTGGAATGCAAAACACTGAAAGGATTACATCATGTGCAAAAATCCACCTCCTTCTTCTCTCCTGTGACAAAGTTCCTTATTGCATATTGGTTTCTTTTTTTTTTTTTTTTTTTTTTGCGTATTGGTTTCTGTTCTATCTATTCCAGTCTTGGTTTAGGGCAGAGGGTATTTTTTAATTCCCATCCCCCACCATGGATTTCACTACTGCAGCTCCCTCCATGTGCCATTCTGCCCTTTGAGGTCTGCACTGGGAGGACACCCTGCACTGATAGTGACCAAGACACCACCCCAGGCCCTTTGTGCTGTTCCTAAAGTTCCCAGTGTTGGTAACCAATGTCTGTGACCAGCTGGTAATGTCTCTGTAATGTCTCCTCCTGGGACAAGAATACTATACTGGGTTGTAAGGGGAATTAAATGAGATAATGCACACAAGGTGCCCGGGAACAGTAAAAATTGTGCCTAATTCTGCATACATGTTTGGAAAGAGATGAATGGATGAATGTCAAGAAGAGAAAAATAGGGGCCCTAGGGTGGCTCAATTAGTTAAGTGTCTGCCTCGGGCTCAGGTCATGATCTCAGGGCCCTGGGATTGATCCCCACATCAGGTTGGGCTCCCTGCTCAGTGGGGAGTCTGCTTCTCACTCTCCCTCTTCCCCAGCTCATACTCTACCTCTCTCAAATAATAAATAAATAAATAAATAAATAAATAAAATCTTTAAAAAGAGAGGGATAGAAATATCAGAAAATTCTTTTTTTTTTCAATTTATTTATTTTCAGAAAAACATTATTCATTATTTTTTCACCACACCCAGTGCTCCATGCAAGCCATGCCCTCTATAATACCCACCACCTGGTACCCCAACCTCCCACCCCCCCGCCAATTTGGGTAAATTGGAAGTGGAGGTGAACCATGAGAGACTATGGACTCTGAAAAACAGTCTGAGGGGTTTGAAGTAGAAAATTCTTAAAGTTCCAAAACGGCGAACAGTTCTCTGGTAGACACAAACTTTCCCTGCCTAGGATGCCTTAATAAATAATTAACCTTATAGCTATTTATAGTGAAGAGAGGAATCCTGTCATATAGCAATAAATTATTGCTCTCATATAAGGAACAAAATGGAATAAGGTTTATATTTTTAAAAGGTATATATTTTAGATTTTTTTCCAAAATAATTCAAACAACTTGCAAAGAGACTGTCTTAAATAAATCTCCACACACTGTAGGCCCTTCAGAACATAGCTAAGTGGTAGAAGCTCCAAAACAGGGTAGCGAAGAGAGTAAGATGGGGACAATGACACATATGGGCAATGAGATTCTCTTCAAAGGAGTAGCAACAGTTGCCCAAAGTTAGAGAGTTTTGTCTTAATTATAAATACTATCAGTTCTAAATCAATTAAAATTCTTACACAATATAGAATTATTTTCAGTGTACAAAATTAAGAGTATCCAAGAAACAGACAAATGGAAAGTAATTTAGAAATAAGTCTCTTTGAATTTGTTTTCAGGTGTTCTTGTGAGAGAATTTTAAGGTAGGTCAACAAGGAAATTAGACAACTGACGAAAGACAGAAATAAGTGGACATACCAGTAATACCTCTGAAAAATTGCCTAAATATTTTTCTTAATTCAGTTTAGTTTGTGCTTATTTAGTCTCTTCTATATGTAACAACATGCTTGCCTCTCAGTTATGTGGTTTGTGATCCCCAAGATGTCATTCATTTAAATGCTAGCTCTCCTAAATAAATTATGTGATTTACTCACAAATTTTTTAAGCTTTCAATTTTGTCTAAACAGCTTTTACTCATTGGTTTTGGTCCTTAACTTCAATATTTAGATTAATAATGAAACTTGAAAGAAAATTCAACTGACCTTGCTAAATATAATGTTCTTTCTTATTCTTTTCCTTTTCTAAAGTTGTAATTTCTTTCTCTTCATTCAAAAATTCTATGATATTCCCACAAAACTCTACTCTCATCACTATTATCATATGTGCACATTCTACATTTAAAATGTATTCCAACTTCCACAAAAAAAAAATGAGGACTTATTATTCACATTGGAGACCACTTCATAAAAGGATTCATCATAGGTTTCCATTAAACATAGTGCTTCTTGCAATGCAGTTATACTATTCAATTCACAAAATTGAATTTTCACTAATGTATCTATTGCCCAAAGTGCACTAAACCATAATCTATGAAAATCACTTCATTTCATGATGGGTCAAATGAAATAAGACTCACAGATTTCTAGTAAATCTTAGTTTGGAGGGGTTTTGTTTGTTAAGGAAATTCAAGAGTTCATAGCTTCATTTAAGCATTACAAGATGCTCCAAATACCATGAGAAAGTAAGTCAAGGTAATGCTACCTTCCTTATGAGACATGGTGGGGGGAGAATTACATGAGGGAGAGCAAGAAAAGGAATAAACTCCATGTTAGGGTTCAATGCTCCATGAATATTCTCATGTTTCTCCATGATTAGAACTTTTTGAGCAAAGATTCCTAGCAACCTGCTTAGAGAGCAACTGAATAGAGACCCTAAAAATAAAGACTTCTGGGGAGACCTCTTAACTCTCCTTGAGGCCATTTACTTGCCTTCAGGGTATGAAATAAGATCTTCCCATCCTCTCTCCAGAGAGGAATTGTTCAAATTCTAGAGCAAAGTCTCTCTACATCTTCTGAGGGGAGGACAAGCAAATGTGCCAGCCACTATATAAGACCTAAATTCGTAATCTGGGGGCTCCTCTCCTGTGGTGTCTGTGCAAGGACATCAGGTCTTAATTACATTACTGTGTGGAGAAGTGGGGCCTTGGCAACTGGCACTAAGATGCTCTGTGAGAAGTAATTTGTCTATTTTTTGATCCAGAAAATGTGCATTCCCTGTCAAGATAAATGAATAAAGACATTTTTAAAATGACAGATAAAAAGATAATTTGGGGATAAAGAAATGTAATTAAATTGAGAGCAGAGGGAAGAACTCTTTTACATAGACCAGAACTTCTCAATTTCGGCACTAACTTCTAACCAGTTAATTCTCTGTTGTGGGAAACCATCCTGTGCATTGTAATGACGTTTCGTAGCACCCATGCCCTCTACCCACCAGATGTCAACAGCTCCCAAGAAACAACCAAAGCTGTCTCCAGACATTGCCAAAAGCCTCCTGGAATGCAAAATCACCCCTGGTTGAGAACTACTGATATAAATGGATTAAATGTCACCAACTATGGCCTCAAATTCATAATAGGCTTCAAACATGGCCTATTAAGTGGCCATAGTACAACTGCATTTCTCCTTTTGCTTTAGCAAACATTACCCCAGTAGTATTTTGAATCATTAAATTCAGGTTACTATATCCCAAAGCAATACTTCAGGGGGGTTATCCTATTTAGAATGCTAGCTCTCCTGAATAAATTATGTGATTTACTAAAGGTAGCACAGTTAGCCGGACAATAGTAGTCCAATTTAAAAAGATACATATATATATAGATATAGATATATAAATATATATAGACATAAACAACTTATATAAAGTTGTTTGCTATCTATAGAATTTCAAGGTTGGAAGGCACATAACTACTCATCACTTCTGACCATACTTTTATCCTGTTTTAAGTTTTTTGTTTTTTCGGGTTTTTTTAAAGATTTTATTTATTTATTTGGCAGACAGAGATCACAAGTAGGCAGAGAGGCAGGCAGAGAGAGGAGGGGAGCAGGCTCCCTGCTGAGCAGAGAGCCTGATGCGGGGCTCGATCCTAGGACCCTGGGATCACGACCTGAGCCGAAGGCAGAGGCTTTAACCACTGAGCCACCCAGGCGCCCCCTGTTTTAAGTTTTTAATTAATTTTTACTTAATTCCAGTGGGTTAACATGCAGTGTAATATTAGGTTCAGGTGTACAATATAATGATTCCATACAACACCCTGTGCTCATCACAAGTGCCCTCCTTAACCCCCATCACCTATTTAACCCATCCCCCCACCCAGCTCCCCTCTGGTAACCATCAGTTTGCTCTCTAAACCTAAGAGTCTCTTTCTTGGTTTGTTTCTCTCTCTCTCCTTTTCCCTCTGCTCATTTGTGTTGTTTCTTAAATTCTACATAGGAGTGAAATCATACGGAATTCGTCTTTCTCTGAATTATTTCACTTAGCATAATACTCTCTATCTCTATGCATGTCATCGCAAATGGCAATATTGCATTTTTTAATGACTGAGTAATATGTATATTACTTTATATTATATATTAAATATATTACATATTATATGTAATTGCCTATAATATGTAATATATATTACATATAATGTGTAACTATATATAATATGTATATCCCTATACATATATATATGCTTCAATATCCTCCAAAATATCTCTGGTGAGTTACAGTCCACCCAGTGCTTGAACAACTCCACTGATAAAAAAAATTATCCACTGATAATTTGGAATTTTAGAATTTTCTTCCTTAAATTCAGGAAAAACTATCTCCTTTTAGATTCAATCATTGATCTAGTGGGTCACTCAAACAAATCAAAATACCTTCCCACATGACAGAATGTAGGATGTTTGTATTCAATAACATATTTCTCTAATATCTACCATTTTTGGATTAAAAACCTGTAATTCCTTCCACCATATTTAGTAGAGCAGGATTTTAAGTTCTTCCATCTTCTTTCACCATTCTGTGGAATATTTACAGTTTGTTCATGTAAAAATTCTTCTTTTATAATCTGATTTCCAAAATTAAAACCCATACTCCAAGTGTAATCTGAACATTATACTGTAGGAGCAGATGACATCGTGTCCTGTTTCTAGATACTACGTTTCTTTTAATATAGCCTAAGATAGTTGTGCTTAGCAATAAAGCAAACAGAGAAAAAAAATGATAGAGGGACTTCTTGAAGTCCGTGATATAAATTTGATGAATAATAAAGAAAACAGAGATTCTGTTTTGTTTCTGTCTTCTCTAACAAGGAAAACTATCTCTTAAAAGAAAATTTTAAAAGCAGGAATGGCTTTATCTCTTTTGTCAGACAAACCATGCTATTAAATCATATAGACTTACTCTCAATTTCAACTAGAAAATGTCCCCTTCATCTGTATGCTGCCAAATCCCCACCTATTTTTATTTGTGAAGTTAGTATTTGGATCCAAGGTTAGAATCTTACATTTAATTTCATAATCTCTGTAATAATATTTTCTAGATTTTTATTTAAGATTAACATCGAACTCCCAAGTCTACAGATTTAATATTTTTTCTACAAAAATGAATGAACCCCTTTAAGAGGGGGTGATTTTGGCATCAATGGACTTGTTCAAACATAGGCTAGATATCAGTTACTAAGAATTCTCTTCCATAAAATAATTCATTTTAATATAAAAGACAAAGGCAAATATGTATTTTTATTATTAACAAAATTATATTATTGATGTCAAGCAACACATCTATTCTTTTTTTTTTTAAGATTTTATTTGACAGACAGAGATCACAAGTAGGCAGAGGGGCAGGCAGAGAGAGAGAGAGGAGGAAACCGGCTCCCCACAGAGCAGAGAGCCCGATGCGGGGCTTGATCACAGGACCCTGAGACCATGACCTAAGCCAAAGGCAGAGGCCTAATCCACTGAGCCACCCAGGTGCCCCAACACATCTATTCTTTATTGGTTTGTTCTATTGCCAATATAACATTAAGGTCTCTTTTGATGTTCTCATTTTTTCTGAGGCTCAATTTCTGAACTCCAGTCAAAGTTATGTTTGGCCCAAGATGTTCTGGGAGATGTAAATAAGAATTAATGCTGAGCTTGGAACACTACTTAAAATAAGAAAGAAGCTGTCTAAGAAACTAACAGGATATAAACTTCCAGGATTGAATAAATATACTGAATATAATGGAATAATAACTCACTTTGTCTTCACCTACTAAGATATATAAACTTAAAGTTTTGCATTAGTTTAACAAAAATTCTTCAGAAATCCTAGAGCAAACAACTAGAAGTAAGAGCTTTACCTATAGGAAAAATTAAAATAACCTGGAAGAAATACAAAATGTCACATTTCTATATGATAATAATAAAGCAGCAGAAAGTGAAATTAATAAAACAATCCCATTTACAAATGCACCAAAAATAACACAATACCGAGGGAGAAACTTAACCAAGAAGGTGAAAAGCCTGTATTCTGAGAACTATAAAATGTTGCTGAAAGGGGATGCCTGGGTGGCTCAGTTGGTTAAATGTCTGCCTTTAGCTCAGGTCATGATCCCAGGGTCCTGGGATCAAGTCCTTCTTTGGGCTCCTTGTTTCAGGGAGGAGCCTGTTTCTCCCTCTGCCTGCCAATCGCCTTGCTTGTGCTGTCTCTTTCTTTTTCTGATAAATCAATCGATCAATCAATCTAAAATGTTGATGAAAGAAATTTAAGATGATAAAAACAAATGGAATTTCCCACGCTCAAGGATTGGAGGGAAAATACTGTTAAAATATTCATACTACTGAAAACAATCTACAAATTTAATGCAATCCTTGTCAAAATACCAATAGTGTTTTTCACAGAGCTAGAACAATCCTAAAACTTGTATGCAACCACAAAAGATCCCAAATAGCCAAAGTCATCTTGAAAAAGGAAACCAAAGTTGGAGGTATCACATTCCAGATTTCAATTTATACTAGAAAGTTGTAGTAATTACTGGTACTGGCACAAAAACAGACACACAGATCAGTGGAACAGGATAGAAAGCCCAGAAACAAATGCTTGATGTCATTATCAATTAATCTCCAACAGAAGAGGCAAGAATATACAATGGGAAAATTACAGTCTCTTCAACAAATCGTGGTGCAATATGAAAACTGGACAGCAGGCTACTTGAAAAACATGAAACTGGACCACTTTCCTACACCATAAACAAAAAGAAATTCAAAATGGATTAAGGACTTAAATATGAGACCTGAAACCAAAAACATCCTAGAAGAGAGCACAGGCAGCAATGTCTCTGACGTCGACCATAGCAACATTTTTCTAGATATGTCTTCTGAGGCAAGAGAAATAAAAACAAAAATGAGCAGCTGGATTACATCAAAATAAAAAGCTTTTGAACAGCAAAGGAAACTAACAAGAAAATGAAAAGACAGCCTACTGAATGAGTGAAGATACCTGCAAACGACATATCCAATAAAGGGTTATTATTCAAAATATATAAAGAATTTATAGAACTCAACACACAAACAAAACCAAATCATCCAACTAAAAATGGGCAAAAGTTATGAATAGACATTACTCCAAAGAAGATATAGAATTGGCCAACAGACCCATGAAAAGATGTGCAACATCATTCATCGTCAGGAAAATGCAGGTCAAGACCACAGTGAGTTGTCACTTCACATCTGTCAAAATAGAGTTAAATAAAAAAATAAAAAATTCAAGAACAAGTGTTGGTGAGGTGTGGAGAAATAAGAACCCTTGAGCACTGTTGGTGCAAATGAAAATTGGTACAGCAGTTTGGAAGACAGTTTGGAAGCACTGTGGAAGACTGTATGGAGGTTCCTCAAAAATATTTAAAAATAGAACTACCCTATGATCCAGTAATCTTACTACTCATTATTTACCCAAAGAATATGAAAACACTTGAAATGATATATGCACCCCTATGTTTACTGCACCATTATTTACAATAGTCAAATTGTGAAAGCAGCCCAAGTGTCCACTAACTGATCAATGATAAGGAAGGTGCAGGGTATACATACAATAGAATATTATTCAGCCACAAAAAAGAATGAAATCTTTCCATCTACAATGACATGGATGGATACAGGGAGTATTATGCTAAATGAAATAAGTCAGAGAAAGACATATCATATGATTTCACTCATAATGTAGAATTTAAGAAAAAAAAATTAAAAAAGGTGAGGGGGGGAGGAAGAGACACAAACCAAGAAATAGACTCAACTATAGAGAACAAACAGGTGGTTACTAGAGGGGAGGTGGTGGGGGAGGGGTTGGGTGAAATAGGTAATGGGGATTAAGAGTACACTTATCTTGATGAGCACTGAGTAACATATAGAATTGTTGAATCACCTGAAACTAGTATAACACTGTAATGTTAACTATACTGGTATTAAAATTTAAAAAAATATATCCTGGAAGTTTTGAAGTGCTTGAGAGATATTGTCTGATATTTGTATGGGGATGAGGGTGGGGCAGAGAAAGCCACCTCCATCCCCACACAAATATCAGACAACATCTATCATAAAAATGCACAAAGACTCCGATATATAGTTGCCATTTATGTCTGTTTATCTTTGCTATACTTTTTGCTATAAGGAAACTTAAGGACCATTGATACGATAAAAGTTTTCTTAAACAACCCTGTCATTCCTTTAATATCTTTAAGTTAATTGCTTCATATTCTGTCGTGCCTCCCTGATACCCTGTAAATTTATTAGAGACAACAGTGACATCTGGGCATCCATATATACCTGCATGCAACTAAGAAGAATAGGTAAATTTGCTGAATTGAGCCCTCTACCAAAAGATATACCTACAATAAATGTTTGAAAGATAAAGTTATTTTATGCATCAGTATTTTTGCTTTGTAGTAATAATCTATCAACTTCTAGCAAACAGTATTTTTCCTGATTAGTTTTTGTTCCATTTGCTATTCCTGATAGCCTTTTAATTAGGTTGCTTGTTTGTCAAAAGCCAGTTTGCTATGCTTCTTCTCCTTCGTGGATTCAAAAATAATCAGGGCAGGTGTTGTATAAATTGTATAGGATGGCATGCTGTCATGATCAATTGCTAATTAATTTCAGATTCTTTCTGCTTTCATGATGTGGGTGCACTCTCTCAAATGAGAAACAATAAACCATTATTACACATTTTGTGTTTGTTAAAGCATTTCATAATTAATAGTAGAGATTAATTCTTAAACAAGTGTTTTCATCCAAGTGTTAGCAGACTGTGTTGTGAAGAAACTCTTGTTAATTTTACTTTTTATTCAAGGAAGCCAGTGATCTTCACTAGGCAACATATGAATATATGAGGAGAAAAATACTCATCTTGGATAGAACTCCCATATATGATTAAAGGAGAAACATTTTAAAGAAGAGTCAATAAAAGGGTCCTTCATGGTTTTGATAAAAAAACATATCACCCAACAACAATTGAGCTCTTTCTATATACTAAGTACATAATATGTATCATCCCATTTAACTTCAACAACCAACTAGATGGCATTGGTAATATCGTGATATGGATTGGGAATCTATTGTGCCACTAGACCACTTATCGTGTACTAGGACTTCAAACAAGTTGTTGCAAAACCACACAGCATTCACTAAGCAGTAAACTTTATTTGGGAAAGGGAGAAATGTAAAAGACCAGAGTCAGCACAGAGAAAGCATGGGTCCCCGTACCCTCATTATCTGATAGTAAGGCTCGTCAAGCTGGACACTCTGCTGAACTCTTGGTGGGCTTCCACATTCTCTACCTTCAACAGGGTATATATGCTATAGCAGGGGGAAATAATCAGACTGTGCTTTACATGCAGTCTGGTTTGGGGTACCAGCAGTTTATAACAGTTGTCTGGAAGCTAGCTCCCGGGCCCTAGAAATCTTGAGGCCCAAACTATCTCAGCCTCTCCTATCATAGAAAGTCCCAAGAGTAGCTGCTCCTACTGACAGGAAGGAAGACCTGGGTCTCAGCAAGCAATTTGTCCAGGGGGCCCAGAGTGAATACCCCTGCTTATGTTTGGATTATTTTTAATTGAATCACAGAAATTAACTTTTAGGAAGATTAAATCATTTACCCAGGATCAGAAGACAGTTGAATGATATCATTGGAATGTCAAAAGGAGCAACTGACCTAGAATTATGAAGCTGTGAAACTATTTTTTGAAATAATGTAGTCAATAACTGAGGCTGTTAACTATCAAGAGTCTACAATAATGATATACCAAGATGTAATCTAGGTAGAAAGAAATGAAAGCAAAAGGAAGCAGGAGATGCAAAAGGAAAGGTTGAATAAAATGACTGGCAAACATGTAGATAATTTTCAATAAACACTGTCTGGATTAAGAAATAAAAGGAAAACAATATTTAATTTGTGGATTAAAAAATAATGGATAGTAATACCACATAAATCAGGATAAGATGATTGGAATCTATATATTCTAGGGTGAATATGTTCTTGGGAAAGAGATTTTAATATTTAGACTCAGATATGTATGATAACATTTTAAAAATAACTAATTAAAAAGAGAATATGTATAGTTATGAAACAGAACAGGAAAAGTGAATAAGAAACAAAGGTACCCTATCAAAAGATTAAAAAGGCAAGAAAAAAATGTAAAAAATGTGGAATAAAATGAAAATCTCAAAATAAGATAATGGAAACACATATAAATATTCCAGTAATCTAAACAAATTTCAAAAAATCTTGCCATGTAAATACTACAGAGAATTTCAAACATTTTTCCACTCAGTTACATGCAATGTATGAGAGGCATAGTGCCTTAGCTAAGGATGTATAACAGAATAGCATAGCTGCTTGGTATAGACAGTAGACATTTATATCTCACAGTTCTAGAGGCTAAGTCTAAGGTCAAGGTGCTGTCAGATTTGGTTCCTGGTGAAGTCTGTCTTCTAGGTTTGCAGATTGCTGCTTTCTTGCTGTATCCTCATACACCAGAGAAAGAGTGAGAGAGAGACAGAACTCTAGTCTCTCTTTCTCTTTTAAAGACGTTAATCCCATTCATAGAGGCCTCATATTCATGACCTCATTTAAACCTAATTACTCCCAAAGCCTCATCTTCAACATATGAATTTGGGACAACACAAACATTTAGCCCCAAACACATGCATAATACATAAATATATAGAAAAACTAAATGTAAAAGGACAGGAGATTATCTTGTATATATCAGGCCAAAACTAGGCACAATAAAGCTGGGGTCACTATTTACTAGCCAATACAGATTTTTAGACAGAAAGCATCATTAGAAATAGATACAGACACTACATTATGATAAGAGGTCCAATTCAACAAGAAGATTAATTACAGTTCTAAACCTCAGCTAGCCCAATAAAATAACATATATAGAGCAAAATTTGATAGACTTACAGAAAGAAAAGAACAAATTCATCATTATAGTAAGCAAGTGGTTTTATCACTTCTCTGACAATATTTGCCTCAGGCACATTCACTTGTTCACATTTTATCTATGGCTGCTCTGGGACTTCCAATGTCCAAGTTGAGTGGTAGATACAGAGATGACATGATCCACAAAGCCTTAAAGACTTACTATTTGGCCTTTTACAGAAACGGTGAATCCACCCTGACATCAAACTAAATCATAAACACACACACAGAGGAAATCAATGGTTGCTGAAGAATTATAAGTAGTACAGTGATGTATCAAGACTCTAATTTAGAAATATTTACTGTATTTACTGTAACAGTAAAGTGGAGGGTGGACTGGAGGAGCAAGTGCCAGAAAAAAAGGCAGTAATAATAGAACTAAAGAGAATGGGAATTACTAAGTGGACATTAAGTCAACCAAGTCTGGCCACTGTCTAGGAATAGATATGCAGTTTCTCACATATTATGGATGTTCCATGATCATCCCCAAAAGGGGAATACAGGAAAAAAGAACACATTGGGGGAGAAGTTTCCCCAAAACATCGGCTGAGTTATCGGAAAGGGTCATCACAGGAGCCTTTCCTCTACACCTACTCTTCAAGGCTCATACCAGATGTTACTCCTGGGAAATAAATTTTCCCTCCCTGCACTTATTGTCTGTGTTATTGTGTGCACATTGTGTGCATTATTCATCTAGTGTTCTGAAGTTTGTGATTTATTAAGTCACTCTAACATGACCTTGGAAGGTTGGGATGAACTGAGTCATTTTTACTTTTCAAAGAGCCAAAGTAGACATGAGACCCATAATAGGTACTCAACAAAACTGAATAAATGTGTGAATTAATGCATAAATACTTATCCCTCAATGCACATTTACCACAATTGAAGACTATGACATGACCAGGTAGTTCCCCTACTCCTAAGATAGCTGCTAAAAGCATCTCTTTCTTAGGCTTATTTCAAAAAGAGAAGAAAATTGAATTGACTATTTTAAGCAGTAAGTAGAAGCAATAATATCTCCTCTCTCTCTTGTTTTCTCTCCCTCTCCTCCCCACCCACACACATTCCCCATCTCCCAGGTTACAACACTGAAGTCACAGGGGAAGAAAGGAACAATATTTTCAGTAACAATACTTAACATTTATTGAGCACTTTCCACTTGCCAACACAATAACAAATACATTATATACATTATCTCATTTCATTCACTCATTAGTTGAATGAAAAGATCTATGCAATGTTTTAAGCATGAGGGACACAGTAGTGAACAAAACAGACATGTTTTCTATCCTCATGGATGCGAGGATTATAGAGAATATGGACAAGGAACAAGGTAACTAGTAATAAACAAGCATAATTTAGACTGTGCAATTGTAACAAAGGAAATAAATTCAGAGATATAACAGAAGAATTTGGACGCAGAAGGTGCAGGGTGGGTTGAAAGTCCTCTTGAGAAGATGAAATTTACGCTGAAATGAGCATGAATAGGCCCCAGCCATATGACGGGCTGGGAAAAGTGTGTCTCAGGCAAAGGGAAGAGCAAGTAAAACATGTCTGAAAGAAAAGTAATAGTCTGGTTTGTCTGAGAAAAGGAAGGAGATGAAAGAGATGAACCAGAAGGAAATGGGGAAGACATAGACTAGGAAAGGTAAGGAAGGCCGGGCTGTGGAGGGTCTGGTAGGCCATGTTAAGAAAGTTGTTATTATTGGGACGCCTGGGTGGCGCAGTTGGTTGGACGACTGCCTCCGGCTCAGGGCGTGATCCTGGAGTCCCAGGATCGAGTCCCACATCAGGCTCCCAGCTCCATGGGGAGTCTACTTCGCTCTCTGACCTTCTCCTCGCTCATTCTCTCACTGTCTCTCTCTCTCAAATAAATAAAATTTAAAAAATCTTAAAAAAAAAAAAGTTGTTATTATTGAACTTGTAAAGAGAAATTACTGAAATATTTTTAAGCAAGAGAGTAATATGATTAAAAGCTTAAGCTCTAGTTACATGGTGGCAACTCAAAGAAAAGGAGTGGGCTATCTGTAAGATCGAAAAGCAGGTCCATCGGCAAGCGTAAAGGCCCAGGAATGGACTGAAGTTTGATCTGTTTGGCAGAAGAGCCAGAATGTCAATGCATCTGGAGAAGAGTGAACCAGAAGGAGTGGCTGGAAAAGAAGAGCTATGGGAAGGAACTGAATCATATGTGGTTCAATAGGCCCTGTCCAAAAGTTGTCATTATATCGTAAATGCAATCTCCTGGAAGAATTTTGAGGAGGGAGGGACTTTGGTCTGATTTATACTTGCAAAGTTCATTCTATCTGCTGTGTGGGAAATAGACTTTGGGAACAAAAAAGGATGCAGGAAACTGCCCAGCTGAGTAATTTGATACACTTTTTCAGATATAACCCAAAGCTTTAAATTCTCATAGGTTTTAATTATGCAGAGGATCAACATGTTCCTGACATATGACAGGCATATGTTGATTAAGAAAAGAAGTTAAGCACTGGGTGTGGTGAAAAAATAATGAATACTGTTTTTCTGAAAATAAATAAATTGAAAAAAATGCTTAAAATACAAAACAAAACAAAAAGAAAAGAAGTTAAGATTAGAATGAGGTAAATTTGCCACCAGCAACATAAGCATTTGAACCATAATTAAGTGCCATGGTTGTATGGGCATTTATCCAGACCCAATCTGTGATCTTTATTAGCTTCACTTTATGTTTGCATAAAATCTGATGGGGTGTTTTAGTTTGTTCTTGGAGAGACTTCAATTTTAAAACATTTTATAAGTTATAACCGTCCTTTACATGGATGCTAAGATATGGCATCATTGGCATGTATTAAGGAGAAGGGAGAAATACTGTGAACCACTTAAATATTTTCATATAACATTGTATTTCAGTATTAAATGAGAGAATAAGTATTAAAACATATGGAATAAACAAACTTATGTTATGGAATAACCAAATAAAAATCAAATGTACTTCTAAAACTAGGATCTCATTAGTTACTTTTTGTTAGTTTTCTAGGGAAACAGAAACCTTTAAGAACAGTAGGAAAAACAGCAAAACAAGTTTCCTCACAGAAAACTAGAAAATGTATATCTGTGTGCCTAGGACTAAGAGCTAGTAAAACTCCAAATAACTTAAAAGAAAACTAATCTTATCTTACCTGAAATTCTATTTTATCCTTAGGCATTCTGCATCAGACTTTAGTAAAGGGGATTATACCTAAATAGGACTATAATGATACCTTTTTATTGATACAGCAATGTTCTTCAAGTTTGTACAATTGTTCTTTGCCTCAAAGTGATTAAAAATAGTTTCAAAAGACTCTACTGAGTTTAAGGAATACCATAGATTATTTTCAATGCCCCTTCCATGGGATGGATTCAGAGATGGAGAAAAATTAAATCCTTGTAGGCTATACTCATTGTGAATCCATAGAATAAGTGTTGTTGAGAAAAGCCCAAGGAAATATCTTCTCATTTATTTGGCAATGTAGACTCCAGACCATCTAATTAAGTAAAAATTGAATATAGCTCGAAGAGTATCTGACATATTCCATTAAACATTTTTTCCAGACTTGACAATTATTTTGTATTAGCTTGGGACATAGAATTTGAATTTAATCCTCCCTCCAAAGATATACTTGGCTTCCTTACATTTGAACCACTGTTATGACAGAACGTTCTACTCAGTCATGGGGCAGAGGGAGAACTCACTGATTTAGACAAGGAGATTACAGCCACTCAGTTGGGGTAAGCAGAATTCAGAGTATTTCCAAGTAAATTAATCTCTGGTATTTCTGAACATAGCAAACACCTGAAGCTAAAATACTTTATATTTCTTGAGTACCTTAATTTAATCTATAAAATATTTATATTAACATCTATGAAGAAAATGTACTTTAAAAATGCTCTAAGAAAAATGTATGCCTGAAGCAGTTTAAATATACTTTGAACAATCTTCTTCCACATTATTAATTGGAAAATTAGCATTTTGTTCACTTATAGTACAAAAAGGCAATATAATAAAGACAATTGGTACCTTCTTTGGGAGTTCCATAGGCCTCTGGAAAGTATATGAACCTCGGGAAGTTATTCAACAGTCTGAGCCTCAGTGTTTATATCTGGGAAAAAAGAAAAAAAAAGGAAATGGTAATGTCTAAATCATTATATTTTTGTGAAATCTAAATAAAATAATGTTAAACAGAGCATAACTCTTGGTGTTACAGTAGAAAGTAAATATGAGTTCCTTTTCTGTCCAATCACTGAAGTAACATAAATTCACAAGAAGTATAATCTGAATTAAAGCATTTTCTTGTATGAAACGTTACTGACAAAAAGTTGAGGTCATGTTTGCTTAAAAGTGATGAAAGTATGTCCTATTCCTATCTATGCTATAAACATGAAATAAATATGCTGAGGTTATAGACTAGGGGAAGGCAAGAAACAAAATTAATAGAATCAAAATCTAAGGTACAGGAAAAGAGGAAAACTGGAGGGAAGATGAATTCCAGATAGTGAAAATGGCTCACACTGTAAACACCTGGAGACTTGAGTAAAAGAACCAGAAGAATATACCAGAAACAACAAAGGCATAGCATTTTTAAAATATTATTTTAGAGACAGAGTGAGAGAGACCAGTAGTAGGAAGAGGCTTAGGGAGAAGGGAAAGGGACAAGCAGATCTCAACTGGGTCCCACAACCTTGAGATCAGGACCTGAGCCAAAACCAAGTTGGCCACTCAACCAACTGAGCCAGACCAGGTGCTCCAGGAATAGCATTTGATTTATTTATTTATTTTTAATTTATTTATTTTTAAGATGTTATTTGTTTATTTGAGAGAGAGAGCGTGTACACAAGCATAGGGTGGCAGGGAGGGGGAAGGGCAGAAGGAGAAAGAGAAGCAGAGTCCCCACTGAGCAGGGAATTGTCCCACGGCTGGATCCCAGGACCTTGAGATTTTGACCTGAGCTGAAGGCAGACACTTAACCAACTGAGCCACCTAGGTGCCCCAGGAATAGCATTTTAAAATGTAAAGAACTGTTACAGATCAATATAGAAGACTATTAAAGTTTCTATGAAAAGTGTGACAAATACATGAAATGACAGCTTAAAAGAAAAAAATCTATATATATTGCATTAAACATAGGAATAATTGTTCTGCTTTTATAGGAATAAAGTAAACTAAATGTCATCTGTTGCCTATCCAAGTAGCAAACCTCATAAAATAAAGGAGTAGGAGTAGGAGCAGAAAAAGAAGAACCAGTACAGTAAAACCTATGCCTTTACCAACTGCTGATGTGAGTGTAAATATGTAACATGTATAGCCTTTCTTGAAAGGGACTTCAAAATATCTATGGAGAAATGTTAACAAGTTTGTATTCTTTAAGTAATTCCACTTATAAGAAAATTCCAGTTAAAATTAAATGGGAAAATTGTATGTAAGGATGTTACTTTTAACATTGATTTATAACACTGAAAATTATCTAAATATCCCAATAATAGCCTGAATAGAAAAAACAGTAAGTAAGCTATGATCATCTGTACGGTGGTCCATTAAAGAACCAATAAATATATTCCTCCAAATTTTTAGAAACAAGCATTGTTTTCCCTATCCATGAAATCATAAACTTTAATACTTGGGAAATTATAGAACCTTGAATAGATATTGCACAGCCTTTTCATAACTTTGGTTTAAAAACAAACAAACAAACTATATCTACTTAAACCTAGATTAAGAAGATAAGGATGAGGAAAGAACAACAGTGATTTAGAAAAGTGGATCTCTGTGCCAAAGAAGAGCACTCCTGAGCTAAAGCTGTCATTTAAATACCATACTAGAACAATATACTAGGTTACTAATCGAAAACTTAAATCAGCATTTTTCATTCATAAAATATATTGAGAAGCAATGTATTCAATGTAAACTTGAATTAAGAATATGAGCTTTGGGGGCACCTGAGTGTCTCAGTGGGTTAAAGCCTCTGCCTTCAGCTCAGGTCATCATTCCAGGGTCCTGGGAGGCAGCCCCGCATCCACATCGGCTCTCTGCTCGGCAGGGAGCCTGCTTCCCCCTCTTGCTTTCTGCCTGCCTCTCTGCCTACTTGTGATTTCTGTCTGTCAAATAAACAAATAAAAAATCTTAAAAAAAAAATTAAAAACAAAAAGAGAATATGAGCTTCGAGGGGTGCCTGGGTAGCTTAGTCAGTTATGCAACCAACTCTTGGTATCAGCTCAGGTCCGGATCTCAGGGTCAAGAGCCAGAGCTAGAGACCCTCCGCACTCAGTGGGGAGTCTGCTTGAAGATACTCTCTCTGCCCCTCCCCCCAACTCACATGTGCATACATATGCATGCCCCCGCATGTTCTCTCTCTAAAACAAACAAATCTTAAAACAAACCAAAAAAAAAGAAGAAGAAGATGATGAGCTTTGAGTTCATGCAGTGCTGGGATGAAGGCCTATTCTTTTTGATAGTTGAGGACTTAGGGAAGTTATTTAACTCTCTCAAGCTTTAGTTTTCAACTATAAAAGAAGGACACATACCTGAGGAATAGTGGAAGGTTGAGGTTTGGGTGTGAAGTACAGAGCCTATGGCTAAAAAGATGGCAGTGATTGCTAGTGTAGTTTCATGGCATTCATTATTACCTAAGCCCTCCCAAAATTCTATTTAAAAGCCTTTGATTCATCAATTCCATTCACAATTCTTAAAGACCACCAACTGTCAGCAGCTCTGTGAATGGCTTCGCGGATGTGAAGATAAGTTACAACCTTTGTTTGCTGCATTAGCTCTATCTGATAGTGTGCTAGACCTTGGGCAAAGGATGTTACCATGACCTCTGCCTTTAAAGCCCCATATTGAGAAGAGTAAAAAATTATAATAAAATTGTAAAAGTGCCATTAGAGGATGATGTGAAAATGGCTTTAGGGGCTCAAAACAAGAATAACTACCTTGACAATGAAGAAAACCTTCAAATATTAAAGGCAAGACCTGAACTAGAATAATCACTAGCATAGACTTTTGAATCTCTCCCTCTAACTGAAAATAGCATGTCTCACTTAAAAATAATAATAATAATAATAATAGTAATAGGATAGATAACTGGTTTATTTTAGAGGAAAATTTTTAAAATGGCATTTTAATTGTATATCATGTCAGAAAATAAGGAAATCTGACATTTAGGAATTGTAAGCATCCCTAAACAAATTTCCATTCAAATTACCAAAATGTATATAAAAGCAGAAGTCAGCAAGAAAGTAGTAAGAAGAACATACCCAGGTTTGACAAGCATCTAAAGCACTATTGTTGCAAGAGAGTCTTATACACAATTTCATCTCTATCATTCAGCAAGTTCTACTGCAATTATCTAGACAGAGAGGCTGCTGGGGAGGAAAGCAGGGAGATGTTTCAGTGCTCCATTCTGTTCCTGCAATTACTTTGCCATAGATAGGGCTCCAGTTTCAGGCGCAGGCAGGGGAAGGAGAAGCGATAAGGAGTTGGCATTAAAGGCATAAGTGAAGGATGACTTTTAACAAAGAAAAGTTTCAAGTCACAGGGAACTTATTTAAGTATCTTATTAAGCCAAATGTCCTTTGCAAGCTTAAAAAACTTGGGCTCAGTCCTGGTAAGTAGAGATTTCTGTTGAGTTCTGATGTGGATGGTGGAATCCAGCCACACGTCTGGGGGAAGGGGAGTGGGTGGAAAAGAACTTACCTCTTTACCTTTTACCACTGGAAGCAGGACTTCCAATGGTAGCCACAGTGGGAGTAACCAAGATGGGGACTGGCGGTGGGTGCAAGAATGGAGCTTGGACCACAGAGAGAAACAGCTGGCCAGGTCTGGCAAAGTTCTCAGGCTCAAACACATGGAATGTTGATTAGAGTAAGGAATCTTAGCCTAGCTCACTCCTGGGAGTTTCCAATTTTATTCACAAACATTATGTAAGGAAGGTACTGCTGATCACTGTTCTGGTTTAAGGTCCTCCCTAAGGAGCTTCTCATTTGTGATCTCATTAGTTCTCTACCCTTCTTAGTGCTTATGAGTATCCTGGGGTATTATAGGTAGCTGAGTGATGGAATAGGGGAGAAATAATTTTCTGTTTCTGTTTCTGTTTCCTGGGATTGTAGAAAAGGTAAATGTAAGAAAGAGCACATGGTGAATGCGGGATAAAAGAGAAGCTGAGATTGGGAAGATAGGCTGGGGCATAGTGAGAAAAAGCCTAGTAAGTCACCACCTAGTTCAGATTTTAATTGTTCTGTAGGCAATAGTGAACTACTAGATGGGTATCTGCAAGACAGTGAGGTTTCAGCCAGGCACTTTTAAAAACATAACTATGGAGGGTATTTGGGGCGGGGGGGGCGGGGAATAAGCATTTGAGACTGGAAGTCCAGTTAGTTAACTATAATTATAGTTAAAGAAAGAAATAATAATATTGAACCAAGACAGAGTAGTGGTAAGGGGAGAGAAAAAAAAAAGAGAGAGAAAGAGGAAGTGACAGTGACTAACGTTTTTAGTCTAAGCAAATACGAAGCTAATGATGCCATCTATACAGGATTAGGGAAGGATTTCGGGAGGGGGGAAGGTAATGAATTTGGTTTAAAGCATGCTGAGTGTGGAATAGTACTATAACCATTAATGTAAAACAAAACAAAAACGCACAACTTATATTTTAAGGCCATTTTTTATTTCCATCAAGTAGCTGATTAAAAAAATCTTAATGTTTTGTAACCCCCAAACCAGGTGGTGATTTCTTACATTACAAAGGATTCTTTAGTCTGTAAGAATTGGTTCCCCTAGGCTCAAATCATAATTTTGCCTGATGCATCAAAACCATGACTGATTGTTTAGTATTGAGGTCTAGAGATAAATAAGAAGGTTTCACTTTGTAATAGGATAATGTAAATGCAAACTAAAATCCCCTAGAGTAGAGATAAAGTGAGGGGATAAAGAGAGGAACAGAAGAAAAGGAGAAGACAAGGTGACAAGAAAGGCAGAGAAACTCAAAAAAGGAAAAGAACTTGAATCTAAAGGCAACAGCACCCAGGACAGGAAGAGCAAGAGGGTGAAGTACCTAAACTTTGTAGAAGAAGTCCTTAAACCAGACTTAAGGAAAAAAAGAAATAACTCTAATGTGAAAGATCACACAGAGCATCTCTTTCTCAAAGTCCAATACTCAGTTTGTCCTGTGAGCTCTTGAGGGTTACAAAAAAGCCACCCCCCCCCTTAAAGGAGAAACTTTGAAATCACCTTCAATCTCTAAAGCCCCAAATTCTGCCTCTTATTAGCACTGTGATTTTAAGCAGGTGATTTGACCTCAGCCCCAATGTCTGTACATATGAAATAGAGATAATGCCTAAATGATTGATGTGAAAATTGAATGAGATAATGTAGTTTGGTACCTGGTACATAGAAAGCATTCAATGAATGGTAGTTGTTGTTATTATGAATAAGAAAAAGCTCATACATGGTTCCAAATAATTTCATATTCCACCATTAGGTATTAATTTGTTGCCTTTCCCAGCTATCTTTTATTAATTAAAGTTCACTCTGGGAAGAATAACCCATTCCAGTTGCTAACATAGGGTGACCTACAATCCTTTAACTAATCCCATTTTCTAAGCACCAGGGGGATTTAGGGTAGCTTGATTCCAACATCATATATGAAATGCTAACCAACACCACCAACACCTCCAAAAACATGCAGAAGAAATGGAGAAAACATTTATTTTAGAATTTGGCATGGCTTCCCACAAAATCAAATATAAAAAATAACTGATACAATCCTGACTTTCTCTTAATAAAGAAAATGATAAGAGAAGGCACAGAGTAAAAAGAGTATAAATTTAGCAAGAAATGCCAATGAGACTGTTGAGGACGTGAGTATGAAATGAAAATTTGACATTGCGTTCAGGATTCTCAAAGGTGAGCAAAGATATTGGAGATGAGTTAGAGTGAAAATCCCCAGAAATTGAAGAACAGTTAGACTGAGTCTAGACACCAGTCTAGAAACAAAGGACTCAAGGCTAGAGAGAGGGTAGTTTAATAAAGAGACCATCCGACCACCAGTAAAAAGGGATACCTATTGAATTCCCATCTAGAATTGCATTGCTTTGTTTACATTTCTTTTACAGCAAAATTGTCTCTCAATATTGAGTCATGAGATTCTATAAATTATTTTTGATAATGCTACCATATTAATAATTCTTCTTGAGATCTCGCCATAGTGAAGGTGGATATTATATATATTTTTCTAATTCAATCTTTTTCTTTTAAAGATTTTATTTCTTTATTTGAGAGAGAAAGCACAAGCGGGGGCACAGCAGAGGAAGATGCTGGCTCCTCGCTGAGCAAGGAGCCCAATGTGGGGCTCAATCCCAGGACCCTGGGATCATGACCTGAGCCGAAGGTAGACACTTAACCAACTGAGCCACCCAGGTGCCCTACAAATTCAATCTTTTTAAAGAGAAGGTAATTTTAAAGGTGAAAAGAATTCTATAAAAATAAAAAATGCTATCATAAGTTGATCATTCAGCATGTGCCCACTTTCCATTTTAAGGGTGACTAATTCATAAGTTTTTGGAATAAAAAAATAAAAACTTTGATACCATGTACTATACCTCTCCTATTATTACAGTGTCATACTTTTCTTAAAAAAATAAATATACATCAAATATAACATTTTTTCATCACGATAAGTGCACTCTTTAATTCTCATCACCTATTTCACCTGCTCCCCCACCCGCCTTCCCTGTGGTAAACATGTGTATCATGACAGAACATGATCCAGTTTCATTCTTTTCCATTAACCTGTCCAGTTTTCCCAGCACCATTTGTTGAAGAGACATTTTCCCTTTGTATATTTATTTCTTCTTTGTCAAAGATTGATTGACTATATAATTGTGGATTTCTACCTAGGTTTTCTCTTCTATTATATATATTCTATATATCTGTATATTATGCCAGTAACATGATATTTTCATTACTACCACTTTGTAATATAACTTGCAATCTGGAATTGTGAGACCTTCAGCTTTTTTCTCTTCCAAGATTGCTCTGGCTATTCAAGGTCTTCTGTGAATCTATACATATTTTAGGATTTTTTTTCTAGTCCTATAAATAATGCCATAGGTATTTTTTTAATTAAATTTATTTATTTTCAGCATAACAGTATTCATTATTTTTTCACCACACCCAGTGCTCCATGCAATCTGTGCCCTCTATAATACCCACCACCTGGTACCCCAACCTCCCACCCCCCCGCCACTTCAAACCCCTCAGATTGTTTTTCAGAGTCCATAGTCTCTCATGATTCACCTCCCCTTCCAATTTACCCCAACTCCCTTCTCCTAACTCCCCATGTCCTCCCTATTTGTTATGCTCCACAAATAAGTGAAACCATATGATAATTGATTCTCTCTGCTTGACTTATTTCACTCAGCATAATCTCTTCCAGTCCCGTCCATGTTGCTACAAAAGTTGGGTATTCATCCTTTCTGATGGAGGCATAATATTCCATAGTGTATATGGACCACATCTTCCTTATCCATTTGTCCGTTGAAGGGCATCTTGGTTCTTTCCATATTTTGGCGACTGTGGCCATTGCTGCTATAAACATTGCGGTACAGATGGCCCTTCTTTTCACGACATCTGTATCTTTGGGGTAAATACCCAGGAGTGCAATTGCAGGGTCATAGGGAAGTTCTATTTTTAATTTCTTGAGGAATCTCCACACTGTTCTCCAAAGAGGCTGCACCAACTTGCATTCCCACCAACAGTGGAAGAGGGTTCCCCTTTCTCCACATCCTCTCCAATACATGTTGTTTCCTGTTTTGTTAATTTTGGCCATTCTAACTGGTGTAAGGTGATATCTCAATGTGGTTTTAATTTGAATCTCCCTGAGGGCTAGTGATGATGAACATTTTTTCATGTGTCTGATAGCCATTTGTATGTCTTGATTGGAGAAGTGTCTGTTCATATCTTTTGCCCATTTTTTTATATGATTGCCTGTTTTGTGTGTGTTGAGTTTGAGGAGTTCATTATAGATCCTGGATATCAACCTTTTGTCTGTACTGTCATTTGCAAATATCTTCTCCCATTCCGTGGGTTGCCTCTTTGTTTTTTTGAGTGTTTCCTTTGCTATGCAGAAACTTTTGATTTTGATGAAGTCCCAGAAGTTTATTTTCACTTTTGTTTCCTTTGCCTTTGGAGACATGTCTTGAAAGAAGTTGCTGTGGCTGATATCGAAGAGATTACTGCCTATGTTCTCCTCTAGGATTCTGATGGATTCCTGTCTCACATTGAGGTCTTTTATCCATTTTGAGTTTATCTTTGTGTATGGTGTAAGAGAATGGTCAAGTTTCATTCTTCTACATATAGCTGTCCAGTTTTCCCAGCACCATTTATTGAAGAGACTGTCTTTTTTTCACTGTATATTTTTTCCTGTTTTGTCAAAGATTAATTGACCATAGAGTTGAGGGTCCATATCTGGGCTCTCTACTCTGTTCCACTGGTCTATGTGTCTGTTTTTATGCCAGTACCATGCTGTCTTGGTGACCACAGCTTTGTAATAAAGCTTGAAATCAGGTAACATGATGCCCCCAGTTTTATTTTTGTTTTTCAACATTTCCTTAGTGATTCGGGGTCTCTTCTGATTCCATACAAATTTCTGGATTATTTGCTCCAGCTCTTTGAGGAATACTGGTGGAATTTTGATCGGAATGGCATTAAAAGTATAGATTGCTCTAGGCAGTACAGACATGTTAACAATGTTTATTCTTCCGATCCAAGAGCATGGAATGGTCTTCCATCTTTTTGTGTCTTCCTCAATCTCCTTCATAAGTGTTCTGTAGTTCCTCAAGTACAGATCCTTTACCTCTTTGGTTAGGTTTATTCCCAGGTATCTTATGGTTCTTGGTGCTATAGTAAATAGAATCAATTCTCTAATTTCCCTTTCTGTATTTTCATTGTTAGTGTATAAGGAAGCCACTGATTTCTGCACATTGACTTTTTATCCTGCTACGTTGCTGAATTGCTGTATGAGTTCTAGTAGTTTGGGGGTGGAGTCTTTTGGGTTTCCCATATAAAGAATCATGTCATCTACGAAGAGAGAGAGTTTGACTTCTTCACTGCCAATTTGGATACCTTTTATTTCTCTTTGTTTTCTGATTGCTGTTGCTAGGACTTCTAATACTACGTTGAACAAGAGTGGTGAAAGTGGGCATCCTTGTCTTGTTCCTGATCTCAATGGGAAGGCTGCAAGCTTTTTCCCATCTATGCCATAGGTATTTTGATAGGGATTATATTAAATCTGTAGATTGTTTGGGGTAGCATGGACATTTTAACAATATTTTTTCTTCCAATCCATAAGCAGGACATGTCTTTCCATTTCCTTTCATAGGTTTGAATTTCTCTCATTAGTGTTTTATACTTTTCAGAGTACAGGTCTTTCTCCTCTTTGGTTAAGTTTATTCCTAGGCATTTTACTGTTTTTGGTGCACTGTAAAGGGAATTATTTTCTTAATTTCACTTTCTGCTGCTTCATTATTAGTGTATATAAATGCAGTAGATTTTTATACACTGATTTTTGTATCCTGTGACTACTGAATTCATTTATCAGTTCTAGTAGTCTTTATGGTGCAGTCTTTAGGGTTTTCTATACATAATGTTATGTCATCTGCAAATAGTGAAAGTTTCCTTCTTCCTTACCAATTTGGATGACTTTAAGTCCTTTTCCTTGTCTGGTTTCTGTGGCTAGGACATCCAGTACTGTGCTGAATAAAAGTCACAAGAGGGCACATCCTTTTCTTGTTCTGACCTTAGGGGGGAAGCGCTCAGTTTTTTCACCATTGAGTATGATGTTGGCTATGGGCTTTCCATATAAGGTTTTTATCATGTTGAGGCATGTTCCCTCTAGACCCACATTGAAGAGGGTTTTTTTGAATGTTCTACTCTGTCAAATGCTTTTTCTGCTTCTATTGAAATAACTATGTGGTTTTTACCCTTTCTCTTATTGGTGTGATGTATCATGTTGATTGTTTTGCAAATATTGAACCACTCTTGCATCCTGGGAATAAATCCCACTGGAACATGGTGTATGCTTTTTTTAATGTATTGTCAAAATTGGTTTGTTAGTATTTTGTTGAGGATTTTTGCATCTATATTCATGAGAGCTATTGGCCTGTAGTCTTCTTTTCTTGTGTGTGTGTCCATGTGTCTGTGTGTGTGTGCATGTGTGTATGTGGTATATTTACATGGTTTTGTTATCAGGGTGATAACAAAATGGCCTCATAATATTTTTGGAAATTTTCCTTTCTCTTCTGTTTTTTGGAATAGTTTGAAAAGTAGAGGTATTAACTCTTCTTCATTTTTTTAAAAGATTTTATTTATTTGACAGAGAGAGAGAAATCACAAGTAGGCAGAGAGGCAGGCAGAGAGAGAGGGGAGGAAGCAGGCTCCCCGCGGAGCAGAGAGCCCGACGCGGGGCTTGATCCCAGGACCCTGGGATCATGACCTGAGCCGAAGGCAGAGGCTTTAACCCACTGAGCCACCCAGGAGCCCCTCTTCTTCATTTTTTAAAGTTTTTATTTAAATTTCAGTTAGTTAACATGCAGCATAATATTAGTTTCAGGTGTATAATTTGTTGATTCAACACTTCCATACAACATCCACTGTTTATCACAAGTGCCCTCCTTAAACCCCATCTTCCATAAAAGTTTGGTAGAATTGACCTGTGAAGCCATCTGGTCCTGGACTTCTGTTTCTTGGGGGAGTTATTTGATTACTGATTCAATTTCATTGCTGGTAATTGATCTGTTCAAATTGTTTATTTCTTCCTGCTCTAGCAATTGTAGGTTACATTTCTCAGAATTTATCCATTTCCTTTAAGTTGTCTAATTTCTTGGCATATGGGTTTTCATAATATTCTTTTTTTTTGTTTTTTTTTAAATTAATTAATTTATTATTTTTAATTTTTTATAAACATATAATACATTTTTATCCCCAGGGGTACAGGTCTGTGAATCACCAGATTTACACATTTCACAGCACTCACCTTAGCACATACCTTCCCCAAAGTCCATAACCCCACTCCCCTCTCCCAACCCCCCTCCCCCCAGCAATCCTCAGTTTGTTTTGTGAGATTAAGAGTCTCTTATGATTTGTCTCCCTCCCAATCCCATATTGTTTCATTTATTCTTCTCCTACCCCCTTAACCCTCCATGATGCATCTCCACTTCCTCATATCAGGGAGATCGTATGACAGTTGTCTTTCTCCAATTGACTTACTTCACTAAGCACAATACCCTCTAGTTCCATCCACATCATCCCAAATGGCAAGATTTCATTTCTTTTGATGGCTGCATAGGATTCCCTTGCGTATATATACCACTTCTTCTTTATCCACTCATCTGTTGATGGACATCTAGGTTCTTTCCATAGTTTGGCTATTGTGGACATTACTTCTATAAACATTCGAGTGCATGTGCCCCTTCGGATCACTATGTTTGTATCTTTAGGGTAAATACCCAGTAGTGTTATTGCTGGGTCATAGGGTAGCTCTATTTTCAACATTTTGAGGAACCTCCATGCTGTTTTCCGAAGTGGTTGCACCAGCTTGCATTCCCACCAACAGCGTAGGAGGGTTCCCCTTTCTCCACATGCTCGCCAGCATCTGTCATTTCCTGACTTGTTAATTTTAGCCACTCTGACTGGTGTGAGGTGGTATCTCATTGTGTTTTTGATTTGTATTTCCCTGATGCCGAGTGATATGGAGCACTTTTTCATGTGTCTGTTGGCCATCTGGATGTCTTCCTTGCAGAAATGTCTGTTCATGTCCTCTGCCCACTTCTTGATTGGATTATTTGTTCTTTGGGTGTTGAGTTTGCTAAGTTCTTTATAGATTTTGGACACTAGCCCTTTATCTGATATGTCATTTGCAAATATCTTCTCCCATTCTGTCAGTTGTCTTTTGGTTTTGATAACTATTTCCTTTGCTGTGCAAAAGCTTTTGATCTTGATGAAATCCCAATAGTTCATTTTTGCCCTTGCTTCCCTTGCCTTTGGTGATGTTCCTAGGAAGATGTTGCTGCATCTGAGGTTGAAGAGGTGGCTGCCTGTGTTCTCCTCAAGGATTTTGATGGATTCCTTTCTCACATTGAGGTCCTTCATCCATTTTGAGTCTATTTTCATGTGTGGTGTAAGGAAGTGGTCCAATTTCATTTTTCTGCATGTGGCTGTCCAATTTTCCCAACACCATTTGTTGAAGAGGCTGTCTTTTTTCCATTGGACATTCTTTCCTGCTTTGTCAAAGATTAGTTGACCATAGAGTTGAGGGTCTATTTCTGGGCTCTCTATTCTGTTCCATTGGTCTATGTGTCTGTTTTTGTGCCAGTACCATGCTGTCTTGATGATGACAGCTTTGTAATAGAGCGTGAAGTCTGGAATTATGATGCCACCAACTTTGGCTTTCTTTTACAATATTCCTTTAGCTATTTGAGGTCTTTTCTGGTTCCATATAAATTTTAGGATTATTTGTTCCATTTCTTTGAAAAAATGGATGGTATTTTGATAGGATTTGCATTAAATGTGTAGATTGCTTTAGGTAGCATATACATTTTGACAATATTTATTCTTCCAATCCAGAAGCATGGAACATTTTTCCATTTCTTTGTGTCTTCTTCAATTTCTTTCATGAGTACTTTATAGTTTTCTGAGTATAGACAATCTGGAAGAAATGGATACATTCCTAGAGACATATACACTGCCACAACTGAACTAGGAAGAAATAGAACACCTGAACAGACCCATAACCAGTAAGGAGATTGAAACAGTCATCAAAAATCTCCAAACAAACAAAAGCCCAGGGCTAGATGGCTTCCCATGGGAATTCTACCAAACATTTAAAGAAGGATTAATTACTATTCTCCTGAAACTGTCCCAAAAAATAGAAATGGAAGGAAAACTTCCAAACTCATTTTATGAGGCCAGCATCACCTTGATCCCAAAACCAGATAAGGAGCCCACCAAAAAAGAGAATTACAGACCAATATCCTTGATGAACACAGATGTGAAAATTCTCACCAAAATACTAGTCAATACGATCCAACAGTACATTCAAAGGATTATTCACCACGACCAAGTGGTTGTTCCAGGGCTGCAAGGTTGGTTCAGCATCCGCAAATCAATCAATGTGATACAACACATCAGTAAAAGAAAGAACAAGAACCATATGATACTCTCAATAGATGCTGAAAAAGCATTTGACAAAGTACAGCATCCCTTCCTGAAATAAACTCTTCAGAGTTTAGGGATAGAGGGCACATACCTCAATATCATCAAAGCCATCTATGAAAAACCCACCGCAAATATCATTTTCAATGGAGAAAAACTGAAAGCTTTTCCATTAAGGTCAGGAACATGGTAGGGATGTCCATTATCACCACTGCTATTCAATTTAGTACTAGAAGTTCTAGCCTCAACAATCAGACAAAAAAAGGAAATTAAAGGCATCCAAATCGGCAAAGAAGAAGTCAAACTATCACTCTTCACAGATGATATGATACTGTATGTGAAAAAACCAAAGACTCCACTCCAAAACTGCTAGAACTTGTACAGGAATTCAATAAAATGTCAGGATATAAAATCAATGCACAGAAATCAGTTGCATTTCTTTACACCAACATCAAGACAGAAGAAAGAGAAATTAAGGAGTCAATCCCATTTACAATTGCACCCAAAACTATAAGATACCTAGGAATAAACCTAACCAAAGAGGCTAAGAATCTATACTCAGAAAACTATAGGGTTTTCATAATATTCTATTAGAACTGTTTGTATTTTTGTGGTGTTGTTATTTCTCCTCCTAGTGACATTGTTTATTTTGTTTCTCTCTCTTTCTCAATGAATCTGGCTAGAGTTTATTAATTTTGTTGATCTCAAAGACCAAGTTCCTGGTTTTACTATTGTTTTCTGTTTGTTTTGTTTTGTTTGTTTTAGTTCCTATATCATTTATTTCTGCTCTAATCTTTATTATTTCATTCCTTTTGCTAAGTTTGGATTGTATTTATTCTTTTCTAACCCCTTTAGGTGTAAGGTTAGATTGTTTATTTGAGACTTTTTTTTTCTCCTTAGAGGTAGATCTGTGTCAATATAAGTTTTTCTCTCAAAACCATTTTTGTTGCGTTTCAAAGATTTTGGACCATTGTGTTTTTGTTTCCATTTGTTTCCATGTAATTGTTTATCTCTTGTTGAATTTCTTGGGAGACCCATTCATTGGTTAGTAGCATGTTGTTCAACCTCCATGTATTTGTGCTCTTTTCAGATTTTTTTTCTTGTGGTTGCTTTCTAGTTTTAGAGTATTGTGGTTAAAAGAGACGCATGGTATGACTTCACTCTTTTTGAATCTGTTGAGACTTTTATTGTGGGCTAATAAGTGACCTAGTCTGAAAAATGCTCCATGTATACTTGAAGAGAATGTGTATTCTGCTGTTTTAGGATGGAATGTTCTGAATATGTCTGTTAAATCCATCTAGTCCAGTGTGTCATTCAAAGCCACTGTTTCCATGTTGATTTTCTGTTTAGATAATCTATCCATCAATGAAATTGGGATGTTAAAGTCCCCCACTATTACTGTATTACTATTGATTATTTCTCTTGTTTGTTATTAACTGTTTTATGTATTTGGGTGCTCCCATGTTGGGTGCATAAATGTTTATAATTGTTCTATCTTCTTGTTCCCTTTATGATTATATAGTGTACTTCTTTGTATCTTCTTATAATCTTTGGGATTTTTTAAGATTTTATTTATTCATTCGAGAGACAGAAAGCATGAACAGAGGGGAGAGTCAGAGGGAGAGGGAGTAGCAGACTCTTCACTGAGCAGTGAGTCCAACATGGGGCCCAATCCCTGGACCTGGAGATCATGACCTGAGCCAAAAGCAAATACTTAACCATCTGAGCCACCCAGGTGCCTCACAGTCTTTGTTTTAAAGTCTATTTTGTTTGATATAAGTGTTGCTACCTCAGCTTTTTTTTGGCATCCATTTGCATGATAAACGTTTCTCCATCCCCTCCAATCTGTAGGTGTCTTTCAGTCTGAAATGGATCTTTTGCAGGCAGCATATAAATGGTTTTTCGTTTATTATCCACTCCAGCACTTATCTAATATCTTTTGATTGGAGCATTTAGTACATTTACATTCAAAGTAATTATTGATAGATATATATTTATTAACATTTTTTTACTTGTTTTATGGTTATTTATACAGATTTTCTCTGATCCTTTTTTCTCTTGCTCTCTTTCATGGTTTATTGTCTTTCATTAGTGATATACTTGGACTCATTTCTCTTTATTCTTTACGTATGTGTTACTGGTTTTTTATCTATGCTTAACATTAGGTTTGTTTACATCTTCTGCATAAAGCAGTCTATGTTAAGTTGACAGTCACTTTAGTTTGAACCCATTCTTTATTCCTCTCTTTCCCACATTTTAAGTATATGGTGTAATATTTTGCATCCTTTTATTAATCCTTTGACTTATTTGTATGGAAATACTCACTTTTACTGCATTTGTGTTTTTTACTTTTCATATTATCATTTATGGTCTTTCCTTTCCATTCAAAAAGGTCCCCTTTAATATTTATTGTAGGGCTGATTTAGTGGTCATGAACTCCCTTAGTTTTTGTTCGTCTGGGTAACTATTTATCTCCCCTTCTATTCTGAATTATGGCCTTGATGGATAGAGTATTCTTGGCTGCAGATGTTTCCCTTTTAATATTTTGAGTATGTCATGCCACCCTCTTTCTGGCCTGCAAATTTCTGCTGAAAAATCTGCTGATAGCCTTATGGGGTTATGTAACCATCTTCTTTTCTCTTTCTGCTTTTAATTTTTTTTTCTTTATTGCTACTTTTTGCCATTTTATTGTGTGGCACTCCTTGGTTGAATTTTGGGGGAGATTTCTGTGCCTACTGGATCTAGATATCTCTTTCTTTCCCCAGATCAGGAAGTTTTCAGCTATTATTTCTTCAAGTCAATTTTCTGTGCCCTTTTCTCTCTTTTCTTCTGAGAGTCTTATAATACAAATGTTACTATGTTTGATGGAGTCACTGAGTTCCCAAGGACTGTTCTTAACTTTTATAATTTCCTTTCCTTTCCTTTTCTCAGCTTAGTTACTTTCCATTAGTCTGTCTCTAAGACATTAATTTGTTGTTCTGCTCCCTCTAGCCTGCTATTTATTCCATCAAGTGTATTTTTTATCCATTTATTAGTTCTTGATCTCTGATTGGTTCTTTTTTATTTCTGTGTTGAGTTTTACTGATGTCTCCCACTCTTTTCTTAAGTCTTTATGATCATTACTTTTAATTCTCTGTCAAGCATATTACTTATATTCATTTCACTTAGGGTTCTTCCTGTGGTTTGGCCCTGTTTTTTCATTTGGGACATACATCTCTATCTCCTCATCTTCTTCTAATTCTGTCTGCTTTGTGTGTTAGGAAAGTCAGCTACTTCTCTTGCTCTTAATGACAATAGCCTTATAAGAAGAGGTCCTGTAGTATACTCCAGTTCAGTGTCCTCTGTTCCCCAGGGCCTGGCACTTCAGGGAGTACAACTTTATATTTTTTCATATACATATACTGTGGTATTCTGTTTGTACTTATGGTCCCAGTTCTCTCTCTGTCATTGTGTGGGGTGTTGTGCTTTAGCCCTTGACCCTGAGCTTGTTCATGTCACCCACATTGTCCAGAAACTAGATTAGCATTAATCTAGCATTATCTCTGGTTGGTATATACCAACAGAGACTTAGAAAACCCTTGAGTATATCTCCTAGCTTTGCCCTAGCATTTCCATTCTTGTACCTCTTTTATTAACACAAGACCACACCTGGGCTACTCTTTTATTGGATAAGACATGTGTGGAACGGTTGCATCTTCCTTCATCCTATCTGAAGCATTCCAGGCCCAGTAGTGCAATTAATACACAGTTGACTGAAATACATGAGTGAATCCAGCCAAGATCAGCAGAACATGCCAGCCAGTTTTTGGAATTGTGTGTAACAGAAAGTGCATGTTGCTTTATGCCACTAGTTTTGGTGTGCTTCTTTAGTATTATGCCAATAGCTCATTGATTCATACACACACTCACACACACACATTTGGTTACCTCAACAGAACTACAAATTCATACTTCTTAGTTTCTACCTTAGCATTATAGACTCTGAGCGTAGTTAAAAGTTTTTTTAAAATATTGATTGATGGATGGATTATACAGTATGTTAACTAAAATTTTTAATGTATTCAAATCTTCTAATAGTGATTTTTTAAAAAAATCTCAGGACTGTTTTTCACTTTCAAATATTATTGAGAAGCTCAAAAAGCTATTGTGTGTGTATATCTATTTATATTATATAAACATTTAAAACTGAGACATATTTAAAGTGCAAGCATAACAAGGACACTTTGCTTTAGTCATCAAAGAAATGGCTTACAAGTCATGTGGCTTCTGGGAAGGCACACTATAGACTCTTAAGAGAAAGAGAGTGGAAAATTCAAATGAGTTAAAATTTGCAAAGGACTTAAAAACACTACCTAACAAATAGTAAATGATATATGATGTCAACTAAATAATAATATGGCATAGCCTGTATTTATTTCCTGAATATCACTACTGTGTAGTCTTTACAATTATCAAGCATGAGATAATTTACAATAATATGTCATCTGAGGAAGATATTTAAGTTTCATATAGGAACTATTACAGTAACTACATTTCTGTATAATGAAGGATTCTTTCGAACACCAATTTAATTAGGATGTTATTTTTCTCACCAAAAAGCAAATCAGTTAAAAAGTCCCTACACTTCAGAGACAAAACACAAAGGCAGTTGAGTGAAAAATACACAGATATTGCTCAAAGCCACAGCATGACACGAATAAAGAAATAAGCTTTCAGTTATAATAATTGATTAGTGGCCTGCATTTTGCAGATTATGTGGAGGGATACATATCCTGTTGGTTCCCACTCAAGATCCATTATTCTGTTCTTCCTTAATTATAAAATCCTAGTTTAATTCAGAGTGGCAGTGTTTCTGTTTTTTAATTGTCTGCTGCTTGAGATATGGATGTGAAGACCAGAGCCCCCAAAGCCATCTCAGACCACAAGGAAATCTGAAACATGGAAGCCAGACACTGAGAATGAAGAGCATGGCATAGAAACTTGTATTTTTGGTGAAAATCAAGAATCACCAGATATTAGTGAATTGCTTTCCTACAGACTTTTTTTACATGAGAGAGAAAAAACCTTCTATCTTGCTTCAACTACTCTATGAGGTATTCTCTTAGTCATTTAGGTACAGCCAACTTAATCTTAAAAAGATATAACAGATAAGCGAAAATAAATTGTTTTGAAACAGAACTCTAAAAAATCATGAAATTAAAAACTGGTAATTTTAAAAGAAAATGGTAAAACAAACATTTGATTGAAAGTTTTCAATGATTTCAACTCATATTAATTAGGAATTAATAGCAGAACTTCACTGTATATCATTTGGAGTAAAGGGTATGTAAGAACTATGCTTTATATTACCACAGATAATATGTATTTGTCATTTCATAATTCAGTTTCAGTTAGTCTAAATGAAAAGGTCTGGACTGAACAAAAAGGCAAAGGAAGGGCAAACATGTCTTTGCTTTGGCTATGACATCCATCTTTACTGGCCCTCGGACATCAGCTCCTCTGATCCTCAGGCCTTTGGACTTGGACTGAATTACATCTCCAGATTTCTTAGTTCTCCAGCTTGCAGATGGCAGATTATGGGATTCTCAACCTCCAAAATCAGGTGAGCTAATTCCTACAACAAATCTGCTTACAAAGAGAGAGAGAGGAAATAAAGCAATAGAGAAAGAGGTATACGTATAGGTATCACTTTAATTCTGTTTCTCTAAAGTACCTTGATTAATACAACAGCAATAAAAATTATTTATTTACATTGCTCTTCCATTTTGTTATTTCTATTTTTTTAAAGATTATCTTAGAGAGAGTGTAAGGGCAAGCGAGGAGAGTGGGGGGGGTGGGGGTGGGGAGAGAGAATCTTCAAGTAAACTCCCTGATGAGCATGGAGCTGACTCATGATGCAATCCCAGGACCCTGAGATCATGACCTGAGCTGGATGCTTAACCAAATGAGCCACCCAGCCCCCTCCCATTTTGTTAGTTCTAAAGGCAATTTGTCAAAGCTGTGAAATAATGTTTTTAAAATGGGAAAACAAATATACCCCAAAATATTTTATTTATAAATATACTCCAAAATATACTCCAAATTATTTTGTTTATAGTTTCCCGTGAATTATATTCATAATATATGGAGGTAGAGAAGAATATTTGAGGGGAAAAATGCAGTCTAAAGCTTAGGGGAAAACGTCAACCTATTGAGTAGATTTAGCAGGCACAAAGACATGAAGTTTCTATATATTTCTTTTTCAATCCATCTTAAATTTTTTCATCCTTTAATTTTCTTATCTGAAAGATGCAAGCAATATTACAAGCTAGCTCTCTCTTGCTCCATCTGAAGGATACTTGATTAGATACAGAGAATGTTTGAGCTCAGTTCATAGACATTTGCACTGAGTAGAAATCTTAGCTGATTTTCTGAGAACAGCCTTTACAGAAAGTGGCATAAAGAAAAATATTATATTGAGTAGGCTTTAGGTAAATTAATTCTCAAAAGAAGTCCTCCAAATTATTAAATCATAAAATTTCAAAACCTCTAGGATTTAAAATAATCCACAATTATTCATCTGAAAAGTAGGTTCATGAAGAGTTTTGCTTTGAGGAGACATGTGGGGAAAATAATTCTCAGTTTATAACTCATGGCTTTACTCAGCAAAGAGAAAGGTTATATCGTACAAACAAAGCAAGCCATAAAATGTTCTCAGAGAAAATACATGATTCCAAGTGTTTAAGGGAAAAATATATTGTTAATATTTCTTGTTACTGAGGAAATCCTCACTGTTTCCTTTTTACCCAATCCCTCTAAACTTCCATATTTGTTTACATATTAACATATAAGAACAATAAAAGAAATGACTATAAAGTTGTCAAAAGATCAAGGGGGCTAGAGATGATATCATAATGGATATCATTATGTGAATTAAACTAGGATTTTATAAGTGGATAATATTGACATAACCATATAAAGTTGCAATTATTTACCCATTTTAAAGATGAGTAAACCAAGACTTCCTGGCATTAGGTAACCTGGCTTTCACCACACTTCAATTACTTTGAAACTAGATTTCCAGGAATCCAAATACTACTCTCTCTAAAATGCCACATACAAAGACATTTGGTTTTTTCCCCTGAACAACAGTGAAGCAAGAGTGTCCCCTGAGATAAAGAAAACACTATTTATAAACACAATATGATGGATGGCATAATGTAAGTACAAATGTAATAAAACATAGGCATAAACAGGAAGAGAGTATAATAACAAACTGCTGGATTACAGGTAGGGAGTCTAGGAAGACTTAATACTGAAGACAACACCTCAATAGTGTCTTCAAGTGCCAATTGTGAGAGGTCCAAAATGGGAGCTATTCCAGACCACTACAACTATGAATGAAAGAGGTAAAAAATAATAATATTTGCATAGAACTCTCCCAATGCAAATCATAAATGCTTTATATATACTAATTCATTTAGTTCTCACCATAACCACATAAGATGGGTACTATAACTATCCTCATTATAAAGGAAAAACTGAGGTACAGAGAAAGAAAATAATTTGCCTTAAATCACACAGCTGGAAATAAACAGAGCTAGGAATTGAAACTTGGGTATCTGGCGCTAAAGTCGAATTCTTTACCCTTCCCAGTAGCAAACACAAAATTTCCTTAGGACTGAAAAACAATAGTTGGTAGAGTATAGTATGAATGAAAAAATGAGAAGACTAAAAAGTTAGATGGGGGGTAGAGGATGACAGCCTTGAATGTCATTCTAAGGAGCTTAGTTTTCATTCTGTAAGCAGCATGTTAAGTTCTCTGAAAGGTATCATTTCAGAACAGTGTTTAAAATTTTTTCTCAAATTGTTCTGTAAGAAAACACACTGCAAGCTAAAATACAGCAGCCAAAGTCTCGGGAAAATCATTGGAAAGTTTCTTTGATAGTTCCATGAAAAACTGAGGGCTGGAGCCTATCTCAGTTGGAAGGAAATGATGTTATAAAACGAGAAGCTTCATAGTCAAGACTTCTCACTGAAGTTGCATATTCCTTTGGGATCTGCAAAAGTACTCGATAGAAGAAAATAATCTTGTCAGCATTTTCTACAGCATCCTACTTTTATTGTTGTCAAACCAATTCTGGAACTATTATAATTTCAGTGAAGTTTTTCAGAATGAAGTAAAAAAATAATAATCTCCGCTAATAAAATCAGAAAAAGACCTAACTCAGGGAGCCTAGGTGGCTCAATAGGTTTAGCATCAGACTCTTGCTTTTGGCTCAGGTCATGATCACATGGTTGGGGATCAAACCGCACATGGGGCTCCATGTCCCCTGCCCACTGATGTGGAGTCTGCTTCAGATTCTCTTTCCCTTCCCATTTTCTCTTCTCCCTGCTCACTCACAAGTGATTTCTCTCTTTCTCTCAGATAAATAAATAAAATCTTTTTAAAAAAGAGAAAGAAAGAAAGAAAGAAAGAAAGAAAGAAAAGGACCTAACTCTAATCGTATAGTTGGCTTTCCTCATGAGAAAGAGCACAAGTATAGTAAGATGACCTAAAAATTGTTTTAAGGTTTGAATGAAGTACTGTATGGAAAGTGCTTATTATAGGGCCTGGCACACAACAGACACTTAAAAATAGTACCTGCCATATCATCACTATTATTATTAGACCTTCACCAATTTCTTCATTTCTTCATCCTATTTCTTCAGCCCTAACTCTTCCCTAAGGAGTGCTGTATACTCATCAGTCACTGCAGAGAAAGGTTCAGTCACTCTTCCCTAAGGAGTGCTGTATACTCATCAGTCACTTCAAAGTCATCACGACACTATAGCACTTCTTATTATTTTTTTTAAGAATTATTTATTTAAAGAGATAGAGAGTGTGGGGTGAGAGGAAGAGAGAGGGAGAGAATTCTGAAGCAGACTCCCTACTGAACACAGAGCCAGATGATGGGCTTGATCCCACAACCCTGAGATTCTGACCTGTGCTGAAACCAAGAGCCAGAGGTTCAATGGACTAAGCCACCCAGGCACCCCAGCACGCCAATTCTTTAAGTGCTTCAAGTGTTTGTGTTGTTTCTTTTACCAGAAAATAAGGCAGTTGTTCAACCATATGATCCAGAATATGGACGGTACTCAACAAATGTATATCCTCAAAATGATAAGCAAAGATGTATCCCTTCTTCCACTCATCTGCAAGTTTAAAGGGTAGAAAAAGGGGAAAAGAAACAAAGGAGAATCCTGAAAAAAAATTTTATTTCAAAAAGAGAAAAATTATTATAGCATATATGCAGCTATACTGATCTAAATAAGCAAATAACGCAAACTGAGGCAGTGTTTTTTGTGGAAGAAAGTCTGTGAAATAATAGAAAATCCATGTATTGGTCTTTCCACCCCATTTCTGGCACAGAGCACCTAAAACTCTTGTAATTTTCTAAAAGATAAGATACTAGGGGCATCTTTTATTCTAATATTTGGTCTTTGGTCCTGGTTCCTAACACAGAGCTCCTACATCCTTTGGAATGTCCTGGGTGACAGGAGTCTTTTGTTCTAATGAGGCTATTCTGGGTAGCTTCAGGATGGGGTTGTTGCTAGAAAGACCAAGCCATGATTAGACTTTCAGCCCCACCCCCATCCTCAGGAATGGGGAGACCAACTGAGATCAAGTTAATAATAAATCATGTCTATGTGATGAAAGCCCTCTGAAATCCCAAAAGTTCAGACTTTGGGGTTGGTGAACATATCCAAATGTTGGGAGAGTGGTACACCCTAATTCCACCAAGACACAAGCTCCGACACTTGGGACCGTCCCAGACTTTGTCCTACATAGCTCTTCATCTGGCTATTCATCTTTATCTTTCACTGTATTCTTCATGTTAAACTAGTAAATTGTTTCCCTGGGTTTTGTGAGCCATCCTAACAAATTTCTGGAACCAAGGAGAGATTCATGGGAATTCTTAGAGCCAGTCAGTCAGAAGCACAGGTAACAATCTGGACTTGTAATTGACATCTGCAGTGAGGGGCAGTCTTGTGGGACTGAGCCCTTAACTCATGGGGTCTATGCTACGTCTGATTAGTGTCAGAACTGAATTGAATTGTAGAACACCCATCTGGTATCAGAGAATAGTTTGGTGTGGAAAACTGACTCATCTGGTCACAGAAGTGTTCTGTGTGTGTCACAGAGAAGAAACACAGGAGGGTTTTTCCTTCCCGAAGTTCAAATGAGTTTGTTGTTTTCTGTATTTTTTTTTTAAGATTTTATTTATTTGACAGAGAGAGGGGGATCACAAGTAGGCAGAGAGGCAAGCAGGGGTGGGCAGGGAAGAAGGCTCCGCGCTGAACAGAGAGCCCAATGAGGGGCTCAATCCCAGGACCCTGAGATCATGACCTGAGCTGAAGGCAGAGGCTTAACCCCCTGAGAAACCCAGGTGTCCCTGTTTTGTTTTGTTTTTTAAATGAGGCACTATCTGAAAAGAAAAATGTGGCTATATGTGTGTTGGTCTAAGATTCATCATAGACACAAACATGGAAAACATAGACATTCTAACTGAGTCTTTGTGAAAATCAAATGTAATGAATTACCTTCAAGAGTTCTATGCCTGGGCCCCTACTGTGGTTTGCAGAAAAACATAGTACAGTGCAATCCATACAGCTGCTTTACGAGGGATTGAAAGAGCATCATTTCAATGACTATAGTTTGTTTTACCTAATATTCTATAGATCACAACAAACAGGAATAACTTACATCGTGCAAACTATGCTTTTTCCAGAATTCTTTCACACTATGAAAAGCCCATAAAGAATTATATTCTGAGAATCTAGTCATATTTGATTATTGAGGAGAGTACCCTACCCAAATTCAATAGTACTGAAAAATGTCCAGCCTCAACTCTCAAGTTGATTAATTATTAAGGAAAAATTCTAAATTTGCAGGGGGAAAAAAACCAGAGTGGTATAATTTTTCAAAAGGGCAGCATAATTGCTTCTTGCATTATGTATTGAATCCCTTACAGCCAGCTTCTAGTTGGATTACATTTCCCCAATTATAATTTTCTCCATAACTGAATGAGGTGTTTATCTGAGTCTCTATTTCTTAAATTTTGTTATGATTCATTAGTAACTGCAAATTCTGCTTTAATATCTAATTAAGATAATTGTTTAAATTTTTAATATAATCTAACTCACAAGTTTAACAGTACAGGCAATAAATAATGCTATAAGCAATAAGACAAGACAACAACAACAAAAAAATTAAGTTAACATTATATTAAGATGGAATTATTCAATTATACATCCAAAGATTTTAGGTAATTCGCCTCAGCTTTGCATGAGCACAGGTTTTGTTAAGCCCTGGAAGCAAACTCTCACCAATTAGACCATAAAATCAAGACATCACCTACATAAATTCTAAAGATATAAATAAATATTATCTTGAAGGTTGAATTGTCACAGAGGTTCTCTTTTCACAGTTCAACTCTCTTCTCTAAAATTTCAAAATATTTAAAGGAATTTAAAAATATCTGACAAAATTACATATTGACATGAACTAATGCAAAAGCTCTAATGACAAGCAAAATTTATAACCATGAAACTTTAAGACTAAAATAGCCAGTAAATCAGTAAGCACTTACTAAGGTCTAATTCTGCTTATAATGCTAGGTGGAAAGTTTTAACACACAATATCTAACACCTTAAATACTTTGCAATCCAGTGATGGTGGCTGGTAATATACATTCTGAATTTAATATTAACAAGAATTAATCCCCACCAAGGGTTCTATGTGCTCTTTGAGGGTGGTGTATTAAGGCAAGTAAACTAAGGATCAGAGAAGTCAACCAAATTGCAGAGAAAATAAGCAGCAGAGCTGGAATCCAAATCCAGCTGAGTGGTGTTTGCCATCTGAAGGAAGTTTCCATTCTTGGTGAGAGAAAGATCTGTGGGATTTCCACTTCAGTGTTTTCTTTTTTTTTTTTTTTTTTTTAAGATTTTATTTATTTATTTGATAGACAGAGATCATAAGCAGGCTGAGAAAGAGAGAGAGGGAAGCAGGCTCCCTGCCAAACTTGATGCGGGGCTCGATCCCAGGACCCTGAGACCATGACCCAAGCCAAAGGCAGAGGCTTGACCCACTGAGCCACTCAGGTGCCCCTAGTTCAGTGTTTTCTTAAAGGATATATGCTGCTGAACTCCAGTGCATTTGTCAGATTCTGTTTCCCCCCAAATCTCTTTAGATCAGAGTTAGCATTGTTCTTTAGCATATGACCTTCCTCTGTCATTGCCTATGTAGAATTCCTCTGAAGTGCCTCATACACTGATGTGCCCTCTTTCATAGCAGATACGCATTGATCCAGGCATTCTCAATGTCTAAGCTACCACCTGAGTATAAATAAGCACTTTTTTAAAAAAGATTTAATTTATTTTATTTGACAGAGAGAGAGATCACAAGTAGGCAGAGACAGAGGGGGAAGCAGGCTCCCTGCTGAGCAGAAGGCCCGATGCGGGGGGGCTCGATCCCAGGACACCGAGATCATGACTTGAGCCAAAGACAGCGGCTTACTCCACTAAGCCACCTAGGCGCCCCAATAAGCACTTGTTTTTTTAAAAAGATTTTATTTATTTATTTGGCAGAGAGAGAAAAAGGGAAGCAGGCTCCCTGCTGAGAGAGCCCAATATGGGACTCGATCCTAGGACCCTGATACCATGACCTGAGCCAAAGGCAGCGGCTTAACCCACTGAGCCACGCAGGCGCCCCATAAGTAAGCACTTTCAAAACCTGTTCTTTCATCATTTTATCCAGGTCAATTGTTAGAACAGGTGCAACATTTTAATCTAATTGTTTCTTTTTTTGTTTTTTTAATGTATTTATTTGACAGAGAGAGAGATCACAAGTAGGCAGAGAGGCAGGCAGAGAGAGAGAGAAGGAAGCAGGCTCCCCTCTGAGCAGACAGCCCGATGTAGGACTCGATCCCAGGATCCCGAGATCATGAAGGCAGAAGCTTAAACCACTGAGCCACCCAGGCGCCCCATAAATAAGCACTTTTAAAACCTGCTCTTTCATCATTTTATCCATGTCAATTGTTAGAACAGCTGTAACATTTTAATCTAATTGTTTCTTTTTAATACCTGCCTTTTTAGCTTGACAGTGAGCCTCTCATAGAGGGGAAAATTTCTTGGTCTTTCTATATCGAACATCTACTGTGGTGCTTGCCATATAGTTCATGCTCACTAAATGTCACTATAACAGTCTCTATAAGTTATGGTTTTATTCTTCTTCGTTAAGAACCCTGAAGAGTAATATTTAGCTATATTTTTATGATCCTATCAATTTTATAATCTCTTACCTAGAAATTTGGTTTTCCCATCTCATATGTTTCTCCCATATGGGAAACATAAAGAATTCCCAAACAGTTGTTGCAGAAATTACTGGGGATTTCATGCCACATTTCCTTTACTAGGTAAGGGAATAAGCATAGATTTCCTGTATTTAAGTGAAGTCTCAATCATTATGAAACACACTGCTTTATTAAGAATGCCTCTTTTGTAACTTTTAGTCTTCAGGTGCAAGGTGAACGTAGGTTGGGGCCAAGTAGGTACTCAAGAAGAGAGAGACATAAACTTCCATTATAATCTGAGGATGTAATGTATAGCATAGTGACTACTGTTAATAATAATGTATTGTACATTTGAAAATTGCTGAAGGAGTAGATTTTAAAAGTTCTCCTTACAAAAAATTTGTAGCTGTGTGAGGTGATGGATGTTAACTAAACTTATTGTGGTAACCATTTTGCAGTGTATACATATATCAAATCATTATGTTGTATACCTTAAACTAGTATAATGTTATACGTCAATTATATCTCAGTAAAACTAGAAAGAAAAAAAGAAGAGACAAAGACCTCACAGCAGTGTTCGGAAACTATGGTGAAGGGCTATGGATATAATACCTCACTAGTTTTTAAAAATCTTTTCTGATGTTTCTGGGGTAATTTATACCTCTTTATCATACTACAGTCTTTATCTTCTGTCACTTCCTCTGACTGTCCAAGAAATCATTTCCTTTATTGTATAATGGCATGTTACTGAACATTTTTTAAAAGCAAAAAAGAAAAAAAATTTAAGAATGAATGGAAACATTTTATTTTTTAAAATGGCACAGACCACACATATTTAATTTATACAAGGGGCCTTCATCTTACTTTACTAGGATTTATGATACTCAAAATATTGCTCAGAAAATTGGCCCTCTGAGTCCAGCAAAGAAAAATATACTAAATTAGTTATAAAATTTAAAGGCTAAGCCCATATAAAACTGAATATCCTAATTAAATAAAATTTAGAACAAAATTAATGGCACCTATTTGGTAATTAAAAGTCAATAATAAAAGATAGAAATTTCCTTTATGAACATACTAATGATTCATTGTTATAGGACTCAATACACTTAAATGACTCCCCCAGTAGCTTCAAACTGTACAGATTAAAGATTTATTTGAGTCTGTCCCTTCCACTCCCCACTATATACATTTTAATACTTTAATAAAACTTCCGCTTAATCAGATATTTTCTTAATATATGATATACCTGGAAAAAATGGGTATGAGGTGAGTTTTTTTATTTGTTTTAAACTATCTCGAGTGTGGGTGCTTTATAAATGTGGCAGAACCAGGTTCTGTGCCTTTTCACACATTTGTCTGGCCCCATTCTCCCCCAGCTTAATGGAAGGATCAGCCTATTGTTTTGTTTTCTTCATTCCTTCAGTCTCTCCCCATCCTTACTCCTGGAGGATAGAAAGTCTTTATGTGTAAGAATATGTCAAAATTATCCTTTGAGAGATTGATATTAGTAAGAGAATAGTCAGTTTGTTTTATGGATGTTCCATTCAAATATTCAGGATACCTGGACATTCTTAGAAATAAATGAGCTTTGGCAGCAGGGAAACTGAAGTTAGGTGAGAAGATACAAAGAAAAGGAAGAAGGTGACAGACAAGAGAGCTTCCAGTGCACTGCAAGAAGTGAAGCTGGCTCTAAGAAGTGACCTTAGGAGGACACATAAGAATTTTTTTTGCACTGTCCTGGACTCTCTGTGTATTTCTAAGTAGCTCCATATAAGATTAGGCCCATTCTGGGAATGGGCTGAGTTGATAAATTTCTCCAGCTATTGCTAGTATATATTTAATCAGCACAACTTCACCCACATAGTCCTATGGGGCAGGATGTTACTTGCCCACAACAGTTAATGAAAGGGAAAAAGTCAAGACTTCAACTTAGGGTCTGTCTAAATTCAGGTTTACATTATTTCCTCTCTATATATTGCTGGAAGTTTTATCCAGAAGGTAAAAGAAGGAGAGAAGCAGAGAAAATAAAGGCCAAAATTGCAGGGTAAAACAAGTCAGAGCTAATCAAAGCTTTTCCCAAATGATCAGATCTAAGTAGAGTTCAGAGTTAGAGCTGTTTAAGGGAGAGGGACGTTTGGCAGAGAGGCAAAGGTCAGAATGAACACTGAGTACTCTAAGAGAGCGGAGATAACACAAGGTTGAAAAGACCTTAAAGGCAAACATTTTTTTTTGAATTTTTCCTGAAATTAGAGCTGTCCCTTAGTCCCCCTTCCAAGTCCAATAGAAGCTATCCCAAGTACCTTAATTCAGCCTAGACTGCACTAGGCTCCTCTCATTTCCTTCCCTGTATTCTACCTAAGGAAATGTTTCAGCCCAAATAGTTGTAATTCCTTCCAAAAGCAGTGGTGATTTTATATAGTGTGACTGAGAGAAACTCTTCAGGATAGTAAAGAACTCAGCTCATAAACTGGTTTATGATTTTAAAAAACAAACAAACAAACAAACAAAAAACTGGCTTGTAATCATACAAATAAGCCCTCAAGGAAGACAGTGTTCCTAAAAATCACAAATCATTTTAGATCTTGAGACTGATTGTTCCAGAAAGCAAGTCTGATTTATTCTATTTCAATTATATTTAGTTAGTGCCTTCCAACTGAAGAGGTTTACAGAATTTTGGCAATCAATAAGCAATAAAAAGTATCTACTGATCATGGTGAACATGACAAGGCAAACAAAGACATGTGTACATAACCCAAAAAGAAGCTACTCCTCAAAAGAAGGGTTTGGGGGGAGGAGTGAAAGGGTAGGTGCCCTTCTAGAAAAAAGTTTAAACTGAGAAAAGGAGAAATTCAGTATTAACCAACAGACCTTCAGATACCCCATTGCAGAGGTCCTTCTTTCATCTTTAATTAAAACTTTCAAAGCCTGGACCATCTTCTTAGTATTAGTAATTTACTTCAAAATATTTATTAAACTGGGGCGCCTGGGTGGCTCAGTGGATTAAGGCCTCTGCCTTCGGCTCGGGTCATGATCTCAGGGTCCTGGGATCCAGCCCCTCGGGCTCTCTGCTCGGCGGGGAGCCTGCTTCCCCTTCTCTCTCTGCCTGCTTGTGATGTTTGTCTGTCAAATAAATAAACTTTTTAAAAAAATATTTATTAAATATCTGCAGTGTGACATCAACATTCATGAAGAAGTTCTAAGTCTTCCTCATGTATAAGACAAGGGTCTCTTCTATTCATCCTACTTGGAAAGAAACAGAAAATGACTCCAAACATTTTGGGTTTTTTCCTCTCTCTCTTTCCTTCTCTTTTTCTCTGGAGAGAACCTTCCACTCGTTTCCAGGTACACATTTGTTTACACACTGACAAAGCAAAAAGAACAGTCTTGAACCCCCAATAAAACAAAGTTCTGCTCCTGTCACTTTCTTGTACCATGTAATTTTCCTTTAACCTATATAATATTCATCCATAAGTAAGATTTGCTATCTTCCTTTGTACACACCTGCATGAAGTCTGTCCTATGTAAGACAACATATCAGGATGTGAAAAAGACTAGGAAAGAATGCATCATTTCCATGCGGGGGACAGAGAGAAGATAAATGAATGGACTGAAATCCTCTTCAAGATCCCTCCAGCTTTGTGAGGCTGGTTTCAGAGCACACATCAATGTGGTACCAGGCAAGCACTGGGCCCAGAGCCTCTGACTCTAATACAAGGAAAGCCTTCCAAGGTAAGAGGTTCCTTGGCCCTGCTACATTGACTCACAAACTGCTTATAACCTTTTGGACTTATCTTCCAGGATCCAGTAAGAGATGGTTCCAAAGGTAAGAGGTTTCTCTAGGAACGGGGCACTGATACTAGCTCAGCAAACATGAGTCAGTTGACGGAATGATCCTCATGAAAGCAGTTTGAAGATTTCAGCAATTATGGCAAACGTAAAATGATGGAACTTCTCCTCAGAAATTATATAAAGCACAATGTCTTCAAACGTCAGGAACCCTAAGATTACTCTCCACAACGTCACCATGCTCTGCCTTCTACGAGCATAAACCTCACAGTGTTTATAACCCACATCCAGGAGGAAAAAACAGGTCTTTCTTATCCCCACTTTATTCAAATATGCTGATCCTTCCTATGCAAAGTGATTAAGGAGATGTTGTTAAAGCCCCCCACACTACCATGATAAATATCTCCAAGACATTTTATGATCCCCAAATCCAAATGTGAATGGCTTCTCTAACATATAATTTCCTCCTCTGAAGGGAGTAAATTATAACTGAACAATTTAAGTGACTTAAATCCTTAGTGATTCTATAAAAAAAAGGAGACTGGAGTATTATATAAACCATTACAAATAAATTCTGCCACCAGGTAATCTCTATCCTACATTACATTATATCACTGCTTGGTAACATTAACCGTGAACTTTTGTGTATCGTCAGTATCTACAAAAATCATCGAAGCTGTGATGATGAACATGCTGCTTGCCCTTGTTATCATATCATTCATTTCAGGACAGGTAGTTGGCTGTCTTGTTTAGAGAGAGCACACTCATAAGCAAAAATTCTCTGCATGATGCACTGAATAAGCCAATGGTCATTTTAATCCTATTTCTGATAAATTTTCATGTCAGTGGATTAAGATATTAACAGTTGCTACTGTGGGGGCATCTACAATGTGCCATGTGCCTCAGGAAGTTTCAAATGTTCATTCATGAATATAGGAATATTTGTGAGAGCTTGTTAGAAATGAAAATTCCTAGGCCCCAGTCCCATGAGTCTAACTTGGTAGGTGGGGATAGACCAGGAAGTATCCCAAAAGTCCCCAAACAACTCTGATGCAGTATATATTAAAAAAAAAAAAAAAATCCTGACAATTATGATTTTAAAATGGTGTGAAAGTGTTTTAAAAGCAGCAGGGTATAGAAATAAAATTAAAATTAAATAAAACAATAAAATAAAAGCCACAGATATTTCCAATCTTAGACAGAGGTCAAACAAAAGACTGATAGTAACAGTTTATTAGGACAATCAGTTCTTTAAATCTTGGTTCCTTTATCTTGCTTCCTTTGATCTGCAAGTAGAGACTCAAGCCCAAGGATTCAGATGAAATTCAGTTTTCAGAAGAAACTTTTGGAAGTCACTGATTTTCTGTTCTTAACGATGAGTAAAGCTGACATGAATCTCTTCTTATAGAGAGGAGTTAAGCAGGAAGACAGGCAGTCGCAGGTAGCATTTGATACTTTGCACTCTGTGGGTCAATGACCACAACTGCTGCAACTGCATTTTCAAAGATGGAAAAGTTGAGTGAGAAAGTAATCCCAGAAACACTTGGCTCACCTTGCATTATTGACCTGGAGAGTGGGGGCTCCGGAACAAAGGGCAGTAGGCCGGCAGCCTCCACAGAAGCAGAGTGGCAGTGGTCCAAACAGCAGACCAAGGAGAGTCTGGTGGTCGACAGCCGATCTGGAGCACGCGAAAACTGCTTAGAGTCAGAGCCAAAGTTCTGGCCTTCTAATTAATCAAAGCTAAATACTGAATCACCAGCGGGGACCAATCTTGTGCTCTGTGCATGAAAACAAACTTATTTGCTCCCAGTATCTTTCCTACCCAGTCCTTGAGAGTACAGGGAGGAGGTAGTTTCTCTATTTTAATCATATAATTTGGGCATTCTGAGAAATAAAACCAGCAATCAGATATAAAAAGCCACTAGAGTAAAAAATAAATAAATAACACAAAATAGAAAACACTTACCAAGAGACCTGCAAACCTACTTACCTTTTAGTCATCTTGTTTGCAAGGTTACATGCTTCACAAACTTGGCCTCCGTTTTGTTAAAATCACTCTTTCTTGCACTTCTACAGTAAAATGTGCCTCAGTGACCCACACTGTCCTCATTGACCTGTTGTGGCTCAGCACTTCCTTCAACCATACCCACAGCAAGACCCAGCACCGCCATCTATCTTACTGAAGCGGGAGCCCTGCCACACCACCCAACCCTTCGTTCTGTTCTGTACAACACTGACTTTTAATGCAAGTTGAAAATCATCTCGATAGGCTAACAGATGGAGGAGCTCCTGTGGTGCTCCTAGTCTCCCCAGTGTGCCACCAAGTATGGCAGTGCTGCAGACCTCGCCCTTTAGATCTGTAATCTAACAGAATGCTAGTAAAACACAAATAGACAAACAACAACAACAACAAAAAACTAGAAAGTATTCAACTGAGATTCTTAGGCTTTTAAGCACTGAAACCGTTATCCTCCCTGGCAAGTTCCAAATGTTTCTCTTCAGTGTCAGTCTAAACCTCTGACAGGAGAAAGCACCAACAGGAAAAAGGGAAAATACAGAGACATTTCTCTTTGAAACGAACTTCAGTGGAGACCCACACATTTAACAGCTGTGGGATGATGCCTTGGGGGCACTGGGTTTACAATGATGGGGGTGGGGATGCGTAGTCCTTGTCTGTGTGACAAACCAACCAACACCAGCCAAATAAATACATTTCTGTGAATGGTGATAAGCCCTCTGATGATAAAACGGAAATATGTTATAAGTAATAAGTCAGATTGGGTGAAGAATGGTCTCTCTCAGGAGGGGACATTTAAGTTAAGACGCGCTAAGTAGTAAACTGTAGGGAATAAGAGAGAGAGTACTCCACAACAAGTGAATGGCATGTGGAAAAGCCCTCGATGGGAAAGAGCTTGAAACTCTCAGAGAATTGAAATAAAAGGCAAGCATGGCTGGAATATAATGTGCAAGTAAAAGAAAGACAGGAGCGGTGGTGGGTGAGTTGGAAAAGAGCCAGATCAGTAAGGGCTTATAAGACTTTGGATTTCATTTGAGCCACAATGGAAGCCATTGAAGGATTTTAGCAAGAAGAATGACATATCCTGAACTCCATTTTCTTAAAGATTTATTTATTTGCTTTAGAGAGAGCAAGAGAGAGACAGTGTACACACACAGAGAGAGGCAGAGGGCAAGGGAGAGAGAGTCTTACCAGAGTCCATGCTCAGCATGAAACCCAATGTGAGGCTTGATCTCACCACCCTGAGACCATGACCTGAGCTGAAACCAAGAGTTAAGTGCTCAACCAACTGCGCCACGCAGGTGTACCCTAAGCTCCATTTTTTCAAGTCCATATGGTTGACTGTGTGGAGGAAGCAAGAATATAAGCAAGTAGAGAAATACTATAGGCAGATAAATAGGGCAAATAAAGTGATATGACAGAAATGGAAAGAGAGAGAGAGAGGTAAATAGAGAAACATAATTAAAAACTAAAATCTCCTCCCAATCCAGAAAAGTCTCTCCATGAAGACAGGAAAGCAAGAAAACACTTTTGTTACTGAGTAAGCATTAAACCAGACTTGTGATGCACAGCACAGGCAACCTGCTACGTGCAATGGAACCCAAACTCACCCTTTTACAGAGCTAAGCAGACACAACCTATCCCATACATGTTCTCAATATTAGTACTGACTAGTCCTCAAGTAAGAAGCACCATTTGTCACACACAGTTCATCCCACATTCACCTGGTAGCCAGGGTGGCCATCCATGTTTGCTAATTAGCTTTATCCACAGGAAAAAGAAACTTCTCATATCGTTAGAAAGGAGATAACTTTGCACCTTGCAGTGAGGCACTGCCAACTTAGCCTCCTACTCTATCCCAGACACTGGGAGATGGGGCACTAGTTCTCTTAATGTTTACATTTCAAAGACATGGCTCCCAAGCCTTTGAGAAAGACATTGCTGGATCATAAATCTGTGGAAAGAACCAAGATGCCCTTCAAGGGATGAATGGATAAAGAAGATATGGTCCATATATACAATGGAGTATTATGCCTCCATCAGAAAAGATGAATACCCAACTTTTGTATCAACATGGATGGGGCTTGGAAGAGATTATGCTGAGTGAAATAAGTCAAGAGAGAGAGTCAATTATCATATGGCTTTGCTTATTCATGGAGCATAAGGAATAATACGGAGGACATGGGGGAGAAGGAGAGCAGAAGTGAGTTGGGGGAAATTGCATAAGGAGACGAACCATGAGAGACTATGGACTCTGAGAAACAAACTGAGGGTTTTGGAGGAGAGGAGGGTGAGAGGTTGGGTGAACCTGGTGGTGGGTATTAAGGAGGGCCCATATTGCATGGAGCACTGGCTCTGGTGCATAAACAATGAATTCTGGAACACTGAAAAGAAATTTTAAAAATAAATAAAAATTTTTAAAAAATAAATAAATCTGTGAAGAGATTACCTGTTAAAAAGTTATATATATATTTCAAAGAAACGGAATTTACAAGTTTTCTAAAGTACATGCTCTAATGGAGGCAGGGAGGTGGTCAGTCTCTTCCCTTATTTTCCATAAAGGCAATTAAATTTCTGATTTTTAATTTGTCTTGGCCCTTACGAGTGAAGATGATAGATAGATAGATAGATAGATAGATGATTTGACATTAATGTATATTGGACTAGATGTGAGGATTGCAGAGGGAGGAGTAGCCAAGATGAGGACCAGAAGTTTGAACGGTTATGTCGGGTATACTGAAAACAAAAAGACTCTGTGTCCTAAAACATATGAAAGGCACATCTGCAGTTTGAAGTGGCTGCCCCATGTGAATGTGATGAAAAATACGAGTAGATGCAGCATTTCCAGGGCTGCATTTCACAAAGTTGTCCTCCAAAAACATTCAACACCAACGAACCGGAGTGTTCAGCTCAGCAGTTATGCAGACAACCAGCCCCCGCGAAAGAGCAGCCACATCTGTATCTGTAGAGGGATTTGGGCACATCCTCGGGACTATCACTAAAGTCGGCAAAGGACTTGTTCCACTTATTAAGTGATTTTCTCTCAGCAACAAACTCACTCCTCTGTCTTCTGCTCTGAGAGAGGCCGAGTGTGACTTAGGCGGGCTCCGCTGCTCCTTTAGCCTATCCCTGGGTGCTGTGAGTTCTGACTTGACTGAAGCCTTGGAGTGGGTGGGAGCAGCTTAGGGTAATATGCTGCTTAGTAAGAGACACTTTTGTCTTTTCTTGAGCTCAGCCCCAGCTCTAATGATGGCAATTGTAATAGTAGTCATACTGGTTAACATTTAGTAACCACTCACTATGCTGTACAGGCTAAACAGCTTCGCTCATTTAATCCCTTTTACAGGGCAATGAGGCAAAAACCCATTTTGTAGATGAGGAAAGTAAAGCATTGAGAGGTTAAATCGTTAGTATGCAGCTAGGATTTAAAGTCGGGTCTACTGTGGACAGACTTGATCTGAGGCTGTTTATGTTTCTGGCCTCAGCAACAGGTTTGTTTACTCCTGCGTAGGGATTTCTGTAGATCCTTCTTTCCATGTGCTCTGTGGAGTTACGCCCTCAGTGTCTTCCTGTCTCTCCTGTAAGAATGAAGCCTGAATGGCTAGAAAGTATGTCTTGTTCACTATGGTCTCCCCGAAGCCTAATACTATACCTGGTACACAGCAGACATTCAATAAATATTTTATAAATGAATTAATTATGCATTTTTAAATGTTTCCTCCATAGTTACTTACCTCGGCATTTTAGGTATTTTATTATTCCCATATAACTATGGCTAATTCAAACTTTGAAAGAATAACTTAGGACTATATGATAGGACTATAGGAGGAATGAACTACAGAAAGCTAAACAAGATTTTTAAATTATGTTTAAGATTATCATCAGGCATGTTTCTCCTAGAGAAATCTCATGCCTTTGGCATTCTCCCAGATATTTTCCCAGTGAAGATAATGTAAGAGTATACTATGACCACTGTTTAAAATGTAGAATATATGAGATATGGAGAGGCCACTTTCCAAACACCTCAGAGTTGGACAGTGACAGAAAAAAGTAGCAAAGGCAGAGCGTGTGATGGCTACAGCCTAGAGTTTGGAGGCTGACTGGTTTGATTGAAATCCTGGCTCTTTTCCTCCTACTGCCAGTGTGACCTCACTTACTCTTACTCTTAGCCCTTCTGTGCCTCAGTTTCATCAGCCTTACAAAACAGCATCTATCCCATATTATTATTGAGAAAATGAGTTAATATATCTAGAGCCACTAGAACACAGTAACTGACACATAACCAATGCTTTATTGTTTTTACGTAGAAGTAACAAAATTACTCATTAATTTGAGTAATGTAACAGTTGTGTGACTTCAGGATGATTTCTTAAGCTCTCTGAGAGTGCTTCTTCATCTATAAAATGTTATGATAATCCTTACCCTGAAGCAAAATTGGGAGTCCTAGAAATAAAGTTATAAACAAGAATACTAACTTTTAGGAGGTGCTAAGTAAATGGCAGCTGTTATTAGCAAAGATGAACTTCTCAACTAGCTGAGGAAAAACTTGTGGAAGTTCCAAAGTCAGATTTGGTCACTAGACACAGGTATAGCCAAGGCTGAAGCTCAGGTCTGAGATGTGAATAGTCAGGGCAATCAGCACGTAGTGGAATCAAAGCTATGACAAGGGATGTGTGAATGAGAAGGGCAGAAACCCTTAAAGCTACCCATCCCTAACCTCCCTCCCCCAAAAAGCACTAACAGTGAACAACAGCTAAGGAAGAGAATCCTGCAAGTGTACTGACAAGAAGAGGTAAGAGGAAAAACAAGGACTTGAGTGGCAACTGAAGGGGGAAGAAGAGAGGGATTGAAGAAAAAGAAGTTGTCCTGGTCGACATGGCCAACACCAGAGAAGTTAGGCAGGAGAAGCCCTGGTGAGCATCCACTGAGTTTTACAGTGATACTAGAGAGAACAGCTGCCAGTCGGGGCTGGCTAAAAGAATTTGCAGGGCTCAGTGCAAAATGAATATGCAAGCAGGCCAGGGCAGCAAAGTTTAGCTCCTTTCCATGCCCCAACACATTTTAGACCGAGGGCCCCCAAGGAAATGCATTCTCCATGTAGGGATGAGCTAGGTACCTTAATGGGGGTTAGCTAGAGGCCCTGCCACGTCACCCCACCCCCCCACCCCAACTCACCAGCAGTGTTGCCAGCAGAGTAGAACAGCTGCCACCTTACCTCCACCCCTCATGGCCAGGTGACCACTAGGGGTGGACAGCAACAGCAAATGTAGCCTCTCTCTTCCCCGACAACCAATCTGACTGCCCCCTGGGGCAGAGCGACAGCAGTCCCTGTGCAGGGTGGTGGAGCAAGCTGATGAGAATGTCTCCCAGGGAGACAGACTGGGAGGCAAGCTCACACAGGAGTCAAGCTCCGAGCCCGCCCCCGAAGGACAATCCATTGTCCCAAGCATGATCCACTATCTCAACCGATTTACAAAGCACCCATTCAAAGATAAAATTATTAAGAATTTCAACATAGTCACCACAGATCATCATAGACCAGTGGAACAGAGTAGAGAGTCCAGATACGGACCCTCAACTCTATGGTCAAATAATCTTTAACAAAGCAGGAAAAAAATATCCAGTGGAAAAAAGACAGTCTGTTCAATAAATGGTGCTGGGAAAATTGGACAGCTATGTACAGAAGAATGAAACTCAGCCATTCTCTTACACCATACACAAAGATAAACTCTAAATGGATAAAAGACCTCAACATGAGGCAGGTATCTATCAAAATCCTAGAATATCTACCAACTCTTTACTAAAACTAGTATAATGTATAACAACTATAGTTAATGGAAATAATGTATAACAACAAATTTTTCCATATAAAAAAGAGCTGAAAATCCATTACCGCTCTATAGTCACTGACTGTCTATCTGTACACACTCAGGGTTACTTTTGCACAACAATATTCCTTGGGTCTTGTTTTCCTCCTTTCTTTCTTTTTTTTCCCCCTCTCAACAGGAGGTTAAGGAAGGTCTCTCTGAAGAGAAGACATTTAATATGATATCTGAAAATCATGCAGATGATAGTCAAAAATCAGAAGATCATTTAAGAGAGAGAAAAGAGTCAGCAGAAAACAATTACTTTGAAAAATAATAACTCACCAATTAAATTAAATCTCCTTTATCTTTGACTTTTGACTGCAATATTTTGTGTATTTAATGTTGAAAATGAATAATTCATGATGATGAAAGTAAGGCTTTTTTTTTTTTCCTCCCCGTAACAGTCCATACAACTTACGCATAAGAAAAGCTCTCCTTACTTGTGTTTGGGTTTTAGAGTCAGATTGTCACACCACATAATGATCTCCCTCTTTGGTTCTGATTAACTTTTCTTAGGTACCCATACACAGTGAAATAAAGTACATGCAATAAAAGTTTACATAATTAGAAATTGAATTTAAACAGGGTTGGGTCATTTGGCAACATTTATATGACAATTTCAGGCCAATCTTTTCATCTTCAAGGTCTTCATTCCTTCCATTTATAATTTATCTCTATCATTTGGAAAAGAGCTACCTCTAAAATGTCTTATCAAAATCTCTGACAGTTTTTTTTTTCCCCTCAGATTGGTAAACAATGTAACTTCCTTTGAAAATTAACATGAATTAGGCGATTTCCAACAAAACAATGAATATTCTGATCTGTTCTAAATGCTCATATTGCTTAGTAATACCAAAAGATTGCTCTGGCTAAGAGTTAATGACTTGGCAAGCAGAGAGAGTCAATTATATATGGTTTCACTTATTTGTGGAGCATAACAAATAGCATGGAGGACAAGGGGTGTTAGAGAGGAGAAGGGAGTTGGGGTAAATTGGAAGGGGAGGTGAACCATGAGAGACTATGGACTCTGAAAAACAATCTGAGGGGTTTGAAGTGGCGGGGGGCTGGGAGGTTTGGATACCAGGTGGTGGATATTATAGAGGGCACGGATTGCATGGAGCACTGGGTGTGGTGAAAAAATAATGAATACTGTTTTTCTGAAAATAAATAAATTGGAAAAAAAAATGATAAATAGAAAAAAAAAAAGAGATAATGACTTGGTCCACATACCTTAGGTAAAGATAAAACCTGGAAAAGCTGAATTCCCATTCTCTAGATGACTCAGCTATATGACTTTGAGTCATTTATAAAATGTGGAAATTTTTGTCTATGAAATCTTGTGTTTAAGGGGAGTTTATGGAAAAAATTAAAAATAAAGGGGAGTTATGCACCTATTTGAAAAGCATGGCTAGCTCATACAAAATCTGCCAAACTATGTTACATTTAATCAATATTATTCACATATTAATTTTTAATATTTGGAAGTCAATCTTTATCTAAGATTCTGGCTATTATTTACAGAGTAATTCAATTTGGAACATATCCACTTTGGCCATATTTTGGGGGAAAACATGAAACTTCATTTGGTTTTATTTCCAGCAACACTACTCTTAAATATATTTCATGGGTTTATACAGAACTACTCACAACAACATGAAAAGCATAAAAAAAAAAATTGAAGTATTACTTTATAAATTATGCTGAATGTGAAAGAAAAATCTCCCTTTTTTCAGTATAATGAGCATTTTTAGAAGTATTCCAAATTTAAGTTTAAAAAATAAAAATAGATTTCAGATTTCAATTAATGTCTTTTATACATAGCTATATTACATAACTTTTAGCTATATCTATATATTATTTCCCATTAATCTGTGAGCTCTTCAAAATCAGGCATCAATTTTATTTATCTTCATATTCTCATAGTACAGCACAAGGCCTTGCTCAATATGTTCAATAAATACATATTGAATAAATAAGTCAATTAATGAGTGGTCTCTGTAAGCAAAGACTCCCAGGGCTTCTCACATCCTAGAGTAATCCCACAAAAGGCAAGTTAAGAATGTCTGAGAATCAGGACTATTCTCTAAACTGTGTCCATTTTATTATGATGGGTAAAATGCACAGACATGAGTATCAAAGTTCTCAACGAAAGCTAATCATAGGGTTGGTATAACTGGGTGATGGGCATTAAGGAAGGCAAGTGATGTAACGAGTACTGGGTGATAATATGCAACTGATGAGTCACTGAACTGTATCTCTGAAACTAATATTACACTATATGTTAATTGAATTTAAATAAATTTATTAAAAATAAAATTTAAAAAAATAAAGCTAATCATTAAAATCAACTTATGAGCCTTAATTTTTTTAATATCAGGAGATTATGATCCAGTAGATCTGATGTGGGGTCATAGATTGGTATCAAGTGTAATAACCAAAGTTCCATGTGGGGTGAGTACAGGGCCTCTTCATGTGAACAACTCCTCAAGATGTCTCATTTCTAGATAATCTACAATTAGAGGCAGTCTTCTCTTTAAAATGCAAAATCTAAGTCTAAGGAAAGAATGCATATTAAATCATTAAAAACAATATGTGCTAAAGATATATATATATATATATATATATATATATATATATATATATATATATATATATATACATCTCCACACATACATACATACATATAGACATAGAGAGAAAGGGAAGGAGAGGGAGAGAGAGATTCTAGAGTTTGTTCTGTAAAGCAATTAAGGTACTTGGAAAGAGTTTAATCTTCTTGAGACTTGCCTTTAAAGTCTTTTGAGATGGGTGCAGTACAGTATTTAGTCTAGGATTAATTTTTAGCCACTACTGAGACAATGTTCTTCTGAATATTCCACCATGTGCACCATGAGGCACAAAGTTTTCTACTCTGGCTGTTGGGAACACAATCTCTTCCCAGCTTCTTGGGATCTCTGTATATTGCTCCTTCTGGGTAGTACTTCCCCAGCCTCAGATAGTTTCCTCACATGCTGAAGACTTGCTGGATGCCATCTGTGAATCACTGGAGCTCTCTCTCTCTCTGCAATACTCTCCACTCTCCAGTATTTGCACTGAGAATTCTAGCTACCCTGGGCTTCCCTTTCCTGCCACCGTTGTCTCCTCAACTCAGAAAGACAGTTGGACTACACCTGGTTCTCCACCTCTGCACAGCAGTCTGGAAACTTGATCCAGGCAGAAAGGTGGGGTGATTGTAACATTTGCCACATTTGTTTCCCTTCTTTTGGGAACCACTGTCCTTCCTTGTCTGATAGCCTTCCTTGTCTGTTTCATATATTTCATTTAGCTTTTTAGTTCTTTCAGTTTTTTTAGTTCTTTAAATTGAACCTTACTGCTGAATCTTGGCTAGATATAGAAGTTTGTATAATTTTTTTAAAAAATTCTACTTTGGCAAAGTGGTGGTTTCCACTTGGCCTTACTTAATATAATGGCATGACCACCACCAACCCCAGGTGGATTCAGTGTATAAGGTTTTCTTCAATTGTCAAATATGTCAGTCCTAATTAAACATTCAGGTATGGGGTAATGACCAGAGTGAGGACACAGACCCAAAGGACCCACTATAAACTAGATATTGTTAAGCGTACTATTTATTGCATAGGCCCCCTTACCTTGTCACCTCCCTAAAAGGGAAGTCATGGTGACATTTCAGGTCTCCTGTGTTCAACAGGAAATGTCTAGTTATCCTCCTTTCTTCACTATATAATCATCTGAGTAAATAACAGTATGAACTTTGGGGAAGAACTAGGAGAATCATTATAGTATATACTTCATAATGTTGCAGGGTTCTGCCTCCCAGAGACTGAACCACCTCTACAGTCAATGGGTACTGGGTCTAAATATTGTTTCTTGCCCAGAAACATTCTAAAGACCATGTAATTTGATTAAGTTTACCACTCTCATTATTTATTTATTTTTGACCAATAAAATTGTACTTATTGAAGGTGTTAAAAAAATTAATATGAATTACTTTAGTAGATCACTTTGTGTTAAAGAGCTCAGGAAAACTGGTGGGATGACAAAGGGCTGCAAAGGAAACCCAAAGAGAAGATAAAAGGAAAGCACAAAAAAATGCGGACAAGAAAACAATTTACCAGATCAAGGATGGCTCTCAATTTTTTTCTCTGCGATGTTTAAGCTGAATAATGATAATCTAAAGAAAACAGAATGACCAAACCAGGGGAGATTCCTGATTTGCTCAATCTTACCATACTAAGATATTAATTCATGCATCAGGTTCTACCTACATATTGACTAAAGCATAGTCGAGGGAGAGGAAAGCTGTAAATTTTGATAATCTTATTTCATCACAAGGACCTGAATTTCATTCACAATGCTCAGTTAAAGAAGAATGCCATCTCAAAGCTACGTCAGTGACACTAAGGAAGAGGCTAATGTGCATTCAGACTGAGTAGATATATGAAGAAGAAAGAATGATAAATGCTGCTTTATTAGAATTCTCTTTAAGATTCATTTCTTCTTCACTGATTTCACTGTTTTCTCTCCTGATTCTTGGGTCATCTCAATAAGCATCTGAAGAACTTTCACTCAGTAATAAAGGGAAATAATGCCTGAAACCAGTTCTCTTAAATCATTGTTGACACTTGAAATTGTACCAAAGCAATTCTCTTTAGCCTCCCTACTTTGTAAAGAAGCTATTCCATACTGAACACACAATGATATCACAAGGGGCACTTCAAATTTTGTGTACCTCAGTTTCACATTCCTTTTCTGCAAACTGATAACAAAAATATATCCTAGTTAATAATTGTTTTTATACTCACTGGGGGAAGGCAACTTAGAGAATACCTAATTCAGTCCCTCTATTTTTCAGATAAGTTACATAAATTCATGAAAAATGAAATTTTGCCAGTAAATAATGAAGTTGAATTCCTAAAGTGAATTGTCTGAAGCCACGTACCAAGTTGGGCTGACTGATGGTGATATTAATGGCAAAGCCACACTTAATTCAAGGTACTTTCTTATCTCTAGAATTAAATTTATACAGTTTAAGACATTTACTGCATACTAATAATTGCAAAGCAATCCTGAGAACAGAGTCATATTTTAATACAGCAGTGAGGCGAGTGACTGCATTCAGTCAAGGTAATGGCTTTTGTTTTTTACTAAATGATGATAAAACTTGCATGTTAGAAAATAGAAGAGTTGTTCAAAAATATGTTTATCAAGTTAGTTACCAGTATATCTCTGCCATAACAGGTTTGTAGGTGGTATATTTTTAGTTTGAATGGCAATTGCCTAAGCTGTGTTCTGGTGTACTTTTATTTACAAAGGCCCCATTTTTAAAAAATTTTGTCCATGATAGAACTTATTTTTTTCCATTGAAAAATTAGTGAGGAGTACTAATTCCAAGGTTTTGAGTGAATGCCAATGTCTTGATTATCAACTCATCAAATGTTAACACATTAGTTTTAGCCACAAAGGTCTTCAGATTTCAAAAAGATTTGACAGCTCACTGAAATTTTTATCACAGTTTATAGTAGATGTTATGACAATCCACTTGATACATTATAGAATATCCTGGGTAACAGATGTAAATTTAGGTAAAGGCTATAGACATTTGAGAGATTTGGCATCATTCATTTAAAGATGTGCTAATGCTCTTACCATGAAGGGAGCTGCACTTTATGGAATTAAAAAATGATTTCCCATGAGCTGTGCTAGCTCATGTGCTATAAGTAGAAGCATCTCCTATGATACATCTTAAAGTTTTTTTTTCTTCTTATGTCAGTGTTCCCAGTTGTATAAGCCATGAAGCCCATTACATTCCTTCTTAGATCTCAAGATCAAGGCAGGTATAGAAAGAATCTGGAAGGATTCTTTTTTTTCCCCCAAAATTGTAAATTCCTGGGTTTTTAAAAATAATTCTAAAAGTAAGGCATAAAAATTTGCTATATGAAGTAAATTTGACCTCATGTTAGGATTTAACCCAGCTACAGCCTGTTTTCAAGGAAAACTCAAAGGATAAGTTATACCTCAGAGTTGTCCCAAAAAAGGCTAGGGACCTGAAGTAAAATGAGAGCTTTAATAAACACATAAAATTAAAGTTAACAAATTATGTGCTCACTTTGGCAATATATGCACTAAAATTGGAACAATACATAGAAAATTAGCATGGCCCCTGTATAAGGATAACACACAAATAAAGATAACAAAGTATGGCCTTTACAAGTCTTTTCACTCACACCTATATCCATTGGAGTTTCAGATGGACTGCTTGTCCATACTGTTTCAGATATATGAGCCCATCCAGTAGAAGCCCTGGAAACTGGTATAATTTCAAGTCAGCCATCAGGCAGTCAGATGGATTCCTAGGCAAATCATCCATTATTGCTTGGGAATTGTTAGCTTTGGAACAACCCTAAAACCAGTGGTATTCTCCTATCTAAAAAGGGAGTTCAAGGCCCCATTTCCTTTATCACTTAGTGTCAAGGCCAAGATACAGGTGGTCCTCAGTGCTAGCAGAAAGGTTTTAGAGATGTTAAAAGTTCTTAATTCTTTGTAAACAGCCCATATTTGAGAGATTCCTCTCATGGCCTTTTTTCAGGATTGCTTCGTGTTCTTATTTTCTAGTCTCTCTGCTCCCATGCATCTGGAGCAATAGGACAAGTTATAGTTTTCTACAACCAAGGACCAAGATTCCCACTTTTAGAAGACTAAACAGGGATCAAGATGAGAAAAAAGGATTTGAAATGAATGCCTTAGGCCAATTATCCCAAGAAAAGGTAATGAAAGTAAACTACTCTTTCAAGAAATTGTTCAAGAAACAAGTGCTGGAGATGAGACAGGTAAATTAAAATGTAGAGGATCAAAGTATAGAAGTGTTCTACTCTCTTTGTTCCCAGAATAAAGATTACTCAAATGAGTTAATTTGCTGAGAGGGAAAAATTAGTAAGAAAAGACAGTTGGAAGGTGGACAATCAGGAGAGCATAACTGATAACTTCCTAGAAGAACCTATGTGAGAACAGACCAAAAGTACAGGTAAAGCAATCAACCTTAAAATGGAAGAATCTTTCTACTTCCAAGACTAAGGCTAAAAAGGTATAGATGGCTTATATACCTAGATGGCTCAGTCAGTTGAGCGTCTGATTCTTGATTTTGCCTCAGGTCATCATTTCAGGGTTTTGAGAATAAGCCCCACATTGGGCTCCACATTGAATGTAAAGCCTGCTTGGAATTCTCTTTTCCCTCTCTCTTTCTCTCTTCCTCTCTTAAAAAAAAAAGGTGGGAAATTAAATAGAAAAATTGTGAGGCTGAAAAGGTAAGCATACACAAATTTCTCAGTAAAATAAGAATTAAGTTTATCTGCTGTATATGAGATAGGTATTGAAAACATTGAGGCCTTAACAAATACAGAAAAGTTTATGTGTATTTGCCCTAAAGGGAGATTAGAGAGAAGAGTCAAGGGACAGAATTAACAGTTTACTAAGCAATAACAAGAACCTAAATAGAGCTAGAGAGCTTCAATTTTTAATCCATTTACTCAACTTAATTTTGTGACCAAGTATTGGATCCTAAGAAGGAGAACTGATGAAGTGATTGACTAGTTGCCTAGATTTGGGCAGGAGGTAGGGATAAGAGGTTTGGGGCAGAAATTTCTGGGTAATAGCAAGTACACAGTTGCATTGGATGACAAGAGAATCCATCCTACGTGAAACAGAATGGGAAAGGATTAGAAAGAAAGAGGAACAAGTTGCTAGATGACATACGTGAAGGCTACAAGCAGGATAAGCAATGAGCTGGGAGAAGTGGTAGTCAGAGAATTTTAAATCAAATGAGGTTACTTCATTGACAGGCAATATACACATGTCCTGAAGGCAGACTTTCAGGGGCCAAATCCTATCTCTGCCTCAGTAATTGCGGGATTGGGGTAAATGGGATGGTTTTTGAGAATCCGTAAGTGAATATGTGTAAAGTATTTGGGTCAGGGTCTCCAATATAGTATCCACTTGATAAATTATAGTTATCATTTGTTCCAGAATTTACCACTGTAGAGTAGCCTAACCCCGAATGGTGAAGCATAGCCCGGGATGAGATATAATTTCAGATGATGTATGGTTTTGTTGATGGAGAGGCTTCCCTGAGACTAGATGGCATTTTGTCCTCAGAGAGTTGAAGTTCAGTGAAGGTAAAAGTCAATGGATTTATGGAAATAATTTATATTCTATCTTCTGGAACTCTACTATCAGTAAATACGGATGACAGAGGATACATTAATATTGATAAATGGAAGAGTATTTAGGTGGAAAAAATATAAATTAAATTACTTTTTCCTTTTCAGATTATTCTTACATTTGGGTTCCTCAAAACCTCAGCATTATATATGTCTACCTGTCAAAAGACATGTGAAATTACTTCAAAATGAAAACTTGCACATTTCCGAGTTGTCCTCCATCAAAACTGGAATACCCTCTTCTATGCACTGTCCTACCAATATTTTTTTTTTAAAGATTTTATTTATTTATTTAACAGAGAGAGATCACAAGTAGGCAGAGAGGCAGGCAGAGAGAGAGAGGAGGAAGCAGGCTCTCCGCTGAGCAGAGAGCCTGATGCGGGACTCGATCCCAGGACCCTGAGATCATGACCTGAGCCGAAGGCAGCGGCTTAACCCACTGAGCCACCCAGGTGCCCTGTCCTACCAATATTTTTGAGAGCTCTGAGCAGGTCCACTTGCAAGATCATGAAATTCTCTCATTTAAAATGAGATGTGAGTTTGACATGCTTCTTAACAAAATGTTATGAGAATTTAATTCCAATTTTGGGTTAAGATATATCTTGGATGCATCTCACAAAATTAAAATGGAATTGATATACTAATTAGATTCAGCAAGTCAGCATAGCACCATCTATATCTAAGGGCATACTAAATATCATTTCATGAGCAGAATGACAAGAGAATCACTTCCAATCAGAACCTCATATGATTTCAATGTGATTTTATCCAGTTGATTAATTGTGTAATGACCCTTTATGTTTATTCTTCCAACAAATAGTTATCTAGTGTTTATCATGTATACAACATATGCTAGTTGCTACCAGGAATAAGTGATAAAAATTGGGGCAAAACTTCCTACCTTGGAACATACATCTATGGTAGGGACAGACAAGTATATATATATTAATACTAGAATACAGGCCAGAATGTATAAGTAGAAATACTAAAGAAGGAGCAATTAATTCCATAGGGAAGGCTCACAGAGGTGACATAAACACAAACATTTATGGGTAGAGACACTCCAGGTTAATGACCAACATGAGAATAAAAGATGTAGGGATATGACTTGGGGACAGACACAGCCTGTGTCTTTGCAAATTATCAGCCTATTCAACACTGTGTCAAATTCACAAATTTTAGAACACTTCTTAAAAGGTAGTGCCATCTCTGGCCCCACTTTTAAATTTATTTTACTTTATTATCATTTTATTTTATTGTATTATATTATATTTTATTTATTTCATCATAATAAGTATACTCTTTAATCTCCATCCTTTATTTCCCTCATCCACCCACCACCTCTCCTCTGGTAACATCAGTTTGTTCTCTATAGTTAACAGTCCCTTTCTTGGTTTGCTTTTCTCCCCTTTTTTTTTTTTTCTAGTGCTTACCTGTTGTGTTTCTTTTTTATTTCTTTCAAGTTTTTATTTTTTTTAAAGATTTTATTTATTTATTTGGCAGACAGAGATCACAAGTAGACAGAGAGGCAGGCAGAGAGAGAGAGAGAGAGAGGGAAGCAGTCTCCCTGCTGAGCAGAGAGCCCGATGCGGGACTCGATTCCAGGACCCTGAGATCATGACCTGAGCTGAAGGCAGCGGCTTAACCCACTAAGCCACCCAGGTGCCCCTCTTTCAAGTTTTTAATTAAATTCCAGTTATTTAATATTTGGTGTAATACTGATTTCAGGAGTAGAATTTAGCGATTCATCACTTATATACAACACCCAGTGGTCATCAAAACAGGTGCCTACCTTAATACCTATCACCCCTTTAACCCATCTGCCACCCAAACTCCCTCCAACAATCCTTGGTTTGTTCTTTATAGTTGAGAGTCTTGGGGTATCTGAGTGGCCCAGTCACCTAAGCATCTGACTCTTCATATCAGTTCAGGTCATGACCTCAGTGTCATGAAACTGAGTGCTGTTTTGGGCTCTGAGCTGAGCATGGAGCATGCTTAAGATCTCTCTCCTTTCTTCTTCCTCTGCCCCCGCCTTGTTTCTCTCCAAAAAAGCGGGGGTGTGGGTGTCTGATTTATGGTTTTCCTCTCTTTTTTCCCCCATGTTCACCTGTTTTGTTCTTAAATTCTACATGAGTTAAATCTTATGATATTTGTCCTTTTCTGACTGACTTATTTCATTAAAATATTATACTCTCTAGCTCTATCTATGTTGTTGCAAATGGCAAGATTTCATTCTTTCTTATGGCTGAATAATAGTCCAGTGTGTGTGTGTGTGTGTGTGTGTGTGTGTGTGTGTAAAATCACATCTTTTTCATTCATTTATCTATCGCTGGACACTTAGGCTGTCCATAGTTCAACTATTCTGAGTATTGCTGAAACAAACATAAGGGGGCATGTATCTATTTGAGTTAGTATTTTTGTATTTTGGGGATAAATACTCAGTGGTGCAATTACTGGATCATAGGGTAGTTCTAATTTCAATTCTTTGAGGAGCCTCTATACTGTCTTCCAAAGTGGCTGTAAGAATTTACATCCCCACCAACAATGTACAGGGGTTTCTTTTTCTCCACATCCTCACTAACACTTGTGTTTTCTTATGTTTTTTATTTTAGCCATTCAGATAGGCATGAGGCGATATCTCATTGTAGTTTTGATTTGCATTTCCCTGATGATGACTGATGCTGAGCATCTTTTTATGTGTTTGTTGGCCATCTGCATGTCTTCTTTGGAGAACTGTATGTTCATGTCTTTTGTCCATTCTTTCTTGGATAAGTTGGGTTTTGTTTTTTGTTGTTGTTGTTTTATAATGTTGAGTTGTATAAGTTCTCTATATATTTTGGATAGTAACCCTTAATCAGATACATCATTTGCAAATATTTTCTCTCATTCAGTAGGTTGTCTCTTAGTTTTCTTGATAGTTTCCTTTGCTATGCTGAAACTTTTTATTTTGATGTAGCCCCAATAGTTTGTTTTTGCTTTTATTTATCTTGCCTCATATATCTAGAAAAATGTTGCTATGCCTAATGTTAGAGATTACTGCCAGCACTCTCTTCAAAGATTTTGAAGGTTTCTTGTCTCACACTTAGATCTTTAATCCATTTTTAATTTACTTTTGTGTATGGTGAAAGAGAGTGGTCCAGTTTCATTCTTTTCCATGTATCTGGCCAGTTTTCCCAGCACCATTTGTTGAGGAGACTGTCTTCTTCTGGGTTTTTATTCTATTCCATTGATCTATGTGTCTATTTTTATTCCAGTACCATACTGTTTGGTTACTACTGCTTTGCAACATTACTTGAAATCTGGAATTGTGATACATCCACCTTTTTCTTTTTCAAGATTGCTTTGGCTATTCAAGGTCTTCTGTAGACCCACACAAATTTAGGATTATTTTTTCTAGTTCTGTGGAAAATGCCATTGGTGTGATAGGGATTGCATTAAATCTGTAGACTGCTTTGGATAATATAGACATTTTAACAATATTTGTTCTTCCCATCCATAAGCAGGGCGTGTCTTTTCATTTCTCTTTGTAGGTTTGAGTTTCTTTCATCAGTGTTTTATAGTTTTCAGAGTACAGGTCTTTCACCTCCTTGGTTAAGTTTATTCCTAGGAGATTTACTGGTTTTGGTGCAATTGTAAATGGGATTGCTTTCTCAATTTCATTTTCTGATGCTTCATTATTAGTGTATAGGAATGCAACAGATTTTTGTACATTGATTTTTATATCCTGAAACCTTACTGAATTCATTTATCAGTTCTAATAGTTTTTTGGTGCCTTCTTTAGGTTTTCCATATATAACATGTCATCTGCAAATAGTGAAAGTTTTGCTTCTTCCTTCCAATATGGATGCCCTCTATTCCTTTTTCTTGTCTAATTTCTATGGCTAGGACTTCCAGTACTAAGTTGAATAAAAGTCATGAGAGGCAACATCCTTGTCTTGTTCCTGACCATAGGAGGAAAACTCTCAGGTTTTCACCACTGGGTATAATGTTGCCTACAGGTTTTTCATATAAGGACTTTGTTATGTTGAAGTATGGTCCCTCTAGACCTATTTTGTTAAGGGGTTTTATCATGAGTGGATGTTGTACTTTGTCAAATGCTTTTTCTACATCTATTGAAATGGTCATATGGCTTTTATCCCTTATTAATATGATGTATCATGTTGATTAATTTGTGATTATTGAACCACCCTTGCAACCCAGCAATAAATGTCACTTGATTGTGGTGTATGATTTTTTATGTATTGTTGGATTTGGTTTGCTAGTATTTTGTTGGGGATCTTTTCATCTATATTCATGAGAGATATTGGCCTACAGTTTGTTTGTTTTTGTTTTTGTTTTTGTTGGGTTTTTTTTTGTGTGTGTGTGTGTGGTGTCTTTATCTGGTTTTGGTATCAGGGTAATATTGCTTTCATAAAATAAATTTGGACGTTTTCCTTCCTTCTTGTATTTTTTTGACTCATTTGAGAAGACTGAATTTTAACTCTTCTTAAATGTTTGGTAGAATTCACCTGTGAAGCTGTTTAATCCTGGACTTTGTTTTTGGGAGTTTTTTGATTACCAATTTAATTTCATTGCTAATAATTGGTATGTTCAAATTTTCTATTTCTTCCTAGTTCAGTTTTGGAAGGTTACATGTTCCTAGAAATTTATCCATTTCTTCTAAGTTGTCCAATTTGCTGGCATATAGGTTTCCATAATATTCTGTAAAAAAAATCTACATTTCTGTGATGATGTTGTTATTTCTCTTATCTTGTTAGAAATTTTGTATATTTGGGTCATCTCTCTTCTTTTGTAATGAGTCTTGTTAGAAGTTTATCAATTTTATTGATCTTTTCCAAAGAATAAGCTCTTATTTTTATTGACCTATTCTATTGTTTGTTATGTGTGTGGAGGGGCATGTTGTTGTCTGGTTTGGTTTTGGTTTTGGTTTCTATATCATTTATCTCTGCTCTAATTTTTATTACTTCCTTCCTTTTGGGGCGGGTGGGTTTTATTTGTTCTTCTTTTTCTAGGTCCTTTAGGTATAAGGTTATGTTGTTTATTTGAGATTTTTCTTGCTTCTTGACTTAGGTCTGTGTTGCTATAAACTTCCCTCTTAGAACCACTTTTATTGCATCCCAAAAGATTTTGGACTGTTGTGTTTTCATTTTCATTTGTTTCCATGTAATTTTGTATTTCTTCTTGGATTTCTTGGTTGGCCTATTCATTGTTTAGTGGCATGGTGTTGAACTTCCATGTATTTATGGTCTTTTCAGACTTTTTTTGTGGTTTATTTCTAGTTTTATAGCACTGTAGTCAGAAAAGATGCATGGTATGAGCACGATCTTTTTTAATTTGTTAGACTTGTTTTGTGGCCTGCTATGTGATCAATTCAGGAAAATGTTCCATCGCATTTGAAAAGAATGGGTATTCTGCTGTTTTAGGATGGAATGTTCTGAATACGTCTGCTAAACCCTTCTGGTCCAGTGTGTCATTCAAAGCCACCATTTCCTTGTTGATTTTCTATTTGGATGATCTGTCCACCATTATAAGTGGGGTGTTAAAGTTCCCTACTATTACTGAATTACTATTGATTATTTCTTTTATGTTTGTTATTAACTGCTTTATGTATTTGGGTGCTCCCATTTGGGGCATATAAATATTTACAATTATTATAACTTCTTGTTGGATTGTATCCTTTTTTATCTCTTCTTACATTCTTTGTTTTAAAGTCTATTTGGGGGACATGTGGGTGGCTCAGTCAGTTAAGCCTCCAACTCTTGGTTTTGGCTCAGGCATGATCTCAGGACCTGGGGATCAAGCTCCACATCAGGGTCCTCACTAAGTGGGAGTCTGCTTCTCTACCTCTTTCTCCCATTCCTTCTGCTTCTCCCTGGCTCTCTAAAATAAATAAATAAATGTTTAAAAATTAGTAAATAAATAAAAATAAAGTCAATTTTATCCAATATAAATATTGCTACCTTAGCTCTCTTTTGGCATCCATTTGTGTGATAAACATTTTTTATCCCCTCATTTTCAATGTGAATGTGTCTTTAGGTCTGAAATGAGTCCCTTGTAGGCAGCATAGAAATGGTTCATGTCTTATTATTCACTCTGTCACCCTATCTTTTGATTGGAGCACTTAACCCATTTACATTCAAAGTAATTATTAATAAATAAGTATTTATTGCCATTTAGTTACTTACTTCATGGTTGTTTCTACAGATTTTCTCTGATCCTTTCTTTTGCTCTCTTTCATGGTTTGTAGGCTTTCTTTAATGACATATTGTATTCCTTTCTCTTTATTCTTTGCATATTTATTAGTGGTTTTTCATTTGTGGTGACCATTAGGTTTGTTTAAAATATCTTCTGCATATAGCAATCTATATTCAGTTATTGGCCACTTAAGTTTAAACCCATTCTTTACTCCTCTCCCTCCCACATTTTAAGTATATGGTTTCATATCTTACATCCTTTTATTTTATGAATCCCATTATTAATTTTTGTGAAAATACTTACTTTTACTGTTTTTGTGGTTTTTACTTTTCATCACTTATGGTCTTTTTCCACTCAAAGAGTCCCCCTTAATATCTACTGTAAAGCTGATAGCCCTACAATAAAATTGACCCTACAGTTCTAGTGGTCATGAAATCCTTTAGTTTTTGTTTGTCTGAGAAATTCTTTTATCCCTTTTTCTATTCTGGATAATAGCCTTGCTGGCTATCAGGTATCCTTGGCTACAGATTTTACCCTTTCAGTACTTTGAATATATATAATACCATTCCCTTCTTGGCCCCACCATTTTTAAGATATGAGTTTATAGATAGGAACTGGCACCTTTCTTTATCAATTTAATTTGAATTTTTGATATTATGATTATTTTATTCAAATATCAGAATGACCCGTCATTTTAGTCATCAGCCTTAGCATTTTAATTTTTAAATTATTTATGTCCAAATGTGGCATGTATTATATATATGTTAATATTTGATTATTGTCAAAGATTTGTACATATGTTTTAAGTTACCAGCTTTAGGTTTAATTGCCAAATTTTAGTTGTCAACTTAAAAAAACCTAATGTGTATTATATCTCTTAATCATAGGAAAAGAGATATTTGAAAATTCCAGAAAGGACTGAATTTTTTGCTCTTTATAAATAATTGGTCTGGGATCAGTTCTGTTTTTTTCTTCCTTCTACCACAGCCTCATTTTTATTTAGTCATAAGTTTATTTAGTCAATCCCAGCATAGAAATTGCCAAGTGCTTACAAAAGTTATATAATTTTCTTGCTGTAAAAAAGTAATACTAAAAAAAGAAAGAAAGAAAGAAATACTAAAAAACACTCATTCTACTCTGTATAACATTCCTCTTCCATTTTCAGAAACTCTACTTTGCATTTCCATGACCTCTCCCAGAAAGGGGACATGCTGACAAACTCAAATCTATTATTCACTGATCATAAGATACTGGAATCTTCATAAGTCAAATGTTATACCATGCCCAGAAGAAATTCACATCTAGATTTCTTTACATTCCAAAAACTAAACTTCTGCTTTCATTATCTAGCAGTGTTGTTGCAGATTTCAACTTGATGTCATCCTTTAATGTTACCTATAAAGTCTTTTCTCTTTCAACAGGATAATTGCTTCTTACTTATAAATTCAGGCAGGAAGTGGCACCCTGATTCTTATACCAACTCCCACTTTTGGATTATGAAATTTTGATTATGTTATAATGGTTTTGCTAATAAAACATATAAGGGGCAAATAGAAATAGTATTTACCATGTTTACTTACATAATTGTAAGCAATTATGTCAGGAAAATGGTTAATGAATGACTCTTCCACCTGAAATCTGCCATGAAAATACCTGGGTGGCTTCCCAAGTGCCTATCTCCAGAAAGAGAATATAATGAGTCTTGCTATGTCTTGGAATTGAGGAGTTCAGAGCCACTAAAGGTTAGCCCTTATTGTCCTCCACATAAAGGACCAGTTAGAACTGCCCTCCTCTACCTGACAATGCAATAAAGGAAAGGTTTATTTATTACATTTGCAAGTTTATTTGTAGGGTGTGCTGCTTAAATACCCATACTCTTCTCACTACCAAAAAAAAAAAAAGTTCCTTCACCAAATAGGTCAGGAGACTGGTACTGATTTGACTGCTTTCTCAGTCTGGATTTTACTAAAACTGTAAATACGTTAGCCTCTTGTAAAAGCAAAGGGAGTGATGATTCCAAAACATTTGTGGTAATAGGGGAGGGTACAGAATATCCTAGACATTTGATGTTTATTTGTTATCCCTAGATAAAGAACTTAAAAGAGTATTTGTCCTAATGGGGCCAGAAAACAATGTTAACTTATTTACATTAAAATTAAAACTAATGGTAAGTACTGATAGAGAAGTAAAATGTGTAGTTAAGTGCTCAGGTAAGAGTAAGTCCCCAAGCTCTTACCTATGGGCTACAAGTGCTAATAGAAACCAAAGACATAAGAAGAAAAAGAGGGGGGGGTGGGAGGTTGGGGTACCAGGTGGTGGGTATTATAGAGGGCACAGCTTGCATGGAGCACTGGGTGTGGTGAAAAAATAATGAATACTGTTTTTCTGAAAATAAATAAATTGGAAAAAAAAAAAGAAGAAGAAAAAGAAAAATTCACTTAACCTAAAGCTGCAGTTGTTCCTACTGAATAATCTACAGAAAAATAATAAAATGGACTGCTTTTGTTTTTGTTTTTTTTTTTTCCCTTTCAAGTTTATTTGAAGGCTGAGGTAAGACAGTGGAATACTTGAATCAACAGGTACTTGAAATACGGAGGAAAGTGAAAAGATCTAAAAAGCCACATTTGGATAGTCCCTTCTATTAATAATTACCACAATATAACTTACTTAGTTGATTTTTTTTTTAAGACTCCATTCATTTACTTGACAGAGAGAGATCACAAGTAGACAGAAAGGCAGGGAGAGAGAGAGAGAGAGAGAAGCAGGCTCCCTGCTGAGCAGAGCCAGATGCGGGACTTGATCCCCGGACCCCAAGATCATGACCTGAGCCAAAGGCAGCAGCTTAACCACTGAGCCACCCAGGCACCCCTACTTAGTTGATTTTAATGAAGATATTTTAATTTGATTTGGGCTTGACTTCTAGATTTTGATATATGCACCTATTTCACTAATATAAGTAATATGTAAAGACTTCATTTTTTATATACCTATATATAATTATTTACTTATATATTTATACTTTGTATATATAATATATATATTTATAATTTATTATTACTCATATACTTGCATATATAATTTACTTATTTAAATTTATATATATATAATATAATTTATATATAAATGATTATGTATTATAATAATTTCATTTCTCACAACTACCACTTGACTATCTGCTTTCTAAGTATGCTAGCACAGAGAAAAATCAAATCCCAGAGATGTATACAATCAGCATAAAACAAATTATGCTTTCTTTTTTCCTTCCCATGCAGTCATACTCTAGTTTACTTTCCTGCTATCTTTTTATACTCTGGATACCATGGGAATAAAAATAATCATGGACCATGCAGTCAGAAAGTACAGATCACAAGACAAAACACTTAAGATTATAAGGTTTGGGTCAGAAATATTCATCCCTTGTGGCTTTTCCTATCTCCTAACATTCCCATGATATCATTCACTATAGAGTTCATCTACCCAGATTTTCATCTAAACTCAACAGCTGAAACATCAATGGCAAAACAAAAATAAAACCACCACAGTCTTTTCAATACAATCAAACCTGTTTCGTTTAGTGTTGCTGATATGGCAGTAGAAATAGTTTCTCCTAAAAGGATTAACATACACATGAAAATAGATCATTGTACCCAAAGAAGTTATCCATTTTTTGTTTCTGCTCTCACCGTACCTTCTACATCACATCCATCCTCAAGCCACTCTCTCTGTACCTTCCTATATTGGCTAATGCCATCAGCATCCTCTTGAAGACTGAGGCACCAACCTCACCAAATGAGTTATTGTGGTTTTTTCCCATCATAAATTCTGTCTGCATTCCATTTTTATCTTTCCTGCTTAAGTCCAAGCTCCCATTATCACCCGCATCTGAACTATAATAACAACCATGCATTAGTCTTTATGTTTCTAATTTCTCCCCTTCTGAGTCAGCCTGTGTTCTGCTATCACCAGTTGTGTCCTTAAAACAACGGCTTATAGATTGCCTTTTCAAAATTCTTTCATGGTTTTCCCTTAAATACAAAATAAAATACAATCTTCTCAACCTGGAATTCAAAGCCTTCTACAACATGGACTCCATTTTCTTAACAACTATTTGTAACTAGACACACAATGGGCACGCACACACACACACACACACACACACACCATTCTCTTGTCATTCCTTCAGTCTACACTTCACTGTATGGCTTTCATTAAGCTATTATCTCAACTAGAAAGTTCCTCTCTCTCCTAACCCCTCTCCCTTCCTTAATATCTGGTTCAAATGCTTTTTCTCATATCCATTAATTCAAATAAATCTTTTTCTTGTATTTCCATTATATGTCATTTGTAGTTCTGAGATGCCTAAATTATAACCATTACCGCTATTTCTGCTTCTGTACATTCGCTTGCTAACCCATGAGGAGATGGAAAAATACCAGCAGACTTTCTATAGACACTCCGTAACCACACATCCCCCACCCAGAATTGAACCTGACAGAATGGCTGCTCCCGAACCCCTCCCCCAGCTCTGGGCCAAGAGATAGCAACCATCTGACGCCAGAGAAACCACCACCCGGAATTGCACGTAACAGAATGACTGCTCCCGGACCCCCCATCCGGCTCTGGGCCGAGAGATAACAACCATCTGGTGCCCTGCGGCTTGACAGGAAGACCCTGGTCAATCCAGAGGTGACACATACCCTAGCGGTGCCAACTCAGCAGTTTGAAGAATGACCCTTTGTTTGAAGAGCCCTTTGCCCTAACCAATAATCCGTTCCCAGCCTTTTCCCGCTCTGTAGCGTGCCGGTCATATTATAGAGTTCCTTTTTGATTTTCCCGTGGTATGTAGTGATTTGTTACAAGATACTATGATGTATGCTAAGTCCCTGCCTCCCCAAAATAGAGTATAAAAAGTGTTGTGATCCTGAGCTCGGGACCTCTTAGCGTCACCAGCAACGAGTGCGCGGAGGTCCGGGGTTCGAACTCGTAATAAATGACCCTTGCTGTTTGGCTTTGACTCTGGACTCTGGTGGTTGTCTTTGGGGGGTCTCAAAATTTGGGCACAACAGTTCTATTTTGATACTGAGCATAATTTTTTTCCTGTAGTGTATATTGGTGCATCCATATACATTATATATGAGTTTTTTAGTTTCTTTAAATTTGGGGACTATCCCATAGTAATCTTGATCATCTGGGGTTCAAAAAATAGTGTTTGTTAATTTCTATTGGAGGATAATCACCAGACAATGATATTTTCCAAATAAGGAAGACAAGAGAAGAACTTTATTTTAATTTGTTGATATTGTGGCTGATGAACTTATAAAAATATGACATGGAGGAACAGGAGAGGGCAGAGGTTACATTAATGCAACTGTGGAAATACTTAGAAAAAAGAGAGGTCCCTAATTATTTGACTTTTTATATGAATTTTTTTTAAATAAAGTATAACTGAGTCCAGCTGTTATTCCTTTCCATGTAAGGCAGAAAAAATATGAAGCACATCACAATTATGGATAGCATGGATCTAAAATCTCAAGCTGAGGATGAATATTCAACAAACACATGAATTCTTCTTATTATACTTCTACTTACAGGAGTCAGTTCTGAAAATTACTATTTCTGGCTCAGTCAGTTAAGCATCCGACTCTTTTTTTCAGTTCAGGTTATGATCTCCGGGTTGTGAGATTCTCTCTCCCTCTGCCTCTCTCTCTCAAAAAAAAAAAAAAGATATTTCTTCAATTTCTTAAATGTATGTGTTTTCAGTTATTAAGGGTTCTTAATAGATAAACCAGGGTTGAATTCTTGAATATTTGAATACTAGTCGTCCTTCCATTCACAGCTAAAAATTCAATTTCCAAAAATCTCTTCATGTTTAACCCCTCTGGATCAACCATAAAGTTTATTCAACTTAACGAAAAATACGGTTTTCTAGAATCAGAAAGTTAGATAACAATTAATTCACTAATTTTAGAGAATTTGGTGTTTATTTGAAACATATGTTTCTTAACTGTGATTAACAGGGACAATTTTATTCATTTCAAAAATGAAAATCATACAGTCACAAGAACAGGGAACACTCTAAGCATTATTACCACACAATGAATCATCATAGCACATCCAGCCTCAAAACAGCTTTGGAATTTTAAGAATCTAGCTTACTTGCTTGATATCAAAGAACAAATTCAGTTTTACCTGTTACTGTAACTCAGAATCTAACTAAGTGTTCTTGCTATTATATCTAATGTAGGTCCCATATTTTGGAGAATATATGTTCTGAATTTTTAGTTTTTGGTAGGGGGTTGGAGGGGGGTCGGCTGCAATTTGGCCCAAAATTGCATGACTCAGTCTCTTATGGAGTTGCAGTTGAATGCACAGACCCTTCACCCATGTAGAGAAAACTAGCCATTGTGCTGTTGGGAGATATTTTGTCACTTAACAACCTACTGTAAAAGTAAACAAGAAAGTAAATTTTTCGTGTCTTTTTTTTTCTTTTAAGTATTTCACTGAGACCTACAAACCATTATATTGTAAATATATGCTTTGTAACATAACCAATATATTTCTTTTCTATCTCTAACTCCAGTAACTTCTTCTTTGTTGAGAGGACATGTTACCTACCAGTGACTTCTGGGTTCTATAATTTATCTGCATGACATTTTGTGGTACACAGAATTGTCTACAGTCCTTTTCTGCATCTGATTTAGAGTAAAATAAGGGCTGTATACAATGTGAATTTTAATACCTGTTATTATGAAGGAAATAGAAATGAATACAAAAGCTGGTAATTTTTCAAAATAAGAAATCGAATTGATCTCAAAGTAGAATAAGGGAGTTAGAATTATCAACTCCGTATTTAAAAAGCAATGAAAAGGCAATGATAATCTAAGACAATATTTGTACTGTTGCTTTATCAACTTTGAGCTTTGGAAAGGAACTGCTAGAGAGCACTGGATTTTGTAAAATAAAACAATACCTCACTAAAAGGGCTGTTGAAAGAATTCATTGAGATTACATTTATAAAGCAATATCCTGACACAAGGAATACATAATAAATAGCAGCTTGGAGAAGTAGTAGCAACAGTATCAGAAGATCAGGACACAAAGTGTCATTTTCATCACCTACTATTGACCTTGAGTGTATCACTTAATATGTCTGATCCTCAGAATCTTCATAGATAAAAGTAAATTATAACCATTACTGTACAGACTTCCCCCACATTGTTGTGAAACAAACGAGAAAATTATGCAGAAGTATCTTGAAAAGTAGAAATATGTCATTACATACATATAATAGTTCATTATCACAACCAGTAAAGAAATCATTTCTAATGCATCTATGGGTTATAATCTTTCAGATTATGCTTGCATATCAGAGCAATTAGTAACTCACTGCCTATAGTTCCAGCCAGCTCATGGCAAACAAGGATGCACCCGTAGACACTGAAGCATTTGTAATTTTCTTATCCCCCTTCCTACTGATATTCCTTGTTGTCCGTGGCCCATGACCTACCTTACTGGGTAATCAATGGTAGCTAGAGCTTCCTAACTGTTCTGTTCTGTTTTCATTCTGGAAAACAGAATGGGGTTTCTCAAAAAGCGAAAAATAGAGCTACCCTATGACCCAGCAATTGCACTACTAGGTATTTATCCAAAGGATAGAAACGTTGTGATTTGAAGGCACACATGCACCCCAAGGTTTATAGCAGCAATGTCCACAATACCCAAGTATGGAAAGAGCCCAGATGATGTCCATCAACAGATGAATGGATAAAGAAGATGTGATGTGTGTGTGTGTGTGTGTGTGTGTGTAGAGAGAGAGCGAGAGAAAGAGAGAGATAATGGAAGATTATGTAGCCATCAAAAAACGAAATCTTGTCATTTGCAACAACATGCATGGAAATAGAGGGTATTATGCTAAGTGAAATAAGTCAGTCAGAGAAAGACAAATACCATAAGATTTCATACTTCTATGTGGAATTTAAGAAACAAAACAGATTAAAACAGGGGAAGGATGGAAAAATAAAATAAGACAAAATCAGAGAGGGAGACAAACCATGAGACTCTTAACTATAGGAAACCAAAAGGGTTGCTGGAGGGGAGATGGGTGGGGGGATGGGGAAACTGGGTGATGGGCATTAATGAGGGTATTTGATGTAATAAGCACTGGGTGTTATATGCAACTGATGAATCACTGAACTCTACCTCTGAAACTAATAATATACCATATGTTAATTGATTTTAAATAAAATTTTAAAAAGTAAAAAGAAAACAAGGGCATGGGATACATCCTCTCTTTCCGTCTTCTTATTAGAGCCCAGTCATAGACAACATACATAAAGTAAAAATAAAGTACATCAGAGTTGAAGTGAAGAGAAACCTCTGAGAAATTACTGTCTTCCAAGTCTTGACATTGCAGATAATATTAGGGGGAGTTTGTTTTATCCAGGAAATGACTGGTGCTCCATTAAAATTTATTTATTTGATTATCACATTCTATCTGGCCTAAGTGAAAATAATTTGCTTTCTCATTCAGGCATGCACAACTTTTTTTAAAGTTAAATACACAGTGCATAGTATAAAATCAGTTAATCAGATAGATTATAAAGCCATAGAGAGACAGACAGAAAGGGAAAAGAGATAAGAGTTGCAAATGCTTTTAGGTTCTGCTAATATCAATAGATCTCTAAAAATTAGTTAAGACTTAAGAAACAGAGAAATTAGACCAACTCTTCATTTTCTTTGAAGCCTAATTGGCATGTTGATCTGTGAATTGGGCTGCAGGTTTATAAAGGAGCCATTCACTGATTAGAAATGTTACAGTGGAGTAACTCCACTTCTATGATCCATTGTGGAGCTGCTTATGCATAAAAGTAAGTGACGCTCTTCGCCTTAAACATAAATAATTATACTCTAACTATAAGGTAGGAGGAATACATAATAGTATGTTGCTATTGTGTTATTAAACAGTCATTTAAAAGTTATTCTATTTATATAACTACATGCTAGATGAGAACATTCATTTTATAATGTGCCTACATTTAAAAAAAAAATTAAGTATTTTTAAAAGTATCAACATTTTAAAATAATGCCCTACCAGGAAGAACTGAAAATAGCAATGAAACCATGTCAAACCTGATCAGATACTCAAGGCTAAAAATGATGAATGTGACTATGAATTAAAATTTCTACAAGACTAAACTTAGACCGATATCTACTTTGATCCAAAAATGTTCCTGGGATAAGGCTGGATGCTTGATAGACAATCATGAAAGAATCTAAGGCTTTTTAAGACATGAACATAAAAGGAGCTCAATGCTAACTACTCAGTATTATATATATCTGCCTTATTATTCAGACTCAAGCAAGGTATTAATAGAATCCACAACTGAACCAAAAGTGAGATGAATTGAAAAGTTTAATTGACCCCGAAGTTCAGAAGAGTTGACCAGAATTTTGAGAGAAACTTTAAAAATTGTCATTATCAAGTAAATGTGATATATTCTGATCTGAGAAAACCCCTATCTGATCTCCAGTAAAGCCTATCCTCATGTAAAGCCTTGCTTTAAAAATTATATTTATGAGAATTGAAACGTGGTTGATGAATAAAACATTTTAAGAATACAGAAAATAAGAGCCAGCCTCTCTCTTTTCAGCTGACCTTGTTGGTAAGGAATAGCCTCAGATTAAAACACAAAAATAAAATTGTCAATATAAAATAGTATGTATTTTAACAAGGTTATTGTAAAAGGAAATGAATGGAAGCAGGAAGTTCAATAGTCAAATTCACTAAAATTATACTACTTTTCTATTTGAACAAGTTAGGTATGCTCAGTTAACTGATTTACTTCAAAACTGCCTGAAAGAAAATCAAGTTGGGTCTGGCAATCCTAATGCTACTCTCTGTTTTTCAAATCTGAAATGTACACTTGTTTCCACCTGCAGCAGGGGACCTGGGTGGTGTATTGCCACATGTACTAAATGTAAACACAACATAGAATCTTATATATGAAGGAAGCCTGAAAGTTCCTTATTGTGTCCTGAGGAATAGTTTAGCAGACTACAGGAGATCACATTATCCAAGAAGGTGACTGCAGGATCTTGGTTATCATTCTAGCATTCTCCTACTCCAGCCCCCAGTCCAATCTCACTGTACTTGACCCTGGGCCTATTTTTCCTCATTGGAAAAGTCCAATGACAGGCAAAAGTCAGTAGCAGAAATAAGAGATTTAAAAATAAATGACCAAGCATTCTATTCTATCTGCATTCCACCTAAATTAATAAGGTAATATTTCATTTTCAGCATCAAAAACTAATAGAGAAGCTTTTATCTCTATCAGAAGCATGACAAAGTTGTCTTTAGATTTTTAGATTTATATTATTAATGCTCATTTGTCCTTGGTCAACTGCATATCAGGGTTGGCTACATATTAGTTGGGAGGAATGGAGTACTGAAATCACCAGAATGAGGGCTTAAAGTGATGCAACTTTTACAGAAATACAGCCAAATCAATAATTTATGTGCAAGATGAAATTTCCATGTTAATAAGATACTACATTGTACTGCATTTAAAACACATCATCTTTTACTCCCAAAGTTTAGAAACACAAATACATACACACTTATTGTTGGAAAAAAAGGCGGAAAGATAAATCACTTACTTTTTGGAACAAAACAAATAATCAATAAAGAAATTAAGTACATATACTATTTTATGGAACTCATATCTTGTCAGGAGGGGAATGGCATATACTTAATCGAAGAGGGATTAGAGACACTGGAAAACTAAACTCAAAGGCAGTCAAGATAATGAAAGAACTGGGATTAGAATCTGAATTTTATAAGTGTAACCACGTTTCCTTTATATTAGATTAGGTTCTCTTCAGAAAGTATTATTTCAAGTTGATAGGACAGTATTTTTAAGTTGTATCTCTCCTTTACTTAGATAAAGTAATGCCCTCTAGTGGCTCTCTTTAAAATAGCATTAAATTGAATTTAAAAGGTCATCTTTACTGTAAAAATGGATACTACACGGTGAACGCTAAAAGTTCATCTCACTATCGGGATACAGTCGGAAAAGGATTACTGAATGACAAGAATCTAAAGCACCACTGCATTTAGAGAAGGGAAAAACTTTAGTATCAAAGTCTAAATCTTTACCCTGATCTACAGTTGCCAGTTTGACATATTATATCCATTACTGCCATGAAATTCAAAAAATAACTATTTGGATTGATTGGATTATAAGTAAAAGACAGTAGACTTTCATTCAAAAATCCACTGCCATGCTTTTTTATCATCCAATCTTCAATATTTAGTGCCTACCAGTTCTCCTTTCTCTTGTTGATAACAAATCTACTATTCTCTTTTTAGTCCTTTCTTCTTTATGGAATATTTGATCACATTAACAATTCCTTCCTTTTATAACCTATGAACCTGTAAACTCCTTGGCATTTTCTCTCACCTCCCCTCCTTCACACTAGAACCAAACTCCCTGATTTTTCTTCTCCATATCTGAAGTACTTCCATCTCCAAATACCCAAATTCTACATTCATTCAAGACTTATCCTAATGCCATCTTCCTTTTTTTTTTTTTTTTAATTATGTTATGTTAGTTACCACACAGTATGTCATTAGGTTTTGAGGTAGTGTTCCAGGATTCACTGTTTGCATATAATACCTAGTGCTCCAGGGCGCCTGGGTGGCTCAGTGGTTAAGCCTCTGCCTTCAGCTCAGGTCATGATCTCAGGGTTCTGGGATTGAGTCCTGCATAGGGCTCTCTGCTCGGCAGGGAACCTGCTTCCTCCTCTCTCTCTCTCTCTCTCTCTCTGCCTGCCTCTCTGCCTACTTGTGATCTCTCTCAAATAAATTTTTAAAAAAGATTTAAAAAAAAAACCAAAAAATCTAGTTCTCCATGCAATCCATGCCTTCATTAATATACGTCACTGGGCTAACCCATTCCCCCAACCCTCTCCCCTCTAAAATCCTCAATTCATTTCTAAGAATCCATAGTCTCTCACGGTTCCTCTCTCCCTCTGATTTGCCTCCTTCATTTTTCCCTTCCTTCTCCTAATGTTCTCCATGCTATTCCTTTTGTTCCACAAATAAGTGAAACCATGTGATAATTGACTTTGCTTGACTTATTTCACTTTGCATAATCTCCTCCAGCACCCATGTTGATGCAAAAGCTGGGTATTCATTCTTTCTGATGGCTTAGTAATATTCCATTGTATATATAGACCACACCTTCTTTATCTATTCCGTCTGTTGACGAGCATCTCTGCTCTTTCCACGGTTTGGCTATTATGGACATTGCTGCTATGAATATTAGGGTGCATATGGCCTCTGTTTCACTACATCTGTAACTTTGTGGTAAATACCCAGTGGTGCAATTGCACGGTCATAGGCTAGCTCTATTTTTAATTTTTTGAGGAAACTCCACACTGTTTTCCAAAGTGGCCATACCAATTTGCATTCCCACCAACTGTGTAGGAGTGTTCCCCTTTCTCCACAGTCTTTCCAACGTTTATTGTTCCTTGCCTTTTCAATTTTTACCATTCAACTGGTATAAGGTGGTAATCTCAATGTGGTTTTGATTTGAATTTTCCTGATAACTAATGATGCTCAACATTTTTTCATGTGTCTGTCAGCCATTTGTTTATCTTCTTTGGAGAAGTGTTTGTTCATGTCTTCTGCACATTTTTTGACTTGATTATCTGTTTCTTGGGTGTTGAGTTTGAGAAGTTCATTACAGATCTTGGATATCAGTTCTTTGTCTGTAGTGTCATTTGCAAATATCTTTTCCTATTCCGTGAGTTGCCTCTTTGTTTTGTTGACTGTTTGGTTTGCTGTGCAGAAGGTTTTTATTTTGATGAAGTCCCAAAAGTTCATTTTCACTTTTGTTTCCCTTGCCTTTGGAGACGTGTCCTGAAAGAAGTTGATGTGGCTGATGTTGAAGAGGTTACTGCCTATGTTCTCCTCTAGGATTTTGATGGATTCTGGTCTCACATTTAGGTCTTTCATCCATTTTCAGTTTTTCTTTGTGTATGGTGTAAGAAGATGGCAGAGGTTCATTCTTTTGTATATAGCTGTTCAATTTTTTGAACAGCACCATTTTTTGAAAAGACCGTCTTTTTCCATTAGATATTTTTTCCTGCTTTGTCGAAGATTAGTTGACCATAGACCTGAGGATCTGCATCTGGGCTCTCTACCCTGTTCCATTGGTCTATGTGTCTATTTTTGTGCCTGTACCAGTACCATGCTGTCTTGGTTATTATAGCTTTGTAAGATAGCTAGACATCAGACATCAGACAATGTAATGCCCCCAGCTTTGTTTTTCTTATTCAACATTTCCTTAGTAATTTGGGGTATTTTCTGGTTCCATACATATTTTAGGATTGTTTGTTCCAGCACTTTGAAAAATGCCAATGGGATTTTGGTCGAGATGGCGATGAAAGTATAGATTGCTCTGGGCAGCATAGACATTTTAACAATGTTTATTCTTCTGATAAGAAGAATTCTTATTCTTGTGTCTTCTTTGATTTCTTGCATGAATGTTCTGTAGTTCCTAGACTATGGATCCAATACCTCTTTGATTAGGTTTATTCAAAGGTACCTTACGGTTTTTGGTGCTCTCGTAAATGGAACTGATTCTCTAATCTTTCTTTCTACAGTTACATTGTTAGTGTATTAGAAAGTAACTGATTTCTGTGCATTGATTTTGTATTCTGCCACCTTACTGAATTGCTATATGAATTTTAGTAATTTGGGGGTGGAGTCTTTTGGGTTTTCGACATAAAATATCATGTCATCTGCAAAGAGAGAGAGTTTGACTTCTTTGCCAATTTGAATATGTTTTATTTCTTTTTGTTGTCTGATTTTTGTGGCTAGGACTTGTAGTACTATGTTGAACAACAGTGGCGAGAGTGGGCATCCTTGTTGTGTTCCTGACCTTAAGAGAAAGGTTCTCAGCTTTTCCTGATTGAAAATGATATCTGCTGTGGGTTTTTCATAGATGGATTTTATGAAATTGAGGAATAGTCCCTCTACCCCTAAACTCTGAAAAGTTTTAATCAGGAACAGATGCTGTATTTTGTCAAATGCTTTTTCTGCATCAACTGAGAGGACCATGTGGTTCTTCTCTTTTCTCTGTCACATTGATTGAGTTGAGAGTGTTGCACCACACTAGTTTCCCAGGGATAAATCCCACCTGGTCATGTTGGATAATCCTTTTAGTGTACTGTTGGATCCTATTAGCTAGGATCTTGGCAAGAATTTTGGCATCCATATTCATCAGAGATATTGGTCTGAAATTCTCCTTTTTGATGGGGTCTTTGCCTGGTTTAGGGATCAAGGTCATGCTGGCCTCATAGAAAGAGTCTGAAGCTTTCCTTCTATTTCAGTTTTTTGAAACATCTTCAGGAGAATAGGTATTATTTCTTCTTTGAATATTTGGTAGAATTCCCCAGGTAATCTGTCAGATCTTGGGCTCTTGTTTTTGGGGAGGTTTTTTGATCACTGCTTCAATCTTCTTACTAGATATTGGTCTATTCAGGTTGTCAATTTCTTCCTGTTTCAGTCATGGAAGCTCATAGGTTTGCATCCATTTCTTCTAGGTTGCTTAACTTATTGTCATATAGCTGTTGATAATAATTTCTGATGATTGTTTATATTTCCTTCGTGTTGGTCATGATGTCTCCCCTTTCTTTCCTAATTTTATTAATTCAGGTCCTTCTCTTTTCTTTTGGGTAAGTCTGGCCAGTGATTTATCGATCTTTTTAATTCTTTCAAAGAACCAGATTCTAGTTTTATTGCTGTGTTCTACTGTAATTCTGGTTTCTAATTCATTGATCTCTGCTGTAATCCTAATTATTTCCCTTTTTATGCCAGGCTTAGGCTTAATTTGTTTTTAGTTCTCCATTTCTTTAAGTGTAAAGATAGTTTCTGTATTCAGGATTTTTCTAATTTTGAAGTGAGGCTTGGATAGCTATCTATTTTCCCCTTAGAATGGCCTTTGCCATATCCCATAGGGTTTGGACTCATGTGTTCTTATTCTCACTGTTTTTCATGAATTGTTTAAGTACTTCTTTGATTTCCTGGTTGACCCAAACATTCTTGAGCAAGATGATCTTTAGCTTCCAAGTGTTTGAATTTCTTCCAAACTTTTCCTGTGGTTGAGTTCCAGTTTCAAAGTATTGTCATCTGGAAATATGCAGGTAATAATCTCAATTTTTTGGTATCGGTTGAGACATATTTGTGACCCAGTGTGTGGTCTATTCTGGAGAAAGTTCCATGTGCACTTGAGAAGGATGAGTATACTATTGTTTTAGGGTGGAATATTCTGCATATATCTATGAGGTCCATCTGATCCAGTTTGTCATTCAAAACTCTTGTTTTTTGTTGATTTTCTGCTTAGATGATCTATTGCTGAGAATGGAACATTAAGGTCTCCCACATTTTAACATATTATTATCAACATGTCTCTTTATTTTGGTTAACAATTAGCTTACGTAGTTGGCTGCTCCCATTTTGGGTGCATAGATATTTTACAATTGTTAGATCTTGTTGGACAGACATTTAAAGAATGATAAGTGTCCTTCTGTGTCTTTCACTACACTCTTTAGCTTAAAATCTAATTTGTCTGATATGCAATAGCTACCCATTGGCATGAAAGATAGTTCTCCAACCCTTCACTTTCAGTCTGGATACATCTTTAGGTTCAAAATGGATCTCTTGTAGACAGTATATGGATGGGTCATGTCTTTTTATCCAATCTGCAACTCTGTGGCATTTTATGGGAGCACTTAGGCCATTCACAGTGACAGAGATTATTGAAAGATGATTTTATGGTCATCATGCTGCTTGTGAAGTCCTTGTTCCTGTAGGTTGTCTCTGTAAATTTCTGTTCTATATCACTCTTGGGGTCTTTCTCCTTTTATAGAACCCCCCTTAATATTTCTTGCAAAGCCAGTTTTGTGGTCACATATTCTTTCAGTTTTTGCCAGTCTTGGAGGCTCTTTATCTCTCCATCCATTTTAAATGACAGCCTTGCCAGATAAAATATTCTTGGTTGCACATTCTTCTCATTTAGTATCCTGAATATGTCTTGCCAGCCCTTTCTGGCTTGCCAGGTCTCTGTGGATAGGTCCGTTGTTATTCTGATGTTCCTGCCTCTGTACATAAGGAATATCTTCCCCCTAACTGCCCTTAAGATTGTTACCATGGTTTTAAGATTCACAAGTTTTACTATTACCTGCCAGAGTGTTGGTTTATTCTCCCTGATTTTGGGAGATGTTCTCTCAGACTCTAGGACACAAATGCTTATTTCATTCCCCAGATTAGGGAAGTCTTCAGCTAGGATTTGCTCAAATATATCTTCTAGTCCCCCCTCTCCACCCCCTCAGGGATCCCAATAATTCTGACATTGGAATGTTTCATGGCATCATTCATTTCTCTCATTTTGTTTTCATGGATTCTACGCTGTTTGTTCCAGACCTCCTCTTGTTCCTTCTTTTCTGTCAGTTTGTCTTCCAGATCACTAATTTGTTCTTCTGCCTCATTTACCCTAGCCATTACAGTATCTAGATTAGATTGGATCTCATTGATATTTTAAAGCTCTGCAGATCAGTTCTCACTTCTGCCCTTAAAGAATCTATGTTGTCATTAATGGTTTTCTTCAACCTAGCTATTGTCTGTATAACTGTTACCCTGAAGTCTATTTCTGACAGCTTGCTTATATTCATATCCAGTAGTTCTGTGGCAGCGGTCACAGTCCCTGATTTTTCCTGTGTTCAGGGTTCCTCATCTTAGTCATTCTGTTGAGGGGTGGTTGAGGAAATGTACAGAGATCAAACTATTGACCACAACCCAAGCAAGATGCACCTGTTTTATAGGGACCTTAGAGTTGTCAGCCTCTTGTTCTTCCAGCCTATCTTCTGGGGGAGGGGCCTGCTATGCTGTTATTCAGGCACCCCTGTTTAGACAGAGTTGCCCTTCCCCCTCTTGGGGGGATGGACTCAGTGAAAACCAGTTTTGGGTAGGTTTTGTTCTCTGGAGGCTTTCCCTGGAGGCTTTCCACATCTCTTCTGAGAGTCAGAACGGAAGTGACCATATCCAAATTTCTGCCTCAGAATAGAGAGATTGCAGTCTGCTCTTTGTTGAGCTCTCCAGGCCACACCATCTCTGTTTCTATCTGTGCTGCTAAATACCACAGCATCCTGGGTGTGTGTCCCACAGCAGCACTCCCAGCCCTCATTTCAAGAGCCAGGCATATCTCTGTCCTTTGTGTTTGTAAAAGAACCAGCTGCCCCCAGTTTGCATATGCACCCCCTCAGCTCCAGGTTTCAGTCTGGGGTGCTGCCCTGAAGTCCTTCCCCTGCCACTACTGGTCTGTGAGTCTGTGCCTGGCCCCCATCATGGGAAGCCTTTGTGCTCCAGTGGCACAGGATCCTGGAGACTCCCTCCCCCTTCCATTTATCTTCTGATATCTGCCCTCAGAATCATGGCTCCCCACTTCATACCTTGAAATCAACCACTGGAGATGTTCTGTTGGTATAGATCCGTATATATCTTCTCACATCTCAGGCTGATTTCATGTGTGCTCATATCCAGCTCAATTCAGGGGACTGGTTGAAATAGGGGCTCCTACTCCTCCACCATCTTGCTCCCCTCTCTCCTAGGGCCATCTTCCTAATGAGGTTTTCATTTCCCTTCCTAGTTAGTACTCTTCTACTCATTAAGTCTTTCATAGCCTTCTATACATGACACTTTAAGTATATTTACTACTAAATATACTATTCATTTCCATGAACAGGCACTTGCCCTCAGATGAGTTTCACATATGCCACCACCACCCTGCCACTAAGTGTTTCTGAGTAACCTGGGGTAACAAATCTAGTCACCAACCATGTAACATCTCCTTGTTGGCCCTCACATATGACTTTCCTTCTTTGTATCACCACTGCCATTCTATTTTCCACTAAATACCATCGGAATCCTCTTGAAATTCCATGTCCAGGTGCTGCCTAATATTCCATGTCCAAGAGAGAGAATTATTTAAGCCCAATGTTGTATTATACTCAGATATGGAGACAGCAGAGTAGTTCTGAGGCTCCAACACCTTACCTAAGGAACACCAAATGTGGTGTCTATATATATGGCTTATCTATGGACATGAATGGTGTCTGGATGAATGGACATGGTGGTCTGAACCATAGACTAATCTATGTCACATTGAAACTATATTCTCCCACTGCATAAATAAGGGCTCATTACTAGATTAGTCTCTCTTACTCATAAAATTAGCTCATTTCCAAAATGCCTCATTTTGGAGGCATTAAAATAGACTTCAAAATAGACTACAGATAGGACTGTATGTGTAGTGTAGACTCAAAATGAATTGTGTTCATCTATCTACATTCCACCTGTTCTAATTCCTAATCAAACTGTAGTCAATTTGAAGTGCTGTTTCCATATTTATGCCATTATTTCTCCAATCAAATTTAGCACAAAGCTTCACACACACAGTAGTAACCAAATAAAAACCTGGAGAATTAATGATCGAATGCAACACCAAATTCCATTTTTATCTATTTCTCATAAACTTTCATGTTTAAATAGCTGTTAATAATTATAAGGTTTTTGTGTGAAAATGACATGTTGAGACTACAAATAAACCTTAGGCTAATAATACTTCCCCAAATTTATTACAGAACATGTTACTACTGTTATATGGGAAATATCATACTCTATTACTGATTTTGATTAAAATCAGAGTACATGGACGGGACTGGAAGAGATTATGCTGAGTGAAATAAGTCAAGCAGAGAAAGTCAATTATCATATGGTTTCACTTATTTGTGGAGCATAACAAATAGCATGGAGGACATGGGGAGATAGAGAGGAGAAGGGAGTTGGGGGAAATTGGAAGGGGAGGTGAACCATGAGAGACTATGGACTCTGAAAAACAATCTGAGGGTTTTGAAGGGGCGAAGGGGTGGGAGGTCGGGGTACCAGGTGGTGGGTATTATAGAGGGCATGGAATGCATGGAGCACTGGGTGTGGTGCAAAAATAATGAATACTGTTATGTTGAAAATAAAAAATAATTTAAAAAAAAATAAATATATATTATATATACAAAAAAAATCAAAGTACACTTAAAGGGAAATAGAGAGTCAAGGGGTTTTGCTTTCTAATGTTCTGTTCTATTTTAAGTAAGTGGGAAGTTTAAATTTATGTAAATATATGCATAAAAGGTATATACGTGGAGGTAAATCTCTGTTTCCTATACTTCGTAATCTTTTTAGGTTCTGTCATACAGAAATAGAACTGCAAATGGTATATGCTCAAAGAGTTTCATTTTGGGGTGAGATGTTTCTTTTGTTCCACAGAGGGGTAACATTCTCCTGATGGATTTTTCCATATTAAATATCATTCACTAATGTCATAACAAACCACTCAAAAAAGTCAAACCTTGGGGAAAAAATACAAGAAACAATGAAGAAATCAAGAAATAAATGCTTATAAGCTAAGGTTTTTTGGATTCCTCTCTCTATTAAATAAAATTTATAGTGGGGAAATCTGGTGTCTTCTGTGCAAGAGACCAACTTAAGAGCTTTTTTGTCTTATAGCTAACTGTTCTTTTCATCACAAATGGAAAACACAGTAAAGACAACCAAAATAGTCTTCATTATAATTGGTGGAAATACACTCTGATTTCATTACTCCCATGTAGTACATTAAGACACCCAATAATTGATCATTACAACTAATAATATTTCTAGTTAGGAATCACCATTATATTAACATTTTCATCCTGCATCTTAAAATTAGCAGTAAATGAAGTTATTTTTTTAGGTATGGCAGAGTCTGTTAGATATTTCCCAATATCAACTTTCACTTTCTTTCTTAGTTGTACCCTAATTTTATTTCAAGGTATTGTTACTAGCATAAAAAACATTTTTCACCTCTTTGGAGCTAGGTAGCTATATTTTATTTCTGTGTGCTAAATTTATTACAGTTCAAAAGTATATTTTTTCCAAAGATTTGGACTTTTTATTCTTGACTCTTTGGATAAAATGTTATACAGCATCCTGTCTTCTTATATTTTCTGATCCAAGTTTCCAAAACATATCTGCCATGGGGGCACTGAAACCAGAAAATTTTAAAATCAGTTTCATATTTTGATTTCTATCTAATGTAGTCTGGTTCTTTACTTTTCTGTTTCACTTTTTTCTTTGTGATAACTTTGAAGTTTAATATTTCCTCATAGATCAGTATAGAATAGTAATGCAAAGAATATGTCCCAAGGGATCAATTCTTATGTGGGGGTGAGACATGAAGAGGGTTTCTTTTTTTCTCCAGGTTTATTGAGATATACTGACATAGAAAATAGTATAAGTTAAAGGTGTACAAGGTGATGAGTTGATGTATGTATACATATTGCAAAATAATTACCACAAAAGGTTAGTTAGCATATTCATTATTTAGTTACCCATTCTCTTCGTAATGAAAACCTTTACTATCCACTACCTTAACAATTCTGAAGTTGACAGCATTTTAATCACCAAATTGTAATTAAATCCCCAGAACCTACCCATCTTATAACTGGAATTTTTTACCCTTTGACCACATTCACCCATTTTCCCCCATGTCCCCACCCCTGACCACCAATCTACTCTTTTTCTATAAGCTAGAGATTTTTTTTTAGATCCCACATATGAGTGAGATCACGCAGTATTTGTCTTTGTCTAACTTAGGTCAGTTAGCATAATGTTCTCAGATTTCATCCATGTTGTCACAAATGGCAGGGTTTGCTTTTGTATGGTTGAATGTTTTTTTTTTTTTTAATATACATATATATCTTTCATTTTCTTTATCCTGTCATTTGTTGGCAGACAACTTTCCATGTCTTGACTATTGTAAGTAATGTTGCAATGAATGTAGGAGTGAGACATCTCTTTTAGTTATTTCCTTTCCTTTAGATGTTTGCCTAGAAGTGGGATTGCTGGGTCATAGGATAATTCCATTTTTAATTTTTTGAAGAACCTCCATACTTTTTCCCATGGTGGCTATACCAATATACACCACCATAAACACTGTACAAAAGTTCCCTTTTCTCTGCATCCTGAACAGCATATTATTTCTTACCTTTTTCATATTAGCCATTCCAATAGGTGTGAAATGATATTATCATTTTGGTTTTGTGTTTCCCTGGTGATTAATTATGTTGAGCACCCCTTTAAGTACCTATGGGCCATTTGCACATCTTGTTTGGGGAAAAGCCTATTTGGGTCCTTTGCCCATTTGTAATAAGATTATTTGTGTTTTTGCTATTGAGTTGCATGAGTTCCTTATATATTTTTATATTAACCCCTTATCAGATATGAGTTGCAAACATTTTCCCCCATTCCTTACATTGTTTTTTTATTTTGTTGATTATTGCTTTTGCTGTGCAGAAGCTTTGTAGTTTGATATGGTACCACTTAACTTTTGCTTCTGTAGCTTGTGCTACAGGTGTCATATCCAAAAAATCATTGCCAAAACTGATACCAAGAAGTTCTTCCCCTATGTTTTCTTCTAGTAATTTCATAATTTCAGCTCTTTATAGTCTTTAACCATTTCAAGCTAACTTTGTGAATGTTATAAGGGTCTGAGTTCATTTTTCTGCATATGGCTATCTAATTTTCCTAAAAGCATTTATTGAAGAGATGATCCTTCCTCTATTGAGTATTCTGGTTTCTTTGTCAAATATTAGTTGGCCATATATGCAGAGGTTTATTTCTGAGCTCTTGATTCTGTTCCATTGGTGTATGTGTTTTTATTCTAGTACCATACTGTTTTAATTATTATAGATTTATAATATAGTGTGATATGAGGACATATAATGATGCCTCCAGCTTTGTTCTTTCTCAAAATTTCTTTGGTTATTCAGTCATTTGTGGTCCCACATGAAATTTAGAATTGTTTTTTTCTATTTCTGTAAAACTGTCACTGGAATTCTGATGGGGATTGCATTTAATTTATAGATGGCATTGGGTAGTATGGACATGTTAATAGTAGTAATTTCTCGGCTCTATGAACACAAGATATTTTTCCATTTATCTGAGTCTTCCATAATTTTCTTCATCGGTCTTATGCTTTTCAGTGCACAGACTTTTCACCTTCTTGGTTAAATTTATTCCTAAGTATTTTGTTGTTTTTTGACACTATCGTGAATGGGATTGTTTTGCTTCTTTTTCAGATAGTTTGTTGTTAGTGTATAGAAAAGCAATTGAATATTGTATCCTGCGACTTTACTGAATTTATTAGTTCTACCAGTTTTTTTGTGGTTCTGTAGGGCCTCCTGTACATAGGATCATGTCATATGCAAACAGAGATAATTTTACTTTTTCCTTTATTATATGGATGCCATTTATTTCTTTTTCTTGCCTGACTGATCTGGGTAGGACTCCCAGTACTATACTGAAGAGAAGGAATGAGAGTGGGCACTCTTGTGTTGTTCCTGTTTCTGAAGGAAAAGCTCTCAAACTTTCCCCATTGAATATGATTTTAGCTGTGGGCTTGTAATATATGGTCTTTATTATGCGGAGGTACATTCATTCTATACCCAGTTTTTTGAGACTTTTTTTTTTGTCATGAAAGGATGTTGTATTTTTGTCAAATGCTTTTTCTGCCTCTACTAAGATGATCATATGATTTTTATCCTTCATTTTATTAATGTGATATATCACATTTTTGGTTTGCATGTGTTGAACCAACCATTCTTGCATACCAGGAATGAATCTCATTTGATCATGATATATGATCCTTGTAATGTTCTGTACTATTTTGTTGAGAATGTTTATATCTATATTCATCAGGGATACTGGAGTAGTTTCTTTTTCTTGTAGTTTCTTTTTCTGGCCTTGTTATCAGTATAATGCAGGCCTCATAAAATGAGCTTAGGAGTGTTCCCTCCTCTTCTGTGTTTTAGAATAATTTAAGAAGGATTGGGATTAATTCTTCTATAAATGTTTGGTAGAATTTGCCAGTAAATTCATCAGGTCCTGGGTTGTTCTTTGTTGGGAGACTTTTGATTACTGATTTAATCTCCTTATTTGCTATTGGTCTATTCAGATTTTTTATTTCTTTGTGCTTCAGTACTGGTAGTTGTTTCTAGGAATTAATCCGTTTCTTCTAGTTTATCCAATTTGTTGGCATATAATTGTTCATAGTAGTTTCTAATGATGCTTTGTATTACTATGGTTATAATGTTTCCTCTTTCATTTATAATTTCATTTATACTTTTCCTCCCACACACATTTTACATTATTAATGTTATAATTTATATTTTATATTGTGTATCTAATAATAAAATATTGTAGTTATAACTATTTTTAATACATTTGTTTTTTAACTTTTTAAACTGGAGTTATAAGTGACTTATATACACCATTACATTATTAGGGAATATGAATTTGAGTATATATTTACCTTTACCATTGAGTTTTATACAGTCAAATGTGTATGTAGGCAGGGCTATAGGCTGTACTCCATAACTGCCCCTGGTCTAGTCTGGTGTCAGGCTTCTGTTCCCTGACCAGATGGTGCCACTGGCTAGACTCCATATTCAAGCAGGGCTGCAGACTATGCCCTGAAGGTGGGCAAGTCTATACACTGGGCTTTGCAATTGTATAGGTTGTTGGTTGTGCTCTGTTTTGGGGTGAGGTCACAGTTCAGGGAGCTCACTGGCCAGAGGGCTTCCATCTGTACCCTGCAGTGGGTGGAGCTGGAGACTAGCCTCTGTGATTGAGCTAATCAAGCTCCTTGGTTAGATGGGGCTGCAGGCTATGCGCCTCAGTTAGGAAGGATCACTCACTGGGCTTCCTGACTGGGCTTGGCCACACTCTGTGTTTAGCAACTGAGCAGAGCCATAGGCTGGGCTCTGCTGCTAGGTGTGTTTGCAGGCTGGACTTCATGGCTGGCAAATGCAGACTGAGCTTTAAGGCAGATCAGGTTCATTGTTCTGGCTCCCTAGTTACTTAAGGCCAGAGGCTATGCTCATCAGCTGGGCAGGGCTACTGGCTTGGTTCTCTGCCTAGGTGAACTATAGCATGTCTTCCACAACTGCCAGGCATCTGTGGCCAGTTTTCTCAGAGGAACAAGACTGGAAGCTATGCTTAGCAATTGGACAGGGCTACCAATTTGCTCCCCTGTCAGGCAGGGCCATAAAGTGGGTTCCATAACTACTATGGCCTATTGGCTAGGGATTGAAATCAGGCAGAATTGCCAACTGAGCTCCCTAGCTAGACAAGGCCACCAACCTGGCTCTGCAGATAGTCAGAGCTGATGACTGGGATCTCCACTTGGGTACTACCACAAGCAGAAATGCAGTTCACTGAGATTTGACTGCTGTTTGCTTTAACCAGCACCCATTTTTCTGTCTCTAAATGATCCTGAATAGTCAAGCTTTGCAGATTCCCCCAGTGATCCTCATGAGAAGACATCTGAGTGGGCCTCCTAAAAAGCATAATGCAGCGCTGAGAAAGTTTTTATTCCACCTTCCTCTCTTTTTTCCCATGAGAGATACCATAGGGGACACTCTTGGTTCAATGCTATGTTGAGGTGGAGGAGGAGCAATGTGGTTGAGATGAAGCCATTCCTCTTAACCTTCTCAACACAGTCCTTCTCAGTCCCTGTAGTTCACAGTGGTGTTTCAGTCTCTTCCTTGGGTTCTGGGATTTTCACAGTGGTGTCATGTCTATGGAGAGTTACTAACTGATCATCTTGTGAGGGGAGCCGAAGTCAAGAACAACCTATGTCACCATCTTAATGATGTCTCATGTCAGCAAGATGTTTTAAAAAACAGCAATGAAAACTATAAGCTAAGTTATGAAAATAAAAAGCATTTGGTTGAGTCTAAAGTGGGGGGAAAATGTGGCAAATATCACATTTACCAAGAAAGTAGAATGTGACATAAGGGGAACAACTGTTCTAGAGTCACAGACAAAAAGTTAGAGATGGTGTTCCAAATGAAAAACTGAAGCTCAGAAAATCAAGTACTTGGCCCCAAACTGTTGACCTATTTAGGGAGCTCTCACCACTTCATAGTTCTGTTTTAGATAAATATGAAGTGGATAAGCTGTTGGGTCACAGATCTAAAAACTGATTTCAATGCAAATACTACAGAATACAATCAGGGAATCACAGAGGTGCCAAGGCAAAATACCCAGAAAGAAACACAGTCTTCCATTGGAATGAAATCACTGCTCTTTCCTCACTTTCTATAAAAGTTAAGCCTTTCACTCCCATCCCCACGAGGAGGTGCCAGACTGGTGAAGTGAAAAGTTTTGAACTCTCAACACTCATAAGAGGAAGAAGAAAAATATGATTAGTCAGCATGTGAGACATGGATATAATCACTTTTTCACAAGTGGTGATACCACTGCAATGAAAGACAGTTCAGACTGCCTCTTATTCTGTGTGCTTGCTTTCCTCCTGATGGCCATGAATGCACTTAGGGTTTATCTACATTACCCACCACCCTGTCTCAGGCAGGTCCCAAAGAAGGGAAGTTGATGGCATAATTGAACGAAGGACATGCCAATAGGAAGAAATAGGCAAGCCCAAAGAAAAAGTAGAATTGTGGGAAGAAAATAACTGTTTAAAAACACAGATAACAGATAGGGATCACAAAATGTGGAAACACAGTATTTCTGAGTTCCCCTTCAGTAACATATTCACTAATTTTTAAAGCAGAGAGAAACCTGCTTTAAATCAATCATAAGAGATTCAGAGATGGTTTGGGACATCAAATTAGATAAATTTGCAGTGAGAGAGAGCAATGAAGCAAAGGCCATAGCTATTTGGAACCCAAATAAACAAATAACATATCATAAACCCATAAAAATAATGGCCTCTCTTTGTATAACCTTGGATTGATACATTTAATTGGGGGAATCTCAGTGTAGCAAAATGTAGATTAAATGAAAAGATTCACAGGAAAGCTGAAAAATATTTAGAAAAACAGAGATATTGATTTATATCACTGATTTACAGATTAAATACATTAAGTATGTAGACCTCAACTAAATAATAATTTACCCTGCTCCTAAATAACAGACTATAAATATTTTAAGGTTATGCAACCAAGAAGAAAAGCAAAGTGATTTAGCTGGCAATTAGGACAATAGAGCAGTAAATATAATTGAATTACTCATTTTAGTTTGGGCAAGTTAATTTGATATGTGCTGTAACTAGAGACCTTCCTTCCTCTTGACTGGGTCAATGTTTAATCGCTGTAGATGTAATACTATGTGCTTTGCTTTGACAAATTTGCTCCATCTACCCAAAATCTTTTTCTGCACTAGGATTTCTTTTCATCTTGTTTTACCAGAAACTGAAATCATTCCAATGTGTGAAGCCCTTGCCTAAGGCCTTATCTCTAAAAATTCCTCTGATATCATATTTGTGTTACTTAGAAGGAAGAGAACCATCCTGAGATCTGTTTAGAACATTAGCCCTAGTTTATTCATAAAGATTTTTAATTTCCATCTTAGAAAGGACAGTAACATAGCTCTCAGGGGAAAAAGTTCTGAGGAAATTAATTTCACTGGAAATATGACCTTTGCTTAGCCTTGATAAGCCCTTACCTGGCTGGATAATATAATTTTGTAGGAATAAGCAGGGCAAGCTCAGAAAATAGGTGCTGGCTAAAGGACAGTACTGTTAAGTTTAAGAACTTTTCAGAACTGTTAAATGTTTTGTTTTAAGTTAAGAAATTTGAAAATTGGTTAAGAATGACTTTGCTATTTATGTGCCTCAGAGCTAACTTGGTACTCTCCAATGTGTGTTCTTAAAACTCTATTTCAGAGGTAGGCAATCTACAACCCATGAGTTAAATCCTGTTTTTGTAAATACAGTTCTATTGGAATACATCCATGCTCACTTGTTTATAGATTGTCTGTAGCTGCTTTTCCCAAACAACTCTGCTACAAGAACAGTTACATGGTTGCAACAAAGACTGCATGTTCTGCAAAGACTAAAATACTCGCTACCTGGCCCTTTATCAAAAATGTTCGCTATCCCTGCTCTGGTTCTCTGAGATTCTATTAGGTATTACCTGGTCAAAAGTTTGGAAACAGTTAAGTAAAATTAAGGATTTTTCTGTAAGAGTTCTCAGACTCTTTAACATACTAATCCCTAAAGGGAGGAGTATTCAATATCTCACAAACTTATTTGAGACCTCAATATTTTTTTCACGGAATATCTTGAAAGACCTGTTTTCTGTGGAACATTCTTAAGAGAATTCAGATAAATCATTCAGATAAGAATCATTCAGATAAAAGAAACACTAACAGAGTACCTACTAAATGTTAAACATTAGAGATCTAAAGATTTGTAAAATACCACCTTTGCTCTCAAAGACCTTGTTACCTATTGAGGATCCAAATATTAAATGAATAATTACAGTGAAGTTCAGGAAGTGCTAAACTAGGGCATACAAAATAATCAGTACTAGTTCAAAGAAAAGAAAAATTGACTTTGATTAGTGTGGGTAGATGTTGGAAATCAGAAGGAAGGTACAGAGAAGATTCTTGAACCATGTTTTGAATGATACATAAAAATTTTCCTTGCAGAATGTGTAGAGAATGTCATCACGCCAAAACCAACATCTCTATAAAATAGAATTTTGGTTTTGGAGAATACAAGTAATTTGTCCTTGAGAGGTCAAGGAGATCTGTGGTTAAGGTAGTAGGCAAAATTCATGTCCCCAACCTTGAATGACATATAAGGATCTATGAGAAATAGGATTAGCAGTCAAATTAGAGAGATTAGATATCATTTGTGATGGCACCACACAAAATGATGAAGCCATCAGCAATACTTCTGTTTCCTACGAAAACAAGAGCTTGAAAAATAAAAGGTAACATGAAATTCAGGAAAAAAAAAAACAGGGAAAGATTTAAGTGATAATATACATTGCAGTGTCCTCTGTGTGGCAATTTTCAACTTCTCTTTTGGATAATTAATGGAAAAATGCATTAAAAGCATGGGTGTACCAGGAAGAGAGGTAATTTTTACTTTAGGGGAAAAACAAAACAAAACATTGATTTAATGGGAAGAGGTTTCCCCAATCTTCCTGACAAACTCAGATTTCCATGTTCGCCTGAATGCATTTGGAAGTCCAACCAACAAAAATGCCTGGCACAGAGACTGGCAGGATAACCAAAACTAGAGATGAACAAAACATAAAATAAAAAGATGCTTTGGAAACCATGTATAAGCAAAGACATCCACACACTCCTGATAAACAGTTGGTTATTAGTATACTTGGCATTTTTTGTTTCAGGATGATGACAAGAACTCTGTTAAAGGCTGGTATGGGTAAGATCTAGAAGTATTAACAGATATACTTTCTGTTCACAATTTTCAAACTTTGCCTTAATTTTTGAAGTATTTATCTCCTCTTTCATCAATTTTTCCCCTCGTAAACTTCCTATCTCTAACTGATCTCTAAAGCATCTATTCCTTTTCAATATTGTTCCCTTTACTCAGCCTATAATAAGTACTGCACTTAAATGACAAAGGCTCTCTGCTATAAGATCTCTTAATCTTTTTCTTTTTTTAATCTTTTTCTCTTTTAACCTAAAAAAGTCTTTAGATTTTATCAATTATCTATTCTTTCCCCTTTGTCTTAAAATAATAAATGAGGTTACTCCTTTCTAAGGCTGGCCTTTCACTCTGTTAATTTTGATCTCATTTGACTTCTGGAACTTGCCTCATAAATTCTCTTTTATCATGAGCTTCAATCCAGTTCTTCTCTGTTGGCTTTTTTCTTCATATATATGCTAAAGATTCTCCAATTCTAAATAAATTGTTCCTCAACTCTGTCCTTCTACCTTTTTCCTTTTCATTCCGTGAATACTCATAAAAGTAATTCTCTTTCAATTCCACAATCCTTCATTGTTCATTTCAATCTTCATCCCAGTATACTTTCTACTTACACCACTTTACTGAAACTTTCTTAAAAATCGCAAGTAGTACCACTGCCAAATCTCACAACATTGATTCAAGCATTTGTCTATATTAAACTTAGGTTTGTTAGTGAGATTCTTGCCTCCTCTGGCTCTAGTGGCCCCGAACCTCTTTCTCCTGTTTCTTCCCTTACTTTTCTTCCCACCAAGTACATCATGTGTATCTTAAAACTCTGCTTTCCTCTTTTCTCTTCTGCATACTCTGCTTCTTTAGGCCTTTATTTTCTCACACTAGATTATCATAGCAACACCCAAAATGGACTGACAGCCCACCACAAAATCAACCCAAGGAGGTGACACCAAGACACATAATAATTAAAATAGCAATCAATATTGATAAAGAACTTTAAAAGCAGCAAGACAAAAGAAAACAGTTGCATATAAGTGAAACGTCAAAAGACTATCAGCAGATTTTTCACCAGAAACTTTACAGGCCAAAAAGGTAGTGGCATGATAAATTCAAAGTACCGGGCCGGGGCAGGGGGTGGTGTAGGGGGACCCTCTCCAATCAAGAATACTTTATCAAGCAAGGTTAGCATTCAGAATAGGAGAGAGAGCTTCCCAGTTAGCAAACATTAAAGGAATTCATGACCACTAAACCAGCCTCGCAAAAATGTTAAAGGGGACTCTGAGTGAAAAGGAAAGACCATAAGCATGAGTAAGAAACGTAGAAAGTACAAAGGTAGTAAGATTATATATAAAAATTAGTCAAGGAATTCACAGAATAAAAGCATATAAAAGCATATACCAAAAATGTGGAGAGGAAGGAGTAAAAATGTAATCCTTTTAGAATGGGTTCAAACTTAAGTGACCATTAATTTAATATAGACTGCTATGTGCATAAAATAATATATGCAAATCTAATGGTTATCAAAAAAACAAAAAATGTTAATCATTATGCAAATAATAAAGAGAAAAGAATCCAATTATATCACTAAAGAAAGCCAGCAAACTGTGAGAGAAGAGAGCAAGAGAAGAAAGAAGCAGAGAAGAACTACAAAAAACAATCATAAAACAAGTAACAAAATGGCAATAAATACATATCTAACAATAATTATATTGAATGTAAATGGATTAAATGATCCAATCAAAACATATGAGGTAACAGAATAGATAAAAAAAGCAAGACCCATTTATATGCTGCCTACAAGAGACTCATTTCAGGTTACAGACACATGCAGATTAAAAGCAAAGGGATGGGGGGGCGCCTGGGTGGCTCAGTGGGTTAAAGCCTCTGCCTTCGGCTCAGGTCATGATCTCGGGGTCCTGGGATCAAGCCCCGTGTTGGGCTCTCTGCTCAGCAGGGAGCCTGTCCCCCCCCCCCCCGCCTGCCTCTCTGACTACTTGTGATCTCCCTCTCTGTCAAATAAATAAATCTTTAAAAAAAAAAAAAAAAAAAGCAAAGGGATGGAAAAGCATTTTTACCATGCAGACTGAAGTGAAAAGAAAGCCAGGGTAGCATAACTTACATTGAATAAAATAGATTTTAAAACAAAGACTATAACAAGAAATAAAGGAGGACATTATATAATCATAAAGGAAACAATCCAACATGAAGATAGAACAATTATATTTATTTACACAACTAATATGGGAACACCCAAATACATAAAACAGCTAATAACAAACATAAAAGAAATAATCAATAGTAACTCAAAAGTAGTAGGGTATTTTAACACTCCATTTACGTCAATGGGCATATTATCCAAACAGAAGATCAACAAAGAAAGAGTGGCCTTGGATACCATACTGGACCAGATGGATTTAAAAGAAATATTCAGACTATTCCATCCTAAAACAGCAGAATACACATTCATTTCAAGTGCACATGGATCACTCTCAAGAATAGGTAATATATTAGGCCATAAAACACTCAGTAAATTTAAGAAGACTGAAATCATACAATGCACCTTTTCTGCCTACAATACTAGGAAACCAGATATCAGCCACAAGGAAAAATCTGGAAAGTACATAAATACATGGAGGTTAAATGACATGCTATTAAGCAATGAATGGGGCAACTAAAAAAACAAAAAGGAAATTAAAAAATTCATGGTGACAAATGAAAATATAAACACAATAGTCCAAAACATTGGGATGCAACAAAAGCACTTCTAAGAGGAAAATTTATAGCAATGCAGGGCTACATCAAGTAACAAGAAAAATCCCAAATAAACAATATAACTTTATACCTAAAGAAACTAGAAAAAGAATAAAGAAAGCCCAAAGTTAGCAGAATGAAGGAATTAAGATCAGAGCAGAAATAAATGAAATAGAGATTTTAAAAACAACAGAAAAGATCAATGAAACCAAGAGCTACTCCTTGAAAAGATAAACAAAATTGATAAACCGTCAGCCAGGTTCATCAAGAAAAAAGAGAGAAAACTCAAACAAATAATCTCAGAAATGAAAGAGAACCAAAACCTGACACCATCAAAATACAAAGGATTGTAAAAATGTATATGCCAACAAGTTGGACAACCTAGAAGAAATGGATAAATTCTAGAAACATATAACATCCTAAAACTGAATCAGGAAGAAATAGAAATCTGAGCAGACCAATTCGCAGTAATGAAATTGAATCACTAATCAAAAAAACTCCCAACAATGTAGCAAAGGCAGTCATTAGACGGTAGTATTTTGAATACAGGCCTATCTCAAGAAGCAAGAGAAGCTGCAAAGCTACACCTAAAGGCTCAAAAAGAACAGCAAATAAAGCCTAAAATCAGCAGAAGGGAAATAGTTGAGATCAGAGCAGAAATAAATATTACAGAAATTAAAAAAAAAAAATTAAGGAGATGGTTCTTTGAAACAATTACCAAAATTGATAATCCCCCTAGCCAGACTTAACAAAAAGAAAAGAGAAAGGACCCAAACAAATAAAATTGTGAATAAAAGAGCAGATATCATAATCAACACTGCAGAAATACAAACAATCATAAAAGAACATTATGAGCAATTATATGCCAACAAATTAGGCAGTACAGAAGAAATAGATAAATTCCTAGAAACATATAAACTACCAAAACTGAAACAGGAAGAAATAGAAAACCAACACAGACTCATAATCAGCAAAGAGATGGAATCAGTGATCAAAAATCTCCCAACAAACCTGAGTACAGGACCAGATGGCTTCACAGAGGAATTCTACCAAACATTTAAATAAGAATTGATACCCATTCTTTTAAAGTTATTTCAAAAAAATAGAAAGGGAAGGAAAACTTTCAAATTCATTCTATGAGGCAAGCATTACCTTGATTCCAACCAGACAAAAACCCCACTACAAAGAGAATTACAGACCAATATCCCTGATGAACATGAAAGCAAAAATTTTCAACAACATACTAGCTAATCGGATTCAACAGTAAATTAAACGGATTATTCACCATGATCAAGTGGGATTTATTCTGGGGCTATAGGGATGGCTCAATATCCACAAATCAATCAACATGATACACCACTTTAATAAAAGAATGGACAAGAACCATATGATCCTCTCCATAGGTGCAGAAAAAGCATTTGACAAAATACAGCATCCTTTCTTGATAAAAACCCTCCACCATGTCCGGATACAGGGAACATGCCTCAATATCATAAAGGCCATATAGGAAAGACCCACAGTGAATATCATTCTTAATGGGGAAAACCTGAGAATTTTTCCCCCAAGGTCAGGAATAAAACAGGAATGTCCACTCTCATCACTGTTGTTAAACATAGTACTGGAAGTCCCAGACTCAGCAATGAGACAACAAAAAGAAATGAAAGGCATCCAAATCAACAAGAAAGATGTCAAACTTTCACTCTTCACAGACAACATGATACTCTACACAAAAAACCCCAAAGACTCTACCAAAAAATTGCTAGAACTGATATATAAATTCAGCAAAATCACAGACTATAAAGTCAATGTACAGAAATCTGTTGCATTTTTATACAGCAAACATGAAGCAGCAGAAAGAGAAATCAAGGAATTTATCCCATTTATAGTTGTACCAAAAACCATAAGATACCTGGAAATAAACCTAACCAAAGAGGTAAAAGATTTGTATGCTGAAAACTATAGAACACTTATGGGAGAAATTGAAGACACAAAGAAATGGAAAAACATTCCATGCTCACAGATTGGAAGAACAAATATTATTAAAATCTCTATACTACCCAAAGCAATCTACACATTCAGTGCAATCGCAATCAAAATAATATCAGCATTTTTCACAGAGCTATAACAAACAATCCTAAAATTTGTGTGGTACCAGAAAAGACCCCACATAGCCAAAGTCATGTTGAAAAAGAAAAGCAAAGAGGGAGCCATCATAATCCCAGACTTCAATCTCCATTACAAAGCTGTAATCTTCAATACAAGCAGGTACTGGCACAAAAACAGACACATTTAGATCAATGGAACAGAACAGAGAACCCAGAAATGGACCCACAACTATATGGCCAACTAATCTTCGACAGAGGAGGAATGATTATCCAATGGGGGTGAAGGGACAGTCTCTTCAATAAATGGGTTGGGAAAACTGGACAACCACATGCAGAAGAATGAAACTGGACCACTTTCTTACACCATACACAAAAATAAATTCAAAATGGATGAAAGATCTAAATGTAAGATAGGAAACCATCAAAAATACTAGAGAAGAACACAGGCGCAATCTCTTTGACCTCAAGTGAAGCAACTTCTTACTAGACAAGTCTCCAGGGTAAAAAAGCAAAACTGAAATATTGGGACTTCATCAAGATAAAAATCTCCTACACAGCAAAGGAAACTATCAATAAAACTAAAAGGCAACTGAAAGGGGAGAAAATATTTGCAAATGACATATTAGATAAAGGGCTAGTATCCAGAATCTATAAAGAACTCATCAAAATCAACACCCAAAAAATAAATAATCCAGTTACATGGGCAAAAAACATGATTAGACATTTCTCCAAAGAAGACAAATGGGAGCACCTGGGTGGCTCAGTGGGTTAGGCCTCTGCCTTCAGCTCGGGTCATGATCTCAGGGTCCTGGGATCAAGCCCCACATTGGGCTTTCTGCTCAGCAGGGAGCCTGCTTCCTCCTCTCTCTCTCTCTCTCTCTCTATCTCTCTGCCTGCTTGTGATCTCTCTTTCTGTCAAATAAATAAATAAAATCTTAAAAAAAAAGAAGACATACAAATGGCTAAAAGACACATGAAAAATGCTCAACATCACTCATTTAGGAAATACAAATCAAAACTATAGTAAGATACCACTGCACACCTGTCAGGATGGCTAAAATTAACAACTCAGGAAACAACAGATGTTGGTGAGGATGGGGAGAATGGGGAACCCTCTTACACTGTTGGTGGGAAGGCAAACTGGTGCAGCCACTCTGGAAAACAGTATGGAGATTCCTCAAAAAGTTGAAAATAGAACTACCCTATGATCTAGCAATTGTACTATTAGGTATTTATCCAAAGGATACAAAAATGCTGATTCAAAGGGGCACATGCACCCCAATGTTTATAGCAGCACTGTCAACAATAGCCAAATTAAGGGAAGAGCACAAATGTCCATTGATTGATGAATGGATAAAGAAGATATGTTATATATGTGATGGAATATTACCCAGCCATCAAAAAGAATGAAATCTTGCTATTTGCAACACCATGGAGCTAGAAAGTATTATGCTAAGTGAAATAAGTCAGTCAGAGGAAGATAAATGCTCTATTATTTAGGTCATATGTGGTGTTTAAAAAACAAAATAAATGAACAAAGAATGAAAGAAAAGACAAAAAAGAAACTCTTTAATACAGAGAACAAACTTGTGGTTGTCAGAAGGGGGTGGGTTGGGGAATGGGTAAAATAGAGGGAATCAATAGTACACTTATGATGAACACTGAGAAATGTACAGAAATATTAAGCCGTATCATATACCTGAAACTAATATATTACTTTATGTTAACTATATTCAAATAAAAAAATAGAAAACAGAAATTTTTTAAAAAATTTAAAGCCCCCATATATGAAATTTATGTTTCTGTAACATTTCTGCTACATTATGTGCTTCATCCTGATACTGAGCATGTCTTCCCACCTACACTCATTTTCTAGAGGCAAGGTTCACTTTTTTTTATCCTATCCTCCCCCTTCCTAACCCACAACTCTGTGATTTGCACATTTTATATGTATAAAAATATCGCCTGTTGATGTAAATGTTACATCCTTATTTTATAGATTCAAACCTATAAGAATACTTGTTATGAATCTATACCTTAAAAAGCTTAAGCAGCTTAGCTAGAGTTCAACTATTTTATCAGACAGTGAGTGACTTAAATTCTTTATAGTGCCTTAGGCAGAAATAATTTGAATTCTGGAAGGCAAAATGGAGAAGATTATTATTTAAATAGATAAATGAACTTTTATGTCAATAACAGACATCTCTTTGATATATAAGTGATAATGCAGCAACTATTATTAATACATACTGTTTCTTGTATCCTATTTTCAATTTTAATAAAAAATCATTATTGTTCATACTTATTTTAGAGCTCCTATTTTAACATCTTTTGTTCATGTTGTCCTAATTTATACATCTAAGATAAACTCATTATTGTGAAGTTTTAAAGAACATTAATAAAGTTATGATTCTAACAATACCACACTCTCATTGTACACTTTGGAATATGCAAAAAGTAAAAGAAAATAGAGATTCCCCCATATTTACATCGCCTGTGAGATAATCATTCCTAGTAACCTAATGTGTTATCAGCATCCTGTTTCTCATCTATATACAACAAAACTGAGATCACTGCATATGCAATTTTATATACTGTTTTATTCACTTAACATTATATCATAGCATTTCTTCATGCCTTTAAGTATTTTATAAAAACCATCTTAATGCCCTCAGAGCATTCTATCATGGACGTACCATATTTCATTCAACCATTTTTTCATTTTGGTGTTGTAAATTATTTTCCATTATACTATTACAAATAATGCTATGATGAATATCTTTACATATAAATCTTAATTTATGCTTTAGTAAAATCATAATTTCGTATTTTGATTCTGCCTTGTTTACCACTTAATTTCAGACCACAGGTTATATAGGTCATTAGAGTATGCATATGGGAATATAAAATATTGAGCTAGGCAATCCACTTTGGCGTCAGTAGAAAGGTTGAAGAATTGTGTAAATTAGATACCATGAATGTGCCAAGAAAAGAGCATTAGCAGCTTGGGTTGAAGGTCCTCTTTTTATTAGATCTATACATGTTCTGTACCTTGTCATCACAAAATTGAATTTGTCTGGATGGTTTGTCGAGAAGGACAGAAAGAGATTTTCTTTAATAGTCTGCTTTTAAGTTTAATGATTCTTTGTCCTCACCTATGGAATATAATTGTCCTTGAGGCTATAAATACTGTAAATCTGGTTTTACATGTTTGTTGTAAGAAATTGAATTTACTCACTAAGTTTGGTAAAGTAAATTATATTTATTAGGCTATAGTGCTGTAGGCAATTGATTTTACTTCCTTAAGTTGTAATACACACACAGCACAATAATGATTAACTAACTCACTGCCTACAACATCACTAGTTTTATTCTATAACTTTAACAAATGGTATGAATTCACTGTGAATTACAATCTTTGTCTTTTGCTTACTCCTTATATTCTGTTTGAGAAAAATTGTTCCAACAACAAAAACTCCTTCTTCATCAAGATACACTCCTAAAATTGGAATTAATAGAAAGCTTTAATGAAACTTCGAGGCCCTCTATACTTTTGCCAAAGAGATACTCTAAAACGTATTTACTCAACAAATCCATATTAAACATGGATAATGTCAGGAACTACACTGGTTAATAGAGACACAGTCCCTAAGAACAATATATTTGTCCCAAATCATGCTCCCAATTAAGCATCCCTGGCACTGTGCTTTTGCCAACACTGAGTATCATTGTTTTAAATCTTGATGATTTAATCTGACAAATAAAATATATTATTTTATTAATTTATACATTATTACTACTCATGCTACAATCCTCCTTATAACAGTCAATCAGAGACAATTATCATATGATCTCTCTGATATGAGGAATTTGAGAGGCAGGGCAGGGAGTCATGGGGGGTAGGAAGGGAAAAAACATGAAACAAGTTGGCATCAGGAGGGAGACAAACCATAAGAGATTTTTAATCTCAGGAAACAAACTGAGTGTTGCTGGGGGGGTGGGGAGGAGGGATAGGGTGGCTGGGTTATGGATATTGGGGAGGGTCTGTGCTATGGTGAGTGCTTTGAATTCTGTAAGACTGATGATTTACAGACCTGTACCCTTGGGACAAATAATACATTATATGTTAATAAAAAAAAATTCTCCTTATACCCACTTTTTCATTTACTTATTTTTCTACTGGGCTTTTTAATATAACTTAGTCATTGGAGCAGATTATATATTAGGAAGGTCTATTCTTTATATTATTTATGATAAAAAACAATTTATATCAAATATATACATTCTATTTGTTATATAGAAGAGTTATTTCCATCTATTGCTTTTGTCTTTATGATGTCTTCCATTGTTTGATGCTTAGAAATGCTTTTGTCACCCTAAGATTAGACATATATTCATTCATATTTCTTTCTCTTTCCCTTGTTTTTACCTCATATTAAATCTTACACCCCTTAGAAAGGAACTTTGGTGTATAATATAAAGACCTAGATTTATTTATTACCTAATTTCTTATGAGTTTACTACAAATCAATTTATTAACATTTTTCTATCCCACAACAATTATGTTACTTTTTCTCTTTGTATGTCTAAGAATTTTAATGTAGATATCATAGATATACTATTATTTGTGCCTCCCGGTACAAGAAGACCAAGACTTTTACCTCCAGGATAGACTGCATGTTATTTTTAAATTCTGTTCTTGGCCCTTCTCTTTTCACAATGTAGTTCCCACCAGAAAGAAGATGTTTGCTGACTTCTTCTCAGTTTGTGAGTAGAAGGAATGAATAAAAATCTATTCTTTCCTGTTTTGTCTTGCTGCTGTATTTCAGTCCTAAATATGCCTTAGTTTAAAAAGTTTGAATAATCATATTAGACTGAAAAGAGAGTTGCCATGCAGGAGTTTTTCTCCTATTGTATCACTTTTCATAGCACTTACACCCAATCAGGACAGGCAAAATAATGCTATAAATTTCAGTCATCAAAATGCAAAAATTGTAACTTTGATTTTTCAGTAATAAGATTTAATTTCTAGGTGGGGCCTCTAATGCATCAGACAGCAGTAATCTCAATCAGGTCTCTGCTCACTCACCTCCTTCTTCCCGAATATAGGAAGGATGGGGTGCCAGAAATTTCATTCTTTCCAAGTTAAAACTCTACCAGCCTTCATTCACACAATGCTTCCTTCCATATTTTTCTAAGTCTGTCGAATTTGTCTGTCAAATTTGCAGGACCTTTGACTACACCTGGGAGTGAGAAACCTGTCTGACTCAACAGGGATTCTCCTAAATCCTGAATTCTCTTAGGTAGGATTTTCAATCTACAAAAACCATTTTTTTCCCCACTCTTACCCAGTGTAAAAGCTCTAAATAATTTTCTCATTGATGCCTAGGGAAGATCAGAAATGGTCATTTTCTTTATTCTCACTTTCATTTGTTTGTATCTCAAGCCTTATTCAGTCATATCAAGCAGAATTATTAAAAAAAAAATTAAAAGATGCCCAACAAACCAGCCTAAATGTCGAGGAGAAGAGGTGAAATCCAAAAAATGGCACAGAGAAGATAAGTTTAAGAAATCAAAGAGACAAGGGCACCTGGGTGGCTCAGTCGATTAAGCAGCTGCCTTCTGCTCAGGTCATGATCCCAGGGTGCTGGGATCCAGTCCCACATCAGTCTCCTTGCTTGGCAGAGAGCCTGCTTCTCCCTTTCCCTCTGCCTGCCTGCAGCTCCCCCTGTTTGTGCGCTCTCTCTCTCACTAACTCTGTCTCTGTCTCTTATTTATTTATAAATAAATAAATAAAATCTTTAAAGAAACCAAAGAGACAGAGGAATGGATACTAAAGAGAAAGAGAGAGTCCCTGCAGAGGGGAGAGACTGAAAGACAGATCCAGAGACGCCTGATTCCTAGAAATAAGAAAGACACTTCTGGGAATACATCCTTGAGTAGATAAGACAGGATTGATAGAGTAGAGGAGCATATTACTCCACTAAGGGAAAGTCTGTGTGGATTAAAACAAGCAACTGAAGGCTCACATTGACAGCAATTATGTCCAGTGTTCTGGACTTTGAAATATGCACCTACATAACTGAACATGCAAGGCTCACAGAAACGAAAGAGTCCCAATGCATTTGGAACTGATGATAAAAGAGTACCATGGAAAGGCCTGCACTTTGGGTGATATCATTACGAGAGTAATTAATTATTCCTAAATGAACATTTAGTAAAATAGAAGAAGATTTAATTTTCAGTTTTTTGCTAATTCTTATGTCAAATTAAAAATATGCTATTTCATTAATAAGAAAAGATTTCTTGTTTTATGCTTCTACCTCTCTCAATTGCTTTGTTTTCAGAATTCATATTTTCTAAAAATTGTACTAAACTCCATTAACATCCAACAATATGGCTCTGAAAGCTAAATTTGTTTTTCTCATCACAAAATTCTCCCTCTGGATGAAATTCAAAATCTGTCTCAGAGCCACCTAATTATTTCTAATTATTAGAAATAATTAGAATTATTTCTAATGTCCACATCTTTTTTAAACTAAGTGAATCTAATAATATTTTATAAAATTGTACATTTTCCCTTTACTTTCTGAAAAATCAGTCTTGTGACTTAAATGAGCTTTGGGCTTGTTTTTATTTATATCTTAATAATTTCATTGTTTAAGCCATAGAGCTGATATCATATAAAAATGCCAACTTAAATCTGGCATATTTAATATACCAAACTATTCTCTCTTTTTAGTTCCTAGAAGAAAATGGATTCATTTTTGGTTAGATATACTTACCAGAGTAGAGAGCAAGCTTTTACTAAATATTTGTGTTCCTTTGCCAACTAGCATTCCTCTCTTCGCTTCTTCCTCTTTGTCACTTCCTTCCCATTCTCTACTATGTTCTCCATATCTCAGAGGATGGAAGCCTAGAAACTGCATTTCTCCAACTCCCCTGTCCCTAGTATGTTAATGGTCTGCCTATGTGATTCATTTGCTCAAGATTTGTTAAAAAAAAAAAAGGACGGATTCACTCTGGGTTCATTTGAACCCAATGAACTCAGAACTCTGAGTTCTACAAAGAGAGTGATTGAATCATCCTGAAACTAGACCAAAATATAAAATAAATCTTACAGATATAAAATAAATCTTACAGAATATGTTTCTACCTCTTACAGGTTTCATAAAGTCAGAAAGGCCTAAAGATAGGAAATTTTCTCAATTGTGCTCTAAGTGATCTGTTCCTTGGAGCAATGAGGTAACAAGGGATAAAGTTGGAAAACTCAGAGAATTGCTCTCAAATCCTACCTTGGGTTAGATTCCCTAGAAACGGAGCTTGAGAAAGCAATACCTGTGCAAGAGATTTTTTTTTTTTTTTTTAAGAAAATGAAGGTAGAAAAGAGGAAGAAGATAAACAAAGATGTGGTTTCAGCTGAAGTCTAGCCTTCATCTGATCCCAGAAGGAGTATCCCAGTTTTCTACCTGGAAGAAAAGGCAATAGGCTTAGCTGAAAACACTCAAATAGCAATTGGGAGATGAGTCCACCTCTCTGGTAAAGAGATGTAGATGGGCACCAAAATCTACTGCAAACCCTATGGCAGAGCTATCTTTTGCCTACATGTAAAAGATATGTACATCTGTACTCCCTAACACTTAGCCAGACCTCAGTCCACGTCCTATCACTGATGACATTTCATGCCTAGAATACTAATGTCAGAAGAAAAATTAGAACAATCTAATTGCTAATTCTGGTCAACTATCCATAAATAAATTATTTTTATGTTGATAAGATTCAGATGTTTTTGATAGTCCAAAGGAATAGTGTCACCAAAGTTATAGTTATATAACTGCACACATTCAACCCAATACCAAATTAGGGAATAAACTTAGTCTTTAAAAATAAAATCAAGGAAATATTAAATAGTATCTTTACGATAAAAAACAAGATATTTCTACAAGGTATACTAGTTCTTCTGAGGTGGAAGGGGGATGCTGAGGGAATAACTAAACTATCTTTTCTATTATTTTTACCTAACAAGAAGGTAGGAAAGTTAATTTTAATTGATATAGATGATCTCTATTGCAAAAGATATAATTGGTGTTATATAATTTCAAATCAAGTTTATGAGTATATTGCTGTGTTGGAGGAAAAGAGAAAAGCCCAGGTTGGTGGGCATTGCAGGAAAGCTTTGAGGAAAACACTAAGAGGTAGGGTTTAAAGGAGGAAGGCTCAGCACAGCTGGTGAGATAGGAGAAGAAAAGGGATTTAAAATATATGCAGCTGCAGATCACAAATTAAAACCCTCTTCTGAGTTCTTTCTTAGAGGAACAGAAAGTTTAGAATTATCTTTATTTCATCTGCTGGACTGCTTTTCTTTTGGGATTGAGGATTATTTTTTTCATGTGTTCATTCAGTCAGCCAAGTATTCATTTACCCAACAAATATATACATTTAGTAGCTGCTATGTTCCAAGCTCTGTTCTAGGCACTGGAGATACAATGATGAAAAAAGAGACAAAAATCCCCCAGCCTTATGAAGTTCACACCTTAGAAAAGAGAGACAGACATTACACAAATCACAAATCACTGAAAGCATTTAGTATGTCAAATGTGATTATATTTATAATACTACAGAGAAGTACTAGGCCATATAGTAAAGTACATAATACTATAGAAAAAAGTAAAGCTGGAAGGGGTATAGGGAGCACTGGGGAGGTTACAAAGTTAAATATAGCACATTAAGGAAAGGCTCAAACTAACATCTGAAGGAAGTTGCTTTGAGCAAAGTTCTGAAAAAAAGTGAGTTAGCTAACTGGTTAAGTTGGAGAAGAGCATTACAGGTGGAGAGAACATATGCAAAGACCCTAAGCTCAGGGCACACCTATAATATCGTGTTAGAATTAAGATTTTCTTCCTGCATTTGGTTATACACACTTGTCTTCTTCTTCTTTTTTTTTTTTTTTTTTTGGTTATACACACTTGTCTTCTAGTTAATAGTACTGACAGAAAGTAGCTTACCTGTCTTTAAATGGACTACTACCCTTCATGGGCAAAGAAATTTATTTTAATGGTTAACCTTTTACAAAACTAGAATAAATTTGGGGTGCCTGGGTGGCTCAGTGGGTTAAAGCCTCTGCCTTCAGCTCAGGTCATGATCCCAGAGTCCTGGGATCGAGCCCAGAGTCCTGGGATCGAGCCCCGCATCGAGCTCTCTGCTCAGCAGGGAGCCTGCTTCCTCCTCTCTCTCTCTCTCTGCCTATTTGTAATCTCTGTGTGTCAAATAAATAAATAAAATCTTTTTTAAAAAATTTAAAAAATAGAATAAATTGGAAGAGAAAATAACAGAGTACCAAAGTATTTTTAAGTTTGTTTCAATTGTGTACAGATCTGTGTTCGTGTTGTAGGGAAGATGTCTATGAGAATAATGGGTTGCAGTGTAAAAAATATTTCTTACTATGTATCTCAGTCAAAAATGTCAGAGAAATACAGAACTTTTAAGACTTAAAAATCTTAGTTTTTTTTCTATCTTCAGAGCAGTAAAGTGCCCAAAAGTAGGAAAAGTGGGACATTTCAAAATAATTTAGGATGAACTACCCCCACCCAGAAATTCTTAAACCTCTTCATCCTGATAAATTATCATTTAGTGATCCATCAACAAATACTGAAAGCAATTTGTTACATCTTCCCTTTAAGTAGAGACTTTACCCCTCTAGGCATGGTGCTAGTTGGGCTAAATTTAGCTTCCTTATCACAAAACATCATGGAAATGAGAGCCTGAGCTCTCAGACTCAAGGTCAAGATCCAGACACTATCACAAAGAATGATGAATATTACTTCTGCTAAACTGGGCTGAAAGGGCTACCCTTGCCTAATGTCTCTGAATGCATACCTGCAAAACTGTCTTTCCCCTATGAGTGTTCACATTTGAAGTGAAAAGAACTCTTCCCCCTTCCCCTTGCTTAAACAACCCTCCTTTGTTTTAACGGCCCTATGGCTAAAAAAAAAGGCAACAACATGTTGCAAAACTCTTCCCCCTTCCCCTTGCTTAAACAACCCTCCTTTGTTTTAACGGCCCTATGGCTAAAAAAAAGGCAACAACATGTTGCAAAAGCGATAAGTAAACTTGCAAAAGATATGCTGGGAGACCAGCCTCCTAGCCACGTTCGCCTAGTCACGTAGGCAAGATGCTTCTCTGCTGAGTAATGAAGACCTTGTCCCCCTTCCCGCGCACGCCAAGTATCCCTTTACATTCAAACCAGCCAATGAGAACCTTGTAACTATGCTTCCGCTTCCCGAAACCCCATAAAAAGGCCCTGAACAAAGGGCTGGCGCGGGAGTCCTCTTAAGACTTGATCGCCCGCAGGTACCTGTGACTACTCAATAAACCTCGTGCTGTTTGCCTCTGATCTGTGGTCTCGGCTCGGTTTTTGGGTCCCGGGATCTCCTCCTGAGGAGAGGTCCATTCCGGGGTGCTTAAACCCGGGGGGATCTTTCAGAAGAATCTTTGAAAAGGTCTCAATCCATGTCTAGGTCTCTATTTTGAGAAAAGGAGGAGTATTAAAAAGACCTATGTGCAGGAAAATGTTGCATTTGTTTTACTTTATGTTGTTTGTCCTGAAATTTCACTTACAAACCCATCTGTTGTCCTCAGCACAATTAACAATATTTACTCGCTAAATTTTACCTTACTTCTTTGCTATAAAATAAAAACATCCATCCTAATTGGCCTAGTTCCTATAATCCTTATGAACACTTTGTTACCTACTACCAGCTTCATGAAGTTTGTGTTGATCATTCAATTTTATTTTCTGCTTCTCTGTTGGTATATTTCAATGATAGTTTTTAGTTCTAAAGAGATAGTGTTTGGTATTTTTATTAATGAAACAGGTGGTAGTTTCTTGTACACAGTCATACATCCTTAAATCACAAGCTCTGGATCAGCATTTTCTTTATATTCTGTAGACTTCTTACAATGTTGTATATTATTGCCATCTTAGCTCCTCATGCCTTCCAAAAATGTTTTTAAAATATTAAGTAATAATTGCTCATATCATATTGTACTAAGAAAAGGGCAAAGTCATGGGTCATGACCAGTGGAACTGTTCCATTTTACAAATACAATTCCATCTGCATTGGCAGTCCTACATTTTGGCTATATTAGTACTGGAAGAAAAACAACTCCAAACATACACTCTACTAACACATCAATTATAACATCATAGAATGTAATTGGCATTATAAATAATTGTCAACTAATGTGTGTTTGCATAGTTGACTGAAAAGTCCTACTAATTTTGAAATTTAATTACTTTCTATTATGAGTAACATTAAAAAAAGATACATAATTTTATAATCTAAATCTAGGAAAGAAATATGAGAAACAGGATGGACTAGGATTCAAATACTAAAAAACAAATACCAGACATATAGATAAATCTTTCCTCTACCAGCCGTTTCATTAAATAAATTTTGGCTATCAGGAAAGATTGGGAATGAAAGCCTCCACAGAAAAATCAATAATACTAAATGTATTAAAATATTCACTAACTTTTAAGATTATGTGTGTGAAGCATTTATTTATTATTTTATCCATTCAGTGAGGCAAACAATAAATGATTTGGTTAGACTAGTATGTCACTAAATTAAATAGAGATCTGTATTTGTCATATTTGCACTTGGATTTAAAAAAAGTCTTTATAAATACATTTCTCCAGCATTGTACATTCAGTTGTTCCCTATTAGAGACCTAACTTCTAAATAAGCAAAGAGAATAAAAGAAAGACTATAGGATGTCTTGAATTTAAAAACTTTTAAATATGAAATTGTAACATTAATTTCCCAATAAACGTAACCTATCTGCTTATCATTTTAAATTAATCACAGAAAATTTCCAGAGTTTTACTTTAAAAATAAAATGGAAGAAAACATGGAATAGGAGATACCCAGTGCCTAGAAAGAAAATAGAATTATAATAATTTCCCACACAATGCCTTTGAAATTGTGATGTTTGCTTGATACTGTCACTGCTAGAAACAAAGTATACAAATTTTCTATTCTTAAACTTTCTCTCTACTTTTAAAAATAAAATCCATCTGGCCTCCTTAGAGAAGAACCAGCCTCCTTTCCCAACCCCTAATGCTTTTATCCAATTAAACACATATACTTTAATCAGGTCATTTAGTGCTATAAACATCCAGCCTCAGATTATAATATAGGTGTCAAATTACAAAAAAATAGAGGAAGTTATGTAATGTATAATCGAAACTGTCTCATAAGCAGTTTTGTTTTGTATTGTTTTGTTTTGTTTTTTTCACTAGACACTATCCTCAGTGGAAGTCATTGTTTTCTTGTCAAACAAGTCCTGATGAAACCATCTTCTTACAAAAAGAAAAGCAGTCTGGGGAGGGGGCTGTTTGGAGAGATCTCTCCTTCTTATCCCCCTCCACACACAGCAAAACGCAAGTTTCCTCTGTTCTGGGAAGAGAGTTTATCCTATTTGCTTTCATTTTTAAAAAAAGTACTGCTTTCTTGAAAATATAAAATAAAAGTAATTCCCACTTACTTCTGGCCTCTAAGGAGGTGTGGATACCCAAGGGACTGTGATAGTAAGATTAAACTGTATTCACAAAGGCTATGCCAATTGATTACCAATTTTCAAAGTCTTAGAAAACACTAAAATAAAAGTTAAGAATAAAATATGCCTAAACCAAACACAGCCTTCCATTGGTGATTCAGCAAGAACTTCAGTATCTTACTATACTTGAGGGTCAGGGTTATTAGAATCATTTTTTCACTGCATACTACAGTAGAAATACTACATACATATTAGGCTAAATCTGTACAGACTCCATAAAATATTCTGGAAGTCAGATTTTTAAATATATCCCTTAAGCCAGCTGATTTACTTGCCAGTTGTTTCTAACTGAATGAAAGAAAAGTGGTACACTTCGGGGCTATTCTAGGACTCAAATTCAACATAAATGGGGATATTTTGAAGTGGAAAGTGTAAAATCAAGTATTACGTTTGGAAAGATATAGGACTTGGTTTTCATTATTGCTATGGTATTTGGCATGTGCTATATGCAATTGTCTGCCAGGGCTGAATCCTCATGCCTCCCTTACTAAGTGTATGACCTTGGGTAGAGCCTTTCTCTTCTCAGTGACTCAATTTTCTTATCTGCAAGGTATGGAATAATGACATCTACCTCATAAGGTGGTTGTGAATATTAAAATTATTGATGTGATTCTTGATTTCTCATTTTCTCAACCCTTATCCACTTGATCACAAGGTCTTATTAGTCTTCCTTAGAACATACCCCAAGCCTTTCCACCTCTCCTATTCCTCCCCATGTCCCCATTCATTATGGCCACCATTATTTTACAGCTGCAAAACCTGATCTCCCTGCATCTACACTGTTCCACCTCCAAGCCATTTTCCCATGTAATCATTTTTTTAAAGATTTTATTTATTTATTTGACAGAGAGAGAGAGTACAAGTAGGCAGAACAGCAGGGAGAGGGAAAGGGAGAAGCAGGCTCCCCACCGAGCAGGGAGCCCTATGCCGGGCTCTATCCCATGACCTGAATCGAAGGCAACCACTTAATTGACTGAGCTACCCAGGGGCCCCCCCCAACGTAACCACTTTAAACAATTTAATCAAATCACATCCTTCTCCTTTAAAAATTCTTTAGATTCATTTCCTCTTAATCCACCAAAGTCACCTCTTATAAATCCGCTCATTTGTTCACCATCCTCTTGTCTTCCCTCACATCTAGCAAGTCCTTCCCCATTGCAGAGTCATGAGAAATTGTTCTTCTCCAGGACTGTAATCCCTTCCTTGAGCTGTCCACATAAACATCTCCTTTTTATTCCTGAAGTGTTGTGTTTTTTTGTTTTTAAAAGATTTTATTTATTTATTTGATGCAGAAAGAGCACAAGCAAGGGGAGCAGCAGGCAGAGGGAGAGGGAGAAGCAGGCTCCCCACTGAGCAGGGAGCCTGGTACAGTCCTCAATCCCAGAACCCTGGGATCATGACCTGAGCTAAAGGCAGATGCTCCACTGAGCCATCCAGGCGCCCCATGAAGTGTCTCTTAAATACAGCACCTCCTTATACATGACTTCCCTTACCATTCTATTTAAAGTGGCCATCCTATGTTATTCACGATCCCATTCCCTTTTATACCAATCATCAGAATATTTCATCATCTTATTTATTTGTTGTTGTTATCTAGCTAGTTTCCCCAATCAGAATATAAACTCCTCAGGGATAGGACATCTTCATTCTTCTATCTTCTGTGTTTGGCACATAGTAGGTACTTAACTAATAAGATTTCAGTAAAGAAAATTCTTGCCAGTGTTTGTGATACTTGTAAATGCTCAATAAGTGGGAGCTGTTATCTTGAGAACAATGCTTTTATGAAAATTGTATAAATTATCATGTAAAAGAGTATATATAAATAACTTAAGAGTATTGCTTTTGATATTAAAAAAATTCAACTCAATGAATAAACACTGTGATAGTGGATAGTGTTCAAATGGATATTATCATATAATAATATACTTTGAGATCCTAGGGAAGAAGGTTTAATTCAATGCAGATAGTGAGTTTCAGCTTTGAAAACTGAAGAAATAAGAGAATAGTGCAATGCAATCTTTGTTGCTTGTACCTAACTCCACAGATCAGCTCCTCATGCATAGGCACACTTGCCTATGTCAGCTCCTCATGCATAGGCACACACACAAATATACACACACACAATTAACATGTAGCTGAGTAGGTGGCAGGTGCTGAAATATCTGTTGAATTGAGTTGAATTTGAAAAAAACATAACAGAGACAGTGCCACAGAGAAAGAAGATTAAAGATTTACCACTGGGAACCACACAAATGTTAGCCTATTAGTACAATAGCTTGGACGATGGTTTTTCTGATTTACTCAGTGATTCTAACCAACTGGCCAGAATTAATAGTTTATTGGCAGAATCACAAATAATTAGTGTTTAACTAAACATCAAACTTGTAGAAATAAATTATCCAGAAAAATTCAACAGGTTACCCAAGGTCTGTAATGGTCCCTATGCATGAGATCTCTCAAAATTCAGGAAACAGGTACTTTAATATAGTGAGGTGATAGAAATGCTCTTGAACGGGAGGAAAAGATGAAAATGACACCAGTGAGGGAGGATGGTTAAAATGTGCCTAGGCTTGACTGGAGCAAAGAAAAGAGATATTGTCACAGCACAGAAAGAAGAAAAATAATGAAGAGAGATTGTAGTCAGTAGAAACAGAATTAAGTGACTAGATAAGGAATTTTGATGTAAAACAAAATTTCAATTACAGAAAACAAGAAGAATTCAGGGAAAAGCAGACATAGAACGCACAAAAAGGAAAAAAGTTTGGGAAGCTTTCATCATACTTAGGTATTCAGAATATCCCTTATTTAATATAATATTTATCCCTTATTTAATATAATATAATATAAAAGCATCAGTTTTAAAATTGTCTTTGATTTTTTAAGATGTTGGTAAATTTTGCTCAAAAAAATTACATTTCAAGAGATCTAGATAAATGACATTTCAGAGATTTCAGAGATTAAATAAAATGTGCATTTTTAAATGTAAAAACTTTCATTAATACCTGAAGATTTCTGTGCTCCATTAGAAACTTTGTAGAATAAAATATCCTATATATACAGAATGTATAGAACTGAACAGTTTCTAATATTCCCACAGTTTTCAAAGACTGAACCCAATTAATATCTCCATTGATGAAATCTCTCTTCACAGCATCTCAAAATATATTACTGCATGATAAAATTCCTTCTCAGGTGACAATAGATGTTATTATCTATATTGTAGAATAGGAAATGGAACAGATGTGAAATTTCTCTAACTTAAAGCAACAAACTAAACCAAAGAAACAGTTATGATCTCAGACCTGAAGACCCAGTTTACTAGGTCTTTACTCTCTCTCTTACTGCCTATTATGAAAATTAATATAATATTGAGCCACCCATTAGAATCTTACCCACTCCTTCTATATGGTGTTATAAGTCCAATGAAGTGAAAATTTTAAAAATAAAAGTCAAATTCTATATCTTATCATTAACTTCAAATAATTTTGTTCATTTGTTCATGTAGCCCTTGAGCCTTTCTAGAATAAAGTGCATGAAAATATATACTTGGAGAAAAAATTTCTCCAAGTATATATACTTGGAGAAAAAAATTTAAGACTGACTCTCCTTTTTCTTCTTAAAACTCATACACTTGAACTCCTGACAGAAGTATCTGAAACTCACAGCTTTCTAATTTTAATCCCGCATGAATCTACAAGTACATACTCAGCATCTCTGGTATATTACACATTACAAAAAGATTTTCTGAGGAAGTTTGTTAAACATCCAAGTACCTCAAGTGTTCTGATCCAGGTAATCTTGGGACCCAATTCTGAAAATACTTGCTCTAGGAGTTGAGACAGTCATAAAAACAAGAAAAATATATAATACAAAAACAACATGTAGCTATCAATGCAGAGCAGATGTTGCTACACAGTGAATTGTGATCGACAGAGTATAGGCACAGTCTGTGCTAACTCCACAGGTTTGAAGTTCTCCAAGTTACTCAAGTAAGTAATTCTATTTGTTTCCTTTTTATTGAGGTTTTAAGACTCAGCTATAACTAAAGGAATGAAATGTCTGCCTTCTCAGAAAACAAACAAAAAAATCCTGAGGAACGTATTCTTCTGAATAAAACTGAACTAAATCCTACAAGTGATCAGTCCAAGGCTTCTAGATTAGGACCACAGGACCGCTTTTGGTCTTGAAATATATGAGCAGTTAGAAAAACATCTCTCTTATATTCTTCCTTCCAAGTCTAGACAAAAGGCTGCACTCCTTTCCTTAACAATTCCTCAATATGCTCTTCAGTGCTTTAAACTTCTAATTCAGATTCCTCCGAATGGTATATAGGTCTTCATGATACAATCTCTACCTCCCTTTCCAGATTCCTGTTTGACTATTACATTACCCTGACACTCACTCCAGCCAAAAGTAAGATGTTTTCAGATTATAAAACAAGGAAGAAAAGCCCCACAGTGAAATGAGCTTTCAAGTTGGTTGTTATTCAAGTGCTTCAATGATAAGATAAAGAACTCGTGTTCCTTCCATCTCTAAGCTCTATCAAGTATTAGATTCATTCTAAGACTGGTTCCCCTAAAGTTGCATGATGACTTCCAATAGCAATGGAGGCTAAATGCATCTTTCCACTCATCCAGCAGGATACCAAAAGAAGGCTTCTTATAGTTTCTTTTAAGATTATGAAACTTCTTCCTTAGAATTTCCCAGGAAGTCTCTCTTTGGGTCTCATTGGTCCAGATTGCTGCACCAGACATGAGCTAGTAAAGTCCATGTTCTCTCACATAGCCATGCATATCACATTCTGTTGCTTTTACCTTGAATTTCTTTTCCCCTCAAAATGCTTGACCAGATCCTATTCATCTTATAATACTTATTTCAAATGTCACCTCCTTTTGAAAGAATTTCCTTATCATCTTACCCCCTCCTTAAACTGAGTTAGTTGTCGCCTTCATATTCCTAAACACCCCATAAAACCTCTATTTTATCACTGTAGTTGATTTTCTTGTCTAAATTACCTAAGTGTGTGGACTGTGTGTTGTTCACTGTTATAATCACAACACTTAGCACAGTGACTATCAGTGACTAGGTACTTACGGTAGGTGACAAAAATATTTAATTAATTGGTGGAGGAATAAATGAAAACATTATCCCATAAAAAACACTTCCTAGCGCGCCTGGGTGGCTCAGTGGGTTGAGCCGCTGCCTTCGGCTGGGGTCATGATCTCAGGGTCCTGGGACCGAGTCCCGCATCGGGCTCTCTGCTCGGCGGGGAGCCTGCTTCCCTTCCTCTCTCTCTGCCTGCCTCTCTGCCTACTTGTGATCTCTCTCTGTCAAATAAATAAATAAAATCTTAAAAAAATAAAAAATAAAAAAAACCACTCCCTAAATAAAAACCAAGAGCTGCCCTGCTAGTAATCCCTAATACTCCTATCATTCAAGGAAAGTCAGGTCACTAGCCAGGAAGTGTCTTGAGAGCAAGGGTCAACACTGGTTGTATGCTCAATTAATTTGAACTAATGCATGAATCCATGCATGCATGAATGAATGAATGGAAAACTGAATGAGTGACACATAAATGTTATAAACTTCCTAAAATAAAGAAATACAATTCCCTGGCAAGTCATCCTCTGGGTAGAAGTCAAATTATAGTTCTAACTTGAATAATCACATTTTATAAATAGAAAACTGATAGCTCTGCCTTCTGTCATCTGGGAGGAAATACCTTACCTCACTTAGCAAACTTCGTTTCACAAACTGAGTTGCCCTCCTCATTAGTTTTACGAGTCTCTCAATTTAATGGTTTTCTTGCTGTGTTTTCAGAAACTTGTGATTTCTTAGAAGTAATAGGAACTACATTAGGGTACAACAAGGCCCAGAGTCAGACCAAATAGCCAAGGTTCCTAATTCCTCCTCCTGTTTCCATTTGGTACGCTCTGATTTTTATCCATTTTTTAAATTAAAGCTCTTTAAGATTTTATTCTGATTTTTAAAACATTAGTCAAAATGGCTAGCATTTATTAATCCCTCATGTTGTATCAGGTTAAGTGTTTAACATGGATTATTAGGACTTGTAAACACCCTATAAAATGTGTACTATTACTATCCCATTTTTATAGATTCAGAATCTAAAATGAATACTCTGATAGTGAAATTACAATTTAATAAAAATTTTGTGGAGATCACCTTGATAACATACATTCAAGACCTTTAAAATGTTTATATCCTTTGAAAATATTAACTCATTATCTTTAAGTTATATGGGCACCAATATAGACCAGTAAGACCCAAGGTATTTTCTTGATAATTCTGGCCTAAATTTGTTGTTTTCATTATATTTAACTTATTGACAATCGTTCCTCCTCAAAAGAAAATATGCAAATTGGTTCATAAGTTCAACAAAATACAGATGTGAGTATTTTAAGTCTGTAGTCCTTCTGGGACTTCAGCCTCCAGTACTAGCCCCTTGGCTCAAGTTTGCATGAAAGTCCAATTATTGTACAAAGCTACAAAGTTTTATAAAGAAATAAGAGCTATAATCCTTAAAAGAGAAAGAGTTTTGGGACTGAACTAAAGAGAACAGGTAAGACAATATGAAATAGATCTTGCATGCACCAAAATATATTGGAGTCCAAAGTTGAAATAGTAAGCCCTTATTGGAAACTTTAGAAATTAATTTTAAAGAGATGAACTATCTCAATAAAAATTTGGTCAATTTTTAAATTGTGCTCAATATGCTCAATCCCCACAGTATTAAAGAACTATGAATTAAAAAACAAGATGTCATATTTAGATTATTAAGTTATCAAATATTAAAAAGAATGATAGAAGTCATTGTTCAAATGCAAAAAATCCAAGAAATGGCATTTAATATAAAGCACAACAGGGTATAAATGCATGTAAACTTTGAAGGGTGGATTTTAACAAGGTTTATCAAAAACCTTTCATAAAATATTTTTCCACTCCCCTTCATCCTTCATAATCAGTGAGGTACATAAAGTTATAAGAATAGATATCTCAGTATTATTTATAATGCTAGAAAAATTTTAAGCAGCTTCAACTTCCAAAGGTAGGGGGTTGATTAAATAAATAGTGTTATATTCAATAGTGGAAAGTTATGACCCAGTCAATAAAATTTAATGCTTTGGAAAATGCTAAACATACTTAGCAAATATTAAAAAAAAAATCTTTAAAATAGTATTTGTCATATGAACTCATATGCATTTTAAGAAAAATAAAGAGACTAAAAAATGTTGCATAGATAACTCTGATTAGTAGAATTTAAAAGATTTCCTATATTTTTGAAGTTGTTTTCAATAACCATATGCCACAACTGTGCTCTAATAATTTTGAAAATAAGTGAACATAACTATTTCAGAGCCTACTTAGATTAGAGAACAAAAAGGAAATGATCATGGCTGAACATAAAAAAAGTAGTCTAGGAAAGGAAATACTTATTTGGGGGCAATGCTTTGAAGAGAAAAGGGACAGAAATGAATAAATAGCCTTCATTTCTTGTATTTTGGACAAAAACAATTCAAATGTGCTTCAGTGTCTTCAATTGACAGATTTAGGACAAACCAAAATATGTGTACTAAACGCTATGAAGTAGGTTTGCAACTCTGGAATCCTTCCAGGTGCCAAGATGGAAAGTCAATCTATTCGTGAGAGGAGTAGTCATTAAATGAAGACCTACTAACAGTGGGGTATCAAGTTTTCAGAAAACATCATCCTCTCCACTGTTTAAATCACTTCAAATTAGCTAATATCTTGCTAATATCCTTAATATGCCTGCTTCTTTAGCCTAAAATCCTACAGATGACTTTGCCTGTGGTGAAAAAGAGGTAGAAGTTAAAATTCTTTCCTATGGCCCCCAATTAGAATGATGGAGGGTATTAATGGATGATTGAATCAGTTAAAAGTAAATAAATTCCTCAGGATGCAGACCAATCTGCTTTTTTTAATTTGCATTTTTTATTTAAATTTAATTAATTAACATGTAATATATTAATTTCAGAGGCAGAGATCAGTGATTCATCACCGACCTTATATAATACCCAGTCTTATATAATACCCAGTGCTCATTACATCACATGTACTCCTTAATGTCCACCCAGTTACACTATCACTCCCACCTCCCTTCCCTCCAACAACTCTGCTTCCTATGATTAAGAGTTTCGGGTGCCTGGGTGGCTCAGTGGGTTAAGCTGCTGCCTTCGGCTTGGGTCATAATTCCAGGGTCCTGCTCAGTGGGGAGCCTGCTTCCCTCTATCTCTCTCTCTGCCTGCCTCTCCGTCTACTTGTGATCTCTCTCTGTCAAATAAATAAATAAAATTAAAAAAAAAAAAAGAGTTTCTTACGCTTTTTTCTCCCTCTCTGATTTTGTCTGGTTTTATATTTTCCTCAGTTCCCCTATGATCCTCTGTACTGTTAATATTTCTTGCAGGACTGGTTTAGTGATCACAGATTCTTTTATTTTCTGTTTATCCTGAAAGCTTTTTATCTCTCTTTCTATTCTGAATGACATCCTTGCTGGATAAAGTATCTTGGCTGCATATTTTTCTCATTTAGTACCTAAATATATCATGCCAGTCCTTTCTGGCCTGGCAGGCCTCTGTGGATAGGTCTGCTGCCAGTCTAATATTTCTACCCTTGCAGGCTATGAGCCTCTGTCCCGAGCTGCTTTCAAGATTTTTTTCTTTATCTCTGAGATTCATAAGTTTCTCTATTATAAATCAAGGTGTTGACCTATTTCTATTGGTTTTGAGGGTGTTCTCTGTGCCTCCTGGACTTGAATGCATGCTTCCTTCCCCAGAATCATCCTTTGTCACAGATAACATGATACTTGATATGGAAAACCCAGCAAAGACTCTATCCCCAAACTACAAGAACACATAGCAATTCAGTAAGGTGATAGGGTACAAAATCAATGCACAGAAATCAGTTGCTTTCTTATACACTAACAATGAAAATATAGAAAGGGAAGTTAGAGAATCAATTCCATTTACTATAGTACCAAGAACCGCAAGATACCTGGGAATAATCCTAACCAAAGAGGTAAAGGAACTGTACTCAAGGAACTACAGAACACTCATGAAAGAAATTGAAGAAAACACAAAAAGATGAAAAAGCATTCTATGCTCATGGATCCTAAAATTTGTATGGAACCAGAAAAGACCCCAAATTGTTAAGGAAATGTTGAAAAAGAAAAACAAAGCTGGGGTAATCATGTTGCCTGATTTCAAGCTTTACTACAAAGCTGTGATCACCGTGACAACATGGTACTGGCAAAAAAACAGACATATAGACCAGTGGAACAGAGTAGAGAATCCAGATATGGACCCACAACTCTGTGGTCAAGTAATCTTCAACAAAGCAGGGAAAAATATCCAGTGTAAAAAAGTCTCTTCAATAAATGGTGCTGGAAAAATTGGACAGCTATGTATAGAAGAATGACGTTTGACCATTCTCTTACACCATAAGCAAAGATAAACTTGAAATGGATAAATGACCTCAACATGAGGCAGGAATCTATCAAAATCCTAGAGGAGAACATAAGCAGTAACCTCTTAAACATTGGCCACCGCAACTTCTTTCAAGACATGTCTCCAAAGGCAAAGGAAACAAAAGTGAAAATGAGTTTTTACGACTTCATCAAGATCAAAAGCTTCTACACAGCAAAGGAAACAGTCAACAAAACAAAGAGGCAACCCACAGAATGGGAGAAGATATTCACAAATGACACTACAGACAAAGGGCTGATATCCAAGATCTCAAACTCAACACTCAGAAAACAGATAATCACATCAAAAAATGGGCAGAAGGGCGCCTGGGTGGCTCAGTTGGTTAAAGCCGCTGCCTTCGGCTCAGGTCATGGTCTCAGGGTCCTGGGATCGAGTCCCACATCGGGCTCTCTGCTTGGCGGGGAGCCTGCTTCCCCCTCTCTCTCTCTCTGCCTGCCTCTCCATCTACTTGTGATCTCTCTCTGTCAAATAAATAAATAAAATCTTTAAAAAAAAAATGGGCAGAAGACATGAACAGACATTTCTCCAAAGAAGACCTATAAATGGCTAACAGACACATGAAAAAATGCTCACCATCATTAGCCATCAGGAAGATTCAAATCCAAACCACATTGAGATACCACCTTACACCAGTTAGAATGGTTAAAATTAACAAGACTAGTGTTGGAGAGAATGTGGAGAAAGGGGAACGCTCTTACACTGTTGGTGGGAATGCAAGTTTGTATAACCACTCCAGAAAACAGTGTGGAGATTCTTTAAGAAATTAAAAATAGAGCTACCCTATTGCACTACTGCAACTGCACTACTGGGTATTTACCCCAAAGATATAGATGTAGTGAAAGAAGGGCCACATGTACCCAATGTTCATAGCAGCAATGGCCACAATCGCCAAACTGTAGAAAGATCCAAGGTGCCCTTCAACAGATGAATGGATAAAGAAGATATGGTCCATATATACAACAGAATATTATGCCTCCATCAGAAAAGATGAATACCCAACTTTTGTATCAACAAGACGGGACTAGAGGAGAAATGCTGAGTGAAATAAGTCAAGCAGAGAGAGTCAATTATCATATGGGTTCACTTACTTGTGGAGCATAAGGAATAACATGGAGGACATTAGGAGAAGGAAAGGAAAAGTAAATTGGGGGAAATCAGAGGGGGAGATGAAGCATGAGATTCTGTGGACTCTGAGAAACAAGGGAGATGGGTGAGGAGTTAGGTAAGCCTGGTGGTGGGCATTAAGGAGGGCACATACTGCAGGGAACACTGGGTTGGTGCATAAACAATGAATCTTGGAGCACTGAAAAAATGAAATATAATTTTTAAAAAATTTGACTTTTTCAGAATTTCTGAAAACATAATGAAGTAATCAATGTTATGACAATATAACTATATCAATATTTATGCCAATATGTTATATGTTATATAATATATATGTTATATATTCTTTTTCTAAGTATTAAAAAAAGAAATTTACTATAATGGAATATTATTCAGCCATTAAAAAGAAGGAAACTTTGCCCTTTGCTTAAACATGGATAGACCTTGAGGCATTATGCTAAGTTGCATAAATAAGAAAGAGAAAGACAAATACTGCATGATCTCACTTAAATGTGGAATCTTAAAAAGAAAAACAAAAAACAAAAGCCAAGCTAACTGATACAGAAAATAAATAAGAAATCTGAACACACTTCCCACATCATTCTCTACTTGCCACGATACTGAAATATAAAGATATTTACTAAAAAAAATAACAAAATAAAACATACAGCTCTTCTGTGTGATAATTTTACATAGATTTCTCCTCTCTAAAATATGCCTTAATCTTCCCTTTTAAATACACATATTCTCCCTCCATATTAAAAATTTTTCTCTAAATTTACAGATCTAGGTTTTAAAATCTAATGACATACTTACTAGTCACATGGTCCTTGGCAAGTTTTTTGATCTCTGAGTCCCTATTTCCTAATCCGAAAAATGTAAAAATATAGCCTACAAGTGTGTTTTGAGAAATAAATAAGCTACCCATGTAAATTGACACAGTTGTTAAGAGCACTGGAGTCAGAAGTCTGCATTTTAAATCCAATAAAGTTAATTAACTTTGTAAGAATAATTTATCCCATACATAGATTGAAGGTAATAAGAGCACTCAGTTTATAGCTATAAATTTCATATTTAAATAAATGAAATAATCTACATAAATAATTTAGTATAATGACTATTTAACTATTATTAGCTGCTATTATTTTTAAGAACCTGGAATATAACAGACACTCAAGAATTGTTGGTGCTATCACTCTCCTATCACAACCACTGTATCTTTTACCTTTAACTATTCTTTATAGAAAGTACATGTGTCCTTTAGTTATCTTATTCTTATCAATAATGGTGGGTAAGGGACACATGTCTAGGTTTTCGCTTTTTTTTTTTTTTGCAAATAACCCTAATACCCTAATTTAAGACCTCTTTAGTGTTTTAGTCTGATTTTTTAGGATCTTTCTGAGGATGTTTTTGAAAACACCCAATTTAACACCATCCACTGGCGCAAAATGAGACCCAAGGTAGATGGACAAATAAAAGTAGTTAACATTTATTGCTTTGGGCAATTTTTCACATAGGCATCCCATGTAATATTTTATTTAGTATAACCTTGAACTATCTCTTTCTACCAAAGGGTAAGTATTCTTGAATAGATAAATTTTTTAAACAATATAAGCATATTACTATATACTTTAATGATTCTCATACAGCATAAATGGGACTTAGGAGGGGGAAGAAGTCTGTGACCCAACATAATCTTACATGGCTCATCAGAGCTTTTACTGTGTCATTTTCTTCACTCATACTCTTTAAAGTTGCTTTTTTCTTCCTTAATGAATTACTTTTACAAAGAATTCTATAACCAGTCATGTACTTTTAAAAATATATCTTATTATTAAGGCACAGGTTTATAAAAAGACAATTATTCAGTGTTAGTACTTCAGTCCCAATCTGACACAAACATTAAATCTTCTATTAGTCAATATGTTCTATTATCTTGGGAGACCACTAAGCACTACAAAAACAAGTCAAATACCACTTTTTTTTAAGATTTTTTTTTTTTTTTTTGAGAGAGAGAGCATGTGCGACACGGTGAGGGAACGGGAAGGGCAGAAGGAGAGAGAAAGACAGACTCTTAAGCAGGCTCCATGCCCAGCATTGCACCAGAGGCAGTGCTCCATCTCATGACCCTGAGATCATGACCTGAGCAGAAATCAAGAGTCGGCCACTTAACTAACTGAGCCACTCTGGTGCCCCACAAATACCACTTATTAATTCCACTTCAACTCAATAATGTTTTGGCTTCACAAATTTTCTTCAAAACTAAGGAAGATGATTCTGAATTAAAATAAAAATTTTCATTTTCCCATCATGCCAAAATGTTTCAAATACTCTTGTGCTAAATGACAGAACATTAATTTTAGAGTGACAAATACCCCCACAAACCTCATTATGCTAATACTAATTTCTAACTTAGGGTAAAGTCAAATCAATTCATTCAGAAATAGAGGCAGCTATTGTTATTGAGCATGGAAATAGATTAACCAAACCTATATCTATACATGCATAGACTCTTTAAATAACTCTAGCTTCTAGATGCCTCAGTTTCCATATTATCAATAAGACACAATATTCTTCCTCCTGACAAATTTGCAAGTTTGCCTTGAAAATGAACCATTTCCAACTATTGTGAAATTAAAATTTCTCAACTAACAGAACTACAAAAAATAAAACTTGAGCTTAGGAAAAAATACTTTAAATAGTAGGAAATATAAATGTGGAACTGCAAGGAGAATAAGTCTGCTATTATATTTGAGACTTCAACATCCTTCTTTCAGTAGGAATAATTCAGATGGAATGCAGAATGCAACAAAAAACCTACCTGTGCCTATTACAAATGTATAAGGCAACCTCACAGAAAGGGGTGAGGAGAAAGGTACTGACCTGAGTACATTTGGAAATGAATGGCATCTGTAAAACTAAAGCCAAAAGGAATGCACAAAAGCATTGTATTCTAACTGATAAAGCTGGATGTACAGATTAACAATTTTGACACAACATACATGTATACTGCAACTGAATAATTAGGTGAGTTGATGGCAGTGGGTGGGAGGCAGATTTCCTACTACTGGAGTGGAAATTCACAGACAAGTAAGGGGAAGAGGCTATAATGATCCATGTAGTAATGTATTAGAGTTGGAGACATCAATAAGAACTCATATTTTACTGGTTACTATAGAAATATGTGAGTGTCTGTATACGTGGGTTAGTATACACATACATTTATATACTCTGTCATCTGAGTGGGGGCTAGAAACAATGGGATCCTAGAAGCAACAAGAATACCTGAGGCCCAGGGTTACCTGGGTGGCTTGGTCAGTTGAGTGTCTGACTTTCCTTTTTGGCTTAGGTCATAATCTCACAGTCTTGGGATAGTGCCCTGAATCAGGCTTTCACACTCAGCATGGAGTCTACTTGTCCCTCTCCCTCTGCTCCTTCCACTGCTTGTGTGCTTACACACTTGCTCTGAAGTAAATAAATAAATAAAATCTTAAAAAAAAATACCTAAGGCCCTGATCTTGGTTTCTAATACCATTTTTCAGTAAAAGGAACCAACGAAATGGCTGATTCTAGAACTGGAGCAGGAAATATACAAGGTGAGCTCTTGAAGTGACAGAAAGTAAGTTCCTATGGACTATTCCCAAAAAAGGGAAATCATAATGATGGGGTATTCAAACAGGCACAAGAGCCAACTGAAAGAGATTCTAGTGGCCAAAGTGGAACAACTTGAATAACAAAATTAAGTAGTATTGGATTATAGCCCAAGTATATAATAAATATCATGAATCCATATGGATATAAATAAATGGTTAAATTAATCAATGGAGAAAAGACAAATCTCCCTTGTAGAAGAATCCTAAATAAATTTATATAGGAAACTTCTCCCTACAGAAGGGAAGCAAAACTCCTGGCTCCTTAGGGGAAGGCTGCCCATAGTAACTTCCTTGCAAAGAGTACAGTATGGAAAGGGAGAGAAAAGAGTAAGTTTAAAGTAGAAAAACCTAAAACCACTATTTCAGCCAGGTGATCAAGGTCAACATCAACAGTCATAAATCATGTTGACAGGAAGCAATCTTGATATAATATAATGAAAATGACACTTTACCTCTGTGATCTTCCTCCTGAAAACCCACAAACTTGCTAATTAGGAGGAAAAGTTCAGACAATTCCAACAAAGGGACATCCTACAATATACCTGACCAGTATTCCTGAAGATGGCCAATGTCACCAAAAATAAAGCAAGACTAAGAAACTGTCACAGCTAAGAGGGGCCCAAGACATTAATAAATGTAATGTGGTAACCTGGATGGAATCCAAAAGCAGAAAAAAAAAAAAGTCTTTTAATAAGGAATAAATGACATCTAAATGATCTGCTACTTTAATTATAATCAACATACTCATGAAGCAAATTGTAATAAACAAACTGAGCTCAATATACTGAGCTTTATGTCTTCACTATTTAACAAAGAAAGCATGAAAATAAACAAACTAAATATTCAATTCATGGGAAAAGAAAAACCTAAAAAATAGAAACATAAGGAAAACAAGAGGGGAGAAGTAAAGTCTTAAATATATAAATTTTTTAAATCCACAACTAACTAAAGAAAAAAGTAGATCTGGCAAATAATCTAAATTTTATTTAAAACATGAACCAGACATACATCCAGCAAGTTGGTTTACTTTAGATTTACTTTCTAAAGGAAAAACAATGGTATCCATAAGCAAAAGAAGAAATGGAATATAACAGATAAAAATGTATTATTTTGGCTTATAACAGGCAGACTGAGAGAACATGAAGCAATTTTAGATATAGACCCTGCAATTAAAGGAGCAAGAATGATACAAAGCGAAGGTCAAGCAAAGCTTTATTTCACGCCAAGCATCAAGAATCTAACCGAACATTCAGGGCCGTACCTCTTACAAGAGAGGGCGACCCTGAAAGACCCCGCATATAGACACCCTTCCCCCAGCCATAGATTAACTAACCGCTCTTTTGCTTTTCTGTAACTGCTTGGCTGAAAAACATCCTCCCACCACCTGCCACCTTATCGCAAAAACCGGGAGAGAACAAGGATGGAAAGTCTCTAGAGTCCCGCCCGGTCGTCTCGAGGAATTCCGAAGGAACTAACAGCTGTGACCTCAGATAACCCACATTATGTTTTAAAACATCCAATAGGAAACCGGTTGCTTAGCCGTTGCTCCTGTACCCCTTCTTGCCCTATAAAAAACGTTTGTAAGCCTGAAGCCCACACGCTCAGCTAGCTGGTGCTGCTGACCGCCCGCAGGCGCATCTGTGAAGAATAAACCCTCTTGCTTATTGCATCCAGTGGTCCGTGTGTGCGTCCTTGGGTGCGGGTCTTCGAGGGTCTTTCAACCCTTCTCTGTTTCACAGACTAGCTTTTAAGGGCAAAGGTCATGCGGTCGGGCCTGGCCACGCAGAGGTGGCCAATGAGATTGTAGCACACACAGGAAACTCCACAGTGATGCTAGGTGACCAATTGAGTTACAATTTACCCTAGTAGACACTTGAACCAGCCTATTACACCTTGATTGGGATTGGCGCCCAAAGGGTGGGCCCATACTCCTTGGTAACCAGGGAGACAGTATGCATCCCCCCACTGATTGGATGTCTCCACCTGGCCTGACCCACCTTTGTATCTGGACTTTGTTACCTGAAGCTGGTTTCCAGGACTTGTCTCCAAGTAAATCCCCTGGGGAAAGGGGAGCAGGGACAGTTTCTAAATAGGTCCTTACAGCATGACCTTATGCCAGCCCAGCAAGTATACAAATGACTTGAAGGTGAGACAATATTCATTAACTATCTCATGAATACTTCTACTACAACTATAAGTAGAGCCAGCTATATACAGGAGGAGAAACAGGATATTTTAGTAAAACGAAGGCTGCATAAGGAGAAAGTTTCCAGAAGCAATGGATAACTAGTAAACTAAACATCAGGGAGAATGGATTCAGCATAGATGGAAAGCCAGAGGGCCCCTTTCTGCACTACAGTCTCTGAAATGGATAGCAATTAAAAAGTGACTGGATACCTAAGGTTTGTCAATTAAAAAGTGACTGGATGCCCAAGCAGGTCAATTTTCAAAAGACAGAAGAGAAAGGGGAAAGACAGAAGAAGAAAGACTAAGAAGGAAGTAGAAAAAATACAATCTGATCCTTCTAAGGAGGCAGCATCATGAGAATTCCATTCCATTAGCTATCATAAACTTGTCATTTTAGGACTGATGAGTACCTCATAGATAATTTTCTGAATCCTCCTCATTTTACACATGGGAAACATGTTCCTAGATAAGGAACAAGGAAAGTCACACATTTAAGAAGAAATTCCAGACTCCAGATTTACAGTATAGTTATTATTCCCTTATACAGCATAATCCCCTATTTACTCCAACAAAAGATATGATACAAAGTAATGCACCATGATTTTTCACTATTTTTGTCATTTTTTAAAATTCTTATTTTTATTTTTGTATATCTTGAGTAGCACCTATATTACTGTGGGGTAAGAGAAGAAAAGAAAAGAAAAAAAGGAAGCTATCTTCAAGCTCCATTTTGTTCAAATTCTACAGGGCTGTTTGTGCTGAAACCAAGACACTGGGGTCTCCAATAGAAACAGTCTGACAAAGTGCTGTCCTATAGGGACTTCAGCACATCCATCCCGATTCTTATTCAAATGTGTAACTCTCCTCGAAGTCCCCATTAACAGAATGTAAATACAGATTTTGCCTTTCAATACAAGATCAAGTCACAATTTAAAGCTCTTTGTAATAATCCTAGCATCCTAGTCCCCAGGCCTCTGAGAGCACTTAAGGACACAAACCTGCCACTGGCAGTGTTTTGCAGTTCAATTAAGCTGGAAGTAGGAAGTAATTCTAAGAGTCTGAATAGGTTCTTGATGAAAATATTGGTTAGGAAAATGATTGTGCCCTCATGCCTATCCAGCACATCTGGTAGGAAAGGATTGTTACTTTATTTGCATTCCATGAACAATTAAAAAAGTAATTTGCAGTTTGGGACAAACAAAGAAATGTGAAACAGCAGTTGACTGACTGAAAGCTTCCCCATTAAAGAGTAGAACTGACTAAATTAGTTTAAAGTACATTTTTCCCATAAAAGCTTCATTAATTGAGTTCTATTACTCTATGATTTATCCTGATATTTCATTTATCTTTGCAGTAATTCTGCAGAAATTGGGGGTGGAGGGAGCTGTACCATAGAGAAAAGGGTTAATAGACATTAAGAAGAGTTGTACAAAGATTGATTGGACAAAGGAATCACCACAGACCTTAGGGGGAGTTAGGGAGGGAGGAAGACAGAAGAAAGCTGTCAAGTCATGCCACAAACAACAGAAAAGAAGGCAACAGAAAAGAAGGGGAGAAAGGAACCGAAGCTCTTTTTGCAGGAAGGTCAGGAGGTGTGAGCAGAGGATTTGCTAATCGTCCAGGCAGATAAGCATCCAGCCGAGCCCGTATCATCATCAACGGTGTTCCCTACAGGAGTGAACAGACCAGAGGTCTGGTCCTCAGCTAGAGTGTCTGTATTGAAGATGTACTATTCTTCAGGCACAGAACTGATAGGACATATACAGATTCAGATTTTGTTGACCTAAAGAACTACATTTTCCTTAGGAAATTCTGACTTAATATATAGTATATTTCATTTCTACTTGCTAAGTGAAGTTACATTGAGATAATTCTGCTTAAAAGTGTCAGGAACTCAATTTCAGATGTGCTCAGTGGCTACATTCTGTAACACTAAGTATCCATAGATCAGGAAATGAGTTAAAAAGGAGGCAAGTTCGTTAGGAACAGGGTTTAACCCTATAGTAATTGTTACACCCAAGTTTGCGTGTCCGAGAGATCACCAAGGAGCCAACACCAATGCAATCACATGAGGGTTTATTTAACAAGCTTAAGCTTGGGCCCAAGTATACCCAACACAGCGGAGTAGGGACTTGGACCCCAAACCAGATTACAGTCAGAGTTTTTAAAGGCAGAGGAGGAGTGAACTCCGTGGTGGATGAAGACAAAGGGGATATTCAGAAGGGCCATCAGGGTAAAGAAGACTGTCAGGATATTAGAGGCCTGGTTATTATCAAGCCAGGGCCATTTTTCCCTCTAATGAGGCACTAACATGAAGACAATTGGGAGTTTCCTGGTAGAATGTCACATTCCTCCTATCAAGCATCCTTGTTAGTGAGATTTAGCACTGGGACATTTGTAAACCAAGGGAGACTCCTGTCTTGCAGGATTGTGATTTCTGCAGGTTAACTATTTGTTTTTCTTTTAGGGCAGCCAGGGGTGGCTGAGGAATTTCACACATACTACTGAGGGGAGGGGAGCAGGTTGAGAGGGGGTGCAAGGTGCCAGCTTTTGCTTTGTCAAGATGGCTGTACTTATGTCAGGGCTAGACTTGAGGTGGGTACAGTCTTGTTTTTCTTGACCTCCACAGTAATGAAGATAGGAAAGTATAGGAAAGTATAACCTGCTGAGTTACAATATAGGGTACACTCTTATTATTTTTTTTAAGATTTTATTTATTTATTTGACAGAGGGAGATCACAAGCAGGCAGAGAGGCAGGCAGAGAGAGAGAGAGAGGAGGAAGCAGGCTCCCCGCTGAGCAGAGAGCCCGATGCAGGACTCGATCCCAGGACCCTGAGATCATGACCTGAGCCCAAGGCAGCGGCTTAACCCACTGAGCCACCCAGGCGCCCTACACTCTTATTTTTAATATTTCCCCCGAATCTGAGGTTCCTTTTCCACTAATAAACGTAGGGAGAACAATCACAAGATCTGTATACCACAATCTACAGCCCTTCCAACCCCTTTGCAGACATTACTAATTAATCACAGAGTTCAGGCAGGACTCAGCTTTATCATAGCATTCAATTGATTTAAAAGCAGGCATGAGAATCAAAGAAATCAGCTTTACACTTGTGATCTATTTGGTTAACTTCTTGAGATACCTTACTCAAATTAATGAGAGGGGAAAAAAGTAATTAGTAATGGCACTCAGTCCAAATTCTAAGCACTGAAAAATAAAAGTGAAACTGGAAAAAGTTTAGAGAACTACAAAACCCTCTTTAAAATTGCTATGAGACTTTTCATAGTGAGAAGTTCTAATTTTTTTTTGAGAAGTTCTATTTTAAATTCAGTTTTTCTGTAATAAACATGAAGTTATTTAAGGTTTTTTTTTTTAATAAACATGAGGTTGTATGGTGTTTTATGACCTTCAAAGACTTTCCACATAAGATTTTTAAATTTGATTCTTATTGCAATTCTGTGTTATAAAAGAAAGACAGAATTAAACAAAAGCAAGAAACAGCCAGAAAATAAGAAATGGAGGCTCTGGTAATTTCGCTTTGAGGATTTTGAACAGCAGAAGTCTTTCTGTTCCTACAGTTCAGGGAGGGGCTTGTGATTTCTCTTCTCAGTTTAGCACTAAACACACTCTTCGACCTGCTTTATTTAAATGGACCTGCCATACCCATGGTTTTTCTTTGCATTTCTAACTGCATTTTTGAGGCTAAGAATAAAATTGAAATCACAGCTGTTCTATGATCTGAAGCCAAAATTTGATCCTAGACACATAAACAATCACCAAATTAATATGCTTGAAGAATACTCTACTTTCACACACTTTTTCTATAGATTCAATCAAATATAGTTTTTCCTAGATCTGATACATTTCAATGCAAGTGGTCTTAAGTATATGTGATTAAAACAGATCTTTGTTACCACAGATTGACATCAAAGACATCTTTGTCCTCTAGTACAAAACAAAACAAAACAGTCTGGATTAATACTGAGATCCTTTCAAAATTTCAACTCCCCCCTGCTCTAGTCACCTAGTATACAGAACATATACCAATTGATCCCACAGGGCTCCTTATAACTTTGTTTTTGATTCCTGAACTTGCTATTTGTGTATACAACTGTGGTATCCTTTATTATGATGATTCAAATTATGTATGATCCAAAAAGAAATCAAGTCCTAACTCAGCATAAACAAAAAGCTAGCACAGAAAACCCCATAGATTCAATCAAATCAATTTTCTCTCATTTCAAGATGTACCTTACTTTGGATACATATTTTCTTATACTCTATATGATTCTTCCCCTAGGATTTTTTTTATTATGAATTATTGCCACCAAAAAATGCAAACTCATGAAATCTAGCTTATAGAAATGCTAGTTACATTAAACAAATTGATCTCACTCCACTTGAAGTGCCTACCTTATTTTTCTGTGTCTTCACTTTAGTACTTCTATGTTAGATTTGAGAAATTAATAACAAAGTTGGAAAGGCAATTTCTGGGTAATGTTTCCATGTCGCTGTGTTTTTATTCCCAAACCATTAGGGAGTATGAGGCCTAGAGCCAGGAGGAGGATATGACCATGCTGTCATTTAATGATGACTAAAAACAATTCAAAAATGTTTCCTTTTAAACACAATTTGACTGATGAGGGGGAGATGTAGCCAGAGAAGGAAATGCATGCATTAGCATGCATGCTAACTATTGACAAATATACCTTACCTGGCACATCAAAATGCCCACCTATTACTGAACACTGCTCACAAACTTCAAACGTCACTACTTTTCAACATTCAGGTAATGTGAAAAGGAGCTCTAGGAGAATAAACTGTTTGTATTTGCAAAAGTGGATACTTGCTCAGTGAACACCAGGAAAATTTATTTATACTGTTTTCATCAACCTAATATTTATTCACTAATATGGGTTATTCCGTATGATGAAGAAAACATTATTTTCCAAGATCTAATCATTTGGTAGGTTTTTAAAAATTTTTTTTAAATTTTTTATTTTTTTATAAACATATAATGTATTTTTAGCCCCAGGGGTACAGGTCTGTGAATTGCCAGGTTTACCCACTTCACAGCATTCACCACAGCACATAAGCCCCCAATGACCATAGCCTCACCACCTCTCCCAAACCCCCTCTCCCCAGCAACCCTCAGTTTCTTCTGTGAGATCTTAGTCTCTTATGGTTTGTCTCCCTCCTGATCCCATCTTGTTTCATTTACTCTTTTTCTACCCCCCAAACCCCCAATGTTGCATCTCCACTTCCTCATATCAGGGAGATCATATGATAGTTGTCTTTCTCTGATTGACTTATTTCACTAAGCATAATACCCTCTAGTTCCATCCACGTCATCACAAATGGCAAGATTTCTTTCTTTTGATGGCTGCATAGTATTCCATTGTGTATATATACCACTTCTTCTTTATCCACTCATCTCTTGATGGACATCTAGGTTCTTTCAATAGTTTGGCTATTGTGGACATTGCTGCTATAAACATTCGGGTGCATGTGCCCCTTCAGATCACTACATTTGTATCTTTAGGGTAAATACCCAGTAGTGTAATTGCTGGGTCATAGGGTAGCTCTATTTTCAGTTTTTTGAGGAACCTCACACTGTTTTCCAGAGTGGCTGCAACAGCTTGCATTCCCACCAGCAGTGTAGGAGGGTTCCCATTTCTCCGCATCCTCACCAGCATCTGTCATTTCCTGACATGTTAATTTTAGCCATTCTGACTGGTGTGAGGTGGTATCTCATTGTGGTTTTGATTTGTATTTCCCTGATGCCGAGAGATGTGGAGCATTTTTTCATGTGTCTGTTGGCCATTCGGATATCTTCATTGCAGAAATGTCTGTTCATGTCCTCTGCCCATTTCTTGATTAGATTATTTGTTCTTTGGGTGTTGAGTTTGCTAGATTTTTATAGATTTTGGATACTAGCCCTTTATCTGATATGTCATTTGCGAATATCTTCTCCCATTCTGTCAGTTGTCTTTTGGTTTTGTTAACTGTTTCCTTTGCTGTGCAAAAGCTTTTGATCTTGATAAAGTCCCAATAGTTCATTTTTGCCCTTGCTTCTCTTGCCTTTGGCGATGTTCCTAGGAAGAAGTTACTGCAGCTGAGGTCGAAGAGGTTGCTGCCTGTGTTCTTCTCAAGGATTTTGATGGACTCCTTTCTCACATTGAGGTCCTTCATCCATTTTGAATCTATTTTCATGTGTAGTGTAAGGAAATGGTCCAATTTTATTTTTTGGCATGTGGCTGTCCAATTTTCCCAACACCATTTGTTGAAGAGGCTGTCTTTTTTCCATTGGACATTCTTTCCTGCTTTGTCAAAGATTAGTTGACCATAGAGTTGAGGGTCTATTTCTGGGCTCTCTATTCTGTTCCATTGATCAGTGTGTCTGTTTTTGTGCCAGTACCATACTGCCTTGATGATGAAAGCTTTGGAATAGAGCTTGAAGTCTGGAATTGTGATGCCACCAACTTTGGCTTTTTCAATATTCCTTTAGCTATTCGAGGTCTTTTCTGGTTCCATATAAATGTTAGGATTATTTGTTCCATTTCCTTGAAAAAAATGGATGGGATTTTGATAGGGATTGCATTAAATGTGTAGATTGCTTTAGGTAGCACAGACATTTTCACAATATTTGTTCTTAGGAGCATGGAACAGTTTTCCATTTCTTTGTGTCCTGCCCAATTTCTTTCATGAGTACTTTATAGTTTTCTGAGTAGAGATTCTTAGCCTCTTTGGTTAGGTTTATTCCTAGGTATCTTATAGTTTTGGGTGCAATTGTAAATGGGATTGACTCCTTAATTTCTCTTTCTTCTGTCTTGTTGTTGGTATAGAGAAATGCAACTGATTTCTGTGCATTGATTTTATATCCTGACACTTTACTGAATTCCTGTATAAGTTCTAGCAGTTTTGGAGTGGAGTCTTTTGGGTTTTCCACATGTAGTATCATATCATCTGCAAAGAGTGATAGTTTGACTTCTTCTTTGCCGATTTGGATACCTTTAATTTCTTTTTGTTGTCTGATTGCTGAGGCTAGGACTTCTAGTACTATGTTGAATAGCAGTGGTGATAATGGACATCCCTGCTGTGTTCCTGATCTTAGCAGAAAAGTTTTCAGTTTTTCTCCATTGAGAATGATATTTGTGGTGGGTTTTTCATAAATGGCTTTGATAATATTGAGGTATGTGCCCTCCATCCCTACACTTTGAAGAGTTTTGATCAGGAAGGGATGCTGTAGTTTGTCAAATGCTTTTTCAGCATCTAGTGAGAGTATCATATGGTTCTTGTTCTTTCTTTTATTAATGTATTTTATCACATTGAATGATTTGTGGATGTTGAACCAAACTTGCAGCCGTGGAATAAATCCCACTTGGTCATGGTGAACAATCCTTTGAATGTACTGTTGAATCCTACTGGCTAGTATTTTGGTGATAATTTTCACATCTGTGTTCATCAAGGATATTGGTCTGTAATTCTCTTTTTTGGTGGGATCCTTGTCTGGTTTGGGGATCAAGGTGATGCTGGCCTATAAAATGAGTTTGGAAGTTTTCCTTCCATTTCTATTTTTTGGAACAGTTTCAGGAGAATAGTAATTAATCCTTCTTTAAATGTTTAGTAGAATTCCCATGGGAAGCCATCTGGCCCTGGGCTTTTGTTTGTTTGGAGATTTTTGATAACTGTTTCAATCTCCTTACTGGTTATGGGTCTGTTCAGGTTTTCTATTTCTTCCTGGTTCACTTCTGGTAGTTTATATGTCTCTAGAAATGCATCCATTTCTTCCAGATTGTCTAATTTGTTGGTGTAAAGTTGCTCATAGTATCTTCTTACAATTGTTTGTATTTCTTTGGTGTTGGTTGTGATCTCTCCTCTTTCATTCATGATTTTATTTTTTGGGTCCTTTCTCTTTTCTTTTGGTTAAGTCTGGCCAGGGGTTTATCAATCTTATTAATTCTTTCAAAGAACCAGCTCCTAGTTTTGTTGATTTGTTCTATTATTTTTTTGGTTTCTATTTCATTGATTTTTGCTCTGATCTTTATTATTTCTCTTCTCCTGCTGGGTTTAGGCTTTCTTTGTTGTTCTTTCTCCAGCTCCTTTAGGTGTAGGGTTAGGTTGTGTATTTGAGACCTTTCTTGTTTCTTGAGAAAGGCTTGTACTGCTATATATTTTCCTCTCAGGACTGCCTTTGCTGTGTCCCACAGATTTTGAACTGTTGTGTTTTCATTATCATCTGTTTCCCATGAATTTTTTTCAATTCTTCTTTAATTTCCTGGTTGACCCATTCAGTCTTTAGAAGGATGCTGTTTAGTCTCCATTTATTTGGTTCTTTCCAAATTTCCTCTTGTGATTGAGTTCGAGCTTCAGAACATTGTGGTCTGAAAATATGCAGGGAATGATCCCAATCTTTTGATACGAGTTGACCTGATTTATGACCCAGGATGTGATCTATTCTGGAGAATGTTCCATGTGCACTAGAGAAGAATGTGTATACTATGCTTTGGGGTGGAATATTCTGAATAGATCTGTGATGTCCCTCTAGTTCCAGTGTGTCATTTAAAGTCTTTATTTTCTTGTTGATCTTTTTCTTGGATGATCTGTCCATTTCAGTGAGGGGATTGTTAAAGTCCCCTACTACTATTCTATTATTGTCAATGTGTTTCTTTGATTTTGTTATTAATTGGTTTATATAGTTGGCTACTCCAATGTTAGGGGCATAGATATTTACAATTGTTAGAGCTTCTGGTTGAACAGACCCTTTGAGTATGATATAGTGTCCTTCCTCATCTCTTAATATAGTCTTTGGCTTAAAATCTAATTGATCTAAGGATTGCCACCCCAGCTTTCTTCTGATGTCCATTAGAATGGTAAATTGTTTTCCACCCCCCTCACTTTAAATCTGGAGGTGTCTTTGGGTCTAAAATGAGTTTCTTGAAGGCAGCATATTGATGAGTTTTGTTTTTTTATCCATTCTGATACCCTGTGTCTTTTGATTGGGGCATTTACCCCATTTACATTCAGGGTAACTACTGAGAGATATGAATTTATTGCCATTGCATTGCCTGTAAGGTGACTATTACTGTATATTGTCTCTTTCTGATCTACTACTTTTAGGCTCTATCTTTGCTTAGAAGACCCCTTTCAATATTTCCTGTAGAGCTGGTTTGGTGTTTGCAAATTCTTTCAGTTTTTGTTTGTCCTGGAAGCTTTTTATCTCTCTATTTTCAATGATCAGCCTAGCTGATATAGTATTCTTGGCTGCACGTTTTTCTCATTTAGCACTCTGAATATATCATGCCAGTTCTTTCTGGCCTGCCAGGTCTCTGTGGATAAGTCCACTGCCTACCTAATATTTTTACCATTGTATGTTACAGACTTCTTTTCCCGGGCTGCTTTCAGGATTTTCTCTTTGTCGCTAAGACTTGTAAATTTTACTATTAGGTGACGGAGTGTGGACCTATTCTTACTGATTTTGAGGGAGGTTCTCTGCACCCCTGGATTTTGATGCTTGTTCCCTTTGCCATATTAGGGAAATTCTCTACAATAATTGTCTCCAATATACCTTCTGCTCCCCTCTCTTTTTCTTGTTCTTCTGGGATTCCAATTAATCTAATGTTGTTTCATTTTATGGTGTCACTTATCTCTCGAATTCTCCCCTCATGGTCCAGTATTTTTGTTTGTCTCTCTTTTGCTCAGCTTCTTTAATCTCTGTCATTTGGTCTTCTATATGACTACTTCTTTCTTCTGCCTCATTTATCCTAGCAGTAAGAGCCTCCATTTTTTATTGCACCTCATTAATAGCCCTTTTTATTTCAACTTGGTTAGATTTTAGTTCTTTTATTTCTCCAGAAAGGGCTTTTATCTCTCTGGAGAGGGCTTCTCTAATATCTTCCATGCATTTTTCAAGCCCAGCTAGAATCTTGAGAATCATCATTCTGAACTCTAGATCTGACATATTACCAATGTCCATATTGATTAGGTCCCTAGACTTTGGTACTGCCTCTTGTTCTTTTTTTTTGTGGCGAGTTTTTCTGCTTTGTCATTTTTTCCAGATAAGAATATATGAAGGAGCAAATAAAATACTAAAAGGGTGGCAAAGACCCCAGGAAAATGTGCTTTAACCAAATCAGAAGAGATCCCGAACCATGGGAGGGAGAAAGGGGATTAAAAAGAAGTTCAGGAAAAAAAAATTTAAAAAAGAAAACAAATAAAGAAAAAATATATAAATATATATATATTTTGTGACTAGAACTGGTGACTAAAACAGGGTGACCCACTTAATTTTGTGAGTATTTTGGTCTCTTAGAAGAAACTGTCTCCCAAAATTTTAAAGAATGAAAAACATATATAAGGGTAAACACAATGAAGGGATGGAATATGCCTATAAAGATGAGAAAAAAAAATTTTTTTAATTTCTAAGAAAGGAGTTGATAAAGTAAGTTGGTTGGGAGAATAAAGAAATAGAAAGTGGAGAGAATTTGCTCAGGCTGGAGACTAGTACAAGCCCGGAGCTAGATTTAGGGTACAATTTGATCTATTAGAAGAAGTTGTAGCCCAAATTTTTTAGAAGAAAAAACCCTATGTGTATACAAAAAATAAAGTTAGATACAATGAAGGATAAAAAATGACTATAATAATGAAGGGTCAAAGAGGATTATTTTTTTTTTTTAATGAAAGGTATTGTTAAGATAAACTAGTTAAAAAACATTAAAAGAGAAAAGGGTAAAAGTTAAAAAAAATTTAGCAGAAGAAAAAAAAATAAAAAAAATTAATTAACTTCAAGACTAAAGAATCATGGGGAGAAAGCCATGAATTCCATGCTTTGCTTTCCCCTCCTCAGGAATTCTGCTGTTCTCCTGGGTAAGTGAAGTTGGTCTTGGCTGGATTTCTTGTTGATCTTCTGTGGGAGGGGCCTGTTGTAGTGCTTCTCAACTGTCTTTGCCCCAGGCAGAATTGCACCGCCCTTACCAGGGGCCGGGCTAAGTCATCTGCTCCGGTTCGCTTTCAGGAGCTTTTGTTCCCTGAACCCTTTCCAGAGAGTTCCAGAGGACAGGAATGAAAATGGCGGCCTCCCAATTGGCCACCTCCCAATCTCCAGCCCAGAGGAGCCGAGAGCTCGGGGCCCCACTCCTCAGTGCGCCCTCAAAGAAAAGCACTCAATCACTCTTGTCTCACTGGCCTCCTGCCACGCTCCGAGCTCACTGAGCCTGTGAACGGTTCAAGGTAACCCCTAGTTGAGAGCTCACTCCTTGGCTCTGGCTCTGTAGCTGGCTTCCCCACTCTAATACCTGCAAGCTCTGCAACATTCAGACACCCCTGATCCTTCTGTGACCCCATGGGACCTGGGGCCATGCTGACCCCACGTGGGCTTCACCCCGGTTTAGCCTCTGGAGCAATGTCCCTCAGTGGAGCAGACTTTTAATTAGAAGTCCTGGTTTTGTGCTCCCCTGCTCCGCTTTTCCGCTGTTTGCTGGGAGCCAGCCCCTCCCCCTGCAGTCTATCTTCCCATCGCTTTGGATTCACTTCTCTGCTTGTCCTTTCAGAAAGTGGCTGATTTTCTGTTTCTAGGATTGTTGCTCTTCTTCTCTTCAATCTCCTGTTGGACTTGTAGGTGTTCACAATGGTTTGATAAGCTATCTCGCTGATCTCCTGCTACCTGATGTCGTCTCAGCCTGCTACTTCTCCTACATCTTGACTCCTCTCATTTGGTAGTTTTTAAAAAATATTTTATAGCAACAAACTTTGTGTTAGCAAAACTAAAGAAAAACAGAGCCAGCAAATACCCACTTATTATTTGGGAGTTTTGTGTACATGATGCTTGGACTTCTGGCTTCAACTCTTTTTTTTTCTTTTTTCTTTTTGGTTTTTCATGGAAGTATTTATTCTATTCATATTTAATTTAATTATTGATCTATCAATATCAAACATCTTACTATTTACTCTTTTTACTAACTAAACTATATTGCTTATTTTATTTTATTTATTCCAGTATAGTTAACCTATAATTTTATACTAGTTTTGTTGTACAATATACTGATTCAACAATTTTGTATATTCCTTTGTGTTCATCAAGATAAATGTATTCTTAATCCCCTTTACTGATTTCATCCACCTTCTCCCTTCATCTCCCCTCTGGTAACCATCTGTTTGTTCTCTATAGTAAAGAGTCTGTTTTTGATTCTTCTCTTTTTCACTCCTTTGTTCATTTGTTTTGTTTCTTAAATTCTACATATGAGTGAAATTATATGGTATTCCTCTTCCTCTGACTTATTTTGCATATCATTATATTCTCTAGGTCCATCCATGTGGCTGCAAATGGTCAGATTTCATTCCTTTTTAATGGCTGCATAATATTCCGTTATAGATATATGTATATCTGTATGTGTGTGTGTGTATATGTGTATGTGTGTGTATATATATATATACTTATATACCACTTCTTTCTTATCTATTCATCAGTTGATAAACACTGGGCTGCTTCCATAATTTGGCTATTATACCATTGCAATAAACACAGAGATGCATATATTCTTTCAAATTAATGTTTTCGTATTCTTTGGGCAAATAACCAGTAGTGCAATTACTGGATCATAGGGTGGTTCTATTTTTAATTTTTTGAGGAATCTCCATACTGTCTTCCACAGTGGCTCACCAGTTTGCATTCCCACCAACAGCCCACAGGAGTCATTTTCTGTCTATGGCCATGCCACCCTGAATGCGCCCGATCTCGTCTGATCTCGGAAGCTAAGCAGGGTCAGGCCTAGTTAGTACTTGGATGGGAGGAGTCATTTCCCTATACATTCTCACCAACAATTGTTCTTTCTTGTTTTTTGATTGTAGTCATTCTGACCAGGTGTGAGGTAATACCTCATTGCGGTTTTGATTTGCATTTCCCTGAGATGAATGATAGTCAGCATTTTTTCCTCTGTCTATTGGCCATCTGTGTATCTTCTTCAGAGAAATGTCTGTTCATGTCTTCTTTCCATTTATTAATTGGATTATTTGTTCTTTTGGTGCTAAGTTGCATAAGTTCTTTATATATTTTAGATATTAACCCTTTATCAGACCGTCGTTTGCAAATCTTTCCCCATTCAGTTTTATGTTTCCTTTGCTATGCAGAAGCTTTTTACTTTGATGTAGTCCCAATTTTTGTTTCAGGTGTCACATGTAGGCCCCTAATCCATTCTGAGTTTATTTTTGTGTATTGTGTATGAAAGTGGTCCAGTTTCATTCTTTTGTATGTAACTGTTCAGTTTGCTCAAAACCATTTGTTGAAGAGACTGTATTTTCTCATTGCATATTCTTGCCTATTTTTGACAAAGATTCATTGACCATATAATTATGGACTTGTTTCTGGGCTTTCTATCCTATTCCATTGATCTATGTGTCTGTTTTTGTGCCAGTACCATATTGATTTGATTACTATAGCTTTGTAGTATAACTTGAAATCTGGAATTGTGATACCTCTTTTTCTTTTTCAAGATTGCTTTGGCTATTCTGGGCCTTTTTTGAGTCCATAGAAATTTAGGATTGTTCTAGTTCTGTGAAAAATGCTGCTGGAATTTTGATAGGGATTGCATTAAATCTACTTTAAGTTTGCTTTGGGTAATAGGGGCATTTTAACAATATTTGTTCTTCCATCCATGAACATGGAATTTATTTGTGCTGTCTTCAATTTCTTTCATCAATGTTTTAGGTTTTCAGAGTACAGATCTTTCACCACTTTGGTTAAGTTAATTTCTAGGTATTTTACTCTTTTGATGCAATTGTAAATGGGATTCTTTTCTTAATTTCTTTTTCTGCTGCTTATTAGTTACAGAAATGCAACAGATTTCTGGACATTGATTTTGTATCCTGCAACCTTTCTGAATTCATTTGTCAGTTTTAGTAGCTTTTTGGTAGAGTCTTGAGTGTTTTATATATATACAGTAACATGTCATTTGCAAATAGTGAAAGTTTTACTTCTTCCTTACCAATTTAAGTGCCTTTTATTGTTTTTTCTTGTCTGATTTCTGTGGCTAGGGTTTCAAGTACTATGCTGAATAAAACCTGTAAGAGGGGACATCCATATCTTGTTCCTGACCTCAGTTTTTTTTACCACTGAGTATGATGTTAGCTCTGGGTTTTCACATAAGGTTTTTATTATGTTGAGATATGTTTCCCCTCGAGGAAAATCCTTGAGGATTTTTATCATGAGTGGATGTTGCAATTTGTCAGATTCCTGGCTTCAACTCTTACTATCTATGTGACTTTGAGCAGTCCTTTAATAGTTCCAAAGTTCTAGTTTTTCACCTATAAATGGAAATTATACTCTTCTCTCCTAGAATTGTGCTAAGTGCTAGCACATAGTTGCCCTTCGGGAACAGAGGGAGAAGAACTAATAGTGTAGAGGTAATATGATGTTTAAAAAAAAAAAATCCCAGTTTCAATTTCATCCAATTCAAAATTTTTCTAACAGTAGATACAAAAGCCAAAGGCTCTAGGAATCCCAGTCCTATTCATAAGCAAGACTTACTGCTGAAAGGAGATTAGGGAGTGGTGTTTAAGATGGTAAAAATGAAATGGAGAAAAAAATCAGTAGTTTGCTAGTTTGTCTATTTTGCATAAATTTCCATGCAGTCAATTCAAAGGTCCTTAACTTCAAATGTATGTAAAGCACTCATTCATGCTGTACAGACTCAAAATTCAAGCCACAACCTGAAAACATGAATAACATCTAATCACACATCAATGAAGGGGAAAAATTTCTGAGACTGGAGTTGAAGATGAAGGCAGTGTGCTTGGATGCCCTTTATTCTGTGTACCACTGAGGCCTGAGTTTATAATGGAAGGATCCTCAAGAACACAGCTGCCTGAGGACAATCACCTAAATTGACTGTGTTACATGGGTTGGAAGGTAACAGGTACCACACACCACAGACTGCCCAGTAGACTTCCTGATGCCTCACTGGTGTAAAGGGCCAAGGATAATAGTTTCTCCTCTTTGAATGTTGATTCCTTTTTTAATTGAGAAAAAAAACAGCATTTGAATAAAACATTTCAGTATGTAAAACCTAATTTGTCCATAAGAGTCCCTGGCCTCAAAGCCTTAGCCAAATGACTAGGCAAGCAGAGAAGAGTCCTCTACTCTGCATCCAAGAATCCCCCTTAGGTACAGATAACCCAGCATGAGTATTGTCATACCCAGACTCAGTGATTTAATCTGACAAGAGAGCAATGATTCTAGTGGTCAGTAAGCTTCCAGAGGCTTAATACCCAAGATCTGTGGCCAGTCACTAGCCCAGTCATCTTACCATGAAGGAGCTTTTGAGATTACATCATGATCCCACCTTTAGCTGAGATTTCACATGACCCTCTCACCTCCATTGGACACTAAAACCATTGGCCTCCCAGGAATGATGTCCTTTCGTTTCTGATCTTCTCTTTGGCTCTGGCCTCAAACTATAAAGATGATGCAAAATGGATTATTTTTTTTTATCTACCTAATTCTCTTTATCTGATTAATACAGACTAACATTGTGGGAAAAGAGACAGAAAGTGAATATTACATTAGAGGCAGCTGTTAGGAACATGGTTTTGAAGCTGAATTCTGAGGATATGAATGCTGATCTGAGGTTTGCTGGTTTTACCTTTGACAAATTACTTAGCTACTCTATATCTCATCTTCTTCATCTGTAGAATGGATCCAAATAACTAAGAAAGAAATGAAATTATTGAAGTCAATCACTTACTGGGTACATATTTGACATGATATGTATATTACTTTTTATAGTATTACCATTAGTTCTTATAGTATTATCACTACAGAAACATGGGGTGTTGAGCATAAAGGCAACAGATTATAAAGTGCAAACCATAAAAGAAGCTTGAAATATTTATCTAGGAGAATTCTGAGTAGAAAAGTTTTAGCTATAAGAAAAGAAAAATGAATGTACACTTATTAAGCTAACATATTCTTACCTAGAAATTCTGTTAGTTCCTGATATGTTGTCTTGTTTAACTTTCAAAACAACCCTGCATATTAAACATTGCAAGTATCGTGACTCTACAGTAAAGGAAACAAGCCTAAGAGATTTTATGTCACTTGTATAAGACTACCCAGCTTATCTGAGGCAAAGATGAAATTCTAACATTGGTAGATCCAACTCCCAAATTCATGTGTTTTTATCAAACAAAGATGCCTCCACAATATATTCTGTGAACACCTTCCATCAAGTATTGTGTCAGCTCAGATAAATCAATATGTCTGGTGTGAAGACAGAGCAGCTTAAGTTATTATGAAGCACTTATAACAACTGCAATAGTTTCAACAAGGAGAATATACAACAATTAACATCCCTAACCACAAGGGAGGTGAACAGCTTGTCCATTTTAATTGTTATTAAACCCTATCGCCTGTCTTATTTAGTTATCTGACTTTTACTACTTAGAAAAATAGCCTTTGCAGGATATGTAAGAACAACATTAAAAAAGCCAACCTTTTTAAACCCCTTTTTCACAAAAAGGAAATGTTATAGATGTCAATTAATTCAGCAATTTGCTCAATGAGAACCAGGCTTGCCAAGTCCTGGTTTGAGGTTAATATTTCACTATTAATACAGCAACTTCCTAACAGAGATTTCTATGAGCTTTGTAACTTTACAAACAATCTAATGTCAATTGCAGTCAATATTCTTCCTTTCTTCAGTGAATTTAAATTCTGCTCAAAATCACCAGGGAAAAGGCACAGTGACTGCTCCACTGCTTTCATCGTGCTGTGAGTCCAACCCACCACTGGACTCCAGCTGTACCTTTTTATATAACTGCTATAGCGCTCATCACATTGTGGCATAATTGTCAGTGTACACCCCTGTCTCCAGTCAGCCATCTGGTGAATTCATGGCAAAGACTGTCTTATCACCTTAGAATGGTTTCAGCTCAACAACTATTTAATGAGCTTGTACTTTTTGCCATCCAAGGTAGATGATTAGGCTATAAAGATAAATGAGACAAAGCACTGGCTCTGGGGGATGCTATGGACAAGGGGAGGAAGCAGGTACATTAATTGATCATTTCATTTCCACACAGTGTGGGAGAAACTACTATGAATATGCAGATATGGCAAGAGCATGAGGTGGTGAGAGCATGAGCAAGCAGGCCCTGAACCCAGCTCGGCTAGTTCAAAGAAGACTCCTAAAGGAGGTGAGGACTTAGCTATGACCTGAGGATGTGCACCTCCAGTAACTAGTGCAGAAAGGGGTAGATAGCAGACATTCAATCAAAAATCCATGAAGGAAGGGAAGGAGGGAGAAAGGAAGATACTAAGACAGGACTGGACTAATGAGTCCTCTTTATTTCCACCAAAGATCTGGGTATTTTAACACTTTTACCACATTTCTTAAATTGCTTTCATCCTGTAAGACTTAAAGGCAATGTTCCTACTCTTTAATCCACAACTTCTCAGATCCTTTTACATCATGGTACATGTAGCAAACGATGTTTGTGTGGCTCGCTGGGTAAACAGGAGAGGCTGTCTGCGGCTGGAGGTGACCTATATCACCCAGGCCCAAACCAGCTACACCAAAGTCTGAAGGGATCAGTGTCTCAGCAAAATGCTAAGCCACTAGCAGCCTATCATTGTGCTGAGGCAAACTAGTTCAGAAGTATGGCCTAAACTAACACCTCATCTTTTTTCTTCACCCCCAATCCCATCATATTCCGCCAGATGAATCACTCATAGTATATGATCTTCCATCACACAGCTTTCCTTCAATTTTTAAACATCATCAAATCTCCTTTAAAGAAGTTCTCCTTCAACCCTATTCCTCCTTGAAGTGCATTCCAACTATGTTTTGTTTCTTAAGTACTAACCCTACAAAAATTTACTTCACTTACCGACTACACTTCAATCCTGTAAAATGTACAGAGTGTTCTAGATACTGGGGTAAAATTGTGAGCAAGAAGCCAAGATCCCTATCCTCAAGAAGTTTAATTCTCTTGAAGGTGACAGACCAATCAGCAAATACATGCACAAAACAATATCATAAGGACCTTGAAGAAATATAAAACAAGGGGATAGACAAGGACAGTGGCTATTACTTTAGACAGGTATCTAGGAAGTCTTCCTTGAGAAGGTAATGTTTTTTTTTTAAAGATTTTTCTTTATTTATTTGAAAGAGAGAAACAGAGAATGCATACACCAGCAGGGGAGGAGGAAAGGACAGAGGGAGAAGGAGAAGCACATTTCTCACTAAGCAGGGAACCTGATGTGGGGCTCAATTCCAGGACCTGAGCTGAGATCATGACCTGAGCTGAAGGCAGACACTTAACTGACTGAGCTACCCAGGTGCCCCAAGAAGGTAAAGTTTAAGCAAAACATTAAAGGCAGTACAAGAGAAAGCCAAATGCATATATGGAACAGAATTCCAGAAAGAAAGTTCAAATATCTTGATGTAAGAACATACTGGTTATATTCAGAGAACATCAAAGAAGCCAATATAGTAGAGTTCAGTATGCAAAAGGAGTATTATGAGATGGGCATAGAAATCAGAGGCAGAAGACAGTCTATGTGAGCTTTTAAAGGCCTTGTTAAAAATGTATCCTATTCTACATGTACTTGGAAGCCTTGAGAGGTTAGTGAGAACAGAGTGAAATCTTTTGACTTAGTATTTTGTAAGAATCCCTTTGACTGTGAAATTGAGAAAAGACTGGAAGAGGCCAGTTGCAGCAGGAATTCAGTGATCCATGCAAGAGACTAGGAAGGTAGAGGCAGGAGAATGAAAATGCTGGATTCAGGATATACTAATATAAATCTTATAGAACTTGCTGGAGATTGGATGTAATATATGAAATAAAGAAGTGAAGGATTAGTCCAAGATTTTTACTCTGAACAACTAGATGGAACTGTCTCATGAGGAAGACAAGGACCTGAGACCATGTTGGAAGGAGCATCTGAATATTGCAAAAGACAAAAATGTTGACAGAAGTCATCGGGGAGTCTGGACCATGGATGACTTCCACTAGGAGGAGCAGCTAAAGGGATTATACTGTGTCCTTCTATTCAGAAACAGAATTTCTGTGTGTTCCCACTGTTACTGCTTTTAGAGGGCAGGGAATAGGTCTTTCTTATCTCCTTTGCTTCTAAGTTTAGAATGCACCAAACAACCTGGGAACTCAGTAATTATTTGTAAAACAATGAATGGGTTGAATGAATGAACTATACATTAGAATACATGGCTCTTCAAATTTCCTGCTTATCTCCCTTTCCAGTGCCACCATACTACTCCACATATCTGAATCTACACTGCACTTTTCCACATTCATCCTAGCTTTGCTCATGAGTATCTCTTAGTCCAGATGATTTCTCATATTCTATCACCTATATGGCTCCTGAAAACCTCCTCAGATTTTAAAACTCTGACCTCACGTCCTCCAAGAGCACACTCACCCCCACTCGTGTGGCAGGTTAGTCCTGCCTTCTGCTCTGTAATGTTAGCATTTTCTTTTTTTTTTTCTTTTTTTTTTAATTATTTATTTATTTATTTATTTGTCAGAGAGAGAGGGAGAGAGAGCGAGCACAGGCAGACAGAGAGGCAGGCAGAGGCAGAGGGAGAAGCAGGCTCCCTGCCGAGCAAGGAGCCCGATGTGGGACTCGATCCCAGGACGCTGGGATCATGACCTGAGCCGAAGGCAGCTGCCTAACCAACTGAGCCACCCAGGCGTCCCATGTTAGCATTTTCAAATGGCACTCTTCCTAGCCTTTCTTGGATTAGAGTTTACTTTTGCCTATTCCTACAAATCATCAAATCCAGGGCAGTAGAAACTTTTTCTTATTTTTATTCCTACTGAAACATTTTTTCAAAATTCTTTGAGGTTACACCACAAATTATAATTGGATTCAATTAAAATGAATTTAAAACAGAAAAAGATCTCTTGCAGCTAAACACAATTAGTGTAATATCTGTACTTTCAAATTATTTTGCTTAGGGGAAAAAAATCTGAAATTACAAGTTGTTAATGAACATTCTGTATTTGAGGAGTGCAAAAGCTCTGTTCACTTTTGAATAAGGATCCTGAAACTATGTGCCTGTTTTAAAGCCTAATCCTCCAGCCTCACCCTGCATCTACCCAACCCCCGAGTACCCCTTGAGTTCCACAGTCTCAACTACTTGCTATTTCCCATACATAATCTCTCATAACTCTCTGCACATGCTCTTTCCTCTGGCTAGACTATCCTTCCCCACTTTTACCCTGGGACAACCACAACACAGCTTTTTTATTCAGTTCAAATTAGTTCAGTTTAGTTCAAGATCTTCCATGCCAACAGAGAAAAGTTGAGCACAGAATCTGCTGTTTCTTCAATACCTTCCACATAATTCACTTAAGAGTACTTGTCCTAATCCAATGTTTATCTGTCTTGACCTATTTCCTAACCTACCATTGTGAATCCTTCTAGAAGAGAATTTGTGTCCCATTATTTTTGTACCACAAAGACTCAGTATTGCTAGGAAAAAGTAGGTGCTCAACAAGTAATTGTGAAGTGAATGAACCCTGAGAAACTGTTTGCAGCCTCAGAACTCTACAACACAGTTCTGCCTTTGTTACTGTTCCTTACCTCAAAGGAAAACTTTGATTACTTAGAGATCTGTAGCCACAGACGTGGAGATATCCTCTATCAGCTTTAGGAAACCCACATTGCATGAGTTACATTTTCCCCTCAGGTAGTTATAGATGCCTCCACCACCCCCAACCACTTAATTCCTCCAGCCCTTTCAATTACTTATTCTGTTATCCAGTTGTATAATCAGCCTGGATGATAAGCTGTCAGCAATTTTTTTTTAAATGTAAATGATTTCTTTATCCACAGGTCTGGGGCTATATGTTTTTCAGGGGGGTGGTGCAGGATGAGGAATGAAGAGTGAGACATACAATGGAGTTTTATAGATAATCATTTGTGATATACATACAAATATGCATGCATCCTGAAAACAATTACCAAAATAGTTCTGACTTAATTACCCTTAAAACACTAGTAGTTCCCACCTTCAGGATAATAGATATTGCTAATCTGATTCTACCTTGACCCTAGTTTCACACTTAAAGCCAACTAACTTCTCTGAATCTCTGTTTACTCCATTAGGAAAATGGCTCGCAGGGATGGATGCCTAGGTGGCTCAGTCGTTTTAAGTGTCTGACTTCTGCTCTCATCATGATCTCAGGGTTCTGCGATCAAGTTCCACACTGGGCTTCTTGCCCAGTGGGGAGCCTACTTCTTCCTCTGCTCTGCCCCAACTTGTGCTCTCTCTATCTCAAATAAATAAAATCTCTAAAAATAAATAAATAAATAAATAAAAAGGCTCTCTGCAATTAGAAAATCAACCCAGGACCACGGAAGAACAGATATCAGGGGATCATGACTTGGGGTGTTCATTACCAAAGTCTCCTGCCTTTCTCTAAAATACATCCACAAAAAAATTAGGTGAGTAATTATCACACACTTACAAGACAGGGAAATTCTGCTCTCTGAAGTTTTTGGTGAGGAAGAGAACACATGCAACCATTTCTTTCTTGGTTAAGGGAAGGCCTCCCTTATTTATTATCACATCAGTAAGCCTGAAGACAGGATTTGCTTTCCACAGGAAAGAAAAACTATCTTATAGAGAAAATTCAAACTCAATGCCAGATCGGCTAGTTATTTACTATACAAGAAGCACAGAGAAAATGTCCATGAATAAGAAGCAATACTGAAATAGCATTAGCCATGGATTCCATTAAGGCTCTTAATTAAGTCTCTACCTGGCACTCAGTACTCAAACATTTTTTTTCAATCAACAAATGAATGAACGAGCAAGTGAATGAATGAATGAATGAATGAATAAGCAGTTTCTGTGTAAGCAAAAGCCAGTTCTGAGCAGCCCTACAGCCCTGCCTCTAAACAAACTGAAGGGGAATTAATATTTATTGTGCTATTTAAGCTCTTACTCTCATTCCTGACAGTAGTGTATTATCTCCATAAGAGAGAAAAACAAGTTTAAGAAGCGTGTTCAGGATCATAATTTGCCTAAAAAGTAGCAAAAGAGGGATTAAATGCAGTTCCAGCTTGTCTTCAAAGCCCATGCTCTCATAACTGTACCAAATGCTTCTATGATTTCCCAGTAGCTGAGCATGATTCAATGATGACCTTGAGCATTATGTCCTCTCTGACTTGAGATTCCAAGCAAATAACTATTTTGTATACATCATAAGACATGAAGCCTAAGCACCCTGGGAGAGGGTGTGGAGCTACCACCAAAGTGATCTTCCAAGAACGTAAATTAAAACAGCTCTTTAAAATGGGCATGATTGGGGTGCTTGGGTGGCTCAGTGGATTAAAGCCTCTGCCTACAGCTCAGGTCATGATCCCAGGGTCCTGGGATCGACCCCCGCATCAGGCTCTCTACTCAGCAGGGAGCCTGCTTCCTCCTCTCTCTCTGCCTGCCTCTCCGCCTACTTGTGATCTCTGTCTGTCAAATAAATAAATAAAATCTTTAAAAAATAAAATAAAATAAAATGGGCATGACTGTTTTTGTGCTGCAATGCAGTCAGGCATAATTTATTACTTTAATCACTGTAAATTATTAATACTTGCATGTACTCTCAGAAAGTATTTCAGAGGTTAATTGTTGGAGGGAAAGAGGAAAATTAGACAGGACTAAAAAAGCTCTGAGCCTTTCTAGATACCTAAAGGAGTATCTAATCTCATCAGTTCTCCATCTGAGTGTCACCTACTGCTCAACAATTTACATAGGTCTAGTAACATTTATTTCCCCAATCTGTCCCTAGACCTCCTAATATGCAGAATGCTGAGTGGTCAGTGAGTGGTCAGTCCCAAACTGTCGCCCCCATATTGGCTGAATTTACAGTATGCAGAAATGAACTTACTTAATAAGTATCCCTAATAGGTATGAGATATCAGACAGTTACGACTTAAAATCAATTGATTCAAGCAACTCTCTCCTAACTCTTTGGCGGAATGAATATACTATAAACGTGATAGTTCTAATGGATGAAGAAGAATGGATAAAAATTTTGGTGAGAAAGAGCAGGAAGAACGAGAAGCAGCTAAAGGGCAATGAGAAATTCAGAAATCCTAGGTTATTTTCTCCAACCTTAACAATGACATCAATTTTGCATAGGCATAAGTATGAAAGCAGGAAAATAAACTGGTTATACGAAGCAACTACAATGGCCCTGCTTAGGGGAGCAACACACATATTAGGTTAGAGCCAAGTCTCCCAGCCAATATACTGCCACTACTAAACCCCTCAGGTCTCTCACCCTCAGGGATAGCGTTTGGGGGTTGTTGCTGGGGCAGCTGGAGCCCTCATGTAAATGTTGTGGGAATAAACTGAGTTAGAGCACAAACTTTACAGTCAGAAAAATATGGCCCTGCTAATTTACCTTCTATGTGATCTCAGGGAGGCAAGTTAACATCTCTGAACGTTCCAATTTCATTCATGCATGTAAAAATACCTGCGCAGTGTCATAAGTATTAAGTGAAGTTAAATATGTGAAAGGCTTAGCAGTTTCAGACACATACAAGTACTTATGGAGAGATAATTGGCTAATTAAACTATTATAAGCATTTACAACTATTATACACTAGTGAGGTTAAGAGCGTTCTAGTTTTTCATGTATTATTTGACTTCTTATCACGTAAAACTGTAAGTCAGATCTGGGAATTGTACTGAGAGAGCCTAGGGTGCTATAAATGGAAAACAAAGGTTTCCGGGCTGATAATCTCCCAATAGAAGTATTTCCAGGTACTGTAGATGTGAAGGGCAGTGTATGTGTCAGTCAAGCTCCTAGAGGAGACATACCTGGGAGGGATAGGATGTTGCTATCCCTTTCCTTGATATTACTTAACAACATCCAAAATGTCTACCAAAGCAGAGTCGATGAATGCTCTTGCTGATGGCTATCTTGAAAAGTCTGGCCAGCAGCACTGTGGGGACCTAAGTTTCAATCGATTCACTAGGAGCTAAATTGCAGGGATGCAATAGGTTAAAAGAAAAAAAAGGCAGTTTAAACTGTATTTTCATCAGTATGACAACCTCATCAAAGATTGAAAAATGTGTTTGTCATCCAAGTAAAATGTGTGTATGTTCTAATCATTGCTTCTATTGCACAAATTCAACTCTGCAACATTTTTTCCCTTTTTCTGATCTTAACATCAAAAAAGGATTTTGATTGGTTTCTTTTAATAGATTCTAAAAATAGTTCTTTAAGCTTTGGTCAGCATTAGCAGTCTAAGAACGTTTGGAAGTAGCTTTCATCATTCCTCCAATGTATTTTAACCTCAAGCCTTACTATACTGTGGTTGTTGGAGTAGGAGTACAACTTTACCCAATTATAAAGGTGCTGGGTGGCGAATAAAGAAGTTGAGCTAGCTCTCTCTGAAGAGAGTGATAACAAAATCTTAACTTGAAAATTGCCTAAGAAAAGACTTCTCAGTCAACATAAGAAGAAGGAAATTCACCTAACTATGCAGAATATTATCAAGAACTCATAAGTATTGATTCTATTTTATATATTTCATTATGGCTCTGAGGAAAATTCCACCATGATCCACTGTTATTGAGATGATTTTCTTTACAGAAGCTGCTAATAACGATTCCAAATCTGGGAAAAACAGAGTTCTCCTATGCCAAATTTGTGTACAAACTCATAGAAATCTCAGAATAAACCAAAGCATTTTCCAGCAGCATTTTCTGGATCACTTGCTCCTCCATGAGGTTTAGAAGATACCTTCTAGAAATCATAGACTTAGTCTTTAAGAAAATTCTTACTGGGAAGCTGTCTATAAGGTCAAGTACAAGGAGCTGCTTTTGCTTTCACAGAAAATGCATTTAATAAAAACTGACATCTTATTTTATAAATTCCTAATGGGTTAGTCAAAAATATTTTAATGACTACAAGGATATAATTTTAGTTTGTCACACATTTTGTGGATAAAAACAGAAGTGATATCCTCAGTTTTAATTCTGGATAGAGTAGATGAGGAGGTAACTTTTAAATAGCTGCACAGTGGGCAGGAACAAAAGATATGGAAAGGAGTGAAATCCCTTTCCATTTGTCCAAGTAAGACAATAAAGAAAAATATTTTAGACCAGAACAACACTTCTCTTCACCAGGTGAGTTGACAAGAATTCTGGGAAACTTCAAAGCATGAAGCCACATAAATCAGAAAGTGTTTAACGGTGAACATATTTGTAATTTCTTTAGTGTAACTCTTTAAACCCCAGCTAGGAATATGACTTAAGTACACTAATGTAAAACTAAAGCATTGCAAAAACTTACCCAGACTTTACTACAGCTAAACACTAGGAGATAGATCCAAAGCCCTGAGCCACAGAGAAAGCACTCATCCAAAAAGACTAATTCAGAAAGGTATTAGCATTATGGATGTGTCTAGTGGCCATTTAATAAAGAGACCCTTTGGGGGATAAAAAATAATTCATCCAGTGATAAAAGTTCACTAAAATACAACCTTTTATAAATTCATTCCCCCTAAAGCAGTGACAGTTGGCTAATTCAGTTCCTTCCATAAGAAAGCAACAGAACAACTGGAAACAGAGGACAATCTATGAAAAATGTGAAGAAACGAATGAATGCTAAACACAAGAATTTCTCTGGTTTCCCCCTCCCAAACAACAAAGTCAGATCACCTCAGAAATGAACCAGACTGCCTTTAAATGCATTTGACATTTCACCTATTTAAAGATGTTGAGGGAGAGGGGGTCCCAGAAGACAGGACACTTAATCGGAACAACACTGGGAAAAGCTACCTTCCCCCAGTTTGTCTCTCATACCATCCTGGCACAGAAGTTAAAACTGTATGCTCCACAAATAAGTGAAACCATATGATAATTGACTCTCTCTGCTTGACTTATTTCACTGAGCATAATCTCTTCCAGTCCCGTCTATGTTGCTACAAAAGTTGGGTATTCATCTGAGATGCTTAGGGAATAAAATTATGACCATTATACACCTAACCGCTATTTCTGTTTCTGTACCTTCACTTGCTAACCCATGAGGAGATGGAAAAATACCAGCAGACTTTCTATAGACACTCTGTAACCACACATCCCCCACCCAGAACTGAACCTGACAGAATGACTGCTCCTGGACCCCCCCACCCGGCTCTGGGCTGAGAGATAACAACCATCTGGCGCCCCGCGGCTTGACAGGAAGACCCCGGCCAATCCTGAGGTGACACATACCCTAGCGGTGCCAACTAAGCAGTTTGAAGAATGACAGCCCTTTGACCTAACCAATAATCTGTTCCCAGCCCTTTCCCGCTCTGTAGTGCACCAGTCATATTATAGAGTTGCTTTTTGATTTTCCTGTGGTATTTGGCGATTTGTTACAAGATACTATGATGTATGCTAAGTCCCTGCCTCCCCAAAAATAGTGTATAAAAGGTGTTGTGATCCTGAGCTCAGGACCTCTTAGCGTCACCGGCAACGAGTGTGTGGAGGTCCGAGTTCGAACTCGTAATAAACAACCCTTGCTGTTTGGCTTTGACTCTGGACTCTGGTGGTCGTCTTGGTGGGGGGGGGTGTCTCAGAATTTGGGCATAACACATCCTTTCTGATGGAGGCATAATACTCCATAGTGTATATGGACCACATCTTCCTTATCCATTCATCCGTTGAAGGGCATCTTAGTTCTTTCCAGTTTGGCGACCATGGCCATTGCTGCTATAAACATTGGGGTAGAGATGGTCCTTCTTATCACTACATCTGTATCTTTGGGGCAAATACCCAGTAGTGCAATTGCAGGGTCATAGGGAAGCTCTATTTTTAATTTCTTAAGGAATTTCCACACTGTTCTCCAAAGTGGCTGCACCAACTTGCATTCCCACCAACAGTAGAAGAGGGTTCCCCTTTCTCCACATCCTCTCCAAACATGTTGTTTCCTGTCTTGCTAATTTTGGCCATTCTAACTGGTGTAAGGTGGTATCTCAATGTGGTTTTAATTTGAATCTCCCTGATGGCTAGTGATGATGAACATTTTTTCATGTGTCTGATAGCCATTTGTATGTCTTCATTGGAGAAGTGTCTGTTCATATCTTCTGCCCATTTTTCTGATATGATTGTCTGTTTGCGTGTGTGTGGAGTTTGAAGAGTTCTTTATAGATCCTGGATATCAATCTTTTGTCTGTACTATCATTTGCAAATATCTTCTCCCATTCCGTGGGTTGCCTCTTTGTTTTGTTGACTATTTTCTTTGCTGTGCAGAAGCTTTTGATCTTGATGAAGTTCCAAAAGTTCATTTTTGCTTTTGTTTCCTTTGCCTTTGGAGACATACCTTGAAAGAAGTTGCTGTGGCTGATATCGAAGAGGTTACTGCCTATGTTCTCCTCTAGGATTCTGATGGATTCCTGTCTCATGTTGAGGTCTTTTATCCATTTTGAGTTTATCCTTGTGTATGGTGTAAGAGAATGGTTGAGTTTCATTCTTCTACATATAGCTCTCCAGTTTTCCCAGCACCATTTATTGAAGAGATTGTCTTTTTTCCATGTATATTTTTTTCCTGTTTTGTCGAAGATTATTTGACCATAGAGTTAAGGGTCCATATCTGGGCTCTCTACTCTTCCACTGGTCTATGTGTCTGTTTTTATGCCAGTACCATGCTGTCTTGGTGATCACAGCTCTGTAGTAAAGCTTGAAATCGAATAGCATGGAGGACAAGGGGAGATGGAGAGGAGAAGGGAGTTGAGGGAAATTGGAAGGGGAGGTGAACCATGAGAGACAATGGACTCTGAAAAAAAATCTGAGGGTTTTGAAGGGGTGGGGGGTAGGAGGCTGGGGGAACCAGGTGGTAGGTATTAGAGAGGGCACAGATTGCATGGGGCACTGGGTGTGGTGCAAAAAACAATGAATACTGTTACGCTGAAAAGAAATAAAAAATTTTTAAAAAAAGAAGTTAAAACAGTAATTCATAAGGTCACTTCTTTGATTTAAGGTTTGACCTCCATAAGTCATCTTATAAAATGTAAATGTATTCCTTGAAAGAAAATACACAATAATGCTAATTCACTGATAAAATAACTTATAAATCCATGTCTCAGATTAACAGAGGTGAGTTTACTCTGAAAAGATTGGAACAAGGGCAAGAGTATTTTGGGGGTTAGGAACCGTAGTCTTAAAAACATGAACTAAAGATAGCTGAGGAAAGAGGGATATGGATAGATCGTGACATGTTCTGGAAAGCCAGCAGGCTGTACTGGGACCTGAAACTTGGGTTCAAGAGGGACAGACAAATGAAAAGAGGAAAGACTTAAATTTTTACCCTTTTCACCTTCTTTTCCTAAGGATGGTGGTAGGTATAAGGACAGCAGAGTCTAACAGAATTCTCTCCCTAACTTTCTCTCCAGCCTCATAATGCGGTTTGGTCCTCTCTTTTTCTCTCTCCATCTTCCTGCTACTACACCACTCCCGCCCCACCAGAGCCCAGAACATGTGGCTTCACATGATAACTATATCCTATACTGAGTTCTTACTTTATGCCAGGAATTGCTCTAAGCATTTTTCATGTCTCATTTAATGCTTGTAGGAACACTCAGAAATTATCATTTTTGACAATTAGGGGTGCCTGGGTGGTTCAGTAGGTTAAACGTCTGCCTTCAGCAGGAGGTCATGACCTCAGGGTCCTGGAATCAAACCCCTTACTGGGCTCTGTGCTCAGTGGGGAGCCTACTTCTCCCTCTCTCCCTACCCCTCCCCCTGCTCATGCTTTCTCCCTCTCAAATACATAAATAAAATCTTCTAAAAAAAAATTGGATAGGGGTGCCTGGGTGGCTCCATGGGTTAAGCCTCTGCCTTCAGCTTAGGTCATGATCTCAGTCAGGGTCCTAAGATCGAGCCCCAAATTGGGCTCTCTGTTCAGCAAGAGCCTGCTTCCCCTCCCCCTCTGCCTGCCTCTCTGCCTACTTGTGATCTCTCTCTATCAAATAAATAATTTTTTAAAAAAAATGCATAATAGTGGGGCACCTGGGTGGCTCAGTGGGTTAAGCCGCTGTCTTCGGCTCAAGTCATGATCTCAGGGTCCTGGGATCGAGTCCCGCATCGGGCTCTCTGCTCAGCAGGGAGCCTGCTTCCTCCTCTCTCTCTCTCTCTCTCTCTCTGCCTGCCTCTCTGCCTACTTGTGATCTCTCTCTGTCAAATAAATAAAATCTTTTTAAAAAAATGCATAATAGTACATATAGTTTTCTTAGGCAGATTAAATAAGCACTTAAGAAGGTGCTCAATCAATCCCACTTGCCTCACCTTTGCTCTTGTAGCTGTCCCTTGGTGATTAGGAAATCCACTGTCCAATGGCTTAGCAGATAGTCAGGCTAATACTTAGATAACATAGATATTTTATGTCTCAAACTGGTTCCATTATCTTTCATTATCCTCTCCAGTTAAAAATCATTTAAGACTTTCAGCTTCACCTCTTAGTGACAATGTGCGTACCTGCTAGAAAATTGCTTACTCTGAGGAATCAGTCTGAAAACATCTCTAAGCCTTCTCCCTCCCTCCATTTTAACACTCCACAGACCTGTTTTGTGTCCCAGGGTATTCTTTGGAATATATTATTGTATTACAGAAGATGTGTCATAAGAAAGATCAACCATCAAGCTAAGGATTTAGCATAGGCCGAGAATATAGTAGGCATGCCGTAAATATTTTTGAACGAATAAAGGAAAGGACTCCATCACATCTTTAAATCAAAGAAAATATTTTAACATTCTTTGAGCCTATAATTCTGTTAAAAATCAAACATTATGTAAAGCTCAGAGGCAGCTAGAGCTAGTTTCATGTCTGCCATCTGTCATATTCATTTTTCTGGTGAAGAATGTTTAAAGCACTAAGAAATACTGGGGAAGGCATTTTCATTAAGTGCATTCTATTGATATTTTATTTGAGTTAACTCCTTGTTGAATGGAATCTTAGCCAAATCAAAGACTTGAAGGATTGCTCTCAATAACACGGACCTTCTTCCAGTCCATTCAGGTCATTCCTACCCTGGGCAGAGTAAAGACCTCAGTCACCCCAGCACTCAAGTGTGTTGATTGTGTAGAGGCTTCTCTCATTTTACATTCATAGGACACTGAGACTGGAAATAAATCTAGGATATGCTGACTAATTCTCCTGCCAGATATCAGCTTTTAACATGCATGAGATATTCCCCCTGTCATTTGCCTGAAGGGCATTGGAGGGAGAGAGGAAAATGTACTTCCTCAGAGTAAGCTTAGTCTAAGTTCCCGTACAATCAATATTATTATATTTTCTTGGGTTCAAGGCACAAGGAATTGTGAAGGATAAGTAATAAAAAGGAAAAAAGTCTGTCACTATTTCGCCACCACATTTCAGCAAATATCACAGTGGAATGGTTCAGAGGCAATCAGCAATTCCTTCTAGCAGGATTCAAAGGCTTAAATAACAAGACATCATCTGGTTAGATAGACTCAGTTTGCACAGTTTCAGTACATCCTAGTGCTCTAAGTGTAGCATCTTCTTGCTGATATAAGCACCTATGACCACCACAGGCCTTGAATTGCTCACGATTACTCACCTTCTACAAAGGGAAACTAGAGTCATTGCTTATGTTCATTCATTGTCTCATTAATTACCAACAACAAACACAAGTCATTTGTTTTCTCTTTAAGCTAACTTAACCTAATGGGCAGTCAATTGCAGTTGTTTGAGAGAAAAGCAAAAGACAATAAAAGACGGTATTTTTTAAAAATCTGAATGATTTAGAATTACCTAGCAGAATATAAAAATACTTACTAAAAAAACAACAACAACAACAACAACAGAGAGAGAGAGAACAGTGGGGACAGTGATGACAACGTATGTCTCAGAGTCTCCAAAAATGCAATATTGATAAGTTATCTAAACAAGATCAATGATAGCACACTCTTAAGTAGAAGAACACCTCAGCTTTATAAAGAGAAGTAATTTAATTTCATTGTTCTGTGTGACTAGTATGAAAAGGAGCAATAAATGTACAGAGACTGGAAGAAGCAGAGAGAAAAACAGAAAAGAACATAGATGAGAACAAGACACAGAGAAAACAACAAACTAAGAGAAGAAGAGAGACAGAGAAAAAGAAGAAAAGTACACCACTGAGCAAGAGATGATATGTCTAACACAGATCACGGTTCGTACCTTCTTCCCTAAACTCTACGGCCTGTGAATGTTTAAAACTCATCTTGGGATTTTTGCAAATGGTGGGAGTTGGGGGTAAACAGAGACTTCATTGATTCCAACTTTGAATGCCTCTAGGAGAATTCTGGAGTCATTCAAATATCCTACCCCTTTTAGATAACTTGATCTTTTTGTGTAAACATTCTAAGTTTTTCTCTATCTTCAAAGTTCTGTAAGTAAGGGTTAATTCATGGGAGACTGATCCCTTGACGACATGCCTTCCAAAAAGGTGTTGTCCCCACAAAGCTCCTTAGAACTCAGCCCTGAGCAGAGCTATGGAAATCAGTCCCGGTCATTTTCAAAGCTCGGAACACAGTCCTTGATCACACTACAGTGAGTATGATAATCCCCGTCTTCATCTTTGAAAGCTGAGGTAATGAATCATGCTACTAGCTTACAATGTCATACAGGCACAACTGCAAAACTTGACCCCAATGCCCATATTACATCAGAGGAATACTGGGGGCTCCCTTAACCATGAATGCTAAACTGGCAGATTAGGGTGAGAGTCAAGAATTTCCTACAATCTCTCGGGATTCTATCCCAGCTCTTGAGCAATCAGAAGACAATCAGTGATTCTATAATCATCCAGCTAAAAAGTTCCCCATCCCAAGAATTTGAATCCCTGCTCACTGGAATCTGACATCCAGCCCTGCTTGATCTCCGGGCATTGCCCAGGGACACAACACTCTCTCCTGTCTTCTTCAGTGTACCCGTCAGTAAACACCATTCCACAAGACCAATATGTGTTCTACAGGGTTATGTGATATTGTTTACACATAGCCAGTGACTTTACAAAATATATCTTATTATGGAAAGATTCCCAATTTTAATAAGATAGACTACGAAGACTGTAAAACTATTAATTTCATTCTACTTCCACTGCTATTCTTTTCCCCACCCCCCCAATTTTTTTTCTTTTTTTCAAAAATCACCAGGACATGTAATCATTGGAACTAAAACCAACCCAAATATTAGTTTGAAGCACAGAGCCTCTTCAGTCCCACCTCACCCCCACTTGGGTATGCAGCCAGTCCACACCTTTTGGAATAACTGCTCTCTAATTCCAAAGCACTTCCCATGGCATCACAGAGAGATGGTTAGAAAAATGTCATCAGGGGCCAGTCACACATTGAGACTCCAGATAAAAGATAGTTGTGATCTCACCCAGACACCAGATTGCTACTTTTACTATAGTCAGCCATAGGTGACAAAAGTAAAAAGACAAAATGACACAAACCTAGAAATCCTACGGGGAAAAAAAAAAACAAAGAGTGTGTGCTGGTAATAGTGGGTAGTCGGCAGATTATAATCTTTCTATAGAGCAATCAAAATGCCATCATCACATATTGGGTAACAAAATGGGTTTTCACACACTGAGGAGTATGAATTCTACTTACAGAAGAAAATACCAATTTCTACAATTATAATCCTTTATTCTTGATAGCCTTTTCTTTATTTAGAGGGGAGTCTCTCTGACTGTAATAATTCATCATCAAATCAGTAGTCTCTTGGTATTCTGAACAATTTAGGAAAAATAATAAAATATTGGATTAAATAGCATTAAGGACCTTTTTCTTCTCAAAAAAATATAACTTCATATAAAAGTGGATACCTGACTAATTTGAAAATGGAGTTGAAAATTCATTTCTGTGGTACTTTTAAAACTTTGATAGTTCTTTGAAATTGCATTTTAAACTACTTCTTGTTTTGTTCTAAAAAGAAGATTTTTTCCCCTATTTTCTCTGAAAGTTTTCCCTGAAACAAAATTTTTATCTGAAGTTCTAAAAAATATGCCGCTCTGTCCTCTTCTTTATTTTGAATTACTTCTCCTTCCTAGCTTGTTTTTTTTTTTTCTCTTCTGATTTGAAAGCAGAATTAGAAATTCTATGAGAAGTAGAAGCTTTGAAAAATAAAAACCTGTATAGCCTTTGCTCCAACGTTTAATAAAAAGACAGCCTTTTTTCTAGGTGCTTTTGCTTCTGGAGGCTCACTGACACCGAACTAGTACAAGTGAACTAGTCCCCTGGCCCCCAACCGAACAAACATTAAAATCTGTCAGTAGGCATTTCTCAGTGTAAGAAGCCTCAAAAAGGAAAGAGCAAATCTACTTTCTCCACTGGAGATATTTCTACTATGATGTTGATTCTCAACCTATTTTAAGAACTAATTACCCCTGGGGACTGAAAAGCTACTGTATCTTTCATAACTAAATAGCTTAATTTGACCATCGTGGCACTGAACCTAAATCTACGCCAGCTTAAGAGCTCTTAGGATCCCATTGGTGAATTCTTTTGCAAGACATACTACTCAGAGGTTGTATGCATTACAGGTTATAGCACAGGCTCTGATCCTGGCTCCACCCCTTCTCAGCTGTGCATCCCTGGGCAAATTGCTTAAGGTCCCTTTGCCTTAGTTTCCCCAGCTGTACATGCAAATGATTCTGATGAAAGAAACTAATTCGTCATCGAAACCTAAGAACCTTATCTCCAGAAAAACAAATCCACACATTAACATAAAATTTTATGGCTCCACGAAGTCCGGGGCATGAACTATGAGAGGCTATACCAGTATTTTGCAAACTGTGCATCACAACCTATTCTGGGTAAAAACAATTTAATCTGTTTGATCAGCTTATTTGAAAGAAATACATACTACCAATAGCTATAGAAAATAATATGACAATATTGGAAAGTATTACAAATAATAGTATTATTAGTTGATAAAATTTTTGTTTTGTGTGTGTGTGTGTGTGTGTGTGAACTCATAGCTACACCAGATCACAAGGTTAGATACATTTAGATCTACTAACTAGAGTGATTACTACAACTATGTATCTCCAAAACAGATATCTCTAATAAGAACCCATCTTTTTTTTTTTTTTAAGCCTAAATGCTATTTATTGAAAAGAGCAGAGAAGAGAGAATATGGGCCCCCTAAGGACAGGATGGAACAAAACCAGCAGTGCAAGTCTGTCTCCCGCTCAGCGTATTCTCTTTGTTGCTCCACTGAGTCATCTTGTTGCTCACAGGCATCTTCAAGACTTGAACCCAATCATTTTAAACTCTTCTGTGATAAACTACTTGAGAAGTAGCCAAACCTTCCTCTCAACCTTCAGACATAATAAGAATATGAACTCAAATATATTATGTCTATTATTAAATAGGCATGTTACAATAAGAATGTATATTCTTTTATTGAATAATATAAAGCTCTAATTTGAGGACATTGGGGTGTCAGAAGCCCTATGTATAAAATCCGAAAGAAGCTCCAAGTAATGTGCTGAGCACAATGTGATTTTAGTATTATCAATAAGATTTTGAAATTTAACATACACCTTTTTGCTTTGTGTGTGGAGCAAACAATTAAACAATATATTAAGAAATCTAGGGGGTGCCTGGGCGGCTTAGTCAGTTAAGGCTGTGTTTGGCTCAGGTCCTGGAATCGAGCTCCACATCAGGCTCCTTGCTCAGCGGGGAGTCTGCTTCTCCCTCTCTGTCCCCCCCACCACTTGTATGCTTGCTCTCTCTCAAATAAATTAAGTCTTTAAAAAAAAAATGTAGATCATCATCTGAAATTTTTTTTTTAAAGATTTTATTTATTTATTTGACAGAGAGAGATTACAAGTGGGCAGAGAGGCAGGCAGAGAGAGAGAGGAGGAAGCAGGCTCCCTGCCGAGCAGAGAGCCGGATGCGGGACTCGATCCCAGGACCCTGAGATCATGACCTGAGCCGAAGGCAGTGGCTTAACCCACTGAGCCACCCAGGCGCCCCATCATCTGAAATTTTTATAAGTGTTTTCACAAGAATATGAGGGAGACATTGAGCTCTTTTCAAACCTATCTATAAAATGTGAAGCCAGTCTAACAAGGGGAGCCTCTCACCTATATGAAAATGAAGAACCAAGTAGACAGAACTCTCTGTTCTTCAATTAAGTAACAAAAATCAAAGGGTAAGGTTGGATGCTCAGAGGTAAATTCTATAAATAATACTACACAGAAGGAACCATTGTGTTAAGAATGGGCCACCAAGAATGACAACTGCTTTCACATTTACATAATAACAATCCACACATGATAAAAGTCCTCCACCCATTCTCTTATTTTCCAGGCCTTTAAAAGAATCTCACCTATGCTCATGCTCCTTTCCATCAGCCATTTAAACTCACCATACTATCTTTCTCTCTACAAAGCCTCACCCTTAAGATGTATACCAGGTAAACTTCAAGTCAAAATGTTGTGGAATAAAGAGCGTGGATATGAAAAATCTTTAGTCTCAATGTTTGTCCTAATATTATTACTAAAATTGTGGGAAAATATATTCCTTCAGAATTCCCTAACATTTCCATATTTGTGCATCAGAGACCATTTACAGAGAAATGGAAGAGGTAGGGATGAGAAATGCCCTGATCTCTTTTGAATTCCTCTATCAAACCCATGATGTATATAGGGTAAATTAGAAGAGGAAACAACAGGGCATTTGGCAGTGAAGGCATCTGAAGTGAAGACACTCCATATTGATAGCAACCTCACAAGAGATGTATGGCAAGACAGCATTTTTCCCAGCAAACAGGCAAAAAGTTTGTTCATGCTTCTGGTTACCTTTATCAATTTCTCCCAACATAGTAACAATGAAAAAAAATCTACATGGCTTCATAAGATAGATAGATAATATAAATGATGGTCTTAAGTCTTAAATGTGACTAGCCTTTTTTGTTCTTCCACTTTAATCGGTAGTTCAGGATTGATAAATCCTAAGAAACTAGTGTCCCAGAAGGTGAAGAAAATATTATTAGCATGAAATCTGGAGTAGACTATTGCCATAATCACTAGAAAGTGGCAGTTCTTCTAAAATTAAGGAGCACTGAGAGTTCAAGTATTGACAAGAGCTACTATGCCAGTTAATACACACATTATGAATTAACACATCATATTATCAACTTACAAAGAACAAAGGACAAAATGAAGCAATAAAATTAAATCTAAAAAATAGAAACACCTCCATGGTTTCATTCTATTAATATAGTCTAGAAAAGAAGAAAACAAAGTTTGTCTTGTAAGTTCTATAAGGTTCAATGCTTATAACTGAAAGTAGATAAAAGGAAGACAAAATGGAGTACACATAGAAAGACATGACATGCATTGTTTTGACTTTATTTTTTTTTAAGATTTTAATTATTTACTTGACAGACAGAGATCATAAGTAGGCAGAGAGGCAGGCAGAGAAAGAGGAGGAAGCAGGTTCCCTGCTGAGCAGAGATTTCCCCATGCATGCTAGATGCTCAGCTCCATCTCAGGAACCGCGGGAACATGATCTGAGCCGAAGGCAGAGGCTTTAACCCACTGAGCCACCCAGGCACCCCTGTTTTGACTTTTTATTCAATAAAAAAATTAAGGTCTTGCATCTGTAAGGTATATGAAATACCCCAGCTTTACTTTCATCTTCCAACAGGGAAAAGCTTACATAACAGCTAGATCAAGAGAAAAAAAAAAGCACTCTTTTCCTACTACTTCAGTGTACTCTGGAACAAATTTTAAGAAATCTAATATTATTTATTAATAGGCAGATACATCCTTCACATGATATAACCCCAACAGTTGTTATGTACCTATGAAATCATTATTATTCTTATCTAAATTTGTGATGAACAACTAAATTCCTGTAAGATATTAAAGAAAGTTGACTAAATTCAGGAGAATATATTTTAAAAGATTACACAGCAGAATATATTCAAGGAAATTCAAATGAATATTTTTATAAGAACACATTATTGATGATCATGACCAGGACAAAGCTGCCTCATGCCCAAAGGAATGTTTCTTAAAACAAATGAATAATCAACGAAGAACAAGTAAGACATTTGTTTTTTGCTTAATAAGAAATTTAGATATAACTAGGCAGGGGTGGGTCTGGAAGTTCAACAATACCCTCAGACTCAGATTTCTTTTCCATCCTTCCTATCAACCATTACTCGCATGTTAGCATGGTTAGTGTTTATTGTCTAACAGTCTCACAAGTCCAGGCATCATGACCACAGTCACGGGCAGGAACAAACTGGTAGCCAAGCTACTCTCTCTTTTTAAACAGGGAGAAAAATTTCTTTTACCAACCGCACGGGAGAACTCCCTTTATGTGGCACTGGGTAGAATTTGGTCAAGTGAACCGTTTTAACTGAAAGAGAGTGTGGGAGACTGACTTTATGGCAAAGAATAGCACTGTCATGATTGGGTTAGACAATGGCACACTGCTTTACAACAAATTCAGGGCTATGTAAGGAGGAAAGAAATTGTTGTTGGATAGCATCTGCCTCCCATTTGTAATTATATAGCCAGTCTTACATGGAGGTAAGTAACAGAAAAGCTGAAAGTGGTAATGCCACGAAATTCCCTGCCTACTAAAGATACAATTTTCCAAATTTTTGTCCATTCCTATAATCAACAGTTTCAAGATTATGCTGTCAGTATAGTGTATAGCATTTCCTATATTCTGCCTGATTACATAATTTCACTCTTCCTCATAATTCCCTCAGAAACATGCAGGTGAAGAAGTAACTAAAATTCCCTTCCAGGTCTTAATAAAGAAAGAGAGGCTTGCTTTTATTAGATGGAGATGGAGATCAGACCATGCTGGTGAGGCATTCAAACTATATCAAGGATGCTATCAGAAGGTAAACTGTTCCTAAGACTTTCCAGAACTAGAGACGAGTTGTTCCTGCCACCTCCAGAGCCTGGGAAAGTTCCTAGCAATCTCCACAACACTCAAAGTGGGAAAGAAGATAATCTAAGTTGTCGTCCCAAAGGCTCAACAGGGCAGGAGTTCTTGGGGAGCCTCCATGAACTCTATGGGATTTTTCCCAAAGTCTGAAGAGTCTAAGAAAGCACCAGGACATCTTTAGATTCTCATCTCTCCCCCCTTCCTTGAATTGTCACAGATATAAAACAAACAAACAAACAAACAAAAAAAACAACCATTCGTCCATAATCTGGAGATTTTCCTTCAGTAAGAAAGGAGAAGCAATGGGGTAGGAGAAGTATGAACATGTATGAAAACAGAAGCTAGAGGTAACTGTTTCAATGTGGAAACGGTTGTCAATATTGTGAAATACTGGAGCACGATAAAGCCAAAGGAAAAAAAAATCATTTAGCAATTCAAGCTTTTAAAGGGAAATTTCTATGTAGTGGTAGAGCCTGACACCAGAAACTGAGGAAATGAGAAATGAAGAAAGGACAGACTATGTGTAGATTACATTTTCTAACTATTTTGGTGAAGACAAGAATAGAGTGGTAGTTCAACGAGACATCATTGGCAATAAAAGGAACATGAAGTGAATGTTTCCCTATACTTAGATCACAGAGGGCTCAGCCAGTCATTTGATCCTCTTCTAGAACATTTTAAATTCATAAATTACCGTCAAATGCTCCTACTTAGTACGAATCACCTGGTGAAATGCTTCACAGACAGCTGAACACTACTGAAAGTCTTTTTGTAAATGCTAACAAGAAATAACATGAAATACCCCTTTCTAGTTTCTTGAAGGGGAAAAAAAAAATGTATGTGAGGCAAAAGTAAAGAGAAGCAAGCCTACAGCAATCCGCTAGGGAAAATTAATGGTTCAAAAGTCACGACTATAGCAGGAGTGATGCTCACCTAAGAGGTCAAGAGGAAACTCCATTAGTATGTTTTTTCCTTCCTCTGAGCTGTAGTGCTCTGTCCCTTGAGAATGCTAAGGGAATTTTTACAGCATAAGGGCTTTCCATTTATTGCAGTAGCACTCCACTTTCGCAGTTTTTCAAATAAAGGCCCTTTTGCTGTCCATCATGGCATAGTTCAAATAATTCAGTGTTTCTGTCTCAGGCTTCAAGCCAAAGTCTCTTAGGCCACTGCGAGATGCCATGTGGTATATAACTCCTGATATAAGCTTACCTTCCCTTCAGTCAGTGGGTTCACAGAACTGGGGCTGCACGGGTTTTCTGCTGGGTTCTTTAGTCCTAAGTAGTATATCTGCATCAAGTTCTTCTTCATTTTCCAGCTTTCTAGACTAACCCTTTTGGTCTCCAAAAATGTAGAGAAACTATTTATAATGATGCAGATATGACATAACCTTTCTTAAAAGACTCCCTTCCCAAGTTCTAAATACTATTGGGAGGAAAAGAGATATTTTTGTGATGATTGCTATAGCAAATGCTCAGTAAGTAATTGTCAAAATAAAATTGCATCGTCAGGACTCCTAAATGGCTCAGTTAGTTAAACAGCTGCCTTCGGCTCAGGTCCTGATCCTAGGGTCCTGGGATTGAGCCCTGCATTGGACTCCCTGCTCAGAAGAGAGCCTGCTTCTCCCTCTTCCTCTGTCTCCCGGCTTATGCTCGCTCTCTCTCTGTCAAATAAATAAAATAAAATCTTTAATAAAATAAACTGCATTGTCAAAGACCAAATGTGCAGAGACTACTTCTATGAGCATGTATCTCATCTCAACCTAATGCTGTCTATATTGTTTTTTACTCTGAGTCTTATCTGGTACCAAAACTCTGATATAGATCTGCAAATAAGATATCCAGAAATAAATAGTATCAGCTTCCAAAACTACTATGCCAAATCTTAAGCTTTTGGCAAGACATTGCATAACTATCTCTTCTTAGCTTGGTAGATGGTGGTTATGTATTATTGGAGACTACCAGACTGGTTGAGAGAGCCAGAGTTTTTATCACAGCTCCACCCCTTACTATGTAACTTTGGACAAACAATTTAAGTCTATTCACCTTGGTTTCCTCTTCTTGTAAACAGGAATAATACCTCCCTTAGAATGACACTGCAGAGATTAGATAAGGTCTTAGAGGAGTACCTAGCTCAAGATTAAGTTTAAAAAATATTACTTATTTATTATAAATAGGAAAATGTTTTTCTCCCATTATATTAGTAATTTCATTTTGGGCACCTTCTTCTAGAACTTACCCTTCACTTTCTCAGTCCCCTTTTGGACTTCCCCCTGAAGAAAATATTAAAAACCAAATTCACCCCTCTCGACAGCAATGACGACAAATAAAAGGACAAAATTATCAAAGATTGTGCTTTATTTGGTTTGGGAAAGGTGTTTTCCTTTAAATAGACAAGCAAAAAATGAAACATTCACTCCATATATCTTGTACTACCATGCCATGGATTTGGACAGCTTCTGGTTATCATACAGCACCTTAGAAACTGAGTGAGAGGAAACACAACAAATAAAAGATTATATTTCCTTCTTTCTAAATGTCACACGGTGCTATTCACCATTTAATATTCTGGCCTTAAAAATTTTTTCTGATTTGCACAGTAGTTTGGAACTTTTAAAGCACTTTCTAATGCAAGAGCTCTCTCAATTTTTTAATTTTTTTTTTTGAAGTTGACTCCATGCCCAGCAAGAGCCCAACAGGGAAGTTGAAATCATGACTCTGAGATCAACACCTGAACCAAAATTGGGTCAGATGCTTAACTGACTGAGCCACCCAGGTACCCCTCTCTCTCTCTCTCTCTCTCTTTTTTTTTTTAATAATATACACAACAGGAGCTCCTGGGTGGCTCAATCGGTTAAATGTCCGATCCTTGGTTTCAGCTCAGGCCATGATCTCAGGGTCCTGAGATGGAGTCCTTTTCTAAATTAGAAACCTGAAGCTGCTAGAGGGCAAATTTTCATTCATAGTCACACTATTAGTGAGTGGTTGGACAGGGAGTTAGACCAAGGCTTTCTGTCTCGAAGGCTGATACCCACTGAAAGCTTCCTCCAAAATACACTGATTAACCAATAAGAATGACAGATCTACCAATCCTTTAATTTAATCCTTTTAGAAATGCCTGAGGCAGTTACATAGCGGCCAAATCAGCTGATGCTCTTGCAGCATCTTAGGTCACTTATGAAGGAGTTTGAGTTAGATCCATAGTTCTCTACATTTTACTGAATGCTCAGAAAGGGGAATTAATGAGCAGATTCTTTAAGTATTTAAAAAGTGCTTCTAGGAGCACAAAGAAATATGAAAGGCTATAGTTTTTAAACCTACCTTGAGCACTCCCTAATCTTGCTCATATTCTCATCCATAGCCTGTAAACTAGCAGGCTTTTTTTTATATCAAAAATTCTATCACACCAAATACACTAAAACTATGCCTGAAGAATCAACATTCTCCAATTAGTAATACTAAGTTCTGATTATTTTAGATCAATTAGTCATTAAAAAAATAAGAATTTATTTGGCTTACACCATACCAAAACTGCTTTTCTGAAGGAAACTCCTATTGGATATCAATCTCCTTTGTTTAAAAAACTAGTGTTTTAATCTATTTTGTTTGGTTACTGGTTAATGGTGCCAAGGTAGAATGCATCATCCCCAACCATTCTGAAGAAGCAAAATAATATTAAAGAAAAAAATATGAGGGGTGCCTGGGTGCATAATAGTTCAGCATCTGCCTTCCGCTCAGGTCACGATCTCAGAGTCCTGGGGTCCAGCATGGCGTCTTCGGGCTCCCTGCTCAGTGGGAAGCCTGCTTCTCCCTCTCCCACTCCCCCTGCTTGTGTTCCCTCTCTGACCATCTCTATCAAATAAATATTTTTTTAAAAAAAAGAATGAAAAGAAAAAGTATGAGGATTCAAGACAGATAAGACTAGACTTATATTCCAGATTTGCTACTTACTAGCTGAGAGCTTTGGAAAGGCGCTACTATATACCTCAGTCTCTGTTACATTGTCAAGAAAAGGGGCATTTATAGTGTCATTTCACCAAGTACTTGTGAGGACTAAAATAGATAATTTATGTAAAGGTCCTGTAGTGTTTATTATCATGTTTTCCAACTATACAGCACCTTTTCAATACCCTTCCAAAGTCTGGGAGATTTCCAGCATTACGGCCTCTCCTTCTGAGAGTAGATGGTAAAAATCTTAATCCTTCTTAAACCTAGGATGCAGACTTGTGACCCAGGCTTCCCCACTAGTCAGATGCCCCTCCTACTCAGTATGCCCAGTGTTGACAGAATGACCTGGGGCCTATACCCTGCAGTAATACCAATAGGATCTCCCTAAGACAATCCAGCAATGTGATTTCAGCTAATATCACTTCATAAACCAAGATAATTTAATATACCCTTTTAACAAGACTAGCTACAGTGCTTTCTGTTATTAGCAACCAAGAAACCCTGACTGAAGCAGAACCTGATCTAGATACGGCAAGAAGTACACACTCAACGAATAATTGTTCCCTATCACCCTCCCTTACAGGTCCATTATATTAAACAGCACCATCTAATAACAGTTAACTTTTGTTGAGTACTTACTCTGAGCCAGAAAAATGAGAAAACTAAAGCAGAGTGATTCTATCAATCTCCAAAGTTCAAAGGACTAACAAATAGTAGAACCCATCCAGATAGGATCATCATCATCATCAATAAAAATATGTTATATACATAAGGAACCTGATACCAAAGGGGTGAATAACTTCCCAAGATCACAGAGTTCATAAGCAAAGCAGCCAGGATTTCATATACTACTTCTATGTGTTTTTTTTTTCTATTTTCAGTCATACAGCAATAGGCCTTATCTTTTGAATACTATCTACAAATTACAAGGACAATTTATATCACAGTTTCTAGAAGAATTGTGTCTTTGACCTCTTTCAATAAGAATTATTTAAAACACTCAAACTATTTACTGTGAATGGAACTGTCTTTTAATCTTCAAGTGGTTCTTTAAAATGAGTTCATGCTGGTGGCATATTCTATAACTGAAGAGTAAAGAATGAGGTCATTATTTCTTGATCGATCCTGATGCCCTATTATCTTCCACTTTGGAATTAGAGACTCTAAATTACATAGTCAATAAATCTCATAGGGTTCATTATAGTTATAGATTCTAGACATCAATTCCTGATTTTGGTACTTTTGTTGGTTAGCCGACTGTCTAGATAGCACCAAACAAGTGAAAACAGCATTATCTAAGAGTGGCCTTTTGCTCCCAAGAGCTGTTTCTTATCTTTGTTATTATATACCAACTCTATTAAAGCCATTAACTATGGCTTCAGCACTAAGGATACTGAAGTGATAGCTATTGTTCCAATGGTAAAATGGTTAGAGACCGTCAAAACACATAGTAGGCACTTAATAGACATCAATTGAATTTCTTAATGAATATTTATGATACCCATGTTGCTTTGTACTGGAAATTATACTGAACACAATCTGCACATATTTTATAACTGAAAACTTTTTTTTAACAAGGAGGAGAAAATTTCAGCTTTAAGGGTTCCAAGTTAGAGGCTTCGGGTAGGGGTGGAGAATTCAAAAATGTACATTGTCAGTTTCTTTCCTTTGTGCTTGCTGTCATTCCTAGAAATACAATGAATAGAAAACAAAAGAACCAGAAACACAAAAGTACAAAATTGTTCAATGTGTTCATATTCACATTAGAAATGGGAAACCATAAAACCTGAAAGAATATTTTTAGTCTCATTTCAACCATAGCCAAATTTCAATGATCTAAGGGAGAATTTGGCTACAGACAATACAATACTTGATGTTCATCTGAGACATCAGATTTGACATCTCCAACATGAGTGACACAGCTGTGTATATAGGATGCCAAGTCCACAGTTTCGAAAACAAAAAACGAGGCAACAATTTCACTGTTTGAGAAACAGAGGACAGACTCATATATTACTAAATCCATTTGGTCACTTGCTTTGGCTACATTGCTTTGCAATAATTTTTTAGTTTAACAACAAAAGGAACACAAGTAAGGCAGCAAATCTCTCAGAGTCATGTTGGGACAACAGAAGTACATAACTGAAGACTGGCAAGTCAGGAAAAGGGGCATTTCAGAGAGTGGGCAGCAATGCAGAGCTTCTAAGTCTCCTAAAGGTAACGCAGCTTGAGGTTTGCTGTCCTCCTGACCTGTAACAGCTGAGATTGTTTGATCCTTGAAGTCTGAAGGTGAGTGTGTACATGACTGAATTACACTACCAAACATGCCCAGTGCTGAAGAAAGGGAGACAGGGTACACATGCAACAAGGCTGGTAACACAGAACTCTTGGGAAAAAAGATGTGGGCGTTGCATGGAAATGCCACAAATGGGGACTTTGTTTCCCTGGCTCTGCCTGTAGATGATCACTCTTAGCTAATTATGCTAAATGCCAAGATGTAAAATCTTCCCTGCAGACCCATAAGGAAGGTGTCTGAGAAAATGGTAGAAGGTGTCTGGTAGAATGCTTATAAGAGTTTATATGTTTATATGGTACAATGCTTATAAGTGTTCCAAAGCAGCTTCAAAGAGAGTTGTAAGTAAGATGTGAGAACATCAGAGAAAATCAAAGCTGTGCATGCAAGGGAAATGTTTAACTGTACCAAAATATCTGTTCTTTTACTCGTTCCAACAGGAGATCCATCAAAGCTTAATTGAAACATACAGTTACCTGAGAGGACATGTTACATGAAAAAAGCGTATAACTAGAATTTAAGTAGGATGTCCCAGCATTCCTTGGTCATTGACAATTTGTTTTTAGTAAAAGAAATTTAAAGTCCTGTTTATTCTCCTGCTTTTTTTCCTCCTTCCTAATTATTAGCCAAACTCCCAGTCACCAAAATGAGTTATTATTCTGATTAAGTTGGCATTTTAAAGGAAGTAATATGCTTACACCTCTCAAAGGGAATTTTTGCCCCAGAAAGACTCTTGTTAACCAAGATCAATTTCTAATTAGTAAATGATTCTCCCTTCACTCTCCTAACAACAGGCTTTCAGACTAGAGGCTTTTTGTCAGCATTCTTCAAAATATACCTTGGAGATGACTGCACGTAACTAAGCCTAACACTAGCTGTGATCAGTACATTGGATTAGTACCCTGAATTCCCTCTGGTGCTAATTAATATTTGAAAAATGGAAATATTTGATAAAATTTTCACCAATGAAGTACAGTAAAGCACCAACATTTATAAAAGATTTTGAGCCTCACTGAAAACTAAATGAGGTGAAATAATATCTTTATCAGCATATGAAGTTTAGAGAAAGTTCTAGTCCAGTATAATTATATATTCTTGTAAAACACGTAAAATTAAAGTTTTAATTACTAGAATCAAGTTAAAGTCACATGTGAACATAAAACAATGTATAAACTTGTCAAGTCACTAAATGCACACTTGAAACTACTGTAACATTGTGTGTCAACTATATTTTAAAAATTTACATGTCAAAGACTCTTTTTAAGAATACTAGAAATTTTGGGTGCCTGGGTGGCTCAGTGGGTTAAGCCGCTGCCTTCGGCTCAGGTCATGATCTCAGGGTTCTGGGATCGAGTCCCGCATCGGGCTCTCTGCTCAGCGGGGAGCCTGCTTCCCTCTCTCTCTCTCTGCCTGCCTCTCCGTCTACTTGTGATTTCTCTCTGTCAAATAAATAAATAAAATCTTTAAAAAAAAAAAAAGAATACTAGAAATTTAAAAAAAAAGAATACTAGAAATAGTCTACAATATTGCATCTTCTCCTATCCCCTTGGAAAGTTAATTTCAAGAAAAATAGAAGTCTATTATTATTATTATTTATGTCATAAAAACCTGATTCTCTAAATATATTTATTGAATAATTTAGACATCTTTAAATGCTCATCTCAGAATAATACATGAACTGTTACAAGATAAACAAATAGCAAAAGAGAACCAAACCTAGCATATATTTCAGATATGTGTTTTTCAGTAATAGAAATCTTGTTGTTGTTGTTGTTTAATCTCAAAAGGTGAGAAATTTTACATTGTATCTTTAGCCAAAATCTAGGATAATAATCAGGTATCTACTAAATTATAGTTCTAGTCATCATTTCCTACACTAAGTATTACGGTTAATTTTATGTACCAATCTGACTAGGCCTTAGAGTGCCCAATCAAACATTATTCCCCCTGGCGCCTGGGTGGCTCAGTGGGTTAAAGCCTCTGCCTTCAGCTCTGGTCATGATCCCAGGGTCCTGGGATCAAGCCCCACATGGGGCTCTCTGCTCAGCGGAGGGCCTGCTTCCCCCTCTCTGTCTGCCTGCCTCTCTGCCTACTTGTGATCTCTGTCAAATAAATAAATAAAATCTTTAAAAAAAAAAATTATTCCCCTGTGTCTGTGAAAGTGTTTCCAGATGAGATTAACATCTGAATTGGTAGGCTGAGTAAAGCATATTACCATCTTTAATGTGGGTGGGGTCTATCCAATAGGATGAAACCTAAATAGAAAATAAAAGGCTGAGCTTTCCTTTGAGTAAGAGGAAATTTGTCTGCCTCAGTGAGCTGAGCTCTGAATTTAGGCTCAGACTGAAACAATGACTTTTCTTGAGATAAGAAGATTCTCTCTCTCTCTCTCTCTCTCTCTCTCTCTCTCACACACACACACACACACACACACACACCCCTAAAAGGAATGACAATTTCCCTTTGTCCATTTACCACCATCCAGAAAAGGAAGCAAAGGGAAAGGGGAGAAAAGTTTGACCAAAAGCAAATCAATAGCTTCTCAATAAAAAACTAACTTTCGGGGCACATGGGTGGCTCAGCCGGTTTCGGCTCTGGTCAGGATCCCAGGGTCTTGGGATCAAGCGCTTGGGGCTCCCAGCTCAGCAGGAAGCCTACTTCTCCCTCTCTGGCTTCCCCTGCTTGTGTTCCCTCTCTCACTGTCTCTGTCAAATAAATAAATAAAATCCTTAAAAAAAAAATCAGCTATCAATATCTGAAGTGTTTATAGAAAAATGAAATATTTTCTTCTCTTTAAATTTATACCAGTTTCTCTCAAATTACTGCCTACTCCATATTTCCAACAGATTTTTAAAAAGATTTTATTTATTTATTTGACAGAGAGAGAGAGAAAACACAGGCACAGGAAAAGGCAGAGGGAGAAGCAGGGTTCCTGCTGAGCAGGGAGCCCAACTCGGGGCTCAATCCCAGGATCCTGGGATCATGACCCAAGCCCAAGGCAGACACTTAACCAGCTGAGTCACCCAGGTGCCCCTCAACAGATTTTTTTTTTTAATTCAACATATTACAGAAGCTTAGAATCATCTAAATTTTGTTAACCAATAGAACTTATTAAAACCAGGAGTTATGCTTCTGATTCTTGATTTTGGCTCAGGTCATGATCTCAGGGTGGTGACAAGTCCTGCATCGAGCTCCACACTGGGCATGGATTCTTTCTCTCCGTCTCTCTCTGACCCTCCCCCACTGTTCTCTCTCAAAAAATCTACAAAAAAAAATTTTTTTTAAGTATTATAAACCATTGGGACGCCTGGGTGGCTCAGTTGGTTAACCAGCTGCCTTCAGCTCAGGTCATGATCCCAGCATCCTGGGATCAAGTCCCACATCGGGCTCCTTGCTCCGCAGGGAGCCTGCTTCTCCCTCTGACTCTGCCTGCCATTCTGTCTGCCTGTGCTCGCTCTCGCTCGCTCTCTCTCTGACAAATAAATAAATAAAATCTTAAAAAAAAAGGTATTATAAACCATTATATCAAATATTTAGAAGGAATAATTAACTCACTTTAAAAGTTCCTCACTATTGAGAAAAAGACATAATATTGAATAAAGAGTGTGGCATATTTAAGGGAAAAATATAGTAAACATCTGCATCTCACACCAAATATAATATACACTAAAGAGCTAAATCCCATTAAGAAATATAAAAGTGCTGGGGCACCTGGGTGGCTCAGTGGGTTGAGCCGCTGCCTTCGGCTCAGGTCATGATCTCAGGGTCCTGGGATTGAGTCCTGCATCGGGCTCTCTGCTAAGCAGGGAGCTTGCTTCCCTCTCTCTCTCTGCCTGCCTCTCCATCTACTTGTGATTTCTCTCTGTCAAATAAATACATAAAATCTAAAAAAAAAAAAAGAAAAGAAAAAGAAAAAATATAAAAGTGCTAGAAGAAAATATAGAATAATTTTTTTATAGTTTTCTGGTGGATAAGGTCTGCCTAGGCAAGACTCAAACTGAGGAGTCATAAAGAAAAGACTACCAAGTGGGATTACATAAATTGCTAAATTTCTGTAAGACAAAAACACTTATCTACTATAAGAACAAGCCACAATCTTGAGTTCCAGCCCAGTTAATTACTATTGACTCTGTAGGAGATGCTTTCATTGGCAGTTCTAGCAAATTTTTCACTTATGATACAAGCAATTATATCCATTTCCACCCCACCCCTTCAGCCAGTTACTCTTGCCTTGCTATTTGTTACCCTAGGAGTAGATCCAGGTTCTGCCAAGATCACAGTGGATATAAATATGAGAGGCTATCTCCATGAAAAATAGTATCATATTAGAAGTATAAAATTAGATATGAATGCTTAATGAAAATGAGAAAATAAATCACAACTTTTAAAATTAAGAAATGATGCACAACACAAAATTTTTTAAATTTAGGAAAACAACCTAGCATTTTTATTAACTGATACTATATATTTTCCACGTTTTGGTTTCCTATTCTTTGATCACAGTTTATGACAATTGTCTACTACTATTTTCTAGAGAAATAAAATAATTTGGTCTTTTTTCTACAAAAGTTGATGGAAACTTATTTTGTTAACAGATTTACAAAGTTAAAAACTTCTAGCTTCATAACAATAGACATCACAGAACACATTTATATCCACTTTGGTCATGAATCTGTATGAAGTAGAGGTTTTCCTGGAAGTCATTAACTATAAATACAAGTGACTGAGAATCATATATAGCCTACTAAATCCAGACTAAATTATGATCCATCTTATTTTACCCTTAGCCAGTTCTCAAAGATATCCACAATTATGTAAAATCCATCTGATAAGAGAAGAAATGAGATGGAGGGGAAAATGGAATGGAAAAGAGAACAGTTTTAACTGATTGTGGTAAAAGTGTCTTACTTTGCAAAATTTACCAAAGCATAAAATCATATGCTTTTATGCATAGAAGCATAAAATGCTTCTATAAAGCATTAAGAGGATCCCTCCTAGAGCCTTCAAAGGTGTCCTTTCCAGTGAGGGGCCTGAAACTTAAGCTTTAGTAGGTTAACAGTAAATCCATCATTGGTTTCTACTTATGACAGGACAAAATGAAAAAGGAACCAGAAGAATAGGAGCAAATGAATGGCAAAAGCAGTGATTTCAAGAAGTCTACAATCACAAGTTAGCATCTATCCAGTTCGAGGCAGGTGGTGGGTAAGGAGGGGGAAGGTTGTTGGTGTAAAGTAGAGAAGGGAATACAATCAGAATGAAACGCATTAGAATGAATCAGTCAGAGTAGGAGCCATGTAAGCATTTAATACACAACATACTACAGATACGCATGTATGGAACATATATATGATGATGGCTCTTCTTGAGAGGAAGGAAAGAGAGAGGAGGAGCCTGGTGCTGGCTAAATACTTTACAAACACGATTCTGTTTAACTCTCCCAACAATCCTGGAGAGTGGGTACTATTATACCCATTTTATAAATGGAACCGAACACTTTCCCAAGGTCACGGCTAGGAATTACTAACCCTGACTTCCACCCAACTTTGTGCCACACTGTCCACCTTCATTGGCAATAAAGTAGATTTCATACTGTAAGGGCCTGGTTAGCCAGAGGAACTTCCTTGTAAACCCTGGATATAGGGGTGGGCCAGGCCGGATGGAGACATCCAATCAGTGGGGCACGCATATATTTACTGTGGTGAGTTGAAATCCCATTGGCCACCTGTGTGTGGGCCGGGCTCAACCACCTCTATAAAGGTTAGTCTGTGAGGCTGGTGGGGGGGGGGAGTAGGAGGAGGAGTTAGAATAGCCGTTAGAGTAGTAGGAGGAGTGAGAATACCGTTAGAATAGCCATTGGGATCGCCGTTGGTGTAGTGTTCAGGAGAGTTGGAGCGTTGTGGTTATCATGGTCGTCGGGAGCGTCGTGGTCGTCCTGGTCATCGTAGTCACAGGCAGCGGCGCCACGGCGAACAGCCTCACTGCCAGCAGCTTCGCCACAGCCAGCGGCCTCGCCACCACCGAGCTGCGGCCCTGCCACGAGCGGCCTCACTGGAGCGGCATCATTCTAGGGAGCAGCCCTGTCCGGGGAGCGGCCTCGCCAGAGCAGCCTCATTCCCGGGAGCGGCCCTGTCCAGTGACTGACCTCCTCAGCAGCGGCCTCATCCTGGGAGCGGCCTCCTCGGGGAGAGGCCTCGTCCAGAGCGGCCTTGTCCGGAGCAGCCTTCTTGGGAGCAGCCTTGTCGGGGTCATCCTCGTCTTCTCTTCGTAAGAGAGGGCCCCTACCAGTCGTTTTGATTTTTGATGCTTGGCGCAAAATAAAGCTTTCCTTGACTTTTGCTTTACATCAGTTTCATTCCTTTGATCATGGACCCTTAACACATACATCCCGGACAGCAAATGCCCAAGCATAGGAATTTTTCAGTATAAGGCTACCGACATTCAAATGGGCTTCTAAAAGTAACCAAATTAATAGAGAAAATAAGGCAAGTGATTTGGACTGTGGTCAATCTTGTATAAGGTTGTTGAGGACAAATTAGAGAGGACTTCCCCCAAAATGGCAATTCAATAGTAAGGCTGTTCTGCAGCTTTCAATCAAACTTTCCACCTGAAGTCTATTGCAGTAGGTATCTGAGCTTCCTTCTGTGTAAAGAAATTAGACTGGAGACTATGAGCTTGAGTCAGGATGGTATTGAGTGAGCAGTTTCTACTTACCTGGCCAGGGGTTTCCAGCTATTTCTCATAAAATAGAGGTTCCAAGCGAGGCAAATTCAAAGTGTGATTGGCATGTGGCAATTAAGTTGATATAAATAAGAAGGGGCTACATAAGTGTTAAGTGGAGAAAGGGGACAAATATAAATGGCCATATAAATTCACTTAGAAGAAATAAAAAACGGTCAAAACTTTGAGGTAAATTTGGGGAGTTAAAATGTCAGACAGTATTTGGAAATCACAAAATTATTGTTTTCTTCATTACCAGAAAACAGAGGCAAGATTAAAAAATAACTCATTCACATCTTAGATAACTTGGGCTTGTTTTGTCCTTTATTGAAATAGTATTTATAGTGATATCTATTTGCAGAAGTGAGATATATGTATTAGTATATATACTTTTTATATATTACTAATATGTGGTGATGTTGTAAAAGAGCTAAGAACAAATATTTTAAAGGCAGATTAAGAGGAGAAATTAATGCCTGCAATACAACTTTGAAAAATCAGTGACAGTGGAAGTAAATAAGTGAAACTGTATATTTCACTAATATGGGCATATAAAAGAAAATAGCTTATGAAAATTGAATCCTTCTACTCATTCAGAAGAGAAAAAAAATGAAGGTTTTATTATACACAGATGCCATGGAGTGAAGCCAAATTTAGGATGATCATAAAATTACCTTTCATTTGCTGTCCCAGCATTTGGAAGTGTAACAAATTTCAAGATTAAGCTGCAGAATCTCCTTTAAAAGTGTATCATATATTTGAAATCCATACAGTCACACGGAGTGAAAGCTAACACCTAGGTTTCATGGATACAGCTAGTTCAGATAAGGATAACACTAAGGAAAACAAGAGTCTACCTGGAAAACTATACCGTTTAGAAAAATAGAAAAATTCTATCTCCCGCAAATTAAAAGCTAAAGAAAATATAATACCTTGAGGGGTTTTTTTCTTTTCCCATTTTACTATACTTGATTTTTTAGAGTAGTTTTAGGTTTGCAGCAAAATTGAGAAGACAATACAGAAATTTCTCAAAAGCCTTTGCACCCATTCATGCATAGCTACCCCTTACGGACATCTTCCACCACAGTAGTACATTTGCTACAAGACGAACCTATCATGATACTTCATTATCACCCAAACCCCCCAGTTTACATTAGGGTACACTTGACATGGTACATTCTATGGGTTCGGACAAATGTATAATGACATGTATCAATCAGTACAGAAAATATTTTGACCTTTTTGAAATCTATCTTAACAGTAGTCCTCCCTTATTTGTGGTTTTGCTTTCTGGAGTCCCCCTTTCAACATTTTCAGTGATCTACGTTCAACCACCATCCAGAAGCAGATGATTCTCCTTCTTACAGCTAGAAGGTAACGGTTAGCCTAAAGTTATGTCACAATGTCTATGTCATTCACCTCATTTCACCTCATCACACAGGCATGTTGTCATCTCACATTACTTCAAAAAGAAGGGTGAGTACAGTGTGATAAGGTATTTTGAGAGAGAGCAAGAGATCACATTCATACAACTTTTATTAGAGTATATTGTTATATTTGTTCTATTTTTATTATTAGGTATTGTTAATCTCATACTGTGCCTAACTTATAATTAAACTTTATCATAGGTATGTATGTGTAGGAAAACTATATATATGGCTCAATACTATCCCAGTTTTCAGGCATCCACTGGGGGCCTTAGAATATATCCTCCACAGCTAAGGGGGAATTGTTGTATTCTTATTTTAATGAAAACTATGGGATGTGTTTTTTCCAAATCTTCTTTTTCCCAGATATCTTAATATCTAAACATGATAGTTACTGATTTTGTTCTTTTTTTTTTTTCTTTAAAGATATTTATTTGACAGAGAGAGACACAGCGAGAGAGGGAGGGAGCACAAGCAGAGGGAGAAGCAGGCTTCCCACAGAGCAGGGAGCCCTACGCAGGACTCAATCCCAGGACCCTGGGATCATGACCTGAGCTGAAGGCAGACCTTAACGACTGAGCCCCCCTGACCCCAAGGTTTTGTTCTGTTTTGTTCTGTATTTTTAGAGATAGGTCAAGGTACTATGATTAGGTTATCTATTCAAGAAAGAATCACTTTATCTACTATAATAATTAAAATATACCTACATATAAACCATATTAAACATAATTGAGTATTTTTACTCAATTAGGGTAATTTGGGCAGGAAATTATCAGAAACTCCCAATTACCTTTCTATAAGGTGGCTATGGAAGTAATTTAAATATCTTATTGACAGAGACGTTGTTCCCAGATTCACTCCAGTTACTGTAAGAGTTGACTAATCAGATAGCGGGGCAGATGTAAAGTTATCTTTATCTAAGCTTCCAAGGACAGCTTTTTAATTGATTCAAAACTACTTAACTCTAGTACATTATTAGAGGAAGGACTTGAATGAGTGAATATAGGGATGTGGGCATCAAGTATGGGTAAAAGAGCTTTCAATCTCAGTGTAAATCTGAGGGAAGTTTGAATGAAAGCTTCCTAAACTACTGTGTGAGCTAAGCTAGGCCTACCGGCAGTCCTCAAACCAAAGCTGAGAAAGTCCTTTATCCGACATGGAGCTGACATACTCAATTACTGATTACAAATAGCCCATTTGGGAACCCTCCTACACTGTTGGTGGGAATGCAAGCTGGTGCAGCCAGTCTGGAAAACAGCATGGAGGTTCCTCAAAATGTTGAAAATAGAACTACCCTATGACCCAGCAATTGCACTACTGGGTATTTACCCTAAAGATACAAACATAGTGATCCAAAGGGGCATGTGCACCCGAATGTTTATAGCAGCAAAGTCCACAATAGCCAAACTATTGAAAGAACCTAGATGTCCATCAACAGATGAATGGATAAAGAAGATGTGGTATATATACACAATGGAATACTATGCAGCCATCAAAAGAAATGAAATCTTGGGGCGCCTGGGTGGCTCAGTGGATTAAGCCGCTGCCTTCGGCTCAGGTCATGATCTCAGTGTCCTGGGATCGAGCCCCACATCGGGCTCTTTGCTTGGCGGGAGCCTGCTTCTCTCTCTCTCTCTCTCTCTCTCTGCCTGACTCTCTGCCTGCTTGTGATCTCTCTCTCTGTCAAATAAATAAATAAAATCTTAAAAAAAAAAAAAAAGTTAAAATAAAAAAAAAAAGAAATGAAATCTTGCCATTTGCCACGACGTGGATGGAACTAGAGGGTATCATGCTTAGCGAAATAAGTCAATCAGTGAAAGACAACTATCATATGATCTCCCTGATATGAGGAAGTGGAGATGCAACATAGGGGGTTAAGGGGGTAGGAGAAGAATAAATGAAACAATATGGGATTTGGAGGGAGACAAACCATAAGTGACTCTTAATCTCACAAAACAAACTGAGGGTTGCTGGGAGGAGGTGGGGTTGGAGGGGGTGGGTTTGTGGACATTGGGGAGGGTATGTGCTATGGTGAGTGCTGTGAAGTGTGTAAACCTGGTGATTCACAGACCTGTACCCCTGGGGATAAAAATATATGTTTATAAAAAATAAAAAATTAAAAAAACAAAAAAAGCCAAATAGCCCATTTGGTGCTTTACATAATTCATTAAATCCAGCACACTCACTTCCCTCAGTCTTTCTTCCTACCTGAACACCTGCCAGGACAACTTGAGCATTTCTACTTTATTGAGAAGTGGCCATCATTCCATGTTTTCATTAGCCATCTCAACAGCAAGTTTGCCTCATCCCCTGTGGTCCTTGTTAGGGTGTGTATTGTAAAGTCCTGTGACAGGAGAAAATGTTCCCAAGTCAAAAACTCCTAACAAGACCATTAAAACCCTCTACTGAGCAGATTTTCCTGGCTTCAAGGGCACTCAGTCTAACTACTGCAGCTACAATCTAATGCTGAGAGAGAACAAAAGCAGGTAAGCAGTGCCCAATGCAGAGCTAACAGGGCTTAATGGCAAAATTAACATTCCTAAGTAAGCATCATTCTCAGTATCATACAGAATATACCTGTTGATCAGAACCTAGTTATTCAAAGCTACTCGGGAAGATTTACTTCTCTTACTGATGTTTAGCTCTCCTCTAGAATATACTGAATTTGGACTCTTTAGAAGTAGAGCTCAGTGGGGCGCCTGGGTGGCTCAGCTGATTAAGTAGCTGTCTTCAGCTCAGGACATGAGCCCAGGGTTGTGGGATAGAGATCCACATCCGGCTCCCTGCTCAGTGGAGAACCTGCTCCTCCCTTCCCCTCTATGAGCCGCTCTGCCTACTTGTGATCCCTCTCCCCCTCTATGAGCCGCTCTGCTACTTGTGATCTCTCTGTCAGATAAATAAAATCTTAAAAAAAAAAAAATAAGTAGAGTTAGGTTAAAAACTAGATAAGCTGAAATTAATTCTTGTGTGGATTAACTGGCCTTGAGGGAAAATCTATATAGGAATTTCCAAAATAATTTTAAGAGCAAAGTTTTTAATAATAATCTGACTCTTATTTACTATTCATGTTTTAATATACTTATATATTATATAAGTAATGTTTTAATATACTTATATGTTATATAAGTATATTATAACTTATAACTTAGAAACTCAATAACTTCGAAGTTTTCTTCTTTAACTTCTTAACTCAATAACTAAGAAAGAACTTGCTTTCCTGGTAGTAGATCTCTAAGTAGTCTCTTTCCACTGCAAAAAAATAGAGGTTTAACATCTTGACCTCCATGCCAAAACATAATCAAGACCACAGCATTATAATAAAGTGATGGTGAAGTAATAGAATATACAATTAATCTAGTGTCCATTGATGTAATGGACTTTCAAGATATCTACTCGAGTAAGTATAATTACACTTATGATTCTTTTGCCTTTTGTGAACATAATTTTGTAGAAGATTTAACACAAGACAGATGAGAAAAACAGTCCATCTAAATTCAAAACCCCAGCCACATAAACATATACATTTTGTTTCTCTGGTCACACAAGTGCAAGAATTCCCTACACTCTCCAAAAGTATCATTACATTTCATGATTAAATGCACACTTACCTGAAACAGCTTCAGGAAAATGTGACACAATTTTTAATACACCCCTAGGAATACAAGTAGCTTGTATCTTCATTGAATCCTTCTCAGTTCAGCAGCAATCTACATGGAGAATCAACACGGACACCAAAAAAGCAAGAGAAGAATTACAGTAATTCATGAGATATAGTAATTCATGGTAAAAAAAAAAAAAAAAAGAAATCTGTATATGATGATGATAAGAGAACCATATGCCTCTAACATAACTAAAGCCTTTGTAAATAGTCCAGTTTATGTCACTATAATCTGAATGGCTTATCAGATTTTTATATTAAAATAGTATCATTCACTCAATATTTATCCAACATATATACCCACTGGATGGATGAATGGATGGATAGATGGTGAATGATAAAGTGAAAGAAATTAAATGGTATGTAATTTCTTCTTTTTTTTTTTTTAAGATTTTATTTATTTATTTGAAAGAAAATGAGTGAGAGAGAGCATAAGAGAGGAGAAGGTCAGAGGGAGAAGCAGACTCCCCAAGGAGCTGGGAACCCGATGCGGGACTCCATCCTGGAAGTCCAGGATCATGACCTGGGCCGAAGGCAGTTGCTCAACCAACTGAGCCACCCAGGTGCTCTGGTATGTAATTTCAAAGAAACTATGTGGCAGCATGTTAAAACATGAGCTTCAAGCCAAATAATATATAGGGATTAAATCTCATATCCATTTACTAGCTATGCAATCTTAGGAAGTTACTGAGACTCTCTGAGCCCCAAGATTTTTGCCTGGAAATTTAACGTAGTAATACCTTTTTTGTAGGCTGTGTAGGAAAACTAAACAAACTAATGAGGAAAAAACCACAAAGTACTACACCTTACATCTTATTACCAGTCTCCCTCTTTTCTCTGGAGAAATGTAATGCATCTAAGTCTAGCTACAGTGAGTATTTGGCATTTACCATTGATCCAATAACATAAAATACTTTTTCCACTAGACCTACAAAATGTAAATAGTTCTGTTTCCTCTGCTAATTTTTTAGTTTTCACAGAAATTAAATCTTGTGTGGATTAACTGGCCTTGAGGGAAAATCTATATAGGAATTTCCACACTAGGTACAGAAGTGTGCTTATATAAAGGAAAAGTGAAGACATGAAGCCATACACAGGAATTCTCTAAGTCTAAACACAGGTCTCGAGTAACATTAATAATATATAAACTGTCAAAATGAGGTTTATATACCAGTAAAAATTGGGGCTCAAAAAATTTTGCCACCTGCAAGACATGTTTATTTAATGCCCCTAAACAACTTACGTTTTTAAATTATTTTGTTCTTTGAAAACAATTATATTTCATGTTTACAATATATTACATAATAGTTTTAACATCCTCTTAAATGGCAACAGGTTAATCATCAGCTTCCCTAAGGCAAAATAAAAGGAAGTAAAATTAAAGGTTAGAGTATGAGAATAATAGAGTTTATATCAGAACCTTCTGAAGGAAGGTAATAAAGAAGGGACTTGTATGATACAATGTGAAAGGCAAAATTAAGGGCTCCTTGCCCACAAGTCAATACATATCTTCATGTTTCCTTATTTTCATAAAGTTTATGTATTTCTAATAAGCCATTTGGTTGCAGGACACATATAGAAATCACATGGACAATATAATGAATTTTCACAAAGTATACCTCATGTAACCATCACTCAGTTCAAGTAATAGAGTATCATCCTATAGAACTTAGGTATCAATACATTCACTTCCTCAAAGTCATTATCCTGGCCTTTAATACCCTGGATTAGTTTGGGAACTTCAAACAGAATTATAAAAAAAAATTATTTTAGTTTCTTTCAGTAAGTTTTCTGATTCTGAGATTTATCCATGCTATTATGTAATTATGGTTCATTCATTTTCATTGCTATATAGAATCCCTAATATAAATTTACTACAACCTAAGTGTCTATTACACTGTTGATGGGCACTTATATTGCTTCATTATGAACTGGTTTATAGTGCCGCTATGAAAACTGTGCATATCTTTAGGTACACATATGCATGTGTGTTCATTGGGTATATAACTGAGAGTAGAATTGCAGGGTCTTTGGATATACTCATGGTCAACTTTAGTAAATACTGTCAAACACTCTTCTAAAGTTCACTCTCTTTTCAATTCATTCTCTTACCAACAGTATATGAGATTTCCACTTAATCACTATTTTGGCCAACTCTTAGTATTTTCTATGTATAAATCTATCCATTAAAATAGTGTATATGGTTTCTTGTTGTAATTTAAGTTTCTATTTTACTGATGAGTAATAACATTGAGCACCTCTTCATATGTTTAATAGCCATCAAATTTCCTTTTCTTTTTTGTACTGTTAAAGATTTTTACATATTTTTCTATTGAGTTATTTTTGTCTCCCATTGGCTTGTGTTTGTTCCTACTACACAATGGAGACAAGTCCTTTGTTAGATATATATTACGTATTTAATTATGTTCCCTAAAATTCATATATTGCAGCCCTAACCCCCAGTACCTTTTAATGTGACTGTATTTAGAGACAGTGCCTTTAAAGAGGTAATCAAGGTTAAATTAGATCATTAGGGTGGAGCTCTAATCCAATGTTGGAGGCCATGGCACGGTTGGAGTCGAGGACCAAACCAGGCCCTGACTTTTGTCTCCTTTTGACAAGGTTAAGGACGGGAAAGTTGAGTGCACTGAAAAAGGGTCTGTGCTATCTGTCGTGCGCTCGCCTATGTGACTTCCCACATACTCTCCCTGCAGTAGGGAACAATGTGGCCAGAGTCCTGAGTTCTTAGTTAATCCTTGCTGTTCTGTACCTCCCATGATCCACTCCCTGGTTGATTGTCTTGCTAATGGCTTCAGCGGAGAAACTACCTGGCATCACGAGGTTTGCTTGTAGTTAATGTAAACTTGTTATAGGACTTGCAGTCATCTGACTAGGTACTGATGTAATGCTCCTCCTATTCTGGTCTGCCTTATAAATGCTTGTAAGACGTGGAATAAAATTGGCACTGTTGGACATCCTCTTCAGTGTCCCTCCTGCCCTCATCTCTTTGTCTCTTTTTTTCATCATCCTCTTAGCCCCCATGGTTACCCTGGTCGATTGGTCACGCTGGCCGCGACAATCCAGTATGACTGGTGTTTCTATAATAAGAGGAAGATACACCAAAGATGCTTATATACAGAGAAAAGACCACATGACAAACAGTAAGAAGTTGCCATCTGCAAGTGAAGGAGACAGAAACCTCAGGAGAAATCAGTCTTTTTGATCTTGGACTTTTAGTCTCCAAAACTGTAAGTCAAATAAATTTCTATTCTTTAAGTCAGTGAGTTTGTAGTATTTGGTTATGGCAGCCCTAGCAAACTAATACACACATTAAAAATATCATTCACGTGTTTATAGCAGCAATGTCCACAATAGCCAAACTATGGAAAGAACCTAGATGTCCATCAACAGATGAATTGATAAAGAAGATGTGGTATATATACACAATGGAATACTATGCAGCCATCAAAAGAAATGAAATCTTGCCATTTGCGACAACATGGATGGAACTGGAGTGTATCATGCTTAGCGAAATAAGTCAAGCAGAGAAAGACAATTACCATATGATCTCCCTGATATGAGGAAGTGGTGATGCAACATGAGGGCTTAAGTGGGTCGGAGAAGAATAAATGAAACAAGATGGGACTGGGAGGGAGACAAACCATAAGTGACTCTTAATCTCACAAAACAAACTGAGGGTTGCTGGGGGGAGGGGGGTTGGGAGAAGGGGGGTGAGGTTATGGACATTGGGGAGGGTATGTGCTTTGATGAGTGCTGTGAAGTGTGTAAACCTGGCGATTCACAGACCTGTACCCCTGGGGATAAAAATATATGTTTATAAAAAATAAAAAATTTAAAAAAAAAATCATTCACGGGGCGCCTGGGTGGCTTAGTGGGTTAAAGCCTCTGCCGTCAGCTCAGGTCATGATCCCAGGTCCTGGGATCAAGCCCCACATTCAGCTCTCTGCTTGGCCAGGAGCCTGCTTCCTCCTCTCTCTCTGCCTGCCTTTCTGCCTACTTATGATCTCTCTCTGTCAAATGAATAAATAAAATCTTTAAAAGAAAAAAATCATTCACAACTCTGTGGCTTACCATTTCATACTCTTAATGCTGTCTTTGGAAGAGCAAAAGTTCTCAATTTTAACGCAATAGTTTTCTTTTATGGCTAGTGCTTTCTGTTATGATTAAGAAAATATAGCTTACCAAAATTCATGAAGATATTCTCCCAATTTTTTTCCTAGAAATATTATTTCCCTTTTACATTTACAACTATAATCATCAGAAACTAATATTTAATATGGTAAAAGATAAAAGCCAAGCTTCACTTTTTTTCTTAAGAAAAATAATTGCCAGGTACTTGGGTAGCTCAGTTGGTTAAGTGACTGCCTCCAGCTCAAGTCATGATCCCAGGGTCCTGGGATCGAGTCCCGCATCGGGTTCCCTGCTCCACGGGAAGTCTGCTCCCTCTGACCTTCTCCCCTTTCATACTCTCTCTCAAATAAATAAATAAAATCTTTAAAAAAAAAAAAAAAAAAAAGAATTGCCTTTGCAACTATTTAATGAAAAGAGTTTTCCTTTGCCTACTGCTCTACAGTAGCACTTTAAAAATCAAATGCATTATATGTATCTAGATTTTCTAATCTGTTGCATTAATCTATTTATCTAGATTTGTATTAAGATCACACTGTCTGAATTATGATACCTTTACAATAAACCTTCATTTCTAATAGATTAAGTTGATCAAATTAGATCTTCTTTCAAGATTTTCTTGTCTATTCTTAAAAGTTTGATTTCCATCTAAGTTTTAGAAACAATTTGCCAATTTCTGTAAAATACCTCCAGGAATTACATTGACTCTATAGATGTAATACATCAATTTGAGATAAGTGACATCTTTAAAGCAATGAGTCACCTAAGCCATATACTGTCCTTCCATCAATTTAAGTTCTCTTCAACTTCACTCAAAATATTCTGAAGCTTTTTGCGTACAATGTGACAGTTAGGGGTGCTACCCCTGCACACTTAGAAATCTGTGCATAACTTTTGAGGAGTCAAAATAGCATACTGTTAGCATACCGTTGCATACTAATAGCATACTAATAGCATACTGTTGATTGGAAGCCTTATCAATAACGTAAGCATTCAATTAACACATACTTTGTATGTTATATGTATTATATACTGTATTCTTACAGTAAAGTAAGCTAGAGTAAAGAAAGTTATTAAGAAAATCATAAGGAAGAGAGAATACACTTATACTACCATACTATAAAAATCCATGTATAAGTGGACCCATGCAGCTCAAACCCATGTTATTCAAGGGTCAACTGTATATAAACAATAACATTTCATTTTTATATATATTTTGTGTCCAGCAACCTGGCTAAATCACCTATTAGTTTAAATAATTTATGTTATTTACATTGGATTTTCTATTTATGCAAATATGTAATCTGTGAATGACAAAAGTTTCATTTCCTCCTTTTGAAACCTTTTTAACTTCTACTTTTTCTTGTTACAGTGCATTGACTACAATGTTGAATATAAGCAGTAAAAATAACATTCACCCATTCTTGGGGGGCAGAAGGTGCTTTTAATATTGCATGATTAGGTATAATATTTGCATTAAATTTATTGTAAATATTCTGTTAACAAAGTTGACTTCCTTTCCTAGGTTATGATGAATTTTACCAAACATAACAATATAAAATGTTCTATTAAGTTTCTCTCTTTTAGTCTGTTACTGTGATGAACTATACTGATTGAATTATAGTGACGGATATTAGATGTTAAACCAGTTTTGTCTACATAGAATAACTTATACTTAATTATTATAATTATCCTTCTTACACATTGCTGCATTCAACTGAATAATATTTTCTTTGGATTTTTACACTTGTGCTCATAGGAGACATTGGCTTGTAACCTTTCTTCCTTGTAATGTCCTTTTAAAGATTTGGTATCAAGGTTATTCTAGCCTCACGAAATAAATTAGGAAGTATTCCCTTTTCTTCTATATTACCTGGAATTTATGTAAGATTAGGGTCATTTGTGCTTTAAATGTTTATAAATTGACTGTAAAACCATCTGGACATACAGTTTTCTTTGAAAAGTGGGAAGTTTTCTAATTATAGGTTTAATTTTAACTTAATTTTAACTTAATTTTTTTGAAGTCCAGTATAGTTAACATACGGTATTTAATTATTATATTTGTCTCAAGTCTGTTACATAGTGATTGAACAATTCAATCTGTAACAGAGTAGATTGAACAATATTATTTAGTGCACATCAACATAAGTGTACTCCTAATCAATCCCCTTCACCTATTTCACCCATCACCTTAAACACCTCCCTTATAGTAACCATGTGTTTGTTCACTACAGTTAAGAGTCTGTTTTTTGGTTTCTCTCTCTTTTTTCCTTTGTTCGTTTTATTTATTAAATTCCACATATGAGTGAAATCATACGGTACTTATCTTTCTCTGACTTTCATGTAATGTTATACTTTCTAGATCCATCCATATTGTTACAAATGGAAAATTTCATTCTTTTTTATGGCTGAAGTGATATACACATATATGTGTATATATATATCATTTCTTCCTTACCCATTCATCTATCCATGGACATGTCTGCTTCTATAATTTGACTAGTACATAGTGCTGCAATAAACATAGGGTGGCATATATCTTTTCAAATTAGAGTTTCCATATTCTCCCAGTAGTGTGATTACTAGATCATAGGGTAATTCTATTTTTAATTATTTGAGGAACTTCCATTCTGTTTTCCAGAGTAGATGGATAAGTTTGCATTCCTACCAGGAGAGCACAAGCCTTCCTTTTTCTCCACATCCTTGTCAACACTTGTTATTTCTTGTGTTTTTGATTTTAGCCATTCTGGCAAGAGTGAAAAAAGATCTCACTGTCATTTTGATTTGCATTTCCTGATGACAAGTGATGATGAACATCTTTTCATTTTTCTGTTGGCCATCTGTACATCCTCTGAGAAATGTTTGTCCACATCTTCTGCCCATTTTTTAGTTGGATTATTTGTTTTTTTAGTGTAGAATTGTGTAAGTTCTCTATATATTTTGGATATGAAACCTTTGTCAGATACATCATTTGCAAATATATCTTCCATTCAGTAAGCTATCTTATAGTTTTCTTTTATGCTTCCTTTGCTGTGCAGAAGCTTTTTATTTTGATGTAGTCCCAATAGCTGCTGCTTTTGTTTCCCTTGCCTCACGAAACAAACCTAGAAAGATGTTACAGCTGAGGTGACATAAATCACCACCTGTGAGGTCTACTAGGATTTCTATACTTTCCAGTCTCATATTTATGTCCTTAAAGCATTCTGAGTTTATGTATAATGTAAGAAAGGTGTCCAGTTTCATTCTTCCGCATGTAGCTAGCTCTCTCCAGTGTTCCCAACACCATTTGTTGAAGACATTGTCTTTTTCCCACTGCATATTCTTGCTCTTTTGTTGAAGACTCACTGAGCACATAATTGTGATTTGTTTCTGGACTTTCTATCCTGTTCCATTGTCTATTTTGGGGTGAGTACCATACTGTTTTGATTATTACAGCTTTGTAATGTAACTTGAAAGCTGGAATTGTAGGGGCACCTGAATGGCTCAGTGGGTTAAGCCTCTGCCTTTGACTCAGGACATGATCTCAGGGTCAGGGGATCGAGACCTGTGTAGGGCTCTCTGCTCAGCAGGGAGCTTGCTTCCCCTTCTCTCTCTGCCTGCCTCTCTGCCTACTAGTGATCTCTCTGTCAAATAAATAAATAAAATCTTTTAAAAAAAAAAGAAAGAAAGCTAGAATTGTGATACCTTCAGCTTTGTTTTTCTTCTTCAATATTGCTTTGGCTATACAGGGTCTTTTGTAGTTCTATACAAATTTTAGGATTGTTTGTTCCAGTTCTGTGAAAAATGCTCTTGGAATTTTGATAAGGAATGCATTAAGTCTGCATATTGCTTTGGGTAATATGGACATTTCAACAATATTTGCTCTTCCAATCCATAAGCATGGAATTTGTTCATGCCATCTTCAATTTCTTTCATCAATGTTCTATAATTTTCAGAGTACAGGTCTTTGACCCCCTTAAGTTTATTCCTAATTGTACATGGGATTTAGATGCAATTCTTTTAAACACAATTATAAATGGGATTGTTTTCTTAATTTCTCTTTCAGCTGCTTTGCTATTAGGGTATAGAAATGGTACAGATTTCTGTACATTGATTTTGTATCCTGTGACCTTACTGAATTCATTTATCAGTTTTAGTAGCTTTTTGGTGCAATCTTTATGGTTTTTTACATATAGTATCATGTCATCTGCAAATAGTGTAAGTTTAACCTCTTTCTTACCAAATTAAATGACTTTATTACTTTTTTCTTGCCCAAGTTCTGTGGCTAGGACTTCCAGTACTATGTCAAATAAAAGTGGTGAGAGTGGACATCCCTGTCTTGTTCCTGACCTTAGGGGAAAAAAATCTCGCTTTTTCATCATTTAGGAATGATACTAGCTATGGGTTTTTCATATGAGGACTTCATTATATTGAGGTATGTTCCAGCTAACCCGACATTGTTGAGGGTTTTTATCATGAATGGATGTTGTACTTTGTCAAATGCTTTTTCTGCATCTATTGAAATGATCATATGGTTTTTATCCTTTCTCTTATTGATGTGATGTATCACATTGATTGTTTTGTGAATATTGAATCATCCTTGCATCCTGGCAATAAATCCCACTTTATTGTGGTTAATGATTTTTTTTAATGTATTGTTGAGGAGTTTTGCATCTATGTTCATCAAAGATACTACCCCATAGCTCTCTGTTTTTGTAGCTTTTTTTTAAGATTTTTTTAATTTTAAGTCATCTCTACATTCAAAGTGGGCCTCTTACCTACAACCCTGAGATCAAGAGTCTCATGCTCCACAACTAAGGCAGCCAGGTGCTCCTGTAGTCTGGTTAATGGTATCAGGGTAGTGCTGGTCTCATAGAATAAATTTGGAAGTTTTCCTTCCTTCCTTTCTTTTCCTTCCTCTTCTATTTTTTTGGAATAGTTGGAGAAGATACTAACTCCAACTTTTCTTCAAATGCTTGGTAGAAATCACTTGTGACATCATCTGGTCCTAAACCTCTTTTTTACGAGTTTTGTTTTTGTTTTTTTTTTACTGACAGTTTCATTGCACATAATTGGTCTGTTGAAATTTTTTATTTCTTCCTGATTCAATTTTGGGAGGGATTATCTCTTTCTAAGAATGTATCTAGTTTTTTAGGATGTCCAATTTGTTGGGATATAATTTTTTATACTATTCTCTTACAATCCTTTGTATTTCTATATGTTGGTTATTATTTCTCCTCTTTTGTTTCTGATTTTGAGTCCTCTTTTTTTTTTTTTTTTTTTTTTTTTTTTTTAATGAGTCTGGATAGAGACTCATGAATTTTGTTTTCAAAGGACAAGTCCTTGATTACATTGATCTGGTCTACTGTGGTTTTAGTCCATTTTATTTATTTCTCCTTTAAACTTTATTACTTCTTTCCTTTTGCTGGGTTTAGGTTTTGTCTGCTGTTCTTTTTCTAGCTCCCACAGATGCAAGATAGGTTAAGATTTTCCTTGCTTCTTGAGTTAGGCTATTAGAACTTCCCTCTTAGAACCACTTTTGTTGCAACCCAAAGACTTGTGATTGTTGTGTTTTCATCTTCATATGTTTCCATATGATTTTGTATTTCTTCTTTGATTTCTTGGTTAACCCTTTCATTGTTTAATAGCATGTTATTTAACTTCCATGTGTTTGTGCTCTTTCCAGATTTTTTTCTTGTGGTGGTTTTTAGTTTCATTGCACTGCTGGCAAAAAAGATGCATGGTATGACTTCCATCTTTTTTAATTTGTTTAAACTTGTTTTATGGACTAATACGTGATGTATTCTGGAGAATGTTCCATGTGCACTTGAAAAGAGTGTGTATTTTTCTGTTTTAGGATGGAATATTCTGAATATATCTGTTAAATCCACGTGATCCAGTGTGTCATTCAAAATCACTGTTTCCTTGTTGATTTTCTTTTTTTTTTTTTTTAATTTGATAGAGAGAGATCACAAGCAGGCAGAGAGAGAGAAGGAAGCAGGCTCCCGGGTGAGCAGAGAGCCTGATGCGGGGCTCGATCCCAGGACCCTGGGATCATGACCTGAGCCGAAGGCAGCGGCTTAACCCACTGAGCCACCCAGGCGCGACCCCCTTGTTGATTTTCTGTTTGGTTGATTTTCTGTTTGGATGATTTACTGTAAGTGGGATGTTAAAGTTCCCTACTATTATTGCATTACTATCTTCTACTTCCTTTATGTTTGTTATTAACTGCTTTATGTAGTTGTGTGCTCCCATGTTGGGTGCATAAATATTTACATTTGTTCTATCTTCTTGTTGAATTGTTCCGTTTATAATTATACTATGTCCTTTGTCTTTTTTATTTTATTTAGTTATGTGATGGGGAGTGGGGGGTGGGGGAGGCATCATCTGGGAGAGCAGCAAGCAAAGGGAGAGGCAGAAGCAGGCTCTCTGATCAGTAGGGATGTGGGGCTCAATCCCAGGATCCTGGAATCGTGACCTTAGCCAAAAGCAGACACTTAACCAACTGAACCACCCAGGTGCCCCTGTCTCTTCTTTTAAAGTCTATATTGTTTGATATAAGTTTTGCCACCCCAGCTTTCTTTTCACATCCATTTGCATGATAAATTCTTCTCCATCCCTTCACTTTCAATCTGCATGTATCTTTAGGTCAGAAATGAGTGTTATAGGCAGCAAACAGATAGGCTTTGCTTTTTTTTTTAAACCCTCTGACACCCTATGTCTGTTGGTTTGGTATGGTCTGAGCATCTGATCCATTTAGATTCAAAGTAATTTTTTTCTAAGATTTCACTTCTTTATTTGAGGAAGAGCATGAGAGAGAGAGAGAGAGAGAGATCGATCATGAACAGGGGGAGGGACAGAAGGAGAAGACACTTCCCCATTGGCTGAGCAGGGAGTCTAATGTGGGACTTGATTCTAGGACCCTGAGATCATGACCTGGACTGAAGGCAGAAGCTTAACTGACTGAGCCACCCAGATGCCCTATTCAAATTAATTATTGATATTTGTTGCCTTTTTATACTTTTATGGTTATTTTTCTAGTTCTTTTCTGTTCCTTTCTCCCCTTGCTCCCTTCTCTTAAAATTAGTTGGCTTTCTTTAATGATATACTTGGATTCCTTTCTCTATTTTCTGTATAGCAATTACTGGTTTTTTATTTGTGGTTACCATTATGTTTGTATATAACATGTTCTGCATATAGCAGTCTATATTAAGTTGTTCGTCACTTAAGTTTGTACCCATTCTTTACTTCACACCTCTGCCCCACATTATAGTTATATGGTGTCACACTTAACATTCTTTTTTTTGTGAGACCCTTGACTGATGTTTACAGATGTACTTATTTTTGCTGCTTTTGTGCTTCCTTTTTTTTTTCTTTTTTTAAAAGGTTTTATTTATTTGAGAGAGAGAGAGAGCACAAGCAGGGAGAGGGGCAGAGGGAGAGGGAGAGGCAGACTCCCCACTGAGCAAGGAACCCAATGCAGGGCTCAATCCCAGGACCCCAGGATCATGACCTGAGCTCAGGACAGATGGTCAACCAACTGAGCCACCCAGGCATCCCTGTGTTCCCACTTTTCTTACTCTTACTTATGGTTTTCCTTTCTACTCAAACAGTCTCCTTTAACATTTGTTGTAGGTTTGGTTTATTGATCAATGATTGCTTTGACTTTTATTTGTCTGGGAAACTATCTTTCCTTCTCTTCTGGATGATAGCCTTGCTGGATAGAGTATTCTTGGTTGCAGATTTTTTCCTTTCAGCCTTTGATCATATCATGACACTCCTTTCTGGCTTGCAAAATTTCTGCTGAAAAATCAGCTGACAGCATTATGCGTTTCCCTTGTAACTATTTTCTTTTCTCTTCCTGGCTTAAAAATTTTCTATTACAACTTTTTACCATTTTAATTACTATGTGTCTTGGTATGGACCTCCTTGGGTTGATTTTATTGGGGATCTCTGTCTCCTGGATCTCAATATCCATTCCCTTCCCCAGATTCAAGAGTTCTTATGCTATTATTTCTTCAAATATATTTTCTGTCCCCTTTTCTCTCTCTTCTCCTTCTAGGACCTCTATCTTGTAAGCTTGATGGTGTCACTCAGTTCCCTAAGTTTATTCTCATTTTGCATAATTCTTTTTGCTTCCACCTACTCAGCTTGATTACTTTCATTACAGGGTAATGAAAGTAATCTAGTCTGCTATTTATTCTATCTTATGTATTTTTAATGTCATTTGTGTTCTTCACCTTTAATTGTTGTTTCTTTTATGTCTTTGTAAGGATCTCAACGATGTCCTCCTCTCTTTCCTCAAATACTCTGAGTGTCATTATGATCATTACTATAAGTTCTCTATCCAGTGTATTACTTATCTCCATTACACTTGGGTCTCTTGCTGTGATTTTTGCCCTATTCTTTCATTTGGGACACATTCCTCGGTCTCCTCATTTTGTCTAATTCTCTGTGCCTGTTTCTGTGTGTTAGGAAAGTCAGCTATACCTCCTACTGTTGAAATTAGTGGCCATATGAAAAAGAGGTCCTATAGTGCCCTACAGTGAGTGCAATGTTCCCTATTCACAGAACCTGGCACTTCAAGGGTGTCTCCTATGTGCGTTGCATGTGCCCTGCTTTTGTGGCTTGCCACTTTTTCCTTCAGTCCAAACATTTGCAATGCCTCTCTTTGCCTGTTTTGGGCAGTTTTTGCTCCCAGTAGTGTTAATGGGCCAGTCTAGGGCTACTCTGGGCTTGAGTTCATTCAGACTAGGTATTTGTCAAAAATGAAATAGCACCAAACTGCAGGGTGCTTCCCTGTGTTGTCCCCTGGAAAAGTTTCACTGGTGGGCAGAGCCCACAGTCAGACTGGTATCTGCCCCAAGGCTGCTGCTAGAGCCACAATCTTACTGAGATGTAAGATTGGTTATCTTTCCTTCTCTCCAGTGCAGGAGTTACTTTGGAGTAGTACTGGTCCTGTTGGGGCTGCTTACACACTGCCAGGCCTATGACACCAGGATGGGCTGGTTGGATGGGCTCCAACCAACAGCATGTTGGAGAGGGCAGATCTGCAAAGCACATGTATGTGGGAAGTGCAGTATTGGCAAGATTTGCATGGGTCTTCTGGTGCTGGGACCAGCAGCACTGGGGCTTTGGCAGGCCAGGCTGGAGGAGGCAGTTCTGCCAAAGTACAAGGTGGTGGGTTTGCAACATGTAAGCAAGTAGATAGCAAGGGTCAGCGCCACTCTTGTTCCTACAGGTGGCTATGTGTTTAGGCTGGGGGTGGGGGAGGGAAACGGTGCCTGCTAGCTCCTTTGATCCTAGAGATATGCACCAAGAATCCCTGTCCCTCCAGGACATGCTCTGAGATGAATACACAACTTTCTATCCACTATGCCCCAGGCATTTTTCAAACTGCTGCCTCTATGCTCTATCTCTGTGGGTTGCTTATTGTGCTGTCTCTTTAAGGATAAGGACACGTTTCCTCTTGGCCTCCCAGCTGTCCCAGAGACAAGCCTGCAGATTTTTAAAATTCCAGCTTTTAAGCACCACTAGTTGTAAGAACTCACAAAATTCAGCCTCTCTAGTTTTCAAAACCAAATGTTAGGAGGATTCATTCCCCCACTGGTCAGGCTCCCTGGTGTGACAGTTTATTTTTCTCTTCTCCCCACACCTGTAAGTCCCTCCCTCCCATGGACAGTCTGTGAGTCTGTTTAGCTCCCCCACAGCCTCTCTGAATTTCCTACCTTCTTTGATGGGGCCTCTTCTCTACATTAAGTTATGGAGTTTGTTCTGCCAGTCTTGGGTCATTTTCTGGGTTATCTACACTGATATGAGACATATCTAGTTGTATTTAAGAGATGAGGTGAACTTAAGGTTCTCCTATTTCACCATCTTCCCAGAAAAAAACCAAAAACACTTAATTTTAATATATCTTATTTTCCTTCCTGTGTCAGATTTGATAAGTTGTGGAGTGTTTTCTTCCAGAATTTGTGCATTTCATCTGTTTTTACAAATGTATTGGCATAAAGTTGCACATAATACCCTCATAATAAATGTTTATTGTGGTGAGGTATATATAAGATAATATGTATTATTTTAATTATTTGTAAGTATATAATTTAGTGGCATTAAATACATTCCTAATGTCGTATAACCATCACCACTCTCTATACCGAAAAGATTTTCATCATCCCAAAGTGAAAATCTGTCCCTGTATAACTCCCTATCTCTCTCTCTCCTGAACTCCTGGTAACCTCTGTTCTATTTTGTTTTTACTATTCTAGGGACCTCGCAGTGGACTGATACAGTATTTATCCTTCTGTGCCTAGTTTACTTCACTAAGCATAATATTTGCATGGTTCTTCTATGTTGTAGTATGTATCAGAACTTCATTTTTAGGGGCATGTGTGGGCTCAGTTGGTTAAGCGGCTGCCTCTGGCTCAGGTCATGATTCTAGGGTCCTGGGTGCGATCAAGCCCAGCATTGGGCTTCCTGCTCAGCAGAGCCTCTCTCTGCCTCTCTCTGCCTCAGCCTGCCTCTCTCTCCCTCTGTCTGCTGCTCTACTTACTTGTGTTCTCTATCTCTCTGTCAAATAAATAAATAAAATCTTTTAAAAAAAGAATTTTGTTTTTATAGCTAAATAATATTCTATTGTATGCATATACCACATTGTTTATCCATTTGTCTTTTAATGGACACTAGGTTATTTCCCTAATGATAATGCATTGAACATCTTTTCATGTGCTTATTGTCTATCTCTATATCTTCTCTGGAGAAATGTCTATTTAGGTCCTTTATCAATTTTTGAATTGGGTTTTTTTAGTAGTTCTTTATACATTCTGAATAGTAAACTCTCATCAGATATATGATTTGCAAATATTTTCTCCCATTCTGTATGTTGTCTTTTCACCTTCTTGATTATATAGCTTTTGATGCACCAAAATTCTTAATCGTGAAGTACAATTTATCTTTTTTTTCTTTGGTTTCATGTGTTTTTGGTGTCTCTTATCAACTTTTTAATAACTATATTAAAAATAGTGCCACCCCCACTTTCTTTCCTGATATAAACTTGTAACATTTTTATATTATTTATAAATGTTGCTAATAGCTTGTTAATTACATTTATCTCTATAAGGAACAAACTTTTAGATTTATTATTTTATTATTCAATTTTTTTATATTAGTAAATTTCTCCCCCATCCTTTCATTCCTTCAGTATTACTTAGGTTTAATTTTCTAACTTATTAATATTAATGTTAATATTAATGACTAAATATTAATATTTAGTCCATTGTTTTTCTGCCGCTCTTTTTCCAATATATGAATGTAAGACCATACATTTCTTCTAAGCTCAAATTTTCCTATACCCCTACCAACTTGGTATATTTGATTATCATTATTATGTAGTCAGTAAATTTTATAATCTCATTGAAATGTATTCTTTCCTATGGGTTATAATGCTTGAGAATATCAGTGAAAATGGTGGAGAGAGAACTCCAAAATTCTGCCCCTTCATGAAAGTGGTAAAAAAAAAAAACTGTCAGAATCAAATTTTCAGAACTCTGGAACTTAGACAAAGACTACAGTCAGCTGGAAAGTACTTATTCAAGAAAAATATTTGAATCTCAGTAAGAACAGCAAACTTCATAGCATTTAAACTTATCCTAGTCCCATCTCCTATTGACATTTGTTTAAACATGATTCATTTTTTTTTTAATTTAAGATTTTATTTATTTGACAGAGACACAGTGAGAGATGGAACACAAGCAGGGGGAATGGGAGAGGGAGAAACAGGGTTTGCAGGGAGCCCAATGTGGGGTTTGATCTCAGGATCCTGGGATCATGACCTGAGTCAAAGGCAGACGCTTAACAACTGAGCCACCCAGCCACCCCTATAATTCAACATATGCTCAATTTTGATAAATGATCAATGTATAATTGTAAAAATGTGCATTTGATTATAGTTGGTATAGTGCTCCATGTTTGTCACTTAGTTCAAGTGTATTATTCTCTTTTTTAAAAATTTTTAAAAATGTATTTACTTGAGATAGAGTGGCAGAGGGAGAGGGAAAAGTAGGTTCTGATGTGGGGCTCAATCTTGGAATCATGACCTGAACCAAAGGCAGACCCCCAACCAGCTGAGCCACCCAGGTGCCCCAAGTGTATTAATCATTTAATTCCTACCTGAATTACCATGTGTCTGCACTAAATTATTTTTCTTCTACTATTTACTATTTCTTTTAGTGTAGATCTGCTGGGAATAAGTTTTTTTTCCATCTTTTGGGTTTTCATGTTTTACTTCAAATGTCTTTATTTTAATCCTTTAAAATATTTAAAAGATACTTTCACTGGGTTAAAGAATGTTAGTTGAAAAGATATTTTCTTTCAGACCATTATGTACTTTTTCACTGCTTTCTGGCTTTGAACATTTCTATAGAGAAGTCAGCTGTCAGAATTGTTATTGCTCCTTTGAAGGTAATTTTCCCTTTTTTGTTCTTGGCTGCTTTTAGATTTTTCTTTCTGCATTTGATTATGAGCAGTTTTATTATAATGCACATAGGTGTGGTTTTCTTTGTATTTGTAGTGTTTGGGATTTGTGATGCTTCTTTAATATACAGATAGAAGTCTTCAACTTTGGATGAAAAAATACTCAATTTCTCATCAAACATTGTATTTGCTCTATTACCACTCATCTTTCTGAGACTCGTTACACACACATTAGACCTTCTAATTATGTCTTATACATTTTCTGTGTCGTTTGTTTCCTTTCCATGCTTCAGTCTGAATATTTTCTGCTGACTTATCCTTCAATCACTAATTTTTCAACTGTGTCTAATTTTGTTAAACTCACCTATTGAGAATTAAATGTTTATTTTGCTTTTCAGTTTTATAATTTTTTTTCCTGTTTTAGTTCAAACTCTCTATCTCACCACTTATATTTTGAACATATAAATCACATTTGTTCTTAAGTCCATGTGTGATTTATCCAATACCTAGATTGCCTATGTATTTGTTTGTTTTGTCTGTTTTGTTTTTTTCTCTTGGTTTGCCTATGGGTTTGTTTGTTTTTTCTGTTTCTTTTTTTCTCTTGGTTTTTCTTTCTCTTTTCTTTCTCTCTTTCTTCCTTTTCCTCTGGTTTTCAATTTTTGAACCTGGTCTTTAGTATGCTTAGTAAGATTTTTATTCACTAACAAGCATTTTGAGGGACAGTTTGAAGGAACAAACTAAGGTTTAAAATTTCATGTACTTCCACAGAGTATTCCGTAATACTTCTATCAGTAAGAATGGAAGCTGATTACCTTAATTCAATCATAATTAATCTATTTCAAGGCTTAGTTTCAGCCCTTATGATGGTTTTATCCAATTGGCCACATCTCTTAGAATATAGTCCTTCAGGCTTCTCAAATACAGCCTGTATGATTTATAAAGTCTCCTGCTCTTTAATGGGCACTGAATTTAAGCTTTTATCTCCCCAGTGAATAGAAATAACTGAGGGCCCTTTGAGGCTCTTAGAGGGGGCCCTTCTTTTAATCATAATTTTCTACTCAGTTTCTCAAACCTCTAGCAATGCAAAATATGGCACTAATTTCAATGCATTTATTTTTCTTGGAGATCTTGGCCTTCAACTCCTTTTGACTTTTAACTCTCCAATGCTTTCAAACAAACCTTTTCCAAAAATATGTATGTGATTTATCTAGCATTTCTAGTTGTTCTCAGTGGGAAAGTAGATCTGAATATATGCTACTTTATTATCTAAAAAAGGAAATTGACCTATTTATTTGTAAAAAAGCTCTTTCAAAGTGTGTTGATATAACGATTGACTCTCTATGTTTAGAGTAATAACAATAAAGTGTTACATTTCTTTTTCCTGGGAAAAATATAACTGTTAATGTATTTCATTACAAATGCAATATATGTTCACTATAGAACTTTGAAAATTAGGGGCGCCTGGGTGGCTCAGTGGGTTAAAGCCTCTGCCTTCAGCTCAGGTCATGATCCCAGGGTCCTGGGATCGAGCCCCACATCGGGCTCTCTGCTCTGCAGGGAGCCTGCTTCCTCCTCTCTCTATCTCTCTCTCTCTCTCTTTCTCTCTCTGCCTGCCTCTCTGCCTACTTGTGATCTCTGTCAAATAAATGAATAAAAATAAAATCTTTAAAAAAAATAAAAAAGCTTTGAAAATTAAAAAACCATAAAGAAGGGGGTGCCTGGGTAGCTCAGTCAGTTAAGTGTCTGACTCGTGATTTTGGCTCAGGTCATGATCTCAGGATTGTAGGATGGAGTCTCACATCCAGCTCCATGCTCAGTAGGGAGTGTGCTGGAGAATCTTTCCCTCTCCCCTTACCCCTTCACCCCCAATAGTGCTCTCTCTCTCTAAAATAAATAAAATCTTTTTTAAAAAATACCATAAAGAAGAAAGTAAAATGACCCATAAGCCCATCATACAGAAGTAAATTCAGCTAGCCATTTGGTCTATATTCTCTTCTGTTATTTTACTCTACAGATTTTTTCTGCAAAAAATATGATTATGATTTTATAATTTTTTGCTTAAAATATTTTGCAAACAACTTTCCAAGTCATTAAATACTTTTTTCCTGAGTTTTTTATTGTTGTTTTAGGCAGTACCTTAGTTTAATAATAAATTATCATTATTGGACACAAAGGTTGTTTCTCGATTTGGGGTTTTTATAAATAATATTTAGATAATTATCCTTCTGTACATGTATGAAATATTATCTAAACATAAATTCCTATAACTGGGATTACTATATCAAAAAGTACAAACATCTTAAAATTTCTGATACATATATGTAGCTAAATTGCCTTCTATAAAAATTGTATCACTTGGTTCCCCTTCAAGAATATATGACAGTGACCATTCATTCCCCTACACTATCACTGAATAAAATCCATTTTTATTGTCGTTTGGTAGATAAAAATGGGTCTCTTTTATTTGTACTTTTGGTTGGTGGAAGAATTTGCTTAATAACTTTATTCTTAATTAGTTGCAAGACTCATTTGCTAACCATATAGGATATGGGAATTGAGAATTACCCTTATTCTTTAGTCACAGAATTTCTTATTGATCTAGAATATTACAGATTATACACTGCCATGGTTTGGAGATTTCCTCTCTGCCTGCTTGTGATCTCTCTCTGTCAAATAAATACATAAAAAAAAAAAAATCTGGTTATTTATGTTTGAATACATATGCTGTAACTGTAATGAAAAGGTACCATCCCATCCTTTTCTTTTCCTAAAAATGCATCATTAATATACATAAATATGGTTTTCACAAATATACATATATTCACAAATATGATTTTCACAAATGCATGAAGAAAGCAGAGGAGATTGGCTAATCATAAGAAGAAAAACATAGGAAGAGATAAGCAAAGTGGCACAAGAACAATAATCTTTAAATAATTTGGAACTAAATAACATCAAATCAACAACAGTTATTGAAGTTCTACATCTTTTCCACTCTTGATTCAGGTATTAGTTTGTATTTTTGGCAGGTTGCTAATAGGTAACCTTCTCTCGAAAGTATTGTCTTAGAGTGCCTGGATGGCTCAGTTAGTTAAGCATCTGACTCTTAATTTCAGCTCAGGTCATGATCTCTGGGTCATGAAATCAAGCCCCACATCGGGCCCCACACTCAGCAGGGAGTCTGCTTGAGATTCTCTCCCTCACTCTCCTTCTGTACCCACACCACCCCCCACTCTTACACTCTCTCTTGAATAAATGAATAAATCTTTTTTTAAAAAGTATTGTTAGGCTCTAACATGTCTGCAAGTGCTGTTTTCAGACTCTGCTACTGCTAACTGGTATCAATCACATAAAATTATGTAAACCCCTACTCTATATATAGAGAGAAGCAAGAGGCTGATCTTTCTGCCTGGCACTTCACTGCAGTCAAACTCAGCCACCATAGCAATAGCAATCATTTCTACTTCCAGTATAACAATGAATAAGGAGACCTTAAGTATCTCTCAAAACCCAGATAGCACACAAAAAATTTTCCATAGCTTCACAAATTAAAAAAAAAATTTTTTGCTCTTATTCCTAATTTTCTTTCTTTTTTTTTTTTTAAAGGTTTCAGTTATTTATTTGACAGAAAGAGAGTGTACAAGCAGGGGGGAAGGGCAGAGAGAGAGAGAGAAGCAGACTCCCTGCTGAGCAAGGAGCCCAGTGGAGGGCTCAATCCCAGGACTCCAGTCATGACCTGAGCCCAAGGCAGACGCTAAACTGACTGAGCCACCTAGGTGCCTCTCTTATTCCTAATTTTCAAAATGTGCTATAATCAGAATACAAAGACTTAAATCCAAATGTAGTATTATCATATAACAGTATCACTTCATTGCATTTAAGAAATTGGTTCCAAATTATAAAATTACAGATTAAAGTTCAGAAAGCAGCATAGTGCAGTGGTACCAGATAACCTGAGTTCAAATCTTACATTAAGCACTTATTAGATGTATGGTCTTGGCATATTTTTTAATACTTCTGTGCTTCATTTCCTTTGTGTATAAAAGGAGAATAATAGTATTTTATAGGGTAGTCATAAGTATTATATAGATACATACATATAAAGTCCAGTAGTTCCTGGCATATAGTAAGCACCATAAATTATGTTTGTTATTATTATCATCATTATTATTATTAAATAATAAAAGAGACTGCCCGTGAGCATTTAGGGAAAAAAAGAAATAATCACCAGCAATCAAAATCTATTCACAACAAATTATCTTTTATTTTATACAACTACCAATTTGAAAGATGTATACATCTTGCCCATTCCTTCTTTTGACATTTCAGTTTTTACCTGTGGAAAATAAACTAAAAAAAAGACTTTACGTCCATAATTTAAAAAAAATTTTTAAAGAGACCTAGGAAGATAAATATTAATGCAACAATTAGAAAGCCTGAAGCCTTTAACCCTGAAGCACCCTGTTTTTTGCTTACTGGTGACATATCATACACATTATTGAAGCAGCCAGACCAGCAAGAAAATGCCTTCAGCGTCTCGTAGAGCAAAGACCCCTCCAAGAACTCCAGACCATGAGTGAAGATTAAGAACAGGAATATTCTGGGCGCCTGGGTGGCTCAGTGGGTTAAGCCTCTGCCTTCAGCTCGGGTCATGATCTCAGGGTTCTGGGATCGAGTCCCACATCGGGCTCTCTGCTCGGCAGGGAGCCTGCTTTCTCCACTCTCTCTCTCTCTGCCTGCCTCTTTGCCTACCTGTGATCTCTGTCTGTCAAAAAAAAAAAAAAAAAAAGAACAGGAATATTCTATTGTAATATATAACAACTGTCAATAAGAAGAAAAAATAAAAGGGAAGTGGTGGTATATAAAAAAGGCAGTACTCTCCCTTCTTGCTTGCTTTATATGTTAGATTTTGTCTTAACCTTTCCTATAGGCTCTGAATTCATCCACATCTCAACCTTATATATTCAAAGTACTGAAATCTGAATAAAGAAGTGCTTCTGTGTGCTTGTGTAGGAGTGTATTTTAAACAAAACTGGTTTTCTTATCCTTTTCTTCAGATCCTGAATTCTCAATAAGCATCTTTCTTTGAACAACTCTGGTCTGAGCAAATATGCAAGCACTGCCACCTACGGGAAGCTACCTATTTTAAGGCAGCCAAGCCACAGAGATTGCTGTGACATTTGAATGCCTTTCTAAAGTGAAATAAATAATACACAATTGAGCATTATGGCTGAAGTTCTGAAACCATCACTTTATACTCTCTTGAGAAGTAATCACAAGAAAAACTTCCCTGAAACTCTTCCATGAAACTTCCTTCCAGCCTTGCTTAGAGGATCCTTAATCTTTCTTCCTTTTGTCAATGGCTTTCATCTTGGTTGCTATCCCCTTTACAGCGATTATCTATAAAACTTACTCTAAATTATAACAAGCTGTATCTTTAAAATTACAAATATGGATTTGGTGCACTAGTACCATCAGTTACTATTCAGTCTTTAATTAGATGATGAATTTCATGTGAATTTTTTCTCATGGATTAAAAAAAAAAAAAGCATTCAATTCTGTTCTGTTTCTCTCGTCATTTCCCAGACACTAAGAATTTATCAGCCTGGTAGGATTGGCAGGAGCCTTGAGTGGCCTTGGATTCTAGAATCTTCTACTGACACTCACACACAAATCTTTCATAAAAGAGTAGAATAACCCTAAAAGGCATTCACATTTGGTACCTACTCTATACAATTTTGTTCTTTAATTTCTTCTCCTAAAACCACTAAAGCCCAATAAAAGATTTACCATCTCTACCCTTTCCACTTTACCTTTTAAGCGGGATTTTTGGCCCTGGACTCACCAATTCAGCAAAAACAATTAACCACTTAAAAGCAACATTAGATTGTGTCCTGTGATACTGCTTCCAGCTTTCATTAAAGAAAATTAGAAATACAACTTACTGGCTATCATTTTCCAGATTGTGCTGATAAAATACAGGCTTTGAAATCCAGTAAAAGTTTTGATTAGCAGAGTGAGCTACTTATTTTGCAAGGCCTAGTGTAAAACGAAAGCATGGAGTCTCATGCTCAAAATACTGGGGGAAACAATTTAAATTATTGAAATGTACAGTTTTTCCTTTCTTCCATAGTCTCTCTCTTAACTTGTTATGGTATTTCTTACTCACTACTTAATGCCATTCTAAGTTTTTAAAATTAAAATTTTAAATTATTAGCCTGACTTCTACCATTTACATTTACCTTATGCAATAACAGTTTTAAATTCAAGAGCATGTAATGATATGCAGAATCATTGAAATTACACAATTGATATAGTTCATTCTTAGAAGAAGAGTGGAAATACTAAACAAAACTAACTTACTGCTTTTATTTCATTTCTTGGTACTGGTACATTCTACCAACACTCTCTACCTTTGGTTCACCATTAAGTAAGGAAGGACGAAAAGGAAAAGGAACTATGGGTTATCCTATCTTTCCTTATCATTTCTAGCATAATTGCCTAATAGAGAGCCAACACAGTTTTCCATGGTCATTTGTGTCTCATAGATTGCCACTGTCTGTCTTTCACATTCAAAGCAAATTCTGGTTCAACAAAAGCATGGCCTCTCAGGGATATCAGCACCCCTACTTGGTCATAGGCATAATACTTAACCTTGTACTTGTCTGAATGTCATTGAACTCTCACACATTGTTCATTCACTGGAATTCTGTGTTCATGGAGCATGTTAGTTCATTAAGTCAATGGAGTGACAAGGTAAGATGGACACACACATTAAATGTACCACCTCTGTGCAATGCATGTTCCATTGTCCCTCTGGACTTCAATTACATAACACAACCTCAAAGATAAAATTATTAACAATTTCAAGATAGTGATAATAGAGCATTAAACCAAGCATTGGGCCCTTCTTAGCACAGGGCCCTGTGTTACTGCACAGGTCATAAAACTAGACCTACTTATAAAGTTTATTAGGACAGAAAAGTTTCATTTTTCTTTAATAAGAGGAAGAACAGAAACTATGTTTGTTAAGGATCTACTATGTGCTCAGCACTAAGTTAAATCCTTCATATACTCTACTTTGTTTAATAATTTATTTATAATTTATATCTTATAATAATATTTTTATTTATAATTTATATATAAATAATTTATAGTCATTTGTATTAAAGTAATTTAATTTCATTAATGGGATATTACTTAACCCCATTTACAGAGGAGGCATATTGGGGATTTTAGGGGCTAACTGAACCCTTTCCTAGGAATAACAATGTCTTTTAAGAAAATAGAAAAGTATTCCATCAAAATGAAGAAGAAATAAGTCCTAGGTTCCCCCCCAAAATAATGATTCCCATCCCAAGAGAGCAGTGAAGGGAAATTCCAGGATGATAGCCACATAGCTGTTCTAGAGAGACCTAGTAAATATTGGAGCCAGGGTGGGAGTGGAATGACTCAGGAAAAAGATGAGAATAAATAAAATAGATAATATGGCTAGGAGTTTAGAAAACCTTGAGGATAAATCAAAGACATTTGATAAAGTGTAAAAAGGAGAATCTATTTGAACAGGAACATTCTCTATTGAGTGGCACAGGGGTAGTAACTCAAATCCCACAACAAAATGTGCCACTGGCATATCACTTGGCTCTACAATGAACAATTTGCATGTATGCCTGTATCTGTTCTGAACCTTCAGGAAGCAGTGGTCAAGTCACAGTTAGAAGTGCAAGAGATGTACTAGATGGGGATGCAGATAAAAGATAAAGGAAGAGAGAGTGGGAATAAGTAAAGGAAAGGAAGAAAGAGACTTGAGTAAAAAGAGCCCAGACTATGGTACCACTCAAAAAACTCAACCAGCCCAAAGGAGCCAAAAAGCAAAAACTGCCTTTTGCATGAGTCTCATGCTGGGCAGAAATGGCCAGCACCTAGAAACCCAGCCATGCTCAATCATTGGTTACAGTTGCTCAGAGTGAGACAGGAAGAGTGTATACCCTGCCTGAACACTTTCACGGCTCTCAAATGCACCACAGCTGACTGTACTCTTGCTGCAGAACTCTCTTTAAAAAAAACTGAGTCTCATGCTTCCTTAAATATATACAATATTCTGACCCAGACCTCAAAGGACACCAATTCAAGGCTGTATACAATTGTTGCATCAGCTCAAAATCCAATTGTTTTCAAAGATATGCACTCCTTTGTGTCAAGTGCAGAGATGGTCTAGTCATTTGTTACCAACTCAAAAAAAAGGGGGGGGTGGTGGAGTAGTTCCTTACCCAATATACCAAATCATTAGGGAGGTACAGGATAAGCACAATAAAAGCTCTCTAATTATCAAATATCTTGTTAGTGATATGAAATACATCTTATGTGCAAAAACCTCATGAAGATGACTCATTTACATTATTTTCTTACTTACATTTGAATAACACAGTCATGGTGCTAAGTGCCTCTCAGAATCATCCATAACTGAGACTGACCGCTCTAGTATCCTTGAGTTCTTACCTCTCCCCAACAGGGTAGCTATATCTGCACCAAGACTTAGAACGGGAAAACAAAGGCAAGTTCAAGGACCAAAAGGGTTCATGATAATGGATATACTAGATTAAAAGCATATATAAGTAATTGTGTGTCTTTAAAATTATTGAATATGGGCATAATTTTATGACAAAACTTATATGTGATACATATATACTTAAATTAAAAATTAATCTTAACTTTGAAAAAATAATGGTCCTATATTGTAAAAATTCCAAGAGCTCATAAAGGTCTCAGCCAATCTAGAAGATGTCAGTTCTGCTACCTGCTTGTCCATTTTCCTCACAGGCCTCTGGTTTTGCCCTCCAGGGGCTTCTTTCTTGTCCATTATCCTTCTTAGATTCATCTGAAACGAGCACAGCTTTCACAACCTACTTCTAACCAGTGTAAGTTTGTAGATTTGGAAGTTGCTTTAGAGGTTAAAAAAAATCACAAGTTTCTGCAGCCAGGGCATGTGAGGTATTTGGCAGTAATAGTCCTTCAAAAACTCACTAGGCTTCTAGTTCTTTAGTTTTCAAGGGATAAACACAGCCAAACACAACCACAGATGGTTTCAAGGCTTGAGGATTGACATTTTATTTACTATCTCTATGCTATGCCTATAACACTCTGGCACAACCAGCAGCTATTGGAAGCCAGCTGAGATTTGGGTGGCAAGGCAAGACTCTTCATCTCCTCTCCACAGCTAGAAAGGTTCCCATAGTCTAACAGTGATGCTTGAAAAGGTTTAGGGCCCTATTCTTTATCTTCTGCTGAAACTGACAGTTCTATAATTGCTTGAATTTGAATTACAGAATCAGTTGACTTTTTCAACTGGGCAAGTCCCCAAATTACCAAGCCCCCAGCCATCTAAGATTGCCTCAGGCACAAAGTCTCTCAGCAGAGTTCTATCCCTTTGCATTTCTACTTGCAAACTAGCTAGTTCTAGCCTGAGTTCTCCTCTCTGTGGTAGGGCCTTTTGAAAGAGGTAGGGAACAGTCAACAGACATCGAATTTTTCCCACCCCTGGAGAGCCATGGGCTCACTTGGCCCATAATCTGCTACTCCAGACATCAGAGGTATACTTGCCACTGTTTTGCTATGCCATTTAAAAAAAAAAAAAAAAAGATACTCTTTTTACATTGTGCAATGTCTTTATCCTTGAAGCCATCAAACAAATTCACCTATTTAAGTTTCTGTTATATGCAGTACTCCATATGCAGGTAACAGATTTTAAATTAATTAGGATATAGGTTTAGCTGCATGAAATAAGAAACCTGGGTTTCTAGCTTTGAAAAGATAGATCATTTCTCTCCCATAGCAGCAGGATAGAGGTAGTGGGGGCAAAGAGTATAGCCCTTCCTCTAAGGACATGTCTTTGGAAGTATCACTTCCAAAGTATCATTTTCCCTCACAAACCCTAGGCTAGAACATTTCACATAGCCACAGTTAAATGAAAGGAAAGCTGGAAATGGATGGCCAGGCACCCCAATAATCCAAATATTCTCCTGCTGGAGAGTTAAGGAAAAATCCCTGGGGAAAAAGGAATAAGGGATAACCAGTCTCTTCTGCCACTCTTCCCCAAGTCGTGTACCTATTCAACAGAGAACATCCAGACCAATTTTCCTAAGACAGGATTATTCCCATAATTTGCTTTCATCAAGACTAATGAACCTTTATGCCCAGCACATAAAAAATTAGTTTCTCTATGTCCTGACTTTCAAGGATCCTTAACCTTTTTTTTTCAAAGCTAAGCTCAAATCTCATCTTTTTCATAAAAATCTCAGGCACTTCAGCCTGGTATCTCCATTCTCTGTACTCTCAGTAATGGCATTTAGCATTTGATTATTCTCTAATTTTTAGTATGCATATGTTTTGCCCATAAGGAATGATGGTCATTATGAGAAAGTTTCATGATTTATCATCCTTTTTTTGTTTTTGTCCCACAACACATATTAAAGTATAATAATACAGAGATTGCTTAATAAATAATTATTGATGGCTCAGATTCCTAAGTCATTAAACATGCAATAATTACAAGGGCAATAACTCAAATGTACAACAAAGAATTTTTATTTTTTTAATATCATAGTTTGGTAAATGTACTGTTTGGAATTAGATCAAATAAGTTTCTAAAAGCTCACAGAGACATTATTTCATTTTAAAAACATGTATTTCTGGGGTGCCAAGGTGGCTCAGTTGGTTAAGCAACTGATTCTTGATTTTAGCTCAGGTCAAGATCTTGGGTCAAGATCCCACGTCTAGACATTGGGGAGGGTATGTGCTATGGCGAGTGCTGTGAAGTGTGTAAACCTGGTGATTCACAGACCTGTACCCCTGGGGATAAAAATATATGTTTATAAAAAATTAAAAATTAAAAAAAAAAAATCCCAAGTCTGGTTCCACACTTAACACAGAGTTTGCTTGAGATTCTCTCTTTCCCTCTCTCTTTGTCCCTCCCCCCACCCAGGCACTCACTTTCTAAATAAATAAATAAAATCTTAAAAAAAATAAAAACATGTTTTTCTTCTTTAATACTAAAGTATAAGAACTGACAAAAATACTAGAAATATAAGTAGGTAAGTAAAATCATCTTTCATCTCTATAAGCATATATTAGACCTAATAATACTCGAGTATATATTCTTCAATGAAAGATATGACTTCAAACATTTCAAGAAGCATTCCATGCACAGGGTTTGAATTGTCAGAAAATAATTAGAGTATTTTCTTAAGCAGTTTTATGATCTTTCTTACTTGTATCTAACAGGACTTCATCAAGCCTGCTAAGATTCTTCTCTCTATACTACTTTTACCAAGGCATATACTTAAGCTGATTTCATTCTTTCAGGATTTGCTATAGAAAAATTCATGGCTTTCAGAAGTATAGTGACAAATGACACCCATCTATAGTCATAAAAAAAAGCACAAAGTATTTTTATGTGTTTCATTTTTCTAGTCTCTGGGTTATAAGCATCAATAATACAAATTTTCAAGCAAAAAGGGACACATACTATATATGTTTTGATATGTTTTATAGTCTTCACAATTTCTGGCAAGGGAAAATAAAATACATTTTCTCAACTTTCAAATAAAATTTCCAAAAGATGTATTTTCTCTTTAGAATGTTAACCATTAAATTATATCTACCCCATCTTATGTACATCACAGTGAAAATGAATGGAGAAATAAATTTGAAAAAAAATTTGAGCTCTTGAAAGGAATAATATTAATAACATTATATGAAAGTGAAATACTATTTTATTTAGAAATTCAAGATTTGGGGCACCTGGGTGGCTCAGGGGGTTAAGCCTCTGCCTTCGGCTCAGGTCATGATCTCAGGGTCCTGGGATCGAGCCCCCCATGGGGCTCTCTGCTCAGCAGGGAGCCTGCTTCCCCCTCTCTCTGCCTGGCTCTCTGCCTACTTGTGATATCTCTCTCTCTCTCTCTCTGTCAAATAAATAAATAAAATATTAAAAAAAAATTCAAGATTTATTTTGAAATAGAAGTCACTCCAACTTTGTATTGGATATATATAGGTATTTCTCAGAATCATTACTTTCCATATCAATAAAAATCAGATTATCGATTTCTTTCTTTTTCTCTGTAAAGGATCCTAAGGTCCAAAGTATTTCCTTGAAATGGTCTCTTCTCTATATTAAGAAATAGCACATTCCACTGAGTAAATGGCCACCCACTTTTTTGAAAGGGGGACTCACAGGTATGAAGACTGCTCATGAAAAACTTGAAGGGAACACACCCACCCACAATAAGCAATAGAACTGCAAAAATGAACACAACGCATAATACAAATCAAGAGGCAGTACTATACTGATAAATAGCCCTATTCCAATATTTTTGACTTATAGAACTGCTATAACTAATTTAACATTTTCCATATTGGCATTTGACAGTATTAGAAAACTAGAGAAAGAACTGATGCCTAGGCAAAATGTGAGTAACTATGAAATCCAGGTGAGAAGTATATGGGTATTTTTTTTTTATCACTCACTAACTTTTTGTAGTTTTTTTAATTGAAATAATAAATAGTTGCTTTATCCCAAGGTTCCAATCATTTCCATGTCATCAACTAATAGTTCCTTCCCAACCAGAACTTGGACCAGCAAAGGAATTGACTTTATCACTCTTATACCTATTAAAAATGAACTGACTGAAACAGGGTCTGACTTCAACTGAATAACCCAACTGACAGATCTCTAGATAAAGGAAAGCCCGATTTTCTTCATCTCTTGCCTCTGTGCAATTTTTGTGATCATACATCTCACATGAACCATAGACCTATACCCCTGAAACAAATAATACATTATATTTTAATAATAAAAAAAGAATACATCACACAAATTCATTTGCCTGAGGAGTCTCTAATACTCTCCAATATCATTTATGTCAACTCCTCAAAAGGATTTCTTGGGTACTTCTAGGTATAGGTTTATTTCTAGAGAATACACCTTTTTCATAGATACATATTTCTTCTTGCCTTATAAGACCTTTTCTTTTGCTAGTCATGTTGAAGAAAAAGAGGGGCAAAACAGAGGTTTTATTCAAATGACTTCAACTGGCCACTCAGGGAGTATCTTACATCTTAAATTGATCTTTAAATTAATTTTAAATGTTAGCAAATATTTACTGAGCACTAACTATTGTCCTAGCTCTGGGCTAAGCACTTTAGTTGCATCTTTTAATTCTCATACTAATAATGACACTATGTTTACTGTGTCTGGAGAGAAAGTGTACCTATTTCTCAGAGAGCCAGCATTTATGTTATTACTGTGTTTTTGCAAAATTTAGGAATTTACAGTGGTGTTAGCCGTAGTCACTGGGGCTTATTTGAGGGGACTTTCTTGCACGTTCAAAACCTCTTCGTTTCCATTTCCCCTATGACCCATCTGCAATAGCCTCTGCCTCTTTACAAAACTGCTGAGGCCTGTCTACCCACATCTGTTTAGGCTGTATAATCACTCTCCACAGATTTCTGTTGTTTGTCTTATCACTGTGTTCCTCCAACAAACCCTCTTACTGCCACCCTGCACCCTGGGTTGCAGCCATCTATCTTTTATATACAAAGTAAGTGAAAACAAACTTCAGTTTCCCAAGGATTTCTTCATGGAGTATTGTTGTTGTTACTTCCTGGAATTTATTTTTATCTCTTGATTCTACAGTTTCTCCAAGGTTGATTTAGGGGGAGCAAGCTGACCACCCTGGCTTATTCACCATCTTCATAAGAACCAGAAACCTTGATGTTGCTTCTTATCATTAAGAGCTACACTTATGAATAAAGACACAGTTTTTGTGACATTCCAAAGTTATCAGGCAGTGTTTATGTAATTAAACCCAGAGCCAGCTGAGGTCATCATTTGAGATGACTAGCTCTAATAAGCCTGTGGTCAAGGCACATACAACACAAGCAGTCAGTTTATCTACATGATCCTCCCTTGGGCCAGAATGCACTTGAAAACAACACAGAGAACAGACTTGAAGTTACCTGTCTTCTCAGCCTACCTCAGGCTGCTGGAAACACACACATCAATGCTCTGAGCCACTCACAAAACTTAGGTATAGTTTTAAGTCCTGGCCTATAAATTTCTGTAGAATAAGCATCAAATAATTTTGCTAGGTCTTAATATCTGAAAATATTACATATAAAAGAGGTAAAACTCTCATCCTCTACTGCAACAGCAGCACATTCTCCCTAAGCCTCTGGGTCCTCACTTGGCCCAAATACAGCAAAAGCCAGGGCCTGTATAATTCACAATTGAGCTGCAACGGCTGCACATCTTAGATGGTGGGACTCTGTTACTGTTGCTGTGGTCAGAATTTAATGAAATACCCTCTACCTCCCTGCTACCTATAACTATAGCCTTGCTAAGGTCTGCACTTGCATGGCCCTCATACTGGTTGAAACCAGATTAGTTCCCTAATATTTGCCAAAGATGAAACTCTCACTTTTATTGAACATCTCACTTTTGATTTAGACAAGGACTGAGATGTGTTTACTCAAAGCAAGTTTGGTCCATATTAAAATGGCTACTTAAATAAAAACAGCCACTCACCAACGGACAAAGCTTCCATAAGCTGTACCATATCCATCAGGGTGATAACCGCACCTATCAGGAATGAAAGAAGAGACTTCATTATTAAAGCCTTAGACATTAAAAGGATAATAAATATTACGAGTAATTTCATGCCAAGAGATACAAAAGTTACAAGAAACTAGATAAAAATCTTTTTAAAAAATACAGCATACCAAACTCACAAGAAAAACGAAATCCAAATAACCACATAAGGTATTTGAATTTGTAAATTATTTCCCACAAAGAAAACTTCAGTCCAGAAATGTTTCATCAGTAAATTCCATCAAACATTAAGAAGAAATAAACCATTATACAATCTCTTTCAAATAACCTAGATGGAAGAAATACTTCCCAACTTCTTTTATGAGATGATAATAATCCTGAATCCAAAACTGGAAAAGAACTATTATATTGGGGGGGGGGGACTTACAGATTAAAATGCTTGAGAATGGGAAATAATCAATAAACCTAAAACACAACCTACCAAATGGGAGAAGATAACTGCAAATGACATATATGATAAAGAGTTAGTATCCAAAATATATAATAAAAAACTTATTAAACTCAACACTCAAAAAACAAATAATCTAGTTATAAAAGGGGCAATATAAAATTAACAACACAAGAAACAACAAGTGTTGGCGAGAACCAGAGAAAGGGAAACCCTCTTACACTGTTGGCGGAAAGGCAAACTGCTACAGCCACTCTGGAAAACAGTATGGAGCTTCCTCAAAAAAGTTAAAATTAGAACTACCCTATGATCCAGCAATTGCACTACAAGGTATTTACCCAAAGAATACAAAATACTAATTCAAATGGAATATATGCACCTGATGTTTATAGTAGCATTATCAATAATAGCCAAATTATGGAAAGAGCCCAAAGTCCAACAATTGATAAATGGATAAAGAAGATGTGGTATATAAATACAATGGAATATTATTTGGCCATAAAAAGGATGAAATCTTGTAATTTGCAATGACTTGGATGGAGCTACATAGTATTATACCAAGCAGAATAAGTCAGTCAGAGAAAGACAAATACCACATGATTTCACACATATGCAGAATTTAAGAAACAAACAATCATAGGGGTAAAAGGAGAGAGGCAAAACAAGAAACAGACTCCTAACTACAGAGAAAAAACTGATGGTTACCAGAGGAACAGTGGGTGGGAATGGGGTAAACAGGAGATGGGGATTAAGGAAAGCACTTGTTATGATGAGCAATGGGTATCCTATCCGACACCTGAAACTAACATTACACTGTATGTTAACTAACTGGAATTTAAATAAAAACTAAAAAAAAAAAAAAAAAAGAGGAAAGAAAAAAAAAAGCACTTAAGAACATAGATCTAGAAATCCTCAACAAAGTAGTAGCAAATTAAATCCAGCAATATATAGAAAGGATAATAAAATATGACTAACTGATACCAGGAATGCAAAATGGGAAAATCTAATCAATATAATTCCCATTACCATAGTAAAAGAGGAAATACTCTTAATTCTCTCCTAAGATCAGGAAAAAACTGTATGCTTTTACCACTTCTATTTCCCAGTGTATGGGACAGTTTAAAAAGACAAAAAGAATGTGTGAAAGACAGAAAGACAGACACACAAATTAAAAAGGAAAATGTAAAATGTAAAACTGCTTATTCAAAGATATGATTGCAGAGAGATTTCAAAATCTTAAGACATCTATTTTTTAAGATTTTATCCATTCATTTTTATTTATTTGAGAGAGGGGGAGAGCACATGCATATCTGTGAGCACAAGCAGGGGGAGGGGCAGAAGGAGAGGGAAAAGCAGACTCCCTGGGGAGCAGGGTGCCTGATGGAGGGCTCGATCCCAGAACCCTGAGATAATGACCTGAGCTGAAGGTGGAGGGTTTTTAACAGACTGAGTTAACCAGGCTCTCCAGAAATCTATTTTTAATAGGCTATCTTTCAGAGCTCTCTTAGGTTTACAGAAAAATTGAAGAGAAAGTATAAAAAAAATTCCTACATGCCCCTTCACATTTTCACATATAGTTTTCCCTATTACTAACTTCTTGCAGTTGTGTGGTCCATTTGTTAAAATTCTTGAACCAAGACTGATATACTATTATTAACTAAAATCCATAGTTTACATTACAGTTCGCGCATTGTGTTCTACAATTCTATGGGTTTCAACAAATATATAATGTTGTATAACCCCAACACATTATCATTTAAAATAATTTTACGACCAGGGGTGCTTGGATGACTCAGCTGGTTAAGCGTCTGCCTTTGGCACAGGCCATGGATCCTAGAGTCCTGGGATTAAGTCCCACCTTGGGCTCCCTGCTCAGCGGGGAGCCTGCTTCTCCTTCTCCTTTGCCCGTCCCCCACCTCTTCTATCTCTCTCAAATAAATAAAATCTTTTTAAAAATAATTTAAAATAATAATTTATCACCCTAAGAATACTCTGTGTTCCACTTATTCAATGTTCCTTCCCACAAACCCCTGGCAACGACTAATCTTTTTACTGTCTCCATAGTTTTGGATTATTCCAGAATGTCATATAGTTGTAATCATAGCCTATTTGGGTTGACCTCTTTTACTCAGTAATATGCATTTAAGGTTCTTCCATGTCTTTTTACAGCTTGATAGCTCCTTTCTCTTTAGTGCTAAATAATATTCTATTGTAGGATCTGTCAAAGTTTGTCCATCCAATAACCTATTGGGATGTACCTTGGCTGCTTTCAGTTTCTGGTGATTCTGAATAAAGCTGCAATAAACATTCATGTGCAGGTCTGGGAGTAAATACCTAGTAGCATGGTTCTGGGATCACACGGTAAGCCTATATTTAGCTTTGTAAAGGAGTGTCAGACTGTTTTCTAAAGAGGCTGTACCATTTTTTTCTTTCCACCAGGAACGAATGAGATTTTCTGTTGCCCCACAACCTTGCCAGTATTTAGTGTTGTCAGTGTTTTGGATTTTATCCAAGAACCAATTTTTTTTTTAATTAAAACTAACAAGTAAATTTAACAAAATTATTGGACTTAAGGTCAGTACACAAAAATAAATTGCATTTATATATACTACCAACAAGCAATTAGAAGACATTTAAAAATACTATTGACGGGTGCCTGGGTGGCTCAGATGGTTAAGCATCTGCCTTCAGCTCAGATGAACCCAGGGTCCTGGGATCGAGTCCCACATCAGGCTCACTGCTCCTTGGGAGCATGCTTGTTCCTCTGCCTATGCCTCTCTCTCATGAGTAAAAATAAAATAAAATAAACATATTTTTAAAATTAAAAAAATAAAATACTACTGATAATAGCTTTAAAATGGTTAAGAATAAATTTAATGAAAAGTGGATGAAGCCTCTACCTTGAAAACTAAATATTTCCTGAGAGAATTTAAGGAAGGCCTAAATAAATGGAGATATATGCCATGTTTATAGATTGGAAAACTCAACATTATTAAGATATAAATACTTTCCTAAATTGGTCTATATATCCAATTCAATCCCAAAGTCCCAGGAAAACTTTTTAAAGAAGTCTTTTTAAATTTAGCTCATTCTAAATTTATATATAAATTCTAAGAATCTATAATAGTCAAAACAGTTTTGAAAAAGAACAAAGATGGGAGATTTACACACTCTGATTTCAAGGTTTACTATAAAGTTATAGTAGTCCTTACAATGTGATCTTGGTCTAAGGATAGACAGGTAAATCAATGAAACAAAATTGAGTCCAGCCATAAGCCTACCTAAAAATGGTCAATTGATTTTCAACAAAAGTTACTAATGCAATTCAGAGAAGAAAGAAAGGTCATTTTAATAAATGGTATTGGAACAACTGAATCTCCACAAGAAAGAAAAAGAAAAAATAAATAAAATAAATAAACACTACCTCATACTATGCTCAAAAAAAGTGGGAGAGTACTTCATGACTTTGGAGTAAAGAATGATTTCTTAGACCAGATCCCAAAAAAATCACTAACCATAAACTTAGAACATTAATAAATCTTATTTCATCAAAATTAAGAATTGTTGCTATTCAGAAACACCATTATGAAAATGAAGACAGTCACAGTCTGAGGGGAAAATATTCCCATAATATATACCTGACTAAGGATTGCTATGAAAAGCATATGAAGAATTCTATGTTAATCAAGGCTGGATCAAAGAAACAGAACCACTAGAAAGTATGTGTGTGCGCATGTGCACGTGTGCACACAGGCAGGGAAAGAGACATTTTTATTATATGAACCTCAAAAAATTATGGGAGAATCTCTATGAATCTGTTGTTTCTACATCTGACGCAAGAACATGAGATCATCAGATAAAACAGTCATGCAGTAAAGTCAGATGTGAAATGAGGGAAGTAAGGACAAAGGAATCTGCAAATTTGGGTTAGAACCCCCAAGGACAAACTGAAACCCTTGTAAATCTCTCACCACTTTCAAGCTTCTAACATCAGTGATTAGGAGATGCATTAGTCTGCTAGAGCTGCCTTAACAAAGTACTAAAAACTGGGTGGCGTAGAAAAGAAATTTATTGTCTTAGTTCTAGAGGCTAGGAGTCCGAGATCAACCTGTTGGCAGGTTGCCTCCTCTTGAGGGCTGAAAAAGCATCTTGTCCATGCCTCTCAGATCTTAGCTTCCTAGCTTCTGGTGGTTTGCTGGCAATCTTTGATGTTCCTGGCTTCTGTTGAACCACTCTAATCTCTTCCTTCATGTTCCTATGGTATTCTCCCTGCAGTGTACATGTCTGTCTTTGTGTCCAAACCCTCCCTTTTTATGAGAACACCAGCTGTCTTGGGTTACCACCCACCCTAATGACCTCATTTTAGTTTATCTCTGTAAAGACCCTATCTCCAAGTAAGGCCACATACTGAGGGACTGAAGATTAGGACTCCAGCATATCTTCTGGAAGGATAATTCAACCAGTCACAGGAGACAAACATGCAGCCAGTCTAGGATTCAGGGTCAGGTAGAGAAGCCTTGCTGGACAAAAGGAGCTACAAGTCAGCTGCTGTCTCATGTCAGCAAGGTAATCGGCAAATAATCAACAACGTGTTATCCGCTTTGCTCTAACCTTCCACAAATGAAAAGAAGAATGGCTATTTCTTCACATTTGTATCCCAAATTCTGTGCAAATTTCCTCCTGTGGTCTACAGTAATCAGAACTGTGCAGGGCAGGGAATCCTCGGAATAGTAGTTCCAGCTTAGGTAAATTGCCATAACACAAATGCACTGCAAATTCATACAACTCAGTGCAGATAGAATGGAGCCTTTTAAAAATATATAAAATGTTTTAGTTGACCTTTTACAATATGATACACAAATAGCCAGTGAACACATAAAATGGCATTCACTCTTATTAGTCTTAAGTAACTGCAGATCAAAGTTACAAAATAACTACTGACTAGTTAATATTAAAACAAAAAACTGGTAATATCAAATGTTGATGGGGATGACTTTTTCAGTTTATTTCAACTTGAAACACACAAAAATATTTTATCCATCCAATATTTTAAATGGACCTTTATATTATAGTAATAGATAATGTTAAAATGCTTTTATATCTTATTCTCTTAACTACCAAGTAGGGTGGGTATAGCAGTGGATAGGCAGAATAATGGCCTCCTGAAATGTCCTCATCTTAATCCTCAGAACCGGTGAATCTGTTAGAATGCAAGGCAAAGGGGAACTAAGGTTGCAGAGGGAAGTAAAGTTGATAATCACCTAGCCTTAAGTTAGAAAGATTATCCTAGATTTTCCATTGGGGCCCAATATAATCACAAAGTTCCATAAAAGAGGAAGAGGGAAGCAGAAGAATGAGGGTCAGAGAGATGTTACAGTGCTAACTTTGAAGGTGAAGGATGAAGAAAAAAGTCAATAAATGTGAGCAGTTTCTGGAAGCTGGAAAAGATTAAGAAATAGATTCTCCCCTAGAGCCACCAGTATGGAATGAAACCCTGCTCTCATTTTGATTTTGGCCCCATGAGGCCTATGCAGATTTCTGACCTACAAAACTGTGAAATAATAAATTTGTTTTTAAGCTATTAAGTTCATGGTAATTTTTGATGACAGCCATAGAAAACTAATATGAACAGGTATTATGATGTACATTTTATATATAATAAAGTCAACATGGGACCCAAAAAACTACAATCAGTAAGACCCAGACTTGGAACAGGTCATGACTTTCTAATAAGGGAGTCATTTACATTTCCCTCTCAAAATTTCATGGACTTGAAATGCAAAAATATACCATCACAGTATCTTAAATAAATACTTGCTCTGTGCAAAGATATGTTAACTATCTAACCAAAAATTTCAGTTTAAAGAATTTAACCCAGGATCTAGAAGACATTAGAGCCTACCACACATACCAGCAATTTTAAACAATTTTAAATTGATTATGTTTATGAGTCTTCCCTAGCTTAGTGCCCAGAGTCTCAGTTTGTAAGATATCAAGTAAATCACCCTGACTTTTTTCAAGAATTAGAAAATGGTTCAGAGAAGTAAAATGCTCTACTTGGACAGTAGGTCAAGTGTCAAAGTTAATTTATCTTTTTGAAAAACTGACTTAATACATTAAATTATGAAGCAATCTAGAATATCCTCTAGGGCTTCTTTTTCTCAACAACATAATTAAGTAAGTTTAGAAGTAAATAAATATAGGGGAGAGAAGAGCAACTCTACATTTCAACTCCATGGGGCATAATTCACATCAAAGACATGTGAGTAGTGACCCTTAGAATTGTGTAATGCAATGTTCCTGAGGGGTCAAAGATAAAAAAAATACTTTTTTAGGACTGTATATTTTTTCTGCCTGTCATACTCATAAACTCTGTCCTTATCTATAGATGGAAAAGGTAGCCAGTTAAGCACTGTGATTTATGGAAGGAAGAAGGAGACATCAGAAAGTATAAAATTCGACCTTGGGGCGCCTGGGTGGCTCAGTGGGTTAAGCCGCTGCCTTCGGCTCAGGTCATGATCTCAGGGTCCTGGGATGGAGTCCCGCATCGGGCTCTCTGCTCTGCAGGGAGCCTGCTTCCTCCTCTCCCTCTCCCTGACTGCCTGTTTGCCTGCTTGTGATCTCTGTCTGTCAAATAAATAAATAAAATCTTAAAAAAAAAAAAAAAAAGAAAGAAAGAAAGTGTAAAATTCGACCTCTTTTCTTTGGATTGAGGCTCTTTTAATTCCAAATAAATTTTTATTACTTTTGTTAATACTTTCACAAATACTACTGATTTATTATAGAAAAATATTTAAAACACAAAGGAAAAAATCCATAATTCTATCATATATAGGGGCTTCTTCTAGCCTCCTTTAGATAGTACATACCATCACCCATACTAGGTCTCTCCCTTGGTAGTTGTGACCTCTGTGGTCACTGAGATGATGATGTCTAAGGGAGGTTACTGTCCTCCTGATGCTACTATGGCCTCATAAGACAGGCAACGATACCACCAGTCAATCTCAAGGTATGTATTTTTTTTACCATGACATACATATATATCAAGAAATCACTTCTTGGGGCACTTCGGTGGCTCAGTCAGTTGAGGGTCTAACTTTTAATCTTGGCACAGGTCTTGATCTCATAGTTGTGGGTTTATGCCCCACATTGGACTCCATGCTGTGCTTGGAGCCAAAACACATTAAAAAAAAAAAAAAAGAAAGAAAGAAAGAAAGAAAAGAAATCACTTCTCATAAAATAATATTTCCCAATTTTCCCAGGTCCTGCCAACACAAGCCCTATTCCTATGACTCTATTTTATATTATTTGATAGGGGTAGAATCTTTATCAGAAGAAATGAGAGGAATCAGGAAACTTCATCCCCAATTTGAAAATGCTTGTGTGCAAGCATCACTTTCCATCTTCTTGAAAGTTCCTGGCCTCTAGTGAGGTTTAACATCTTCCCCAAAACACTTACATCGTGATTTAATGATAACCCAATACCAAGGGAGGGGATAGAGGGGATTCTATGGCCAGGATCAGTACAATGGATATAAAAATATATTAAATAAAGACTACATCTCAAGTTGGAGAAGGTGAAAAGCCTTCTTAAGCAATAAAGAAAGATAGGTTTACATGAGTGGCCCAGTAGCACAAGGTTTAAAAAGGGAGCTTTAAAAACACCTAACTGTGAAAAACTTGAGAAGAACAAAGGGAAGAAAACATCAAAATCTCCCCAGTCCCAACTGATTATTCTTTCTTTTAAACCTCTAAAATGTATTATTACAAATGCGAGAATGAAAATAAAATTATGATTTTTCCATGTTAATAAATATTATTCTCCAACATGAATATAATCTAATTCATGGATATAATTTGCTCAGCCAGTCTCAACTGTTAGACATTTAAAGCTTTCCCAGTTTTTGCTATTATAAGCAGAACTATAATAAACACACCTATATGTAAGTCTTTATACATCTTCCATTCTTTTTTTTTTATACATCTTCCATTCTTTTATAAACTTTTGAGCTAAGAAGTATGTGTGCATTTTAAGGGTTTCATTACATACTGCATATATAATTATATGTTACATAATTCATATTGACTTCCCAAAAGTTAGTACACTCATTCCAACATTGCATTTGAATACTTGCTTACCTACAACTTTCCCATAATTAGGTATCAAAATTCTGAATTTTTAACTAATTTGATAAGTATGCAGTGCTAGTGCCTTATTTTGCCCACTGGCCATAGTTTGCCAACCCCTGCTCTAAGGGATTCAGAAGTAGCACTTGCAGAAAAGCAACTACTAGGCCAAGGGAATGCAAGCAATGAAAAACTAAGGACTTCGAAGAGGGCAAGAGCTACCACAGGAATAGATGGTCAGAGGGGAAGAAACTTGCCAGAGGGCATTTGCCATCTGATCTGCATAAGTGTCCCAGCCAGATAGGGAGATAGCTACCAGAAGGTGCAACCACAGCTACCACTGACACAGGGGCCAGGTGAGAGGCAGGAGCTGGTCCATGAAGGCCACTGGAGAGAGCCCCATTGGGCCATCTGCACACTGATCCACTGACTTCTACAATGAATAAAAACAAATGAGAATCAGAACTTGGAAGGGAAGTGCGTTCCTGCCACCATCACCTTGACAAGGTCCCTGCGGCACCATGTATTAACAAAGATTAATATCAAGCCAGCTGGTAGAGAAGAAATATTAACAGGGTTCAGTTCCCGTTTCACATAGCAGGGCATGGAATGTTGATTTGGGGCTGAAAGACCATAAATTAAAAACTGGTATATAGGTATAAGTTTTTCTGAGTAATCCAGCTTGATTCAATGGTAACGCTTAAATAATATAGAAGAACAGAAACTTAGCATGTCCGTTTAATCTAAATATCAAGAGTCTTAACAGGACTTTTGACAGACTGTTAGAGTCACTGGTAAGTATCCATATTGCCAACTATGGTAAATTGATTCTTTGAATAATTCCAATTCTTCACTTCACCCTTTATCAACATCTTTTGCCATATATCCTTGCAGTTCTTTTCCCTAAAAGGTCAGAATCCATCTTCTTATCAAGGTATTGCAACTTGCTTGAGCAATGAGATATAACAGATGTGATGCAAATAGAAGCTGGAAAAAAATATTTTCTATGACTCTGCCTGCCTCTTGTCCTCTGCCGTTGCCATGAAAACATGTCTAGGCTAGCTTACTAGTGGACAATAGACACATAGAGTGAAGCCAAGTCCTCCAAAGGAACAAGAATCGACCAATAGCCTGCTAATGCCCCATCATGGGAGCAAACCTAACCAAGAACAAGAGCTGCCTAATTGCCTTGTGTAGCCAACCACAGACACCTGGGCAAGCCCTGCAAAGCCCAGCCCACACCAGGGAACACTACAGATTTATGAGCTAAATAAATGCTTATTGTAAAGTACGGGGGCGGGGGGGGGGGGGGGTTGGTTGCTTGTTATACAGCATTATACTGTTAATAGGTAATTGATACCCAGCCCTTCTGTATGTTAATAAAAGAGAGTAATATGATTTATGCACCACACAGGTATATGGATAGTTGATGTTTCACTATGAAAGTTGAGATTGTTTCCTATTTTTCCACATTAAAAATATCCAACCTCGGGGCACCTGAGTGGCTCAGTCGGTTAAGCGGCTGTTTTTGGCTCAGGTCATGATCCTAGGTCCTGGGATTGAGCCCTGTATTGGGCTCCCTGCTCAGCGGAGAGCCTGCTTCTCCCTCCCTCTGCCTATCTCTATCTCTTTGTCAAATAAATAAATAAATAAATAAAATCTTAAAAAAAAAATCCAACCTCTGCTTTGAGGTAATGGGCAAGTGTATCATAAGGTAGGAAAACTTTTCTCAGGAACCATTTTTGAAGTTTCTAGGCATAAGAGAGTAAACTGCTGCAGGATCTTCTGAGGCATAAAAAAAAGAACTCAGCATTTGCAGGTTAGAGGAATGAATATTTCCTTGTATCCTTAATCCCTCCAGTTCAACACTCCCTAGCACCAGCATACAGACATCCAAACTCACCAAGATTAGTTTAGTCCACCACCATCTTCCCAATGTATAAAAGATTACGCTGATATAAACTCATGTACAACAGAGAAACATAAAAACTTTCTTCAAACCATTCTTAATAGGCCATTTCAGGGATGTCACCTTCAGTAGGGCACCTCTTTGCCACAGGTACTCCAGATTCTCATGCCATGCCCTGGCAGTCTCATGGCCTCCCATACTTCATCTCTCTCCCATCCCTGATTCTTTTCATCTTGCCATATATGAAATCTACTGTATCTACAAAATGCATAACAATGGAGACAATAGTGACCAATAATTTAGGGCAATTGTATCTTACCAGGGAGGAGACAGAATTGTAGACATCAGTAGTAGAAGAGGAAGGAAGCTGGGTAGATATCTGGAAAATTAGAATACCTCCTTGGCATCCTGAGCAAACGCAGCCAAAGGAAGGGCTGGCTTCATGCACATGAGATGTATTCAGTTGCATAGTGCCCTGCAGTTAGAAGAACCCCAAACCTGGCTTAAGGCTGGCCTGTGACTCTTTCTAGGGCCTCTGCATTTTCATTTTGCACTATATGCCACAAATTATGTAGCCACATTCATCCAGAGGTAATAGGTTGGTCTGTTTCTCATCAGATGTGTTCTGTCTTATACAAAAGAACAAGTTTCATGTCTGAGAATCATTTTATATACATTCTTCTAGATACTACTGACCCAGTAAGATACTGAACTCTAATCCTCTGGTATTTTAAGCCTCACTTTTTTCTTCTCCATAATTATCCATATATCAGTGCATACACTCTTAAGGAGCTAAAAGAGAATATTGGTAAAAGTCTAAAATTATCTCTGAGAGGGCTGTTTTGATTTCCCTCAAAACAGAAGACATTTACCATTTATAATCCAGTACCATGCATACATGTACAGTGTACAGTTGGGACTGCTATATAAATCCTTATCTCCCTTGTCTTTGGTTCACATTCTATTCTGTGACAGAGCAAATGGAGATCTAAAATGTAATTTTTCCCTAGAGGTAACATTTTATGTACTATTTATAAACCTATGTTTTGTGTCAGGTATCTAAAAGAACACATAAAAATGGCCTCTTTCTAAAATAGCCTTTTCAATGACGTCTCAGTGTAATAACTTTGTAACTCTTCCAGAGGATATAAGCCCAAGGACTAGACTTTCCTAGAAGTGTCATTACTGCTACTAGGCAACAATGAAACTGCTCACTGGGTTTTTCCATAGTCCCTTTTGTTGTACTATGTTTTGTTCCTTCTCTTATGGAACATTCCCCCATACACCATCCACACCTATCACTATAAGGAAGAAAAGCCCAGCCCTTGAACCTTGGTTCCAACTACTTACAAATGGGTGAGGCTATCTACCTGTTCAATAAAATAATTAAATAAAATGACACATAAACTCCCATCCTTCTCAAAATATTTCTACCACTAACCTGCTAAAAAATCGAAAACTCCCAATCTCTAGATTCTGGTATTGAGAAGTTTTACCAGTATGATTCTGTTACAGTACACTGATACTTGAAAGAGACAATATAATCTATATAATATTCACCAGGAAATAGTTAAATATGAAAATCTCTACTCTCCCCTGAGCATCTGTTAGATCTGTAGAAGCGGACAATAAGTCTTATGGTTCATCTTCTTGCTACAAGTTAGAGGATTATATGCTTACACACCAAACAGGAAGAGACTATTTCAACAATCTTCTCATTAATATGGCCTCTGGAGCCTAACTGTAGCAGAGAATTCAGATCTTGGCAGAACACAAAAAAATGCAGCCAACAGTAAGCGAAGGAAGAATCAGGACAAAGAGAACTTGGGCTACAGTGAAAACTGAAGGGCCAAAAAAGCCAAAATTTTCTCAAAAGAGAATTTTAAGAGAAAAATTTATTATTATCAGAAAGATAAAAAAATTATTATATCCACAAAAAAAAGAAAGAAAAGAAAAGAAAACACTTTGAAAAGAAATGACCCAAAATAAGAAAAAGCACTTGGAAATTAAAATTTTAGAATCAGGAAAAATTCAATGAACAATCTAGAAGACACAGTAAAAGAAATCTCTAAAAAAAAAAAAATTAAAATGAGATAAAAGATTGGAAAATAATTGAGAAAAGAGACTTAGAGGATTATTCTATCAGATCTAACATCTGAATAATAGGAGTTACATAAAGATGGAACAGAAAAAAGCAGAGGGGAGAAATTCATCAAAAAAGAATTGTTTAAAGAAATGTACAAGGTGAGATAGTCCCAGATGATAGAGGAGTATGAGACCTTAGTTTTGTCTGGTCCCAGGAATTCAGCTAGATAGCTATCAAATCGTTCTAAACACCATGAAACTTAACTGAAGATCTAAGAAAAGAATAGCTTCAACTCTACAAACAGAAAGCAACCACTTTCTGCAAGGTAGGAGGTCAGACAAGTGACTCAGAGGCAACAAATGTGAAGATAAACTGTGGGTAGAGGGGGGAAGGGAGCCTCCATAAGCCGGCACCACAAAGTGATAAGCAGCAGAGCACAAAATCAAAACTTTTAGAATTCTGCTCCAGTGAGGGATATCCCTGCCTGAAAGGCGCTCAGGTGATGAAGTGAGGCAGATTCGTAGGTGGGACAGTATGGTCTCAGGATCCCCAGGGTCACAGGAAGACCAGGGGTAACTGAGTGTGGCAGAGTTTCCAGGCATTGGAGAGGAAAAGCTGGCTCTAATCAGCAAGCCCAGGAGTGGGCTTTCAGCTTGGGGTTGCCAGAAACCTCCAACCACCATAAGGTCAGTCAATTGCTCTATGAGCAGGGGCCCAGCAAGGGGCAGAACTGGGACAAGACTCTCCTTTTCTCCCCCAGGAGGAGAGGAGCAGGTGGAGTTTGCAGGGCTTGGAGACTCCAAGTGGGTTTGTGTGCCTCAGATAGATACCCTTGGTCACAGGCTGGGTGAGCACACATTGTGGGAAGAGACAAGGGAGATAGGAGTGATTGACTGCTTTTTCCTGAAGGCCCAATGAAGCTTGGGGCCCTGAGCTTTCTGCTCTGGAGCTGGAGATTGGGAGGTCACAACTTCCATTCTCATCTTCTAAAGTGGCACAGAAAGCCTTCAGGGAACAAAATCCACAGAGAACAATCTGGAGCAACTTACATAGCCTGGCCCCCTGGCATGGGCAGTGCAATTCCCCTCAGGAAAAGGATGCAGGAGAATCAGTACAACAAGCCCTTCCCCCAGAAGATTAACAAGAACATCTGGATAAGACCAAGATTACTGATCTTAGAGTACCACAAAACATCAGTGCTAGGAAAAAATAGTATATAGAATTCATGATTTTTACCCCATGATTCCTTAGCCTTTTTAATTTTAATTTTTTTTCAACAAATTTATTATCAATTCTTTTTTAACTCTGAATTTTCATTTTTACAGTTACACTCTATCCACTCATTATATTTAATTTTATTTTTGTATATTTATATAAACTTTTCTTTCCATTTTTGGGACAGTTTCTTCTAACAAACAGACCAAAATATACCCATAATCTAGTGTATGGATCTGATCTTCACCTGTCTGATCACCTTCTTTTTTTTTTCTTGTTAAAATCTTTTTAAAATTTTCTTCTTTACACTTACATTCTATCCTTTCAATGTATTTAATCTTATTTTTGTGTGTATATATATGTGTGTGTGTGTGTGTGTGTGTGTGTGTGTGTGTGTTTATTTTCTTTATAATTTTGGGATGTATTTTCTTCTAAGAAACTGACCAAAGTACACTCTTAATATAGTGGATTGCTCTGTTCTCTTCACCTGTCTGTTTATATTCCTTATCTTTTTGTGTGTCTTGAAATGAAAAAATATTTCATTTTTAGAGTTATATGCTATTCATTCATTATGTTCAATTTTATTTATATATGTATATATGTTTTTCTTTCTTTACAATTTTGGGATCTATTTTTCTAACAAACAAACCAAAATACACACAGGATCTACTGTATTGTTCTGTTCACTTCTTGGATGATATAAATATGTGTGTGTGTGTGTGTGTGTGTGTGTATGTGTGTGTGTATACATATATGTGGTTTTGGTTCTCTTCTGATTTTTTTAGTGTGTATTTTTCTGGGGTTGTTGCTGCCATTTTAGTATTTTGCTCTCTCATTCATCTATTCTTCTCTGGATAAAATGACAAGATGGAAAAAGGTACCTCAAAAAAAGAGAACAAGAGATAGTATTTATTGCCAGGGATGCAATCAGTATGGCTATTAGTAAGATCTCAGAACTGAACTTCAGAATAACAATTACAAACATATGACTTGGGCTTGAAAAAAAGTATAGAAGACACTACAGAATCCCTTTCTGGAGACAAAAAAGAACCAAAATCTAATCAAATCAAAATTAAAAAGGCTATTAAAGAGAAGTAATAAAAAATGGAGGCTCTAACTGCTAGGATAAAAGAGACAGAAGAGAGAATTAGTGATATAGAAGAGAAAATGATGGAGAATAAAGCAGCTGAGAAAAAGAGAAATAACTATAGAATTCAAGAGATAAGTGATACCATAAAACAAAACAATTTAAGAATAATTGGGACCCTAGAATAAGGAGGGGTCAGAAAGTATACTGGAGCAATGTAGAGCAAAGAACTTCCCCTAATCTGGGGAAAGAAGAAGGGATTCAAGTTCAGCAGATACAGAGAACCCTCCTCAAAATCAGTACAAATAGGTCAACACTTTGACATATAATAATGAAACTTGCAAATCTCAGAGATAAAGAGAAAATCTTGAAAGCAGCTCAGGACAAGAGGTCTGTAACCTATAAAAGTAGAAACATTAGACTGGCAGCAGCCCTATCCACAGAAACCCAGGCAAGCCAGAAAGGACTGGCATGTTATATTCAGGGAGCTAAATTAGAAAAATAGGTAGCCAAAGAATACTTTATCCAGCAAGGATGTCATTCAAAATAGGAGAGATGAAAAGCTTCCAGGAAAACAGGAACTAAAAGAATTTGTGATCACTAAACAGCCCTTCAGGAAATATTAAAAGGGATCCTTTAAGTGAAGAGACAGCACCAAAGTAATATAAACCAGAAAGGAACAAAGACAATATACAGAAACAGTGACTTTACAGGTAATACAATGGTACTCAATTCTTATCTTTCAATATTAACTCTGACTGTAAATGGGCTTAATGCTCCAATCAAAAGACACAGGGTATTATACTGGAAAAAAAGGCAAGACTCATTGGTAAGTTGTCAGCAAGGATTCATTTTGGACCCAAAGACACTTCTAGATTGAAAGTGAGGGGGTGAAAAACCATTTATCATGCTAATGGATACCAAGCAAAACCTGGGGTGATAATCCTTATATCAGACAAATTAAATTTTTAAACCAAAAATGGTAATAAAAGATGAGGAAGGATACTATATCATAATTAAAGGGTCTATCCACTAAGAAGATCTAGCAATTGTAAATACTTATACCCCTAACATGGGAGCAGCCAATTATATAAACCAATTAATAACAAAATTAAATAAAAACACTGATAACAATACAATAACAGTAGGGGGCATTAACACTCCACTTACTGCAATGAACAGATTATCTAACCAGAAGACCAACAAGGAAACGGAGGCTTTGAATGACACACTGGACCAGATGGACTTCACTGATAAATTCAGAGTATTCCATCCTAAAGTAACAAAATTCGCATTCTTCTTGAGAACACATGGAACATTCTCCAGAACAGATCACATACTGGGTCACAGATCAGGTCTCAACTGATAGCAAAACACTGGTATCAAGGAATGATGCTTTGAAACTTGAACTCAATCACAAGAGGAAAGTTAGAAAGAACTCAAATACATCGAGGCTAGAGAGCATCCTACTAAAGAATGAATGGGCCAACCAGGAAATTAAAGAAGAATTTTAAAAATTCATGAAAACAAAACTTCAAAATATTTGGGATGCAGCAAAGGTGATCCTCAGAGGAAAGTATATAGCAATACAAGCCTTTCTTAAGAAACAAGAAAGGTCTCAAATACACAACCTAACCCTACACCTAACAGCAAACAGAGCCAAAGCCCAGCAGGAGAAGAGAAATCATAATGATCAGAGCAGAAATCAATGAAATAGAAACCAAAAAAACAGTAGAACAAATCAACGAAACTAGGAGCTGGCTCTTTGAAAGAATTAATAAGATTGATAAACCCCCACCTTAACCAAAAGAAAGAGAAAGGACCCAAATAAATAAAATCATGAATGAAAGAGGAGAGATCACAACCAACACCAAAGAAATACAAACAACTATAAGAACATATTATGAGGGCGCCTGGGTGGCTCAGTGGGTTAAGCCGCTGCCTTCGGCTCAGGTCATGATCTCAGGGTCCTGGGATCGAGTCCCGCATCGGGCTCTCTGCTCAGCAGGGAGCCTGCTTCCCTCTCTCTCTCTCTGCCTGCCTCTCCGACTACTTGTGATTTCTCTCTGTCAAATAAATAAATAAAATCTTTAAAAAAAAAAAAAAGAACATATTATGAGCAGCTATATGCCAACAAATTAGGCAATCTGGAAGAAATGGATGCATTCCTAGAGATGTATAAACTACCAGAACTAAAGAGAAAGAAATATAAAAGCTAAAAGACTCATAAACAGCAAGGAAACTGAAGCAGTAATCAAAAATCTCCCAACAAACTCAAGTCCAGAGCCAGATGGCTTCCCAGGGGAAATTCTACCAAACAATTAAAAAACAATTAATACCTATTTTTCTGAAGCTTTTTTAAAAAATAGAAATGGAAGGAAAACTTCCCAACTCTTTTTATGAGGCCAGCATTACCTTGATCCCAAAACCAGACAAAGAACCTGCCAAAAAGGAAAATTACAGATCAATATCCCTGATGAATATGGATGCAAAAATTCTCACCAAGATACTAAACAACAAGATCCAACAGTACATTAAAAGGATTATTCACCACAACCAAGTGGGTTTTATTCCTGGATTGCAAGGGTGGTTCAATAACCCTCAAGTCAATCAACGGGATACACTACATTAATAACAGAAAAGACAACCATATGATTCTCTCAGATGCAGAAAAACCATTTGACAAAGCACATCTTTCTGATTAAAACTGTTCACAGTGTAAGGATAGAGGGAACATACCTCAATATCATAAAAGTCATATATGAAAAGCCCACAGGTAATATCATTCTTAATGGAGAAAAGTTCTCAGTTTTTCAGTCAGGAATGTCCACTATAACCATTATTATTCAACATAGTACTAGAAGTCCTAGACTCTGCAATCACACACAAAAAAATAATAAAAGGTATTCAAATTGGCAAAGAAGAAGCCAAACTCTTACTCTTTGCAGATGACATGATATTTTTTGTGGAAGACCCAAGAGATTCCACCCCAAAATTGCTAGAACTCATATAGGAATTCAGCAACATGGCAGGATTAAAATCAATGCACAGAAATCAGTTGCATTTCTATACACTAACAATGAGACAGAAGAAAGAGAAATTAAGGAGTCGATCCCATTTACAATTGCACACAAAACTATAAGATACTGAAGAATAAACCTAACCATTGAAGCAAAGGATCTGTATTCAGAAAATTATAAAACACTCATGAAAGAAATTGAGGAAAACACAAAGAAATGCAAAAGCATTCCATCCTCATGGATTAGAAGAGCAAATACTGCTAAAATGTCTATGCTACCCAGAGCAATCGACACATTCAATTCAATCCCTATCAAAATACCATCAACTTCTCTCACAGAGCTGGAACAAATAATCCTAAAATTTGTATGGAGCCAGAAAAGACTGCAAATAGCCAAAGGAATGTTGAAAAAGAAAACTAAAGCTGGTGGCATCAGTATCCCAGACTTCAAGCTCTATTACAAAGCTGTAATCATTAAGATAGTAGTATGGTACTGGCACAAAAACAGACATATAAATCGATGGGACAAAACAGAGAACAAAGAAATGGACTCTCAATGCTATGGTGAACTAATCTTCAACAAAGCAGCAAAGAATATCCAATATGGAAAAAAGTCTCTTCAATAAATGATGTTGAGAAAATAGGACAGCCATATGCAGAACAAAAAAACTGGACCACTTTCTTACACCATACACAAAAATGGACTCCAAATGGCTGAAAGACATAAATGTGAAACAGGAATACATCAAAATCCTAGAGGAGAACACAAGCAGCAACCTCTGTGACCTCGGCCACAGTAACTTCTTGCTACACATGTCTCCAAAGGCAAGGGAAACAAATGCAAAAATGAACTCTAGGGACTTCATCAAGATTTTTATCTTTTATTTTTATTTTTAGCTTTTAGCTTTTACACAGCAAAGGAAACAGTCAACAAACACAAAAGACAGCTGACAGAATAGGAGAAAATATCTGCAAGTGACATGTCATAAAAGGCTAGTAGGCAAAATCTATAAAAAACTTACCAAACTCAACACCCAAACAAATAATCCAATCAAGAAATGGGCAGAAGACATGAACAGACATTTCTCTAAAGAAGACATACAAATGGACGACAGACACACGAAAAAATGCTCCACATCACTTGGCATTAGGGAAATACAAATAAAAACCATAATGAGAAATCATACCACACCTGTCAAAATAGCTAAAATTAACAAGTCAGCAAACAATAGATTTGGCGAGGATGTAGAAAAGGGTGAACCCTCTTAGACTGTTGGTGGGAATGGAAGCTGATACAGCCACTCTGGAAAACAGCATGGAGGTTCCTCAAAAGGTTGAAAATAGAGCTACCCTTTGACCCCACAATTTCATTACTAGGTATTTACCCCAAAGATACATATGAGGTGATCCAAGGGGGCACCTGCACCCCAATGTCATAGCAACAATATCCACAAATAGCCAAACTGTGAAAAGAGCTGAGAGATGTCCAGCAACAGATGAATGGATAAAGATGGTGTGGTTTACACACATAATGGAATATTAACCATCAGAAAGTATGAATAGTTACCACTTTACATCCATCAAAGTATCAATCAAGTGTGAGGAGAAAGCAAATGAAATTTTGGATAGGTAATAAATTTTAAAATTTAGGAAGCTGGCTAACTAAACATAATAGAAATTTTAAAATAAAATTTAGGAAGCCATGGGAGATGTGCCTCGGAAAAAAATGAAATAAAAGAAGAAAAAAAAAGAAAGATGAAGACACAGAATCTAGCAAACAGTAAGGCCAACATAGGATAGAGCTGCAAAATGAGATCCTAGGATGATAGTAATTCATCAGACCAAAGAAACAACCGATCCAGATAGAAAAAGTAAAATGGAAGGATGTCAGAGGGAAGTCTAAAAGTTCATGATATTGATAAACTGTTTGAAATGCTGAATGCTTGGAAATAAATACTGATAAGCATTAGATAGAGTCTTTGAAAACTGATAGTAGGTATGTTGAAAACTAATGCAAGAGAAAAAATAAGAAATTGTTATCAATGAAGAAAAATGTTTAAGAGAAAGAAATAGTTATAGACTACTACTTGGCTTTGTAGTAAATAACATTTTCACCTTCATAATAAAGTAAAAAGTGAATACTGATTGGCCCCCCAACTTATTACATTATTACATCAGAATGATAGTTGGTCAGGAAAGTAAAGTGTGGGTAAAGAATGTAAGATACCAATTCAGAAAGACCTACCTTGATGGGAAATAAGCAGAATAATATGGAGGAAAATACTAGAAGAAAACACCAAAAGGAATAAAAATTGTTGCCTCTGGGTAAGTTGACAGAGTATTTGGAAGGGAAAGTCAGAAGTCAGCAATTTCTCATTTTTATGTTATTTGACTTTTCACAAACATGAAATATTTTTAAAATTATGTGAGGATGGGGTCCCACCCCAGATGTCCCCTGCTCACTGACCGAGTCTGAGGCTATGGCCAGCCAGGTTATCAAGTGCAAGGCTAAAGTTGCCTGGGAGGCAGGAAAGCCTCTCTCTATAAAGGAGGTAGAGCTGGCACCCCCAAAGGCTCCTGAAGTTCGAATTAACATTATTGCCACTGCAGTTTGCCACACCAATGCTTATACCCTGAGTGGGACTGATCCTGAAGGGAGTTCTCCAGTGGTCCTGGGACATGAAGGTGCTGGAATTATGAAAACTGCTGGCAAAGGTGTTACTAAACTGAAGGTAGGTGATACTGTCATCCCACTTGACATCCCACAGTGTGGAGAATGAAAATTTTGTCTAAACCCTAAATAAACCTTTGCCAGAAAATAAGAGTTACTCAAGGGAAAGGATTAATGCCAGATGGTACTAACAGATTTACTTGCAAAGGAGAGACAATTTATGTTACAAAGGAAGCAGCAAGTTTCCTGAATATGCAGTTGTGGCTGATATCTGTGTTGCTAAAATTGATCCTTTAGCACCTTTGAATAGTGTGCCTTCTGTGTTGTGGCATTTCAACTGGTTATGGTGCTGCTGTGAACACCGCTAAGGTGGAACTTGGCTCTACTTGTGCCATCTTCGGCCTAGGAGGAGTTGGCGGCTCTCATAGGCAGTAAGGTAGCTGGTGAGTCCTGGATCACTGGTGTGGACATCAATAAAGATAAATTTGCAAGGGCTAAGGAGTTTGGAGCCTCTGAATGTATTAACTCCCAGGACTTCTGTACATCCAGGAAATGTTCATTGAGGGGGGAGTGGACTATTCCTTTGAGTGTATTGGTAACATGAAAGCCATGAGAGCACTGCAGGCCTGCAACAAAGGCTGCAGTGTCACCGCTGTCACTGGAATAGCTCTAGAAATCACCACTCACCCAATTTAGCTGGTTAACAAGCCACACGTGGAAAGGCACTGCCTCTGGAGGATAGAAGAGTATGGGAAGTGTTCTAAAGTTTGTGTCTGAATATATGTCCAAAAAGGTAAAAGTTGATGAATTTGTGACTCATAATCTGTCTTCTGACCAAATTAATGAAGCCTTTGAACTGATGAATGCAGGAAAGAGCATTTAAACTGCTGTAAAGCTTTAAATTCAACAAAGAAACCATGTTCATCCTTGTACCTAAGACTTGTGGTCCAACTGGAACAGCCAGACAAGCAGGGAGAAGATCTTCTAAGTTCACAGCCTCTTAGATCTTCTCTACTACTACTTCCAGAGTAACCTACTCTAGGCAGTAATATTTTTTATATAATTCATAAATCTTTAATCAAGAACAAGGTTAATACAGTCATAAATCTTTTTTTTAAAAAACTCTCCTTCACATGAATAATTGCCAGCTCATTAAGGAATATTCTAGGGGCACCTGGGAGGCTCAGTCATTTGGTGCCTACCTTCAGCTCAGGTCGTGATTCCAGGTTCCTGGGACTGAGCCCTGCATCAGGCTCCTTGCTCAGTGGGAAGCCTGCTTCTCCCTCTCCCATTCACCGTGCTTGTGTTCCCTCTCTTGGTATGTCTCCCTCCGCCAAATAAATATATAAAGTATTAAAAAAAAAAAAAGAAGAAGAAAGAATATTCTAATATAATAAAAGTAACTTCTGTGTAAAAAAATGTATAAGAATGAATGAGACAGTCAAATTATATGTTCAAAAAATATTTGTGCCATTTGCTCTTTGCTTGGAAATGAAAAATTTTAATTTAGTGAAAACAGAGGATGAATACATTTTACAAAAACAGTATAATTTGTGAATTTCATTTATGCCATTCATTCTGCAATGACTGACATCTATCAAAAATATCTTTGCATTATAGAGGATATAATACTTCAGATTCAAGGGACAGTTTTTCTTAAAATTACGGATTTGCTTATATTTAAATTTAATATTTTCATTGTTGTTTTATCCAAACTTATGAAAATGTTTACATTTGGATAATGATAGGCCTATTAACTACTTTGAGCTAAATTTCCTGAACTACAAAAGGTAAAATAAGGTCTTAGGTTAGTCAAAAACATCAAACTATTCAAGTGAGGTTTCTTGTCCCAGATTGCTTAGAAAGGGACAACTATAAAGACTATGCAATTTACCAAGAAATTAGCATTTTATTTTATAAAACATGATGTCTTCTTTAAGTTTCTAAATAGTGGGTAAACAATACTATAGCTTCCTGAAAATTCTTTTTCTAAACTGTGAAGTAGTTTTTTTTGTCACACAACTTTCTTTTCCCAAAGAAAAATCTGAGTATATTTCAGTGATTTAATTTGTAAGCTAAGCATTCCTTCCTTCTCTCAATTGTTCAAACAAATCCCCAATGGCCTCCCTGAGTTAAATTAGCAGAAGAATAATATTTCATGGCTCATTAATGCATAGAATCAAGTAGCAGATCCCAGATTAGCAGTGTAAAGATAGAAACAATGGGGTGTATCCCATTTTGTTAACTCCACAATGTGCCTATAGGCCTCAACCAAAAGATTTAAATTAAGCATTAAACATATCTGTAAAGCAACTGGCTAACCAAAAAAATTTATAAAGAAATATATTTTTTAAAGATTTTATTTATTTATTTGACAGACCAAGATCACAAGTAGGCAGAGAGGCAGGCAGAGAGAGAGAGTGGAGGAAGCAGGCTCCCTGCTGAGCAGAGGGCCCGATGCGGGGCTCGATCCCAGGACCCTGGGATCATGACCCGAGCCGAAGGCAGAGGCTTTAACTCACTGAGCCACTCAGGTGCGCTTATAAAGAAATATTTTAATACAAAGAACTAGTGCAACTTAAATTTTTGTCACTTTTTTAGCAGATTAACAATACCTATTTTTATTTGGGAACCAAATTTCTGCTGCAACTCAATTGCATTTCATGTTTACAAGCCCTCCTTTGCCTCTCTGAGCAGTAATAGTAATCATATTTGTATTCTATTCATATTTGAATATTTATGTTCAGGGGAGTTCATATTTAAGTCCTTATAGTCAGGTGACTTCTTCAGATGCATTTTAAGGATTTCTAACTAAGAAGAGGTGTGCATACGCCCAGGAGAAGCACAAGACAACCTTGGGAGATATGTAAAGAAAAATACTAGAACTTCTTCATCTATTTTTTTCTAAAAATAGAAAATAAGGTAAGAGTCTATATTTAATACAGATATTATCACTGGCATCCTTGCTCAGTAAGTGTATCAGAGACCCCACATGTCATACAGTGAGCAAAACATCCTGAAAAAAGAGTAAATAATCTAAGCACAGAAGAATAAATGGTGGTGTCTCATGCATTCATTCTCTGATTTCAGCAGGTTACAACTTATAGCAGTTTACCTTACAGCAGTTTAGGAGGATTTGCAGATTATATTGTCAAGTTTATCTAAACTAACCTTCACAAGAACAACAAATTACTTTAAAATATTCTGACAAAAATATCATGTGTTAAAGATAATGTTAATGACACAAACCCATAAGTGAATAAGAAAATGGCAGCACGGAGAGTTCTATTCCTGGTATATGTTCCTCATTGCTCACATTATGCGATAAAAAGAAAGATGATCTAATTAAATCAAAGAGTTGGTCAAAAATTCAAAATTATCAAAACAACTTAAATTATTCTTTTATATTCACAATTATTTAATTATGGACATTATCATACATATATTCTTCATTGTGAAAACTAGTCATAGATAACATGCACCCCTTATAATTAACCTGACATTATAAAATACTGTTTTGTTCACCTTAGCCTTATTTTACATTTTTATATGGTTTTTGTAATGTATGAATTATGTTAGCATTATTTATTTCAGTTTTTTAATATTTATTATAAAGGCAGATTAGTGGATTAACAGCATGAACATAGAACCAGACTGCCAAATCCTACTACTTACTATTAACATGGACAAATTATTTAATCTCCCTATGTCTCAGTTTTTAATGGAAAGTGGTGATAATAATACCTATTTCATAGGGTTGTTATGAAGAAAAATTTGTTAAAATTTATAGAAAAAGTTAAAATTTATGTTCAGTGCCTTGAACATAGTATTATCTATATAAGTATCTATATAAGTATATCTTGCATACTTATCTATATAAGTATCTTTATTATCTATATAATAAAATTAAAATGTTTAATTAATATATATGTATTAGGATATATGCTTAATTATTTTTACAGATGTGTATGCAGTCAACAAAGTTTGAACCCACTGTTCTAGAGAATCCTTGTCACATTTGTTACTAGAAAACTTAAAGGTGGTCATAGTATATAGACAGAAAATTCCTATTCCATTCATGTAACCTAAACCAAGAAGACATATATTGTAATTTTACATAGAGACTCACTCTTTACTTTTCAAAACAGTAAAAGAAGAGCAGAAATAAGATGTTTAAAATAAGCAACAAGTTAAATATCAATTGCATACGGGTAATAGAATACTGTGTCTAGGATTCCCAACAGAATCATTCTATCAAAAGTACCTTATACTAATGTTTATATTGATTCATAATCTCTGAGCTCCAAAAACTGACCATAGAGACATGTAGGAGTCTTCTCAGGTAATAAAAAATCAGCATATTTGATAATTCAAACAATTAATGGTTATTGACGGTCAAAGATGGACAGAATGTGTGTGACTATTGCTTCAAGAGCCCAGTAATGGCTGTGTATGCAAACTATTGCAATGCAATGAGGCAACTGTTCATAGGGGAGCATAAAAATGACATTTTGAGCATTACTGGCTGAAACTGGGAGGCTGAGAGGGCTTTTTAGAGGATATAGGTACACTGGAGATGGTACACCACACATACTAGCACAAGGCATGAGACTAACAAGACTTTAGAATTAATGTTGTTAATGTGTCCATCCTACCCAAAGCTACAAATTCAATGCAATTCTACCAAATTCCAAAAGCATTTTCACAGAAATAGAAAATCCACCCCAAGATCTCTATGAAGCCATGTAAGACATCAAGTAGCTAAAGCAATCTTGAAAAAAAGAAAGAGTGGGAAAGAGAGAAATTATACTGCAAGGCAGGATACAGAGAGTTGAAGTCAATAGCAAGATATGTGAGGAGTTAGTTCGGCCTGAAAGAATATGGCTAGAACACTGTGGGAGGTACAGGTAGAGTGGGGACAGAATCTGGTCCAGACAAGACTGAAAGCCAGGGATAAAGATTCCATCCAGTATAAACATAAACAATCAAAAATTAGTGAACAAACAGAAGGGTATTAGGAGCCAGGCCAGAAGAAATCAAACCATCTGAGGAACAAAAGTGGGATTAAGGGGCACCTGGGTGGCTCAGTCAGTTAAGCATCTGCCTTCAGCTCAGGTCATGAACCCAGGGTCCTGGGATCAAGTCTCACATCAAACTCCCTGCTCAGGGAGGCATCTGCTTCTGCCTCTACTCCTCCCCCTGGCTTGTGATCTCTGTCTTTCTCTCTCAAATAAATAAATAATTTTTTTTTTTAAAAAAAGTGGGATTCAGTCAAGAGAGTCTCAGATAAAAAAGTAAAAGAAAGTTATAGGAGGACCTGGGTGGTGCAGTTGGTTAAGCATCTGATTCTTGGTTTCTGCTCAGGTGGTAATTTCAGGGTCATGAGATTGAGCCCCATGTCAGGCTCCACATTCAGCCTGGAGTCTGCTTTAGACACTCTTACCCTCCTCTTCTGCCCCTCCTTCTCCCCAGAATAAATAAAAATATATCTTTACATTAAAAAAAGAAAAGAAAAGAAAGATATAGGAACAAGAAGGCAGGTATGGACATGACTGACATGGCTCCAGCCATGCCAAGACTGTCATTCAAAGGCAGTTAACCACAGTTATTCAGTTACCAACTGAAAAGAACCAATAGGAAGAAACTGTGAAGAAAAAGGAAAAGCAAAAGTTTACATAACCTAGAAGGCCTTTGGGTTGACAGTGACCTCTCACTGAAAGACACTTTTATTCTAGAGATCAAAAAGTCTTTTTGCAAAAAAAAAAAAAAAAAATCTCTTTCCTCTTTTCTGGCCTTCCTCCAAGGTTCCAGCGCCTAATTTGCCATTGCCCAAATACAGAATGTCCTTTCAAATCTCCAAATTTTTTCCTTAGGCTTCTATCTGTGCCTGAAACACCTCTTCTTTCAAGGCCAGGTACCTAAATATGACAGTTGAATTTAATTAAAGTCTATTGATTACACTGGCTTTTCCATTTGTAAAACTCAAAGTAATGACCCCACTGAGGTAAGTATAACAAAGTTACGAGAAATTATCCTCTAAGGACCAATGTCCCCAGAAAAGAGTTTTATGATCCCAGTAAAATGTTTACCAAAGTTATTGCTAACTTGGTTTCCCTCTCATAGGAAAACTGAAATTTCCTTAGTATGAAATTAAAGAAGTCTTTAAGTCTTCACGAAAACAGAGGGTAACTTTCACACCTCAGAATCCACATCAAGACCTTGGCATTTATCATCCAATATGCCATTTCCCAAAACCACCAAATTATCATTGCCCTTTTCAGATGGGGCAATGTTATCTACTTCCCAGGCAAACTGTGGAAATGCCACATTCATCATTTCACATATTTTCAATGTTGATAGCATTGGCTGAATTTGAGTTTCAAAACTTGGAAAACTGATTTTTAGATTTTTCACAGTTGTATGAGAAATTGTTTCCTTTTTTTTTGAGAAACTGTTCTTTTTAAGACTAGAAAGATGAAAGCATAATTAGTTTGCTGAAATGGTTGAGTATCAGTGATTTACTCATATTGAGCTCAGCATGAAGATCGTGCTGTTCCTTTAACATTTTTTGACTGACAGGGCAGGAACCCCATGAGTCTGAACATTCTATATCAATAATAATAGGAATGTAACTGGACTTTGATGTTGAAGGGCCTTAGAGCACCTGTGGGATTAAAATACCAACTGATCATAGGCCAGTTTACACTATTTGATATTAACATAATGCCCAAGCCAACCATATATAGCTCATTTGATTTTATATGACATTATTCTCTCACTGAAGTGCTGCCATCTATTACAGAGAGCACAAAAGACCAAGGGCTTTCACATCAACTCCCAACACCTACACTAACACATTTTAAACTGGATATCCCCATTCTTATTTTGGTACTCTTGTCATTTTTGAAGTTCAAGTCGTGCCTGAATGCTACTTTTTAAATATGCTCCTGTGGAATATGCCTCTGGTTGTGTTCTCTGAAACTAGGCCATTTTACCTGTATCTTTGAATAATATAATAATCAGAGTTAATATTTACTTACTTGGTGGTAGGGACCATACCGAGTGCTTTTACTTAAGCTTATTTATCCAATCCCCATGTTATTATTAGACCCGAGAACTGAAGGTTAGGGTCATTAAATCATTTGCCCTATGTCACAGAGCTGGTGAATGTGGGAACCAGTTTTTTAACTAGAGATAACTAGAGTTCATTCAGACTATTTTTAATGTTTGGAAAATGATTGTATTTATTTATAGTTGGAAAGACCTATCATTAACTTTGAGTTTGAATGTATTATCTTGACCCCACATAAGGACTCCAGAATCACTGTGGAGCATATAATAGACTTAGATTAGTTACTCACTTTTTAAGGAATATAGTTTTGAATTTATCCCAATGGACATTATATAGTCAGTCAGATGCCTAGAAAAATCACTTCTGCTCCTTTGGCCACATTACTCATTCATGTGAGAAACATGAAGAAAACAAAAAACAGAACTATAACTTTCAACAAGGAATGATGATATTTAAAATGTTAACCCGATGTTTTCCCTAAACATTCTCTGAGCGAAATTTGATTCCTAGTGCAGCAGGAATGATTCAGATTTCAGCTCCTCCATTGGACCCTTCATGTATGTGACCTTGAACATATTACTTACCTTCTGAATCTCAGCTTCCTCCTCTGTAAAATGGAAATACTCTACTTTGTAAGGTAGGTTAGAATATTACAATAAGGAGAACTGGATTTCAAAAGCTAAAAAATATTTTAGCCATCTGTTATCATCATCAGAACTTCTAATTGTCAGAAAGCTTCTAAGATCCTCTCTTCTCATACACAACAACAAGGATTACACTGAAGACAGTTTATAAGATCATAAACTCTTTCTTTAAATAATTTGATTCATATTGTATTTCTTTCTTTACATAACTTCTACAGTAAAACATAATTGTCTTCTCCCTTTTTTCCCCCTCTGAAACTAGGATTAGAAATTCTTCCCCATATGTCTTCATAGAATCTTCCCTCAATAAGAGAAAACCTGGGTCCCCACTGATGTATGGCATTACATTCTTTAGTTTTATGTTTTTTACAGTTTCCAACAGGTCTTAGCTTTGATATTTTTGTTCTCATTATTTTTTTGGTCAACTTTATACAAAAGAAAGGATATCAGAGCTGAGATAAAACTCTGTATTACATTTTTAATTGGTTACTAAAAAGGTTTAAGTGATCAGAAAGAAATAAACAAAATTTCATAATTCAAATTTAAAATAATAATTGCAATCATACCGTACAATTTCATCTTAAATTATGCCTTGTAATACTAACTGATTATCATGTTCTAAGATGTACCAACTTGCAAGTATCAAAGTTCAGGTTGACCACTACATACCTATTAGAATGGTAAAAAAACAAAACACTGACAACACCAAATTTTCTTGAGGATGCCAAGCAACAGGGACTCGGCTTATTTATTGCTGGAGAAATGCAAAATTGTACAGCCTTTTTGAAAGACAGATTGGTGATTTCTTTAAAAATTAAACATAATCTTGGGGCGCCTGGGTGGCTCAGTTGGTTGGGCAACCGCCTTCGGCTCAGGTCACGGTCCCGGAGTCCCGGGATCGAGTTCCGCATCAGGCTCCCAGCTCCATGGGGAGTCTGCTTCTCCCTCTGACCTTCCCACCTCTCATGCTCTCTCTCTCAAATAAATAAATTAATTAATTTAAAAAAATTAAACATAATCTTACTGTATGATCTGGCAATCACACTCCTTGGTATTTACTCAAAGGAGTTAAAAACTTAAGTCTATATGGAAAAACTGCACATGGATGTTTATAGCAGCTTTATTCATAATTGTCCCAACTCAAAAGCAGCCAAGATGTCCTTCAAAAGGTGAATGAAAAAACAAACTTTGGTATATCAAAACAATTGAATATTATTCACTGTTAAAAAGAAAAGAGCTATCGAGCCATAAAAAACATGGAGAAAACGTAAATGCATATTACAAGTGACAGAAGCCAATCTGGAAAGGCTATATACTGTACTCCAACTATGTAACATTCTGGAAAAGGCAAAACTATGGAGACAGTGAAAAGATCAAGTGATTGCCAGAAGTTGGGAAGGAGGGCAGAATGAAAAGAGCAACAGATGATTTTTAGGATACTGAAAGTAGTCTGTGTGATACTATAATGGATATATGGCGGATACAGGTTATAAAATTTTATACTTTCGTCAAAATCCACAGAACAAGAACAAAACCCATACATCACTAAGATGTAAACATCCTGATGTAAACTACGGACTCAGGGATGACTACAATGAGTCAATACAAGGTCATCAGTTCTACTGAATATACTACTATGGGACAGGATACTAATAGTAAGGGAGGTTGTATGTTTGAGGACGGAGAGTAATAGAAACTGTGGACTTTCTGCTCAGTTTTGCTGTGAAACTAAAACTACTCTAAGAAAAATAAAGTCCATTAAAAATTTTTCCAGTTATACTAAAATGTTCTCTAGTTTGTAATATGCCTATAAATTTATATATATTTAACTGCATTTTTGGATCAACATAATATTGGGCTTGAGATACATGAAGTCATAAAACAAAAGCTATGCTCCCTTATCCCAAGAAAATTAGTTTAAAAAGAAAAAGCCACCAACTCCCAATTTTTTAGTTTTTATGTTTTTAGAATAAATCCATGCCCCTTAGAATTTTAGGAAGATACTGGGGAAATTAAAATGCAATTTCCTTAAACTAAAAAGTAGTAATTAAACATGATCATATTGGTCATCTATAAAGTGTTTCTCCCGTGGTAACTTATTCATTGGATCATGGATCTCAGTTCTCTGGGGATAACAACAAATCCATACAAAGATTCTATACAAATATATTTAATGTTTCTATTCTCAACTTAGCTGACAGATGTGCATAACTGTCCACATTCAAGTGTTCAGATTGTCCCCTAGTACTTAATGGACTGATTTTAAAGACTACAGAAGTTACTTCAGGAAAGTTATGTATAAACTTAACATTAGAAAATTCCCCTTCATTTTTTTTCACTCTTTATCAATATACAGTCATTATGAGTCATCTTCAGTGTGCAGGCTTCTCAAATGCAGAGAGGCTCAAAGCAATATGTTCATCTCTTTTGGAAGCAATAAAGGACATAAAGCTTATTGACAGTCTCTCCTATCTAACCACATCCTAGAAAACTGAGTTCATCTCAGATTAATTTTCTAAGATTTACAATAACAATATACTCTAAAAAACAGTCCAGTCCAATAATCCCTGGGGGGAAAAAATAAGGAAATGGTTAATTCTTAGAAGTACACCCTTTAAATGAAAATTGAAGTGGACAATAAAAAATTTACATTTTTTAAGATACTTAAAAATTCTAAGAAATTCTTGATTTACTCTTTGAAGCCATAACTACACAAAATTAAGCAAAATTTTAGTTTTTAGAGAGACAGAGAAAAATAAACTGAAATATAACACTATGTATGATTCTTTTAAAAACATATTTGAAATCAAAATTAGAAGCTTTCTTTTTTCCATTAAAAAGGGGAACAGAAAAGGAAAATAATATATGTGAGAATTCTAGCAATCCAAAATAGCTGTTACATAATTGTGTTTATTATACTTGGCTGGCTGATTTGTTGGAATGTGTCACTCTGAGAGGGAACATTTATAATCTCCTACTGCCATCTTATGTAATAACTAGTCATTGCACAATACAAAAGGAGGAATATACATTAAGGAAAACCAAGAGAACTTTCTGGAAATTGTAGAACAACCCACATTTCTCACATAAAAATTAAATATCTATTGTTCTATCTCCTATCTGTTTACAACAGGATTTATTCAAGTTTGGTCATGGAGCAATTATCATTAACTCCTTTCCTATTATTTTCTTAAACCTCCTATTCTGATCATATTTATACTATTTCTTATATATAGTTTACTGTAATGAAATACAAAAGCTGGTGATTAAAATGTATAACAATAAAACAGAAACAAAGCACATTTCTATTCATTTTGTTGTTTTGTTGTTTTTTGTTTGACTTTCACAATTTTATTTTTTAAAGCAACAAACAACAAACTTTCTTACAAAAATCTATCCTGAATTCATGTAACAATTTTAAATAGCAGAATTTTAATTTATTTTTTTAAAGATTTTACTTATTTATTCAAGAGAGAGAGCAAGAGCACAAGAGCAGGAGTGGCAGAGGGAGAAGGTGAAGCAAACTGCACACTGAACAGGAAGCCTGACGTGCCCACGACCCTGAGACCATGATCTGAGCCAAAGACAAATGCTTAGCTGACTGAGTCACTCAGGCACCCCCAAAATTTTCATTTAATGTGCCAATTTTAAATATATGCCAGAGTTTCAATCAAAAAATCATGACATAAACAAATCTGTATTTCTTTTTCTATAAATTCTAACAACTCTTTTTTAATACATGTCACCAGTCAATTACTATTCAAAAGACCATAATACAACACAGTGTGGAAAGCTATCAGTAGGAGAGTCCCTCCACTCTTTTTGACTACTTAATACCAACATGCCAACTATTAGAGAAATATATAATTAAGAATGTAGTCATCCACGAATAACTAAAACAACAATTAAAAAAACCTACGATATCAAGTAACCATAGCTTAAAGAAATAAAAGTTCATCTCCACAAGGAGTACAGTGCCTTTGATTCTATTTCTCAAAATTGTCATCAATTACTAAGGTTCCTTCCAGCTTTCTATTCCCCCATCCTAAGGACATTGACTTTTGTCCTCATGCTTATCATTTCATAGTCATAAAATGGTTGTTATTGTTCCAGACAATAAATCAATGTCAAAACCAGAACAAAGTGAAAAAAAAGCAAATACCAGATGCATCCAAGCCCATATTATTGTTATTAATCTTATGGCCAGAACTATGTCATTTGCCTATTTCTAGTCACAAAGGAACCTGGGGAAAAGTATTTAGTTTAGCACAGGTCATTGAACAAAATTAGCAAGATTCAAGGGAGGAATGGACGGTGGGAAGAAACAAAAAATGTCCACCACAAGGAATGAGATTAACATTGATCTATAATTAAGACAGTCTGTCCAGATGGTAGGTTAAGTTGGAAGAAGAAGCATCCCTCTCTTTCCAAACACATACTAATGCTAGGTTACATGTTAGAGAAGATATACATTGGCTGAGCTTAGAGCAAATAAGAGAAATGTTCAAGTGCTATATGCAAAGAGAACCAATAATAATGCTTGGGAGCTAAAGTCCAGATTCCACAGAGGTAATGCGAATGCTTATACCCAAAAGACAGAAGTAAAGATGCCAGACCCAATGCACATGTAACAGCTGGCACTGAACCTGGAAGGAGATATTTGGCCAAGAGAACACCTCCCACCAATGTAAGACGTCATACAAATATGGGCAGTGCCCCAGACCTGAGCCAAACTATCCTTTTGCATGAAATAAGAACACCTGGCCTGCATTACATGCAGATGTTGATATTGAATTCTCATACAACTTACCCAGAATAAAAAATCCAAGGACAGAAAATGGAAATGGTCTAGAACAGGTTGATCCTATAGTATATTATAACTGGCAACCAGAAAACTTCCTCAAGTGACATAGCATATAGAAGATAATTTCTACAAAAGGATGAAGCTGCTGGCAAATAAGGAAAAGCACAAAAAGAAATGCAAGTGGCACAACAAATGGGAGAAATCATCCCCAGGGACCTATCCATACTAGAGCAATCTCACAGGGTCTTTTCCAAGTTGAGCCTTTGTAAGACTCAACTTTAACAAATAATAACTATAAACATAATCCATTACTAGGTCTTTAGGAGTTAGAGAAGGGAAATAAGGAAAAATACCAAAACAGAAAACCTGTCTTGCCCCTTTCTTCCCATGGCCTTAAAATGAACTTACATGTCATTCATAGAAAACAAAAGAGCTAAAGGACACAGAGTCATTTACAAGAATAAATCAATACAAAACAGACTGAATTTTAGAGAGCTAAAGGATATAGGACAAAGGTCATACAATTGAAAATTGCAAAGATGTACTCCTTGGCCCTGTGGGTCTCCAAAACACCTTCACAAAGATGAATGTATTAGACCTGATGAGGGCATCAGCTAAGATGGAATGAATTTTCAGCTGAACTTGGAAAAGATCTGTCTGTGGGGTCAGGGAAGAAACACAACTTATGAGAATACTGCTGATTCATCCTTCTACATTCACAGTCTTGTGTCGAATCCTAATCATACAAATTTAAATGAATCTTAGAAAAATCCACAGATGTTAACATTTGTCCAGTAGATGGAATATCAGTATTAGGAGCAAATATTAAGTGGATTTGCTTCATTTCACACAGAGGATACATGAGTGCTCTTTTTAAATTCTTCTTTCCAAGTATTTAAGGTATTTTAGAAAATTAAGTTTTTGTTCTCAGGAAAAAAAGATCAAAATTGGAATAAGAGTGATACATAAAAGGAAGAATCTGTAACTCTTAAGATAATAAACTCTGAAATAAGCTCTTAGGTCAGGAACCAAATTTTGTTTTCCAGACGTCTATTAAGAAAGAATCAACCATGATGGGATTATGGGTGATTTTAATTTCCTTATTTGAATCTTGCTGAATTGTCCAAGTGTACATTATCTTTTAAAATAAAAGAATATCAAAAATAAAAATTTAAATGCTAAATAACATGGTTCAATCATCAGTTGCCTGAAAAAGGAGACTGGAGAAGACATGTAAGTCTCTCTAGGTCTTTTATTCAGTAAGGAAAAGGCCCTCCCACAAATTACATCATGTCAATAATTTTTGATAGAATATTAATCATCCCTAATAGGAAATCTAGGAATATTAATAGATTCAATCAGTTTTTCAACCTCTAAGCGATAATTACTAAGATGTTAATTGTTCAACCACTTGATGGTTACTTAACTTTTTAGCAACAACTGTGGATAGCAGAGAAGGTGGGAGGTTCCTCCTTCAAAGTAAAAATATTCAAAAGAGAAAGTCTAATCAAGAAAAAAACAAGATCAAAAGCTTTTGCACAGCAAAGGAAACAGTTAACAAAACCAAAAGACAACTGACAGAATGGGAGAAGATATTTGCAAATGACATATCAGATAAAGGGCTAGTGTCCAAAATCTATAAAGAACTTAGCAAACTCAACACCCAAAGAACAAATAATCCAATCAAGAAATGGGCAGAAGACATGAACAGACATTTCTGCAAAGAACACATCCAGATGGCCGACACATGAAAAAGTGCTCCATATCACTCGGTATCAGGGAAATACAAATCAAAACCACAATGAGATACCACCTCACACCAGTCAGAATGGCTAAAATTAACAAGTCAGGAAATGACAGATACTGGCGAGGATGTGGAGAAAGGGGAACCCTCCTAACTGTTGGTGGGAATGCAAGCTGGTGCAACCACTCTGGAAAACAGCACGGAGGTTCCTCAAAGTGTTGAAAATAGAACTACCCTATGACCCAGCAATTGCACTACTGGGTATTTATCCTAAAGATACAAACGTAGTGATCTGAAGGGGCACGTGTACCCGAATGTTTAAAGCAGCAATGTCCACAATAGCCAAACTATGGAAAGAACCTAGATGTCCATCAACAGATGAATGGATAAAGAAGATGTGGTATATATACACAATGGAATACTATGCAGCCATCAAAAGAAATGAAATCTTGCCATTTGCGATGACATAGATGGAACTAGAGGATATCATGCTTAGCGAAGTAAGTCAATCAGAGAAAGACAACTATCATATGCTCTCCCTGATATGAGGAAGTGGAGATGCAACATGGAGGGTTAAGGGGGTAGGAGAAAAATAAATGAAACGAGATAGAATTGGGAGGGAGACAAACCATAAATGACTCTTAATCTCACAAAACAAACTGAGGGTTGCTGCGGGGAGGGGGGTTGGGGTTGTGGAAATTGGGGAGGGTATGTGCTATGGTGAGTGCTGTGAAGTATGTAAACCTGGCGATTCACAGACCTGTACCCCTGGGGATAAAAATATATTATATGTTTATAAAAAATTAAAAGAAAAAAACACATTGCACTGATCATTTCTGGAAAAAAGGAAAAAAGAAAAGATTAATTAAAAAATATAACAATTTCCCACCTAGTCACCTTCCAGATCTTTAAATAACTTCATTTATATAGAGAAATAAGTATGACAATGAACATATAGGAATAGATTCTGAACAATGACCACATTCTCCTTCATTATATAGAACTACAAACTGATCAACAAAGTTACAAAAAAACATAAATTAAATAATTCTTTCACAAATAGGAATAGGCCACATAAAAATGGGACAAAATCTAATTAGAGTGCTATATAGCAGTTCTTGCTAAGACAATGACATACACAGGAACACATACATGTAACAGATCAATTTTCAGCCTGGTTTCCTAAGATAAGGGTACCAGTACAAATCACTGTTAAATCAAGTTCAATTACCAAGTCAATTTAAACCAAATTAGGCCTAAATCCACATAAGGCTCTTCTGGTTTCCTAGAGCTAAAAGGATTATTAACTAAATAACCTGAATCATTCTTCTAATTCTGTTCTGCATATTTGACCTAAGCTTCCTAAAGTTAATTCAGAGGACTGAATATAGAGGACTGGCTGAGGAAATTCTACTTTGATGCCATCCTTTTCAGGGTACTAAGGGGCAGAAAACCAGGATTCAGAGATAGAAAGCTAATAAAGTGTTGGGCAGCTAAGCAGAAAATACATCTGGACAATCAGTGGCTCTCAACCTTGCTGCAAATTTGAATTTCCTGGGTAGTCTTTTTTAAAGCAACAAATCAATTAAGTCAGAATCTTTAGAAATTGAGCCCATGTTTTGTTTTGTTTTCAATTTACCAGATGATTCTAATACAGAGAAAGGATTAAAAAGCATAGCAATAGATGATACCAAATAATATTCTTCAGGTTTAATGCATCCAAAACAGAGAACTGTGTTCCAAACCAAGAGCTAGCTCCTAAAGGAATTAAAACATAAATATGATAATTTTTATAACCCCAGAATACAAAGATGACCTGTGTAGTAGCCAAGGCACCAAGAAATTACCCGAGGGGCTGACTACTGATATATTGAAAGAAATTAAAGCAAAAATTCTCCCTGGTGTCTTTATTTTTCCAGGGCCATGAGAACAAATAGCTAATAAAGTAACCTCAAAGTAAAAAGCTTTGAAAACAACTAATGTCAACAATTTTTTACGGCATTCATTCAAATTCAAGTCTTATGAAAACTCCAAGTCCATTTTCTAGTAAGACTTATTTTTTTCAAAAAAAAAAAAAAAAAAAGACTTATTTTACAGCCTGAACAATTTGAAGAACTTTAGTGACCTTGAACTTTCACAGAAAGTTTTCTCAGCTTCTTATGACCCTTAAAATGACCGAGCTGAGACTCGATCAACAATGAGAAATTGAAATTAACCATTGTGGATAAAGGTATAAAAATATATTTCAGATAAATAAGAAAGTATAAGAAATAATAAACACCTGGATACCCACTATCTAGCTTAAGAAATAAAACATTAAAGTTGAAACAGTTGAAGTCTTCATGTTCTTCCTCTCCCACAACCTCTCACCCCTACCAGCCCTCTCCAAATGAGTGAACAGTTCTAATCCTAAATTTGCTGTTTATTATTTCTTGAATGTTTTAATAATTTAATCAGATATGTATAGATCTCCAAACAATATATAGTATGGTTTCTTTCTCTCTCTCTTTTTAAAAGATTTCATTTATATTTATTTGAGAGAGAGACAGAGAGCATGAGCCAAGTGGGCAGAGTGGGGAGGGGATGAGAGAATCTCACACAGTCTCTGCACTGTGTGAGGGGCTTCATCTCACAACCCACTTTTTCCACTTAACTTGCTCTTATTTATGAGTTATTTAAATACTACTCATTTGTTTATTGTAGTCATTGCATTTATCTTCTTCCACTCTATGGCTTCTCTTTCACTTTGTTTATGGTGTCTCATGACACATTTACATTTTTAACTTTAATTCAATCTGTATCTCCAATCTCTCATTCAATTTTTAGCAGTGGGACAATATTCAGGCACCACAGGATAACTAGTTTAAAGCACAGGCTTTCCTAAAGCCTTTCTCTTCCCCATTTAACTCAGGTAGGAGTAAGGATTTTAATGATCCTGTCTTCTACCAGTGAAATCTTATTGCTACAAAGCACCCTTGGGCTTCTACTAGCAACCAGATCATCTGACAACTGAATAAAACTGAGAGAACCTCCTGATACTTCTTCCACTAACAGATGTCAATATTGACCACACTTTGAAATGGAGCTTTCTAAATAACTAAAGTATTTTCCATAAAGAGAATGAGAGGGACTTCATGAATTGTAGCATATTTGATCCACAATGCTAGTTTTATGTATTCATTTTTTTCAGTAATTAAAGTATAATTGGCATACAATATTAATTAGTTTCAGGTGTACAACATAGTTATTCAACATTTGTATATAATGTGAAAGGGTCACCACAGTAAGTTTAGATAGCATATGTCACTTTACAAAGTCATTACATTACCATTGACTATTTTCCCCATGTTGTATACATTATATTCTCATGACTTATTTTATAACTGGAAGTCTGTACTTCTTTTTTTTTTTTTTTTTAAGATTTATTTATTTATTTATTTATTTGACAGAGATCACAAGCAGACAGAGAAAGGAGGAGGGGAAGCAGGCTCTCTGCTTGGCAGGGGCCTCGATCCCATGACCCTGAGATCATGACCTGAGCTGCAGGCAGAGGCTTAACCCACTGACCCACCCAGGCTGCCTGAAAGTCTGTACTTCTTAACCCCCTTCACCCATTTCACATCCCCCAAATTTCCCCTCCTCTGGCAACCACTAATCTGTGCTCTGGATCTGTGAGTTTGGGTTTTGTTTTGTTTGTTTAATTTGTTTTTTAGATTCAATTTGTTTTTTAGATTTAGATTTCACATGTAAGTGAAATCATACGGTATTTGTCTTTCTCTGTCTGATTTACTTTACTTATCACAATACTCTCCAGGTCTATCTTTATTGTTGGAAATGGCAACATTTCATTCCTCTTTAAGGCTGAGTACTATCCCACTGTATATTATATATACCACATCTTCTATATCCATTAAACGATCAGTGGACACAGGTGGTTTCCATATGCTGACTATTATAAATAATGCTGCAATGAACACAGGGGTGCTTACATCTTTTGATTAGTATTTTCATTTTCTTTGGATAGATACCTAGTAGTGGAATTGCTGGATCATGTGGTAGCTCTGTTTTTAATAGAGGAAGCTCCATGCTCTTTTCCAGAGCAGCTGCACCAATTTACATTCCTACCAAGAGCATACCAAGGTTCCTCTTCTATCTGCATCCTTGCCAACATATTATTTCTTCTTTATTTTTTTAAAGATTTTATTTATTTATTTATTGAGGGAGAGGGAGGGGGGTGCATGTAAGTGAGGGGGGCCATAGGGAGAGGGAAAGAAGGAATCTCAAGCAGACTCTATGCTGAGTGCAGAACTCCATGCAGGGCTTGATCTCACACACCTGATGTCATGACCTGAGTTGAAACCAAGAGTCAGACACTTAACAAACTGAGCCACCCAGGTGCCCCTCTTGTCTTTTTTCTAGTAGCCATTCAGATTGATGTGATAGGATATCTCATCGTGGTTTTGATTTGTATCTCTCTGATGATTAGTGATGTTCACTATCTTTTCATGTGTCTATTGGTCATCTGTATGTTGTCTGGAAAAATGTCTATTTGGGTCCTCTACCTATTTTTTAATTAGATTATTTGCTTTTTTTGGTGTTGAGCTATAAAAGTGCTTCATATATTTTGGGTATCAACCCTTTATCAGGTATGTCATTTGCAAATATCTTCTATTCAATAGGTTGCATTTTTGTTTTGTTGATGGTTTCCTTCACTGTGCAAAATCTTTTTATTTTAGTGTAGTCTCAGTAGTTTAATTTTGCTTTTGTTTCCCTTGCCAAAGGAGATGTAACTAGAAAAATGTTTCTATGGCCAATGTCAAAGAAATTATTGCCTATGTCTTCTTCTAGGGATTTTACAATTTTAGGTCTCACATTTAAGTCTTTAATCCATTTTGTATATGGTGTAACAAAGAGATCCAGTCTCACTCTTGCTTGCAGCTATTTTTCCCAAAACCATTTACTGAATAGAGAGTCCTTTCTCCATTGTATATTCTTGCCTCTTTTCTCCTAAATTCATTTGCCATATCTATGTGGTTTATTTCTTGGCTCTCTGTTCTGTTCCATTGATCTATGTTCCTGTTTTTATGCCTATATCACTGTTTTGATTACTATATCCTTGTAGTATACTTTCAATGGCATGATGCCTTCAGCTTTGTTCTTTTTTCTTAAGATTGCTTTGGCTCTTTAAGAATTTTTGTGTTCCATACAAATTTTAGTATTATTTATCCTATTTTTGTGAAAAATGCCTCGGAATTTTGGCAGAGATTTCACTGTATCTGTAGATATCTTTGGGTATTGTGGACATTTTAACATTAATTCTTCCATCTATGCTCATGGAATTTCTTTTCATTTATTTGTGTCTTCTTCAATTACTTTCATCAATGTCTTTTGGTTTTCAGTATAAAGTCTTTCACTTCCTTGGTTAAATTTAATCCTAGGCATTCTATTCTTTTTAATGCAATTATATAGACCTAAGTGAAATGTACATAAGAAACATATTCAATAGAGAATTTATGTAATGATAAAAAAGATCCTCACTGGAGTTGAAAGAAAAGAGTGAAGGACACCAGTGAGACCCTTAGCAAAGATAGAAAACATTAAAAGAACCAATCACAGATGAAGAACACAATAAATGAAATTTAAAATACACTAGATGGAATAAATACCAAGCTATAGGAAGCAGAAGGATAAACCAGTGACCTGGAGGACAGAGTAATGCAAAGTAGTAAAGGTGAGCAGGTGAGAGAAAAAAAAATTATGCAAAATGAGAACAGATGTAGGGAACTCAGAAACTCCATCAAGAACAACAACATTTACATTATAGGGATCTCAGAAGAAGAGAGAGAAAATGGGGCAGAAAATTCATTTGAAGAAATAACAGCTGAAAACTTCCCTAATCTGCAGAAGGAAACACCCGAATGTGGAATATGGATGTGCAGAAATACCCCAAGAAATTCAACTCAAGAGGTTCATACCAATAAACACAATAATTACAATGACAAAAAACAAAAACAAAACAAAACAAACAAAAAAAAACACCAATAAAGAGAGAATTCTTAAAGCATCAAGAGAAAAAAAAGAAAATTACACACAAGGGAAATACCAAAAGACTCTCATTGAATTTTTCAGCAGAAACTTTACAGGCCACAAGGAAGTGGTGTGATATAATCAAAGTGCAATAAGGGAAAAAATCTGCAGCCAAAAATATTCTATCCAACAAGGCTATTGTTCAGAATAGAAGTAAAGACGTTTTTAGACAAATAAAAGTTAAAGGAATTAATGATCACTAAATCAGCCCTACAAGTAATATTAAAAGGGACTTTTTGAATGGAAAGATCACAAGTAAGAGTTAGAAAAGTAGAAAGGGCAAAAGCAAAAAATATGTATATGTATAAAAATCAGTTAAGGGACTCAAAAATGAAAAGGATGTAAAGTATGACACCATATGCCTAAAATATGGGGAGGAGAGGAGTAAAGAGTGGGTTCAATTTAAGTGACCATCAATTTAATATAGATTGTTATATGCAAAAGATGGTATATACAAACTTAATGGTAAGCACAAATAAAAAACCGGTAACAGATATGCAAAAAATAAAGAGAAAGGAATCTAAGTATATCACTATAGAAAGCTAACTTACGGTGAGAGAAGAGAACAACAGAAGAAAAGAACAAAGATCCACAAAAACAAACACAAAACAAATAACAAAATGACAATAAATATATACCTATTGATAATTATTTTGAATGTAAAATGACCAAATACTCCAGTCAAAAAAAAAAGAGGGATAGAATAGATTAAAAAGAACCAACAAATGTCTATTTTCTGCCTCCAAGAGACTCATTTCAGACCTCAAAGCACATGCAGATTGAAAGGGAAGGAATGGAGAAGCATTTATCATTCAAAGGATATCAAAAAAAAGCTGGGGTGGCAATAATTACATGAGACAAAACAGATGTTAAAACAAAAGGACAAAGAAGGCCAGTATATAATCATTATGGAAACAATCCAACAAAAAGACGTAACAATTGTAAATATTTAGGCACCAACATGGGAGTACCCAAATATACAGAACAGATTATAACAAACATAAAAGAAATAACCAACAGCATACAATAATAGTACAGGACTTAACACCTCACATATATATCAATAGACAGATCATCTAAAGAGAAATCAACAAGTACACAGTGGCTTTTTTTTTAAGATTTTACTTATTAATTGATTTATTTATTTTGAGACAGAAAACGAGAGTGAGCATAAGCAGGGGGAGGGGCAAAGACAGAGGGAGAGAGAGACTCTCAAGCAGACTCCATGCTGAGTGAGGGAGCCTGACATAGGGCTCAATCCTACAATCCTGTGAATATGACCTGAGCTGAAATCAAGAGTCAGACATTTAACCAACTGAGTCACCCAGGCACTGCAAAACACTGTCTTTGAATGACACACTGGACCAGATGGATTTAATAGATATATTCAGAACATTCCATTCTGTCTTAGCAGAATACACATCCATTTCAATTACAAAGGAACAGTCTCCCGAATAGATCATATATTAGTCCACAAAGCAAGTCTCAACAGTTTCGAAAAGATCAATACATGGAGGTTAAATAACATGCTACTAAACAATGAATGGATCAACCAAGATCAAAGAAGAAATCTAAAAATACATGGAGACAAATGAAAAGGAAAATGCAATGGTCCAAAATTCTTGGGACCAACAAAAATGATTCAAAGAGGGATGTTTATAGCAACATGGGCCTACAGCAAGAAGCAAGAAAAATCTCAAATAACCTAGACTTAATACCTAAAGGAACTAGAAAAAGAACAAACAAAACCCAAACCCAACAAAAGTAAGGAAATAATAAATATTAGAGCAGAAATAAGAGAAATAGAGATTATAAAAGCAAGAGAACTGATGTAACCAGTAGCTGGTTCTTTGGAAAGAGTAAAATTCAAAAACCTCAAGCCAGACTCATTAAAAAAGAAAGAGATAGAGAGAGGACTCAAATAAAGAAAATCAGAAATTCAAGAGGATAAATAATAGCTGATATCACAGAAATACAAAACTATCAGAGAATAGTATGAAAAATTAAATGCCAAAAAAATGAACAACCTAGAACAAATAGATAAATTCCTAGAAACATATACCCTAACAAAACTGAAGCAGGAAGAAATACAAAATTTGAAGAGATGAATTATCAACAAATAAATTGAATCAATAATCAAGAAACTCCCAAAAAACAAAAGCCCAGGACTAGATGGCTTCACAGATGAATTTTAACAAACTTTAAAAGAAGAATTAACACCTATTCTTAAAGACTTTTCCAAAAAATAGAAGAGAAAAGAAAACTTCCAAATTCATTCTAGGAGGCCTGCATTGCCAGTTTCAAAACAAGATAAAGACACCATTAAAAAGAGAGAGAGAGAGAGAGAACTATAGGCCAATATTTCTGATAACAGATGCAAAAATCCTCAACAAATTATCAGCAAACCAAATCCAACAACATATTAAAAAGTTGTTCACCACAATCCAGTGGGATTTATTCCTGGGATACAAAGATGGTTGAATATTTGCAAATTAATAAATGTGATACATCACATCAATAAGAGAATTGATGAAAACATATGGTCATTTCAACAGATGCAAATAAATCATATAACAGAGTACAAAATCCATCCATAATAAAAACTCTCAACAAAGTAGGTTCAGAGGAAACATACCTCAAAATAATAAAGGCCTATTTATAAAACCCACAGCTAACATCATACTCAATAGTGAAAAGTGAGAGTTTTTCTCCTAAAGTTAGGATCAAGACAAGAATGTCTATTATCACCACTTTTATTCATTTTATTCATTAAGAATGATATCAATGAGATCTAGTCTACTCTAGCAGCTAGGGTAACTAAGGCAGAAGATAGAATTAGTGATCTAGAAGACAAACTGATAGAAAAGAAGGATCAGGAGGAGGCCTCGAACAAACAACTCAGAAGCCATGAAAACAGAATTAGGGAAATAGATGACGCCATGAAACGGCCCAACATCAGAATTATTGGGATCTCTGGTTGGGGGGTGGAGAAAGAGAGAAGACTATAAGATATAGTTGAACAAGTTCTGGATGAAAATTTCCCTAATCTGGGGAATGGAACAAGTGTTCATGTCCTAGAGGCAGAAAGGACAACCCACAAGATCAGTGAGTCTAGAAAGACATCCAAACACTTAATTGTGAAATTCATGAATCATAATTTCAGTCAGAAGGTCTTAAGGGCAGCTAGGGGATAGAGTCCTTATGTACAGAAGAAAGACCATCAGAATAACATCAGACATGTCCAAAGAAACCTGGAAAGACAGAAAGGGCTGGCAAGACATATTCAGGGCTCTAAATGAAAAGAACATGCAGCCAAGAATGATTTATCTAGCAAGGCTGACATTCAAAATGGATGGAGAGATAAAAAGCTTCCAAGATGGCATAGTTTAAGAGTATGTGACCATCAATCCAGCACTATAAGAAATATTAAAGGGGGATTCTATAAAATAAGAACCCAAGAGTGACATAGCACAGATGTTTACAGAGATAATTATAGAAACAAGACTTCATAGGCAACATGACATCAATAAAAACTTATCTTTCAAAAACCACTCTCAACATGAACAGCCTAAATTCTTCCATAAAATGGTACAGGGTTGTAAACTGGATAAAACAACAGCGCCTGTTTATATCCTGTCTACAAGTGACACATTTGGAAACTAAAGATACATTCAAACTAAAAGTGAACAGATGGAGGACCATCTTTCATGCCAACAGGCCTCAAAAGAAAGCTGGGGTAGCAAATCTCATAACAGATAAGTTAGATTTTAAGCTAAAGCCTGTAGTCTGAGCTACAGAAGGACACTATATGATTCTTAAAGGGTCTATCCACTAAGATCTAACAATTATAAATATTTATGCCCCCAAGATAGGAGCAGCCAACTACATAAGTCAACTGTTTATATCAAAATAAAGAGTCATATTGATATGAATACACTAATTGTAGGAGATCTTAACACACCACTCTCAGTAACAGATCATCCAAGCAGAAAATCAATAAAGAAATAAGAGCTTTGAATGACACATTGGACCAGATGGACCTCATAGTTATATACAGAACATTCCACTCTAAAACAACACAATACTCATTCTTCTCAAGCACACATGGAACTTTCTTCAGAATAGACCACATAGTGGGTCACAAATCAGGGTTCAAGAGATAATAAAGACTGAGATTATTCCCTGAACATTCTCAGACCATAATGCTTTAAAACTGGAACTTAACCACAAGAAAAAGTTTGGAAGGAATTCAAACACTTGGAAGCTGAAGACCATCCTGCTCAAGAATATTTGGATCAACCAGGAAATCAAAGAAGAACTTAAACAATTCATGGAAGCCAAAGAAAATAAAGACACATCAGTCCAAAACCTATGGAATACATCAAAGAAGATCCTAAGGGGGAAATACATAGCCAACTAAGCCTCACTAAAAAAAAATTGAAAAATCCAGAATGCACCAACTCTCTTTACACTGTAAAGAACTGGAGAATCAACAGCAAATTAAGCCAACCCCACACACAAGAAGGGAAATAATCAGCATTACAGCAGAAACCAATGAGTTAGAAACTAGAAATACAGCAGAACACATCAACAAAACTACAAGCTGGTTCTCTGAAAGAATCAATAAGATCGATAAACCATTGGCCAAACTAATCCAAAAGAAAAGAGAGAGGACACAAATTAATAAAATTATGAATGAAAGGGGAGAGATCATGACTAACACCAAGGAAATTGAAACAATTATTAGAATTTATTATCAACAACTATAAATAAATTAGGCAACTTAGAAGAAATGGATGCATTCCTAGAAACCTATAAACTTCCAAGACTGAAGCAGTAAGAAATTGACAACCTATATAGACCAATATAATGATATTGTGATCAAAAAGAAATGATCAAAAAGCTCCCAAAAAACAAAAGCCCAAGACCTGATGGGTTCCCTGGGGAATGCTACCAAACATTCAAAGAATAAATAATACCTATTCTTTTGAAGCTATTTAAAAAAAAAAAAAGAAACAGAAGGGAAACTTCCAGACTCTTTCTGTAAAGCCAGCATTACCCTGGTCCCCAAACCGGCAAAGAACCCATCAAAAAGAAGAATTTCAGACCAATTTCCTGGAGGAATATGGATGCCAAGATTCTCAACAAGATCCAGGCTAATAGGATCTAACAGTACATTACAAAGATTATCCACCATGACCTGGTGAGATTTATCCCTGGGATACAAGTGTGGTTCAACATTCACAAATCAACCAATGTGTTAGAAAAAATTAATAGGAGAAGAACCACATGGCCGCTCAATTGATGCAGAAAAAGCATTTGACAAAATACAGCATCAGTTCCTGACTAAAACTCTTCAGAGAATAGGGATAGAGGAAACATTCCTCAACTTCATAAAATCATAAAATGAAAAAATTCATAAAAAAACAAGTGTTGGAGAGGATGTGGAGAAAGAGAAACCCTCTTACAGTGTTGGTGGGAATGCAAGTTGGTGTAGCCACTTTGGAAAATAGTGTGGAAATTCCTTAAGAAATTAAAAATAGAGCTACCCTATGACCCTGCAATTGTACTAATGGGTATTTACCTCAAAGATACACTGTAGTGAAAAGAAGGGCCACCTATACCCCAATGTTCACAGCAGCAAATGCTACAGTTGCCAAACTGTGGAAAAATCCAAGATGCCCTTCAATGGATGAATAGATAAAGATTATATGGTCCATATATACAATGGAGTATTATGCTTCCATCAGAAGGATGAACACTCAACTTTTATATCACCATGGATGGGACTGGAGGAGATTATACTGAGTAAAATAAGTCAAGGAGAGAGAGTCAAGTATCAAATGCTTTCACTTACTTATGGAGCATAAGGAATAAAATGGAGGACAATGGGAGACGGAGAGAAATGAGATGGGGGAAAACGGAAGGGGAGACAAACCATGAGAGACTGTGGACTCTGAGAAACAAACTGAGGATTTTGGAGGGGAGGTGGGTGGGGAGTTGGGTGAGCCTGGTGGTGGGTATTATGGAGGGCAGGTATTCCATAGAGCACTGGGTGTGGTGCATAAACAATGAATTTTGGAAAACTGAAAAGAAAATAAAATGGAAAAATTTTTTAAAAATCCTTTTTTTAAAAGGGAGGCTCTTACTGCTAGGACAAACGAGGCAGAAGAGAGAATTAGTGATATAGAAGACCAAATGATGGAGAATAAAGAAGGTGAGAAAAAGAGATAAATAACTATTGGATCACAAGGGGAGAGTTCAAGAGGTAAGTGATACCATAAGATGAAATAATATTAGAATAATTGGGATCCCATAAGAAGAAGAAAGAGAGAAAGGGCAAAAGGTAAACTGGAGCAAATTACAGCAGAGAATTTCCTTAATTTGATGAAAAGAACAAGCATCAAAATCCAGGAAGCATCGGGAATCCCCCTCAAAATCAATAAAAATAGGTCCTCACCCCATCATCTAATAGTAAAACTTACAAATCTCAAAGATAAAGAGTAAATTCTGATAGCAGCTCAGGACAAGAGATCTGTAACATACAATGGTAGAAATATTAGATTGTCAGCAGACTTATCCACAGAGATCTGGCAGGCCACAAAGGACTGGCATGATATATTCAGAGCACTAAATGAGAAAAATATGCACCAAGAATACTATATCCAGCTAGGCTGTCACTGGAAATAGAAGGAGAGATAAAAAGCTTCCAGGACAAACAAAAATTAAAAGAATTTGCAAACACCAAACCAGCCATACGTGAAATGTTGAAAGGGGCTCTCTAAGAAAAGAGAGAGCCTAAAAGTAATAGACCAGAAAGGAACAGAGATAATATACAGCAAAAGTAACCTTACAGGGAATACAATGGCACTAAATTCATATCATTCAATAGTCACCCTGAATGTAATTGGGCTAAATTCCCAATCAAAACACACAGGGTATCAAAATGGATAAAAAAACAAGACCCATCAATATCCTGTCTGTAAGAAACTCATTTTATATTCAAAGACACCTCCAGATTTAAAGTGAGGGGGTGGAAAACAATTTACCATGCTAATGGACATCAAAAGAAAGCTGGGGTGGCAATCCTTTTAACAGATAAATTAGATTTTATGCCAAAGACTATAATAAGAGATGAGGAAGGACACTACACCATACTTAAAGGGTCTGTCCAACAAGAAGATCTAACAACTGTAAATATCTATACCCCTAACATGGGAGCAGCCAATTATATAAACCAATTAATAACAGAATCAAAGAAAGACATTGAAAATAATACATTAATAGCAGGGGACTTTAACATGCCCCTCACTGTAATGGACAGATCAGCTAAGCAAAAAATCAACAAAGAAATAAAGGCTTTAAATGACACACTAGACCAGACGGACATCACAGATATATTCAGACATTCCATCCCAAAGCAATAGAATACACATTCTTCTCTAGTACACATGGGACATTCTCCAGAATAGATCACATCCTGGGTCACAAATCAGGTTTCACCTGGTACCAAAAGACTGGGATCATTCCCTGGATTTTTTTCAGACCACAATGCTATGAAGCCAGAACTCAATCACAAGAGGAAAGTTAGAAAGAACTCAAATACATGGGAGGCTAAAGAGCATCCTACTAAAGAATGAATGGGCCAACCAGGAAATTAAAGAAGAATTGAAAAAATTCATGGAAACAAATGATAATGAAAACACAAGTGTTCAAAATCTTTGGGATGCAGCAAAGGCTGAGAGAAAAGTATATAATAATACAAGCCTTTCTCAAGAAACAAGGAAGGTCTCAAGTACACAACCTAACCCTACACCTAAAGGAGCTGGAGAAAGAACAGCAAAGAAAGCCTAAATTCAGCAGAAGAGAAATCATAAAGATCAGAGCAGAAATCAATGAAACAGAAACCAAAAGAAGAGTAGAACAAATCAATGAAACCAGGAGCTGGTTCTTTGAAAGAATTAATAAGATTGATAAACCCCTAGCCAGACTTAACCAAAAGAAAAGAGAAAGGACCCAAATAAATAAAATCATGAATTTAAGAGGGGAGATCACAACCAACACCAAAGAAAAAGAAATGAGTGTAAGAACAAATTATAAGCAACTATATGCCAGCAAATTTGACAATCTGGAAGAAATGGATGCAATCCTAGAGACTATAAACTACCAAAACTGAACCAGGAAGAAATAGAAAAACTTAGCAGAACCATGACCAGTAAGGAGATTGAAGCAGTCATCAAGAACTTCCCAAAAAACAAAAACCAAGGCCAGAGAGCTTTCCAGGGGAATTCTACCAAATATTTAAAGAAGAATTAATATCTATTCTCCTAAAATAGTTCCAAAAATAGAAATGGAAGGAAAATTTCCAAACTCATTTTATGAGGCCAGCATTACCTTGATCCCAAAACCAGACAAAGACCCCATAAAAAAGAATTACAGACTAATATCCTTGATGAACATGGATGCAAAAATTCTCACCAAAATACTAGCCAATAGGATCCAACAGTACATAAAAAGGATTATTCACCACAATCAAGTGGGATTTATTCCTGGCCTGCAAGGTTGGTTCAACATCCACAAATCAATCAATGTGATACAACACATTAATAAAAGAAATAACAAGAACTATATGATACTCTTAATAGATGCTGAAACAGCATTTGACAAAATACAGCATCCTTTCTTGATCAAAACTCTTCAAAGTGTAGTGATAGAGGGTACATACATCAATATCATCAGAGCCATCTATAAAAAACTCACAACAAATATCATTCTTGATGGGGAAAAACAGAGCTTTTTCCCCAAGGTCAGGAACACGACAGGGATGTCCACTATCATCACTGCTATTCAACATAGCACTAGAGTCCTAGCCTCAGCAACCAGACAACAAAAAGAAATAAAAGGCATCCAAATTGGCAAAGAAGTCAGACTCTCATTCTTTGCAGATGATGTGATACTTTATGTGGAAAACCCAAAAGACTCCACTCCCGAACTACTAGAACTCTTACAAAATTCGTAAAGTGTCAGGATATAAAATCAATGCACAGAAATCAGTTGCATTTCTATACACCAACAGCAAGACAAAAGAAAGAAAAATTAAGGAGTCAATCCCATTTACAAATGCACACAAAACCATAAGATAACTAGGAATAAACCTAACAAAAGAGGGGAAGAATCTATACTCAGAAAACTATAAAGTACTCATGAAAGAAACTGAGGAGCACATAAAGAAATAGAAAAACATTCCATGCTCATGGATTGGAAGTTTATGAAAATGTCTATGCTACCTAAAGCAAACTACACATTTAATGCAATCCCTATCAAAATCCCATCCATTTTTTTCAAAGAAATGGAACAAATAATCCTGAAACTTATATGGAACCAGAAAAGTCCCCAGATAGCCATAGGAATGTTGAAAAAGAAAGCCAAAGTTGGTGGCATCACAATTCCAGACTTCAAGCTCTATTAAAAAGCTATAATCATCAGATAATATGGTACTGACACAAAAACAGACACATAGATTAATGGAACAGAATAGAGAGCCCATAAATAGACCCCCAACTCTATGGTCAACTAATCTTCAACAAAGCAGGAAAGAATATTCAATGGAAAAGAGACAATCTCTTCAACAAATTGAGTTGGGAAACCTGGACAGCCACATGCAGAAGAATGAAACTGGACCATTTCCTTACACCACACACAAATATAGACTCAAAATGGATGAAAGACCTCCATGTGAGAAAGGAAACCATCAAAATCCTTGAGGAGAACACAACAACCTCTTTGACTTTAGCCGCAGGAACTTCTTCCTAGGAACATCACCAAAGGCAAGGGAAGCAAGGGTAAAAAGAACTATTGAGAATTCATCAAGATCAAAAGCTTTTGCACAGCCAAGGAAACAGTCAATAGAACCAGAAGATAACTGAGAGAATGGGAGAAGATATTCACAAATGACATATCAGATAAAGGCTAGTATCCAAAATCTATAAAGAACTTAGCAAACTCAACACCCAAAGAACAAATAATCCAATCAAGAAATGGGCAGAAAACATGAACAGACATTTCTGCAAAGACGACATCCAGATGGCCAAAAGACACATGAAAAAGTGCTCCACATCACTTGGAATCAGGGAAATACAAATCAAAACCACAATGAGATACCACCTCACACCAGTCAGAATGGTTAAAATGAATAGGTCAGGAAATGACAGATGATGGCAAGGATGTGGAGATAGGGGAACCCTCCTAGACCGTTGGTGGGAATGCAAGTTGGTGCAGCCACTCTGGAAAACAGCATGGAGGTTCCTCAAAAAGTTGAAAACAGAGCTACCCTATGACCCATCAATCACATTACTGGATATTTACCCTAAAGATACAAATGTAGTGATCCGAAGGGGAACACACACCCAAATGTTTGCAGCAGCAATGTCCACAATAGCCAAACTATGGAAAGAACCTAGATGTCCTTCAACAGATGAATGGATAAAGAAGAAGTGGTATATATATAAAATGGAATACTAGGCAGTCATCAAAAGAAATGAAACCTTGCCATTTGCAATGATGTGAGCGGAACTAGAGGGTATTATGCTGAGCGAAATAAGCCAATCAAAGAAAGGCAATTATCATACACTCTCTATGATATGAGGAATTTGAGAAGCAGGGCAGGGGGTTGTGGCGAATAGGGAAGGAAAAAAATGAAACAAGATGGGATCAGGAAGGAGAGAAACCATAAGGGACTCTTAATCTCACAAAACAAACTGAGGGTTGCAGGGGATTGGGAGGGTGGGGATAGGATAGTTGGGTTATGGACACTGGGGTGAGTCTGTGTTATGGTGAATGCTGTGAAATGTGTAAGCCTGCTGATTCACAGACCTATACCCCTGGGGCAAATAATACATTATACGTTAATTTTAAAAAAAGAGAGAGCTTCTGTACAGCAAAGGAAACCTAAAACAAAATGAAAAGACCACCTATAGAATGTGATAATATATGTATAAATGATATATCTGATAAAGGGCTCATATCCAAAATATATAAAGAACTTGTATACAACTCAACAGCCCCCCCAAAAATAATCCAATTTAAAAATTAGGCAGAACACATGAACAAACATTTGTCCAGACAAGACCTATAGATGGACAATAAACACATGAAAAAATGCCCAGTATTACTCATCATCAGGGAAATGCAAATCAAAATCACAGTAAGATATCCCCTCACACCTGTCAGGATGGCTAAAATCAAAAACACAAGAAACCACAAGGGTTGGTGAGGGCGTGAAGGAGGAACCCTTGTCCACTGCTGGTAGGAATGCAAACCATTGTAGTCACTGTGGAAGACACTATGGAGGCTGCTCAAAAAATTAAAAATAGAACTACTATATGACCCAGTTATCACATAATCACATTACTAAATATTTACCCAAAGAATATGAAAACTCTAATTCAAAAAGACATATGCTATGTTTATTATAGTATTATTTATAATAGCCAAATTATGGAAGCAGTCCAAGTGTTCATCATAGATGAATGAATATGTGGTGTATATACACACACACACACACACACACACACACAGGACTATTACTCAGCCATAAAAAATATAATGAAATCTTGCCATTTGCAACAACACGGATTGATCTAAAGAGTATAATGTTAATCAAAATAAGCCAGTCAGAGAAAGTCAAATACCATATGATTTCACTCAGATAAGGAATTTAAGAAACAAAACAAAGGAACAAAAGGGGAAAGGGGGACAAACCAAGAAATAGACTTTTTTTTTTAAGATTTTATTAATTTATTTGACAGAGAGAGAGACAGCAAGAGAGAGAACACAAGCAGGAGGAGTGGCGGAGGGAGAAGCAGGCTCCCTGATGAGCAGGCAGTCTGATGCAGGACTGGTTCCCAGGGTCCCTGAGCCAAAAGGGATGATGATGACCTGAGCCAAAGCCAGACACTTAATGACTAAGCCACCTAGGTGCTCCCAAGAAATAGACTATTAACTGTAGAGAACAAACTAACGGTTACCAGAGGGGGAGATGGGTAGGGGAGTAGATGAAATAGATGATGGGGATTAAGGAATGAGCTTGTCACAATAAGCACAGAGTGATATATGCAACTGTTGTTTCACTGTTTTGTACACCTGAGATTAATATAATAGTGTGCGTTAACTACACTGGAATTAAAAGAAAAAATAAAATAAAATAATATAAAATAAAATAAGTATGCTTATCTTGATGGAAGTGTTGAATCACTATACTGTGCACCTGAAACTAAATAATATTGTACATTAACCACACTGGAATTAAAATAAATGTATTTATTTATTTATTCGAGAGAGAGAGAGAGATGTGGGGGAGGGGAAGAGGGACCGGGAGAGAGAAAATCCCAAACAGCTTCCACACCCAGTTTGTAAGGCCTACAGGACTCAACCTCACAACCTTGAGATAATGACCTGAGCTGAAATCAAGAGTCAGACACTTAAGTCACTGAGCCCAGGTGCCCCTAAAATTTAATTTAATTTTTAAAATATACATTATAACTACTTTTTATACAGTAAAATTAATCTAAGAAAAAGATTTGATGCAATGACTTTTATTTTTAAAAGATACACTTCTTCAAGCCCCCAAGTGAAATCTAAATTAAAATACTTAATATTCTCTGGGGAGCCTGGTGGCTTAGTCAGGCAAGCATCCAATTCTTGGTTTCAGCTCAAGTCATGATCTTCGGGTTGTGAGATCAAGCCCCATGTCTAGCTCCACAGAGCCTAAATAGGTTTTCTCTCTTCCTCTCCCCTGGCTCTCCCCCCACCCTCCCTCTCTAAAAAAGACAGAGAGAGAGAGAGAGAGAAAACTTGGATGACCCTAGGTATAAAGATGGCTCTTCAGATGCAACACAAAAGGCACAATCCATGAAGGAAATAATGATAATCCAAACTTCATTACAATTAAGAATTTTGCTCCATTAAAGATCATGTCAATACGAGAAGACAAGACTTGGGCTAGGACAAAATATTTGCAGAAGATATGTATGATGAGGACAAAGAAGTCTTAAATCTCTACATAAGAAAACAACTCAATTTAAAAATGGGCCAAAGACCTTAACAGAGAGCTCACCAAAAAGATATACCAATGGCAAATGTGTATATGAAAAGCTGTTCAACATCATGTCATCAGGAAAATGCAAAATGAAACAATAATGAGATGTCACTACACACCAATTATAATGCTCAAAATCTGGAACACTGACAACACCAAATGTTGACAAGGATGTGTTACAATAGGAATTCTCACTTACTGCTAACATGAATGCAAAATGATACAGCCACTTCAGAAGACAGTTCAGTGGTTTCTCCTAAAACTAAACACAGTCTTAAAATATGATCCAGCAGTAATGCTCCTTGGCATTTATCCCAAAAAGCTGAAAACTCATGTCCACACTAAAACCTGCACATGGAGGTTGACAGAAATTTTATTTGTAATTGCCAAAATTTGGAAGCAACCAAGTTGTCCTTCAATAGGTAAATGGAAAATAAACTGGTACACCTCATCAATCAAAAATTCAGCACTACAATGAAATAAGCTATTGAGCCATGAAAAGACATGGAGGAAATTTAAATGCATATTGCTAAGTGAAAGAAGCCAATCTGGAAAGTCTATATACTGTATGATTCCAACTATATGACATTCTGGAAGAGACAAAAATAGGAAAACAATAAAAGATTTGTGGTTACCAGAGGTCAGGGAGAGGAAGGGATGAAGAGGCAGAGCAGGGAGAATTTTTAGGGCAGTGAAGTTATTCATGACACCAGCATGGTGGATACATGCCATTGTATATTTGCCTAAACCTGAAGAATATATAAAACCAAGAGGGAAACTCTAACGTAAAATGTATGGACTTTGGGTAATAATGATATGTCAGAGGAAGTTCATCAGCTGTAACAAACATATTCTGGTGGGGGATGGTAATAGCAGGGGAGGCTTATTTGTGTGGGGCAGGGGGATATATATTGGGAAATCTCTGTACCTTCCTCTCAATTTTGATATGAACACAAAAATGCTTTTTAAAAGTTAAGTCTTCAAAAAGTGTAGGATCACCTTTTACCTTAAGCAAACACACTTGACAAATACAGGAATTAATGGCTTGAACTCTGGAGTCAAGAGTCAACTGGAATCCTGAGTCTGATGTTGTGTGACTTTGCGCAACTGACTTACCTCTCTAATGCCTCAGTTTTCAAAACTGGAAAACTGAGCTAACAATGGCTATTCCTGAGGGCTGATGAGCAGATTAAATGAGATAGTATGCATTCAACATCTGGTACAACACCAGCCACAAATGTTCAACAGATGCAGCCTGTAATGCAAGACCCCATACCCCCATCTAGGGAAAATAAGAGGCTCTTTTCAACTTTGTACACATAGAAGTATTGAACAGGCTGTGGAATATTATCTCAAACTATTTCAACAAATCTTTTTCATTTTTTTATCCTGATGAAAGAAAAGCCCAGGTTAAAAACAAACAAACAAACAAACAAACAAACAAAAAACCTTGTATATTCAAATGGTCTGAGTCCTGCAGCATCAGTGTTTCAGACATTCTGGGCCCTAGAGATGTGCTGAATTCATAAATAAATTGATTACTGAAAGAACATGAAAGAACACATAAGGTAACTTTCCTTGGTTTTGTTTTTCGCTATTCTGGGAATAAAATTTTATATATATATTGCTTTACACTTTCTGTTTTACACTTTTCTGAAGACATGCTCTTTTACCAAGTATTTGATGGTGTGGGAAACCTGTCAATCTCAATTGCAGAGAATATTTAGAGTAATGGGAATCTTACAGTTTAAAACTTTTGAAGTGTTAAATGGGCTTTGCTTCAGGAAGGAAAATAAGCACTTGTCAACTTGGGTCACATCAAGCATTTCAGGAATAGTATCCATAGAACGCTTGGTAAGAAAAAAAGCAAAACCCAGAACATAATAATTCCTACCAAAATTATCTCCCTGTAATAAGAAGTAAATATAAGTTAGGCTCTAAAGCAAATTACAGGCATGCGTAAGATGCGTGATATGCAACTCTAGTTCTCAACACTGTTTCTTTGCTTTTTAAAATAAGTCCCATGATTGGAAGCACTGGCCTCTTTGATTTGTAAATATTGTGCTCAGAGAGAAGATCATGCTATAGAGGTATCAAAACATGAAAGCTAAACAAGCATAGATTAAAGGTAGACGAGAAATTTGAGATTTAAGTAGGGTGGGTGACTTGGCAAAGTACATAAAGCTTGAGCCAGAAGAGGAACAGAGTCAGAAGAGGAAATGAAACAGGCTCAAGAATCCCAGTTTCTCTTCCAAAGAATCCTAATACAAGACAAGCAGCTCAGCTTATTAGATGCAACCTTGGAAGTAATATGATTTCAGAAATAAGAACTGTTATTTGTTTGAAAATAGGTCTCCTGCTTGATAGTGTCTAAAATGTCTTCAATAGGAAACAGAGACTTTAATTAACAAAGAAAGTTTAAAGGCCAGAGTGAACACATTAGAGTGGGTGTTCTCACATGCATATGAAACACGAACTCCCTTGATAGAGATAAATGACTAGAAATCAGGAAAAAGCTCTGTATTTGAAGGGTATGAGTGACTTCTCTGAAGGAACAAAGGTTCTTAAAAGGTGACAATACAGAGGGCTCACATCTGTGACTTCTCAATTTTGCCCTGCACTAAAAATCTATGTAGAATACTAACTAAAAGCTTAAACTTGAGAGTGAGACCTTCACTCAGATCCTACATACATGTATGACTGTGGCATGTCACCTAAACTTTCTAAGCCTTGGTCTTCTCATCTTTAACATAAAAAGGGTATTACTATTTCACATACTTTTATGAGGATTAAAAGAGCTAATATATGGGAAGCATCTGGCACAGTGTAAACAAAGAATACATGTTGGTTACTAATATCACCTCACATCCCTCTTGAACACATTGAATTCTTAGCAGTAAATATGTTGAAATCTCATTCATCAGTGTTCAGCAAAGAATCTAAGTTTCAACAATGTTATCATAGTCCTTTCAAATTAGGTCATGATCTATTTTTATTTCTATAAAAATATATTCCTCAAAGTAAAACTGCATTATACTTCTTGAAAACCTGCTTCAGAAAACTATATGAGTTAATAAATATGTTAAGTAACTTGTTTGTGATCATTTCACAATATATACATATATTAAATTACCACATTGTATACCTTTTAAAAATCATGTAACCTAAATAAACATAATTTCAACATTCTTCAATTAAATTGAAAAAAAATTTACAAATAGAAGTTTGAATCACTGAATTAAAAAAAAGAAAATCTGTTTCAAATTGTTAAATCTAATTTTTCCTATCTTTGTACTTTACCTAAATGCGCTTGTTTAACTTTTAGAATCACAAAATAAAAAGCAGTCAGAATATAAATGCCATTACTGTATACTTTGGCTTGAGATTAATTCAGTGTAAGTCCCCAACAATAACTTTTATGTAGATCTGTCTGTCAGCCAAATATATCCATATCTGATATGATACTGGTTTATAAAAAGATTATTGTTTTTAAAGGTATTGTATCACCTAATACCCACAAATGGTGGGGAGGTGAGAGGAGTAGAGGGACAACCAGACTCCCTGCTGAGCTTGATCCCAGGCCCAAAGATCATGACCTGAGGAGAAATTGGATGTGCTTAAATGACTGAGCCACCCAGGCGCACCTACAAAAGATTCTTGAGTGGCAAATTTCCTATGAAGAGAGGACACAATTTAATTTTTTTTCATAATTTAAATTTGTAATACTTTTAAGCAATAAATAGGAATATTTTGAGGTATCTGGACCAGGAATATTATATCCTGGGAATTTGTGAGGAAAGTGCATTTTCATGCCCCATCCAGAGCTAATGAATTAGAAATTCAGGTGATGAGGACAATGAATTATGTTTCAAAAAGCCTTCCAGGTGATTCTGAGGCACAATGAAGTTTGGAAATCACTGGTCTAATCACTGGTCTAAATCTCCAGTGAAAATCACTGGTCTAAAACTCTAGTTACGGGGCGCCTGGGTGGCTCAGTGGGTTAAGCCGCTGCCTTCGGCTCGGGTCATGATCTCAGGGTCCTGGGATCGAGTCCCACATCGGGCTCTCTGCTCAGCGGGGAGCCTGCTTCCTCCTCTCTTCTCTGCCTGCCTCTCTGCCTACTTGTGATCTCTGTCAAATAAATAAATGAAAAATTAAAAAAAAAAAAATAAAACTCTAGTTACTAAAGTGAAACTTCCTAATCTTATGGATAATAGAGAACCCAGAATTCCTGGCTTATGTCATATGATTACAGGGAGAAGTTCTATACTCATAACTAACTACCAATAGCCTATAAAGTGGGGAGAGGAAGGATATGGCAAAACTTATAGCCTCAAATCACAATTAGACAGCCAAAGGACCTGACTTTTACTCCCTACAGGGAATCCCTAACCAGGATGAATACAGCTAGGATCAGAGTAAGGAACTCCTTTCACCATGCCCCTGCCATGCAACTGAACAATGTTCACTAGTGTGTATGGTAACAGAAGAGGCTTTCAGGGGAGACTTGACTTGGAAGATCCTTCTGATATTTCAACTCCCTTTTAAAAGAAAAATTAAAATGACCTTAAAGGCTTAATCTATTTTAATGGACTGAGATTCTGGGTTTTCTAAACTATTAGGTTGGAAACTGTGGGTTTTCAGTTATTTCAAAGGAATAACAGTTTAAAAACACACGAGGCACTGTATGGAGACGATTAACACCTAAGCCACCATCATTCATTCCTGTCCTGTGTCAGAAATCTGTGTGCATTCACTCACTCAAATTTGTATGTAATATAGAGGTTAAAATTTTTTTAAGTATTATGAATCTGCCTAAAAGGCAAGGTAATTTTACCCAACAGGCCCTATAGCTATAATGCTTAAGGCCTAAGTTTACTTAACAAAAAACTTTTTTTCTAACTTTCATACCCTAAACTTTGTTTTCCTAGACTCTTTACACACACGCACTTTATACCAATTTTTAAAAGCAAACAATTCTGATATAAAGTTAGGCTGTAATCATTCAAGTCAGGCATTGTATCACTTAATACCTGCTCTGGCCTTAAAAATATGATAACTATAGGATAATTTTTTCAAGGTCTCAGATCCATTTCTTTTTTTTTTTTAATACTGAAGTATACAATGTTAACATTGGTGTTAGGTGTACAACATAGTGATTGGACATGTTTAAACAATGAACATGTTTAAACATGTTTACACCACAAGTGTAGCTACCATCTGTCACCATACAGCACAGTTACAATGCCATTAACTATATTCCCTGTGCTGTGCCTTTTATATCCGTGACATTCATTCCCTAACTGGAAGACTGTATCTCCCACTCCCCTTTATCCATTTTGCCCAGCTCCCTATCCTCCTCCCCTCTGGCAACCGTCAGTTTATCCTCTATTTATAGGTCTGTTTCTGCTTTTTGTTTGTTTTGTTTTTTAGATTCCACAAAGAAGTGAAATCACATGGTATTTGTCCTTCTCTGACTTACGGCATTTAGCATATTACCCTCTAGGTCGATTCATGTTGAGTTAGAACATTTAATTTTAATAAAAATTTCTTGTTAAATAAACTGATAGGTGCAGCAAGTTAAAGTCAAAACATCTCCTAAAAACGGTGTCTTTGCTTTTGAATAGTTATCTAAAGCCCATCTCTCTTATACTGGAAATAAAATAATTGGCCCAGTCCTCTATTCCTAATTTGTGACTGTGAAGCCATGTCACTTGCATTCCGAGCAATATTATTAGCCTTCAGTTTTTTGTAGTGTGGTACATAAGTGGTAGAGTAGAGCAATGACAGTGGAGAAATGGGATTGCCGTATCAAATGGTAGTTCTTTTTTTAATTTTTTGAGGAAATTCCATAACGGCTGTGCCAATTTACAGTCCCACCAAGAGAGTTTTCTAATTTTAACCTGCAGTTATGTTTATAAGATTAATAAGTACCGGGATTTAATGTATGTGGCTATAGTTTTTTTTTAAGTGCAGTTATGTTAAGCATGATTTCTCTCCATTATCATTTAACAATCCATATATATTTGGCTTTCTAAATTTTGCTTTAAATCATCTGATTTGTATATGCTTTTTCCCTGAATTCTGCCCAATTTCTTCAAATTTCTAATCTCCTTTCTGTGATAGAAGAAAAAAACAAGGTAATTTCTTTTTTCCCTAAAACCCTATCTTTTCTAACCATTAAATGAGTCTCTGGTTTCTCTAGCAAAATATGTTAAATTCTTTTTCAGTGCTTTGAATATCAAAGACATTATTTTCTTTTCATGAAATAACATCTTGAATAATCCATTTTCTTTCAAACTTGCAACAAAATATTTCCCTCCAGAGTGTGACTGTCATTTTTTTTAAGTTTTTTTTTTTTTTTAAAGTTTTGGGGTTTTTTAAGGATTTTATTTATTTATTTGACAGAGATCACAAGTAGGCAGAGAGGCAGGCAGAGAGAGAGGAAGAGGCAGGCTCCCTGCTGAGCAGAGAGCCTAATGCGGGGGCTCAATCCCAGGACCCTAGGATCATGACCTGAGCCAAAGGCAGATGCTTAACCATCTGAGCCACCCAAGTACCCATTATCTGTCACTTTTAAAGTAACCATACTATTCAAACATTGTTTACTATGGTAAATCCAATGTCTTTGAACTAAAGTTTTTCATTTTATATACTGGTAAGTGACTGATTTCTGTGCTTTCATTGAAACAAGGATAGATGTTCATTTCAATATGCAATAATGGATTTCTAAATTCCTTATTAAACACAAAGTTTAAAGTCCTTATTTCACACAAAGAACTTAAATTTCCTATGCAAACTAAGGAATAATGACTTTTTCCTTAAGAAAAATAACTTTTTTCATTCCTATCTTAAGACTTTACCCTCAGAGAATAGAGATGTACTTGAGAATACTTTTTCTGTATTAATTTGTAGCTTCCAAGATGAAGATATACTTATTAGACTCTGGAAATCTGTATCAGATGGGCAGGGGAAAGAAGTAAATAAAGCTAACTGTCAAAAGTCCCCAGGGACACAGCATACCATATGCGTACTATCTTGTTTCTACCTGTATCAAATTTAAGGTACTAGAAGTTAAACATCTTTAACCTGTAAGAAAGCAAAAAACAAACCTGGAAATAATGGGATAAGAGAAAAAAAAACTATTTCCAATGTCTGGGGTATTTATAAGATAGGGTAGGATATTATCTTCATTTCTGGAAAGACTGAATCCAATTACTTTTTCTAACAAAACAAAACAATAACAAAAACCTTCAAATAGTATTGAATACTTATCTGTCTTTCCTTTTTCTAGTCATTCACTTTTCTGTTAACACTTTGTCAACCAGTTCCCAGTGAATCTATTCCTTGAAGGTCACTAATAACTTTTAAATATTATACTCAGTAGATAACCTATACCCTCAATTTTTTTTTACCTGTCTATCATTTGGCATTATTAATCACCTTCGCCTTTTTGAGAATTTAACATCCTGTGGTTCATAAAATTGTGCTATTGTAATACTCCTCCTACCTCTTTAAGCCTTCTTTTCTGCTTCCTTTGATCTCTTCATTTACTTATATATTTTCCATAGGTAATTAACTACAAAGTATTACAACAAAGTACAATGTAATTAAGTACCAACCAACCTCCTTTTGAACAAGCCAAGGACCTTAAGATGCTTTAACCAGATGCCATGAATGTCTCTCATCCTTTGTTATAATTGTCTAGAGTATTATTTTTTATAGTTTCAATTTTTGTTTAACCACCCACACACAAACAAGAAATTATTTTCAGTAATTAATTTTTTGACATATGTTATCAGTTTCTGTGATTGTTGTTTCTTCCATGCCACGCTTTCCTTTTGGACTTAGTAATATCACAGAGGCATATTCTGTGACAACACTTTAGTAAAGAGTCTATAGGTAGTAAACTCCTTTAAGCTTCTGTATGTCTGAAAATACCTCTCTTTTCCTTTGTTCTTGAAGAACAGTTTAACACACACTTCTAGGTTGATTTGTTTTGTTTTTGTTTTCCCCTTAGCATTTGGAATACATTGGTCTATTCCATTCTGACAATTTTGGTTTTTTAGATGTTCAGCATTGCCATCATAAGCTGGGTCCTGTCAGACACTCCAAATCATAAAGGCAGGCAGCTCAGGAGAAATCCAACAAAATGCGAAACATCTGGGACCACCAAGTATGAACAGGACCAGAAGGCATAATCATGCTGCATGAGGGGGTATCCCAGACCCCCACTCCACATACCAAGGTTGGACTAGACTACCACTGTCAGCTCACACCAATGGTTACATTGGGGGTTCTTGTAAGAACAATTAAAGGAGGATGAAAAAGCCTCAGCCCTATGTATATAGATTTATGGATAGATAGGCTCAACAAAGCAAGCTCCAGGCAGAAATGGAAAACAACTTCATGACAGCATTACTCAGTGTGTCCTTGAATAACAATGGAGAGCAAAATTTTCTCAAAGGTGAAGCTTTGAGCTTTTACCTAATAATCCACTTTGTGTGGAGCTCAATAAGTTACTGAAGGCTAAAAATTATACAAGTCAACATTGACTTCTCCTCTTATTCACTATTATCAGTCAATATTTTCAATTTTAAGATAACATAAAACTCAGTCAAGCTATTTCTGGGGGGAAAAAAAAGATGGGGGAGATTCTATGTCAAGGATACAGGAATATTTTATAGAACTCCAGGGCAGGAATGAAACCAGGCCTAAGGACAATTCTAGAAATAGAGATTGGAATTGTACCTAAACTCTTCCTCCATCTCCTGTTTCTCTCTGAATATATGATTTCATCTCTTTCTCTCTCATTTTATCTCCCTTTTCTCTATACACTGACATGTTCTGCTTTTCTAGTAGAAACAGTATGTGGAAAATGGCCAATCTATATCTCTCAAGGTTTTAAATGTATATAAGAATGCACGTCATGCTTCTACATATGCCTGTCCAATTTTCCCAACACCATTTGTTGAAGAGACTTTATTTTTTTCCATTGGATATTCTTTCTTGCTTTGTCAAAGATGAGTTGACCATACATTTGAGGGTCCATTTCTGGGTTCTCTATTCTGTTCCACTGATCCATGTTTAGTACCATACTGTCTTGATGATTGCAACTTTGTAATATAGCTTGCAGCCTGGCACTGTGATGCCACCAGCTTTGGTTTTCTTTTTTAATACACCTCTGGCTATTCGGGGTCTTTCCTGGTTCCATATAAATTTTAGAATGATTTATTCCAGCTCTGTGAGAAAAGTTGATGGTATTTTGATAAGGAGTGAATTGAATGTGTCAATTGCTCTGGGTAGCATAGAGATTTTAACACTTATTCTTCCAATCTATAAGCAGAGAATGTTTTTCCATTTCTTTGTGTCTTCCTCAATTTCTTTCATAAGTGTTCTGTAGTTTTTAGAGTATAGATCCCTTACCTCTTTGGTTGGGTTTAATCTTAAGTATTTTATGGTTTGGGGTACAACTGTAAATGGGATCAACTCCTTAATTTATCTTGTTTCTATCTCATTGTTAGTGTACAGAAATGTAACTGGTCTTGATTTTATATCTTGCCATGTTGCTGAATTCCTATATGAGTTTCTAGCAATTTTGGGGTGGAGTCCCTTGGGTTTTCCACATAAACTATCATGTCATCTGCAAAGAGTGAAAATTTCGCTTCTTCTTTGCCATTTGAATGCCTTTTATTTCTTTTTGTTTTCTGATTGCTGAGGCCAGGACTTCTAGTACTAAGTTGAACAACAGTGTTAAGAGTCGGCATCCCTGTCATGTTCCTGACCTTAGGGGAAAAGCTCTGTATTTCCCCACTGGGAATGATATTCACTGTGGGCTTTTTGTAGATGGTTTTTATGATATTGAGGTTGTTCTCTCCATCCCTACACTGTGGAGAGTTTTAATCAAGAAAGGATGCTGTATTTTGTCAAATCTTTTTTTGTATCAGTTGAGAGGATCATATGGTTCTTGTCCTTTCTTTTATTCATGCAATGTGTCCTTTTGATTGATTTGTGAATGGTGAACCACACTTGCAGCCCATTTTCTTACACCATACACAAAGAACAACTCAAAACGGACAGAAGACCTAAATGTGAGATAGCAATCCATCAAAATTCTAGAGGAGAACATAGGCTGCAACCTCTCTGACCTTGCCACAGCAACTTCTTGCTAGACATATCTCCAAAGGCAAGGGAAACAAAGGCAAAATGAGCTACCGGGACTTCATCAAGATAAAAAGCTTTTGTACAGCAAAGGAAACAGTCAACAAAACCAAAAGACAACTGACAGAATGGAAGAAGATATTTGCAAATGACATACCAGATAAAGGGCTAGTATCCAAGATCTATAAAGAACTCATCAAACTCAACACCCAAAAAAATAAATAATCCAGTCAAGGAACAGGCAGAAGACAGGAACAGACATTTCTCCAAGAAGACATACAAATGGCCAACAGACATATGAAAAAATGCTCCACATCACTTGGCACCAAGGAAATACAAATCAAAAACCACAATTAGATACCACCTCACACCAGTCAGAATGGCTAAAATTAACAAGACAGGAAACAACAAATGTTTGTGAGGATATGGAGAAAGGGGAACCCTCTCACACTGCTGGTGGGAGCAAGCACAAGCTGGTAGAGTATGGAAAACAGTATGGAGGTTTTGGAAAACAGTATGGAGCTTTCTTAAGAAGGTAAAAATAGAGCTACGCTATGACCCAGCAATTGTACTACTAGGGATGTCCCCCGGAGATACAAATGTAGTACATATAAAGTGTATATACATACAAGTGTAGATACAAATGCAGTGTAGAGATGATCCAAAGAGGCATCTGAACCTCAATGTTCATAGTAGCAATGTCCACAATACCCAAACTGTGGAATGAGCCAAGATATCCACCAACAGATAAATGGTATATACGCACAATGGAATATTACCCAGTCATCAAAAAGGATGACTGCTTACCATTTATACTGTCGTGGGTAGAACTGGAGGGTATTATGCTGAGCAAAATAAGTCAAGCAGAGAAAGGCAATTATCATATGGTTTCACTCTTATGTGGAATATAAGAAACAGGGCAGAAGACTTTAGAGAAAGGAAGAGAAAACTGTATGGGAAGTCATCAGAGAAGAAGAAAAACTGTGACAGACCCTAACAATACTGGAGGGGAAGTGGTGGGGATGAGGTAATCGGGTGATGGCCATTAATGAGGGCATGAGATGTGATGAGCTCTGGGTGTTTTATGAAACTAATAAATTACTGAACACTACATCTAAAAAAATGATGTACTATAAGTTGGCTAATTGAATTTAAATAAAAGAAAAAAAGAAGGCATATCATGGCCTACCATCTTAAGACTTAAATTTTTTAATTTGGTGTAAATACAAATTCCTATGCTAAAAACCAAACCAAACCAATAAATAAAGCCAAAAAACACCTCTAACTGGCCCAGCTTGAATTAGGAACCTATCCCAGATCCAAACAAATTGTGGAGAGGGTCATCTTACTAAAAATGGTTGCTAGAAGCTTTGCCTTGACCCTGAGAGAGAACCAGGTCATTATAAATTGAACAAATAAATTTACTCCATCACCCTCATTTATTCTCCCAGTTATCCTGGCTGAAACCCTCAGTCATCTTTGGCTTATCCTTCTCTCTTATTTACTATATAGTTCTGTCACCAAGAACAATTTCATTCTTCTTTCAAAATTACTCTTTTATCTATTTCTTCTTTCTTCCCATTGCCTTTATTATTTACCAAAATGACTCATCCCAAAAAAGTTACTTCACTATAGTAAATTTGCATTTCTTTAACTACTGGTAAAAATAAACATTTTTCATTTTTCCTTCATGACACAGGCTTTATTACTCCGGCTTTCTTGATTTGTGTTATATGAATTCTATGTCTTCCCTTCTCATTCATATGTTGAAGTACTAACCACCCCCCATGTGACTGTATTTAGAGATAGAGCCTTAAAGAAGAAATTAAGGTTTAACTAGGTTACAAGCATGGAGCTCGAATCACTAGGACTGGTCCTGTTGCAAGAAGAGGAAGAAACCCCAGGGATGCTTGCCAACATAAGAAAGGCCATGGAAAGACACATGAGAAGGTTGTCTGCAAATTAAGGAGAGAGGCCTCAGGAGACACTAAAACTGTGGGCATCTTGATCTTGGACTTTTAGTCCCCAGAAATGTGAGAAAATAAATTTCTGTTAAGCCTCCTAGTTTGTGGTATGTTGTTACAACAGGCTTAGCTGACTAATTCAGTTTGCCTATGCTTATTATCAATTTTTCTTTTTATTTTTTTTCCTGTTAGATCTCTCTAAACATTAAGGTTATCAGCCTTTTATCCAAAATAAATGTTACAACTATTTTTCCCAACTTATTTTGGCCCCTCACACCTATTTTGTTTTGTTTTATATACTGAAGTTTTTTTTAGTGCAGTAAAAATTTTCAAACCTTTAATGACTGCTACATTTGAAATTGAGCTTAGAAAGTTCTTCTGTTTTTCTAGTCCACACAGAATTTGATAGATATAGATTATAGATAGATGGATGATAGAGAGATGTTAAATAGATATGATGGATGGATGGAGAGCTCAGAGATAAGTGATAGATGATAAGAAAGAAAGAAAGAAAGACTGGATGGACAGATAATAGATGGTAGCTGATAGGTAGATAGAATGGATGATAGATAATAGATTGATAGCTAATAGGCAGGTAGACTGGTAGGTAGGTAGATAAGATATATATGGTGATGTTTGGATGGATGGATAAAAGATGATTGCTAGATTGTAGGTAGGTATTTAAAAAAAAAAGAAAGTTCTTCCATTCTCCAGTATATTTCTGTTCACCTTTATCTTCTTCCAGTTCTTTTTTATCTCATCTGAATTCTACTTTCAATGTAGGATGTAAGATACAGATCAATTCTTTTTTTCAGATAGCTAATCAATTACCCCTGTACCATTTACTCATTTTCCCATTTACTTTAAATGTTTTTATCATATCCTAAATAGTTACATGCACTTAAAACCCCTGTTGCTTTGTACTAATGACATTCATTCATTTGATAATTCATTTTGGAGATGATATTGTTCCACATTTATCATTAGGGAAAAATAATTTTCCACCAAATGCAAGAAACACTATTTTGGGGGTCTCAAATTATAAAAAATTTATGGAGGAAAGTTTTTAAATTAAAATAATCACAATCGGTTTTAGCTAACAATAAACATCAAAATAGGTACAAAATTACTTTAATCCAGACATGAACCAAATGAAAGTGTGAAGGGGGTACCATCTAACTTAGCTGAATTTTTTTATCTTACTAATCAAAAGTAAGAGAAAAATGATAATGAGGATTGTGGGTTGGCTTTTTCAGTCTCCTTTCAAGAGAATGCTTGTCTTTCTTTTTAAATTATTTATTTTTAAAAGGGTTTTGGTTTTTTTCCCCCTCATGGGACCGAAGGGTACTATCTATGTAAAAATATATTTTACATACTTAGTGGTAAGAAGAAATAACCCCAGTGGGGATCAGTCAGTTGAAGTTTGTAGTGTTCTCTCAAGAAAGGGATACAGATAAGAACCTAGTAGTACTGCACCAACAACGTTCATGTTGAATGAACTTTGATACCTGTTGAGTCTCTCCTGTCCGTATTCAAAGCCAGAACCATTCTAGAAATTTTAGAGAAAAGTCAAGAGCCGAAAATGATGTCAGATCTATTACTACTATCGTCTATCCACTATTTTTTCTTCGCTTCCCATATGGCAAGCACTTCCCATACGGCAAATGTGAAATGGATTATCCATATGACTGTAAAGGCAATGAAACTGAAACTCTAGAAATTATAAACTCCCAAGATCAAACTGGCAGAGAGCAGTTCATTCCAACAGAAATCTCTCGGGTGCCACGGCGCTGTGCGGCCTCAAAGAGCTCTATCCAAGAGGTACAGTAAGGTCAGATTAGGCAAGGCTGGGGACAATGGCAGAGCGGCCTCGCAGAAATACAAACGCAGTCCGGCTCTGCCCCGCCTGGCCTCCCTGGAGTTTCCCTGGCCGTAAGCTAGTCGGAGGGTCAGACGCGGGCGGTGGGCGTGGAGAGGCGGAGCTCTCAAAGGGAAAACTCAGTATGATCTTTGAAAACCTTAGGTAAACAGGCTTAAAACTATAATGACGTGCCCAGCCAACACCAGGTAAAGGAGGTACGGCAAAATCCTACTCACAGCTCGGACTCAAAAAACTCGGGCTCCCAAGCCCATCCCGGAATCCTTTGCGCCGCGCTCAAGAAATCCCTGGAACACTTTGGCTCCTTCGGCCGCCGTAGGCTCTGCGTTGCTATGGAAACATAGCTACCTTCACTATGTCTTTACAACAGGCCCCTCAGTCGCGGGTGTTCGTGGAACTGGTTCCTTGGGCTGACCGGGGCCGGGAGAACAATGTGGTCTCGGGCAGTGAGTTGCTGCCCGGCTTCCGCCGCCCGCTCTCCTCAGCACAGACCCAAACTGCGACTCGTGAGGTGCACGTAAGCGGCACCGCGGAGCTTTCCGCCAGCCCAGACCGGGCGCAGGTGGCGGTGTTAGTGAGCAGCACCAAGGAGACGGCGGCTGAGGCCAAGAAGAGCGTGTGCCGCCGCCTAGACTACATCACGCAGAGCCTCCAGCAGCAGGGCCTGCAGGTGAGAGCTTCGCAGGGGAGGCCGCGGGACGGACCGCAAACACCGGAGGCGCAGGTTCGGCCCGGCGGCCCCTGGAGCCAGGAGGAGGTGGGGAGGGGCTTCAGTGCCTGGGGCGCGTTGGTCTCTTCGGTATTACGGAGCGCCAGAACCTGGCGGAGTGACACTTCGGCCAACAAAGTAGTTACTCGCCCCATTGATTTTTAAAGTGCAAGAAAAATCGAGTAGGTTTTTATGGGGCGGTATTTGCCGCCGTGATTTTGTTCTTAACCTTGATATGAGGAACTGTTAGACTTGACACATTAGATGTAAATCATTCTTTGTTTTGATTCTGCACTATGCAATTACCAAGCGCAGGAAAACTCGGCCTGCTCTCTCCTAACCTTGTTAAGCTTCGCGTGGAGTGGCTCTTCAGTATTTTTCGCAAACAGTAACGTGGGTAGGAAAGTTGCATCCATTATCCTTTTATAAAGACAAAAAGAAAAAAAATTCTGAAGTTATTTTAGTTTTAACTTTCAGGACAGCTGAGCCAGTATATTGTAGATGCCACATGAATGAAATACCTCTACTTACCAGAGATGTCCATGAACCAAACACTGAATAAATCTTACCTCGACTCTACTTCTAAGAAGAAAAAAATGAACCAGCTTTATGTACTCTGAACGACAGCTCTGTAAGGTTTTAATACCCCTAGTTCGATTTAAAGAGGTTCAATCATGCTCTCAATTTCAGCCAGGGCGGTATTTGAACTTTTGTCTTCTTGAAACTAAAATCTCTATTTGTTCTAACCATAGCTGGCGCCAGATAATTAGAATACAAGAAAATTAGAAACCACAGAACGGGTCAACTCACTTCCTTCATTCTACACAATAGGACTCAAAACGCCAGAGTTGTGATTTATCCAGGATACCACCAAGTTCATAAAAGTGCTTCTTGTCTATTGTTAGACATGACACAGGCCCAAAAGCAAGTCTTTATTTTAAGGAAAAATATTTGTACTGCATTTACAAACATAGAATTATTTAAAAAGTCATTTGGAAAAGATGTCTCAATGACAGTTTGAAAGAATTCAGGGGTGCCTGGGTGGCTCAGTGGTTAAATGTCTGCATTCCGCTCTGGTCAGGATCCCAGCGTCCTGGGATCCAGCCCAGCATCAGGCACCCACCTTAGTGGGAAGCCTTCTTCTCCTCCCACTCCACCTGCTTGCGTTCCTTCTCTCATCCTCTCTCTCACTATCAAATAAATAAATAAAATCTTTAAAAAAAAAAAGATAAAAGAATTCAAATGCTAATTATAAATAACGTGAATTAAATGGTTTAATATGTAGAAAATTTTCATAAAACTGTTGCTAGTGCTGCAGTCCTGTTTGCATATGACTAATTCCTAATTTATTTACACAAAGTGTATATCAAGTTCACATGGCTGTAACTTCTAATATGTAAAGCAATAAATTACTACATCTGACTTAATAATTATATTTGGGTTCAGTGTTCAAGACATAGAAGGTCAGTAATCTCCCAATTATTTCTGCTAATTAAGTATGCAGTCATGGAGATCATTTGTTCAGTAGATAATGCAAAAAATCAATTATGCTACTTTTCAGAATGAATTATAATGGGTTTTTACAAAGTCTTTATTCATTTTAGACTTGGGAGTTTTGGATTTTTAAACATCACTCCCCTACTTACAGGTCTCCTCATATTCCACATTCCTTTGCTTAATAAATGGACCCTAATTCTCTCATTTTCTGTCATCTCTCTCCCCTCCTTGACTAGCTGACTCCCATTTTTTCCTTTAAGAACCAGCCAATGGGGTGCCTGGGTGGCTCAGTGGGTTAAGCCTCTGCCTTCCGCTCAGGTCATGATATCACGGTCCTGGGATCGAGTCCCGCATCGGGCTCTCTGCTCGGCAGGGAGCCTGCTTCCCCCTCTCTCTCTGCCTGCCTCTCTGCCTACTTGTGATTGCTATCTGTCAAGTAAATGAATAAAATCTTTAAAAAAAAAAAAAGAACCAGCCAAGCTCACTTCCTTGGCATTCCTTTTCTAGCATAACACTAGTCTTTGCTAGTTCCATTATTTATTACAAGTGGGGAACATGTTCCATTCCCCACTTGTAATAAAACTTACCATTCTATATTTTAACTGTTGCTTTACTGGTGTCTCCTTCATATTCTTCTCCAGAGCTTGGACCATTTTCTATCACTTGCTTTGCATTCATGGGTTATGCTTTATACACCTCACATAATATATACTCAAAAAGTGGTTTTTGAATGACTATAAGAAAAAAATGAGGCCCTAAATAAACTATTCAACTCTATTATAGATAATTTTATGATCATATGTAGTTTCACATGTGAAGGCATACCCTCGTTTGTAGTGTTGTTTTCATGGAAAAATGTTTTAAAGTTCTAAGCAGTATTTACTTATTCAACCATCAAACATTTGTTAAGCATTTCCTATTACTGCTTATTTTAAAATAGCACCTAATATGATCTGTAATTATTTTGCTTTCTGGTTTGTATGTTCCCTCCATAGGCTCATAATTTTTTTTTTCAATAAATATGTAATAGATTCATGTTGCTGGGCACCTAAAGTAGAGAATGAGTAAAACTTAGTCACTGTGCTGAAGGAGTCTTATGATAGGAATAGGCTAATATATAAGTGCTGTGAAGAAAATATGTACCTGAGACAATTCAGTAGAGTAAGAGAGGTAATAATGTTCATTTTACTTGAGGGATTCCAGAAAGGTTTCATAATGGAAGTGACTCTTGTGTCAGATCTTGAACAGTGAAAGGAAAGCATTCCAGTTACACACTAGAATGCAGCAAGTATGTGTGTTCTGAGCTCTATATGCAGTGCATTATGGCTAGGACACAAGACTAGATGGGGAAAATGGAGGAGACTGAAGAAGAAAGCTGTAGACAGAACATGGATGAAGGCGTTGTTTGCTATATTGAGGAGTTTGGATATTCCTGGGATTAAAAAAAAAAAAAAAAAAACCACCTGTTTAATTGCTAGACCTTTTGCAAATGTTATCTCATTTCATACTCATTCCCACCACATGAGACTGGCATTTCAGTTGCTGTTTATAGATGAGAACTCTCAAGATCAGAGTGATTATTGGCAGGTAGCTTGCCCAAGGTCATACAGGTAGGAAGTGGCAGAGTTTAGACTCTAGTCAAGAATTTTGACCTCAAACTCTTGCTCTTAACCAGTTTTATTGTCTTGGCAGTGGGTGACTGAGTTTTAAGTAGGGGTTGTAGCAGATGCTATTGATATCCCACACTTGTATCCCTTGGCACTTCACATTTGTGTGCATACAGGCCCAACTTCCATCTGCCAACACTTGTGAATTCCTTGCCAGTTTTTCCGGATGCGGTTTTTCCTGGCTCCACCTACAAGTGGGCCAGCCAGTAGTGCTAAAGAATTAACAACCCCTCTCAAGCTCTAGAAGCCTTCAACTAACAACTGAGAGGAGTGAGTGGAAAGAGACCTTACCCCTTGGGCAGGATAACTGAGGCATTTGTTCTGTCCTGGTTCCCAGAGTTTCTCTGCAGGAATAAGTTCCAGTTGCCCACAGTGGTGACTGCTTGACAAATGCATACTTTAATGGCTTGCTTTCCTTTTGTTTCACCTCTCATTCCCCTGTAGTAGTGTTTCTTGGGATCATCTTTTTTTTTTTTTTTAAGATTTTATTTATTTATTTGACAGAGACAGATCACAAGTAGGCAGAGAGGCAGGCAGAGAGAGAGAGAGGAGGAAGCAGGCTCCCTGCTGAGCAGAGAGCCCGATGTGGGACTCGATCCCAGGACCCTGAGATCATGACCTGAGCAGAAGGCAGCGGCTTAACCCACTGAGCCACCCAGGCGCCCCTCTTGGGATCATCTTAAAAGTTAACTGCCTCTACTCACATCCTTGTCTCAGAGTCCATTTCTGGGGGGATTCAAATTAAGATAGGGAGTAGTAGGAATAGTTTGAACATATCATATGAGTTGGCTTCAGTCTTTAATTATTAAAAATGGTGACAAAATTATTTTCCTTGTTGTTAGGTATTTATACGTTTTTAAATATGTTTTTTGGACATGATTTCCTCGCTTACACATACTTTTAAAAATTAAATTAAAAATTAATTTAAATTAATCTAAATTAAATGTAAAATCTAAAAATTAAAAAATTACAGTCTAAGAGAAAAGTTTACATCTTCACTACAAACATTCTTGGCATAGTCAGTATTATTTTCTTTTTTTTTTTTTTTTTAAAGATTTTATTTATTTATTTGACAGAGAGATCACAAGTAGGCAGAGAGAGAGAGAGAAGGAAGCAGGCTCCCTGCCAAGCAGAGAGCCCGATGCGGGGCTCAATCCCAGGACCCTGGGATCATGACCTGAGCCGAAGGCAGAGGCTTAACCCACTGAGCCACCCAGGCGCCCCTATTTTCTTTTTTAATTTTGCCAATTCAGTAGTCAAAAAAAGTTACTGTCATTTCCTGTGTTTTATTTTTTTACATTTGAGATTAAGCTTTTTTCATGTAAATTGCCAATTCATAATACTTTGTCCATTAATTTATGGGAACTTCTAAAAAATTAGTTTCAGCTGTACAGTGTAATGATTCAATAATTCTGTACATTTCTCAGTGCTCATCAAGATAATTATACTCCTAATCCCCTTTAACAATCTATATCCTACTCCCCCCTCCCCTCTGGCAACCGTTGGTTTGTTCTCTGCAGTTAAGAATCTTTTCTGGTCTCTTTTTGTTTGTTCATTTGCTTTTTTTTAAAGTTCTACATATGAGTGTAATTATATGGTATTTGTCTTCTGGCTGACTTATTACTTAGCAGTATGTACTCTACATATATCCATATTGTTAAAAATGGCAAGATTTCATTCCTTTTTTATGACTAATAGTCCAGTGTGTGTGTGTGTCTGAATGTCTGTCTCTTTTTTTTTTTTCTAAGATTTTATTTATTTATTTGACAGAGAGAGACCCAGTGAGACAGGGAACACAGCAGAGGGAGTGGGAGAGAGAGAAGCAGGCTCCCCACAGAGCAGATCCTGGGATCATAACCTGAGCCAAAGGCAGATGCTTAACAACTGAGCCACCCAGGAGCCCCAGTCTCACATCTTCTTTATCCATTCACCTATAGATGAACACTTAGGTTACTTCCATATCTTGGCTATTATAAATAATACTACAATAAACATAAGGATGCAGACATATTTTTTAATTAGTGTTTTTGTCTTCTTTGGGTAAATACCTAGTAGTGGAATTACACTGATCATATGGTAATTTTAACTTTTTGAGGAACCACTCTATTGTTTGTGGCTGCACCAGTTTGCAGTCTCAACAGTCGTGTACAAGGGTTCGTTTTTCTCACGTCCTCACTAACATTTGTTATTTCTTGTGTTTTCTGTTTTAGCCATTCTGACAGATATGAGGTGATACCTCATTGTGGTTTTAATTTGCATTTCCCAGAGATGAGTGATGAGCATCTTTTCATGTGTCTGTTGGCCATTGCTATACCTTCTTTGGAAGAATGTCTATTCAGGTCCTCTGCCCATTTTTTAACTGAATTATTTGTTTTTGTGGTGCTGAGTTGTATAAATTCTTTATCTGTTTTTGATATTAACCCCTTATGTATATATCATTTGCAAATTATCTTTTCCCACTCAGTAGACTGCCTTTTTGTTTTATTGATGGTTCCCTTCCCTGTGCAAAAGCTTTTGATTTTCTTGTAGTATCAATAGCTTAATTTTGCTTTTGTTTTCCTTGCCAGAAGAGACAGACCTAGAAAAATGTTTCTATGGCTATGTAAGAAAAGTTATTGCCTGGGTTTTCTTCTAGGAATTTTATGGTTTTAAGTCTTACATTTAGGTCTTTAATCCATTTTGAGTTTACTTTTATGTATGGTATGAGAAACTGGTACAGTTTCATTCTTTGCATGTAGCTGTCCAGGTTTCCCAGCACCATCTGTTGAAGAGACTGCCTTTTTCCCACTGTATATTCTTGTATCCTTTGTCATAGATTAGTTAATTGTCATAGGCCATATAAGTGTGGGATTATTACTAAGCTCTCTCTTCCATTCCATTATCTATGTGTCTATTTTGTGCCAGTATTTACTATTCTGATTACTGCTGCTTTGTAGTATATCTTGATATCTGGGATTGTGATACCTCTAGCTTTGTTCCTCTTTTTTAAGATTAAGAGAACGTTAAAATTAAGATTATCAGTAATTCTTTCATGTATTGCAAAAATTTTCCCAATTTTATCTTTGCCATATAACTTTTTACCAGTATTGAACATTCAAAATTTTTAAGTTTTATTTTGTCAAATTCATTAATCTTTTCTGTAGATCTCTTGCCCTTGATGTAACACTTATTGGGTCCTTCCAAAGCTTAAGGTTATATAACCATTAACTAATATTTCCTGGAACCTATAGGGACTCTTTATACTACACTAAATATTTGCTATGTTAGAATTTATTTTGGTATAAGGAAAAAAAGTTTTTATTTTCTCCTAAATGGTTAAGTTGTTATACTGAAATCATGTATTATGGTCTTATCCCTTACTGCTTGTGCAAGAACCTAACTCAAATTGCCTTGAAAATAAAAAAGTATTAAAAAATTTTAAAATTAATAAAAAATTAAAAGTATTGCTTTACATAATCTTAAATCGGTAATATGCCCTTTAGGTAGGTAGTGGTCAAGGCTCTATTTTGATGCAGCTCTCCTGGCTTTCCTGCAGCTTCCTGCATGATACCAAAACAGCTGCAACATTTCCAAGCCTTACACCACATACTGTACCATAACAAGAAAGACAATAGTTCTCATTTCCCACAACCACATAAAAACAAATATTCCGGGGTGCCTGGGTGGCTCAGTCAGTTAAGCGTCTACCTTTGGCTTACTTCATGATCCTGAGTTCCTGGGTGGAGCCTCCACCTACTTTGGGCTCCTTGCTCAGCAAGGAGTCTGCTTCTGCCTCTCCCCCTGCTTCTGTGTGTGCTCTCTCTCAATGAATATAGGTATATGTGCATATACATATATATGCACATACTCCTGTAGTTCACTGTAAATTGACAACCTAAATTTGTCCTTGTGGCCAGAGAAATGGCGTATACTAATTAGCTTTGATTGGATTTCTGCCCATTTTTAACCATAATCTTGTAGCAAGTTAGGTGTGATAATCCTGAATGGTTTAGACCTATGATTATTTACCTTGAACCACATAGTTGTTATGTAGAGAAAGTAGGGGTAGAATGTATGACATAAGAATTCCATACTGCTTCTTATGCCTACTGATTTGAAATGTTACTGGTATTATATTTGCAATCCAGACATTCTTGGATCAGTTTCAGAATACTAGTTCTTTTCATTAGTACCATGTTATTTAATTACATCTTGGTAATTATATCTTTGTAAAACATTTGCAGGGCAACTTCTCTCATTACTTTTCTACTAAAAAGATTTCCTGTCTTTGAGGGATATGTTAAATTGACACCATGAAGATACAGTCAGAAAATCCAGACAGTATAAAATTCTGCAGTCCAAATAAAACTTCTGTTCATATTTTGCACTGTTTATGTATTAATTTCAGGAGAATGCTGATTTTATAATATTGTGTCCTGGTCTATTTACTCAAGCATTTTTTCTGTGAGGTTTTATGACTTTCTTCATGTTTATCCTTTTTAATTTTACTTCTGCCATAACATGGTTTTTTGTATCTATTCAGAATGTCTACCTTCATAGACTTTAGTTATTCTTATACTGACTGTTTTGTGTTTTAAAATCGGCCCTTTATATTTGGATATAAAATAGCTTCCCAGGAGTGTAATTGGGAAAACTTAACGGACTAGGCCGGTATATTTTAGTATTTTTTAGTTTGTAGCCGATATCGCAGGATTTCCCAATCTCAACATTATTTTTAACATCCTCAACGAAAACAATTCTCTGTTATGGGGAACTGTTCTCTGCACTGTAGAATATTTAGCTATATTTCTGGTCCCTACCCATCAGGTGACCAACTTGTCCTAATTTACCTAGGACTGTTCCAGTTTTGCAACTGATAGTCGCATATCTCAGGAACCGCCTTGGCTCCTGGTAAACAGGAGCATTTATTCACACTGTCTAGTTACTACATCACATTAGTGTATTCCCCTAACCCATTTTAACAACCGAATATGCCTCCAGACATTAACAAATTTCCCTGGGGAGCAAAATTTCCTTCTATCTTGGGAACCATTACCCTATAGTTAAGCAGAAAATCTCATATTTTCTCATTACCAGGAATATAACCACACTGAAACAAATATAGGTTTATTTAGCATGATCAGCAGACATACCCCTGTAACATTCAGAATGCTTTATGTACAAATAATTCCTCATTTGTATACCACTCTTAAGTTCCTACTTTGTGTACTAATGTAAAAATTACTACAAATGAAGTGACAATTATGAAATTTTCAGCAAATATTTATAGACTTTGAATTTATTTTATGTAACTTTTAGGAAAGTTTTAAACATGAAGCAAACCAGTTCTTTCCACATACTCTGTCATTCTGATTTTAGTAAGTTCAGGTTTCTACTTTATATTTTAGAGTCACTGCATTTAGTAGCCAAACCATTAGTAATCATACTCTTGTACTTTCTGCTTCAGGCAGAAAATGTAACTGTGACAAAGGATTTTAGAAGAGTGGAAAATGCTTATCACATGGAAGCAGAGGTATGTACTTATCATGACAAATAATTGGAAACAGCATGACTTTGTGGGAACAATTTGCATTTATTTTTGTACTTGAAAGGTACAGGAGAAATTCTTCTCATGGTATTAATAAAAGATTATTTTTCTCAAATCACTCTTGGTATTAATATCTGTGGAGTTTTTTTGTTTACTTATTTTTTTTTAGTAATCTCTACAACCAACATGGGGCTTGAACTCAGAACCTCAAGATCAAGAGTCACATGCTCTTCCCACTGAGCCAGCCAGGTGCCCCTGTGTGAACTTTTAAAATAAATTTTAATGAGATTTATTTGCGAGAAATAATTTTGAAATGGAATAAAAATAGTAGGGAGTGGTAGTAGTATATAAAAATAGTAGAAGTGGAGTTAATTGCCACCTAATAAAATTGTAATAATTATCACTTTGTAAGCAGGAAACACCGTAGGAGAGAAATTTCTTCTCAGATAAAAAGTAAATTAATAAACATAAGGATTAAAACACTTTTCAACATTCTTTTCTTTTGTAATGCAGTTTTACTGTGTTGTGGTAAGTTAAATTTTATTTAAAAATAAAACCACTTGTAGGCTCCTTTGTGGCTCAGTTGGTTAACCATCGGACTCTTGATTTTGCCTCAGGTCATAAACTCAGGGTCATGAGATGAGTTCCACTTTGGGCTCTGTGTTCACTAAGAAGTCTGAGATTCTCTCCCTCTCCACATATGCATTCACACACTCTCTCTAAAATGAATAAATCTTCAAAAATAAAAACCACTTGGGGCACCTTGCTAGCTTAGTTAGTAGAGCTTTCAACTCTTGATGCTGGGGTTGTGAGTTCAAGCCCCACATTGAGTGTACAGATTAAAAATAAAATCTTTAAGGGGCATCTAGGTGGCTCAGTCAGTTAAGCGTCTGGTCGTGTTAAGTCAGGTCAGTTAAGCTCAGGTCATGATCTCGGGATTCTGTGATGGAATCCCAAGCCCATGTTGGGCTCTTTCCTCACCAGGGAGTCTACTTGTCCCTCCCCCTCTCCTCTTGCTCATCCTCTCTCTTTCTCTCTCAAATAAATAAAATCTTTAAAACTAAAATAAAGTCTTTAAAATAATTTTAAAAATAACAAAATAAAAAGCACTCAACCTTTGCCCAGATTAGAAAGAACAAAATATTTTTTGTGCACTCAATGATAACATTTAGTTCCTACTACTGCCTATACTTTTTACTTATCTTTATAGATTTTTATGATCAGGATTTCATGAAATCAGAGTATGTATAGCTGTGGTTAGGTTATAGGACAGCTGTTGTTTCAGCTTCCAAACATCTTAGGATAGGTGCTAGGTCCATACTGCCTCCTGTCACAGGAAGCAAACAAGAATGGAGTTAGAGTGGACTCTTATTGATCTAGTCAGATAACCTTTATCATTAGAGGTGGGAAATTTCTCGAGAAATCATCTGTCCTTCAGGCAGATAATAGATTATTTTTCTAATATTAAGGGTGTGACTTTAATCTCAAATAACTTGGGCTCAGACTTCTCAAAGACTGTTGCAAGAATTAGAATGGAAATTAGAATCCTGGCTTCTTACCTCTTTGAGATAGTAATTTTTACAAACATTGTTGTTCCAGTACTTAATTTAATAGTTTTGTGATTTCACCACTTAAGATTATCAATTAATTGAACTACCTCAAGGAATTTTAAAATTACTCATGATAATTTTAGGGATCCACATGACAAAATTTATTTTATAGTAGTTGGGACTAAAAAGCATCTTTCAAAACAAGATGAAAGGGGTCTGAGGGAATGGACAAAATGGGTGAAGGGGAGTAGGGAGTAAGAGGTATAGTCTTCCAATTATGGAATGACTAAGTCACAGAAATGAAAGGTACAGCATGGGGCATACAGTCAGTAGTATTGTAACAGTGTTGTATGGTGACAGATGGTAGCCACACACACTTCTGGAGAGCAGAGCCCAAAGTATAGACTTGTTGGGGCACCTGGCTGGCTAGGTTGGTTGGTGGAGCATGTGACTCTCCATCTTGGTGTTGATAAGTTCTAACCCCATGTTGGGTGTAGAGATTACTTAAAATCTTTAAAAAAAAAAAAAAGTATAGATTTGCTCAATCACTGTGTTGTATACCTGAAACTAATGTGACATGTGTGCCAACTATAGTTTTTTAAAAAGGGAGTTATTAAAAAAAGTTATGAAACTTCTCAGATGTGAAAAGTTTTAATATAATTTTTAATGATTTTTATTATATACACTATGATATCATTGTCTCATATCAATTGTTTTCTTAAAATAGGTTTTCAATTTGGGGCTTTTTGCGTGATATTCACAGTAGAGATTAGATGTCCAAAAAAAAATCACAGCAGGGGATAGAACAGAGTAGTACGATTCCATATTACGGAGATCAAAAGCCGGGAGTTACTCAGGAACTCCTCCAGTAGTTACTGCCTGTCAGGATTTCAGGCTATAGTGAATGTTCATTGGCTCAGATTATCTTAACTAAATTGGGTTTATTGTGAGGGTAACACCAGGAAGTAAGGAGGAAAAAGAATGGCCCCAGCAAATACACAGACAGGCTTCATGGAAAACTGGCATGTTTTTCAGATTGAGTTGTTTTAGGGACTCACTGTGCAGTTACAGAAAATGCATTAGAGCTGCTTGTTTTGCTATAAGAACATGACTAAATGAGGACTTGGCTAAACACTGCTCATCTTCCTTCTGCTATACTTATTTCTTAACGTCATGTACTCAGTTTCTTCAGAGAATCTGATTATATTTTGTATAGGTTTCCTCAATAGCCAGAATTCTTATATCCTGCCATCTGCAGTCAGTGGAGACCAGGGGTCACAAGGTACAAAATAATGTCTAACATATTAATATTCTCATGGACAGTTAAATATATAAAGTAAGATCAGATGGTAGAACATTACATAATAAATAAAATTTTCATCCTGAAAGGGACTTCAGAGATTCTTTATCTAAACTCCCACCTACCCTGCTGCTTCTCTTTATTTTTTTTTAAGATTTTTATTTACTTATTTGATAGAGAGAGATCACAAGTAGGCAGAGAGGCAGGCAGAGAGAGAGGGGAAGCAGGCTCCCCGCTGAGCAGAGAGCCCAATGTGGGGCTCCATCCCAGGACCCTGAGATCATGACCTGAGCTGAAGGCAGAGGCTTAAACTACTGAGCCACCCAGGCACCCGCTTCTCTTTATTTTAAAGATAATATCGAAAGTTAGAAATTATGTAAGTGCATGAATATAAAAAGTTTTTTCCATTTTCAGACATCTAATCAATACAATATTTTATAACATTAAGCCAGAATTGACTTACTAGTATTCCTCCATTATGCACCTCTCCAAGAACAAAAGACTAAACTTGTTCCTTCAGATAGATACCTGAGGTTCAGTAGCATGTTGATGCTACTTTTTTCTTCTCCACGGGTAAGACTCCCCAGTTCCTTTAGTCATTCTTATAGTAAGACAAATTCTTTATTGAGCTAATTTCCATCTAAAGCACCTGCAGCTATAGTGTCCTAATTGTGATTTAGCCAGTCGGTAGTAGAGAAAGATGATTATCTTCTTTATCCTGGAATGTTTAAGACTGAACTTCTTATTCTCGCATCACAGTGTTACCTTCTTTTGAGCTCACAGGCCTAATTAGTCATTACAATTAACTGAACTTTCTCACATGCTGCTTTTAAGTCAAATTTCTCCTATTTTATACTTTGCTATTGCTATTTCAAAATGAAATGTGTTTAAATTTACCTCTGTAAAATTTTATCCACTAGATTTGACCTGTATTTCCAGCCTGTTAGGATCTTTTTGGATCTTGATTTTATCAAGCAGGGTTTATAGTCCATCCTGCCAGCGTTCTGTCACCTGCTGATCTGATCATCTGTGTACCCATCTGTGTAATTAATAAAAATATTAAGTAGCATTAATCAACTATGACACTAACTAACCAACAATGTTGCCATGAAGACTATATGTCAGTATATCCTAAGATTTATTTAAATAAGTAAAATATAAATACTTTATTGCTATAGTATTTCTCTGATAACTTGCCAGCTAGGAAGTCAAGTTTAGTACATGATGACTTGTTCTTAATCTCAAATCTACATCCTCAATAGATTAGCCTTTAGATAGAAATAATTTGGCAGTGGTTCAGAAGATAGAGTTTAGAAGAGAAGCACTGAATTGGTGAACTTCGCTCTCAGGAATAAAAGCAAAGTTAAAAGTCAGATTTGTTTTCTACTTAATATCTCATCAAGAAACTCAATACTTAGAGAACCTTATAAGACTTAAAGTCTTTAGTTCCTGTGTTCTTATTTTGTTGTTCCAGGACCATTAAAATGAGAAAGATTTGTATTCTTTTCTTCAGAGACAGGACTAAGAAAGCAGTGGAGATTTAAAGAGGGAAGATAAGAACAGATTGTGGCAAAATGACAAAAGAAAATATGCAAAGTATTTGAGGCCTGTGGCAATAGAACAAAAAAATATAACAAATGATAGAACAAAGGGCCTTGTCGTTTTTTCCTTCTCAAAGAAACCTTTTTTCTTTCTTTTCTAATTTCTTACAAACTAATTTTTAAAATAATCTGTTCTAGAATCCTGCTTAGAATTGAAAAGCATCTACCCTACTACATGCAGTTTGTTCAGTGTTATCTGCTGTACTTTTTTTGGAAATTAGAACTCAAAATATTTTTAAAGAGGACTTTGGCCTGGTTTTTTTTTTAATGGTTATTGAGAGTAGCAATAATTCAGAAGTCTAATTTCAGAAATTTTTAATAAACAGATTTTACTTATCTAATAGACAAATTCATTGAAAGCACTTAAAATCTCCTATTTTCGGGGTATCTGGCTGGCTGAGTCAGCAGAGCACGCAGCCCTTGATCTTGGGATCATGAATTCGAGCTCCATGGTAGGGGGTAGAGTTTACTTAAAAAAACAGGAAAAAAACCCACCACCTATTTTGGAGTTCAGTTTCTTTTTCAGTACTAAAATTTCTAAATTAATGATTCTTCTTGACCAAAGAGATGGGAAGCATTTATGTCTCAGTCTGTTTTATAATTTAATATAGCTAGTACAAGATAGTATGTAAAATCTATATATGTGTGTAGATTTGTAATCACATTATTTTGCCCTGAAGAAACATATAGAGGATTTTGAATATGACATATGAATTTATCTTGAATTTTTTTATCTGCAATGTATGAGATAGATTGAAAGTTTTTTATCGTGAATACCTCTTTTTAAATATTGTGATGCAACACCTCTATTCTTTAGTAAAGTGACTCTGCCTCATTAACTTGGATTTCTACCTAGCTGTGTATTGATTATACACCACATTACTGAATTTAAAAGAAGTTCAGGGCATTGAAAGGCTTAAAACAGTTCTTAAACTGTTAGAAAAAGCAGAATACAGGTTTTTTTCTACTAATTTACTTCTTGCTAATCATTTTACCCACACATTCCTAAACTATAGTTTGTCCGTGCTTTGGGACAAAGACAAAGAGCTGATAGTCTGTTCGCCAATGTAGATGTAGCTCTAAAAGCTCATCTGCTAACTTTGTAAGTCATGGTAGTGATAAGAAGGATGCAGGGCAGAGAAAATTGTGTCTGGGCAACTCTGAAGCTGATCTCAACAGATAGATTTTCCTATTATTTCTAGACATAGAGCAGGTAAGTACCACATGTTAAACCTGATTCTGTGGGACTAGATTTGCCTCAGATAATTAGGGGTGGTAGGGAATTGAAAAAAAAAAAGAACTAGTATCTTTTCTGAAAACTGCTTAGGAATTTTCACTGTCCTTCCTTCCATATACTACTACTTTTTTTTTTTTTTTTTTAAATAGCAAAGAATACCAAGAATGCATACAAAAGATTCAGCATGTTTCATAGCAAAGCGGGTATATATTTATAAACACTATTTTCATTTTAAGCTGTCAGAGTAGAAATTGGAATTTTTTTTTAAATAAAATTTATTTCAGGGCCCTGTGTCGCAGTCAGTAAATGCCCGACTCTTAGTTTCCACTCAGGTCATTATTTCGGGTTCTTGAGATCAAACCCTGCATCAGATTCTGAGCTCAATAGGGAGTCTGCTAAGTTTCTGGCTCCCTATCCTGCTCCTCCCCCACATTTGTTCACTCTCTCACTCTAAATCTTAAAAAAAAAAAAGTTTAATTCAAGGACACTTATGTAGCAAAGAATTGCTTTTCTTGATACTTGGAACCTGTTATGCTCAGTCACTTTAATCTGCATGCAAAGAAACCCTTTGAACTCTCAAAACCTCTCAAATTTAGTTAACTTCCAACTCCACAGAGGCACTGTAAATCTTGCTATATTTCATAACATGTAATGAAGTGTATATACAGTGCCTCTGTGACACTCTTACAGATTAAATATAGCAACAAGAGACAGGATTCTTTCCATACACTATGCAAATGCAGAAAAGTATTATATTGTCTTTTTTTCCTTTTTTTTTTTAGGGAGAGTGAGTACACAAGTGGTGAGCTACCCAGGCATCCCTTTATTTTTCATTATTTTTTAAAGATTATTTGAGAGTGAGAAAGAGAGAGCACAAGTGGCAGAGGAGGCAGAGGGAGATAATCTTCAAGCAGACTCTCTATTGAGCACGGAGCTGGCAAAGGGCTCAATCTCACAACCCTGAGATCATGACCTAAACCGAAGAGCCACCTAGAAGCCCCCTGTATTTATTATTAAAGGTAGCCTACGGGCATTTTGGAACTTTGATTTTTCAACCAGGAAGGAAAGGCAAATTTTTTAACTATTCAGAGGTTAAAAACTAGCAACCTGGATGAGGCTGGGGATATTGATTTTTGACTAATAGATATTTTGACTGATACCATAGTTTAAAAAAAAAATAAACAAACAAAAATACTTATAAGACTTCTCTTAAAAAGACAGACAAGACTTCTGCTTCTGGCTGAGATAGAATAACATGGACCAGATTTACCTTCCCACCTGAAACCAAAAAATGTACAAAGTATGTGAAAGAGTGCTTTTCAAAGAGAGATTATAAGGAAGTGAAACACAGTGATCCCTGAGAAAAAAGAAACACAAAGTCCTACCGTGTTGGTGTGCTTAGGTGGCTCAGTCACTTAAGAATCTGCCTCTGGGGGGCGCCTGGGTGGTGGCTCAGTGGGTTAAGCCTTTGCCTTGGGCTCTGTCATGATCTCAGGGTCCTGGGATAGAGCCCCACATTGGGCTCTCTGCTAGGCAGGGAGCCTGCTTCCCTCTTTTCTTTGCCTGCCTCTCTGCCTACTTATGATCTCTCTCTGTCAAATAAATAAATAAAACCTTTAAAAAAAAAAAAAAAGAATCTGCCTTTGGCTCAGGTCATGATCCTGGGATCCAGCCCCATGCATCCAGCCCCATGCAGGGTGCAGTATTTGTCTTCCTGCTCAGCTGAGAGCCTGCTTCCCGCTCTCCCTCTGTCCCTCCCCCAACTCATTCTCTCTCTCTCTCTCAAATAAATAAAATCTTGGGTGGGGGGGAAGTCCTACCATGTCCATATTGCTGTGTTAAGAGTGTCCAGGCACCTTCCCAGGGAAGGGAAACCACACAGAGCCTGGCAAACTCCTTGTATTGAGGAAGTGGAATTGAGAGCCCAAACAAGATGGCTAGAGAGTTTGTAGGAGAGTCGAGGGCTACACAAAGAGAGGTCTTCAGAGAACTACAGAGGGGACACCTCCCCCATTCCCTCAAACCCATTAGCACATACATGTGCAGAAATGACCTGAGGCTAGAAAAAGAATCACCCCAAAAATTAGAGGAAACAGTGTTTGGGGTTCATATAAGGCTGGGGTACAACACCAGCCAGACTAGAAAATCTTGATTCATAGGGCATGAGGTATAGTATAGACACTTCTCTATACTCATTAGGGGGTAATAATTAGCGCCAGATTGAACATGACTCTAATCCCACCTAACAAGTTTTTTGTTTGTTTGTTTTTTTAATTTCTTTGAGAGCAAGCAAGCAAGAGAGGGAGCTAACATGGGCTGGGAGGTAGGGGGAGAGGCAGAGGGAGAAGCAGACTCCCCACTGAGCATGCAGGGCTTCATCCCAGGACCCTGGAATCATGACCCCAGCCAAAGGCAGAGGTCCAGCCAACTGAGCCAGTAAATCTTAAAAGCAAACCTAAAGAGATCAGTATTTATAGAAATGCAAGAATATCCAATACCTCCCATAAAGTTAATTTACAGATTACCTTGCATGCAAAATAACATGGAAATAAAGCTCACAATAAGGATAAAAGAATCAAACCCATCCAGAACCAATGTAGATATTAGAATTAACAGACAAGATCATTAGTTATTACAGCTGAATTTCATATGTTGAAAAGTTGAGACACTACTTTAAAAAAATTTAATAAAATGTAATAATTTATTTGTAAGGGTCAAGTAGGCTTATCTGTCACATATTATAAAATGACCTCATTATCTGGCTTTACTTCTTTTACTCACATTTAGAGAAAATTTTGAAAGAATGCATCAACCATGAAAATAATTTCAAGTGTCATTTCATTTACAGGTCTGCATTACATTTACTGAATTTGGAAAAATGCAAAATATTTGTAACTTTCTTATTGAAAAGTTAGATAGCTCTGTTGTCATCAGCCAACCCCAATTCTATCATACTCCAAGCTCTGTTGAGAATCTTCGGTAAGTTAAGTACATCTTTAACTAAATTACCAATTAAAACTATTCAGTGTTAGAGTTCATTGAATGTCATATTAATAATGTCTGCATTTAATTCCTAAGACGAAAAGCCTGTCTCGTTGCTGTTGAGAACGCACGGCGCAAAGCTCAAGAAGTCTGTAACGTTGTTGGCCAAACTCTAGGAAAACCTTTATTAATCAAAGAAGAAGAAACAAAAGAATGGGAAGGCCAAGTAGATGATCTCCAGTCATCCAGACTCTCAGGTTCATTAACCATACAACAAAAAATCAAAAGTGCAACAATACATGCTGCTTCAAAAGTATTTATAACTTTTGAAGTAAAGGGCAAAGAGAAGAAAAGAAAAAACCTCTGAAATTCCAACTAAAATATATTGTTTGTATCATTTTATTTTTATACTTTTTATGTTTGCTTTGTCCTGAAAATATACATTGTATATTCTATAAAGTATTTCTCCCCAAAATCTGTCAGTTCTTGAATATAGTTCCACAAATACCTAGGTTTACTTTCCATTTTTAAAAACTTACTATGGGGGGATGCCTGGGTGGCTTAGTTGGTTAAGCCGCTGCCTTCAGCTCAGGTCATGGTTCCAGGGTCCAGGAATTGAGTCGCATCCGGCTCCTTGCTCAGCAGGGAGCCTGCTTCTCTCTCTGCCTCTGTCTGCCTCTCTGCCTGCTTGTGCTCGCTCACTGTCTCTCTCTCACTCTCTCTCTGACAAATAAACAAATAAAATCTTTGAAAAAAAAAAAACTTATTATGGCAAATACTCTGAAAATAAATATGTTATATGTGTACAATTATACACTGACAATGTAAGTCAGGTATAAGAAATTTTTATATTTCTACTACAGGAATTAAATATTGGCAGTCTTAATGACAAGGAATACATAACTTTTGATAAAAGGGTAGTGAGGTATACTAGGAAAATATTTTGATGCCAGGAATAAAATATATAAACCAGATCCTCTTCACCGGGCTCCTTTGATTATACCAGCACTTTCCAATACAAATAAATGCAAGCCACATATGTAATTTAAAATTACTTAGGAGACATATATTTAAGAAAGTAAAATATAAAAAATAAAAAAGCAGTTGAAACTAAGTTTAATATTTTATTTAATCTAAGGTGTCCAAAATATTATCATTTCAGTATGTAATCAGTATTTTAAAATAATTTCTATTTTTTATACTAAGTTTTCAAAATTTGTACAGTTTACATCATAACATCTTAATTCATATACTAAATTTTCATCAGAAATACCTGATCTGTATTTATTTCCTAAAATGTAGTTGAAAAACTAGATTCATACATGCAAGTTCCAAACAAGATTAAAAGAGCTAGTAACTCTACATCAAGAAGCAATTTCAGGTAGCAATTTTCAAATTAAATTTTTTAAAAATTTAAAATTCAGTTCCTTTATTGTACTAGACACCATTTTAAGTACTTGAAGTGGTTTAATGGCTACTGTGTTGCACAGTGTAGGGTTCTACACTTGAGATAATACCTTCAGGCTGTTTGAGATGTAGCAGCAAGTACCTGGCATTCCTGTTGCATGGCACATTATCTGCAAGTGATCATCAACCAGAACTGTTAGGCAGCACAGGTTTCCCATTCCCCACCACAGAGGTATGGGCCCTAGGGTTTTTCCTCTGACCTACCTCCATCCTCCTATACCAATATTATTTTCCTACCACACGCTCCAATATGTAGTTTATATCCCCGCCCACTTCCTTAAGTGGCACTGAAATAGTTTTATCCATCTCCTCTGTAGGGTCCGTGGCAGGAAGGAAAGTGAAAGCTAAGAAGAAAAGCTTTAGGATCCGACACCCTGTGTTCAAATTCAGAGACTTTACAGGAGTGTAAGCTCCTTTAGAATGAAGATCTTGTCTTGTTCATAGCTGCATTCTCAAACCTGACGTAGTTGTCAGGGCCAACAAAGAGTAGGCTCTTTGAGCAAATTTACCAGATGTGTAAACTTAGCAAGCAAGGCACTTTGATCTCTTTAAGCTTCTCTTTCCTCACCAACAAAATGAGGCTAAATACCTACCTTGCAGTATTACTATAAGGATTAAAATTGATAAATACAAGACCATGAGAATAATGCCTACCATACCACAGCTGTCAGTCAATAAATAGTAGCCATTATAGCAACCACATTCTTTGATTACTGTCAACCCAACCAAACTAAAAGTTGGCTCTTCCAAATCTTCCATTAAGATGGATTTTTAAATAGTTATATTAAAGACATTATCACAAAATCAGTTTAAGATATGTTTTTTATTTCCAAAAAAAGAGATAAAGTATATTTTAGCTTTGATTTATCCAGTTGGGTAGAAAAGTATATTGGGGCTGAACACCAAGGAAACAAATATTTATACTCAATAAAAATTTCATTGTATGGGTAGATTTTTCTTAGCTGTAGCTTCATTATATTTTGGTTTCATCATATTTGGTAAAGAGAGTTTTCAGCTTAGCATGAAATACCTAAAAATAAATGTTAAGTTACCAAACACTTTTTAGAATTTACAGGAATTTTTTAAAGATGGTGCTTCCAAAAAAAAAAAAAAAGCCTATAAATTGGGCAGTCCTGCAATTCTGTAAAGTGGCTAAGAGAAAAAAAATCCTTCAAGGACTGGCCTGGATTATGTATAACATCCCAACTTCTCAAGATGAAGGGTATCAAATTTAGTTGTCAATTGGTGGCAGTTTAATTTTTGACACATGGCATATAATTCAGTCTCACAATGACTCAGGGGACATGTACCACAAAGGCTGCTAGAATAAGCCTCTTCCAAACCTAACCCTGACAAAATTTCTTTCTTGTGAACCCCCCCATTTTAAAAAATCTTTTCAGAAAGCAGCAAATTATAATTGCTGTTTTCTGAAAAAAAAAAAAAAAAAATCCCATTAGGATATCTGAAACAGATCCACTATACTCCAAGCACCTTTGTAAAAGGAAATACTATTAAGTAAATATTCTTAATATTACTGATAAAATTTAGGATTCTATTCCATTACATGGCAAAGGTTACATTTTTTTTATAGTAGCAATTTACCTTTAAGTATCAGTGTTCTTACTTGACAGTTAATTTTAGTTCAACAAAAATTAATAAGACCTGGAAAAATAGTTTTTAACTTTAAGATGCTGTACTTCATATCCCATAATTATTGTTATGTCCTCAGGAATGTAGGTCGAGGATATCCTAATTCCATTTGACTTGTTGATGAGAACTTGATAGCAAGGAATTCTTCTCTCTGGCCTAGAAATATAAAAACATGAATTATGAGGTCAAATATGGGAGTTAATATATTATTATCTACATTACAAAATTGAATGGGAGGCAAATGCTTTCCTACTCAGTCCCAAAAGAACCCCACTATATAGTTTAACTAAAATAATATTTAGTATTTTTTTTTAAAGATTTTATTTATTTATTTGAGAGAGAGAGAGACAGTGAGAGAGAGCATGAGCGAGGAGAAGGTCAGAGAGCGAAGCAGACTCCCCATGGAGCTGGGAGCCCGATGTGGGACTCGATCCCGGGACTCCAGGATCACGCCCTGAGCCGAAGGCAGTCGTCCAACCAACTGAGCCACCCAGGCGTCCCAATATTTAGTATTTTTTATTGTATATCGTATTTACAGCCAGACAGCTTCTACCCATAAGCTAATGTGGCCTAAATTACTTTAACATGTTCAGTTTTGTTTGAATTCACAGTGACTAATCCAAATCAAACACTGTTCTCAGGATAAGGTAATAGATATTTTTCAAGAGGAATGATTTGTGCCGTTTTATTAAAAGAATACTAACCTTTTCCAACCTGTTTATCAGGGGGATATTTCTGTTTCAGCAACTCTTCTGGAGTTCTGGCTTCAGCATCCCAACCAACAATTACCCTCAGTTAACTACCTTCCTTGTAAATGATCACCAGTCCCACCTCAAAATAGTTTCCACCCTATCTTAGTTTCGACACTAATGGATGAAAAGCCCAGGCGTCAGGAGAAAGTGCTAATCTAAATGATCCTAAAACCAGTTAGTGATCCCTAAAAAAAAAAAAAATCCTCCAAACACCATGTTACTTACCATCTGGGGAGGAAGGGGGCATATGTGTATGTCTATTTTTTTAAATATAAAGATTCTATCACTTAGCCTCTGCTTCCTTTCTGCAAACAATTTTGGGCAAAGAGTTAAAAAACAGATTAATAGTTTAATAGTTCATACATACAACAGCTTTACACTGATCACATTAATTACATACTAATTATGTTTCATTTGTCTCTACCCAAGACTGAACTCCTCAAGAGCAAGGCTCTATCTTCTATTTCTTTTCCCTGTATCCCTGGCTAATAAAAGGCTAAGAGGAGGAAAAACTGGCTGTCAGATATTTCGCTTTATTCCCTATCAGAGGGATAGCATTTATAGCAGAGTACTTGAATGTTGGTATACACAGAAGTAGGGAAGGAAAATGCAAAGCACTAATCTGATGTTCCAAAATGTTTGCATATTTTATCGCTAAATGGTTATATTTTTATTTCTCCAAAGCTTAGCATTCTCAGAAAAGAAGTCTGTGGCTATGCAACAACAAATATTCTGTTGTCTAAACTAGTCTCTTAAATTATTTCAGAGCCTATATTCATTTTAAGCTTTCAGATCAGGGCTGCCTGGGTGGCTCAGTGGGTTAAGACTCTGCCTTCAGCTCGGGTCATGATCTCAGGGTGCTGGGATCGAGCCCCGCATCGGGCTCTCTGCTGGTGGGGAGCCTGCTTCCCCCTCTCTCTCTGCCTGACACTCTACCTACTTGTGATCTCTCCCTCTCTCTGTCAAATAAATAAAATCTTTAAAAAAAAAAAAAAACATTTTAATCTTTCAGATCAGCTCTAAGTGTGTATCTTCGCCCTTCACCCCAGCACAACAGAGTCATTGTCACTCGTGCCACACATTCCTCACAACTGCACATAACACAGTGCTCAGGGAAAGTTGCTTTTGAAATTCTGATTAACCACTATAAAACTGCATCTAATAAATTAATGTACACCTTTTAATAAACAGATACCTAAATTGAATCTGTTTCCATTAGCATTAATTTTACTTCCAAAGCTATTTTAGGAAATCATATTTGTACCTGGTAGCAATAATGCATTTGTAACTCAAAAAGTTTTTATGCTTTTACCTTTTATTGATCAGTCATATAATTGTATTTCCATTTAAAAAGAATTAGTACAATGATTCAAATATATCAACTCTAGCCCAAGTAAGAAAATAACATCAAAAGAAAATTTTTCTTAGTTTATGCTAAATGAATCATGGAAAATCTAAGATACTATATTCTATATTGGAGTGGAGTTAAGGTATAATTAACTCAATGCTGAGTGTCAACCAAATACAAAATTATTTTTAATATATCAAATGTTTCATAGTTCAGAATCATGTAAGGTGAGCATAGATTTCTTTTTCATCATCATTGTACCTATTTCTAAAATGATAAAGATGCAGGGATTATAAACTGATATGTCTCTGCAAAGAAATCAATATGAATATGCAGCAGAAACCTTTAAAAAATGTATTTGCAAACCACAGAGGTCATCGTGTATCTGAGGAATCACTATACTGGTTTCATTCTGTAGGAATGAAATTTCACAGTATTCCAAATGTTACTACTCTTAAACATTACATTCATTTAAAATATTCCGTTTTTTAGTACTTCATATGAATAATAGAGAATTAGCTAATATTAAATTCAACACATTAGAAATGTTTTATGTAGGGGCACCTGGGTGGCTCAGTCAGTTAAGCATCTGCCTTCGGCTCAAGTCATAATCCCAGGGTCCTGGGATCTAGTCCCACATTGGGCTCTTCACTCAGTGGGGAGCCTATTTATCCCTGTCCCCCTGCCCGCTGCTGCTCTTGTTTGTGCTGTTAAATAAATAAATAAAATATTTTTAAAAAGAAATGTTTTATGTAAATGTTTAGACACTTCATTAACCAGTATTAACTAATGATTTTTCATATTATTTGGGAATAACTGGAAACATAACACTGCAACAACCACACCACTGAAAAACTCTGAGAATACCGGCAGCTCTGAGTTTGTACAAATTCCTTCCACTTTCACCACCACAGTAGCCCTGAAGGTAGGAATAGTAGAAATCCCAGCAGTATTCACACAGCCCACTCAACTACTGCTTTTCTATGTGTGAACTAGAGTGTTCAGAAAGGCAACATGAGAATTGAGAGAATAATGAACTTGAAAGACAGCACAGCATGACAAGAGGTAAAAATGGAGGTTGTACTTTCTACTACTTATCAGAACTATTATCCAAGCCTTTTGAACACTTGCAGATAAATGCAATGCACCTATGCCTAAGTTGAGTATGAAGACTAGAAAGAAACAAGTAAATCTGCAGAATTTTTAAAATCATGATCAAGAATATGGAATGTAGTGTAGCTGTAATGCTACACTTACAGCATCATTTATGAAAAAGGGGCAAAAGCTAAAATTTAAAACGCTTGAAATTAATAAAAATAAGTAATCACCAAAATTTTGTTTAAAAAAACAAATTCTGAATACCCTTCTCCCCTTTCTACCCTGTCTCACATTACAAACTACTATTTCCCATTTATGTTCCCTGTCAACTCCTAAAAAGTCAGGATAAACAGCCAAAAGCTTAAACATAGTGCCCTTAATTGAGTCAGCCATATCACAAAGTAAAATGTCTTTTAGTTTTTGCCACTGATAACTCGGATGAATTTTCATGGATGAAGAAGTTTTCATGACTGATTTGCAAAAAAATAGATTATGTGTTTTAAACTGTTTATCAAGTAATAGGGACAGAAAATAAGGTATATTATGTTACCTACAGCATATTTCTTTTTTCATACTCTTTCCAAAATACATCCCCCTTTCCAGCCGCACCTAAAATAATCTGGGACAAATGTTGGAACAAATATCAAGTTGCCTAATTATTTCTTACAGTTTTTCTCATTCTTATGCACAGAAAATCAAAATAAATCTGCACACAAATGTCAAAAATAAATTATTCTTACCCTCAAGGTTTGAAATGGACTTTGGATAATCCTTTTACATTTGTAGTACTCATTAAACTATTCTGTTTACTAGATGCCTGTGGTCAGATCTATCCCTTTGCAAGTAATTATTTTTAGACCATTTTTCATTCTCAAGTGGTCTTGATGCTTTTAAATTCATGGATTTCCATTATTATCTAAAAAATTATATTAACATTTATATGTATGTTTAGAGCTAGATATGTAAATATATAAATCATCAAAATAAAAGGGATTACTCCTTTGCTGTATTCCCATTACTACTAACTCTATAGTTTAAAGAAAATGAATCTGCCTCCTCTTTCTTATTTTTTTAAAGATTTATTTATTTATTTTAGGAGAAAGAGCACAAGCAGGAGGGCCAGAGGGAGAGGAAGAGAATCTCAAGCAGGCTTCACACTGAGCGTGAGCCCAACTCCAGGCTTGATCTCACCACCCTGAGATCACAACCTGAGCCTAAACCATGACATTTAATCCACTGTACCACCCAGGCACCACTGCCTCCTCTTTTTTAAATAGGAAGTAATTATTCTTACTCTTCATTCCCTGGTCTTTAAAATGTTTATGTAAGAATAACATGGATTTAATAAGTATTAAGTAGACTATAAGAAACCTGATAAATCTTCCAGATGATCAGAAAAGACTTTTTCTAACTCTTTTATTTTGTACACAATATCTTAATTCAAAATATACTTTGGAAAGGGTATGTGCAAACCAGGAATCAGGTTAGTACTCAAAGGTAAAATTTGAAAGCAGATTTACATCACATAAATACTATCTATGTATACTATCTTGTCTTAATAACCAGTGTTTTATATGCATCATCTTTCATCTTATATGTATTATCTTTCATTCTCTGGTATGACCATCTAAAACCATCCCAAAAATCAGCATTAAAAACAAAATGCTTAAAATAGCAAGTGGCATTATGCATATTAATATACAGCAAATGATGTTGCTGGTTACAGAATGTCTAGCTATCTTCGGAGAGGGAGACTTGACTTTTATCCAACCACACCGAGCTAATCTGTACAAAAGTAAAAAATAGAACTCTCTCATGAATCAAGAGTATTAAAGTACATGCACACATTCCATATCATGACCAGGAAATTTTCTTTTGTGAAATAAGGTGTCCAAACTTCAGATTATTTTGTCAAGAAAGGAATCTTTCAATCAGAAAAGTATAATTGGGCTATATGACATTTTTTGGCATTTCTACAATAATTTCATTTTTCCTTACAGCCAATTTCCTTTTTCCATAAAGGATCTTTTTCTCATTTTATACATGTTTAAAAGGAATACAAATCACAGGGCGCCTGGGTGGCTCAGTGGCACATAAGCATCTGCCTTCAGCTCTGGTCCTGGAATGGAGCCTCAGGTCCTTCCTGCTCAGCAGGGATCCTGCTTCTCCCTCTCCCTTTTCTTCTCTCCCAACTCAAACTTTCTCTCTCTCTCTCTCTAATAAATAAAATATTAAAAAAAAATAAAAGGAATGTAAATCAGATGAAATTATTTAGAAAAATCTTTTAGGAGCACATTATTTTTAGAAAGTGAAATACCCCTTATAGGACAATCAGTAACCTCTGGAATTCTTTGGAGTTTTTCTCCTTGTAGGGTGAAAATTTGTCATCTGAAGGCAGAAAGAATTCTAAAGTCCTACATACCAATATTTAGCATTGATATGCGATTTTATAATAATATTTTGCTACCGTTCTCTGATGTCCCAAGAATTCATAAAACTGCAAACAAAATAATGGAGGCTCGGGGTAAAATCCAGATTTGGGGAAGCCAAAAAATCATACCTATCCTCTACCTCAGCCTTCAATGACATGATACATGGTACTGTCTGAAATAGCAAGAGTTACTCGGTATCTCTTTTCCCCCAAAGGATAAGTAGAACATACACAAATAAATTGCTGAAAGTAAGATTTTATGTATGCTGGAATAAACTACCATCAAGTATATGGAAGGCCGAATATTCCTTTTTCTGAATGTGGTTTCTCTTCCAACTATATAGGGAGATGAAATAAAGTGAACAGAATGCCTGGGTGGCTTAGTTGGCTAAGCACCTGCCTTCAGCCCGGGTCATGATCCCAGGGTCCTGGGATCGAGTCTCACATCCAGCTCCTTGCCCTGGAGGAGCCTGCTTCTCCCTCTGCCTGCCTCTTCCCCTGCTTGTGATCTCTCTCTGACAAAGGAAAGAATGAAGGAAGGAAAGAAAGAATGAGAAAGTGAACTAAGATCAAACTAAGATCACTTTTTCATTATCCTCATAGTTTTGCTTCATTTTCCTTGAAATAAAGCTAAAAAATCAGTATTTTTCAGGAATCACACTTTGTCAACTAAGGTTACTAAGGGACCTCACTTTGTTCCAAAATTGTCTGAGCTCCTGTTTGCCCATTAGTGCTCAAGCAAGCTAGTTTTTATTCTTTTAAGCTAGTTCTTAGTAGATTTCCTGTTTATTCCTAAAGGTAACTACAACTTTTAAGTAGCCAAATAACTCAAATACTGTTGAGAAGTATTCTTCTAACCTGGATAAATAGATATAGTGTTATAATTTATTAAGCCACCCACTCCTGCCCGCCATGAAAAAGGAGGGATGTTTTGATTACAAAGCTTCCACTACAAAAAGAGAATGCATACTGATCTTGAATTAGTTTTGTTTTCAAATAGCTACAGAAGAATGATTGTATCAATGTGTTAGGAGGTTTCTATCCCTGGACTTAACTTTTCAACAAAAATGATAAAATGTGCACATGTTGTTTACAACCTTTATTTGCCAAAAGCCACTAAGTTAATCATTATTTTCTGCCCCTGCAATCCCAAAAATATTATCTTAAATAATATGTCAAGGTCTCCTCTGAAGGACAGTAGCATTTCTTTTTAAGCATGAAAGGAAATAAAAGATCTAGAATACAGCACAACTTTTTTTCTCCTTTAAGACTCTGAGCAGAGTTGTCACCATACTCCTAAAACAAAACACAGAACTGGTAAAGCTGCCCATAAAACCATAGCATACCATCTGCCACAATCTCCACAGTAATAAATCTTCTAAGATGCTTTTCTAGGTAGTATTATCAGGCAAAAAGGGCAAAACAATGTTTATGCACCTTTAATGTGGAAATTCCTTAGGCAGTATCTACCTGAAGCAATAGATGTTTTCCAATTACTACTCCCAAAAGTTACTCATTTTTAGTTTTTGGCATTTTTATTTTTTGGATTGAAAGCTAATCATAAGCATTACCAGGTCATTAGTTTTCTCCCCAGTTACTACTCAAAATAAATAATAGATAGCATAACATTTTCCCTGATTTAAGCACCCAATTTCCCACAAAATTTGGGTTCACTTAACAAGTGTCTTATATTTTTGAGCCCAGGTGAGAGCTCACTCCATATAGGTAATACTAGTTAAAGAGAAATCTTAGACTGCAAGAAAAACTTCCTTCACTAGGATTAGAAGATACTTTCTTAAGGGGAGATTGACATTTCTGAGACCCATTTAATCCATCGTTCCTATATTAAAACAATGAAAGGTTAGAGTGGAGCCTGGGTGGCTCAGTCAGTCAACGGTCCGACTTTTGGTTTCAGCTCATGGTCTCAGGGTGGTGAGATCCCTCCTGCCTCAGGCTCCATGCAAGGCATGGAGCCTGCTGAGGATTCTCTTTCTCTTCCTGTCCCCACCCCAACCCCTCCAACTCGCACACTTTCTTTCTCTAAAATAAATAAATAAATAAATCCCTAAAAAAAAATAAACAAAGCAATGAAAGGTTAGAAATTGGCCCATTAAAAAAAAAAAAAAAAAAAACCCAAAACCAAAACAAAGCAAAACAAAAACAACGGGATAGCCAAATTACAGTGGGCTTTTCTGCTGAGTTGAGCTCTTCTCATTCTGGTACCTGAGACGGCACCTGTCGGTCCACGTAACACAGGCTTTGTGTTATGGCTGCCATGTGCACATCCACCAAAAGAACTGCTGGTTTTACACATGCATTGGGGCAGAAAATCAGTATGCAATAATTTTTTAAGCCACCATCAGCTGACTGTTTACCAGCAGTAGCCTACTGGTTTCTTTCCAGACTTTCAACTTCTTTCCCTGCATCAGCTTTGTTCCTTGATTTGCTTGAAATCCTGGAATTAAAGGACCATAGAGGTCGACTCTGGGCCCACCTTCTACTTAATCCCAAACCTCTTCTACAGCATCTTTGATGTGTGGTCTTTGGCATAACAGCATTGATGAAAAACTATGAAGAGTAATAACATCAAAGGCAATAACATCAAAGTCTTGGAACCAGAGAGAAAATATGAAATAAGAGGGAAAAGTATATATTGGGAGAAGGAAAACTACTAATTTAAGAAGGGAAAGCAAGCAAATAACAGATTGACCTGAAGATCAGCACATCCTTCTCTTTCTCTGAATTGCAATGATTTTAACCCAGCTTCTCTCAGCAAACCCATTATAGGTACATGTGTTAGAGTATGTGTGTGTTTTATAAAGTACATCAAAGATTCCCCCTTTGATGGAAGCATAATTTAAGACTTGTATTTGTTGTTTTTTAAAAAACATTTTATTTATTTGACACACAGAGAAAGAGAGGGGGTGGGGCGGGCAGAGGGAGAGGGAGAAACAGGCTCTCTGCTGAGTAGGGAGCCAATGTGGGCTGCAGTCCTATGACCCTGAAATAAGGACCTGAGCCAAAGGCAGATGCTAAACCGTCTGAGCCACCCCGAAGCCCAGAGACTTCTATTTTTAAGCCCTTGTTAAATTATTCCAAGCCAAAATGTTAGCTTTAAGCACATGAAAAATGCACAAGAATTCCACAACTCTAAATCTGAACATCGCCCATGAGTGTCACATTTCACAATGTAAGAGAAGGGCCATGAAACACAATAATTTGGGGCACCTGGGTAGCTCTGTGGTTAGGCGTCTGCCTTAGATCATGATCCTGGTTCCTGGGATCAAGCCCCGAATCTGGCTCCCTGCTCAGCTGGATGCCTGCTTCTCCCTCTCCCACTCCTCTTACTAGTGTTCCCTCTCTCGCTGTGTCTCTCTCTGTCAAATAAAATCTTTTAAAAAAATAACAACTTGGGGTGCCTGGCAGGCTCAATCAGTGGAGCATACAACTCTTGATCTGGGGGTTGTAAGTTTGAGTCCCACTGTGGGTGCAGAGTTACTTAAAAATAAAATCTTAAGGGGCACTAGGGTGGCTCAGTTGGTTAAGCACCTGACTCTTGATTTCAGCTCTGGTCATGATCTCAGGGACTGTAGGATCAAACCCATATGGGGCTCCGAAGCTCAGCTCAGAGTCTTCTTATTCCTCTCTCTCTGTTCCTCCCTCACCCCCCAACTCCTGTGCATGCAAATGTGCTCTCTCTTCCTCTCAAATAAATAAAATCTTATAAAAAAAATAAGATCTTATAAAAAAAAAAAAACCTTACTCCAGTAACAATAAAAAGATACAGAGGCTGAGATGAAGTCCAGACGGAGGGTGAATGAATAGATCACTTAAATTAACCAGTTAAAACGTATGGAGCTCATTTGGGTTCTGATTCAAACAAACTAAAAAATATTTACAGCAGGAGATTTTTGGAAATGCAGTGATTAGATGTTTGATGTTATTCTATATGTTTGCTATTTTTCATAATATGGTCGTTAAAAATGCTGACTTTCCACAACACCTGGGTGGTTCAGTCAGTTAAGCAACCAAGTCTTCATTTCTGCTCAGGTCCTGATCTCCTGGTGGTGGGCTGGATCGCCTAGAGTCTCCACACTCGAGGAGTCTGCTTGAGATTTTCCCGCTCCCTCTGCCCCTTCTAAAATAAATCTTTTTTAAAATGGCATCTTTCCATTACAGTATGCGTTTCTGTGAAGAATATAGGAAAAGGATGGGGGAAAAAAAATGAAAAGGCAAGGTAGCATGAAGCCAGATGCTCAAGCCTTGTCGTTTATCTGAGGAAACAGATTATAGTGCAAGGAAAAGGGCAGCTCTTGGATGACAGTGCCAGGTCCATGACAGGGAAATGAGGGCAAGCTTGGGGAGTGGGGGGTGTGATCAGGTCACAGAGAGAAGGTAGGGTTATTCTTAGAAAATATATTGTGAACCCTGTGAGTGTGGAAGCCGCTCAAACATCAGGAGAATTCCTGCTCTCGGCCTGCTGCTGACCGCAGTGCCCTGGGAGGAGCAGGATCCCAGGATCCCCAGGGGCAGGGCATAAGTTAGGAGCTATGAAAGAAGGTGACCTTCAGTCCCCCCCTTTCTGCACCTGGCGAGCGCCATCCCAATTCCCGCTCCTCCTTGACCCCATGATTGACTCCCTCCCGGCCTACGCAAAGGGGAAAGAGCAAGCCTACTTTAAGATTTTTGCCATCCCCTCTGTCTCCTTTTTGAGACATCTGTCCTTGCTTTTCCGTTAAAAAAAAAATAATAAAAAATAAAAGCTAGGAGCAGGAATCAGCTGCTGCTGCTGCTCTCCCTGGCAGAGACAGCTCCGTACCGCAGCTCAGCTCGACTGGGGTCTGAGAACTTCATTTCAGTTCACCAGGACAGTGAGGATGCTGGCTTCTCCCTGCACGCAGACGACCCAGATCATCACGAATACACCGGCAGTCGGCCACGCGGCCTCACAGTCCTGGGCACTAAGGGACGTTCCAGGGAAACACACGTGGGTGAACCCAGCTCAGGAATCCGCGACAGAACGGAATCCCCGGAGAGGGCTATTCATGGAAAGCAGTCCCCCCTGGCCTCCCATTTGACACAAAAATCTTTTTCCGGTAGAGTCAGCAGTTGCTGTTTCTAGAATTGTAACTATACAGGGGTACACCCACGCTGTTTAAACGCCACAAGGTAAATGACGAACTCGAGTCATGGGATGTAACGAAGGGAGGAAACAGGACAGAGAGCGAGAGAGAGAAGGTGCAGACGACAGAAGCGGACTTGAAGGGGGAAAGATGAACACCTGTCCTCCCCCAGGCCCCAAAAGGAGCACTAAGTTATACACGTCGCCTCTTTCTTCCTCACCCCCGAATACCTGAAATGACGCCACAGAGGGAGAGGGCGCCGCCGTCGCCCGGTTTCCTCCTCAACCCTGTTCCAGGAGCGCGGGAGAGGAGGGCCCTCGCGCGGCCCGCGCTCTGGCCGGGGGTCTCGGTCGGCACGCGGCCCCGCTCTCGGAGAAGGCCGAGCTCCGGGCCGGCCCCGAGGAGCCCCCCACTTCCGCCCGCGCGGTCAGGCGGGGGCGCGCACTTCTCGCCTCGGGGAAGGGCGCCGGCGGCGACTGCAGGGACCTCAGGGGCGAAGACCGCGCTCCCCGCCCCCACCGCCCCCACCCCGGCATCGCCGCGCGCACCCTCCGCTGGGGGCTTTAGCCGGAAGAAGGCGCCTCCTGCGGGGCCCTCACCCGGCTGTCTCCGTCCGCGGTCCTGCAGGCCGTCCCGACTCGCCGCGCCCTACGCGGAATCCGCAGTGGTTCCCCCACAGAACTCGAGCTCCTGCCAGGTTTGGCCCCGCCCTTCTTTGGCCACTGTTAGTGTGGCAAGAGGCAGGATGTCTGGCCTTCTGTCCTCCTCATCCCTTATTCTCCTCATCCCGCCCGGGGCTGTAGAGTTTGCCCATTTTCTCCCATCTCTTCTCAGACTCCTCCTCTGTCCCTGTTGCAACAGCCTGACATTAGGTCACCAGTCCCACTGATCACCCCACTCCACTTTCAAAATCTGAGCCTCTAGGATCCACACCAGGACGCAGTGACCTAACTTAAACGCAACTATGATCGCGTTCTTCCTAGTTTTGTGGGTTTTTTCTTTTTTTTTTTTAAGATTATATTTATTTGACGGAGGTCACAAACAGGCAGAGAGGCAGAGAGAGAGGAGGAAGAAGGCTCCACGCTGAGCAGAGAGCCCGATCTGGGGCTCCATTCCAGCACCCTGGGATCATGACCCCAGTTGAAAGCAGAGGATTTAACCCACTGAGCCACCCAGGCGCCCTCTAGTTTAAAACTGATTGGTGGCTTCTGATGGACAGCAGCCCAGAGGCCAACCCCCTCTGCCTGCTTTCAAAGGCCCCTCAAGATCTGGTCTCTATGCTTCCCCCAGTCTCATCCCTCCTTGTAGGCTCCAAGGGAACTGAACAGCCTCTTTTCTCTGGGAGATTCCTCTTCCCAATTGCCTCCCAGGGCTTGTCTGGCTAATTTACTCATCTTTTAGTTAAAAACTGGCCTCTGACCTCCCTTCGGGGATGGCATTCCAGCTGAGTTAAATTACCCTCCTGGGGTCTTCAGAGCCCCTGTGTGTCTCCATTGTAGCAAAGATCATGGCTCCAGCTGTGTTGTCACTTACCTTCCCCAGCCCATCTGCAGCAGTTTATTACCTACAACTCTGCCCCAGGCACAAGGTGAAGCAGGTGTTATGAATTATTTAATACAACTACCCTTTGTAGTAGCTTCTATTATCTCCACCATTCAGGTGGAGTATAAACTAAGAAAGCTTAAGAAATCTGACCAGGATAACCAGAATGCAGGGAACTCAGGCATCCATATTTTTAAAAATCATCCTCTAGGGGATTCCCGTGAGTAGCAGAGAACCACGCTCTAGCCTGGTGAGCTCTTCTATGACAAGAGCCATATGTTTCATGTCTGGACCTAGTGTAGTGGCTGGGACACAGCAGGTGTTGTGGGATAAATGGAGGTTTTATTTGATCTTCTATACCACAGCAGAAAGCAGGCCATTCAGGAATCATAATGGCCTGTTTGTTGTTGTGCAAAAAGACTCGGAAAGTTAAATGACTTAACAGTTCATAAATACAGAACCGTGATTGAAGACCAGGGACATTTGACTCTTCCAAGGCTTTTTTCACCACTGTAGCTTTTTTTTTTCTGGGACAGCCTCCCAGAGGAGGTTGTATGTGTGTGTTTACTTCTTCCTAGAAAACTTTGGTGATAAGAGGTTCATTTTCACATTCTCATGTCTGATGTCGGTAGTGCAGAGTATACAGGAGAGAGGGACAGCGTCGGTTCAGTGTCTAAAACTGAATTCTGTGATCCAGAGCGAAAATATGACATGAAAACAGTTCAGGATAAAGAGGAACAATAGTCTAATTAGTTTGCCAGGCAAAGGAGGTTGCAACAGGCTAATGCCTTCAAAACGGCAGACCATCCCAGAGTAAAAGGCTAAAGCATTTTATAGGAAAATATAGAATCAGGGCTGTTTCAGTAGGAATCTCGTAAGTGGGGCCAGCTGGGCTCATCATGTCTCTCAAGGGGTCTCCTGATGAGCACGAGAATTGGATTTACTGAACATAAACACACACTCACTCATTCACTGTCAGCAACAGTGCAGGAGATGAGTTGTTGTGGGACAAAAGGAAACACCGGAAATGATGTCCATAATAGCAAAAAGCTGGAAAGAACCACCACATCTATTGGCAACAGAATGATTAGATTGTTATATGGTCACATATTAACACATATAATACAATAAGTATTATACAGCAGTGAAAATGAATGAATTATACCTTGTGTAAAAACATGACTAAATTTTGAAAACATTACAAAATTATTGTCATTTAAAGAGACAAAGAATATGCCACCAAAAAAGTACAAAAATGATATTAGCACTAGGGCTTTAACTTCGTTAAAGAGAATTTGTTAAAGAGAAATATTTGAGGGGCACCTGGGTGGCTCAGTGGGTTAAGCATCTGCCTTCGGCTCAGGTCATGGTCTTGGGGTCTTCGGAGTCCTACATCGGGCTTTCTGCTCAGCAGGGAGCCTGCTTCCTTCTCTCTCTCTGCTTGCCTCTCTGCCTATTTGTGATCTCACTGTCAAATAAATAAAATCTAAAAAACAAAACAAAACAAAACAAAAAACTTTACTACAAGAAAAAGAGAAATATTAGAGTGTTTATAATTTATAAGACATCTAAAAGAGCCTAAATACACATGTTGTATAAGCACATTTTACATTTGGCATAAAATGGACTGGGAAAACATGATTGATGGCACAAATAGCAGAGGAAATGATCTCATTTATATGTGGAATCTAAAAAAGTGGAGCTCCTAGAACCGGACAGGGGAACAGTGGTTTCCAGGGGCCGAGAAGCACAAGCGCCAGCCATCCGAGACTCCTTACTAAGTGTACACTGAGGTTAGCGAAATATCAATATTTATACCAAGTTCCTTGAACAAAGGATTCTACAGAAAAACAAGTGTAGGGGAGGTGGAGGTTTCAAGAATGAAAAGGAGAAAAATTTGTTCAGTTTTAAGTCAAGTCTTGCTGAAGCACTTAATTTGAAGCAAATTAAGTGTGTCCATCTTAACTTCCATCCATCTTTCCATTTCTATAGTGGTTTCAGGCTCTAGTGACAAAAAGAGAAGCAGCAAATTCACTGTGCAAGACTGCTATTTTGATGTGTATCCTCAAAAAGATGGTCTCAGTTTCTATAGTTATCTTGATATGATTCTGGGCTATCTGAAATATTGTTCCAGGTGGTTATCCCAAGACACCAGGTTGAAGGATTTTTAAGTAACAAAAAAAGTGGAACTCCTAGAACCAGACAGGGAAGCAGTGGTTTCCAGGGCCCAAGAAGGGGAGAGGGAACTGGAAGAGGCTGGCCAAAATGTATAAGCTTTGTTATCAATAAGTTCTGGAGATCTAATTTACAAGCATGGTGATTATAGTTAATAATACTGTATTGTATACTTGAAATTTGCTAAAAGAGTAGATCTTAAGTGTCCTCACCAGACTAAAAAAAAAAAAAAGTAACCATGTGAGGTGATGGATATATGAATTAACTTGACTGTGGTAATCATTTCACAATGTATATCTCAAACCATCACATTATATATCTTAAATATATACAATTTTTATTTGTCAATTATATATTAGTTAAATCTGGAAAAAAATAAAACACAATTTAAGCCAAAAAGTGAGAACAAACTAACACATATGTAAAGTGAAATCCTTTGTTTCTTTAGCAGTATTTCAACTATTTCTGTCAAAGAAATTAAAAATGGGTATTTGTTAGATTTCTTGGAAAAATGCTGATATTAATAAAATAGTAAGTAAAATGGAGAGAAGCACAAATAGGAATCAGCAGAAGATATACTCTTACATCTTATGACACTTTCTAGCTGCTCCTTAGTAAGCACAAGATGACAATATAAAATCAATATTTGTAATCATTGCATTATACTATGCCAAAATACTTGAGTAACATGCAGTGTTCCAAAATAAAATTTGTAATGTAGACCATTTTAACCATTCCTCTAAATTAAGATTTATTTATTTATTTGAAGGGAGGAAGGGGCAGAGGGAGGAGAGAAGCAGACTTCATGATGAGCATGGAGCCCATCTCTGATCCCTGAGATTAGGACCTGAGCCCAAACCAACAGTCGGATGCCTAACCATCTGGGCCAGCCAGGTGCCCACAGTTCCTCTAAATTAAAAGAAACTTTTTTTAACTAGGGATCAAGTTAATGCATTTGTTAACTAACTCCTGGGTGATTAATAACTTGTAAGAGAACATTGAAAAATTTTCTCAAAACTCAAGAAAAAGGGTGTCTCTTAATTTGTCCCTCAGCTGAGAAGACATAAAAAGGTTAACTCAGAGGGTAACTTCTTTAAAGTCTTCACTGAAATGAATCTTAATTTTGAATATGAGCCATTATCTGAGTTTTGGTATCACAATATCCAGCACATTAAAATTATTGTACAGTGCTTTCATGTTTCTAAAATAGAGTATCTAGCTTTTGTACACCAGGGCTATTAGTTGACAGGCATCCAAACTCTATGACCAAAAAAAAAAAAAAAAGTCACGCAGCAAAGTCTATTGACTTTGGTTGAAGTCCTCTGACTCCTGGCTGAAGACCTCTATCATGTAAAGATTAACTCAAGACAACACTCCTAAACAATTTCAAAGCTTTCTGTGAAGTATGGCATGTATAAAATTGTTCTCAAGATTTCCAGTGAGTCATCCATTGCCCAGATGTAAAGATGGAACAACTCCTTTATTAGGTCATTATGTTGGCTTAATAAGCTTAATAAATTTTATTGATATTACTTAATATTAGCAAGTTATAGTTTTTATATCTTAGGTATTATAGACAAAATTGTTATCATGCTTCCCATATGAACTTCTGGCCACATCATATGGATCAGTGGATACTGGGTTGCATATCATGAATTAAATTATGAACAACCGAGATTTGCAGAGAAAATTATTCAAGGACTGTGAGTCTGCATTTTTAACAATGTACTCAAGAGGTTAGAAGTGATGGCAATAATTAAGCAAAAATGTTACACTGACCTTATGACTACAAGTCAAAAGCTGCTCAAGCATATTGTGATAGTCATGAGAATGTGCCTTGAAGAACTCCAGCTACAGGGAGCTTAATAGACCAGGGGCCCCTGCACCTAAACTCTAAGTACCATTGCTACATTTGTGCCATTGACTCACCTTTCTGAGACTCTTCTTGCCAATATTTGGCAGGCAGGGTTACTAAAGCAGATGTATGCCTACCTGGGAAATGGGGGACTCCTCTGGTGGTCAACTTTGGTTCAAGGACTCCCCAGTTGTCCTGCTGCGTCTTCCTTAGACTACACAGCAGTCAAAGATACTTTCATCAACCTTACTTTCCTTTCTCCATTTGGAGTTACACTTAACCTCGCATCTGATGGCTCTTAGCTTTTCCTAGCTCCCTCCCAGTTTTCTTTCACAGGTACTTCCTTTATTCAAATCCTTCCATTTTTAATCCTATCTTGGCGTGTACTTCTTAGAGGACTTGGACTAACATATGTCTAGAAATACTGTTGGGGATTCAATTAAAAGTAATGTGACCCATGACAGATTGGTGGTTTTTTAAATCCAAGATATCAGAAAATTATTATGGGTAGTACAAGCAGGCCCTTTTGGTAGCCTATGTAATGGCCTTCTGTAATAAGACCCTTATCTTAGAATCTTAGAATTGCGTTTAGAGCCAATATTATAAATTATATATAGAAATCACTTATTAATCCTGTCAACTCATTTTTGAGTAGAGAGCAAGTTACTTAATCTCTGTGCTTTTCAATTTCCCTAATATAACATTGGAACAATAATTGTATCTAACTCATAAAACTATTCTGCAATCTAAAAGAGATACTCTATGCTAAAAGCATGCAACTCGATCTCAGGGTTGTAAATTCGAGCCCCACGTTGGGTGTAGAGATTACTTAAACATACAATCTTTAAAAAATAAAATACTATAATGTAAAGAATGTGGAATAGTGCTTGGCACATAGTGTTCAATTGGTACATCAATGATCATTATTATCAGTATGAGTTTGGCACTTGGGTACATATAGCTTGCAAAGACGGTTTAGAGAAAAATCTATATTTAAGTGAAAAAAAGTCACAAGAGATGGTCAAAATGGTTAGCAAAAAAGCTAGAATTTGTTCACTCAGTGGCATGTCTGAAGAGGAACAGAAGAATTTCATTTGCTCCAAGTTTTGTACTGTTTTTATATAGCAAGCTCGTTTATTAATTGTAGTTTGATATCTGGTAAAATAATGTCACTCTATTTTATAAAACGGCTACCCTACTATGAGAGTTTAATTAGCATTCCTTGGTTTCGTATTAGTAACGACAGAGAAATATATTCCAGACAATCTTTTAAGTGGTCTTCATAAGTGAGGAAGGCTGACTAAAGTTAAAGAGGAAATAGGTCACCATGGCGATTAGCAGATTTTCGTGACTCATGAGAAAACAAAACTGGGACCTCAGAGTCTGTAAGATAGAGTTCTATCTAGAGCAATGGCCATGATGTTTATTATTTCTCCAGGATAAATATGGCCTAAACAGTTCTAACATGGTTGTCCTTGTATCATGAAAACAGCACAAAACTTGATGAAATTATGTAGTGTTTTAGCTTAGCTTATGAAGTCCTTTTTAGTGACTTTTAAGATTTTGGCTAAAGGTCCCACCAAATCAAGTAAAATTACATGTTAACTTGTAGCTTTTATCCAGTAGAGTTAAAAATCATTTCTGTTCATTGGAAAAACTACAAAGTTATTGTATTGGTCTGTATTGTATTGTATTGGTCTTAACCAGTTTTGTATCTAATGTAAGTGGTCTTACCTTCCTCTGAATAGCCATACTTTTCTTCTTCTTTGCAGGCCTCAATTTTTTGTTGAAAACTGGGCATTTAAAATATTATAATATGGTAATTGGAAACCACATCCTCCCCACCCAGGTTTTTTTGTACTTCTAAGAGACCCTGATAATCGTTCTTACAAAAACAAGTAGCTCACAAACATTTTAAGAGTCCCAGTTCATATAATTAAGGTGAATATTTGGGTAAATTAAGCTGATTTAATAATTTTGGTTATGAAAGTTATTTAATATTTTAAAGAATTAAATAATGGCTATCTTTTCCATATAAGTACATAGTATAATCCAAGAATACATTTAATTTTTAAAATGAACATTGGGCTTGCTTAAGAGACAAGTTAATCTGAAGCCCTTAAATTTCTCATGTCAGTCTACTGACTAGATGAGCTAACATTACTTACATAATATTGAGAATAGAAATATAAAATGTCTCCAAATAAACTGAATAGTGATTCTCATAAATGTTTGTATAATAGTAATTATGTTTCATAGCATATCAGCTTGGACATAACTTCCAAGATCCTCAGGTAACTTAAAACTTTGGATTAATATTAAATTAATTAATGGGTAATCATTGGATACCTATTTAATTGCATGTAGGATTCAATTCTGAAATACTGCTCACTGAGCATAATTTTATGTACATTTGCTTTTTGTATTTATATACTATGGATGGCTATCTTTGGATTATGTATTTAATGGACATGTTTATTTTTGCAACTTTAAGGTTTCAAAGTTATGTGTATTCATGAGCTTTGTTATTCTGCAAAAATGTTTCCATTGGACAGTTCCTAATTCCTTTCTTTGAGTTTTCTCAGTAAAATAGTTACATTGCTTAAAATTTGTAATTAACATGTATAGCTGAGACCAAATACTGGGAAAAATACTGACAGAAAAATACAATTAAGTATCAAGATAACAGAATGAATTTTTCAACAGTGTTTTGTCCAGAAGTGTCTATTTGTTACAAAACATGAAAAACTTGAGGCTCTAGAAGAGAGAGTAAGAGTCTGAAACTTACAAAATGTATTAAAAATTTGGCAAAACTCCCCCAGTTTTGATGTACTTACAACAAAAGGAAGGGAATGAAAGAGTGGTAAAAATTTTACTGTTAAGGACTATGTCAATACCAAACTAGAATTTGCTGTTCTCCATTAAAATAACAAACTGGTCTTAAAGAGCTCAATAGAAGACTGTGGGGGTGCCTGGGTGGCTCAGTGGGTTAAGCCTCTGCCTTCCGCTCAGATCATCTTAGGGTCCTGGGATGGAGCCCTGTGTCTGGCTCTCTGCTTAGCGGGGAGCCTGCTTCCCACCCCACCTCTCTCTGCCTGCCTCTCTGTGTACTTTTGATCTTTGTCAAATAAATAAATAAAATTTTTTTTTTAAAAAAGAGCTCAATAGAAGACTAAATTGCTCTTCAACTTCTATATTATCTGCTCAGATAGATTTTCCCTATCTCATCAGAATAATTTGCTTGGCTTTGTTTTGACTTTATAACATCCTTGATTATTAAAACAAAGATCAAAATTAAAGAAGTTTCCCACTAGGGAAAGATGTTAAAGTTCTGCTTTCTATGTTTCTTTTTAAGTGTTTTATTTCACTTTTATTGAGGAGGGAACCAACTATTATTCTAAGGCACCCATCATCCTGTCTTAATGAAATGATTAAATCTCCTCTGAAAACTTTTGATTTTGCTTTCCCAAAATTGAACCCTAAAATAAAAATTTCAAGATGTATTTTATACAGAAACTATCTTTGAGACTTTCCAGAGGGCTCTGGGAAAATCACAAACTTTAGTATTTATTAGTGTAAACAAATATTACAACTCACACCTCCTTTCTCTAAGGGTTCAGATCTTGCACTTGCTACAGTAAGTCATGGTCACAAGATACAGCTTGCCTGGAAGTTAAACATAGCATGGCATTATTTATTTATGGATTAAACAGAAAGTCAAGATTGAACCACAAGTACAGGGGACAATATACATATGAGACATAATCATTTGACTATTTGAAATGAATTGGACATTGCAGATTATGTTTTTTTTTTAACTTTACATATGAAGAAAGTGAAGCTAAAAGAGATGCTCAACTCTAAGCCTAGTTCATTCCATTACACTGCAGCCACCATGTCTAGCTGATTAGGCAGAAACTTCATGGAATCCTTTCTGTTCTTTTCCCAAACAAAACCAAAGAGCAATCAACATACAATAAATGTGTTAAGTGCAAAAAGATTACAAATACAAGGTATATATTACAAGGGACCAAGTCTTGTGCTTTGGTTTTTCTTCTCATTGTCCTTATAGGGAAACAGCTTGGAAGATAAAGTTGATGTTATTACAAAAGAGAAACCAGTAAAAAGTCTTGCTGAAAATGAAATTTTTCTCAACTGGTTCTTCTAAGTATGTACTAGATATTAGTATCAGCTTAGCTTGAAAGGGTGGGGGGGAAAGCACTTCGGAAATGTTTACCTGCTTTCCTCAACTTAGAAATTTATTTTATAGTCATTTAAACAAAAATTTTTAGGAAGAAATGATCATTAATAGCATAAAATCACAAATCACCCCATTAATCTGAATTAACATTTATTATAGCCTTATGCATTCTTTATACTAAAATCGGGATTCTTAGGAAGTAAAAAATGTATGCCAATCTGAACAAACTTCTAGGAAAACAGCAACACTTTCACAAATCTTATTTTGTGTAACTTTCAACAAGTGAAGATTTTCAACATTCCATCTTTTTTGCAGAAATTTTACTTCACATTTTGAAAAAAATATAAACTGTCCCTTTATCTCTTAGAAATATCTGAATATATTTATCACCAAGTACAGTAAACTGCAGATAGTAAATTGTCTTATTAAATGTACATATTAAAAGGCAAGTGAGTAGGGATGCCTGGGTGGCTATCAGTTAAGTGACAAACTCTTGGTTTCAGCTCAGGTCATCAGGGTGGGTGTTTATTATTATTATTATTATTTTTTAAAGATTTTATTTGTTTATTTGACAGGCAGAGATCACAAGTAGGCAGACAGGCAGACAGAGAGAGAGGAGGAAGCAGGCTCCCTGCGGAGCAGAGAGCCTGATGTGGGACTTGATCCCAGGACCTTGAGATCATGACCTGAGCTGAAGGCAGTGGCTTAACCCACTGAGCCACCCAGGTGCCCAGGGTAGGTGTTTAGATCAAGTCCCAAGACTGGCTCCGCTCAGCACAGAGTCTCCTTGAAATTCTGTCTCCCTCTTCTCTTCCCTCTACTCCTCCTACTGCTCACTAAGGCACACATGTGCATATGCTCGCTCTAAAATAAACAAGTAAAATCTTACAAAAAAAAAAAAGGCAAAGGGACTTATTTTCAACCTTTGGTTATTTTGGCATTAGGGTAACCCCAACTGGCTAGTAATTTTAACATTGGGCTAGAGCATTTACATAACAGCATCTTTGGTACAGTGCCTGTTTAAATGGGTACTGAGTGCTTATGTGTTACCAAAACAAAACAAAAAACAAATCAGGAGGCTCTACAAAATAGCTTAGAAAAACAAGTTTTCTATTTATTTAAAAATAAGTTTGTAGTTACTACATTGCAGGGACAGGAATTCTTACACATACATTCTAGTTTGTATAAAAGGATTCAAAGAATTATGCATCAAAACTAACATAGAAAGTGTCCACATAACAGTAAAGAAAGGTCCAATCAATATGTACAAAAAGAAAGGGCACTGCTATTCTGGTGTGAGACTGCCGTTTATAACATGATACTCCAGGTTTCTGGAAGGAAAAAACAAAAACCTCAATAAAGCTAAATAATTTGTCTTTAAACTCTGTGTTACTTATTACATACAACAGATTTGCTTGCGTTTAACATTGTTTCCTGTACAAAATAAGTATAATTTTAATTTGAAAATGTGTCAGTTTAACTTCAACCCTCTAGGTCAGTTACTTTTAAAAAATTGAGCTACATTCTACACGTCTAAATATCGTGTGACAGGATTTAAGTTTTCTAAAAGATCTTTAATAAAGACCTCATCTTCTTGCAGTTTTAATATGGTCCAAAAATGTAACTTTGTATTTTGCCTCAATTTATAGTTTACCATTGTGATTAATCAACACACACAATCTTAAAAGTAATGAGCATGTGTGTGCCTCTCTGCATCATATCATGTGTACTATATATCATCTCAAACCTATTCTCTTAGCTCCTTAAATGTAGAAACTCATAGCCACCCACTATTATGTATTTGGTTTGTGCCATAGAAAGGTTAATTTCCTGATGATTTTATCTGCATTAAAATAGTATTTCAACACAGAGCTATCAAAACTAAAAATAACATATATTTTTATACCTCATAATGTTTTCTAATTGTTTAACTGCAGTGTGTACAAGATTTATCTCTGGAGCGTCAAAAGTGGTAGTACTTACAGTCTTCTGACTCAATTTGACCTCTTCTTAGTTACTGTACATTGTACAAAAACATCATTTGTAGTGCTTAGCTCAGTATAATTAAGAACATAAGTAGTTTCTTAGTAAATGTAATATTTAGTTCAAATCACTTGGAAATTTGGGGAACCAAGGGTAATTGCAAGGAGGAAAGTTAAGGAAAGATGTATTTTTTCAAATTTTAATAGGAAAATAAATTCTCACCTAAATATAACTAAACCACATCACAACCTGTTATTTAAAAAATACTTTCTTAAATACTTTCTTAGTAGGGGAGTAATTCACAGAACATAAAAGTACGTCCTCTTTTATGACTTTTAAAATCATGTATTTCCTGTATATAAGGAGAATGCTTATAGCCCTTTAAACACTCAAGTATCTTGGTCCTTTCAACCTACTTAAAAACAAATTTCAGGTGAACAAAAACATTCAGAATAACAATTTGTCTTCATTAAATAGAAAACAAAATCAAAATTGCTTCCAGTTGACATGTGCGAGATACATAGGTATGGGGTATGCATGGATAAAATGGAATGCTAAAATACTATTAACTAGAAGAACTAATTTATAAGTCAGATTTTTAAAACATGTAAATGTATCACATAAGCAAAAATGTTATTTGAATACATTTGTTAAAATGTCTGATTAATATACTACTACACTGTGGATAAGGGGCATTACTATAGATGTTAACATAATGCTGCATGACCAGTCTATCTTATGCAATTCACTTCCAAGTGATACTAAATTCAGCCAAACTCCTATCTCAGATGTGACATGATCGAGCTCACAATTATTCTACAGAGTTATTCTAATTAAATTTAAGGGGGAAGATACTTTCATAATAATTGTAACAGAGTCTTCAAATTTGTGAAGTTGTGCCGATAAAAACAATGCAAACAAGACCAACATTCTTCAGTACATAAATTTATGCAGAAAATAATCTAATGATATAATAGCAGATTGCAAAGGAAAAATTTTAAGAAGGTATATGTCTATTGCCCAGAGTTGTGAGGCTGTAATTAAACTGAACGTTTCAACTGCTATCTGCAACATTTTATAACTTTTTAAGATATGATTAGGACTGGAGGCTGTTGGAGGGGAAGGGAAAGAATATCAGAGTTAGGTACTTAAAAATATATAAATTGATACATATTTTCCATGTATTCTGAAACTTTCAATAAACTTGAGGTTTTTATTGCTCACCTAAGACAACTGTCAACATTTCCTTTTGGCCTACAAAGAGTACATACATGGTGTCACTGTCTCAAACAGGATATTTTTCCAATATTTTTGATATTTGGTCAAACAGAACAAAAATATGAAGATGACTTAAACTGCTCAATTCAACTTTTGTAATGTATAGAAGCTAAATTATAAAAATATAAAATCTAAATATATCTGGCATTACTAATACATTTTTAAGTTTTTCAATTACAAAGAATCTGAATCCAAGTCATTTTGCTTTACTAAGAAACCAGTGTCTAATTATGTCCAAATAAGGTCATAAATATACAGTGTCTAGAGAACAGGAATAGTACATTTACTTGTTGCAGGTAAGATGGTAAATACTCATTTCTTTGCTCAAGAGTTAGAACTAATCCATACATCGTACTAGAGGTATATATTCCACTCTAAGACTGTACGCTCTTCTTCTGTACACACCTTAAAACTGTACACATAATTTTTACAAAAATGGATTTATAGTCTATTTTTTTCAACACAATGCAGATAACATCAGGAAATTACATGTTTCAAAGAGATTGCCTTCAAAAGCAACACATTACTTTAATGACTTAAATCTCAAACATACACATTATTCTCAATAATGGTGTAACTGAAAGACTCATTTTACTATACAACCAAGCCATCCATTTCTGCATTATGAAGAGTTTACTACTGAACTTTAATTATATAGTTAAATATATTTGTTAGAAAAAAATAAATATACAAAAACCTGAAAAATTTGAAATTATTTCTAAACTGTAAAATCACAGCAATCCAGTTAAGATCTGGAAAATGGTTTACTTAATTTCACAGAGGATTTCTGTACAAATTTAGTTACAAATGATCTAAAAAGCCCAAATGTATCACTTTCCATTGTTCTTCAATACAATTAAATGACGGCTAACATTTATCCCTATCAGAAATAAGTAAAGAAATAAAATTATGTAATCTATTTTGCCAAGTTTCAATTAAAGACTTTATTTTTCTACATAAGGGTCATGCTGATACATATTTTCCCATCCTCACTTTTTAAAAATGTAGTATCTGAAAATTTTGGTTACATTTTTGTACCATACCAGTCCTCAGAAAATACTACATTCTTTAAACTTTTTAAAAAATGGACAATAATTTTTAAACAATAGAAATGGCATTTATGTTGGTTTTTAAGGTATAAAATAACTAACTGTACCATAAACAAATAAATAACTGCTTTCCTTTTCCATAGCAGTACATATAGCAATACATTCTCCTAAGTCATATAGTTATCATTTACAATAGACAACTTAATTTTACTAATGATGCAAAAAATAATAGAATACAAGGCACAATCATTAAATGGAATTTTTCTTTAGGGTGTATATTGACATACCAGCGTGATAAGGATACCATAAAAAGTGCAGAAAAAACACAATGTGCAATGAGACCACTGTATAAAACATGATTGCATAAAAAGTGATTTGGCCTATTTTAACCTTTAATAATTGAAAATAACCAATCTTCCCCTTAAAATTAAACTATAAAGTATGACATTTTAAAATTATTTTTATTCTACCACTATCTAAAAAATCCTGAAAAAAGAATTTATACCTGGGTAATAGTATATAAGTATGTGTTTGTATATATATTTAATTATACCCATTTATCAATATATACACATACACACACAGACACATTTCTTTGTAAGTCATTTTAGCCTATTAGATATGTCTAAAGTTTAGAAATGACATTAATCCAGATCAACAAGTAAACATCAAATCCCATACCTTTTTCCTGTATTTTCCTTGAATCCTTTAACCACTTAAACATCTTCTCTAAAACATCTCTGTCAAAGGACCCACCAGTGCATTATTTTCTACTATTAAGTACCAAAAAAAGATACATCTCAGCATAACTCTTTTTAATAACGTGCTCTTTAGAATAATATATAGCCTTTCCAATATTGAAAAGTGTATGCTGTCCTGACAGTCAAAAACAGGCTTTCCACTGCACTGATTCTCAGTCTTTGGCACAATAAACAGAGATTGAGTGATTGATATAAGAATCAAGGTCTGAAAAATTAGACAGTTAAATGTTTTCCAATGTGGATATGTTTCCTTTTCATCAGTACATTTTCTCTTACGTTTGGCAGAAATGGAATACAGCAAAAGCCTTGTCTAGATTCTTTGTAGATGAACATTCTATAATTAAAATTAAACTTTTTAGGGCATCAAATGGTGGGAATTTTATATTTATCTTTAGAGGAAACACACTTCTTAATTTACTGCTACTCTGGTAACATCTGTCTTCCTAGGGGCACGACTTCTGCTTCAATAGAAATGTACCAGGCTTGGTAAAAAATAATTCATTTTAACATGAAATGCTCTATCACTAGGAATATTATGCTCCTTAAGAGTATAGCAGAACTGTCTTTTCCAGAAATAAACTGGGAATTCATTATAGGTCCTCAATTTCTTTTGTTTCAAACAGTGAATGAAATGAATGTTGAAATGCATAACCTATCTAAGGGCAATAAATAGCAAACATTTAAAATATATATGTATATATTTATATATATATATATATTCATTTAAAGAAGTGAAGTGTCTTGTAAGTTTGTTTGTTTTTTTGCAAATCAAATCATAACATTCCCTAATCCACCATAGCAGCAAGGAAGCAGAAGCCTTAGTTCTACGTATTCCTTAACTGTACCTGCTTTATGATTTTGAAGTAAAATATTTTGGTACAAGTTACCAACCAATTAAATTAGCTTTTGCTTTTTCAGTCAACTTTCGGACTCGTCCTCTACTAGAAGTTCCAAAAGTCAAAGAGGTGTCTTCGAACAACAGCTGCCTTTGCTCCTCTTCAGAATCATCCTCATTATAGAAAGCTGTCCTTCGACCTTGATTTCTAGTTCTCATGTGGGGTTCAGAGCCTTTAAGTTCCTCAAACTCTTCTTCCTCATCCATAGGATCATCTGTCTTTTTTCTGTTACTTCTCCTTAGCATTTTAACACTTGTAGGAACTATGAGATCTGAATCTAGTTTTTGTGTCTTCATCTTCCTTTTCGGTTTTCTGCCTCCACGACTTTTTTTCTGTAACAAATCCTCCTTTACAGTATTAGTTTCAGAAAGAAAACTGCATGTAGAAGAAGGAACCACTTCATCTCTGATTGAATGCACACTATTTTGCTCTGAATTTTCTGGCTTTGCATACGGTAGCTTTTTGGGTTTTCTACCCCTTTTCTTGTGTATAACTTCACCACTGCTGGTATTAACTTCTACCTTAGGCTTCCTTCCAGGTCCTCTCTTCACAAGTTTAGATGGCTGCCCTCCATGGCCATTTACTTGAATGCTTCCTGGTATGAGAGCACTGTTCTTACAATCTGCTAAAAAGGAACAACAGCACACTTAATATATGGAATTGCTTTTTTTATTTGACCCTCAAACTAGTCATTAAGGACACTACTAAGGTAGCAACATAATTCCTGGTATGAGAGCACTGTTCTTACAATCTGCTAAAAAGGAACAACAGCACACTTAATATATGGAATTGCTTTTTTTATTTGACCCTCAAACTAGTCATTAAGGACACTACTAAGGTAGCAACATAATTCTGATTTCTGTTTTTACTAAAATGAGAAAAAGAGCCAACAAAAGGCTAATAGTTTAATGACATTTTCTACTTAAAATTCAGAGGAGGTAAAGATCCTCAATGAAATATTAATGACCTCACAAGAGGGAAATGAAACTCAGAATAAATAACCTGTTAACACTGTAAATTATGACTGAGCTGGGATTAGCCAAGATTTCTTACTCCACTATTACCTTTACTACATGTTGTAATACAGAAGCATTGTTTCCATTGCACAAAATGACTCTATATAATTGTATGGAACTTAGCAACCACAAAGAACCTTATTGTTCACCTCATTAAAAAGTTTTTTGTATTCCTACCTTTAAGCAGCTCAATTATGGAAATTATCTTAGTATAAAACCTATTCATTTTGGGGCGCCTGGGTGGCTCAGTGGTTTAAGCCTCTGCCTTCAGCTCAGGTCATGATCTCGGGATCCTGGGATCGAGCCCTACATCAGGCTCTCTGCTCAGAGGGGAGCCTGCTTCCTTCTCTCTCTCTCTGCCTGCCTCTCTGCCTACTTGTGATCTCTCTCTCTGTCAAATAAATACATTAAAAAAAAAAAAAAACTATTCATTTTAACCTGGTAATCTGAATACATAAGCAGATCATCCCCTTCTACTTAGCTCTAATCACTTTTTCCTACTAGGGATGGAATAAAAAGGGACTATCAAGAGTGGAATGATTCATTCCCTTTTTGGATGTGATCATCACACCCTCTCTAGGATCACAGAAGAGTTTACAGTCTACCTATTTCCTTATGTCCCTCAGAAGTAAAAAGAACCTCCTCTCCTATCATATAAGAGGTTTAAGAGTACATCTAGTGGAATAATTTACATCAGTTATTCTCCAAAAACTACCAATACCTTTGATATTCTTCATCTATCCTAACTACAAGAGTAGAAATAAGTTACTCTTGGTCATGAACTGTGCTCTCAAAATTGTTTAAAAAGGATGAAATAAACAACTAAACAGCACTTTTCTTCACAGGCTCTTTGAAATGGTCCTATATCCTTATGTAACTGAATCACAAACAATTGATTTATTATCATAAGCAGTACTAACTCCATGTATCAATCAAATCTATTATGTATGCCACCATTATAATTGAGGCAAACTTCTTGATAAAGGTCATTATGGTTTATAAAAAATATAAAATACTAGAGCCATTCTGTGTTAAAAAAAAAATGCTATTACCCCATCAGCTGAAGGAAAAAGATGATAAACATGTATTTCCACTAACTTTTTCCTTCAAAGTTCTGAGATTTTAGTTGTGATGGGTGATCTGCAATGCAATATTCTAGAGAAAATTCATAAAAAGATGAAAACAGCTTCTCAAGAGAATGTTTCTTCATAATGGTATTGTATTTTGTCATAGGTTTGAATTACCCTTCATAAATATAAAGAAAAAAAATCAAGTCACAAGAGGACAGAGCCAGAAGCAGCGGGAAAAGGCAAAGCCCTCATTTCCTGACCCCCAGAGTACAAATAACTTTCTTTAGTGGTATTCTGGCATAATGAAGGAAAGGAGAGCAGGAAGAAGTGTGTGTGTGTGTGTGTGTGTGTGTGTGTGCGCGTGCGCACACGTGCGTGTGAAAGAAAAAATTAAGCATTTTCTAACACGATTACACTAAACCTGTCTGAGGATTCTATATATCTTGTTTTACATTAAGACTACTGACAAGGAATCTAAATATCCAGTCCATGTACCACTATAGAAATTCTGTAGTGTGGCTTCAAGGACTCCATGAACTTCTTGAAATGGTCTAAATTTTGTGTGAATACAAAATTTTGCATTTTCTGGAGGAAAGAACTACAGGTTTCATCAACATTACAAAGCAATACATAAACTAAAAAGGTTAAGAACAAATGCAGCTCTCTTTATGTGGATCTGTGCTGTTCAAGAAGGTAGTTACTAACCATGTGGCTACTGAGCATTTGAAAATACAGCTATGCAACTGAGAAACTGAATTTTTAATTAAATTGAAATGTGACTACTGAAGCACTGTACATTTTGAAATAGTGATCACATGTTGAAATAATATTTTGGATATAATGGAGTAAATAATTAAAATTGGTAACTTCCACCTGTTATTGCAAGTAGTAGTTACTAGAAAACCTGAACCATGTGGATGTCATGGGTTATATTATATTTCTACTTGACAGCACTGCCTCTTGATTCTAATAGGTAATTCAGGTATCAATAGTTATTACTGTATTGGTAACTCTTGCATATTTGTGATACTCAAAACTTATAAATCAAATTGGACCTCACTATCATAATACTAGAACCAATTCATTATACACATTTGATTTCTGTAGGGCACAAAGTGACAAAATCAAAGCCAATATATTATATAAAACTTTTAATTCAGTTCAGAAAGGAAGCAAATATAAAAATATAAAAAACTCATATATACAAAATCATTTGCTTCTTTATCAATACATGTGTTGCCCAAGCAAGCACACTTGCTTCTTAATTCAAACACTTATTGTCCACTATTATACTAAGTATAGGTGATTAGAAAAAGTAATTAAACACAGAAGTTCAGATTCTACTGGATCCAGACATATATAAAGAATATTCTACCACAAAAAGCAATGAATAGGGTATTCTGGGAACACAGAAGATGAAATGCTTGATTTGGTCTAAAGAACCCAAGAAGAAGCTTCCTGGAGTAGATGCAATTACGAAGTGAGACTTGAAAGGTAACAGGAAACCATTAAATTGGGAGGGAAAAAAGACATTCAAAAAAGGAAGAAAAGGACAATGAAAATTCAGGGACTTCCAAGTTATAGGATAGCTGGCACATAAAAAGGAGAAAGAAAGTAAAGAAAGCTGGAATGTTAGGCAGCAGCCAAGTAAAGAAGAGTCTTATATAATAGGTAAAAACATTAACTCCACGTATGATTTGAAAGCAGGGAAGGATTTCAAGTGGGTGCCATGTGTATGGGTGTACACACAACATGTGCTAGGGATAAATGATCAGAGAGATCACTTTCACACAATATGGAAGACAGACTGGTTAAGGAAGAGCTGAGAATCAAGACAGTGAGACCAGTTAGGAAACTAGGACAACAGTCCAGGTGAGAAATTATGTAGGCCTGAATTAAGAACATAGAAGTGAGAGGAGGAATGGATTTTACAGATATTAAGGAACCAGAAATAACAAGAACTAATGACTGTGAAGTAGGTCTGGAAGAGGCCAAATGACTCCCTGATTTGAAGTTTGTATAGGGGGTAGGTCCCAACGCCATTCATCAAAAAGAGAACGTTTCAGTAGAAAAATTAAATTTCGAGAGGATTCTGAGGAAAACATTGAAGGGGAAATCGTTTAGGCATACTCTGGAAGTCATAACACAAAATGCTTATTCTTGAGTTGCTTCCTCCCAACTAGCCGTCACTGTTTTAACATGTCACAGAATGTGTTGTTATGTTCACCATTTTTCAAATCTCACATTTGAAGACCACATGTCTTTACAATGCAAATCTGCAGATGACAGAATCTGGAAGCTTCACTCTACAGGATTAAAAGTTGTATAAGATAATAGAGGTTTGGCTGTAGACAACCCTGATGAGTTACTATTTAATGAGGGCAGTGTGCTGAATTTTGTGATGTAGGAACTTAAATTTTCTAGAAAAGTAAAGACTGTTACATTGGGTTAATTAAATCCAATTTAATTTAAACTTCTTGAATACACTTTAAAAAAAAAGATCTTATTTATTTATTTGAAAGCGAAAGACAGAAAGAGAGAGAGATCATGAGCAGTGGGGAGTGGAAGAGGAAGCAACAGACTCCCCACTGAGCAGGAAGCCCAATGCAAGACTCAATCCCAGGACCCTGGCATCATGATTGGAGCCAAAGGCAGATGCTCAACCCACTGAGCCAGCCAGTGCCCTTGAATACACTGTCTAAAATGTTGTAATAATCAAGTCAGAAACAATTCAATTCACATCACTAAAAGCCTTTGATTCTAGAATTTGTTATTTCCATATAGCAAGTTTCTTATGGCTTTTAATTTAAAGTTTAATGACAATACAGTTTGCTTTGGGCACAAAGCTGCAAATCAAGAGATGTGAACTCTTTTCACATCTTTTCACACAAAAAAGTGTGACTTTTTAAAATTGTATTTACTCATTTGACAGACAGAGATCATAAGTAGGCAGAGAGGCAGGCAGAGAAAGGAGGAAGCAGGCTCCCCACTGAGCAGAGTCCGATGCGGGGCTGGATCTCAGAACCCTGGGATCATGACCTGAGCTGAAGGCAGAGGCATCAACCCACTGAGCCACGCAGGTGCCCCAGAATGTGTGACTTTTAAATGGGCAACCTAATAAGTGGATATAAGTGCTACCTCTGACAAAAAGCATCATTCATCATTTTTAAGAAGTATCTACTATATATCTTGGAAGATAATAACCCCTTACCTTGCTCAATGACAGGTGAGGACTTTGTAAGAGTGGATGTTTTAGAGAGTACAGATGATTTCACTTTACGTTTGACTGGCTTTTCCTTTTCCATGTTTTCTTTCGCAGAACTATTTCTAGTGCCATGACTGATACTGGATTGACCAGGGCTTGAAAGAGTATTCAAGGTTTTGGAATGTTTCACAGAATTCTCTAGAACTAAAATACACACACAAACACACACAAGATTAAAACCTAGTAGTTATTTAACCTAAAAACAAGCAAGAAGTTGGGATTACTTCTAACCTGAATTGCATGAATTAGCCAAAAGGATAAAACCTATGAGTTGCTTAATGCTTCCTTAAGAAACTAACTTTCAAACAGGAAAATACATAAATACATAAATAAATATAGGAATACATAAATAAACTCTTAACAGTTCAGAACTTCTTGACACTGTCCAGTCACTTCAAGATCATGAAGGCAAGCCTTGGCAAATTGTTACCAAGTCTGGGTACCAGGATTTATATTCAGGCAGTCCACATCAGAGTTGCCATCTTTAAGCATTATTCTACACTGACACTCCTAAACCTCAATTTTTTCTTACTAAAAACAAAAACAAATAATAAAGAGAGCAAAACTAACACTGTTTGTTGGAATTTACTAAAACCCAGTGTATCTCATTTGGCAAAATAAAAGCTTAAATTAAAAAAATAAACAATCTTCAATTTGGAATCTATAACCGACTCTTACTTGTTTTCCCTGGCACTGCAGATGTATTAGCTTTTGAAATTAAAGTCTTTGCTGCTGAAGAAGTAGATGGTTGCTCAGTGGTAACTGGATCTATAACCAGTCGATTGCTTCTGGTTCGAACTACAGAACTGGATTCTGTTTTACCATTTATCTGAGTGGCATTATGCCGTGGTGGTATTGTTCGTGTAGGTGTAGAGAATGGAGAGGTAGAGATATCTGACTTTAGCTGGGGCTTTAACGTCCTTTTTTTCCTTTCAGGGCTGTAAATAAAATAATATCATTAGTTATTCTTATAGCTTCATGTACATGAATAAAATTGTTTAATGCTGTTGGATTCAATATTTGTACTATTATGAAATATGTTAAAATATGAGATTTGTAGTGGATTTCATATGATTGTGAGCCTTTGAAAGTGAATATTTAGTGAAGGATTGCCATAAATGCTACAGTTATATGACAGAAAGCATGATGCCATCACTACCCTAAAAATGCTGTTTTACTGTACAGATTTAGCAGTTTGAATTTAAGCACTTACACTAGTATAGCTTTAGTTAAAAGATTAAAAATCCTCCACATCTTAGGAACTTGCATGTCAAATATATCATTCTGCAATATAGGGAATAGTAAAGGAAGTATTAAAAAAACACCGAGTTCTATCATTTAGATGACAAAGTTATAGATTAGTTGATGCTTTTTAAAATAAATCAAATACCTTGATGCTGCACTACTGGAAACAGAGCTGCTTCTATTTCTTTTCTTCCTCCTTTTGGTTATTGTATTTCTTTTGTGAAAACGAAGAGCAGATTTATAATCTGATAAAACTGAACTAATGTGTTCTTCAAAGAAAGCAGACAGGCGCAAACTCATGCTGTAAATCTGTAGTAAGAAAAAAACGTGTTTAAACATTCCTCAAAGGAATATGCTTGTTCAGTAAATATTAACATATAACTTGAGTATTTTTCTAGCAAAAAGTTTTAACAATTTAAACACTACTTTTCCCCAATCTCTTTGGATTGGGAAAGCATTTTTATAATTACTATTTTTATATATAGATTAGAAATATTCTAAGATTTTAGATCTTTTCTTTTTTTAAAGATTTTATTTTCAAGTAATCTCAACAACGATCACAGGTCTCAAATTTACAACCCCGAGACCAACAGTTGCATGTTGGTTGCCTGAGACAGCCAGGCACCTCTCAAGATTACAGATTCTTAAAGAAAAGCCCTAGTATCAATACACATGGCTCATGTAGACAAAATTCCTGTGAACTCTATCACACTGAAACTATCCCTGAGGTTCTGAACCTGTTTTCCATTGTTACTTTAGGATTAGCATCTATTCTTTTTCATTTAATTTCCTTATATCTTCCTTTGTGATGTCCTGTCAGCCCAAAGAAAGATAAATGATACTTGTAACTTAACTAATTTTTAGAAATCATTCACAAATATGCCTTTCCATTAATGTAAAAAACAGCTGGAAAAGTTAAGCCCACATAACCTTAATATATACCAGGACAATATGTATGTTATATGTGTTAAGAAAAGCATTCCTAAACATTAGTGACCTCACTTATTCTATAGAAGAAAGATGTGAATCCTTCTTCCCCTAGGATACTATTAAGAACATAATAAAAATAAAATAGAAGGTCAATCTTGCTGTAAATTTTAATTAAAGCAACATTTAGTTACTTAGCCTAGTTTTTACAGATTTCATTTAATGTAAACATAAATAAAAACAATTTAATTATATACCCTTGATCTTTTGCTTGGTGTATAGGCCTTTGAATTGCTAAAAATAAGTCTGACATCTTTACATAATTCCATTGGTGACTCATAATTCCCAGCTTCTAAAGTTTCTCTAACAGTAGCAAAATCCATTGGAGTGTCAATGATGTCTCTGTAGTCCTAAGAGAAGAAAAACAAAAACAGAAAATATTACTACTCAGTACAGGGATCCACATACAATTCCCGTGGTAAGTACAAGTCCTGCAACTTTTAATAATCCCTTATTTCCTCATCAAGGCTCCTTTTTTCTAATAGTTTTTATTTTTTCATGCCTTTCCTTTTTTTCTTATCATTAATGGTGCTATTTTCTTACATTATATATTTATCTATCTGGCATCCATTCATCATAGGGCTAATTACACTTATTATATATTCTTATTTTCTGTATTCCTGATGCTCTGATCTTTTGGGATCCTTACAGACCTGAGGACAGACTGTTCTTCCCACGGCCAACCAATTCTTTTCTTTTCTTTTTTTTCCCAACCAATTCTTAAAGAGAGCAAAAAGCTGCACTGAGAACACATCTTTCATATGTAAACCAACCATCTCCTTATCTAATTCCAACACACCAAGCCAGTATTTCCTCTGCTTTGAATTGTCCTAAGGTCCAGTTACCAGACAACTAGAGACCACCCCTCTGCCCCAAAGCCCATTGGAATTATTCAAACTAGCCAGTCCTAAAGTGTTCACCCTGTCTTGACTCTCTCATAGAAATAGAGTGCAATAAAGGCTCTGGCTTAAGCATCCCCCTTACTCCCGTTTCCTGCCACTGGACCGAAACCTGCTGTTTCCTTTGTGGCTCTAACTGGCATTCAGTGGCAACATCTCTGGGACCTGTACGCACAATAAATTTCCTTTTAAGCCCCATAATAATTTCCTCCTGTGGCAATGTTGACTGTACCGTATCTATACCGTATCTAACATGTACATTCTTAGAACAAATGGGTATTAGATTTTGTCAAATGCTTTTTCAAATGCATTAATTGATATGATCATGTCATTTCTTTTAATATGATGAATTACACTGATTTTTGAATACTGAATGAATCTTACATCCCTGGATAAAAACCCTATTTTATGGATGTTCTCTTTTGTTTTTCTGTTTTCAGTTTCATTCAATCTTCTTTTCGTATTTCCCATCTTCTGCTCATTGTAGGTTAGTTTTATTTTTATTTTTCTAGGTTCTTGATGAGAGAGTATAGGTTACTGTTTTGAGACTTCTCTTCTGATGTACTATTTAGTGATATAAATTTCCCTGCATTGTTTTAGCCTCACCCCACAAATTTTGATGTTGTATTTTCATTTATTAGTTCAATGTGCTTTATTTTCCATAGGACTTCTTTGAGCTCAAAGATTATTTGGAGGCATATTTATTTAGTTATCAATTAAGTGATCAGAGATTTTCCTGTTTTATTTTTGGTTTGATTTCACTGTGGCTGGAAAACACACTATATGATTTCAATTACATTTGTCATTTTATTGTTTTCTATTTGTTTTGCTGTTTATTTTTTTTCCCCAATCTTCCCGTGGGTTACTTGAATAGATTTCATTTGATTCATGCATTATGTTTATTACTGTAACTCTCTGTTATAATTTTTTTAAGCATTGCTCAGGTATTTACAATATATACAAAATTATTAAAATACACTGGTGTCACACAAAAAATTAAATTCAAAATAGATTAAAGAACTAAATGTGAGGCCTGAAACCATAAAAATCCTAGAAAAGAACATAGGCAGTAATCTCTTTGCTATCGGCCATAACAACTTTTTTCTAGATATGTATTCTGAGGCAAGGGAAACAAAAGCAAAAATAAACAATTGGGACTACATCAAAATAAAAAGCTTCTACACAGTGAAGTAAACAAGTCCCAAAACTAAAGGCAACCTGTGGAATGGGAGAAGGTCTTTGCAAATAACATCCCATAAAGGGTTTGCATCCAAAACATACAAAGAACTTATAAAACTCAACATCCTCAAAACAAGTAATCTGATTAAAAATGGTAAGAAGGCATGGGAAGACATTTCTCTAAAGACATATAGATGGCCAAGAGATACATGAAAAGATGCTCATCATCACTTACCATCAGGGAAATGCAAATCAAAACATTATTGTAATGAGATATCACCTCACACTTGTCAGAATGGCAACAACACAATAAACAACAGGTATTGGCAAGGATGTGGAGAAAAAGGGACATTCATACATTGTTGGTGGGAATGCAAACTGGTACAGCCACAGGAGAAAACAGTATGGAGGTTCCTGGGTGGCTCAGTGGGTTAAGCTGCTGCCTTCGGCTCGGGTCATGATCTCGGGGTCCTGGGATCGAGTCTCGCATCGGGCTCTCTGCTCGGCAGGGAGCCTGCTTCCTCCTCTCTCTCTCTCTCTCTCTCTCTACCTGCCTCTATGCCTACTTGTGATCTCTCTCTGTCAAATAAATAAATAAAATCTTTAAAAAAATAATTAAAAATAGAACTACCCTATGATCTAACAATCTCATTACTGGGTATTTAACCAAAGAATACAAGAAAACTAATTAAAAAGGATACATGAACCTGTATGTTTATAGCAGCATTACTGAAGAATGGATAAAAAAGATGTCACACACACACACACACACAATGGACTATTACTCATCCATTAAAAAGAATGAAATCTTGCCATCTGCAAGGACACAAATGGAGCTAGAGAGTATAATGTTAAGCAAAATAAATCAGTCAAAGACAAATACTACAGGGTTTCACTCATGCGTAGAATTTCAGAAACAAAACAAGCAAGCAATGGGGAAAAAATGAGAGAAAGAGAGAGACTAAGTAAGAACAGACTTTTAATTATAGAGAACTAATGGTTACTAAAAGGGACTAAAGACTGCACTTGTCATCATGAGCACAGGGTAATGTATGAAAAAGTGCTCAATCACTACACTGCACACCTGAAACTAACACCACAGTGTATGTTAACTGGAATGAAAATAAAAACTTAAAAGACAGTGAAATAGAAAAGAACATATCCAAAATGTAAATTGTGATTTCAGATTTTCCTGTGAAATGAAATCATATAAATGGCCTTTAAAAAAGTACGTATCTGGGGGCGCCTGGGTGGCTCAGTGGGTTAAAAAGTACGTATCTGAAACCTTGACTTTTTTTTTTTAAAAGATTTTATTTATTTATTTGTCAGAGAGAGAGAGAGAGAGAATGAGAGACAGTGCATAAGCAGGAGAAGTGGCAGGCAGAGGGAGAAGTGGGTTCCTTGATGAGCAAGGAGCCTGATGGAAAACTTGATCTCAAGACCGTGGGATCATCACCTGAGACAAAGGCAGATGCTTAACCAATTGAGCCACCCAGGTGTCCCTGAAACCTTGACTCTAAAGATAGCTGTGTGTGGTGGGTGAAGGGGTAAGTTAAAGAAGTTATGAAATTGCTTTATGCAATGGTAACATCATCCGAACAGTGTCTAACCTCTCTAACCTCTTAAGGGTAACTAACAACTTTGACACAAACTATAATTACTTGGATATTGAATATTATGACATATTGTCTTTACAAACTTCAGATTTTAGGGAAATGTTAAATATATTTATGTAAAACATTTCATTTTTCTTGATTTGTATCATGGATTTCCTTAGTCAGTATAGTATATGGAATATATGGTAACCACTCAATACACTTCTGTTGAATAAATGAATGGGATAGAATAAAGCATGCTAATTTGCATAAAAATTTAATTTTTAAAATCTTGCTTTAAATATTTGATTAAATTCAATACAAAAGCTGAAGTATGAAGAATATGACTGCTTTAAGTATTCTGCTAGAGTTAGGCTGGCAGTTAAGAGTTAATTCTGAAATATAAAAAGTGGTAAGTCCAGTTTTCTCCTTGATAACAGTAATAAAAAAAGTAAATAGTCCTGGGGCACCTGGGTGGCTCAGTTGGTTAAGCCTCTGACTTTAGCTCAGGTCATGATCTCACCATCCTGGGATTGAGCCCCGCACTGGGCTCTCTGCTCAGCGGGAGCCTGCTTCCCCGCCCCCCCCACCCTGCCTGCCTCTCTACTTGTGATCTTTGTCTGCCAAATAGATTAATAAAATCTTAAAAAAAAAAAAGAAAAAAAAAGTAAATAGTCCTAAGTCTTCACACAACCCTCCATCAAAGGGTACTGTAAGAAACAAGTGATCAAATTAGAATTTTTTCTTGTTTCTTCTACTTGTCTGCTAATACTTTTGGCTGGTGGAAGGAGAAGCTCTAAATATTGTTCTCATTATTTTAAATACTTACGAGAGATTATATTCTTATAAATTAATTACTCTCTTGGAATACTGCATGAGATATACAAAATATGGGCTCTTGTTCTCACTTTGCCAACAAACAGCTACATATATTGGAGAGATGCTTAATGTGAGCCTCAGTTCAACATTAGTAAAATGGATACTGTACCAGTATTCAGAGTTGGATATATAAAGCCACTCATATATACACTTGTGTGTGTGTGTGTGTGTGTCCACACACACATATTAGGTATTTTTATGTGTTCACACATATTAGGTATTTTTATTCTGGAATTTTCCCCAGAAAGGAAGAGACAGATATAAGCTTTAATGTTTAGATTTTAGACACCTAAGTATAATTATGCAGAGTTATGGAAATAGGTCCCTCCCTTATTTTTTGTATGGTTGTTTTAACATTTTTCTTTTGTCCTCAGAGTTTTGCTTTTTGACTATTATTCCAGGAAAAGATTTTTTCATATATATATCCTAGTCAGGAGTCACGCTTTGTCAAATGTTTCTCCACCCTAGAAAATGTATACAGCCATTGATTCCTCAAATACTGCCCCTCTCCCATTCTGTCTAGTCTCTCTCTCTCACTGAATTTTTTCATCTATCTACCATATCTCTCCTAATCTTTCCGAAAGCTTAATTTCAATGATTTTACATTTCATTTTCAGAAATTGTATTTAGTTTAAATTTTTAAAAATACCTGCCTCACTCCTTTTCCCACTCAAGTAAGGTCTTTTTTGTTTTATGCTTCTAATCTCTCCATTTTATCTCTTAAACCAAAATAACAAATTCAAATTTAATTGGCAGCATTTCATTCTTCTCGGTGGTACATTAAAGTAAGTCATTGGTATTTTAGATTTGATGAAGTATACAGTATTTCAGAAATACTCTTAAACACTCTAAACTAATTCTTTGTGGAGTCTAAGTTTAAGGTTCTTTGTTTTAAATACCATACTACTTGACTTAGATGCTCCATATAACCAAATACATGACAACATGTATTTAATAATGAAGAAATAAATGATAATCATAAGAAATAACAACTTAAATGGCTAATTGTTATATATGAGCTATATAGCAAACTGACAGGTAACGAAATTATTTCCAAAAATACTTACTGGATATTCAAGGAGATCTACTGGCTGGCGGAAAGGCTCAGAATCTTCACACTGAAATATGAGATTTAATAATTCTTGACATTGTTTCTTCCATGCTTGAATATCATAAGATTGAGCTCTGTTACGTAATCTTCTTCTAGGCTGATGGTCCTAAAATGAAAATGTTCAAATATAATAATAAAGTAACATTTATACAGTAAAATTTGCATTTTTTTTTCAAGGTCATGATTGTTTATTTAAGTGGTAAATGCTGTATACAAAATGAAGATTGGGGAATAATTAGATAGTTCTAAACATGCACTAGAAAAATTTTCTACCATGTTTATTTTTTTTTCCAATTTATTTATTTTCAGAAAAACAGTATTCATTATTTTTTCACCACACCCAGTGCTCCATGCAAGCTGTGCCCTCTATAATACCCACCACCTGGTACCCCAACCTCCCACCCCCCCGCCACTTCAAACCCCTCATACTGTTTTTCAGAGTCCATAGTCTCTCATGGTTCATCTCCCCTTCCAATTTACCCAAAAGCACATACCCTCCCCAATGTCCATAACCCTACCCCCTTCTCCCAACCCCCCTCCCCCCAGCAACCCACAGTTTGTTTCGTGAGATTAAGAGTCACTTATGGTTTGTCTCCCTCCCTATCCCATCTTGTTTCATGGATTCTTCTCCTACCCACTTAAGCCCCCATGTTGCATCACCACTTCCTCATATCAGGGAGATCATATGATATTAGTCAAGCGGAGAAAGACAAATATCATAAAATTTGCATTTTTAATGCAGTCTCATATAATTAGGTAATATACAGTTAATTTAAATAATAGAAAATATCATTCACCTAGTTCTGAAAACCATGTATTTTGTGATAGAAACATATTTGAAGTAAGACTTAATCTGTCTTTAAAAATACTGTAAGTTAAACAAAAGCACTTTTAATACATTTTAATTCATATAAAGCACTCCTGCTAAAACGAAAAGTATCTTACCTTTCTCTTTCGGGTAGAAGTTCCTGGCACATCAGCATCTTTCTCTTCTTCCTTTGAAGTAAGGAAGTATCATATTCATTAAACATTCTAGACTTCATTTTAGTCTTTAGAGTTCATATAGTATTATTGCTGTTTATATGCCAATTATTACCCTTACACTTTGGAAAACCCACAACGTATGCTGGAACATTTTACGGATTCATTAGAAAGTCCCCCCGCACAATGTTTTAATAACTATAACAAGAAAATTCTGGACCACTTTTTTGAAACTACAGCATTAGCCAAAACTAATTTTCATAACAGCGTTTATCTGAAAAATACTGTGTAAATTTCTTTTTATATATAAAAAAAAGACCAACATAGTCTGAATGAACTATATGAATGAATGAACATAGTCTGAATGAAATATGAAATATGAAATACCTCAGAGTCAGACAAAACTTTCTTCTTCATTGAATTGTACAGTGGAATTAAGTTGTAACAAGTCTGATCCCTAAACAACAAGGCAGTGTTAGTATACAAGATTAGAGTTTTAAGATTTTTTCCCTTTAATTTTGTTAACAAAACCAGATTTTAAGATGAAGTTTGAAGCTAAAGGCTTTCTTCATTGGTTGACTTAAAAACTCTACACCCACCCACCTACCCCCGTCCCTCCACCCTATGTGGAGCTTCCAATCGGTCTGTTTCATTACATGAAACCCAATTCCCACCTCTACAGTCTTTGTTCAGATCACTGCTATATGGCAAACACCTTCTTCCATTCCTCAGCACACAAGGGAACGCTATTACATGTCCTGTCTTCTTCTTTTCATTCTTAAGTGTTTAGTCATTCCCTAAAATTTTGTTTTTTAGTCATCTTCCCTTGTCACTACAGCTTTTGCCCTTTAATCTTATGTATCTGTAGTTTATCTGTGTAAATGAATTCTAAGTTCCTATAATTTGCTCGAACTCTTCTGAGATTCCTACCATTATCTAAAATTTCACATGTCTAAACCTTATTTTCACTTCCCAGCCACTCTTCACCTCCTCCTATTTTCAATAGCATTACTATTCTTAAAGTAATACATGGGTTTTCACTATTCTTTCCCTTTTGCCTCCTTATTAACCCAATCACTGGCCAAGTTCTGTGATTCTACCTTCAAAATCTCTTGGCTTCTGCCTCTTTCTCATTTCCATAAATTAAACCCTCATCATCTCTTAGTTAGATGTAGCAACCAATCCGCTATTTATGCTTTTTGTCTCTTCTCTATGAGTTAAGATAGAAATGTATTCAAGTATCTCCATGATCTGACTCAAATTCGTGATTTACTGCTGCTCTTGTACTCTTCTACTTCACCTGATTTAAATTACTTAATTCCCTTAGTAACCCTTTACTTTCCAACCTCATGCCACTCCTTAACCCTACAATGGCTTTCCTTTCATCTAATTTCTCCTAAATCTCTCAATATCTACCTTGTCCATAACAGTTTAACACACTTCTCCCCTGTACCTAAAACTCCACTATCAGAAGCTAGAAGTGATCATCATCTAAACTTTTACACAGACTCCCTTGTTAGTTTTTCCTTAAAATTTCTTAAAAAATTTATCTATGAAATTATACTGGGGTAAATACACATTTCCCTCTCAAGTATCTCTCATAACACCTGACTATATAAGAAATTTGGCAAAATAACTCAATTAAAAAACAGAATAATCAAAATTGCAAGATATACCTAACATCTGAAAATTACTGTCAGCTAAAAGTGTATAAACATTTGTTATGTACCTCTAAGAAATGCCAGGGATTTTTAGATATATACAATATAAATGCTTTAAATACTAACCTAATAAGGTATTTCAAAATAACATTTGAAAGGAATACATTTTTAAAGACTATTCCAAATATAAAAATAATTGTTTCATCTAAATTATTTCACTAAAGTGTGAATTTATATATCATGTGATTTTATTAATTCCTGTCTCTGGAAAAAGAAACATACATATAATTCAAAATTATATACTCTTTATAATTAAAATATTACAAGGCATTATAATTAAGTTATATAAACAATCTTCCATGGGTAACTAATTCTTAATTACCAGTTTTAAGGGTGGGGGCACAAGGATAATAAAAATAGCTTCCAAACCATTTGGAAGGCAACAGGTTTCTTTAGAGAATTAAGGCAGAGTGTAGGATATAACATTTATTGTACTAATTTCCTTTGGTGTTTTCTTACATTGAAATTACCTATGTTCCTTATCAAAAACAAACCCCTAACACCACAAAATGGCACCCTATGATTATTCTGAGTAATGAGAATGAAGCTAGAGATGTCTTTTAAAGCACTTCAATAATCCCTGCATGTGAAAGAGACAGTTAACAGCAGGTGACTACTTAAACTTAAATTATAAAATATATTCTCTCTTTACTGGAAAAAATTATCCAATAAAAATAACCTTAATATGAACTCAAGACTAGTACTTTATACCGAACAGGCATCATTCCTCTGGTTTCAGTTTAGAAGGCTCAATTCATTCTTCGACTATATAAAATTCCCAAGGTAAATATAAAAGTGTTGCTCCCTTAAATAGCTATAGTTATTATTCTTGGTTTAAGATCAATGAATGAGGAAGTAAACCTAAATTTTAAGAAGAATTTTAAAAGTTAAATTTAGTTTCTGGCTGGACTACTTAAATACTTTTTTACAAACTTGTCAGGGGCAATACAATGTTAAGATGAGAAATTCTTAGATGGAAGACACTCATTTACTGTGAAAATTAAACATGTACACCTCTAAAGTGGTTTCCTTAACTGTTAATTACAGATAGAGATATCTCCAACCTGTAATTATTATTTGGCTTAGAAGAACTACTTTAGGTAAAACATTACATGTTCTATACATGCTTACCCTCATTATTATTGTCCAAAGGTTAGATTTAGAGAAGGATCCATTTTTTAAATGTTAACAGTAGAACACAACTGTAACACAACTTTCATGGTGTTTAGACTGATGTTATATGCTTTCTATTTTGAATGGAACTAATTTACAGCACAGCATGTGACATATATGTAATTGCATTTTACATTTTTATATTTTACATCTTCAAATAATGACAATTAAGTATGAAAAAACAGCTCACTTTATGAAATGTAGAAGAAGATCAGTCACAAACTTAGCAGATTTCACAATAGGGCTTCCAGGCTCATTAAATGTCCGTGTATTATGCTCTATGTATCGAACTTCCCACATTAGGGAAGAAACTCGCCTTAAACAAACAAAACATAAGTCTTAACATCATTATATTTAAAAATATTTGTACATAATTTAAAACCAAGGCATTCTAACTTTTCAATTACCATCTTATCCAATTACAAGACTCAAAAGTTTAAAATTTAAGAAAATATATAACCTCAACTGTGTTAGGGGAAATTAAAGAGAAGCAACATTGTGTATTTGCAAAGACAATGTCGCACCAGTTTAGAAACACTAGATTACTGAGTGTCTTCTTTTCTTTCTGAATGTAAAGAAAAATCCAAAGATAACTTCTGGAATATCATCCAATATGCAGTCCAGTTCTACTTAAAGTAACAAGGAAGAAAATATTCAGAAAATATTACTGATACTGATGTGTGAACAGAAATACAATTATATATAACTTAAAAATTACGGATAGAAGCATACACACAAGGTTTACGTATTCTAAAACAGAACCACAGGCATCTTCAGGGTACTTTACAGAACTGTAAAATAAGGTTTTAGATTAATGCCAAGCAGGGCAAACTGATTAGTAGTAGTTTAACAAGAGACAGAACCAGAAGTATCAGAGAGGAAACCATAAACTTCAAGAAATCTGAAGCCAGTGAGTACGGGAGAAACAAAAAAAAAGTTGGAACAGTGAAAAAGCACATGAAGGCATAATTTTATTAAATAAGAACATAATTTTGGTCTATTAATTAGGTTCAAAAATAGGCAGTTTCTAATTTGTTGAAGGTTTGTGTTCTTAGATTTTTTTTATATTGGCTACTAAGCTAAGCTAATGCCCAAAAAGCCTGTTAAAGCTGTAATGTACCCTGAAATATAATACACCTTATCGGTTACCATGATGAGCAGTATTTCTATGAGTATATTTACAACAATAGTGGGAGATGTCAGAAGCTTATCTTAGTAGCTGTAGTCCAACAATTACTGTATAGTAACAACTCTATCTCCCTTGAATGTAAAGAAATGTATTCTCCCCTATCTTGTTCCATCTCTCAAGCACTAAGTCCTATTACTAAGGCTTAGCAACCTAAGGGTCTAGGGAAAAGGAAGGATGTCGCTAAAAATTTCTTCTCCACTTCTAACATGTGGTATTGAAAAAGATTTAAAGAAGTGTACTATGAAGGTAAGATGGCTGGGAGGCACATACAGTAATTTCCTGCTCATCTCTATGCTTTTGACAAGTATTAATTTGCAAACCTAACCAAGATCAGAAAAATCTTTAGAAACTCAAATTTAACATCTTAGTTTTCTTTACCTAGTGATTCTCAATGATTCTGGGTAAGTGATTCTACGTCATATTTGGCAATGTTAAAAGACATTTTTCCTTTTTACAACTAAGGGCTGCTATTGCACCTCAGTAGTAGAGGCAAGGATAGCCCCTCACAATGAAGAATTTTCTATCCCTAATTATCAGGAATGCATTTGTTGAGAAACCCTGCTTTAGTAAGTTAAGAAACAATAAACAGTGTTTTCAGTGCAGGAACACAAAGTACCAAATTAGAATCATAATTTAAGTAAAAAAATAACACCAAAGGCACACTTTATATTAAAAACATAAATATAAAATACTGGGGCGCCTGGGTGGCTCAGTTGGTTAAATGTCTACTGTTGGCTCAGGTCCTAATCCCAGGGTCCTGAGATCGAGCCCCAGGTCAGGCTCTCTGCCAAGTGGAGAGTCTGCTTCTCCCTCTCCCCCCGCTTGTGTTTTCTCTCTGTCAAATAAATAAAAATCTTAAAAAAAAAAAAAAAAAAAGAAAGAATGAAAAATACAAAATATAAATAAAAGTTTCCCTAAATTAAAATAAATAATATAATGTAAAGCTGCAGTAATACAAAATTGGCCACAGAAAGAACTTTTTAAAATGCAATTTTTAAAATTAAAATGTGGTGGGTGCCCGGGTGGCTCAGGTGGTTAAGCATCTGACTCTAGATTTCAGTTTAGATCATGATCTCAGAGTTGTTAAGACAAAGCCCGAAGATTTTTTCCCCTCCCCTACCCCCACCACTCCTGCTCTCTAATAAATAAATCAACCAACCAACCAACCAACAAAATGTTGTGAGTCTTCTAAGCAAAAGTTATGAAGACTAGAAGTATGACTTTTTTATGTGAAAGCTATAGGCTTAAATTCACTTTTCTGTAGACATTCCAGGCAATAAAACTACAATGCCTATCCAAGATTAGAACTCAATGTTTACTGAAATTGTTAACTAGACAACGCAAATTAATTGAAATTAGGTCTTTGTTAACTCCATTATTTCAAGCTAACCTACAACTATGAAAAATATCCTGAATTCTCAACTTCAAGTATTTATAAGCTAAATATAAACAAAATAAGAAAAAAATATGCAACTTTTTAATATTGTTCTATGAAAAAAATCCATGAAAATATTTCAATGTGATGTCTAAAAGAAAACGAGATACTCTGGCATGCTTTATAAATTATAGTTTGAAGACAGCACCAACTCATATTAGCAACTAGAAAAAACTATCTATGAATCGTGTTCCAAATCTACAGACCAGAAGCATGAGCATCCCAGGGAACTTGTTAGAAATGCAGAACCTTCAGGTCCCACTAAAATTACTGAACCACAGACTGCATTTAAAAAAAAAAAAAAAAAATCCCCAGGTGATTTGTATGCACAATAAAGTTTCAGAAACACTCAAGGATCATTTAGTTTTCTTTTGGTAGCAGCTACAGCAAATGCGTTCTAACCTGTAAAACCTGTTTTCCAGTCTTTGTTTAATTGTACTTAAATCCGTTGGATACGCCACTACAGTGCAATACATGGGATAGGCTTGTAGATCCACAGGGGCCACAAATGCTGAAGCAATATCTAGAATTTAAAAAAAAATAGCTTATATGTTTATTTTTTTACTGTTTAAAATACTCCACAGACAATTCTGCTTGATTTAAGATAAATTCTGATCCACAAAACCATTAGGCTGTCATTGTCTTTTCATAATAAATATAGTTTAGCTAGACTAATACAGTCTCATTGCTTATTATGTCTACATTTACACTGCAAAATTCTAAGTATATCTGTTATTCAGATTCCCTTAGAAGACAAGAAATGACAGACAATACATAAATCTGACCTATTAAGTACACATAAATTTCTGTACTAAAAACCTAGCCATTCCTAAATCTGTAGGTTTTTGACATTCTGTCAATAATATAATAATACATTCCATCCAAATGTAACCCGACTTTCTCAGAACTTATTGCCTTAACTTAATTCTGTGAAATACTATGCAAGCACTCAGAGAAGAAACAGATCCAGAAGTCTTTGACTCAATGTCATTGACCAAATGATACACAGTAAACTGAACCTGGCAAAGATGGGTTTTTATTTATTTAGGCTCATTCATATATAAGTATAAGACAACCTTCTATGCTAAAATACTATTAAAATTATTTAAGATATTCATGATACTCTTTAAATAAAGTGTTGGCATATTAAAAAAAGACTTCCAATGAAAATATTATCCAATATGTCTCCAGTCTCTTCACCTCTAAATCATAATTTTTTCCTCTTTGAAGTCTGATTCCTTACTGACAGGGGGGTTGCTACAAACCACCACACTGGTTTAAAGTTGTTTTAAAAGCCCAGAATTCAAATAACAACAAGTTCTGTGGCACTGGTTTTTTTTTTTTTTTTTTTTAATGAGACAAAGCAAAAGCAAAGCTATCCATATTTACCTTTCAATCCTCCTCTCCAAATTCATACCATGTCAGCTTACTTAGGTTGAAGGATTTCAAATCAAGTTCTGAAGGATCTAGACTTTTCACAGGTACCCCTGGCATTTCTGGGGGCTCTCACTCTAAAATTCAGCTACAGCAACCCCATTTTTAATTGTTCAAGATACCCAAAAACCTACGTAAGGTCTCATTTTAGAAAAAGAAATTCCACTTAAAAATGTTTGAAAACCACTGACATGATATTGCAAAAAGAAATTTTATTGAATAAGATTTTTCCTTTCCTTTGCTTTCTGCCAGTTTTTTCTATATTCCTGTGTTACTATTATTATTTACCTAGTGTCATCAACTGGTTTATTCCTGCAACAATTCTTTCACATTCTTCATCCCTGGGATTGGAACCCCATTCTCCATCAAGAGGTTTATAGATCAACGATCTGCACTCAACATCAGTTAAAGGAACACTAGTACCTAGTTCTTCAGGAAATACAGCTGAAATACACAGAAAAGCAAATTTAGTGAAAACTTGTGATTTCTGCTACCATTCAGGTTACCTTTAGAAAGTAGAATTCACATTGTCAAAAGAACTAAAAAGTAATTTTGTAAATATCTGGTTGTGTGTATTTTCATTAAAAAAAAGTATGTTTCAAGGGTCAATAAAATTTATATTTTAAAACATTAATTTTATAAATAATTCTCTAGATGAGCACATAATTACTTCTCCAAAATTATACCTAACAATTTGCTCTACTATCAGTTTCAGGTAAAGGACAAAGTATTTCTATAAAATGATGCTTAACCTTGCAAGTTTTCTGAATCTTTTCATGATATAATCTCCATATTTATTTTAATAAAACATACACGAGGCGAAACTGAACCAAAGTGGTGTTTTTCACAAGCACTTCAAAGTCTTAACTTTTTTTTAGTGTAGGAACAGAGAGAATTATCAATACTAACAGATGATTCATGTTTATTGCTTTTAAATTGTGAAGGTATACTTTCTGCATACATTAGGAAGGGTGGTGACATAAAACCTACAAATCTGCTAAGTAACTTTCTCTGAACTAGATTTCATCAGAGAAACACTGGAAAATATGCTACTATTTGTATACAAAATTCTTCCTCCTCAAACAATGTAATTAAACCGCAGGATGCACATGTATATGTATGCAGACAGAACAAAAACAACAAAAATCCCCCCTTCACAAACGGATCTATTTAGGTAGGAAACAAACAGTGTATTAATGCCACTAATTCATTTCAAAAAATACCCCAAGCAATACAACACTGACTAGGTTCATTTCTCTCATACACAGTTGTCCAATGTGACAGCAACCTCAAACTTAAGAAAGAAAAGAAAAAAAGATAAGCTATGTAACATCATTATAAGTTGTTCAAGATATTTTATAGTTTCAGGATGGCAGGGTTGTTCAGTCAGTTAAGCATCTGCCTTTGGCTTGGGTCATGATCCCAGGGTCCTGGGATCGAGTCCCACATCTGGCTCCTTGCTCAGCGCGAGCCTGCTTCTCCCTCTGCCTGCTGCTACCCTTGCTTGTGCGTACTCTCTCTGACAAATAAAATCTTAAAGAAAAGATATTTAATAGTTTCAAAAAGCTCTAATTTAGCAGTGAGATGAAAAATATGTTATTGGTACTACATTTTCAAAGTGATAATTTCTAGAAACTATTCTTAGATAATATCAGCATGTCTTTTTTCTCATTTCTAAGGTTTTCCTGATTAGATTTAATTTTTCCAAGTTATCTTTTCTCTGATTTTTTAGAATATAATAACTAGTGAGCAACTCCATTATAAATGATAATTTCTATTATGTCACAAGATCTTTTTCCCTTTTGTTTTTTAAAGTCTTTATTCTTACCTGATGGGAAAAGTGATATATTGTAGGAAAAAAAAAATACACAATAATGTAAAAGATAATTTGTGGAAGTCATTATAGTTCCATCCTTTATAAAAAATCATTATTAATATTCTGGAATATATATTCTTTCAAATCCTTTTATACATACACAATTGTGTGGGCTGTATTTTTTAAAAAATAGAAACAAAAATGGGCACTGGAGTAGATGAAAAATACAATCTGCAGGCTTCAGCTACACTGGCCTTTTCTCAGTCCAGGAAGATGACTTACTGCCTAAGGCTAACTCCCAAGACTAAGGCAATTATCAGGCCATATGCAAGTAAAGAGATATTATTAGCAGTAGTAAACTACTACTTGTGGAGGTCCTTAAATGTGTAAGGTTCTATAAGAAGCACTTTACACACAAGATGTCATTTAATCCTCACAGAAGCCCTGTAAGGTATCAGTTTACAGAATTTCAAAGACTGAAGTCCTAAAAATCTGAAGTTTTGAGACTGTTAAAGAACTTGCCAAAATGACCTAGATAGAATATGGCAGTGATATGGTATGAATCTAGGTCTCACTCAAAAGGCTGAACTCTTAATATTTTATCTTCTTATTTTCAAGTGTTCTGCTGAAGTTAGGAAAAAAAAAATCTTTGTTCCCAAGTGCTTACCTTCCAGGAGTGAACAATAATTTTCGTATTTTGCTGTTAACTAACTTCAATCTTTCCTGTTAGATTATAAATTCCAAGTGGACAAAGATTATGTCTATCTTGTTCACTGCTATGCCTTCCCTACCTCCAATCCAAGGTCAGTGACAAAGTGTACAATAAATAACTACCGAATGAGTATTTTCTATATGATCTTCGTAACAACCCTACGCAGTAACAAGGCAGCAAATCAGACTCCTTATTTAAGAAATTCATTTTGTAACACAAAAAGCCCAATATACACTTACCATTATTAGGAATAAGCTCCATATCCCAAGGACTCATCTTTTCTGTATCTCCATTGTCCCAGCTTAAAGGAAGGAAAATCCCTATGTTAAAAAAAAATCTAAATACTGTGTTACAAGTTTTATAAAATCACATTATAAAAACAACTGCTTCAAATGTTTAAAAGAATTCAAGTGTTAAAAAGAAGTGTCTTTGTCACTTTTTATTAATAGATAGGGAAAACATTAAAAGTACATCAAGCTGGGGGCGCCTGGGTGGCTCAGTTGGTTAAACATCCAACTCCTGATTTCGCCTCAGGTCATGATCTCAGGGGTCATAAGATTTAGCCCCGCCTATACTGGGCCCGGAGCCTGCTTAAGACTTTCTCGCTGTTTTCTTCTGCATCGCCAATCCCCCGACCCCACCTCCCCCTGCAAGGTAACCAAGCTACACTAAAATACAACAAACACTCCCTTACCAAACGTTATAGCACTGAAACAAACTATCCGGGTACTCTGGCTGAAGAGGTTCCTGGCTTTCAATTGTTCCAAACCACCAAGCATCATCTATGACTGATCTGAAACGGTCACCTAGACAAAAATAAAAGCCATCTCATTACTCTGAAATTTATTGCTGCTGTTGTTACTCCTTTCTCCCCAAATATTCCTTTAAGATACTTAAACTATTGTATAATTTTAGGAAACATACATAAAGTGACCTACACAATCCAAAATAAATAAATGAATAAAATCGGCAATATTGAGGAAAAAAGTTATTTAACAAATATACCAGTGTGACTTACCAGTTTCCAGTACCATACATCTTATTAGGGTCAGGAGAAATTCACACTTAGGTTAAGCATTTTTACCAATCTAGAATTTTAAATTCATCATTAGGATTATGCCCAAACTCCTCATTCAAATAAAAGCATGGTTTAGATAATTTATGCCCAACAAATATTTTTATTTGTAATTTCTTGCCTTCTATAGCCAAGTTCCTCCAACAATCAAGACTCTAGCCTAGAAACAGGGCGCCTGGGTGGCTCAGTGGGTTAAGCCGCTGCCTTCGGCTCGGGTCATGATCTCAGGGTCCTGGGATCGGGTCCCGCATCGGGCTCTCTGCTCTGCGGGGAGCCTGCTTCCTCCTCTCTCTCTCTCTGCCTGCCTCTCTGCCTACTTGTGATCTCTCTCTGTCAAATAAATAAAAAAAATCTTTAAAAAAAAAAAAAAAAAAAAGAAAACATCCAACCTGCCTTCCTTCATGTCAATCATCCTGGTTATAACACTCATGTATACACTCACTTTCTCTTTTCTATAAAAACAAGAGAGTAACAAAAACAACTAATCTTTATAAAACAAACACACTCCTTGTGTTCCTTTCCTTACCTAACTGCATTCAGCTACTATCCTGCCACTAAAACTACTTCCACCAAAGACCCTAAGAAACTAGCTTCTCAGCTTCCTGCCATGTCATATGAAATTGTAAATCACTCTCTTCCTTTCTGCCACTCTTTCCTCTTCCTTGGCTTTCACAGAATGGAGTGGTTTTTCTCCTAGTAAGCATAGGTTAGGGTCTGAAAGACTTGAGTTCAAATAACTTATCTGTGTGATTTCAAACAAATTAATCATTTTAGAACTCATGTGAGTAAGGTTCATTTTCATACCCATAAAGAGAAAAGTATTTGTTTATATTCTTTTTTATCAAAAACGATTTAAGTTTATAGAGACATACAGCATAAAACGAATTAAAAATTAAAAAAAAAAAAGATAAAAAATTTAATGACAAAGAAGAAAATTTAGGAGCCAGGAGTAAGTTAATAGAACACAACTGCATGTTTTCAAGTTATATTTAACTTTGAATGGGTATGCATTGGGGCCTAAATTTAGATTCAAGCATTCTAAAGATTATTTATTTATCAGAGAGAGAGAGAGAGAGAGAGAGAGAGATGGAGGCAGAGGGAGAAGCGGGCTCCCCGCCGAGCAAGGAGCCCAATGTGGGACTCGATCCCAGGATGCTGGGATCATGATCTGAGCCGAAGGTAGCTGCTCAACCAACTGAGCCACCCAGGTGTCCCAGATCCAAGCATTCTAACAGCCAGTGATAAGAAGAAAACATGATCTATTACCAGATAGTCCCTAATTGCATCTTACTGACACTGAACTTAGTGAGAAGATACCATATAATTAATAAATAGCATTCTTGACACCACCACAACCTTAAACACAATGATGAGTTTCAAAGAGCTATTTTTTATGATCCTATATACACTAATGACATTATGCTGAAGAGGAAGAAATGCGTAATGTATGCCTAACCACAATGAACAATAATGTAGAAAGATAACAATGAAATTAAATGGGGAATAGAGTATACCATTGGAGCAAGTTTTAAAAATTTTAAATGGCTACCAGTAGATAGATGCCCATTTCCTCAGAAATAAAAGACCAAGTAGTACTAACTTTAGAAGAAATCATTCATCTATAAATTTAGGGAGGAAAAAACAGCTATGATCCAGATGAGAAAATTCCAATGTACATCCATCATTTGAAATATCTCTTTGATACGTCTATTGCTTGCCATACTTCTTTACTTAGGTTGTTATCAACTCATTTCTGGAATATTCCTAGATTCTGACCACTAATATTTGTTCTTCAATTTCCTGGCAGATGCAGGTCTTTAAAAAAATAAAATTTTTCAGTGACACACGCAAGTAATTTAAAAAACAAGCGTACCGAAGGCTTATAATCAAAACCAAAAAAAATCTTTAATTCTTGTAACTATTTCTTAAATTTAGATTTCTAAATAATTAGAGCTATTTCTTCACTTCCCAATTTTAGACATTAAGTATAGACCTCTCCATATAATTGTATGTAATTATGTTTATTTTATTTAATCTGTATCATCTCTATCATAACTATGTAAATATTGTTTGCTACAGAACCAAATAGCACACAATTCCCTTCTTCTATAATTCTGTATAATTGCTTCACATTTTTTTTTTTTGTGATTGGTTTTCTCTGGATTTACAATTAAGTAAATGCTTTAAGAGCTTAATCTATAAAACATTCTTCGACATAATTTCCAACAAAGTCAGACACGTTAGATAATTCATCAGTTCCATTTTCTGTCTTTCCTGAAGACTTTGCTCCTGTAGGACAACTTTTGAACTAGTCATTTTACAGATTTGCTGGTACAGATGCTATGCTGAGACTTCTACTATTACTGGGAATTCATTTTGGCTCTTTCTTATTCTGGATTTCCTGTCTCCTGGAGGAGTTTCATGTCTTTCCCTTCCTTCGTTCATTACCTTATTTGATAGAACACATCTTTCAGAGCTTCCAGGAAAATGGTGTAATGGAATTTATAGGGAATGTAAATTCTTTTTGATAACGCCTGTGTCTCTAATTTTAGTCACTTGCATTTGTCCTAATTTTTAGAATACACATGTAAATTTCTAAGTTTACCAAGACCAAATAAGACTTATCACCATTCCAATGCCTTCCAATGGCACTGGAGGAGAGATGGACTGGCCTTATCAACTGATGTGCTTTTTCAAACCAAATATGCCATATAATTACCACAACCCACTCCAAGATGACAAAGAGTGGCCCTGTTTGAAAATTTAAAAAAATACTCAAATGAAGTGCACATCCATGTGAACATAAATTAATGTATCTTAAATGCCTGGAAACTTTTAAGAATTTTAAAGTTTCTTTGAGTCTTATTTACAGTATTAAGTTTAAAAATTACAACAGATTAGACCAATAAAAGAAAAAGAAAAAGAAAAGTTCAGCTTTGGTCCCAAATTACTGAACATTTTGAACTGGAAGATGTCTTTTGCTTCAACTGTGAATTTCTGTTACATTTTTAGATGAAAATTAAATTCAACACATAAAAACAGCTAAAGAAATAGCTATAAATAGTTTTATAACCATTACCAAATCTGAGAGAGAAAATGTTTAGAATTTCAGCATCAACGAGATTAAAAGGACAACTGACCTCTGAACAATATAGCGTGTAGGTCCACTTATACTTGGGATTTTTTTTCCCTGATACAGTACAATACTACAAATGCATTTTTTCTTGCTTATGATTTAATAACATATTTTTCTCTAGCTTCCTTTATTGTAAGAATAGTTATACAAAACACATTTCTTGATTACATATGTCATCAAGTAAGGCTCTTGGTCAACAGCAAGCTATTAGTAGTTAACTCTTAAAAGAATTAAAAGTTACACACAGATACTCCACTATGCAGTGGGTTAGCACTCCTAACCTTTGCAGTTGTTCAATGGTCAACTGTATTTTAAATAGCTGACATTATTACATCTTCTTAGTTATTAACATTCCCACAAATGGCAAGAAGATTTATTTTTTTTCTGAATCATTAAAAATAGTAAATCAATTATATTAAAAAAATAACAAACATGTATGTTTTCTAAATGAATTACCCACCTATGTTCCACCGCCTATATTTTGCGTCATCAAACTGTTGTCTCAAGACGAGAAAATCTATAACATCAGGCATATCGTGGTATCTAATTAGAAACAGAAACAAACTGATTAGGTCATATACCTAAAATTATCTAAAATAAGTTAAAATTTATCTGAATTATCTTAAAAAACAATGTACAATACTAAGAAACCACTGCGTCCTTCGATAGTCCTTACTTCATGGTAAATGATCCGCCAGTCAGTTTACCAGTATCAGGATCTAGAAAAGCAAGTTTAAGGCAGCAAAGGGTAGGCAATCCCACTTCATACTTTATGCCAACTATTTTCATCAGTTCTTGTTCCTGAGAAAGATATAGAAAATAAACCATCTTCACAAAATAAATCATAAAATAAACTGATAAATATAATCAAAACATTTCTCCATTTCAATCTTGATCTAGGTGGTGATTATTAATTGGTGCACACAAAACTTTCCTGACCTGTGTACTGAAGCATATTTGTGCCCTTTAGAATTAACAAACTTTACCTCAGTAAAAACTTTTTTAAAAAGGGAAAGATTTATTGAAATGCAAGTTTTCCAATACCATTCCAAAGACCTCTACAAAATTTTGAACTCTGGCTGATAAGTCTAAAACTCCTTATTTGCAAATATGAAGTTTACCTTAGACATCAGTGTTAACTTCCACTATAATTACACTTTGTACCCAAATTATAAACTATCGGAATACATAAATTCAATCTTATATTTCTTTGAAAATTAAATACCTCTTAGTCTCCACGATTGCTCCAATTAAAAAATAAATCTTCATGAAACACTTTCTTACGGTGAAAAGAGTAACGTTCAATACAACTTTCTACATAATACAAAACTGCACCTTTTAAGTAATAAACACCATACCCGTAGTTCCATTTTATGCCATGGCTGTTTTTTGGGATTGATACTATAAATCTTATTTTTCCGGGCCATTTCAACATAAGCTTCATGTCCCTGCCGGAAGTAATAAACCTAAAAAGTAAATCAAAATCACAATTTTAAACCCTGCATGTTTCCTATAACCCAAGATGCAAGGTATCAGCTAAAATTGCAAGGAGAGAATTTAGTATCCTTTCAAAAGAAATTCCAATATTTTGATATTTTTTCCTTCTTTTCTTCAAATTGTCCTAATGCCACTTAATCATAAATAAAGTGTTCTAAATAACATTACTTTGGTTATACAGTGAGAGTATAAAATGAGCAGTTTGTTTCACTGTTTTATTTTTGCATTCAATGTAAGTTGACCTATGCTGTAAAACAAAGTAAATTGTAACTAGGAGTCATGATCAGTTTATTATTCACGTATTTTGGTAGCAAGTGGTTTGTACATATGCAGTAACTTTGAAATGAAAAATGTATTTTTCAACATATTTTATCCTTATAAAGAAATTTATCCTCGTTTTATGAAGTTCAGATTTAAATGACACCTGACTACCATCTTGGTATCTACTGGCACTTGACACAGTAAGTCTGATACCAAGTATTCTTCCCACTATAAACAAACAGTGGAGCTTGTTTAAAAAATGTTATTAAAATTTTTTAAAATGCTATTAAGATTTTGGGATATCCACTATTCTACGTACTTTTCTTCTATTCATTAGTATCACTATTGCTCCAACTGTTTGAAATTTCAAAAGAATAATGCTAAATAATGAGAACTTACCTGTTAAAGCATCAACAATTAAAAAAGACAACTTAAACACTGTGAAAGAGAATTATTCAATAAGGATTTATAAACTTTCTAGCTATCTCGAATATATTAAATGTAATTTAATCAAGCATCTTCTTGATGCTTAAGAATCTGTTAGGCTCTATCATTGTACTAAATTACTAAATTACAGTAATACAGAAACATTCTGTACTCTTCAAGTCTTCTTAAGTAGGTTGCCTAAATGAATTTTTTTCAGACTACTCTTTAGTTACTCCAGCATTAAAAATGTTTTTGTTTCTTTTTTTTTTAAACTGTCAACTGTCACTTGCCACTTTCTATTGCTAATTAGTGTGATTTGCTAAAGAAGCCCATATTGTACTTCCTAATTTATTACTGCCAATCTACTGGCTGCCAGATGACTGCTTCTTAACACTTGTGCATAAAATAAGAAGACATGAACACTGGACTGGGAAATTCTGATCTAAGATCTTAAATTTTCATTTCAAATTCACAAGTACCTAGTCCAAAATGATGACCAATCACATTTTCCTTGAAATATTTTTGATTCTAGCAAATTTTTAAAAAGATCTAATTAAGGAAGATGTGGTCCATATACACTATGGAGTATTATGTCTCCATCAGGAAGGATGAATACCCAACTTTTGTAGCAACATGGACGGGACTGGAAGAGATTATGCTGAGTGAAATAAGTCAAGCAGAGAGAGTCAATTATCATATGGTTTCACTTATTTGTGGAGCATAACAAATAGCATGGAGGACAAGGGGCGTTAGAGAGGAGTAGGGAATTTGGGTAAATTGGAAGGGGAGGTGAACCATGAGAAACTATGGACTCTGAAAAACAGTCTGAGGGGTTTGAAGTGGCGGGGGGGTGGGAGGTTGGGGTACCAGGTGGTGGGTATTATAGAGGGCACGGCTTGCATGGAGCACTGGGTGTGGTGAAAAAATAATGAATACTGTTTTTCTGAAAATAAATAAATTGGGAAAAAAAAAAAGATCTAATTATAAACACTGTATTTAAATGAAAACTTATCAAATAAAATTAAATAAAAATAAAATGCTAAATTGCATTTTTCCTTTAAAATGTTATGTATTTAAACCTTAAGCTAAGAAAAACAAATTTTTAGAAAGAGAAAATTAGCAGTAGAATCCTCTTATTAAAAAAAATACTAGTTTTTAAATGCCAATAAATTTCCATTCTCTTACAACATTTAGTTTTGCTACTACAATACTTAAAGTTGCAAGTGGCCTCAGAAAAGATCAGAACTTTCCTAATTATATCTTTTCCATACACAGCTTATAAACATCTAAAATGAGATTACTTTATGAAACTACTGTTTTCTACAGTTTCAAGAGCTATTTTAAAAAGCTTAAAGATACCTCAAAGAAACAAAGACTGTTCTTAAAAGTTTAAAAGTACCTCATCACCCATCTGCGGCACAAACGGACATCTTCGGGGAAGAGTATCTGTAATCCATGTTGAAGGTAACCATTCTTCTAACGTCAAACCATTTTCCGTTAGTTCTCCTACAGCCAATCTCTAAGAGTTTAGAACATTATAAAGTTATATTATCACAAAAACAATCATCTCTCAATCTGTTCTTTAGAACTGATAGGGGTGCCTGGGTGGTGGAGTAAGTCAAACACCTGATTCTTGGTTTCAGTTCAAGTTATGATCTAGGACTCTGAGACTGAGGCCCATGTCAGGCTCCACACTCAGGGTGGAGTCCGCTTAAGACTCTCTCTTCTCTCTTTTTGCCTCTCTCCTCTGTGCTTTCTTGCCCTTTTAAATAAATAAACAAATCTTCAAAAAAAAAATAACTATAAAGGTGATTAAATAAAAGGGAAGATCTTTTTAACAAAAATACACATTAAGTATTTAAAAACCTTATTTTGGGGCACCTGGGTGGCTCAGTCAGTTAAGTGTCTGTCTTGGGCTGAGGTTATGATCCAGGGTCCTGAGATTGAGTCCTGCATCGGGTTCCCTGCTCAGGGGAGAGTCTGCATCTCCCTCTCTCTCAAATAAATGAATACAATCTTAAGAAAAAAAATAAAATAACTAATTTTATTTTTAATAAAATAGCTTAACTGAATAACTGAATAGCTAGTAACTATTAGCTATTTATTAGCTATTCAATCTTTCCAAATCACTGCATAAAAAAAGAACTAGATGAACCAAACGACATTCAGAACAAGACTAGTTTAACAAGATATTCCCATAAACCCTGAAGTGTAAGTTCTGTGTAATCTCCCTCTCAAAATCCTAACAGTTTTATCAGTATTTGTAACAAACCAAGCCTTATACTCCGGTGGTTTTTTTTTTTTTTTTTTTTTTTTTTTTAATCATAGTCCTGGCATGTTAGTAGGAACCAAATAAGAAATTTTCATATGGGCTGAGTAGTGGAAAAAGCAGAAGGCTAACTGTATTGTTTCAGAGGGGTGGGCATTATACAAAGCCCAGAAGTATTTTTTCCCCTTTTTGAAGTAGCCATTTCACACCTGGCTCATAGTTTCTAGAAAAAATGTTTCTATCAATTATTTTTCCCCCCCAAACACAATGTCATCAAGCCAGGTCCCTTGCCTTTTTTTTTTTTTTTTTTTAAAGTGAGCCCTATGCCTGATGTGGGGCTTGAACTCATGATCCTGAGATTAAGAGTTGCATGCTCTACTGACTGAGCCAGCCAGGTGCCCCCAGGTCCCTTTAACTTCTGTGGCTAAATATAAAAATAGACCTGTGAGAAAAAGTTTTTTTTTAACTTTTGCCCATAAATGGCCATTATTGTCTGGATAAGACTTATGGTTATAAATATGATCATTCCAATTTAACAGCTAACTTACCTGGTTTCCTTAAACTTAGGAAAAATGGACTTTCTAACAGCCCTTGAAACCTTAGAGAAACTTCATGCAGTTGACTAAAAGTTTTAGTTGAGTGTTTATATAGTAAGACTTCTAAATTTTATTCTCGTGTTTTTAAAAAAAGGTAGTTATCATTGTGACTTAACACAAGTTCACTAAAGGAAGTAACATCATAATGGGATATCAGAGAACACTACAGAAAGTACTGCTAACAGCTGTTACTCAGTATTCATTTTCCTCTTATTCCTACTAAACACAACTTGTTTCTCAAACCTATCAGGAGTGCTCTCTCTTTGAAGAGTAAGGGAGGGATAAAGGAGTTTGGCATTTACTATATGGGAGAAAGGTCCACTGGAGGATTTTAGTCCAAAGAGTGATAGAATCTGACTTTTAAAAGGATCACTCTGGATTCACCAGAGCAGGGATTTGCAAATTATGGCCCATGGTTTCAAGCTGAGCTGCTTCTACTTTTAAAATCAAATTTTATTGGAACATATCCATATCCATTCATATATGTATTATCTATGGCTGCTCTCAGGCTACAATAGCAGGGTAGTGGGTCCCAGAAAAAGTTTGCAGATCCCTACTTTAATGAACAGAACCTAGGGTGAAGAGGGTGGAAGGAGGGAGACAGATGGAAGACTATTGCAGTAATACAACCAAGAGCTTATGGTGGCTCACGTGAGTACAACAGCAGAAGTAGCAAAAAAGCACTCAAGTGCTGAATACATTTAGAAGACAGAGCCACAAAAAAAATCCCCTGATAGACTGGATGTAGGATATGAGAGAAAAAAGACTAATTTTTACGGATAACACCACAGTTGTGGTGTAAATAATTGTTAGTGTAAGAAGAGGAGGGCTGGAGAAGGGCAGAGGGGAAAACTTAGAAAATAAATTATGTATGTGTTATTTTGAGAGATTAAGTCAGAGGATATTTAAAAGTTAATTTATCCAGTTACTGAGCACCACTGTTACATGACAGAGTTAGAACCACAGATTTTCAGTTTTATACACTGAAGTTTTGAGTTAAAGTGTGTTTGAAAAAGGTTTCCTCTGACTTAATAGAAAAAGGTAGGAAGAAGTCTGAAAATTGTTAAATTCCAGCCTCAATATGGGCTATTAATTGCACCAAGTATTTCTTCCCATAAGGAAAATATCTGTATTGACTGAAATAGCTAAGAACTCTTAAATGAAACCAGGTAAAGTTGGCTATTAAATAGGAATGACCATATTTATAAGCGTGAGACTATGGTATGCTATAGCCAAGAATCAGGATGATGATAGGTCCCCAATAATTCTTGGGAAACCTAGAATTTTTGGTTTAAGTAGATTTCTATCATATGATATTTACAACCACTCAGGGGATAAACTGCATTAAATATTCCTCAAAATTTCAATTTTTTAAAAAAAATTTTAGAGATACAGGTAATTCACTTCTTTTCTTTCTAATCATGGAAAATTCTTTTAGGTCCACTCATATTTTATTTATTCTGGAAGCTTTACTTGAAACTCTAAGAAAAGATGCCCTTATTTGATTTCTCAATTACCATCTTTAAAATTAATCTGGCAATTAAATATATTAGTTAATGGGATACTCTATTTTTATCTTAGGGGATTCAAGCAACTTGTTAATCACACATTGTTTTGAGAATAAGTTACATCTTAAACTTTTTACCCATTCTATTGCTTTAAGCTGTAGGCACTCAGTAAGAAATTTACTAATCTGGGGGCGCCTGGGTGGCTCAGTGGGTTAAGCCTCTGCCTTCGGCTCAGTTCATGATCTCCTGAGCTCGAGCTAGGATCCTGGGATCCTGGGATCGAGCCCCCCATCGGGCTTTCTGTTCAGCGGGAAGCCTGCTTCCTCCTCTCTCTCTGCCTGCCTCTCTGCCTACTTGTGATCTCTCTCTGTATTAAATAAATAAATAAAATCTTTAAAAAAAAAAAAAAAAAGAAAGAAAAGAAATTTACTAATCTGGTCTCCAGAGTTCCTAACAGCATAATGGAAATACATCAGATACATATGAGATAACTTTACTGCATCTCTAGAGATTTTTTTTTTTTTTTTTTTTTTTAAAGAGAGACAGTGGGAGTGAGCATGGGGGAGAGAAAAAGAGGGAGACTCTTAAGCAGGATCCATGCCTGCCCAACACAGAACCTGCCTTGGGGTTCAACTCATGATCTGAGCTGAAATCAAGAGTTGGATACTTAACCAGACTAGCCACCTAGGCACCCCTGGAGAAATCTATTTTAAAATAAGCTTTTTTCTGTTATCTGCCTTACTGTTTTTGCTTAATTTGAATATAATTAGATGGAAAATATCTTCATCTTTTCATACATGCAGTAAATAATAATTACTTAATGATCTTTCAGTTACTTTCCAGCTCTACAATTCTACGCTTAAGAGGGAAATATGTTCATTTGAGACAAAAACACTGAGCAATGAGAACAGTTCTTTCTATCTACTCTTAAATCCACTGGTAAACTAATACCAAGCCATGTGTACGAAAACCAAATTAAAGGGAAGAGTCTATAATATCCTTACACTTCATGATATTTAAAGTTTGTCCCACATAAATTGGTGGCACACAGATCCTATTGTAATACTTCAAGCAAAATAGAAAAATTAAAATATGCCAAACAGTAGTTGGATCCAAATGTGGCACTGCACAAAGAAGCCCAAGGTGTTAGTTTAGGGACAACTACCAAATCAAGAGCAATTAGGTGAAGTAAACTGCACTCTTGACCAAAAAATTATGTTCTCACAGGGACTTAAACACTGTAAACCTCACAAGTTCATCAAAACTGTCTTGTGATAAGAAAAAAAAATTAGCCAGATACAGGGCTAAATCACTTCTCTTTAACCGATCTGTGTACCACATAAGCAATGGGTTAACCTACTTTTATCACCACTGACAACACAGAAGAGAAAAATGTAGGCATATGTGTGATATTCTCTTTGGTAAATCTTCCCCAGACAAAAGCAAAGAAGGCAACAAGAATAGCAGACTGTGGAACCCAAATTAAAGTAATTCATAATTATAAAGCTGAAATGAATAAGAGCTCAAGTGAAGCAGATAAAATAAACATTTAAAACAGATGTATTCTTAAATTTTTCAAAGCTCTCTGGAGAGAAAGACCTTCTTAGTCTCCCTAGCATTTAATTCTATATTTGACAACTTATTTTAATTCTAAACATGAAAGAGGTTGAAAAAAAATCTTCCTTGTATATTTTCAATTTATAGTCTTTTAGGGAACAGAAAACATGTCCCTTCTATTTCATATAGCTCTTATTTTTTAAAAGAATCCCATTTCCATAAGAGCTGACAAACCTTACTTCTGTTAACATTTATTTCTTACGTTCTCTGATCTGTCTCAAATTATCCACAGACCAAAGATGAAGTAACAAACTAATACTGCTACTGACCTAAGGACCGTCTAATTATGGCTCACATGTTCCGTAAATTAACGAAAGCCTGTTAACAGTAGTGTACTACTTTAGATTCATATTTGTCTCGTGGTCATCTGTAACAAGTTCTGCCATTATTATTCCAGGTGTTGTGCACTCTATGCTTTCTGGTTTTTTTCAGCAATAAAATTAACAATATGGTTAAAAAGTAAAGGCAAGTATGTTTTGTAACATTTTTATATACACAAATGAATAAATCCCACCAGAATATTAAAAAAAACTTCTCCTAAAATTACATGTTCAATATTTAGAATACAATAATTCTGTAAGTAAATATTTTCATGTGCTAAACACTGAAAACTTGAGTAAGTTAAATGTTTTGTTATTATAGTATATTCTACTACTGTGTACTTGAGTTTTTTCCAATACTACTAGTATCCTAGTACACCTCAACAATGTTTATGTTCATCAATAGCACTTTTAAAATGAGTGCTTTTGTTTTGAGAGAAAACAATTTATATTAAATTTATTTATTTATGTTTTAATTTATATTAAAACAAAATCAACCTTTTGTTTTCTTTCTTTGGGCTTCTTTTTCTTTGGTGATATTTGTCCATCTTTTTCTTCATTTACTTTTTTCCTTTCTTTTTTAATCTGTTTTTGCTTCTGTTTTTCAGATTCTTCTTCTTCATCTGAACTGCTTTCTGCTTTCTTGGTTTTATGCTTGGGAACTTTCTTTGGTGGTTGCAGATTAATTCCTGCATCTGCTGTCCAGTCAGAATAATCACTAGAGTAGTCACTAGAAGGCAAAAAGGGATTTAAAAAATATTTATACTAGACATACTTTAAGACTTTGTCTTATAAAGATGTAAAAAGAGATCACAAAAAAGAATGAATGTCTTATAAAAATGTAAAGAGAGATTACAAAAAAGAATGAATAGACTAAAAGAATGAATAGACTAAACAGTTTCTTAAAATTCTGTAGGTTTAACTTACTTAAATATCTCAAAAAAGTTTTCTAAGAAATGTCTACAATTTTAATTGAAGCAATGGATTTTAGTGCCTTATAAGACTAACAAAAATATTAATTTCTGTGTGTTGCCTATGTTCAAAATATCATGGGACATAAAAACATAAGGAACAGAGGGTCACTTTCCTCAATTCCAGAAACAGTACAAAGATAGTTTGGAATACTACAAGAGATATCAATATTGAGGAAGAGATATACGGATTATTTTCTTGAGAGGAGGTGGGAGCTCTTGACCAGGGAACTCCAAAGGTAGAGCATTGCTGCCTTCATGATAACTGGATATGAAATGGGGGTGGGGTGGGGACTGTCAGAAGTGTTTTGGCCCAGTAGGAAGATTACTTGAGTATTTTATCCAGTATCTACTTATACGTTAGGTACATCTTATGCTTCAAAGAATGACAAAATTCAGAAAAATACAGGCCTTTGTGTTTTACTTACCATTACCAACCATGTTTGCATTTCTTTTCAGTTTACCTTCATAAGAACTAAGTTTTACTGAACTGATGTCACAAAAAAGGATCCAGTTTTATCTTCTGTTCTAATTTTAGTACATGAGAATATAACTTGATTTTGTATAATTTTAAAATATAAATATAAACGCTTTAAAGAAATCTAAGTTATACTACATTAAAATCAGTAATTAGTTCCCTATATTCAGTGATGTATGACTTTACTCCTCTATAAAGATTAACACTGAAAGGACAGATTTTTTCTGGAGCTTAATTCTACTACCACCACCCCTTATCCTTGTCCTGAACGTCCTTAGTAGGAATCTACAAATATCTCCCCCCAAAAATAATCATCACAGGTAACAATCCATGATTTCATTTTAACTTGAAAATGATTTCAAAGAATTTAAAAAACATTTTCAGACATTACACTGGATGCATGGAAATGCATCCACAGAACAAAAGATCTTTGAAGAAGAACAAATTCTAAACCCAAAGAGATTCTGAAATGTGTTGCTGAAAAATAAAATTTTCAGCTTTCTAAAGATTTTATATTACATGTGAAGAAATAGAAATTCACTGAATTACCTAGAACTGCCATCACTGTGCCATGCTCTCTCTTCCTCTTCCGATGTCCCACCACTAACAGCAACAACTTCACCTTCCTAAGAAATGTTTAATACATATTTTATTGTGTAATTTTACAAAATAACATTCTAGGATTATTAGAAAATATCAGTGCTATCTAATAGTACCAATCACATTCGGATATTTACAACAATTAAAACCTGATTTTAATTAGTCCTACAACACAGATCTTATATTTTAATACAACAAAATGTATCCAATGAAAAAATATATCCAATGAAATAATACCTATTAATACTGGATTCAGAGCAATCGCTCAGATGATTAACATACTGAGAACTTAAATTAGGAGTTCACATTTTACTTATTGTCATCATTACAATTAAAAATAGCTTTATTACACATATAAAGAGTATTCCAACTTAGGTATTATTTTAAACTTGCAGTAGAGGATTGAAAACTACCCATAGTTTCTCTAGTAAATATTCTCTGCTCAGTGTAGGATAGTCCAGTGATAGTCCATAAGATCCAGTATCTTACGCAATTTCTCCCTTGCTCAAATAAAATTTTACACTCCAGTAAGAGTAACAGGTCAAGTTAAGTAAGCTTTTAATATATTACAGAAGCTATTCTAAGCATGTGTATACATCATCCTATTTAATCTAGACAAAACACTACTGGCAATAGGGAGCAGTTATGTAAACAGTAGAAATTAAAGCTTAAAAAGGTTAAGAAATTTACCCTGGACAGCACAATTAATGAGCAACTAAGCTACTCTAAAGTTTAGACTGCTCTCCACAAGAATGGTTTTATCAGTGGTATTATTTGCTGGGCACATTCAAAGAATTTTTCAAAATGATAATGGGATGTATTCCTTTATTAAATAAAATAGCATATCTTGGAAGACAAGTTTTTCCTTTTTGATGTTTTAATAAAGAAGAATTTGTATGACAGAGCTATTCCACAAAGTTTTGAAAACTAACCAAATATGAAAAGATCAAAATCCGATAGTAATTATAGTTAGAGAATTTAATCTCTGCTCAATATAACTGAAAAAAAAAAAAAAAAAAAAAGAATGTAAGCAAATGATCTGATTATTCTCATCCTTACTATATATATTACTTCTTTAAAGGGAGAGAAAAGAAATATACTTTTATATTCTTAGTACAAAATTAAAAGGTACTGTAGAGAAGTACAAAGTATTTGAACCCCCCTCCCAAACCGGATTCCTTCCATTGATTAATATAATGTGCCCAAGATGATATTCTGTTCTCAATGTACTCCTCCTAGAAATTTAATTGCTCTAAAAAAATGTTAAAATAGAAGCAAATTAGTTTTGAAGACAAATGAAGAATTTAGTTAACTTCTTATGTAACAGATGTACCTAGAAACAACATTCTAATAAGCTGAATCATATTTAAAGTATTTTATAGGAACATATTAAGAGAATCATACGAAATCTTTAAAAATAAAGAAATATTTTATAGAGGCAAATAACTAGCCCACATATATTTTATGTTTTGCATGTATATCTAAACTGTCATGTATCATATTTGTTATTAGTATATTTGGTCTTTTTACCAGATTGGACAAACCATTTTTACCTGGTCACCCTAGGACCTAAAGCCACTGGAGAATAACTTTTCAACTATAGTTAGCATACTCTCAGTTTGCATTTTATTGCCGTGTGTACAGAAAATATACTCAGAGAATTCCCAGGTATGTCTAACATTGCTTCATAAATGTGTAACAGTCAGTAAGACCATAGAGTCTTACTTAACCAGGGGAGGGAGTGACTAGGGCGGGAGCGGGGGGAGATGTTGTTAATAAGCTGTGATTGCAACCTGATTGCCTTTGTTGAAAAAATATGTAATTTAGTAGGGACAATGATATTTATGGAAATAATTATATACAAGGAAATTTTAAAATAAAATGAAAAGTCAAACTGGCACAGAGATAAAAAACTAACTGAAATTACCGTATGTCTATTAATTAGTCATTACAGTTATAGACTAGCGCTTCATGGTACCATTTTAAAAGCCTGGCTTTAGAGTAAAAGGACCCTGGGTTTAATTCCTGCTCTGGTCTTTAGTAAATGATAACTATCACTATCATTGTAAGATCTAGAAATACCATCTTTGAGTTACATTTATAAATACATCAATGAATACAAAGACCAGTCATACTAAAACAATGTTAAACTACAAACAAATTTATAAATGTGCTGAGATCTTACATCTGAAGAACTAGTGCCATTTTCTATCTCTTCTGAAGGTCTAGGTGTCTCTTCCAAAGCAGATCTTGTACGGTAATTGTGTTGATTTGCCTGTTGCCGTTTGGATTCTCCGAGATCCAGGAAATGCTCATGAGCATGATTCTGGAAAAAGTTAATTTATTTAAAGTAGGATTAAAGAGCATACTTTTTACTTTAAAAGTTGTATATTTTTTAATTATAAAAAATCCACTCATATTTAAGATAGTCATATAAGTGGACTATGGTACCAATTCAAATAATTTAACATTACATTAACTTAAATCACAGGTTTGTGTTATGTAGAAATTCACTTGCTGGTTTAATAAGTCATAACAAAATCTTTTTCCTGATTAAGTGATACAGACTAAAGGGTTTATAATAACAGACTAATAAATTCTCCTATAACCACACTAAACATATAGTACAGATTTAAGAGAGGACTGTGAGCGGTGAGGCTTATGTAATAGGCAGAGACAAAGGAAAGGAAACCAAAATGGTGGTCACAAACCACCCTGCCACTATGAGGCTAGGACACCAGTTGGCTGGCTATCTCTTTTCTGCCACAGAATAAATATAGTAAATGAGAACACACTAATAAACAAGCATCAAAAGAAACTGGTAAAGTCCAACATGGTGACAAAGATGAACAAACTCAACAAACACAAGAATTCACACCTGAAAAAAAACCCAACTGTATCTATAAAAAAAGAATAAAGATAACTTGCAAAAAAAGACATCAGATTTATATATACAATATATCATAAATATACAACATACAATAAGAAAATCTTTAAAGTGACAGAAAATAACTTTGGATATCTATCACTACATATATATTTTATATATATGTATATACATATATATATAAAAAACTTTGGATATCTATAATATAACTATAGCTATAGCCTTTTTTTCCCCCCCTTCTCATTAAACTTTGTTTTAATGGGTCTCAAAATTCTATGACAGATTTCTGGCCAAGATGTTTCCATTAAAAAGTACTGACTGATTGAATTATTAATTATTTTAAGGATTTATTGATTTATTTGAGAAGGAGAGCACTCTCAATTTATTTGAGAGGGAGAGGGAGAGAGAGGGGCTCTCAAACAGACTGAGATGAGCGCAGAGCCCAACCTGGGGCTCAATCTCATCACCAAGATTATGACCTGAGCCAAAAATGAGAGTCAGACACCTGACTGCACCACTTAGGCACCCCTAAAAAGTAGTGATTTAAAAACGAATTACCTAAAATTTGCTGCACACTCACACAAAACCAAATGATCCACAAAAGATTCTTTTCTTCAAGGTTTTATGATGTGTCATTATCCCTAAACAGTTTCTTAATATTAAACTTAAACAGCAAATTGAGACAAACAGTTCTGGGATTACTCTTCTACCACGGATTAAGACAGGGTGGCAGGTATTATGGATAATATTCACTTAGTTTTGAGCTTTCTGGACAGACCTGATGACCTCGCCAGCTCCAGCAGCCTTCTTGTTCACTGCTTTGTTTACACCCATGATAACTGTCTTACATCACAAAGAGCCAAATGACCCCAAGGACGATAGAGAACCTCTCAACATACATGGGTCTGCCAAGAATCGTATCAACTATGGCAGCATCAACAATTTTCAAGAATTCAGGGCCAGTCAGCTTCTTCCCAGAACAGCAATCTCCTTTGGCTCAGCAAACTTGCAAGCAGTGTGAAGCTGCATGACAATTCAGCACAGGTGTATAGCCAGCACTGATTTGGCCCGGTGACTCAAGATAAAAACCTGATCTGTGAAGCCAGCTGCTTCCACTGGTGGGTTATTTTTGCTGTCAGCAGCCATACTGCCATGGCAAGCACCTTTTATAAACATGTTCTTGACATGAAAGCCACATTAGCCCCAGGAAGAGCTTTACTCAAAGTTTCATGGTGTACACATTTCAACAGACTTGCTACAACTGTAATGGTGATGGGAGCGAACGTGACCACCATCACAGGTTTGAGAATACCCATCTCCACTTGGCCCATAGGGACAGCACCAACACCACCCGATTTTGTGGATGTCATGGAGAAACAGGCACAAGCACCTATCAGATGGATGAGCTGGTAGCAGGATATCCAGAACTACAAGCAGCATGGTTCCACAGGCATTTTCATCTTTACAGGTAGACTTTCCATCCCTTGAACCAATGCATATTAGCACTTGCTTCCAGCATTTATCATTCCAACCATAAACTGTGTGGAGATTATAGCCAATTTTTTAAATACTGCTCATTCCTTAAAGATTTCTCTCTCTCTCTTTCTGGCTGTGGGGTACGCAATGGAATTCATTTTGTTAACAGCAATAAGAAGTCTAACATTAGTCAAGTTCATATTCATTTGCAGGTGATTTTCTTTTTCTCTCCACAAACTTTCAGCATATTGTTTTGTTCTCACATATTATAATGTGTTGAGGTTTTACATTTTTAAATTCTATATTATTTTTGCCTTATTTATTCTGTTTGACTCACGATGTCTTTTCTTATTTATACTCTGGCACACCAGTTAAAAGTTAATTTTCGGAAAATTTTTCAGCTTTCTAAAGATTTTATATTACATGCGGAGAAATAGAAATTCTCATTCATTATTTTTTCATCCCTTTCCTTCCTCTAATCTTGTATGCTCTCTCTACATATATCTACATACATATTACATAAAAACATATGTTGCTTTTTACAATTCCCACATAATATCTTTAGATCATTTCATCCCTTGTTGATACATTCTGAGAGTTCTTCAACTTGACTTTCCAGCTTACTAACTCATCTTTCAGGGTTTTACATTCTTCCAGTCAAGTCATCTACTGAGTTCTTCTCTATTTCAATAATGATGTGCTTCATCCCAATATATCAAATAGTATCCTCTACAGAACTGCTTTTCCTTACATTTCCAATATCCCCTCCTAGCTCTAAGAATATGCTATTTCAAGTATCTGTAATGTGTATCCCATTAGTTTCCCTGTGTAAGTCATCTAAGTCCATCTACAAGTGTGGTTTTATTCCTCCTATCATGGTTTGGCTTCACAAGTGTGTTGGGGTGCTGCTAATGCACTGAGGAGGAGAGTGAAAAGAGCAAAAATCTAAGTCTTGCTTTGTACTCCTAAAAAAGATTCTGGGTGTGTACTTCAAGACCTATATAATACTGCAACCTGGGTTCAACCATTCCCTGTTCCTACATCCATCTCCACTCTCCAGTTCCTTCTATGGTTGTGGAACCAGTCTTGTACTACAACCCTGCCCTCACTTCAGCCCTACTCTTGTCTAAACAGCTGCTAGTAATAGCCAAGTAAAATAAAAGACATTTTCACATACAAGGATATAAGATTCACTCCACCTGGATTTTCTCTAAAAGAATTACTAAAGGACTTTCTAATTTTGTAGAAACTTTGGGATCTATGTAAAGGTATAAAAAGGAAACACCTTTAAACTTTGAGTAATATGTGAAGAATGTAATGTACAATACCTGCTTTTTCATTTAACATAAATATATTTACCTACAGTTCAAATGCATTAATTAAAAATTGCAATTTGTTCCATTTTGTAAAGCTTTCTCCTCAATTTCATATTTCTTGAGGATAAATGCCATGTTAAAGAACATTCATGATTTTAATGCTTTCATCAATGATACAGTAGAAGGGAAAGCTGGCTGTCAACCAACATCTGTTCTCCTCTTTGTGCACAAACACAAAAATTTTCTTTGTCAGAATTTCATAGGACTAAAATTCTGGCCAATGGGATATTTGGCACAATGTTACAGAGTAACTTCAAAGAATATCCCTCAATAGAGCATATGTGCGCCCTCTGCACTCTCCTTATTGACTTGACCCTCCATCCTTTAACCTTAAATGAGAAAGCTGGTATCTTGAGGCAGAAATTCAAGTTCACACCCAAGAGAATCAGAAAAATGGGAAGAGCTTCAGTTCTCAATACCTGCATCATCATACTGTGTCTGGATCAACCGACTGAGGCTTTTACATCAGAGATAAATATTTCACCCATTTATTTAAACCACTGTAATTTGGGGACCAAACCTGTTACCAAAAATCGTGTAACTACTACTATTATGACTGTTTTCTAAACGGTTTTTGTATTAATTTATACTTCCCACCTGCACAGTATCTTTATTATTAGAAGAAAAAAACACTTCAACTCCGGGATGAAAGACGGCCATCTCATGATTTGTACACCCATAGGTTTGTTTTCAAACCTTTCTTTATTTTTTTAAAACTTGAAAAAAAAAAAATAAGGTCATAAACATTACTGTTCTACTTGTTTTTTTCCACTTAAAAATGTATCATGAACATTTCCCTAAGGCAATGGAGTTCTAATTGGTTTTGTTAAAAAAAGCTGCATTATATTCCTTAGGTAACAGATACCACAACAGTCTACCTCTCTTCCACCAATGGTCACTAAAGTCATTCTAGTTGTTGCTACCAGAGAAACTGTAATATCTGAGTGTACAGATATATATATATATATATATATATATACACACACACACACACACACACATACATTCACATCAGTACTTTCCTATAAAAAAAACACCTTGAAGAAAATTACCATTATTGGATTAAAAAAAGCATATTCTTTTAATTTTAATAGATATTACCATGTTCCATCCAAAAAAGTGGTAGCAATACAAACTCTCACCATCACTATAAGAGTTTATATACCCCATATCCTTGGATTCTGAGCAAAGGATCCAAAAAAGGGTATGCTTCTCAGTCACCATGAAAAAAACCCCAATGAACCAACCAACCAGCAACAACCAAAAAACCCCCCAGAAAATAAAAGATTACCTCAGATTATACTAATGGAAACCTTTGTGGGGTCCTACTGATCCCAGGGTATCATAACCTTAATAAAGAAAAATGTAAGATAGCAAAGGACTACTTGAGTCCTTTAAAAAGAAAAGTCACAAAATAAAAAAGCTCTAGAAAAGAACACCAATATACAGGTTTAAGGAACTCAAATAGAAAGAGAAAGGAGAACAAAGCAGGGTTAAGAGACCAGTTATTTTTTTGTTTAGACAGGTGCTTAGACTGTGCTTAGACAGGTGCTTAGAGTGGTAAATGAAGACGCTCTGTAGTTTACCTCAATTCTGAAACTTTCAAACTAAGGTGGTTTGAGAAAGAAGAATGGGAGTTGGTAAGTATGATTCCTTCACACTCAAGGAGATAAATACACATCTTTCCCAGATTAGGGCATAAACCAAATGAAATCCAAAAATTTCTCCAAAGTAGGATGACAGAGAAACCAACAAGGCAAACTAATAGAAACAACTTCTTTTAATGGGGAAAATAAGAACTATTATCTAGAGTTGCATAGCTGACTTACCTATATTAACGTGCAAAATAGAAAAAAAGAAAAAGGACAAAAACCCAAAACCAAATAGCTGTTTTAGAGTCTGCAACCAATGGCAGAACTAAAAAATAAAAGTGCAACTGCCCCTCAGAACAATGTATCACTTAAAATATAACCCCCTGGAAATTTTACTAGTTACCAAGCACATTTAGATACAGCCTTAAGAAAAACAGATACTCCAACAGGCCTCTGGGGGAGAGGACGATATACGGCCTTGAAACTGAGAAACTGAGCAGCTGGGGATGCCCGGCTCGCTCAAGGTGGAATGCCACCTGCTCCATGGAAGCCGAGCAGCTGGGAATGCCCGGCCTGCTCAGGGGGGAACACCACCTGCTTCATTTTTCCGATATCTCCCCTTTCCCCCTTGAGAGCACCTGTGGCTACTTAGTAAGTCCTCTGAATGTGCTTGTTCAACTATAAACTTTATACTACTTGTACAGACATATTCTGCCTTCCTTGTTTATCTACAAGGCATATGACTAACGTTTGACCTTCATCGACTCTTCTGTTGGTTCCTGTTTCTATCTAATAAAAGCGAGACTGTGGAGTTGCTCGAGGCAGCAGTCTTTTCGACTGTTGTCCCCTGCTCCCAATCTCTTGCAGCTGACTTGTTTGTGCCTAATTCTTCTCCCATTCGCTGACTGGAAGCGGCATAAAAGATCTTATTTAGGCTTATAATTTATTACATTTAATGGACATGTAACAGTTGGCATTTGGGGAAAAGGTATACCAGAAGGCAGTAAAATAAAAAGTTTCAAGTGGTAACAGACAACCTAAAAAGATAATCAAGAATTAACTATACCAACTTTATTGCATTAATTATTCTTTTTATGATGTTAACATCTTTAATTATAAAAGGGCCTTAAAGTAGTTACTATACTTATGAGGCATAGTATTAAGTATAAAAGTAACTACTATTTACCTTTGCAACAGTGGGTATTTTATTTTCTTTTGGAACAGTAAGGTGTTTTCTTTTCTCTTCTGATCTGTAAGTTTTTATTTCCTCTTCTCCCTTTGCAGTTCTCCATTCTTCTTGCCTACTGAAAGAGAATTAAAAGCCATACATGTTAATCTAGACTTTTTTTTTTACAACTGATTTCACTCGGAAAGGCATGTTTGGTGTCAGAGAGGGAATGCTACTCCTGATGTTTTCTTATCGGATGGAGGCATGTGATAAACATTTCTGAGTTTCAATGCATAGATTGTTAACTCTGGACATAATGGCATTAAATGACTAGAATACTGGAGAGACAAACTATCTGAGTTTGATACTACTGCTTCTGTTTATGGTCTCTGGCAAATCAAGTATTCAGTACTGGGAACATGGTTATTCCTAAGGTAAATTCTCTCAGGGTTAGAAATTAGATTTACTTTTTTAAAAAATTATGTCAGTGTGGGCTGTGATAAATCTCTTATGCCACACGGATAGCTAAAATCTTAACAAAACGCACAGAGAACCTTGAGGCTAAATTATAACTTCTAAAACCCTGAAAGAACTATATTCTCTGCAATGAAAACTATATTCTCTCTGGCTTCAGCTACTGAAAAACCTCCAACTCATTCCAGGCATAGAGCTGAAAGTGAAAAACAGAAATAGTTGAGGACCATTAATTGTGAACTTTAATTTCATGGAACCCAAACTTAAAAGGGCGAGAGAACTTTATTTTTTACTTTAATTGCGTATAACTTTAAAGTTTTTGACCTGTAGGGGTATTTAATCTTTGAACTTTAATTTTTCCCTGGAGATTTCAGTTGGAAAGGAGTTAATATTCAAACTTGGAAGAACACTACAGTGTTAATATTCTATTACTAGAGTATATTAATGTCATTTCACTTAATTGCAGATCTCTCACACAGCTGGTAGTAAAACTCAATGGAAATTGCGTAAATTTAAATCTTGTGAAAAGAATGGGCCTTGATTTAATTTTTGTTTCACCTTAATTTTTTTAAATTAAACTTTTTATTGGAAACAGTAGATACACAGTTTTAAGAAAATAATACAGAATTTCCTTGTCTCCTTTACCCAGTTTTCCTGAATAGTAGCATCTTGTAAAACTATAGTACAGTATCACAATCTGAATGTTGACATTGACACACCACACTATTCAGTACCAGTTTTACTTCTACTCATGTGTGTATGTGTATTTAGTTCTATTCAAGTTTATCAATGTGCAAGTTTGTGTATCCATTATCCCAGGTGAGATACAGAATATTTCCATCACCAAAATGATCCCTTATGGTGTACTTTTCATAGTTATAACCCCAATTTTCTCTCTTCCCCCTCAACCCTTCCTCTCCACAAGGTCTAGCAATTACTAACCTGTTCTCTACCTCTTATAGGTATTTTAAGAATAGTCCTTAAAGTATGTAAACCTTTGAGACTGGTTTCTCACTCAGTGTAATTTCCTCATGATTCACTCAATCTATTTTATCAATAGGTTGTTTCCTTTTATTGCAGAGTAGTATTCCATGGTGTGGATATAGCTAAATCTCTTTAACCATGTACTCATTAGGGATATCTGGGTAGTTTCTAGTTATTGGCTATTACAAATCAAGCTGCCATACACTTATGTACAGGTTTTTGTGTAAACGTAAGTTATCATTTCTTTGGTATAAATGATCAAGAGTGCAATTAATGAATAATATAGTAGTTACACATTTAAGTTTTTAAGAAAGTGCCTGTTTTCCAGAGTGGCCACAATATTTTACATTTCCACCAGTAATGAACAGTGATGCAGTTTCTCTACACCCTCCTTAGTACTGGGTGATGGCACTATATTTTGGTCATTCTTTTTTTTTTTTTTTTTTTAAGATTTTATTTATTTGACAGAAATCACAAGTAGGCAGAGAGAGGGAGAAGCAGGCTTCCTGCTGAGCAGAGAGCCCAATGTGGGGCCCTGAGATCATGACCTGACATGAAGGCAGAGGCACAACCCTCTGAGCCACCCAGGCACATTCCCCACCCCTTTTCTTAAAGATTTTATTTATTTATTTGTTTATTTATTTGTAAGAGAGAGAGAGAGCATAAGCAGGCAGAGTCGCAGGCAGAGGCAGAGGGAGAAACAGACTTCCCACTGAGCAAGAAGCTGGTTGTGGGACTCGATCCTAGTACCCCGGGATCATGACCTGAGCTGAAGGCAGTGGCTTAACCAACTGAGCCACCCAGGCATCCCCATTTTGGTCATTCTAATAGGTATATAGAGATTATTTCCATGGCAGTTTTAATTTGTATTTCAATAATGGCTAATGAGGTCAAGTATCTTTTCATGTACTTAATTCCTATCTGCATATCCTCTTTGATGACATGTTTGTGTGTTTTTGCTCATTTTCTGACTGGATTTTTAAACTTACCAATGAGGTTTTTTTTTCCTTATTTTTTTTAGATTTTATTTATTTATCTGAGGCAGGCAGAAAGAGCACAAGTGACAGGAGCGGCAGGCAGATGGAGAGGGAGAAGGGGAGAAGCAGGCTCCCTGTTGGGCAGGGAGCCTGATGAGGAGGCTTGAGTCCAGGTCATGACCTGAGATGCAAGCACGTGCTTAACTGACTGAGCCACCTAGACACTCCTCCTGTTGAGCTTCAGAGACTTCTTTATATATTATTTGTTGGAATCCCATCAATGTGACTGGATTTAATTTTTTTTTAAGATTTTATTTATTTATTTGACAGACACAGATCACAAGTAGGCAGAGAGGCAGGCAGAGAGAGAGAAGGAAGCAGGCTCCCCGCTGAGCAGAAAGTTCTGATGTGGGGTTCGATCCCAGGACCCCAGGATCATGACCTGAGCCAAAGGGAGAGGCTTTCATCCACTGAGCCACCCAGGCACCCCTGGATTTAATTTTAATTAATGTAATAGGTCTGACCCACATAAGAGCCTTCTAGTGGCAAACTGTAAACCACCTAGAGGTGGGGCATAGCCCAGGAAGATTCTCAAAGTTAAGACTACTAAGTATTGGGGGCAAAGCTCCAGGGAGGTCAAATATCCTTTGAAGTCATGGTCATAGCCCTGCCTGACCATTGGCTCAATGGTTAAGCTCAATAAAAAAGGGATATAAAAAGGTAAAGAACATATGGAAAGATACAAATCTTCTCCCCTCCTCCTAGTTCCTTCCATGTATGGGGGACCTTCATTATCAACTAGCAACCCACTCCTGGCCTCTCTTCTACTCACTCTCTTCCAGGGGAAGAAGTGAACTAATTAACTGATATCCCCTGGAAGAAAAACCAGCTTAATATGGCCCAGTACTATGCCCTTATTTGCAATGTATACATTTTTTTATTGCATTTTAAAGACCCAAACCCCACATGATCTAGTGTTACCTGTTTGAGGTTCCAGACTAGGAACACACTTTCATGTAGATAAAAGCTACATCCTTCACACTTGTATCAATAACAGAAAGTTCCATTCTGATTTCATATCTCATTCTTTTGTATGTTCACTTCCTTTAGAACTATTGTTAAGATGGATGTTACTTATTGAACCCCCTTTAAATCTTAACATTAAAATTAAAAAAAGAGACAAAAATCTAACTAAAGAGTGCCTGGGTGGCTCAGTTGGTTGGGCAACTGCCTTCAGCTCAGGTCATGATCCTGGAGTCCCAGGAAGAGTCCTGCATGGGGCTCCCTGCTCTGCAGGGAGTCTGCTTCTTCCTCTGATCCTCCTCCCTCTCATACTCTCCCTCTCTCTCAAATAAATAAATAAATAAAATCTTAAAAAAAAAATCTAACTAAAAATATGAGTTAATTTTTTTATTAAGGACATCTGGGTATACCTGTTATCACATGAAGTAACTGTTCAAATTTATACATTATTTGTATAATTAATCTTAAATCCTAACACAAATTTGAAGTATTGTCCAATCAAAAAGCCTAGCCTACATAAACAGTCATGTTCAAGGTGTTTTTAAATTATACAATTACTACTTTTTAAGTTAAAGAACTAGAAAAATCCTTAGTAAAATCTCTAAAAGAGTTTAACAAACTTCATGAAATTTGTTTTAAGATGTAGTTAAACAAGACAAACTAAGATTAAAACATGCAACTCACCTTAACACAGGCCCTGCCATATCTTTTACATCAATTATTCTAGAAAAGGACATGACTAAAACTTAATTTTCTTCCAGAGTCATGACTAGTTTAAAATACTACCTCTTCAAATAAATTTAAAATAAATTACAAACTTGAAAAGGTACTTTGAAGGCTAAAATTCAAAACAAACATAAACAACGGTGGTACATAGAACTTCACAACTCCGCTTACCTGGCTACACCGGCTGATAGCTCAGGTACCACCACCCTTCGACTCCAAGCTACTAGATCCCGCTCTGTGGCTATTTCACTTCTTGGTGCATTGCTGTGCATTTGCCGTACACCTTCAATTTGTCCACTACGCCTCAGTCCTACATTTGGTGGTGAATGAACCTCTGAGGTAGAACTTACAGAGCCTAAGTGAAAAATTAATAGACTGAATTTATATAGAAACATTAGCTTAATGGAAAACAAAATCTGTATTATCTTATACATGAAACTTCATATTATGGCAAATAATTACCAAATCGGGAACCAAACCATAGGTGAAAATTTAATGAAAACAAAACATGGCTATGCAGTTAATTTGATAAACTAATGAATCATAACTGTTGGTGGAACTGACATGTAAATTAATTGACATGTAAATTAAATTAATAACTGACATGTAATTAATTTTTAAAAAATGCTTTGTATTTTGGGAAAACTATGTAAGAAGCAAAAACAGAAAACCCAAGAATACTTATGCTTCATAAATTTCTTTTAACTTTTCTCTGAAAATAATACATGACAATAAGGACAGTGAGATATTTGAGACTGTGGAATGTATTTCCACACATTAATAAATAAATTTATTTTTAAAGATTTTTTTAGGTTCTATATGTTTGTACTTGGAAATCTGGAAGAATATACATATTTAAAGACTCATTATCTACAGTTTGAAACCTTGTATTATGAACATTCTCTTAGGCATTATGTATTTTTAAAAACGATCATTCTGGCAGCCTAATGTTTCATTTTACGGATGTGTCATAATTTGTTTAATCACTTCTTAATGTTCAGAGTTTAAATTATTACAATTTTTAAATATTTCACTTAAAGCAATCACTGCTTACCTCTACTTAAACGGCTGGTATTACTGATACCAGCTTCACTAGAACGTCTCAGGTCTTGCTCCTGTTGTAGTCTTTGAATCATGCTGTCCAATGGGCTGATCTCCTGGTTTGCTTGCTGACTTAAAACTTGGTTCAGTCCTATATAATACCACATAAAATGCTAATGACACTTTAGTCAACTAGTCAAACCATTTTACTAATTAAGATCACTTTGCGTCCAGAATTAAACATAAATCTTGAGTACAAGCTCTAGAAATATCTAAAACGATTAACCTGAAATCATGGCAGTAAAATAAACATACACACACAACCAGAAATATGCTAACTCAATATATTACAAACAATGACAAGGTGATAAGGTTTACCAAGTGCTTATGATTCAGGCACTCATATTAACCCCACAGTAATAAATTAGATACACATTATTAACTCTACTTACAGAAGAGAAAACCAAAATAACTACTCAATGTCATATATCTAATAAATGGCAAAAGTGGGATTTCTCTTAGACCAGCTACTTTGAAAAAAGGCAAATCTGATTACCCACTTTCTCAAAAAAACAAAACAAAACAAAACAAAAAAACCTTTACTGCTTCATTTACTCAGTAAATTCTTGAGTGTCTATTATGTGTTAGGAGCTATATACCAGGGAAGTAAGGATGCAGTGGTGAATAGGGTATCAAGGTCCTTGACTTCAGGCAGCTAACATTCTAATGGGAAAACTGAACAATAAACCCTATATAAATGCAGACTATGAAGAATGTTAAAGATGATAACAAAGAAAATGGGGAGAAGAGATGGGAACTGCTTATGGTAAGTCAGAAAAGTCGAAGATGCCCCTTTTAAGAAGGCAGCATTTGAATTAAGACTGGAAGAAAAAGAAAAATTAGTCATTCATGTGAGGAGCAAGAAAAAGAATATTCCGGATAAAATCCAAGAGTTGAAACAAAGCCTCAGAGGTAGGGAGTAACTTGGTGTGTTTTAACCCACCCTAATTTTCCAGCATCAACTTTCACCTGTACCAGTCATATGGGACTATTGGACTCTTCTGCTCTCCTAATAGGATAAACACCTTTAGGCTTTTGGAGGTTTTAACCACAATACTCCCAACTGAAGTATAAATGCAAAAAACACTAACATCCTTCAAGCACCAACTAACGTGGTTTTTATCTCTCTGATACTTGCTCTGTGAAATCTTTCTAGACTACCCCTGAAAGACTTAGTTGCTATTCTCTTTCATTTCCTCAAACAATATATATGTCTTAGTACTCAGCCCAATATAAAAAGGAAGCCCGCTAGTTAGTTCTGCAAAAGAATGGATTGCTTTATTTAATATTTTAATTCTTAATCTGAACACAATGGTGGGCATATAAAAATGTTCAATCCTGCTGAATGAATTAAAAAAAAAAAGTGTATGAGACATGAAAGCACTGCCATGAGAGAAAGGAGCAATTAATAGTAGGTAAGTGGATATATAAGAAATGAAGAAATGGTTTCATCAAACCAGACTTTTAGAGTGGGCTGGGAAGAGAAGATACAAAGAACATTCTGAAATGAAGAATTAGTAGTGAAGAAAATATAAGGAAAGGGAAAATTACATGTACTAAGCACATAATGTTATTTCATTTTATAAGAGAAAACTAAAATTCAATGGGATAAGTTGTCCACGGTCACAAAGCTAGAAAGTGGTAAAGCAGAGGTAAAAGTTAAAATGCCTCTGGATGCTTTCCTGTTGTGCTGCTGGGAAAACATCTCATATCTGAACATCAAGAAGTAATCTGATATAGCTCAAGTTATAACTGAAGAGGCATAAAGTGTATTACTCGAATACAAATGTAAAAATACAACAAAACTGCATTCAAGCTGACTTATCATAATACCTATCATCTACAGATCTAGATTTACAAATAGAAAAAGTTACAAATAATGCTAAAGATTTTTTCAACAAGTGTTTTTCTTCTGTTCTGTGTTGTACTTGGCTAAATCAAAAATAATGAAAGAAATGATGTTTTACCCTAAATTCTGTGACCTAGAACACTTACAAATTCTATGACTCACTTTGAAGCCATAATTATTCTTAAGGGTTCTCTTGTGGTCCTATACTAATAACTAGTATCTACACTTTTTTACAGTAAGGGCAGCTTAGTATGGAAAAACAAACAATGGACTAAGAGTCAGAATTGCATTTGAGTCCCTGTGATTTCATACACTTTAACTTAAACAAGAGATATGTTGTTAAATTTTCACTTTCTCAACTTTTAGAATAAGGATACCATACAAATTAAATGAGATTATTTATGAAAGTCATATACAAATGGGTTAAATGGAGGAGAAAGTAATAGCCACAATAATTAAATAGCACTGATTTATTATTATTATTAATTTATTATAAATAGCACTGATATTTTAATAAATGAGTCCTTTCCTTATTTCCCCGTGCCTGAAACCTATTCTGAGACCTGGGCAAGATCTGATTCCATTTCCCCTCTAAAAGACTGAAGACATTTATCTTAATTTCAGTCCTATGATCAAGACTTCTCTATTAATTGAGACTTCTCTACTCTGAATACCTGACTAGATTTCTTGAATACAACCTGCTTCTTAGATTCCTTGAGTTCATGCTGTGTCCATGTATAAGATATTTTAATTTCACATACTCCAGACTTTCAGGTCTGCTGAACTGTACTATTCTCTGCAAGTAGCAGCAGAGTCTATTCTTCTAATGCTTCCCCTCACCCTCCATCCTGAGTGGGCATGACCACCTTCAAGAGCAGCCCTTCCTATCCAGTATGTTCATCCTCATTACAATTTCATGCCCAATCCTTAAAGGAAAATAAGAGATGGGCCCTCTGGAATGCAATAAGACTGGTTTCTCTGCACAGCTTATAGAATCTAAATTTGTTATATAAAAGTTACTCGTTAAATATTACATCCCTTATGTGTCCTTTACATCTACTTAGAAATTTTGTCCATTATGCCAGAGTTCAGAACTTAAAATATTTTCTTAAATTTTTCTTTTTAAAAAAATTTATTTACCTATTTGAGAGAAAGAGAATGAGAGCACAAGCAGGGATGGACAGAGGGAGTGGCAGAAAGAATTCTGAAGCAGACTTGGCACTGAGTGTGAAGCCAGACTCAGGGCTTGATCCCACAACGGTAAGATCGTGACCCTGTGCTGAAACCAAGAGTCAGACGCTTAACTGACTGAGCCACCCAGGTGCCTTCATAAATTATACTAGTCTAAAATATAACAAAGATTCTTAAATTACAAAACTGGTTTAACCTTCTTTTTTAATGGCTTCTATTACTTTCACTTAATAAATTAGTGCTACATTTCTTGTCAAAAGGGAAGGTCTACAGACCTTGTCTCCATTTCAAGTCCCTTTTAATTCGTCAACTAATTGGACTTTCACACTCTATTATTTCACCAAAACAGCTGTCAACACTTTCATTCCTACCTTAAATTTTTAGAAGTTGATTACTTCTTAAAACAATCTTCAATAGGAATAAGGTATCTATTCTTATTCTTTCTTTCACATCATACTATTATTCCCTTTAATAACATTTATCACAAGTTTTAACTATTTGTTTATAACTGTGCTTATTAATCTTACTCCATGAGAACAAGGATTGTACCTGATAAATTCACTACTGAATACCAGTTTACCAGGTGTCACAAAGATGAATGAATAAATGACCAAGATCATTGCTTTAACTCTCCAATGTTTCTTAATCATCTTGCAGTATATAATTCAGAACTGTTTAAAGGATTTTAGAAAAATTTTGAAAAATAATTTTACTTCTCATTTGTTCAAAACAGTAACAAAGCTTTACCCAATTAGCAATTTTACAAGATATGATTAGAAATGGAAAATTTGGCTATCTATGAAAATGAGCCTTTACCTGAGGAAGTTACTCCCATTTGAGGGATAAGTTGCTCCTCCCTGCAATTTTCACGACCAGGAACTAATCTCTGATATCTTGATGGATGAGGATTACCATCAACATCAACCAAAAAAGGGGGAGGCATGAGATGAGGTGCTTGCTGAGTCTGTTCATCTAATACAAAGTTGTTGGCATCACGAATAAGGGGCCGATAATCACTATGAAAGAACATCTGATCTGCTATCTATAAAAAAAAGGTCCACAAAGATTGGAAAAATAAAAATTTATCATTATCAATTTCTAATGGAAGGCAATGTCTTAATGTAAATCATGGTATTAAGCAACAACATAAAACAATACTTTTTCTTGAGTTAATGGTAAGTCTTTATTATACTTCTACATTAAATTTTATGACCAGAAAAGCAGCTACTTTGAATTTTCTCTGGAAGAAGGAAAAGACTGTATACATAAAACACTAACATGATAAAGTTGTGTAATTTCAAATTAAATGTTAAAATCAAATCTAGGTATAAATCACTCAGCAGTACTTCTACTTTCATTGAGCTACCATGAATTATCTTATTTTTTAAACTATTAAACATAGTAATTACCTGTTTTAGCATTTTGCAAAAGGAAATCACTCAATGAATTTATTCTTTGAATTAAACTCTAATGAAGTCATTTATACAATTTAAGAAAACCTTTAAGTATACAATAAATGTTGACACAAAAATTAAATCATGGCATGATTTTCCAAGAGTTGATAAGCATTTTCTCTAGATTTTTTGAAATAACACAAAATTATTAATATGAACTCAAGCCTGACAAATCCATAGCTTCAAAATTTTATTGATTTGGAATTCTACGAACTATTCAATTTTTAGGTCTTTTAATCACTAAGATAAGCTCTTTAATATTTAAAAATATTAGCTACCATCAGCAGGCAATGTATTTTTGAGAACCTCATGAAAGCCACAGATTTATACCCCAGGTAAGTGCACTTTATCCATATAAATAAAACATTTCACATAATTTCAGAGTCTCTCTATGGACAAGTTCTCCCATCCTGGCTTCAGATTTACTTATCTAGACTGCTCGTGCAGGCTACATAGAGTTATTCCTTCTGAAATGTAAAGATGGTTAAATAAGATCTAATTATTAACTAATGTCTACTACAGAGAATAGGAACTTAACAACTGCAGTGTTCACCCTCCTCTCTAAAACTTAAGTCTCTAGAATACTTAAAATATTATTGATTCTTCAAGCTTGAGGCTGAAAGCATAACAATGCTCATCTACTCCTGAAATACACCTCCTAAACATCCATGGATTTAAAACAAAATAACCAGGAAAAAATAAAAGATACAGAATCATCATACACTACCTTGTCATATTTACTACTGGAGCCAAAGCCAAAAATAAGAAGATGTCCATGAGAGTCTGTGCATGCAAAATGCTGACCATCAGGAGAGCATTTGCAGTCAAACACTGCACCATGTCCTTGGCCTTCAATCTGAAATATATTTAACCAACAATCAAAAAGTTGCTATTAAAATATAAAGAAGTGGTCACTACCATTACTACAAATTTTATGATTAAAGAGATGCAGAAGTATACATCCCAATGGAGTGAAGATTAAGTATAACAGAGTACAGTAACAAAATTTGTGAATATCATGAAAAGTGCCAGATTAATAGCCTTGAAAAACAAAGTGTTCTCTTTATGCACACACAGACCAGACACAATTCAGGAAATAAAACATCAATTTCCCCCACCCATAGAATTCTGCTTCAAGTCTTTAAGCCACATTTACAATGTAATTGCACCTTACATTCCATTTTATCTGCATTTAATCAAGCCCTTTCAGCAAAGGCTGACAATGTGTCATAACTGCAGCGATTTTTTTTGTTGTTTGTTTGTTTTGTTAACTCTTGGAAGTAGTAGCCAGAGATTATTGCTCACAAGACACTAAATCTTTTTCTTTTTGGTAATAAATTCCCTTGATGGCCTGACTTGTCTTTTAAATGGTGAATTTCAAAGGTTAAAGAAAAGGTTTTTTTTACCTGATAATTGTTTTCTGTTTTCCAGTTCCATTAATCCAGAACGAATGGGTTTCTCCCTGCAACCTGTCAATCAAACAGAGGTGGCCAATCACCACTCTGAATTTTTTTTGCTCTCAGTGCTTCTTCAGACTATGTTCCAGTTGAAACTTCTTTAGCAGTGTTCTGAAAGAGGTAAAAGTTCTAACCTATCTAAAGCACATCTAGGGACTGAATTTCAGAAAACAACTAAAATAGGGAGTTGACCTCCCTAACAAATAACAACTAAGGATGATTTTCAACAAATGCGATTGGATTTCTGGATTAGCAGAATCGGAACGCACACACATTATCAGGTAAGAAATACCTCCTCTCTGTTCCGGTATCCACTGATCTAGAACAACTGAATTTTACTAGCAATATCCCAATATTTCAGGAAATGCTTAGAAAAGAGAGAAGTGGTAATTTTCTTTCTTTAGTGTTAAAAATATAGCGTAGGAATGGATGTGCAGTTCACCATATATGGAAGTGAAATTAAAATTTAGAAGAATAGTTGATTTCTCAAAGAAAGTTTGCATTTTGGTCAAAAGAAACTATCACTCTAAAAGAAAGGGTTCTGCCCAAGAAGTTAATATAGTACCACAAATTGACTCAAAAAGAAACTAGTTTCTCTTTAGAGCTTGCTGAAAAGAAGTAAAGAGTGCACTGGTGTTTATTAATGTATTTTGTATAGTGATAATGGAAATGAAATAACTCTCCTTAAAATTAATCATATGAAAGAAAATCAATAAACTTATCTAATGACTAATATACCTAGAGATTAACCATACAGCAAGAAAATGAATAGTAAGTGAAACAGGATCATTTTTTGGTTGTGAAGAAAGTTGGAGGAAAAGACAGCAGACAAAGAGAACTGATTCCTTGAGTCTATGTTAAAACTATTCAACAAATGAGAAAGAATAGAACTACTTCTCCAAATTAGCATATGAGCATTAGTAAACACATATATCTTAGTATTTGCAAAAAATGAGATACTACAAATGCAGAAATGTCAGGATTCAGGTCTCTTTTTCAATGTTTTCTAGGCAAAATAAAAAGTTACAATAACTGTTATAAATAAGTAACCACTTGAAAAAATTCGATCTCTAGATAGAATTTAACACCAAAAAAATCAAGACTTAAGAATTCAAACTTCCTTGGTTATGTGCTGTTTTTATTTATTTCAGTTCAAAATTTCACAAAAGATGAAAAACAAAAAGCAACAACTTTAAAACTACTCTAATATAATAAAAGCTTCCAGAAATGTAATACTATTGTTATAAGCCTATGTTTACAATTCTAAGTACACAACAGAACAGAGGAAGAGATCTAGAAGTCTATGGGGCACCTGAGTGGATCAGTGGGTTAAGCCTCTGCCTTCAGCTCAGGTCATGATCCCAGGGTCCTGGGATCAAGCCCCACATCCGGCTCTCTGATCAGCAGAAAGCCTGCTTCCCATTCCCCCCCCGAACCCCCCTTTGCCTCTCTGCCTACTTGTGATCTTTCTCTTTCTCCCTCTCTGTCAAATAAATAAATAAATAAATAAAACTTTAAAAAAAAGAAGTCTGACACAGCAACGGCAAAGGATATTTGATATACGTTCACAAGCATGGTATCCTTCACATGATGTTTAGGCAACCTTGCTCTGTATGTTTTCCTTTTTTAAATTTTTTTTTGGTGAGGTGGGCTGTATAAGGATCAATCAATCCTATTTCTATGCTACCTACCAACGTTGCCAAATTTACAGTTAGAAGATCTGTAAAAGAATACTTTGGAGATGTGGAACTTACAAAACTCTAAAAACGCAAAGAAAAAGTATCAATCCTATTGAAGATCATGGGGTTTCCTATATAATACATGACATGAATATGGCTGGGCAGTATCAACTTTCTTGGTATAAGGCATCTGTATAACTTCAAAGGGACTTTTATGTAAACAAATAAAAGTTTATTCCCACAACATCAGAAAAAAGTAAAAGCACATTATTTGGCTTAACTATTATTCATTAAGGAGGCATTAAAAGAGTCTACTTATGAATCAATCAGAAAAGCTGTCCATAATCTAATTAATTAAAATGTCAAATTTATCTTTAGTAATGGTTCCTCCAATAATAAGCACATAACCATAAAATGTAGACTAGGCTTTCCAGCTAATACAAAGGAGGAAAATATTTTATTTCCCCTATATAACTAAATATACTGTAACCATTTTTATGATTATGCTGCAATTAAGGTAAGCCAAACAAAAAAGTTAAGTACTTCTCTCTGAAAATGATTTCATTTTCTTAAATCAGGCTTAAAGTATATAGAATTCCCAAAGAAAAAAAATTTAATCATGAAGGCACTATTATTCATGTATAACTAAAAAACAATGCATCTTATATTAAAAAACCCGAAGGATTAAGGGGGGCCTGGGTGGCTTGGTCAGTTAAGTGTCTGACTCTTGGTTTCGGCTCAGGTCATGATCTCAGGGTCCTGAGATCAAGCCATGTGTCTGGCTCAGTCCTCAGAATGAAGTCTGCTTTTCCCTCTCTCTCTAGCTCTCTCTCCCTGGCTCCTCTGGCTCTCTCTCTCTCACTCTCCCAAATAAATAAATGAAATGGAAAAAAACAAACAAACAAAACCAAAAGGGTGAAATATCTTCTCTATCCATACTGGAATTATATGGGCCTATGATAAAATTTAATGTACTGCTTAACCCAAGAATAAGTCAACATAAAATTTAATATTGTATACAACTGATGCCAGTATTTAATGTATGCTGTAGAAAATTAAACAGAAAGAAAGGAATAATAATGACTAATTGTCCAAGTGAATTTTAGATGAATTACCTCTCATAAAATCAAGCATACTTAAACATTAAGTATGTTTAACATACTTAAACATTACATTAAACATATGTAAATACAGACCACACAATAAAATTCATACACATTAAATCACAATAAGGAAAGCTGAGAAAATCCAGGCTGTGGTATTTACCAATAAATGCAAAAATTTCAAAGAGAATAGAGGTTAAGATAAAAAATTTATTCAGCAATAATGACATAGAAGTTATTTTGTTTTTAAAGCAAGAGATGAAAGGAATAGACAAGTTAAAATAATAATTACTCTGTAGGAAAGTCTCATACTGACTAAAGAATTCTAGAAATATTTCCAAGAAATGAGTAGTACAATCTTATTAATTTAGAGATTTATAATGAATTTGAAAAAATACAAAAAAAGCTTTGAAGATGTCCTATTTAATGAAGTATGCTAGCACCTTTTTCAGGGCTGAATACTATCCACAACTTCTAATGTAATTTTTGAGAAGCAGAAAGATGAATACTTAAAGATGAATAATTAAATGAGGCTTTTGACCCAAGAGACTTCTCTAGTAATGGGCAAATCACCTAATCTCTCTGTGAAATGACAGAGATAATTTAAACGATCACGAGAGTCGTACCTAGTCCTAAAATTCTAACATCTGATACTCAAAGCAAGACTTTTTGGAAGAATTAGACAAATCTGGAAATGAGATATGCTAGAAGTACTAGAATACAGACTAAAATGACAGGTTCTAAATTATATCAATCATGAGGATCATACATACAGGTGAATATGAGAAGTATGTTGTCCTAGAGAGACTCAACACAAATCAGGAACATGGACTATCTTAACCAGAATCATCCTGTTAAGGAATTATTCCATGTCTATAACCAAGGTCAATTTTTTGGTCTCATTTTTCTTTTTTTTTTTTAAAGATTTTATTTATTGGAGGGAGAGCGAGCACAACCAGGGAGGAGGGTGGAGGGGGAAAGGGAGAAGCAGACTCCCCGCTGAGCAGAGAGCCCAATGCAGGGCCTGATCCCAGAACCCTGGCACCATGACCTGAGTTGAAGGCAGTGGTATATTTTTAAAAATGAATGAGACTGGTGCGCCTGGGTGGTTGGTTAACAATTGGTTAGGCATCCAACTCTTGATTTTGGCTCAGGTCCTAGTCTCAGGGTTGTGAGACTGAGCCCCACCTACAGCTCTGTACTCAGGAGGGAGTCTGCCTGAGATTCTCCCTCTCTCTCTGCCCCTCTCCTGGCTAGCACACACACATGAACTCTCTCTACATAAATAAAAATCTTAAAACAAACAAACAAAAAACCAAAACCCACTATTTAGAAGGGAGCATCTTACCTAGAAATTGAAAATTATGAATATATTTTTTTAAGATTTTATTTTTTTGAGTGAGCGCAAAGAAGGAGAGGGAGCTCAACTCTGCTGAGCAGAGAGCTGGATAAGGAACTCCATATCCCAGGAACCTGAGATCATGACTTAAGGTGAAGGTAGATACTTAATTGACTAAGCCACCCAAGTGCCCCAAATTATTAATCCTTTAAGTACCCTAACAATTCTGTGATATAGACTCATATCCCAAGAATAAAATAGCTGGGAAATGGAATTTATGCTAAGAAATACCCTTATAAAATCCTTATGTATAAAGATCTTTTAAAGTTTATCTACCTGGGGAGAAATAAACTTAATTAAGAAAGTACACTAGAGGGGCACCTGGGTGGCTCAGTGGGTTAAAGCCTCTGCCTTCGGCTCAGGTCATGATCCCAGGGTCCTGGGATCGAGCCCTGCATCGGGCTCTCTGCGAAGCAGTGAGCCTGCTTCCCTTCCTCTTTCTCTGCCTGCCTCTCTACCTACTTGTGATCTCTGTCTGTCAAGTAAATAAATAAAATCTTTAAACAAAAAGAAAGTACACTAGATAACTGAAGACAGACACTGTCATACATATGATTAAAATACGCTTTTGCCACTTTCTAATCATTATGATAGTTACAACTGAAACAAAAAATATATCTTATGAGAAGTTATCCACACTCTAATAGTCTGGGTGTCATCAAATTACTTTAAAAGGCCATTAGTAAATGAATGTTTCCTTTAATACTGAAGATGCTTTAATTTATAATTAACATTATTACATATGAATTAAAGATAGCTATTTAAGTAGTGCCAAGATAAGTAAATTTGTGTAAAAAAGGAACCTGCTGGCTTGATAGAACCAACAGATACATATAAGTGGTTCTGAAGAATCAACTCTAATTTTCATCAAAAGAACATTTTATTATCAAAATAAGTAACTCATCTTCGAATTTAACCACATTCTGTTTAACCATATTTTAATTTCACTGAGGGCTGCAACATTACTAATCAATCCTCCTTGTAATCTATTCTCATTCTTTGTCCCCTGACATGGTACTAGCATGGTACCTTTCTAATATATTCTCTAGAGATTTTCTTCTTGTCTTCATTTGCTAAATATGACTACTTCTAAAAGTTTAGTTTTAAGCCCTCCACACTGCTCTTTCTCCATGAGGTAAACAGCATTCTACCTGGAAGACTTCAACATCTCCCTTCATTCCTAGCTCCTCTAAGTATTCTGTCTCCAAGTGTTGCCTGGCCATTTCCACACAGGTCGTCCAACACTACATCACAATAAACACATCAAGACAAACTAAAAAAAAATCAGTTTTCCTCTGTATCATTCATATTTCCATCAATATTTTTTTAATACAACACTCTCCACACATTACTTTAATCAGTGTAATTTCAATTATTAAATCTTCTGTCATAATCCAGCCCTAATCCTTCTATCAGTCACAAAATACCAAGTCAAACACACATATTTTTCTTTCACAAATCTCCTACCACCCTAGGTAGGATTGTGATTTCACTGATAAAAGTGTTATTCCCCATCTTACTCAACTTTGTACCTGAAATACTACTGCTGGCAATTAAACTTACTCCCTTCTTTCTAAAATATAAATATAATTTACCAAAAATCCCACTATGTTAACTATTCTTTACACTAACAAGATAACATGAAGCCATTAACAATCCTCCTCAACTTATGCTTTTCATCTAATTACCCACTTTTCAAAAACTATTCCAAACATTCTAAGTTACTCTATGCACGTCTTAACATTTCTTACTTCCTTATTTATAATATTCCTCATACTTATAAAATTAAGTATCTTTCTAACTCAATTTTTTATTTTTCAAGACACAATTTTAGTTCTTCCTCCTCAACAAAACTTATTCTGACCATCTACCCTGAAGGGATCCCTCTATCTTTAGATATAGCAATTAGCCTTTCTCATATGCCATGCTATCATTGCTGGCTAACAACAAGGACCACTTCTCTTTCTTGTGGTCCCCACGTTTGTCCTTATGCACAAAACAGTCAAATATTTGTTAATTGAACTGTCTTTCACCTGTATGTTCACATTCTGCATCATTGTACAAACTTCCCTATTTAACTATCAAATCTCAAACACCCTTGCGATAGTAACTCACAGACCATGTCGAAGAACTACATAAAGTAATTCACTAAATATAATACAGGATTAAAAGATACAGAGACAAACTCACATTCATGTCAGCAAATTTTAAGATATATTTTTGATACTGAAGAAAAGAAAGAGACAGAATCTAAAGAACCCCAGAAACCTGAAAGAAAGTGATAGTAACTAGAGTTCATACTCCAGAAGACTGAAAGTAATTCCTTACGAAGAGAGGCTGAAAACGAGGATGGGAAGCATCAAAAAAATCCTTTTAACAGAGAGCAGATATATAGCATCTTGTTAGATGATGAGATATAGGGAATGAAAGAGATGGAAGGATGAAAGCAAAAAAAGGAAGGAGAGGAGAGAGGGAGAGAAAGAGAGAAAGATTTATCTTGAAATTTGGATTCACAAGAGAACACGATATGAGATTACTTATTTTGAGCTTCTCTTTCTGCCTTTCCTAGATATACGCAGCTACAATTGCCTAAAACTAAATTAGAGGTCACACTGAGAACATATTGTCAGAAGTATGCATGTGCAAAAATTCTGAGTGGTGGATTGGCAGCCTCTGCTTGTTTGGAACGTTGCAAGGAGAAATATATTGTTCTGGATTAGTGGACACTGGAACATTTTTAACAAATCTCAAGTGAAAGAAAGGTTAATTATAAAAATAAGGACAATTTTAATAAATAAAAATTGTTATTTGGAATTTACTCATGAAACAACAAAAGTAAAGCAAAACTCAAATTCTGTAAAATTTCTTTCTAGAAGGAGACATTGTACTCTTCAATTAAAATCAAAACCAGACAAGAGGCAACAAACTACAGCTTTGAGTAACTTGACAGATACAGAAAGATATGGAAAGAGAGGGAATCATAAACACAGCTAGAATAGGTACAGAGAAAAAAAAGGGAACAGGAAAGATAAACCAAAAGCGCCAGACACATGAGGAAAGCAAATAATGTGGGGTCTATAAATCCTATTCCAAACATCCTTTACTTACTATCTAATAATCAAATGGCCTAGTAACTAAGAAATTTGTAAGTCTCTTTTCAAATTATTATTCATTTAAACCTATAGTTAAAACTTAGCCATCCCATGCTTTAAGGGAAAATGGGCTATAAAACAACTTTGTATTTAAAAACATTTACGTTTATATTTAAACTCCCAAACTTGCCTACCTCTTTCAGGGAACTGGAATATTACAAAATCCTTCAAATTCAGTTCAGAGAGTTTGCATACATTTTCAAGTTATTTCTGGGAATAACTTATCTGCCTTTTAACATTTAACTGAAGTTTCAGAGCCTTTAAACTAGAGTTTAGAACAGCTCTCAAAGCTGTATTAGGCTTGCTAAACTGTATCTGGATACTTTGGAATATACTTAATATATACTATCTACCTTCAACAAAATACCTAAATATACTTTTATCTTGAATATTTAAGTTATATAAAGACTGTTCAGCTATAACATGAATAACTGACATCATTTTTAGAGGAATGTTGATAAGTAAAGCTTAAGGGCTGGAATTTATATGTGTTTTAAAAAATAATAGAACTGTCTTATTATAATCTTCTCTACAATATTCTCTTTGGTTTCATTCTCTGGTTTATCAAAAGAAGAAGAAGAAGAAGAAGAGGAGGAATAAGAAGAAAGGCTCAAGGTTTTACCTTATATACATTTCCAGCAAATGCTATTAAAAGTTTATTTTCAGATTATTTTATTTTTAGTTAAAGATGAAACAATGGTGAGGAGTATGCAAGGAACATATATTGTCTATTCCACTTTATACTGTGTTATATCATCTTACTTGTCAAATACTTCTTGTATGTAACAAAAGCAAACCCAACACCTACCCCCCCTACTGTTTTTATCATTCAGATCCTCTATTAAGAGGAAATCTAGCAGTAAAGATAAGCAAAATAACTCCATAACTTTCTCTAGAGACAATATTACTAGCAAGGTGAGAATCTATTTAGATTTTGAAGTGATATAAATTAGGGGATTATTATAAGCAAACAAGGAATTAAATCTTTATCTCAATTCTTAATCGCAAACCTTGTTTACAAATTTAGGTGGTCCTAAAATAAAGTGTCATGTTTTTAAAAGTATAAGTCAAGATCTGATACAGGAAAAAAAGAATTTGAGTATTTACCAGAATGATGAATATCAGTGCAATATTAATATATAAATGTATCATGTTTTAAATGATATATATTTAATAAATATATCAAGCTTATTAAAATTCATTTTAAAATTACTGTATATCAAACAAGGGCACTTACAAAATTTAACTTTTTACCACCTGTGAAAGGCTTTTCGATGATACAGAATTCTTGAAAATTTCTAATATTTAATTTTTGTAATAGGTAAGAAAAGAACAGTAATATGCTGAGTAACAAAATAATTATTTGTTACAGGACTTTCTTACTTCTTGCAAAGGTATTATGAATTTCAAGTGGGAAATCTAATTATTATAAAAAGAAAAACTGAGAGTAAAGCAATATTCTCAAAATATACTTGATAACCTGTATTTCAGAGGACTTATATATCAAATTTTGTTAAAAGCCTTACTTTCTGGCTGATTAATGGGGAATTCATTTATTCATGTTATAAGCTTTGATTTTAAAACTCATGAAATATTACTTAGTCTTAACAATACTTCATCTAAACTTTTACCATTTCTAGTCTAAACAGGGAGTATTCCACTAGAGTTATTTATCCTTAAATCTTCCAACGAACTATAACTAGTCCCTCTACAGAGCATTCAAAAAATATTTACTAAGTTGAAGTTATAATTACTAGTACAATTTAACATCAGGGTTTGAATTTGTACTTCTTCAACTTTTATGGTATTTTAGTAACTCAAAAAATTATTTGTTTGCTACACAGCGCCAAAGAGTTTTAACTACTATAACCAAAATTCAACATTCAGTAGAGTGGACAGTGAACTTAAGCTTCTACTACCCCCTCCAACTGTTTTTATTTTCTTAACAGCAGTGCTGGATGCTTTATCTTCCATCTGTCCATAGATAAAACAAACAACAAAATGAACAAAAAAAGCAAAGAGCAAAAAGTAGGGCACTTAGATAACTTATAAATTAGAGACAAAAAAAATCAAGCTAAATTTAAGAACTCAAAAGATCTAATCAGAATTAATACCATTATGAAGACATTTTCTCCTGGTAACATATCACTAACTAGGTAGATCTGAAGTTAGCTATACAATGGCCAACCATTAACTAGAGTTAGCATTAAGAACTCAGTAACAACAGACAAAAAAATATGGGTTTTAATTCCCAAGTCCCCAGTAACAGCTGTGTGACCTAGGTAAACCTGGGCAAAGCAATTCATCTCTGTACAGTTTCATAAAACCAGTAATAATAAAATCTACCCTGATTATATTACAAAGTTTTCATGAGACCCAAATGAAGTAATACATAGAAGTATTTTGGAAGTCATTAAAAATCTTACAAAAAATTAAAAGGAGATCCTTATTTTAATTAGATAAAGTATAGTTCATTTTCTAGTTTTTTTAAATGCAAGATATATTTTTAGTCTATGTTTTGTCTTTCTCAGTCTGAATATTCTATGGATACCATCCAGTTCCACTTACTACATAAAGTTGTTTCTTCTGCCCTTTAGAGCTTTTCTATCTCTTGTTCTTGGAACAGGAAAAAAATATCTTTATCTAAAACTCTTATTAAAACAATTTTTAAGGCAGTAATGTAACTAATCCCTTAGCTAATTTCAAAGAACACGTAATATGGCTGACTTCTATTCCTGGCTATATCACGAATTTGTGATGATCTAAAAGCAAATCAGTTCAATCTCAATGTATTCCGATTTCTAAAACATAAGGTAGAATATTAGTGTGATCAACTTACCTGATAAGGAAAAATTCACCTTTGTAGCTTAAAGGTGAAAGCAGTATTCAAGTATGAGAGAAAATTTTACCTCCACTCTACTAACACACCAATGCCTTTCAAAAATATGAAATTACTTTTAAAAAAAGTCACTAATATATGTATAGGCCACAAAATGTTTTCTTTTGAAGTTATAAAGACAAACTAATAATTTTTTTTAACAGAGATGTCCCAAGGAGCAAACCAGAAACACAAGGATAGAAAAAGAAAGAATTCTTTACCAGCATATTTAAGTATTTGCTTTTAAAAAAATCTTCCCTTATACATATATCACTAAGGAAATCCATCTGTCACTAAAAATTGTACTCCAAATAATTAAATCTTTTTTAAAAAATAAGAGTTTGACAATTTTTTTTTACCTTATATACACTAAGATATCCATAGAGACAGCCAACTTAATTCCCTCACTAATGAAAATTCTTCTTATTCCTCCCTCTAACTGATCTTAGTAATTACTTCTTACTACATAGAAGTAACTTTATTACGATTATCATCAAATATAGTATCACTTTCATGAAATTTTTTCACAAACCACTGTATTTCACAAATGACACTCTAAAATTTTTCTTTTGCAAAATAACTGACTATACACAGACTTAATTGTCATGCTTCATAATTCATTAGTAGTGTTTTCTGTAGTGGATTTTTAAGAAAAACTAAAGATGCTGAAATAGAAATACAAGTTTTTCTCCTTTTATTTTGTTGAAAGGTATCCCTGATATATAGGAAATAGATTAAAAAATAGGTGACTGAATAAACAGCAGTATTTGAGGAAAACTTTATACTTCATACAGTAGTTACAGAGACATAGTAACACTGCACAGTAAACTGTATGTGATATTAAACCAGTACAATTCAATATTTAACAAAATATACTAAATATCTGCATAAGAAGCAAAATGTAGAGGGGAAAAGGCTTACACTATAAATATCTAACATACTATAATTTGAAAAAGGACAAGAATGCCTTTAATTTTAAAATGGCATGAGGATGGGGGCACCTAGCTAGCTCAGCTGGAAGAAGACTCTTGATCTCAGGGTCCTAAGTTTGAGACCCACATGGGTGCAGAGATTACTTAAATAAATAAAACTTTAAAAAACAAAATGGGTGTACTGGAATCAAATTGTTATACAAGAGGACTTCTGAAGTATAATAATGCAATATAATATCTAGGATTTCTTTAACATGGTTTTCCAAAATTTTTCTTATCTATGTTGTATCTTCATACTTGTGAGTTTCTCAAGTACCACTGTTAAAAACTATTTTAAAAACCAAATTAGTTATCACCAGTATAACTGAATTGTAGTATGCAATTTTCTTTTAATTTTAATATCTAAATTAAGTGTATAATACAGAACTCTTTTTGAAACTTAAAGGCAAAATAGTGTCTAAACAAACTCTTAAATGGATTTCCTTTGTGATATGCAGAGTACCTGCAAGTGGTCCCCAAATCTTTAACAGCTATAAAATGAAGAGGCTGATAATTACCATATTGAAATAAGATCGAATTTTGACACCTCTTGCCAGATCCCACACTATCACGTTTCCATCATGACCAGCAGAAAAGAGAACTCTCGGATCGAATGGGTGTGGCTCAAGGACAAATACCTCATCTTCATGACCCTGAAATATTTTTAAAGTGGCATAGAATTACAAATTCAAAAAATGGAAATTCAATCAAAAATCAGTATGGGACTATTTCTAAAATTTGAACTCTAAGAATTATTAAAGTAGCAAAAATTTTCAAATTTATCAACATATAATGAAGCTGAGCTAATACCATCAACCAAGGCTTCACTATCATTTGGTGAAACCTAAGAATATACTGATACAGCACTACATACTAAGTAATAGCAAGGATCTAGATTTCCAAGCCAAACCAGTTTAACTATATTTTAAAATTATTTCTAATCTCCCACAAAGACCTGTTATCCATCTAGCAAGATTTCTTAGCTAACTTTTTATAAAAGATTTTATTTCTCAATGAAAACAGTCCATCCTATAATTAGTTTCATTATATCAAATAAAAATGAATCTTTTTTTCTCACCATCAGGACATGAATTAGTTGACCGGTGTAAGAGTTCCAAACTTTCAGAGTCATGTTATTAACTGCAGTTATAACTGTATTGTCATGTCGATCCCAAGCTACCATAGTTACTTTCATTTTTGTGATTTTATCTTCTATTCCTTGAAGGTTTTGGCTGAAAAGTGATGGAGGCAGGGTTTGTTTACACTATATTATTTACTAAAATCCTAGTATGGCAAAAATCTAAATGTGTTTCCTTATAATTCATATTTATATTAATTACATGGATAACTATCACTTAACAGGAATTAAGAATAGATTGAATCAACAATGAATGAGGGCAAAAATCACTTCACGGAGTCAGCAAATCCAGGATTTCAGCACTCCTAAGCCCTTAGTAATAGATGATCTTGTGTAAGTTATCAATTAACTCCATCCAAGAGTTCTGTGCCATGCTGCTCACTCTCTATCTTTTACTGTGGCTGTCATGCCCTGCTAACTGCTTTGCTCTTCCACCCATGTGAGACTACTACACAAAAATACAAATAGAGTTAACTTATTAAATACTAGAACCAAAGTAACAGTTATAAGGTGAAATATAATTTCTCATGGCTAGAGAAAACCATTAGATACACCGTAACATCCCTATGTGACATACTATATCATTGCTCTTTGACAGATGAACAATATCATATGTCCCACTTTCTGAAGAAAACTAGCAAACTTTTAAGTATCCTTAGAGTACTATCATCTCCTTAAGAAACTCAACTGAAAAAAGTCATTAATGCAGATCTCATATTTTTGGTAAAAAATAATCTCGTAAATATCCTCATCTCCAACAGCGCTAATTATTATAGAAAAGTAATAATTTTAACATGGATTATGACATACAACTTATAGGCTGAGAGTCACATACAGCATACTTTAAGTGCTCTACCTTTATTTCAAATATTTCAAATTTGATCTCTTACCCTGCTGGACGAGTAGCCATATCCAACAAAATGCTCTTCCATTCTCTTCGTTTAAATTGCCAAATACGTGCTGTCCCATCACGACTCCCACTTACAAATCTGTATTAAAGGAAGCCCAACCCCCAAAAAACCACATGTACTTAAGCAAAATGTGTTTTCCCAGAGATGTTTTTCAAAATACTAAGAGAGAATTCATTTTTACTTAACACAGCATTCTAATACAATAGAGATTATTCTGTCAGATAGTCTCTGTAAAACTAAGAACTTCTGCAACTTTATAGGCTTTTAAAATTTTATACACATACATTCTAAGTTGTTTGTCTAGGTGGCTAGGTCTCAAAATAACATTCGACAGTGATTGAAGGCCACTATTTACTACATTACGAATAAAATTTCCAAAGGAGAAATACTGATATTCTAAGAACCTGGGAAAATTTATACAACATCATTTAAGCTTATCACCAATAAATAGTTCTGCTTCAAATATTACATTTTGATATATTTCACAACTCTACTAAAAGTTTCCCTACACTTTGACATGTACAGAAAATATAAAGGGTGGATAAAAGTCCCTATTTTTAAAAGTGGCCAAATAAACTAACATTAATACAAACAAAAACGTTCTCAGGCTATAGTCCCTTTTTTAGTATAACTGGTCAAGACCTTTATTTTAGGTACCCAGTTTACATATAATTCTAATTAAAACCTGACTACAAGAAATGTCTTTATTTGAAAATTTTAAACTGGAATTAAATTTACAAACAAAAATATTTATTTTACCTGTTGCTAGTGTTGGAAAACTGGATACTGTCAACTTTGTCCTACATATAAGCAGATAAAAAGAGAGAACCCTGAATATAAACTATTAGACTCATTTAAATTTTTCCAATTTCATTCTTTTCACCTATACTTACAGTATGGAACTCTAATTCTGATATTTTCTCTGGCTGACCTGATCCAAAAAAATAAACCCGGATAATATGATCTGTGCTTCCTGTGGCCAGAAACATTCCACCTGAGGAGTAATAGCAAACATTTATGAGTAAAACATAATTTCAAAATCTGAAAATTAAATAAAATGCAAGCAATATTACTGTGATTATACAGATTATTAACATTTTATTCTAATACTATTCATATTTATCTAAGTATATAACTAAAACTGAATTTAATGAGTTATAAGTTTACAAACACAGCTTTAACTGGAATGAATTTTTCAATGGATTTCAGTAGATTTTCAATAGATTTCTGTAAGAAATCTTATACAAGATTTCTACTACAAATGACTTGACTAAGTGATTTTATGTAAAAATCAGCAGTCACCCTCCCTAGAAAACATGTCTTTTAACTCTGCTTAGGTCCCTCTCTTGCCACATTTCCTACCTGTTAAAATCCTATCAAACTTTTAGGGCCCTATTTCTCCAGTAGGTTGTCTTTGCAACTCTGCCATTGAATGAGCCTGCTATCCTCTGAACTCGTATTATGATTTCGTCTTGTAGCATATACATTTTACTTTGTATTACAGTTATTTATATATGCAATTTACCCTCTCTCCTTGGAATCAATACTCTCCGACAGTGTTGAAAACAGTGCTGTTTATATCTGGTTACAGAGTACTCTGAAATCATGGATAGTACCTGTAATTGTGTTATTATTAAAAGGAAAACTGTCTTCATGGCAGTAGCAGTGCCAATCTAGGTTAGAAATTAAACATGTTTGGATATTAATATGGCAAAAACAGACTTATGCCATTAGCTTGTAATCACCTGTTCACGTACTACTACTATCCACAACTATGAATCGAAAAGGTAAGTAAAACTGGAGGTATATGTAGAAGGAACTGGTACTAGAAACACTAGGTATTAAATCTATTGATGTTTCATTACATCTTCTCATCATTTCAAATATTCAAATTATAATTTGTTTAAGAAGACATCCATTTAAAACACTACTGCATGAACTCAAAACATAATTGGGGGCATCAGCATTGCTATATAGTTGTATTTTAAAAAGCAAAAAAGAATTTGCAGCAAAATAATTAATAAAGATTTACAAATAGCAATCAAATTTCACTTGGCTACAGGACACTTCAAAACTCCATGAAAATATAAAACATATCTAAAATACCTTCCTTTCAGTGAGATAACTTTTTTCTATTCTTTAACAGTCAATTCTGAAATTCTTCTTCTCTCCTACCAGAGTATTACAGTCTCAAAGAAAATTCTTAGTCATGTAAATACAAAAAATAACTCTAGCCAAGTTCAAATATTTCTAAATTAATTTATGACCATCCCCTAGCATATGTATTGAATATGATTTATATTACAACAGCAAATATTTTTCCAAAACTTTACGTGTTCCCCTCAAAGTTTTCTAATGTAACTCAAAGTGGAAGATTAGGAAGAGAAAAGCTTACCAGCACTAAAAGAAGAACAGATCATTTGAACTCCAGGCCGAGGGCGCTCTGTAAATTTAGCAGGTCTCGGACTAAAAACAAAAAATAAACAATTAACAATATCCCCAAAGGGATCAGCAAGACCAAAAATGAGCTGTTTCAAAAAATAATTACAGAAAGACAGAATTAAATAAAAAGCAACAGATGGCTCCCTTCCTAAAACAAGTTGGAAATCATTATGTGTCGTAATCAGAAGATTTTATGGCAACTCTATAGATTTTGTAGGAGCTCCTGATTACACAATGATCCACACATGAAACACTCTCAAAGCCACTGTCACACCAGACATGTCACACTTACTTCTAGTCAAATTTAACAGGTTCTCAGTTTCTCATACAGTACAACAGTAATGCACAAATATATTAGAAAGTAAATCATTTATAAACAAGAACACACTAGCAAAATAGATGCTGCATCTTGTAGCATATGTATACCATCAGGTTGAGGTAATAAACTTTTTCAATTTTAGTCACTGTTAATTAAACATTTCCCTCTGTTTATCATCTGATGTGATGAAATACGTCTTTTAAGACTCCAGAAAGAATCTTATATTCATCTTAGTGAAAATCTGAAAACTATTTCAATCTTATGTCAACTATAATGCTCATTTAAAATAGTCATCTAAAGAAAATAGTCATTTACACTCAAATATATTTACAATAATTGTATAAGAGTGTTTCAGATGTCTTATATTTACACTAGTGATATTAAATGTTTGTTACAATCAATGATACTAAAGAAAGAAAAATTATAGATTTTACAACACCATACCAGCTCCAATAAATATACAATATATCTGTAATGTTTCAATACAGTGGTTTTATTTAAAGTCCTACTTAACATATATTTTGACTTAGTTTTTCTCAGGTTATCTGGGGAGGAAATTCAAAAAATAATTACAGCCTCAACCAAAGTGCACTGCGTAACTTCTACAAACCATAGCAACTGAATAGAGAGTGTTTTCAGTTCTGTGATCATACAAGGAAAAAAACCTACAAAATATTTATGATCTATCAGTTATATATTTGGAGCAAGAATAATCTTTCTTACTGATACAGAACACAACAGACGTATTTGTTAAAAATTCTTAATTACTTTATAAATAGATTTTTAAAAAAGATTTATTTATTTGAAAGAGAGAAAGAGAGAGAGAGAGAGAGTCCCAGCTATGGAGACCAATGCAGAATTGGATCTCAGGACCCCAAGATCATGACCTTCGCTGAAAGCAAGAGCTGGTCACTTAACTAAGCCACCCATGTGCCCCACACATAAAATTTTTAACATGAAATAACAACTTTTCTTAGTCATAGGATCTGACATAACTGAGCATGAATAGAGTTTGGAAAAAGAGAAAGTTATTAAAACATTCTCACAACCTAAACAATTATTCACAGTAAGATTAAAGTAACTCTAATTTCAGTAAATTAATCTGAAATTATAAAGGCAACTAAATGCACTACTTTAATATCTTATGGAGTCTATTTCTAATTTTTTATTAGTTTCTGGCACAATCATTCATCTAAGTGTTAAGCAACCATTTCGTTGAAACTCAGAATATTCAAATAATCATAGAGACTGTCATTTTAAATGGACTTTAATATTTTTAAAGGGACAGGTACAAATAATTTATTTTTTAAAATCACATTTGAGGAAATATTTTAAGATGAGGCCTTGGATTCAGACTCTCTGAGTTTAATTTCCAGCTCTGTCACTTACCAGGTGTATGACCTCAGGCAAGTTAACATTTCTGTACCTCAGTCAGTAAAATGGGAGTAAAAACAAAACAAAATCTTAAGAGTTACGGAGATAACTAATGAATTTAATCCACACAGAGTGCTAGTACTGTGCCCAGCACACTCAAAAAGTATTAGTATGATTAGTTATGATTAGTATTTTAATTTACTTCGACCAGTCCTAGACAATCCATCAATGAATAATCACTTTTGAGAGCTTGTTTGGAGGTTCTAGCAGGGGAGCGCAGCTACTCGTATACCCTTGACCGAAGAACGGTCCTCTCCTCTATCGGGGAAGGTCGTCCTCTTCGACCAAGCGCGCAGCTTCAGGAGGGACGCACATGGAGTGGTGAGGGAGGAAGGGGACACCCGCCTAGCCAGCCAGATCAGCCGTATCAACCCTGGCGATCAATGGGGTGACAGATGTCGCAGCCAGATCGCCCTCACATCCTGAATAATCACTTTTAATTTGGAACAGCATTGAGAGGGGGTTCCAACAGTGTACTTTCAGTATTCACCTCAGTTTTCTCTCCCATCTGTCCTGAAGACAGTATTTATATACCTTCTTCATATGGCTGTCATAAAGAGTAACAAGATGACAAATGTAAAGTGCTTAGTACATGCGTGGCAGACTAGGTGCTTAATAAAATCTTGTAATTATTATTATCATCTATGTATTTTAGGATTCCCATTCTCCCCCATATCTAATCTAAATATGCCTGTACAGCTTTCTCCAATCAGAGATCTCTTCAGCCAAGAGATCAGAGATCTCTTCTGAGTCACCCAGTCACTCCCATTTCTCATCTACAAAGCGGCATTCTTTATTAGTGGGAGTTATTACCATATACATAAACACTACATAAAAGCAAATTTATCAAGAGATTTGGGTTTCCAAAATAGGTTTCATTTACTAACAGAACTGATTTTCTCAATTAATGCAGACTGGGTTGCTGAAGGCACCTCCCCATCAAATTACATAGAAGCATTACAGCTCAATACAATTTCTGCCTTTGGTGAGTAATTAAAACCCATATGGCAGTCATAATCTACTCCAGCCAAAATATTTGGCAGCTATCAGCCATGAGTAAAAATGGAAAAGAAAATAGTTGTCCCACAGCCTATAAGTAGGAAAATATTACTCCTTTGTGGGTAACTTTAGATTAAAAGCTTTTAAGGACAATTTTAACCACAAATAGAAAGAATATTACCTCTAAATAACCAGAAAAAAACTGGTATGTCCAAACATAGGAGGATCATGAAGCAAAGTATGGAATAACAATTCAGTGGAACATAATGCAGCCATTAAAATTATTATAAATAGCTATGATAAACTGTTAAGGAAAAAACTAGCAGAAAATTATATATACTTCTCTACTTACTTTTACATTAAAAAACATATTTATGTTAAAAATGTGGTTAGGGTAGTTGGTTAATGGGTGAATCTACGTAAAGGTTCTGAAAAAAAAATCATTTATATGGAATAATTCACTTTTCAAGAATCCAGATAAATATTATTGTACTTAGCAATGTAATGCTCAAGAAGCACAAAGTCAGAGTTTAATTTTGTAAAAACATATTTCTTCCTATGCTAATTTGAAGACTGTTAGTCACATTTTTCTTCTCTACAAAAACAAAACACGAAAAGACAATGGTATCCCAATCTGGTCCATTAGGAGGCAAAGAATACTCAAAGGAAAACGACAATTAACTGTTGCTATTATCCATACACATCAAGAAAATATTTAAACTTTTATCTAAATGTCTACAGAAAATCTTTAATATTTTAAATATTAAGAATGCAACTAAAATGAAATCAACCTGCTTTCTTCAAGGAACTGCATCTTTGATCAGAATCCTTTTTGCAAATGAAGTAGTTTGTTTTGTTACTCTAGCTGCCAAGGCCTCCTAATGCCCTGCCATAAGAGGCACTCTCCAGAAATGTTAATATTCACAAAGCTTAAATAAATGCTACTGTTTTGAAGTAATAAAGACTTTCACAAATTACTTGACTTGGGTTGATAATTTATACACAGAAGTCAGATAGAATTACTAAGATATACCTTCTAATCTGAATTATATTCTACCATGAGAACACAGAGATGAACATTCTGACACTGCATAACCGGATGTACCACTTCTCCATTCACTGACTGTCTCTGAGGCAAAGCATAGCACTTCCTCTCCCTACTACACCCACTTGGAAGGTGGCATGGCATAGACAGCATGGGACCAACAGGCAGGGAAGTATTGTTCGAATGCTGGCCTTGCCAATTTTTTAAAAAACTGTTTTAAGTACGGGAAAGTCTTTTAACCTTTTATTGTCTCATTATCCTTAATCAAAAAATAATAACGTTTAGCCAACCTGTTTTAATAAATCGAGATTACTAAAACAAGAGAAAGCCCAAATGCAAGATGTTATTGTGGGATTGGGGGAAAGACACATCTAACTATCTTGATGTAATTTAGTGAAAATATAATCAATTGGTTTTCCTAAGTTTCCTGAGATCTATAATAAAATCTAAAATTTATAGAAGTAATGATAGAAATAATTGCAATTCTTCTAAAGAACAGCCTTAGGAACTCTTAAGATTATGTTCTCAGTACCAGAAAGAGCTATTGAGATGAAACTATGCCACATACAGAAAGGAGTGGTAATAAAACAAGTATGTTCTGAAGGAAACAGTTAAGGCTAGCAAAAAGAAGGCCCCCCTCAAAAAGAAAAAAACAACAGCAAACAAACATGTTACATGTTAACATAAGAAACTTTCTTTGAAGCATGAAAAAAAGCGGGCATGGGGGGGACAGGACATGAAAATCAAACAGGTCAGTGAATGCATTTTTGTTACTTACTCAAGGAGAATAAATAAATTTCCTATTACTGACTACTTTATACTATTGGAATTTTAACCATTAAATTAAACAATTTATTCTATGAAATAAAAGAGCAACTGACTTTATTTTAAGGGTTCCAGCATCCCACAGCCAAAAACAAATAGTGCCATCTGCCCCAGTAGAAGACAGATATCTCTTTGAGCCACTGCACAATGGAGAGAACTGAAAAACAAATGAAGAAAAAAAAATCTTTATAAGAGTGACATAATTCAAAAAATAAACCCACTTTTTACCAAATAAATAGCAACTATAAAAAACAGAGTTAGAAAACATCCAGAATTGATGAAGGTATTAACTACGATGTTTTTTAAAGTCCATGTATTTAAAAAGCAAGAAAAAAATATTTCTTTCTTCATTTTACTTGGCTTTATTACAAGGGATTACAAAAGTTACTTAAAATATCAATTATAATCAAAAGGAATTTACAGGGATTAAAACAATTACCTGCAGTGACGTTATAGATGCACTGTGGCCCTGAAGAACAGCCAACGGTGCACACGTTCGAAGACACCAGACTCGGATCATTTTATCACAACTTCCAGCTGCTATCATGGTATTCTCATAGTTTACAGCCATGTCTGATATTTCAGCTGCATGTCCTCTTAAAGTAGCTAATAATCTCCCATCATCTGTTGCCCAGATTTTCACAAGACAGTCATCAGAACCCTTAAAATAAAAATGTGTATTAATGGAATTAACTCTATAAATTTTTATTCAAATTCTGAACAGGCATAAGAAACTGTATCTGCAGTGTTCACTTCCCAACAATTACATTTTTAAATACTAAAATGTGAAATACTTGTTTCAGGAATTTTCCTCTATACAAGGCTATTAAATTATTCACTTATTAAAAAAATGCATGTGTGGGACGCCTGGGTGGCTCAGTTGGTTGGACGACTGCCTTCGGCTCAGGGCGTGATCCTGGAGTCCCGGGATCGAGTCCCACATCAGGCTCCCAGCTCCATGGGGCGTCTGCTTCTCTCTCTGACCTTCTCCTTGCTCATGCTCTCTCTCACTGTCTCTCTCTCTCAAATAAATAAATAAAATCTTTAAAAAAAAAAAAAAAATGCATGTGTGTCCACCAATCTAACAGGAGAAGTAGGATGTTAATAATGTTTACCTATGACTCCCTATCCAGCAGCCATGGTGACCTCTTATCCCGGATCTTGTGAAAGAACTTGAACTTCTGAAGTAATAGACCAAAATTATAATAGAACAAAAGTAGTATACAATAGTGACTAATCCTATGTTACTATGTTATACAGAAATGAAAGTAAGCTAATTTGGGGCTTTTTCTCCTAGGAAGCTAAAAACAATATATATATATGAATTTCCCATCAGTGATCTTCAGCTAAATATATTACATATAAAACCACTAAAGCCAGTTTTCAAAAAAAAAAATTATATGTATGAAGTCAATAAAAATACCTAAATTATACGTTTACACTGCTATAGTAGCATAAGCTCAGAAAGAAATTGTAAAAGATAAAAAGGTTTTCTATGAATACCTATATTTACGAATAAACATTTCAATTTCACATAATCAAAAAGAGATCAGAACTTCTAGGCCCTATTATTTTTTCCTTTTCTAATTTTCCATATTCATTTTGTAGCTCTAAATTAATACTCTTTTACCAAACTCTCAATATTTCCTCCTATTGTTCATTATTTGAAAGGTTTTAAATCCATAAAGAAGTAGGGAACAGTGTCACTAGCCTCATACATCCATTTCCCAGATTCAAACTTATCAACAGGTTTCAAGGGTGGCATGTTATAACCTTCCAATCTAAATCTTAAAAACTAAACAAAAATTCTTAAACCTGACATTAGAAAGAAGATTCACAAAAACATGATACAGATGTGTTACTGCCTTCATACTAATGATACAACATATAAATGATCACACCATATTAACAGAACATGTGTATCCTAAATCAGATTCTGCCAGCACCACCTAGAAGACTTTCAATTAACTCATGTGCTTCTGACTGGGGTTTGAAGCAAATGAAGTGGATTATCAACCACTAAAGACTAGTGATAAAACTTTGGTAAATTATCTACATTAAAATATGGTATTCTTAACACATTTATGTAATCTCAGGCTTTTTATCCATAAAACAAAGTTGTTAAATTGGATGATCCCTAAGGTTCCTTCTATCTTTAAAATTCAGTTACCCATGTACTCATTTATTCATCTGCTTTGAGATTAAATATGTGCTGAACACTAGAGATACAAAGATGAGATGCTAAGACACAGTATTCCTGTCCTCAGGAAGCAAGGCAGAAGAGTATAAATGCAATAACATGTCCAAAGTGCTATACTATTAATCAGAAGAGATCCAAACCAGGAAGCAGTGTGTTTGTCCTGAAAGGTGGAGAAACAGGATCTGGATCTGGAGAAGAATCCAGAAGCAGTGATGCCTAGACACTGTCTTCTGCATGAAGAGGCAATGTAGTGTAGTAGCCTTGAGAACAGATTGCAGCAGGATCAAATGTCTCAGTTCATAACCTATCAGGACCACTTTCTACATGTTTAATGTTGGGCAAGTTACCTGTTCCCTAGGCCTCCAATGTCTTTTCTATACCTATCTCATAAGGTTGCTGCAAAAACAAAATGAGTTAAGTGAGGATGCAGTGTCTGGCAATAATAGCTATAGACTACTACCACTGCTTTTGTTGGTGGTTCTTACTTTTACTTTAGCAATATTCTTACTATTTTAAAAAAAGCAAAAACATCCCATATGGCAATTAGAGAGAAAAGTTTGATCAAAGGCATGAAAATGTGAATATGAGTACTGCAGTAGTCTGTATGTTAACACAGTGTGAAGCAAAGGCATGAGGATGAAGTCAGGGAAAGACTATGAAGGACCTTTTATGGTATACCAATAAATGATGTTTTATAATGGGGATCACTTAAGATTACAATCAGTATCAGGATCAGATTTATGTTTTCCAAAGATACTGTTGGCATAAGTGGGAATTAGGATAGAAAGTCAAAGGCCATCTGAAAGTTGAAGTAGTACAGGTAGGAGAGAATGAATGATATAACTGAAATTATTACAGAAGAAGAGAAAGAGCAAAAGATACGGACACAATAGCTGTTTGGGGAATTAAAGTGATGAGGATTATATCATGGCTATCTGTAGAAAGTGAAAAAGAACTGTAGCAGGCCATGACTTCCAGAAAGCTGGTCAGCCTACCACTTGGCAAACAGGAACTGTATTAGGCATTTGATGAATAAAGAAAGACCTTAAAGCATTTATTTATTAAATTCATTTATTCAACTCCTTCTTAAATTCCACAAATTAAATCAATTTATTCACTTTATCTTCTAAAAATTCAGGCAATATTTGGCTCTGATCTAAATTCACAACAAAAACAGGGGTGCCTGGATGGCTCAGTCAGTAGAGGATGTGACTCTTGATTCTGGGGTTGTGAGTTTGGGCCCCAAGTTGGGGACAGAGATTACTTAAAAAAAAAAAAAAATGAATAAATAAATAAATCATAAACTCACAACAAAAATAAAATTTTCAATATGCTAATACTGGTAGAATATATGAAAAAGTAAAATCATGACATCTCATCATGCTCTACAATACTGATAAAATTCATTCTGTTCTTATGTATTTGAACAAGAATTTACTTTATATTCTATTATAGAAGGTGTTTCACGTATTTTTCACATTAACAAAAATAAAAACAAAAACCAAACACCTTTTTGACCAAAATGCCAGCTTTTAATAAAAAGTAGTAACAATCAATGATCTAATACCAGCATTCAGTGACTTTTCACCAAGTAAAATCTAACAAGAAGTCCCATTATATTTGTATTGACTTTATTACTTAGTAATCTCATCAATTTAATATAGTTTAGTATATTTTTTCTCTATTTAGCCAAGTGCTAAAATAAAACAACACTATGCACATTTTCCCCAACTGTGCATTATTTCCAACTGACCCTTCTTCCATTCAACTGCAGGAGAGAAATCTTTGACCTTTTAGGGAAATTTCTCTTCACTGTTCTCTTCTATGACCTATAAAGTAATACGCTGTCCCCACCCTTACTCCTACTCCCCTGAGCTCCTGGCAGAATTTCAAACAGAACTCAAAAGCATCCTTTGACAACTTCTATTTCATGCATCAGTTACTTATGATCACAAATTTATTTTTATGGGAATGTAAAACTAAAGATGATCTGACACATTCAACTAAGTTCTTTTAAAATGACTATCAAATATAAATATAGTATAATTGACTGAAGAGGACTGCACAAGAAAAATTAAATTTACTGGGAAAACATTTTTAGAGCACTATACACGTGTTTAAATTGAATGTGGAAGGATTATTAAAAACTGATGAAATAATTCTTTAAAAAAAAAAAAAAGACAAAATGTAGAGCAGTATCTGAACAGATGCACTTTCTTTCCCAAGTCTACCTCAAATGTAAGTAAGGCCAATAATAAATCAAAGAGTAGGACATTACAGTCTTTCAATCAAGATTTTTAAAAAGTGTTATGGACACTACAATAAAACCAGTGTTATGTAAATGGTGAAAGGGACAAGATAAACAACACAGACATGGGGTTTGGCCTTGGCTAGGAGGAATACATAGGCTTCTAAGATGTATGAAGGAGAAAGAGATACGGTAGAAAAAACAATTTTAAAGTAAACTGGAAAGAAATTATATGAATAAAAGGATTATTTCCTAAAATGGGAAAAGGAAGAAACAAAAGAAAGGAGCCAAAAAAAGTGAATAAAGTTTGGAAATAAAGTGGGATTACAGTAATAAGAAAAAAGGAAAAAATCTGTAAGCAAAATGAAAGTTCTGCTAAAATCAGATAGGATGATTTTAGAAAAACCTCAAGTGACAAGTTTTTTCAGCAAAGCTCCAAAGCCTAGGGGGAGAACAGAGTAGTCATTTCTCTTTAATAAGATCTAAATATTGCTCTTAGGGACTGGGGACTAGCAAAGTTCCTAGCTAACAAAAGCTAGGAATACAAAGTGTAAGTGGAAATAACAAGAAATTAAGCTGGAAAGGTTTTATCTGAGGAAGGCTGACAGAGGGTTTTAGACACCTGTTCAAGAGTTTGGATTTAACCCAGTAACGTAGCTAAAGAAAAATTTTAGGCAGGTAAGACTTGGTTACTGTAGTATTTTTAGCCACCATTAAGTTTGAAGAAATCTATGAGCTAGGTGCAAAACTGAAAATGCTAAGTCAAATTTAAATATTACACTCGTGTTTAACACCATCCAAACATAAGAGAGCAGTGTATCACTAGTTTAATTCTTCAATAATGTAAACTCGTCATAATTATTGTGGAAAGTGAGCTCATTAATATGTTATTATTTGCCCAAGTCCAACTTGCATAAAAAAAATCTGGGAAAAAAAAATCAACAATGAAAAGAATGTGTAGCTTTAGCTTACTTAAATACCCACATAAAATGTCACACCAAATTTTTAGTGATTTTTTTTTTTTTTAATGTGAGGACGTCATTTTTAATGCAAGGATAAAGACAAAGAAGCAAAAACAATTACCTTATCTTTATTCTGAAAACAAAACAAAACAAAACAAAACAAAAACCAAAAAACAGCAGTGTAGGTATTATTTATGAAAATGCCTGGTAAGAAAGAGTGGGACTTCAACAAAACGTAGACTTGCCAAAACATAAGAATTTAGCTTGAGATACCCTATAAATTTGTTTATTCTACTGCCACACCTTAAGAAGCCACATATACAATAAAACTATGTGCCTTTCTAATAATCAATGTGCTCTGTCACTTAGGACAAAGGAATAAAATAGAATCAGACATTACATTTAAGAATCACTGTTTTTTCCATCCTGTTAAGAGCATCTTGGCTCTCTCCACCATTTGGCGACTGTGGCCATTGCTACTATGAACACTGGGGGACAGATGGCCCTCCTTTTCACTGCATCTGTATCTTTGGGGTAAATACCCAATAGCACAAATTGCAGGGTCATAGGGTAGCTCTATTTTTAATTTTTTGAGGTATCTCACACTGTTTTCCAAAGTGGCTACACCATCTTGCATTCCTACCAACAGTGTAAGAGGGTTCCCCTTTCTCCACATCCTCTCCAACAAAGATGAACAGATAAAGAAGATATGGTCCATATACACAATGGAATATTATGCAGCCATCAGAAAGGATGAATATCCAACTTTTGTACCAACATGTAGAGGACTAGAGGAGATTATGCTGAGAGAAATAAGTCAAGCAGAGAAAGTCAATTATCATATGGTTTCACTTACTTGTGGAGCATAAAGAATAACATGGAGGACATTAGGAGAAGGAAAGGAAAAGTGACTGGGGTAAACTGGAGGGGGAGATAAAGCGTGAGAGACTGTGGACTCTGAAAAACTGAGGTTTTGGGAGGGGAAATGGGTGGGGGGATGGGTAAGCCTCGTGGTGAATATTAAGGAGGGCATGCATGTTATTATTGCATGGAGCACTGGGTGTGGTGTATAAATAATGAATCTTGAACACTGAAAAAACAAAGTAAAAAAAAATCAGTTTTTCTTTCTCTTTCTTAAAATTTTAGGCATTAAGTAGAGTATGGAGATAGTGGCGCAAAGACCTTTCCTTAAGCATGCAACAGGATCTCTTTCACTGTGGGTTAATTCTTATTTTTTTTTAAAATCTAGAACAATAAACCCTATTTTGTGAATCCCTCTTGGAAACTTCAAAGTTTGGCCAAAATAAAAAGTGTAGAAGGTAACTATAGATAGATAAAAACAAATAAGGACACTCTCCATAAATAAAGCCTAGGCAATGTCTGGTACATATTTGACTTTTGTATTCTGGAAGGCAGCTATGCTCACCACTATACCACCAACGCGACTTTTGTATTCTGGTAAAGAAAAATTCCAGGGGGCGCCTCGGTGGCTCAGTGGGTTAAAGCCTCTGCCTTCTGCTAGGGTCTTGATCTCAGGGTCCTGGGTTTTCTACTTTCTCATGGACTTAAGCATTAAAATTCTCCTTAAAATCTAGAAAAAAATGTCCTACATAATGTTATTAAGACTTTATGAAATAATTTCAGTAACAGGGCTTTGAATCATTTAAATTCTATGCAGAAACTAAAGCAGAACCTAAAATCTACCCTCCCCAAATTTAAGTTTCTGCAGGGCAAGTTTGAAAGGTTTAACTGAATTACTTTTTTTTTTTTTTTTTTTAAAGAACTTTCTTTTTTTTTTTTTTTTTTAAAGATTTTATTTTTATTTATTTGACAGAGATCACAAGTAGGCAGAGAGATAGAGAAGAGGAAGCAGGCTCCCTGCGGAGCAGACAGCCCAATGTGGGGCTCGATCCCAGGACCCTGGGATCATGACCTGAGCCGAAGGCAGAGGCTTTAACCCACTGAGCCACCCAGGCGCCCCTGAATTACTTATTTTTGTATTTGTATTTGCTTATTTAAAATAAAAGCTAGATAACGAGAAGTGACAACTGTATGAACTATTCAATGATGAAGAAAATACTTTACAGGGTGGAAGAGTAAATGCTAAAGAATTTACTTTATTATTATTTATTATTGACTTATTCAAGTAGAAAACCGTGTACATTTGGGAACAGTACAGCAGGTTACTTCTATACAGATGACCTCAAAAGCAAAAAGATCAATAAACCTTTCCCTGCTAAAAGAGAAGCATCAATTGTGCAGACCAACCAAAGACTACTACTTTGAAATAAAAAAAGAAATTATGTGATATTTAAACTTATGATATCTTGGAGAATCTGGCATTACTGGACAGAAATCAACCAGAATTCTAATTTTTCTTGCTACTACTTCACAGATTTGAGTCAGATTTTACTCTTGATGTCTTTAAAACAAACTGAATTAAATGTTAAAAACATCATGTATGGGTCATTTTCTTATTCAGGCTAAAAAGCAGCTTGCTCTTCAAGTAGCTAAAATGTACTTATAATTTAAATTTAGTTCAGTGTTGTTGTTGTTTTTTTCCCCAAAAAAAGATACCAGTGATTTTCTTTCTTACCTATCAGACCTCTGTTTCATTTTCCTTACAAATTATCCTAAACTTCAGTGTTAATCATTTCAACACATGCCTCATTTTCTCACTCTTATCCACCTGTATCAAAGTAATTATCACTTGCTCCAATCCTGCTCCCAGGATATCAAGTACTGTTATAGAAAAAGAGGATATGCATACTTAGTCTGTAACATTGCAAATCTATGAACCCTCTCTTTATTTGAGAGGCTAAAGCTAACCAGTTCCTTATTCATCACTCTTCCCCTGCTACCAGGGTTTATCGAGTACCTCTAGGACCCAGTTCTGTTCCCTAACCAAGACTCTTAGCTAAAATCTTGCACAATGAAAAGTAGAATCTGTTCATTGTGAATCTAATTATCTTTCTAAATAGATCAAAATAAACTGCTCCTTATACATCCGATCTTCATCTACTTATTCTATCTATCCTCCTTAAAGACCTTTGTGCATCAAGAGTCTGCTGTTCTAGCTCCTTCCCCTTGACACACAGTTTTTCATAAATTTATCTTCTTATAAATTACTACACTCTTGCTCTCCTTTTCATTATAATCAAACTTAGTGAACATTCACTCAACTTCTCATGTACTTTTTAAAAGATTTTTATTTATTTTACAGAGACAAAGCGCACATGCACAAGCAGGGAGAATGGCAGGCAAAGGGAAAAGCAGGCTCCCAGGGAGCCTGATGCAGGGCTCAATCCCAGGATCCCAGGATCCCAACTGTAGCCGAAGGCAGATGCTTAACCAACTGAGCCATCCAGGTGCTCCCCGCCCCCCCGCAGAACTTTTTGAAACAATAATTTTTAATTTCAAACTTACAGAGTTTCAAGAAGAGTACCAATGTCTTCCATATCTCCATGACCCAGATTAATCAACTATTAACAATTCATTGCATTTACTCCATCACCACCTTTCTTCCCTCTTTTCTCTTCATATAACACACACACACCCATTACCATTAATTTTTTTATGTATTATTTAAGAGCAGGCTGCAGACATGAGGCCACTTCTAAATATCCCAGTGTGTATTTCTCCCAAAAAAGGATATCATCTACATAAATTGGGAAATCCATATTGACATAACTGCTACCCAATCCACAGATCCCATTCAAATTCTGTCAGCTATCTTGCTATCTTGACAATGTTTCCTTTTCCTTTTTGCCCCAGGATCCCATATCGTAACACATGTTACACTTCAGTTAAATTATCTCTTCAGTCTCCTTCAATCTGGAATATTTCCTCAAGTTTTCAAATTTTGTCCTCAGGAATCTGTAGGATGACCCCAAGCCTCAGTCTGTTTACTATTTCTTCATGACCAGAAGTCATACTGTCTAGGTAGGAATCCCACCAGATAGATTTCTCAGTGCACCACTTGAGGGGACACACAATGTCAACTCATTTCACCACAGTGAAGTTAATTTTTTGACAGAGAGAGATCACAAGTAGGCAGAGAGGCAGGCAGAGAGAGAGAGAAGAGGAAGCAGGCTCCCTGCTAAGCAGAGGGCCCGATGCAGGACTCGATCCCAGGACCCTGAGATCATGACCTGAGCCGAAGGCAGAGGCTCAACCCACTGAGCCAGCCAGGGGCCCATGTGAAGCTAATTTTATCATGTTGTTTCCAAGACTTCTACCCTGTAAAGCTGAAGTTTCCCCCTTTAAGTTAATACCTTGTAGGAACATATTGCAAGATTAGGCCAAGATCTTTAAATAAGATCCTCTACCAGTCTTAGCCTCCACTGATGACATACAAATGAATCAATCACCACTACAATGGTTGCCAAATTATCATTCTTTCTACAATTATCAGTTGACATTCAACAGCAGTTTTTCCTCCTTTTTCACTTATTTATTCACTTACTTATTAAATCAGTATAGATTCTTGGGTTCCTATTTTAGTCAGTTAAGGTCCCTGTCTAGTAATGAAACTTACTGAGAACAAAACCCCAATTCTATGTTTAATTAAAAAGTTGTATTTACTCAGAAGCATTCACAATGTGAATACAGCTGTAGCTTTTTTTCTTTTGCAATTACAGAGAGGTATTCCATTAATAAAACAATTATTTCCTATTAGCTGCATTGGAGACAACTGAAGATGACAAAACTACCACCTCCACACAAAACTAGTTTCTGCTGTGCACAAACAAGAACCTGCTTTCAATTTCCATGTCAATTAACAATCCTCATACTATACTAGGAAGAGTTAGTGGTTACTGAAAATACCATCAGGACAGGACTATACATTTGATAGTGTGTAAACTATACAAAAAAAGACAACAGACAGTTTAAAAAAACAAATTTTACATAGCCTACATTTCAATTTCCAGTTTGTTTTTTTTTTTTAAAGGAATGAGTTGTGTACAGAAAGGTTAAATGCTTGATAAGAAAAAAAAAAAAACCGCCCCACTCCTCATCCTTTTTATCTTCCTCCTCTTCCTTCTTTTTCTTGCTTTTCTCAGTCTTGAGGACCCCCCCACCCCGCCCCCTCAGCCTTGATGGCTCCTTCCCACCACGCCCCCAGCATCAAGCTTTCCTTTAGTTCAGTACACAGCGATACCCTCTTTGTATTTTTCCTTCAGCTTAAAAGCCTTCTTTCTTAAGTCTGCTTGTCCTCCACAGCAGTGTTGTTCCACGTGTCTCCCAGTTTCTTTGAAACATCACCAATGGATAGGCCGGGATGTTCTCCTTTGATTTTGGGGGTGATACTCAGAACAAAGCAAGAAAAAGGCTGAAGGAGGCCTCTTGGGTGCGCTGAGATCCTTGAACTTTTTTTCCCCCTTTAGGAAAGATGTAAGTTTTCATTTCTCTTTTACAGTGTACCCTATCCACCTTTGCCATGTCTTCTAATTTTCCTTTCCGCTTGGCAGACATAGTCTTCTACCTCTCTGAGCACTTCTTAGAAAACTGAGCAGCTGACTGAATCATCTGGGTGCTTCTTCTTGTGCTCCTCCCAGTGAGTTAGCACGAAGAAGAATGCATATGCTGACATTCTGCCTCCCGGCTTCTTAAGATTTTCTCTGCCCATATTTAATTACTCTCCTCAGTGAGGCAGAGTCACCCAGTGCATCACTGCCCGTAGCGCGGTCTCTCACAAAACCCAGATTTTAAAAATAGTAATTTCACACAGTGATACATATTGTAAGAAAAATATAGTAAAGTGTCTAAATGGGATAAATAATGATGGTAGAGTACAGAGAGGGAAGGTAGTTAGGAAAAAATCTCCAAGAGATTTTTCCTTCAACAGGGGACTGCTAATAATGGAATTAGCCAGGGGCATATTTTGGAAAACATAATTTTATGCAAAAGGAATAGCTACTACAAAGGCTTCAAACCATAAATGGACTTTCCAAGTTTGAAGCACAGAAAAAAACCCGTGTAAAGAACCATACAAGAAGGGAATTTGTCTTACAGACGTATTTGTACATCTCCCCTAATAAAGTCTATGGTTCTTGCAAGAGAACATTATTCATTTTTATCTCTCTAATTGACTGGTTGATTCATTCATCATTTGTTCTACACCTAATGTATGCACTAGATACTCTGAGGCATTATAGATCTAAAAAGGTTCAACAGAAGAGTCTTTGTTAGTAAGAAGTTCACAACTTAAGAGAGAGACATCTAAACAAATTTACTGCAACATAAAAGAAAGATACAATGTAACAGAAGTATGAAGTTCAATAACAGTACTCTATTTTCAGGGAAGTCTTTTTTTTTTTTTTCCTAAAAATTGTCAAGCTTTTTGAAAGAGCAGTCTGCATTAAGTCTCCTCCGTTTTTCAATTCCCAACTACTCCTCCATGCACTGTAATCTCCTATCCCTAATATTGAAATAAAAGTTTTTTGTCAACGTCATTAATGACATTGACAAGTCCAAAAAATGCCTTTCAGCTCTCATTTACTTTAGGTTTACATCTTTTATAAAATACTAATCCTTCGTTTTTTTTTTTTCTTTTAAGATTTTATTTATTTATTAGAGAGATGGAGAGAAAGCACAAGCAGGCAGAGCGGCAGGCAGAGGGAGAAGCAGGCTCCCTGCTGAACAGGGAGCCTGATGCAGGGCTCAATCCCAGGACCCCAGGATCATGACCTGAGCCTGAGCCAAAGGCAGCTGCTTAACTGACTGAGCCACCCAGGCATCCCTAATCCTTTGTCTTTTAAGACACCACTTCTTTTATTTTTCTCTGGCCTCTTAAGCAGCTCTCAATCTCAATAACTGACTCCTCTCCTTTTCTTTCAGCTGTTTTAAAAGTTAGTCACACACATATATGAGATAGTATAATCAATTACCATGTTCAATGATTCCCAAACTGAATCCTCTAGCCTTAATTTTTTCCTGAGCATTCAACGCCTCTTGAATATTTTTATTTGGCAATATAGACAACCATCTCAAATTTAACATGTCCACAGTCACAAATTTCTCTATTTAAATCCCTACTATAATAAATGACAGACTTTCTAACCAATCACACAAGTTAAAAACATGTGATCCCATACTCTTCTCTCTCAATTCTTCCCTAGATTCAAATGAAACTCTCAAATCCTAGATTCTATTTTTAATCCACTGTCTCATCCCTACTTTCATCGTGACTCTGTTCAAGCCATGATGATTTCTTTCATCATGGCTTGAACAGAACCTTTTCACCAATTCCTCTATATATAGATTTAGTTTCAATCCATCCTTAACAATAATGCCAAAGGGATTGTTAAAAAGAGAAATTATACTCACTCTTCTGTCTAATTCTGTCATTTTCTCTCCACTGCCTTCAGGAAAGAAACCCACTCCCTTTCATACACTACCAAAAGGATCTTGATCATTGTGTCCCCCACTAATATCTCCAGTTCTTGCTTAATGATAATCCACATTTATTCTTTGCCATATCCAGTAATATACAACTACATGTTATACTCTTCCAAGGTTTATAAATGCCTTTCCCTGGTCTGCAATATTCAGCTAAATTTAGCTGAGGTGAAGTTTCCCTTACCATCTCCTACAACACACTGAATTCAATACTTCTCCTCCTATGATATTTCAGTACCTTATATAGCCCCATTCAAACTTCTTATCAATTGTATCAATATTGTCTGCTGACAATCTATAAACTCTCCAGGGACAGATATTTTGTCTTTCATTTCTAGAACCTAAGTGTCTAGAAGATTGTTTATAACTTAGGGCATTTATGGAAATATTGTATATTCTTTTGCTTTAATTTGAAAATAAAGATACATTTGGTTTTTTTTTTTTTCTCTGTGAAGGGGCGGTAGTGCCTGGGTGGCTCAGTCGGTTGAGCATCTGATTCTTGATTTCTACTTGGGACAGAAATCCCACAATCTCAGGGTTGTGGGAATGAAACCTAGGTCAGGTTCTGCACTCAGTGGGGAGCCTGTATGAAATTCTCTCTCTCCCTCTGCCCCTCCCTCCACTCACTCATTTTCTCTCTCTCGAATTATCTATAAAAATGGGTGAGGGATCTTTTTATATGGCCCTCAACATACTTTTTTGTATTATGAGTGAATGGCTTCCTCCTGAGAGAATTCATTAACTCTGTTTTTCTTTGGTAAATATTATTTGAGGCAGTTGATTCTAAAACCAAGTAAAACAAATTTTAAAACTAAGAATTAGGAAGCAAATCTGACTCAGTAATTATGCTATCTCCCTCCCTGGGTTCTTCTCATTATTGTACTGTGAAAAAAAAGCCATTAAAAAATTCTAGTACAAAATATTTGTACACTGTCCTAATACAGAATTTCATTTATCAATTACAAATGACATCATTTTAGATCCTGTACAAAATTTGTAATTAAGATTTTAATTAAGAAACAAAATGGATAAAATTTATTTAAATCTATCTATAAAATCAACAGCAGGAACTAAAACAACGACTTCTTACTGTAGATCTTGATTTATACTAATTACATGCATTATTCCATTCATGTAGTCATACAAATATCTTGTAGGGTTGGTATTATTATTATTATTGCCCTTCTTCCTCCTTTTTTAGAGATGAGAATACTGGAGATTACAGTGGTGAGATAATGTGAGCCATCTAATGCCAAAGCTGATGGTCTTAACCACAGTGCTATCCATACTGCCTCTAGCTGCCACTCAGAAAGGACCCAAGAGAATCTGTCCCTTGGAAAAAAACTTGCAAATACATCTACATGAAAACTTCAGGAATGTGTAAAGTCTTCAAATACCAAACAGATAAAAAAGTAAAAACCGGTTCATCTATTACTGAACTGTTATTCCAATAAATAACATAGGAATCTCTCATAGGAATCGCTCATTAGTTATTCATGACCTACTATCCTAAAGCTTTATCTCATCAGTTTTCAACACCAATTTCAAAACATTAGTCAGTGGCTAGTGTGTTTCCAGTGGAATGAGGGAATACCCAGCAGCCATCCCACTTTATGAAGTTAATAGAACAGTGAACACATAGGCATCCTATTGCCACTTGAGATAACCATAAAAATACAAGGAAATTTTAAATAACAGTACTTTTCATATCTAAGCATTTTTTATCATATGGTAGCATTTTGGAATCTACAACTGCACACCAGCAGTAAAAAACTACAAATAAGACTATGAGTTTGGCCCAATTAGTAAATTATATCACATACATAAAAAATTCAATTTTAGACTCTGGTAAGACTCTTATAAAATAATACGGAGATAATTTTCTTCCCTTTTAAAAGTGTCTTCAAATAAAGAAAAATATTCAGAAAACAACTTCTTCACATGTCATTCCTTCTCCCCAAATTAAAAGCTCCTAAAAGTAGAAATTAAATGTCTAGCACAGGGGCTGCATGCAGATTTTTTTCTATACAGGGCCAATAATTATCTTCAACTTTGCAGTCATAAATACTCACATGTGCCAGCCTTTGTCATTACTCAACTCTGCCATTTGGTAGCGCAAAAACAAATGTAGGCTATACATATGTAAACAACTAAGCATGCCTTTGTTTGAATAAAATTTTATTTACAAATACAGGTGGAAGGCTGGCTTTGACCCACAGGAGTAGTTTGCTATCCCTTGGTTCAAAGTGCTGCTCTTCCAGCTCCTTACCTACCACCTACTAAACTCAGGAGATAGCAACAGCACATTATTTCACTACATTTTCCCTCGAAAAAATTCTAGATTATTTCTCTAATTCAAATCAAAACACATAATCCTTCATAAATTACACGAAATAAATACTTACCATCCTATCATTTTTAAAGAATCCCCACAAGATACTTCACTAACATAAAAAATTAAGTCATATATTTTTATAACCTCAATGCAATGGCTTAACTTTATCCTCACCAAAATGAAGTACAAACACAATGTAATGTTTTTTTCTTGTTATTTCAGTTTATTACTATTTTTGAAAGATTCTTTTGAACATTACAAATACCAAATTTACTTTGTTTTGAGAAGTGAATTTAAATATTGGTATACTGAGCTTGAAAAAGGTAAATGTAATTTTCCATTACCATTTGAAAACAAATTACTATTACAGCTGTATCAAGCACTTTAGCAAATATATAGATGCCTGTTCTCCCCTTTGAAAATAATAACCTATCAGAAAATTTCACTTTTATTTTGCTTCATAGAGAACAATGGAGATAAAAGAAAAGGTGAAAGAGGAGAATACTAATCTAAGAAATGATCTGCAAATGCCTGAGTGGATTAGAGCCAGGGAAAAGATATGTATGGAAATCCTTTCCCACATCCTGCTGTTTATGCTATTTTACAGGTGACTAGGTACATGGGTAGGGAAGCAGATATAAATAAATCTCAGTTTACAAGCATATTTATTTAAAAGAGGAATCTGTAATTGTACCCAACTGTGTAAAATTTGCAGCTGCTCTCCAAAGACAGAGAAAGGAATTTCCATTACAATTTCCATTTCCCAGTTTCTTACTTCAAAGAAAATTAAGGACTTTGTGAATGAAAGCATACCTTCAGCTTACAGGGTAGCATTTAAGTGCAGGAAGAGTGTAGTAACTACTACCCTTAGTGTATATAATAGTTAATCACCTAAAAATAAACAGAAATATTTCCAAAGGTAATTTTCTCAGTTAAAGCTGAAAAGCTTTGCTTTCCTCCATTTAACAGGTTAGAAGAAACAAGAGCAAATAAGCCCAAAGAGCCTCTTTAAGCACAACATCAAATATACTGAAGAATGAGGTACTAAGGATAATATAAAAAGATGCATTTAATAATCTCTAATTTGCTTAACACACTTTCAAAAAGTCCCTGGTATGAGGCTTAAGTTATTATATGGTATTTTTATAAAATGTTAGACTGCATATTTGATATAATGTCAGGACTCACACTTATCCATAATATAGCACCATCATATAGCTGTACCTGTACTACAACATTTAGGAACTTTCCAAACCTGAATCAAGTCCAACTTCAAGTAAAATCTTTTATCATAGTAAGCTAAATTACTTGAATATCCAGTTTTTCATTAGAAGACAAAACACGAAAGTTCTGTTTCAAGTTCAACTATAAGCGATGTTTTTTCAATGCCATATATGAATTAAGATAATACTTCAAAAATTACTTACAGTAAATATCCGTCTGCCAGTTCGATCAAAAGTTACGCAGTAGACAGATGACAAGTGTCCAAGAATTCGTTTATGCATTTTCATGTGCTGATATACTGCTGTTGGAACAAGTCGTTCAAGCCTGTATTTCCCATTCAGCTTCCGTGAAAACAAAGTATCCGCTACCAAGAGAAAAAGGGGGGAAATGAGTATAATACAGAAATTAATATTCTTAATTATCATCTTTTAAGCATTCACATATTCCAACTCCTCAAATGTTGTAAAAACAGAGATACTTTCTAATGTTTATGGCTCTCAGTTTTATGGGTAATTAAGTCAGGCACTATTACCCTAATTTTACAAATAAGCAAAGTCAGTTTATATGACTGAAGTCACAAAGTAAGTATAACATGAAGCTAGGATTAAAATTTAGACTTCTTTACTCACTGGCTAGTACTCTTTTAAGAGTAACCAAAAACATTTTACACATTATTTCTTTAAAACGCCCCCATGAGATAGTTTCCAACAAAAGCAATTAAAACTGGATCCAGCAATTTCTACTTTTCATCAACCAGCAATTCTTGAACACATTAAATTTGACATGCCAAATGATGTTTTAAAAAACTATGCACAAATGAAGAGAGAGGAAATGAAGAGAGAGGAATAATTCATTGCATTATTTTAAAAAGTAACTAAACTGGGACGCCTGGGTGGCTCAGTTAGTTAAGCAGCTGCCTTTGGCTCAGGTCATGATCCCAGCGTCCTGGGATCGAGTCCACATCGGGCTCCTTGCTCCGCAGGGAGCCTGCTTCTCCCTCTGACTCTGCCTTCTACTCTGTCTGCCTGTGCTCGCTCTCACTTGCTCTCTCTCTGACAAATAAATAAATAAAAATCTTTTAAAAATAAATAAATAAATAAATAAAATAAAAAGTAACTAAACTGAGGATCTTGCCAAACACCCATATAATGATTCTTTCTCTAGAACCTATTAGTCCTTTTTGGTCAACTCATCCATTTTAACCATCTTTCAAGATATGACTGAAGTTTATCTTCTGTTCAGAGCCTGATGTGCTGACTTCAGCCCAAAATGTTTTCTATTGGAATGTATTTTCTATTCTGATAATCTTAGATAAAGAAGGTGCTCAATAAATATATGTTGACTGATCTGCAGGCTCATTATTCACTTATAGATTCCTTTTAATATACTTTTTAAAATTACTTTTAATATAAGGCATTTTTTCAGACCGTGACTGCCATCTACTTTGTATGGTAAGCACTGCAGCTTTTCGCTTGAATTTAGTCCCAAAGAAATTTAAACACACCTACAAAATACTATTTAACCTAGATTTAGAGTCCAGCAACTATGTCCTAACGTGGATAAAATACAAGTATCTTGGCATCACATAAAAAATCTCAGTACTTATTATTTTATTCCTGTACAGTAAGTGTTTGGCTCACACTATATTTAAAAGAAAGAAAAAAAAATCTTGGGGACTTGTGAAGAGAAATGTAGAAAAATGCTCTGCATTACATTTCAAAGAATAATTACATTACATTTACATGTTCTTTTACTACATCAATTATTTTATATTCTAGCAGAATATACCTCTTTGCTATTAGCACATAAATTCTATGCTACCATTTATTTTTAACATCTGGGAATATCTGAGATAAGCTCTGACAGTTGTAAATTAGTTTATTTAGGCTTAAGTTGGTTATACAATAACAGTGATTTACTGTTTCTAACAAACCTGATACATTTTTCCTTATGCACAGAAAACTTCTGGTAAAAGACGTCCTCTAGTGTTTTTTGTTTTTTTTTTTTTAAGATTTTATTTATTTATTTGACAGACAGAGATCACAAATAGGCAGAGAGTCAGGCAGAAAGAGAGGAGGAAGCAGGCTCCTGGCTGAGCAGGGAGCCCGATGCGGTACTTGATCCCAGCACCTGTGATCATGACCTGAGCCGAAGGCAGAGGCTTAACCCACTGAGCCACCCAGGCGCCCCAACTTCCTCTAGTGTTTTGGTTCCAAACTGATTTAGATCAAGAATCACACAAACCCACAGACATCAATTGTCTTGTCAAAGGAGGACTTATCCAATTCTAAGGATCTTATCCGAATATTAAAGATCCATGATATCTCAGACTCACCTGTCTAATCTGTATGAAATTAAGTGATGACAAATGACACAAATGTTGACAGTGTTACCAAGATATAGTTAATTCCCTCCATCCAAAATTTACAAAGTTCTCAAAATGACAAATTTTTAAGACATTCAATACTGTTCAAGTATAAAAATATGATTACTAAAAATAATTACAATATCAAAATTATTTTAATGATCAAGTACATGCATATATGTCAAAATTTTAAAAAATAAATTTGTTATAAAGACCATTTAAAAATTGGAGTTGACCGACTATTTCCTAAGCAAAAAAACACTTACGCAAAGAGAAAGAGAAATGCTGCTGCTCTCTTAAATCAGTTTTTTCCTGAATCTTTCTAAAATGGGTTTAAATCTTAATTTTTATTTCTGGAGTCAACTGAAAAATAAAGAATATCCCTTTCAAAAAGCTCCTTTATAGTCAGCTTTACAAATCAAACTTTCCAGAGACATTAATTGAAATATATTTATAGTTAAAACTGTAATTCTGTACTACCTTTTGTTATGCTTGGCTACCAATTAACTGCTGAATATCTATTCTATGACTCTATCCCAGCCAAGTCCTTGATTTCAGACAAATTACAAACTTGTGTAACAGTAACTAAAAGATAACCAAGAGAGAACAGAATGTAGAATTCACCAGTAATAATTTGCTGGACAAACTTGATAGAGGGAGTTAAAGAAGAAAATAAAAGTATGGTTTAAAAGTTGAAGTTAACCTGAGGAGGCTGAATTTGTAGGCCCAACCAGATCAAATAGGTAGAGAATTATTACAAAGGTAGAGAGAAGGATGTTCTAGGACTCTGATCCAATGAATTCATATTTTCTTTTACTATACCATTTGCATAATGTCTATCTCCCTTTCCAGATCTTAAATACCCTAAGGAAAGAAATTCTGTCTTACTCATTTTTCCCACAACCGAGTGCAGAACCTTTTAAATAAAAAATCTTAGTTAATAACATACACAAGATGGTTCAATTTAATCTATAGTTATATGGCAGAAAGGCAAATGGCAATTATTCACTTTCTAAAGAAACTGTTAATAGACTAATTGGATTTTTGAGTAAAAAGGAAATGTCTCTTGGATTATAGAAACTCCTTAAATTTTATTAAACTAGAACATCAATTTTTAAAATGAGCATGGTTAAACAGATCTAAGGGGTCACAAAGGAATAGGTTCCTTATATGACATTATTATAGTTTTAACCTTAAATCAAGTAGCATATAGGACTTGGTTTGAAAGTACATTTATTTTCCGAAGTAATGGCGATGAGAAATATTCTTAAATTAAGGCTGCCAAAGCAAATTTCTATCTTCCTTCACTTGGCATATTCTTTCCTACTTTCTTAAGGCCAGTTAAAATGTCACCTCTGCTAGTAAGACTGTAGTGAACTTCAGAAGCAACCTTACAACATCACTCCTGTGCTCAAAACTACAATGATATTCATTTCGTTCAGAATAAATACCAAATCCTTTACATTACACATCAAGCCTACTAAGGCCATGCATAATCTTGTCTCTCATCATCTCTTTGATTTCACTTACTACTTGAGACCCTTTATTTAATCTGCTCCAGCCACTCTAATCCCCTGCCCCCATTCTCCCAACATGAGGAATGTTCCTCATGTCGGGTCTCTGCACTGGCTGTTCCCTTTAGGTAGAATACTCTCCCCACATATAGCTAATTTCTTGACCTTCTCCAACTTTTTTCTCAGATTTCTGTCACTTCTCAATGAAGCCTAACCTGATCAGTTCATTGAAAACTGCAACTCCTTCCCTACTACCACTTAGAACTCCTGGTCCCTCTTTACTCAGCTCTGTATTTGCTCTTTTTCCACCACTTATCAACAGATTGCATATATTTATTTGCTCATATGTTCACTTTTTATTTCCTGCCCATTTCCCACCCCTACAATTTATATAATAAACTCTGTATGTACCAGATTTTGTCTTTTTTGTCCTAAATATTGCCTAAAAGCTGACAATGATGGTTGGCACTCAGTAGATGATCAGTATGCATTTGGTGAATAAATTACACATATAATAAAACAATTAGGTTTAAAGAATAAAACTAAAATGGAGGATTTACTGAACAGATTATAATATATATATTTTTTAATTTTATTTTTTTATTTATTTGACAGACAGAGATCACAAGTAGGCAGAGAGGCAGTCAGAGAGAGGAGGAAGCAGGCTCCCTGCCGAGCAGAGAGCCCGATGCGGGGTTCGATCCCAGGACCCTGGGATCATGACCTGAGCCGAAGGCAGAGGCTTTAACCCACTGAGCCACCCAGGGGCCCCTGAACAGATTATATATCCAGAATCCCCCCCAATAGTTCTTCATTTCAACTACTCTGCTAAATAGATTTAATCCAGAGGGAAAGAGAAAAGTAAACATATTTTACTCAATTTCCTAGTAAAATAGAACTATAAATAAAATAAACGTTCCAGAAATCACTGTTACCCATTTGAAATATCAGTCTCTTTAAAATACAAAGAGGGGTGCCTGGGTGCCTCAGTTGGTTAAATGATCAACTTTTGATTTTGGCTCAGGTCATGATCTCCAGGTTGAGGAGCAAGCGGGTGCTCAGCATGGAGTGTGCTTGTCCCTTTCCCTGTGCTCCTCCCCCTGCTTGTACACTCTCTCAAATAAATAAAATCTTAAAAAAAAAAAAAGTGAAACTAACTAAATAAGTAAAATTTGAAGTGAGAAAAGGAACAAAATGAAGAACACTGTCATCAATAGCAAATCATTCAAAACAATCTTTGAAACAAAGTCTATGTGCACAAATCTACATAGCTATTAGAGATTACCAAAAGGGCCACAATTTAATGTTAGATATAACTACATACCTATCTAAACAGTAGATTCATTTCCATTACTTCTCTAGGTTTAAGGACAATAAATCAAATCCCCCCCAAGTCACTTTCCCCAGTTTATACTTATTTTTCAGAAATTCTTTTTTCCAATCATAACACTAATGTGTACTCAGTGTAGAAAATACCATAAATGAAAGAAGAAAAATCCATTAATTCTATCAGTCACTTTTAAAATTTTTACAAAGATTTCCCTCATTAACAGCATTTTAACAGCTCTGCTGTATTCCTTAATGAAATAAGAGTTAACCTCTAAGTTTGACAGACTTGTATTCGAACCTGATACTAGAGGGACTTTAAGGAAGTTTCTCTCTCTCTCAACTTTAATTTCTCTGTTATGTTTCTCTTTTTAAGATTTTATTTATTAGAAAGAGAGAGAGACACCGCACAGAGAGCACAAGCCAAGGAGGGGGGAAGCAGAGGCAGAAGCAGACTCCCTGCTGAGCAGGGAGCTGGATATAGGACTCTTCCCAAGCCACCCAGGCGTCCCTAGTTATATTTCTAGAAACATTTTCCACAATATACTTGACTTTCATATTAATGCTGTTCTTTGGCATCTCACAATTTCACAAATTTTAGTCAATTCTTTCAATATTTTTTCCTTTTTAAAATAATTTCTTCTATTGATTTAATATGAAGAGTCCTAATCAGCCAACAGTATAATAAATATCCATTTACATTTTCTTTTACTTCCCTGTGGTTTAAAGTTCTCACTTACCTCCTTAATTTATCTGGACTTTTAGTACATATTGGGGTGAACCTCTAAAAAGATATTTTTTCTCCTCCAAGTAGCCATTTGTTCCAGACTTTTCATTTACTCATCTTTTTCTACCCCATTAAGTTGTGATTATCTTATCTTATAATTTCTGTGCTAGATCACTGACCTCATGTCTATTTATATGCCAGTACCAAAATTTTGATTTTATAACTAATGATGTCTTAATATTTATCTGGCTATTCTTCATCATTATGCATCCATTTTAAACATCTCAGTTTTGATTATTATCTAATTTGAGGATCACTGAGAAGTTAAAAAAAATAGATTTGTTGGAAATGTAAGGTTAATTTCATTCACTCATAAATGAAAAAACTCCCAGAATTTCTTTAAATAAAATGCAAAAGTAGTTATAATTCATAATTAATAACCACAAAAACAGTCCCTAAATTAAAGTAGAAAAGAGTGAATTCTGGATAATCAGTACCTAGATTTCATTCTAATCTCCATGATCTGTGTTAATAAAGGCTTTCTAAATGTAAAATTAGTAACTCATAACTTTAAAAGAAGAGTGTGGAAATCTTTAAAACTAAACTTGAGTGAACTACAAAACTGATAATAAACATGTAAGCAAGACCACATGAAAACAAATTCCAAATTGCTTTATTGCTAGACAATAATTAGTATTTCCAACAAAATAATGCTAGATTCACAACCAGGCACTCAGAGGGCAATTTCTATAGAAATGACCTTCCAAGTTCATTACAAATCCAAAAAATTGCCTACATGTGGTGTTGGTGACTTCAAATTTTCCATCAGATAAATGTATTGTGCAGTGTAAGAAATATGATTAGGCATAAAATTACATAAAATTTTCTTCATTTTAAAGAACCACAAAAATGTTCTAATGAAAAGGAAATAGGACTATGGGGTCACAAAAAACAGCCATATAAATCTCTAAAAGAGAAGTTATGCTACAGTCAGGAATCAAATACCTTGAGAAAATAGCTGTGAAGAGGAAAAAGACACCAGGGCTTATAGCTAGAGAGGGTCCTACTAGAAGGACTTCAAGAATCTAATGATAGAAAAACTCTTATCTGCTTCAAACAACAACATAAATACAACACAATACCTATTTGGTGAGAAAAATGACTATTGAACACTATTATGATATGTAGCAGGTTTGGAAAAATAATGGCTAATATTACTGAGTGCTTTAGTAAAGGCCAGGGACTTTACATATATTCTCATTTAGTTTCATCCATCTTTTTTTAAGGTAGATACTACTATTATCCCCAATAAGGAGATATTCCTTACCAGTAAGGAAACTGAAAGACAATATGTAACTTTCCCAGATATGAAGCCCAAGGGTTGAATTCAGGCAGTCTGATCCCAAAGGGCACACTCTTATTAGGTAGACAGATTTTAGAAAAAAAGACTGAAATGAAATATGATGAAGTATTAATAGCAGATAACCAGAGAGACTGATTTTTGAGCTGTTCTCTGTTTCCCAAGTTTTCTCTATTAAGCATCTATTCATTCTGCTTAATTTTTTAATTAAATGAAGTCTATCAGTCTACCTGAAGGAACTCAAAAGAGCAATATGAAAAGTATAAACGGTCTAAAGAGATTAGACTTAAATTCAAAGAATGAGAAAAACAGGCCCAGGGATAAAGATACAAAAAATTTAAATTTATTTAATTATAAAAAAAGAAATCCTCAACAATAAGTATATTGAAGTATCAGAATTGTATACTATAAAACACAATAACCATTGCCAATCTGACAATGGATTGAATGATAAGCTACAAAGAATTCACATCTGGTTTGGTTCAAAAGCCATAAAATAACACAAAGTGCCATCAATTTTGTTTATAAGTTTTGCTTCTAAAATCTATCCCATTAAATTTTTAAAGTACAAACGAAATACATCAAAGATTGTGTAGGTTCAATTTTATTTGGCAAAAAAATGCATAAGAAGGAAATTTTAACATTTAACTGACTATAGAGCCACAACTGAAAAGCTTATTGCAATAATTTTCCTGAGGTTACTAACATAGACATGAGTAGGAATTAACAACCAAATATTCATAATTTAAGGGCCAGAGATAATATGGGGAAATAATTCAACACAGACTGGTTTATGTTTACACCATCATCTGGTCTTTATGTCATCTTGCAACAATAAGTAGCAACCAACCAACATAAGAACAAGACAAACAAATCACTGTTACTATAATGAACAAAATTCCCAACTTTAGTTAAAGTAGCAAGGGGCTGCAACATTAGGAGGACAATCCTGTGAACAGCTTTTGTTCCCAAAAAGGAGGAAGGAAAGAGAGAAGAGAAAAGGTAAATAATCACCTGGGTAACAGAGTACCCATTAGAGCTTCTCCATTTAACCACTGTAACTAAAATAATTAGAATGCACAGTAACTACCCTCCAAATCTCTACACAGTCAATTCGGTGTTCAGTTGTACTTGCTGTATGAAAGACCATGTTTATAGAATTCAGCAGATACTACAAAGATAAATAAGGAGAACTCAAACACTGAAATAAAATACAGAAAGTAAAGAGATGATTCTAAGAGTAAAGCAAAAAATCTCAAGAACCAAGTATGTAATAAGCACAAACATAACAAACCCCAATATGCACACATTATAACTACTAGGACTGTAACTTACTAGAATTGTAAAATTACTTGATTTGTATTACTCTTCCTCCTCTTTTCTCTCTTGGAAACTTGTCTGATACTACTTCAATCAGAAAATAATATAATGTCATAATATTATCAGTTTTAAATATTTTTAAATGTTTTATAGTAATTTTAACAAAAACTCATTCTTTAGAAGTTATGTAGTTTTATACCAAACATTTTAAACATTCAATTTTAAATTAAGCATTTATATAGCACCTACATGGGCCAAGTATGAACTAAAGGATGTAATAAAGAAAAGACACAGTACTTACCCCCATGGAGACTGCAGTATAGCAGGGAAGACAGATATGAAACAAGGACTTACAACAAGAAGTGTCAGCAAAAAAAGGGTTCAGAAAAATCTTGAAATATACAGTAGAGGGTCTTAAATATATTGCAGGGGAAGGAGGGATTGGATATCAGCAAGTTAGGCTTTTCTGAAAAACGCACACTTAATCTAAGACCTGAAAAATGGAACAGCCAAAGAATGTTGGTGGGAAGGGAGCATATTCTAGGTTGAGGCAAGAGCATGTGCAAAGCTCTGAGACTGGAAAAAATACAGTACTCAAGCTACATAAGGAAGCCAGGTAAGCACACAGAGCTCAGGGGGCAAGCATGGAGAAAAGAGATGGGAAAGGAGGGGGCAGACTGCAGAGTGCTTTCTAAGCTACGGTCAGGCTTTCTGTACTATTTCCCCAAAACAGTAAGTTGAAGGTTTTCAAGGAGAAAGTAATGGGAATAATGTAAGATTTGCTCTGGGATAAACAATTGCAGTTTTAACTCTTTACCACAATAAGAATAGATCAGAAGGGATCTGACTAAAAGCAAAAGCCTATTTTGCAAAGAAACAAAGGTTCAAAAAAATTTTCATTTTAGAAAAAAAATTAAATCAGTCTCCTAACAAGATTCTTAAGCCTTTCTTAAGGAACTGAATGATCTTCTCTCAAATTATTTATTTGGTAAGAGATAAACTTTAAAGAACATACCACGTTTTATTCTTTCTAAAGTTCTCACCCTGAAGCATACTTCCAAGGCTCCTATACCTAAATCAATAAATGGACACAGGTGGTACAAGACTAATGCATAAAGAATTTCAGAAAGAAAGCAAAAAGGTGCTAAATAAATGTGACATAAAGTTAAATGCATAAGATCAGAAAAAAATACCAGGGATAAATGAGTTGGATGCTACTTCTTAAGGTTCAGTTTCTTCAATAACATGGGGGTATCTTGCAGTGTTGCTATGAAAAGCAAACAAGACAAAATGTATTTGTAAACTCAAAGGTATTATATATATACTAACATTTATACTGACTGTCCTTAAAAAATCAAACCTTCATGTTATAAAAGTAAATATTACTGAACACAGGTTTTCTTTTACTTTTTTAAAGACTTTTGTGGGAGATCTTTCTTTCCCCTGGGTATTCCTTAAGGAACAAACTGCTGCTCTATTTATATAAATATCTACTCAGCCTGATCATGGACTTCCCAGTTTCAAGACGGCTAGAAGATGTTCAATCGTTAACTTCAAAGGTTCCCTGAAGAAATTCAAAATAAAAAGTCAGAGACTTTATGAGAAAAATAAGATAATTTGCTTCACCTATACAGATATGAAATTCAACATTAAACCCAGTAAGCAACCTGGAAAAATAAGGGACACAAACGAAAAGGGGTAATGACTGACTAGTGCTTCCTAATTACTATTCCAACTGTTTGCCAGACATACAATAGGAAGGCAGGGCACACAGATGATACCTCTCATCACAACTACAGCCTTAAAAAGAATCTCCTCTCATTATTTACAAAAAAGAAAAGAAAACACAGCTACAAAGGCAACAATTTGAACTCACCTAAGTTAACCGTCATTCTTCAAAGTGTTTCCTCTTTTTTGGTCAATCATAAGTTTGAAAAGAAATTTAAGCAAAAGAAAAAGTATAATATAATACTTTATATTATAATATAATATTATAATATAATATTTATATTATAATATTATAATATTATAATATAATATTTATATTATTATATTATAATATTATAATATTATAATATTATAATATAATATTATAATATTTATATTATTATATATTTATATTATATTATTATATATATTATATTATTATTATATATTATATATATTATATATTATAATATAATATATTATATTATTAATATAATATTTATATTATTAGAAAATAATAATATCTATTTTATGTATTTGGTACTTTGGCATATGAACATTAGCTTTATTCCCTTAAAACAAAAACATGATACATCTTAGGAGTCTCTCATAGCCACCTGTTCTTAGAAGACAAAAAAAGGAAGTAGGGAAGGGTGAAGGAGTTGGAATAAGCAGAAGAGAATTGAAGAAACAAAAGCCTCTGTCAAACAGAAATATATCATTCTGAGTTTTTCTTGTACCATCCTATTCATTAATTACATCAATTGCCTACCGGCTCTTCATTTAATATTTACTAATACTGAGGAATTGGGTCCATAAAGAGCAATGAAATATAATCCATTGATAGATAAATGGATAAGGAAGTTGTGGTATGTGTGTATATATAAATAATGAAATATTACGCAGCATCAAAAAAATGAAATCTTGCCATTTGCAACAATGTGGATGGAACTAAAGGGTATTATGCTAAGTGAAATAAGTCAGTCAGACAAAGACATTATCATATGATCATATGATCTCACTGATAGGAGGAATTTAAGAAACAAGGCAGAGGATCATAGGGGAAGAGAAGAAAAAAATGAAACAAGACAAAAACAGAGAGGGAGACAAATCATAAGAGACTCTTAATCCCAGGAACCAAACTGAGAGTTGCTGGAGGGGAAGGAGATGGGAGGGATGGTGTGGCTGGGTGATGGGCATTGGGGAGGGTATTGTAGTGAGCGCTGTGTATTGTGTAAGACTGATGAATCACAGACTGTACCCCTGAAACAAATAATATATTATATTTTAATAAATGAATAAATACAATCCAGGCCCTAACAGTATCATAGAAAAAAATAAAGGTAAATAAAGATCATTAAGGGGACAGATTAAAATATAGAAGCCAAGATCAAAAAATAAAAACCTCCAAACACAGCTAAGTCAGAAATGATTAGACAACAGAGATTATAAAGCTATTAAGACTAGAAAAACAGAAGTAAATGTTAGAAGAAGATGAGTTCTGAAAGAAAAAAATGGTTACTGAGAAAATAACAGGTCAAAATGAATGAATTTAAATAAGTGACGAGCAGTCGCGTAACTGAAGATAAAGTATGGACTGCGAGCATAAAAGGCACAAGACAACAGAGTATCAGGCAAAGAATCAATGAACAGAAAAGAAAGCACAGATTATTACAACCTTATAATTTACTGAATTATGTGTCAAATGTTAAATTATATATGTTAAACCTTATAGATTTATAATAGTATACAATATTTCTGTTATTTATGAAAGAAATATAGTCTTATGAGGAAAAAAATAACCCTGTTACTTCCAGATCTCAGCCAAGTCCAAATATGTTAAGAAATTACCAAGTATAGAATAAATCAAATACTGGAATGTGGCAAAACATAGCAGTGAAAATAAAAAGTGTTAAGAACCTTCTCTTCAAAAAAAGTACTCAAGATTTATTAGCAAAATAATTCATTAAATCAGAATTATAGAAAGGGCAGAAAGTAACATTTATTGTAGCCTACTTCTGTGCCTCACTTTACTATCTTATTTAAGTTTCCAATTACCAAATATGGTAGGTATTATCCCGATTTTACAAACGAGGAAGCTGAGAAGCTAAAAAATTGAATAATTTGCCTAAGGCCATGCATCTAGACTAAAGCAGACTTAAGATTTATATTCTAATTTTAAATGAATCTTTGCTGCCTTTGTTCGAACTAGTTTTCTCAGAGAAAACTATAAATGTAGATGAGATCTAAGACTTCTTTTCATGTATAAGCTTCTTAGTGTTAAATGGATGCTTGTGTAGTAAGGCTATTTTTCAAGGCAAAGCTGTTTCCTTAACATATATTTTTAAGAATCAGTTCTCTAGTACTCCTTATCCCCACCCATCAACACTGCAACCTTGCCAGAGAAACAAGTAAAATGACAGAAACAACAAGTAAAACAAAGATATGAACTACACTGGCAAAACAACAAACAAGATGAGATATGGAAAACCTAGAGATATAAAGCTTACTTTGCTAATACGGTAAATATAAGAAAAATGCAAATAGGCAATTAACAAAAAGATTGTTTTAATTTAATATATAACCTTTTCCACAAGATAAACATGCACTAAACAAATATCCAAATTTAACTTTAAAAACAGTTTTTTAAAAAAAGATTTTACTTATTCATTTGGAGAGAGAGAGAGAGAGAGAGAACACACAAGTAGGGGGAGTGGCAGGGAAAGGGAGAGGCAAGCTCTGCTGAACAGAGAACCCACATGGGGCTGGATCCCATGACCCTGGGTTCATGACCTGAGCTGAAGGCAGATGCTTCACCCACTGAACCACTCAGATGCCCCTAAAAACAGCTTTAATGTACCTAAGTCTCTTCTCCCACGTCATTTACTATTAAACTACAGTTTTTTTATTGTAGGCAAATACAGAGTAAATTATATCTGAAAATAGGCATAATGTGGGTAAGGAGGTTGGAAAAAGGACAATACCTGAGATTATTATTTTTTCTTGAAAGTAAATGTGCCTAATACAAATTCACTATTTCTTCCACAGAAAATCAGTTAGAAGCTAGTGATAATAGACTGGTGGGATCTTTCTTTTTTCCCCCCATTAAAAGAGGCTCCAGAGGACTAGAAAGCATCAGACGATTTTTGTTCTCTTGTCCTGTGAATGAATTCCAGTTTAATTTTCACAATTTACATCAAGGACTAGGAAATACAAAATAGTCAGGATTTATAAGCAGACAACAAAATAAAACAGGGTAAGAATGCACTAAGATAAACTCGAAGCTTGGTTCTTAAATTATACAGGTATGAGTTTTAGCATGCTGAATGTAATGAACTGAAAACCGAATTCATTAATAAACCTTAATTTCTTAAAAACCAGTGTTCGGGGAAGAGGGGTTGCCTGGGTAGTCAGTTCAATGTCTACCTTCAGCTCAGGTCATGATCTCGGGGTCTTGGGATTGAGCCCCTCAGCAGAGAGTCTGCTTCTTCTCCCTCTGGCCCTCTTCCTGGATGTGCTCTCTCTCAAATAAATTAATAAAATCCTTAAACACACACACACACAGAATTTCTGGGGTTTTGCCTTAATTCAAAAGTATCTCTCTACTTCCAGTCATCTCTTACATTTTTTACTCATTACCCATTTCTGAACTTTTCTTGTCCTACTTTAGTTCATCAATTATCAACTGCCTCTTCATTTAATATTTACTAGTACTGCAGAGTTGGGTCTACAGAGAGTAATGAAACATAATCTCTATATTCCAGGCCTTAACAGTGATAAGGAAAAGAAAATAGTAGAAAAGGAGAAGGAAGTAAATAATCACAACTATGTGACAAAAGCTACGGGAGACAGAAGTGTAAGTGAACATTGAAATTTTAAAGAATGAACAGAAAAGAAAGAGACACTGCAGAAAGAAACAGAGTAAGTACAGAGACAAAAGGATAAAAGAGTTTAGCTGACTGTTAAAAACTGTCAAAGAGCTGTATAAAATTAGAGCACAGGTACAGGTGAGGAAAAGGTGGGAAAGATGGGAAAAGGCCAATTTTGTGAGCCGTATTACACAGTTAAGACTATTCAAAGTCAGTGAGAGAAAGGAGGCATGACATGATCCCATACGCATTTTAGAACTTTCAGTTTTCAACTGGAGGCAATTTTGCCCCAGGGACATTTGGGAATGTCTGGAAACATTTTTTGGTGGTCATAATTGAAGGGGGCAAAAGGTGAGGAGTGCTACTATCATTTACTGGGTACAGGGATGCTGATAAAACACCCCACAAGCACAGGACGTACCCTACAACAAAAAATTATCTGGCCCAAAATGTTAATGGGGCCAAGGATAGAAATCCTGAGGGTACAGGAATTAGACTAGAGGCAAGGAATTAGGTAGTCTACAATTCTAGGACCCAGAGTCCATGTTCTTGTTTATCCTGCAACTAACCCGTGCCAGATATAATACAGATTCTGTATTTCCTTAGTAAGTGAATGAATGATGTTAGAGCTCCAGGCAAAAAGTACCAAGGCCTAAAATATGGCTGTTGCAGTGGTAATGAAAAACAGGGTCAAGAGATTGGAACAGAATACATGTGTCTTGTTTACTAAATCAATGTAAGATAGGAATCAAGAAATCTAACTCGCAGGCTTGGAATAACAAGTTTCAGAGGGTCAGAAATTCTATTTTACACATTTTAAAGTTTCAGACAAATGTGAGATATTCAAACTGAGAAGTACAACAGTTTGCATATAGTCTGAAAAAACTCTAAGAAAGGAAAATCCAATTTATAACCCCACTCATCGTAAATGAGCCTCTGAGTTTAAAACAGGAAGTTCAACTTAAAAAAACACACCCTAAATGCAGTACGGAAACCCAGATCTGATCCTGAACAAGAAAATGTAATTAGTGGGAAAATCTGGTGAGATATAAAAAAGATCTGGTGTTTAGATAATAATTATGTGCCAGTGCGGGTTCTACAGTTTTGAGAAATGTACCAGATAACCTAAGATTATAACATTAGGAAAAACTGCATAAAAGTTACAAAAGAACGGTGAATTGTCTGTGCAACTTTTAATATCTAATTTATTCCAAAATTAAAAGTTTATTTTAAAAAACCTGTATCTCAACTGTGTCAAAATTTAAGTATCTTAATCTATAGTATAAACATTTAAATCTATAGTTTAGGGGCGCCTGGGTGGCTCAGTGGGTTAAAGGCTCTGCCTTCGGCTCAGGTCATGGTCTCAGGGTCCTGGAATTGAGCCCTGCGTCAGGCTCTCTGCTCAGGAGCCTGCTTCCCTCTCTCTCTCTCTCTGCCTACTTGTGATGTCTCTCTGCGTTAAATAAATAAATAAATAAATCTGTAGTTTATGAAAAGCTAAAATGTTAAGGTTTTTTTCTTCTCACATTCCATTGATACATGGTAGTACTACCACAGACCAAGGAAAGAGCAAGGAAAATCTTTAAAGGCAGCCAGAGAGAAAATAACAAAGAGGAATAAAAAAAAAAATCTTCTAATCCATGTCCTGTGGTAAATCAAAATGATACAAAGTATCACCATGCAGGCAAAAAGCATGATGAACTTTTTTTTCCATGACCAACTTATTCCCAATTTTGCAGCAATGACAAAATATTCAAGACTGTCACCAAGGGGAACCGACAAGACAGGACCCTAAACTATGACTATAATAAGTAGAATTGTTTTGATTAGTCCAGCTTTGCTTTAGTGACTTAAAATTATATGCAAAAACAGAAAAGCAGGTAAAACTGGCATTTTAATAGAGTTTTTTTTTAAATATATAGAACACATATTTTCCTGAAAATATAAGTGGAAGAAAAAAAACATTTATTTTAAACCCTAAAAGTGAAATTAAGTATTTCAAAAAGGTACAAAATTGACGTACTTGGTAATTAATTCTGTTACCTAAATATGCCAGTTGCATTTCTCTGGTGTGACATAAAACCCAAGATCTTTTTGCCATATTCCCTATATCCATGTCAGCAATACTTACTGACCTGACCATTATGATTTAATACCAATTTGAGTAACCAAATGCTACTATCTGAAAGTTTAGTTTATTGAAAATAAGACGCACTTGACATGTAACCCTGATCAAGATGCCAAACCTTTTGATGCCTCGATTTCCTTCTCTATCAAATAAGAATAGCTTATAGACCACTTAAGGTTTTAAAAGAGAAAATAAGTGGAAAATGCCTGGCACACAGTAATTACTTACACAGCAGAAAGAGAAGTTACTTACTGGTCAGTATTCTTGTACTTTATCAGCTACCATAGAGCTACTGGACAATGTGGTGAAAGAATAATGTAACACATTCCCCTTACTTTATAGACATGCAAGTTTTCAAAAGAGGATGGACGTCCCCCTGTAGGTTAAGCACCTGTAATGTTTTACCTTCCCCTTCTTTAAAGAAAACTATTCTGCCCCTAGTTTTTCTAAGGGCAAAGATAAAATATACTCGAGTATCTCAAATCCTTTCTTGTTTTAATAGTTGTTCTTTATATACAGATTACCTATAGATATCCTTATGTAACGAAGACACTCATATGCTAAAAAACAAAACATCCATGATTGTCTGCCACACAAGTATTACAAAGGATATGTTTGGAAAGGTCAGAGAAAACCAACCAGAATACATTACAGAGACAAAAAGATGAAATCATAAAAGAGAAGGTGATAAAGATTAGGTAAGAAAGTCTACCATCTGTTCAACTGGAGTCCCAAAGGGAGAGAATAGAGCAAAGATGGTATTTTAAAAAATAGCTGAGAATTTTCCAATGGCAGGAAAAGACATTACAGATTCAAGAAACCCAATGGATCTCAATGAACAAGATAAATTAAAAAAAAAAAAAAAAACAAAAAAACCCCAACACCAAGACATATCACAGACAAACTATAGAAAACCAGCAAGAGGTCACCTTCCATGCAGCAAGTTAGGAGATTTAAACCCACATCTACCAATAATTACATATATAGGACAAACTGCTCTACATAAAACACAAAGATTGCCATACTGTATTTTTAAAAAAAATCACTTCTATGCTATTTTTAGGATATGGAAAATAGGACAAAAAGAAAGTTTAAAACAGTAAGAAAAGGTCTATTATATTAAGCAAAAGGCAAAACTATAATGTTGATGATCAGTATAACAACTATCCAAAAAATAAATAAATAGATTTGGATAGGTAGAAGAAGGAGAATTAACACTCCTGGATAGGCAAGAGTGGGGGTGGGAGAAGACGCTATGACTAAAATATGAAAGTCTCTGAAAATGAAAAGTTTAGACTCATGCAAGTGGAAGTATGACACCATTAAAATATCTTAACCTCTTTTTACTTGAGCAGAACACCACCACAGCAAAGGTAGAATTAAATAAGATTACTATTACAGTGTTGTAGATATGACCTGAATGGGAAAGAAGACACTGAAAGCAAGAAGGTTGGTTCGGAAGATGGTACAATAATCCAGGTAAGACAAGAGCCTGGTAGTAGAAGAGGTAAGAAATGAATCTAGAAGGCATTTCAAGAGGAAGACCTATCTACATCAGTTTTCCTTTGAAATTTTAAAGGCAAAAAAATGCATTATGCTTTATAAAAAAAAAAAAACAAAAAAAAAACCAACCAAACTATTTTTATTTTCCACCATAACTAATCTGTAATACGGTACACAGTCATTCACAAAAATCAACCTAATAAATTTTAGGAAACAATTTTTTGTAAAAGTAATATATCAAAGAACAAGTTGACCTACATTTGGTATAGTATGTATAATCCATAATTATACATTATGACTTCTTCACTATTAAGATTACTGACACAGTAAAAAAAAATCTTATAGCTTTTTCCTCTTTGAATGCTAATGCACAGAATATGAAATTCTCTTTAGCTAAAACATTTTTGTTTTCATAAGCTCCTTATTAAGAGGAAATCAACTTGGTAATGAACTCACCAATGCTGGGTGGGCTACCATAGTTAATTGGTGACTCAGGTGGTCTTCCACAATGCAATGCAGCCAGAGCAGATCCTTTCCACACAACATGCTTGCAGCCTATTAAACACACATATTTTTATGGATCCAAAATAGGACATACACACAAAAAATAATGTCTAAATCCTACTAGAAATTTTTCATACTTTTATTTGTGCGCAGCAAGGACTGTCTTCCAGCTCCCAATAAAGTTTGTACTCCAGGAACGCTTTGTGGAATTTCTTGTTCAAGAAGAGGTCCTAGCCGATGACATATTTGCAGCAAGTGATCAGGTGCTAAATGTCTGTAATACTTCACCTATTATGTGAAAGACATAAAATACTTGCTAAATAAGATAGTTCTTTGTGCCAAATAAAATATACCTTAAAAAACAAAGCAATTTGTTCTGTCTAGTCAACAACACTTCCTTTTACTTGAGGTAAAAGTTCAAGTTTATTCTGTGCAACCATTTGACTCACAGAATAAAATAGTTATCCCAACCACCCTTTAATTCATTGAGAAACAATGCTAAAGAATATAACTAAATATAGCCAAGTTATAAATGAGCAGATTCTAGTCAATGCAAATACTGAACAAAGAAAAAATATATAGCATTACAACCTAAAATGATTATGTTGTAGTTTAACAGGTTAATTTTCAAAAACTTCAAACAAAAGTCATCCAACTGTAAAATATAACTAATATTTTGGATCTTTTATGTTATAAAGAATATCTCCAGAATAATTAAGGATAAAAAGACCTTGATAGTTCATGTTCATCACAAAATTTAAAAACACTTATATGGCCTCTATGAGGAATTTTGTAATTTATTCACAAAAAACCTTAAAGAGAAAGGCCAAATTCCAAATATTAATTTAAATAAGTTTAACTATAAAATAAATCTACCTACTAGAAAAAGTCTGGGCACTTCTGGAACAACTTCAAAACACTGCTTAAATTTATGCTAGCATTTGAAAGCAAGATTATGAAATTCTACTATTTTTATTTTCCATCCTAAAAGTCGTTTCAAAAAATCTAAAGAGAATTAAAGGAAAAAAATATTTTATCAATTTATAGTTAGACTATCAAGTTATAAAAAATTTCTCAATGTACTATCTAATATTTTAGTTCAACTATTCTCAAAGTGAGTTCTAGGAACCCCTTGAAGGTTCCTGAGGTAAAAATCATGAATACTACTAAAATGTTATTTTGCTTTTTCACTCTTTCATAAGTGCATGGTGGATTTTTCAGGGGGCCACATGACATGTGACATTACAAAGGACTGAATGACGTAGCAGATAAAAGAATTTAAACGCTTCCCAAAATGTAAAACAATGCCACTTTTCATAAATTTGTTTTGTTTTGGAAAATAACTGCTACAAAAAAAAGTTACTTATATTAAACATGAAATGAGTTTTCATTTCAGTATTTTAAAACTTTAAATACAAAGATTATAATCCATGTAAACAAAGAAAATTCATTAATTTTATTAACATAAAGGAGTTTTAAGGCCAGGTGTTTGAGAACTGCTACTCAAGGTCACATAGAAATGGCAATTTTAGTATGAATTCCTCCTAAGATTGATTTGGGGAAGTAAGTGAAGGGTTAAATTCTCTCATTCCATCTTGCAGTATCTGTTATATTCTACCAACAGAAGAACATGAAAGGTATTTTTTTAAAAAGTTGGCTAACATTCATCCTTCTAAGCTGAAGCCAATTAAGAGAAACTAATCTTACTTTTTATCATAATACATTCCTGTCATGAAGACAACATGGAGCCATATTGCCACACTAATAATTTAATACAACACAAATGTAGCATACAGGAGTGTTAGTGGAATGAGTAAAGAGGTTCTAATATAAATTATATACACTATATTATATGCCTCTGAAAAATCCTGAGATAAATCTATTTGATTTTAATATAATTTCCCAAACTTGTTAAGCTATGGGTTCCCTTTTCCCCTAATATCATCATCTTGATGCAAAACATATTCTTTCAAACACTAGTATGATTAGTGCTAAGGAAAAAAGCATTTAGAAGAAAATTTACCAAACTAGGAATTTTTTTTTTTTTTAAAGATTTTATTTATTTGACAGAGAGAGATTACAAGTAGGCAGAGAGGCAGGCAGAGAGAGAGAGGGAAGCAGGCTCCCCGCTGAGCAGAGAGCCCGATGCCGGACTCGATCCCAGGACCCTGAGATCATGACCTGAGCCGAACGCAGCGGCTTAACCCACTGAGCCACCCAGGCGCAAACTAGGAATTTTTTAAATTTTATTTATACTTTTCTCCAATCTTCCCTAAAATAATTTACTTAAAAATAAAATTTAAAGGAAAACTTCTACAATATTTATAGGGTCCCTTCTAGTTCTAAGTTGTGTATCATTATTCTATTGTGATTTCTTTACATTGATCTAAGTTCCTTTCAAAAATTTTACTTTCACCACAAGGATCATTATTTATTAACTTTAGTTTTGTGATTATCCTGTTTTAGGGTCTTTTTGTAAAATACATTTCAGCTAGCGAACCTGAAAATCCTTATTGAGGAATCCTTATTGAAGAATTCATAAAATATTATGAATCTACTTTTTCAGACTTAAGTCTTTCGTTGGTGATTTAGTATATTTTTCAAAATCGACTTTTACTTTAAAGTTAGAAGAAATACTTTCAGTTCTTAAAATCCTCAGGCTTTCTGGCTTTTGAGACTTTATATAACCTGATCCCTCTGCTGGAAACCTTTTCTTACCTGTCCACCTCCCCACTTTATTCTCCTTCATGTCTCAGTCTATACCTCACTGCCCTCCATGACCTATTATAAGACCTCTGTCCCTTTTTGGACACCCTATCTTTTAGTTTCCATGGCACATTATACTCCTTCCCCAAACGTTCTTTTACCCCCACTCATCAGGGCTCTGTGATACTTTTATCATATTAATTGTTTTTAATATATTTTTACATCTAGACTCACTGGGAATCTAATGATAGTTACAATCCTTTGCCTAAAAAACACAGATACAGGCCCTAACTCTGTCTTGTCATTTTGGAGGTTCCTGAGACCCCTGCAGTATCCTAAGATTGCCAATTTACTTGTCCATGGCCTATATTAGAAGACATGGGATTAGATCTTATTTACCTGTCTACCCAGCACCTAATGTAGTACTTGTAGTTAAATGTTTAATTGTTAGGTAAGTGAACACATAACAATATGCAGTAACTACTGACTTTTCCTATTCTATCTAGCCATTAAACTGGAAGTTCTTAAGGTCCAGGATCCCAGAGCTCAGTTCCACACTCTATTTCCTCTCACTCAATACTTTTTCCTTGAACAGTTATTATACCAATGATTCCCAAATTTGCATCTATAATCTATACTTGCATATCAAACTTCCTTAAGACAACTCTTATAGTTGAGTCCCAAAACCTCCTGAACTCAATATATGCAAAAATGAACTCAGAATCTTGTCAACATCCCCCACTCCCAAAATATACCCTACCTTGACAAACGACACCACCATCCATCCAGCCTCAAACCAAGAAGTCACATTTTTTTTACACTGCCTATTATTCCCTTCCACATCATTCTTAATATCCGAGTAGTCACCAAGTTCAACTGATATTCCCTTCCAATACTTAAACTCATCTACCTCTATATCTCTATAATAATGATCCAATTTCAAATCATCTTTGCAATAAACTCCCATTTTTGCCACACCCACTCATACCTCCTACACCTCATTCTGTATATATATAATCTCTTCTATTCCAATCTGTTCTCTATATTCCAATCATAATGCCCTTTCTAAAACCTTTATCCAGTGAAGTCATCCCTACGTAAAACACTTCAGAGACTTTCCTTGCTCTTTGGCCATCCAATTCCTTAACATGGTCTACAAATCCTGAAAGGCATGTATAGTCCACTTGTACTTTGCTCCATATGGCACATTCCCAACCCTACATGCTCTAGCCCCTACTTTTCATATTTAGACATCCTGGCCTGCCTTCAGGTTCTTTACCTGCACTCTCTGTCAGGCTTTTCCCATGCGGTACACTCTCTACCTTTCCCCACATCTCCTTGCCCAAACAACTCTTTTATTGTGCTTCAGATCTTCCTTCCAGTGTAACCACCTTTTCCTTTTACTTTACCAGTCTAAGTGTATTATCTTGGCTGCATGCCCTTGGTGACTTTTCCGTAACATGTACCAGTTTATGATTATACATCTGAAAGTTTAATAATTTGATGCTTTTCTTCTTAACTTCACCATTAACTAGAAGAGAGTAAGAACCATGTTTTTAAAAATTTAATGCTTTTCTTCTTAACGTCACCATTAACTAGTAAGAACCAGGTGTTCTTTTGGTCCCAGCTGCATCACATACACACATTCATATATACACACTCACCTACCCACCCATCCATTCAATACACACTTTTAATAACAACAACAACAATAACAAAAAACACTGATGAAGACTTTCTTTTGCTACCTTTTAAAACACTATTCTTAATGAATATTATCTATTCATATAGATATCATCTATATCTATCTATATTATCTTAACTATTCTTAATGAATATTATCCACATCACTATGGTCAATAAAAGGTAACAACAAAAATTTTAAGAAAATGAAATGGTTCAAAAAAGATTAAAATGGTTCATTTATGGCTATACATGTATAATCTTTAATTTCCAAAGCAGTAAGAATACCATATCTTTAATATTCACTTAAGATTTTTAGTTTCAATGGACTTTCATTTGTTTATACTAATAAATAACAAAAGGAAATGAAAATTACAAGGGAAGTCAGAAGTGATATTGTAATAAAGCCCCTTATCCAAAACATCTGTATTTGTATTCTCGATAATTGTTGTACACTATTACTTGGAAAAAACAAAACAACATCCTCGATTCTAATATACTGATTACTTTCCATGACCAGTGGTGCTTTAAATTTCTTAAGATATTCAACACATAAAAAGTATGACCAAATTATTATAAAGTTAACCCTGATAAATCTTAACACTATCATAGCTAACATATACTGACTGCACTCTAAATGCTAAGTTGTGTTGTAAGTTATAATATAAAAGTTCAGCTCATTATTTTAACAATCCTAAGAGATCTGAACTACTACTATTATTTCCATTAATAAATTATTGTGCAGTAAAATAAAACAAGGTTCCTAAGATCACACACATTTAGTGGATGGTGGAGGTAGGAGTCAAACCAAGACAGTATATGTAACTCCAGTCCTCATTCACACTGCCCATAGTACCTATTGCCTTAAATATATACATTTATATGTATATATATCTATTTCAATATTGAAGCTAAAAAAGAAATACTTTGAAAAGTTTTCAACAAAGACATTAAACTGAGACAGAAAAAGGAACATTCTAAAGTTCATTTTCACTACTAAACAAACTGCACAAAAGCACAATACAGGTAAAGGATACCTAAAGGTAAAATAGCTAAGGATAGAAAATTAAACTACAGTAATAGTGTGACAACCCTAAATAGTCTCTCCCACGATGGCTAAAGGAAATCAGTATGATCAACCCTACCTTTCTCAGTATTTCTAAGATTAAAATTTTAAACTCAAAGTTAGAAGTAAGGTTTAAACAGATTCAACAATCAAAGGATTAATACCACAAAATTTGATTATTCTTAAAAAATAAGAATAATGCACATTTATCAGTTGTGCTCCAGTTTTTAAATTTTCATAAACATTTCCTCTTCTCTCCCATTCAAGATACATGAGCCTGTTTTATGGATGCAAATTCTGATGCGATCCCATGGAGATTCACTCCTACACCAGGGGGTTAGTCAGTCAGAGCTTTGCTAAATTTCTCATACCCCCACCCCCACCTCCAATCCCTTTTAAGAATCTCTTGATATGGTAACAATTGTCTTTGGGTTAACTGTACAATTGTCTTTGGGTTAACTGTCCATAATTAATGGTTAAGGTTAAAACCTGAATTATAGGTATTTCTTTGTAAATAGGTTATGATATCTATTGCAGAGGTCAGCAGACATTTTCTATGGTAAGTATTTTAGGCCTCTTAGAGACAACTATCTGTCGTACATACATACTTTTACCAACTCCTTAAAAACGTAGTAACTTTAGCTTCAGGGCCTTAAAAAAAAGTTTCCTACACAATTTACCTGCAACAACCATAGTTTACCATTCCTATCTAAACAATTGGCTCTATCAATATTTCCAGTAGCAGGGGTAACAGAATTCTGTGAAAGACATGACTCTGTTCATGCCTTCTCCATCTTGGTCCAAATCATAAACCTGTATCACTATTTTCTCAGGCTGATAAAAAACATTTCTAGAATTATCAATTACAATTTGAACAACAGGATCCTCTTCTGAAAATGTGAATTACAGCAAGAAAGGAACAAGAAAAGACTGAGTGCAATCTTTGAGTAGTTTACTTTCCTGCATCTTCAGTTAAAACAATCTGCTTCTGCTTGCTTTGCTACTTCATATAAACAGTGGTTCTTCCCGTCCAAGAAAAATTTGCCATTGTCAATGTAAATTATTGTTAGAAGGTAAATTTTATCAGTGGGGGGAAAAATATAAAAAATCTGGAAGCCACTGCATTCCACCAGACATCCTGTAATTAAGAACTCCTACTCAATTTTTAAAGAAAAGGTCAGTAGTTTGAGAGCTCTCAAGTCAAACAGTCTAGGTTTAAACTTGCTGAATGCAGGGGAAAACATTTACTCTACTACTCAATATCCTATTCTATAAGACTGAGACTGCCAAGAAGTCAACACCTTGGGGGGTACTCATAGTAAGTGACATAGGAGTTGGCTGTCACTTTTTTTTTTAAAGGATTTTATTTATTATTTGACAGACAGAGATCACAACTAGGCAGAGAAAGAGAGGAGGAAGCAGGCTGCCCATGGAGCAGAGAGCCCGATGTGGGGCTCGATCCCAAGACCCGGGGATCATGACCTGAGCCAAAGGCAGAGGCTTTAACCCACTGAGCCACCCAGGCGTCCCAGCTGTCACTTTAATTATACTCCATATTACACACTACATGTTGTTCTTTCATGTTGAAAATCTTTCTAGACCTACACAGGGAAAAAACATTTTGGAAATCTTAAAGACCATTCCAAATGAGGTTAGAGCAACGTAACTCATTAAACTACTTGATTTACCTGTGCGATCTAGAAATGCCAGTCCTTTTAGCATATAACTAAGAAGTTCCTATGAAAATAAGATCCACCAAATATCTGATACTACTACGTCCTGAACACCTGATTGGTTCTAAAAATATCAGTTTTTCATATCTGTTTTCTCTAATTTGTTCAGATCTGAAAGGCTAGTTACTTCTCTCCACTACAGTTCTGAGTTCTAAAAAGTCAGCTAAATGGAATACAATTATTATTATTATTATTATTATTTTATTTATTTACTTGACAGAGATCACAAGTAGACAGAGAGGCTGGCAGAGAGAGAGAGGAAGGGAAGCAGGCTCCCCCCGCTGAGCAGAGGGCCCGATGCGGGGCTTGATCCCAGGACCCTGGGATCATGACCTGAGCCAAAGGCAGAGGCTTTAACCCAGTGAGCCACCCAGGTGCCCCTGGAATACAATTATTTTTACAACTATCCTAATGTATAAACAAAACCACAAATTTCAAAAACCTTTTTTGTTATTAGTCATTTCTAAGCCTATTTTAAAAACCAGATCTCAAATTCTCAAAACTTTCAACCTGTAATTTTAAGTCTCTTATCATTGTTACAAAGTAAATGTTAAAATTACATCTACAATCTTTAAAAGCAAGTTTACATTTTCTGAGCATTTTTTAAAAACTTTAATAGTTTTCCACATAGAAAAATTACAGAATACTTTACTTTGTGCTAAGCAGTCTCAAAATTTATCCTCACAAGCAAGTAAGTTTGAGTTTTCCCCATTTCACAGGTAAAGAAAACTGAAGTCCAAAGGTTACAGTTTTTCCAAAGTCATACATTTAGAAAGTAGGAGAAATTAATATTCAAGCCCAGGTGTCCTGATTCCAAGGTTACTGTTATTCTCATTACATTTTAACTTCCTTCTCAAAACTTCAGTCCCTACCCCACTATCACACAGGTCTTATAATTACACTCTTAACAGGACCTACATAACCATTTTTCAAGTAAAAAACCTCTAATCTGTGTAACTATTCTCAGAAGGACTCTTATGTGTCTAAGATTTCCCTTTAATTAGAAAAATAATAAAATTAATATAGAATCTTATTAAATGTCAAAATTAATCTTGGTGGTCTATTTACTCTTAATTTTCAACAAACATGCTTGAAAGACTGTCGTCTATTCACAATTTAGTCAACCACCTAAGAATTCATTTAGATAGTAAATGGGCAAGTATTATCAATTATCAAAACAAATGTGTCTTTTAAAGAATATCCACAGTGCTCTTCCAGATTTTATTCATTACAATCTGACTATATTTTGCTACCCCCCCCCCAAAAAAAAAGCAGCATCTGGGTGGCTCAGTGGGTTAAACGTCTGTCTTCAGCTAGGGGTGAGGTTCCCACGCTCAGCACAGGGCCTGCTTCACCCTCTCCCTCTACCCCTCCCCTCCTCTAGGCTCGTGCTCTCTCCTCGCTCACTCTCAAATAAATAAATAAAATCTTAAAAAACAAAAACCAAAACCTCTATCCAGAATTCAGGTTTCCACAAACCACAAAAGATACTCTATAAAAATTAATTTAAAACACTACAAAATAACAAAATTTAACTTTTTAAAACAACAAATTTTGAAGTTTTGTTTTTTAAACCAAGTCATATTTTCTTTTCTTTTCTTTTTTTTTTAAAGATTTTATTTATTTATTTGACAGACAGAGATCACAAGTAGGCAGAGAGGCAGGCAGAGAGAGAGGAGGAAGCAGGCTCCCTGCTGAGCAGAGAGCCTGATGTGGGGCTCGATCCAAGGACCCTGGGATCACGACCAGAGCTGAAAGCAGAGGCTTTAACCCACTGAGCCACCCAGGCGCCCCCAAGTCATATTTTCTAAGCAAAATTTGTGCAGTAAGAAATCCTCTTCAAAACATTATTTACTAAAATAAAAAATTCAAATAGATTGTTGGCAAAATCTGTCTATCGATTTAAAGATGGAAAATTCTTAAACTGTTTATTCTTAAAATGCCAATATAAATACTCTTAAGATAATGACCAGTTTCATTTTTAGTAATGTTTCGGTTTCAAACAGTACACTCAAAATAACTAATACCACACATACAATGGCAGTGAAGTTGTTTTAAAAAATGTGTATTTCGTATGTGACATGGTGAGTGGTATGAAGTATATAAGCCTGATGATTCACAGACCTGTACCCCTGGAGCAAATAGTACATTATATATTAATAAAAATAATTTTTTAAAAATGTGTATTTCTCTGAGTTGCTTACAATTTATTTCCTCACCCAAAATCTAAACCACAATCAAATGACACAAGCTAAATATTTCTTACATTTATATCATAACCTCTCCCAAGAGACTATGTGCCTGTTCTCTGTCCCTGATAGAGACCAAATGGGTCATGCCACCATGACCACAGGCCATCTGGAGTCTAAAATACATGATTCTTTATGTGCTTTCTTGATAGTAGGCTGCTATTATCCATGCTACCACAAATAACCTAAGCTTTACACGACAAATCTCATTCCTTTTACAATTTAATTTTAACTTAAGAACATGCATTAGATTATGTTGCTAACTACATTTTCTTAGTATCAAAAAATTCTCCAACCACCCTTTTCCTAATCTATAATCCCTGAGCTCAAACAGGCTGCATCTGGGTATGTAAGGCATGATGACTGCCTTTTCTATAGTGACCAAAGGTTCTCACATATTTCACTCTTCTATAATATAACTTTGATATTTTAGCACACTGAATTCTCAAATTCCATACGGAAAAGAAGTATTACCATTTTCTCCAATCTATTATAAAATACTTAACAATCTTCTATATTCCATATACTCAGTAACATATATTTATTCATTCCATAATTATTAATTTTCACAAATTACTCCTAACTGTACTCCTAAGATGTCCTCTCACAAAATAAAAATTGATCACCTTTACACATTTTAAATTTAGCTCTAAAATGTTAAACTTGGTTCCTATTATATTATAGCCTTTATTACTTTTAGATGTAATTACAAAACCCACTTAAATATCTTAAAAAAAAATACTCAAAATGAAAAAAAAAAACCCAGAAAAGAAAAATACTCTCATTTTTAATGCCTGACTTTCTTGAATTCAATTAAAGTTCATTAAAATGATTACACTTAGTACTCTCTTAATTTCCATTTTGCTTAATATTACAATACTTTTCTGTCAATTCAGAAATTTATACAATATGAACCAGTATTTCTTGTCCAGAACAAGTTGTCTAGGATACAATTTTACTTGTTACAATTCTGTAGTGACATGATAGATAACTACAAAATTTGGGAAAAAGAAAAATGACTTCAGAAGACTAGAGAAGAAGTTTCTAGATTAAAAAAACCAAAAACTCACAGTCTGACAAAGAAATTGAGTGGATTAAAAAAATGGGATTCACAGGATTTATTTAACCTAGTGCTCATTTAAAGATTAATTCAAAAAGTCTGTATTAAGCTGTTTAAAATATACATCTTTAAGCCAGACTAACAAGACAAAACATCTCCTGACAATTTCAAAAACACAAACTATCATGAGGAGTTTAAAGTTATACAAATCTCTGAACAGAAGGAGACAGAAGCAAGAGCCAAGCTCCATTCACATATTCCTAAATGTCATCTGATTACCAAGAGATACAAAAGCTTTATGTATTCTCTAATCTTGGATATTTCAACCATCCAAACATTTCTTAATGTTAATTAGTCCACAAAACAGTCACAGAACCACTATATAGACCACCAATTTTTTTCTAGAATTCTACCTACAATGCTTTAAAAATTATTTATTTTTGGTATTTATTATATATTTTTCTTTATATCTTAGGCTTACTTATTTCATCCTTGGACCTATAACAAAATTATACTATCAGTAACTTCTGAAGGCTTAAGGCAGTCTTTTTTACGCTGTAGCTGCTATGTTCAGAAAATTACGCACACTTGTTTCTGAAATAAAACTGTTTTTCTTAAACCTTCACGCATTAATAAAGCTATAACTGGAAACTTTACTACCATGACTAAAGTTCTAATAATAGCAAACACAAACCCTTACATAGTACTTCATTTGTGCTAGTTATCACTCGCAGAATCCTACAAAATAGGGGCCATTAGCCCAATTTACAGACTGGGCTAACAGACTCCTGCAGTACTATACTGCCTCAACAGTCATGTAAAATACCACTGTGTAGTTGTTGATGGGATAATCCAACTCCCCCTTATGTTCAAGAACTTTACAATTACTGAGGAGTACAAAGAATTTAACAGGTATTTATTCCATTTAAAAATCTTTGTAAATGCTTCAAACTTCTTAAAATAATGGCACATACCAGTAGAACAACTGCATGGATAAGAAAAGACGCTTTACCCAGTTCAGCCCTTCAGCATGTACCATTTTCCTAACACATAATGTTGTTCTTGTATTGTTCATTGTAAGGATTATGAGATATTAAAGCCCTACCTTGGAGACTACCAAGCCAAGCTTACCATTTTACTGATATTCTATTAAAAAAGGAAATGAATTCTACACACATTCTACGCACATTTGTCACCCCCCCAGTCTCAAAATTTTATCGGTTAGGTTTTAAAAACACCATATTATCTATCTTTAATATAAGACAGCAATACCTCATTCAAAAACTTATTTTTCTCTTAAAACTTTTTCCCTAACTTTCCATTAATCAGTATACTCTCAATACATGCACACTTAAGATATATACTTAAGTATATCCTATACAATGTTCTTTTTTTCTGAATTTAAGACCAGCAATAATTTATGAAAACTGGTACATAAACCATGGAGAGAAACATACTAATTAAAGAATAAAGAGGTAGTCTACAGTGTCCCCAAAACATGCATCTACTTCTAAAAAGATACGATATTACAACCTAAGAACAGCATACAATTTTCTAATTTGCATGTTTTCTCCCTATCTACTTTTTTGTGTTTTGGATAATCAAAAACAAAATGAAAGACCTGAGTTTTAGAGACAATTTATCCCTATTTCTAGTTCAAAATCAGATTTTCAGATTAGAAAAATTTTAATTCACTTATTTTACAAATGAGGTAACTGAGACCCAGAGAAATCCCATGACTTGAAGTAACCCACAAGCTAACTGTTGGCAGGGCTAAAAATCACAATCCTTATCTCCTGATTCCCCTCTTTTCACTTGAATAGATTTTTATTAAGTAGAATAACTTTACAAAAAGCAAATACCACTACAAAAATTAAAAATTAAAATAAGAATTATATCATCTTAACAGATTAGCAAAACATGAACCCAATTCAAAAAAAAAAAGCCCTGTAAGCAAGAAATGTAATCAAAATTCTGAATTTAGTAAAAATGCTTAAAAATTCTGCCTCATAAGCATGCAATCACCACAAATTAAGGTGACAACCAGACAGCAAAACTTAATAAACCAACTAATTTCACTACTCAAACAAATAAATAACAAAACTTTCTCTTTGGTCAAAAAATTAGTTGAGTTTTCCTGTTCTACAAAAAGTTAGCCACAATACATGGCTCCATTTAAAAAATTACAATTCTGATGAAAGCTTATAATATGCCCTCTTGCTTTGAAATCAACTTATATTTAAAAATGTAAAATCTAATTAAATATACACCAAAAGAGACAAAAAAAATTCAACTTCCTATTAAATTCCATTCACTGTTTAAAAATGTTTTAAATCTTTAGATGGTAATACAATCATGTTTTATCATAACTCTATCAATCACACTTCAAAGAAGTACATCTTTTTATCTGTAAACCTTTAATAAAACTACTCTTAAAACTCTACATTCCTCTTGATCAAAACTCAGTCACTGTGATTTTATTTGTAGGCTGAATCCAGATACTGATCTATGCTTGTTTTTAACCTCCCAAGTACAAATATTATACACCATCCTAAACAGCTGTAATTTGTGATTTCCTAAAAATGTCAATCTGACACATAAATTATTCCATTTAAAGTATTATTCAATTTATCAGTTAATGTAGCAACAAATTTCCAAGAACAGGTAGACATTACTGAAACCACAAACAATAATTATTATTTTATTTAACTCATCAAAACAAACTTAAAATCAATTATTAAGTAAATTCATATTCAACTGAAAGCAACTTAAATGTTTTTTTAGGTCTTAAGAACTAATTAAGACAATTTTTTAGGTCTTAAGAACTAATTAACACTATACGAGAGATTTTGCATGTGCTCACCTAGAAATAAAATTTTATGATCCTACTATCAAACGAAAATGTGCTCAGATACCTAGTGTTCCAAAATGTGTTAGGGCTGATTCTCAAAAAGTCAAACTTAAGCCAAATACCCACACCTAGATATAGAGTTTGGTGGATATAAAAGTACTCCAAAATATGTTTTGTATCCAGTAGACACAGGCTGACTAACTTGCTAAATGAATAAAAAGATAAAATGAACTAGAGAACTCTAAACTTTATTGAGAATTCTTAACTGTCTAAGGAGTATTGCCAACATGACTATTCCGGTAAAAAGGTGAAAACGCTCCAAGCAAGAAAATCCACTTCCATGCAAAATAGATGGCTTTTGAAAACTTAACAATACTAATGAAGACACTACTTATTTTCCTAAGTCTGATATAGACAGGGAATATGAATTTATTTTATTATCTGAGAGATGAGAAACCACCCCCCCAAATTAAAAATAAACACTAGCACCCCTGTTTTTACTAGAGAAAACAAAATGATAGTCCTACAAACATCAGACATTCCCATAATTTGACAAGACACCATTAGTGGCTTCATTTTAAAAATATATTACTAAGAGTTTCCAAGGTAAGAAAACACAGCAATCTTCAATGACGGGGTTTTGTGGGTTTTTATGAGATGCAAAGATGAGTTTTGTAAAAGGAAATGCAAAAAAGTTTTATAAAATCTGTCCAATTCTTAAAAACGGAATATTATAATCTCTATCATTTTTTCAAATAAAAAGGAAGACACTGAATCCACTTAAGGATTCTGTCAAATATTTACCACCCCCAACAAAACATTGCAGGTACTGAATCTTAAGAGTTTATTTCAAACTCCATTCATTATAGCAAAGTATTAAATGAAACTAGGCTAATTACTACTTGAAAACTAACAAAGTTAGAAACAAACACCGTTAAGTTTCCACTGGATTTCCTAAACCTGGTTCCCTTATTTCAATCAACATCTGTGAGCACTTAACAACCCACATTAAATCATAAAAGACTTAGACCGAAAGTTAGAGGTTCTATATCCAAACGAAACAAAAGCCATCAAAATCATGTCATGCCTTCACCTCACAGACGACATTCAATTCTCAAGTAGCCGGACTTCCCAATCGTTTCACAAGCCTTCATGAAGAAGGTTGTTAAAACTACCTCAAAACATCAGTTCCGAATCAGCTGCACCGCACAGATTAAGCGCTTCCCGCTCCCCACCCCTCACCCCTACCCCCTTCCCCCGTCCCCTGGCCGGGCCACTGCTCTAACTGCCCAACACACGCATTCATACAAACAACCCAAATCAATCTGGGAGACAAGATTATGGAAAATAATAAGTACCGAATACAAATACGTTACTTTCCCAGTCCACTAATACGTCCACTTCCAGAAGACAATTCTTAGACATTACTACACATAGTCACTTTGAAAACCCACAAAATTAAGAATCAGGTATTTTTCAAGCTATTAAACACAATATATTCCAATATAAACTGAAAAACTTTTACTTGCCCGGTTCCGCACCACAATAAATAAAAGGGTAAAAACCAAAACTTTTCAGTGGCCTCCAGTAACAGTTTTTAACTGAAGCAGCAGCATAATAACAAGAGAATTAGCAAAATTAGAAAAAGTCTGTTAAACTTCTGGCTTTTAGAGTGTTACAGGCTTTTACACTTCTGCGAATGTGTTTTGGTAAAAGCAAGATGAGCCTCTGGCCAACTACCATCATACAGCTGAACCCCTCAAACAAAAAACGTAAAGCTCTAAATTTAAGAAAAGCAAAAGAATCGAAAGAGAAAAAAAATAACGCCTTGCTACGGTTCCGCCGTGGCTGAATAGCCTGCTTGTGAAATGCTAATGCCACTTCGGAGCAGTTAGTCACCAGCTATTGTGTGGGGCAGGAGAAAGCCGAGCCGACCGCGCGTGCTGAGCGAGCAAGCGAGCGAGCAAGCGCGCCCTCCTTCCTCGCGCCGCTCCCGCTGCCGCCGCCTCGCGCGCGCCCCCGCGCCCGCACGGACGCGCGCGCCGGCCCCTCCTCCTCCGGCCTTGCACTGCACAACACTCATGACGTATCTTTATTTCTAGCACATTAACAAAATATCACAAATAAATTGTCGGCAGCCCCTGCGGCCTCGGGGTGCGGGTCCCCCCGACCACTGCCCCCCGAAGCCCCCGCGCCGGACTCCCAACCCTCCCCGTGGCCTTTGGAGCTTTCACGTTCTGGGGCCAAGTTTTTGTCTCTGTAAAAAATTGCGGGAAATTCAATTTTTATTCGACTCGGGGAAAAGTTTCTTTGCTCCGCGACGTGAATGTCTCACCAGATTCTGGTAGGTCCTGGGATGCTCCTTCCCGGTCCAGTCGGTGCGGCGGGGCAGCAACTGCGGGGAAAGGACGCCCCGTGAGCCCGGCCCCCAGCCCCGGCCCGCCTGCTCCCCTCCCCCGCCCGCCCCGCGCCCCAGCGGGGACCCCGAGCCCCGCGCCCCGCGCCCCAGCGGCGGCGGTGGCGGCGGCGTGGCCCAGGGACGGCCGCGCGGCGGCGAGACGCGCTGGGCCGCCGCCGCCCTTACCTCCTTCTCGGCCACCCCGCGGATCAGCACCTGCAACAACAAAGGGGGGAGAGCTGAGCCCCGCGCCCCGGGCCGCAGCCCCGCCGCCGCCGCCGCCGCCGCCCTCCCCCACGCCCGCGAGCGGCGAGCGCCGGCTCGGCCCGCGCCGCGCGCCGCCGTACCTGAGCCGCCTGCTGACAGGGTCCATCTTCCAGGAACCGGGCGATGAGGAAGTAGAGCTCTGCGCGGGAGAGGGGGACGGGGAGACACACAGGCTTAGCGGCCGGGCGGCGGGGGGCGGGGGACCGCGGGCGGAATCGCCCGGTGCCAGCGGCCCCAGCAGCCCCCCGACTTACCCGATCGCAGCTCCGAGAGGCCTTTCCTCTCACAAGACATGTTTATGGGTCACTTCAGGGCCGTCGGCGGGACACCCCGCCGCCGAGGGGAAGCGGGGATGGTGCCGCCGCCTGCCCTATAGCTGTCACTGTGTGTTCACGAGCCCAGCCTCGGCTCCACCATTCAAGCAACGGCGGCGGAGGCGGAGGAGGAGGAGGAGGAAACAACAACTCTCAGGCAGCGGCTACGGCCGCCGCCTCCGCCGCGGATCCCTCCGCCGCAGAAAGGAGTCCGCCGCCTTCGCGGCCCGGGCTTGGCCCCGTCCTCGGCCCGCGCCCCCGCCCCCCGGCGCAAAAAAGGAGTGCCTCCGACCCCGCGCTCCAGGGCCCCCACACCCACTGTGGCGAGACCCCTGCCCCCTCCTCCACGGCCAAAGGTGCGATTTATTTATTTATTTCCAGTCGGGAGAAGATGTCGGAGCCGGAGCCGCCGGTTGGCTGAAAGGCGCTTTCTCTGTGGAGGCCGACCGCGGGAGGGAGGGGGCCGGGGATGGCTCCGCGGAGGGATCTGACGCACACGAAGCCGCAGCACAGGCTCTATTCAGCGGCGCTGGCTGGGGCTGAGATGGAAGTTAGTTTCTATGTAGCAGAAATGGGAAACAAATGAAGCAAAACTGCCCAAAGAGGGGAAATGCCCCGAGGATGGGTCTCACTCTCACGCGCGCACACAGACACACACGCAGAGAGCCCTCTCGCGCCTGGCAAACTCGGGATCGCGCTACCCGGCCCGAGTTGAATGATAGTGTTTGGTTTCTGTCTCTTGCCATGTGCATGTGTATAAATGCTGCGGATTGGCATCTGTGTAAGTCTTGTCCTGCGTTATTTCTGCAGCCTATGCAAAGTGTTGTGTAATTTATTGGAGTGCCGTATATTGCAATAGAGGTTCGGCTCTTTTTGTTAAGCACTTGGCGTTTGCAAGCCCGTTATTTGCTGAAGCCACCTCTGCATATATCTTTTATTATTGCCATTGCCTTAAGCATTTTACATTTAAAAATGTTTCTTTATTGTTGTATGGGCAAAGCGAACTCCTGATCTGTACTTCAGATACTCTTTTTCTTGGTTACAAAAAGGCTAGTGTTGGCTAATTAGGGATTTGGGATTAAAGAACCTTAAAGCTTTTTTAAGTGTTTACAAGAAGGAATAATGTAAGCCTGAGAGAAAGAAAAGAACGCTAATATTTATCTCTAACCGATCTGGAGGTAATTTACTGACAGATCAATAACCCACCGAAGGATACTGAAAGAGTATACTACAGTTTAGCCAAGGTGATTAGTGATTAAATAATTTAAATTATCTGTGTATCTTACAGTTGACTTCGTCATGCTAATTAATGGCTTCTAATTTGAGGTGTAAACCATTCTTGTTTACAGTTAATCACGGGAAGACTTCTTGAAAACTGACGAAAAGAGAAAAAAATTAATCTTTCGTAAATTAGTATGTAATTACCGGTTTTATATGCTAAATCATACATCTGTGTTTTGCTGATGAGGGTAAGGGCCTTGTTTTTTAAAGAACGAATATGGGTGAAATTAATGGAAACAATGGAAAAAGCCATTTGTTAGAAAACAAGGACGCCAAGTGATATTTATCTCCAGATGATTTAAGCACTTTTCAAAAAGACCTGATAGTTGATTTTTTTAAAGGATTGCAGTTTAAAAGGAATTAGGATAGTCGTTCTTTGTTAACATTTAACAAAAGATTCTCCTTTAAAATTTCAGATAATAAACTGCGTTTTATGTATCTGGTCTAAAAAGGTTATTTGTGGGTAAAGGACCTAGAAGCTGGATTCTGGCTTTCTAGATTGTTTCCTCAAGCCTTGTTCCCTCCTAGCTCCTTACATTACTAGTGAGAAATACTTGCTGCAACTGCCTTGGATTGCACTGCAAGACTGCATCCGTGTGATGCCCTATACAAAATATCCAGAAATCAACCTACATGTGTGGAAAAAGAAAAAAAAAAGACTGGGGGGGGGAGCCTAAATTTCTTTGGAATGACAGGATGTAAAAATTGCTTTTTAGAACAAATAAAAAAGAGAAGTTACCATGACTTGTCCTATTGCAGCCTGGTTATCAGAGTACTGTTATTTATTGAAATGGCTATCCTTCAAATACTGAAAATATTTGCATTTTTGAAGACATTAATTCCATTCTATCTATTATAGGTAAGTAGCTTGCTTCTAGATAGTTAGACTTGAAAGGCAGACATTTAATATGCCTTTTTGCAATTCTCTTTATTTCTATAACTGATACTTTCTAATTTAACTTTTAAAAACGTCTTATAGTCTTTAAATAATTGTGATATTTTACATTATCATGATGTTCTTCATATAAACAGATTTTAGAAACTAAAAATTATAGTAATAATCTAGTGGTTTTGAAATATTTGTATTAGTCCGATTCTTACTAATAGATGTTTTATCCTTGCAAAGGAAAATAAACCAAATTATGATATGGAATGTAAAATTACTCTGGGTAAAGTTTTCCATATATGTCTTGTGAGTGTTATGTAAACATGAAAAACTAGTATGATTATCTCATGTATGCTTTTTATTTAGAAGCCACGAAAACTTTTCCAAAGTTGCTACCAGTACTTAGCTGCTAAAAAATTAAGGAAAAATTCCCTTCTGAGTTTTCTGAATTAATATAATGCTCTAGTCATTTTGACTAAGCTTTGACAATGTTTAGAGTTTCTTCTTTTTCAAAGACCTAATTTGAAGATAGTTATAACCTTGCCTTTACATTAATTTATTACTATAAGTCTGCCATAAGAAAATGTAGATTACTGGCTAAAAATTAAAACTTCTCTTCAACCAAATAAACTATTTGTTTTGTAACAATAGATGTTAAATTGAATTTTTCTAAGCCCTTCAAATGTAACAAAATACTCCCTTATAATGTTTTAATTTCTTTAAACATGAAATACATTTCTGGATTCTGGCATCATCAATTAACTTTAAGGTTTATATTAAGGCATTTGCTGTGCATATGTATGCAGAAAGTCTGACATATTGAGTAAAAAGGAAATCTTACCTTGAAGCCTATATTTTAGTTCCCAAGGCCATGGCACTTGTAGCTCTTTTCTCAGTATTAACTCTTTCACGTATAAGCATAGCTCAGATTCCGTGTACACCCCTTTTTGTTGGATTATTTTAACTTTTTCATGGTCTTCAAAATTAAAATCAATTTTAAAAGATTTCCATGCCTTTTATATAAGAAGGCTAACAAAAACATTGAAGGTTTGAAAGCTAACAACAAATATTTTTATATAATATAGTTTTCTTAGGAGAATTACAGACTTTTCTTGAAATGTAAAAGTTTCTGTAAAATTTACTTCTTTTCACTTGGCATCACATGAAACAAGGTTAACACTGAAAAAGTTTGTCTTGATCCTGATAAGCTATTATTCTAATGAAATAATCAAATACTGCCATTTAAGTCCTTCCTGAAACAACATGGAATAATATTTATAAATGAAAAGATCCAGCTACATTTATGAAATCTGGTTTCTCTCCACCAGGATGATGAAATAAGATATAACTACAAAAACAAACAAACAAACAAACAAAAAACAAAAAACCAAAAAACACTGCAAATACAACTTTTAAAACTATAATTGTCTTGTTTTTATTTTGATATTTTTTTATTTTTTAAAGCAAAACTTTATATCCTCTAAAGTGTAGAAATGGAAAATTGGAAATCACTGTTCTTAAAAAAAAAACCTTTTTAAAAAATACTCCTCTGCCCTAACAACAAAATACAACTATCAAGAGTCTTGTTTAACACACCCCACTCTTCCTTCTGGTTTGCTCCCCAATATTGTAGTTTCTGTCCATGCCTATTTGACTTTGTCTCTACACAGACATTCTTCTTCCTTCACAAAGCTTAAATGTATATCAAATCTGAAACATGCAAGCAGATATACTGTTTGGCTGCTGCAGAAAGAATAAAGATAACCAACTTTAGTACACCAACCTGTTATTTAACAATTTGTATTGTCTCCCTTAAATCTCACAGAAAAACCTTTTTACTTACATTAGAGCACAATTCCCTTTAATCTGTAACAAAGATTAGCTAGTTACCAACAATTGTATAATTTCTTACTTACTTGAATGTTATTAGTAATTTACAACTCAACTTTTTTTTCTTCCAAATTAAATAATCCTAGTAGCTTAGATTTTTTTTTGTATTTAAGTCTTAGTTTCCACAAAAAAATCATAATTTCATGGACTTATTTATATTTTTAACATCAATTCATGAGTTAACAGTACAATTATAAAGATTAAAGAAGAAAAGCAATTTTAGAACGTATTCCCACAAGATTTGGAGCAGCACAGTGGATAAAGTAGAAAAAGCTGTTCCAGATGGGAGGAAACTTAAAGGAGAAGTCTGTAGGCATGTTCTATCATATGCAGATGTCTGATGGATCAAGAGTGGGCTGAACTGAACACAAAACAGTAGAAAAGAGAAGGTAGATTGGGGAAGAGATGCAGAGGCTTTGCAAGTTGCTAGTAATGGTGTCTCAGATGAGGCATACAATTATCAGTGATTTAAAGATGGGATTTGAGGACAAGAGTTAACTAGTCACTTGCCTTTACATACACCTGAACTGATAAACGTTGAAAACCCTAAAGAAGAAAAATGATTTTATTAATGAAAAGGAAAGGGGAGGGAGGTTTATATAATAAGTTAGTGAGGAATCAATCTTTACATAATAATGATACTCAGAATCAAGGACACAAAGTAGACACTGTTGGTGAAGAAGGAGAATGGTTGTTTAAAGAGTAAGATTTGACTGATAGATGCCCACAAGTCTGAGACTCAACTATGAGAGTAAGATGTGTATGAAAGTAATATCCAACTCAAAATTGAGAATGAAGCCAGTTTAGATTTAAATTGACGTTGTAATAAAAAAGTGTTCCCATTTTCTGAATTCCTACAGAAAGGCCTGTCTAAATATACCACCTTACTTGCAAACTGCTTTTATTTTTCTTCTTGTGTAGCTATACTTGGTAAAGATCTCCTTAACTTATGCTTCTGTTATTTTATTCTCTTTGATGGGTATACTTACTTATGTTGAAATAGTGATTAACCCAAAGAATACATTCTATTATACAATTATAAAATTCAAAATAATGATAACAAGTAGATCCTTTCAACTGAGATGTGTGTGTTCAAAATTTAAGAAAAGTTTGTAATTTGATTTTGAGATTACACCTACGAATCCCATTGCATTCATAGTTTTCATGCTTATGTTTGAGCACATAAAAATATGGGTACAGATGAAATGGTTACAGTAGATTTTTTTAATGCTCATCAAAACTGGCCAGATGACAATGAGTTATAGAAAAACTAATATAGACTTTAAATGGAATCTCCTCGTAAGCACATATGTGTTATTTTTCTCTTAGCAGTTATCAGAAGTGATCTCACTGAACATAATTAGGGAACATTTTTCTTAAGAATATTGAGTAAGTCATATCATATGAGAAAGAAGAAATATATTGCCTTTTTAAATGTCTTGACATCCTTACCTCTCTGATATGCATAGATTATAATTCATGTTTATTTTTGTCATTCAGTATTTTGGGTTTTTTTGGTAAGTGAATGTGTAAGATTTCCATCTTTCCCCGATATCCCCACATTTTCAGTTTTTTTCAGTGTCTCTCTAAAATTTTCTTTCTCTTCCATCACTGAAACTTCAGTTTCCAATGGTGAACCAAACCTATTAAGATATGTAAGTAATGTGCATATATCCTAAGAGCTCTAAAAATATAAAGAGGATCTATTCTTGTTATAGTTGAGACTGTCACACATCAAAATATTTTATTTTCAGCTCTCCTGATTACTTACACAAGAGACTAGAGAAATAATTTACACAACTTGTGTAAAAAGGTAGAAGAAAAGCCTTCCTCTACATTTCCATAAGAAAAGAAATCAGGTGCTAAGTAACAGGCATTTTCTGTTTGTGAAGTGTGTATTTGTATTTTTAAATTACTAAATTTTTATTTCAGCGTTTTTGCCAAAGTCAGGATAAATGTGACCTCTTTAGATACTAGATTTTGCTGAGTTAGAGGAGTTACTGATTTTTTAGAAGTTACTCTTTGGGTAAATTGATGCATCTTTCAGACTCAGATTTGTAAAGTTTTCCAATCTGATAGTGGCTAAAGATAACTTATATTCTCAAACCACTCTGTGATCATATCACATATTGCTTAACTTAACCTCTTTGAGATATTTAGTATGGGAGACTTACTTCATTTGCAGTCAGGTCGCATCATGCCTAAAAAAAATTTTTTTAAAGGAATCTTTGATGAATTCACAATGATAAATTTCCATGGCACAATAATAACATATATATTTTTTCCTAATGCCTATTAACCTAGCATTCTTCTATCAAGGTAATAATTACCAAGGTCATTTTCCTTTTAATCAGCCAGTTTCTCATGTGGTTTTTTATTTTTTTCCTTTTCATTATTGAGACTATTTGGATAGAAACTTTCCTTGTAAATGTTAAAAAGAAAAATAAACTGTGTTTCTTTTTTTCATTTTTTTTTAAAGATTTTATTTATTTGAGAGAGAAAGACAGCGTGAGAGCAGGGAGGGTCAAAGGAAGAAGCAGATTCCCTGCTGAGCAAGGATACCCCTCCCCTCAATGTGAGTCTCTATCCTGGGACTCCAGAATCATGACCTGAGCCGAAGGCAGTTGCTTAACAAACTGAGCCTCCTAGGCACCCGAAACCATGTTTCTTTTTCCTGAAAAAAATTATACAAGTTGATATAAGGACTAAAAGTCAACCTTTAATATCTGTCCCTTGTTTCCACATGCCATTCCTACTTCTATGGTATCCTCTTTGTAGCATGCTTACTTTTTCTATGTGCATCAGCTGAAGAACCATCATTTAAACCATCTTGCAGTCTGACCCTCATTATTGTGTACTTCAGTATAGTGCATGGAGATAGATGCCCAGCTCACCAGAGACTGATTGTAGATGTGACAGCTAATATGGAGTTGCTGAAACTGCACCCCCGCTGCAAAAGTTGCATCTGGAAGAAAAAAGTTTTCAGCGATAGACTAGCCAGTCTCCAGAAATTGTCAGTTATTAAAACCTGATTTTATTCAGCAGGAATACCTCAATTTATTGAATAGACTGTGAAAGATAGGAATCGGTGGCTATACATACCGTTCAAATTTAATATAATGAATTCACATTCTCGAAATAGAAACAATGATATACTTATACATGTAGACTAGACTATATTTTTCTGTGTTTTAACCCAAATGCTTTTAGTAGTAAATGTATATATTTTATAAATACTAGCAGGAATAAATTCCATCAACTTATTTTCAGTAACTGCAAAATTAACAACAAAAATTTTTGTGAAATCAGTTGAGTGTGATATAGATTAATGTGAAAGCATTTCTTTCACAACCCTTTTTGGAATAAAGGTACAATTTCATACAAAAAATTAACTATGAATTTCTAACAGATTAGTTTCAGTTTTATAATATAAGCTATAAAGAGGTTTCAGTTAAGAAATTCTCTAACCATAATGAGTATGAAAGCTTACAAACACAGAGTCAAGAATTACATTAAAACTCCAAACATTTTTACAGTATTTAAGATTTTTCTTTTCAGTTTTTTTTAAGTTACAAATATATATTATCATTCTTTGAAAGCTTAGTTCTTTTTAACTGAAATATTTATGCTTCAACACATTAACATTTGAAGTCTGGAAATCAAGTTGCCTTAGCTCAGGATCAGTTTTTTAAAACTTCTTTATCATGGAAAAATATCAAACATTCAAAAAAGTAAAGAAAATAGAAATATGATCCACTAGGTACTAGATTCCCAGATTCATGATTATTTATGTTTGCACAACTTTATTTTAATTAATTTATTTGAGGTTGTTAAAAAAGATTTATTTATTTGAGAGAGAGAGAGTGCTTACACAAGTGGGGGTGAGGGGAAGGGCAAAGGAGAGGGAGAGAGAGAATCCTCAAGCAGACTCCCCCAGTGAGCATGGAGCCTGATGTGTAGCTCAGTCCCAGGATCCTGAGATCCTGACCTGAGCTGAAATCAAGAGTTGGAGGCTTAATGGACTGAGCTACCTAGGAGGTGCCCCTATTTTTTAGAGAGAGAGTACAGAATGGGGGTGAGGAAGTGAAAGAGTCTTAAGCAGGATCCGTGCCCAGCACTGGGCCTGATGCAGGTTCAATCTCACAATCCTGAGATCATGACCTGAGCCAAAATTTAAAGTCAGACACTTAACTGACTGAGCCACCCAGGTATCCCTGAACAATTTTATTTCATCTACCTCACGAACCACCCCTTTTCTTGCTTTAAGTTGTTGTTGTTTTTTTTTTTTAAGATTTTATTATTTATTTATTTATTTATTTATTTGACAGAGAGAGAGAGAGAGAGAGAGAGAGAGATCACAAGCAGGCAGAGAGGCAGGCAGAGACAGAGGAGGAAGCAGGCTCCCTGCTGAGCCAGAGAGTCTGACTCGGGGCTCGATCCCAGGACCCTGAGATCATGACCTGAGCTGAAGGCAGAGAGAGGCTTAACCCACTGAGCCACCCAGGTGCCCGTTGCTTTACAGTTTTATGTTTTAAAGTAAATCTCATTAGATTTGTTTCTAACTAGCTTAGTTCCTTCATTAATTGATTGATTCATTTATTTAGTGTCTTATAGACATTCATAGAGAATCTACCATATTTTAGATACCATATTAAGCCCTGGAAATTGATTAGCTGAACAAGACCATTGGGACCCTTTCCAAAATGTTCTCTTATGATGGGAAATGCACACTGCTAACAGATCAGATCATTTCATTCAACTGCTTAAAACCCATCAATGATACTTTATGAACTCCTGGACAATCCTTAGTAGGACATGTGAAATTCCTCATAATCTGCTTCCTTCAACCTGTCTACACTCAACTTAATCCACTGGACCACAATCACTCTAAACTCCTTTTATATGGAATTAGTTTTCCAAATATGCCTTTCTTTCATTTTTTGCACATGCTGGTCCCTCTTTCTGGAAACTTCATCTCAAAAGCAGACCAATTCCCATGAAGTTTTCAAGACACCAGTTATCTATTGCTTCTTTGTAAAACTCTATGTACCTCTCTTAGCAAACAGCCAGATGTTCATCCTCTATGCTTCCAGAACATCTTCTGTATGTCTGTCATAGCATAGTTTTCAGGCATATTATAATTAAATTTTTTTTCACTAACTAAGGTTTTTTTTTTTTTTGGTTTTTTTTTTTAGGGAAGTCTCTAAACTTTAGATTTCTGTAAGCCCCACATATGCAACAATTCAGAATGTACAACAGATATTTAATAAACTCAGTTTTTTTTTTTCTTGGAATGTGTTTATTGGATAAACTATGGTCATTTCTGGAGGTGTTGTAGGGTGGTTCCTAACAATGACCCTAGTTTGCCTAATTTTACAGGAAAACATGGAACCATTGACAGTTTTCCCATCGAAGGGAAGGAAACAAAATATGTGTTGTATTTAAAAGAAACACCAGAATGTCCTGCAAATTTGGATATCATCTCTGCCTTTTTGGAACTTCAGTTACAGTACTATTTGAATACAAAATGAAGGAATGATATGTTCAATAAAGGAAGGGCACAGAATACCAAATTAATGACCAAATAAGGAAGCCCAATTTAAAATGAATGATATCAAATCCTTGTTTTCCCCTCTGAAATTCCCTTTGCTACTTAACATTAATATGTCTTTTTTGTACATTTTCCTTACTTACCTTTTGTCTCGTTTTGTCTCGTACCCTAAAGAATTAGAAGAAAACAAACATACATGGAAGTATACTATCAAATCAATGGATTGGTGCCTCAGCAGGGCCCCTAAAGCAAGAGGAAAAGAGGGTCTCAGTCATTACATCCATAATCATGATGATTCCACAGGTAGGATCATAGAATTTTAGAGCTGGAAAGAAGCTTCCCGTTTATCTAGTCCAAATTCCATTTCAAGGAGGTGAACTGATTTGTCCAAGCTCATACCCTCCTTTTCAAATTTCAGTCAGCCTTGCAATTTTTCTGAGGTATTGGTGAAAGGGTAGCACAGCTGAATAACCAGAAGAGAATAATTCAGCATGGATAAGTCAACATGACTTCTGCACAAGAAATGATGTTTGTTGATTTCACTAGAGTTGTTTGAGGGGATAAATAAGCATGACTAAGAATATTTAGAGAGAAAATCTGTATTTAAACTTTTGGAAAGCTTTTTGACAAGTTCCTATATCAGACTATTTAAAAAATCCCCTCTCTAATCTCTTAGATTAGACTGGAGAGAATTAAGGAGAAATTTGTGTAGTTAATAACAGATAAGAATCAAGTCCTAATTCCATTTTTTACTGAGTATCCTAGGTCAAATTATTTCACCTCACTATGATCAATATCATATAAATAATATGAGGAGTAATTTTATCTAACTCAACAGGCTACTAAGAGGATTGAATGAGATTTTAACACTTTATAAAAGCTAACATACGTTAGCTTTTTATCTCATTTAATCCTCACAAGTCCCTAATGAGGAAAATACTGTTATTTTCTTCCCAATTTAAAGATGAGAGAACTGAGGCATAGAGTGGTGAAGTAACTCCTCCTGAATGATGAAGCTATTTATTGGATAAGAATTGAACCAAGGAAGGCTAGTTCTAGGGCCCCTACTCTTATCCAGTCAACCTCTTATCTTGTGCTATTAATACGTGCAACCCCTATTCATGCATGGCCTAAGTATATAATAAGACCTTGAGAAATATTAGTTATTAATACTTTTATACTTTTTCAAGTAGAAGAAGAAAGGGAGGCCTAATATTGACAGAAAACCCACTTTAAGTGTAAGGCATTTTCTTTAAAACCATCCTTGAAGGCCATAGATAGTTCCATGTTTCAACCATGGTCAGAAGCCAGTGTGGGTCAGAACCAAGATTCAGGGGACAATTGTCTTGTTCTAAAGCCCATGTTATTTTCACTACATTTGAGCCTACACTCTTACTTGAATTCACACTCTTATTTGTTATTCCTCTTCTACCAAAACCACACTTAAGGTACGTGAGTAGGTAAGTACAGAACACATAAAGCACGCACATGTATATATACACATAATATCAATATTTTATTTGACCTATAGGTAAGCAATATTTAGTAAAGAAGATTTGAACAGTTGCAAGGAAAAAAAGTAGTAAGTTTCTGAAGAACAGAAACTGATTGCTGATGTCCCCAGAGTCAACGCCTGAGCCAGGCAAGTAGCAGATTTTACAATACAGTGGGGCACACAAATACATATTAAAATTTACTGATGTTCAGCTCTTAACAGGGAACAGTCAGCCAGCCTTTTTCATTTTTCTTGTCATTGCTCATTTTTTAGACTTCAGGCAAATTATTTTGCAGAATGTTTCTCAATTTGAATTTCCCCGATTGTTTCCTCATGATTAGGTTAAAGTTTTTGGCAAGAACACTATATAAGTAATGTTGTATCCTGTGAGCAGCACCCCCAACTTGTATTTTCTACTTCCAAGGGAAGAAAAAGGAATTAATGATATTGGTTCAAAAGATTTAAAATAAAAGTTCTTAATACATGAAAGTCAAATGCTTTAAGAAGTTAAGAGATATTTTAGAAGACGTTTTAACTTCTTGCAGGTAACATTACATACAGGGCCTAGTATGCCTGTCTCTTGACATTACTCTAAAGAGCAGAATGCTGACTATGCTACACTAGTTTGACTAAAAATGGCATTTTCTAATATCTCCCTCTTTTCACAAAACCAAATCCCAGTCTGTCAGGCATTTGCAAAGTTTATTCTAAATTCTCCTTTCAGAATGTATTTAAAGAAATTTAAAAATCTTTGTGAGAAGAGAGTATGTGTATCAAGACTGGCTAACTCCAAGTTGCCTATATCCACAGTGTTCACAACTATATATTTCTTTCTTTAAAGTTTGTTTGTTTCTTTATTTTTAAGTAATTTCTACCTCCAACATGAGACTTGAACTCATGATCCCAAGATCAAGAGTTCCATGCTCTCTCGACTGAACCAGGCAGGCACCTTGAGTATATATTTCTTTAATTTAACAATCCCAAGCTTGAGCAAGGTGTAAAATGAATATAATTGACAACAGATACAGAGAATCACTATTTTTTTTTCAGAATTTCCAAAATGAAATTTACCTACATTCTTGTTTCATGACTATATGGAATAAAATTAACACTGATTTTGCATGCAGAAAGAATTTAAACCTTAACACTATTACTCTCCATCTTCTTACCCACATGTATATCATTTAACTTTTTAAAGCTGTATCCTCCACATTGGTAATATGGAAATCATAGCACCTACCTTTCAGTGTTGTTACAAGAATTAAATGTGGTATTACATGATAGAGTGTCAGTTTTTATATAACTTAATTACTGACAAAAAAAACTCTTTGATGTGATCCAAGAACAGAATGGTCCAACTGAACAATCAAAGCATCTCCATTTTATGAACTAAGCAGTTGCTTGATAATGCTTGCTACTTACTAAATTTTCCTCCATGTGAAAGGTGCTAGGTCAGATGTTGTCCAGGTCTCTTCTGCTTGATACCAAGTTCCAATCCTTGGGGTGGGTGAGAAAATCCTATATCCATATTATAAATTATCCTGTTTGCTTAATATATGTCGTATTTGATTTCTGTTACCTGTAAGTAAAAGAATTATATTGCCACCACTTAATAGCTGCTTAGATGTGTCACTTTAAGTAATAGCTGGTTAAATGTGACACCAAAAATGGTCAACTAAAGCTAATAATTGCTTCAACAATCATCTATACTTTTTTCATTATATTTATCACACCAGAAATTGGGATACACTTAGGATTTTACATACTTGGATATAGTTTTTGCTTTTTTAAAAGACTTTTTAATGAGCAAGTTTAGGTTAACAGCAAAATTAAGAGGAAGATACAGAGATTTCATATATAGCCTCTACCCTCATTATGCATAGCCTCCCTCATTACCAACATCCCCCCCAAAACAGGACATTTCTTAAAATTGATAAACTAGGATCATAATCAACCAAAGTCCATAGCTACATATCAGGGTCCAATCTTGGTGTCATATATCCTAGAGGTTCAGACAAATGTATAATAACATATGTCCATCATTACGATGCATAAAGTATTTTCACCATCTTAAAAATCCTCTTTGTTCTGCCCATGCATCCCTAACTCAGCCACCCCAACTCTTATCAACCACTGATCTTTTTATTGTCTCATGATTTTGCCTTTCTAGAAAGTCACATAGTTGAAATCATATAGTACAAAACCTTTACATATATTCTTCTTTCACTAGTAATACTCATTTAAGTTTCCTCTATGTCTTTTCATAGCTTGATAGTTCTTTTTTTTAGACTTTTTAAAGATTTATTTCTTTACTTTATAGAGAGCGATTCCAGTGGGGAGGGACAGAGGAACAGGGAGAGAGAGTCTGAAGCAGACTCCACGCTGAGCCAGGAGATTGATGTGGGATTTGATCTCCTGAACCTGAGATCATGACCTGAGTCAAAACCAAGAGTCTGATGCTTAATTGACTGTGCCATCCAGGTCCCCCAATAGTTCATTTCTTTTTAGTACTGAATAATGTTTCATTATCTGGATGTACCAGTTTATTTATCCATTCTCCTACTGAAGGACATCTTGGTTGTTTTGACAATTATGAATAAAGGCGCTATCTGTGTCCAGATTTTTATGTAGATATAAGTTTTCAACATCTTTGGGTCATACAGTAAGAGTATGTTTAGTTTGTAAGAAATATTCAAACTCTACCATTTTGCATTTCCATCAGCAATGAATGAGACTTTTTATTTTCCCACATCCTTGCCAGAATTTGGGTTCTGAATTTTGGCCATAAGGGTTCTGAATTTTGGCCATAAGTACTAATAGATGTGTATTGTATCTCACTGCTGTTTTCATTCACATTTCCTCAATGACTTAGAATGTTGAGCATCTTTTCATATGGCTATTTGCCATCTGTGTATCCTCTTTGGTGTGATGTCTACTAAGGTCTTTGGCCCATTTTAAAAATTAGATTGTTTTTCTTATTAAGTTTTAAGAGTTATTTGTATATTTGGGGTAACACTCTTTTATCAGATGTATATTAAATATTTTCTCCCAGCCCATGGCTTGTCTTTTCATTCTCTTGACATTGTTTTTCACAGAGAAGTTTTTAATTGTAATGAAGTACAGTTTATCAATTATTTTATGGATTGTGACTTTGGTGCTGAATATAAAAAGTCATTGTCATACTGGGTCATCTAGATTTCTTCTATGTTATCTTCTAGGAGTTTTTTTTTTTTAAGATTTTATTTATCTATTTGACAGAGAAATCACAAGTAGGCAGAGAAGCAGGCAGAGAGAGAGGAGGAAGCAGGCTCCCTGCTGAGCAGAGTGCCCAATGCGGGGCTCGATCCCAGGACCCTGGGATCATGACCTGAGCTGAAGGCAGAGGCTTCAACCCACTGAGCCACCCAGGCACCCCTCTTCTAGGAGTTTTATACTTTTGCATTTTGCATTTAAGTCTGTGATTCATTTCAAGTTTATTTTTGTGAAGGGTGTAAGGTCTATATCTAGATTCATCTGGGCTTTCTATTTTGGTCCATTGTCTATTCTTTCACAATACCACACTGTCTTGATTATTGTGGCTTAATAAATATTGAAGGTCAGTAGTTTCAATTCTCCAACTTTGTTCTTGCTCCTCAATATTGTGTTGGCTAGTCTGGATATTTTACCTCTGTATATAATCTTTAGAATCAGTATGTACAAAATAATTGCTGGAATTTTAATTGGAATTGCATCACATCCATACATCAAGGGGGAAGAAAAGACATCTTGACAATATTGAATCCTTCTATCCATGAACATGGACTATCTCTCCATTTCTTTAGGTCTTTTTTGATTTTGTTCATCAGTTCATCTTCATACAGATTTTATACATACTTTGTTAGATTTATACCTACATATTTCATGTACCGTGGAAATGGTATTGTATTTTTAATCTCAAATTCCACTTATTCATTGGTGGCATAGGAAATAATATTTTGTTGAAGATCTTTGCATCTATGTTCATAAGAGATATGGGTCTATAATTTTATTTTCTTTAATGTCTTTGTCTGGTTTGGATATATGGATATGGGTTAGGAGGCATTCTCTCTGCTTCTATTCTCTGAAAGAGATGGTAAAGAATTGTTATAATTTCTTCCTTAAATATTTGGTAGAGTTCACCAGTGAACCCATATGGGATTGGTGTTTTCTGTTTTAGAAGGTTTTAATTTTGGATTCAGTTTCTTTACAAGATAGATAGAGACCCAGTCAGATTTTGTATTTCTTCTTGTGTATGTTTAGGAAAATTATGACTTTCAAAGAGTTGACCCATTTCATGTTACTTATCAAATTTGTGGGAATAGAGTTGTTCATAGTATTCCTGTATTATCTTTTTTAAATTTTATTTATTTATTTATTTGAGAGAGAGAGAGAGAGAGAGATGGAGGGAACCTGCAGGGGAAGGGGCAGAGAAAGAGGGAGAAAGAATCCCAAGAAGACTCCCTGCTTGGCACACAGCCTGATTCAGGGCTTGATCTTGACCCTCAGATCATGACCTGAACTGAAACCAAGAGCTGGACACTTAACCAACTGAGTCACCCAAGCTCCCCCTCCATTATCCTTTTAATGTCCATAGAATCTGTAATGATGTCCCTTTTTTCATTTCTGAAAATAATTAATAATTAGTTTCCTGCTTCTGGTTTTCTTTGTTAGTCTGGCTAAAAGCTTATTTAGTTCATTCATCTTTTCAAAGATCTAATTTTTGATTTTGTTGTTTTTTTCTCCATTGATCTCTTGGTTTCTTCTGTTTTGATTTCTGCTCTAATTCTTTTTTATTTTTTGTAATTTATGACAATTTTTATTATGTCTTTTATTTAATTCCAATATATTTAACACACAGTGTTATAATTAGTTTCAGGGGTATAATATGGTGAAAAAATGTGGAAGACCTCACAGATTTGCATGTCAACCTTGCACAAGGACCTTGTTAATCTTCTCTGTATCATTCCCATTTTTTAAGTATATGTGCTGCTGAAGTGAGCACTCTGCTCTAATTATTACTTCCTTTCTTCTGTTTACTTTAATTTCCTTATCTTTTTCTGGTTTTCCCAGTGTAAGTTTAGATTATTGATTCTCTTTTATCTTTTTTTATTTTTTTAAGATTTTATTAGTTTATTTGAGAGAGAGAGTGAGAGAGAGCATGAAAGGGGAGGTCAGAGGGAGAAGCAGACTCCCATAGAGCCAGGAGCCCCAAGTGGGACTCAATCCCAGAACTCCAGGATTATGACCTGAGCTTAAGGCAGCCACTTAACCCACTGAGCCACCTAGACGCCTACTCTTATCTTTTTTAAAATATATGCATTCAGTGTGGGGCGCCTGGGTGGCTCAGTGGGTTAAGCCACAGCCTTCAGCTCGGGTCGTGATTGTAGGGTCCTGGGATCGATCCCCATGTTGGGCTCTCTGCTCAGCGGGGAGCCTGTTTCCCCTGCCTCTCTTCCTACTTGTGATCTCTCTCTCTCTGTCAAAAATATATGTGTGTGTGTGTGTGTGTGTGTGTGTGTGCTATTAATTTCCCCCGAAGCCCTATTTTCACTGCATCTCACAAGTTTTGATAAATTGTGCTTTCGTTTTCATTTAATTAGAAATATTTAAAAAAACTCTTGATATTTCTTCTTTGATCCCTCTGTTGTTTAGAAATGTGTTGTTTAATCTCCACATATTTTGGGACTTTCCAAAATATGTGGAGATTAAACAGCACATTATTTGTTATTTGTTATTCCATTATTTGTTCCTATTGTCTTAAATTAAGGTGCTTTTTTATGACCCAGAATATGGTCTGTCTTGGTGAATATTACATGTGAGCTTGAGAAGAATGCATATTCTGTTGTTGTTGGATGAAATAGTCTATAGCTATCAATTATATCCAGTTGATTCTTGGTGTTGTTTAGTTCACCTGTGTTTTTCTGATTTTCTGCCTGCTGGATATGTTCATTTCTGATAGAGGTGTATTGACGTCTCCAACAATGATAGTGGATTCATGTATTTCTCTTCTCAGTTCTATCAATTTTGCTTCATGCAGTTTGATACTCTGTTGTTAGGCGAATACAAATTAAAGATTGTTATGCCTTCTTGGAATTAACCCCTTTGTCATTATGTAATGACCCATCTTTATCTTTGACAACTTTCTTTGCTTTGAGGTCTATTCTGTTTGAAATTAATATAGCTATTCCTGTTCTCTTTCAATTAGTGTTCACATTGTATGTACTTCTCCACCCATTAACTTTTAATATATATGTGTCTTTATATTTACAGTGTTTAGTGGATTGCTTATAGTTCTCTCTTGCTTCTTGATCCACTCTGACAATCTCTATCTTTTAATTGGTGCATTTAGACTGTTGACATTTTAAATGATTATTGATACAGTTAGATCAATATCTACCACATTTGTTACTGTCTTCTATTTGTTGTCCTTGTTATTTATTCTTATTTTTCTCTTCCACTCTTTCAGCTTTTTATGGTTTTAACTGAACATTTTGTATGGCACTTTCTCTCCTTTCTTAGCATATCAATTGTATATATATTTTTTGTTCACTTGTCTCAGTGGTTGCCCTAGAGTTTACAGTATACATTTACAACTAATCCAATCCACTTTCAAAACACTATACCACTTCATGGGTAGTATGAGTTCCTTATAATAACAAAATAATCTTAATTCCTCCCTCTTGTCTCTTATATTATTGCTGTCACACATTCAGCTTGTAGATGAGCATACATATACATATATGTTATGCATATTGTTATTCTGAATAAACCATTATCTATTAGATCAGTTAGGAATAAGAAAAACACGTTTTACTTTATCTTCACTTATTCCTTCTTCAGTGCTCTTCTTTTCTTTATGTAGATTTGTTTCTAACCTATATTATTTTCTTTCTGTCTAAAAAACTTCTTTTTAAACATTTATTGCCGCTCAAGTTTACTGACCAAAAATTTCTTCAATATCAATTAGTCTGAGGAAGTGTTGATTTCTCCTTCACTTTTGAAAGATAATTCCACAGGATACAGAATTCCAGGTTGATTTTTTTTTTCTTTTAGTACTTTAAGTGATTCACTCTACACTCTTCTTACTTGCTTGGTTTCTGAGGAGAGATTGGATATAATTATTATCTTTTTTCCTATATGTAATGTGTTTTATATCTCTGGCTTCTTGTAAGATTTTTTCTTTATCTTTGATTTTCTGTAGTTTGACGATGGTATGCTTTGGGGTAAACATTTTTGGATTTTTTATCCTTCTTGGTGCTCTCTGAGATTCCTTGATTTGTGGATTGGTGTCTGACATTAATTTGGGAAAAATTCTCAATCATTATTGTTACAAATATTTCTTCTGTTTCATTCTCTCTTTCTTCTTTTGGTATTCCCATTATACATTGTCACACCTTTTGTAGTTGTCCTTTGGTCCTTGGATATTCTATTATGTTTTTCCTCAGTCTTTATTCTCTTTGCTTTTCAGTTTTGAGATTTCTATGAATATATCATCAAGCTCAGAGACTTTTTTCTCAACTACATACAGTGTTCTATAAGTCCATCAAAGACGTTCTTTATGTGTTACAGGTTTGTTTTTTTTTAATTTTACATATTTACTTGAGAGAGAGTGGGAGGGAAGGAGGAGGACAGGGAGAGAGAGTCCAGCAAACTTTGTGCTGAGTGCAGAGGCCTATGTGGGGCTTGACTTCATGACTCTGAGATCATGATCTGGGCTGAAACTAAGAGTTGGCTAGTTAACTGACTCACTAGCCAGGTGCCTTACAGTATATATATTTTAAACCTTTAGCATTTCCTTTTGGTTCTTATAATTGAATTTCCACCTCTCTGCTCATATTGTCTATCTATTCTTGCATTCTGTGTACTTTATCTACTGGAGCCCTTAGCATATTAATCATCATTGTTTAAAATTCCTGGTCTGATAATTCCAACATATCTGTCATGTCTTGTTCTGATGCTTGCTCTGTTTCTTCAAAACTAGGCCATGCTATTCTATCTTGGCTGAAAGCAGAAGTACATTCTTCCACTTACAAAATATTTATCTCGCCCAAATTTGCCTAACCTATCTCTCATATGTTATGCTTATTTTTTATGAATATTTTAAAATGTTGACACTCTAAAAAAATGTGACTTTTCCTCAAGAGGGAAAAAAAAAACTTTTCATTGTTGTGTTCATCTCAGTGCGTGAGTCATATAATTTTTACCCATCAGTTTCATAAAACGTCTTCATTGTAAGCTATTGGGATCAATTTGACAGTATGACTTTGTATGATGAATGCATTCCTTAACTGTGAAGAAAGAAAGAGAGAAAGAAAGAAAGAAAGAAAGAAACCTAAGCAGAAGATTTAACCACTGTCCTAATTCTTCTTTGCAGTGCTCTGCACTGTTCTTTGCAAAAAAGGTTAGAAACCAGCCCTGTTTTCTTTTACGTCCCTTTTGTTTTCCATCAGGATTAGTTGGGAAGTCATAAATACATACTGTTTAACCATTTAAAAGAGGAAAAATAGAAATTATTCTGTAATTATTAATGTAAAGCATACATTTGCCTACCAAATCTATCATAAAATCAAGAGGTAAAATTTGAACATTAGACACATTTAGGTTTGACTTCCTTGAGGCTATCCATGACAGACTGTCTAATATTTAGGGCTTGTTCATTCCTTTTGTGTGCTGGTGTGTACCCTTCTGGGGTTACTACTTGAAGACTGTTCCATCTTCCAGCAAGTATTCTACCTACCAGCAGGTGAGAATATTACATTATGGAATTTATATAGACTTCAATGGCAGGGAAAAGGTTGTGCTCATGGCAAGTTCATGGCATATGTGCCATTGCAAAATATATTCTTAACCTGAGACCTGATACACAGCAGCAGCTTTGAAATCTATGAACATTTTTAAATTGTATGCAAACATTTGTGCATATGTTTATATTTTCTGTACATGGAATCCATAATTTCACTTATATTCAAAGAGAGTTATTCATCAAGTCCCATTGCAGAGTGGAGCAAAAGAACAACCAGACCACTGTCAAAGTCCTATAGAGTGACACCCCTATAAAATTACCTCTGAGAATAAATTAAGAATCCAGATCACTCAGGCCTCAGAATTGACTTTTTTGGCCCAATTATCTCCTGTCACAGCCCAAATTATAGCTGGTAGTTTTACACCAAGATAATCAGCTCTTTTGGTGCCTTAAAAATGTAACAGTTTTATATTTGGTTTTTATTTCTTCTGTCATGTTAAAACTATATAAATACATATTCGGGTGAAACTTTTGTTTAAGGCTGTAAAAATATTTCTAGGAAACTGACAGTAAGAGAAAAGGAAATAAAAAGTTGCTTACCAACATGGTTAACTTTTCAAGTGAAAGCAATGAGGTACTAGTTTACCAATGTATATGCTAAAACATAAAGCAAGTTTGATAAGATTAATCACAATATATATCAAGACTTGAATGATTTTTTAAAATCAAATTATTCTTTCTCACAATAAACCATGTCTTTTCTACTTTTCTCTGCCCAGTTAAGCAACACTAGATCTTAGAATGTAGGTTGGTCATTTCAATCAATCTATAATAGATCAATCTATCATGTTTTGTATAGGGGAAGTGTTATTATTTCTATATAATTCCTAACAAACTAGAACCCCCTAAGCAACTTACGTTCATAAGAGGATTCCAGCTCCTTATTTTTGAACAGATTTATTAAACACCTTCTTTTGATCTAAAGCTCCCTTTAGCTTCATATTTGATGCCTAGAGATGTTTCTTTGATAAAAAGAATAATAATAATGAAGTTATCCTTCAAAAATATATTTCACCAATCGTTCATATTCCTTGCTTTTCATGCCATGTCTCAGACTCAACTTATACTCAGTTCTTCCTTTGTCAGTTTCTTATTTTGATTTCAACTCCAGAATTAAGCCATTTACATCAAAAAAGCAGTTCATAGGCACTTGGGTGGCTCAGTCAGTTAAGCGTCTGCCTTCAGCTTAGGTCATGATGATCCTTGGGTCCTGGGATTGAGCCCTACATTAGGCTCCCTGCTAGGGTGGGAAGACTGCTTCTTCCTCTCCCACTGCCCCAGCCTGTATTCCTTCTCTCGCTGTGTCTCTCTCTGTCAAATAAATAAAATTTTTTAAAAAAAGCAGTTCACTCATAATAAGAGTGAACAAAATACAAGAATAAAATATATTTCAAGAGGAAGGTGCTTTCCTTTATCTCAGAAGCATTTTACTACATTATTAATATTTGAAGATATATCTTATTTGCCAATTATCCAATACAATAAAAAGAACTAGAGATTCTAATTTATTTTTTTACCAAGTCTCTCTCTCTCTCTTTTGTTTTGGTAAGAAGTATGTTTTTAGAATTTTATAAATTTTATAAAATTTTAGAATTTTATAAACGGATAAATATGATTTTAAAAATGAAAGTTCATCCTTTGTATATGTTCTTTCTGAAATTATTACTTTAAATCATTATTTAAGTTTGTCATTGTATAGATTGTGGTTGGTGAAGTATTTTTTTTCTGTAAAAGGAAATTATCGTTTATCTATGCAGTATTGATACAAAATGTCAGGGTTCAAAAAAAAAAGCTAAATTTAACAGCAACAATTGTAATCTCAAAAGTACTATATGATTGTAGGAAATGCTTTTAATGTGTTCTCTGAATTTATGGACCATAACAACAATAAAGATGATAAAGTCTGGTTGTGCTCGCATGTGGCTTCTCTTGAACATGGTGGGCAGTTGGTGGCACAGGTGGCAAAAGTGACAAGTTGCAATATCTTAGCATGATATGGGGACTATTTTAAGATCCATCCCTGTGGAAGCTTAGGCAGATCAAAGGAACTGAATCTGATCTGTTAGTATCAAGCTATAATACTCCACATTGCTTTTTACTAGAAGTCTTGGTAAATAAAGGTATTCAATTAACTTTAAAAAATTTTGCATCTTTACATAATAAAATTTTGATTTATAGAAGGTCATACTTTTATCATGACACAATTATTTGTAAAACAACAATATGAAAGACCTAAGAAAGCTATGTGTTCTTGATATAGAACACAAATTCCAGATAGGTTGCGGAATTCAATTAAATAAGAGATTATAAAATAAAATGTCCCAATACTGGTGAGCTAAAGATCACCTAATTATTGCTAGTTGGGCTAATTGATACTGGAAAAAAAATCAGGGCATAAAAGGACCAGTAATGGCTGGCTGTATTTATTGTTTGCCTTACTAATTATCCTGTCATTTCAATATCACTAGCTTCAAAACATATGGTTTTTAATATTTTCAAAGGCAAAATATTCAAGTATTTTAAAGTTGGAGATTTCTTCTTGTTTTAATCAAAATTAATTTCCAGTCTCTATGACAGTTTTTTTTTTTTTAAGTGGTCTCTATGCCCAACATGGGGCTTGAACTCACAACCCCCAAACCAAGAGTCACATGTTCTACTGACTGAGGCAACCAGGCACCCCTCCATGACAGTTTTTAAAAAGTGGCAATGGAACTCATTTAATGATCCCCAATTATTTTCAGTAGACTTCCTGGTGGAATCCTCTCATAAAAACTTTTATAACTTTTTCTAAAAAAAGATAATTTTAAAGTATGGTAGCAGAAACTTCTAGAACCATCAATCTACAATGCGTATTAACTAATCATCTCCTGGAAGTTTTAGAGGATAAAGAGAATAAAATTATTTGTTAAGCAATTCAATTGGACCTGGGTATATTTAATTCAACCACATTTTTTTTTAGAACCATGTATTTGAAAAACAGATACTCAAGTCACAACTAGCAATCTGTTAGAAGCACAGAAATAATACATGAATCCCTCAATTATAAGTTGCCAGCAATTTTGAGACACCTCATCCATTTTACAGTAGCTTTCAAGGGGAAAAAACTATATTAAATAAAGATAATTTTTTAACTTGCCAATATCTTTTATCCATATAATTAGATTTTTTTTTCTTTCAGCATCAAATCAGCATTTCAGAGTAAATTTTCTGCATGTCTGACATCTAAGAAATCTGCATTATGGTAGGTAGTTTCAATTATGGATAATGCCATGGTGACCCACTACATTTCTTAGTTCCTGCTCAACCTTGACCTGTTTAACATCTTAAAGCTTGATAGAATTTATTTTCTCTTTTTTAAAGATTTTATTTATTTATTTGTCAGAGCGAGAGAGAGCACAAGCATGGGGAGCAGCAGGCAGAGGGAGAAGCAGGCTCCCTGCTGAGTAGGGAGCCCTATGTGGGATTACAAGCCAGGATGCCGAGATCATGACTTGAACTGAAGGCAGATGCTTAACCAACTGAGACACACAAATGTCCCTTGATAGAATTTCTAGGCACATTGAGGAATATCAGTGTTTTTCCTGCACCTTCTGTTTGGGTAAGATAATAGTTTATTTTGTAAATTAAAAATTAGTTTTCTTAAACCAGCTGGGAGCTTTTGACAGATAGATGTTCAATGCTTTAGTTAAAGGCTTTCATTTTACATAAACAAGATCCCTATTTAACTTAAAATTCAACAGCAAATAACACAATTGAACAGATTTCTTCTAAATACAGGTTTGCACATGCATAGACAATGACAATGTATTGGATTTTTTTTCTTTTTTCCCTGATGGCTGACAGGGTTCTAAGAAAATACCACTGTAAAATATAACCCAACTCTAGGTGCACTGAGTGTGAAGAGAGATAACTAGAATTGAGAAAATGTGGTATGTTCAACTTCTTTCTTTTTGTATATCAGTCTGAGTTCTCAGATCTTCTATTTTCCTTTTGGATTTTACAGCTGTGGCATCTATTGAAAGGGTTAAAGACTTGAAGAAAACTAAAGTGAGCAATAATTGCAACATAATCAATGGCAACCATATAGTAACATCTCATAGTATCTATTAAAAAAGTATCTTTTTTTTAAAAAAGCGAGATAGTTATCGGAGAGTTCACATGGTTTGTTCATTCCATACTATGTTGCTGACATCTTGACTGTGGATTCTCTGATACTGACTAGGTAAAGTTCTTGCATGCTTCCCTGACTTTTTCTTTGTTGCTAGTTAATGTCATTTTCAGGAGGGCCCTTACTCCTACTCTACACCTTCCCACTTGGCCTCCTCAGTTCAGCATCCCACCTGACAGACACCATCTTAACCATGTAAACTGTAGTTGTAGCAGATTATGGCTGGATGGTGAAAGACATACCAATTTTACCATATTAAGGCAAGAGGAGAATTAAATTGGTTCCTGTAATCTAAGGAAGTACAGAAAAACCTAATAATAAGTCAGGAATCACAGAGTCTGAGGAAACTCTGGAAACAAGGGAGAGGCCCTGGACCAACTTAATTACGTGGATGAAAAGGTGGCATTTTCTAGAAGAGAACTGTTAATCAGACACTATCAGATGTTCCCTACAAAGCAAAAAATAAAGTCTACACATTATTTATAATTTGTGAAGACTTTGTGACACTTTAGGTGGGAAAATTTGGTATACAAGTATTATAATTAGGTTCAATAAAATAAAGTACTGCAATGGTGAATCACTACACATTCTGAAATTTTGCTCACCAATACTAACTTTTAAAGATTTAAAAAGTCACAAGATTTGCAAAAGTTAGATTGATATTAAAATATTTCATCCCTAATTCCCATGATCATTTGCTCCATCTTCTGCTTCAGAAGCCACACATGTATGGGACACAAATATTCTAGCACTTTTCATTTTTTGTTTAGAGTCTGTTAATATTTTGAGACTGATTTATAAATCTAAGGAAGAACGAAAGCATCAGAGCAAATGCATTTCATAATTTCCTAAAGTTGTTAGTAAATATCTTAAAAACGAGAGGAACAAGGGAATGTTGCTCTTGGTGAAAGAGGAAGAAAGCCAAACAACTAATAATAACAAAACAAAACACATATTTTCAAGAATACACGTGATGAGGAGCAGAGAAGCAAAGGGAAATTATTTTGGAATAACTTTTTAAAGTCAGATGTAATCAAATCATCAGAACAAAGAAAACATGAAAAGCAAAGTTTATAGAGCTCATTACACCTTCACCATTATGTTAACATCAACCCTGTTATTATCCTTGTTTTGTTACATGGCTGCCAGCGGCAGAGCTAGAGTTTGAATGCAAGTCCTCTGGCAACAAATTAATGTCCCTTCTCTTACTCTAGACTGTCTACCACTCAAACCCTTTACATGTTTGAAGGCAGACATGCCTTCTACATACTGAGAGTTAGAATGCCTACCCCCAGTGCCTGTTAGCTCAGGGACCTCAAACAAGTTACTTTAACCTCTTTGCACTTTACATGACCATCTATGCAAAGAGAATGATGAGATCCTTTCTGTCATTATTGAGTTGTTGGAAGATCAAGTAAGGCAGTGCTTTTTAAGAATAACATTTATACATATAAGGGATTGTATAAAGAAAATGGTTGATGAGATTTCCCAGGCACTAGTTAACTATCTTTAAGGACTCATGGTAGCGATAGTTGAAAATAATTTCTCTCTCAATTAGGCACCTGTTGGGCCACTGTGGAGTTAGTATTGCATCCAGTTTATGTCTCCTCACCTTGAGGATGCTGTGAAGTGGGCAAGTTCAGAGTAGTTTAATAATATGATTAAAGTGGTGAATAAATAAGACCCATGAGAACAGGTAGAAGGAGTTGGAATTAATTAGTCTGGAGACAATAACCGCCTCCTAATACATGAAGCATTATCATAAGAAAAATGTAGACTGACTTTTATCCATCTTCTCTCATAAATGACCTGAAAGGAGCTTGAAAATACAGTATAAACATAAGAAGGAATCTACTGATAGGGTTGTTTGTTAAATATTAAAATAGGCTATAAAAAGAAGTTGTGGCTTCTTCTTTGTCAGTGATTTTTTTCCCAAGAAAAAATAGACACAAATCAATCAGGTATGGTCAGTGAACAGATATACTTGCAATCAGGGAACTAGAAAAGCTGAACTATTGAGATCTTCTTCCAGCTCTCAAGAATTCTATAGTTCTTTGGCCACTTCCCTTGAATAATCGTAACATGGGTAGATAGCAAATTTTTCTAATTATCTTAGTCCAAATATGCAGACTACATGAATCCGTAACTATCCTAATATATGTAGTTTGTTTGTTTGTTTTAGAGGAAGGTGTGATAAATGGAGAGGTTGAGTTCATCTAATTGTTTGGTTCCTGGCAGAGTATCATCGTTAATATGAGCAAGACTAAAAAGCAATTTTTTAAAAAGATTTTATTTATTGGGCAGAGAGAGAGAGCACACAGCTGGCAGAGTGGCAAGCAGAAAGAGGCTTCCAGCTGAGCAGAGAGCCCGACATGGGGCTGGATCCCAGGACCCTGGGATCAAGACCTGAGTTGAAGGCAGGCACTTAACTGACAGAGTCACCCAGGCACGCCTGCAAAAGAGCAATTTTAAGTGGATTTCCCCCCTTTATCACATTCCTCACTCCCATCCTCCCCTCCCCAACTGGTAACTGCTCTAATGTGTGTAATGGATATTCTTAAGTTTAAATGTATCTTTGGAATAAGTGGTATGGTTCTGTGTGTGTGTGTGTGTGTGTGTGTGTGTGTGTGTGTATTTTAAAATTTCTGCAAATAGGTCTCATTCATTATCTTCCATTTTCACCAAGCATTATGCTTTTAGGAGCATTGTTGTTTTTAACTGCTGTGTCATATTCAGTAGCGTTCATCCACAGCCTTCTCATTCCTCTAGTGGTGGTCAACGAGGTTGTTTCCAATTCTCTGCTTCCACAGTGTTGTGGAAAATATATTCTCTTACATGCTTCTTATTGTAAGGTTTCTCTCTCTCCTTTTTTCTTTAGAAGTATGATTGGATAATCAAACACAGTTGGTACATATGCAATTACTTTGCCAGATTGTTCTCCAAAATGGCAGTTGCCAAGTTGTTGTTTCCCCAGCAACACTTAGCATTATAGGACTTGGTAATGTTTCCTTATCTGATGATCATAACGTAGTATTTCATTGTAAATTTTCTTCTTTACTTACTGAGAAAATATACTTGTTATTCATTCACTTATTTTCCCATCTTTCTAGGATTTTTCAGTGTGTTTGCTTCCATGAGTTCCCTCTATAGCATAGCTGTTAATCTTTTATCTATTACTTATGTCTATTCCATTCATCTATTTGTCTGTTACAACTGACATTTGGTTTGGGATTGCAGAGTAATTCAAGATAGTTGACATCTTGTGAAGTCACTGTTAAGTCACTCCACATAGAGACATAGGCTTCACGTCCATTTACTTAGTCTTTAATGTCATTTAGTAGAATTTAAAATTTTCTCCCTAAAGAACTAACACATTAGTGATATTTCTCCTAAAATGTAATTATCCCTCTACAAATTTGGCATTATTAACTAATTTAATGTATATGTTCCATATTTATGTCCTTTAAGGCTGTAGTGTTTATAAACACGTTAAGACTGTGCATAAAGTTAAATGTCTACCCAGCTCTAAAGATAGATATTGATATATACTTTTCATTAAATAATTCCTTATTTTTTCTCTTGTAAAATGCCTTAGACAAAATGGTAAATCCTTACTATTATTGTTTTTAGAATAAAGAATCATTTTTAGAATAGAAGGTTGTTGAATCAATAACAGTAGAATCAAGGAGTAGAGTAATCCAGTCCCTCATTTATATTACAAAATTTTTACTGACTTCCTACCATGTCGCAGGCTGTCATATATTCTAGGATGATAAGTGGATCCCTATGATCCTGAGACCCTTTCAGGAGATGTCAGCAATTTAGAGGTCTGTAAGATAAGAATTATATTCACAACAATTTTAAGATGTTACTTGCATTTTCAACTCCATTGACATTTGCACTGATGGTGCAAAAGCAGTTCCAGAGGGTGAAACTTCCAGTGTCTTAGCTTGAATCCGGATAGTGACACCAATCTGTACCAAAAGTCATTGTGTTCTTCACTGACATGAATTCATAATGAAACAACAAAAACAAAACAAAAAAACCCACCCAGTTTTATTTAAGAATCTCCTTGCTGAGGCAATACAATTAATAATTTTATTAAATCTAATCCTTGGATATAACTTTTTAATATTTTGTGATAAAATGGAAAGTATGTATACTGAAGTACCACAGTCATCTTTTTTTTTCCATGAAGGAGGTGCTGCTCCATTTATTTTAGGTCTTTTTTTTTTTCCAATTTATTTATTTTCAGAAAAACAGTATTCATTATTTTTTCACCACACCCAGTGCTCCATGCAAGCCGTGCCCTCTATAATACCCACCACCTGGTACCCCAACCTCCCACCCCCCCCGCCACTTCAAACCCCTCAGATTGTTTTTCAGAGTCCATAGTCTCTCATGGTTCACCTCCCCTTCCAATTTACCCAAATTTCCTTCTCCTCTCTAATGCCCCTTGTCCTCCATGCTATTTGTTATGCTCCACAAAGAAGTGAAACCATATGATAATTGACTCTCTCTGTTTGACTTATTTCACTCAGCATAATCTCTTCCAGTCCCGTCCATGTTGCTACAAAATTTGGGTATTCATCCTTTCTGATGGAGGCATAATACTCCATAGGGTATATGGACCACATCTTCCTTATCCATTCATCCGTTGAAGGGCATCTTGGTTCTTTCCATAGTTTGGCGACCGTGGCCATTGCTGCTATAAACATTGAAGTACCACAGTCATCTTGAAGAAAAGCACTTTTCCCCCCTTTTTTGTTAAAGATTTTATTTATTTATTTGACAGAGAGAGAGAGAGAGATCACAAGTAGGCAGAGAGGCAGGCTCCCCACTGAGCAGAGAGCCCAATGTGGAGCTCATCCCAGGACCCTGAGATGATGACCTGAGCTGAAGGCAGAGGTTTAACCCACGGAGCCACCCAGGTGCCCCAAGAAATAAACTTTTAAAAAATTGAAAAGAAAAGAAAAAGAAAAGTGCTTTTTCCGAAAAAACTGTATCAATTTTTTTTCATGGAATATCATTATACATTGAAAGGATGTTTACAACTGGCTGACAAACTTTGATTATCAGACTTGGATATTTGGAAAATATGTTTTCAAAAATGAAAAAAAGTGAATATTTCATTTCAAAAGAAACAATAGTTGATGTTGATAAAAAACAAAAGCTTTCGAATGAAAATTAGAATTTTGGAAAATTTTTATCTACCACCATAAACTTAATGGCTTCCCAATACTTAAAGACTTTTCTGATGAGATCAGAACAAGTGTGATTTTTAAATATCATATAATAAAATGAGTCAACATTTGAAGAATCTTCATAAATGATCAAATGACCAATGCATAGAATTACAAAACCATGCACAGGCAGACAATCCATTCAAATTTTAAAATAGACCAATCAATTTTAATGTACACTGAAAAAGTTAATTGATATGGTTTCAGATTCCATGTTGTAATCAGCCTTTAAAGAACTGCCACTTGTTGAGTTTTAGTTTAGTATCAAAGAAAATATACACAAATGTCTGAAAGCTTATAAAATCTTCTTCCCTTTCCAAATACATGTCAGTATCAGGACAGATTTTAATCAACACAACATATCACAACAGATGGAATATAGGAACAGATATAAGAATCCAGAAGTCTTTTATTAAAAGACATTAAAAATATTTGTAAGAATAAAAAATAATACCAATCTTTCACTAATTTTTTGTTTTAGAAGATAGAATTACTTTTCATAAAAATGTAATTTGTGTTAACATATAACAGATTCATTACTGTTGTTTTAAAATAAAAAAATTTTTTTTAAAAAGTTGGGTATTCACCCTTTCTGATGGAGGCATAATACTTCGCTTATTTGTGGAGCATAACAAATAGCATGGAGGACAAGGGGAGTTAGAGAGGAGAAGGAAGTTGGGGGAAATTGGAAGGGGAGGTAAACCAAGAGAGACTATGGACTCTGAAAAACAATCTGAGGGATCTGAAGGGGCGGGGGGTGGGAGGTTGGGGGAACCAGGTGGTGGGTATTAAGGAGAGCACATATTGCATGGAGCACTGGGTGTGGTGCAAAAACAATGAATACTGTTACGCTGAAAATAAATAAAAAATTAAAAAAAATAAAGAGATACTTAAGTATTTTTTAAATTTCTCAGTTTTAATTTCTAATAGTAGGTTAATAATAGATATAACTCACATATGCAAAAGTTCTTTGGGGTCCTGAGTGATTTCTAAGAGTATAAATTTCCTGAGACAAATAAGTTTGAGATCCACTGCTCTAAAACTAGAGAAGAGAATGAAAGAGACAAAGTCCCTGCCCTCATTGTAGTTGGGGTATACAGGTGAACAGATATATAAAGATAACTTCAGATTGTGTTAAAGCTTAAAATAAATGAAGTGTCTGGGTTGCTCAGTGGGTTAAGTGCCAACTCTTGGTTTTAGCTCAGGTAATGGTCTTAGGGTCACGAGGTCAAGCCCTGTATAGGGGTATCTTCTCAGCATGGAGTCTGCTTGAGATTCTTTCCCTCTTCCTCTGCCCCTTCCTCTGCTTATACACACACTCTCTTTCTCAAACAAATAAATCTTAAAAAATAAAACAAAGTGATATGATGCACAGCACATGTGTAAGAGTATTTTATTATTTTTTTAAAAATTAATTTACTAATTTTAGAGTGAGAGAGAGAGAGAATGAGGGGGAGCGACAGAGGGAGATAGAATCTCAAGCAGACTCCATGCTGAGCATGGAGCCCAAGGTGGTGCTGGATCTCACAACCTTGAGATCAAGACCTGAGCCCAAAGCAAGAATTAGATGCTAAACCCACTGCACAACTCAGGCACCCTGGGTAAGAGTACTTCAAATAATAAGCTCAGGGAAGTTTTCTTTGAGGAAGTTACAATCTGATCTGAAATTTGAAAAGTAAGTAAAAGTGACCAATTAGAGAGCCAGAGGAAGAGCATTCCAGGTAAGATAAAGTTTCATCAGTCTGAGACAAAAAGAGTTTCCATGTTTGAGAACCAAAGATGAGGCCAGTGTGGCTGAGGTGGAACAGTCATCAGAGAAAGCAGTGGTAGAGGAGGTTACACAAGTAGGCAGAGGAACCAGGATCTTCATGGCAATCATTCAAATTAAAAGAGAATTCCAGTGGGAAGACACTAATGGCTGGAGTGAAGAAAGCTGACTCTAGCTGTTGTGCCAAGGATAGATTGCTTGGTAGTGAGCTTGAGTAAGTGAGCTCTTGGTAAGAGTTGAGGCAAGGAGACTAGTTATACAGGTAAGACACTGGCATGAAGAGGAGTCAAGTGGGTAGGCCAAGGCAGTGGCCATGGAGATTGAGAAAAAGTGATAAACTCCAATATATGTTGGAAATAACAGTAGGGTTGATAGAATGGCTGTGGGGAATGAAAAAAGGAGGAATCAAAATGAATTCTTAGGTCTTCAAGTAGAGCGACCAAGTGACTGAGAGTGCATTTCCTGAGATTGCTCACCATTCTGACACACCTTTAGCTCTCTTGCACCTCTCTATCACAACTGTCTTGTAAAACCTGAAACCTGGTCAAATCTAAATGACATTGACTCTTCCTGTGCATCTGAGCAATGAAAACATGGATAGAAAAAAATCACATGCTCAAGCTAACTGATCTCTCTTCACAACCTCAAAATTTAAGTGGGCCTTTCTTCGACTATGCCATCCTACTATAATTTCCTAGCTAATTCAGCTTCTTACTCTCTTAAATAACTATTGTACATATTCTTTTCTCTCTTTTGACCTCTATTACCTCTCTGTTCTCCATTTTCTCAGCTGATAATGACCTTACTTTCTATTTTAGTAAAAACTGAACTTCCACACTTCTGGTCACATCTACCAATCCACTATAAACTGAGCCTTCTGCCTTACCTCTCATTGTAATGGATGAACAGTCTGGTCTTCTACCTAAGAGCACCATCTCCATCTAAACTCTGCACCCTGTCTTTCTTGCCTAAGTTCCAACAGATAATTCCTGTATTTCCTGAGTCATCAGTCAGCATCTGTAGCACCCTAAATAAGCTTTCACTCCCTCCATTCCACTAAGATAACCTTGTCAAAGTCATCAGTGACATTCATGTTGTTAATGTAATGATGTTTCTCAGACTTTATCTTACTTACCTTCTCAGCTGCATTTAAGAGAGTCAACCACTCCCTTCTTGAGACACTTCTTTTATTTTTCATCCAGGCTCCATGCTCTCTTGGTTCTTTTTCACTGGTCACTTTTTCTTCAGTCTTCTCAGCAGGTTCTTCATCATCTTCCCAATCAGTAAATGTTGAAATCTCCCAGATTTCACTCATTGGAACTCTTCTTTCTATATATTCTCCTTTGTTGATCAAGTCATGTGGCTTTCAATACTTTTCGTATACTGATAAACCCCAATTAATATTTTTCACCTGACTACTCCCTGAAACCCCAGACTCAAATATTCAGGAATCACTTGACATCACCATTTAGTTGTTGAACATTTATTTCAAATTAATGTCTAACTGAGCTGCTATCTCCCTGCACCCCTCCCATATCTGTTCCACCTAAAACCATCATCATTTCAGTAACATCATAACTCTTTGTTTAAGTCAAAAACCTTGAAATATACCTGACACTTCTGTTGTAGAATCCATCAGTAAAATTCTGTTGGCTCTAACTTCAAATCATATCTAGACTTCTACTACTTCTCACCACCTCTATTGCTACCACTCTAGCTCACGTCATCATCATCTCTTGCCTACATACTCCTAACTGGTGTTTCTGCTTCTGTCTTCATCTGCCTACAAGATATTATGCAGAAGCTAGAGTGATTTATTTAAAACATAATTTTAATAATGTCTAGTTAAACTCTTCCAAGGCCTTTCCATTTCATTGTGACTAAAAATCAAAATCCTTACCATGGCCTCCAATAAATGATTTGGTCCCTTGCCACCTCTCAATCTTATTTCCTGACCAGCTTCCCATTCTATCCCACTTCTCAACTCCACTTCAGCAACACGACTCCTTGCTGTTTCTTGAACACATTAAGTACACTCCTACTTTAGGACCTTTCTCACTTGCAGCTCCCTCCATCTGAACTGCTCTTATTTTAGATATCTACACGGCTTACCTCCTTGCTTCTTTCAGGTTTCTGCTTGAATATCATCTTCTCATAAAGACAATCCCTTAATACCCTTCAACTTCTAGGTGAAGATGGAAGATTGAACACATGTGTTTCTTTCAGCACTCTCCTCAAACTCCACTAAGTGACAGTTAATGAATTATTTTAAGCCCATGGACTCACAAAGACAATCACAACAAAAGAGGAGACACTAATGACAAAATTTTGAAAGCTGGAAAGGAGAGAGAACACAAAACACACCACCCCACACTTCCTATCCATTCCTCTTATTTTTCTCAATAACGCTCAACTTAGATAAATGTGGATACATATAAACACAAGATATCTACTTACTTCTAAATTTTTTGTTGTATTCCCCTCCCCCTCCCCAAGAATGTACGCTGCATGACAGCACTCTTTTCATTTGGTTCATTGTTGAATTCTCAGGCTTTGAAATCATACAGCTATTCAGTGAAATTTTTTGGTTGAATAACTGGTGTGGTCTGGACAAGGTGCCATTTATGGGAGGTGTGAGGGTTGTGGCAATCAAGAATTCTGATTTGGTGACAATTATATACCTAGAGATTCAGAGATCTTAATGAGCTTCTATAAGCATTAATATAAAGAAAAGCACATCAAGACACATCATAATCAAATTACTAAAATCAGTGATTAAATGAATTTTTAAGGGTACCCAGAGATAAAGAACACATTATATTCAGAAGAATACAGATAAAAATGTCAACAGATTTCTTATGAGAAAACACAGAGATCAGAAGATAATGCACGAACTTCATTAAATAAATGAAACAAAAGAAAAAAAGTTTAACCTATATTTCTATACCCAGAAAAAAAAATCTAATAATGAGGAAAACTTTTTTTTCCTTTGGATGTAGGAATGTAGAAAAAATACTGTTTTTTTTTAAATCATAGCAATGAGAACAAATTTGTAATAATGAATTACAAACTCATAAATTTTCCTGAACCCATCAGAGGACTAAGATTACCAGGCACCCATAAGCTCTGAAATCAAAAACAGACCTTTCCAGAGAGAGAAAGAGAGAGAATGTGAGAATTGGCTCATCTGTGGCATAATATGGGAAAATGAGATGATACACCCTAAAAGCATGTAAGAAGAATTTAGCTAAAAATTAAAGAGATTGATAATAAAGCTAAGTTTGGGTTAGCATGAGAATATAGATATTCGAAAGCCACAGACACAAGACGAGTATGTACCAACCTGCAAATCCTTTTCCATGGGTTTCCATTGGGAGCTCACAAAAAAAGAGGTTATAGGCAGAAGAGACAGAAAGATCTTCCTTCAGGGGTGCAGGAACACTGAAGGGAATTGAGTACTGCTGTGGGAAAGACAAGAAAAATCTCCTGGATCCTTTACCTCTATGAAATAAAAGCCTTAAGTCATGGAGGTAGAGGCAGTAAATCCTGATACTCCTAGGACATATTTGCAGCACCAGTGTGGCTGGTGGTAGGGTAAAAGAAAAATACCCTCTCCTTATAAGACAGAGGCAGAAAATAGTCCTAGACACAGATTCCATATCAATCCATATCACTGAAGTTCTCTTATTACTGGTGTGTGGGTGGAGGGGACAGGGAACAGGAGTCTGGAAAGTCCTAAACAAGACCCATTAAGGATACAAGGCACAGTTTGGGTGTCATGAGGAGGAAGGACAGGGACATGAGATAGCCTCATCACAAAGGTGAAGGCACACAGAGTATAACTAAGACTGAGTGGATCAGAACAACAGAGAAACTTCCTGCCCTTCCTCAGATAGCAAGCATTGAGTCATGATCAATAACACGCTATCACTGGGGAGGAAGCAAAATTTGTGGGGAAAGCTGTCCAGTGTGGCACAATTGCACAGGGAAGGCTGCAAGCTGAGGGTATATCAGGCTTATTGGAAAAAACAACAACAACAAAAAACACTCAGCACAGAGTCCCCAGTCCTAACCAGAAAGTAAGCCTAGAGGACAATGAAACTGGTAGAGAGCCATAATCACAGAAACAACAAAAAACAGTTCAACTTCTGACTAGGTTGAGTCAACACCCCAAAGCCATGGGGTAGAAGAGGCATGTCTATCTCCAAATATAAATAGTATCTTCAATTTCTACGGTTCTATATATACTGTCTAGTATTCAATAAAAATTATCTGACACATAAAAGCTAAGAAAAATCAACTCATTGTAAAAGCAATTAACAGAATCAGAATTAGAGATGATCTAGAGGTCAGAAATCATGCAGTGAATTTAAAATAACTATTAATAAAATGTTAGCAATTCTACTTGAAAACGTAGGCAAATACATGAGTACATAAGAGATTTTAGCAGAGCAGTGAAAACCACGAGAAAGAGTCTAATAAAATGCTAGAAATAAAATACAAACTCCAAAGCAACAAAAATAGATGCCTTCAAAGTGCTCCTCAATTGACCTGATACAGGAAATAACCGGTAAATTTGAAAATAGCTGATCAAAAATTATGCAGAGTAAAACACGAAGAAAAAAAACAGAGTGGGAAAAATACAACAGAGCATCCAAGAACAGTTGGGCAATATAGAAATAGTTTAACATACATATATATGGAATTATAGGAGAGAGGTATAATGGGACAACATGGGGTGCCTGGGTGGCTCAGCCAGTTAAGCGTCTACCTTCAGCTCTGGTCATGATCCCATATTCCTGGGGTCTAGCCCCACAACTAGCTACCTGCTCAGCAGGGAAGCCTACTTCTCCTTCTCCTTTTGCCACTCCCATACTTGTGCATGCTCTTTCTTTCTCAAATAAATAAACAAAATATTTTATTAAAAATGGGACAGTATATGATTTGGAGAAGATAATGGCCAAAATTAAAGAAGACAGACATAGAAGACAAACATAAAGATGACAAAAAAACCCCTCAGAGTATACAAAAAATCCTCCAAATATACAAAAAACTAAACCCCTACATGTATCATGTTCAAAGTGTGTAAAACTAAAAACAAAGAAACAACTTCAAGGGTATCAAGAGAACACACACACACACACACATACATAGAGACAAAGGAATAGAGCTGACAATTAAAGGAGATTTTTACATCAGAAACTATGCAAGCCAGAACAATGAAGTGACATTTTTAAAGTATTGAAGAAAAGAACTGTCATCCTGGGATATTTTACCCAGAAAAAATATCTTTCAAATATAAAAGCAAAATAGGGGCACCTAGGTGGCTCAGTTGTTTAAGCATCTGCCATCAGCTCAGGTTATGATCCCAGGGCCCTGGGATTGAGTCCCACATTGGGCTCCCTGTTCAGTGGGGAGCCTGCTTCTCCCTTTCTTGCTCTCCCTCTTTGTGCTTCTCTCTCTCTGTTTCTCTATGTAAAAATAAATAAATGAAATCTTTTAAACAATCAATAAGATCGATAAACCACGGGCCAAACTAATCCAAAGGAAAAGAGGACCCAAACTAATAAAATTATGAATGAAAAGGGAGAGATCACGACTAAACTAAGGAAAAAGAAACAATCATCAGAAATTATTATCAACAGTTACATGCCAATAAGTTACGCAACCTAGATGAAATAGATGCATCCCTGGAGATCTATAAACTTCCAAAACTGAATCAGGAAGAAATCAACAACCTGAATAGACCAATATCTAGTAACGAGATTAAAGCAGTGATCAAAAACCTCCAAAAAAACAAGATCCCAGGACCTGACGGATTCCCTGGAGAATTCTACCAAACATTCAAAGAAGAAATAATACCTATTCCCCTGAAGCTGTTTCAAAAAATAGAAACAGAAGGAAAACTTCCAGACTCTTTCTATGAAGACAACATTACCCTGATCCCCAAACCAGGCAAGGACCCCACCAAAAAGGAGAATTTCAGAACAATATCCCTGATGAATATGGATGCCAAGATTCTCAACATGATCCTAGCTAATAGTATCCAACAGTACATTAAAAAGATTATCCACCATGATCAGGTGGGATTTATCCCTGGGATGCAAGTGTGGTTCAACATTCCCAAATCAATCAATGTGATAGAACAAATCAATAGGAGAAGAGAGAAGAACCACATGGTCCTCTCAACTGATGCAGAAAAAACATTTGACAAGATACAGCATCTTTTCCTGATTAAAACCCCTCAAACTATAGGGCTACAAGGAACATTCCTCAACTTCATAAAATCTATGAAAAACCCATAGGGAATATCATTCTCAATGGGGAAAAGCTGACAGCCTTCCCTTTGAGATCAGGAACACGACAAGGATGTCCACTCTCGCCACTATTGTTCAACATAGTACTAGAAGTCCTAGCAACAGCAATCAGACAACAAAAAGAAATAAAAGGTATTCAAATTGGCAAAGAAGAAGTCAAAAATATAAAAGCAAATTAAATACTATATAAAAATGAAAGTTGCAAGAGAGGAGTCAAGATGGCAGAGAAGTAGCAGGCTGAGACTACTTCAGCTAGCAGGAGATCAGCTAGATAGCTTATCTAAAGATTGCAAACACCTGAAAATCCATCGGCAGATCGAAGAGAAGAAGAACAGCAATTCTAGAAACAGAAAAACAACCACTTTCTGAAAGGTAGGACTGGCGGAGAAGTGAATCCAAAGCGACGGGAAGATAGACCCCGGGGGGAGGGGCCGGCTCCCGGCAAGCGGCGGAGCAACGGAGCCCAAAATCAGGACTTTTAAAAGTCTGTTCTGCTGGGGGACATTGCTCCAGAGGCTAAACCGGGGCAAAGCCCACGCAGGGGCAGCATGGCCTCAGGTCCCGCAGGGTCACAGAAGGATGGGGGGGATCTGAGTGTCGCAGAGCTTGCGGGAAGTAGAAAGGGAAAGCCAGCTACAGAGACAGAGCCGACAGTAAGCTTGCAGCTCGGGGTTACCTTGAACCGGCCGCAGATTCCGTGAGCTCGGAGCGCGGCCGGAGGTCAGCCAGACGGGAGTTACTGGGCGCTGTTCTCTGAGGGCGCACTGAGGCATGGGGCGCCGGGCTCTCGGCTCCTCCGGGCCGGAGACCAGGAGGCCGCCATTTGTATTCCCGTCCTCTGGAACTCTACGGAAAGCGCTCAGGAAACAAAAGCTCCTGAAAGCAAACCCCAGCGGATTACTCAGCCCAGCCCCTGGTAAGGGCGGTGCAATTCCACCTGGGGCAAAGATACTTGAGAATCACTACACCAGGCCCCTCCCCCAAAAGATCAGCAAGAAATCCAGCCAAGACCAAGTTCACCTACCAAGAAGTGTGGTTTCAATGCCAAGGAGAGCAGCAGAATTCCAGAGGAGGCGAAAGCAAAGCATGGAACTCATGGCTTTCTCCCTGTGATTTTTTAGTCTTGCAGTTAATTTAATCTTTTTCTTTTTCATTTTTTTTCTCTTCTTCTGCTAAAATTTTTTTTAACTTTTACCCTTTTCTTCTTTAACGTTTTTTAACTAGTTTATCTAATATATATATTTTTCTTTTTTATACTTTTCTTTATTCGTTTTCTTTTTTTAATTCTTTTCTTTTTTTTTTCCCTTTCTTTCTTTTTGAACCTCTTTTTATCCCCTTTCTCCCCCCTCACGATTTGGGATCTCTTCTGATTTGGTTAAAGCATATTTTCCTGGGGTTGTTGCCACCCTTTCAGTATTTTACTTGCTCCTTCATATACTCTTATCTGGACAAAATGACAAGGCGGAAAAATTCACCACAAAAAAAAGAACAAGAGGCAGTACCAAAGGCTAGGGACCTAATCAATACAGACATTGGTAATATGTCAGATCTAGAGTTCAGAATGACAATTCTCAAGGTTCTAGCCAGGCTCGAAAAAGGCATGGAAGATATTAGAGAAACCCTCTCCAGAGATATAAAAGCCCTTTCTGGAGAAATAAAAGAACTAAAATCTAACCAAGTTGAAATCAAAAAAGCTATTAATGAGGTGCAGTCACAGCTAGGAGGCTCTCACTGCTAGGATAAATGAGGCAGAAGAAAGAATTAGCGATATAGAAGACCAAATGACAGAGAATAAAGAAGCTGAGCAAAAGAGGGACAAACAGCTACTGGACCACGAGGGGAGAATTCGAGAGATAAGTGACACCATAAGATGAAATAACATTAGAATAATTGGGATTCCAGAAGAAGAAGAAAGAGAGAGGGGAGCAGAAGGTATACTGGAGAGAATTATTGGGGAGAATTTCCCCAATATGGCAAAGGGAACGAGCATCAAAATTCAGGAGGTTCAGAGAACCCCCTCAAAATTAATAAGAATAGGCCCACACCCTGTCACCTAATAGTAAAATTTACAAGTCTTAGTGACAAAGAGAAAATCCTGAAAGCAGCCTGGGAAAAGAAGTCTGTAACATACAATGGTAAAAATATTAGATTGGCAGCTGACTTATCCACAGAGACCTGGCAGGCCAGAAAGAGCTGGCATGATATTTTCAGAGCACTAAATGAGAAAAACATGCAGCCAAGAATACTATATCCAGCTAGGCTATCATTGAAAATAGAAGGAGAGATTAAAAGCTTCCAGGACAAACAAAAACTGAAAGAATTTGCAAACACCAAACCAGCTCTACAGGAAATATTGAAAGGGGTCCTCTAAGCAAAGAGAGAGCCTACAAGTGGTAGATCAGAAAGGAACAGAGACCATATACAGTAACAGTCACCTTACAGGCAATACAATGGCACTAAGTACATATCTCAATAGTTACCCTGAATGTTAATGGGCTAAATGCCCCAATCAAAAGACACAGGGTATCAGAATGGATAAAAAAACAAAACCCATCTATATGTTGCCTCCAAGAAACTCATTTTAAGCCCGAAGACACCTCCAGATTTAAAGTGAGGGGGTGGAAAAGAATTTACCATGCTAATGGACATCAGAAGAAAGCAGGAGTGGCAATCCTTATATCAGATCAATTAGATTTTAAGCCAAAGACTATAATAAGAGATAAGGAAGGACACTATATCATACTCAAAGGGTCTGTCCAACAAGAAGATCTAACAATTTTAAATATCTATGCCCCCAACGTGGGAGCAGCCAACTATATAAACCAATTAATAACAAAATCAAAGAAACACATCAACAATAATACAATAATAGTAGGGGACTTTAACACTCCCCTCACTGAAATGGACAGATCATCCAAGCAAAAGATCAACAAAGAAATAAAGGCCTTAAACGATACACTGGACCAGATGGACATCATAGATATATTCAGAACATTTCATCCCAAAGCAACAGAATACACATTCTTCTCTAGTGCACATGGAACATTCTCCAGAATAGATCACATCCTCGGTCCTAAATTAGGATTTAGCGGGTATCAAAAGATTGGGATCATTCCCTGCATATTTTCAGACCACAATGCTCTGAAGCTAGAACTCAACCACAAGAGGAAGTTTGGAAAGAACCCAAATACATGGAGACTAAACAGCATCCTTCTAAAGAATGAATGGGTCAACCAGGAAATTAAAGAAGAATTGAAAAAAATTAGGGAAACAAATGATAATGAAAATACAATGGTTCAAAATCTGTGGGACACAACAAAGGCAGTCCTGAGAGGAAAATATATAGCGGTACAAGCTTTTCTCAAGAAACAAGAAAGGTCTCAGGTACACAACCTAACCCTACACCTAAAGGAGCTGGAGAAAGAACAAGAAAGAAACCCTAATCCCAGCAGGAGAAGAGAAATCATAAAGATTAGAGCAGAAATCAATGAAATAGAAACCAAAAAAAAAAACCAATAGAACAAATCAACAAATTAGGAGCTGGTTCTTTGAAAGAATTAATAAAATTGATAAACCCCTGGACAGACTTATCAAAAAGAAAAGAGAAAGGACCCAAATAAATAAAATCATGAATGAAAGAGGAGAGATCACAACTAACACCAAAGAAATGCAAACTATTATAAGAACATACTATGAGCAACTCTACGCCAACAAATTTGACAATCTGGAAGAAATGGATGCATTCCTAGAAACATATAAACTACCACAACTGAACCAGGAAGAAACAGAAAGCCTGAACAGACCCATAACCAGTAAGGAGATTGAAACAGTCATTAAAAATCTCCAAACAAACAAAAGCCCAGGGCCAGACGGCTTCCCGGGGGAATTCTACCAAACATTTAAAGAAGAACTAATTCCTATTCTCCTGAAACTGTTCTGAAAAATAGAAATGGAAGGAAAACTTCCAAACTCATTTTATGAGGCCAGCATCACCTTGATTCCAAAACCAGACAAGGATCCCATCAAAAAAGAGAGCTATAGACCAATACCCTTGATGAACACAGATGCGAAAATTCTCACCAAAATACTAGCCAATAGGATTCAACAGTACATTAAAAGGATTATTCACCATGACCAAGTGGGATTTATTCCAGGGCTGCAAGGTTGGTTCAACATCTGCAAATCAGTCAATGTGATACAACACATCAATAAAAGAAAGAACAAGAACCATATGATACTCTCACTAGATGCTGAAAAAGCATTTGACAAAGTACAGCATCCCTTCCTGATCAAAACTCTTCAAAGTGTAGGGATAGAGGGCACATACCTCAATATCATCAAAGCCATATGAAAAACACACGGCAAATATCATTCTCAATGGAGAAAAACTGAAAGCTTTTCCGCTAAGGTCAGGAACACGGCAGGGATGTCCATTTTCACCACTGCTATTCAACATAGTACTAGAAGTCCTAGCCTCAGCAATCAGACAACAAAAGGAAATTAAAGGCATCCAAATCAGCAAAGAAGAAGTCAAACTATCACACTTTGCAGATGATATGATACTATATGTGGAAAACCCAAGACTCCACTCCAAAACTGCTAGAACTTGTACAGGAATTCAGTAAAGTGTCAGGATATAAAAATCAATGCACAGAAATCAGTTGCATTTCTCTACACCAACAACAAGACAGAAGAAAGAGAAATTAAGGAGTCAATCCCATTTACAATTGCACCCCAAACCCATAAGATACCTAGGAATAAACCTAACCAAAGAGGCTAAGAATCTATACTCAGAAAACTATAAAGTGCTCATGAAAGAAATTGAGGAAGACACAAAGAAATGGAAAAATGTTCCATGCTCCTGGATTAGAAGAATAAATATTGTGAAAATGTCTATGCTACCTAAAGCAATCTACACATTTAATGCAATTCCTATCAAAGTACCATCCATATTTTTCAAAGAAATGGAACAAATAATTCTAAAATTTATATGGAACCAGAAAAGACCTCGAATAGCCAAAGGGATACTGAAAAAGAAAGCCAAAGTTGGTGGCATCACAATTCCAGACTTCAAGCTCTATTACAAAGCTGTCATCATCAAGACAGCATGGTATTGGCACAAAAACAGACACATAGATCAATGGAACAGAATAGAGAGCCCAGAAATAGACCCTCAACTCTATGGTCAACTAATCTTCGACAAAGCAGGAAAAAATGTCCAATGGAAAAAAGACAGCCTCTTCAATAAATGGTGTTGGGAAAATTGGACAGCCACACGCAGAAAAATGAAATTGGACCATTTCCTTACACCACACACAAAAATAGACTCAAAATGGATGAAGGACCTCAATGTGAGAAAGGAATCCATCAAAATCCTTGAGGAGAACACAGGCAGCAACCTCTTTGACCTCAGCCGCAGCAACTTCTTCCTAGGAACATCGCCAAAGGCAAGGGAAGCAAGGGCAAAAATGAACTATTGGGATTTCATCAAGATCAAAAGCTTTTGCACAGCAAAGGAAACAGTTAACAAAATCAAAAGACAACTGACAGAATGGGAGAAGATATTTGCAAATGACATATCAGATAAAGGGCTATGTCCAAAATCTATAAAGAACTTAGCAAACTCAACACCCAAAAAACAAATAATCCAATCAAGAAATGGGCCGAGGACATGAACAGACATTTCTGCAAAGAAGACATCCAGATGGCCAACAGACACATGAAAAAGTGCTCCATATCACTCGGCATCAGGGAAATACAAATCAAAACCACAATGAGATATCACCTCACACCAGTCAGAATGACTAAAATCAACAAGTCAGGAAATGACAGATGCTGGCGAGGATGTGGAGAAAGGGGAACCCTCCTACACTGTTGGTGGGAATGCAAGCTGGTGCAACCACTCTGGAAAACAGCATGTAGGTTCCTCAAAGTCTTGAAAATAGAACTGCTCTATGACCCAGCAATTGCACTACCGGGTATTTATCCTAAAGATACAAACGTAGTGATCTGAAGGGGCACGTGCACCCGAATGTTTATAACAGCAATGTCCACAATAGCCAAACTATGGAAAGAACCTAGATGCCCATCAACAGATGAATGGATAAAGAACTCGCTCTCTCTCCCTCTGTCTCTGACAAATAAATAAATAAAATCTTAAAAAAAAAAAAAAAGAATATGTGGTATATATACACAATGGAATACTATGCAGCCATCAAAAGAAATGAAATCTTGCCATTTGCGACAACATGGATGGAACTAGAGCGTATCATGCTTAGTGTAATAAGTCAAGCGGAGAAAGACAACTATCATATGATCTCCCTGATATGAGGAAGTGGTGATGCAACATGGGGGCTTAAGTGGATAGGAGAAGAATAAATGAAACAAGATGGGATTGGGAGGGAGACAAACCATAAGTGACTCTTAATCTCACAAAACAAACTGAGGGTTGTTGGGGGGAGGGGAGTTCGGAGAAGGGGGGTGGGGTTATAGACATTGGTGGGGTGTGTGCTTTGGTGAGTGTTGTGGGGTGTGTGGACCTGGCGATTCACGGACCTGTACCCCTGGGGATAAAAATATATGTTTATAAAAAATAAAAAATTAAAAAAAAATGAAAGTTGCATGAAATTATTACCAATGGACTTGTGATATAAGAAATGTTAAATTATTTGTGCAAAAGGAAAATAATATCATGCAAAAACCTACAGCTATACAAAGAAATTAGGAGTTCCATCAATAGGTAAAATGGTTAATATGAAAGACATTTCCCCATTTTAAATTGTTTTGAGAAGCAAGAGACTTTTAAAGCAAAAATAGAAGCAATGTATTGTGAGTTTATAGTATATGTGAAGATGTAATGTATGACAAAAATAACATAAAGGAGAGGCACCTGGCTCAGTGGGTTAAAGCCTCTGCCTTCAGCTCAGGTCATCATCTCAGGGTCCTGCAATCAAGCCCCACATCGGGTTCTCTGCTCAGCGGCAAGCCTGCTTCCCTTCCTGTCTCTCTGCCTGCCTCTCTGCCTACTTGTGATCTCTCTCTCTCTCTCTCTGTCAAATAAATAAACAAAATCTTTAAAAAAATAACATAAAGGAAGGGGGGAATGTATTGGATGATTGTTGCTATAAAATTCTTATACTATTTAAAAAGAAGTAAAATATAATTTCAAGGTAGCCTGTGGAATTAAAAACATACACTGTAAGCCCTAGGGAAAACACTAAAATATTTAACAATTTTAAGTAACAAGCCAGCAGTGGAGAAAAATTAAATAGCAAATTAATCCAAAAGCATGCAGAAAAAGAAGAAAAAGGGGAAAAGTAGCAGAAGGCAATCAGCAAGATGGTATATTTTAATTAAATCATATTAGCAATTAAATTGAATGAAGATGGTCTAAACCATGTTGCCCAACAAAAATATAATGTGAGTAAGGTATGTAATCTAAAGTTTTCTGGTAGCCAGATTTTAAAGAAATAAAAAGAGACAGATGAAGTTCATTTTAAAAGAATGTAAAAGAATCTATGCAAACTATTGTTATTTTAACATGATCATCAGAAAATTATTAATAAGATAGTTTATTTTCTAAATTCCATGGGTATTTTACACTTACAATACATCTCAATTCAGACCAGCCATATTTCAAGTTTTCCTTGAAACTTGAAACTACTTGGCTAGTACCTATCTTACTATCTTACTTATCAGAAATGAGGAAAGTTCTTAAATCAATGATCTAAGATTTTACCTTAAGAAACTAGCAAAAGAAGAGCAAATTAAACCCAAAGCAAATAGAAGTAAGGAAACAATAAAGTTAATAGCATAAATTAATAAAATAGAAAAGAAGATTAATTGTAAAAATCAATGAAACCAAAAACCAATTTTTGAAAAATGAATAAAATTGATTAGCCTCTAGCTATGCTGATCAAGAAGAAAAGAGAAAAAACCAACTTAATAATACCAGAACTATGAAAAATGACATCAGTACAGATTCTACCAATATTAAAAGTAGAATAAGTATTTATGAACAACTTTAACTTAAATGAAATGGACAAATTCTTTGAAAGACACAAAATATCATAGCTTATTCAAGAAGAAATAAATAACTGGAATACCATGCTTATCAAAGAAAATGAATTTATAGTTAAAAAGTTGTACATAAAGAGGACTCCAGGTCCCAGTGACTTTACTGGCATGTTATAGCAGGAGTTTAAAATGAAATAAAATACAAACTCTTCCAAAAAAGAAGAGCAGGAGTAATGCTTCCTAAATGTGACAAAAACATAACAAGGGGGAAAAATCCAGACCACTATCTCTCAAGAACAAAGGCGCAAAAATCCTCATCATAATATTGGCAAAACAAATACAGTGGGAAAAAAGACAATGCTTAAGGACCAAGTATAGTTTTTCTTGGGAACTCAAGGATGGTTCAACAATGGAAGATCAATCAATGTAATTCACCATATTAAGAAACAAAAAAGAAAAATGATATGACTTTCTTAATATAGGAAAATAAAAGCATTTGACAAAATTAAATAGCCAGTCATTATGAAAATTTCCAGAAAACTAGGAATTGAAGAAACTTCCTTAATCTGATAATGAAAGACTACAAAACCAACCAACAAACAAAAAATTAAACCTGTGGCTACATAATACTTCATGGTGGAAGACTACATGCTTTTCCTCTTTTTCCCCTTTGGGAACAAGGCAAGGATACCCACTTTTACAACTTTTATTAAACATCCATATGACTCAGTAGTTTCACTTCTAGAAATCTACCCAAGAGAAATGAACACATATCTTCATAAAAACTTGTACAGGAGTATTTGCAGAAACTTTATTCATAATAGCTTCAAACCGGAAATAATAAAAATATCATCAATTTGTGAATGAATAAGGAGATTGTGGTATATCCATATTATGGACTACTACTAAGTGTACAGAGGTACTACTAAGTACTAATACACACAACAGTGTTGATGATCCTAGAAGTCATTTTGGTTAGTAAGACAAGTTACACAAAAAATACTACATATTTTATTATTCCATCACATCAAATTCAAAGTGACCAACATTTTCCAGAGGGTGAGGATCAGAAATTAATTGGAAAGGGAGCATGTAGTAACTTTTCATGGTGATGGAAATCATGGAAACCTTATCATGAATGTGTTGCGTTTATGGTACTGCATCCGATTGTCCAAACTCATTTTAGTACATGTTTAAACTTGGGTAATCTTATTTATATAAACTATACTTCAGTAAAACTAACAAAAATGTTTAATAGGGAAAAAAAGGAGTGGGGGGAAAGTAGACCATTCAGTGCTCTCCTTTGTTCATAGTAAAGTTTGTTGAATAAATCATAATAGCCACAGGAGTAGGTAAGAGAAAAGTTGCCTCAAGGCATGGGTGTAGAGCAAAGAGGACGGTAAGAGGAGTTTCTTAAATGTACAGAGAGAAGTGGCAAAAGGAATAAGCTAGTTTTGGCAATAGAGAAGGAGCGACTGAGAAACTGCTAAGAGTGAGCCATTTTAGAGCCATTTTAGTGAGCCTGGGTGGCTCAATGGGTTAAAGCCTCTGCCTTCGGCTTAGGTCATAGTGTCAGGGTCTTCGGATGGAGCCCCCGCATAGGGCTCTCTGCTCAGCAGGGAGCCTGCTTCCTCCACTCTCTCTCTCTGCCTACCTCTCTGACTACTTGTAATCTCTTTCAATCAAATAAATAAATAAAATCTTTAAAAAAAAAAGAGCCATTTTGACTATGGAACTGTTAAGAGTGCCAAAACTTACATTATTTGCGTAGATTGAGCTGGGATTTGCTGACCTCTCTGTCAGAGATTACTTAATTTACAGAGATAATATTTATATGTAATCAGAGATTACATAACTTACCTTCTCTTTCTCTTACTCTTGTTTTCACTCTTACTTCTTACTCTCTTACTGTCAACTCTTTCACATTTTCCTTATGTGAAGTGCACTTCTTGTAGCTCTATGCTTGACATTCCTTTTTATTCACTTTACACCCTTTGCCTCTTTAAGTCAATCATCTACTTCGATGTTTTGAATTATTTAACTGATGATGGCAAAGCTGGAAAAAGCCATAGAAGTTATTTCTTTCCTCCTATTATCAAGTGTCCTTAGGCAATAAGACTGACTACTTGAATTGGGTATGGGAATGCAAAAAGGAGAAAGAGGCATTTATGGACGAAGGCAAAAATGGGCAAACATGAGGGAGATGAGCAACATCTGTCGGTATTTCAAAATTATTATCCTTTCAGACTGAGTAGTATTCTCTCCTAGCATTCTACATTTCTTCTCTTGAGAACATGATACATTTGAAATAATTTTTATGATATCTATCTTCTGAGCTAACCTGTAATCTCTTTGAGGGTATGTCTTAACTTCTGTATTCTCTAAAACCAACCAGGGTAGCTGGTACTTGGTAATCACCTATTTGTTGCCTAACTAAATACTCACCTCTCAGATTTGTTGCTTCAACCAAGCTGAGCTTGTGCACTAGATTGTTTCATGCCCCTGTACACTTATTTTAATGATTCTTCAGCCTGGATTGTCCAGTCTTCTCAATTTCTTCCTAACAACACTCCAACCCTAATCCACCAGAAAAATTATTACTTTTACTTCCAATGCCCGTTTGAACATCTCCAGAAAACCTCCCGACTTCCCTTAACTAGAGGTTTGTGCCACCCACATAACCTTGTACAACCTTCCTTCGTAGCCTTATAGTTATCTCTGTATCAAAATTATGTTTTCATGTCTGTTTTTCCTTTTCAGTTGGTTCTGGCCCTTCCCTACCTGTCATAATAGTTGTCACATAGCGGACCCTTAATACCTATTTGTTAAACAAATGATTTTTCCCCAGTTATGTGATACATGCAGAGAAACATAATGTCTAGGTAATTGTGGGGTTTGTGAAGAGAATGAGTCCCAAATTCTTTACATGAAAACTAGTTAAAAGGAGAGTGAATCAACTTCTACAAAAGAGGATGTCAAACTTCAGATACTTCAAGAGAGCTGTTGTTGGAATTTCTAACCACTGCTACAATGACATGTAAATAAATAGTAAAGCAAGCCAATTTTGTCAAGTTCTCCAAAGGGAAAATAACAAATTCATGCCTATAATTCCTTTAAAATCAGAGGGTAGTTACATTAGCTTGGAAATAACTAAATGCAAAGTTATGAAGAGGTTTATATAAAAGAACTTTTCATATAGCTTGATTTAATGGTGTATAAGGCAAGTGCCTTACTTAACTCAACTGTTCTTTTTACCTACTTACTTCCAGGAATTAGAATTAAAACGTGATTACTGGGAAATTTCTAACCATGACGGACAAAAGAATTTTGTTAGCATGTAGGAGAAATAATGTGTGACTGTGTGCGTTTTTTAAGTGTGTTAGATCTGTAAAATAATGGTTTAGTTGAAATGTAAGGCCTCAACTTCTACAAGTTTTACCAACATGGTAGAGAAAGGGTATATAGTCCAGAGCTGGGTCTGAAGTTAACATATTCAATTCTCCCCAGTGACACCAAGATTTTAAAGCAGGCAATCTTACTGATGGAAATGAATACAGTTCTGATTATTTTTTAAAAAAACAAACATGCACAACATAGAAACAAAAACCTCACCTCCTCCTTCCTGAGTATATAAAGACACCCTGTTACAAATACCTAAAAGTCATTTTAGGTTGAGATGAGAGGTATGAGAAAAGCCATAGTTAAATGTGTGAATTGTCTATGATTTGCTGTCTCAGGGTTTGTGAAGGGAGTGGGGCAAGAAAGAGCTGGAAGGAAATCTGAGTTTTAGGATCCAGTCAACTATACTACTTTAGTCACTCAAGGAAAATTTCAGTTCCCTCCTCACATAAAATAAGCCCTGCCTACCTGAAGCTCGCTGCCCAGGGTCAAGGCCACCTCTGTACTTTGTATAATCCAAAGGAGTGGAATTGTGGTCACAAAGGATCTTTATTTTTTTTTTCCGTTTCCTTTTATTGAACTTAGCAAAAAAAATTCTCCTGGAAACATACAACCTACCAAGCTAGATTATTTCACTTCTACTGTAAGTTCTTACTGCAAATTCCATTCCACTCTGATCAAGCCTTTCCTAAAATATATATCTAGAATTAATGCTAAACTGTTATATGCTGGTGTAAATGTTGCACTGCAATTATTTCCTTCATAAGTTAGTCATTTATTCAATAATCATTCTTCAATAAAATGCCTTGAACACATACGAGGGGCCAGGTATTGCCCTGCTGATTGTCACCACCCTCATGAGATATATAATCTAGTGGGAGAAGCATACCCTGATAAATGAGCAAGTGTATATGACACCAAGAGTGAACTCCAATGTAGACTAGGGAATCAGAGTGATGACGATGTGTCAATGTAGGTTCATCAATGGTAAAACTGCACCACCACGTGATGGAGGATGTTGGTAACGGGAGAGGCTGTGCATGTGTGGGGGCAGAGGATTACGAGAAATCTTTATATTTCCCTCCCAATTTTTCTATGAACATAAAACTGCTCCAAAAATAAAGTCTTTAAGAAATACATGTACCATAAAGGAAACATATATAAAAAATGAACAAGTAAATGATTTGATTACAAATCACAGTAAGTACAATGAAGGAACATAGTAGGGAATAAAAGAATGCACGTGAAGTGACTAATTTTACATGTGGGTTTCAGGGAAAGTCTCTCCAGGAGGTGATATGTACGTTGAAATTTGAAGAATGAGAAGAAGCTGGCTATGGTGTGTGTGTGCGCGTGTGTGTGTGTGAATGTTCCAGATGGAGGAAAGACATGTGTAAAGCTCCGAGATGGGAAGAAGCAAGGCAAATGTGAGAGGCTGAAAGAAGGCCAGTGAGTGATACCAGCAAGAGCTGAAATTTAAGAGGAAGAAGTATGATTGTGCAGGACTGTATAAAACAAAGTAATCAGTCTGGATTTTATTCTACGGGAAACCATTGAAGGATTTTTCAGCAGGTATGTAATACGATTCTCCATATCCTGAAAAGATTAGAGAACTCGGGAACGAAAGAAGCCAAGTTAGGTCTGTCTTTTTCACTGCAACTAGATTTTAATAAGGAAGAGAACAGGTGCTGTCCCTTAGGGCCTAACCCTGGGCACAGAGAAGGCAACCAATGCATGGTTATTAAATGATGAATGTAATATTTATGTTTTATGATCTGGCATACTTTTTTACAATAACATTTATAATATTAACTAAACAAAGGGTGAGTGCATTAAAAGACTCTTCCTTATGAGACTAATAACACCTGTTTTATTTTTACATCTGAAATTGGGTATCAAAGAATACCACATTCAGCCAGGCAGGGAAAGATGAAGAGCAGAAGGAGGAGAGATGACAATTTTTTTCCCTCTTGCCCATGATCCTATTTCCTCCAACTCATTTCTCTGTGAATGTCTTTGGCTAATTTAAGGAACCTATTCTTGACTACAGGAACCATATGTTGTTTCTAAATGTTATGCCCTTAGAAACAGCTTAAGTTTTTTTGGGGGGGTTACTCATACTTGATCTTTATAAAAAGCACCATCATCATAATAAATAATCTCAGTAGGAGTATGATCTTTTGAATGTTTGATGAAGATAGTAAAATATTTCACTTTTGCTTATTCATTAAAGCCATGAAATTCTGCTATTAGGTCTGAATGTGCAATATGATCTATATTTTTCACTCCATGGTCATATGATTCTGAATAATATGTCATTTGATTCAGCAACTATCTGATTTACATATGGAGGTCCACAGCACTGGAAAGATCATGAATATATCTTATGTTGTATTTCACATTTCTGTTTTGGGTATATTCACCTAGTTTAAATTATAAAAGCAAAGCCCAAGTTGATTCTTGATATATTACAACCAAATCATTTGCCCATTATTTCTATTTAATTTGTTTTAATTAGAAAAAGTCCTCATTAGATGGAATGTCTCTATGGCCAAAATTATGCACATATCAAAGATGTAGGCTCTCAGGCTGTGATTTTTTCCAGTTTGATGATGGCTAAGAGCAAAATGGGAGCTGACTATGGTATTCTGGAGTGCCATGCTCAGTCTCCACAGATCCCTACTCCTTCAAACATGTGCTGAAGCCCCCTCCAGAGTGGCCAGTCATGTTTTCAGAATAAACACCTTGGACACAAGTCTTTGAGAATCAGTATCCATCTGGTATGGTCTTTACTTAGAAAGGTGGACCCTACAAAGCAAAATTCTTCAAGAAATTTTGGGTATAAAAACTATTGTTTTTAAGAATAACTTACAACTGGTTAGGAGTTTTATATTTTTCAATCTGTTAGTAGCATTATTACTTTTGATAGGTATAATCCAAGATTGATATATGGCTTTTTCATGATTATGACAACAATTTTAATAATTTATAATGTTTTGAATGTTTACTATTTGCAAGCTCTGATACTTCCTTTGTAGCATCTCATTTACTCTTTACAACAATTCTATAAGCCAGATACTGCCCTCTCCACTTTATTGGCGAGGAAATGGAGGCTTTTTGCTCTTAACCACTCTCTCAATGTCTCTTACAAAAAGTAGTTCTTCCTTACAGAGGAAATTGGTTGGAATATACTATTCTCCCTAGTCCTGAAGAGGCAGTCCATTGTCTTTATCTTTATGGTCACTTCAAAGATTTCATCTGTGGACAATTTGAAATTGTGTGCCAGGATCTGTGTTAGATTAGTAACAATGTATCTCTATTTTTTTTTTAACAGTTGAAGAAACTGAAGCTCAGAGTAAATGTATAACTTGCCAAGAGTGAGAATTGTAATTTTGCATCAAGAACCAAGTTTATGATCCCACCCTTCACTAGCATTGCTACATTTGCTAAACTTTTAAACCTGTTCAAGCCTCTGTTTACCTTTAAACCATGCTGATAAGTATGCCTATGTAATAGGCTACTAAGTATCAGGATCTTATTGTGAATATTAAAACAAGACCCTGCTGCAGAGTTGCTTCCCAATGAAGGTAGCTTATCATCATGACTTCCATTTGTGAGCCTCAAATAAGAGAAGAAATGATGCCCACTTCTCTCCAGGCATTCACAGACCTTACCCGGGGTATGCTTTCCTTGCTATCTAAGAAGGGACAGTTCCATGGAAGAATTCTTGGCCCTAGTTTCCTCCTGGAAGCAAATCCAAAATTTAATCCTGCCTAGGTGACAGTAACTGCAAGATATGACCATTAGTTGTATAGATTTGTACATTCTTTCCTTAATGCACCATGATTATATATTTTTAAATTGGTAGGTAAATGCATTCCTTTAGGAATTAATAATATTAATAACATAATAATAATGTTATAAATAAATTAGTATGAATAAAATAAAAGGGCATGCATAGACCAGTGATGAGACTATCACATGAAACAAAGATTATGATTTAATCTAATTCTATATAGCTAGAGTCCATCAAAAACAAAACAAAACAAGTAACTTCACCCTTTTTCAAAAACTCCCAGTGGCTCTCTATGACATTAGGACTCTCATGGGCTTTAAGCTGTTATGTCTAGATGTTCCCTATTTCTTCATTTCTTTAACATAATGGAAGGAAGGGAAGGAGGAAGGATGAAAGGGAAGGAGGAAGGGTGGAAGGGAAGAAGGAAAGAACAAGAAAAAAGGAAAAGGCCACAGGGCTGATTGATTTTTAAGGTCAGTGAAGCTCAAAGACAGCGATGTCATTCTTTTTTTCCTTCATAATCTTTCATAACATAGACAAAATAACAAAAAGTTGACTTGAATACTTTCCATTTGTTCCAATTTAGCAGGAGATGGATAAATCAGTTAGGAAGGAACAGAGCATACAGTTGATTAATGAGTAATTTAGTTACTGTCTTCTAGGGGGATATATATATATATAAAGAATATACATATATATTATATATAATTTATATATAAACATAAAAGAGGAATATACATATAAATATATAAATACATACATGTGTATATGTATATATGTATATATATATATATTCCTCTTGCAGGATGAAATTTCAAACAACATATAGAGGAAATAAGGCTTCTCTGAATTTTAAAGTCCTCAGTGTTAAAAAAAATTCTCAGTTGCATGCTTTTACCTTTGGATTTTGAAATGTTAAGACCTTTGCTCTTTTTCTTGGAGAGAAGGAAAATGTTTGTAAGAGTTGAAATGTCAGAAATCATTCTTCATGCCTGTAAGGCCTGGGATCAAAAACCCCAGGATGGGGAGATTAAGAATAAACAAAAGTAGAAGCAGAAGGAGATGTCCAGCAGAATTCTGAACAGGCCCTCTCGCTCTTTGACCATTCCTTCTGGCATGAATTCATTTCCAGCTAACTACTCTGACCTCTCCTTGATTTTCTATCTTGGTATATTTTTTTGCTCACCACCTTGTTCACCTAGACTCCCTTTGCTTGCTCCTTTTTTCTTTTCTTTTCCATAACTCTGTTGGCGCCCAACTTGCCTTTGATCCTTGGTTCCAGCTTCTGGATTTCCTCTGCATCTGTGTTCAACCAAGCTAACCTGGGACTCCTTTTGGTTTCTGATTCCCGTTTCAGGGAAAATCCTTGCTGAATGTTTGTGTGCATATTTACCCTCCTGACTGCCTCCTGCCTGGTTCCTCCTGAGCCAGCCAGTCATAGAGTGTGAACCAACCAATATCTATCTATCTATCTATCTATCCATCATCTATCCATCTATCTATCATCTATATCTATCTATCATCTATCTATCTATCTAGATCTCAAGCTTAATAATCACTATCAGTAGTCTCCATCTTGGGGACTTGTGATGAACTTAACGTTAACAATGAACTTAATGTATGAAAGAATCCTAGTTTTTAAAAAGCATTTTCTCATTGTGGTTGGATATCACCTCACACCAGTCAGAATGGCTAAAATCAACAGGTCAGGAAATGACAGATGCTGGCGAGGATGCGGAGAAAGGGGAACCCTCCTACACTGTTGGTGGGAATGCAAGCTGGTGCAACCACTCTGGAAAACAGCATGGAGGTTCCTCAAAATGTTGAAAATAGAACTGCCCTATGACCCAGCAATTGCACTACTGGGTATTTACCCTAAAGATACAAACGTAGTGATCCAAAGGGGCACGTGCACCCGAATGTTTATAGCAGCAATGTCCACAATAGCCAAACTATGGAAAGAACCTAGATGTCCATTAATAGATGAATGGATCAAGAAGATGTGGTATATATACACAATGGAATACTATGCAGCCATCAAAAGAAACGAAATCTTGCCATTTGCGACAACATGGATGGAACTAGAGCGTATCATGCTTAACGAAGTAAGTCAAGCGGAGAAAGACAACTATCATATGATCTCCCTGATATGAGGAAGTGGTGATGCAACATGGGGGCTTAAGTGGGTAGGAGAAGAATCCATGAAACACGATGGGATAGGGAGGGAGACAAACCATAAGTGACTCTTAATCTCACGAAACAAACTGTGGGTTGCTGGGGGGAGGGGGGTTGGGAGAAGGGGGGTAGGGTTATGGACATTGGGGAGGGTATGTGCTTTTGGGTAAATTGGAAGGGGAGATGAACCATGAGAGACTATGGACTCTGAAAAACAATCTGAGGGGTTTGAAGTGGCGGGGGGGTGGGAGGTTGGGGTACCAGGTGGTGGGTATTATAGAGGGCACAGCTTGCATGGAGCACTGGGTGTGGTGAAAAAAATAATGAATACTGTTTTTCTGAAAATAAATAAATTGGAAAAAAATAAAGGAAAAAAAATAAAAATAAAAAGCATTTTCTAACAAAAGTAAGGTCCACATTGCCTAAATTCTAGATGGTGTGGATTATGATGAATGAATGAATAAAATTCTTATTTGGCAAGGATCCTCATATTTATGTGCTTGTATTTTAGAACAACAACAACAAAAAGATTCAGAGGATAATAATTCTTATTGTACTCTTCAAGCCAAATGGTAGAATGTGATAATCAAGTGACTAAGCATTATAGAAATGTCCAAAATTAATGATTGAAATTATATCCTAATATTTTAGCTTTATTTGTAGCCCAGGCCTTATCATCTATTTCAAATTTAAATTTAAAGAACTCTAATAATATAAGCTTCCTCAGCATATTTAAGATCTTTCCTTAAACATTTGGTTAGCTTTATTATTATTATTATCAATTAGTCAATTTTTTTCCAGCATTAATATTTTCATTTTATGTTTATTTATAACCTCTTTATCTCATATATAAGCAAAATTCACTTCTAGATTACTGATGTTATAAACATTGTCACCAGTCATGGCAGGCATGCCAGGGTATCTCAGTCTTTATTGCAAGGCATTGTGTCATAAATATTGACATATACTTTGGGATACACTTAACTCCTTTAAATGCATAGTTGGCTTAGTATGTATTTTTTGTCATGCTATCTTTATTTAATGTTGCATAAATAATGCTATTAGTAACTTTTTTTTAAAGATTTTTACTTATTTATTTGTCAGAGAGAGAGAGAGAGAGAGAGAGAGAGAGAGAACAAGCAGGGGAGCAGCTGCAAAGGGAGAAGTGGGCTCCTTGCTCAGCGAAGAGCCCTGTGCATGACTTGATCCCAGGACCCTAGGGTTATGATCTGAGGCAAAGGTAGACATTTAACCAACTGAACCACCCAGACAGCCTGCTTTTATTAGTAATTCTTTACTTCATGCTATTTCAGCTACCAACTAATTTTTAAATAAATACTTGTTTTCTCTTGGGGTGCCTGGGTGGCTCAGTGGGTTAGGCCTCTGCCATCAGCTCAGGTCATGATCTCGGGGTCCTGGGATGGAGCCCTGCATCTGGCTCTCTGCTCAGCGGGGAGCCTGCTTCCCCCTCTCTCTCTGTCTGCCTCTCTGCCTGCTTGTGATCTCTGTCTGTCAAATAAATAAATAAAATCTTTAAAAAAATAAATACTTGTTTTCTCTTTTTAAAAAAATAAAACAGAACTCTAACATAAATAATACCTCAAAAATTGCAATGTACACTCTCCAATACCAGTTTTCAGATATTTTAATGCTCATGGATTTATTCACTAACCATTTACTGAAAGTTTTCTATGTGCCAGGCACTACTAATGTAAGATGGTGAGCATATGGATCAATAAAATATGATTATTCACTCAATGATCTCATTGTCTAAATGGAAAGTCAAGAAATCTTACAAATAATTATAATACACTAGGATATAGTTTAAAATAGTTATTTATAAATTGCAGACACAAAAGCCTTCTTTCTCTCTATAAGACTTATGGAATGCTACAGAAAAGAGATAAAATTTTGGGCTGGCTTTGAAGAATGAATAGAGATCCCTTGCCTACAGAGGCCAGGGATGTAGAAAACACATTCCAGATAGGAGCATCGACCTGCATGGAAGCTGGAATCTCATGAGGAGATACGATAAGGCACATGGCATGAGGCATGGGGGTAACATCAACCAGTGCAGTGTGGCTGGAATGTGGGGGTATATCAGAGGAGGTATGTAGATGAGATGGTGGGTGGGCACTTTTTAAGACAGTTTAGACTTGGTCCTACTTGTGGCAGAGACAAAAGATTCAGCAAAATGAAAGATGAATGATACAAAGGTGGAAGAAACAATTCTACATGGTCTTCAAATCTGTTTCATATTTGGAGTTTTCAAAGAAAGCTCCATGTACAGCCCCCTAGCTATTAGGCAAGGTCACATGAGTAGTTCAGGTGAATAAATTGTGAGTAAAATTCAATGTGTTACTTGTGAGGTGAGACAGTGAAAAGTCCCTGTGGTTATTTTCCAGTGTCTCTCTTCTCCTGACAAGGGAACCAATGGGGCCTCATGTTGGTGCGGGGAACCACATGATCATAGCTGCCTAAATTCATGAATCACCACATCAAAGACAGTTACCCTGGAGAGTTGTCTAGATCCGCAATAGTTTTGGTGGAAGGAATAAACAAAAACATTTTTTAATTAAGTCATTTGATTTGGGGATTTTTTTGTTCTTGTAATATAGTCTAGATGATTCTGATCAAAACACAAATCTGAAAGTCAATGCTTAATGGGCATAAAATTCAAAGGAGGCAGAAGAAGATGGATTCAAGATCATAAGTTAAGGGGTCTGGAGAGAAATGGGACCTCTTTTTCCAATGACACATATAGGAAAGTTTAAGGAGGGACAAAACTACAGAAGAATTTGGAGGTTGATAAGGGGAATTTAAAGGAGTTTATGATGGACACTATGTTCTTGTGATATTAGAAATTAAGTCATCTGCTGAGAAGGTGAGTTGTAAGATTGAGGGAAATAAAATTATGAGTAGTTAAGGGGAATGTTACTGTTTCAGAACGGGAAAGACAGCCAGGTAGATAGGAGGGAAAATACTGCTGAGCAGCGGTAGGCAAATGCCCAGCTGGGTCTTTGGTCAAGCATTTATAGTGAGGTCAGTCAGGACGAGGTTGCCATTTACTATAGGTATGATTGCCAGCCTGAGAGAAAGAACAGCAAAAACAAATAATAATGCCTGTAGTAGGGCTTGTAAAATAAGTTATGATACAAAGAGGATATCTTTAAATAATTAAGGAGGCATGGGAAAGTATAGTTGAAGGGACTGACAATACTGTGTTAAAACCAAATAGGAAGAACGTGAAGTCAAGGAGTCTGATCTGGGCGCCTGGGTGATTTAGTCACTTAGGTGTCAGCTTTCAGCTCAAGTCGTGATTAGGTCATGATCTCAGGGTCCTGAGATAGACCCCCGCATCGGGCTCCCTGCTCTGCGGGGAGCCTGCTTCTCCCTCTCCCTCTGCCTGCCACTCCCCTCTTTGTGCTCTCATTCTCTCTGTAAAATAAATAAGTAAAATCTTCAAAAAAAAAAAAAAAAGGAGTCTGATAGAGCCAAAGACTCCATAAGAAACTCTATGTTTTAATGGGATTAAAGGGAAAATTTAGCAGGACAATTGGTGTAGAAATAGCTAAAAGACAGAAGGTTATGCTTACAGAAACAGTAGTAGAAAATAGTGCTAAGGGGGGCACCGGGTGGCTCAGTGGGTTAAGACGCTGCCTTCGGCTCAGGGTCCTGGGATCGAGTCCCGCATCGGGCTCTCTGCTCAGCAGGGAGCCTGCTTCCCTCTCTCTCTCTCTGCCTGCCTCTCCATCTACTTGTGATTTCTCTCTGTCAAATAAATAAATAAAATCTTAAAAAAAAAAAAAGAAAAGAAAATAGTGCTAAGAGAAAGCAGCTCTGCCCATTGCTAGCTACACAACACTAGGCAAGTTAGTCACATTTTTTTTTTTCCACGCCTCAGTCTGCTCAAAGGACATTCTAAGTGACACTGTGGGATTTTTTGTGATGACTGAATGAATTAATGTACATAAAGCTTCTAGAATTGTACTTGGTATAAAGTGTTCTGTAAGTATACGCTGTTATAATGACAGAATTTATGTAGCTATGGAAGTGGGTGTTGAGGAATAAGGAGATGAGCATTATAGATGGAAAAAAGATTAAGGAATTGCAAGATGGGGATTTGGTGAATCATTAAGGTGAACACTGTGTATTCTCAAGATGTTGAGGAGAAACAAGGAAAATAAGATTGTGGGGGTGCCTGGGTGGTTCAGTTGGCTAAACATCTGCCTTCAGCTCAGGTCATGATACCAGGGTTCTGGGATTGAGCCCCATGTTGGGCTCCCTGCTCTTCTGTTTCTCCCTCTCCCTCTGCCACGCCCCTAGCTTGTGCTTTCTCTCTCTCTCTCAAATCAATAAATAAAAATCTAAAAAAGGAAAAGAAAAGAAGTAAGATTGTAAGCTAATGTGACGTACAGTTGATGCAGTGATATCAGAGGGTAATGACAGGAGAGTGGCATCACTACGGCACGGCTCAAAATTGGCAATTCAGTAGTGTGGGAAGGTTGTCTTCCCTAAAACTTGTTGCAGAGACACAGAAGGCATGAAAATATGAATACCTTCTTCTTTCAAGAGTTTTCAGAAACTTTTGTCAAGAAAAAGCCATGGTTTAGTCAAAGGAAGTTTGAATTAAACAAAATCTGTGGGTATATATGAATGAAGGGTCCCAAAGTCACTTTGGACAATTTTTTTTTTTTTTTAAGGAGAACCAGTAAAGGCAGGATAAGAGAAATAAAAGGTAAGACGTTTTCTTTCCTGAAGTGGAATGTAAAAGTACTCACCTTGAGCCATTATCATGGGGGTAACAGATGGGGAGGTAAGTTACTTTTGATTTTTGTTCACCTCAACTTGACATATCCATTTTCTTTTCTGTCTTGACCATAATATTCTTAAGAGGGTATGTATTCTTAGGCATAATCAAGAGTTGACTGTGGACTCTTTTACTAAGCAAATAAAATACAAGTGCATTTACACATTTAAAATTGTTAAGGAATAAATAATTCCAATGTTATTTAAACTATTCCAAATCATAGAAAATGATGTTAAGCTGATTAATATATTTTATGAAGTTGACATTATATTAGTACTAAAGCTATATAATAAGAGAAAAAGAAAGTAATGGCCCAATTTCACTTAATAATATAGATACAGTCCCGGATCGAGTCTTGCACTGGGCTCCTTCCTCAGCAGGGAGCCTGCTTCTCTCTCTCCCTCTGCCTGCCACTCTGCCTTCCTGTGCATGCGCTCTCTCTCTCTCTCTCTCTCCCTCTCTCTCTCTCGCAGAGAAAGAAAGAAACGAACAAAGAGCACAGATACAAAATTATTAATAGAAATATTAGCAAATAAAGTCCAGTATGTATTAGTGGTGACCCAGTATAATTTATTGCCAAAGTGCAAGGATGGTTTCACATCAGGAATTTTTCAATAACACAATTTATTGCATCATTATTTTAATGTATTAAAACTGTATTAATAGATGCTGAAAAGACATTTGACTAAAGTCACCAGCCATTTCTACTAAAGCTGCAATCAATAGGAATAAAAGGAGACTACCTAAACATAATAAATACTACTTATGCAAAACCAAGTGCAAATGTCATTTAGACATTAACCCAAGAATCTCTAGTTTGAAATTGTTTTATGAACTATGTATGCGTCACTTATTTCAAAAGCTATAGTATGGCTCTATACTAGAAATAATCAGAATTAGCAATGTAAGAAATAATCCACAGATAATAATGCAAAAACTTTTACATATTTTTAAAGATTTTATTAATTTGTTCGATAGGGAGATCACAAGTAGACAGAGAGGCAGGCAGAGAGAGGAGGAAGCAGGCTCCCTGCTGAGCAGAGAGCCCGATGCAGGGGCTCCATCTCAGGACCCTAAGATCATGACCTGAGCCGAAGGCAAGGGCTTAACCCACTGAGCCGCCCAGGCACCTCAAAACTTTAACATATTTTAAAATAAATTTAATAAGAAAAATACAGGGCCTATAGGAAGAGTACCATAAAATCTTACTTAAAAGCTTATCAAGAGCTCAACATATGGAAACACATACACCATTCTTGCAAGAGAGGACTTAACTTCATAAGTTTGTCAATTCTGCCCATGTTGCTATATATACTTAATGAAATTCCAATTTAAATCTCTATACTTTTAAAAATTTGAATTATCTTACATTTTATATGGGAGAATAAGTGTCCAAGAGAAGCTAAGAAATGTATGAATTTGAAAAATAATGATGTGAGTCCTTGCCAGATATTAAAATGTTATCAAGTCAATGTAATCAAAATGGTTGGGTATTAGCATGAGAATAGACTAATAGATTAGTAGACCAAATCAAAAGTTGCAGGATACATGGGAACTTAATATAGGATAATGGTAGTATTTCACTTCAAAAGGAAGAGAATGGTTCATTTTGTTTTCATATTAGAAACTGCATAATTAGCTATTCATTTGAAAACATTTATTGGACCATTACCTCACATGATATATAAAGATGTTGCATTAGTCTTAAAAGCTAAAAAATTAAATTATAAAATTTTCTAAAAGATCAAATTTAGGAGGGTGTGTATAACCCATATGTTGGGGATACCGTGAAAAGCAAGTTAGTAACCAGATTATTAAGAAAATGCATGATTGACCCTACATAAATACTAAAATTTTTCTTAGAGCAAAAAATAGCTATGTTAGTTAGGATGCATTTGGCTTGAAGTGCCAAGAGATCCAAGTCATACGGGCTTTAACTGAGGGGAGGTTATGGGCTCACATGCCTGGAAGTCTTGAGGCAGTGTGGTCTTTAAGAATGGCTTAACTCATTGTCTTTATCCAAATCATTTCTCTGTGATTCTTTCCTCTTTGTCCAGTTTTTGAATTGGCTTCCTCCTGAAGCTGGTATTAAGAAGCACACCGCAGTTTTTCTAAAAGTGACATGACTAGGATAAAATAGTTGACAATTACTAGGATAAAAAGAGCCAATTTCTTCTCATGACCTATTCTTAAGAGTGAGGAAAAAAACTTTTCAGAAAGATTCTTCTCACATCTCGTTGACTGCAACTGACTACATTTCTGATTCCCTGTGGCTAGGGAAATGAGCTGATGGGCTCAGACCTAGGTGTGTACACAGAAAGGATTGTCACAAAATTTGTTTTTCTCAGTGTGGGGGGATTTTGTGTAATTTTTACTTTTTTCTTTAATATCAGAAAGAATTTTTAGAAGTTAACAGGTATTGCCATTATAATAAAAATGATAAAGTAAAATTATTTCATAACAGATTACTGAGGAGGGTATGGATTTATATATATATATATTTTTTTTTTCCTTATAATTTCATTTCTATTTTTGTCCTTGCAGGGAGTCTGTTTTTAAAAAATGTAATCTTCCTTTAAAAATGACCCCCCAAATATTATGTGTGTATGAGAAACCATTTTCTGCCAACAGTTTGCAATGAGTTTAATTATGTTTTGTTAAACATTAGCAGTACAATTCACACTTCTCATCAAGCCTTTTTGCTTAGTTGGAACAATGGTATGGTTGACAGGCTTGAATTATATTTCTACCTCAACAATTGTACTCATTTATGTCCTTGAAACCATGATATGTTATGCCACTCTCATCAGAGGAAAGGAAACACACCAGTTCCTTTTGATCTGCTCTGTCCAAAACGGACTCTGAACAAATTCCTGCGGAAGTCTGAGCGGCGCGGCATCGGGTGCAGGAGAGAGGTACAGGGTGATCCCACACTCACTCCACCAGTTGTTCTTACTGGGGCCCTCATTCCCCAGGAAATGCCACCCCGACTACCACAGAGTGGGCTATTTTTAGCACTGGGTCTGCTTGAGGAAACTGGAGAACTTGAACACTCACCAAGAAGGAAGTTGAAGAGAGGGAAGGCTTAAGAGAGAAAAACGAGAGGCTTTATCTTTTCCTCCGGTGATTTTATTTGGCAGCTAGTCATCCAGTTAGCAAGCTCTAGCAGATAACAAAGAGATAAAATGCTGAGTAGTGAGAGATGCTGGGTGAAGGGAAGATAGCGGGCAGTGGGAAGGAGTGTGGAACATTTTTAAGTGTAAAGGAGGAGAAGTTATGGAATTGAGTTACTCAAACTTAGAGAGTTAAGGGCAAAGAGGTTCTTTCTGGAGAAGTTAGTCAAGACCTGAAGTGAAAATCCTTAAGAGTTTTGGAAGGGTGGCTAAAAAAAATCAGATATGACTTATGATAACTTTCCAGCTATGTTAATTTAGGCAAATTACTTAAACCTTTCTGAGCCTCAGGTTTTTATTTATAACATGTGGGTTTTAAATATCTACCTCACAGGGTTATGAGGCTTAAATGGGCCAAAAGTATGTAAAACACTCAGCATGGTGCCTAGAACATAGGAAGCATTTATAAAGAGTGGCTATTATTATTACTTGGTTTTAATTTCTGTGTTCTGATTAGAATTGCTCTAGTGTTCCTAAAGAGGCAAATAATAATAAACTATATAGCAAGGGGGCCATTTGAGCTCTTGTTCGTCATACGCATACACTCACACACAGGGAAAAAAATTACAGATGTCTTCTTGGCAGCATAATCAATCCATAATGAGGCAATCCTTAGGAGAGTTATTATACTACATTACTACAGTACTCGGACACTGTCCACCTCTGTTTGGTAGTTGTTCAGCAAAGAAGGAATACCTTCTAAACTATCATGAACATGAGTTAAGTGTAGTATAAGTTTGAAGGCAAACCAAAGTAAATCAATGTATCTCTTTTAGACACTTGTTGCTAGCTATATGTAATAGTTTCCACGGACCAAATTGAATAGAAGATAGGTAAATGCACTAATATTAAGACAATCAAAGAGTGATAAAAAGCAACGTAGTGCACAGGGCCTTAAGCTGATATTTCACAAAGATAATTAATTGAACTTCAAAATAAGAACATATAAAATTAGTATTAGAAACATATTTATGTGTTCTAATCAAAAGTAAAATAACTCATAGAAGATATTCTTGCACTGGCCAGGATTTGAGACTGTGTGACTTCTAAGATCTTCAGACTCTCAGGAAAAAGTAGTAGTATCGTTTCTTTGCATGAAAAAGAACAATGATGTAGTCTTTTAATCTTACCTTCTCTTCAACTTGATTTCCTTCAGTTGTCAGTGAAAAGCAATTAGCACTAAAAGACTTAGCAAACAGTATTTCATAGTCTGTATAACAAATATCAGCTCCACTCTTCCGGATGACTTAAGTTATTTTGGTTTTTAGAGAATTTTATACAATTTTATAATTCATGTTTAAAAATTTAACAGCCACGGGGCGCCTGGGTGGCTCAGTGGGATAAAGCCTCTGCCTTCGGCTCAGGTCTTGATCCCAGGGTCCTGGGATTGAGCCCCACATCGGGCTCTCTGCTTGGCAGAGAGCCTGCTTCCTCCTCTTTCTGCCTGCCTCTCTGCCTCCTTGTGATCTCTGTCTGTCAAATAAATAAAATCTTAAAAAAAAAAATTAACAGTCACTTCCATTTACACTTTTTTATTATTTTTAATTCTATAAGTTCTCTCTCTCTTTCTCTACACACACACACACATAAAATCCTTTCCAGTGCAATCCAGAAAAAGATAAATGTGCAAAAATTTTTTCTCCTGTATCTTTTCCCTCACCTTGCAACAATACCCTATGGACTGTATCAAAAATTTAAAGTTAACAGAAATAAGCTATAATTCTTTTTCCATGTTTGAAGGAAGACTCTAGACATGTTTCTGTGTTTATTTGAAAGAAGAATCTAAGTCACCTGGAATTCCCCCCATCATTTTTATGTTCTGGAACTGGGAAATATATAAATAAATATATTTATTTATATAGGACAAGCCTCCCAGGACAAGCCTCCCAGGAAGGAGACCCCGAGATAGAGATCTGTGTGCACAAAATTTACTGGACTGTTCTTGGGACTGGCATTTCCAGGGGAGGGAAGGAGGCAGGACAGGCTCAAGAAGATGGGCTGTAATGTAGTCACAACAAGGCAAGCCAACTCCTCGGATTGGGTTAGGGAAAGGGGCCTGCCTTTATACTGAATATGAGATGCTTAAGGGAAGGGACCCCACTCTAGGAAATGAGGCTGTCTAAGGCTGAGGGAAATTCCCAGAGAAAGCTAAAAGCTGATGGCTATCAGCAAGCAAAATTCCCAGCTTCTGGGAGAATAAGACTTTTAGTCTTGAAGGGAGAACCTAAGCAGTGTGGGACTGGATCCAGAAGTCATGGAGGACAGACATCAACATCCTTGGGTAAGGTGCTAACTATGAATGTGAAGTGACTGACGGTTGAGATAACATTGGATTGCTCTTCCCTCCCCAACAAACATACTCCTCTACCCCATACTTGTCTGCCATTCCATCAGCTATTATCTTGGCAGAGGGATGAAACAGCAGAATACAGAGAACACAAAGATCAATTCTGTGCTTTTGTGTTTCAAAAGATTTGGCCTTGGCAAAGACAAAGTATTCAGAAGAAAGCAGGCTGTGTAAGAAGAGGTTTCTCAACCTCTCCCAGACTAGATAAAGGTTCTGGGGGCTTTGGCAAGGAGAAAAGCAGGAAGGAAAATAGAGTCCTGGGAAGGTTGTGGATTCCTCATGTGGAACTCTGGAACTGAGAGCACAGGAATGAGGAAGACTCTCCTTACCCTCAGGGAATTTAATTTACAGACTAGCAGGGAAGACACATTCAACAAATAAATGCAATAAATCAGATTGACTATTATGATAGAACAGACAGGAAGGGAGCCTAAACAGACCTACACATCTGGAAATGACACACTAAAAAGGTGATATTTAGTTGGGAACCTGTAGTATAAGTAGATACTGTCTAAATAAAGAATAGAGAGAAAAAGTGTTTCAGGGAATAAAAAGATATGTGGAAAATTGTGGAGGAAGAGAATGTGACATGCCTTAGAAGTCAAGAGAAGTACCAGATGATTACTGAAATGCAGAAAAGATGAGGAACAGTAGGAAAGATAGGAAAACTCATTGGGAATTTAGTGCTGTAATCAATAGGGAAGGGATGTGGTCAGAACCCTGGAGAAGCCCTGGGAATGCCTCAAATCAAATGGATTGGCGAGGAATTTAGGAGGGAGCATTGATGAGACTTGGTGATTGATTGCTGTAGGGATGAGAAAGAGCTGTGGCAAATATGAAAGATCTAGTAGGATTGGTGGAAAATATTGAGGATCTTGTTTAGTGATGACCAACAACTTAACAGTAGCACAGATTCTCTGAGAATACAGTGTATATCATAGCTATATATGTGTGTGTGTGTGTATATATATCTGAGGCGCATATATATATATATATAGAGAGAGAGAGATAGATAGAGAGATAGATATGTTCATACATACCTATGAATCAGGTTATTTCAGAAGACTTCTCTGCCTTTGGGCTTCCTTCTTCCATAAGGTTATTTTGTGCATTTTTATAGACCTGGAGAGAAAAAAATACCACTTTCTTAGCAGTTTCCACAGATCAAAATACCCAGAATTTGAGGAAACCAGGACTGTCTTCTTACAGATTTTGCCAACTCATGAAAGACCATTATACTAAGTGTTACGAAAGAACATTTGCTAAAGACAATGCACATATTAGCTCTGTGTCAACCTTTGCTTCAGACCAGTACTTCAGCCTTATTCTATGGGTCGGGTGTGAAAGGGAAAGGAAAGCAGTCTCAGATAAGGGTTGGTAGATGTCTTTTTTATCTTTCTGCTTCTGAGTTGTAAATATTATGTACTAAGCTTCTGTACTGAGGAAGAAATAAAAATTAGTTTTGCTTCTGTATGCCTTTTTTTTTTTAAAATTCAGGAGTATGCCAAGCATAGAGAGAGAATGACATTTTTCTATTAACTAGTAGAAAATTCTGTAGAGGGGCACCTGGGTGGCTCAGTTAGTTAAGCATCCAGCTATTGATTTCTACTCAGGTCATGATCTCAGGGTCATGAGACTGAGCCCTGCATTGGTTCTGCACTGTGCATGCAGTCTGCTTAAGATTCTCTCTCTCCCTCTGCCTGCTCCCTCAATTCTCTCTAACAATAAAATTACTTAGAGTATGTGTACTTGTACTATAAAAATGTGTATTGGAGTGCCTGGGTGGCTCAGTGGGTTTAAGGCCTCTGCCTTCGGCTCAGGTCATGGTCCCAGGGTCCTGGGATAGAGCCCCGCATCGGGCTCTCTGCTCAGCAGGGAGCCTGCTTTGCCCCATCTCTCTCTACCTGCCTCTCTGCCTGCTTGTGATCTGTCTGTCAAATAAATAAATAAAATCTTTAAAAAATGTGTATTATGGGTTTTGTAAAGACTTCTTGGTAAAATTTTTAAGGTATCTTTTTTAAGGTACTTTTTTGTTACCATTATAAATACTACCTTGGAATTATTTTCAGTGCTTGATGTAACATTTAGTCTGCAAAACACATTCACCAGTGAATGAGTTAAATAGATTATATATTTAAAAACCTTGTAATCTAAGGGAGAGATGGAAAAAACATCCCCAAATATTACTTAAGAACTTTGTGTCATACTCTTCCAAAAAATAATTATTTTTCAGAGAGACCATATAGATGATTGTTCTTCTGTTTAATTCTTAAGGAGTTTTCATAAATACTTTTTAAATGAATACCTCTCATAATCTTTCTTTCTAGCTTAACCTCTTAGATGAAATGTAAAATTAAAGAAAAGCTACAGTTCATGGAGAAATTGTTAACAGGATTTACACAGAATTTTGCATATGCCTATGTATTCATAAAATGTATGTATTTTGTATCTTACCATAAGAAATGCAAATAAATACAATTATATTTTATTTGCTCTAATGTATGAATTTGATTTGTTTTATTGTTTTACTATGACCTAATAAATAAACCAGTTTAAATTGTAAGGAAAACATATGCCAGGTCAGTTAACAATGAACCTAAATTTTAAAATGTATACTATAGAGAGAAACCTGTAATATTGCATAATATGTTATTTATAAAAGAGTTATGACAACTTTTAATATGCAAGGAAAGCTCTCATTGAGTAATTAAAATTCCAGACCATCTTAAGACACATACAAATTTCCATGGTAAAATCATGGCTGGCTTGTTTTCCCTGTGAATATATTGTAGCACAAAATCTATTTTTTCTTGTGCAGTTATATGCATACTAGATTTCTCTCTCTCTCTCTGTCTTTCTCACACATACACCATTTAGCAGTTATTTTTTTTTCTACCAGTTTGGTTTGTACCCACAAACCATAGCTAAAGTGGAACTTGGAAGTCTAAGTCCAACCAATACTAGAATTTGATGGCGAGCAATGGCCCTGCCTAATTAAATAGAAAAGAAATTTGTTGGAAGAATATAGGTTAGTTCACAGAATCAAAGAGAAAGCTGATGAGCATCCCCAGGAAGGGCAGATGTAGAGCAGTTCCAGAGCTTTAGGTAAAAAGGATCATTGGACAGTGTCCTCAGAAAGCTCAATGGAATGAATCTACCCTCTGTCTCAGCATCCCTGTGCTCAGGACCCAGATTCCCAGAATTAGAGTTTACAAGGCCACACCTTGACTGGGGCAGTCTGAATAACTTCACTGTAATTATGAAGAAGGCAGGGAGTTGGGAAGATATAGATCTCCAGAGGTAAATCGAGGTGTGCTTACTAAAAATAGGAAAAGATTCTGGGAGTTAAGAGTAGTATATGTTCTTAGGTTCTAAAATGCAGCATACTATAACTACCATAACATTTATTTGTAATTGCTATATATGGTTTTGATCATTAACAGTTAAAACATTCATATGGGAGGATATTATAGCCATCAAGTCTTTTTATTAAGAATAATAAACAAGATGGGTACCTGGGTGGCTCAGCCAATTAAGCGTCTGACTCTTGATTTTAGCTCATGTCATGAACTCAGGGTTATGAGATCAAGCCCCATGTCAGGCTTTGCGTTCAAAAGATCTTCTCCTAGATATTCTCTCCCCCTCTCTTTCTGCCCCTCTCTCTGCTTGCATCCTCTCTCTCTCTTTCTAATAAATAAATGAAATTTAAAATCCATCCATCAATCAGTTAATCTTTAAGAAAAAAGAATAATGAATAAGAAAAACAAGGACATTCCTTATTCTATCTCCTTCCTCCATCCAGTTGTTACTACTAAGCTTTCAATGGAATATGCAAACATTAAATGAAAATTTTCTTTGCACTTGAATAAGGATAGACAACATGTGAAGACATTGTGTTGAGCAGTGGAAATGGTTGTGAAATGAAAGATAGATAGTCTAGGAGATGAAGGGGGAGAAGAGGGAGGAGAATAAAGAAAAGATGTTCCCATTATTTTTCTTTTTTAAAAAGATTTCATTTATTTATTTATTTGAGAGAGAGAGAGAGAGAGAACAGAGGGAGAGGGAAAAGCAGCCTCCCTGCTGAGTAGGGAGTGGAACTCCAGGCTCAATCCCAGGACCCCGAGATCATGACCTCAGTCAAAGGCAGATGTTTAACCAACTGAGCCACCCAGGTGCCCCAGAAAAGTTGCTTTAGACAGAAAAGTAAAGCAGCACACCTGTAGTGTTATCATTACATAAAAATGGAATAATATTAATGGCTACCAGTGCTTGCTCTCTGCTAGGCACAATTTTAATTGCTTTCCATGTACCAATTTAGTTTTAAGACAGGTGCTATTACCATTCCTGTTTTACAGTTAAGAAAGTGATAGAGAGGAGGGGTCAGAGCAAGATGGTGGAGGAGTAGGAGACCTAATATTATCAGGTCCCAGGAATTCAGCTAGATAGTTATCAAACCATTCTGAATACCTACAAACTCAACAGGAGATATAAAAGAAGAAGAGAAACAATTCTAGGAACAAAAAAGCAACCACTTTCTGGAGGGTAGGATGTGTGGAGAAGTGAATCCCAAGTAACGTATGGTAAGACAGACCTCGGGAGGAGAAGCCAGCTCCTGGCAAGGGAGAGAGCAGTGGAGCACAAAATCGGAACTTTAGGAGTCTGCTCCACTGAGTGATGTCACTCCAAAGGCTAAGTGGGGGGTGGTGTGGGGGGGTGGATCCCTTCCTGAGACTGTGACCTCAAGACCCACAGGGACACAGAAAGACTGAGGGTGTCTGAGTGTGGTAGTCGGAGCACGGAAGCAGGCTCCAGAGACAGGGCTGGGGAGTGCACTCTCAGCTCGGGGTTACCTTAAACCATGATCCAAGGCACAGTTGGACCACTGTTCTTTGGGCAGGGACCTCACAAGTGGCAGATCCAGGGAGACCCCCTCCTTCTTCCTCCAGGAGGAGTGGCACAGGAGTGCACTGGAAGAATATGCTGGGTTTGGAGACTCCAAACAGGGCTGTGTGCCAGAGATAGAAACTCTTGGTCACAGGCCAGGTGAGCACAGAGTGTGGCTGGAGACCAGGGAGATGGGAGGGATTGACTACTTTTCCCTGTGGGTGCACTGAGGAGTGGGGCCCCAAGCTCTTGGCTCCTCTGGACTGGAGATTGGGAGGCCACCATCTTCATTCCCATCCTCCAAATCTGTACGGAAAGCATTCAGGGAACAAAAGCTCCTGAAAGAAAACCTGAGCAGATGCCTTAGCTTGGCGCCTGGGAAAGGCAGTGTAATTCCACCTTGGGGTAAGACATTTGAGAATCACTGCTACAGGCCCCTCTCCAGAAGATCAGCAAGAACATCCAGCTAAGACAAAGTTCACTATTCAATGAGAACTGCAGAAATCCAGAGCTAGGGGAAAGCAACACATAGAAGTCATGGCTTTCTTCCTACGAACCTTGTCTTTCAAAATTAATTTTTTTTATTTTATTTTTTTCTTATTATATTTTTAAAAATTTTTCCTCTTTCCTATTTAAACCATCTTTAAACTATTTTATCTTATCAACACCTTTTAAAAATATTTTAAAATTTTCATTGTTATAGTCATATTTTACCCTTTCATTGTATTTAATCTTATTTTTTATATACCTGTTTTTCTTTTTTTAAAACTTTGGGATATAGTTTCTTCTAACAGAGAAAAATATACCCTAAATCTAGCACATGGCTTTGTTCTAGTCTCCAGCTTGATCATATTCATTCCTTTTTAAATCTTTTTTTCTTTTTTCAACCAACTTATTTGTCTTTATTTTTAAAGTCTTAATTAATTAATTTAAACTTTTTTCCAGTATTCCAAGAATCCACTGTTTATGCACCACACACACTGCTCCATACAATATGAGCCCTCCTTAATACGCACCACCAGCCTCACCCATCCCCCACCACCCTCCCCTCCAAAACCTTCAGTTTGTTTCTCAGAGTCCACAGTCTTTCATGCTTCATCTCCCCCTTCAATTTCCCCCAATTCACTTTTCCTTTCTTTCTCCTAATATCCTCCATGTTATTCCTTATTCTCCACAAGTAAGTAACCATATGATAATTGACTTTCTGTGCTTGACTTATTTCATTCAGCATAATCTCCTCCAGTCCTGTCCATGTTGATACAAAAACTGGGTATTCATCCTTTCTGATGGAGGCCTAATATTCCATTGTACATATAGATCATATCTTCTTTATCCATTCATCTGTTGAAGTGCATCTTGGCTCTTTCCACAGTTTGGCAATTGTGGCCATTGCTGCTATGAACATTGGGTACATATGGTCCTTCTTTTCACATCTGTATCTTTGGCGTAAATACCCAGTAGTGCAATTGCAGGGTCATAGGATAGCTCTATTTATAATTTATTAAGGAATCTCCACACTGTTTTCCAAAGTGGCTGCACCAACTTGTATTCCCACTAACAGCGTAAGAGGGTTCCCCTTTCTCCACATCCTTTCCAACACTTGCTGTTTACTGTCTTGTTAATTTTGACCATTCTAACTGGTGTAAGGTGGTATCTCAATGTGGTTTTGAATTGAATATCCCTGATGGCTAATGATGCTGAAAATTTTTTTCATGTGTCTGTTAGCCATTTGTATGTCTTCTTTGGAGATGTGACTGTTCATGTCTTCTGTCCATTTTTGACATTATATATCTGTTTTCTGAGTGTTGAGTTTGAGGAGTTCTCTATAGATCTTGGATATCAGCCCTTTGTCTGTAGTGTCATTTGCGAATATCTTCTCCCATTCTGTGGGTTGTCTCTTTGTTTTGTTGACTGTTTCCTTTGCTGTGAAGAAACTTTTGATCTTGATGAAGTCCCAAAAGTTAATTTTTGTTTTTGTTTCCTTTGCCTTTGGAGACATGTCTTGGAAGAAGTTGCTCTGGCCGATGTTGAAAGGGTTAATCCCTATGTTCTCCTCTAGGATTTTGATAGATTCCTGCCTTACATTGAGGTATTCTATCCATTTCAAGTTTATCTTTGTGTATGGTATAAGAGAATGGTCAAGTTTCATTCTTCTATACATAGCTATCCAATTTTCCCAACACCATTTATTGAAGAGACTGTCTTTCTTTCCACTGGATATTTTTTCCTGTTTTGTTTAAGATTTTTGACCATAGAGCTGTGGGTCCATATCTGGGCTCTCTACTCTGTTGCACTGGTCTGTGTGTCTGCTTTGTGCTAGTACCATGTTGTCTTGGTGATGACTGCTTTGTAGTAAATCTTGAAATTGGGCAACATGATGCCCCCAGCTTTGTTTTACTTTTTCAACATTTCCTTAGCACTTCGTGGTCTTTTCTAGTTCCATACATATTTTAGGAATGTTTGCTACAGCACTTTGAAAAATGCCATGGAATTTCAATCAGGATGGCATTGAAGGTATAGATTGCTCTAGGCAGTATAGACATTTTAACAATGTTTATTCTTCTAATCCACAAGCATGGAATGCTTTTTCATATTTTTGTGTCTTCTTCAATTTCTTTCATGAATGTTCTGTAGTTCCTCGAGTACAGATCCTTTACCTCTTTGTTAGTTTTATTCCCAGGTTATCTTATGGTTCTTGGTGCTATAGTAAATGGAATCGGTTCTCTAATTTCCCTTTCTATATTTTTATTGTTAGTATATAAGAAAACAATTACTTTCTGTACATTGAATTTGTATCCTGCCACATTACTAAATTGCTGTATGAATTCTAGTAGTTTGGGGGTGGATTTTTGGGTTTTCCATATGAAGTGTCATATCATCTGTGAAGCAAGTTTGACTTCTTTGCCTATTGGAATACCTTTTATTTCTTTTTGTTTTCTGATTGCTGTTGCTAGGATTCCTAGTACTATGTTGAACAACAGTGGCAACAGTGGGCATCCTTCATGTTCCTGATCTCAAAGGGAAGGCTGTCAGCTATTCCCCCTTGAGAAAGATATTCGCTATGGGTTTTTCATAGATAGATTTTATGAAGTTGAGGAATGTTTCCTCTATCCCTCTACTCTGAAAAGTTTTAATCAGGAACCGATGCTGTATTTTGTCAAATGCTTTTTCTGCTTCAATTGAGAGGACCATGTAGTTCTTCTCTCTTCTCTTATTGATTTGTTCTATCATACTGATTGATTTGTAAATGTTGAACCACCTTGCATCCCAGGGATAAATCCCACCTGGTCATGGTGGATAATCTTTTTAATGTACTATTGGATTGAATTAGCTAGGATCTTGTTGAGAGTCTTGGCATCCATATTCATCAGCGATATTGGTCTAAAATCCTCCTTTTTGATAGGATCTTTGCCTGGTTTTGGGATCAAGGTAATGCTGGCTTCATAGAAAGAGTTTGGAAGTTTTCCTTCTGTTTCTCATTTTTGAAACAGCTTCAGTAGAATAGGTGTTATTTCTTCTTTGAATTTTTGGTAGAATTCCCCAGGGATCAACTTCTTATCAATTCCTTTTTTAGAATCTTTTAAAATTTTCAACTTTACAGTCATATTCCATCCTTTCATTGTGTTTACCCTTATTTTTGTATATATATATAAGTTTTTCTTTCTTTAAAATTTTAGGAGGCAGTTTCTTTTAACAGACCAAAATACATCCAAAATCAAGTTTGTGGCTCTGTTCTATTCACCAGTCTAATATATATATATATTTTTTCTTCTTCTTCTTCTTCTTCTTCTTCTTCTTCTTCTTTCTTCTCCACCCCACCCTCAGGTTTTGGGTCTCTTCTGATCTCGTTAGTGTATATGTGTATATTTTTGGGGGGGTCATTGCTACCCTTTTAGTATTTTGTTCTCTCATTCATCTATTCTTATACTCTTATCTGGATCTGGATAAAATGACAATGCAGAAAAACTCACCTCAAAAAAAAAAGAACAAGAGGCTGTACTGACAGCTAGGGACCTAATCAGCACAGACATCAGTAAGATGTCAGATCTGGAGTTCAGAATGACGATTATCAAGGGGTTAGCTGGGCTCAAAAAAAAAAAAATCAAAAAGCATCAAAAATACTAGAGAATCCCTCTCTAGAGAAATAAAATCCCTTTCTGGAGAAATAAAAGAACTAAAATCTAACCAAGTTGAAATAAAAAAGCTATTAAATAGGTGTAATAAAAAATGGAGGCTCTCACTGCTAGGATAAATGAGGCAGAAGAGAGAATTAGTGATATAGAAGACCAAACGATGGAGAATAAAGAAGCTGAGCAAAGGAGAGACAAACAACTACTGGATCATGAGGGGAGAATTCAAGAGGTAAATGATACCATAAGATGAAACAATATTAGAATAATTGGGATCCTAGAAGAAGAAGGGAGAGAGAGAGGAGCAGAAGGTATATTGGGGCATATTATAGCGAGAATTTCCCTAATTTGGTGAAGGGAACAAGCATCAAAATCCAGGAGGCACAGGGAATCCCCCTCAAAATCAATAAAAATAGGTCAACACCCCATCATCTAATAGTAAAACTTATAAGTCTCAGTGACAAAGAGAAAATCCTGAAAGCAGCTCAGGACAAGAGGTCTCTATCATACAACAGTAGAAATATTAGATTGCTAGCATACCTATCCACAGAGACCTGGAAGGCCAGAAAGGATTGGCATGATATATTGAGCACTAAATGAGAATAAGGTATCCAGCTAGGCTGTCATTGAAAATAGAAGGAGAGATAAAAAGCTTCCAGGACAAACAAAAAATAAAGAATTTGCAAACACCGAACCAGACCTACAGGAGTATTGAAAGGGGTTCTCTAAGCAAAGAGAGAGCCTAAAAGTAATAGACCAGAAAGGAACAGAGACAATATACAGTAACAGTCACCTTACAGGCAATACGATGGCACTAAATTCATATCTTTCAATATTACCCTGAACATAAGTGGGCTAAATGCCCCAATAAAAAGACATAGGGTGTCAGAATGGATTAAAAAATAAGACACATCAATATGCTGACTTCAAGAAATTCATTTAGATTCAAAGATACCTCCAGTTTTAAAGTGAGGGGGTGGAAAATAATTTACCATGCTAAAGGACATAAAAAGAAAGCTGGAGTGGCAATCCTTATATCAGATAAATTAGATTTTAAGCCAAAGACTATAATAAGAAATGATCAAGGACACTGTATCATAGTTAAATGGTCTATATACAAGAAGATCTAACAATTGTAATATCTATGCCCCTAACATGGGAGCAGCCAGTTATATAAACCAATTAATAACAAGATCAAAGAAACACATTGAGAATAATACAATAATACTATGGGACTTTAACACCCCCCTCACTGAAATGGACAGATCATCTAAGCAAAAGATCAACAAGGATATAAAGGCTTTAAATGACACACTGGGGCACCTGGGTGGCTCAGTGGGTTAAGCCACTGCCTTCGGCTCAGGTCATGATCTCAGGGTCCTGGGATCGAGCCCCGCATCGGGCTTTCTGCTCAGCAGGGAGCCTGCTTCCCTCTCTCTCTCTCTGCCTGCCTCTCCGTCTACTTGTGATTTCTCTCTGTCAAATAAATAAATAAAATCTTTAAAAAAAAAATAAATAAATGACACACTGAACCAGATGGACATCACATATATATTTAGAACATTCCATCCCAAACAACAGAATATTCTTCTGTAGTGCACTTGGAACATTCTCCAGAATAGATCACATCCTGGGTCACAAACAGGTCTCAACTGATGCTAAAAGACTGGGGTCATTCCCTGCTTATTTTCAGACCACAATGCTTTGAAACAAGAACTCAACCAGAAGAGGAAAGTTGGAGAGAACTCAAATACATGGAGGCTAAAGAACATCCTACTAAAGAATGAATGAGTCAACCTGGAAATTAAAGAAAAATTTAAAAAATTCATGGAAAGAAATGAAAATGAAAACAAAACCCTTCAAAATTTTGGGGACACAGCAAAGGTGGCCCTGTGAAGAATGTATACAGCAATACAACAAGAAACAAGAAGGGTCTCAAATACATAACCTAACCCTAAATCTAAAGGAATTTGAGAAAGAACAACTAAGAAAGGCTAAATCCAGCAGGAGAAGAGAAATCATAAAGATCAGAGAAATTTCATCAATGAAATAAAAACCAAGAAACAGCAGAACGAATCAATGAAGCTAGGAGCTGGTTTTTTGAAAGAATTAATAAGATTGATAAACCTCAACCAAGCTTATTAAAAAGAAAAGAGAAAAGACCCAAATTAATAAAATCATGAATGAAAGAGGAGAAATCACAACCAACACCAAAAAATACAAACAATTATAAGAGCATATTATGAGCAGCTATTCACCAGCAAATTTGACAATCTGGAAGAAATGAATGCATTCCTAGAGATGTATAAACTACCAATATTGAGCCAGGAAGAAATAGAAAATATGAACAGACCCATAACCAGTAAGAAGATTGAAGCAGTCATCAAAAATCTTCCAAAAAAACAAGAGCCCAGGGTCAAATGGCTTCCCAGGGGAATTCTAGCAAACATTTAAAGAGGAATTAAAACCTATTCTCCTGAAACTGTTAAAAAAAAAAAAAAGAAATGGAAGGAAAGCTTCCAAATTCATTTTATGAGACCAGCATTACTTTGATCCCAGAACCAGACAAAAACTCCATCAAAAAGGGGAATTACCCAATATCCTTGAAGAACGCAGATGCAAAAATTCTCACCAAAATACTAGCCAATAGTCTCCAACAGTACGTTAAGAGGATTATTCACCATGACCAAGTGGGATTTATTCCTGGGCTAAAAGGGTGGTTTAACATCTTCAAATCAATTAATGTGATACAATATGTTAATAAAAGAGAAAACAAGAACCATATGATACTCTCAATAGATGCTGAAAAAGGATTTGACAAAGAACAGCATCCTTTCTTGATCAAAACTCTTCACAGTGTTGGGACAGAGGTTACATACCTCAATATCATAAAAGCGATCTATGGAAAAACCCACAGTGAATATCATCCTCTATGGGGAAAAACTGAGAGCTTTTCCCAAGGTCAGGAACATGGCAGGGCTTGCTTTCCACTCTCACTATTGCTATTCAACATAGTATTAGAAGTCCTAGCCTCAGCAATCAGACAACAAAAAGAAATAAAAGGGGGCACCTGGGTGGCTCAGTGCGTTAAGCCTTCAGCTCAGGTCATGATCCCAGGGTCCTGGGATCGAGTCCCACTTCGGGCTCTCTTCTCAGCAGGGAGCCTCCTTCCCCCTACTCTCTCTGCCTGCCTCTCTGCCTAGTTGTGATCTCTGTCAAATAAATAAATTAAATATTTAAAAAAAATAAATAAAAGACATCTGCACTGGCAAAGAAGAAGTTGAACTCTCACTTTTTGCAGATGATATGATACTTTACATGGAAAATCCAAAAGATTCCACTCCAAAGCTGCTAGAACTCATACAGGAATTCAGTAAAGTGTCAAAATATAAAATCAATGCACAGAAATCAGTTGCACTTCTATACACCAACAACAAGACAGAAGAAAGAGAAATTAAGGAGTCGATCCCACTTAAAATTGCACCCCAAACCATAAGATATCTAGAAGTAAACATAACCAAAGAGGCAAAGAATTGTACTCAGAAAACTATAAAAGATTCCATGCTTACGGATTGAAAGAACAAATATTGTAAAAATGTTTATGCTACCTAGAGCAATCTACACATTTAATGCAATCCTTATCAAATTACCATCAATTTTTTTCAAATAAATGGGACAAATAATCCTGAAAATTTTCTGGAACCAGAAAAGACCCCGAATAGCCAGAGTAATGTTGAAGGAGAAAATCAAAGTTCGTGGCATCAAAATTCCAGACTTCCAAGCTCTATCAAATCAAAGTTGGTGGCATCGGGATGCCTGGGTGGCTTAGTTGGTTAAGCAACTGCCTTCGGCTCAGGTCTTTATCCCAGTGTCCTGGGATCGAGTCCCACATCGGGCTCCTAGCTTGGGAGGAAGCCTGCTTCTCCCTCTGCCTCTACCTGCTGCTCTGTCTGCCTGTGCTCGTTCGTGCTCTCTCTCTCTCTAACAAATAAATAAATAAAATCTTAAAAAAAAAAAAATCAAAGTTGGCGGCATCAAAATTCCAGACTTCAAGCTCTATGACAAAGCTCTAATCATCAAGACAGAATGGTACTGGCACAAAAATAGATCAATGGAACAATACAGAACCCAGAAATGGGCCCTGATCTCTATGGTCAACTAAGCTTCAACAAAGCAGGAAAGAATGTCCAGTGGAAAAAAGACAGTCTCTTCAACAAATGGTGTTGGAAAAACTGGACAGCCACATGCAGAAGAATGAAACTGGACCATTTCCTTACACTATACACACCCACAAAAACTCAAAATGGTTGAAATATCTCAATGAGAGACAGAAATCCATCAAAATCCTTGAGAAGAACACAGGCAGCAAACTCTTCGACCTCAGCCTCAGCAAATTCTTCCTAGAAACATCATGAAAAGCAAGGGAAGCAAGGGCAAAAATAAACTATTGGGACTTCATCAAGAACAAAAGCTTTTGCACAGCAAAGGAAACAAAACCAAAAGACAACTGACAGAATGGGAGAAGATACTTACAAATGACACATCAGATAAAGGGCTAGTATCCAAAATCTATAAAGAACTTATCAAACTTAACACCCAAAGAACAAATAATCCAATCAAGAAATGGGCAGAGGACATGAACAGACATTTCTGCAAAGAAGACATCCCAATGGTCAACAGACATATGCAAAAGTGCTCAACATCACTCGGCATCAGGGAAATTCAAATCAAAACCAGTGAGATACTTCACTCCAGTCAGAATGGCTAAAATTAACAAGTCAGGAAATGACAGATGTTGGTGAGGATGTGGAGAAAGGGGGACCCTCCTACACTGTTGTTGGGAATGCAAGGTGGTGCAGCCACTCTGGAAAACAGCATCGAGGTTCCTCAAAAAGTTAAAAATAGAGTTGCCCTATGACCCATCAGTTGCACTACCGGGTATTTACCCTAATGATACAAATGTAGTGATTCGAAGGGGTATGTGCTCCTAAATGTTTATAGCAGCAATGTCCACAATAGCCAAGCTATGGAAAGAACCTAGATGTTCATCAACAGATGAATGGATAAAGATGTGGTATAAATATACAATGGATACTATGCAGCCATCAAAAAATGGTATCTTTCCATTTTCAAAAATGTGGATAGAACTAGAGGGTATTATGTTAAGCAAAATAATCGGAAGAAGACAATTACCATATGACCTCTCTGATATGAAGAATTTGAGAGGCAGGGTGGGAGGTCGTAGGGGCAGGAAGGGAAAAAATGAAACAAGATGGGACCGGGGAGGGAGACAGACTCTAAATCTCAGGAAACAAACTGAGGGTTGCTATTGGGGGGGTGGGGAGGTAGGGATAGGGTGGCTGGGTTATGGACATTGGGAGGGTATGTGTTATGGTGAGTGCTGTGTAAGACTGATGATTCACAGACCTGTATCCCTGAAAGAAATAATACATTATATGTCAATAATAATATAAATAAATAAATAAAGAGTTTAAGAACATTGCTCAGGGTAATGTAGCAAGAATGAGGCAGGTTTGAGATTTGAACCTAGAAGAATCAAGCTGCAGGGTCTGAGCATTTAACCACTATGCTATACCATGTCTCCACACATATATAACAGCTGAACAATCATCCAGTATAAATTTAGTAGGGCTGGTCTATTTTAGACCAATTCAAAATACAGAGCCAGTTTAAAAGAATAAATTAGTTCCCACAGCTATAAATATTCTTCTTAAAATTACACTATCATTTCCTTTATATAGCTGCTGCTGCTTCTTCTTCTTTTTTTTTTTTTTTTTAACCTTCGGCTAAACCTCCCTCAAATTCAGCCTTTATGATAGAATCTTTGGTCAGAAATTAATATTTAACTAGAACAGGGGAAAATCTGATCCATTAGGGTCTTCCTAGGTTAGAAAAAGAAAACTTCTTTTGAACATTTTTAAAGTGTGGTTATTTTGTTTGTATGAAGAATAGTAATTCTGGCTCATAATAATTCCTAAGTGAGAAATGAGGTCTTGTGAATTTGAAGAAAACCCAATGGACAGTAAATTAATGTATTCTTGTAAGACAATCTGGTCACATTTTCCCCCCTTAGATTTAAGTAGCAGCGTTATCATGAAGAGTTATAAAATTTCTTACTCAAATATAAGACTCTTTGTTTTCTTAGTCCACTCATTTTTATAACTATGAATTTAAATAAATACATTATCTGGAGATATGTAGTCATGCAACTAATTTTGTTTTTGTTGTTGTTGTTAGATTTTAACTGGTAACTGAAAAACTTTAGGGATGAAAACCATTAGAAAATAGCGTGACATATTCAATTTCATAATAGAGATTCATAGCCCAAACATGTTTGAGGGCTCATGTGAAATGAGAGATAACATTTTGGTCACTTAGAATTATCTTTCAGTAAATAATGGGAATTGTAAGTCTGAAGCCTGAAGTTTTTCTCTCAGAATTGTCTCTAGATCTTCAGACCCATAATCATCTTCCCTTCTTCTGAACTTCCATGACACTCACTCTCTCTTCAGTGTATCACTGGTCCTTATCATGCCCTTTCCTGAAGGATAAACGGCTGTTGTTTATGTATATATTGTTATTATCTTGCTGGTTCCTCAAAAAGTTAAAAATTCCTCAAAAAGTTAAAAAGTTCTTCAAGATGCAGATGGTGACTCACATTCCTCTGTATCCTCTAGTACAACCTACCACATGGTAGGCCTTCAGGAAATAGACATTAAGGAGATATTTTATCAACTAGATACCACATTGGGTAATTCAAGCTAAAAACTTTCATTAGAGAACATTATTTAAACAGGCTGTCAGTCTACATTGAACCAAATGGGTGATTTCAAAATTCCACTTCACATTAACGGTTTACATGCAAATATATCTGATTAAATGCATCAAGGAAGTCAGCTTTAAATCAAACAAGTGTCTTAACTGTAAATGCAATGCTGACATATATGGACCAAGTCTTCTATTTTATTTATCTAACTAATTTGAAGTCAGAAAATATCAGTTGTTCCCAACTAATGTAGGAAAGTAAAAACAAATAAGTAAGCCACACTTCCAAAATACCATTAACCTCCAATTCTTCTCTTTCTTTTGGGACTTTCTCCTCGTTTTTAGAGAGTTGTGTGAATACGGATGGTGGATCTAGAAGTTATGTTTTGCCAATTACACAATGTTTAAGAATTTCACATTTTTGCTGGCATCTAGAATTAAAATAGAAACTCCAAATAGTATTTTCTTGCCTATTTCATATCACATCTATACTCATAGTTACCAAACTCGTCTTTCACAAGTGATGAACGGGCCTTCATAGAGAGTTTTGACTCTCTGGGACTTAGCCAAGCTATGAATACCTGTGGTAAACAATAACTTTGGGTGGATTTTGTGTGGTAAACAGATTTCAAATGCAAAGTTTATGTCAGAATTCCCTTGGAACAGAAACTCACACATGGAAAGGTAATTGTTTTCTTACATAGGGCAGCTCTCTGACTCCAACTATTCCATTTGCATCCAGTAAAAAATCCGTGGTGAAGTCTGAGCATGTTGCGCAGTAAGAGCTTGACCTAATCGATACTAGGCTCACGGTCAAGCAGCACCAGCGTGGACAAAGGCAGCGATCACATTGGGCCTCTTGGTCAAGGCTTGGAGCACTCTCTTCAACCCAACCAGTTCTGTTGAGAGAAAGAAAATGATTAGCACTTCCAAATCAAAGACATTTTGAGTGTATGACAATTTGGTGAGTTTAAGTCACAAGTTACTACAAAGTTATAAATTAGGCCCCAGCCATGCCAATCATGGTGGCACCATGCTAGTATTTTCCAAATTTATTGACAATGAAATACTATAAAAATCTTAGTGCTCATGTGTATTTGGATGAAGGTACACAGAAAAGTAATGATTTCATATGCAACTTAAACTTACAGAATATTTTATATATCAATTATATCTCAATGAAAAAATTAAAATCTAAAAATTTGAGACAGAAATGACCTTACAAATGAATGGAATACTGTAGGAAATGATTAAAGTTAGAACTGTGGCTTTAAAAAAATACACTAGACTCTAATAACAAAGATAAGAAATTAGAAAAATTAAAGTATTTCAATTGTGAGAGTAAAATAAAGAGAACAATATTTAAAGTTAAACATACATTTTATAATTTTGTTAGAAAACATTTCACACAAACCCCTCAACATTTTAGATTAGTAAACTGATTTCTTTTTAACATACCAAGTACACATTTAATATTAGAAATAATATTCTTGATTCATACTTCAAATATGTTTCAAGACTTTGTTTTTATGGTTTGAACTTTGAAAAATAAAAATCATTTACACAGCTCTATGAAGAAAAGAGAAGAACATGAACATTGTGTTTCGACAGTTAAGCATCTTGAATTATGCTGCTTTGCATCTACAGTCTAGATATCGTTTCTGAAGCCCAGAGCCCAACTGCCAACTGCTTCTCCAGGGCTCCATTTGGATTTCTCATGGGAATCTCAAATTCAGCACGTCCCAGTTGAACTCCTTGTGCCTTTAGCTGTACACCTGCTCAGTGTGTCTCTGGAGCAGCTTCCCCAGGTAAATGGCACCACTGGCTCCTTAAGACAGAAAACTGGATGAGTTCTGACTGGTGCTTCATCTGCCCTGAAGTCTACTCAGTCCTCAAGCCTTGTCACTTGTACTTGATGAATAGCTCATGCATCCATCCTCCTCCCCCTGCTCCTTTGGTCTGCTTTACCATCTGGTCTCAGCTCCCCTCTCCTGCCTTATTCGCCTCACTCCCACCTGTTTTTAGGTCATATTGAATCATTCTTAGTTCTCTCAGGATGCAATTTTCTTCTGTTAGGGACTTTCTTTGACCTAGCAAAGAATGTTGCTTTGTTCTTTGGGGGCCATTGCCTGCTGTTCCCTAGCCTGGAAAACCTTCACACACTTGCTCATTTAGCTACTGCCCAACATAGATACTACTGTTTTCAAGAAGTTTTCTTTTGGCATCCCGTATTCACTTGTATATCTTCTAGTACAACCTAGTACAAGGTAGGCCCTCAATAAATATGCTCTGATATAGTTAATCAACTAAGTACCACACTGGATAGTTTAGGCGAAAAATATCATTTTCCCTGTATTCTTCCTATATCCCCCATTATTGTGCATTTTTTTAAAGGTCTATTGACTTATTTTTTCCTACTGGATTGTTAGCAAGGACATCTTAATTACCTATCAAAGACCATAGCATCAACTAGGTGCCATAAATATAAATGAATTAACATATAGTTCATCAAAATCCCCGAATCTATTACCCCATCCTGCATTCTTTCAGGGAACCTGACTTGGGGCCTGATCTCTAGATAGATATCTAGATAGATAGATATATCACAGAATACTACTCAGGCATCATGAATATATATATATATATATATATCACATCTTCTTTATCCATTCATCTCTCTATGGACATCTGGGCTCTTTCCATATTTTGGCTATTTTGGACATTGTTGCTATAAACATTGGGGTGCAGGTGCCACCTTTGGATTACTACATCTGTAACTTTGGGGTAAATACCCAGTAGTGTGATTGTTGGTTCATAGCGTAGCTCTATTTTCAACTCCTTGAGGAAGCTCCATACTGTTTTCCAGAGTGGCTACATCAGCAGGCATTCCCACCGACAGTATAGGAGGGTTCCCCTTTCTCCACATCCTTGCCAGCATCTGTCATTTCCTGACTTGCTAATTTTAGCCATTTTGACCAGTGTGAGGTGGTATCTCATTGTGGTTTTGGTTTGTACTTCCTGATGCCAAATGATGTTGAACATTTTTTCATGAGTCTGTTGCTCATTTGTATATCTTTCCTGGAAAAATGTCTGTTCATGTCTTCTGCCCATTTCTTGATTGAAGTGTTTGTTCTTTGGGTGTTAAATTCGATAAGTTCTTTACAGATCTTGGATATCAGCTCTTTTTTTTTTTAAAGACTTTATTTATTTATTTGACAGAGAGAGATCACAAGTAGGCAGAGAGACAGGCAGAGAGAAAGGAAGGGAAGCAGGCCCCCCGCTGAGCAGAGAGCCTGATGCGGGGCTCGATCCCAGGACCCTGAGATCATGACCTGAGCCGAAGGCAGCGGCTTAACCCACTGAGCCACCAGGCGCCCTAGATATCAGCTCTTTATCTGATATGTCATTTGCAAATATCTTCTCCCATTGTGTTGGCTATATTTTGGTTTTGTTGACTGTTTCCTTTGCTGTGCAGGAGATTTTATCTTGATGAAATCCCAATAGTTCATTTTTGCTTTTTTTCTCTTACCTTTGGAGACATGTCTAGCCAGAAGTTTCTGTGGCTGAGGTCATAGGTTGCTGCCTGTGTTATCCTCTAGGATTTTGATGGGTTCCTGTCCCATGTTTAGTTCTTTCATCCACTTTGAATCTATCATTGTGTAAGGTGTAAGGAAATGGTCCAGTTTCATTCTTCTGCATGTGGATGTCCAGGTTTCCCAACACCATTTGTTGAAGAGACTATCTTTTTTTCCCACCGGATATTAGTTCCTACTTTGTCAAAGATTAGTTGACCATAGAATTGAGGGTTCATTTCTGGGTCCCCTACTCTGTTCCATTGATCTGTGTGTCTGTTTTTATGCCAAAACCATGCTGTCCTGATGATTGCTTAATATAGCTTGAAGTCTGGCATTGGATACCACCAGCTTTGATTTTCTTTTTCAACATTTCTTTGACTATTGAGGGTCTTTTTGTTGCATACAAATTTTAGGATTATTTGTTCCATCTCTGTGGAATAATGTTGATTGTATTTTGATAGGGATTGCATTGAATGTGTAGAGTGCTCTAGGTAGCATAGACATTTTAACAATATTCATTCTTCCAATCCATGAGCATGGAAGAGTTTTCCATTTCTTTGTGTCTGCTTCAATTTCTTTCATGAGTGTTCTACAGTTTTCTGAGTAGAGAGCCTTAGCCTCCTTTTTTTTTCTCTTTTAATTTTCATTTTTACAGTTCCATTCTATTTTTCATTATATTTAAGTTTATTTTTGTACATATAAAAAGTTTTTCTTTCTTTTCAACTTTGGGATCTAGTTTCCTAACAAACAGACCAAAGTGCACCCAGGACCTAGTGTATTGTTCTATTCTGTTCACCTGTCTGATTGTGTTCTCTCTTTTTTTTTTCTTTTTAATTTTTTTTTCATTTTCAGGTCTCTTCTGATTTGCCTAGTGTATATTTCTCTGGCGTCATTTTTGCTATTTTAGTATTTTGTTCTCTCATTCATCATTCTTCTCTGGACAAAATGACAAGACAGAAAAACTCAACTCTAAAAGGAGAAAAAGAGGCAGTACAGACTGCCAGGGACCTAATCAGCATAGATATAAGTAAGATGTCAGAAGGAGAGATCAGAATAATGATCATAAAGATATTATATGGGCTTGAAAAAAGCATAGATGACACTAAAGAATACCTTTCTGGAGAAATAAAAGCACTAAAGTCTAATCAAGTCAAAATCAAAAAGGTTATTAATGAGATGCAATAAAAATGGAGACCCTAACTGCTAGGATAAATGAGACAGAAGACAGAATTAGTGATATAGAAGAGAAAATGATGGAGAAAAATGAAGCTGAGAAAAAGAGAGAAACAACTACTGGATCATGAAGGGAGAATTCAAGATATAAGTGATACCATAAAGTGAAAAAATTTTAGAATAATGGGGATCCCAGAAGAAGAGAAAAGACAAAAAGGAGGGAAGAAAATATATTGGAGTGAATTATATTGGAGAACTTCCCTAATTTGGGGAAGGAAACAGGCATTAAGTTCTGGAGGCAAAGAGAACTTCCTTCAAAATCAATAAAAAATAGGTCAACACCCTGACACATAATAGTGAAACATGCAAATCTCGGAGACAAAGAGAAAATCCTGAAAGCAGCTCAGGGCAAGAGGCCTATAATGTACAAAGACAGAAACATTAGACTGGCAGCAGACCTATTCACAGAGACCTGGCAGGCCAGAAAGGACTGGCATGATATAGTCAGGGTGCTAAATGAGAAAAATATGCAGCCAAGAATACTTTACCCAGCCAAGAAGTCATTCAAAATAGGAGAGATAAAAAGCGTCTAGGACAAACAGAAACTAAAATAATTTATGATAATTAAACCAGCCCTGCAAGAAATATTAAAAGGGATTTTTTAAGTGAAGAGAGACCCCAAAAGTAGCAGACAATATACAGAAATAGTGACTTGACAGGTAATACTGTGGAACTAAATTCATATCTTTTAATAGTTACTCTGAATGTAAATGGGCTAAATGCCCTAATCAAAAGACACAGAGTATCAGTTTTGATATTTTATTTATTTTCTTAATATTTATTCATTTATTTGAGAGAGAGTGAGCATGAGTGGAGGAAAGGTCAGAGGGACAGAGAAACTTAAGCAGACTCTGCACACAACTTGCAGCTCAATCTCATGACCCTGAGATCACCATCTGAGTCAAAACCAAGAGTTGGAGCCTTAACCAACTTTGCCACCCAGGCACCCCAGTGATTCTTAATTTTAATCAAGACTTTTCCCATGGGACTAGGAGCACCATCTGTTGCATATCTTTAGCGAATCTGCTGTTAGATATTTAGTCTTTTTCATCATAAATTTAATTAAGGAATATATCATCTAGCCTTAGGCCCTATGTCATTCCTGGAGAATGTTGCCTCCATGTTGCTTCCCCACATAGGGAAGTTGTATTCAGACCTGGTCCTCTGCTCCCACTTGGCTCCCCTTCCACAACTTCTCAGCTAAAACTACAGCTGTGGACTTCTGGTCTCTTTACACTGATACCAGGTAATTGGCTTGAACTTGGCTTCATGTCTATGCCCTTGCTTCTTGGCCCAGAGCTGATTTATATCTGCTGTTTCTCTGGTCCCAACTCTCGCATACTTGGAGCCATGTGTGCAATTGCCATTATCATTGCCTTCAGTGAGCACTCTCACATTCCAGAGTGGCTTCCCATCAGCTGACCCACCTGATACTCATAGCAGCCAGGGAAGGCAAGACATTTGTCATTTGAAAGCCTTTTCTATTTGTAACAGGGTTGCAAATTTAATAACTTTTTTCTCATAACTAGTTTACTGTTTCTTACCTACTACATAATATTTTTTTTAATTTTATTTTTTTTAATTTTTAAATTTTTTAATAAACATACAATGTGTTTTTATCCCCAGGGGTACAGGTCTGTGACTCACCAGGTTTACACATTTCACAGCACTCATCATAGCACCTACCCTCCCCAATGTCCATATCCCCACCACCCTCTCCCATCCCCACTCCCCCCAGCAAACCTCAGTCTGTTTTTTGAGATTGAGTATTTTATGGTTTGTCTCCCTCTTGATCCCATCTTCTTTCATTTTTTCTTTTCCTACCTCCCAAACCCCCCATGTCGCATCTCCATTTCCTCATATCAGGGAGATCATATGATAGTTGTCTTTCTCTGACTGACTCACTTCGCTAAGTATAACACCCTCTAGTTCCATCCACGTCATTGCAAATGGCAAGATTTCATTTCTTTTGATGGCTCCATAATATTCCACATATATATACCACATCTCCTTTATCCATTCATCTGTTGATGGACATCTAGGTTCTTTCCATAGTTTGGCTATTGTGGACATTGCTGCCATAAACATTTGGGTGCACATGCCCCTTTGGAGCACCACGTTTGTATCTTTAGGATATAGACCCAGCAGTGCAATTGCTGGGTCATAGGGTAGCTCTATTTTCAGTTTTTTGAGAAATCTCCACACTGTTTTCTAGAGTGGCTGCATCAGCTTGCATTCCCACCAATAGTGTAGGAGGGTTCCCCTTTCTCCGCATCCTCACCAGCATCTGTCATTTCCTGACTTGTTAATTTTAGCCATTCTGACTGGTGTGAGGTGGTGTCTCATTGTGGTTTTGGTTTGTATTTCCCTGATACCGAGAGATGTGGAGCATTTTTTCACGTGTCTGTTGGCCATCTGGTTGTCTTCTTTGCAGAAATGTCTGTTCATGTCCTCAGCCCATTTCTTGACTGGATTATTTGTTCTTTGGGTGTTGCGTTTGCTAAGCTCTTTATCGATTTTGGACATAGCCCTTTATCTGATATGTCGTTTGCAAATATCTTCTCCCATTCTGTCAGTTGTCTTTTGGTTTTGTTAATTGTTTCCTTTGCTGTGCAAAAGCTTTTGATCTTGATGAAATCCCAATAGTTCATTTTTGCCCTTGCTTCCCTTGCCTTTGGCGATGTTCCTAGGAAGAAGTTGCTGCGGCTGAGGTCAAAGAGGTTGCTGCCTGTGTTCTCCTCAAGGATTTTGATGGATTCCTTTTTCACATTGAGGTCCTTCATCCATTCTGAGTCTATTTTCGGGTGTGGTGTAAGGAAGTGGTCCAATTTCATTTTTCTGCATGTGGATGTCCAATTTTCCCAGCACCATTTGTTGAAGAGGCTGTGTTTTTTTCCATTGGACATTCTTTCCTGCTTTGTTGAAGATTAGTTGACCATAGAGTTGAGGGTCTATTTCTGGGCTCTCTGTTCTGTTCCATTAATCTATGTGTCTGTTTTTGTGCGAGTACCATACTGTCTTGATGATGACAGCTTTGTAATAGAGCTTGAAGTCTGGAATTGTGATGTCACCACCTTTGGCTTTCTTTTTCAATATTCCTTTGGCTATTCGAGGTCTTTTCTGGTTCCATATAAATTTTAAGACTTTTTTTTCTATTTCTTTGAAAAAAATGGATGGGATTTTGGTAGGGATTGCATTAAATGTGTAGATTGCTTTAGGTAGAATAGAAATTTTCACAATATTTATTCTTCCAATCCATAAGTATGGAACATTTTTCCATTTCTTTGTGTCTTCCTCAATTTCTTTCATGAGTACTTTATAGTTTTCTGAGTATAGATTCTTTGCCTCCTTGGTTAGGTTTATTCCTAGGTATCTTATGGGTTTGGGTGCAATTGTAAATGGGATTGACTCCTTAATTTCTCTTTCTTCTGTCTTGTTGTTGGTGTAAAGAAATGCAACTGATTTCTGTGCATTGACTTTATATCCTGAGACTTTACTGAATTCCTGTACAAGTTCTAGCAGTTTTGGAGTGGATGCTTTTGGGTTTTCCACATATAGTATCATATCATCTGCAAAGAGTGATAGTTTGACTTCTTGCCGATTTGGATGCCTTTAATTTCCTTTTGTTTTCTGATTGCTGAGGCTAGGACTTCTAGTACTATGTTTAATAGCAGTGGTGATAATGGACATCCCTGCCATGTTCCTGTACACAGTATGTTTTAAATTTGCAGTCACTGTAACTGAATTTATGGTGGTTTAATCAGTCTTTTTTTCAGCATGCTTGTCCCTTTTGGACAAATGCTAATTATATGAGATTTCCTCTTGCTTCTCCTTACTCAGCTCTAAGATATTATTATGACATTGTGTGAAGGGGTGCTGGTGGGGAGAAAAGTGATGAGAAGGGGCTTTGGATTCAGAGGGTGACCTCAGTGGACCCTCACTGGTCTCTATAGTTGAGTGCTTGGTCTGGTCCCTGAAATTGTGACTGCTGATTGCTCAAAATCAAAACTCCTTCCTTGGATATTAAAAGCTGATTAGTAAAACCTTCTTTACTTTTGCATTCCATCTATAATATAATCCTAATGCTTTGGGCAGAATGAGTATAGTTCACACATTAAGAAATGCAAAGGAGAAAAACTCATTAATATATCAAAATATTCTCATTCCAGTATTGATTCAGAGAAAACATATTAACTACAGCAAAATTCCACTAATTTGGACTGGATGGTGAGGTCAGTCTGAGTTAACAAAATGTTTACCTTATTGACTATTACTAAAGAAATGTAATATTAAAGTACATAGAAAGGAAATAAAATATTGTTAAAGATAAGAAAGTGACAATTGTTACTAAACATTTAGAAGTGCTATTTCTTGTGTGTATACATATATTACACTTACATGTCAATATATGTATATATTCATATATTCTACACATACATATAGAATACATATTAAGTTCTATAAACATGAGCCAATTTATCTTTTTTTTTTTTTTTGAGAGAGAGCGAACACGTGTTGAGTTCAGGGAAAGGCCATAGGAAGAGGAAGAGGGAGGATTTTTAAAAAATTATTATTTATTTATTTGAGAGAGAGAGAGAGAGCATGAGTAGGAGGGGCAGAGAGAGAATCTTAAGCAGGCTGCACACTCAGCAGAGTTAGATGTGGAGCTTCATTTCAAATACCTGATATCATGACCTGTGCTGAAATTGAGAGTTGGATGCTTAACAGACTGAGCCACCAGGCACCCCATGCCAGCTTATCTTAACAACTGATTTTACAGAGAAGGAAACAACACAGAAAGATCGACTTGCTAGATCCTTCCAAAGGAAATTCTATGGAAAGAGGAGAAAAAGAATAGCTCTGTATTGGAGAAGGGACTACCTCTGCCAGGTGACCAAGGTTAACATCAGTAGTGATAAATCATCTGTATAGTATGTACCTCTGATAGAATGAAAATGATAATTTACCTTTGTGGTTTTCCCCTCCGAAGTCCTTACTCCCAGATCAATCATGAGAAAGACATCAAACAAGCCCCAATGGGGGTACATTCTACAAAATAGTGCACCAGTACTTTTCAAGAATCCAGTAAAGGTCATCAAAAACAAGGAATCTGAAAAATTGTCATAGCCAAGAGGAGCCTAAGGAGATATGACAACTAAATGCAATATAGTTTCTTGGAGGAGTTCTTGGAAGAAGAAAAGAGCAGCAGGTAAGAACTAAGAACATCTAAGTAAAGTATGGATATTATTTAATAACAGCATATCCATATTTGTTTATTAATTATAATTAATCATCTTCATTTAAGACATTAATAATGGGGGGTATAGGTGAAACAGGTGATGGGGACTAAAGAATACACTCAGCATGATGATAACCATATACTGATGAATACTGTATAGAATTATTGAATCAATATATTGTACACATGAAACTAATATGAGTGTATGCTAACTCTCCTGGGATTAAAAAATACTTAATAAATAAAGATATTAGTAATAGGAGAAACTGCATGTGAACTCTGTACAATCTTCACATTTTTCTGTAAATAAAACTTTCTTCAGAAAAATTTATTTAAAAAAAAAACTACACGTGGATATTATATTGGTTAGCACAGTTCTATACTAATACTCAGGAAACACTTAAGACTGAAAAACGTATTATATGACAGGAGGCAGTCGGTAAAATCTAGGCTATAGAAAAGACCACAAGTTTCTTCAACAAATAAAGAGGGTAGGAGTGTAGAGAAAACTGAAGTTTAAATTGAATTAAGAGACACAACTAATCAAAAAATGTGGACCTTATTTGAAAATGGATTGAAACAAACTGCAAAAAAAATGGTAATATTATTAAAAAGTTGAAATATTGAACACATACTGGATATTTAATGATCCTAAAGAATAACTATTAATTTTCAGTGTGATTATGCTATTGTGGTTATTTTCTCACTATCCTTATCTTTAGGGATACATATTTTAAGGTTTAAATTATGTAATCTCTGATGTTCATGCCAAAATAATGTGGAGTATGGGGGGATTTGGTGGGGGTAAATTGAAGCAATATTGACCACGAATTTTTAATTGTTGAGTCTAGGTTAGGTATATGGGAATTTTTTGTTTTATCCTATATGCTTATACACATGTTCAAAATTTTCCATAATAGGGGCACCTGGGTGGCTCAGTTGTTTGGGTGACTGCCTTCGGCTCGGGTCATGATCCTGGAGTCCTGGGATCGAGTCCCGCATTGGACTCCCTGCTTAGCAGGGAGTTTGCTTCTCCCGCTGATCTCTCTCCTTTCATGCTAGCTCTCTCTCTCTCTCAAATAAATAAATAAAATCATTAAAAAAATTTTCCATAATAAAAGGTTAAATGAAATAAAAACTACAAATGGAAAATAACTGTCTAATAAGCCTTACTGTATAGTACTCTATTTCTAAATAGTAGTTTTCCACCTACACATCACCAATACCCAAAATAGCAGCTTCAAGATAGAAAATGACATTTAAGCTGTGTCTACAGGAAGCCAAAAACCTACTGGTTGATTTGATTAATTCAGACAAAGAGCTAGTCAGTTTAGAAGAGGGGGAAAAAAATCAAGCTATTCATTTCTTTGAGTTTACTGAATAATGCCTTGTATAGTGCTATGTATTTATAGTAAGTGATTAATATTTGCTGGTCAATAAACCAGTGAATTAATGAAGACACAATGTGGTTATGAAGAGCAATTGCAAGAGAACTCAGAAGCAAAGGTAAAAGGCTAGCTGTAGGCAAAACTGTGGAGAAGGCCACCTTTATTTTCCAAATATTCATGTGCAAAGAATATCATTGCAAACACGCACAGCCTAAATTCATGACAAGAACAAGAACCAGCTTATAAAACTATCAGTAGATTAGGTTTTGACAAAATTCTACCAAAAGTTCTGATGGATATGTGTGTTAAATTGGTATTTCAATGATTTTTATACTATATATATTTATGTAAGTCATACTATGGAGTATCATGTTACCTCATTTTGTGAATCAGACAAAAATAGGTAACATTATCTCTGTTTTTCAGGTATAGGATAGGCTCTGGGAGGCTCCTAGCATTGTCAGTGCCAGGAGCAGAGGAATGGGGACTGGAACCCAGGTGTCCTGGCACCAAGTCCAGTGATCTTTTTAACTCTTAGCTGTATCTCAAGGGAAATACATGATATACTCTGTTGCTTCTGCTTGGTTATACTGGAAAGAAAGTTGGCATGAATAAATCTTTCTAGTTTAGGAACACAAATAACTGTCTCTTTTTGCCAATCTCTAGTATTTAAATAGTGTCAGTAAACCGGTGCTTTTAATAACTGTGTATTATAAATGGTCAATATTCTGGGCAACGTAATGCTCTATTAATATTACATTCTGTTTGTTTAGTGATGCACAGCTGAAATCCAGAAATTAAGCTCTGTGAGGATGGTTAAACACTCTTCTCAACATTAAATCCTTTGCTATTGAAAAAGAATAGGTATTAAAGTATTTTAAAATACTATGTAACAACTTTATCATATCAATTAACAGGAAGCTCATCATTCTGCTCCATTATTTAGCAAATGGTTTTATTCTTTCAAAGTATCTTCCTATAGGAGGACTTCTATTCCTCCCCAGTAGATTTAGTCCATTTATCACAGCTTCACTGTTGCTTGATTTCATTTTCCTGCCTATTTTATGTGCAAAGAAAATCATTCATAACAGTTTCTGTGTGACTGTTTCTCACCTCCAGTCAATGACCATTTCCATTCAAACTATTTTAAACAATGTCTTGAAATCAGTCCATCCCTTGCCTTTGTGTATATTCTATATCTTTTTCCAACTTTCCCAAATGACTCACTTTTTGCTTTTGTTTTTAATTAGAGGTTCCTCTTATGGTTTCTTCCTGAGTATCCCCTTTGGAGCTAGACAGATATTGTTTTGCACAGCAGAATGTCCAGCTGAGAACAAAAATACAGACACGCATTTGTTACAACAATGTTTAAGTGGGTTTTATCAGAATGTAGTTTAACGGTTCAAATATATCCATATTTCAAGGACCACAGAAGAACTTAACAGTTTTTTATGCTCTGTTTCAGCAATATGAACAAACCAAATTGTCAAACACTGAACAAGTAGAAGGTGAATGTACTTCCAAAATCATTTCCCTGATCCCCTGCAAATAGCTTGATCACACTGGAGAATGTAACCCATGGAGTTGTAGAACTGTATTTTTCTGCTTTACCTCATGCAAAATAATCAAACTAAGAATTTTCTGAACTGTCACTTCACAAACACACTGAAGAAACTGGGAGGTAAGCTGGGATTTCTGGGTTGGAGATAATTCCTCTTGGGCCATGGCAGAGTGGCAGTGTATGGACCTCAGGGAGCCCTAGAAATTTGGGTGAGGGTCAAAGACCAGGACACGGTGCTGAGTGTCAGGGAACTGATCTTCCTAGAGCAGTCATGCCTGAGAATTCAGATACCATCTGCTTATGTCATCAGGTGGCTCACTTCCTTGCTTTGCCAGGTGTATTATTTTTTTATTGTTTTAGTAAAATATTGCCAGACACTTAATGGATTAAAGCAACACAAATTTATTATCTTACAGTTCTATGGGTCAGGAATACAGTAGGGTCTCACCAGATTAACATCAGTGTGTTGGCAGATGGAGGCTAACATGGCGGGTGGGGCCTCTTTCACAACAAGTATCACTGACTCTTTCGTCACCACATCTCTTTCTCTGACCACTGTTGGAAAAGGGTCTCTGCTTTTAAGGGTTGGTGTGATTAGGTAGGGCTCATCTGGATATTCCAAGGAATTTCCCCATCTCAAGATCTATAACATTAATCATATCTGCAAAATAATTTTTGTCATATAAAGTAACACATTCACAGGTTTTGGGGAACAGGAAGTAGATTTCTTTGGGGGCCATTGTCCTGCCTATCACATCAAGAAAAGAGTAGAGTGAGAAAAGACTTTCTGGCATCCACCTTTCAACTTATCTTTACCTACTGACTGGATCTGGGCCTACCCATACTCCCCAACATATTCTAACCCTACACTCTTCTTATCCCTTACTTTTAGCTCACCAGGCTCGAAAACCATATCATCTGTAATTTCTCCTATTATTCTCAACAATATCGAGGAAGTGGAAAATTTATAAGAAACAAATTGCTTATAAATAAATTTATAAGAAATAAATTATGAGACAAATAAAAATGTATAAGAAATAAATTGCTTAACTAAAAAAAATATGTATTAATTAATTTTCAGTAACAATCTTGTGTCTACACATCAGTTATCTCCTGAGGTGGGGGGAGCCAAAATTTTTTTCTAAAATTATAAATACTCATTAAAACACTACCATGAGATGGTCATAATATATTTAACAATGGTAGCCAATAAATAAATAAAAGAAAGATGGGTTTCTTCAGAGGAGGACATTCAGAGAATTCCCACCTTCCTTTTAGTCTGCGCCCTAGGTAGCCTTAGGAAGACAGAAGATTATTAAATTATTTTCTTAGGTACAAATGAATAAACATTATTTGTCTAATAAATATTATGGTATTTTATTTTTAAAGAACTGTGCTGGGGCACCTGGCTGATTTAGTCAGAACATTTGACTCTTGATCCCAGGGTAGTGAGTTGAAGCCCCAAACTGGGTGTAGAGATTACTAAAAACTAAATAAATAAAAATGTAAAAAAATGGTTAAAAAAGAATTCCAGCTTAATAAAGACTGCTAATACAAGTTTTGAAGGATATATCTTTGCTACAATTTAACTGATGAATGAAATTAATTTTTTTAAAAATATTATGTAAACTGAAGACAAAATTGAATTTACCTTGGGGTGCCTGGATGGCTCAGTGGATAAAGGGATGGTCTTTTGATTTTGGCTCAAGTCATGATCAAAAGTCATGAGATTGAGCCCTGTGTGGGGCTGGAGCCTGCTTAAGATTCTCTCCATCTCCCCTTTCTCTACCCCTCCCCCACCCAGCCCCTTCGTACACACACACTCTCTCTCTCTAACGAAAAAAAATTTTTTTTAAATTAAAGAAAAAATTGAACTTACTTTGAAGATAATTAAACTTAAACTTCAAGTTCCTTAATTTTCTATTAGCAGTATTTAATCATACTTTTCTAAAGAAGGTCACAAAAATTACATAAGTTTAAAACTCCATAAAACTTGGGGCCAAGACCGACTGGAGGAGTTTCCTGTTTGAATTGCAAAAATATTTAATAATCATAATATTTCCTTAGAATAAATATGTTTGGTCATGTTATTTTGCTGTTTTCTACATCTTACGTGTGATAGACTATTTTATTTGTTCACAACTTTTTATTCCTCTCCACTTTTGCCATACTTCCTTTTAATGCAACATATTTCCTCACCATACTAACTCTGGACTTGGTTGGCCAATGGAATGATGATGAGAAGTATGTTGTGTCCCAGCAGAAAATTTCAATGTCCTTGTGTAATTTGGCTCTGTCCCTCAACTTCTGCTCTCTCTTATGAATATTACCTGAATCCCAGAATGAGAAGATATGTAGAACCCAGGCAAACTCAGCATAAGCCCTGTAGACCTATAGCCTTCATGTAATGTGAGTGAGAGATAAGTATTTGTAGCTCCACTGAGATTTGGGCATTGTTTATTATTGTAGCAAAAGCCAAGAATGATTGTCATTCTATTTACTTCTTCATTTCACAATAAGGTATCTATCATCTATCTATCTTTCTATCTATCTATCATCTATCTAACCACTCTAGTATTTTCCTAGATTTGCAGCATATATATTACACTCTTTACGTGCCTTTAATAAGGATACTTATTGATGGTTGCCAAGGACTGAGTCATTAAACACATGCTTTCTCTTCCCCAGAGACAGTCCTTTGTGTGTGTTCTTTTTTTTTTTTTCCCTTTTCTTCTCCTTCCTTCTCCTCTTCTCCTTCTTCTTTTTAAAAAGTAAATTGGCAGGTACACAAGGAAGGAAGCTTGTATCGCTAGGGACTTCAGATCCCAAGACTGTGCTACATGCTCACCATTTTCTGAAAATGCAAAATCCATCCCTGTCTGTTTTATTGAAGTTAATTCATAAAATATGGGGGCTTTTCTAATTATTTTTAATTGTGCCCCTATAGAATTAGTGCAAATTTCCCCCACTTGTTTACCTGAAAACCCATTATGTGAAGTGAGGCTATGTCCCCCGATGGGTACTATTCACATTTTAAAGCATCTAAGGAGTCTCTTCTGTGGATGCTCTCCTACATAGCCAAATTAATGTCATTTCCATTTTTTGCATTTCCACTAAGTTTCTCCAATCAGTAATAACAGATGTTATTTGTGTGTGAGTTCATTAGATACATTATTTTCTCAAACATACAAAGTTATCTGGAAATCTATCCCTTTCCTACAAGATGCTATGATGCTAAACTATCGACTTTTTTTTGACTATGTAAGATGTATCACAGTTGAAATATCTTAATATATATCTATTGAAAAACTTATTCTTTTTTTTCTTTGAAAACCTTATTCTTAGTAGAAGGATGAACTGTCTCAGAAAAGCAGCATGATATTCTCATTATTTTACAATTGCTTTGATGGTCTTGACTGAATGTGCACTCCTTGATTCTGTTTCAAATCACTCCTAAATCTGAATTGTGGGGAAAAAAAAAATCTTCATTAAAAAAATTTTTTTAAAAGAAATAACCACTTGCAGTGATGTAAAATCTTAAAGCTACTTAAAATATCCTAAATTAAAGCAAAGGTAAAAAAAAGTTAATATCCAATAAATTAGGTTAAAAAATAACCTGGATATAGTGAACGCTAGAGTATCTTTATGCCTTTTTGTATGTGTGTGTGAGTTCACATGTATTCTTCCTCTAAAATAATATTCAAGAAGGATCTCAAGGGAGGTTATATAAAAACTTATAGTATGTACTCAACAAATGTTGAGAGAACAAATTGGACTGAGCTAGAAAAAGGTGTCTTTTTTTTTAGGTGATAAGAAATTGGAAAGGGGCACTTTTGGAACATTGCATGAATATCTAAATTTAGGTGACACTGATACCTATTCGGAATTGATTGTGAAAAGAACACCTTTAAGAGCTTGACTGTATTTTTTCTTCTATTAGACTGAATGTTCTTTTAGCAAAGAATATTTAGAACATTTAGCAAAATGTTCTTTTACTTCTTTTAGGTCAAGCAAGTGGTGTATGCAAGGCCATCTGTGAACACTGTTTTCTGAGGCTGACTTTTCCAATACTGAGGACAGTTTCATGTAACGGACCAAGCATGGGGCAGATCCTATCAGCACTGGATCCAGGCATCATGGAACTTTGGGGTGAATCTTAGCTCTTGAAGTGCCAGGATGCTTTTGTCAAATTCTTATTCTTTCTAAATTTCAATGTCTTTACTTGTAAATAAGAAATATAGTTGCTTTAAAATTCAAGATTCTGGAAGTAAAGTGTAGTGGGCTGAATGGTGGTCCCCCAATAAAGATATTCATGTCCTAATTCTTGGAGTTTGTGAATGTTACCTTATTTGAAAAAGGGTCCTGGATATTTAACTAAGTTAAGGATCTTGACATGAGGAATCATCTTAGGTTAGCTAGCTGGGCCCTAAATCCAACGACAAATGTCCGCATAAGAGTGAGACAGAGAGACATGAGATAGGCAGAAGAGAAGAAGGTGGTTGAAGGTGGTGGGAAGTCACTATAAGTAATACCTACAGATATCAAAAGCTGGAAGAGTCAGGGACTGTATTATTCCCTAGCGTCTCTGAGGGAATACAATCCCTCTACATGTTGGCACCTTGATTTCTGGCCTCAAGAAGTGTGAGAGAATAAATCTTTGGTTTTAAGTCACTCAGTTTCTGATAATTTGTTATAGTAGCCATCAGAAACTAGTACATAGAGTTTGTGGTACACAATAGGTTTTTAATAAATATAAATTTTGTCCTTTTATTCTCAAGTCATCATCATTGGAGAATACATTTTAAAAAGGTACCCGGGTTCCTGGGTGGCTCAGTGGGTTAAAGCCTCTGCCTTCGGCTCAGGTTGTGATCCCAGTGTCCTGGGATCAAGCCCCGCATCGGGCTCTCTGCTCAGCAAGGAGCCTGCTTCCTCCTCTCTCTCTGCCTGCCTCTCTGCCTACTTGTGATCTCTATCAAGTGAATAAATAAAATCTTTAAAAAAAAAAAAATAAAAAGGTACCCAATACTCAATCGTCCATATTTAGGAACTTTGAAGTTATTTACTCACTGAATTCACTGAATGTGAGTTTCCACATTTCTATGGTCCTTAATGATAAAAGGAACAAATACAGGGTAGCCCTGGGAGTTAAGATGTATCAATACAAAATTAGTCCAGTGTGTCAGAGGAAGAGATACTGACATTAGGGGCTGGAAAATTGTTCTAGGAAATAGTCTTAAGCCAGGAAATATCTCTAGCATTTCTCTCCCCTGCCCACTAAATAAATGTCAGCAGTACCCTACTAATCATTGTGACAGTCCCCAATTTCCCCACCTTTCAATTGCCTCCCAATTGCAATAACACCCTCATTTGGATCACAGGTCTGTACTAGGTCTGCACTGTTGAATCTACGTTAGGCCTTTTAGGCTTGCTCTATATCTCCTGAGAAAAATGACATTAAGCCTTGCCCTCTGTCCCCAAAAACTTCATCTAAAATTGGCCCCATAGTTGCTTCCTACTTCATAATCCTTGAGTAGGCTACACCACCCAATCAGAACTCACTCTTTTGTACTGGCTGTCCAGCACCCCAACAAGGAAGGGAAGGATTTGGAAAGGAACAAAAGAGCTCAATGTGATCAAAAATATAATTCATATATTAGTGTATTTGAAGTTACATATATGAGCATTTCATGTCATCAAAAAATATAAGATATAATGTAAATTTTCAAAAGATAGATATAATATATCCCAAATGTTGTATATTAAATTATTTTTTAAGGTTATGCTTATTCAATTTAGAAAAATGTGTCAGAAGTCTTAATAATCATGATTGTTAACTCAGTGGGTCCCTTCTATAAATCTATCATAAAAGAAAAAAAAAACTTAAGTGTGACCAAAGAACTATACATAAAGATATACTTTGGAATACTGCTCCTTATTATAAAACAAATTTAAAACAACCTAAATGTCCAACAATAAAACAATGAAGAATGGCCATATGAATTATGGCATACCTAGATGACAGATTCATGCAACAATTAAAAATCATTATAAAAATATTTTTAATGATGTGGGTTATACTATACTATTGATAGTAAGTGGTGGTATCTAAAATTTACTCTGGTCAGAATAACTGAATAGATATTTTTCCAAATAAGGAAATTGGACATGTTTCCAATAAGTCAACCTCTATGCAAATGGCCAATAAGTATATGAAAAGGTATTGAACATCACTAATCATCAGGAATATAGAAATCAAAACCACAAATGAGATGTCACCTCATACCTGTTGGAAATCTATTATCAAAAAGACAAGAGATAATAAGCTTTGGCAAGGATCTAGAGAAAAGGGAACCTTTGTGCACTGTTGGTGAGAATGCAAACTAGTATAATTACTATGGAAAACAGTATAAAAGTTCCTCAAAAACTTAAAAATAGAACTACCATATGATTCAACAATTCAACCTCTGGGTGTATGACTCAAAGAAATGAAATCAATATCTTGAAAAGATATCTGCATCCACATGTTCACTGCAGCACCATTTACAATAGCCAAGACATAGAAACAACCTAAGTGTTCACTAATGGATGAATGGATAAAGAAAATGTGGCATAAATACACAGTTAAATATTCAGCCATAAAAAGAAGGGAATCCTGCCTTGTGCAACAACAACTCTGCCATTTGCCTATTTGAAGGCATTACACTAATTGAAATAAGTTAGGCACAGAAAGGCAAATAGTATATGATCTCACTTGTGTGAGGAATCTCAAAAAAACTAAACTCAAATTCAGAGACTAGATTGGTGATTGCTAGCAGTGGGGCAGTGGGGGAAATGGGTAAGGGTGGTCAAAAGGTACAAACCTCCAGTTACAAGATGTGATGACTTATAAGTGGGATGATTATAATTAATAATACCATATTATAATCTGAAAGTTGCTAAGAGGAAATCTTAGAAGTTCTCTTTCAAGAAAAATGATTGTAACTATGTGAAGTGATGGCTGCCAACTAAACTCATTGTGGGAATCATTTTGCAAAATTTACATATATCAAATCATTATGTTATATACCTAACATGAATACATTGTTACATGTCAATTATATCTCAGTAACACAGGGAACACATTTATTCTACTTAAAAAATTGTTTATTGCATCCAAGCGAGAAAAGAATAAAATTATCTCTGAACATGATTTAATCTTATGAGTAGAAAACCCTGAAGATTCTACAAAAAACAAAACAAACAAAAAATCCTGTTAAAAGTAATAAACAAATTCAATAAAGTTTCAGGACATGAAATCAACTCAACAAAGTTGGTTGCATTTCTATACACTAATAATGAAAAATCTGAAAGGCAATTTAAAAAACAATTGCATTCGTAATAGCATCAAAAGAATAAACTGCTTAAGAACAGACCTAATGAACAAGGTGAAAAAAGACTTACACCAAAAACTACAAAATACTGCTGAAAGAAATTTTAAAAAGAGAAAATGAATGGAGAGATATCCTGTATTAATGGATTAGAACACTTAATATTATTAAGATGTCAATACTGTCCGAAACAATTTATAGATTCAATTCAATTTCTGTCAAAATCCCAATGGCATTGTTTCAGAAATAGAAAAAAAATCATTCTAAAATTTATGTGCAATCTCAAGGGACTCCAAATAGCCAAAATAACCTTGAAAAAGAAAAACACATGTGGAGGCCTCACACTTTGTGATTTCAAAACATATTACAAAACTATAGTAATCAAAACAGGGTGGTACTGGCATAAAGACAGAAATTTACAAATAAGTGGAATAGAATAAAAGCCTATCAGAAAGGATGAATAAGTTGATACAAAAGTTGACACAACTTTTTATCAACATGGACAGGACTGGAGGAGATTTTGCTGAGTGAAATAAATCAAACAGAGAAAGTCAATTATCATATTGCTTTACTTTCTCATAGAGCATAAGGAATAACATGGGAGACATTAGGGAAAGGAAAAGTAATTTGGGGAAATCAGAGGGGGAGAGGAAGAATGAGAGACTATGGACTCTGAGAAACAAACTGAGGGTTTTGGTAGGGGGAATGGGTGAGCCTGGTGGTGGGTATTAAGGAAGGCATGTATTGCATGGAGCACTAGGTGTGGTGCATAAACAATGACTCTTGGAACACTTAAAAAATAAAATTAAATTAAAAAATAGAATGTGACAATTATTAAAATGCAAAAAAAAAAAGCCCAGAAATAAACCCTTGTGTATATGGTAAAATAAATAATCTTTGACAAGGATGTCAAGATCATTCAGTGGAATAAAAACAGTCTCTTCAATAAATGCTGCTGGGAAAACTGGATATCTACATTCAAAAGAATAAAGTTGAACCCTTGTCTTATACCATATGTGGAAATTAATGCAAAATAGATTAAAGGCTTAGACATAATGCCCCACACTATACAACTCTGAGAAAAAAACATAGGGGAAACTTCTTGACATTGGATTTGGCAATGATTTCTTGGATATGACATGAAAATTAGGCAACAAAACCAAATAGATAAATGGGGCTACATTAAACTAAAAAACTTACGTGCATCAAAGGGCACATCACTGGACTGAAAAGGTAACCTATGGAATGGGAGAAATTATTTACAAATCATGTATCTGATAAAGGGTTAATATCCAGCATATACAAAAAACTACACTTTAATAACAAAAAAAACCCCTGATAAAAAATGGGCAAAGGGCTTGAATAGACATTTTTCTAAAAATGATATCCAAAAAACCAACAGCATATGCGAAGGTGTTCAACATCACTAATCATGAAAGAAATGCAAATCAAAACCACAAAGAGATAACACCTCACACCCTTTAGTATGGCTACTATCAAAAAGACAAAATAAGTGTCGGTGAGGCAGTGGGGAAATCTTGACACCCTTGTGCACTGCTGGTGAGATTGTATAATGGTGCAATCATGTGGAAAATAGCATGGTGGTTCCTCAAAATAAAAAATAGAACTACCCTTTGCTCCAGTAATTCTACTTCTAGCTATATACCTGAAAGAATTGAAAGGGAAATCTCAAAAAGATACTTGTACATCCATGTTTATAACAGGTTTATTCCCAACAGCCAAGAAGTGAAAGCAACCCAAATGTCTTTTAATGGATGAAAGGACAAAAAAAAAAAAAAAAAGTAACATATACATACAATGGACTATTATTCAGCTTTAAAAAGGAAGTAAATTCTGCAATATGCAACAATATGGGTGACCTTGAGGTCATCATGCTAAGTGAAATAAACCAGTCACATGAAGAAAATACTGTATGCTTCCTCTTATATGAGGTATCTAAGATATCCAAAGTAGTCATATTTATAGAAAAAGAAAGTAAAATGGTGATTACCAGGGCCTAGAGGGAGGAAGAAATGGGAGTTGTTATGCAATGGGTATAGAGTTTAAGTACTGCAAGATTATAATGTGAGTATATAATGTGAATACACTACTGAGCTGTATACTTAAGAATGATTATGATGAAAAAATACTTATTTAGGAAAGCCTTTAGCATTGTTCATAGTGATACATATAATAAAAGATTAGATGTAGAAATAGGAGAACATGGAAAGTAGGATAGAAAAAATCTAAATAGAAAATCATAAAATGAAGCTAGAAGAGAGTTTTATCCAGAACACGAATGGTGTTAAGATTTTGTGCCTTTGACTCTAGGCTTTTTATCAGCCACTCATTTAAAAAAAAAAATATATCTCTCTCTGTCAAATGGATAAATAAAATCTTAAAAAAAAAAAAAGATTTAAAAAAAAAAAAGATTTATCAGCCACTCATAACAAGGAGACTAGTTATGTGATTCCTTTAATCTACAAAAATAAACATCTGGTATGATTTTAACTGGGAAGAAAAAAGAATAAAAATATCTATGAAACCTTAGAAGGAAATATGTCAAAATGGTAACAAAGGTTATTACTAAGTAGTGGTTGTATTCCCTTTTTTTTCTTTTTAAAGATTTTATTTATTTGTCAGAGAGAGAGAGCGAGCACAGGTAGACAGAATGGCAGGCAGAGGCAGAGGGAGAAGCAGGCTCCCCGCCAAGCAAGGAGCCCGATGTGGGACTCGATCCCAGGACACTGGGATCATGACCTGAGCCGAAGGCAGCTGCCCAACCAACTGAGCCACCCAGGCGTCCCTTTTATACTTTTATATATTTTCTGAAATTTTCACAATTGACTTAGAACTTGTAAATAGGAAATAGGAGAATGCTATTGTGCCTCTTGATGACTTTAGTGGAGATTCGTTAAATGTTTCAAAGCAGCAAAAGGAAAAATTGCATATAAGCAGATATGCCAGGTAAAACCAGCTGTAGAGGAAAAAGGGAAAACTGCCAAGGACAAGAATTGATCTTGGTGTGGTTGAAGGGCTACAGGCCCTGTTCTCTGCATGGAAGCGAAAACATGTGAAGCTCTGGGTCATTTATGGGGACAGGGCAGTGGGGAAATAGCTTCTCTTGGGCCACAATCTTATCTTATGACTTTCTGCCATGAGTAAGGAAGGGGGTGCAGGAGAAGACAAGGAGGGGGAGACTGTGTTGAGGGTCTAGCATTTTCTCCCAAGGGAAGATACAGAGTTACTGTTTGTTTTTGTGTTGTTTCTCCAGAACCCAACTTTACTCCCAGATTGTAAGATTCCATTAATCCAGGTTAATTTTGGTCAAATGGAAAATTACAGAGTTCAATTCATGATTTTGAAAAATTTTAACAGCTTGTTGAGATATAATTTATACACCATAAAATTCACCCATTTAAGTCTACAACGGTTTTTAGAATATAGAGAGCTGTGCGGTAATCACCACAATCTAATTGTCATCACCTTTCCTAATCATATCTGTTATAGTCACTTACCATTTTCCTCCAGCTCAGCCCTAAGTAACTACAAATCCACTCTCTGTCTCTATAGATTTGGATCGGATGAACATTTCATATAAATGGAATCATGAAATAAATGGTCTTTTGTGACAGGTTTCTTTCACTAAGTATGTCTTTTGAGGCTCATCTATGTCATAATACATATCAGTATTTCATTCTTTTTATTGCTAAATAATATTCCATTGTATGACTATATCATATTTGACTCATCCACTCATCAGTTGGTGGACATTGGGTTGCTTCCACTTTTTGGCTAGATTCTTAAACTGCTAATAGTATTTCCTCCATGGAGCCAATTTTTTAAGGTTGCTCTTTATGAAAGTCTTCCTGGGTTTTTATTAATCAAAGACATTAAATGGCTGCTATTCAGCATGACCAGATGGCATGAGATGTTCAACTATCAATTGTCCTCTGAGATGATCAATTTTTGTACTAAGCTGATACAGTCTCAGTAAAAAAAAAAAAAAAAGAAACTTGACATTTTATTTAGTTCACACAGCTTTAAGTTAAATGTCCCATTTCTGAAAGGTTTTCTGATATAATGAAAATCATGCACAGATTCCTATCATTACCTGGAAGGCCATTGAGGGGACTGGAGACAGGACCTGAGGTTGGGAGTCCCTGTTTCAAATAACAGAAGACTATAACAAGCACTTAGCTTTATTGTCTTCAATTACATAAAGTAACAAGGACTAATTTCCAAAGCATTGACATAAAATGTCCCCAGGGAATTTGGTTTAATGAACAGCTAAAAGTGATCTACAACGAATGTATTTGCTATCATATACAAATGGTACTTTTAAGGAGCTATCGGGTTTTCTTCTTAGGGGGTGTGAAATCTGTTTTTGCCTATTCATACGTTTTTGGTATACAGAAGGAGACCCTCACCATGTCGTTCTACACTGTGATCACTAGTGGTCCCCAGAAAAGCAAGCACCAGTCCTCTCCTTACTGTCTTCCCATGCTGCTTCTTGCCACTCCAGGAGAAGAGCTCATCCCTGTGATCTGATTCCAGCACATGGAAAGGGCTACTTTTTCCAGGGGTGGCACTATCAGAGGACTTTAAAGGTACAGCAATTTCAGGTCGAGTTCTTTTTCTCTGATTCCATTTTAGATTTTTTCTTCCCTTTTTCCAACATTGTGTGCAGCTTTGCTGCTCTGGTTTTTGAGAAGCAGAAGCAAAGCAAAGGGAATGGAAATACTTGAATGAATTGTTGAAAAAAGAGAGTCTGATGTTAAGGAGAAGAAGGTAGGTAAAATGCCATGAAATTGAGGCTATCCAAAGAGTAACACCCTACTGGATACTCCCCTACAAATACAGTCATTCAGGCTCCTTCTATCTTGAGACTCCACGATTGTCAACACACGGACTAGTCATCCCAGAAGGGTTGCCAGGCCTGCAATAATATACATCATTCCTTCCCAACTTCCACTGGCCCAGAACTCACATGCCCGGTCTAACTATAAAGGGGCGCGAGGAAGTTAAAATGGGCTAGTTAAAATGGGTAAAGACTTGGCAATGTCTCAGTCACACCAGCTCTGGGCTAGAGGATAGATGATATTTTCTGTTGTTCTCTGGATGTCTGATTCCATTGTCTCCAGAAGAGGTCCCTTGTCACATTGTAGTGGTTAATTCTGAGATTTTGGTTTGAATTTAGTGATGAATGGGAATTCATCTAGAGTTGGATCCCTGTTTATTCCTGGTTCTCCAAGCTGAAACACCATTTCAGTTTCATCTAATAGTACCCAAATCAAAAGTCAGACGTTTTGAAAAGTAAAGAGTTTCAAGAGTTTTGCTGGATCTATCTGATTAAGTGGATTTTGTTTAGTATAATTAAGGTAGGAAGAATCCACCTTACTTACTGCGGCATTGGCTTTTTCCTGATTTGCCTCGTGGGAATTTTTTTATCATTGAAAAAAGTTTCACTTTGGTGAGCTATGTTGCTGGAATTTTCATTTAGCCTATATGCACAAAGGACCACAACTGGACTATAAGGAGGCCATGGGTTTAGGAGCACAGGCTCTCAAAAAGACTGCCTTGGTTTTACCTTAGGCCATTGACTTAATTCTCAGTTCCTCAATTTCCTTATTCAAAGTGGGCCCAAGGATGGTAATACAATCCCTACCTGGAATAATGAGGTGGATCTCCTTGCTCGAATTCTGCCTCCGTCCTTGGGTCCTTCCTCTCTTGCAGATGTTGAAAAGCTAAAATTCTGCATTTCTCAAACTCCTTCACAAGTAAGGGTTTGGCTGGGATTTCGGGCTCATCCATTTAGATGGATTTGTTTGAAATTTGGAAGGCAGACACGGGGAGGCCATCTTCTCCTCTCACTTGGCCATTTTATGGCTGGCATGAAAAATGACGGAGGCGTGAGGCTTCATCTGCAGCAGGGCTCCAATATCCTTTTCCAGCTGCCTGGGTGTCAAAAGCTGTGGCAGTGGTAGCAGCCTTTTGAATTTGGATTCCTGTTCTGGGACATGGTTTGTAAATTTACTAGCTTCATTGACTGGGAAGGTAATTGCTCTCCTAGTGGGCCAGTTCTTTATTTCTCTGGGAATTACTTCTGGAGGCCCCATCTAGAGCCTACTTCTCCAGCCCATCTAACAATTTCGCAAACACCAGATTCCCTGTATTAATCCCACGTTGCTTAAAATATTTACAGTGGTTCCTCTTTTTTATTTTTTGGAGTGAATCCTGGTGGAATCAATATCTCAATATCTCATAGGGTTATTGTAAGAACAAAATAATAGATGTAAAGCACCGAAGCCCTGTATACATAAGTACTAGATACCTGTGAGTTTTATTATTAGGCAGAGTAATGACCAAGAAGGTGAAATGAACTCTTCCAGGATCCCTGAAGGGTTCCATTTTTAGAGACGAATCTGGCTCTAGCAATATGTCACCAGCAGCAAATAAAGTGGAGTTTAGTCAGACACAGTTAATTTGCCCACATTCCTTTCACATGCGAATTCAGGAAAAGCTATTTGGCCCTCTGCTGACCCCATTACACCGCTAATTGCCATTTCACCTGGTCCGGAAAGGGCATAACCCCCAGCTACTCTTTAGCTCTTGGACTTTATGAGGATGTTGTGGATGGAGACACAAATGCATCAGGAGCAGGGATATTTTATTAAGACTCTCTCTTTTTAAATCAATTTGTTTAGTTTCAGAAGCCAGCTAATGATAAATAACTGGCTATACTAAAACAAATGCTAATATGAAAGAAAAAAATGTTGAACAAAACAAAATTACACTTGGTCAGTTTGAAACTTCCTTTAAGATTTAAAAGCCTAATTTAACATTCATTATTTCAACCTGAAATTCATTCAGTCCACCTCCCTTATAAATTACCTTTTTAGTACGTGGTTTGCATGGAAGCCACAAAAATTAGCCGCTTCTGTTCTGCCTTTATTGAGTCCCTACTTAGAGTGTGAAGCAGCCATTAACTTGTTGTGTGTGAGGAATTTACCCAAGTCAGTATCATTAATGAAAACTGAGTGGCTTCTTTTTGAGAATGGCAGATATTTGCCATCAATGAGGATGATGATGATAATGAGAATTATGATTTCTTTTTTTTTTAAAGATTTTATTTATTTATTTGACAGACAGAGATCACAAGTAGGCAGACAAGCAAGCAGAGAGAGAGGAGGAAGCAGGCTCCCCGTTGAGCAGAGAGCCTGATGTGGGGCTCTATCCTAGGACCCTGGGATCATGACCTGAGCTGAAGGCAGAGGCTTTAACCATCTGAGCCACCCAGGTGCCCCGATAATTATTATTTCTTGACCAAAGAGAGTTTGTGTAACCAGCTTTTTCTGGAAATTGTCATTCATTTTTACATGGACACCCTTGCAGAATCGATAGGTATCATATTGTCAATGAAGAATTACTGGTTGCCACATGGAAGAGAAAAATCAGGTGGACTTCAATGAGATTCTTCCTACAACTTTTATTATGAACTTTGGGCAAGAATTATTCCCAAGTCCTGCTTCTTCATCAATGAAATAAGAATAAGGGTTTCTCCTTAGATTTATTACGAAGAGGTCATAATATATATAAAGTGCTTAGTGCAGTACTTCGCACAACAAATCTATTAGCTGCTTTTTTTTTTTTTAAGAGTTTATTTATTTGACACGGAGAAAGCACAGCAGGGGGAGCTGCAGAGGGAGAAGCAGGCTCCCCACTGAGCAGGTAGCCCGACGCAGGGCTCAATTTCAGGACCCTGGGATCTTGACCTGAGCCGAAGGCAGATGCTTAACTGACTGAGCCATCCAGGCGCCCCCTTATTGAGCTGTTCTATGTGACCAAAGGAAAGCTGCTTTACTTTTCTCACTAAAATTTCTTTACAGAATATTAGGACAAGTTTGTGTTAAGGCCTAGTACATGTATGTATCTATTATTATGCCTATTATTATTATTCTTTGCAAATAGTCAACTCTTTCTTTGAACTAGAGTTATTTGGCCAACATAGTACTCCCCAAATATCTTTTTTGTAACTGTAGTTATTTACCGACGTTAATATGGCTATTTTCCTTCCTAGGCTGAAAAAAGGAAAGAAATGCATGACTATCAACTCAAATAACTTTCAATAGCATTTATGGATATAACCTATATATTATATATAACATGTTGTAGTTTCTACTAGGTGTTATTGCTGTCACTTCTTAGTCAACTGGACATTGAAAAAATTACTCCCCCCCATAGAGCCTCCTCTCTTTCCTTTATAATTTCTCAATATCATTTGATTTGATAATGTTATAAACTCCCTTCAGTTTCATTACTAATTCATTGCTAAATCTTACTCCTTTGCTGCTATCATATTGGCACTGAAGGCTTATCTCTTTAAATTGTTCCTCTTCTTTCTCCTTGACCACCTAGTAAGCCAAAGGTATTTTGTATGTTGTTAAAGCTATTCAAAATTCTTACATATAAAATATCAAGCCACAGACTTACAATTTCCCATCTTGATTAACGTAAGCCTCTGTTGGTCTTACTTATAAATCACTTCTGTTCACCAAAAATCATTTTTCATCTTTGTTCTTATAAGAATATACCTTTACTGACCTCCTTTTTTGTAAACTACGTTCCTTTCCCAAGGTCTTCATTACCTTATGAATCTAGTTTGTCCTTCATACATATCTCTTGCAGTCTGTTTTGGCTAATCTTTTACATTTTAAGGTGCAAAGCAAGCCAAGTCTGAGAGGACTTCAGTCTCCGTGTGGCTTTTTTCTTGAAATCATTTCTTCTCTATCATTTCAGAAAGTAGCACTTAAGCATTCACATATTTACTAAACTAGAGGCTTGGAAGCCAGTAAGTGTGTTCTGTTTTGGTTAGCTGTGTACCCTCAGCACTTAGCATAGGTCCCAGCACAAAGATGCCTCTTCACATTCCTGGATAACCAACACTTTCCATGTGCCTGACAACCTGCCAGGCTCTGGGGACATAAAGAGGAAGTAGGAGCTGCCTAGGGCTTTGATGAACTCATGATCCAACTTCAGGCAGTGTGAAAAGGACAGCTTATGATTCATTGTGATGATGCTATGACAGAAGCATGGGCAATGTCCTGGGAACACAAAGAGAAAAAAATCTGCCTGCGGAGGGTCAGTCAAGTTTCAGGAAGTAGGTGCCATTGGAGCATAGCCTTGAAGGTGTTTCTACCAGAAGGAAAAATCTAACCAGGATAGTTCCACAGACAAATAAGCTGTTGAAGCAAGGTAGAGAATAACAGTCTGCTAAGAGCAAACATTCTGGGCTCTAGTCCTGTCTTTGCTATTTCATAGTCAAGATTTTGAATATATGACTTATTCATGTTCCAATTTCCCATCTTTTAAATGAGAATGACAGTAACAGCATCCCAATCAATACTTCTGTGAGGAGCGGGGCACCTGGGTGGCTCAGTGGGTTAAATGCCTGGTTCTTGATTTTGGTTCAGGTCATGATCTCAGGGTAGTGAGACTGATCTCAACATGGGGCTCTGCACTCAGAACAAAGTCTGCTTGAGATTCTCTCCCTCTCCCTCTGCCCCTTGCCCTGCACTCACACCCTCTCTCTAAAATAAAAAAATAAATACAATCTTAAAAAAACAACAGCAACTTCTGTGAGGATATCACATGAAATGATGCATGTGCAAACTCACTTGTAAATTTTAAAACACGAAATGAAAGTGCTTAATTTGAATATATGCTGTACATATGCCACGAAAGTTTATATTCCCCACTTGAAAGCCAATAGATAACATTTATGATTACAAAAGATTTTAATAATATACATTATAATAGTATATAGATTATACAGAATATAGTTTTATTTAATTATATATGATATGTAAAATTATATATAATATAATCATATCTAAATTTTAAAATATTATGATTTAAAATATCATAAATCATAAAATATGATTTTTAATATATATATATATTTAATTTCTTTTCAGTGTAGCAGAATTCATTGTTTTTGCACCACACCCAGTGCTCCATGCAATATGTGCTCTCCTTAATACCCACCACCTGGCTCCCCCAACCTCCCACCCCCCGCCCCTTCAAAACCCTCAGATTGTTTTTCAGAGTCCATAGTCTCTCATGATTCACCTCACCTTCCAAATTCCCTCAACTCCCTTCTCCTCTCAATCTCCCTATGTCCTCCATGTTATTTGTTATGCTCCACAAATAAGTGAAACCATATGATAATTGACTCTCTCTGCTTGACTTATTTCACTCAGCATAATCTCTTCTAGTCCCATCCATGTTGCTACAAAAGATGGGTATTCATCCTTTCTGATGGAGGCATAATACTCCATAGTGCATATGGACCACATCTTCCTTATCTATTTGTCCGTTGAAGGGCATCTTGGTTTCTTCCACAATTTGGCGACCGTGGCCATTGCTACTCTAAACATTGCGGTACAGATGGCCATTCTTTTCACTACATCTGTATCTTTGGGGTAAATACCCAGTAGTGTAATTGCAGGGTCATGGGGAAGCTCTATTTTTAATTTCTTGAGGAATTTCCACACTGTTCTCCAAAGTTTCTGCACCAACTTGCATTCCCAACAACAGTGTAAGAGGGTTCCCCTTTCTCCACATCCTCTCCAACATACCTTGTTTCCTATCTTGCTAATTTTGGCCATTCTAACTGGTATAAGGTGATATCTCAATGTGGTTTTAATTTGAATCTTCCTAATGGCTAGTGATGATGAACATTTTTTCATGTGTCTGATAGCCATTTGTATGTCTTCATTGGAGAAGTTTCTGTTCATATCTTCTGCCCATTTTTTGATATGATTATCTGTTTTGTGTGTGTTGAATTTGAGAAGTTCTTTATAGATCCTGGATATCAACCTTTTGTCTGTACTGTCATTTGCAAATATCTTCTCCCATTCCGTGGGTTGCCTCTTTGTTTTGTTGACTGTTTCCTTTGCTGTGCAGAAGATTTTGATCTTGATGAAGTCCCAAAAGTTCATTTTTGCTTTGCCTTTGGAGGCATATCTTGAAAGAAGTTGCTGTGGCTGATATCGCAGAGGTTACTGCCTATGTTCTCCTCTAGGATTCTACGGATTCCTGTCTCACTTTCATCCATTTCAAGTTTATCTTTGTGTATGGTGTAAGAGAATGGTTGAGTTTCATTTTTCTACATATAGCTGTTCAATTTTCCCAGCACCATTTATTGAAGAGACTGTCTTTTTTCCACTGTATATTTTTTCTTGCTTTGTCGAAGATTATTTGACCATAGAGTTAAAATATCAATCCTTATGGAGAGAAAAATACATTATTTAGAATTATGGATGCATATACCAAAGGAAATATCTGAAAGTATATGCCTTTGGGAAAGGACTTGGTGAAGTGTGTAGCACTAACTGTTAGGTACTACTTGGCTTTTGAAACATTTGATTAAAAAAAATAAAGTACACTAAAATTAAAAAGTTGGAATGGAGAAACACAGAGAAGGAAGCTTATTTGTGAATTTGCACCTTCCATGCCCTCAGGCCCCAAACCAGAGCAGAGACCCCACCCCTTAACTCCTGACCTCACACCCAGATTCATTCCCATCCAGACTTTACTGAGAGGTTACTAAGGTTATAGACTGGTGTTTCTTAATGGGGCCAACCCATGCCCTCAGAGGGTATTCAGGTCTTTCGTGGAGTCATCCGTTTTCACAATGATCAGAAGCTGGGAGGTGGGTGAGATGGGTCTGGAGGAATTTACTGGCATTTCTTGGGCAGAGACCCAGGATGTTGGACATCCTACAATGCAGGAACAGTCCCACACAATGTAGCATCATCCTACATCTCTTACAACCTTCTCATGTCCCCACTGCTCATAAGTGCTCATAAGTTTCTGTGTGTGTGTGTGTGTGTGTGTGTGTGTTTAAGAGAGTGGGGTGGTGGTGGGCAGGGGCAGAGGGAGATCGAGAATCCTAAGCAGGCTCCACACCCAGCACAGAGCCCCACATGGGGCTCAATTTCATGACCCTAAGATCATGACCTGAGCCTAAATCAAGAGTCGGAGGCTTAACTGACTGAGCCACCCAGACACCCCATGCACTGAATATTCTGAATGCTTTTTGCACAGTTTTAAACATTGTGCTTAGACTGGAGCTTTCACAAGTGTTGTGAACATTTCAGAAAACCACATCACCAACTGCAACACCACTGGAGTATTTGAGTCTCCAGGGAAACTGCAGCTGTTGCTGCCTGGTGATTCCACACATACTATAAACGTGTTTAAGCCCGGCTGCAAGGTTTCCAGTAAAAGGGAAGTATGTTGCTCATTCACTGAATATGTGTTATTTTTCTTATATCTAAACCCATTTTTGCATCTATCTACTCCAGTATGTCTTCTTATGTCATGATCAAACATTTACATATAGAAATAGTTTATTATAAATTTGTTTTAAATTCTTCTGCCCTGTGCAGTGAGAGCAATATATTGAGATTTTTTAAAAAAGATTTTAATTTATTTATATGCCAGAGAGAGCGAGAGAGCATGAGCCGGGGGAGCAGCAAGCAGAGGGAGAAGCAGTTTCCCTGCTGAGCAAGAAGGCCTAGGTGGGACTCGATCGCGGACCCTGGGATCATGACCTGAGCTGAAGGCAGACACTTAAACCAACTGAGCCACCTAAGCACCCCTGTATATTGAGTTTTTAAAATTATGCCTACAGGTATATTATATTATCTGTGAGCATTAGTTCGGTATGATAAAGGGGATGTTAACAAATATTTGTTATACAAAGTAGGTGATCTGATCAGGTCTAGTATAACTGTTCTGAGAAGGCCTGGAAGTTCTTCTTTGCATTTGACACGAGTCCCTTCTGTCACTGCTTAATGACACTTTCCATTGTCAGTCATTTCTCCTTCCCTTTGGGAAGGGAAAAGAGCTACTCAGAACCACCTTAAAACTGTCCTTCTTTTTTTCACGCCCAAAGTGGAAATGATGTAATATCTTATGCTCCCTGGGTTTGGCATTACAAACCTTTTTCTAGATACAAATTTGCATGGCTCATAGTCCAAAATCCATGTTCCTGTGCGATCAGCCAAAAGATGGCAGCAACTTTTCTTCAGTCTTTTCATGGCAGCCTTTCTTGAGTGGCCCCCATTGGCCATAGGATTGGTCTCACTTCGTGTTCTGCAGGGCCTCCCCTGTCTCCACCCCCAGCACTGGGGCCTGCTGCACTCTGCATTCTGGCCTTCGTACTGCTAATTCACCAAGCTAATTAGGCTAGTTAAGGGTCCATAAAGGCAGAAATCTGTTGGAGTTTAGTCTCATTCATTTCTTTTAGAAAAACTTGCAAGGAAGCTCCTGTCAGCTTTTGGAACGGGAACAGAATCTCAAAGGCTTGGCATGAGAAACAGTTGAAGGTGCCAACCTTCCAGGCCAAAGATTCTAGTCACAAAGAGTCCCAATTCAACTTTTTCCCTTGAGGCAAACTTCAAAGTATGCAGAATCAAAAAACTCATATAATAAAAATAAACCAAGGAATAACACACTTAGCTAAGACTTGCTGGAAACACATTTCTCCCACTGCACCTCAATTCTCTCTGCCTCTAGAACAGCCTCATGGTACTTAATTACTTATAAGGAGAACAAAGCCAGGTTTCTGATGTTCACTCACTTTATTCTTCCTGTGCCTGAAAAGTTTCTTTTGCTTGTGTTTAAAAATTGTATTAAACAAAGTTATACAGCTTACTACGTGCCAGGTACTGTCCCAAGCCCTTTAAAAAATATTAATTTGCTTCATCTTCATAATATTCCTATGTTGTAGGCCCTTTGATTATTATTATTTTTTTACTGATAAGTCAACATGTAAACACCGTTTCCTCTTTTTTCTTTCTTCATTTTGTTCTCTTTTTCCTACCTAAGGTTTCAGGACCGTACATAAGTATGTTTTAGAATCAAATTTTTTTAATGATTGGAAAAATTGGAAAATGATTATAGTAGATATCAGAACAAAGCATTATCTCAAGACACATTGTTTGGAGTTGTGGGATTTATGTTTTAGATGAAATATAAGCCACTTAAGAAATGCCATAGAGGGGCACAAACTAAAACCTCTCAAGAGGTTCATTTGGCCATTAGGCTCCAGTTAGCAGAATAAAGCAGCACCAGAGGTTTAATCTCTCAGATCTCTCTTGTTTTTATGTACTCTTGGCATTGCCTAATTTTTCCCCCACTAGTGAATTGCTTACCTCCAGGCTTTTTGGGGTGGCAAGAGAAGAATAGTATCCTCACAACCTGTGTAAGGGCATTGTTCACACATCAATGCACATATTCAAAGAGCAAATGCCCAACTTTGGTGTCTACTATAGAGAGTCATTCACACTTTTTGCTTGCACCTATATAGTACCATTTGTCTGGAAGCTTTTGTAACAATTTGATTAAAATTTAACGCATATTCAGCTAGTTGATTTACAAAATTACCTAAGTGCTTGCCGAGTTTTGGAATTTGTGGTTTGTTAAAATTAGACCTTTCCTACTGGAGCATTTTGAATTCTGCAAAAGAAGAGTATATAGGAGCTTCACTTGTTAGATAGATCTTTCCTCATATAATTTCTTTAGGGTATTGAAATTTTTGCCATTTCTATTTTTGAATTCTGAAGCTCATGTCATTTAGATTTGGATTATTGTCAATTATCAATTAGTGGAGAGAGGTGTGGGACTGCTCTCTCTTTTTAATGCATTTTTTCCATGCCACTGAAATTTTACAGCAGGCTTCCTATTAACTAGAATGGTCAGAGAATGTGGAGGTCTTGCTGATCGGATAAAGGGAAAGTTTATGAGAAAGCCCATTCTGTTAGAACTCTTGGACTCCTTTATAAAATTAATTAGTCCACTTAATGGTCTTAGAAAACAAAGTGGGTAGTATTACACATCACTGAATCTTTCTTTTGGGGCAGTGTCTTGCTGTGCCTCAGGGTGTTTATTCTGAAGGTCCATTATTATTATTTCACATTTCTGCAGTTAGAGAACAAGGACACAGGACTCAATCTACATTGCTCCCTGGACTTACATACTCTGGAATTCTTTTCACTTGTATTCCTGATGGAGAGTTGTTTCCTTATCAACAAGATGCAGTAGCTCTGGCGTGGCCTGCCAGGGTTTAAATTCCAGTTCTGGCATTTCCTCACTGTATGATCTTGGGCAAATTGTTATCTGTTCTTTGGTTTCCTTATCTGTGAAATCAGCCAAATTGTAGATCCTATTGCCATTCATTCATGCTTAGGTTATGAATATTAAATATTTGCACATAAGTATTAAGAAGAATGTCTGAGCTTGGTGTTGGCCAAGTGCAAAGTCTAAGGGTATGATCCCCAAGACTGTCCTCACTTCTGAGACCAACTTCAATTTCAAGGAGTTCTCCAAACCACTCCAGGGTTGATAGTGTGCGATCGCTGCTTGGAACCTCTCTGGTGGTCAGGAGCTCCCAGACAGCCGCCACTGCCTTGGCTTTGGGGACGAGCAAAAGATCCTGCGCCCCCAGGGTCTTTAACTTGGAACCTGCACTGCCAGCGTCCAAGGGGGAATTTATTCAGCTTCTGCACCCAGACTGAGGCTTCTCTCTGAGACGGAGATCAGGAAGTGTTCCAGGGTGCACCTTGACTGCACCAGAGTTGATACATCCAGCTACATCTGTTCAGTCTTCTCCCACCAAAATGACTAGGAGGAGGAATGCCCAACAGAAGAAAAATACAGAGGATGGACCTTCTGCAATAGAGCTAATGGCTATCAACATAGACAATATGTCGGAAAGAGAATTCAGGCTAACAATTATCCAGGCAATAGCTAGGTTGGAGAAAGCCATGGATGACCAAACAGAATTGATTAGGGCCGAACTGAAAGCGACCAGACAGGATGTTCACAATGTTAGGGCAGAGCTTAAAGCTGCCAGGGAGGAGGTCCACAATGCTCTCAATGAGTTCCAATCCAATCTAAACTCTCTCAAAGCTAGGGTAACTGAGACAGAAGATAGAATTAGTGATCTGGAAGACAAACAGATAGAGAGAAAGGATCAGGAGGAAGCCTGGAACAAACAGCTTAGATCTCACGAAAGCAGATAATGTGATAAAACTGGACGGATTCAAAGGACTCACTGAAAGTGGGTTACACTCACGGTTATGATTTATTAAGGGAAAGGGTCTAAATTAGAGGAGGCTATAGGAAAAGCCACATAGGGTAGAGGCAAAGGCAAAGCTTCCATTTTCCTCATGATGTGTTACCTTTTTGGTATTGATGTGTGATACGCATGGAATATTGCCAAGCTGGGATGTTCACCACAGCTTTGGTGTACAGTTTTTATTAGGGCTTTATTACAGAGGGATGATTAATTGATTGGTTGCCCATCAGTCTCCAGTATTACACCTCATCCCTCCCACCCCAGTTTGGGCTGATACCCATGACCCATGGGGCCCATCAGGAATATTCACTTGGGATATTCTGAGAATTTATAGGATACTTCTCAGAAGCTTTGGGTCAAGCCAAATTTTTTACTTTACAACGTGTCATAGAGTAAGTACTCTCCTAATGTGTATGAGTATCATTATTGATTATCATTATTAATTGTTTTCTTTCTCCTATAAAAAGATCAAAGAAAAAACACTTCTTTTCCCCACTTCTTTTCTAACTTTATATTATGAAAATATGCAAGCATACAGAAAAAAATTACAAGGAGTTCCTGTATATCGACCACTAGATCTGATAGTTAATATTTTGTCATACTTGTATCTATGTAGATGGATATATGTACACATACATGTGTATGCATCTGAACTATTTGAAAATGCCATTATCACAGCCCTTCATCCCTTAAACAGTTCAGCATATATTTCCTAAAAATAAGTATAGTACCATTTTACACCTTAAAAAAACTAAAAATAATTCTGTAAAATGCAATATCCAGACTATATTCTAATTCTAATGGGGGTAATTGAGGGACCCAATTAATTGCCCGACTCCTCTTCCTTAGACACTGTGCTCATCCTGTCTCTTCTCTGTGGAAGAATCCCGAGTGGCTCCATGTTTCTTGCTTAATCAGGTCCAAACACTGGTGACTGCCATTAAGTGCTTCCATGACTGTGTAGATTTCACATTCCTAGCCTGCACTATCACATTTCCCATATATTTACATCATATTTCCCGAGTTGTTTTGTATGCTAGGCACAGTGCTGAGTGATTTGTGTTCCTAGTCTCAGTTCTCTCTGTTTCCCACCATCAACTCTCTTTTTTTTTTTTTAAAGATTTTATTTATTTATTTGACAGACAGAGATCACAGGTAGGCAGAGAAGCAGGCAGATAGAGAGGAAGGGAAGCAGGCCCCCTGCCGAGCAGAAAGCCCGATGCGGGACTCGATCCCAGGACTCTGAGATCATGACCTGAGCCGAAGGCAGCGGCTAAACCCACTGAGCCACCCAGGCGCCCCACCATCAACTCTCTTCTTCGGTCATCATGTATCCTTGTCTTTTGTGCATGTTGACAGCTGGGAGGAGGAGTCAACCTGTCACCCAGGCCTTCAGAGATCCCCTGGCTCAATTGTCTTCAAATTGTGTTCCAGGGCTCAGTCAATGAACATTAGGAGCAGCCCCAAGGGATGGGGTGATGGTCAAGAAGGTGAGTCAGACACCCCCTTCAGATTCCCCCACCATTATCAAGGGAGAATTATTGGTCTCTTACTGCTTTAAAAGTGTCTTTACAAGCCATTAATCAAATCCAACCCAATCATTTTACAGAGGAAATGGAAGCAGGCAATGGTGAATTAACTTATTCAGTATCTAAAACATAGTTTTGGGAGATGAACCTCTTCCAGATATATTTGATGCTAGTGTTCATAAAGGCTGTTCCTTTGTCTGACAGGTCCTTCTGCTCCTCTCTGACTCATCTAGCCCACCTTAAGAAATCAAGAGCCTCTATACTCTCCCCACCATTGAACCTTCCCACAGCCATTCAAAATATTTCTGAACTGTACACATTTAACATTTACTATTGTAGAGTATTTTTCCTCTTTTATGTGCCATAGTTTTGCCTTCCTTTTTTTTTTGATGATTTTTTTATCATTTTTTTTCTTTTTTTTTTTAAATTGAATTCATTTACTTTCAGCATAACAGTATTCATTATTTTTTCACCACACCCAGTGCTCCATGCAATCCGTGCCCTCTATAATACCCACCACCTGGTACCACAACCTCCCACCCCCCCGCCACTTCAAACCCCTCAGATTGTTTTTCAGAGTCCATAGTCTCTCATGATTCACCTCACCTTCCATTTCCCCCAACTCCCTTCTCCTCTCTAACTCCCCATGTCCTCCATGCTATTTGTTATGCTCCACAAATAAGTGAAACCATATAATTGACTCTCTCTGCTTGACTTATTTCACTCAGCATAATCTCTTCCAGTCCCGTCCATATTGCTACAAAAGTTGGATATTCATCCTTTCTGATGGAGGCATAATACTCCATAGTGTATATGGACCACATCTTCCTTAACCATTCGTCCGTTGAAGGGCATCTTGGTTCTTTCCATAGTTTGACGACTGTGACCATTGCTGCTATAAATATTGGGGTACAGATGGCCCTTCTTTTCACGACATCTGTATCTTTGGGGTAAATACCCAGGAGTGCAATTGCAGGGTCATAGGGAAGTTCTATTTTTAATTTCTTGAGGAATCTCCACACTGTTCTCCAAAGTTTCTGCACCAACTTGCATTCCCACCAACAGTGTAAGAGGGTTCCCCTTTCTCCACATCCCCTCCAACACATGTTGTTTCCTGTCTTGTTAATTTTGGCCATTCTAACGGGTGTAAGGTGATATCTCAATGTGGTTTTAATTTGAATCTCCCTGAGGGCTAGTGATGATGAACGTTTTTTCATGTGTCTGATAGCCATTTGCATGTCTTCATTGGAGAAGTGTCTGTTCATATCTTCTGCCCATTTTTTGATATGATTGCCTGTTTTGTGTGTGTTGAGTTTGAGGAGTTCATTATAGATCCTGGATATCAACCTTTTGTCTGTACTGTCATTTGCAAATATCTTCTCCCATTCCATGGGTTGCCTCTTTGATTTTTTTACTGTTTCCTTTGCTGTGCAGAAGCTTTTGATTTTGCCTTCCTTTTTGGTCAGTAGTACTTTGAAAGTGGAAAGAACAGTTTGGACTTTGAATTCAGTCCCCCTAAACATTTCAGTAAACATTCATTAATTAATTCCTATGTACCAAACACCAGTTAGGTGCTTTGGAGAATAAGGATGAACAATTCCCTGCCTCCAGATGCTTAAATTCTACTTTAGGAAATAGACCAGGAAACATCGTTTTATAGTACCAGACAAATAAAATAAGTACAAAATATAGGTCAGGAAAGGTGCTATGAGAATGCAGAGGAAAAGCAACTCATTGTGACAGAAAAGGTCAGTAAAGTTTCCTTTTGTTGCTATCTACCATGGGGCACATTGTAGACATTCAACAGTTGTTGATTAATGGAGTATTTTATTGAAGGTCAGTTTTGAAGAATCAATATTCAACTTCTTGTTTAAAAAAAAAAAATCCGGAAATGCATATAGCCAAGGCCTGTTTTATTTCTAAGAGCAAAGCCAAAATTTACATCACTTTTTGAGTTTGTTAGTACTTCTGTAGAGAAGTGGTCAGAACACTGTAGCTGCCTAATAGTCACTACGTCAGTGCAGCTCCTGGCACTCTGTACATGCTCAGTAAACCAGTTTTTAAGAGTATGATTCATTGCCGATTTCTTTTTAAAAATTTCCTTAGTTTTTTTTTAGAGAGGGAGAAACGGGTGTGGGAGAGAATCTTAAGGAGGCTCTATGTTCAGTGCAGAGCATGACTTGGGGTTCGATCTCATGAACCTGTGATCATGATGTGAGCCGAAATCAAGAGTTGGACACTTAACTGACTGAGCCACCAGGCGACCCACTCATTACCAATTTCTTAAGCTGAATTCTATCACAAAAAGTAAACGTATATTGTTTAAACCCTCTTGTTCTGATTTGGAGCCTACTAGTTAAAGACCTCAAAAACTGTGCAGAAAAAAAAAAAGCAATTGTTTTAGAATTCAAAGGGGACTTGGCTCTAAGAGGAAAGCTACATCAGGTGCCCACAAAGGTCCAGTTCTGTGATTCCCAACTCTGACAGCATTCTCTTTGCATCTTCCATTCTTTCAAAAAATCTGTTTCACCTGTCGAGTCCTTCAAAGCCTACCAGTGATTCAAGTGACTAGAGTCTTTTAGTCAAAAAGACATCAGTGGATTGGGGCGCCTGGGTGTCTCAGTGGGTTAAAGCCTCTGCCTTCGGCTCAGGTCATGATCCCAGGGTCATGGGATCGAGCCCTGCATCAGCTCAGCAGGGAGCCTGCTTCCTCCTCTCTCTCTGCCTGCCTCTCTGCCTACTTGTGATCTCTGTCTGTCAAATAAATAAATAAGTAAAATCTAAAAAAAAAAAAAAAAAAAAAAAAGACATCAGTGGACGAGCTATAAGAAGTACTCAGGACCAATTATTTCCTGGAAGAGCAACTAAACATTTATTATACCAAGCCCAAATTGCCATTTTTCACAGGTACTTTAAAACAACCAGGTGAATTAATACTTTAAAAATGTTATTTAGTAAGTTAGCTTAGTTTCTTGTGGGTTCATTTGTGGCTAACATCCTTCTCAAAATGGAGTGCATTAGAGGGACTACATGAAACATTTATCATGAAGAGATTAGAATTCTGTAATGGCTCTTGTAAATACACATTTATTTGTGTTACTAAGTAATTAACATTGGTTTCCTCACTAGAGACTAAGCTCCTTAAGAGTAGGGACACTGACCTTCTCACCACTGAACCCCTAATGCCTAGGAAAATGCCCATCATTTAGATGTTCGATATATTTTTGATGAATTGATAAATCTGGAAGACAGTACTTGGTGCAGTCCTGAAGTGCTCTTTGCCCTGCAAACATACTTATTAGAGATCAGGATGAACTCACTAACCAAGCTTCCAAAAGGGGGTAAAACTGAGGAAAAGTATAGGTTGAACCATAAGAAACCACTGTTTTGGAAGGTCTGTAGGAGAAGAGAAGATAGGCATTTCATATAGTTCAACTTCATGTCATCGTTTTGAAATTTTTCTGCTTCTATTTCTCAATCATATGAATTTATGAGACTAATTTAAATGCATTACTTTTTAAAAAAGGTCTATGTCCTATGACCAGAATCTAAGATGGATGTGTGAGAGAGACCAGGTGTTTCTGAGGCAATATAACTGCCATTTTTCAGATGTTTGAGGGACTGCTGGGGGAAGAATCAGTTCTTTGTGTTCCTGGGCCCAGTGAAAGGTAGATCTTGGCTCAACAATAGAAGCCTCAGAGCTGTTTGAGGGATAACTCCTTTATGACCAGATATAAGTCTGAGGAACTCTTTGCTTTCCTGTTATAGAGGGGAATCCAAGCCACATCAGAGAGCAACTAGATGACCTCAGGGATTCTCTCCATCTTTAGAGTTGATGATTTAGCTTCAAGGAACTCAACAAGACCCACTAACCTAGGTCTAGGTGTATTTATCTCTAAATAAATATTCCCTGTTTAATTGTTAAGTGCTTTTGTGATCTAGAAATAAAGGCATTACATATTGTGGTGTATTTTTCTAGGAAAGTGAAGCTGGGTCTAAAAGTATGTGAGTACACAGGTTAAACAGGTATTGTTGTAAGAACACCACAACCAACAAAAAAATGTTCTTAAAGTAATGGCAGTAGTGTTTTAAAAGGTTTTAGCTTAAATACCAACTAAATGAAGTAAAAATGGTTTAATTTTTTAAAATTTCATTTAATTTTTTCAGTGTTCCAAGATTCACTGTTTATGCACCACACCCAAGGCTCCATGCAATATGTGCCCTCCTTAATACCAACCACCAGGCTCACCCATCCCCCCACGCCCCCAAAACTCTCATTTGGTTTCTCAGAGTCCACAGTCTCTCATGCTTCATCTTCCCCTTTGATTTGCCCCAATTCACTTTTCCTTTCCTTCTCCTAATATCATGCATGTTATTCCTTGTGCTCCACAAGTAAGTAACCATATGATAACTGGCTTTCTCTGCTTATTTCACTCAACATAATCTCCAGTCCTGTCCATGTTGATACAAAAGTTGGGTATTCATCCTTTCTGATGGAAGCGTAATATTTCTTTGTATATATGGGCCATATCTTCTTTATCCATTTATCTGTTGAAGAGCATCCTGGCACTTTCCACAGTTTGGTGATTGTGGCCATTGCTGCTATGAACATTGGAGCACATATTGATCTTCTTTTCACGGCATCTGTATCTTTGGGGTAAATACCCAGTAGTGCAATTGCAGGGTCATAGAGTAGCTATATTTTTAATTTCTTAAGGAATCTCCACACTGTTTTCCAAAGTGGCTGTGCCAACTTGCATTCCCACCAACAGTGTAAGAGGGTTCCCTTTTCTCGACATCCTCTCCAACACTTGCCGTTTACGGTCGTGTTAATTTTGGCCATTCTAACTGGTGTACGGTGGTATCTCAATGTGGTTTTGATTTGGATCTCCCTGATGGCTAATGATGATGAACATTTTTTCATGTGTCTGTTAGCCATTTGTATGTCTTCTTTGGAGATGTGTCTGTTCATGTCTTCTGCCCATTTTTTGACGTGATTATATTTTTTGAGTGTTGAGTTTGAGGAGTTCTTCATAGATCTTGGATATCAGCCCTTTGTCCATAGTGTCATTTGCGAATATCTTCTCCCATTCTGTGGGTTGTCTCTTTGTTTTATTGACCCGTGGGTTGCCTCTTTGTTTTGTTGACTGCTTCCTTTGCTGTGCAGAAGCTTTTTATCTTGGTGAAGTCCCAAAAGTTCATTCTCACTTTTGTTTCCTTTTTTTGTGTCCTTAAGATGGTTTAATTTTTATATTAATTCCAAGGAAGACTGGCCAGAATTGTTTTGCATATTTGAGTTACACCATCCAATTAGCTTAAGTTGGAGATGGATATGGCAATGCTAACAGCCCTGAACTTGGTTCTTCCATGTCTCTGGGAAGAGACATTCATTGGACCTCTTACTAGGTGTCACAAAGGAGAATGAGACAATGATTCCTTCCTTCAAGGACCTAACATCTCATCTGCTCCATGTTTTGACCTGGAATATAATACTTCCTAAGCACTTACTCTGTACCATTAACATTTATAACACCCTAGACAGTAGGTACTATTTTTATTTCCATTTATAAGTGGGAACTCTAAGATCTAGAGTATAGAGAGACTGTGTAATCTGTCCATGGACACACAACCAGTAAGTACCAAAGAGGTTTTGAACCCAGGCAGTCTGGTGTCAGAGTTTGTAAGTTTAACCATTCCACTATATTGGCTTCTAAGTGGAACACAATTCTTCCTTTTGCACTGTTTGAAGGGGGCTGACTGAATGCTGACTGCCTAAAATGAACATACATGATATGCACTCATCAAAGCCTACTCATTTCATGTGTATTCTTCCAATTCCAGTTCAGTTGTCATCTATGGAAAACCTACTGTATTTTGGGCACTGCACTAAGTGATTTCATAGTGACTATCTCATTTGAGCCTAACAGCTTTGTCCAACAGATATTAATTCTATTTTGAGGATGAGAAATTGAGAGGCAGAAGTTAAATGACCTATTGGGTTTCATACAATTAGCGAGAGATAGTGCTGAGATTTAAAACCAGACCTCCTAATTCTAAGTCCTGTGCTTACAACAGCCTCGAAAACATCATTTTTAAAGTGTACACATCTGTGGTTTTTAGTATATTTATAAGATTGTGCAACCATTACCACTATTCCAGAACAGTCATCCCTCCAAAAAAGTCATCCCTCCTAGAAACTCTGTACCTAGTAGCAGCCATTCCCCACTCTCCCCTTTCTTCAATGCCTGGTAACCATGTATCTACTTTCTACCACTACGGATTTGCCCATTTTGGACATTTCATATACATGACATCATACAATCAGTGGTTTTGGGTGACTGCCTTCTTTCACTTGGCATGGTGTTTTCAAGGTTCACCCATGTGGTAGCGTATCAGCATTTCAGTCTTTCTCTTCACTGAATAATTTTCCATTGTATGGATATACTTACTATATTTTGTTTATGCCCTCATCAGTTAATGGACATCAGGACTGTTTCCAGTTTTGGGCTGTTATAAATAACACTGCTTTACACATTCACATATGAGCTTTTGTGTGAATGTTTGTTCTTAGATCTTTAGGGCACATTCCTAGGAGTGGAATTGCTGGGTCATATAGTAACTCTCTAACATTTTGAGGGGCTTCCAAACTGTTTTTTGTATATGTTGTATCATTTTATTTACATTCCCACCAGCAATGAAAAAGGCTCTAATTTTTTCACTTTTTCTCCAACACTTGCTATTTTTCATTTTTTAAAGTCACCCCAATGCATGTAAATTGGTGCCTTGTAATGGTTTGGTTCACATTTTCCTAAGTACTAATTGTTGAGCATCCTTTCATTTGCATATTGGCTACTGATGTACGTTTTTGGAAGAACAGCTTTCAAATCCTTTGCCCATCTTTTTTTTTTTTTTAAGATTTTATTTATTTGAGAGAGAGACAGTGAGAGAGAGCATGAGCGAGGAGAAGGTGAGAGGAAAAAGCAGACTCCCTGTGGAGTTGGGAGCCCGATGTGGGACTTGATCCCAGGACTCTGGGATCATGACCTGAGCTGAAGGCAGTCACTTAACCACTGAGCCACCCAGGTGCTCCTCCTTTGCCCATCTTAAAATTATTTTAAAACAGTGTTTATTTTTGAATCATTAAGAGTTCCTTACATATTCTAGATATGCGATCCTTACCAGATGTAATTTGCAAATATTTTCTCCCATTCTGTGTTTTTTTTTTCTTTCTTGAAATTTTTGTGATGCTTGGTTGCTTGTACTTTTTGGTGTCATATCTAATAAACCATTACTTCATTCAAAGTCATGAAGTTTATATATAAATATCATTTTAAAACTTGGATTTTAAAGATTTTCTTTTCTCCTATTAAAGGAGAGATAATCACAAAGTTCCCTTTGCAGTTTTAAATAAGCCTGAGCTCTATTTGGGATTGGAAAATTGGGTTCATTTTTACTTGTATTATTTTAATAGAGAATTCACAAATTTTCTCCCAAATTAATTTATGTACTTACCACAGGGCATTAAATAAATCACAATTATTTATTATCTTAATCATTAAAGTTATCCAGGGAGATTTAAATCAATGTTCAGAATAAAATAATAAACAGAAAATAGTAATAAAAACTTAGAACTCATGATTAAATGAATAGCATTCAGAAGACATGTTAGCCCATGTGATAGCTAAAAGTTGAGATGACTTCCCTATGCCTGCTAGGATTGGCAAAAGGTAGCACTTGTACCTTGAGCCAAGAGTGAAGTCCTCTAAAATTTGGGGACAGGAAAAAAAAAGCCTTTGTTTCATAACTTTGTTTCAAATTCCTTAATTATGTAAATGTACATTCAAGATTTTATGGGGCAATTCACCTATTGTTGGACGAATGGATCTTGCCTTTCAGATTATCTTTTCACATAATCTAAAAATGGTAATTTCAGGGCCACTTGTTTCTGAGCTCACTCTTATTGCACCACAATCCATGAGGTCAACTCCAGGGAGAATATTAGGACTAGCACATAATATCGTAGAAGCAGTGCATTGCTTAACTAGAGGGGATGCCAATAACTCAGAGTCATTGTAGATTTCACAGGGTTATGACTTTCCATCAGATTAGCAGACAGTGTTTTGGAAAAGAAGGCCACTTTCCAACATGTATAAATTCACTTCTGGGGTAAGCTATGTGGCAGTCATGGGTATCCCCCAAATTTCTATCTGTTTGCCAGCAGTATATCCATCAGATCAAATTTTGGGGAACCAAACTGGGGCTCTTATGTTATTTTGGTAGTTGTCTGCCCTATAGCATTCCCTCACTTTGTTAATATGGTAATGATAATACCCATAAACTTTATTTATTTTTTAATAATGCAGGGCTTGAACTCATGACCCTGAGCTCAAGACCTGAGCTGAGAGTTTAACTGACTGAGCCACCCAGGTGCCCCAATACCCATAAACTTTAATAGACACAACCAATGACCTAAAAATCCCTGATCTTTGCATATTTGAGTAAAAGTAATAGCGTCAATGGTCATTGTGAATAATCATATGTTTTCACAAATGATTAAAACTCACTGATCCCTGACAGAAAGTCAGAAAAACCTCATAATTCACAGAAGAAATCCAAATGACATTAAATATATGAAAAGTTCAGTTTTACTAGTAACAAATATAAAATTAAAGCAGTGAGGCATTATTTTTCATTTATTAGGCTGACCAAAATGAGAGTGCTGGCAAAGGTAAGAAAAGATGGCATTTATATGCTGTTGATGGAAATGGATGGGTACAATTTTTTGGCAATAGTCAAAATGTCAAATGTACATTCCCTTTGATCCAGACATTCCATTTCCAGGAAATTATTTAGTTGAGTAGAAATATCTAAGTAGGCAAAAGCTTTGTACACAAGAATGTTTACTGTAGTTATCATAGGCAGCACTGCAGTATTAGAAATAATCTTTATCTCCAATTCACTCGTTTAATAAGTTGAAAATTGAATGTGCATATGACATGTGCATATGTGCGGGGACAAGTATGTTCATATACATACACACATATATACACAGAGAAAGCAGTGTGCGGTATTACCTCTAGGACACAAGAGTGGGAGAAAGGAGGACTTTGACATCTATCTTTATATACTATCATTAGGTCTGGTAAAAAAAAAAAAAAAATCACCTGTAGCACTTTTGTCATTGTCTAAAAAGTAGACCTGTGAAGTTTATGCTGCATTTGTGAACTGAAAGCCAGTCGGCAATATAGTTCACTGGCGTATTGAGTGCACACTGAAAATATTTTCATAAAGTATTCACAGGATACCAGCTATTTTCCTTTGGGTAAAAGCTGTGTTCAGCATGCCCAACACAAATTAAGGTACATATTATAATCAGAAGCCAAAACAACTATGAACAAGATTATGCTGTATATAATATGGCTGGTAAACGCAGTTGATTCACAACAGACTTGGGGACAGTTACACAAGTTCTGAGCCCTCCACTATATGCTACGGCCCTGAGGAAAAATGGCCTTGTTTCAAGAGTCCTGAGCAGAACAGGTGCTACTTTCCATCTTAAGAGTCAAGTCTTCATCTAAGAGGAATCCCTAGAAGTCAGTGATCCTGGGGTGCTCATGTGGTTTCCAAACTTCTCAGGAATGCAAAGAAATTTAAAAAAAATACATTTACAAATAATTTCTCTGTTCCTAGCTCTCCTAAGTCCCTCCAGAAAGAGGAGCCTAGTATGGTTGGAATGTTTGTGATCTCCCCAAGTTCCTATGTTGAAATCCTACCCTCCAGAGATGATGGTATTAGAAAGTGGGAAAGGTGGAGCCCTAAAGAATGGGATTAGTACTCTTAGGAAAGAGGACCCAGAGAGCTCCCTAGCCCTTTCAGCTACGGGAGGACATAGCGAGACATCTACAACCCAGAAGCCAGTCCTCACCTAACCATACCGAGACCTTGAGCTTAGACTTCCAGTGTCCAGAATAGTGAGAAATAAGTTTCTCTCATTTATAAGACACCTAAACTGTAGTATTTTATTACAGCAACCTGAACAGACCAAGACAGGCTATGTTTAAAATTCAAAAGACCAGGTCCGAATCCTGGTTTTTCTCATTCCTGTAGGCATATGCATCCGAGTCCCTTTTTCTTAGCCTAGAAAGAAGCTCTAATACTACCTATGCCACTTCCTTTCTCCTGTTGATGCAAGGCTAAAATGTGGACATGATGGGTAAAGAGTTTTCAAAGTGGTGATGTCTTCAACAAATGGGAAAGTATTTTAGTAAAATGTGACTTAGTGTATTTTGAAAGTGACAGATTTTTTTCTTTTTCTTTTTTTTTTTAATTTTATTTGAGAGAGAGAGAGAGAAAGAGAGAAAGAGAGTGAAAGAGAGAAAGTACACAAGCAGGGGGAGCTGCACAGGGAGAGGGAGAAGCAGGCTTCCCACTGAGCAGGGAACCTGACGTCAGGCTTGATCCCAGGGCCCTGGGATCATGACCTGAGCCTAAGGCAGATGCTTAACAAATGAGCCACTGGGCACCCCAAAAGTGACAGATCTTCAAGTATTAGCCCTAGTTTGTGGTTTTTCACCAGCTCTGGTTTAAGAGAACTCTATTCTGTTTATAAAGACCTTTTAAAAAATAGCGTTTTATTAAGCTTATTATATGGTGATCATTGTTGACCACTTCTGGCATCAAGTGTTTTAGATGTAGTCCTTCCACGCTAGCTCTCATAGATGGTTTTATTAAAATAATAACATTTGTTGCATGACAAATGTCTCAGTTAGGAATGTGTTCTACTCTTGGTAGGAAAAAAAAACCAATTTACTTTATTAAGGAGGGCACGTATTGCATGGAGCACTGGGTGTGGTGCAAAAACAACGAATACTGTTACGATGAAAATAAATAAATAAATAAATAGATAAAAATAAAATAATAACATTTGTAAAGGCCAAACAATTAAGAAATCATCCTATTTGACTTCTTAGAGATACCATTATGGCACAAACTGTAACTATTCTTCAGGTCTTCTGCAACAGCAAAATGAAACCCTGTCCAAGTTTAGTAAAGACAGTACTAAGAGGCAGGTAATTTGCAGGCAAGAAAACCTTTTATTTTAAACCACAAATAGTCAGCAGGTGGCCACAACTATCCATGTTTCATTAAAATCACATAAAACCTAGGTACAAAAGCACCACTGATTATTGCTCTAGAAAAACTGCATGAAAAATTTAAATACGCACAGTAAAAACACCACAGTTTGCACAGGACTCGATTTTTAAAGCAAACGCATGGAATGCTGAATCAATCTTACACACAGCTTCCAATATCAAACTGATATTTATTTCACTTGAGGATGATGGAAATTTCCAAAAAGCACAACCATGAGAAGATAAAATGTCCGTCCTTATATATTTTTGTATGCCAACTAGCAGAATCCTAAAAAATTAGCATTTACAAAATACTCGGTAAAAATAGCTTTTAAAAGTTGCCCCGAGAGGTACATAAAATCAACCCCAATTTTTCACGACAATTCATTCTCCCTTGTTATCTACAGATTCAGTTTTCTGTGCCTGTGAAAAAGAAAGGGGGAAAAAAAAAGAGAGACAGTTACTATCAAAGCTACTAGAAGCCAAAGAAAAGTCTACCCAGCCAACACACACGCTTTGAACATCTGTTTTTTAGCAGCTCTATTGCAAAACCTAGTTCAACTCTGGGTGTAAAGCAGACAAGGCAGGAATACAGTACGCAAACACTCTGCCGCATTTATTGCTTTCTGCTTTTCAAACGGCCACAGACGTTTACCTGCAAGCTCCCACTGTCCGTGATTAAAAGAAAAACACCACACTACTATCTGCTTCTAGTCACTGCAAACATGCAGAATTTCTACTGTACCCTTAACTCTCACTGTTTCAATCTGCCCCTTTACTGACAGTGTGCTGGGTGGGGTACCTCTGGAGGTTGAGACATTAACAGTTGAGCGAGAGATGTGGATCTGCAATAACATTACGGGCAATAAAGAAGAGACATTATGAACGTGCTATCACTGGCTGAAGTACTGAGCAATTTCTGTTAAGACACTGAGTCAATCAGCGGGAGGTAGTCATGGCAAGTACCTCTTCAGCTTTAGTTTCACCATTTTCAGATGGTGCAGTACCTTCCTTTCCAGCTTCTTGCTTTTCCTCCTTCTTCCCTTTAGCACCTTTGTTAATCTTTGTTCCCGGTTCTTTCTAACAGAGGGTCAGAGCACAGGGAAACAAAGCACGTTAGACGGGATTTGAGGTCAGGGAAGATCTGTTGGCCTCGCCCAAACACGAGGTGGAGCGCAGCCATGGCCAACGTGGTGGCTTGCGGGGGGCAGAGGGGAAGCCGAGTCTGCAGGGCTTCAAGTGAGTCACACTGAGGCCCTGTGGGAATGGTAACAGGCTACTTGGATGGTCCACTGACTTTCTCTTCTGGGGAAAAGATGAGGCTTCTCCTTATGCCTTTGTTCAGTGGGCCTCCTCTCTTGCTACAGAGAAGGGGTTCTGCCGATCAAGAGCAGTGGCTGTAGCAACAGCGGCTGTGGGAAGGATGAGGCAGAAGCTGGGGAAGGAGCCAGCAAGAGAAAAACCCTCACGGGAGGATGTGGCGCTTGAGGGACAAGAAGGCTGAGAAAATGCTTGAAAATGAAGCCCTACGTGAAGAAAAGTCCCTCATTTTAAGATGAAGCCACAGAAGTGAGTTCTGCTTCAGAATCATCTACTCAATGCCACAAATACATGTAGTTTTTTTCTTTCTGTTTCTTTTTTTAAAAAAGATTTTATTTATTTATTTATTTGAGACAGCGCACACGTGAGAGACAGAGAGAAAGAGAGAGAGAGAGAGAGAGAGAGAGAGAGAGCGAGAGCGCATGAGAGGGCTGAGGGGCAGAGGGAGAAGGAGGTCCAATTTGGAGCTCCATCCCAAGACCTCAGGACCATGACCTGAGTGGAAGGCAGCGCTTAACTGACTCAGCCACCCAGGCGCTGCCCCCAAATATGGGTAGTTTCAAAAATTTCACAACAGTGCTCTGAAGGGCAGAGCACAGAAAAGCTCTTTGGGATAAGTTTCTTAATAATTCTGGGCTTGTCTCCTCATTTGCAAAACTGGGTGTGTGTACCTACCTCAGTAGGACTGACATGAAAGCTTCATAAGAAAAGCAATTAGAACAGGGTCTGGCATAGTAGAAGAGCCACATAAACGTTTGTGGATGTTAATTATTTGCTAGCATTAATTATTGTACGATGAGTCATCAGACTAGCCTAAGACCAGTTAGCTAAAGGCAGTCAGGACCCCTCCTCCAGCCCCTGGAGCTGCGGGCACCTGGGTGGCCAGGGTCCAGCCTCATGCCTCCTGAGCCACCATGTGAACTGCGTGCTGCTACCAAACCCTTCTTGGACATGAGGCTTCTTGAAGCAACACGCTCTGACTTCCTTTGCCTTTACTGATTGAATGAGAAACACATTCCTGGTACAGCATAAAACTGTGCTCTATGCCTTTTGAGAAAGACTGTTAACAATGGTGACACTTTTCTAGTCGTACGTTGAGCCTGCATTGGTAAATGTGATCTCTCCTTGGATGATTTTTAGATATGGAATTATAATTTACTCATTGTTTAAAAGGCTAATGTGGGGAGGGAGCACCTCTTACCTTAGCAGGTGTTTTCCTTGGTTTAGGTTCAGGTTTGGGTGGAGCAGGTTTCTGTAAAGATAAATTAAATCACACAAATACTGAAAAAAGACAACCCTCGGGACCAAAAGGAATGCAGCAAGACTGCAAAAGACAACAGTCCATTTTGACTATGATTCTGTTCACTTAAAAATATTTCGTTCTATTTTCAGCATCAGGTAATAGCATAAAGATCTGTGCATTTCATAACTATTTTCATCCCAGGTTCTCAAGTGAACAGCAGGTGAGATTTAAAAGCCGACTCATTATTCCCCAGTCCAGAGTAGCTCTCCAGGAACAGGTTTAAGCTTCCATCTCTGATGTCTCTGTACTTCCTTTGATCACAGCACACCGGCGAGAGGAATGACTCAGGCCCTCCGCCAAATGACTCAATGAATTCGGTCATACTGGCCTTCCCAACAGTCTAGAAATCACAGCACAATCGCAGGCAAAGCCCATCCGGTAATGAAGACTGCTGCCTGTGAAGCATTTCAAAATCATTTCCACATCCTCCTACTTCTGATGTTGATTTCAAGTTCTGTAGCCAAGCTTCTTCCTATTTTCATCCTCTCCAATGCCAGCTCAAGGTGAGAGAAGAATCTCTCGCCTGCCCAGACACTGGGCTCACTTGCCCCTGGAGCTCTTTATTAAGAACATGATTATAATGATAAAATATCCACTGTTAGCATCCAAAGTTTAAGATTTTTCTTAAATGTAGCCGAAGAGCCCGCGAAGTGACCATTTTTCTCTTGATTCGGGTGGTTCTCTTCCCCATGGCCATGAGCAGTGCCTGTCCTCTGGCTAAGGTCCCCTCCATAGGGGGCTTCAGCTCTCTCTTGCTTTTCAGGGCTCCTAGACCAGGGTGCATGTGGGGACAGTGGGGAAGATAATGGGTTTAAGCCTCTAGTTTTCTGTAGCTATTTTAGGGCAAATATTTCTCTCATCAAGCTAGAAAAAAATGTGTACTTTAGGAGCACTAAGGAGAAAAGTTTCCAAGCAAAAAACACTGCCCAGGGTCTCCCCCTCTGGAGAAAAATTCCTCCCCAATGTCTGTAGGTGGCTCAGGTTCATAATTGAATCTGGCCCTGTTCATCAAGGGCATAAAGGAAAATCATAGACAATGCAATTCTAGAAGACAGGCTATTCGACATGAATTTTCAAATAAAAAAACCCTCCAAAACACCAGAAAACTGGGTTTGAGAAGGAAGGGGTGTTTTTGTTACTCTAAATCTATAGTCTGTTCTCCAAATACAGCAACTTGCAGAGTTCCTACATTTTCGGGATTTAAAAAATCATGTTATTTCAGGTTTTGATTGTTTTGAATTAACATGTGTTTTTTTTTCACAATTTACAGCAAATAATTTTCTTATATATCTTCTGTAAAAGAGACCTCTCCCCAAGTCAGCAGTCAAGTGTATTCATGGGAGAGGAAAGGAGGAGGTTCTACAGTCCGTAGTCCCACTGGCCATCGAGGAGGCTCTGGGTCAGCAGCATGAGCAATGATCTCAGTGGAAGGTGCTTATACTGCACGTTCATGGTGCTTAGGACAATCCTGGTTTTAAATTTTGGTTTTTATTTGACTTATGAGGTCTTTACTGGGCTACAGATCCATGGACTACAGCGGCTTGTAGTATAATGTATAACCCTAACAAAAGTTAAAATAGAACTACTGAACCATGGTTAAAGTTAATATTGGACAGAGCACACCACCTTTAGGGGGCTTCCGTGGAATCCAGTTTCACTGTGTACCCACACATGTCCCGGCTCTTAATCCTTCTGGCGGCTCTGACATCACTTCCTTAGGTTGCTATTCACATGAAACACTGCCTCACTCAACCCAAACTTGGCCATACTTCTGAACTTGTCAGTGTCCTAATAAACATTTCTGCATTGATTTCCTATTCTGTGCCAGGCACAGGTGTTGGCCAAGGATGAAATCCATGCTTCACTAAAGGCCAAAATAGCTAGCTTATCCTGGCGGCCAAGATGCCAATGCCTTCCTCCCTGTATCTTAGTGCGCAACATGGGCTGCAGCTATTTTAACCAAATTCCTCCACCAGAGAGCCAGGCTGACCACCTGTCTTGGCAGAATGAGGACTCGTATGTTGGCAGGACAGCAAGGAGGAGCATGAGAGCCAGCAAGGAGCACAGCACAGTGAGAAGGGCTGGAGCACATTCATGGCCAGAGCTTGGTCATACCCAATGATCTTAACCCTTCTCTTTGCCCCAGGCCTCACCCAGAGAGGGAGACTCTGAGTGGCAAAGTAGAATCATTACTTTTTCAAAGATTCTCTGGTTCTGAAATGAGGCTCTAGCACATGGATTCCGATAGCTTTTCGTACATTCTGATGGAAGCGTAAGCCATGGAGACTCCGAATTCTTGTCCACTTGAGCACATCATATGTGGATCAGAAGGTAGGACTTGACTTAACATGCTTCTTTTGTTGCGGAGATCTAGCAATATCCAACAACTTCCTGGGCTCTATATTCTTGGTAATGGGGCTGGCTCTGTGACTTTTCACTGACCTGTCTGCTCAAGTGAACTGCTTGGCAACACTGGTCACGTTTGCTAGAAATTCTAAGTAATTTCCAAAAATTTCCTTCCAAAAAGGAAATAAAATAACTCAAGGGAAATAACACCTTAATCTTCCTTCTGCTGTTTTGTCCTGAGTGGAGGGGGAACATGGACTCACAAGAAGTAATAACAAGGGGGTTCCAGAGTACTCACCGCTGACAATCTGGCAGACCGTCTGGTGGGCTACAAAGGAAATGAAAAAAATATGTATTCTTATTATACCCAACCAATTTGGTTTTTAAGAATTCATTCCTGATATCTGACTTTGTTGGAAGAGTATAATGGTATGACTCCCATTACTGGGCTGCAGTAGAAAAAGCCCAGAAAGAGCCATAATGGTATGGTTCCTGGTCAGCATGGTAAGACACATTTTGAGCACCCTGGGTACCATAATACTCAAGAGGAAGTTTTTAAAGATGTGTAGACACACTGTTCAAAGAAATGGCCTCTCCTAATTAAGGGTATTGTGGGTAAGAAGAAGAAAGGAAGATTAATTTAGGTTCCGACCCATAATCTACTTTTGTGATAGAATGAGCAACGGGAGCATTGAGGAGCTATTTAAGAACTAGTTCCAGTCTGACTCTTGTTCCTTACAAACAGAACTAAAACTTATATATTAATACAAAAAAAGACATATACAATTGTGCAGAAACAGAAATAGGAGTTCCCTGACTTGTTACTATGCTTGAAAGGAGAATGAGGATAAATCTTAGGCAGTTAACAAGAAAGACTTTCTTTTACCTCTAACAGGTATTTATATTTATTTATTTGCTAAATGAGTATGTTTACTTAAAGATTTAGACAGAGTAAAAAGCCCACTAATCTTTTTTTAATAAAGATTTTGAAAAATTTATTCATTTGGGGGAGAGAGAGAGAGAGAGTGAGAGCATGAGCAGGGGGGAGGGTCAGGGGGCAGACTCCCGGCTGAGCAGATGTGGGGCTCCATCCCAGGACTCGAGATCATGACCTGAGCCAAAGGCACATGCTTAACTGAATGAGCCACCCAGATGCCCCCCAAATTCATTAATCTTTTCTTTTAATTTGGAAGTTTAGAAAATTTAGAAAAACTGGGTTGAGAATGGCATTTTTCAGGAAATCTTTTTCTCTTCAAGGACGGTACAAATTAAGCAAATGAGACTGCAAAGAAAATTTAAAATAGCCAAACTGTTGTAGGCATTTCAGAAAGAAGCACACAGAACTGATATTCTCCTTACCATCAGCAAAAGATGGCTCCCCACGGGATTTCACATGCTGAAAGTACAACTGCCTTTCTTTAAAAGTGTTCCAGAAATAAATACTCCATACTTTTTGTCTGTTGTACTCACTGTTCTGTCTCTGGCAGAACACAGTGTACGTACCACCAAACGTATAGTAGATTCTCAAAAGGCTGTGCTGAAAAAATGAACTTGATCTTTTTCCTAATTCTTGCTGCCTTACACAGACTTTGCCTCATTACAATAGCTTATGTGCTTCAAATAATTGTTTTAAGGGCGTCAGCAGATATGGTCAGTAGGAACCCAGGCCACAACGGCAAGGAATTATGGAATTCTCGAAGCCGTGCTTAGGTCAGTGCAGGTCAGCTGGTCAGGCCAAACTAGAAGAAATATTTCTTGCCATCTTCATGTCTAAGAACTTTCTTCCTGAAAATAGCCGGAGGAGGCTAAACTCATCTTTCTTTAAACTACAGAAGGAAATGAAGGGCCAGAGCCTCCAGGAATAATTTTAACCCTGGGGTCTCAAGGGAAAAATCAGAGTTGGACTTAAGAGCAGAAGGTGCAGAGACTAGGAGACGGCGCCGGTGAAGGCAGCCACGATATACTCCCTGCATGGGGTAAGGGGATGTACAGCTCGACGCTTAGCACAGGAGGAGCGCCTGTGTCACATGCTCCGGAGGAAACAGCACCATGTCTGCTGGGTTACCACGGGTGCATTCATGACAACGCACCCATGAGTCACAGGGAACCAGGACCCAAATCCCATGATGCCCTTCTCGGGAGGGTTAACTGCAATGAACTGAGTATCACCAAAGGAAAGACAACAGTCGCAGTTAAGCCAGCCAGCAAGTAACTCGTGCTTCTTCAAAATGCTCTCCAAGCATCCACTAAACTCAGCACAGATGCTCCTGCATGACCTCAAGAGCTGGCCTCCCTCTCCCCAGTGATGCACAGCTGGCAGAAGAGGGCTCAGAAGGAGACACTCTGAGAGAAAAAATGGCAGCCTTTATGTTCAAGAGGGATGAAAGAACCTTATCGGACTCCCTCTCTAGCTGTGTCAACATATTGTACCTCCTCAGCCTTACCTCACTGTTCACCTCATCTGTTTCATGTCTGTACCCCTCCTGCATTTCTGTAGCTCCAGTGCTTCGCAGGGGCCCTCAATAAATGCGGAGGTGAACAGAATGCATAAGCACCAGAAACATGTAGTAGTGGGAACTCGAGGGGAGCAAGGCTGAGGCCACTGCTCACTTACTGTCCAGGTTGGGATCTGAAAAGAGGCCAAATATATTAACTACTACTTATTATTGCCTTCCTATCCACCAAGTAGTGGTTCTGAGTAAAATCTCACAGAAGTGAGGCCAAATCATGTGAAAAATTGCCCACTCCGGTGCTGTAGCTCCTTTTCTCTCCATGTGAACCCCTGAGCATACTGAAAAGGCAGCCGTCAGAGAGCCCTTTGGGATTTCCAGAGATAGTCTAACCCCAAGCAAGCACTATTCTACAGGGCCCAAAAGCTGTTCTGATCCAAAGGACTCCCTATCTTTTTATAATTCGGGCCCAGTATAAGAGTTTCAAAATAAAAAGCCCAGGAAATTAATGCAAAAACAAGATCTGCCTCTCCAGGCTGTCTAAAACACCGTCTCTAAAAAGCACATCTTTAAGTGTAAAATCATTTTATGACTTTCTGTCTAAAATTTACCAGCTCTTCTTTCTATGCTATAAAAAAAGGACTTTTCTTGAATTTTCCTTTCCAGTAACCATCATAAGAGATTTTCTTTTTCACTGCAAACAGTGGAGGCTGAGACGAACCTTTCACTCAGGCAGTGGCATGGTTATGCATGCAAGTGTGTTCACCTTCCTAGAAAGTTCCACCAGCTTGCACAGCCTCAAAATCTATAAGCGAATGGGCTGTATTTATTGGCTATAAAAGGGATGAGACTGCTATTCTTTCCTCCTTAAAGAACTAGAATTTTAAGTATTCATTTGAGACTCGGACTGTTGGGCAGGACAGGGAAAAAAAAAAAGACAGGAAGAATTTTTCTCAATTTGTTGACTGTGAATCCTTGGGAAAAGTGGCCAAAGGGTAGTTCTCAAAGGAGGAAAGAAGACTTTCAGAATGACATGTCTCCAAGAATTACAGAAACAAGAAATGGGAGGGTTTGTCACTGCTGTGTATAGGTGCTGGGCACAATGAAAGTCTTCAATAAGCATTTGATTAAGTGATTATTCCCTGGGTTGGAGCAAATCCTGATGAAGGCTACTCCAAAAGAGACAGAGTCTTTTACTTTAGCATCTTGATTGCAAAAGAACATGGAAGTCTAATCTCACTATGTCAAAGTTCACTGGGGTAGCTGGATTCAAGTAGAACCACTGGACATTGCTGAATACTGCTTGAAACGTATGGGCCATTCCAACGGGATTTGGAAGTCTGTTTATTTCTATAAGATTTCTTAATGCTCCTTAGCTTGACCATGTACAGATCTTCTTCAACTTCCAATGGAGTTATATCCTCATAAACCCACCATAAGTTGAAAATATCATAAGCTAAGAATGCATTTTTTATACCCAACCTACCAAACATCATAGTTTAGCCTAGCTTCCCTTAAATGTGTCCAGAACATGTACACTACCCCACAGTTGGGCAGAGTTACCTAACACAAAGCCTGTTTTATAATAAAATGTTGAATATCCCATGTAATTTATTGAATATTACACTGAAAGTGAAAACCAGAATGGTTGTCTGGGTACAGAAGGGTTGTACATGTATCGATTATTTACCCTCATGATCACAGGGCTGAGGGGAGCCACTGTCCAGCATCACAGGGGAGTATCATATCATACATAGCTAGCTTGGGAAAAAGCGTGGTTTCTACTGACTGAGTATTGCTTTTGCACCACAGTAAAGCCAAAAAATTATAAGTCAAACCATCACAAGTCAGGGACCATGAAGACAAAAGCCAGAAGTCAAGTTGCTTTTAGTTTCCAAAGACAAATGAGGAGCCAAGTAGAAATTAGCTTTTTGCAAAACTGGGAAGCAGAGAAAGATGGCAATTGGAGCCTTGGCTGGGGAATGAAGAAGACAGAAAAATGGCACTGGATAACCAGATTTATGATTACTACAAAAGTGGCATTAGGACAGGGGATTCTGAATCAGGATACTCAAATATCTTTCCTTTTTCTGCAATACACAAGTTGTGACATCTGTGGAAAATAATGTATTTCTCTCAGGACCTTGTTTCCTCCAGTAAAGCTGGAAATAATAATATATGCTTATTATCCAACACAGCATTTCTCTGATATTCATTATTCCCCTTCCTGGCTTTATTTTTCTCTTAGCAAATATCCAGTGACATTATTTCTTTCCACTAAAATGGAAGCTCCATGAAGGAAGAGATTTTGGCCTCTTCTGTTCACTGTGAAATCTGCAGAGCCTAGAACAGTGCTTGGCACATTACAGGTGCATCATACATTTCTGTTTCGGAATGAATGTGCTCTGCCCTCATTTCGGGGTTATTGTAATTGATCAGATAAAATAATGAACATGAAGGGCTTTGTAAACTGCCAAGTGTAATGTTTTTAACAAATTGTTGTGGTCGCTTATTGTCCAAAAACTATACTCGGCTCCACGCCTTTGAAATATCATGGCAGTGGAAGAGGATTTTCAAAAGAGGATCCCTCTTTATAACTGATATCTATTCCCTATAGTCAAGCCTGTGCATATTCAATGACATAACTAGAAAATTCAGTCAATTCACTGGGGGGAAAAAAATCAATCCATATACTGTCTGAAAGTTCTTAGCCTAACCTACCAGCTAACTGACTGACCTTTTCACTTTTCAAACAAAAGTGTTGATGTCCTGAAGACAATTCCTGAGTTTTAATCTGGTTTTGGCTTAAATGATAGGGAAAGAGTTTTTTTCTAGGAACGATTTTTGCTAGCAGTAACAGAATACATATAATAATACAAAGTAAAATATTAAAAATAATAATATAAAATATATAAATAACAAATAACAATACTGAGGCTAAAATAATACGTATAAGACAGCTATCTGGATAAGCAAAAATCTCTTACGTATAATCTAACGAGCTTGATTGCTGTGTAGAAGGATTGGAAAGATTGTTTACACTATCCAAGATCTATTGTGTGTAATGGTTTCTAGGTTTTCTGACTGACAGATCAATTTAAATAGCAGTTCCTCAGGAAAAATCCAAATGCATTTTGTGTCCAAATCTAAAAATTACATTAAGATTTGTTACACTTAGCCAACTGTCCTACAAATTACATTTTGCCATTTTCAAGGAAATCCATGCATTTATCATTTTTTGGTTGATTCTAGAGTTTGTTCAGTAACTTGACATGGGACCACAAACTTCACCTCCCAAACTGTTAGACACTGAATGCTGGGTAAATGGATGGTGGGGCCTTGGCCACAGGCAGATTTGTTTGTTTTGCTTCAATTTTTTAAAGATTTTATTGATTTATTTGACAGAGAGAGAGAGAGACAGCAAGAGAGGGAATACAAGCAGAGGGAGGGAGAGAGGGAGAAGAAGGCTTCCCGCCCAGCAGGGAGCCTGATGTGGGGCTTGATCCCAGGACCCTGGGATCATGACCTGAGCCGAAAGCAGATGCTTAAGGACTGAGCCATCCAAGCGCCCCTGTTTTGCTTTTAAATTAATTATAGATTCTGTTCAAGATTTTCCATTTGGCAGAACACATTTCCTTGCACAAATTTTGTGGAGGGGTTCGGCTATCATGACAAACTCCTCTGAATTATTAAACCACAGTATGAATCACCCAATCAAAGAATCTAACCAGATATGGTTTGTCTCTCACATGACCCCTTTTAGTTCATAAGCTCAAGGGTAAGAGCTGCAGTTTTTCTACACACTGTAAATCTCTGTGCAAAAGTGAATGGCTGTCATCAGAGTCAGCATCTAATCTGCCACTTTTTCATCCATCTCCTTTTAGAAGTTCATGATAATATCGTGGATGCAACCATCTCTCTTCATTTCTCAGCTTTTTGGAGGTTTCTGTACTTTAATACAGAGCTTCTTTGAATTGTTACCTAATTAATTATCCTAAGCTCTAAGAATTTTCTTGATTAAAAAAGAACTTTAATATTTTGACATTTTGTGTATCCTTCACAGTTTTTTACTTTAGAGATGACTCCTTTTAGGCCAATATTCAGAACTAAAAAAAGAAATTTATAGTTCACTCACTGGAGAAGAGAATTTATTAAATCAACAGTCTCATTTCCTTGGTGTGAAAGGCAGACTTTGTTCTCCTTGATGAATTTACCTATTATCTCGCTCTTTGCCCAGAAGGAATTCTCAGTATCCACTCTAACAGATAGCACGACCAACAGGTAGAAACATCAACAACACAGTAAGTGGAAAATGCCTCATCAGTGTATTCAATTGAAATTTACCTAGGCCAAGAGACACTCCACAGTGACCCTTTTATCTCTGGCTTATGTAGTCTCAACAACCTTACTCAGAATTGTATGCATTCAGATGTAGACAATCCTAACAATATTAAAAAAATTCCAGTTAAAATAAATACAGGATGTCAAGGATACACTTACCTCCTGTTTAGTTACTTTGGATCCATCCTTGCCCTCTGTATTCTCCGGAGACTAGAAAGAAAATATTTCAGTGAATTTTATTTAAAAGAGAAAGCACACATTTGAGGCAGATTTAGGAAAAAAAAAGCTATTTCAATTCACAGGACCACATAAGTCAACAGATATTTTGTGGAGAAAAAATAAGTTTGTAAGAGGAGACATTTTACACACACACACACACACACACACAGCATTTATCTGCATAAATGCTCTAATTTTAACACCGGAGTGGTGCAAGAACTGATAGAAACCCCTGTTTTTAATGTGCACTCACCCTAAGCCATTTGCATTGATTTTTGATGATTCTATCACTAAAGAATAGGGACCCAGCGGCCAGAGGCAGTGGTGCCAGGAATCCACCACACGTTCCAGTCGCTTTGTTTCTCTAAGATGAGGCTGCTAAGAAAGCTCGGCCTGAGCACAAAAGCACATTTTTGTTCCATATTTGCCTCGCTTTGATTTCTAGCCCACTTCTTGATAGGACTTGACAAATGTGTCTTGATTATTATTCTTCCACCATCAACTCCAGCATCTCTACCGAACTCCCAGCCTTGGCAGGACAGCCCAAGCCCTGCCACCCCAGCTGACTTGTTTCCTGATTTTGACCCAGCCCCTGGGGCAGCACCTGCCCACGCTGGTGACAGCTCACACCTGACTCCTTTATGTGCGTACAGCCGTGCATACAACTGTGGGAAAAATATTCTTGGATTTAAGCGACATGCTGCAGATCCCAATATATTTTTATTGGCTAAAGGCAGTAGGTAAGATGAAAATGATAAAACTAATTAGAAAATTGAACTACTTCACATACTTTAAAACATATAAAGGTGGAAGGAGAATATTCAATCTCTATGACACAGGTGGGCAGAAAATATGAATAGAGTTTCCAAGAGAAAACATACAAAGAGCAAACTGACATTTAGCATAATGTTTGGCTTGAGCAAAATGAAACAGCTATGCGGTAATGCCTCATCTATTAAAATGAGGAAAAAATTTTAAAGATCATAAAACCCACTGTCTGGTGGGCCTTGGTGACACTGTAAATTAATGTGATATTTTCAAAGAACAAACTGGCAATCTGAGAAAGACACACAGGACTAATCTTACATAATGATCCAGTAATCCCAGTTTGGGAACCAGGACTCAAAGAAAGGCTGTAAAATTAGTCTTAGTTATGCTGTTTCTAATATGGAGTAACCGGAAACAACTCACATGATCAGTAAATAAAGAGAAATATTTAAGTAAGCTATGTAATTATTAATTCAATGGGATTAAAAATAGGCTGCATGAATACATAGAAAGTCCACATAAAATAATGCTAAATTTAAAAAACTGAGATTATAAAATAACATGTAAAACATAGATCAGAAGTAGATAAAGTCCTTTAGAAAGTCAAAAGCTTTTTTTCAAGGCAGACAACCTAGTAAACCTTTAATTTTCCCTGAGGGCTGCCTGGTACCCACAGTCCATCAGTTCACCTCTTTCTGGAACCTTGCATGCATGTGCATGGAGTGAGCTCTTCCTTCCTTGGAGTCCTCTCTCCCTCCTAGGAGTCTTCCCTCCCTCCCTCCCTTCCTTCCTTCCTTTCTTTCTCTCTCTCTTTCAAGATTTATTTGACAGACAGAAAGAGAGCTAAGGAGCATGAGCTGGGGAACGGACAGAGGGAGAGGGAGAAGCAGACACCACGCTGAGTGGGAAGCCTGTTGCCTTTGCCAGACTCAATCTCAGGACCCCAAGATCATGACCTGAGCCAAAACCAAGAATCAGACGCTTAACCGACTGCAACACCCAGGCGCTTCTCACGGAGTTTTTATTTCCCAAATGAACCAACATTTTCCCCTCTTCCCTGAAACCTTCTTTATCATGAAGGGAAACAGAGCTTCTCTTTTCTGTTCCCCACTCTCTTGCACAGGAATTTCTAATTCACAGATCTTGCTATATCAGCCGGCCAAGTTGGAGACCGTAAAATCTTACAAAGTGCGAGCATATGAAGACAGTCTGTACGTGGACCATTTGGCTTTGCTCTATTCCATGCTACAAACTCGACCCTTCTGGCCACAAATGAGACCTTCTGTTGATTGGAGGGGGAGATGAACCACGAGAGACTGTGGACTCTGAAAAACAATCTGAGGGTTCTGGAGGGGCAGAGGGGTGGGAGGTTTGGTGAGCCTGGTGGTGGGTATTATGGAGGACACGTATTGCATGGAGCACTGGGTGTGGTGCATAAACACTGAATTCTGGAATACTGAAAATAAATTTAAAAAATAAATAAAAATTAAAAAAAAAAAAAGTGCTGGGCTCTCATTCACACCTGTTAGGCCACCTGTAACTGGTAGGCATTTAAAGAAGTAGCACACAGTTATTCTGATGTTAACTAATGTTAAAAATTTAAAAATGGATGTTAATGACATAATTTTCAGTATTTTTCTCTCAAGTGCATTAGTGAGAGCAATATGACTGGAAGATTACTTTCTAAACACTGACCTAAGTCAGATGCAAATAACTAAAAAAAATAAAAAAGAAAAAAAAAGAGAGAGAGAAACCTGGAAAGACGTCAAACACAAAAAAACCAGGTATAAGTGAAAATGTTAATGGCTTCAGAAGAATGAATATAAGACTGGAAATGTGAAGAACTACAACTCAAGGCAAAGCTGGTTTCTCTGGCAATCTCTCCTCAAGGGCCTTCTGTTAACAAGCACATAACAATTTAGTCAGAAACAAGCCAGATGATCTTTACCCTGGTATCAGTGTGGTACTTTAGCATGAATGCCCATCAGGACATGGGCTTGAATGCTGGCTCTCTACCTAGGAGTTGTGATCTGGGCCAGTGACTTACCAGTGGTTCAGTTTCTTCATCCGTGAATGACAGATGATAATGAATTAAACTCCCAAGCATTATCCTAAAGACTAAGAGATGGTAGAGCATTTCGTAGATGGTGAATTGTTATACAGATGTTTTACAATGAAATAAGTATTTTAGTGAGTCCTTAAACTATCAAATGTCAAATTATATTCAACAGAACCTTAAAGGTCAACACATCCAGATTCCCTGTAACCTTGTCATCTGTTTTTGTTGAACAGGGTAACACAGAGTAATTTCAGACGGAATTACCATTTCAGACTGTCTTATCACACACCCTGTCCAGCTTTAACACTTAGCCATGAGTCTGGGGACAGGAAGGAGGGTATGATATGAAAGGATTGAAACAGAAGCCCAGAGGTTTTGTTCCAAGAGATTGTGAGGAATAAAGACAAAGGGGGAAATGGGGATTGGGAGTTGTATAGTGATGATCTCAGATGTACTTCAACCTTCTAGTGGGCTAATGGGAAAGATGAGGTGAGTCTGAGGAATTCCAAGGCAGAAAGGTTCTCATCTCACTTCCCAGGATAGGGCAGATTTGTGGTAATCTGGTTCAAATCCAGAACCACAGCCAAACAAAAAGGTCTCACTCACCTATCTGAGGCTACTTCAGCACCTGAGTACAAGTAGTGAATTGAGAGCCAGAAAGGGAATGGCAGACATACATGGTGGCCAGATGGGATTCTAGAAGTTTAGAAGACCACTGAGAGCTGATCTGAGGACAAGTCATCAGGAAGGTGGATCACTGAACACCTGGTGACCAGATGGGTACAGAGAATGAGCCAAGAAGGCCTGAACTTTGGCAAAAATCAACAGGTAGCTGAATTTTTTTGAATCACAAATTCCGAAAATAAAAGTAGGCTCACTGAAATAAAAAAGAAAAAAACTCTCAAAAATAAGCTCTAGACCAGGGACCGAAGAAATAATAAATTGTCATAGACTGAGGAGGAATTAGCTCAGAGCACAACAGAGAGCAACAAAGGCATGAACACTACGCAAGAGAGGTTAGCGGACACACTGGTTAACTGAGAAACTCCACATACACCGGACATTTCAGAAGCCAGGAACAGACGTACTAGTAGGAAGGCAAAGACACGGTGGCTGAGAATTTTCCCAAACTGAAGTCATGAGTCTCCAGATCAAAATCTTATGCCAAGGAACAAACTGGAAACAAGACAAATAAATACAATAAAACATGATGGAGTAAAACTACAGTAAAGTGAGAAAAAAATCTTAGAAATTATCAATTAAAAGATGGATTATCTACAAAGAATTACTTCTCACCAGCAACTACAAATGCAAGAAATATGGAGTAATGTCAAGTAGTTGAGGATAACTATCAACCTAGAACCAGCTATCATTTAAGAATGAAGGATATACAGATATACAGATATACAGATATCTCAGAATACAAATACTTAAGAGAGTTAACTATCAACAGAGCCTTCCTTTTAATAAGGACCTGTTACTAATGGATCAAATTTAGCAATTAGAAAAATGAATTCAGATGGAAGCAAAGTATATATGAAGTAATGTATGAAATACTGGTAAATCTAGTTAACTCTTACTTGTAGATAATAACACCTATTTTTTTGTGTTTAGGAGTTTCAACAGAAATCCTAGACCAGTGCTCTCCTATAGAAATACAGCATGTAATTCCAGCTTTTCTAATAGCCGCATTAAAAAAGAAGAAATAGATGGAATTAATTTTAATATTTTATTTAACTGAATCTATCTAAAATTGTATCATTTCAATGTGTTATCAATTTACAAATTATTAATGAAGTATTATTTTACAAAGCTTTCTGATACTAAATCTTCAAAATACAGCATGTACTTTACACTTTACATGAGCACATCTCCACTTAAATGCTAGGTTTTCATCAGACTACCTGATCTATATTTAAGAGTTCATAAAATTTATAGTAGTTTCACATATCCAGGTTGTTCCAAACATATTTAAATTTTTTCAAAAATTTAATCTAATATAGGTTTTTAAATTTAAATCAATTAAAATTGAAATTTTAAAAATTCAGCTCATTCTCTTTTTTAAAGAGTACTTAACTGCCTCATGTAGCTAGTGGCTACCATACTGGACAGCATAACTCGAGACCATAATAACCACAAGAAATGAGAACAGAATGAATAGATGAGAAGTTACAGCATGCTAGAATCCTGGTTTTGTTCTGGAGGATGATACAGACACAGAATCATTTTAGACTTTGTTAAAATAAATTTTAAAGATAGCCCTTAAATTTTTTAACATAAGGAACAGGATCTATAAACTTCCAAATCAGGAGGAGTGGAATAAAGCAAAATTTAACCAAAAAAATAAGGAAAGAAAAGAACAAATAATAAATAAAAACCACAAAATCAGTCTTTAGAAAAAGTCCAAATACATTAACAATCACAATATACCTAGACAGATTACACTCATCCATTATAATGTCAAGTGACAGAAAGAGAAAAACGGAATAATGTTTGTATATGATTCCACTTTTACAAATTTTAAAACATGCACAAGTCAATATTAAGGATTTATATATGACACATATATCAAGAAAGTATAAAATCATGGACTGGAAGGATACACAACAAATTCATGATAATGGTTACCTTTAAGGAGGATGATAAAGGAAGGGAACCAAGGGGATATTTCTAAGGAAACATAAACTTTATCTGTAACATTTTACTTTATTTCAAAAATAACTGAAGCAAAATGATAATATTAAAATTTGTGAATTTTGAGAGGCAGGTAAATGAAAATATTATTTTCTGGATTTTTCTGTATTTATTTTTTGTCCAAATATAAATATTAGCAATACTGAGGGAAAAAAAGACTAGAGGAAAATTTGTTCCATTTAGTCTGGTTTAACAGTGTCCTAACACAAATTCCATGACTAGGCTTATCCATAGCATTTTCTGCACTTCTTAAATGACTTATAAATCTGGTTTATATACTGCCTCTTTCTTTTCTGTTCAAGACTTGTATTCATAATTGCTTCAAGCTGGGTTCATAGGAAGACACTGGAGCGAGCAAGATGGTCAGCCAAGAGCACAACCCCATGGATGCAGAATGCTCCTTGGGCTAGCGTAGGAGGAGAGCTGATGGGGAGGATGGATTCCTTCAGCAGCGGACCAACGGTCCCATCCCCATTCTTTCCCTACGCAGACGTGCCTGAGCCCTGCACATGAGGATGCGAAAATGCCCTAAGGGGACACAACCTCATTCTCCTGAAGATTAAACAAAACCAGCAGTCCTTAGCAGGAAGAAACTTGAAATTTTTGTTCCACAGATGACCCAGAAGGAATCAAAAGGTAAAATTTTACCCCATTGCCAAGCTTCTTTCTCTTCGAAAATAGCAGTTACCGGGGCGCCTGGGTGGCTCAGTGGGTTAAAGCCTCTGCCTTCGGCTCAGGTCATGATCCCAGGGTTCTGGGATCGAGCCCCGAGTCGGGCTCTCTGCTCAGCAGGGAGCCTGCTTCCTCCTCTCTGCCGGCCTCTCTGCCTACTTGTGATCTCTGTCTGTCAAATAAATAAAATATTAAAAAAAGAAAAAGAAAATAGCAGTTACCACAGGATAGCGGTAACTCCCTCCAATCTCAAGAAGATACCAGAGAAGACAGGAAAATCCTTATACCCTTCAGCAGTTACCTGGGGACAGTTTAAACGGCATGCACCTGTGGGTTTAACTGAGCAGACAGATACTGACGGTGTGGCCAGCTATGGCTGGGACGTGTAAGGGTAGTACGAGGCTTGTGCCATCATTCTGAGCCGTACAAGACAAGAAAAGGGGAAGGCTCAGGAGTCTCAGCAACCCGTGCAGGGCCTTATATTAAAGTTCCGAAAATTCTTTGTTGGTAAGTGTAGGCCCTTAAGAGATTTTCTTCTAAGATTGTCAGTGACAAGGGATATTGCTTTATAAATTAAGTGAATTACTTGAGAGCCTAGAGTCTGTATGAAATTCAAGTAACCATTTTCTAGCAGCCGTAGAACAAATCCAGTCTCAACTCCTGGGCTGTCCATGCTAACGTGGGAAAGCTGGGAGCAGATAAAACAATGCAATTAAACCATTAATTACTTCTTTTAACCCACTTTGAGGTGATTCTTCCCTAACTTGCTGGCCAATTTTTTTTAAACTTCTTTATTATTATCTAGAATTTCGTTAAAAATTAATTTACATTTTCTTTTTTTTTTTTTTTTAAAGATTTTATTTATTTATTTGACAGAGAGAGATCACAAGTAGGCAGAGAGGCAGGCAGAGAGAGAGAGGAGGAAGCAGGCTCCCTGCTGAGCAGAGAGCCCGATGCGGGACTCGATCCCAGGACCCCGAGATCATGACCTGAGCCGAAGGCAGCGGCTTAACCCACTGAGCCACCCAGGCGCCCCAAAAATTAATTTACATTTTCTGTTACAAACCCAAGAATGGAGAAAAGAAGCAGTCTAAGAGTGAGCTGGTTAGCAGAGAAAATTCTGGGAGGAAAGATCCAAATAACCCACACAGAGAAATGTGCATATAACGAACTCTGTTGCTCTTCTGCTAAAATGAATATATTTGATGAATATATAACTCAACTATATATTGATTAAAATAATCAAACAGGGGCACTGCCAATGAAATTCTCGAGGGTTTCCAAATAATAGGTAGTACTCTTAAATTCAAATATTCCTATGATACATGAAACAGACATTAAAATTTTTATTTAAGCCCAAAGAATCGTTATTTAACATTGGCATGGTTGTTTTTCATTCATTCTGTAGATCTATGTTTGGGATCCTCCAATACTGCATAACTTTTACAATAATCTTTAAAAACCCAATAGTTATAATGAGAGATCATGTTAAGAGAGTTATTACTCAAACTAACGTTAAATGTCTCAGCTACCTCCTTCCTTGCTTATGTCTATTAATTTCATCACCTTTTATAAACCCAAATTCATTTATTTGGGTCACATCAGACAAGTATGTCTGGTCACATCAGACAAGTATGTTTTCCCAAAATATTATTTTGTTGTTAGAGATAAAAGCAGTTGAGTTAAAAACTTGTCTGTAAAAGATTGGATGACCCAAAATAAATAGCAACTACCTCTTTTCTGAGAAACACTTTCAGGGGATTCAGGTATAAAAGATAATAAAGTAAAAAAAAAAAGCCATGTTCTAGGATGTTGGGTTATGTTTTATTAGCATAAGTATATATAATGCAATAACGGAAGTATATCTTTAATATGAAATAAACAACCTTAAACATTTCACACTTCTCTTTGGTCTAAATCGCCTCTTCCACCTGACTTACGTTTTTCATGTGAGAGATTCTGTACAGATGGGAAGGCACCTGGCTGAAATCAGAAGCCTGAATTCCAGTCTGGCTCATATCTCACTTCCCTCTGCCCGAGTTTCTTCATGAGTATAAATGAAGAATGATGGGCCTGGAGATCTCATCTTCTTGACTTACTTAGCTGCTCATGTCCTTATTAATCACACTTTAGAAGTGTCCCTGTGTATATTACAGGGATGGCTACAGGTATTGGGGTCTGGGAAAAGGATAAAACAAGGGACACTGAAGAAGAAGAAATCATGTATCTTGCACTTATGTGATAGGCAATGATCTAAATGTTTTAATCTTTACCACAATCTTGTGAAGTTTTATAAATGAGGAATTGAGACTAGAGAGGTTAAGTAACTTGCTCAAGATTACCTAGCTGGTATTCTTGCTGGTGAATTGAGACCTGGAATTCAGATCCAGGTAGGCTGGCTCAGAGTTCACTCTCCTCAGCACGACACCTCTCAGAGTGGTTTGTGTCAGTTTTCTGAATTTCAAAATTGGGTGCAGATCTAGAATGCTACAAGAGCAAAAGATTTCCGGATTGGGAAATATTTTAATCTGTAGATCTTGCTGAAAAGCACATAACATGTAGTGGAATGTTTCCTAACCCCCTCATTGCTGAGTCATTAAACAATTACCCATGAACAATAATAAACAATTTCTCATTAAAAATACTGTATGTTGAGATGCACACAAATGTACCATTTCGGATTTCTGAATGGTCACTAACACAGACAAAAGTATCTTTATCTCACTATTCAGACTAAAGACAAAACACCGAATCTTTTCTATCAGTTTTTATAGCCCTTGATATTTTCCAGAGACTTGTACATTGTGTTGTACTTGGTCCTCTCGCTAACATGGGACTATACATGGGTGACCCTAGCAATCTCATCCTACAGACAAAGAATAGAAGCTCCAAGAGGTCAGGTGACTTTGCTCTGGTAAAGAGTGGCGGAGTCCACACTGGATCCAAGTTTTCCAACTTCTACACCTGGGGATCTTTCCAGATGGTTACTTTGTTTTCCAATTTGTTCAGATATAAATTAATTTCTAGCAAATGGTAAATACAGTTATGATGTTCCTTATATTTTTGCAAAACTGATAATCAGCTAGATCTGATGTGATTGCATGTGACTACCAAAAGGGGTATAATAAAATTAAAAATTGTAATGAAGAGGAGAGGTAAAGGAAAGCAATGAGAAGTAGAAAGAATATAGTTTTTAAAAATGTATTATATGGAACACATGTAGAACTTCAGAAGGAGCCTTCAAAGCTTCACATTTTGATCACCTCAAATCTTTGATATGTTTTATCTCCCACATATACCATGCTTAATACTCATGACTAACCACAAAGTAGAATTTAACTAATTCTGTCCAGTATTGTAAAAAAAAAAACAAAAAACAAAAAAAAATACAGCTTATACTCTAAAAGAAAAGAGAGAAAATAAAAAAAAATTAGAAACTCAACACCTAATGCTTCATGCAGTATGTGCCCTCCTTAATACCCACCATCAGGCTCACCCAATCCCCCAGCCACCTCCCCTCCAAAACCCTCAGTTTGTTTTTCAAAGTCCACAGTGTCTCATGGTTCATCTTCCCCTCCAATTTCCCCCAACACCATTCTCCTCTCCATGCATAAACAATGAATCTCAGAACACTGAAAAAATAAAATAAAGTTAAAAAAAAAAACCCAAAACAAAACTCAACTCAAAACAAAACTCTCAGGATAGACTTGGTATTTATCTTTGCATGGGGTCACAATAATCAAAATACAATTTTAAAATAATATCACCTAACAGCATACCTCTTAAAAATAACTTTTATAATTACACATTAATCTTGGTAATCCAGAACCTGAAATAAAAATCCATTCAGTTGTAGGTCCAAAAGATTTTCTAAATTATAAAGCTTTTATTCTTATTTGAAGAGTTCTAAAAACAAAAGCACCTGCTCATTTTTAAAATCCAATGCCTAAGTAAAAGTAACATAATATTTACATTACAATCTCTCAATATATTGTAAACTATGCCAGGTACTTACGTGTTTCTGATCACAAGTGTATCCCTATTATTCTATATAGAACAAATTCGTGAAGACAATATATGTTGGAAATAGTAAATCCAGCACTTTATGGTAATTAGAGGAAACACTGAGTCTGGATACTCAAAGATATCAATACTTGGGTGAGGATACTGTTCACATACCTATCTTGTATATGGTCCTAAGGTCCATTAGTTAACTGAAATATCCAGAAGCCTTCATGGCAACGTGCCTCTCCCAGAAGCACAGGCCTAGACCCTGAGACCAACCTGAGGGCAAGATCACAGATAATGATGACTTGTTGGGTAACTTGGACAGGAACCGAGAAAAAACGGCATCAGCCTATGTCTTAATAACGACAACATTTACTTAAATGAACACTCGTGTATCTATGTAACTCTTGATTCTTCCTTGTTCCATTCACTGGGCATCTTAGTTTAAGCAAAAATACACGAGGTTCTCAGAAATAAACATTTATGGAAGTACTGTTGGTGTGATGGTTAAGAGCAAAATACTTGGGCAAAAGAGGCTGGCTTAGAATTCCTGGGTCTATTACCTCCTAGCTGCGTGACCTGGGGGGAATTCCTTCATCTTACTAAATCCTCATATTCTCTTGTGTGTGTGAGAGGCCATAGGGCGCGGCAGTTAAAAACACAGGCTCTGGAGCCAGACTGCCAGGACAGGAGTCCCAGCTGGGCCATTTCTTATCACTGGGGCCTTCCGTAAGATGGCAGTTTGAAGAGTACGCATACCTTAGTGGGTCGTTGGTAGGATTCTATTCATTAATGCAAAGTGCTCAGAACAGTGCCTGAGTTGTAGGAAGCCATCTAAATGTTATTTATCGTGGCTGTCATTATCGTATCTGTGAGATGAGAATAGCCTCATATAACTGTTGTGAGAATAACATGAAATAGTATGAAATTACACGATAATACTTCCCATATATGTTTGTCTCTAACAGCTTCACATACTTTGGTTTAAAATAAGATGCCTAATGAATATAAAGCATATAACAGCTAAGGTCTGGTACAGCCAGGCATTCAATAAATGGCAGCTATTTAAATTTTAATAGTAATAAATATATTTATATGTTGTTACTGTTAAAGTATTAAATTTTGCAACCAATTTTGAAATTTAAAAACGTTTTTCCTATTTCCCTCTTCTGAATATGTGTATCATTTACTTTATGTGTGATCAAATACGCATTTGCCTTCAGCATATCTAAATGGCTCCATTTCTGGATATGTCCACAGATATAATACTGGACTCGATAAATACCTTGACCAGGAACCAATATCACCAACTGAACCGACTGAACCAAATCACACCAATTAATGTGACTGAACTCTTCTAAGAACACAGTGAAATGGGCAAAAAAATATGCAGCCAGTGAAAAAAGAATTCAACATTTTGATTTGGTTTGTTATTTTCAACGCTGATTTTTAAATTACTCAGGAGACTAACATCATATTTCAACATACTAGGTACTGTGAAAGCAGACAGCTAAAATGCTGTTTATTTCAGTCACCGTTTCCAAATCGTACCCTGCAGGAAAGTGGAATATATTTAACTTTGGTGTAAACAAAAGCAGTGTTTTAGGTAGAAAATACAGGAAAAGAGGATCACTCGATAACTGATTTGCCAAGGGAATTTTAATGTTCTATGGAAATATTTTTAAACATATTTTTTCTTTGAGAAAAGCTAACCATGTAAAAATGCACCAGATTAAAGCTAAGTTCCTTCAGAAACACTGCATTTGTTATCTGGTTGTGGAACATCTCCTTCTAGAACTGCAATTAATTAAACATGCAGGGTGAGTTCCACCGTGTGTGCTGTTTGTCCTCCTACAAAATGGAAGCATGATACTTATCAGAAGCCTGCTATTTCACTGTAGTTCTCTGAATAACTGAAAATATCATTGTTGCAATAATGAACACCCCTTGACTGTTTTACACACACCAGGTGCTATGCTAAGTACTTTGCATTCACCATCTCATTTAACTTCCCAACAACCCAATGAGGTAGAATATATCTGCTTCCCTCTTCAGACAAGAAAACAGAGTCTGAGAGAATTAGGAACTTCCAAGTTTAGGAAGAAATTAAGCAATGCCCCCTAAATCATACAGCTAGTAAACTGTACATGTCCGAACTATACCAGGTTATCTTCTCACCAAGTATATGAAATAATTAAACTTACTACTTTCTTTCCTTGAAAATCAAATATCTCACGGTCAAGTCAAATTAGGAAGATTACGAAGTTAATTCTGTATTAGGTAATCAAATAATGTGTGCTAATTTAGAAACATAGTGCTTGTCAGACAACCACCTTTATAATACTAGATGGTGGTTACAAGAAAGGCATAAAGTCCCTGAAGTCACTTACTAATGAGGGAGGGCAGTTACTGCACACAATGTAACCTCAACTGCTAACAGGCCTTGAATTTAACTTCCTTATACTTCAAAGAAAGCAAGACTTCACAGAAAAGACCCATGACAGATCACCTTTAATAACAAACTAGCACCAATCCTCCTGAGATTAAAAAAAAAAAAAAAAAAAGCTATAACCTCTTAACCAAACAACTTCTTGTCAGTGTTTCTTCTGTGGACATGTGGTCTGGACAAACCTTTAAATTCTCAGCCTTTTTTATGGCTCATTATTATTTCTTGCCATGAATTATAATTACTTACGTATGTATATTACCTTCCCTATCAGACTAAAAGATCCTTCAAAATGAGGGCATTTACTTACTCACTTCAAAAAGGATTGGAAAACAACCCAATTCACTTATTTTCCCAACATGATGGTACTTTGCATAAAGGTGATGCTCCATAAATGGTCATTTAACATGAAATAAGTGAATCAATGAATAAAATGTAAAAGCCGTTATTCTGGAGCCTTTACTCAACATAGGTACCATATCAATATTAACTCAATTAAACTCAGTAAGCATTTATGGGATGGCATGCTACATGTAGTTAGGCCCTTTCATATTCATACTGGAAACCTCAATGTGGTTAAGAAGGCTATTCACCCTAAATTGATTTATAAATTTAATTCAATCCCTTTTAAAATCATGGCAGGTATTTTTGCAGGTATTTTGTCTATTACACTGCAAAGAATGTAACAGACAAAACAATTCTGAAAAAGAACAACAAACTAAAGGACTGATACTAGCAGAATTCAGATCTTACTATAAAACCATAATAATCATGATAATGTGGTATGACAGAAGGGCAGACTTACAGACAATGGAAAATAACTGAGAACCCAGAAAGCTTTATATTTATGATGAGTTGGTTTTCCACAAAGGTACCTATGCAATTTAGTGGGAAAGGGATGATCTTTTCAATAATTGGTGTTGGGAAAACTGGCTATCAACATGCAAAAACAGAAACAAAAACAAAAACAAAAACAAAAAAACATCAACCAAAAAACCAAAACCTAAACCAGACCAAAGCAAAGGAGAGAGAGCTAATTTAAACCCTTATCTCACACTAGATACAATATTAACTCCAAGTGGACCACAGAACTAAATATGAGTGAAAACTATAAAACTTCTAGGAGAAGATATTTGTGACTGTGGTTTAGGCAAATATTTATTAGACATGATGCTAAGTAGATTTTATCAAAATCAAAAAGCATCATTAAGACAAATTATTTTTAAAAGTCACAGACTGGGAGAAAGAATCTATAAACCATACAGCTAATAAAGGACTTGTATTTAGAATATTTAAAGAACTCTTAACAACTCAGTAAGACAAACAACCCAATTAAAGAGTGGGCAAAATATCTGAATAGACATTTTACCTAAGAGATAACATCATGCTAGTAAGCGCATGAAAAGATGCTCAATGTCATTAGTTATTATGGAAATGTATATTAAATTAACCAGAATAGCTATAAGCATAAAAAGTGACAATACTAGGATGTAGAGACACTGGAACCTTCATCCACTGACAGTATGTACAATCACTTTGGAAAATAATTTGAAAGTTTCTTAAAATGTTAAAAATAGACTTTCTTACCACCCACCAGTTCTACAGTTAGGAAACTTCCCAAGATAAATGAAAATATGCCCATCAAAGATTTACACATCAACATTCATGGCATCATTATTCATAATAACTGAAAACCGGAACAATCCAAATGTCCATCCATTTGTTAAAGAATAAAAAATGGAATATCTTTAGGCAACAGAAAAGAAGGAAGTACTGATTCATGCTACAACATGTATGGACCTCAGCAACGTTACGCTGAAAGAAACCAGACACAAAAGGCTGCATGTTGTTTGACTCCTTTTATATAAAATTTCTAGAAAAGGCAAATCTATAGAATCAGTAGGTTATAGTTGCCTGGAACTGGGGTGGGAGCAGAAACTAGATGCAAACAAGTCGAGAAACCTTTTCAGAGTGATGGAAATGGTTCAAAACTGGATTATGGTAATGTTATACAATTTTATAAATTTACTTAAAATTACTGATTAGCATACTTTGAATAGATGAATGGACATTACGATAAGTAGATCACACCTTAAATAAGGCCTTTTTTTTTTTTTTTAAGGGAAATTATACTCCTGTCCACACTGCTTGATTGTTGCTAAAGTGTATCATTTACCACTTGGCAGTGACACTTCCAATCTTTTTTTACCAGATTGGCTTTTAAAAAATCACATCTCCTTATTCTTAATAATATACATCTCTTTGTTGTCTAGCAAAACTGAACATTTCATCTATTTGAGTCTGCTGTTTTCTTATAAGGATATCCATCTTTTCCATAAGGACATGTGACACTTTTATCTTTTTAAAATAGCAAATTTGTTTAGTGATATGTGATACAAATACTTTTTCCCAGTTTTTCCTAAGTTTTTAGATTTTGTTAACAATGGGTTTTTGTCATACTGAAATATTCATTTTCATGCAGTCACATCCATCTGTATTTTCATTTACAGAGTCTGTCTCTGGTATTATGACATGTGATACTTTTTTGAAACATTAATCAGAAACCTTGAATATTGTTAGTTAAGCATCTCTTGTGCCAAGCCCAGCACTACTAGGACTCTCCACTTTAAGAGATAAAACCTCATTTCAAATTTCAAAGCTAGAGACAGACTTTTCTTTCTTAGGCCTTTGAGTGTGAAGAGACACTAATGTTTACATCCCAAATTTACGGAAAATGGCCTCATTAGAATATTTCTGATGTGATACACAAGACATTTTCAATAATTTCAGTGATGAGGTACTGGAAAAATAAAAAATAGGATGTGAAAATGCGTTTGCTGTTGCTAATCATGCCAGGACCACGACTCTAGGCCTCACTGGCTGATTCCTCTTTGTAGAACATCATTGCATCACATAATAACGTGACCACAGCAGGCATTCATGGCTTTCTGACCAGAACAGTCTAGAACTCAGTCACTCATGATCTCACCACCACATGCATTCGTGCATATTACATTTTCCCTGCTATTCCACTCACTACTAAAAAGTGGTGGGTGACCCATCACCCATTAGGTAATAAATACTGGAAACTGAACTTTTTTCAGATTTAGCAAACTCAGAGATCTAATGCTACCTAGAGAACTCTCTACTGTTGAGTGCATATTGCTTCAAAAAATATTTACCACAGTTATAAAAAAACCATTTGGTTTAATGTAACTGTAACTATCATAATAAAGATACAGAAAAAAATAAAGATATGATTAATAAAATAAAAGAACATTTTACATTAATGTGGATATTATGGCCTTGAAGTTGTATAACCAAGACCTGCTTATGTTAAGATGCAATCAGAAGAGGCATTCAAATGCCTGATAACAGAAAATGACTCTGTTTTTCTCTGTATATATTTGACTCCTACCTACACTTGCAAGATCAGCCCAAATTCAACCTTCTTTCCCTATCAATCCTACAGTGTTTACAATCTACACCTGAACAGCATATTCTGGAATGAATACACACACATATATACTGTGTGTGTGTGTGTGTGTGTGTGTGTGTGTACACAAGTGCTTAATGTTACTCAAGTGCTTTGTGCCTGTTACTCTTATCACCTTCAATGAATTATGTAAATATAAGTTCCACGAGAGTGAACTATGTATCCCCATGACATTAAAGCAGTGCTAGGATTCCAGATTTTACTCTGCAGAACAGCCTAAACAGGTGTTCATCAAACAACTTTTCTTGATTTCTGGAAAAAGTTGAGAAAAAGGAGCCAAGATGGCAAAAAAGTATTGAGGGGGCACTTTTAAAAATTTATTTTAATGTAGAACAGGCAGTCCTTTAGTCAAGAAAAAGAATGTGGAGCAATGTGTAAATGCTTTAGCAGGTGCCCCAGCTTTATAGCTTTTGAAGTGCTAGGCACAGATTGCCTTCAGTTCTTTTCTTCATATCTAGGTAGGCTTTACCTAATGATAGTGGTTTCCAGTGTAAGCACCAGTGATCTCGGGGATTCCATAAGGCAGCTCTAAGGTGTGACTGATAGATGGGATGGCCATGGTAACTATGTTAAATTTGTGGCTGCTTCTGTCCAGGTATCAACTTTGGGCTCCAGGTATAAACGAAAAGCCTTCCTATTAATCAAGGACAGGTTTTCCATCTCGGAAGAACATGCTGATGTCCGGCGGGATGACATTCAGGCCCTTGTCCGCAAGTTTGTGATAATGGGTTTGCGCACATCTACCTTACTGTTCATTTAAACTTGTTAATAATTCTCAGGAAAAGGGATGGCACGAATTCACTCCATAACTCATCTCCTGATGATTGGTTCTTTTAACTCTGCTAGAATTCCCACCCTAGTCATTAAACCTCAGTTCAATTTTGAAAATGGTGGTATCATTTTAAATACCCTAGTTCTAGTAAAACAAGCCTGGAAAGCAGCATCTTTATAAACAAATTTAAATAATGACTCTCAAGTATTAGTACCACCCAACTTCTCAGGTTCCTAATCTCTTTGCATTTCCTAAATTCATCTTGACCCACCCACCACTAAATCTTTGCTACTAGCTATTGGTCGGTGAAACGTTGGGAAAATCAGGTCTTTAACCCCTAGTTCAATGGCGTTAACACCTCTCAAGGTGTTCTGAGCAGTAAAAGAAAGAACACAAGTCAAACTCTTCCCACAGTATGAAGCACATAGTACGTGCACAATAAATTTTAAGAACAAAAAGCAAACAAACTTTTGTTGTATTTTTTTTTTTAAAGTAGAGGAGACAAGTTCCCATCAAATTCTTGGTCATGGCAGATAAGGAAGCAAAAGCTTCTGTATTTTTAATACTCCGATATTTTAAAATCATGCATTCACTGACACAAATCAGACCACAGTCTTTAACTGATAAATCAGGATAATATTTGTAATTTTGCCTCAAATCTAAGACACTGGCTGGTTTACCCTGCTGGCAGGCAATGGAAGGGTGCAAAACATTTTCTTAGGTTACAGCCGCCACACACTGGATTTCTCAGGGTGGAGGAAAGCCGTCCCTTCCCTCCCCGGGACAATGACCAGTCAGTCAGTCGAGGCCAAACTCCGAGCGAAACGTGCATGGCGGTGCGAGATACTTGGTGTCCCGGGCCCGCGCGGAAGGGGACGTAATGGACCTCAAGGAGCTGCAGCTGAGACGAAATGGTCCCCAGTTCCCTGCGAGTACCGAGGGGCGCCGGGGCACGTGCACCCCGCCTTTCCCGGCTGAGTGTGGGCTTGGGTCGCCGGAGGGGAGCGGGTGGCCCCGGCCCCCGGCGGCCCCGGCCCCTGGTAGCCCCGGCGGGCGCCCCCGGCGCTGTCCCGTCCTGCGCGCGGCTAACTCCTCCGCTCCCGCCGCGAACTGCCGGCAGGTCCCGGCCGCCCGGCCCCGCCTGCGCAGTCCCCGGCCCTGATTGACACGGGAGTTGGTACATACGGGTCTGCAGCAGAGGCGAGCAGGGGGGTGAGTGCTATTTTAAACATGGCTTTCCCTTCCCTTGGCCTCAGAGCCAACGCGGCGCGCCCAGCCGTGGGCTAGGCCCACCTGAGAACAACCCCAACATCTGCTCGACTTATTTATTCCCCCCCCCCACCATCTCCTTATGCACGGACTTGTTTCCCTCCCCTCCCCCACATCACGGCTTTCCCTCCACACTAATCACAACCCGGCAGTTTCAAAGAGGAAACTCCCCTCCTGGAAGGGTTGGAATGGAAAGCTTTTTGCTTCTTGTTGTTCGAGGTGGAAACCATTCCAGCTAGCACGAGTTCAAAAAGAAGGGAAGCCGCGTCGCTGGAGAGAAAGTAACAGTCAGAAATCGATGAGGGCGGAGGGAGGGAGAGAGGGAAGGAGGAATGTCCGCAACAGGCATCTGACAACAAGCGTGGAGAAGCGACGAGATTCGCTAACCCGACTTACTACCGAGCGCATTCCGCGCGATCCACCGCAATGACAAGATCTGCTGGAAGCACAATTTGAAGGCCTTTGAAATCTTTCTCGGTAAGACTTACCTTTCTCTTCGGCATGACTACGTTCGTGCAGCTAAAAAGTAAAGCAACGGGCTGAAACTGCAGACACCGCCGCTGGATGCCGCCGCTGCAGCTGCTCACGCGCAGGGCACGGCGTAGCCCGGCCTCTCCGACCTGCACCTCCGCGGCTCCCTCCCGGGGCCCTCTACTCGCTCGCCTCCCCGCTCCTCCAATGAGGAGCCCCGACAGCCGGCCGCGAGGCCCCATTGGCTGCGGCAACATTCTAAATTCCACGAGGGCACGCCCACCTCGGTGCACACGGTAAGCGCTGTTGTAGTTTCCACTTCACCGAAAAAAATCTGCCTGGTGACTGAGCATGCCCAGTTCACCTAGTAACCTCCAAGCCCCACGGTCCTGGAGTTTCATTGTTTTGCTGCTCCCTATTTGGATCCTGTCAGTAGGAACAGTGTGGGCCTTTATAGTCAGGAAAAAGAGTAAGTTTGGACACATCAAGGCACTTGATAAGTTTCCTACCCCGAAAAGGCTTGCAATGAATGTTAGGTGATGGAGACCTGTAAGAGTGAGAAGATAACCTGTTCTGGGAGAGTGTGGCAATTTCAAAGAGTCTCGGCTTCCCTTCCTGGATATCTAGTGACAATAATCTCTAAAATTACTTAGTTATAGTTTCCTAAAATCTGTGATTACAAATCACACGCTAATTCAGCCAACTCCAAACTAGGCTTGAAGATGAATAGGATATGTTTGATATGGAAATTGGAAAAAGAATGAACAAGGTCAGAACTGATTATTTTATATTTGAAACATATATTTCATATATTTAAATAAATATATCTAACATATACATAATTTAATGTTTCTCAAAGTTCTGCAGGGCATTAAACTGACATTGCAGAAACACTTCTGAATTTATGAGATCAGTTTTACCCTGATGACAAACCAGTATAAGATCTCAAAAGAAAAGAGAGCCATGGACCAATATCCCTTATAAACACAGACACAAAAATCTTGAACAAAATTTTAGTAAATCAAACCCAACAGCATTTAAAAGGATAAGACATTATGACCAGTGAGGTTTATCCTAGGAATTCAGAGTTGGTTTAACATCTGAAAACCAACCAATGTAATTCACTATATTAATAAAATAAAGTAAAAAACCAAAATGATCATTTCAGCAGGTACAGGAAAAGCACTAGTGAATGGGTAAGTGAACTCTGGTAACCATATGCAATAGAATAATACTCAGAAATAAAACGGAACAAAATATCCCTGCATGAACAAATGCCAAAGACAAGATGCCACATGAAGGAAGTCAAATACAAAAGACCGTACTAAATAATTTCATTCTTAAGAAATTATAGGAAAAGCAAAATTGGACAAGCTTAATTTCATAATCCTATTAAAGGCAAACTTCACACCACAAACATGGCTAAGTCCACTTTGGCCATGCAGAAGGTGCAAATATGTATTAAATAATGTCATCAAGTAGTTAATTTTAACACTTGGCTTTTTTCTTTATTCATTTCCAAAATAATGAATTGACATCCTAGCAAACTTCAGAAGTGGTCAATGACTTTCTTTTTGTAATATCTTTAGGAACTCATGGATTTTTATATATGTAATATGCTTCAACCTATTGCCATTATTACTATTTTTTATGCTCATATTGCCCCAATCTGAGATGTTTTTCAAGTTGGTCCTTTTGACAGATTTGTCTCTGATAGGTTTTTTGCTTTCAGGCATTCAGTAGATCACAATATATTCAAGATAACTCAGATAAAACCAGTTCTTTTCTTGAGAAGTGGATAAAAACTTTGAGGTTAATAATTTTACCATAAAAATAATATTTATAATGGAGTTGTCTCAGAAAAAAATTTATTTGCAAAATGCTTGGCAGTTAAAAAAAAAAAAGCCAGTGAAGACATTTTTAATAAGATTATGTGAGAAGGATGCTGGGTAGCACTTGTAATCGGGGTTGAAAATTTTTTTTCTTTCTGGAGATCAAAATGTTTTACAACAAAGGCAGTCTAGGGTGAATTTTTCCCTCTATGATGATAAATGGTTCACAATTTGGCTTCTTTAGTTCATATTTTTCAAGGCTAAGCAGTCAACAGCAAACAAAATTGTGAATGTTTTTACTGCTACATAATAAAATAGTTGCAATGAAAATGAAATTTGCTAGTTGGGTAAAGAAAGTTGGTTGTAGGAACCTTGGGTCATCTGAGCCTCTTAGTTCATTTACAAGTGATGAAAATAACAGATTAGTTTTGAAATGAATAAAAACATCAATTCTCTTTCCTTTGAAGTGGATTGCACCTGCCTGAGCAGAAGAACATTCCAGGATGGAGGGTTCTCCCTGTACCTTCAGTAGCTTTAAGGTCTGAGAAAATAAGCACAGACCTGTGGAGGAAAGAGGAGTAGGCAAAGAGAATGGTTTAGTGGGTAGCTAGAATTCCAATTTAGGAGGTAAAGACACCTGAGCAGAAATGAGCATGCCTCATACCAGACAATGAGGAGACAAGGTCAACCTGGTAAGAAGACTCATTTGTTTACCAGTATATTCTGCTGAATGTTTCACTTGTTTCAAAATATCAACCTCTAAGCCAGTAAAGTCTTCTCTGCAAGATGTGGAGACTATCTTAGTCAAGACAGACAATGGACAAATGAAGGGAGTTGCTGCCTGAGAAAGAAAATAAAATTAGGGAAGAGACTTCTTTTCCAATTCTGATTCCTCGTCTCTTCTTTCCTGCTCGAAACAGTTGGAATCTTATACCTACCCCAGCATTTTTCAAAACAGCAGGGCAAACCCATTGGTGGTATCATGGCTATTATTAAGGAAGAGGAAGAAGGAGAAGGGAGGGAGAAAAAAAAGGGCAGAGAATGAAAGATGTCAGGGTGCATTTTACATGGTAAAGGGAAGTAGTGTTTTCTAAAATGTTTCCATTTTTCATACATTCCCACATAAATACTCACCACTCATGTACATATACAGTTGTGTGCACATGCATACATGTGTGTGCAGGTGTGTGTGAGTGTTCTAAGTTATGACTTGAAATGTATTTTTAGGATAGGTACTGGTGAAAAAACTTTAAAGCTACTTCACAGCCCCAGTGAATCTTGTGGATCTTTGGGGTTCCAGCAATGTCTTTCTCTGAAGAAAGGCACTTAATCTTCAGATCTTGAAAGGAACTTTTGAAGGGAAATGATAATCTCCCTCTTGATCTGCCCCTTCTTTCCTCTTTCAGGCAGGCACAGGCAGGGTTTTGCTTTAATTAATGGCAAATTTCTGGAGAATTAATATCTAGAATCTATCTATTGTTGCTTCTGATAGCTCTGTAATTCTGGAACAAATCGCTCTTCAGCAAATTGGCCAAAGAATTCCAGAGGTGAATGATTTCGGGAGTATAACAAAACATCAAAAACCACTAACAAGAGGTGGCAAAGGAATACTGTATTTCGTTCATATTTTTATTAGTCAAATCTCTAGTTTGCGGAACACTAACTTTTGGAGAGACCATGTCTAGTTTTTACAAAGTAACCAGGACTAAGACCCACCAACCCCAAATCACAGGAGCTGTCTGTTGCAGGTTCCTAGACCCCAAGCCCACCTTGAGTCACAATTTGTAATGACTGGACCTGGGAGTCTGCACATCAGACAGGTTTCTCCTATGATCTACTTATGTATATATGAGATGGAGTGAGAGAGAGTGTGTGCACACAAGCGGGAGGGGCCAGGGGAGAGGGAGAGAGACTCTCGAGCAGATGCTGTGCTGAGCCCAGAGCCTGGTGGGGGGCTTCCCTTCCCACCCTGAGATCATGACCTGAGCCGAAACCAAGAGGAGGACAGTTAACTGACTGTGCCACCCAGGTGCCCTTCTCCGGTGATTCCTATATTAGAACTTGAGAATTTTAGGCTAGGCCTAGTTCTCAACAACTATCTGCTGAATGCAGCAGTGAGACTCAAATGATATAAAAGCGTGCTTCCTACTTACCACACTTCCAGAGAAGGAGCCTAATTTTGCAGGTGAAACTTCCCCATAGTGGACCTCCCCCTGGGCTTGTGCTCCATCTCTCCTTGGTTCCAGCTTTGCTTGGCACTGCATGCTTACTTTGCATTCTTCTCCCCCTCCCCCCTGTACTTGCAAGGAGCCTGCAGGGTCATTAGAAACTTTGAGATCCTTAGAATAGTACCTCCTCCCTTCTTTCCTGGCAGGGCTCTAGGCAGCTTTTTGAGCCCCCGACAAGATTAAATTCCCTGGCCCCGCATCCTCAAAGGGAACCTAACCTGCCCAAAGCTCCACAAACCACACCCTTGCAATGTTTTATTATCTTAGTGATTGTACAAGCATACCTTGTAATTGTATTAACAGCAAGGGGCCAGGACATTCTGTGATCTTCTAACAGGAACCAACTTGTTGTTTTTCCCAGCTTTCAATCAAATTTAATCTGTGTGCACATTCTTTACCCTAGGTATGTTCTACACAGGTTTCCCACCCCCAGTCCTTTTCAGGTTCAATCTCTGTGTTATTTACCTCTCCTTCTTCTTGCTGCTGCTTAAACGCGTCAGAGTATAATTAATTTGCTCTTTGTGGCTCCCCAATAACTATTTGGGGGTGAATTAGCCATGCTCAGTAGCTAGAACCAGGGATTGGACTCCATTTGTTCAGCCACCCCTTTGTGCCAGATTGGGAGTGTGTCTGGTGCCAAGATCCAGCTGTGTTCAAAGAGGTCAAAGTTAAGGGCAGGAATGCCCGAGGCTTCGTGGTGAGGACACAGCAAGGTAAGGACACCAGTCATAACTTTAGGGGAAAAGCTTATAGCTGCAAAGTGCTAGAAACTAGTCAGGGGTTGTTATAGATCTCTAAGACCCACTTATACATTCTTGTAGATTAAGGCCATTGCCTGTACCCTCTCAGGACCACACCTGCCTTCTACGATGGCAATCTTGGCTACCCATTTCTAATGTCTTCCGTTTTTCTTCAAACCTCAGAATCCTTGGGATCTTGCAAGAAACATCCAAGAGCCCCATTCTTGTCACTATGCACAGTGGTCCTGCCTTTCAGGGCAGATTGAACCATTTTCTTTCCTCAGTGAAAACAAAGAAACAAAATCCAGGCTTAGGGAAATGAGAGTCAAATGAATCATTCTGGAAAACACCGAAAGGCAATCGGAGAAGATTTTTCAGGTTAGCTTGGTTAAAAACTGTCATAATTTTCAAGGCAGTACATTTTGACTTAGCAGTGGAACACTGGCCTGAAAAGTTGCCATAATCTTTAAGGTTGCTTTTACACAGAGTTGTTCTCGTTGCTTTTTTTTTGAAGCATGGAGTTGTGTTATACCCACAGAATATCTCATCCTCTCCCCCTTTCTCATTTCTAGTCCCACTTCTGGCCTTTGGAACTTTTAAAAGATTTTTAAAAAATTTTCTTTCCAAATGATCCAGTTCACCTCTTTAAATATAGGATATGTTGCAACTTTTCTGAAGTTTTGACTATTTTTTAAATAAATGATCATCAAAAATTCCTGGATTTGGAGCCATACGGCGTGAACTCAAATCTCAAGTCATTGAACTGCGATCCCATTACTTAACCTCTTTGAAATCTGCTTTTTTTGTTGCTGAAAAGTGACAATAATGATGTTGATCCAAGACAGACACTGCTAGTTACCAACCCAATAATCACACTAGTCTTCGGACTTACTGACAGAATTCTGGTTTTTTGCAATAAACCCGGCCAAAGCAAAACAAAAGCTTTAGTTCTCCACTTCGCCAGCAGGGAGAGGTTGCTATGTGACACCGTTTTGGTGAATGAGGTATGTGCAGCCATCACAAGGCCATCCTGTCAACACCACCTCTGACAGATCAGGGGCAGACCCAGCTCCACAGCTGCCTTCTGCCTTTGTTTTTTCCCTTCCTCCATCCCAGAAGTTGGTAATGATGTCTAGAGTAGAACATTTATCTACGTCCAAGAGGACGAGTTGAGGCACAAGTTGAGGATGAAAGAAAAAGACGGGGATGCAGGTTTCTGTACTGGCCCTGGATTGTAACACTCCGGTACTTTTTATGCATGGAAAATAAGCACCTGCTTGATCAGGCCATGGTAGGTGGGTGCCTATGACATACAGATGAATATAATCCCTCATAGATTTGGTGTGAAAATAGGAGACAATAAACTATAAGAATGCATGTATGCCTGTTGCGTAGTACTTAGCATATTTTGTTTGAAGAAAGTATATTAGTGTTGTAATGAGTACTGGGTATTATATAAGACTGATGAATCACAGACTCCTACCCCTGAAACAAATAATACATTTTTGTTAATTAATTGAATTTAAAAAATAAACTAAATAAAAATAAATTAATAAAATGTTTAATACAGAAAAAAGTATATTATATTCCCCCCTAGATTATAAAATAGAACATAGAAAAATTCTAACTTTTTCTGAAACCCTAAAGGCCTGATTATGAATGTTTGTCTTAAAATTACTTTGAAACAGGCAGAGATAAACATTATAAACAAGTTTTATTGTTGTTGTAGAATGTGCTACCCTAAACTATGGCCTACTGCCATGTGTTAAGGGACAGATATGTTGGCTTGTTGCTCAACTCCATCTTTGCTGTCATATGCCTCCCTGTACTGTCGATGCTAGAATCTAAAAACCACAGCCCAGAGCGCATGCAGCTCGGGTTCTCGGTGTGATTTTGATTTGGCCAATTAGATGCACTAGTATGAGATTTGGAAAGTGGAGATTAGGAGGAGGCCACACTAGGCTATGTCTGCTGTGTCTGCTGCTTTCTGTTTTCCTGCAGCAACATCAGCAGAGATCCCAGGCTCTGGCTTTGTGGGTTTTGCTAGGCAGGACTCCCTGCATCCACTCTGCAGACATAGACTGTGGCCGGTGTGAAGTGGTCTGGAACTGGAGCAATGGTGGCTTCCTGATTGAGAAAGTACTTTAATTCTCATGGATTCTTGATGCTAGTGGATGCTTTGATGACCTTGTTCTGGGGTGCGACTTTGAGAGTTTTCTGAAAGTTAAAGGTGGAGTCTGTTTCATTAGTCCTCCCAGCTTTTCATAAGCCATTGACTCACGTATCTCTTCCCCCTTAAATTAGGTATAATTGGTTCTGTTCTCTGCACTTGAACTCAGAGCTGTAGAGCTTCTATTAGTGTTGTTTACAAGATATTTCCAGCTTTAAGGGGCACCCTCTTTTCCATCTGAACCTCTGATTATGGGCACAGATGTTGGAGATGTAGACTGTGCGTGTCGCTGAGTGACCACTGTGAACAGCGCCCTTTGAAATCCCCTCCAATGGAAATGGGATACAAGTGAAAATAACCTTTTATTTAAGTTGTTGATATTTGGGGGAAATTTATTATCACGAGATTATCTGTTATTCCGAAATGACATAGAACTTAGAACCTAAGAGATTCGACTACTGTTTTAAAAATAAACCCTAAAATATGTGGCATTGGCTTAACAACTGGTCAGAGAGAATCAAAGACGCGATTGCTGAAGACTGGAGAAATGGATTTTCTGGTAGCGAAACATTTGGAAAATGTGTTGTCCACAGTAAATTGGAAGGTAAAAGGCACACCTAACTTCAGGGACGAGATTGAAAACATTAATATTACCATTTAATTTGCTGCTGTCAACTGCATTTGGCACAATATTACAAGAAAGAGATATGTTTGAAGAAGAATTGGTCAGTTTGCAACAATAAAAAGAAAAGACTAGAGAGTCTACAAATTCAGGGATTCAAATGCAACTGGTTCTCAACCTAAACAATAAAGGATAAAATTGATACTTTGAGCCACAAGGAACCATTAAAACTCAGCTTTGTAGCAAGCAAATCACTGAACATGGATTAGGTGTGGTGGCCTGAAATTCTTTTCAGTTGGACCTGAAATTCCTTTCAACATAACATAAAATGGTTTGGGGGAAAGGTGTTCTCACTGCTAGGGTCAGGGAACCTACAATTAGGAAGGGAAGGAAGAAGGGAGGGAATGAAGCAGAGAAAGAGAGGGGTAGAGATAGAGATGGAGACAGACAGAGAAGGAGAGATGGAGGGAGTCGGGCCTTGGTGCAAGAAAGCACAGAAATATGACAAATTCATATGTCTAGAAAGGAAACATGGGAGTAGATAAGAAGTCAACCAAATTTAAGTTTGGAAGACAGTTTCACCTAAAAGAGGCACCAACCTGGATTAAATACCACTGTGACTGAGACTTAAAATGACACTTGGCCCCTTGAATGAGAAGTATGCTGAGAAAACTGCTCAATCTCTAAGGCAAGTATATTCTCCACTGCCTACTTCAGACAAGGTCAAGGAGAATCATAGAAAAAGAGGAGCCTCCCAAAGGGAAAATCCAAGGACCATGGAGATGAATACATAGGAAAGCCCCTCCTAGGAAACGTATATGAAGACTGTTCAGGACAATTCCTCACCTTTGGGGTAGAAGTACTAAAACTTCTGCTCAGTCTAATATCAGAGTCATAAAAGGCCAGTGACTGCTGTGTGTTTCCCATTCTTCCTACTGCTACTAAAGGATTATTTTATTAAAGCATTTATTAAAGTCATCCTGATCCTACTCCCAGGCAGATCTCTGGATCAAGAGGAGATGTACATGGACCTGGTGGAGAGGATAGTATACTCTGATATGAAGACGGTCACACATCACCCAAAGGTCCTGGGTTTTGATCTTGATATCATCACTGGGACTTTTGAGTTCTCTTTTCTCAGAAGGGATCAAGTAAATGCATTTTGTTGGCAGGAAGGAGGATGAAAGAAATATTTCATGCCCAGAAGAGAAGACTATGGTAATAATCAGTACTGTTCATGGGCTTTACTTCTAATGGGATTATCCTTCTCCTCCTCCCATTTTTAAAGTTAGGCCTGGCTATGGGTCTTACTTTGGCTAATTAAATGTGAAGATAAGTGATGCTTGTCTTTCCTGAGTACCATTTTTTTTTAACTGTGGTAAAAACCACATGACATAAAATTTACCATCGTAACCACTTTTAAGTGTACTATTCTGTAGCTCTAAGCACATTCCCATGAATGTACTTATGAAACCCAGAACATTTTCGTTTTGCAAAACTGAAATTCTGTACCCATTAAATAACAGCTTCCCTTTTTACCTCCCCTCCCCTCTACCCCGTGACCACCATTGTACTTTCTGAATAAATTTTAATACTGTAGGTACCTCGTATAAATGGAATGAATCACGTATTATTGTCATTGTGGACTATTTTATTAACATAATGTCCTCAAGGTTCATCCATGTTATAGCATATGACAGGATTTTCTTCCTCTTTAAGGCTGAATACTATTCCATTGTATGAGTAGTCTACATTTTGTTTGTTCATTCAGCTGCCTATGGACATTTGTGTTGCTTTTACCTCCTGCTACTGTGAATAGTGTGCTATGCTGAGCCCCATTTTTAAAAAGTCAGTGTCTGATTCACCATACTCGCTCTTTTTCCTGCTGTTGTGAACAAAGAGGCATACAGTAAGATGAATTCTCTCAGTCTGGATCCCTGAATTATTGAAATGAGCAGTGTTCCCTGCTGACGTGCAGTGAACAGATAGAGTGAATGAGAAATAAACCTTTGTTATTTTATTTATTTATTTTTAAAGATTTTATTTATTTATTTGACAGATGGACATCACAAGTAGGCAGAGAGGCAGACAGAGAGAGACGGAGAAGCAGGCTCCCTGCTGAGCAGAGAGCCCGATGTGGGCCCGATTCCAGGACCCTGGGATCATGACCAGAGCCGAAGGCAGAGGCTTTAACCCACTGAGCCACCCAGCTGCCCAAAACTTTGTTATCTTAAACCACTGAGATTTTAGGATCCTATTTCCCCTTTTAACTTTTAAAAGTTAGTTTTAACTTTTAAAATTAAAATTTGACTCTTTCAAAGTTCCCAGGGAAAAACAATGAAAGAGGCCTTTACAGTGAAAAGGCTGCTATGTTTGAACCTTACACCTCTATTGGATCACATTGGTTATACCTTTTTTGTGAGTTTTGTTTGTTTGTTTGGTGGTTTGTTTTTGTTCTTGTTTTGTTTTCTATAGCCATATCCATGACTTCTCTTTCTTTAGTTGGTTGGCCAAAGCCTGGAGAAATCCCAGGTCCCAATTTCTCATTCCTTATCTGTTTATCATCTCGTTTTCTGTACTTTGCATGGTCAATGTCATTGCACCCTATATATTTGATAGGAATACATTTGAACATCAAAACTCTCTAATAACAGAAGTTGGGAAGATGGTAGTTAATTTTCTCCTTCTCATTAAAATCACAGGATTGAGGGGTGCCTGAGTGGCTCAGTCAGTTGAGCATCTGACTCTTGATTTTGGCTCAGGCCATGGTCTCAGGGTGGTAGGGTTAAAACTCCAAATCAGGCTCTATGCCCTGGCTTGGAGTCTGCTTGGGATTCTCTCTCTCTCTCCTTCTTCTCCTCCCCCTGCTATCTCTCTCCCAAATCAGTAAATCTTAAAAAAAAAAAAAAATTAAAAAAATCACAGGGTTTATATAGTAGCTCCATGACCAACTGGGATGCTATCTCCTATGTCATCTTTCTGTCATCCTCATTTTACAGCTTGTCATCTGCTAATATGACTGATCCAACTTTATTCCTCATGTGTACATTTTGGCCAGCAGGAAAAAAGAAAAAGGAAGAAATTCTCTCTTTCTTTAAGGCAACTTCCAGAAGCTGCATATAGCCCTTCTACTTACATCCCATGGTAGAATTTAGTCACATCACACATATTAAACGAAGCAGGGAAACATGGTCTTCTTTCTGATCAATGATGTTCCCTGCTTCCAGTAAATAACATGGAGGTTCTACTTTTGAAGAAGAAGAAAATAGATTTGGAGGTTTAACTAGCTATGGCAGGCAGAATAACAGTCCCTCAAGGATATCCACATCCTAATTCCCAGGATATTCCTGTGAATATGTAAAAATGGAAAAATGATTTTGCAGTAAGGACCCTGACATGGGGAGATTATCCTTGACTCTCCAGGTGGGCCCAGTATAATCACATGGATTCCTAAAAGCAGAAAACTTTTCCTGGTTATGGTCAGAAGGCAGATGTGACCACAGGAGTGTCAGAGAGGTTCCATGTGAAGAGAACTCAGCCCACCACTTCTGAGTTTGGAGAAGAAAGGGGACCATGAGCCAAGGAATGCAGATGGCCTTTATAAAGCTGGAAAAGGCAGGAGAACAGATTCTCCCCTCAAGCCTCCAGAAAAAAAACACAGCCCAGTCAACACCTTAATCTTAACCCAGGGAGACATGTTGGACTTCTTCTGGCCTATAGAACTGTAAGACAATAAATGCCTGTTGTCTTAAGCTACATTGACAATCTGTTACAGAGCAATAGAACACCAGTACACTACCATCCCAGCCACAGTGCCTCTCTTTAGCCACCCAGATATCTGTGCACACGTTTTTCTTCACACACAGAATAGACTCACTTTCTGTCCAAAGGAGAAACCCCTTATATCCCATCCATCTCTTCCATTTACTAGAACCCCTCTCTAGATCTTTAATTTAGTCTGGTGTTTTACAGTATTTTGACTTATATCTCTTGCTAGACAAGGAGAAAAGAATTCTAATGAGGCTTCGTGTTTGCTTTTCACCCTATAAGGAAGCCATGAGAAAATTTAGTTACAAGGTGAGGATCAATTGACTCTACTTAGGAAGGCTTTGAAGAGCTCTTGTCCCACGATCTAAGAAAATCTAAGAATTAGCATTGTCCCCAGCATTGTACTCCTTTTCTAAGAATTTCGTTTTGGCTACTTCCCTGTATTGTATTGAGACCCCTTTTAGGATACATAACCTAGTGTGTCAGTGTCTTTAGACTGGAGAAGTAATCTTCATTTCAGATGCTGATGTGCTCCTCCTTTTTTAAAGCCTTAAATCAAACATATAAAATCCCTGTATACTATTGATTTTTCCCTTTATCAAAATGGAAAAATTAAAACAAATGACATTCTGTTCTAGTTAGGATATAGAAAGTGTGACAGTCATCTCTGTCCTCATATGGAAAAACAATTACATAAACTTAGGAACTCATATATTAAAAGAGAGAGTTGTTAAATGCAAAAAAAAAAAAAAGCCAAAAGAAACTAAATGCCAGAGAAGGGTCAAACCTTAGCAATACATATAAATGCATAATAACGATAGCAATGTAGCTGATTTTTTTTTTCAGAAATCACTCAAAAGTGTTATTTGCCAGGAAAAGTAAAACTAGTGAAAAATTTAAAATAATTTCTTAATTATTTTTAGTAAACTAAACTTTAAGCATTTGCTTGATGTGAAAATGTAACTTTTAATTTAGTTGCTAATTTATCATGCAGATATTGTTGAAAGTTTTTCTTTTAGTACTTGACATAACTGATTACATATCAAATAATTTTTATCAAGTTAAGCAATAAAATATGAACTATTTTTGTTTAATTTTCAAACTCCATCTCACCCCTGAAAGCATGGGAACAACATCACCAGGCCAAGTAGCCCATACCTATTTTCAGGTTACCTCTTGAAATGAGATCAAACAATTGAGCAAGAGAAAGTCCTCGATTCATAGCCTTCTATTAGCCATAGTTTTGTGGAACTGATCTGGTATACATTTGTACCTTCCTTGAATCCAATGTCAGTGCTGCTCATGTGATACCCCTAAAAACTCAAAACTCAACAAAAGGAATAAAATACGAAGTAATAATATTTTATTAGGTAGAGTTGCACTTTGGAGAGCTGTATTCTATTGTAATATTACATTTTTTTTTCTTAACACTCCCCAAGGAACAGTTTTTGTCCTGTTTGGTGCAACAGTGCCCCACTGAGAATGCACAATCTAAATGAATTTAAAGCATTGAGAGAAAATATTTATAAAGTGCATATTTGCAAGAAAAATATATTTTCCTTGGAACTATTTAATTTAATTTGTCTTCTTACATATAATGTTATATGTATAAGGGGTTATTGCCCCCCCTAAAAAAATCCCTAACTTGATTACAGAATCAGTGATCCCAAAGTTCGTTTAATAAAGATTCATTCTGGAGTGCACTTTTTCTAGGGACTTCAGTCACTGTATAGTGTATGGTGTGTCCAGTCTGAGATCTTTGAATAATTACAAAGGTAATATTAAGATGTCATGTGCTATTTTCAATATTTCCAAATGCTTTGACACAATCATACTTTTGCTGGGCTTTCTCCCCCTAATGTGCCCAGTTTTATAGGTCTTTGTTCTTTAAAAACAAGACATCAAATTGTTGCTTAATTACTTGATGAAATTGACATCTCCTTCTGGCCCAATCACCTACACTGCCCTCTGCCTCCCACAGCTTCCTCCATCTGTGTGGCCACCATTCCTAATCCCTCTTAGAGATTTGTCAGAATTTTTAACAAAACAAAAAAATGAAACAATTGTTGCTCACTAAGTAACTATTTCTAGACATAATATTTTGAAACACAATGTCCCCGATTGAAAATTGTTAGCAGGTGAGTTAATAGTGACAATGTTTCAGCCTCTCATCTGGTTTAACTTCTACAAAGGTCTAATGAGGTCAAATGCATTTTCCAAGGTCGTGCTACTGGTTAATGATGGGGATAGGTCTAAGTCCCAAATTTCTGACTAAAACCCGTTATACTATTCACTACATTAATGCTGTCCTCAGCACTGACAGCATTAAATGCTTGTGCCATAAGTGCCATGAAGGCCATTTTCTGTGAATGGAGATTAGTCGCTGCCTTCACACCCTACGGCTTGTAAGAGCTACTTCTCCATGCCTGCTTGTATGCCAGGGTATTGTCGTCAGCCCAGACACAGCAGAAGGCTGGGAGGCAGAATACTCATGCAGCATTTTTGACAGATCGCTGAAAGCAAGCTCCTGTTGTCTGTGACTGCTGAGTTGTGCTGTGATAATTGTGGTTTGCAACAATGTCCCCAAGGCACTGCAGGTTCTCGGGATGTGATCTGAAGTATCAAAGGGTTATTATATTTGGAACAGTCTTAGCATTTACTATATTTGATAGCATTCCTGGTGACAATGTGGCAGTTCTCAGTCAAACACAATTTGTTTAATTGGACTTTAAAATAAGATTTCTGGAATATAATTTAATAGAAGTCTCAAGGTCTAGAGTAACATTGCTTATTTTTATAGTTTATACTTGTTATTATAGTTTCACTTTTGCCTCATTAAGCCTTTGCTGAGAATTATGGTATGGGTCTCAATGATTTTTTTTTTTTACTTGTTCAAACTACTTAACCTTCGAATTCCTTAAAACACAATTAATTCATCAATTATGCATTTGTTCAATAAACTATTGAGCACTTATTATGTGTCAGATTTATGCTAGATATTGGGGAGATACTGGTGAAAAAAAAGATATAAAACTTGGGGACTATAGAACTTACAGAACAGGGCGCCTGGGTGGCTCAGTGAGTTAAAGCCTCTGCCTTCGGCTCAGGTCATGATCCCAGGGTCCTGGAATCGAGTCCCACATCAGGCTCTCTGCCTGGTGGGGAGCCTGCTGCTTCCTCTCTCTCTGCCTGCCTCCCTGCCTACTTGTGATCTCTGTCTGTCAAATAAATAAATAAAATCTTAAAAAAAAAAAAAAGAACTTACAGAACAAATAAAATTACAACGGTGATGAGTGTCATATGGTGGAGTTAGTTTATTAAAGGCAGATTTGATAAAATTGGAAATAAGAGAAAATGATGCCTTGAGGAAGGAATGATTAAGCAAAAGTCTGAAGAAATAGCCTTTAAGTAAGCAAAGAAGGCAGAGAAGATCTTTAGGCAGAACAGCATGTGCAACGTCTCTGTGGCAAGAGAGTATTCAGTGAAATAAAGAGCAGTGTTGCTGATGTGCAGAGAGGGTTGGAGGTTATTATATGAGATGATGAGAACTAGGACGAGATCATGCATAATTTGTAGGCTTTGTTAGGTCTTTTTGCTTTATTTGGAAAGCTGCTGAAAGCATGAAAAGAGTTAGGGTGATTAAATTTTGTTCAGGAAAATCATTCTGACAACATTGTAAAGAATAGATCAGAGAGGTAAGAAGGTGGTATTGAGAGCTATTAGGAGATGATTTTAGGAATACAAGTGATATATGTTGATTGTTTAGGCTATTAACCCTCCCTTTTTTTAAGGTTTATTTATTTATTTTAGAGAAAGAGAAAAACATACCTATAAGTGGGAGTAGGGACAGAGGGAGAAGGAGAGCGTACCAAGCTGACTCCTCACTGGGTATGGGACCCTGATGCAGGGCTTGATACTACAACCCAGAGATCACAACCCACACCAAAACCAAGAGTTGGATGCTCAACCAACCAAGCCACCCAGACTCCCCAGCCATGATTTCTTGATGGGGGGATATCACCCCGAACAGGGCAAACATTTGTTCATTTGGGGGCAAAAAAAAAATCTTAACTATTATTATTATAGTTTGTAACCCTCTAATTCTGATTGATAAAATCTTATTCCTCAGTATTTAATGTCTCTCATTGGGTTTTAGTGTTGTTTTGAGAGATCACATGAGCAACACTGGCATGGAATTTTGGATGATATACAAAGTGTATGCAAAATCAGTGCCACATAACAACAGGAAATGGATGGCTATAATTGAGGATTTTCTTTTGCAGGATTATTTGATCTTCAATTTATATTACAAGATATAGTCTGAGCATGGGTGTGGGCTGCTTTTGGTTACCTTACATGTTGTTTACATCTGATCATAATGCTTTTGTATGTGAATTGGGCTTTGAGAATTAAATAAAAACAGTTTATATTATGTTATTTAATTTGACAGAAGTTAATCAGCTCATCATTCATCTTATCAAATGATGAAAAGAAAATGTCAACAATATTTGAATTGGTATTTAGCAGATAATTAAATTAAATTTTATACTCCAATATCAGGCAAAAGTCAGTCAAAATTAAAATAACTAAGAAATTAATTTAAAAATTAATTCAGTTTTTAATTATATTTTTGCTGGAAAATACAACTTTATTTATTTATTTATTTATTTGAGAGAGAGAGGGAGGGAGAGAGATAAAATGAGCAGGGGTAGGGGTAGAGGGAGAGGCAGTCTCCCTGCTTAGCAGGGAGTGGGACTCCTAGCTCAATCCCAGGACCCCTGGATCATGACCTGATCTGAAGGCAGACACTTAAGCATCTGAGCCACCCTGGCAAATACAATTTAATGATTTTTTTAAGAAAACTTGATTACACGTCTATTATTAGTATGTATTTATATAAATTGCTCATTTGCGTTTATGCATATATTTGATACATTGCAATTTACATAAGCATATAAATTACATTAAAATTTACCTAGTGTAAATTGTGGAAGGGAAAGGGGATAAAAGTAGAGGATTGCTATTTTCCATAGTAAGCTTTATTTAACATTTAAAAAAATGTATATGCACAAGCATGATAAAAATTAAAACTTGTAGAAAAAAGGTTAAATGACATACTGTGTTTCAAAATTGTCAATCAGACTACCTGGTTTGTAATAAATAGTTAATAATTTTTTTACTTACTAAAAAGTATTTACTCAGCAAATACAGTTTTTTAAATTAAATTTATTTATGTTCAGCATAACAGTATTCATTATTTTTTCACCACACCCAATGCCCCATGCAATCTGTGCCCTCTATAATACCCACTACCTGGTACCCCAACCTCCCACCCCCCCGCCACTGCAAACCCCTCAGATTGTTTTTCAGAGTCCATAGTTTCTCATGATTCATCTCCCCTTCCAATTTCCCCCAACTCCCTTCTCCTCTCTAACTCCCCACGTCCTCCATGCTAAGCAAATACAGTTTTAAAGTTAAATGTTGATAGCTTCCTGATTTACCTTTTAACTTCAAAACTTAGCCATTCTTAATCCTATAGTGAATAAAAAAACTCCTGTATTTAATATACTGACCGGTTTTAATATATAAATCACATCTATACATTATATTTGTGATGCTTACATTTTGTGGATGGGGCAATTAGGAAAAAAAGTCTAAAAGGGCTTCTTAGGGCATAATAATGAGGAAGAGATTAGTAAAAATTATTTAGATTAGGATGATAGAAGTAGAAGTGCAGAAACACAGAAAATTTGGGGAGAGGTAAGTCAACTAGGATTTGATAATGAACAGAGTGAGAGAAAGGAAGTTGTGAAAGATAATACTTATGTCTAGTTTACACAATAACAAATGATTCAGCCAGGCACCGAGATATGGAATCACTGGGAGAATACCAGGAGTTTGTCATTTACTGTTTATTTTGTGGAATTTGTGCGTGTGTGCGTGTGTGTGTGTGTGAGAGAGAGAGAGAGATTGCATATTTGTGGGCAACATTTAATGAAAAATTTGCAAATACTGACTTTTAGGTGCCTACAGTAGGCAGAATAATGGTTTCCTCAAAATTTCCACATCCTCATTTCTGAAAACTGTGAATAAATTATGTTACATGGCAAAGAGGAATTAAGGTTATACCTGGAATTAAGGTTGTTGATTAGCTGACCTTAAGATATTAATGGTAATCCCCAAGGAAACCAATAAGACAATAACTGAGGTGTACAGTAAAAGATAAATTCTATAAGGTAATTAGAACACTAGAAAGTATCTATTTAACACAAAGGAAGGCAGTAATAGAGGAATTGAAGAATGCAAAAGACACAAAACACATATAAAAAACAACAAAATAGAAGAATTAGAAATAGAATAGAATAGAATTAGAAACAGAAATAGATAAAATTTATCTATAGACCTAATAGATGCCTATAGATAGTAAATCCTATTTATCAACAATTACATTAAATCGGTTAAATTTTTGAGTTAAAAGACAGAGTGGCAGATAGATTTTAAAACAAACAAACAAAAGAGCAAATTAAAAAAGCAAAAATAGAAACCAATGATCCAACAGTATGTGCCTAAGAGACTCACTTTAGATCTAAAGACAAAAATATGTTAAAAGTTAAAGAATAGAAATAAGATAGTTGTAACCAAAAGAGAGTTGTAGTGGCAAAATGGACTTAAAAATAAAAATTTGTTTTATAATTTATAATACTAGAGAGAAAGGTGGACATTTTATAGTGATATAAGGTCAATATGCTAGGGGGATTCAATAAATATAAATATCTATGTACCTAACAGAGACTCAATATGTACGAAGCAAAAGCTGACAAAATTGAACAGAGAAATAGTCAATGTGACAATAATACTTTAAGACTTTGATATGTCACTGGCCATAATGAATAATGAAATAGAAGATCAACAAGGAAGTAAATTTGACAACAGTATAGATCAACTAAATATGACACCTATAGAAAAAAAACCCAACAACAGCAGAATATATATTCTTCTCAAGTGTGCATGGAATGTTTACCGGGATAGACCACTATGTTAGACCATTGTGTTAAACACATTTTAATAAATTTAAAACGATTGGAAACATACAAAATATATTCTTTCAACTATAGTGGAAGGAAATTTGAAATAAAAAACAAAAGGAAATTTTGAAAATTCACACATATATGGGAAATAAACAACACACTTCTGAAGAACTGATGGTTCCAAGAAGAAACCACAAGGGAATTTAGAAAGCATTTGGAGATGAATGAAAGTGAAAACACAAAATACCAAAACTATGGGACACAGAATAAAGCAAAACAAAACAAAACAGTAATCAGAGGAAAATTTATAGCTGTAAGCTAGGAGAAAAAGAAGGAATATTTCAGATCAACAATCTAAACTATGTTAAGATTAAGATATAAGAAAAAGGAGAGCAAATCAAACCTGAAGAAAGCAGAAGGATAGAAGTGATAAAGACCAGAGCTGAAATAAAGAAAATAGAGTATAGACACATTATACAGGAAGTCAAAGAAACTAAAAGTTAGTTCTTTGAGGAGATCAATAAAACTGACAGATATTTAACTAGACTGATCATGATAAAGAGAGAAGATTTAATTATTAAAATAAGGAATGAAATAGGGGACATTGTTACCAACCTTATAGAAATAAAAAGCTTAAAATGAAATGCCATAGCTCTTTGAAGAATATCAGTGGAATTTTGATCGGAATGTCATTAAAAGTATAGATTGCTCTAGGCAGTATAGACATTTTAACAATGTTTATTCTTCCGATCCAAGAGCATGAATGGTCTTCCATCTTTTTGCGTCTTCTTCAATTTCTTTCATGAGTGTTCTGTAGTTCCTCGAATACAGATCCTTTACCTCTTTGGTTAGGTTTATTATTATTTTGGTTAGGTTTATTTGGTTAACTTTGGTTAGGTTTATGGTTCTTGGTGCTATAGTAAATGGAATCGATTCCCTAATTTCCCTTTCTGTATTTTCATTGTTAGTGCATAAGAAAGCCACTGATTACTGTCCATTGACTTTGTATCCTACCACGTTGCTGAATTGCTGTATGAGTTCAAGTAGTTTGGGGATGGAGTCTTTTGGGTTTTCCATATAAAGAATTATGTTATCTGTGAAGAGAGAGAGTTTGACTTCTTCATTGCCAATTTGGATACCTTTTATTTGTTGTCTGATTGCTGTTGCTGGGACTTCTAATACTATGCTGAACAAGAGTGGTGAGAGTGGGCATCCTTGTCGTGTTCCTGATCTCAATGGGAAGGCTGCAAGCTTTTTCCCATTGAGGATGATATTTGCTGTGGGTCTTTCTTAGATAGATTTGATGAAGTTCAGGAATGTTCCCTCTCTCCCTATACTTTGAAGTGTTTTAATCAGGGACGGATGCTGGATTTTGTCAAATGCTTTTTCTGCATCGATTGAGAGGGCCATATGGTTCTTCTCTCTTCTCATATTAATTTGTTCTATCACATTGATTGATTTGTGAATGTTGAACCATCCTTGTAGCCCGGGATGAATCCCACCTGGTCATGGCGGATAATCTTTTTAATGTGCTGTTGGATCCTGTTTGTTAGGATCTTGTTGAGAATCGTAGCATCCATATTCATCAGGGATATTGGTCTGAAATTCTCCTTTTTGGTAGGGTCTTTGCCTGGTTTGGGGATCAGGGTAATGCTGGCTTCATAGAAAGAGTCAGGAAGTTTTCCTTCTGCTTCAATTTTTTGAAACAGCTTCAGGAATATAGGTGCTATTTCTTCTTTGAAAGTTTGGTAGAATTCCCCGGGGAATCCATCAGGTCCTGGGCTCTTTTTTTTTTTTTTTTTTTTTAAGATTTTATTTGTTTATTTGACAGACAGAGATTACAAGTAGACAGAGAGGCAGGCAGAAAGAGAGAGAGGGAAGCAGGCTCCCTGCTGAGCAGAGAGCCCGACGTGGGACTCGATCCCAGAACCCTGGGATCATGACCTGAGCCGAAGGCAGCGACTTAACCCACTGAGCCACCCAGGCGCCCCTGGGCTCTTGTTTTTTGGGAGGTTTTTGATCATTGCTTCAATCTCATTACTAGATATTGATCTATTCAGGTTGTCAATTTCTTTCTGGTTCAATTTTGGGAGTTTATAGTTTTCCAGGAATGCATCCATTTCATCTAGGTTGCTTAGCTTATTGGCATACAACTGTTGATAATGACTTCTGATGATTGTTTCTACTTCCTTGGTGTTAGTTGTGATCTCTCCCTTTTCATTCATAATTTTATGAATTTGGGCTTTCTCTCTTTTCTTTTGGATTAGTGTGGCCAATGGTTTATCGATCTTATTGATTCTTTCAAAAAACAAGCTTCTAGTTTCATTGGTATGTTCTACTGTTTGTATGGAATCAGAAGAGACCCCGAATCGCTAAGGAAATGTTGAAATACAAAAATAAAACTGGGGGCATCATGCTACCTGATTTCAAGCTTTACTACAAAGCTGTGATCACCAAGACAGCATGGTACTGGCATAAAAACAGTGGAACAGAGTAGAGAGCCCAGATATGGACCCTCAACTCTATGGGCAAATAATCTTTGACAAAACAGGAAAAATATACAGAGGAAAAAATATACAATGGAAAAAAGACAGTCTCTTCAATAAATGGTGCTGGGAAAACTGGGCAGCTATATGTAGAAGAATGAAACTCGACCATTCTCTTACACTATACACAAAGATAAACTCAAAATGAATAAAAGACCTCAATGTGAGACAGGAATCCATCAGAATCCTAGAGGAGAACATAGGCAGTAACCTCTGCGATATCAGCCACAGCAACTTCTTTCAAGGTATGTCTCCAAAGGCAAAGGAAACAAAAGCAAAAATAAACTTTTGGGATTTCATCAAAATCAAAAGCTTCTGCACAGCAAAGAAAACAGTCAAGAAAACAAAGAGGCATCCCATGGAATGGGAGATATTTGCAAATGACAGTACAGACAAAAGGTTGATATCCAGGATCTATAAAGAACTCCTCAAACTTAACACACACAAAACAGACAATCATCTCAAAAAATGGGCAGAAGATATAAACAGACACTTCTCCAATGAAGACATACAAATGGCTATCAGATACATGAAAAAATGTTCATCATCACTAGCCATTAGGGAGATTCAAATTAAAACCACATTGAGATATCACCTTACACCAGTTAGAATGGCCAAAATTAGCAAGACAGGAAACAACATGTGTTGGAGAGGATGTGGAGAAAGGGGAGCCTTCTTACACTGTTGGTGGGAATGCAAGTTGGTGCAGAAACTTTGGAGAACAGTGTGGAGATTCCTCAAGAAATTAAAAATAGAACTTCCCTATGACCCTGAAATTGCACTCCTGGGTATTTACCCCAAAGATACAGATGTTGTGAAAAGAAGGGCCATCTGTACCCCAATGTTTATAGCAGCAATGGCCATGGTCGCCAAATTGTGGAAAGAACCAAGATGCCCTTCAATGGACAAATGGATAACAAGATGTGGTCCATATACACTATGGAGTATTATGCCTTCATCAGAAAGGATGAATACCCAATTTTTGTAGCAACATGGATGGGACTAGAAGAGATTATGCTGAGTGAAATAAGTCAAGCAGAGAGAGTCAATTATCATATGGTTTCACTTATTTGTGGAGCATAACAAATAGCATGGAGGACATGGGGAGTTAGAGAGGAGAAGGGAGTTGGGGAAATTGGAGGGGGAGGTGAACCATGAGAAACTATGGACTCTGAAAAACAATCTGAGGGGTTTGAAGTGGCGGGGGGGTGGGAGGTTGGGGTACCAGGTGGTGGGTATTATAGAGGGCACAGATTGCATGGAGCACTGGATGTGGTGCAAAAATAATGAATATTGTTATGCTGAAAATAAATTTTAAAAAATGAAATGTCATAAATAATTACATGTAAACAAATTAGATTACTTGGAGAAAATGGATAAATTCTTTTTTTTAATGGACAAATTCTTATGAAGATACAAATTACCAACACTGATTCAAAAAGAAATAGAAAATATGTATTGATCTATAATAAGTTAGGAGGTTAAATCAGTAATCAAAAACCTTATATCAAAGAACAGGCCAGGACCATTCGGCTCCTCTGGTGAATTCTACCAAGTATTTATTAGAAAAATTAGCACCAATCCTTCACAGACTCTTCCAAAAAATAGGAGAGAAAGGAACACTTCCTAACTCATTCTATGATACAAAAGCCAGATAAGGACATAACATGAAAAGAAAACTACAGACCAATATCACTTGTGAATTTTCAACAGAATACTACTAAGCCAAATCTAGCAGCATATAAAAAGAATTATACAACATGATCAAGTGGGATTTAATCCAGGAATCCGAAGTTGTTCAACATAAAAAAAAAATGAATCCATGAAATATACCATATTACAGAGTAAAGGGAAAAAACCCGCAACATCATCATTTCAATAGAAGCAGAAAAAGCATTTTCTGATAAAAATATTCAACAAAGTAGGAACAGAAGGGAATATGCTCAAAGTAATAAATATCTATGAAAAACCCATAGCAGATATCATACTTAGTGGCAAAAGTCTGAAAGCTTTCTCCTCAAATCAGGAACAAGCAAAGAATATCTCTATTCAATGGGAGAGGGATGGGGAGAATCCAATTGTAGTGAAAGAATTAAAGCTGTCTCTATTTGAAGAAAAGCTATTATAGTTAATAAATCAGCATGTTTGCAGGACACAAGATCACTATACAAAAGTGAGTTGTGTTTTATATGTTAGAAAAAATATACAAAAATGAAATTAAGAATATTATTTCACTTATAAAGTATAAACAAGAACAAAATACTTTGGAATTTAGCCAAAGAGAGACAAGATTTGCACACTGAATACTGAATTTGCTGAAAGAAATTAAAGAATGCTTAAATAAATGGAAAGATACCCAGTGTCTTGATTGGAAGACTTAATATTGTTAAGATGACAATACAACCCAAATTAACCTACACATACAATACAATCCCAATCAAAACATCAACTGTCTTTTCTTTTTCTTTCTTTCTTTCCTTTTTTTTTTTTTAACAGAAATGGATAAGCTGATCCTAAAATTCATATGGAATTGCAAGGAACCCAAATAGTCAAAAGAATCTTAAAAAAGAAGAACAAAGTTAGAGGACTCACACTTCTGATTTCAAACCTTACTTGAAAAAGAAAACAAAAAAAAAATCAAAGCAATGTGTTACTGGCATAAGCATAAATCTATAGATCATGGCATAGAATCAGAGTCCAGAAATTAATTCAGTCATCTGTGGTCAATTGATTTTGGACAAGGGTGCCAAAATCCTTCAAATGGAGCAAGAAATAGTCTTTTCAACAAATCATGCAGGAACAGCACTATTGTTTGACAGCACTATTGATATCCATATGCAGAAGAATGAGTCTGGACCACTTTCTCACACAATATGCAAAAATTAATTCAAAATGAATCAAATGTATGTGTAGTATTTGAAACTATAAAACTCTTAGAAGAAAACATAGGTGTAAATATTTATGACCTTTAACTGGGCAATGGCTTCTTAGACAACACCAAAAACACAAGCAACCAAAGATAAAATAGCTATATTGGACTTCATTAAAATTAAAAACTTTTTGGGGTGCCTGGATGGCTCAGTCTGGATGCAGCTCTTTTTTTTTTTTATGTTCAGTTAGCCACTGTACAGAATATCATTAGTTTTTGATGCAGTGTTCAGTGACTCATTAGTTGCCTATAACATCCAGTGTTCATCACAACACATGCCCTCCCATCACCCGGTTACCCAATTCCCCACCCCTCTCCCCTCTGAAACCCTCAGATTGTTTCCCAGGGTTCATAGTCTGTCATGTTTCGTCTCCCTCTCTGGTTTCTCCCCCTTCAGATTTCCCTCTCTTTGCCTATGGTCCTCCATGCTATTACTTATGTTCTGCATATGAGTGAAACCATATAATTGTCTTTCTCTGGTTGACTTCACTTAGCATAATTCCCTCCAGTTCCATCCATGTAGATGCAAATGGTGGGTATTCTTCCTTTCTGATGGCTGAATGATATTCCACTGTATATATGTACTACATCTTCTTTATCCATTGATCTGTTGAAGAACCTCTCAGCTTCTTCCACAGTTTGGCTACTGTGGACATTGCTGCTATGAACACTGGGGTGCAGGTGCCCCTTCTTTTCACTATATCTGTATCTTTGGCATAAATACCAAACAGTGCAATTGCTGGGTTGTAAGGTAACTCTGTTTTTAACATCTTGAGGAATCTCCATACTGTTTTCCAGAGTGGCTGTACCACCTCGTATTCCCACCAACAGTGTAAGAGGGTTCCCCCTTCTCCAAATCCTTGCCAACATTGGTTGTCTTCCGTCTTGTTAATTTTTGCCATTTAACTGGTGTAAGGTGGTATCTCATTGTAGTTTTGATTTGTATTTTCCTGATGGCTAGTAATATCAGTGTTGTGAGTTTGAGCCCCACACTGGGTCTAGAGATTTCTTAAAAATAAGATCTTTTAAAAAAAATAAGAAAGTTTTCTTTTGCATCAAAGCAACTATCAAGAAAAGTGAAAATACACCCACAGTATGGGAGAAAATATTTTCTTATCATTAATCTGACAAGGATCTAGTATCCAGAATATATATAAAAATTTTTTCACTCAGCAATAAATAGAAAGAGGCAAAAGATTTGACTGGACATTTCTCCAAAGTGGAAATATGAATGGCCAAAAAGCATATGAAAAGATACTCATCATCATTAATCCTTAGGAAAATACAAATCAAAATCACAATGAGATACTACTTCACAGCCATTAGGATGGCTATAGTAATAAACAAAGAAAAGAACAAGTGTTAGTGAATATTTGGAGAAGCTGGAAATCTCTTACACTGCTGGTGTGAAGATAAAATGGCTCAGCCACTTTGGATACTATTTGCAGTTCCCCAAAAGGTTAAATATAGTGTTACAATGTGATTTACCCCTGGAACTATACCCAAGAGAACTAAAAACTCATGTTCATAGAAAAAGTTTACATGAGTATTCATTTCACCAAAAGGTGAAAGCATCCCAAATATTGATCAACAGTTATCGATGGATAAACAATGTGTGGTATATCCATACAATGGAGTATTTTTCAGCCAGAAAGAGGATGAAGTACTGATACATGCCACCATAGGGAAGAACCTTGAAGTAGTGATACCACATGAATGAACTGAGTGAAAGACACCAGACCCAAAAGGCTATCTATTGCATGTTTCCATTTATATTTCCATAATGGGCAAATCCATAGAGACACAAAGTAAATTAATGGTTGCCAGGAGCTGAAGGAAAGGAGGATGAAAAATGACTGCTGAAGGGTATAAGATGTTTTTTGGGGTGATGGAAAAGTTCTGGAATTAGCAGTGATACTTATGCAACTTCATAAATATACTAACAACCACTGAATTTTATGCTTTAAAATAGTTAATTTTATAGTATGGGAATTACATCTAAATTTAAACATCTAAATTTAGGGATGCCTGGGTGGCTCAGTTGGTTAAGCAGCTGCCTTCAGCTCAGGTTGTGATCCCAGCGTCCTGGGATCGAGTCCCGCATAGGGCTCCTTGCTCCGCAGGGAGCCTGCTTCTCCCTCTGCCACTCTGTCTGCCTGTGCTCACTCTCTCTCTCTCTCTCTGACAAATAAATTAAGATCTTAAAAAAAAATAAACATCTAAAGTTTTTTTGTCTTAAGATTTTTTATAAATTAAGATCTTAAAAAAAATAAACATCTAAAGTTTTTTTTTCTTAAGATTTTATTTATTTATTTGACAGAGAGAGATCACAAGTAGGCAGAGAGGCAGGCAGAGAGAGGGGGAAGTAGGCTCCCTGCTGAGCAGAGAGCCCAATATGGGACTCGATCCCAGGACCCTGAGATCATGACCTGAGCCGAAGGCAGAGGTTTAACCCACTGAGCCACCCAGGTGCCCCAATAAACATCTAAATTTAAACAGAAGTGAAGAGGGAGGCAGAAGAGAGTCAAAGAAAGAGATGCCATGCTGGTAGCCTTGAAAAGTGAGAAAGGACCATGAGAGCAGGGAAGGTGGGAAGGAGTGAAGGTGGAGAGAGGTGAAGTTAGGAGTGGCAGCAGTGGTGGCCACAGTATTGAATCTGAGTTTTTTTTTTTTTTTTTAAGATTTTATTTATTTATTTGACAGGCAGAGATCACAAGTAGGCAGAGAGGCAGGCAGAGAGAGAGGAGGAAGCAGGCTCCCCGCTGAGCAGAGAGCCTGATGTGGGGCTCCATCCCAGGACCCTGGGATCATGACCTGAGCCCAAGGCAGAGGCTTTAACCCACTGAGCCACCCAGGTGCCCCGGAATCTGAAGTTTTTGAGGAGAATGAAGAAATCTTGAATACTCATGTTGGAGAATGGGAGAATAAATTGACTCGTGGGATATAGTAGTATTTTTGCCCATTTCAGGAGCCTATTTAAGGATTTATCTGGTTTACTACTATTGTTTTAAGTTGTTCACAAATTATTACATCTGTCTTAGACTTTTCACCCCCAACAAATTATTACATCTGTCTTAGACTTTTCACCCCCAAATGTATTTTAAAATTCTTTTGATTTTCTCTTGATGTTTAGAACAGGGTTGAGAAAGCATTTAGAAATACTTTTGGATGGATTCACTACAGTATTCAATTAATCAGAATATAATAGTTCCCAACATTTCTAGATAAAGAAGGTTTACCATAACATAATCTATATATAGCATAATACTATAAGCAATAATTGCTTAATAATAATATATAATAATATAATATATTATATATTATATATTATATTATTTTATTATATTATATAATATATGATATATTATATGATATATTATATTATTATATTATATATAATACTTATAATTATATTATATATAATGATTATTGTATAATAATAATAATAGCAATAATTGCTGTACTATAAGCAAATAATTTGGATGTTTCTCCCCAGTTATGATTTCAGTAGAAGGTTTCCATTAAAAACAGGTAGACAAACAAAAGTTCAGTTATAGAATATCTGTTTTAAAGTTCAAAAGAAAAACAACAAAAAGACTTTATCCCACAGAAGTTAGAAAAACCTTTATTTTGAAGTTAATGAACCTCTTAATTTTTTAAGTTTATAGATTTATTACTATTGGAATATATATTCACACTAGAGTGTTAAACAGTGAAAAAGAAAAATCCTTTCTGAGGAAGCAGATGGTGAAATACGACATGAGGGGTGACTCTGGAGAGAGGTAAAGAGACTCCTTCCGAACTCCTTTTCTACCGGGTAGAGCCCACAAATACATGTGTTATTGCAATTGAGCTTCTCTGAGACCCTGTTCCATTCAAGAGGCTGATAAAAAATGTGACCATTTAGCTGCAAGTGGAAATCTCAGAGTGTATGAAGCATAGCAACCAAAAGGGGGTTCCAAGGAAATCACCCAGCAACAATCAGAAAGTTGAAAACAAAGCAAGCCAGTAACCAAAACATAACCCAGACCTGCCAAGGAGTCAAGAAAAGAAAAAAAACAGTCCTTTCAGAATGGAGATGCTCTGTGTCAGATTAAAGGCATCAAACCTGTACTTGATTACTCATATTTAGTATATATTCCTACTGTGTGCCAGTACTTTGAGGCAGGAGTTCTAATTTGAACAAAAAAACAGTACCGTCTTCAATAAAATAATAATGTATTCTTTAAACTCCTGCAGAATGGTGTGATAAATGCAAAGGTAAGTCATCAGCAGAACGCCATGGGAACACAGTGGGTTGGGGAGTTAAGAACCATGTTTACTTTGAGGTGTCTTTAGGACACTCTAGTGGATCTACTCATTTGGCAGTTGGATTTACAGGCCAGAGGCTGGAGCATACAACCTAAATGGTGATACTGGTGATAGGAATATATATAGGTAGGAGTGGAAGTCCTGAGTTTGGAGAAAGCTGTGGAGAAACTCATGAAAATGAACTAAGAGCTCTGGGAGCATTGGCGTTTAAAAGGGAAGCCAGAAAAAAGGAAGATGGAAGGAGGAAGAAAGCAACCAGGAAAGAGAAGCAGCAGAAGAGCGAGGGAAGAGAGGACACCAAGAAGAAGCCAGTATTACACAACACTCCAAAGTTTACATTGAATTTGAAACCGAGGAGGTCATTGGTGACATTCATCAGACCAGTTTAGATCAGTGCTGGGTGGAAGCCAAGTTACTGTTGTTGAGAATTTATGTTGGTTGAGGAAGGAGGGGAGCAAACAAACACTTTCATGATATCCTAAAGAAGAGTGTTACAGTCTTTACATTTGAATGGTACCCTTTGACACAGACCTGCTAGTGGCTGTTCAAGTGATCATTCTAGGCTGTACTTTAAGACTTCTCCCTCACTTAACAAGATCTGTGATCAAACCCTGAAAAGCCAGGAGAGAGTGTGAAGTGAACTGATACTGTATAGCAGTGACTGAATGCAAGGTCCTATAAGTACATGATTTCACTTAATTCTTACAGAAACCTTACAATAAAGTTATGTTAGCTTAAGATTCAAAGTAACAATAAAAGTGACATGTAAGTTAAATAGCATTCCTACTAACCTCAATGGTCATCACTTTGCTTTGATTTAATAGCCTTGGGAAGACCTTTGATTTCTGTTGCTCATGGTTCTCCCAGATTTTGAAGTCTTTGGCATGCGCTGTCAGAATATTGCATTTAGGGTCTATCCCACCTCCTTTTACAAGACACATCATGGAATCATTGTCTATATCAGAGCAACCTGCTGTTGAGGCTCAGCTCTGTCACATACCTGATTTGTCTCCTTCCCAGGTGATCCTCAAACTACTATTTCTTTCAACCTCTCTTTTTCCCCCTTTCGGTCATGATCTGAAAAGATCATGTTGTGTCTAGAAGCTGTGTCCAATCCTATGATGATTTTCTCCACGTGGAAAAATGTGCTCTGAGCAGCCAGTTTGAATTATTCACCTGCTGCTTGTATTCCCACTTCATATCAGGTTAGACTGTGTGAAAGTACTATTTGGGGAGGTCAAAAAAATTGAACGCCAGAAATTCCCTGTAAGCCTTTGGTGATCACCTGAGCTCCATGGAGGAAGTGATGGGAATATTGACTCTTGGTATCTTAATGTTTACACAATTTTTGTGTATTTAGGTTCTATTTTAAGATTTGTGTTGTTTACATAATTAGTAAGGTCAGTCTATTATTTTAATGTCTAGGAGATATACTAACTCACAGAACAGGACCTCAAATTGGAATAGGTTAACAGCGGACTCTATTTCAAGCTCTCTATCATTTAGAGAACGTGTATCCAAGAAGCTGAGTTTTTATAGCACAGTTTTTGAAATAAGAAACTAAGAGGAACTGGTCTTTCCAGCCCACCTGTGAACAGCTCTAGGCACTTTAGTCAGATCTTTGTGTTGCTGAATAATGTACCTTACACAAATTCAGATCTGAAGCTAAACCTTACCCTGTTTTCAATTTCTTAAGCAACATGCGAACAAAACCATATTTACTTTAAGTATCAAGCTGTGTGTTTATGTTGACAAAAAAATCTTAAGATGAAATCACGTAGACTAAATACCTACTTGTTATTTGGTTTAAGAATTCATTTAAATACATTCTTATTTCCTTGAGGCTCAGACTCTTATATCAGAAAACCTATTTATGTTACACTCTAAAATCAAGGTATTAAACAATTCACCAAACACTAACAGAATTCACCACCTTCAAATCATTCTGGAGCAGAATAAAAGAACCTCACGGTTGAAGGTCATCAAATCCAAATCCCAATCCCTTATGTTTGAAGAGCCTATAAAACAGCTTCCATAAAACAGTTAATGAAAATATTAGTTATGCTTAAAAAATATGACTTTAACTTCAGCCCATTTATCCTAACTATAATCTCTGATTCCAGTATGAACATATCTAATCCACTTGCAAGTGACCATCATTCTGATCTTTTAAGAAAACTATGATACTCCTTCTAAGGTCAGAATTACCGTGTGATTTCAATGTATAGTGTTGTTTTGGGTGGAGGGAACACACAATACACTTCCATTGCTGTGTTTCCAATCATAACCTCTACCTTGCCATGTGAGAGTGATATTCGTGTGCCCCAAAAGCCCCAAGTTCAGTTTGTGATGTTTAAAAATAGACATGTGTTTAATATCAAACAATAATATATGAAATAATTTATATAATAATTGATTCCTATACCTACTAGTAACTTTATTGGGAAAAACAGTACTGAATCTAGAAGAAAAGAAATGAAAGGACTAAACAAGTGGTCCCCAAAACTAAAGAAGTGTTTAAGAAATGATTTCTTTTAAGGAATTCTTATTAAGGAATAAGGTTGTAAATAGGAAAGGTATAATTAGCCTTGAAAGCAATCATTTGTTAAAAATAAGACAAACCTTTTTGGTCAGAAGAAGAAAATTGTTGCTTATGGGCTAGTATTGTTTTAGGAAAACTTTCAAGTGTTGCAAGGGCATTATGAAAGTGTGTGTAGCCAGTTTCAAAGTAACTGTGCTAAGTGAAGCTTGAGCCATTCCAAACTGTCAAAGTATATGATCTCTCTAATGATCTGGGAATGGAGTTTTGTCCCACAATCTAAAATCCTTAGTAAGTTACCAATATGGAGGGTGAGAGAAGCCTTGGTTTTGGGCGCTGTTGAAGCATAGAAGAAACACAAGAAGGTGAAGTAGAAGAGATTCCAAAGGCATAAAAGGAAACAGAGATGGCAAGTCTTGGCCTTTCATACCTGTGACCTTATCCTAGTGTGGTCTAGTCAGAGAATGTTAGAGTTCAAAATGACCTTGAGAACCCTGGCTTCTATTGCTTCATTTTCAGATGACAAAATTGAGCTTCAGAAAAAAGCTATATGATGGTAGACAGGGATTTGAATTGAGTAATCTTTTTCCCATTCTTGGTGAAAAGTTTATATTATTTAATATCATCTAAACTGTTCTCATTAGTTATTGCTAAGATATTATTATAATAAAAGTGATGCAGTGGGTGCATGTAAATGTGAATGAGCAGTGGCATCATCATTACTATTTTTTTTTAAAGATTTTATTTATTTATTTGACAGAGAGAGATCACAGTAGACAGAGAGGCAGGCAGAGAGAGAGGAAGGGAAGCAGGCTCCCCGCTGAGCAGAGAGCCCGACGCGGGGCTCGATCCCAGGACCCTGAGATCATGACCCTAGCTGAAGGCAGCGGCTTAACCCACTGAGCCACCCAGGCGCCCCACATCATTACTATTTTTACAGAGTTTTTGAAAATGGAACTCTCACATCTATCGCAGATCAAACACTTGACTAATCCCCTAGAAGCCTAAAGACCAGATTCTAGATCAAACCTCTAACCTGGTTTCCTTGTCCAGTTTCTGGCCTTCAACTTCCTTGGTGGAAATGATTAATGACCTTCCTCAAAGAGGGTATATTGACAACGCATAAGATTTTCATTCCTCCATTGGACGTTGCATGGAGAATCAGAGCTGATGTTCTGCTTTGCAAGTGAGAGGCCATGATAGGAAGATAGGGTCAGAAAACCCCCAATCTTTGGACTCATCATCCTTCATCATCATCCTTCTGTAAACCACCCTCCTTGGTGTATATAGTCAGCAGCATCCCTGGGACAGACCATTACTAAATGTCTTGACAGAGCTCTTGTCAGCAGGAGTGCCCAGCTCCCAGGAATGAAGCCAGTTCATGGTATTTGCTCTTTGTTCCTGGAGACAGCCCCTTCCCGGGGCTGCTCCACTTGTCAGCCACACCTCCTGAAGAGAAAATGCTCTCCCAGAGTCTTCCAAGTGCCAAGTTTGAGCTCCTTCAGTAGCCAAGACAGCTCTATTATTTTTTTCTAAAGTCTCCTGATGTTGCAGTTCCTGTTTTAGTGCAGTGTTTTTTGACCTGTGGGCTTCAGATGCCCAAGAAGTCATTAAATTGCCCCCCAAAAATGTGAATCAATATTTACATCAAGTATGTTTGTAACTGAAAAAATAACATTAATTAATGGTTATTGTGCTTTATATCCTGCACTGTGCAAGCGCATTGTATATATCATCTCATCTAATCTTCACAAATATATGGGGCACCTGGGTGGCTCAGTCGGTTAAACATGCAACTCTTGATTTCAACTCAGGTCTTTATCTCAGGGTTGTGAGTTCAAGTTCTGTGTTGGGCTCCACACTGGATTTGGAGCCTACTTAAAAAGTAATTAATTAATTAAATCTTTACAAAAATGCTATGAAGTTTATATAGTGGCTACTACTGTTTTATAGATGAGGAAACTCAGTCTCAGAGATGTTTAGTAAATTGCTTAAGATCACAAAGCTAGCAGATGGATAGTAGTCAAACCCAGACCATTGAATTTCAGAGTCTACAGTCTTAACCATGGTATATCTCTTATATATATGGAATTAGTTTTTTGCAAATATCTATACATTTTTGATTAAAAAGGTATAGACTTAAAAGTATTATACAATTTACAGTAGATTTTTGTTTTTTTTAATTGTTTTTCTATACTGAAAATTCCTCAACTATTTTATGCTTGATATGTAATATATTATTTTTTAAGAGCTTTCTCAAGAGTCTTGCTCAAAGCCTCTTAAAAATATGAGAAAAACAACTTTGTAAGTTCATGGAAAACCATACTTACACCTGCTCTTTTTAGCAGCCTTCTGCTGTACCCTGGGAAGGGACCCCACCACAGATTATGCCCTTGACTGAAATGAGCACCAAAACACCTTTCAGTGAAAACCTTGAGTTACACTAATGCACCAACCCTGACACAAATTAATTGAAATAAAATAAGGTGGAATTATTTTAATTGACCAGCTACTTTATTCATTTGTTGATTCACCCTTCTAACAAATTTTTATTGGCTCCTAGTAGCCATTGAGTTAGAAACTAACTCAAGAAATGGTCTTGGCCAATTGCAAGGCAATATGATACCTGACTAGTTATTTTGCCACTGAAACTCTTTCCTTATTTTTTGTATTTATATTTCTAGATACCCTCACTTAAAAGAAATCACTTAGCAAATGGAAAACTTAAGAAATACAGATATTAGAATTTCACTCTAAAGAATCACCAGGTCCCACTCTACCTGCTCCCCAAGCTTCAAAATTTCACTGGCCATGGGTTACTCTACAGGGATGTTAGGTGTGTTAGCTGCTAGCTACATCTTTGAAGCCATACTTAATGGGTTCATATGACACACTCTGTATGGGTGCTCTGTTCAGGTGCAAATGGGATTCCAGGAAAAGTTCTCAAAGAGCTTTTACTTCTGCTTTTGTTTTAAAGAGAAATTCTGATTAATAGATTTTTAGGGAATTCTATTTCAAATTTTGAAGTTAGAATCAGGAGGCAGGCCAGACATAAAGGAATTTAAAGAGCTTTTGCATCTCTAAAAATCTGTGTCAAGATAAGTTTGCTACCCCAGTGACATGGCCCACATGTAAAAAGCTGGGCTTGCTACTACCTCTGGCCCGAAGCCCATTGTGAGTAAACTGCCAGGTACAGCATGCTTGTAAGAACCCTTCTGTGCTTTGTAGGACTCCTCTTTCCCACAGTCTACATTTCTATCCTGAATGCTTTGGCAGTGTGGAAGCTCTGCTACTGGCCAACAGACTTGCTTGGTGCTGTCTGCTCAAGGCACCTGTCCCAAATCTGCATAATAAGGTTCTCCCTACCTGTTAGGATCCCTGATGAGGTGGTTTCAAATACCATGGCTACTTTTATCTTTCACCTGAATGTTGCTCTTTCCATTGATAACTATTTTCATTAATTCAACAAGTATTTATTGAGTGTCAGGCATTATTCTAGGACCTGGGACTATAATGGGGGACAAAAATAGAACAAAACAAAACAACAAACCCTGCCTTAATGGAACATTCTATAGATACCAAATCCTGGTGAATTGGACTCCTCCCTCTTCTGCTACCGCTGAATACTTTTCCTTATACCTGAAAACCCTATTTCCAGATTGCGATTCTCTATAGTCCGCTGTCCCACTGAAGTAAAAGGGTCCAATCTTTTTGCAAGATAGAGTATTACATGAAGAAAAGGTACATGACCAAGAGCAAGTACATAAGGCTAGCAAAACCCTAGAGATCAAAATGAGTTAAGGTTTACAAAAATGTGGGAAGCAATAATTATAACTTTTGAAGTTTGAATTAAAAAAAGGAACAAAGAGGCAGTAGGCCCATTGGGTGGCATAAAGGCAGCAGTGATCTATTGTTGAAATAGAAAAAAACTATGCTATTAAAGCTCAGTTTTACTTCTGTCTTCTTACTGGCAAGAGGAGAGACACATTAGCAAAAGAAAGGGAAGCCCAAGGTGGAAGAACTTATTTACTTTAAATAGTCTCTTAATTCTAGTAAATTGCATCCCAATGTTTCGTGAAAAATGTCCAAATTACATTGCTGATCCAACCGGAAAGTAGAAATATAAAGAATGGTAGAAATTCCAGTTTACTGGAGATGCGTAAGTACTGTCTCTACTTTTAAAAAGTGGAAGGGAGGGGTGCCTGGGTGGCTCAGTGGGTTAAAGCCTCTGCCTTTGGCTCAAATCATAATCCCAGAGTCCTGGGATTGAGCCCCATATTGGGATCTCTGCTCCACGGGGAGCCTGCTTCCTCCTCTCTCTCTGCCTGCCTCTCAGGCTCCTTGTGATCTGTGTCTGTCAAGTAAATAAATAAAAATCTTTAAAAAAAAAAAAAGTGGAAGGGAAGTTTTTCATAATCAATGCCAGTGACTTGATCTTGGATTTTTAAAAGGTCTATAAGCTATTTACTGATAGACAAGGCCCACAGGCCTGTGTGGGGTGTGTGTGAGTGTGTGTGTGTGTGTGTGTGTACTTATGGGTCACATCTATGATGTGGTCACTGCCAGAGTGGTCTTGGTGTGTTGGCCTTGGGCATGAAGGCCTCAGGATGGCACCTGAATCTTCTTCAGTTGTTCCAGGTGTTTATAGAGCTTATTTTCCAGGCCATTAGCCAGGACCTGCATGTAATTTCCATCCTTCATGTCATTCTGTGTGTTCCAGAAGCAGTCTGTGATCTTGTTCTGGCTTAGGTTCTCCATGAGGGTGATCACAAGTTCCACTTCATCCTCAGTGACCTCTCTTTGTGAATCAATGTTTATGTTCCTTAACCCCACACAACAATATCTTTGTCCTGCAGCCTTACTGGCAATGATGGCAAAAGCTATTTTTAGCAATCCAACAAATGGTGAGTACTCACAAAATGTGCTGGAATTTTTGAGCTCACTAGAAAAATGGTGGTAGTATGCAGGCCTCCTGTGGAGGAGAGATGCTGGATTTTAAAGATTTGGTTTGGAAGCTTTTAGGTCAGGAGAGGGCGTATTAGGACCCACAGTCCAAATTCATCCCATTGCTTATTTTTTTCAATAAAGTTTTACCGCAACAAAGCTATGCCCCTTTTTTAATGACTACTTTTGTGCTATTAGAGCATTTTTTGAGAATTTACAATAGAGACCATAGGGCCTGTGAAAGCCCATTTTTACTAAGTGTAAAATTTGCTGTATTTACTATGTGTCCTTTTGTGGAAAAAAATTTGCTGATCCCTGCTTTAGGTAAAGAAGCATGGGAACTAGGGCTTGAATGCTAACTGTCTAATGAAACAATATTGGGGTGGGGAAGGCAACCGGGTTTACTAGCTATATAGATCAGAGAAATGCTGTTTATTTTGAACACCTCATGTTCACTAATAATTCAACCACCATTTCTAGAGTATTTACTATATTGTTAAGCACTGGGAATGTGACTATAAATATCTGTTGGGTAGAGGGTTAATTCAAAATAAAGTTGTACTTGCTATGAGAAGGGTGTGTTCAGAATGAAGGGAGATCTCTGAGCAGGGAGTTTATGAACCTAAAGAAGACAAAGTGCAAGTTGAAACTAAAGAATGAGTGGGAATGAGCTCCTTGGTGAAGTATGAAATTCCAAACGGATCTGTTTCAGCAGGGGTACAGGGCAAAAGGTAGTATATTTAGTGAGAAAATAAGACTCAACGTGATACTGTTATAAAGTGCACAGTGAAAAATGGCAGGGAAGGTTGAGTCCAAGTTTTGAGAAGGAATTTTTGCCAAGTTGGATGAACTTGAACTTTATTATAGAAGCAAAAGAGAAGTACTGAAGCATTTTAGTTGCTAGAATAAAATTGTCAGATTTGCAAATTAGATGAACCTCTTTGGCAATGATGTAAGTCAAAACAGGAATCCGGGATGGGGCACCTGAGTGGCTCAGTGGATTAAAGCCTCTGCCTTCAGCTCGGGTTATGATCCCAGAGTCCTGGAACCGAGCCCCGCATCGGGCTTTCTGCTCCACGGGGAGCCTGCTTCCTCCTCTCTCTGCCTGCCTCTCTGTTTACTTGTGATCTCTGTCTGTCAAGTAAATAAATTAAAAAAAAAAAAAAAAAAAAAAAAGGAATCCAGGAGCCCGCCTTAGGTGACACCAATAGAATTCAGTCAAGAAGAGGTTAGTGTCTGGACTAGGGTAGTAGTGGTATGGATTGAAAAGAGGAACAGATGTGAGAAATATAAGATGTGAGACAGGCATACTTTAGGGACGTTTGATTTAATGATGCAAAAAGATGATAAATCAAGAATAATTCATAGATTTCTGGTATGGTACCTAGATAAATCATGTGTCAGTAGCTGATATGGGAAAATTAAAAAGAGAATCAAGTTTGGGCATGGGAGAGATGATGAACCAGTTCTGAACCTGGGATGGTTGATGGGAGGAACTTGTAGGTTATCTATTTGGAGATTTCTAGCAAACAGTTACATCCTGAAGCTTAGGGGGAAGGTGGGACTAGTCAGCCGTGTGTACAACTAGTGATTGAAAATATATTAGAAAAGCATGTACATTAGGAAAGCAGGGATCCCAGTGGAACCCTCAGGAAATCCAAAATTTCTGAGTGATGAGCAGAGAAGGAGTAACCCATAAAGGAGACCAACAAGGAACTATTAAAAAGTCAGGAAGATGGATGGAACTAGAGGGTATTATGCTAAGCAAAATAAGTCAATCAGAGAAAGACAATTATCATATGCTCTCACTCATATGTGACATTTAAGAAACAAGGCAGAAGATCACAGGAGAGGAGAGGAAAAAATGAAACAAGATGAAATCAGAGAGGGAGACAAACCATAAGAGACTCTTTAATCATAGGAAACAAACTGAGGGTTGCTAGAGGGGAGGGCGGTGTAGGGATGGGGTAACTGGGTGAGGGACACTGGGGAGGGTATGTGTTGTATTGAGCACTGGGTATTACATAAGACTGATAAGTCACAGACTTGTACTCCTGAAATAAACAATATATTATATTAATTAATTGAATTTAAATTTAAAAAAAGTCAGGAAGAGGGCTCATTTTCCATAAATCCCTTATGGAAAATGGATAAATATGGTCTGAATAAAAGTAAAATTAGGCAGACTGAAACTATTTGAATGAGTACATCCAAATGCACTGATTAATGTCCAATGTCAACCTAGAGAGAGGATCGTAGACAAGAGAAGCTAGACTCTCCATTATATTCAGCTTTTCAATTAATGTCTTAAATAAAAGATACCTCCTTAAATGTTTGAACTATGAGAAACTGAGAGGAATAGAAAACATGTAACATAAAAAAATTAGGATGTGAGAAATGTTGAATGACTATTTATTTTAAATAAAAATTTAAAAAGATTAAAGTTTTAGTAGTAAAGTACATGATGGGAAAATGTGACTTAGAAATTTATTGTAGAAAGATAAAACTTATAGGAACTAGTTGATAATTAACTTAATATAAGTCAACAGCATGAAGTAGGTGCAAAAAAGAGGTAGGATGATTTAGACTGACTGAATTGAAGAATAGTGTCTAGAATAGTGATTCTCAAACTTTACTGCCCATGATAATCAGCTGGGGAATTTTTATTGCTCCTTCCACTCCATACTAATTAAGTCAAAGTCTTGGGGTGGGGGGCAGATGGTGGGGCCTAGGCATCAGTAAAACTCCCCGGGTGATTCCAGTGTGCAGTCATATTTGAGAAAAAGTGAATAGGATTGAGAACAAAAAATAGAATAATGGTTTTTAGCTGGGAGCAGGAGACATTAGAATCACCTGGGGGTATTGTTCAAAATACATATGGCTGAGCCCCCTTTTCCCAAGGTTCCAATAAGCCTTTTTGGTTGGGGTTCTAATGTACCACCCCTTTCAACCTGGGTTGAGAACCACTGGCCTAGAATAACTCTACTCTGTACTGCTCAGACCATCCCTAAGGTCTTGAGTTTGTTCTGGCTGCCTCTCTTTACAAAGGCCTGTAGATTAGAAGCCTCAAACTGGTGGCCACAGGCTGGATCTTTGGTCCTGGGAGATGGAGAACAGTAGGGATTGGGAGGGTGGTAGCTAAAAAATGAAACATTGTCAATATTTTTAAAACTAAGAAATTTCATATGATCTTGATTTTCAGGTTTCCTTAAAAAATGGTGAGATCTGGCAAATCTGATCCCACCTACCCCCTTGCAATGATCACTTAGTGCCCAGTCATGGCTGTCAGCTTTAGAACAGGGCTGTACTCTCTAGCCCTAAGTTCACTTATTTACATTTTCACACAAACTCTCAAAAATGCTTGAGTTGGCTACCCCTACTATAAACCAATGGATCATGTTCTAGGGAAGAACAGGAAGGTGGAAAAATCTTAAAAGCATGTCTTATAAGGAGTGCTTGAAAATATCTACAGTATTAGATAGAAGAGAAAACCAAGTAGGGCTCCTCACATTCTTGGGTCATTGTCATGTGGAGGAGGAACTAGACTTGCTTGGACCCAAAATGAAGAAGTAGGCCTAGTGGGTAGAAGTCACTGGGAGACAGATCTAACTCCACATCCCAGCTAATTTTCTAATAAGCAGAACTGTCTAAACAGGAAGGTATGCCTTTAGAGATAGTGAGTTCTCAGTCATAGAGTTGTGTTGGGTTAGATGTCTGACATCTCTGTGGGGGATAAGGCAGGCTTGGGATGGGTTTTGAGGTAGAAACTGCAGTGGGGCTTGGGATGGATGCCATTTGATCAGGGATCTTGGTGTCTGGAACCAAGGGGCAGTTACTGAAAACTACTTCACAACCAAAAGGTCAATTTGAGTTCATATTGACCATCCAAAGAGAGCTAAGCAGAGTTAAGTGGGGTGCAAATTAGGGAGAGCAGTTTGGAGCTGATAGTGGTGACAGGGTAATCTGGAGCAGTTCCTGAGTTTAGGGAAAGGAAGGGGAAGAGTAGGGTGATGTTGGTAAAACCAACTCTGGTCTTTCCACCTTAGGCATAGCTGGGCCAGAGTGCTAAAGGGACTGTCAGCCCTGAGTTGGAATGTGGGGGGATACTCTAGCATTATATGAGATGTGTCTTATAATGGGCTTCCTAGCTGTGGTAGATTCTGATTCCAGCTTTGAAAATCACACCTGAGAGCCAAGAATAATTTGCATAATCTTTGCCTTTTCTGATTACGAATTTGTGTTTTGGGATGAAGTTGACCATCTTCCAACATTTGTAATCTTTTTTTTTTTTTTAAGATTTTATTTATTTATTTGACAGAGAGAGAGATCACAAGCAGGCAGAGAGTCAGGCAGAGAGAGAGAGAGAGAAGCAGCCTCCCGCCAAGCAAAGAGCCCGATGCGGGGCTCGATCCCAGGACACTGAGATCATGACCTGAGCCGAAATGGGGGATGCATAGAATGGTGGATAAAAATATGCATTGTTCTGCACTTACACTGCCATGGGTCTTGAGTAGAACAATGTAGAAATTCTTTTTTTTTTTTTTCTTTTAGGTTCCTGGACCCAATTCTAATGTGGTAGTGGGGTTTTCCCCTCAACACCAAGCAATTCCCAGATACCAGCAGGGTGTCCAAGGGTTCAACTCAATTCTGACATTATTATCTACCTGGAGATAGCATCAGATTCCACAGGTTAAGAATTCAGTCCTGTAAGACTGCACCCCTTACGCTTTGCATGCCAGTTGCAGACCCCAGGCTATTACCTCAATAACCTCCTCCTTAGGCTTAAATAATTTGTGTGAGTGGCTCACAGAACTCAGGGAAATACTTACTTAAATTTATCAGTTTATTAAAGGATAGGCTGAAAGAGATGAATCAACAACCAGATAACGATACATAAGGTGAGATCCCTAGTAAAGAGATTCTGTCCTTGTAGAGCAGGAGGCTTGAAGTTGAAGTGTTGTTGAAGTGTTCTGGTTCCCCATGCACTGAAGCTACCTTAAAAAGAAAAAAATAAAAAAGATTAAAAAAAATTCTCTTTAGTTTTTATGGAGGCCTCATTACATAGTCATGATTGAGTAAGTTACTGACCATTGGCTGATTCATCCTCCAATACCTCTCTCCTCCTCAGAAATTAGGGAATAGGAGTCAAAGTTCCAACCTGCTAATCACATGGTCCTGCTGGCAACCAGCCCTCTTGGGTAGGGCTGACCAAATATCATCTGAATGACCAAATATATATTTCTTGTAAATCATTGGATCACATTTTTCTAAAAGAGATGGCAAAAAAATTTTAACTAGCTTTTTAGCTGGTTTGAAATCCTAATAATAAATGGACACTAAAACATATACAGGGAAATTTATAGATCACTGCATTCAACAAAAGCAGAATGTATATTCTTTGTATATATGAACATGTATGTATGAATTTTATGTATATATGAACACATAAATGTTCAAAGTGGCTTTATTTGTAGTATCCAAAGTACCCATCAACAGGTGAACAAATAAAGAAATCGTGAACTACACATATAGGGAACTACTATTCAGCAATTAAAAGAAATGAATTATTCATCCACCCATCAATATTGGTGAATCTCAAAATAATTATGCTGATTGGTAACCTAGCCAAAAAAGAATACTGTTACAGTAAATAGTCCATTTACATAAAGTTCTAAAAAAATACAAACTCATCTGTAGTGATAGAAAGCAATTAAGTGGTTGCTTCAGAAGAGGAAGGCATTAGAGGAAACTTTGGGGGATGATGGATGTATATATATATTTTTTTTTTCTAAAGATTTTATTTATCAGAGAAAGAGAACAAGCAGGGGGAGTGGCAGGCCGAGGGAGAAGCAGGCTCCCACTGAACAAGGAGCCTGACTGGGACTCGACCCCAGGACCCTGGGACCATGACCTGAGCCGAAGGCAAACGCTTAACCAACTGAGCCATCCAAATGTCCCGATGGATATGTTTATTTTCTTAAATGTGGTGATGGTTTTGCAGGAGTATCAAACTTTTCAAATTGTACCTTTCAAATATGTGCAGTTGATTGTGTGTCAATTATGCTACAAAATTGTGTATAGCAGCAATGGCCACAGTCGCCAAACTGTGGAAAGAACCAAGATGCCCTTCAATGGACAAATGGATAAGGAAGATATGGTTCATATACACTATGGAGTATTATGCTTCCATCAGAAAGGATGAATACCCAACTTTTGTAGCAACATGGACGGGACTGGAAGAGATTATGCTGAGTGAAATAAATCAAGCAGAGAGAGTCAATTATCATATGGTTTCACTTATTCGTGGAGCATAACAAATAACATGGAGGACATGGGGAGATGAAGAGAAGAAGGGAGTTGAGAAAAATTGGAAGGGGAGGTGAGCCATGAGACACTATGGACTCTGAAAAAGAACCTGAGGGTTTTGAAGGGACAGGGGGTGGGAGGTTGGGGGAACCAGGTGGTGGGTATTGGAGAGGGCACGGATTGCATGGAGCACTGGGTGTGGTGCAAAAATAATGAATATTGTTATACTGAAAATAAAAAGTAAATAAATTTTAAAAAAGAAAAAAAAAAGAATAGCATCATTGTAATAAAAAATATGCTACAAAAAGCTATTCTAAAAAAGAACAAACTCATGTATGCCTCCTTTTGAGCTCTGTGCTCAGGTTTCATACACACATGCTTTTGAGGCTCCTGGGGTTGATGACCTTAACTGTTTAGCATATGGAATACTATGATCATTGAACTTCTCTCATAGAATATCTTTGAGTGTGCCTGGGTAACTCAGTCAGTTAAGCACCCCAGTTCCTCATTTTGACCCAGGTCATGATCTCAGGGTCAGACATTGAGGCCCACATGGGGCACTGTGTTTAGCGTAGGGTCCGCTTGAGATTCTCTCTATCCCCCTCCCCCCACCACACATGCACACATGCATGCTCTCTTTCTCTCACTCTCAAAAAAAAAAAAAAAAAAAAGATAAGAAAAAAAAAGAAACATCTTTGGTGGCTGAAGATAGCCTCTTAACCATGCCTGTCTCACTCAGGATTGAACCCAGTGTAGTCAAGCCTCCTCTACCCTTTTTCCAAGCAATGTCAGAAAGTATAGGATGCCACGAGATTGTGAACTCCCTGGGGAAGAAACTACCCATCATTCAACTTTGCCATCGTGAAATCATCACATCTCGAGCCTGGCAGGTGTGAAGTATATATTCATATACTGAAATGAATTGAGTGGAATCTCAGTTTTCTGAACAATGTCTATTGAATCAACTCATAGGTTTCCTTTGGTTAAGAATTTTATAAGGAGTCTATTAACTCAGGTACTTTTCACTGTTGGATTCAAGGTACAAAGTCCCACAGCAGATAAATTATCTGACCACTTTGGAAGACCCTGAAAAATGATACTGGAGTATTTGGCCGCTGAGTTTGACTAGAGTCTTGGCCTGTAGCCTGTGTCTCAGCTTTCTCTCTAGCTGATAAACCTTCAGTCAGATTGGTGGTCTGGCTCTTTTGCATTCATCCTTGAAATCCTGCCTTATGGCTCACCCCTGCCCACCCTAATGGTTCTTGACTGTTTACTAACAAGCCCCTCCCAACTCCCCCTCCCAACGAACAAAATACTGCTATGGGAGCACAAGCTAAAATTACTTCTCGGTGGTTCATTCCCAACCCTGGCTGCACACCAGGATCTCACCTGGAGAGATTTAAAAAACCTGGTGAGTGCCATCTCAGGCCAATTAAATCAGAATCCCTGGGTGTGACCTCTGGGTACAAGGTGGTCTGTGTTTTTGTTATTGTAGTTTTAGCTCCGTAGAGTGTTGGAACATGCAGCTAGTTGAGAACAACTGCTAGGTCGATGGTATCACCTTTTTGTGTGGAATGTCAGCACTTTCTTAATATGTCTGATAAAACATGACTGCCTTTATGAACTACATTTTCCTGAAAGGCCAAGTTCTCTCATTGGTTATGTATGGGTCATGGTACTTATGAGAAGAGTTACCCTGTAATTAAAATAAGATGAAACTTAATTCCTGTAGGAAATTACATTGTACCATACAGTAAATTATACTTTTCATTGGGAAATTATAAAAAAAGAATTTAGCACAGGCTAGAATAATATAATGTTTAATTTTTTAATTACATAATTAAAAGATAATTAGCTGAATAGGTAATCATTTGTCTAATTGCAGTGATTAAATGATTGCTTCCATAATGTAAATTACCTTCCATCATAGTCAGCGATCTAAAATATTTTCTAAACAGCTAGGGGTATTTTAAACATTGGATCATTTTATGAATAAACGGCCTATATTTGGTTGATGGTCTCCCTGTGACCAACTTGTCAGCTGCACCAAGGAAGAGACCAGGAGTTCAGTCATCCTGAGCTGCAAGGGTCTATCAGAATCTCTGGGTCTTAGCTAAGCAGGTTGGTGTCCCAAGCATAACCCAGGGGCAGGGAAAGGAGACTGCAGGAGCTCGGGGTTCATTGTGGGGTGCTAGATATTGCATTTGTGTCTTTAAAAACTCTGAGTCTCAGTTTTTTCACCTGTGAGGAGGGGATAATAACACCTGGCTTAAGGATTGTTGCTATTATGTACATAGTAATAAAGCTCTTAGCATAATACCTGGCATACAGTTAATGCTTAAGAAATGGTACTAATTATTATCTTTTAAGTTGTTTGTTTTTGTTTGTTTGTTTTTGTTTGTTTGTTTGTTTTTTGTGCCGGAGCTTTCTTATATTGTTCCTGGTCCTTTATTTGGCTGTCCATAGAGAGGACCTGTGGCGACACAAGGACACCCCAGACTTAGGTCCCTGGATTCTGGATGACAGCTGCTGGTGCTGCAAGATGGAGCGGCAGGTGGGGGTGAGGGTAAGTTCATTTGTATGGGTCTCTCCTATGGAGGAGGGCTTGGGCACTGAAGCCCAGTATCCTCGCCTTCAGCACTGCTCCAAAGCTAGCCTCACAGATCCGAACTAGACAGTGAGCAGGAGATGTAACAATGGAAATCAAGCCTCTTTAACAAACACTCCTATGGAGATCTGAAGTCTCTCTCAAGCTCTTAGGAAAAAACAACAACAACAACATGTTTTTCTTTTTTATATTTTCCAAGGTTTTTCCTTCCTGACTTTCCTTTCTCTGACATTATACACACTAATTGAAATTGAGCTAGATGTTCTGCATCCAAGTGGAGAGATCTGGAAAGGCTCATCTAGATTTGTGCTTTCAAAATGGGTTTTCAGTCTCCTGAGCTCAGTGACTCAGAGGGGCTAACAGCAGAAGAGGATAGGGTTCCACATTAACACCCAATGTTTCCACACATCAGATTTGGTGAATCTACTTTGATCTGTTTTGTTTGTTAGGGTTTTTGAATAAAATTCTACTTGCAAATAAGGATTCTTGTAAAAAAAAAAGTTGAAAAACTAGAGAATTAGTAACTCTTCCATGTTATAAACGGAGATTAATGTTGTAAAGTGACTTGTTTGAAGTTACACATTTAAAAAATAATAGAACTAGGACTGGTAATTAGTTCTTCTGATTTTCAGTCCAAAGACATGGTCCCCTATATACATGCCTCTTAGAAGGTAGGGAAAGGCAGGTAGGAATACATGACACACTTTCCAGGCCACGGCTGTGTGAACACGAACACACTGCAAGAGAAATCTTCCAGCCAAGTGAAAGGAAGGCTGCACAGTCTCCGCAGCTCCGAAAGGAAAACCATACAAAAAAGGGACACAGAAAGGACATATGTTCTCTTCATTCCTCTCTTCCCTTGGAAGCTTCCTATTGTGTTGCCAATTAAGCGGCATGACTTGGGATAGGCAGCTTGGAAGCCATACAATAGTTTGTGCATTGTAACCAGGAGTGGCGGAGGACCCTGGAGCACATTCATTTCATGACAGATCCTCAGGAAAATGTTACAGAGAAACTCAAGTATCTATATTTCTCATTGCTAAGACTTAGGACTCCTTAATTATGGATCACCCCTGGTGGTACTCAGCTGTAGCATTAATGGGCAATCAATATCTGGCAAAAGGATATGCCCTATTCAAAGGTATTTAATAGAACCCTCTGGTTCCCATCAACCATATTGCATGCCTTCCTTTTTCCTTGACTCTAGACTTTAGTTATGTTCTACCCTCGTGGTCTCACTTCAAAGTGTGACATGATTCTCTCTTGGATGGAATCTTGATTCCTGGCTCATCTATCATCTAGTAAGGTCTTATTTCAGCACCCTCCACCATAATCTTAAGCATTCCCACATAAATTCCCACCTTTAGTTAACATACAACTAAGTAAAACATGTTTGCTACTCTCCATTCCCGGTTCTATGCAGAACGCTGTGGATAAGTTCCTCCTACATACAAATTCCAGTGCTGCTGAGAAGAAGAAATCCTTTATATGTGTAGGGTAGGTGGCAGGAATGAGCATTGAATGGAAAGAACATGGGCAAACATCTAGACAGACGAAGAAAAGTAATCAACTTGGGCAAAGAAATAAAATACAACCATTGGTTAAGTCTTGAGTGATCAGGACTGGTAATATGAGGTCACTCCCTGGGTTGACTATAATGACTATGATGACTTCCTGGTCATGCACATATAGCCCAGAATCCCTGCTAGAGCAGGACTATAGACGGAAGCCAGACCACGTGGCAATTATTCTCTTTAGCACCATATTGCTTTGAGAAGCTTGCCAATCACTATTGCTAAACCTCCATCTAGATTCTTCTACCTTATTTCAAAGCCACGACATTATTCTGGTTGGCAACATAAGGTGGAGTGGTTTTTGTTTTGTTTTGGGTTTTGTTTTTTTGGTTTGTGTTTGTTTGTTTTGAGGAGTAAAATAAAGACAAGGTAATTGTGTTTTTAGCAAGAAGTAAAATAAAGACAAGGTAATTGTGTTTTTAGCAAGAAGTATTCAATACAATATGCTTTGGGTTGTTTTAACATTACAACTTAACTAAATTGACATTGGTTTTATACCAGTTGAATAGAGACGTATTTCTCTGATTTAACAAAGGGCTGAAAGAATCATTAAAACATAAAATTTATGCATGCACCATCTAACTACCTCTCTGTAGCTAAATGTAATTTAGCTAAAATGTAATTTTCCAGCAAAGAATTTGTGGGGAATTAAAATGAAAAGAAGTAAAGCCTTGGGAAAGTAGCACCAAAATGGATGGAAAATATGGAATTATCTCAAGTCCAAAAAAATCTGTTTCTTATAAAGAATTGGAGATCTGTTGCACTTTAGAATTATTTACATTTTTTCAAAAATGTTCTCACTGTCAGTGGAAGAATAATATGTGAAGAAGTATCTTCTGTCACATGAGCCATGTAATAAAGAGCTGGGAAAGGATCCAAAGGACTCATCCAATCCAGTCCTCTGAGTCCAATAGGATGATGACCTCAACTGCTTGAAATAAGTGCTTCCTGTCTACTTTTGCTAGCTCTTTCTTTTATGTAAAAACAAGCACACAACCAAATTAAAAAAGGAAGACCTATTTTTCTTCTTGATTTTTAAAATTCCTTTAAATAAAAATTTATCCCAAACATTATATATTTTAGACTCAGTTTAGCTCTGTTTTTCTTTTTTATTTCATGTAGTATCAATACCAGGAAAAGGATCGAGTTATCAGCAATATGCTAAAAATTTCCCAACACATATGAATTTAGCTTTACATATATAAAATAAAATGTGCTGATCCGAAAGGGGATTAGTCAGAATTAACAACATTGAAAAAAAGGAAAACTGTAGAAGAAAATCTTAGTGGCGCTCCTTCAGCCACTATCCAGGGGAAAAGGAGCGATGTGTTAGTCACCAGACTTGAAGCACTGAGATCACACTGGGCATCTCCCATCTATTTTGAGATCAATCTATTAGGATGCTTTAGCTTGCAGATAACCTGAAATTCAGTTGGGCCCTGATTCAATATTTATCAAGAAAACTATTATTATTGGGATTTCTGTGATGTTCCACCCATAAAGAAAAAATAAACTTCACCCTGGACAGACTATAGAATGTTTAGTTGGAGTCAAAGCTAGAAAACTTCTTCTAGGAGCAAGCAGCCTCTAGAAGTTCTTTTGGTTTGAGACTGTCCTGGTTTGTGCTGGGACACCGGTGAAAGGAGTTCTGTTCCCTAATGACAACCAGTGGTGCTAGGGATACACACCTGGGCTGGAGCGTGTGCAAATGGATATCAGGGAGCCAAACACCAAGCTGGAGCCATCTTTCCTCCTTCAGAGAATATGTCTCTGAGCTGAGGCTGGAGTGGGTAAGCCTCCAGAGTTAGTGAATTCTATAGGTGACGAGCCAGGGTTCTCGCAGTCTTTGGGGCCGATGTGCTTTTCAGTCTTAGAATCCCTTCCAGTGATTGAGATTTTCCATCTACAAAGCCACCAGATAAAATTGGCAAAGGGAAGGATCCAGATGAATTTTTGATGTGTATTGTATATCTGCAAGAGACCTAGAGTCTATACTTTTTTTTTTCATATTTAAGACTTTGCACTTTTTCTCTCTCATGGGCAGGATGGGGGTGTTTTTTGGGGGAATATTTGTCATTAATATAGGTGGATTGTCTGGGAATTTCTAAATGGAGATGATTTAATTTTCTGACAACAAGGTGGTAATTTACTTCTACACCTATAGTTCCATTAAGATGTGTGCTTTCTCTTTGGACATATGGTCACACACTGAAAATTTTTCTAGCTTTTACTTATTTTTATTTATAACCTGGCAGAGTTGATTATCTCCAGGGAATACCAGTGGCGTGCTCAATGTGCAGCTAGAGAGGGGCTCTGGAGATAGACATTTTTAATTAAATTAAAAATTCTCCAACACATGCCCATGTAAAAACGAACCTGATAGTGCAAGGATGCTTGTTCCTGAAACAAATCTGGGACAAATTTAAATCTGTATCTACTCAGAGCCAGTATATTCTTCTGCGCTTACTGTACTGGGGTTGATGTGGGTGGAGATGCAGAGGGAAAGCCAAGAAAGAAAAAGAGGATTACACACACGTACATCTGAAGATGATATGTTCACTTATCTGCAATATATAAAACTAGATGTGTCCTCGAGAGCTGATGAATTAAAGTTATCAAACGCCTTTTCGGCATCTAATAACTGTGTGGTCTTTAATCCCTTTTTTTTTTTTTTTAAGTTTGTTGATGCAAAGAATAATGATGATAGATTTCTTGCTGTCAATCCACACTTGGAGTCAGGAATACACTCTATTTATTCACAGAGTATCCTTTGAAACTCAAGTTCCTGGAGTTTAGTGGACGCTGTGGTGCTCTGCTCAGGTGCTGCTATCAGCGGGAGGCGCTTTCCTCCCCACCCCAACCCCTTCAGCTGTCAGAAGTGTTGGGGTTTGCTGATGGCTCACAGCTGAGTCTCTCCTGTGGGAGCAGTCTGCCCCCCGTGACTGGTGCAGAGCTCTCTGTGGGTTAGGCTGGAGCCACTGTTGTAACCGAATTGCAGTTTAACTTCTCTCCCTGCCTGGGTTGCACCTCTCACGTTCTCAAAGGTGTTCTTTTTGAGAGCACTTTCCAAAAAACACCGTTAGCATGCATATTTCTGCATCAGAATATATCCAGGGAACCTGGAACTAAGACAGAAGCAAGTTGCATTTTATTTGCTAATATTTTAGTCAAAATGTTTGTAGCTGCAATTTTAAGTGAGATGGGTCTAGCATTTCTTAAAAAAAAAAATCATCAGGCTTTGGAATTAAAATTAATCTGACTTCATAAAATTAATTAGGACCCCCCCCCTTTTTCCATGGTCTGGAAATGTTTAAATGTAGAAATCATCTGTTATTTAAAGATTAAACCCATCTGGTCTTTGGGCCTTTTTCCACGACAGATTCTTAATCACTAGCCCGACATCATCTGCAGTGATTGGCAATTTAAGTAACTTATATTTTGTTAGGAAATCATTCACTTCCTCTGTGTTTTCAAATTTGTAGCCATCGACTTGCAAGCAGTAATCTCTTATAATTCTTTTAATCATGCCTGTATCTGTGGTTTGTCTCCTTCTCATTTTTAATCCTGGATATTTTTCCAACTGCCCTCTCGTGTGTGCTTACCATGCACACTCTCTCCTTTAATCAAGTTGACAGAATTTGTCTACTTTATTGGCCTTAATTTTTCTTTTTTGTCTTTTGGATCTATTTATCCTTTATCTGATTTATTTTGGTTTGTTTTGTCTTCTAGTTTATTTCAGCTTTTACTTTCTTTGTTTCTTATCCATTTCCTAATTTCTGATAAATGAATACAAGGTTTCTTTGTTTTTCTGCTTTTTTCTTTAGCAATAAAGACATTCAAGGCAATGAATTCACTCAGCATGTAGACTTTAATGTTCCCTAATTGCTTTCTTAATAATTTGTTCACTTTTTCTTTTTGATTCATAGATTGACTTTCTGAAAGCTAAAGCTTTTATAATTTAACTTTGTTGCAGTGTGGTCAAGAAAGATAATTTAAGTATTTTTTTTATATATATATTTTCTGAAACTTTGATTTGTGAAGCTTTTCTCTTTGGCCAAATAGATGTTTGATTTTGTAAATGTTTCATGAACCTGTGGGAGAAAATATATATTCTCTACTAAAAGGGTTTTAAGGTTCTACATATGCAGATAAAATTACTGAATTGTCTAGTAGGTATATCCAATTCTGGAAGACCTCTACTTAAGTCTATCTAATTGTAGTTTTATCAATTCTCCTTACAGTTCCAATAATTTTTGCTTATATTTTTTAGCTGACGTATTATGTGAGCCTGAATTCCACTGAAATTTTGAACTAATATTACAGGGTGTTACCTTATTAAATATTAAACATTTTTGTTCTTAAAAGTTAGTTGTCATAGAAAGCAACTGAAGGGGCACCTGGGTGGCTCTGTCAGTTAAACATCTGCCTTTGGCTCAGGTCATGATCCCAGGGTCCTGAGATCGAGCCCCGCCTCAGGCTCCCTGCTTCTCGGGTAGTCTGCTTCTCCCTCTCCCTCTGTCTTCCCCTACTTCTGCGTTCTCTCTCTTTCTCTCAAATAAATAAAAAAAAAATTTCAAAAGAAAAAAAAAGCAGCTTAATGATTTTGATAAGAGTTTAACTTCAATGTCATCAGAATCCCCTGGAGGCCAGAGTTTTTATAAGTCCAGGTAGGGCCCTAAAATCTAACAAGTTCTCAGGTGATGTTAAAGTTGCTGAGGACCACACCAAATTAAATACTATTTGATTTTGCTTATTTCCTTTAACTACCAAAATTTTAAAACAAGTGTTCTCCATTTTAATTTGATACAGGCCAAAATTAACCTGAAGTTATGGTTGCTTAGTATCTTTTCCTCTGTCCAGTCTTGCTTCTTCCTTCAATTTGTTTTCCAATTTATTGTTAATTTCAAAAAAAAAATGCAAATTTTGCCATATGGCAAACCCACCTTGTTTGATGTTAATATCCTCACTCTTAACTTTCATTTGCATTAGTTTGATATTTTTGTGTATTCCTTTACCTTTAACCTTTCTGTACTGCTTTAAGTTATTTGCAGTTGGGCTTTGTATTTTAACCAATATGACAAGTTCTGACTTCTAATGGAAAAAATCAGTCCATTGATATTTAATGTAATAATATTGCATTTTATCTTTTATATCTACTTTTTTTTAAAACAATGTTTTCTTTTGTCCTTTTTGCTGGTTTGATCAACTCACTACTCATGCTATTTCCTTCTCCCTTGTTAATGTGAATATTACATCTGTTCTATTAATTCTAACAAATCTATAAATTCTAACAACAATAATTTGTTATATTTTTTCTGTACTATCATTTTTCATTTAGATAACTTGCTTTTTATGCTTGGAAATTTTTAGAGTTGGGAGCAGTATCAGGAATTCACCTGACTATTCCCAGGTACATGTCTTTTTTTCATCAGTCCTGGCAAATACTCAGCAATTTCTTTCAGTCTGCAGACTCCTCTTCAGCTGAAGTGTTCTTTGTCCATTAATCCAATAATTTATCTTCCAGGAATTCCTAGTAGATGTTATGAATTTATCCTCAGATTGTCTTACCTGCCCTTCCCTAATTTCACATGCCTGTGCTTTGAACTATCTCTTTTGTAGTCTTCTAGGTCATTCTTTTTAGACTCTCTATATAAAGATCATCTTCAGTTCATGTGTTGAATTGTTTCAACAATTATGTTGGAATTATGGGAAATGTGTTGAAATTATGGAAAACTATGACTTGTTTTTGATCCAGAAAATGTGTGTACATATGCATGTGGTATGCTTCACCTGAATTTGAACACTTTTTCTTCATCTTTCTCTTATAACCATTCTTTTTCACCAGGGAAGTTTCATTTGTCCAGACTGATCTTCCACCCTGACTGCTGGGCCCGTTAGCTGGATTTTTACATCAGTGACTTGTTCTGGGCTGGGTATCCCATTACCCCAATTTGCAGCAGTATGGTAAGTGGTGGGTGGTGGCAGGCCTGCCCAGGCAAGCAGTGCAAGGGTTGGCAGGTTGCCCGTGTCCAGGTCAGCTACAAAAAGAAGCCACCAGGGTCCCAATCTCTCCTTACCTCCAGCTAGCACAGCCGTTCAGCTCTTGATTGGCTTATTCAGTGGGAAAATCTGACCTCTTAATGTGGGGGCATAGAATGATCTTTTCTCCATGGTAAGAAGTGCCCTAGGGGACAAGCTTTTTCCAAAACTTCTTTCTAATCCTTGTCCTGGGCAGTCTGATGCAGGTCTCTAGCTCTTACTAAGCTCCACAGGAAAGCCTCACTTTGGGTCTCTCCCTGGATGTCCTCAAAGCCCAAAGCCATGCCAACACCCAGTTCTGCATTGGTCAAAGTAGCAGGTCAAAAATCAGCATGTTGCCTGGAGTTGGGAGAAGACAGTAGGTAGCAGCAATCATTTCCTGGAATCCCCTCTTAGCATGAAAGATATTCGTTTTAGTAGGGTAAAATAGGGAAATGTTTTTCTTTCCTCTTTGTTGCCTCTTTCTTTTTTATCCCCTTTTTGTATGAACTCCTCTGTGATATATGTTAATGTTTTGTAATTGAACCCTCAGTGGCCTCAGAGAAAACTGGTCTGATAGCCCACTATTTCCCATCATAATGGTTTAATTTAAATAAAATAATTATTTTTGGTAATTGACCTATAGTACTTAATTGGCTTATGCCAAATAATCTTAAATCACTGATCATTATGTTTAATTACCTAGGATAATAATTTTCACATAGTTCATCTTAGAAGTTTCTGCAAGAAGTTAAGTTGCTTTAAAATAGACATGACATACATCATATAGATATGTATAAATATATCTATTTCTGTAGCTAAAGATATCTGGTAACCCCAATATATATCAGGAGTGCCAGATTTAGTCCAAAACAACCAGGAGGTTCAGTTAAATTTGGGTTTCAGCTAAGTAACAAATTAAAATTTTAGTGTAAGTATGCCCCATACAATATTTGAGACATACTTATATTAAAATTTTATTCATAATTTAACTGAAATTCAAATTAGAGTAGAAGTTCTATATTTTAGCTAGCAACACTAAAATATAAATATACAGATGGTCCACAACTCACAGTGGTTCAACTTAAATTATTTGTTTTAAAGATTTTTTTTTATTCATTTGACAGAGATCACAAGTAGGCAGAGAGGCAGGCAGAGAGAGAGAGGGGAGGAAGCAGGCTCCCTGCTGAGCAGAGAGCCAGATGTGGGACTCGATCCCAGGACCCTGAGATCATGACCTGAGCCGAAGGCAGCGGCTTAACCCACTGAGCCACCCAGGCACCCTCAACTTAAATTTTTTGATTTTACAATGGTGTGAAAGTGATGCGCATCCATTAGAAACTATACTTGGATTCCCCCCACCCCCACCCGGTGCTAGCAATGTGCAGTCTGTAACTTCTCCTGTTGCTGGGCAGGGGCAGCGAGTCACAACTCCCAGTCAACTCTATGATCAGGAAGGTAAACAACCAATATACTTAGAACCATTCTGTTTTTCACTTTCAGTGTCATATTCAATAAATTACATGAGATATTCAACACTTAATTGTAAAACAGGTTTTGTGTTACATGACTTAGCCCAACTCAAGGCTAACCTAAGTGTTCTGAGCATGTGTAGGTAGGCTAAGCTAAACAAAGACTTCTGATAGTTTAGGTATATTAAATGAATTTTCAATTTATAATGGGTTTATTGGGATATAACCCCATCAAAGATAGGGGTGTGTGTGTGTGTGTGTGTGTGTGTGTGTGTGTAGAGAGAGAGAGAGAGGGAGAAGGATGAAGATTGGTAATTGGTTATTTTTGTTTTGACATTTTTCAAGGCTAAAATCACCATGGCTATGTTTTCTGGGAGAAATTCTAAACTACACCAGAAGTAAACCTCTTGAAAGTGTGCATCTCTCTCTCTCTTTTTTTTTTTTAACTCATAACATTTATTTATTTATTTATTTATTTATTTATTTATTTATTTATTTTCAGCGTAACAGTATTCATTGTTTTTGCACCATACCCAGTGCTCCATGCAATACATGCCCTCCCTAATACCCACCACCTTGTTCCCCCAACCTCCCACCCCCTGCCCCTTCAAGACCCTCAGGTTGTTTTTCAGAGTCCACAGTCTCTCATGGTTCACCTCCCCTTCCAATTTCCCTCAACTCCCTTCTCCTCTCCATCTCCCCATGTCCTCCATGTTATTTGTGCATCTCTCTTGTTCACTGATGTAGCTCTATCTTCTATCATAGTGATTGACATAAGCTGTTTTCAGTGAATGTTTCTAAATAATTGAAGGAACCAGTTCTTCCCGAGTTCTAAACCCCAGATGGTAACTCAAGTGTAGGCAATAATAGATGTTTTCTACCAAAATGTGAAAAATTTAAGCTTAAATAAGTACCTATCCATCAGTTTTATCTGTTTTATTTGGTGTTTTATCTGTTTTAATTGGTATTTTATCATAAGGAGGACTTGCCTAGGGTTTCAAAACTATTCTATTAAGCTAGAACTTGCTCATCCATTTGTCTTTTGGTGTGGACCAATATTTCTGAGGAAACAGAGATCAGATGTGTCCAGGTTAGGCTTCTCATCTTGCATAGGTAATATGTAGATCTGCATCCCAGTTTCTTGCATTGAACTCTCAAATGTTTAATGCTTATCACAAGTATTTTTGGAAGAAATAATATTGAGGAATGGCCTGGGCTAAGTAGTCTACTCATTCTTCTAGGTGTCTGAAACTTCCTTCAGAACAAGTAAGGTTATCATTACCTTTCTCTTTTTCTCTCTCTCTCTCTCTCTCACGAATTCTTAAATTTTGCCTTTCCTGAATTATACTTGGGTATTATGTTATAGGCTGGCGTCAAGGAAAGTGGGGAAAATTGAGTATTTTAAATTATTTTCTATTTAAAAATTGGTTTTGTTTCATTGTGCACACAAAAGGCCCAGAAATTCATTTATTATTTTAACCTATCATAGAGACAATCCATCTCTGTGAGTTTTGACACATAGTATGATACTCTCAGATACAGAACATTACCCACCACTCAGAAAACCTTCTTCCCGTGGAGTTTAAGAAACAAAACAAATGAGCAGATGGGAAAAAAGAGGGTGGTAAACCAAGAAACAGACTCTTAACTATAGAGAACAAACGGAAGGTTACCAGAGGGAGTGGGTGATGGAGATTAAGGACTTGTGATGAGCACAGGGCAATGTTTGGAAGTGCTGAATCACTATAGGGTACCCCAAAAGCACACTTGTGTGTGTGCATGTGCATGCACACACACACATACACAGACACAGCCCTTCTTCCTCTTGTCCCTTTGTAGTAAGCCTGCAACTTCACTTAAGACAGCTTCACTTAAGACCACCACTGTCCTGATTTCCATCACTATGAATTAGTTTGCATTTTCTAGAGTCTTATATAAATGAATTCATAGTATGTGTTCTTCTTATCTGGCTTGTTTTACTCTGCATAATTATTTTGAAATCAAAGTTTTTGCATCTTTCAAGAACTTATTTTTTATTGCTGAATGGTTTTTCCATTTTATGGATATGCTGCAATTTGTTTAGCCGCTCATCTGTCTGTGGACATTTGAGTTGTGGTTTGGGATTATTACAAATCTACTATGCACATGCATGTACAAGTTTTTGTATTACCATCTGTTTTTATTTCTTTTGGAAAAAATATTCACATGGACTGGCTGGATCATGCGGTAGGTATATGCTTAACTTTGTAAGAAATTGCCCAATCTTTTCCAAAATCATTATGCCACTTATATTCTTAACAGCAGTTGCTCAGCATCCTTGCTAATCCTTGGCAGGGTCAGTCTTTAAAATTCTAACCATTTGAAACAATTTGTAATGATATCACATTGTGGTTTTAGTTTGTACTTCTTTAATGACTGATGGTGTTGAGCATTTTTTCACATGCTTATTTACTATCTATTTTGGTGATGTGTCTGTTTAAATCTTTTGCATACTCACCCCCATTTAAAATTTTTTTAAATTAATGAGTAGAGAATTCTTTTTATATTCCAGATACAAATGTTTTACCAGATAAATAATTTGCAAATATTTCCTGCATGGCTTGTCTCTTCATTCTCTTAACATTGTCTTTGGAAATTTTCAATTTTGACAAAGCCTAATTTATCAACTTGTTCTTTGATTTATTGTTTTGGTCATTTAGGTCAATGATCTATTTTGAGTTAATTTTTGTTTATGATGTGAGCTATTGATGGAAGTTTATTTTCTTTCATATGTATATTCAATTATTTTGTCATCATGTATTGAAAAGACCATGTTTTCCCCCACTCAATTGCTTTTACACTCTTATTGAAATCAGTTGTGCATGTATGTGCAGGCCTATTTCTGGATTCTCTGTTCAGTTCCAGTGACTTATTTGTCTATTTTTGATACCACAATTCCTTGATTACTGCCCCTTGATGATAAGACTTGAAATAAGGTAGTGGTTGTCCTCCAACTTTGTTCTTTTTCAGGTTGTCCTGGCTATTATGGGCCCTTTGCATTTCCATATGAATTTTTAGAATCAGTTTGTCAATAGCTACAAAAAGCCTGCTGAGATTTTGATTAGGACTATATTGATTCTACAGATAAATTTGCAAAATGAATATTGTTGATAATTGTTGCAATTTTGCTTGTCTAAAGGATGCCCAAAGATTCTGTTAAGATGTGAGGAGCATTGCTATCACTGATTGCTACTTGTTAAATACCTCCATACACCTGATGGTAACGAAGACATGTAAACATAAACAGTCTTGCCTTTTTCTAGTCAAAAGAGTACACCATTGAATATATATTTACACACATACCATCTAAGATTATTTTTCTACCTCCACACAGGAGGTAATCAGAAATTGGTATTTTGAATTCATCTGGAGGAGGACTGACACTTGTTTATACGGGGATACTAATTCCCAAGCTAGAATAGTGCAGGGACATTCACGGAGTTGGGAGAGGGAAACATTGAAAAAGAATGAAATTTGCAGTTAAATGTGAATATAACATATCTAATCCACGGAGGACTTTTCAGGAGGTTCAGGGCTTTAACAGTGAAATAAAACTGGAAGGACAAGCCAAGTCAGGTTGTAAGAAACAGGGGTGCTCACCTCAGAAAGGAAAGTGTGGTTTGCTGCAGTACCTTATGTAAGTTTTAAAAGATGTGTCCAAGGTATGCGGCTGTCTCACAGTATTAGTTTCTTCCTTCCACCATAAACCTATTTTAGCTGGATATATGGCCCCCTAGATAATGACTGTTTCCTAGATTCCCTTACATCTAGGTGTGGCTATATGGCCCAAGTTCTTATTCATGAGCTTTGAGTGAAAATAATGTGTGCAACCTCGGAATCCTAGTTTTCAAGGGAAGGCTAAGGTTTTCTTCCCCCCTCTCCATCCTGTGCTTAGGGTGGAAAACTGGTTGCAAGCCATCTTCCACCAGGCGGGATGAGAGCATCAGTCTAGGGTGGTGGAACAAGTAAAAAGCCTAGGACCTGATTACTCGGAGCTGCAATACCAGCTGTAGACTTCTTCCTAGACTACATGTGAAGAGAAAAGCATCTCTAATGTGTTTGAACCACTGTTAATTGGGTTTCTGTTACAGCTGCTGCCAGCTAATATAAGGAAGGATAACCGTTCATTGGCAATTTGATAAAAAGGTTCTTTTTAAAGTTCTACATTTTTAAGCTTGAAATATTTGCATCGTGAACCAATATTCCCCCATCGAATCACAAACATCATACAAATATCATTAGTTTAGTGCATACCTCTGAGAGCCAAATGAGTAATACTTTTTTATTAGACACAGGGAAATAGGTCTAAGAAAACATGGTGAAATTGATAAAACATTTTTTGGGGGGGGTGGGGGGTCACAAGATCTGGCTTTGAACAGTGGTCCTACCACTCAGTAATTGTTTATCAAGTATGTTGCTTTACCTTGCCTAGCTTGACTTCTTAATCTGTAAGATACCTGCCTCCTGACCTTATTGTGAGGTTCAAATTAGGTAATATCTAAAGGTCTATGTCGTTGGCAGAGTTTTCACAACAACCTCCTCTCCCCCATACCCTTGGTAAGATAGGGCTACATCCACTCTATAGTGGAGGGTAGTTTGTTACTTTTGTGAGCGTCCCTGACCTCGCTGTGGGGCTGCCATTGAGCGGATATACACAGCCTGCCCTGTCAGGGGACAGGATGCAAGCCAGTTAATACACCAATATAAAGATCCTCTCTGTGCCAACTGTGGGATGGGGAGATGTCCTTGAATTCGGTCTTCCGCTCTAGTCTCTGCCCTTGTGGTCCCATGCTTGGGTGTTAGAGGTCAGACAGGGGCCACAGACCAGGCTGGCTTGGTGAAGTCCATGTGCATAGACTGCGCAGGGGAAGTCAGGGGTTACTCAGCCCCTGCTGACTGGGGATGAGACCCCCCTGTTGCTAGTTCTACATTTTCTAGGGGAATAGGAAGTCTGAATTTTATATGGAATCTCCTGTTTTTTCAATGTTCAGTTTATTTTTTTATTTTATTTATTTATTTATTTATTTATTTTTATTTTATTTGACAGGCAGAGATCACAAGTAGGCAGAGAGGCAGGCAGAGAGAGAGGAGGAAGCAGGCTCCCCGCTGAGCAGAGAGCCCGATGTGGGGCTTGATCCCAGGACCCTGAGATCATGACCTGAGCCGAAGGCAGAGGCTTAACCCACTGAGCCACCCAGGCACCCCCAGTTTGTTTTTTTAAACTGTGTTGGGGTGAACCAAAACCATGTCTGTGGTCGCCAGCTTACTGCCGCAGCTCCCAGCCCTGCCTGCTGTGACAGACTCCCTCTCCACTGCCACAGGTGCCTCTTGAGCAAACTGACCATAGACACGCGTACAATCAACGTAGTCACTTTTTCCTGCAGATCTGCGTGCTCAGAACGGGTGCTGGCTCCAAATAAGACCCTGAAGTTTTATTTAAAAGTGCAATTACAATAAACTGGACTTGAGGAAGATATTTCCACCCTACACTAGTCCAAAGGGTGGGTACCAAGAGTTAATTCTGTGGGGAAGATGATGTAATAAATATTTCTGTTTATTTGGTGTGTGAAGCCAAATACTCAAATGCTGAGTACCTTTAAAAAAAAATCAAAATCAGCAATTCAATTATTTTTCTTTATTAGAACAGCCAGGAGTGAGCTTGTTAAAATAGATCTGCTTTGTTGTAGCTTGCTCTGCTGGCAGTGTCTAAATGAATTAAATGAGTCAGAGTCAAAGAAATCTCACAGGCAGCTTTAATCTCCTGTCAGAAAGAAGAGCTAACTAAGTCAAACATCAGTAATTTTTTTTTCTTGGCTCATCTTAGGAGTTCATGTTCTTAGCTATGTGTTTGTGGACTTATATTTTAATCTTAAAATTACACTCCCAAAATATTCTTAAGATTGGGAATTTGGGTGCCCAGTCTTATTAGGATTTGCTGGTTCTTAAAAGTCACTCACATAAAAATACCATCTCTCTCCTGAAGCTTGTAAGGGGCAACTTCTTTATCACTCAATTCAATATCAGAGCCCAGCCACAGATTTGTTTTCTGTTTTTAAAGACCAGCAAAGCTCCCAAATTTCCATTTTGGATTTTTTATTTCTGGTACACATAATAGAAAATTATATATAATGTGTCACAACATGAATCTCTGAGGTCAAATGTGAAGGAGATGTGGTTCTCTTGTGTGTCGTGTAAAATTGTCTAAAATATCCTATGGCTGAAAAATTTGTGTTGGAGAGCAATCCAGAAATTGTGTCAGCCTCTTCTCTGCGGAGCCTTTGAGCTCTTGGGAATTTGTGTTAATACTATTCTAGTCAGTTCCTCTTTCAAGAACTGACTGATAGACTAAGCTCCATTGGGCAGGAAGTGGAGCTTTTTTCTGTTAAGAAAAAGACCCTTTTCTATCACTGTGGGTCTTTGCTAAAGGTTAAAAAGGGTGGGGGGTGACCTACAGATATCAGGAGTTCAGTAGGTTGAAGTCTGTAAATTTAAAGAAACAGCAATTGCTGAATGAGAGTCTAAGAGGACCCAAAGTGCTACAAAGGAAAACTAAGATATTCAGCCTCATTTTAAGGATATCTTTGCTCTTAGAATATAACAACTGGGCATCATGAGCTTTGATGATTGGCTTATTAATTATACATACCACATACAATTACACCTGTAACAATACCCATGTATAGATACAAAGATTCAGACACTAAAGTTTCTAGAAAGTATGATGGTCTCATAAACAGGGACCATCTACTGATGTAATGTCCTTCATGAAGACTGCCTGTCACGGTTTCTTGTCAAGCTTTTTCTCTACACCTGAGTGTTCCTCTTTCCTCGGGTATTTTCTAGCCTGATACCTGTTTCTTAGCACCAGAGTTACAGATTTCTATATTTTGGTAAACATGTTCTCTTTTCTCTGTGTATTGTCCATCTTACCACACTGGAACTAAGTAGAATAAATCTAATCCTTGACCTACCTGTATTTAGTTTGACCACAAAAAGTATAGAGGAAAACTCCTAAACTTACCACCTTGAGAAATTAAACATTATACATTGCAGCTCCTATATATTCTTCCTTTATTCTCCTCTTTCCTCCTGGGAGGCAACCATTGTTCTGGTCTCTTTATACAATATTACATATAGTTCCCCAAAACATATACAGTATTTTATATATTCTTACACTACATAAAAAGATAGCACATTCATGTATCCTCCTGAAAGACTTTTACATTTATGATAATATAATCCTTTCACCCTTCCTGTAGATATAAAAATCCTTTGTGGAGAGTTTTCTTTTTAGGATGTCAAATCATTTTTTCTAAATATAGAGGAAAATAATGAAATGCTTGGATTCTCAGAATAAATTTACTCTTCATAAATGCAGCACCACTTCTTAGTTTAACCACTTGTAATCTCTACTTGATCTAATTTTTAAATATTCTCTATTAATAGTTTATTTTAAAAATGGATTACTCAATTAAAATAAAATTTCACCCAGTATGCATACCCTTACAACCAGCAATGTCAGTTTTTGACCAGTTAAATACCCATATGTTTAAGCAGAAGTATATAGGGATGTCTGTTGCAGCACTGTAATAGCAAAATTAATACTTAAAGTTAAACTGTACTCTGTAGAATTAAATGGAGTGAGGTAGATACGTACTGATCATAGGTAAAGCTCTAATATACATCATTAAATAAAACAATTGTAAAACAAAAGTAACATTATGATAACATTTATATTTTAAAACCATTTCTAGGTGCTTTTATTAGCTTTATAAATATATAGAAAAAGCCTTGCAAGCAAACATTGAAAGTTGGTAAGTGATTATTTCTAAGATGGGAGTGGGAGGCCAAGGAGGACTTTGTATTACCAGTATTAGTTGAATATGTTAATGGATTAAAATATAGCTTAAGGTATGTATTTAAAAAGTCAATGTAACATTTTTAGGGCAGGCTAATAATATTGTAGCTTGAAGCAAGAGATTAAAATGACCCCAGCAAATGACTAAACTAAATGGTCTCAAGTGGAATGAAGAAATTGGGGGACTAAGCTGTACCTAAATATATACCCCAATGCCTTCCATTCACAGAATTTGTGTAGGCATGGTGCTATCAACACTGGCAAGCAAGAAAAGTCACCATAGCAGACTAGAAATTGCAAGGTACACCCAGAAGAAAGAAAGCTGTGGGCTTGGATGGACAAGAGTCAAGGAAACGCAAAATATGTGCATGAAAAAAAACACCGAAGACCAGATCCACGGATAACTCCAAAAATAGGGTGAACAAATACCAACTAGACTGAGTATGGTGCAATAAAGAGGCCAATAATTAGAACAGGAACTCTAACAGTGAGTAAAGCAGTACTAACCTGAGTCTAAAATGTCCAAGATACATTCCAAAGAAAATAATATACTTGCTAGGAGCGTGTTCCAGGGGAAGGTATAGATGAGCAAGAAGCATTGCCAAACAAGAGGAATAAGGCAGCCTGTTCAGGAGGCAGAAACACTAAAGACTGCTGCTACCAGAGAACAGCCTTTCTTATTTTAGTAATGGGAAACTCCAGCTTGCCTGCCTGCTCCACACCCAAGTGCCCTAAAGTGAAGCCTCCCAGTGGATAGATAGGCTGCACCCAGTTATATAAACCCTGCCATCAACTTGCCATCTGGGGAGGGAGAACCCACACGAGCTAAAAATAGTCAGTTTCTCATTTATAGATGCAAATGAACAACAAAAGATCATGAGATATTTGAGGGAAAGAAACTAAATGAAAGGGAGGACTGATATGAATAAACAAGTAAATGGGCCAACTGATCCTAGAAGAAGCAAAATGAATAAATAAAAAAAAATAAATAAAAATTGAAGGACCTAGAACTTGAAAGAAAAATTCTCATTGATACTGTTATATGGGACAGTGCAATGAAAAATATACAGAAGATTGTTAGGAAAAAGAGCAACCGGAGAACACGAGAGAATTTTTGTAGTTAAGATGTAATTGCTGCGGAGGATGTGCTCCACTAGAAGGAAGGACAAACCAAGCAAGAGGAACACAACACGGGATTCAGAGAACAGAAACCTCCGTCCAGGAATGCAGTGAGGAAAACAGCTATGCAACAGGCCAGAAAAGCAATCAGTACAGAGTGGAGCAGGAAGATGGGTGGATAGATCCTCAGGAAGTATGTCCTCAGGAAAATGACAGGGGGCTCCTGAGACTATATGTTGTGATGGAAAGTATGAAAAATGCATGATGTGGTAAAGAGATATAATAATGGAAAAGGTGAATAAGAAAGCCATAGTCTGAATATTAAGAAAAAAGGAAAATAAGCCTCAATTTTGACTTATGTAAGAGATTCCATTTCTTTGATTTTTAAGGTGACTATTACAATTCATTTAGGAGTCCCAATACTGAAAGATAATACCATCACCATGCTTGGCTTGGCATTACATTATATATATATATATATATATATAAAGAGAGAGAGAGAGAGAGAGAGTATACTCAATACTTAATTGAGTATTGGTACATATATATACATACACACACACACAAACATAATGTATATGCATATATATATATATATACACACACACAAATGTGCATATTGTTGTGCATTTTTACCTTTTAGAGTCAATGTATGAATGAAGCATGGAAGGCTTGGTTGAGTGTCAGGATGAAATATAAGTTTAACAGTCTTAATCATGTAAAAGAAAAACCTACAATGTCTCTAAATTCTGGAGTTTAGAGATGAGTGAGAGAAGTGAAAGGAAGGGATAAGTGTTAGTAGTCTATGTTACAAAGTGTGGAATGAAGAAAGATCAAGGTGGATTGATTACGATGACCATTAGTAGACCTAAGGAGAATGTCACAAGTATAAAATCTGGGGAAGAGATGAAAGAATTGTCACAAAGACAAGCATAAAAATGGACTAAGCCTCTGTCTTTCATATTAGCAAGACAAAAAATAGAAGTACAAATGTATTTAGCATACAGGCAATAACTAGGGAAAATTTTTAAATAGTTCAAATAGCAGAGAATCTATAGGTGGGAACTAATATGGTCAGAGATTGAGGGTATTCCTGTACTATTTAATTTGTTACTGAAATTACTATCATTAACAAAATTCTCTGGGGAGGTAACAGATCTAAAACATGAGAAAAAGATTGAGAAATGAAAGACCACTACACATCTAGTATTGTATCAGGAGGTGATAGAGGAAAATTAGAGGAAGTTTATTTACTAGATAGCTCTCAAATAGTTTCTGTAACATAGAAAACACTAGAGCAAAAAAATAAAAATTAAAATTAAAAAAAAAAAAGAAAACACTAGAGCAGGGGTTCAGAACCAAAACCAATTGGCCAAGTGTGGCCCACTTCCCATTTTTTTAAAGTAGTTTTGGTATACAGCTATGCTGACTTATGTACTGTCTATGGCTGTTTTCACATTATAACAGAGTTGAGTAGTTATGACACCGTATGGTTCACAAAGTATCTATTACCTGGCTTTTTACAGAAAATGTGCTCCTCTAGTAGAGAACAAATGAAAGGAAAAAATTCCAGTTGCTTAACAAAAGATAGAGGGGCAAACCAAACAGAACAACAACCAAAAAGGAAGAAAGAATATTATATAGAAGATGTAAAATAAGATTACAGGAATAAGCCCAAACAGAATAATATATTTGGAATCAAATTCCTCTATGCTTAGATTGGAAGGGAAAATATCTTGTTTAACAGGAATTCCGTTGGAACAATGTGCCATAGAAACATGGAAAATGGTGAAATAGATAAAAATGGACCAGCAAAATGTAATTGCTAAAAAAATGCAGAGGATTCTAGGAAGATGGCAGAGTGGGAAGCCGAAGGAATCTGTTTCCCTTCCCAGACAACAATTGTATTGGTGGAATCTGTCTGATGTAGCTATTTTGGAAGTCTGGAGTCAATTGAAAGGGTCAAATTTTATTTAATTCATTAATAAGAGAATTCATAAAATACAACAGCTGGATCAAAGGAAAATCCAAAGAGAAAACAAATATATAGTTATGCAAAAATTGACAAATGGATACAAACTGTCAAAATTGGTCAATATCCATAAGGCAATAGTCACATTGCATTCCTCTAGACAGTATTTGCATTTCTATAAATAAGACTCTTTGCATTACTATCAGTTTTTAGTTTTCTACAACTCACATGTAGAATTGAATAGCAGGCTCAAAGACCATAAAAGACTGAAATAACCTTGAATGATGCACTAGACAGGACACATAAGTATGTCTCCTTACAATAATCTACACTGTCCCCTCCCTACTCCTGCCTTCCAAGGTATATTAGAATACAAAAGTTTAAAGGCAGAAGTTTGGCATGGCTGAAATTACCTACATCGTAGAGGCAAGAGGCACTTGAAGTTGGGAGTGGGGCTTGAGTATGCAAAGAAATACCCCCCCACACGCCGCCATGAAGGTCCATGTTATAATCTCCAGAACCTGTGAATAGGTTATATGGCAAAAAAGAATTGAGATATCAGATGGAATTAAGTTTACTAATCAGCTGACCTTATAATGAGATTATTTTGGATTATTGGGGGTGGGCCCAAGGTTCCTAAATGGGGAAGAGGGAGCCAAAGAGGAAGTCTATATGCTAGGATCTACGAATTATACATACTTAAGTATTTTCTATGCTAACTCCTCTCTTAAGAGTTAATTCTTGTTGGAGTTTATGCTTCCTCTGCTGTGGTTTTTTCTCAAATATTTGGTGACTCTTTTTTTCTAGATTATACCTTTAGATGAACAAATGTTTAGATAATATTTATGTTCAGGGTGATTTTCTTTTTCCCCTGCAAAATGAGGCTTTCCATTTCCATGACTGGAGTATAAGTTCTGCTTTCAGGAATGATGGCAGTTATAAGAAGGGTAGGACACAGGCCGTCAACTGGGGAGATGGTCTTTTATGCTATGCAATGGAGCACAGGTTAAAGGTAGGCCCTGATACTGGATCAATCGGGGTCAAATCTTGGCTCTACCATGTACGACTGTGTGACTTTGGAAACTTGACCTAACCACTCTGTGCCTGTTTCCATAGCTCTAAAATTGTGATAAGAGTAGCATCAATCTCCTAGAGTTATGGGGATTAAATGAATCACTACATAGAAAGCTCTTAGAACAGTGCCATATATATATACATATATATATATATATAGTTTAATACATGTTAGCTATTGTTTTATAGTAATATTCATTTTGTGAATATATGCCATTGTGGTTGTGGGTTTTATTTTTTTTTTAATATTTTATTTATTTGACAGAGAGAAATCACAACTAGGCAGAGAGGCAGGCAGAGAGAGAAGGAAGCAGGCTCCCCGCTGAGCAGAGAGCCTGATGTGGGGCTCGATCCCAGGACCCTGGGATCATGACCTGAGCTGAAGGCAGAGGCTTTAACCCACTGAGCCACCCAGGCGCCCCTGTGGGTTTTATTTTTGACCAAAGACTAGAGTCAGCTGGTCCTAGAACTTTCTTTTGCCAACTACCTATAGGCTGTTTTTTCTTTTAGTTCACAAGGTCTCCAATCTGGAGCCTTTCCCTGGGGAAATTCTGTCCTTATCTCTGATTTCCTCCCATTTCTATGGTCCAAGTAACAGTTAGATTTATAGCCTTCCATGAATTTTTATCCACATACAAGTACATATAATACATAATACATAGTGATCTACATACAAAATTCCTTTTTCAAACAGAAACATTTATGTGAAAATTCCTTCTTGATTACTGTATTTTAGACATGTGTTTAACATAAAATTCCATATGAGCTTCCTTCAAAAAAAAAAAAGAAATGTAAATAATTTTTTAAATGATACCAGGACAATAGGCATTTGGGACCAAAAATAGCGACTTAAAGAATTAGATATAAAATGTCAAAAGTTATTCAGCAAAAAACAGAAGAGCAAAGAAAGAACTCATTGAGTGTGTGTGGAGGGGGGGTAATTTGACTAACCTAAGAGATCTTCAAGAAAGCAGACTGAATGAACTCACATTTGAAAGCCTCACCTTGCCCCCAAATCCTGTTCAAATGACATTAATGTATTTTAAAATACACAGAAACTATGGAAGAATAAAATACACAGAAATTCTGGAAATCCAAGAGGACCTGACCTGTAAGCCAGAGCAGCAAGAGGTTTCTGGAACACATAAAGCAGAAGCAAACAGATCAATCAAGAGATAACAGAGCTGAGGGACTGGTATAGAAGGAAAAGAGGTCCTTAAAGAAGTGAATTTCCCCAAGAGAATTGCAAAATAATCTCACACTAGGGGCCATATAGACTAGCAGAAGGAACAGCCTATAGACAGTAGGTTGAAGAACTGGATCAGGACTGGTGATTCAACATATATTCTTGTATAAAAGCACACATGCAATCCTCTAAACCGAGAATTCTGCCCAGAGAGGTCCAGAAGCTTCAAGTTACTAATGCTATATTGGGGACGTGGCGCTATGGGGAGTTCCTATAATATTATCATTGGAAACAATAGCTCATACATGTTAGTGCTATAGTCTTTTGTTAGTGCCACACTAATTTATTTTAACTTTAAGCATGTTTAATACTTTTAAGAGTTAGTCTCCCCCCCAACTACTCATTTTTAAAATTTCTTGAGTTTTTTTTACTGTTTCTTTTCAATATCTTATTTAAGAGGTTGCTTATTCCCAACTTATAAAAAGTAGCTCATAAAGTCAATTCCCACATGACTTTTTAAAAGTTTAGAGAAGGTAAAATTGCCCCTAAAAACATTTTTTAAATCAAATATGGTAAGATTCTGGACTTTTTCCAGAAAAATCAAGAGTGAAAAAATCAGTTTTCAGTGAAATATGACCACTTACATCATTTAAGTTAATTATATTAGAAGGCAAGTTAACATGAGACATCTATCCTTTCTGATATAAAGGTAAATCCTGAATATGCCTTACATTTCTCCTAAGATTAAATGAACATGGTCATGTTCAGTTCAGATTCTCATTAAAGTTCATTTTCATCTATAGCAGCAGTAAAAGAATTGTGTCCAAGGTGCTTAAAGTCAGAGATTTCTACTCTGTGTTTGATACAAGCAAGGCAGATCTTGGGAGTTCAAAGGAATCTTACAGGTCCCAGAATTTTATAGGCTTGCTCTTGGTAGTGGGTAACCCTAGTTTGTATTTGGTGAAACTTCTGATTAAATTTACTTATATCAATGTAGTCATTTTGAAAAGAATTCAGTGAGGCAGAACTTTAAACTGCAAGGAGGGAGGGGAGGCGTGTGTGTGTGTGTGTGTGAGAGAGAGAGAGAGACGGGAAGAGAATGAGATCAGTGTACTTAAAGGTTGTAGCACATATGTACTTGAAGCTAGAAAGATGTTATAGAAGCTGCCTTTCTTTGTTCTAGGGAGAAAAGGGTCTTTTAATAGCCCATTTCATTTTATTGGCATAAATGGGCATCGATTTTTGTGAAGGAAAGGTAGATGGAGACAATTTTCCCCCTTAGGCTTGTAAGACTTGGAACCTTCGCTCTGAAGGCAGATGGCTTCTGGCTGTCTGCCCTTCAAAACTATTATGCTTAAAGGTTTCTGAGGGAAAAAAGAGTTGGTCAAATCTGCCTCGAGTCCAAGGAGCCTTTTGAGAGGAATGGGAAAGAGAGGCCGACACTTTCTGAATTTCAAAGTCACTACAATGTGCCTGATTCCTGAGGTGGTCTAGTTAAGACCAGCTGGCAGTAAGAACAGCAGAGGCTCTGAGAGGAACCCCTGTAGGAAGAGAAAACTGGAAGTGGTGCCTGGCTCCACACAGATCCTGGGTTGATTAGGGAGACACAACATTGTACCACAGCATGTATGGAATGACCTAACCGTCTTAGATGAGGCCAGTGTGGGCTTCCTGCATTTGTTCACCATTAAATTCCATATACTGTCATTAGAGTTATAACTGAGAAGCCCAGGGCTACCATGGTGTGGCATAACCAAAAACCGGATTGAGAGCCAGGAGACTGCTTCTTCTTTCCCCATCATGGAGAAACTGCTCTCAAAGCAGCAATGTGGGTGTGGGTGAAGGGCAATACAGGGTATGGTTGCTCTTGGGTTCTTTCTTTAAGATTAAGGGAATACAAAATTCCAAATACAAAACTCCAGAGCTCCCTCCCAGGACCATGGAAAGGGCCTTGGTAAGTGAGAGGCCCTGACCTCTAGCTTGGTTAATTTCAAGTTGGTAGGCCCCTCAGGGGGTTTCCCTCGCATGGTGGAGGCCTGCCCTGGAGGGAACTACTGCCTTCTAGAAGGACTCAATGTAGCAGAGAAGGTGGCCTTTGGTAGATTAAAGGAGATTTTATTTTATTTTATTTTTTATTTTTTTTATTATTTTTTTATTTTTTATATTTTTATCCTCAGGGGTACAGGTCTGTGAATCGCCTGGTTTACACACTTCACAGCACTCACCAAAGCACATACCCTCCCCAATGTCCATAATCCCACCCCCCTCTCCCAACCCCCCTCCCCCCAGCAACCCTCAGTTTGTTTTGTGAGATTAAGAGTCACTTATGTTTTGTCTCCCTCCTAGTCCCATCTTGTTTCATTTATTCTTCTCCTACCCTCTTAAGCCCACCATGTTGCATCACCACTTCCTCATATCAGGGAGATCATATGGTAGTTGTCTTTCTCTGCTTGACTTATTTCACTAAGCATGATACGCTCTAGTTCCATCCATGTTGTTGCAAATGGCAAGATTTCATTTCTTTTGATGGCTCTGGACAAAATGACAAGGCAGAAAGATTCACCACAAAAAAAAGAACAAGAGGCAGTACCGAAGGCTAGGGACCTAATCAATACAGACATTGGTAAAGGAGAGGTTTTCATTTTTTTTTTCCGTGAAGGACAGATTCCCTAGAACTCCCTAATAAGGGAAATGGGCATTCAGGTCATAAGGAGGTTGGGGAGGTGCTAGGTCTGTATTTTGAATACTAGAAGTTTCCTATATTCTATGCTGGTAAAGCAGAACACACCTACCCAAGTTAGTGATAGTTTAACTGATTTAAATTACTAAGCCTATTGCAGCAATCTGTTAATCAGTATAAAGGGTTTCCATGAAATTTTAAAATTGTTCTTTCTAATAGTTCAGGACCATTCCTGTGATTTCAACTGTTGCCTTCATGTCAATGAATCGACATTTTCAACTAAATACAAGTCAACCCCATCTGCTGTACCCCTCTTTTCTAAAATTGAGGTATAGAGATACAATATTAGTTTTAGGTGTATAACATAGTTATCCAATGATCATACACTGTTTGAAATGAAATAACACCATCTTGGACAAATCTGCTGTGACGACCACTCTGTTACATGAGACTTTCTTCAGTAGCATCAGCCCCTCTCCTTTCTTTAGCCACACCCAAAGGGCATAATGTCTTTGCTCCACGCTGGAGATAGGACTATGATTCGCAAGCATTTCCTCCTGGGCGGTCAACCAGCACATATTTCTCAGCTTCTAAGGCTATAAAAGCCTAGGTCTAGGGGGTGGTGGGTTTGTGGAGATCTGCTCATCTCATCCCTTCCCAAGACCCACTTCAGTTTACTAAATGATTTCTTGTCAAGCTAGACTTGTCAGCCTTTTTCTTAGGTCGGACAGTGCCTTTGGAGGGAGTTGGGTATATACTTCCTTTCAGAGAGCATAGGTATTACAAAATGTCACTTTATTACAAATAATTACAATAATACAAATATAAATAATTACAAATATTACAAAATGCGAAATTACAAAATGGCAAGTTGCCATATAATGTTGTTACAAGATTATTGACCATATTCCCTATGGTGTATTTTCCATCCCTGTTTCGGACTTGTTTTATAGCTGGAATTTGTACTTCTTAACCTCCTTCACCTATTTTGTCCATTTTCCTATCCCCTTTCCCTCTGCCAACCACCAGTTCTCTGTTTTTATGAATCAACTTATTTTTTTTGTACATTTGTTTATTATTATTTGTTTATTATTATTATCTGCATAGAAGTGAAACCATATAGTATTTGTTTTTCTGTCTCACTTACTTCACTTAATGTACTATCCTCTAGGTTCATCTATGTTATCACAAATGCCAACTTTTCTTTTTTTAATGGCTAAGTAATTTTCCATTGCACACACACACACACACACACCACATTTATTTTGCTTTTTTTTGAGTATAGTTGACATACAGTGTTAGTTACTGGTTTACAATATGTGATTCAACTTCTCTATATGTTATGCTGTGCTCACCACAGCTGTACCTACCATCTTTCACCACACAATGCTATTACAGTATCATTGACCATATTCCCTACACTGTGCCTTTTTTTATCTGTGATTTACTTCATAACTGGAAACCTGTATTTCCCATCCTTCTTTACTGATTTTGCCCATCCCCCCACCTCCCTCCCCTCTGGCAACCATCAGTTTGTTCTTTGTTTTTATAGGCCCGATTCTGCATTTTCTTTGTTTGTTCATTTATTTTTTTAGGTTCCAAAAACAAGGGAAATTGTGTGGTGTTTGTCTTTATCTGACTTATTTCTCTTAGCATAATACCCTCTAGGTCCATCCATGTTGGATGAGCATGAATGACATGCTCTCATTCTTTTTTTTGTAGCTGTGTAATATTCTATAATACATACATCACATCTTTCTTATCCACTTGTCTATTGATAGGTCACTTCTATATCTTGGCTATTGTAAATAATGCTGCAAGAAACACAAGGATGCATGACTATTTTTGTTTTCGTTGAGTAAATGCCAAGTAGTGGCATTACTGGATCATGTGGTATTTCTATTTTTAAGTTTTTGAAGAAACTCCATATGGTTTTCCACAGTGATATCACCAGTTTACATTCCCACCAACAGTGCACGAAGTTCCTTTTTTCTGCATCCTCATCAACACTTTCTATTTCTGGCTTTTTTTGGTTTTTTTTTAGGTGCAATGTGATATCTTATTGTGGTTTTGGTTTGCATTTCTCTAATAATTAGTGATGTTGAGCATCTTTTCATGTGGCTGTTGGCCATCTCTATATATTCTTTATAGAATATGTCTATTCACATTATCTGCCCATTTTAAAATGGGATTATTTGCTTTTATGGTGTTGAATTGTATGAGTTCTTTATACATTTTAGGTATTAATCCCTTATCAGAGATATTATTTGTAAATATCTTCTCCCCTTCGGTAGGTTGCCTTTTCATATTTTTTTACTATGCAGAAGTTTTTTATTTTGATGCAGTTCAAGGAATTTAATTTTGCCTCTGTTTCCCTTGCCTTAGGAGACATGTCTAGAAAAATGTTGCCATGGCTGATGTTGGGGAAATTACTATGTTCTTTTCTAGGGTTTTTATGGATTCAGGTGTCAGATTTAGGTCTTTAATCCATTTTGAGTTTATTTTTGTGGGTGGCGTTATAAAATGGTCCAGTTTCATTCTTTTGCATGCAGCTGTTCAGTTTTCCTGATACCATTTGTTGACGAGACCACCTCTTCCCTATTGTATATTCTTGGATCTTTTGTTACAGATTAAATGACCATATAAACATTCATTTACTCCTGGGCTCTCTATTCTATTCTAATGATCCATGTGTCTATTTTTGTGCCAGTACCATACTGCTTTGATTATATAGCTTTTTAGGATATCTTGAAGTCTGGAATCGTGATACTTCTAGCTTGTTCCTTATAAGATACACTTTGGCTATTTGATGTCTTTTGTGGTTCCATAAAAATTTTAGGATTTATTTACTCTAGTTCTGTGAAAGCTGCTTTGGTATTTTGATAGGGATTACACTGAATCTTTAGACTGTTTTGGGAAGTGTAGGCATCTTAACAATATTAATTCTTCCAAACCGTGAGCATGGAATGTCTTTTTTTTCCTACATCCCTTCTTATTTTTTTTAATTAACATATAATGTATTATTAGCCCCAGGAGTACAAGTTTGTTAGTCATCAGGCTTACATGCTTCACACCACTCACCATAGCTCACCACCACAGCACTCACCACCCTCTCCCTCCTCCTCCCCCTTGCAACCCTCAGTTTGTTTTGTGAGATTAAGAGTCTCTTATAGTTTGTCTCCCTCCCAATCCCATGTTTCATTTTTTTCCTTCCCTACCCCCCAAACCCCCAGTTGCCTCTCAAATTCTTCATATCAGGGAGATCATATGATAATTGTCTTTTTCTGATTGACTTATTTCGCTCAGCATAATACCTTCTAGTTCCATCCACATTGTTGCAAATGGCAAGATTTCATTTCTTTTGATGGCTGCATGGTATTCCTTCCATTGTGTGTGTGTGTGTGTGTGTGTGTGTGTGTGTGTGTGTATCACATCTTCTTTATCCATTCATCTGTTGATGGACATCTAGGTTCTTCCCATAGTTTGGCTATTGTGGACATCGCTGCTATAAACATTAAGGTGCATGTGCCCCTTCAGATCACTACATTTGTATCTTTAGGGTAAATACCCAGTAGTGCAATTCCTGGGTCATAGGGTAGTTCTATTTTCAACTTTTGGAGGAATATCCATGCTGTTTTCCAGACTGGCTGCACCAGCTTGCATTCCCACCAAGAGTGTAGGAGGGTTCCCCTTTCTCCACATCCTTGCCAACATCTGTTGTTTCCTGACTTGTTAATTTTAGCCATTCTGACTGGTATGAGGTGGTATCTCACTGTGGTTTTGATTTGTATTTCCCTGATGCTGAGTGATGTGAAGCACTTTTTCATGTTGTCTGTTGGCCATCTGGATGTCTTCTTGAGCATGGAATATCTTTCCATTTGTTTGAGTCCTCTTCAATTTCATGTTACAGGTCTTTCACCTCCTTGGTTAAATTTATTCTGATTATTTTTTTCTTTTTGGTGCAATTGTAAACTGAATTTTTCCCCCTAATTTTTCTTTTTGCTACTTCATTATTAGTGTATAGAAACAATACTGATTTCTGGGTATTAATTTTGCCTCCTGCAACTTTACTGAATTCATTTATTACATCTAACAGTGCTAAGGTAGTCTTTGTGATTTTCTTTGTATAATATGTCATCTGCAAATAGTGACAGTTTAATTTCTTTATCGATATGAATCACTTTTCATTTTTGTCTGACTGTTGTAGCTAGAACTTCCAGTACCATGTTGAATAAAAGTGGTAAGAGTAGACATCTTTGTCTTGTTCCTGATCTTAGAGGAAAATCTCTGTTTTTCACTATTGAGTATGTTAGCTGTGGGATATATATATAATATATATATTATATATATCCAGTCTCCATAATATTATATGTATTATATATATTATATATATATATATATATATATAGCCTTTTTTAAAAAAGATTTTATTTATTTATTTGACTGACAGAGATCACAAGTAGGCAGAGGCAGGCAGAGAGGGAGAGAGGAGGAAGCAGGTTCACCACTGAGCAGAGAACCCGATGCAGGGCTCGATCCCAGGACCCTGAGATCATGACCTGAGCTGAAGGCAGAGGCTTTAACCCACTGAGCCACCCAGGTGCCCCTATATATGGCCTTTTTTATGTCAAAGTATATTTCTTCTAAAACTACTTTAAGAGTTTTTATCAAGAACTAATATTGAATTTTGCCAAATGTTTTTTCTGTATCTGTTGAGATGATCATATGATTTCGGTCTTTCATTTTGTTGATGTATATCACATTGGTTTGTGAATACCGAATTTTCTTTGCAACCCCAGAATAATTCCACTTAATTGTGGTTAATGATCCTTTTAATATATTGCTGAATGTGGTTTGCTAATGTTTTGTTGAGTGTCTTTGCATTATGTTCATCAAGGATATTGGCCTGAATTTTTTTTCATGGTGTCTTTGTCTATTTTTGGTATCCAGGTAATGCTGGTATTTGGAAGGATGTATTTGGAAGCTTTCCTTCATCTGTGTCCCTCCTCACCCCAGAACAGTTTGAGAACAGATATTAACTCTTCATTAAATATTTCATAGAATTCAGCTGTGAATACATCTGGTTGTTTTATTTTATTAGTAGTTTTTATTTTTTAGAGGGTTTTTTAAATTATTATTACAGTTTCAATTTTGTTACTAGTAGTTGGTCTGCTCAGATTTTCTATTTCTTTCTGACTCAGTTTTAGAAGATTATAGGTTTCTGGGAATTTATCTAACTCTTCCAGTTTGTCCAATTTGTTGATATACAATTTTTCTTAGTATTCTCATCTTTTGTATTTCTGTGGTGTCAGTTGTTACTTCTCTTTTGTTTCTGATTTTATTGGGTCTTCTCTTTTTTTTTCTTGATGAGTCTGGCTAAGGGTTTATCAATTTTATCTTTTCAAAGACCCAGAGTTTGGATTCACACATTGTCTTTTTTTAGTCTCTGTCCTTTATTTCTGCTCCAATCTTTATTATTTCCTTTAGTCACCTTGGGCTGTCTTCACTATTAGTGAAAAATGATTTCTTCATTAATCATTCAAATTAGATTATTTGGGGGTTTTTTGGTGTTGAGTTGCAGGAGTTCTTTATATATTTTGGATATTAACACTTAATTAGATGTATCATTTGCAAAAATCTTCTCCTCCTCCTCAGTTGCTTGCCATTTTGTTTTGTTAATGGTTTTCTTTGCTGTGCAAAGCCTCTTAATTGATGTATTCCTAATAGTTTATTTTTACTCCCATTTCCTTTGCCTTAGGAGAGAGAGAGTCAGAAAAATATTGCTAAGGCTGATGTTTGAAATTACTGCCTGTATTTTCTTTTAAGAGCTTTACAGTTTCAGATCTCATTTAGGTGTTTAGTCCATTTTCACATTATTTTTATGGGTGGTGTAAGAAAGTGGTTCAGTTTCATTCTTTTGCATGTAGCTGCTCAATTTTTCCCAATACTATTTGTTGAAGAGACTGTCTTTCCCCCATTGTATATTCTTGCCTCCTTTGTCATAGATTAATTGACCCTAAAATATGAGTTTATTCCTGGGCTCTCTATTCTTTGGATATGTAGGTCTATGCTTGTGCCAGTACTATGCTATATTACTTACTACAGCTTTGTGGTATAGTTTGAAATCTGGAATTGTGATATCTCTAGTTTTGTTCTTCTTTCTTTAGATCATTTTTGGCTTTTTGGGTCTTTTTTAGACAAATTTTAGTATTTGTTTTAGTTTTGTGGAAAATGACATTGGTATCTTGATGGGGATTGCATTAAATCTCTAGATTGCTTTGGGTAGTATACTGTGCCCCTCCTTTCAAGGCCTTCTTTTCTTCCTATTTCTAAATTCCCAATAAATGTATCCAACAACTACTTCATTGTCCATCAGAGCTCCATAAAAGTATAAAATATATTCCTAGCTTCACTTTCTTCTTCTTCTTTACCTTCTATAGCTTAGGAATTATTAAACCCAACTGAATCATGTTCTAATATCTTTTATAGTAATTGCTTCCTTTATCCCAATATCACTATTAGATTCTAGAATATAATATTGACTCTTCTAATTTCTTCATAATGCTACCAGATTTCTTCATAATGCTAACAGATGTGGCCTTTTTAGAGCACAGATATGACTGTATAAAAACTTTTGCTGGTTCAATAGAGTCTCAACCTACTTTTCAGTATCCTCTCCCATCTCTTCTCCTGGCCTCACCTTCAGTCACGTGGGACCACTTGCTACTTCCTAAATGTGCATATGCCTTCCCCTCTTTTCCTACCAAATGAATTCCTACTCATTTCAAGGGCCAAATGAAACTTTAATTCTTACATAGTGATTTTCCTAATCATCCCAAATTTGAATTAAGTATTCCCACTTTAGTGCTTCCCTATCACTTTAAAAAATATTTCCATTTCCTTAATTTGAGCATTTTTGTCATTCTAATGTTTATAGTATTATGAGGTATACGTATTTATCTTCACCATTAGGCTGTGAGCAGGACTGTGTCCTTGTCATTATTATCCTCATGCCCTAACCTGGGACTTGGCCCATCAGGGGCGTAGGGGAACATAGCCACTACAGTTGGCAAAGTTTTACTTTTATTTCATATATCCTTAATGTCCACAGAAAAAAAAATTCTGAATTAGAAATGGAAATTCAGTTTTCTTTTTCTTGCATGTACTCTACATGCAACTTCCATTAGTCGTTTCTTAATTCATTGCTTCCCTTTCTGGTACTCAATTTTATTCTGTTTTTATTCTTTTTCCAGAGGTCTTACCTCTTATTTTAACAATATTCAGCTTCTAGGGCTCTTCTCAAAATTTGTTTTTAATAAGGAAAAATCTAGTTCTGGATATCTGCTTCCCTCCTATTCCATTTCATTTTGAATGGTCTTTATGTTCCAGAGAAGCTTTGGCAATTTGAGTCCAGTGAAAAAAAGAAATGGTTTTTGACATAGCGTAGAATGTGCTTACAGCTGACTTCAAGAACTAAATAAGAGGTGAACTATTTTCTGAGCTGTAAGTGACTTTTAAATTGCTCATGAAAATAGCAAAGCCTTGGCAGAGAAACCAGATGACTTTGAGTGGATAATGGGTGAGAAAGCTTTTGTCATGTGGGATAGTTATCTTATGAGATTATAATTCAGCCATACTTAATAGTGATTGAAGGGTATCTGTGAAGTGAAATGTAGGTTGATGGCTTCAGTTCATTTTCCAATAGAGAAATGTCAGAATTTAAATGAACCCCAAACGGTTATAGGAAGCTGTGTCTTCTAAAGGAAAAATGATTGAATGGGGAAAACTGACTTGGTCCTGGATTACCAATGGAAACATTTGCTTGAAAGATGATTTAACTCTTTCTCTCATAATGTAAGCACTGGATGTGGAGTTTATACAGTGCAGACCAGAAGTGAGGCAATCAGAAAGGAGCAGGGAAAAGAAGACCTGTTCTGACCTCCTATAGACACACACTATTCACTGCTATATTTAGATGTTGCCATTCTATGCAATCTTAATTGTCAAATAAATACTTAATTTTTTATTTCAGGAATATTTTGGTTGCATGCAAATAAAGTGAAAGCATTCAAAATCTTCTTTCCCTCTCTTAATTGTTTTAGAGGAAACAAAAATTCAGGGAATTGTCAACATTTTAATTTAATGTACACAATCCAGTTTTTTTTTTAAGATTTTATTTGTTTATTTGACAGACAGAGATCACAAGTAGACAGAGAGGCAGGCAGAGAGAGAGAGGGAGGGAAGCAGGCTCCCTGCTGAGCAGAGAGCCCAATGCGGTACTCAATCCCAGGACCCTGAGATCATGACCTGAGCCGAAGGCAGCAGCTTAACCCACTGAGCCACCCAGGCGCCCCACAATCCAGTTTTAATTTTAATTAAACCCCAAATATTTTTGAGAGTCTTTATATTATATGCTGAGCATTAATATGTGGTACTGACAAGAATGCAAAGCTATTACAGGGCTTTTGTGAGAAAGAACCAAGGAGAAATTTATTTAGCGGCTGCTTGTAAGCTATATAAGAAAATTTAAATGTCATTTATAACAATTAATATATAGATGTCCTATGTCCCAGAACTCATAATCTAATGGGGACACATGTTTCTAAAATATTAATACTAACAGGGCTTGAATGAGTACACAACCAAATTTTGTAGGAATTACGAGGGAGAATGAAATTTATTTAGGAAATTTGGAAAGCCTTCTTAGAATAGGTAACATATAGACTATTTTGAAAAAAAAAGTTTTAAAAAAGTTATGCTGATTTTCTCAGTGTTTGTTTTATTGTTTTCATATCATTTCATCAATATCAGTTTTTAAATGTACCTGATAAAGAGACACAAAGAATTATTTTATAAGTTACCTTTTATAAAGCTTATCTTTGAAATTTTCCTCCCCAAAAGAGAAAGCCAGAAGAATTTAAGAAGTGAGTATTTATATTCTGAAAATATTTCTAGATATACATATACAGATACATGTGTGTATAGTTGTATTATATGTATGTTATGTGTCTGTATATATGTCAAAGCTTATATATCTTTGTCAAAACTCATCTCTCCACTAGAGAAGCATTTCAACCCATATGCAACATTAATTTTTAAATTACCTTCTCCTTCTGGTGTACCAGAGGCTGAGAAGATAGAAACATCTGCCTATAATAACAACTAATATATAGTAAGTGTTTATCATTTCTAATCAATTTCTATGCAATTTATCATATTCTCATTAATGGCTTATGAACTAGGTATTCACTCCCTTTCTATAAAGACGACTGGGCTGGGATGTGAATTCAAGATAAATGTCTCCAGTGCCCATGTTCGCCATTACAATGCTGTATTTCCTCTCTGCAAGTGAGGATTATTCTTAGATCTCTATTCCTCCTCTTGCCTAAATCATTCTCTAGATGTTACTTAACCACTTGGGGAGAATCAGTTTTCTATCTGGTTCACCACTATACTATTTCAAATCTGCTTCACCGCTATGCTATTTCTACTTTTGCTTTTCAAAAGCAAAGTAGAAACATTCTGTCAAAATGAATTTCCATAAAGTGAATCAAGTTTTTGAGTATCATAAAATCAGAGGTGTGTTTCTATAGGGAAAAATATTTCCCAGTAAGTAATGACAAAGTTTTGATAAGGAGAGGATTAAGATGATAGCTAGTCCAGATTCATTTGGAAACCAAAAAATCAGTACGGAATTACTATCTTGAGATGGCAAGTATACTTCCCCATTGGAGTACCCTGTTGACTCTCAAATGCCTCCTTTGTCTTCATTTGCTCACCTCACCATTCCTGCTGGGCCCTGGTTAATAAACTCTAATATCCAAACACAGATCTGCCCCGATTGCCTCTACATTGAACAGTTCTCAGAATTTTGTATTTTTGTATCTGATTTGCATTTGCAGTGTCTGCTTCAGTTGGACTGCCAACACACATTTCAACTAGAATTTCCACCATATTCTTTTATTTCTAACAGGTTTTTATTGAGAACTGTGGTGGATTGAATAACTGTGCTCAGTTCTTCACTCCCTTGGACTAGTACTGCACATCTACACTCCTGGCATGGGTTCAGGTAGGCTGAGTACTGTATTTCCTGCTGTTGACTTTGGGGTTACCCAGATGATTTGCTTCAGTGAAGGGGATGCTAGGACATGTGATGCCGATGGAGGTTTGACAGTGGTCTTTACACCTTTGTCATAAGAAAAATGTGCTATAGGTAAGTGTATAAATATGTATTTGGTCTTTGTCCTGTGTAAGTGGATACCTGAAGTGCTTCATTGGTGTCTGATTAGGGATAGTTTTGTGAGACTGAACCCCTAACCTATGGGGTCTGTGCTAATTCCAGGTAGTTAGAATCAGAATTGAATTAAACTGTGGAACACCTGGGTAGGGAGTTGGAGAACTGGTAGTTGGTGTGGGGAAAACCACACACATTTAGTGTCAGAAGTGTTGTGAGTAAAAATAGTTCAGAAGTAGTGTTTGAACCAACAAGAAGAGACACACAGACCAGGCCTAGACCAAACCTGTAGCTTAGAGCTAAGCTGAGCCCAAGACAGTTGAGACCCAGCCAACCCAACAATGCATAAAGGAAAAATATTTGTTTTTTTAAACCACTGTGTTTTATTGTGGTTTGTTACACAGCATAAACTGATGTGGAATTGTGTGCCAGGTTCTCTTTTAAGCAGTGGGTGGCTTATCTTAGAATTCTGTAGATTTGCATTTGTATAATGAAAAGTAAGTTACCTGTCTTTTTCTTGAAGTACAGAATTTCACACACTGAACACAGTATATGTAATTCTACATATGAATATGACAGGAACAGCTGTACAGGTTTAGAGAATTTGATAATACAAAGATGGGAAAGAGAGGCCAGTTAACCAATTAGACAAGACCTTGTAGGTTACCCTCAGTTTTGCAAAAATCCCTAAACCGTTTTTTTTTAGTGCACTCCAGAATTGATGAGCCTCTCAGGAGCTGATAACAGAAATGGTAAAAGAAACTAATGTACAAACCGCAGAACAATTGCTGCTTCTATTATGAGAGATATTCCCTTTTTAATGACTATAATACATATATCATATCCACTTCCCTAGATACACCTTCCTAATATCATGTATCAGGGAAGTACAATCATCACATACACCAGTTAGGATAAGTTTGGCTGCATAAAGCAGATAACTACCAAATACAATATTTTTAACAAGATAGAAATTTGTTTCTCTCATTGTAAAGAAATCCGCAAATATCCAATCTAGTGCTGGTATGGCATATAGGTTTCATCAGGGACCTACACCCTTATCTGTCTGTTATATCATTTTCAGCATGTAGCCCCCATCTTCAAAATTGAAAGCCCAAGATGCTAAAACTCCAGCTATTATTTCCATATTCCAGGGAGCACAAGATGGAGGAAGGAAAGCAATGGAGGAAGGGAAAGAAATCTTCACTGGATTTCACTTATATCACATTTACTAGAATTTATTATTGTAACTGGTGCAAGAGAATCTCAAAATTTTAATCTTTAAATGCACACATGCATTGCTGTCCTGATTACTATTTTTGCTACTAAGTAGAAAGGGAAAATTGGATGTTGAACAAAGCAGGTAACAATCTCTGCTTACCATATCTGTCTCATTCTAGTTGTCTATTTTCACATTTTATTGTTCCTTAAATCAGATGCATTGTACTAACATGGACATATACATTACTTTTTTCCTGAAAATGCATTATTAAATTGATAGAATGACTTTTTTTATGTGGTAATGTTATGAATATTCTTAGTGAGAATAAAATCAGAGCAGAGAGTTTTGTAGGCTATAGTAAAGTCTTGTGAATTACCCTGTCCCACAAAAGGGATAACATTTTCAGGATTAAAGTATTTGGGTCTGTTAGACTCAGAGTGTCTATTCCATGAGCAAGAAACTTCAATTTTGACCTTTAGGTCTCCCCTTTTCTAGAATCCTTGCAATCTCCCCTCCTAAGATGGTTTCTGGCTAGGGAAACCTTTGGCTTTGGCCATCTTTGCTCTGGTCTTTCCGCTCTGTGATTACTCTCTGTTCATTTTGATTGAACTTCTCTATTGTCAAGGTTTTCCAGACAGGATGAGTTAAACTATTTATTGGGATTTGTGATTTCTGTACACAACTACTTGCATCCACTATGTGTTAATTTTAACTAGTTTAACTAGTGAAGTTCACCTCACTTCCTAGCTCCAGGAACATCTGTCTTTTTCACGTAGTTCTAACATGAGCTACATTCTTTAGCCCAAAGAAAAATTGTCCGTGTATTCAATTCGGAAAAAATTTCCAGTAATTCTTTAATTTCTGAATTCACAAAGTCATAGCTTCAGATAAGAAGGGAAAAGAAAGATATACATTAATCCTTGTGACCTGTTTCATAAAATCACTTGTGAATTTGTTATGTTTCCTATATTCTTAAAAGGTATAAAACCTGTTGAAGGTTTTTCTTCATTTCTCTTACAAGCAAATGCTTTATGTGCTAAAGATACATTTTGCTATATATTTGGCAAGCTAATTTAGGTACAGCATTTGAGATTCTTTGTTGCTTAGGGTTACTACTGATAAGAATAAAGCAACTATATTTTATTAAAAATAAGACATCATCAGTTTTAAAATCCTGATTTCTGCCATGTGAAAGTGTGGGGAGAAATGTGCATCTTAGAATCACTGAAATATGACTTAGCAGAATTTTTAATGACAATTACTAGTACTTAAAATATAAACTATAGATTATAAAGCCTGTAGGTAGAGGACTATGTAAGGAGGTTGAGAGTCTGGAATTAAAAATATTAGAGTGTTCCAATTCTAGAAAACATATGCTTATGTTTGCACATAGCTCATGTACATCAAATGTTTGTTATGGAAACTCACAATCTTTGTACTTATCAGAGACTTGGAGAGGGTAATGGCTGAAAGTTTAAACATCACTAAAAGCATGGAGTTGGGGGAAATTGGAGGGGGAGACAAACCATGAGAGACTGGACTCTGAGAAACAAACTGAGGGTTTGGGGAGGGGGGGGTAGGGTGAGCCTGGTGGTGGGTATTATGGAGGGCACTTACTGCATGGAGCACTGGGTGTGGTGCATAAACAATGAATCTTGGAACACTGAAAAAAATTAAATAAAAAAAAAAGACATGGAGTTAACTAGCAAATATTTAACTGCCTGGACCAAGAAATCAACCACTAAAGAGAAGAAAATCAAGCTTCTATCTTCCATAGTTCTTGAGCTTTCCAGGATCACCCTTTGTCACAGAAGGAATGAATTTGCCAGTACGCACAGTGAAGTGTCTGCTGTAGGCAATGTAGGTCTCTGTAACTCTCAAAGACTATTCTATTGTGCTTTAATTTCATATTTCTCCATAATTCGTACTCTTAGTTCAGTTGCTTCCCCAAACTGTATGACCCCTATGAGCACACAAGAATTATTGAATGTTTATTCTTTTTTTTAAAAGATTTTATTTATTTATTTGAGACCCAGAGAGGCACACAAGCAGCGGGAGCAACAGGCAGAGGGAAAGGGAGAAGCAGGCTCCCTGCTGAGTAAGGAGCTTGATCCCAGGACCCTGGGATCTTGACCTGAGCTGAAGGCAGATGCTCAATGGACTGAGCCATCCAGGCACCCCTTGAGTGTTTATTCTGTGCCAGGCACTCTGTGAGGAAATGTGGATAAATGAAGAAATTCTCTTGCCCATCACGTGAGCAGTCTTACAGGGGAGATACTTCTAGTAATGCCATAATAGCACTTCTACAGCTTATAAACTTAATAGTACAACTAGTGGCCCAAAGGAGAATATAATCCTAATTTAGGGGGTTAGGAGATGGAGATATGGCAATTGAGTCTTGAGAATAAAAAGGCAGGAATTTAGCAGGGTTACACAGTGAGAGGGTAATGGTTCCATTTCAAGTAAAGTGAACATGGGCGCATCTTTGTTTTTTATGTTTGTCTCACTTATTAGACGTTCAGGAATGAGGATCTCAAACTCTGGTAATAGCCAAGTGTGGGGCAAGTGTTTTTTTCAGTGAAAATGATTGATCTACTCTAGAGAGCTTTGAGAATGGTCAAGAAACCCGTTAGTGCGTCTCACTTTGTTAGACATGAGAACCACTTGGAGTTCTTGTTCCTATCACTACCTGAGTTTCTATTTCAGTAGGTCTGGAGGGGAGGCCAGAAATTTACATTTTCAATATGCCCTATCCCCAACTCCTAAACCCCATTGTGACTCTAATGTAGGGGTTCTACAGAGTGCAGAGATGGAGGTAGAAAAGAATTTGTGGATACTTTGGAGATACTTACATGCTGGTTCTTATCAACTACCTACAGCTCACCAAATATACCTCCAGGTGCACCCCCTCTCAGCCATCAAAAGCTTTTTAATCAACCTTAACCTCTGCTGCTCAGACCTGTAAGTTAATTTTCTGGCAAATATGCTGAGAGGAAAATAAATCTGCCTCCTGAGACTTAACAGGTCTTCTTGATTTCTAAGTATTAGCATGTTTTTCAAGTGCTGTGAAGCTGAAAAGTGCTAAAAAAGCTCCAGGATTAGTCAATTCTCTTTAAAAAATTTTTTTCCAGTGGCACAATACTTACCTTGAAAGATGAAAATTTCCACCTAAGGCGGTTTTTTTTTCTATATTTTGTAATCACAATTGAGAATTTATGCCAACTCTACCTTTTTTAGCTATTCAATGAAACCTTTCTAAACTGAGTTGAAAATAATTCCATCATGCCTTTAACACCCACTTGCTCTAATTTAACTCCATTTGTCTCTCCTGTACTTACTCTTTATTTTCTTGAGCATTCCAGCTGTTAACATTAAATCTAATTTTTGAATGTCAGCCATGTCAAAGCAAGCCTTAATCCTTTTAATGTTAACCTATCACCAGCTCAAAGCTGCTTTATATCATGGGATATAGCTGTGTTTCCAACCCTGTGGGCATGGAGTGTGATTACACACACACACGCTAGAGCTTCCCTATAACACTACTTTGGTGTAGTCTGGAATTTTATTTGGGGTAGGTAGGGATTAAACCCCATCCAAAGTGCTTTGGTTACACAAATAGAAAAAGGCTTTGTTACAAGGTGGTAGTGCTGCAGAAGTATTGGAAAGAATGTTGGCTATCATCTAGTCTTACACCTTGGTGGTTTTTTGTTTTGTTTTTGTTTTTTTGTTTTGTCTAAGAAAGAGTAGAATGTCACGGACAAAGCATACAGTTAATGACAGATGTGTTGAAACCAGAACCAAACAAGAAATACTTTATTAATAGACCTAAATGTCATTGTCATTTACACTCTTCTTTCTCTCTTTCTCTCTTGAATGAAATGCAATTAAAAAACATTACTCTTCTTATACCTCCCATTTGGACAACTTTTGAGATTCAAGAAAGTCAACTCTGTTTTGAAAGTTTGGCATAGATTTTTCTCCTATGCTTTCAGACCAGATGTACTTCGCGTTTAGAAAACTGATCAGTGAAACAGGCCATTGTCATTGGCTAAACCAAATGTGGAAGGAACTTACAGTAAAGTACAGGTGACTTTTTTTGTTAGTCTTTTGGGACACTGAGCTTTGTTACAGTGATATACTAATAAAGAATTCTATTTATGAGGAAGATCACCAAATGAAAAATAAGTACCATTGCCATTTTATTTTATGGCTCTTGGTGAAATATAATTAGAACTTTACTAAGAGATTGTATCTTAATTAAAAGAAAGAAATGATAAATATACTTTTCAATGAGGGTGAATAGACATAAACTACACAGGTTAACTGTCCAGTTAAATGGTCACATTAAAAAGCCAATCAGAGAAAAAGATAAAGAAAAGAGTCTTCTATTCATATTGTGTATCTTCATACTGAGGTTAACAGTCAGTCACAGTATTTTTCCTAGAGGAATGTATGGCCGCCTAGGAAGGGAAGAACAATACCAAAAATGTTAACTGTAAGTCCTACAAGAAAATTTAGTTCAAAGTCCTCTGAGGCCTTTAGGGGAGAGTAATTAATTTTGTTTTGGAAGTTGGAAAAGGCTTCGGGGGGGTATAATATTTGAAAAAAGTGCAAGCTCAATAAAAAATACCAAGCAGATGTTTTTTAAAGGTATAAGTGCAGCAGCATGATATTTTTTCCTGAGCATTAGAAAGGCTCTTTTATGAAGCATAATTAAAATAATGATTTCTATAGAATAAATTTTCCACATCCCATCTCTCCAACTGAGAGAATAATGCCTGCCTTTTGTTTTTATTTACTATTTTGTCAGTCTTTCCATTAAGTCTGGTTTCTATAGTTCATGATTTTTTTTTTAATATCACTTATTTGGATAGGAGCTTCTTGAAAAAGTTGGTCTACATTTTCCCCTAGAAGAGTCACTTTATATCTCTTATATAATTAACATTCTTCTCTCCCCCTTTCCCATTTGTTTTATTTTTTTATAATATTTTAGTTCTCAGGTTATAAAGAACTAGCAACAATGATATATATTAATATTTTTTATATTTTACTTTGTGATAAAATTAGAAACAAAATCCTAACCTCCTAGACCTAGATAATGGTCATTAGACCAATTGCTTATCATTTAAAATGTTGTCCAAGGTTTGTTGCAGGACTCCTACCGACATATTCTGACAAGAAGTTTCATGATTTGAGACCTGAAAAGCAAGGAGTTAAAGGGAAGAAATCTTAGAGGATTAGATTGATCTCAAGGGATTTGGAAGCCAGGCAGACGATCTGAAGATGAAAGGAAAGATTTGATTCTGTGCTGAATTACAAGTTTTGAAGGAAATTACAGTGTAATTTTGTTCAGCTATAGATAAGGATCCACAGCCTAAATTAGTAAAGTTCTTATAACTTATCTTTTAAAATCATCATTAAAAAGTATTTCTGAAACTGTGTCAATTGTGAGCAATCACCCTTGAGGTACATGTGTAATATAAAAGACCTAAAAAAGAAGAGCAATAGCAAACAGTGCATATTAAACATCCATTGCAAAGGCTGGGAGTGGGGGCATCTAAAAGGCATGCCATTGCATTAAACATTTCCTCTGGGTTGGGGAGAAAGGGAAGGGGCAAACCACTGCTGTCATGCCTTATTTACACATTTCACAAAATCATCGTCATGTGCCAGTAAGCCTTGTGCTTCTAAGGGAGTTGTTACAGCCTTGAATTCTCTTACCCTACCCCAGAGGAGAAGGCCATATCTAACCAGGCCCCAAAGAGCAATACCTTGGAACCCCCTGTAGCCCATTTATTAGATTTGGCCCCCAACTCAGTCATGGGTAAACCCTCAATCTAGGTTTAGCATTGGCCAAACCAGTTAAGGTCATTGCTATCCATGGTTTCTAGGAACAGCCTGTCTTACTGCAAAAACAGCATGTTCCTTCCTCGGTTGCCAAGTGAATACCTGATTGGTGGGATGTCCAACTGAATTCCTATTTCCCATTGGGATGTGCTTATAGAAAGTTAGAGTGGACCTTTGGTGGAAAAGAAAACACACACAAAAACCCCAAACAAACAAACCACCATTAATTGAACACACACACACTCACATCTACGTTCTTTCAGAAGCTCTCAAACAACAGTAAAAGTGAAGGAAAAAGAAAGAAGGCAGTGAAACCTAGTGGGTTGTTGGGTGTGTGGTAACTGATGTAGGGGATCCAAGAAAGCCAGACCATCGGTGGAAAAGTTTAGAAGCACACTGATATGCATTGCAGAATCTGCAAAGGATTTATGACATTTCATCAGATGTCCAATAAAAGGTAGAGCTAAAAAAATGGATTTTTTTTTTAAGATTTTATTTATTTATTTGACAGAGAGAGATCACAAGCAGGCAGAGAGGCAGGCAGAGAGAGAGAGGAGGAAGCAGGCTCCCCGCTGAGCAGAGAACCCGATGCGGGACTCCATCTCAGGACCCTGAGATCATGACCTGAGCCGAAGGCAGCGGCTTAACCCACTGAGCCACCCAGGCGCCCTAAAAAAATGGATTTGATTGACAGTCTAAGACCTTACCTCCACTCCATTCTATAACCCCTCTTAAATCCTAGCATAGGTTTTGCTTGATTTAAGGAATGAACTACAAACGACAAAAACAAAACCAAAAACATGTATCTTGTTTGTTTGTTTTTGCGTACTTTCTGTTAGAATCTTTATCGGGGTACTTTGAAATTTTTTGCTGTTATGAATAATATATTCCTAAGTTTTCACTTTTCTAACAGTTTGTTGCTGGTATACAAAAATGCCACTGGCTTTTGGTTATTGATCTTATAACTACTAACTTTGCTAAAATCTATGATTAATTACAATAATTTGGGTAGATTCCTTTGGATTTTTCCATTTTAACAATCTTATCGCTGAGTAATGACAATTGACTTTATTTTCAATCTTTAGAGATTTTCTTTTTTTTCTTCTTGGTGCATGAACTATGAAATTTAGTTCAAAGTTGAATAAAAAATTACATTGGGAATAACTATAATGGTTCACCATTGATAATAATGTTTGCTATAACTTTTCTATATACACTGTGCTCAGGTTAAAGGAATTCCTTTGCATGCCTTACTCACTAAAAATTTTTATAAAAAATTATTATTAAAGGTTATTAACTGCTTATTCTACATTTATTAAAATTATATAAATTTTCTTTTATATGTTAATGTAATACATTACTTAATAATATCAATTAATTAGTAATTAATTAATTAAGTAATTAGAGATTACTTAATAATTACTATACTATACTATACTTAATAATTACATTACTTAATAATTTCTAACATTAAATTAACTTGTATTCCTAGAATATATCCAACTCAGAGATGACAGGATTATCTTTTTACTCATTGCTAAATTAAATTTGTTCTTTTTCTCTTTTAGAAACTTTTTTGCTCCTGCATTAATAAAAGATTGGCCTGTTTTCTCCCCTTTTAATTTTTATAACAAAAGAAATTAGATATAAAAACCGAATTGGAGAGTCTTTTATTTTATTAATTGGAAGTTTAGGTTTAGAGTTATCTCTGTTTTGAATATTTTGTTGAACTCACCTATAAAATCACCTGGTCTTCCTATTTTCTTTGAGGGAGAATTATGAGCTAATGATCATTCTGATTTTTATTTCTGGTGCAATCTTGAGTCAATTTTGGTGACTTTTAAAAGTATTTATTTCACCTGATTTTTCAGTTGTATTAGAGTTATTTACATTTTATTTCAATCTCTGCTGCCTCTTCAGTTATGCCCTTTTCAATTGCTAATATTTTGTGCAGCTTCCTTTGTTTCCCTAATCAATCTCACCTGAGGTTTGTCAACTTCATTAGATTTTTTTTCCTCAAAAAAACACTTTTGGCTTTGTCAATCCTTTCATATCTTTTTTTTTCCAATTTATTTATTTTCAGAAAAACAGTATTCATTATTTTTTCACCATATCTTTTTTTTTTAACTTTATACTTTTCCATTCTTAATTTATTCTTTCTACACTTTCTGGGTTTATTTTGCTCATTTTCTAATATCTTAAATGCTTATGCAATTGACTTTGAGTTTTGCTTTTTTCCCCCACTTAATATAAGCATTTTAGACTTTTAATTTCCCTCTAAAAACTTTTGGCTACAGGAACGCCTGAGTGGCTCAGTTGGTTAAGCGTCTGCCTTTGGTTTAGGTCATGATCCCAGGGTTCTGGGATCAAGTTCCACATTGGACTCCCTGCTCCTTGGGAAGCATGCTTCTCTCTCTCCCTGCTGTGCTGTTCCCCTTACTTGTGCTCTCTCTCCCTCACTGACAAAAAGATAAATAAAGATTAAAAAAAAAAAACAAAACCATTGCCTACATTTCAAAAGTCTTGAAACTTGGTATATTTACTAATGTACAGTTGCTTCTGTTGTTGTTCTATACGCTGACTTTGGTTGCTTATTTCCTGAAGTGTTAATCTTTCAACCTCATCTTAATTTTTTATTGCAATTTCCTAATCCTTGGGTTTCTATCTGGGGGAATTCTTTGAGGCCGGCTTTTAAAGTGTATTTTTCCATGACTGTGGTACCTGAAGTTACAACACTGGATCCCTTTAAACTAAAATTTCAGTTTGTTTCCAGGCAGTATAAATTTTAGGGCAAATCTATGTAAATATGACTTGTAGTTAAGAAATCTCAAAGGGAAATTTTTTTTTTCTTTATTTCTCCTCTATCCAGAGAGAAGGTTGAAACAAACATCCTTCCCTCTGTAAATCACTTTTGTTTTCTTATTCCCCCAGGGTAGGTGTTGCTCTCCAAGTGGTTCCAGTTTGATACAAGTGTCTCTGATCCTACCTTCCATTCTGATCTGGACCCTGGTTTTGGCTTCTGTTCCACCAAACACATGGCCAATTAAAAACTCATATAAGGCTATTAGAATGAGCAGATACCCTCAAGGATGAGGCCAGCTCCAGTGCTCACCTAATCCTCATGGAACCACACTTGCTCATTGTTTGTCTCCTCTGTTTCCATTTCTTATCTTCCAGCTCAGCTCAGCTATACTCTGAGAGAGATTTTTAAAAATATTTTACTTTGTATTATTTTTCTTGTTTCTGAAGGGATTTCTCTGCATATGTAGTCTGCCATACTTCTGGAAAGGGAAGACCAAATTTGTGACACTTTCTGTTGTAATTTATAGAAAACTCAGATCAGTTTGCCTTAAAGAGACATAGATAAAAACTCCAGAAATATGGTGACTTTTCTGTTTCATTTGACTTAGCATATAAATTATAGCCTCAAAGCCATAGATTGTCTCTTCACTCTGCCTTTTATGATGTCAGTTTCAATCCAAAGCTATCTGTCCCCCCAGCATAGTCACAAAATGGCTGCCAATTACTTGCAGAGGTGCACATTTCACTATTCACATTCAGGTAGGAACAGCCAGTCCCTTCTCTAACCATCAAATGAGCTTCCTGAACTATTCCCAATGAAACTCAATGAAAACACTGAACCACATTTTATAGCCAAAGAAATGTCATGTTCAGGGTGACTTTGTTACTGGAAACAATTACACCTGTCCCTTGTTTATGACTAATTCCTTCCTGAAACCCATGATGTTAAGTGAAAAGTCATTAAGTGGAAAACTAATTTCCATTAATTTTAGAAGAAAAATTACAATGCATTTTATCTCAATTTCCAATAACAATTGAACAATACAAATAACTATGTAATTTTTAGAAATCCAGTAATTTGAAAGTAAATACAAATTTATACATAAAATGGGATGTAGTAAGTGTTTATCCTTCCACTTTCTCTAATTGTCCAATCTTTTGGGACTTAGTTCATCTTGCACTCCAAAAGCACTTAAAGTTATATCATATAAAAACACTTTTAGGATAAAGTAAAAACTAAGCAAAAGAATGCTTTGAAACACATGGAAATAGTATATGTTCACAACAGACTATGAGTTGTTGAAGCTGCAAACCTTTTATCCCCTTTATTTGGCATATATAAGCAAAGTCCATTATTTTGGGTTTATCTAAACATTGCATGCAATTCAAATTAGGCTCATATGTTATTGGCTGACTAGAAAATGTTTGTGTTGAGTACACTGATGAGCATGTCTTCTCCTGAACCATAATCTTGAAAAATATTATTTATATTACTTTATTTTTAGTGTGTTTCAGGATAAAAAGGAAAAGCCTCATGTAGATAAAAGGAATGTCTGAAAATGGTTTTGACTTCTCAAAAACTATATAATATTCTAGAAAAAATCAGAACATTTTATATAAAGTAGGTCCGTACTGTGCAAAGGAGATGGGTTTAAGCTGACTCAGACTGATGGGGGCTTGGCCTTGGGGGTTAGTCTCTGCCAACCTCCATGCTGTACACAAAGGGTGAGGAAGAGGATGAATGTCAATGAGATAATCACAATGCCTTTTCAGCCAGCTTTATTGCAGCATTCCTCTAAATCAAATTTAGTCTACACTGAGATCCCACTCACATAAATAATGGGACATTTAATTTTCATAATCATTGGGGTTTCCTCCTTCTCTGTAACATCAGACATTCAGAAAGCCTGGGGAGGTGTTAGTCAGTCATGGTGGTCACCAGCATTGATGCTGCTCCTTCTCCTTATTGATGCCATAGTCAAGCATTAACTTCAAATACCAATCAAGCATTTCGCTCTGGGTAGACTTAGGGATGAAGCCATCAGCTATTTATTCCACCAATGCTAGATTTTGCCTTCTGCTCACCATGGCACAATCTATAATGCCCAGATTTGGTGTCTCACTTCTGCTGTTTCCCACTCTTTTCTGCTTTCTCTTCTTTCTTGTTCTAAAACTTGCTTCTCATTTTCCTGCTTTCTAAGAAAATAATTTTATTGCTGTGATTCACATACCACACTTTTCACCCGTTCAAAGCCTAGAATTCAATGGTTTTCATTATATGCACAGTTGTTCAGAGATCAGCACAATCAATTTTAGAATGTCTTTATCATCCCCCAAAGAAATCCCCTACCCATTATCAGACATTCCCCATTTTTCTTCAGCTCCCCTAATCCCTTAAGCCCTAGGCAATTATGATCTACTTTCTATATGCATAGATTTTCTTATCCTGGACATTTCATATAAATGAAGACATAAAAAAGTAGTCTTTTACATCTTGCTTCTTTCACTTAGCATAGTGATTTGCATTTCACTCATGCTATAGTATATATTAGTAGATAATTCCTTTTTATGGTTGAATAATATTCCATTATGTGGATACTACAGTTTGTTTATTAATTCACCAGTTGATGGACATTTGAATCCTCTATTTGGGGCTATCATGAATAATCCTGATATAAACTCTTGCAAAATGCCTTTGTTTGGATTATGATTTTATTTCTGTTGGGTAAATTCCTAGGAGTAGGATTACTAAATCATATGTTAACCTTAACTTTTTAAGAAGCAGCTATATAGTTTTCCAAGGAATTGTGTTATCTTGTATTCTGACCGGCAATGTTATGAGGGCTCCAGTTTCTCCATATCCTTACCAACAGTTGTTACTGTTTATCTTTTGAGTTATAGCCCTACTTCTAAGTGTGTAGTGATGTGCATTGCATTGTAAAAATTGTAATTAGTTACATTTAAAACTTGGGAGAAAATCTAGGGATCTGGCCTTTTTGGAAATAGGTGTTCTAGCAGCACTGTGTCTCAGCACTGTGAGGCAGTGATTGGTTGAAGCTGTGTCATTGTCATTCTCTTCACTCTGGTGCACTCTTGCAGTTACTTTCTATTTTATGATCCTGACACTGAGGGTAAGTGTCCATTCTCATTTTTCTTATAGTTGTGCTGTTGTTTATTTTTGAAGGTAAGAAATGTTTTATGTCCTATGTCTCTAGCAAAAGTAGAAAATGAGATAGAGACTTGGAGGGCAATATACTTAACGTAGGAGAGAGCAGAGTTCTTTGTTGAATTAAAAACCACTCCTAAGTGTTTATAAAAAATAAATTTAAAAAAATGGATTAAAGATCTAAATGTGACACTTGAAAACATAAAAATCTTAGAGAACACAGGCAGTAACGTCTTTGATATCAGCTATACAGCTTCTTTCTAGATATGTCTCCTGAGGCAAGGGAAACAAAAGCAAAAATAAACTATTGGGATTACATAAAAATAAAAGGCTTCTGCATGGTAGAGGAAAAATCAACAAAACTAAAAGGCAGCTTTCAAAATGAGAGAGGATATTTGCTCGTGACATAACAGATAAAGGGTTAGTATCCAAAATCTAAAAAGAGCTAATCAAACTCAATGCCCTCCCCCAAATAGTCTGGTTAAAAATGGGGGTAAAGACCTGAATAGACATTTTCCCAAAAAGACATCCAGATGGCCAACAGACACATAAAAAGATGCTCAACATCACTGGTAATCAGGAAAATACAAATCAAAACTACAATGAGCTATCACCTCACATGGGTTAGAATGGCTAAAATTAACAACACAAGAAACTGGTGTTGGTGAGGATGTGAAGAAAGGGGAATCCTTCATTGTTGATGGGAAATAAAATTGGCATGGCCCTTGTGGAAAATGGTATGGAAGTTCCTCAGAAAGTTAAAAATAGAACTACCCTACAATCCAGCAGTTGGACTACTAGGTATTTACCCAAAGAATATAAAAATACTAATTCAAAGGGGATCCATGCATCCCTGTGTTTATAGCAGCATTATCTACAATAGCTAAATCAGTGAAACAGTTCAAGAGTCCACAGACATATATATATATATATATATATATATATATATATACATTCACACACACACACACACACATAATGGAATAGTACTCAGCCATAAAAAGAATGAAATCTTGCCACTTAGAGAGTATTGTATTAAGTCAAATAAATCAGAAAGACAAATACCATATAATTTCACTCATACGTGGAATTTAAGAAACAAAATACATGGGCAAAGGGAAAAAAAGAGACAAACCATTTAACAGACTCTTAGCTATAGAGAACAAACTGATGATTGGCAGAATGGAGGTGGGGGGGAATGGGTTAATTAGGTGATGGAGATTAAGAAGTATACTTGTGATGAGCATGGGTGTTGTTTGGAGGTGTTGAATCACTCACTATATTGTACACCTATAACTTATATTACACTGGATGTTAACTAACTGAAATTCAAATAAAAACTTAAAAGGTTTCTCTTACATGTTTACAATATGCAAAATATGTCTTTGTCAAAAGAATGCAATTTAAAACATTATGAAGTAACCATACAAAGACAATGTATGATGGAAATTTTAATGAACTGAAAAAACAATAGAAATTTCAATGCAGTCCTATTTTGAATCAAGTAAGTAATGCTACCTTGAAAAGTGATCTGTTAATACAAATGTAAAAGAGCTTATCTGTTTTAAATACATGTTTTGATTATCTCAATCTTAGGAGAACCATTTCTTTGGCAAGAAATTATCAAGTATACTTTAAACTAAAATTGGTTTTCAGAATTGGACATTACAAGAACTTTGCAGTTATAGAATTGAAGATCCATTCCAAACAGGATTTTCTTCTTCGAACTTCTTGAAAATTAAGGTTGTTCACTTCATCTTTCACAATTAATGCTGATAGAATGAATGAAGAGTTACCAGATAAAACCATATAGCAGGATCATATACTGAATGCTAAATATGTTGGTGTTGGAAAATTAGATTCTTTAAATGTCTTGAGAGTAGTTACTCTAAATATAAAACCAAACTATGTTTGGAAGTAACTGCATTTGGATACATCTGTTCTCCATTATGCAATGGAATAAAACTAAATATTGTTCCCAATTAAGGGATTTAAGGCTAAATTCTGGACTGTCCATTTCAAAGAGAAATGAAGATTTAATACATCTTATTTAGAAAAAAAAATAGTTTTAGGATTCTGATTCAGAAGAATTGGAATTAGAAATTCTTTAATTTTTTGTTTTGAATTTCATCTATAACCCCAAATATCATTATCTGTTTAGAATTTGCAGTATACTTCTAATATAATAAAAATTTTAAAAATGTTGATTCTATTTCAGGAAGTTAATATTCTTGTCCTCGGGGTGCCGCACACACATTACCTACTTGGATTTTTTTACTTTTGATTTTTGAACACCTGTGTAAAGGAAAGTGATCAGGAATTCATATTTCTTCCTGATCCAACCCAGATTATCAGGGTGGGAGGATGCCTAGAAACCATGAGCAGATGCTCAAAAATAGAGAACATTCATTTGTTGAAGAGCACAGAATGGACTAGCAGGAAACAGGTACTCAGCTGTTGTAGAAGGAGGAGACCCACCACTTATTTTGGTCTGCAGGATGCAACTCCAGTTTGTGGCTGGTGGAGTGGGTAAATAAGGGTGGCAAGAGAAGTGGTCTTGACTTGTTTGCTTGTTGGTTTAATCTCATGGGCTGTGGAAGCTCAGCACAGGCATTGCACTGACCATCTTAAATAAGTCTAGCAGTCCTTCTCCTGGGCAAGCACATAGAACTCTGTTTTGGGGGGACTGGGGAAAAACATAGTTAGAGCAGAGGGGTAAAATGCTTCATGGGTTTGGTACTGCTAGTTGCATATCTGTGTTTCAAAGGAAAGATCCCTGCTTCTGACCCCTGCAGCAACTGACCTGTGCTCTCAAATATGTACTTTGATCACACTTTTATCTTGACATGAAGAGCTGGGGTTGGCATTTATTAATCATAAAGTTATTCATTCTGCTTTAAATCCAATGGCAATGCTCAACTCTATAACCTCCCGTGGCAGTGGGTAACACAGGTTGGCTAAATGTGGCGCAAAGTAATAATTTCTTCAACTTGCTCTAAATTTATCAGCCATTAATTCCACAAGATGACATTTCGTTCTTCAGTGACATTATGGAACATTCAGTTCTTTGGCTGAGAGTACAAACAAAACCCTCTGACAGGCTCTCAGATGCTAAATAATCACCACTTGCCATTTTCCCTTTAAACATGTTAGCCTGGTTTGATCGACTTGGAGAAAATCTTAAACTCTTCTAATTTGCCATAATTGTATTCAAAGTTTATTCTCTCCCAGCCTTTCTTGGGAATCAATTCAAATGTGTATTTATTACTAGCTGTATACATGAGGTAGCCTATTTGGTAGAATTAGTATCAACTTGTGTGAAGAGTGCACTGCGGGCTTCTAAGGTATCAGGTGTCTTGTGATGATGACTCACAATAAATTGTCTGTGGCCAGCACTTCGGGGAGTAGGTGACAGGACACATTCATGATTTTAAAACCGTTGAATTGGTTCCATGCCTGCCACCACCTCCCTCCCTTGCCAGTTTTTCCACTCACTCTGATTTATGAAATTCCTTTACTGAGGCTCAGTGCCTTTGATCCCTATTCCAATGAAAACTCCTTCAGAGAGAGAGGTGTTATTTAAGCTCTTGTCAGCCATTTTCTCCTGGGCACAAATTGTCATGATGTATGATGACTCTTTTCCTTTAAACCAGTCGTCTTCAAATCATGTCCCGTAGAATCCCAGAGTCCCAAGGGTATCATAGGGATTGTTGCAGGATAAGAAGAGATCCAATAGGCTTGACTTCAACAGCCACTCTGCTTACCTGCTGTAGATATTTAGCTTCTGTGTAGGATTTCCTGCAATAAGAAATTTTTATTTTACTGTTATTACATCTGTTTTAGACTCTGAGGTTAGACCTTAGCATGGGGCCAGGAATGAGCCTCCATGATTTTTGTTATTTACCCTTAGTTGATGCTCTTCTATTCTACATTCTCCCACATGGCATCTGCTCTTGGTTAGGGCATTCTTCTAACATCCACCATTGCTTCCATCTCCCAGATTACAATCCAGTGCGCCACTCTTTTGCCTCCTATATGATTCTCATCTTTGCTGTACTAGAATGAAAAAAGAAGTAAGTCTAGGAAGAGAAAGAACAGCTATAAACATGCTTCCATTACTTCCTGTCATATATATATTAGTGATATATATATATCACTATCTTAAGAACTTTGGAACAGATTCCTCCAAAAAAGGAAAGTAGCTATTTCATCCTAAAGTCAAACACATTGAGAGCCTGGATAGTTGGAACTATTAAAAAAAAAAAAAAAAAAAAAAAAAAGATCTAAAGCCACTTGCTACTAGAAAATGTGCACAAAAAAAATAATAACCCTTAGAAATAACAGAAAGTGGGCATACATTAGAACCATTCTGATTAATCTCTTCACTTTCTCTTTTGATGGTATTATTGACTGACAAAGAGAGGCTAATATTTTAGCTTTGAAGGCACTGGGAAAAGGTCATATAAAAAGATCTAAAAACTTAATATTACAAAATTCAACAAAATTGAAATCTTCTAAACAGTAAAAATAATAAAACTAAATATAAAATAATATAAATAGCAAAACTAAAATTTATTTTTTTTAAAGATTTTATTTATTTATTTGACAGAGAGAAATCACAAGTAGATGGAGAGGCAGGCAGAGAGAGAGAGAGAGGGAAGCAGGCTCCCTGCTGAGCAGAGAGCCCGATGCGGGCCTCGATCCCAGGACCCTGAGATCATGACCTGAGCCGAAGGCAGCGGCTTAACCCACTGAGCCACCCAGGTGCCTGCAAAACTAAAATTTAGAAGGAGTAAATGAACTGGCAAAAATTTTACATAAAATTTGACTAAAGACTATAGAGTCAAGTTAAAACAATAGAAACCAACTTTAGTTAAGAATTTTATTTTTATTTTTAAAAAAATTGGAATTAAGGTTTTTGATGCAGCTTGTAAAACTAAGCTGGAAAACAGGGGAAGTATGTAAATATGGGTAATAGAAACTCTAATGACTGAGCAGTCTTCTCAGAAGCTGTGAGAATCCTAACATAGCTTTCATCATTTTCTATTTTTGCTTCATGCTTAAAATACAAATTGCAGGGGTCATATAATTGGCCAGGGAATAGGGACATGCTGGATGCCCCACCAGTGTAAACTGTAGAAGTGCGGTAGTTCCCAAAGAAAAATCCAGGTATGAAAGAGAAAGGACTCTGCAGACCAAAGGAGCAGGTTAGAGCTCACTCAGAGTTTAAGAAAAAACAGAGGGGAAAAAGAAATAAATGGACAGAGGCCATGAGTTATAACTCCTAGAAGATATAATGTAAAGTAATATAGGTGGGGAAAACAATCTTATACAAAATAAAATGCCAAGTAAAACAGAACTTTTTTTTAACCATTAAGAGAATAGCATCCCTCAAAAGTTAAGCTTAAAATTACCATATAATCCCTCAATTCTACTTCTCAGTATATTTTCAAAAGAATTGAAAGTTAAGAACTCAGACACGGTACATCAGTGTTCAAAGCTACATTATTCACAATAGCTAAAAGGTGGAAGCAACCCAAATGCTTGACAGATGGAGAAATAAACACAATGTGGTGTATAAATACAATGGAATATTATGTAGCCTTGAAAAAGTATGAAATTCTGATACATGCTACAATGTGGATGAAGTTTTAACATTTTGCTGAGTGAAATAAGCCAAACATGAAAAAAAAAATTGCATGATTCCACTTAAATGAGGTACCTAAGTTAGGTCTCATAGACACAGAAAATAGAATACAAGTTACCAGGTACTGGGAGGAGGGAAGAAAGAGAAATTGTTTAGTAAGTACAGAGTTTCTGTGTAGGATGATTTTTTTAAAAGTTCTGGAAATGGATAATGGTGATGGTTGTACAATATTATGAATGCACTTAATACCACTAAGTTGTACACTTAAAATTTGCCCTTTTAACCATTTTTTCTTACACGTATTTGACTGCAGTCTTTTAAAAGATAGGTAGCTGCTTAGAATAATGTTGTGTTAGTATATGTAAACTGAGGGTGGGAGTGCAAATTCATACAACCCATTTTGGAAAATAATATAATTTTTTATCAGGAAACTCTGAAGTGTTCCTATCTTTTGACTTAGCGGTCCTATTCCTGAAGATACTATCCTAAAGTAGTGAAAAACTATTTGCATGAAGATAATGCTAGCAGTATCAAAAAATAATGGGTTAACAAACCTAAATGTGCAAAAAGGGGAACTATGTCACACTAACTCATTGAAACATTATGCAATCATTAAAAATTATGATTGAGATAATATTTGATATATTAACAAGATTATAAGATGGCATATACTATGAATATACTGTAGTTAAAATATTCAGGTCAACAACATGCAGAATTGAAAACATCTGTGGTAAACTGAGGGAATTGTAATTAATATATTTCCTTTAATTTTTATTTAAAAAAATGTTTTAAAGATTTTATTTATTTATTTGACACAGAGAGAAAGATCACAAGTAAGCAGAGAATCAGGCAGAGAGAGATAGGGAAGCAGGATCCCTGATGCGGGAGAGCCTGATGCGGGGCTCGATCCCAGGACCCTGAGACCATGACCTGAGCTTAAGGCAGAGGCTTAACCCTCTGAACCACCCAAGCGCCCCTATTTTTATTTTTTTAACATCTTTTTTATTTTATTTTATTTCATGTTCCAAGATTCATTGTTTATGCACCACACCCAGTGCTCCATGCAATACGTGCCCTGCATAATACCCCAAACCAAGCTCACCCAAATGCCCACACTTCTCCCCTCCAAAACCCTCAGTTTGTTTCTCGGAGTACACAGTCTCTCATGCTTCATATCCCTTCCGATTTACCCCAATTCACTTTTCCTTTCCTTCTCCTAATGTCCTCCATGTTATTCCTTATGCTCCACAAGTAAGTGAAACCATGTGATACTTGACACTCTCTGCTTGACTTATTTCACTCAGCATAATCTCCTCCAGTTCTGTCCATGTTGGTACATAAGTTGGGCATTCATCCTTTCTGATGGAAGCATAATACTCCATTGTATATATGCACCACATCTTCTTTATCCATTTGTCTGTTGAAGAGTATCTTGGCTCTTTCCACAGTTTGGCAACTATGGCCATTGCTGCTATGAACATTGGGATACATATGACCCTTGTTTTCTAATCTGTATCTTTGGGTTAAATACCCAGTAGTGCAATATATTTTCTTTTAAATTTGTCTTTAACTTTTGTTATTTTGCCTTAAAAAAGTGATAATACTTAACATCAAACAAAATTAAACATTTAAAATACATTGTTACAAAAGATGGAAAATAGAAACAATTCTTAAATACTTGTAGCAGAAATTACAAGGATAATTTGAGAAGTAATTTTCTTCTCCATGATCATTTGTATTGTAAAAATAAAGATACTTAAATGATACCTATCAACTAGACTAATAATAGGAATCCACTTTATAAAAACCTTATTTATAAAACTATACATATTTTAGGGCTAGAAGGAGGCTGTAGACTTATATAATGTGACAATATTATGAAATGCACATTTTACAGAGCAATGGAAAAGAGAAATTGTGAGATGAAGTGGAAAATGGTTTTATAGATATTGGCAAAAAGAAGACAGGATAATAAAACAATGTTTCAGGAAGATTCTCAGATGCAAAAATCTTCAAAGAAGACACTTCTCACAAGAATGGCAGGCAAGAATATCCATGTGCTAAAAACTCTGGGAATAACTACGTATAACATCAAATGGCATTGCCTCTTTTAAATGAAAAACTATGAAGAAAATACGTAGAAAAAAATTTAATGAGCAAATAATTTGAAATTAGGAAAGAGAGCTGATAACAAAGGAACTGACAACTTTCACAGGCAGAAAGTACTTCCTTACTGTAATATGAATCCTTCTGGTACTTTTCCTAGATAGGAGTAAATTCTCAGAATCTACAGCATCAGAAGGGATTTTAGAGATCATGTAATAAAATTTCCTTTTCTAGTTGGATACTCTAAAGTCTACAGGTAACACAGCACGTAAAGAGGACAGAGTTAGCCAGGAGCTGGGGCCCTGTGGGAATCCACACTGCTTTTATACATTGCCTCCATGTTCCCATACCTATAGTGGCACTGAGGGAGAGGGCTGCACCCCTGCTCCCACACTGGGCTTCCTTTATTGAATGCCTTTGCTTTCTCCCATGGCCTCAGGTCTGTATATAACTCCATCCTTCTGCCATCAAGGAATCTTTGTTCCATGAACTTTCCATGCAATGTTACCACTGTACATTATGCTACCGTGAGGTTCCTCCCAGGTGTGTTCAGTAGAATTTAGAACTGAGATAGAACCACATGAAATAGTGCAAAAAGATACACTCTTCAGGGCTAAGTCAGAGATAAACATGTCACCCTAGAGTCTGAGCAACGAATCTGTATGGATAAGGTCTATTAGGGAGGCAGAAAAGGGAAAAGTGAAGCAGTGCTTGTTAAAATAGGATCCAAGGATCATCTGTAATTGAATCTCTGGGCAAACTAATTTTAAAGTGTGAAGCCAGGAGTCAGCATTTCAACAAGATTCCAGGTGACTTTTGTTCATGGAAAGGTTTAAGAACCACTTTCAGGTATTTGGGAGTTGGTGTAGAAAATGAACCTGCAGCAAGAAGGAGCATGATGTGTTCTGGAACTGTCCATGAAGTCAGACTGTTCAAATGATATGATGTGGGAACTGATATAAAAAGATGCCTCAGCAGAAAGCCATGAAGCAGAATAATGTTTAACTTGCATAAGTAGAAGAGAATGATGATGACATTTAACCTTGTGTCACTACTGATATGGAAATAGAGGTACATGGTAGAAAAGAATGCAGGATGGATTCTCTGAAACTGTGAGTCAAGATGACACATTTAATGGTGCTTACTAGAATCAAATGGGTATCTTAACATTTCTCTAGGTACAACTCTTAATTCAGATGATTCACTATTAGAGAAAAAAATGCGCAAATGATTTAGTAACTAGGCTTAGGATTTCCTGTTGTTTTTGCCTTGCACTGGAGCTTGAAAAGATGATTTCCTTTTTCACCTTATAGTTCAGCATAACAATTTATACTATAACATGGGATATCTAGTAGAAATGATTCAATTGTAGTCTCCTCAGAGCAGTTCAGTTGAAAACATAATCATGTCATCTGGAGAAAGCCACTGTGGAATCTCTTTTGGATAAAAACTCCTGGGTCCCCTGCTTCATCTCAAGCATGAATGAATCCCAGATCTCAAGGATGTGGTTGATTCTTTCCCTTCTCTCTAGCTGCTCTCAACCAAGACTGCATATGTAATTAAGGCATAGTCTTCTTTGCTTTTGGCTTTTCATTGACCCAGAATTAAAAGATCACACACTTTTTATTTTAGGGTTTTTCTCCTAATATTGTCTGAATTGGGGGGGGGGACACAAAAACAATGTACATTGGAATGTTGAAAGCTATCAGAATTCTCCAAAAACTCTCATAGTAATTATTCTTGTTCTATCCTAGCCTGCAATTGGGGCTGGTCTTCTTTTCCTGCCTTCTGCATGGACTCCCTTTCTGCATTATCCTGATGAAGTCTTTCTGTATGGCATCTTCCACATTTAAAAAATATTGGAGTGGGGCATAAAACTGACATCAGTACTCCCTCTCTCTTTCACATTCCCATCCATAAGGGACTTTCTAGAAAGCTCTTCTTGAGATTCAGGGGTGAGATAATAGGTGGAAACTTTGAGATCTGTTTCCCTAAGTCTTATCTCTAGGCAGCCTCCCCACCAGCTTTTAGTCTCTATGTCTTCCAGGTTTACATAGGGAAGTATGAATTGGGTGAGACCTAGACAGACTGTGATCATCTATCCTCTTCAGTTCTATGGAAAGTTCTAATTACCTTGGAGCTCATGCGAGACACTTTCATGAAGAAAGTCATTTTTGTTCTCTCCAGAGATGATTTCAGTTCCCTTAAATATGGCCCTTTCTGTTGTCCTTGGCTCATCTGGAGTCATCTTGCCTTAGAAAACCCCCCCTTGTTCCTGAAATACCCTGTAACAGTTTTCCAGGCTTTCTTCTTTAATCACACACATAGTTCCTAAAACTCTATCCTGGGGCTGGAACAAAGACAAAAGGCAAGTATGCCTGTAATTCTCACCTGGAATTCCTACAGCTGCCTCTTCACCTCTCTGAGGGCATTTACCACCCCATTTGTACCCAGTTATAAAGTCTTTCACACAAGGTGGATTTGGTTATGTGGTAGGAATGTTCATATTTTTGTTGTCATTTGTTCATTGTAAGCACTGTATCTATTTCCTGGGAGCACCTAAGATAGATAGATAGATAGATATGGCAATACAAAACCCCTTCTCACATCTAAAGCCTTTGTTGCCCACTCATGCAACACAGGGCAGATATTATATATCTAAGATATATATCTACATATATATAAGATATATATACATTATATATATCTAAGATAGATAGATAGACTGATATATCTTGTTTTTCTACTTCAGCTAAGCATGATTATTAAGTACTGTGTGGGGTCTGTATTTCCTTCATACATTCCTTCAAATCCCCAGAGGAATTATGCTTTTAATAAATACTACACATACAGAGCAGAAAAGCCAAACAGTGCTCTAAGGGAGCTAAGGAAGAAAGAAGTACAGACTCATATTTCTTCCATTCTAAGGCACATTCTCTTCCTTAAAAATGATAAATATTTCTGTAAGACTAGCCTAAAATGTATAGGAAATTACAGTAGTAATGATGAGTTTAGAGTCCCAAAGTTTAAAATTTAGGAATAAATTTCTCAACTCATGGTAATAAAGGTTAATTTAGAAATACGCAAGTTCTTAGTGATTGTATTTTGATTCTATAGTAAATGAATGTGGATATTTAGGGAAATAACCCAATTTGAAAATTTAAAAATGCCTTTATTTATAAGAGTCATACAATAAGAAAGTTTCACCATGACCCCAGATATTTGTATTGTACTCCAATTGGGACTATATTAAAACCTTTAAATTTCCATTCTAGTGAACTGATTTCTTTACCAGTAATTTTTTTTGTAGAAAGAAATAACTTTAAATATTCAAGCAATTTTATTTATCTTTACATTTAGCTGATTCAGTAAGGCACTATATTGAAAAATCACATGGTTTTTAAAATTGTGGTTAAAAAAACACAAAATGTACCCATTCTAACCATTATATAAGTATATTCACATCCTAAAAGTTCTGAGAAATTCTGAATATTTTTTTCTTTGTTTGAATGAGGCATTTTCCAAGCTTATTTGGCTAAGAAACTCTTTTTCTCATAAAACCTATAAATGTTGAAGGAAAAAGCATAGCCTCTAAAACATGAGACCATGTCTTCTCAGCTGTATCTCTCAGCACTGCAAGAGTGTTTTTTGACTTGGAGTCTTGATTTGACACTCAACTGTCCTCCTTTATACCATATTTTCATATTTACTTGTAGATAGAGATTTCTGTATGCTCCATAAATGCTGTCACCAAGATACTCCTTACTGGAAATGTCAAGTTGATTAAACTTTCATTTGAAAGAATGGTAAAGCAAGCCTGACAATACATTTTTCTTAGCTTGGGGTTTGAAATGACGGCATAAATCCCAGGGGGCAGATCTATGATCCTCCAGGCTGAAATAAAAACTGTTTAGCTATTACACCTCCACTATATATGAGCTTTAAGCCCATCTCACACTATGAGAGAAACAAACGACTCAGCTGCAAATGCTTTTAAAGTACTAGAATAAGAACAGCAAAGACAGGTAAATGAGAACATTTCTATGCACATGCAACATTAATATTGCATTGAAAATCTGAGCCTGTGTGGACTGTATTTAGAGATACAAACAATAATTGCAGAAAAGACTATATAAAATACAAGATGAATCATTGTTACTACACAAAAGCTTCTGAAATTATGCACAGAATCTAAGTGGGGAAGGCTTGAGTAATAACTAGGAAATGACTGATTTTCCACTGGAGATATTTTGTTAATTATTTCAAGGCTCTATAGGCAATTTAACACCTTGTGGGGCTGTCATTATGCTCCATTTACAATAACAGCGATTTCTCTCTAGATATTTGGCAGTGCATAAATTAACTCCTTCCTTATGTGCCTTCCCCAATTATGATTGAATATTCATACTCATGTCTTACCACTTTAACTAAATTTAAGCTCCTTGAGGGCAGCAGTGATATTTAAAGCAATTTGGTACGCCCTTCAGAACAAGACCCAGAACAAAACTATAGTTGATAATTTTTTGTTTCAGATGTAGAGTACTTTAATTCAACATCTGTATTCATTACAAAGAGATCACTCCCCAAAGTCTAGTTACTATCCATCTCCCTACAGTTGAAGCTTTTCACCCACCCAACCCATTTCCCTCTGGTAACTACCAATCTGTTCTATCTGTGAGTTTGTTTTTTACTGTTTTGTTTGTTCATTTGTTTTTAGATTCCACATATGAGTCAAATCATACAGGATTTATCTTTCTCCTTCTGACTTATTCCACTTAGCATAATGCTCTCAGGGCCTATCCATGTTGTTGTAAATGACAAGATTTCATTCTTTATGGCTGAGTAAGTACTCCATTGTGTGTATATATAACAGATCTTTATCCATAATTCCTTGATGGATAGTCAGTCCTTTTCTTTGGGTATATATTGGCTATTATAAATAATGCTGCAATGAATATAGGTATGCATATATCATTTTGACTTAGTGTTTTCATATTCTTCAGATAAATACCCAATAGTGGAGTAGCTATATCTTATGGTAGTTCTATTCTTTTTTTTGAGAAACTTCCATAGTGGCTCTACCAATTTATAATCTCACCAATAGTGCACAAGGGTTCCCTTTTCTTCACATCCTCTCTAACACTTATGATTTCTTACCTTTTTGATAGTAGCCCCTTTAATTAGTGTGAAATAACCTTATTGTAGTTTTGATTTTCATTTCCATAAGAAGTGATGTTGAACATCTTTTCATATGCCTGTTGGCCATCTAAATGTCTTCTTTGGGGGAAAAATACTATTGAGATCCTTTGTCCATTTTTTAAATTGTGTTGTTTGGGGTTTTTTTTTTGTTGTTGTATAAGTTCTTTATGTGCTGGATGTTAACCCCTTGGATATATGATGTGTGAATATCTTCTCGCATTCAGTAGGTAGCCTATTGATTTTGATGATGGTTTCCTTTGCTGTACAGAAGCTCTTTAGTTTGATACGGTCGCTTATATTTATTATTCCTTTCATTTATCTTGCCTTTAGAGTTAAAAAAAAAAAACACAGACCACTAGAAGATCAATGTCAAGGAGCTTACTGGCTAGGTTTTCTTCTAGAGATTTAATGTTTTATAGTCTTACATTCAAGTCTTCACACAAAAATTAACTCAAAATGGAGTATAATATAGTGGTCTGATTTCATTCCTTTGCAAGTGGCTCATCAGTGTTCCCAACACCATTCATCCAGGAGATTTTCCTTGCTCCATGGTATGTTCTTGGTTACTTTGTCATAAATTAATTGACCATAGTGTGGGCTTATTTCTGGGCTCTCAATTCTGTGTCATTGATCTATTTGTTTAGTCCCAGTACCATAGTGTTTTGTTTACTATAGCTTTTAGTATAGTTTGAATCAGGGAGTGTGATACTTCCAGATTTGGTCTTCCTTTTTTTTTTTTTTTTTAATTTTAATTTCAGTGTAGTTACACATGGTATTATATTAGTTTGGGTATACAATATAGTAACTCAACAATTCAATATATTACTCAGTGCTCATCAAGATAGATGAGCTGTCTTAAACTCTTAAACGCCTTCATCTAATTCACCCATCTAACCCCTACTCCCTTCTCTGCTAACCATCTGTTTGTTCTTTATAGTTGAGTCTGTTTGGGGTTTGTCTCTTTCTCTCTCTCTTTTGTTTTTTGTTTTTCTTTGTTCATTTTGTTTCTTAAATTCCACATAGGAATAAAAAAATATTCTCTGAGTGGTTTATTTCACTTCGCATTATATTCTCTAGATCCATCCATGTTGTTGCCAGAGGCAAGATTTTCTTCTTTTTTATGGCTGAATAATATTCCTTTACCTACATATACCACATCTTCTTTATCCATTCATCTATCAGTGGACACAGGCTTCTATCATAACTTGGTTATTGTAAATAAAGCTGTGATAAACATAGGGGTGCATGTATCCCTTTCAGTTAGTGTTTCCATATGCTTTGGGTAGATACCCAGTAGTGTGCTTTCTGGATCATAGGGTAGTTCTATTTTTATTTTTTTATTTTTTTTGAGAAACCTCCATGCTGTCCTCTACAGTAGCTGCATCAGTGTGCATTACTACCAATAATTTACAAGGGTTCCTTTTTTCCCCATATCCTTGACAACACTTGTTTCTGGAGTTTTATATTTTTGCCATTCTGACAGGTGTGAGATTATATCTCATCGTGCTTTTGGTTTGCATTTTCCTGATGATGAGTGATGTTAAGCATCTTTACATGTATCTGTTGGCCATATAGATGTCTTCTTTAGAAAAATATTCCTGTCTTCTGACAAATTTTTACATTAGATTATTTGGGTTTTTGGTGTTGAGTTCTTCACCTATTTTGTTCTTCACCTATTTTAGATACTAACCTGTCTATACTAACTTACCTGCTTTGTCACTTGCAAATATCTTTTCCCATTTTGTAGGTTGCCTTTTAGTTTTGTTGGTTGTTTCCTTTGTGGTGCAGAAGCTTTTTATTTTGATATAGTCTCAATAGTTTATTTTTGCTATTGTTTCCCTTGCCTCAGGAGACAGATCTAAAAGGTGTTGCTACAACATCAGAGAAATTTACTGCCTGTGTTCTTTTCTAGGAGTTCTGTGGTTTCAGGTCTGTATTTAGATCCTTAATGCATTCTGGGTTTATTTTTATGTATGCTGTAATAAGGTGGTCCAGTTTCATTCTTTCTCATATAGCTGTCCAGTGTTCCCAACACCGTTTATTGAAGAGACTTTTTTCCATTGCATATTCTTAACTTCTTTCTTGGAGATTAACTGACCCTATAATTGTAGGTTTATTTCCTGCCTTTCTATTCTGGTCTAGTGATCCATGTGTCTATTTTTGTTCAGTACCATACTGTTTTGATTGCCACAGGCTTGTAATATAACTTGGAGTCTGGGATTGTGATACCTTCAATTTTATTTCTCTTTTTCAAGATTGCTTTGGCTATTTGATATCATTTGTTCCAAACAAATTTTAGTATTGTTCCAATTCTGTAAAAAATGCTGTTGGTATTTTGATAAGGATTGCAGAAAATGTGTAGATTGCTTTGGGTTCTATAGATATTGTAACAATATTAATTCTTCTAAGACATGAGCATGGAATGTCTTCTTATATGTTTGTGTCATCTTCAGTTTTTTTCATCAATGTTTTATAGCTTTCAGAGTACAGGTCATTTGTTAAGTTTATTCCTAAGTATTTTATTATTTTGAGGGCAGTTGTAAATGAGATTGTTTTCTTTCTGCTGATTCATTATTAGTGTATAGATATGCAGTGGATTTCTGTACATTGTTTTTGTATCCTGTGACTTTACTGAATTCATTTATCAGTTCTTGTAGTCTTTTGGTACAGTCTTTAGGGTTTTATATAATAATATCATGTCATCTGCTAATAGTGTGAGTTTTACTTCTTCCTTCTCATTTTGGATGCCTTTTATTTCTGATTGCTGTGGCTAGGACTTCAGTACTATGTTGAATAAAAATGGGAAGAGTGGATATTTTTGTCTTGTTTGAGCTTAGGGGAAAAGCTCAGTTTTCCCCTATTGCATATGATAAGGCCTTTATTATGTTCTGGGATGTTCCCTCTAAACTTATTTTATTGAGGGTTTTTATCATGAATGGATATTGTACTTTGTCAAATTTTTTTTCTGTATCTATTGAAATGATCATATGGTTTTTATCTTTTCTGTTATTGATGTGATATATCATTTTGATTGATTTGTGAATGTGGAACCACTCTTGCATCCCAGGAATAAATCCCACTTGAATGTGGTGATTGATTTTTTCAATATATTGTTGGATTTGGTTTGTTAATATTTTGTTGAAGAATTTACATCCATGTTCATTAGAGTTATTGGCCTGTAGTTCACTTTTTCTGTTGTAACTTTATCTGGTTTTGGAATCAGGTTAATGCTGTCCTCATATAATGAATTTGGAAGTTTTCCTTTCTCATCTATTTTTTGCAAAAGTTTGAGAATAGGTATTAATTCCTATTTAAATGTTTGGTAGAATTCACCTATGAAGCCACCTGGTCTGGACTTTGTTTGTTGGGAGTTTTTTTAATTACTGATTTCATTTCAGTTTTCACTGCTGTAATTAACCTGTTCAAATTTTCTATTTTTTCCTGCTTCAGTTTTGATAGGATATATGTTTCTAGGAATTTATCTACTTCTTCTATGTTGTTCCATTTGTTGGCATAATTTTTCATAATATTCTCCTAAAAATTTTTGTTTCTATGGCATTGATTATTATTTCTCCTCTTTCATTTCTGATTTTGAGTCTTTTATTTTTATAATGTGGGTCTAGCTACAGTTTAGTCAATATTGTTGATCTTTTCAAAGAATCAATTCCTGGTTTCATTGATTGATTTCTTCTATTATTTTTTAAGGCTCTATTTCATTTTTTTCTGGTCTAATCTTATTTCCTTCCTTCTGCTGGGTTTTGTGCTTTGTTCTTTTCTTTCTAGCTCCTTTAGATGTAAAGTTAGGTTGTTTATTTGAGATTTTTCTTCATGAGGTAAACTTGTATTGCTATAAACTTCCTTCTTATAATCACTTTCGTGGCTTCCCAAAGATTTTGGATTACTGCATTTTCATTTGTCTCTATGTATTTTTCTATTCCTTTTTGATTTCTTGGATGACCCATTCCTTATTGAGTAGCATGTTTTTAAAACTCAATGTATTTGTGTTCTTTCCAGATTTTTTCTTGTGGTTGATTTCTAGTTTCATTATGTTGGAGTCAGAAAAGCTCCATGGTATAACTTTGATTATTTTTTTAAATTGTTGAAACTTGTAACCTAATATGTGATCTTTTCTGGAGAATGTTCCAAGTGCACCAAAAAAGAATGTGTTTTTTGCTGTTTAAGGATGGAATATTCTGAATATATCTATTAAATCTCTCTGGTCCAGTATGTCATTCAAAGACACTGTTTCTTTGTTGATTTTCTGTTTAGATGATCTGTCCATTGATGTAAGTGGGGTGTTAAAATCCCATGCTATTACTGTATTACTATAACTTAGTTTCTTTGTATTTTTTATTAATGTTTTATATATTTGAGTGCTCCCATGTTAGATACACATATATTTGCAATTGTTATATTTTCGTATTGAATTTTTTCCCTAATAATTATAGTGTTCTTTATCTCCTATTACAGTCTTTTTTTTTTTAAAGTTGATTTTGTCTGATGGAAGTATTGTTACCCCAACTTTTTTACACATCCATTTGCTTAATGTTTCTCCATCACCTCAGTTTTCTTCCCCTACCCCATCCCCTCACTTGCAATCTGCATGCGTCTTTAGGTCCAAAGTGAGTCTCTGGCAAGCAGCATATAAATAAATCTTGGGTGTTTTGTTTTTTCTTTTAATTCATTCCATTACCCAGTCTTAATTGGAGCATTTATTACATTTACATTCAAAGTAATTATTAATAAGTATGTATTTATTGCTATTTTATTATTTGTGTTTATTTTTGTGGATCTTCTTTGTTCCTTTCTACCCTAGCTCTCTTCTCTTGTCATAAGTTTGCTTTCTTTAGTGATATACTTGGATTCCTTTTTATTTTTTGCATACTGTAACTGATTTTTGATTTACGGTTACTATTAGATTTGTATATAACATCTTCTGTGTATAGCAGTCTATATTAAGTTGATGGTCACTTAAGTTTGAACCCATTCTTTACTCCCCTTCCCTGGCCCCCATGTTTTAGGTATATGGTGTCATATTTTACAGTCTTTTATTTTGTTAATCCCTTGAGTGAATTTTACAGATACTTATTTTTACTACTTTTGTGCTTCCTACTTTTCTCACTCTGACTTATGGTCTTTCCTTTCCACTCGAAGAGTCTTCATTAACATTTCTTGTAAGGCTGGTTTAGTGGCCACAAACTCTTTTAACTTTTGTTAATTGGGAAACTCTATTTCTCCTTTTGTTGTGGATGATGGCCTTGCTGGATGGAGGAGCATTCTTGGCTGCAGTTCTTTTCCCTTTCATCACTTTGAATATATCATGCTACTCTTTTCTGGCCTGCAAAGTTTCTGCTGAAAAATCCATTGATAGCCTTGTGAGGTTCCCCCTATATGTAAATGTTCTCTTGCTGCTTAAAAATTTTTCTTTATTGCTACTTTCTGTATTTTAATTATTACGTGTCTTGGTAAGGACCTCCTTCAATTGATTTCAGTTTCTGTGCTTCCTAGATCTGAATTTCTGTTTCCTTACTCAAGTTCAGAAAGTTTTCTTTCAATAAAATTTCTTCCCCCTGTTTTTCTCTCTTCTGGGATCCCTGAGAGGCAAATGCTATTACACTTGATGGAATCACTAAGTTCCCCGAGTCTGTTCACATTTTACATTATTATTATTTTTTTTCCCTCTCATCTGCTTAACTTGATTATTTTCCATTACTCTGTCCTTCAGGTCACTGATTTATTCTTCTTCTTTCATCCCGCTGTTTATTCCATTTAGTGTATTTTTAATTCCAATTATTGGCTTCTTCATCTCTGATTGATTCTTTTTTATCTCTTTGTTAAGAGATGTCCTCCACTCTTTTCTCAAGTCCAATGAGAATCTTTGTGATCATTACTTTATTTTTTTAAAGATTTTATTCATTTATTTGAGAGAGAGAGATCGAGAGAGAGAGAGATCATGCATAAGCAGGGGGAAAGGAAGAAGGAGAATGAAAAGCAGACTTGCTGCTGAGTAGGTCATGGGGCTCAATCACAGAACCCTGGGATCATGACCTGAACTAAAGGCAGACACTTAACTGACTGAACCACCCAGACATCCCAATCCTTACTTTAAATTCTCTACCAGGCACATTACTTATATCTGTTTCACTTAGATCTCTTGCTGTGATATTTTCCTATTGTTTCATTTGGGACATATTCCTCTGTTTCCTTATTTTGTCAAACTCTTTGTGCCTGTTTCTCGTGTTAGGAAAGTTGGCTACCTTGCTTGCTCTTGAAAGAAGTGGACAGCATATGCTCTTTTAAGAAGGTGGTGTGAGTCCTCTTCCACAGGAAGGGGGGCATGCAATTGCTGCTGAGATATGCACAGGGGACACACAGCTGCTGCCAAGACTGGGGTGGCCAGAGAACTCTGCAAAGCAAATATGGGCTGGGCACATAGTTTTAACAAGGTGCACATGTCCTCTGTGAAAGGTGACCACCCACCCCTGCCAGACCAAGGCTCTGTAAAACCCGCAGTTGAGAGATGTATTGGCAAGGTTTGTGCAGGTCTCCTGAGGGAGGGTACCTGTAGCACTGGGACTGAACCAGATGCAGTGGTGGGGTGGGATGGTGTAAGCAAGTTAGGTAATGAATGATGGGGCTGTGCTGGTGTCTGCAGGTGGCCATGTGTTTATTACAGGGAGCAGGGGAGGAAAATGGTGACTGCCAGCTCTTTTGTTTCTGGAGAAGTCTTTCAGCACATCCTGAGATTAGTAAAAAACTCTCCTTCCCATATGCCCCAGCTGTTTTTCAAACCTCTGTTTCTATGCTGTGTCTCCATGGGCTGTTTGTTGTGCTGTATCCTTAAGGTGGGGACCCAGCATCCTTTCTCCCAGAGGAGATACATAGTGTATCATGTTGATTGATTGAGGATGTTGATTCAAACTTTCATCCCTAGAATAAATCAATCTGATCATGATGTATAATCCTTTTAATATATGTTTGAATTTTCTTTGCTAATATTTTGTTGAGAATTTTTGCACCTGTTATTTTCTCCATCTAATTCAAATGGATTTTCCATTTCTTGTAAGTTGTTCAATTTCTTCATGTATAATTGTTCATAGTAGTCTCATGGTCTTTTGCATTTCTGTGGTATCAGTTCTAATTTCTTCTCTTTCATTTCTGATTTTCTTATTTGGGCCTTCTTTTTCAGGGGAGGGTTAGTCTAACTAAAGATTTTTAATTTTGTTTATCTGTTTAAAGAACCAGCTTTTAATTTCATTGATATTTTCTAATTTTTTTTACTTCATTTCATGTATTTCTGCCCTAATCTTATTATTTCCCTTTTTCTATTAACTTTGGGCTTTATTTATTTTGTTTGTTTCTCTCATTTTTTTGTTTTTGTTTCTCTACTGGAGAAAATATAGCCAAGGGAAGTTAGAATTTTTTAGAAAAATGCCAAAAATTTATTATGCATTAACAGATATTAGAAATAAGAGATATTGTAAGTAGATGTTTAATCCTTAAACAACTCTGTTAGGTTAACAGAAATTACTATGGGCAAGTCCAAGGTCTCCAGTAGTGGAATGACTTGTCTGAGGTCTTATAAATTAAATAGAGATGGCTGAGACTAGAACGTGAGATTTTTCTCTTGTAGGACACTTTTTACTCTTTTTCCCCAAACTGATCAACTGTGGAGGCTTTTTTTGCTTCAGCCAACTTCAGGCTGGAGGTGAGCTCAGATCTGAGAGAGCTTTAAAACACAAAACGTTGATGGACTGTTTAGAGTTAATACTGATGATGAAAAGTAAAACTCGAAAGGATAAAGCAGAAGATTAAGAGGGAGTGGTTTTCTTGATTATACTGGAGCATGGGGGAAGATATTAGGAGAAGAGGTTGAGGATGGTCTTGAAGCTGACATACATATTCCTGAGCACCCGTGAAAATGACTCTTGTATATACAAGAGAAAGAAATGGGGGAGGGGGGATAAAATCATAAACTGTAGCAGTAGCAAATTTTCTCCACATTTCCTTTGGATTGTATTTATGTTTGTGCAGAGAAACATTTCTGTAAGTGTTCTTCTTACTTTCTGACTCCGGTCAAACCCAGTTCAAAGTACAGCATAGTGAAAAAGAACCTGTTGAAGATCTGAATCTGAGACTCCTGGCAGGTACTATAAAAACTGATTCTTGAGTATGTTCAGCTGCCCAGTAGAATACCCATTTGGGGATTCCTATATCAGAAAAACTTCCTTATAAAGCATAAAGAATTTATCTTCCATTTCTACAGCTTGTTTAATAAAATTTAAACTACTTATGACATTATATATGTGCAATTGATATTAATAAAAATATTTAGCATCTTTTTAAACACTTTTTTCTCCCAATTTATTTATTTTCAGAAAAACAGTATTCATTATTTTTTCACCACACCCAGTGCTCCATGCAAGCTGTGCCCTCTATAATACCCACCACCTGGTACCCCAACCTCCCACCCCCCCACCACTTCAAACCCCTCAGATTGTTTTTCAGAGTCCATAGTCTCTCATGGTTCACCTCCCCTTCCAATTTACCCAAATTCCCTACTCCTCTCTAATGCCCCTTGTCCTCCATGCTATTGGTTATGCTCCACAAATGAGTGAAACCATATGATAATTGACTCTCTCTGCTTGACTGATTTCACTCAGCATAATCTCTTCCAGTCCCGTCCATGTTGCTACAAAAGTTGGATATTCGTCCTTTCTGATGGAGGCATAATACTCCATAGTGTATATGGACCACATCTTCCTTATCCATTCATCCGTTGAAGGGCATCTTGGTTCTTTCCATAGTTTGGCGACTGTGGCCATTGCTGCTATAAACATGGGGGTACAGATGGCCCTTCTTTTCACGACATCTGTATTTTTGGGGTAAATACCCAGGAGTGCAATTGCAGGGTCATAGGGAAGCTCTATTTTTAATTTCTTGAGGAATCTCCACACTGTTCTCCAAAGAGGCTGCACCAACTTGCATTCCCACCAACAGTGTAAGAGGGTTCCCCTTTCTCCACATCCTCTCCAACACATGTTGTTTCCTGTTTTGTTAATTTTGGCCATTCTAACTGGTGTAAGGTGTTATCTCAATGTGGTTTTAATTTGAATCTCCCTGAGGGCTAATGATGATGAGCATTTTTTCATGTGTCTGATAGCCATTTGTATTTCTTGATTGGAGAAGTGTCTGTTCATATCTTCTGCCCATTTTTTGATGTGTTTGTCTGTTTCGTGTGGGTTGAGTTTGAGGAGTTCATTATAGATCCTGGATATCAACCTTTTGTCTGTACTGTCATTTGCAAATATCTTCTCCCATTCCGTGGGTTGCCTCTTTGTTTTTTTGACTGTTTCCTTTGCTGTGCAGAAGCTTTTGATTTTGATGAAGTCCCAGAAGTTTATTTGTAGAAGAATGAAACTCGACCATTCTCTTACACCGTACACAAAGATCAACTCAAAATGGATAAAAGACCTCAACGTGAGACAGGAATCTATCAGAATCTTAGAGGAGAACATAGGCAGTAATCTCTTCGATATCAGCCACAGCAACTTCTTTCAAGATACGTCTCCAAAGGCAAAGGAAACAAAAGCGAAAATAAACTTCTGGGACTTCATTTTTAAACATTTTTTATTTATTTTTTAAATTTCTTTGCAGTCTTCCAGAATTCATTGTTTATTTTTCCTTCTCTCTCTTAGCCCTTCTCCCTTGCCACAATGAAGAATCTAATAAATATGACAGTTTAGGATTTTCTGTTTTGTATCATTTCTTAGGCACAATGTGGAGAGTTTACCTAATTTAATTGACTTTGTTGTTGTATAACTAAGTTTATGCTGGGTAAATGTGGTTATACTTTGATTCTGTAAGTTACCACAGCTCTCAACTCGTAATATATAAGTATTTTATTTTGCATTAAATTAATATAAGTTATTTTCATGTATACTATAAGGTAATTACATATATATTAACATAAAGGAAAAGCACTTAATAAAATTCTTCATGTGAACAGAATATATATAAGAGTTTGGAAGTATGGTTTCTTATAATGAAGGTATTCAAACTGTGTCGGGCTTTGCATAATTTAAAAACAAAACAGACAAAATAAAGCCAATTTAAAACTAACATAATTTGAAACGTATATTTCATAGAAGCCATAGTAAAAATTGACTTTTGCAAAGTCCTAATGTTCTATACATATTTGAATTCTTACTTTGAAAGTGATGATTTTGGTCAGTGGATCTGAACTAAGTTTACTGTGGTTGAATTCTCTTGTGGCGCATTTATTTTTTAAATTATAATTAATGTTTTAATGAAGTATAGTTGACACAATTGTTTATTAGTTTCAGGTGTTACAATATGGTGATTCAACAACTCTATATTACCGTCTGCTCACGACAATTGTAGTTACCATCTGTTACCAGACAACCCTATTACAATTCCATTGACCAATTCCCTATGCCATACCTTTTTTCCCCATGACCGATTCATTCCGTGTTTGGAAGCCTGTACCTCCCAGTCCCCTTTATGTCCATCCCATCATCACCCTCCCCTCTGGCAACAACCACTTTGTTCTCTGTATTGATGAGTCTGTTTCTGCTTTTTTTCTTTGCTAAATTGTTTCGCTTTTCAGATTCCACATATAAGTGAAATCACATGGTGTTTGTCCTGTTGGACTTATTTTACTTATCAAAATACCCTTTAGATCTATCTATGTTGTCACAAATGGCAAGATTTCATTCTTATTTATGGCTGAGTAATATTTCACTGTATATATACATAACATCTTCATTCATCCATGGACACTTAGGTTGCTTCCATATTTTGACTATAAATAATAATAATTTATTGTAAATGATAATGTAAATAATAATGTAAACTATAAATAATAATGTAAATAAGGTAATGTAAATAATATAATAAACATAGGCCTACATGTACTCTTCAAATTAGTGTTTTCATTTTCTTTGGGTAAATAACCAGTAGTGGAATTACTGGATCACATAGTATTTCTATTTTTAATTTTTTGAGGAACTTCCACACTGATTTCTACAGTGGCTGAACAAATTTACATTCCTACCAACAATGCATGAGAGTTTCTTTTTCTCTGCATCCTTGCTGACACTTGTTATTTCTTATCTTTTTCATGCTAACCATTTTAACAGGTGTAAGACTATCTTATGTTAGTTTTGATTTATATTTTCTTGATGATTAATTTTGTTCAGCATCTTTTCATTTGTCTATAGGCCATCTGTATGTCTTTGGAAAAATATCCACTCAGATCTTCTGTCCATTTTTTAATTAATTGCTTGGGATTTTTGTTGTTGAGTTGTATCAGTTCTTCATATATTTTGGATACTTTATGTATTTTGGATACATCAGATATGTAATTTGCAAATACCTTTTGCCATTCAGTAGGTCACCTTTTTATTTTGTTGATTGTTTTCTTCACTGTGCAAAAGCCTTTTATTTTGATGTAGTTCCCTATAATTTATTTTTGCTTGTTTCCCTTGCCTGAGGAGACATATCTAGAAAATGTTGCTGAGGCCAATATCAGAGAGATTACTGCCTATGTTTTCTAGGAGTATTAGGTCAGGTTTTTAATATATTTTGAGCTTATCTTAGTAGGTGGTGTAAGAAAGTCGTCCAGTTTCATTCATTTGTGTGTAGCTGCCTAGTTTTCCCAACATCATTTATTAAAGAAACTGTCTTTTCCTCATTGCATATTCTTGCCTCCATTGTCATAGATTAATTCACCATATAATTCTGGGTTTATTTCTGGGCTTTCTTTCCCATTCTATTGATCTATGTGTCTATTTTTGTGTCAGTACCATACTATTTTGATTACTATAGTTTTGTAGCATCTCTTGAATGTGGGATTGTGATACCTCCAACTTATTTTTTTCCTCAAAATTGATTTGGCTATTCAGGGTCTTTTGTGATTCCATAGAAATTTTAGTATTTGTTCTAGTTCTGTGAAAAATACTCTTGGTATTTTGATAGGGATTCCATTGAATCTATAGGTTGCTTTGGGTAGTATGGACATTTTAACAATATTAATTCTTTCAGTCCATGTACATGGAATATCTATCCATTTGTTTGTGTTGTCTTCAATTTCCTTCATCAATATTTTATAATTTTCAGAGTATGGTCTTTCATCTCCTTGGTTAAATTTATTCCTATGTATTTTATTCTTGGTGCAATTTTAAATGGAATTTTTTTATTTCTTTCTTTTTCTGATAGTTTGCTCTTAGTGGACAGAAACTGCTTGCTATTGTGGATTTTGGTATATTAATTTTGTATCCTGAAACTTTACTGAAATCATTTATTCTAATAGTTTTTCTTTTGTAGAGTCTTCAGAGTTTTCGATGTATAATATCATATCATCTGCAAATAGTGACAGTTTAATGTCTTTCTTACCAATTTGAATGCCTTTTATTTCTTGCCTAATTGCTATGGCTAGGACAAAGAGTAAGAGTAGACATTCTTGTCTCTTTTTTTCTTCCTTTTTGGTCTTAATGAAAAAGCTCTCAGTTTTTCACCATTGAGTATGATCTTAGCTGTTGGTTTGTCATAAATGGCCTTTAATATGTTGAGTTATGTTCCCTCTAAAACCACTTTGTTGATAGTTTTTATAATGAACCTATGTTGAATTTTGTCAGATGCTCTTTTTTTTTGCATCTATTGAGATGATCATATGATTTTTATCCTTCATTTTGCTAATGTGGTGTATTATGTTGATTGACTTGTGAATATGAAACCATCCTAACATCACTGGAATAAATTCCAATTGATTATGCTGGATAATTCTTTCAATATATTGCTGAATACAGTTGGGTATTATTTTATTGAGAATTTTTGCATTTGTGTTAATCAGGGGTATTGACCTATAGTTTTTCTTTTTTGTTGTTGGTTTTTTGTAGTGTCTATTTGGTTTTGTATAAGGTAATGCTGATTTCATAAAATGTACTTGGAAGCTTTCCTTTGTTGTTGAGAATAGTTTGGAAATAGAATTCCTTCCTTTCTTTCTTTCTTTCTTTCTTTCTTTCGTGTTAACCCTTCTTTAAAAGGCTGGTAGAATTAATCTGTGAATCTATTTTTGAGCTTTGTCTGTTGGGAATGTTTTGATTGCCAATTCAATTTCTTTACTAGTAAATGCTCTGTTCAGATTTTCTATTTCTTCCTGATTAAGTTTTGGAAGATTGTATGTTTCTAAGAATTTATCCATTTCTTCTAAGTTACCAACTTTTGAGCACATAATTTTTTGCAGTAGTCTTGTATAATCCTTTGTGTTTCTATGCTGTTTGTTGTTATTTCTCTTTATTTCTAATTTTATTTATTTTGGTCTTCTATTTCTTTCTCTTGATCAGTTTGGTTAAACATTTATCAATTGTTTTTTATCTTACCTAAGAATTAGCTCTTGGTTTCATTGATCTGTTTTTATTTTATCCCTTCCTTTCTCCCTCCCTCTCACCCTCCTTTCCTTCCTTCCTTCTATCCTTTTTTTCTTTCTCTTTCTTTTTTAGAGAAGAGGAGGAGGGGCAGAGGGAGAGAGAGAGAATCTTAAGCAGGGTCCATGCCCAGTGTAGAGCCCATTGCAGGGCTTAACCTCACAACTCTGAGATCATGACCTGAGCCAAAACCAAGAGTTGGACACTTAACTGAGCCACCCAGGTGCCCCTGTTCTATTTTCCTTTTAGTCTCTGTTTTGTATATTTCCACTCAAATCTTTATTATTTCCTTCCTTCAACTAGCTTTGGATTTTGCTCTTCTTATTTGAGTTCCATTAGGTTTAAACTTAGGTTATTTTGGATTTTACTTTTTCATGAAGCCGGCCCGTATTACCACAAATTTCCCTTTTAGAACTGCTTTTACTGCATTCCCAATGATTTTGAGCCATTGTGTTTTTATTTTCACTTGTCTCCATGTATTTTTTATTTCCTCTTTGATTTCTTCGTTGACTCATTGGTCATTTAGTAGCATGTTAACTTCCATGTTTGTGTTTTTTCCTGTTTTTTTTTTTTTCCTGTAATTGATCTCAAATTTCACACCATTGTATGAAAAGATGCTTGATAGGACTTCAGTATTTTTGAATTCACTGAAACTTGTTTTATGGCCAAACATGTAGTCTATTTGGGAGAATGTTCCATGTGCACTTGAGAAGAAAGTGTATTCTGTTGGTTTGGGGTATAATGTTTTAATATATATGTGTGTGTGTACACATACACACACACACACATACATGTTAATCCATCCAGTTTAATGTGTCATTCAAAGTTGTTTTCTTCTTTGGCCTTGATGATCTATTTGTTGATGTAAGTGGGGTGCTAAAGCCCCCTTCCATTATTGTATTACTGTCAGTTTCTCTCATTATGTCTGTTAATACTTGCTTTTTGTATTTACATGCATTGGTGTTGGGTGCATAAATACTTACAATTATTGTATGCACTTGTTGGATTTATCTCTTTATCATTATGTAATGCCTTTCTTTTTCTCTTGTTACTTTGTTTTAAATTCTTTTTTGTTGATATAAGTGACTTTTTTTTTACTCTAAGTATGAAACATCTTTTTCCATTGTTTCACTTTCAGTCTGTAAGTGTCTAAGTCTGAAATGATTCTCTTTCAGGCAACATAGGGATGGGTTATGTTGTTTATTCAATAAGCCTGTCTGTTTTGTTTTGTTTTGTTTTGTTTTTTTTATGGGAGTATAAGTTCGTTTACATTCGAAGTAATTATTGATAGGTATGTACTCATTACTATGTTGTTTATTGTTTTCTGGTTGTTTTTGTAGTTCTGCATTCCTTCTTCTCTTGCTCTCTTTCCATGTGAATTATGACTTTCTTTACTGTTATGCTTGGCTTTCTTATTGTTTCTGTGTGTATCTATTACAGGTTTTAATTTATGGTTACTCTAAAGTTCATATATAATATCCTAAGTGTATAGCAGTCTATGTTAAGTTGGTGATCACTCAAGTTTGAATACATTCTAAGACAACTTCATCTTTACTCCTATATATATACATACATATATATGTATATATATAGAGAGAGGGAGAGATGATATATATATATATATATATATAGAGAGAGAGAGAGAGAGAGAGATCTATAGATATATCTTGCTAGAATATAACAAAAGACAGAGAAAAAAAATGAAAATTGAAGACTGTTGTGGGATTCAGAAGTAACCACAATCCTTCCCACCTCCTCACATCAAGAGGTAAAATGTGGGCTGACTTATGACTTGCTTTGGCCAATTGAATGTGGCAGAATCAATATCATGTGAGTTCTGAGCCTAGTCTTGAGAGGCTTGGCAAGCTCTTTCATATATATGTCTTATATCCTTTTTGTTTTGTGAGTCCCCTAATTTTTTTTAGATGTAATTGACTTTATTACTTTTGTCTCTTAACCTTCATATAGCTTTATAAATGACTGCTCTATTACTTTATGTTTGCTTTTACTTATGGAATTTTGCTTTTCATAATTTCCTTCTCATTATGACCTTTTATTTTACACTTAAATAAGCCCTTTTAAAACTTCTTGTAAGACTGGTTTAGTGGTGATGAACTTCTTTAACTCTTGTTTATCTGGGAAACTTTATTTCTCCTTCCATTCTGAATGATAACACTGCCTAGTAGAGTATTTTGGTTGTAGCTTTTTTTTTCCTTTTAGCACTCTGAGTATAATACCCTCTTCTGATTGCAAAGTTTCTGATGAAAAAATCAGCTGATAGCCTTATGAGTTTTCCCTGGTATGTAACTTGTCGCTTCTCTATTGCTGTTTTTGAAATTCTCTAAATTTAAATTTGACAATTTAATTATTATGTTTCATGATTGGAAATTCCTTGGGCTTATCTTGTTTGGAATTCTCTATGCTTCCTGGTCCTTGATGTCTTTTTCTTTCCCCAGATTAGATAAGTTTTCGGCTATTATTTCTTTAAATAATTTTTCCGTGCCTTTCTTTCTTGCTTCTCTTTCTGGGACACCTGTAATGTGGCTGTCTGTTTACCTGATGTTATCCATGAGATCCCTCAACCTATCTTCCTTTTGAAAATTCTTTTTTGTTTTTGTCATTCAGCTGGGGTCCTTTCCATTGCCCTGTCTTACAGATCACTGATTTGTTCTTTTGAATCCTCTAAACACTGTTGATTCCCTCTAACTTTGTTTTTGTTCTTATTATATTCTTCAACATATTATATTCTTCAACTCAAGTTTCCTGGGTGTTCCATTCAGGGGGCACCCTGGAAGAACAGCTAAAGTGAAAGCAGGGGTTTCCAGGGGGCTCTGAGTTGGGGAATGCCATGGCAAGTTGTCTGGAGCTAATGTGGTATGGGCTTGGCATGTTCCAAGATGCTTTTTCCCTGTGTCACCTTGGTGAGGTGACTGGAGCCGTAGGAAGCACTGACCAGGAGTGTCCTGGTATGTGCTGTCCTAGGGCCACCTTCATGTAACAGTTGGGGCTGGAGTAGGTTAAGGCCCCTGGGCTCACTGAGCCGGTAGGCTAGGCATGGTACCCAGGACCTACTCCAAGCTGTTGTTAGGTGGAAATTGTACATAAACTGTCATGCTCACCAGCCTATCAACTCAGAGAGTTCTAGCACCAGGTCCCCTGCTGTTTGCCATGGTTCTGGAGCTGATTTCTTTATACTACAGTTGCTCTTTTAAACTTTTTTCCTTTTTTTCTGTGACCCAGAAAAAATGAATTTGATCATGGTCCCTCAGTGCTATCCCTCCTCATTGCAGTTTGTAGCAACAGGGATCCACTTCATTATTGTGCTTCCATCTTCTCTTTTTGTTCTTTATGTGGTCTCTCTATCTTTTTTGCAGAAGCTCTTCAGTCAGTCCTCAATTCTGTTTCAGGAAAAATTCCTCTATAAATAGGTAAAGATATGTTGTGTCTGTGAAGAAGGTGAGTTTAGGGCCTTCCTAAATTGCCATCTTGGACCAGATTCTGTTGTGACCCATTATGAAAATTAGCCATAAGCTGCTACACAGATAGAATCTACTTACTGAAAAAAATTAAAATTTGTTGATTAAATATTAAAGATAATTTTGCTACTAAACAGCAAATTATTTGGAAATTTGAATAAACATGAATAAAAAGATGAAATGTTTACCTAACATAGCTTAAATTGCATTGGGTTATTTAAATTTTTCTTTACCTCTAAGTCACCAGGTCCTATCTACCAATTCAAGGGTAGCTTAGTTCATTGATTAGACTGAATTACCAAGATTAGAAAAATACTACTATCTCATGATTAACAAATACTTACTGCATTGACATAGCCAAATGAATATACTGAATCTTGTCATGTTATACCCTAGAAATTTACGAGATAAAGCAGTGAGATAGTGTAAAAAAATAGCCTGGACTGGGTGTCTAGTGTGCTTTACCAACTCTTTGCTCTCAGCATAGAACTACGCTTCAAGTTCTTCCATAAATACAATAAAATATAGGATGTGAGGGCAATCTTGCTACAACTGTCACCCCATTGATGGCCAGGGTAGATTCAGCTCATCTGGCTGGCTAGGCAGGTGTTCCCTTCCTCCCTCACCACTCCATGTTCATCCCTTCCAAAGCTGTGCACTTAGTCAAAGAAGACAACCTTCCCCCAAAGAAGAGGACCATTCTTTAGTCAAGAGTATATGAGTAGCTGTACTTCCCTGCTAGAACCTCTAAATAAGCTCTCAAGGTCCGTTTGTAAGAGAAGGTAGAGTAGTCAAGCTTCCAAGATTCCAGACACATCCAAATGAGGCAGTGCATGTGACAGTCTGCTTTCTAAGAAGAAGAGGAGGAGGAGGAGGAGGAGAAGAAGGAGGAAGAGGAAGAAGAAGAAGAGGAGGAGGAAGGAGGAAAAGGAAGAGGGGGAGGAGGGAGGAGGATTGGGAGGGGAGGAGGGGGAAATTTTTGGTGCATATATTCTGTTCTAGGTACCACCATATTATTCTTACTTTTTATTAGTTTTCTAGGGCTGCCATAACAAAATGCAACAGACTGTGTTACTTGAACAAAAGAAATTTATTTTCTCACAATTCTGGAGGGTAGAGTTCATAATCAAGATATTAACAGGTTTGGTTTCTGAGGTCTCTCTTGTCTTGCAGATCTTTGCCTTCTTGCTTTGTCTTAAAGTGTGTGTTCCTCCGTCTCTGTCTATATCCTAATCTTCTCCCTTTATGAGGACACCAGTCATATTGGATTAAGACCTACCCACCCAGATGAGCTCAGTTAATCTCAATCATTAGAGGTATACCTTAGAGATAGTGTGTGTTTGGTTCCAGACCACTGTAATAAAGTGACTATCACAGTAAAGCAAGTCATATAAATTGGTTTCTCATTGCATATAAAAGTTATGTTTATACTATGCTATAGTCTATTAAGTGCGTCTGTAAAATGCACATTCCTTAATTTAAAAAATACTGCTAAAAATGCTAAACATCATCTGAGCTTTCAGCAAGTCATAACTTTTTCTGGTGGATGGTCTTGCCTCAATATTGGTGGCTGCTGACAGATAAGGGTGGTGGTTGCTGAAGGTGGGGGTTGGTGTGGCAATATCTTAAAATAAGACAACAAATAAATTTGTGACATCAATTGATTCTTCCTTTCATGAGCAATTTCTCTGTAGGATGTGATGCTGTGTGATAGCATTTTACCCCCAGTATGACTTCCTGCAAAATTAGAGTCAGTTCTCTCAAGCACTACCATGATTTATTAATTAAGTTTATGTAGCATTAAAACCCTTCTTCATTTCAACAGTCTCCACAGCATCTTTATCAGGAGGAGATAGCATTTCAAGAAACCACTTTCTTGCTTGCCCATGAGAAGCAACTCCTCATCCCTTCAAGTTTGATTATGAGACTGCAGAATTTAGTCACATCTTCAAGCTCCACTTCTAATTCTAGTTTTTTTGTATTTTGCTACTTCCACCGAATCTGCAGTTGCTTCTTCCACTGAAGTCTTGAGACCCTCAAATTCATCCATGACGGTTGGAATCAACATCTTCCAAACTCCTGTTAATGTTGATATTTTGACCTCTTCCCATGAGTCACAAATGCTCTTAAGCATCTAGAATGGTGAATCCTTTCCCAAAGGTTTTCAACTTGCTTTGCCCAGATCGATCAGAGGAATCATTACCTGTGGCAGCTACAACCTTACAAAATGTATTTCTTAGTAAGATTTGAATGTCAAAATGACTCTTTGATCCATGGCTACAGAATGGATGTTGTGTTAGTAGGCGTGACACAACATGAATCTCACTGTACATCCTCAGAGTTCCTGGGTGATCTTATGGGTTGTCAGTGAGCAGTAATAATTTGAAAGAAGTCTTTTTTTTCTGAGTAGTAGGTCTCAACAGTGTGCCATATATATAGATATGTCTATATCTATATATATCTCACCTCACACAGTTTCTTTATTCATCATCCATTGATGGAAACTTAAATTTTTTTTCCATGTCTTGGCTATTGCAAATAATGCTGCAATGAGCGTGGAGGTGTTTACCAGCACTTATTATTTCCTGTCTTTTTGATATCCATTCTGATTGCTGTGAGGCAATACCTCCCTGTGGTTTTGATTTGGATTTTCCTAATGATTTTTGATGGTGAGCATCTTTTCATGTGTTTTTGGCCACCTGTATGTCTTCTTTGGAAAAATTTCTATTCAGATCCTCTACCCATTTTTTAATCAGATTCGGATTTTGGTTTTGTTTTTCCTTTTGGTAGAGAGAAAGAACATGTGTACACATATGTAGTGTGGGGGAGGAGCAGAGGAAGAGAGATAGAGAAAATCCCAAGCAAGCTCCATACCCAGGGTAGAGCCAGACAAGGGACTCAGTCCCATTACCCTGAGACCATGACCTGAGCCAAAATCAAGAATCAGATGCTTAACCTACTGAACCACCCAGGCATCCCTGTCTGGGTTCTTTATATGAGTTGAGTATGACATTATAAAAAGCACACACTAAACAGCAACTATAGTAATATTAACTGACACGAAATACAACAAAAAGACAATGAAAACCTCATATATAAAACTCCAAGAGTCAATGGGATCTGGACAAACTATTATCTCCTTCATTATCTCTTTTTTTTCTATTTAGAAATCACCCTGATGCTCTATTTCTAGAAAGTCCCATTAGATGAGCTCCTGAAAATGGCACTAAATAAAAACTTAAATGGGCAATTTAATCTTAAGTATAGAGTACAGGTTACACTACAGATGGAGCAGGGAGGGGCACCTGGGTGGCTCGGTGAGTTAGAGCCTCTGCCTTCATCTCAGGTCATGATCCCAGGTTCCTGGCATCGAGCCCCGTATCAGCTCAGCAGGGAGCCTGCTTCCTCCTCTCTCTCTGCCTGCCTCTCTGCCTACTTGTGATCTCTGTGTGTCAAATAAATAAATAAAATCTTATTAAAAAAAAAAAAAGATGGAGCAGGGAGTCCCCACAGACCACTCCTAGTTTTGGTGATTGGCTAAATAACAGACTGGATTCAGCCTATAGTTGTCTTATAGCTATGATTTATGACAGCACAAGAATACAAAACAAAATCAGCAAAAGGAAGAAAGCACATGGGACAAAGTCTAGAGGAAGCCAGGTTGTTGTTATGCTTTCAAGAGTTCTCTCCCAGTAGATACACACAGGACATAATTAATCTAGCAACAAGATGTAAAAACACATGAAACGTCTACTAGAGAAGTTCATTAGAGATTTAATGCTCAATGTTTTTATTGTACCCTGGTCAGGTAAGCACTCTTTGCCTAGCTCACACCAAAATTCCAGACTCCCAGAAAGAAAGTCAGTGTTCAGTATAAATGGTACTGTTAGTAAAAACAATTTAGCCACATTAAACCACCCTTATCAGTTAATACTTTCCAAAATTTAATACTTTCCAAAAGTTAATACTTCCCAAATTCAAATTGTCAGATGCCAGCTGAAGGCTAACCTTGCAAGCATGTCTTTCTAAGGATAGATGTTTCAGACCTGCTATGTTAACTGTTGTTTTCTGTACAGATACAAAAGCAGAAGCCTGCTCCATGGAGACTGGCTGGCTGGCTGCTGTTTCTCCTCTAAATTTATCATACTATAAGGAATCATGTAAAGGACCCAATGGGTTCCTCTTAAACATGTCATTTTGCTTGCCATTTTTGTCCCAAGGTTTCACACTTTAGCACCTATTTTGTTGAATAATGAGTGCTTCTTTCCTTCCCTGCCCTTTTTTGCCCTACAGAAACAAGATCAGAACTTCACTGAGAAAACCATACTGAAACTTACAGAGGGTTAATATAGAGTGGGATTGTAAAGCTACAGGGCTGCTTTTCTGGCATTTTTGGTGAGTTTACTCTAGAGACAACTACCAGGGAGAAATTCCCTTCCTGGTCTGGGCAGTGGCCTCCTCACTGGAATGACTGTGGGGAGGTGAACTGAGTGTTCCAAAGGAAGAGCTCATCTGGCTGCTCAACTAAATACCAGTTGCATAGATTCTAAAGTTTTCTTGAAAAATCTATCTCATTATTTTATATTTATACTTACGCAGTTTTCCACTTTAAGCTAAACAGAATATAAGCAATGTGTCTTTTCAGAGATAAAAGTAAAAAAACTCTCCTGTTATATACCTGCACTCTTTGAGGAAATCGGACATGAATTCAGCTACTTCTAAAGTCACTTGCATTTAAAAAAAATTTTTTTAAAGTTTATTTTCTTGTTTTGAGGAGAAAAGTATTGTCATTCTGTCAAAGGTCTACCAATGGACCTTCTTCTTCCCTGGGTACTCCATGATTTCTCTTCAGGACTGCAGAGTTTGCCACCGAGGCTTCATGCATCACTTTGCCAAATGCTGCCACTGAAATTTGACAGCAGAAAGTGGTCCCTGGAATTTATTAGTATAAAGAGCTTCCAATTCCTCCTGTTCTCTGCAGTCAAAACAGTAAATATTTCATCTGACATCATTTTATTTATTTCCTTTCTGCAACATGTAGTCAAGAAAGCTGCAACAGGCCCTAGAACTTTCATGCTTCAGTAACTCAGACTTCTACTTAGCTTTCTAAATTCTCCATTTCTCTTTATACATGTAACACTGCTTGTTAGAATAACAAAGCCTGCCCCTATTTCTTGCTTTCTTTTGTTTCTTAAAATGGCAAAGGTCTTTTACCATTTCATAGTTTTCTTGGACCAGAATCCTTGCTAAGTAGTAAATGTGAGCAGGCAAGCCTGTATTTTGTGCATGGACGTCCTGGAAAATAGGAAATAGGGTGATCTTGGCCTATTGCTACACAGTAATCTATTTAATTTTGCAGCTTTCCATTTGATGATACTCTCTTATTCCCTCTCACTCTCCCCGAAAGAAAATGCTGGACTCTTCTCCATGGTATACAGATGGTAATAAAAATGTTAATTGTGTTTCCTCTATTTGTTCTCACTGTGATGCTTTTTCTGCCAACTAAATCAAGTCTGATTTGATTTGGGTAGTTTTATGCATTCGCCCTCTCATATCTTGACTATTTGAAGAGTTTTTTTTAACTGTTCTCCCATTCCATCCTTCAGCCAGGTGTGATGATACCATTACTTGGAGAAAAATTTTAGTGGTTTCCCTCTTTCCTTTCCAAGTGCCTTGGTCTGGCATTCATAGTTGTCTATAGTTGAGCACCAACCCCCTTTTCATTTCTTCATATAACATTATTTTATCTCACACTTGATTATTTATTGGTATATTCATATTGGTATATTGGTATATTCATCTATTCAACAAAATTTTCTGATGGTCTGTTTTGTTTTGAGCCCTAACAGATTAAAAACAAGAATCACGAGAGACTATGGACTCTGAAAAACAATCTGAGGGGTTTGAAGTGGCGGGGGGGGTGGGAGGTTGGGGTACCAGGTGGTGGGTATTATAGAGGGCATGGATTGCATGGAGCACTGGGTGTGGTGAAAAAATAATGAATACTGTTTTTCTGAAAATAAATAAATTGAAAAAATTAAAACAAAACAAAAACAAAAACAAGACATCTTACTTAGTCCCAAAAGACTAATCATCAACTAAGGAGGAAATCATAGTGGAGTTTAATAAGTGGAGATCTGCACATGACAGTATGCATTAAATAATTAATGATAATTTAATTGACTTTGTCCACAAATACTCATCAAACACCTAGGACAATACAAACAATAGGAAAACACATAAAAGATCTAAATTAAAGGTCATGGAAAGTTTCTTAGAGTAGCTAATGCATAAGTTCAGTCCTTCAGGACCCCTCAGCAGTCAGGCCATCTACTACTTGCTGTCGAAATGCTCCTTATAGAAGGCACAGCCTGCTTTATTTTCACTCTCATTTCATCATCTGGAATACTTTGTTTTAAAACCACTCTGATTCTTTGGGGCCTAAATCTAAATGTATCTCTTCATCCTCTGTGATTTCCCTAAGCTAGAAGGAATCGATTACCATTCTAAATTCCTACAGCATGCTGTGCTTTTCTCATGGCACAACTTTCAAGCTATTTTAAATGAATATTGAAAGTAATAAAAAGCAATTTAAATTACATAGAACTATGTATAGCAAAAAGTGCATCGTTACCCCAACTTTCTATCACATTCCTGTCTCCAGAAGGAAGTCCTATCAATAATTTGTTGTGTGTCCACCCAGAGCTTTCACTTGGCATTTCTATACATGTGTGCATGTGTGTGTAGGGCCTCACACATAATAGAAAGTAATGTTTTTCATAAATGAAACCATACTCTGCATTGTTTTGGGAATTACATGTTAAGATGATATTTAGACAGCTCGTGTTGGTACATAAAAATATAATTTGTTCTTTTCAACGCAATACTTAGATGGACATTTCTTTTCTGACATTCTACTGTTATAAAAAATCTGCCATGTACATTTAAATACACCTTTGCATATGTATGTAACCAGTTCCATGGATGAACTTATAGATGTGAAATTCCTGTATCAAAGAGTATACATTTACAAAATGTCAGTTGATACTGCAAAATTCTCTTCCAAATAGACTATCCCAGTTTAAACTCCCACAGAGTCCTTAGACCCTCATTTAATGGCATCTTGTACATATTCTATCTTCTTTAGTCAATGAAAACATAATTCCTTTAGACAGGGACTATGCCTTTTATATTTTAGCATTCCAGGTGACTTCTGGCACAGAACAATGCTTGGCACATGATATAAACTTGACAAATATTTGTGGACACAAAATGAACTGCATAGATGTAAAACACCAGATTTTCCCTAAGGCAAGGAAGGTGCTATTTAGTCTTTTTGAAGCTCTCTGATCTGGCTGCTATAGGTTGAGCTCCTAAGTGCTTGGTTTTTAATTAATGACATAGTCTACCTAGATGTTGTCTTATAATCAAGATCTTAGATAAGATTTTCTGAGGAGTTAATAGGAAATTCCAAGAGTAAACCTCCAGACCAGGATAAGAAAATAATGAAAAGGCCTGGAGGTCTAGTGCCTCCTATTGACACTGGGAATGTGGCAGGCAATCCCAAGTGTACGAGAAGGACACGAGTTCATAGTAATCTACCAGTGGAGCCAGGAAGCCTGAACAGGAAATAGTACCTAATGTCTAATTGCTTTTACATTTGTGCACTTTAGGTTAGAAGGTTGGGTTAAACCCCAGTTCCATGACCTTTGATACTCTGCTCTTTTTGGAAGCCCCTTTGCTCTTCTGTAAATGGAAAGCACAGTCCTGCAGATTTTTGTAAGGATTAAGAATCATCTAGTAAAAGGAACTAGTACAGCACCCACTGTGTAGTAACAGCCTTCTAGTACTGAGTGCTGCCTTCCAGGACATAGAAAAGGACTGCCTCCACTGTACACACAGGACTCACTAAGGAATATTGTTTCTGAAGACATACTTTTGAATAGCTGTTTTGTCAATTTTATGCATGAGTTTCAAAGCCACATCCTCAGAAAAATAAATCCAGAAATCCATGTAACTACTTTTTGCTTCTCTGTTTTTATAGTTGTTAGATTCTCTTCAATAAAAGCAAACTTTAGTTCTTGACTCAAAAATCCCATATGCATGTCATGCCCAAAACAATGAAAAGGCAGTTATAGCAATCACAGTGGATATAATGTCCCTCTAAGTTCTAGATGAGGAGTCACATATCAGGAGATTCTGTGGCCATGAACAATCTGTGAGCCTTTGGGAAGGAAGGCAGTAAGTGCTGAGAGACAGCTTGGATTTCTAGGTTAAGATATTCTCCAGAAAGTCTAAACGGGCACTGTGCAGACTGCCAAAGCAAAGGGTATGTGAATGCCACCAAAACATAACATGATATGTTCTTTTGCTCTGTATAACTTCTGTTTGTTATTGCTTTAATCCTTCTCATTTCTACCCAGCAAAATCCCCTCATCACTTAAGGGCCGTTGTGAGACTTCTCATTCAATTGATAGCATTCTTCCTTGAGCATTGTTCTTGAGTAACATTTTTCATATTATGGTTTCCTGATGATTTGTCTGTTTTCCTCCCATAGACCATAAGTACCTCAAAGCTGTCACTTTCATATTTCTATTTCTCTTTCCCAAGGCCTGAGCTTTACACAATGCCTTGTACTAAGTACTTCTCCAGTAATACTTTTTAAAGAATGGATAAATGACAAGAAGAAATATGGGCTCCGGTATAGTGGGTAGATTTGTGACTAGTAAAATTTTTGTCCCCAAAACAGTTGAAGATGTTCAAGATCCACTTCTTTCATAGGATAATTCTCAGAAGTTAGAATGTGACTCTTTTACAAATTTGCTCATCTACGGCTACAAATACACAAGTAAATGGAATTTCACAGAGTAAGCCCTTAATTAATAGTGGAAAGAACCAGAATTAAACAATGGTATACTTTCCTAGAAAAATAAATAATCCATGAGTGGTCTATAAACAGTGACTCAGGATGCATTGAAAGAATGTGCAGCCATCCTCTTGGATTATCATCTTGGATAATTTCAGTCCAGACCCTCCATCTCAGCTCCAAACTTATTAAATTCTCTCCTCACTGAATGACTCTGGGAAGATTACTTAACCTCTCTGTGGCCTGTTACCTCTACTATAAAATGAGATTAAGAACAGTACTCACCAAGTAGGATTACTACAAAGAGTAAATTAATTCATATGTATATAAAGTATTTTAAATAGCACCTGACATGTAATATATGATGTGTTTGCTGTTTCTAGTTTCAACATCTCTATTTGATCGTTTCAGTAGTACCCAAACCTACATGTCTGAAATCGAACATATTCACTTCCCAAAACTGTTGTACCTCCAGTACTCCCTGTCATAAGCAAGGGTACCACTATTCATGTAGTTATAAAAATGAAAAGCTAAGCTCCATCCTTTATACCTCTTCTTCTTCGTCCTCCCATCCAAGCTATCAATAAGGACTGTTTATTTTATTCCTAAGTACCTCTTGAATCCATCCCTTTCTCTCCATCTCCACTGCTAGGACCCTAGTCCAAACAGCTTTCATCTCTTGCCTGAGTTACTATAATAGCCTCCTGAATGATCTCCCCATAAATACTCATGCCTTCTCTAAATCTCTCTCCACCAAGTGATCTTTTAAGAATAAAGATCTTACTGCGCTCTTTCCCTGCTTTGAAACTTTCAAAGCTTTCTACTGCTCCCTCAATGAAGACCCAACTTCTAAATTGGCCCTTGCCTCATTTCACTTCTTATGTCTGTGCTCTAACGCTACTACTTTCTCTCATCTCTTGACCATGCAGGCTCCGTCACTAGCCCTTTGCCTACAGTGCCCTCCCCTCTTCACTTTGTTGAATCCTAGCCCAAACAGCACCTGCTCAGGGAACTGTCTTGAATCCACACACCAGGTCAAGTGTGGGGCTTCACACCCTCTATTTTTCCTCTTTTAATATATACATTTATATATATGACTGTATAGTCTATGTCTGTTTTCTCCACTAAATTGTAAGCCCCATGAGAGTGGGGACCCTGGCTGTTTTTCTCACCCGACCATATCCCTACTACCTTGCAGGTAACCTGGAATTTAGTATATGTTTAATATGTTGTTGAAAATTGAGTTAAAGCCCTGCTCAAAATATCTATTAGTGATTTGGATAAAAATATAAAGATACATTGATCAAAATTACAAAGATAAAACTTCAAAAAATTAAAAATAGAACTATCATATAATCCAGTAATCCCACTATAGCTATATATATATTATATATATCCAAAAGAACTGAAATCAAGATCTAGAAGATGTATCTGTACTCTCATGTTCATTAAAATGTAATTCGCAATAGCCCAAACATGAAAACAACACAAGGGTCCACTGACAAACAAATAGATAAAGAAATCATAGGAGGGGCGCCTGGGTGGCTCAGTGGGTTGAGCCTCTGCCTTCAGCTCCGGTCATGATCTTGGGGTCCTGGGATCGAGCCCCGCATTGGACTCTCTGCTTAGCGGGGAGCCTGCTTCCTCCTCTCTCTCTCTGCCTGCCTTTCTGCCTACTTGTGATCTCTCTCCGTCAAATAAATAAATAAAATCTTAAAAAGAAAAAAAAAGAAATCATAGGAAATACATATGGTGGAATATTATTCAACCTTTAAAAAGAAGAAAATCCTATCATTTGCAACAACATAGATGGATCTGAAACACATTATGTTTAGTGACATAAGCTGGTCACAGAAGGACAAATACTGCATGATTCAACTTACGTGAGGTATCTAAAATAGTCTATCTAGGGGTGCCTGGGTGGCTCAGTCATTAAGTGTTTGCCTTCAGCTCAGGTCATGATCCCAGGGTCCTGGGATCAAGCCCCGCTTCAGGCTCCCTGCTTAGTGAGAAATCTGCTTCTCCCTCTCCCACTCCCCCTCCTCACTGTGTCTCTCTCTGTCAAATAAATAACTAAAATCTTAAAAAATAAAAAATAAGTCAAACTAATAGAAGCAGAAAACCCGGGTGTTTGCCAAGAGATAGTGGGAAGGGGGGAAGTAGTGAGTTGTTATTCAGTAGGTATACAGTTAACAGTTACACAAGATGAATACATTCTGGAGATCTGTATGACATAGTACCTGTAGTTAACAATTTGTTATTTAAAAAAACTGTAGAAGTTAAGGGAAAAAACCTGGGACAAGTACAACAAATTCAAGATTCAAAAATATCTTAAAAGCATGAATAATCCTAATTGACACAAGAATTAATCAGGATATGTATAAAACCATGCATTAAATTAAAAAAAAAGTTTCCTGCAGAAATAGAGTATCAGGAAGACTACTTGATAAAAGTATAGGGGTGCCTGGGTAGTTCAGTTGGTTAAGCTTCTGCCTTTGGCTCAGGTCATGATCCCAGGGTCCTGGGATGGAGCCCCATGCAGCATGCGGCATTGGGCTTCCTGCTCAGCGGGGAACCTGCTTCTCCCTTTCCCTCTGCCCGCTGCTCTGCGTCAAACAAATAAATCTTTAAAAAAAAAAAAAAAAGTACATTTAGGCACAGCTAAATGAGAGTGAGAGGATGAGTCCTGGGGTGAATTATTAACACCCTGGGACTGCAGAATGCCAGCACCACCTTGGGCTACACTAAGAAGCCAGCCATCCTGACAGTGAGGGGGAATATGGATGCTCTCCCCAGTCCCTCTTGAGAACACAGCTGACAAATAGTGTTAAACAAGAGGATGAGGAGAAGGAAACATGCATCCAACACAGACAAGGGACTGCATACTTTGTGTGGACTTCAAGATCTAGAATCAAGATCTATGAATGAAAGGAGGCCGATTTATGTATAATTAAAGAGTTTTCCAACATGAGAACTTTATAAAATGCTTTCTCAAAGATAAAGTTCTAGATTGAGTGATGTATTAAACTGGGACTCCACGGCCACCTCTCAGAAATGCGATGGAGGATATCCCTTTATTGGGGAAGGGAGTTTGTGCTAGAAGACAATTAACTTCTCCGACTCTGAGCTGCTGGGTTCCGATGAACTGGTGGTGGGAAACTCACCTCGCTAAACCTGATGTGATAGAATAGATTATTAGTTAGGAAATAGTCCTTTGACTCCTTCCCCCTGGGGTAGACTGTAATTCCTTAGCCCCACTGATTTTAGGCTTGGCCGTGTGACTTGCTTTAGTCAATGAAATGTTGGAGGCTGTGGCTCAAGTAGAGCCTTTACATGTGCTTGCTCAGTTCAACTCAGCTCTTGAGGCCCTGTGATCAACTATGAGGTACTCCCAGTAGCAACTGCCCCTTCAGCCTCAGCTTCAGAATCAACACATGTAGATCTAGGCCTGAACCCAGTCCACAGCCTGCAGCCAAGATCAGTAGATCGTAGCTGATTCCCAGATCCATGAGTATGAGAATAAATGCTCCTTATTGTAAGCCACTGAGCTGTGAAGGAGTTCATTCAGGATTTTTATGACAAAAGCTGACTTACAAATACCTGATTCTCCCTAAACTGAGATAATTCCAACTTTTTCTCATATTAGACCCTTTACTGTTCGTGGTTCTCCTTGTGCCTCTCTTGTCTTGTGATTCTACCTTGTACAGTTGTAGGGGTCCAGAGAAGGAAGGTGAGTGAATGCCAGAGAGTTGACATGCTATCCTATTTACAAAGATGGCCTTGAGGCTAAAGGTCATTAAGGAACTACCAGGTTTGTTTTTTCTTTACCTCCTTGAAACAATAGAAGGAAAAACTCTAGTAGTCCTGTGCTGTGCCCTTCTTTTTGTGGTCTTCTGGTAGTTCTTACACCATCTTCTTGTTCTCTCCTTACTTAGGTAACAGGCAGTACTTGGGGAAATCTATCAGATTACAGAAAGGGCTTCTTCCTTTTGTGGGCCCCAAATTTTGAGTCCATGTTATAGTGTTCTCTGAGAACTCATTCAGGGAGAATTTAACAGGAAGTCAAAATCCACTTCTGCCCTCATCCTGCCTTCTGGACAAGCAGAAACCAGCCTGAGCTTCCAAGAGTCAGAGCTGGGCATGTGAGGATCGAGGGGAGAGATACTGGACCGTAGACTGGGTAGAAAGGTAGAAACTAGGCATAAAATGGGCGGGATGAGCCCAGAGAAATCCCCAAAGGTGATCTGCTGCCTTCCCTAAATCATCTGTGGCCTCTCCGGGAGTGGGTGGTCCTTTCAGATACTTCTCCTTTAAAGCCTTAAATTCTAAAATTGCTTGTGCCAGCTTTCTTTGGTAACCTTTCATTTCTGGGTTCCATATGGTATGTGAAAGTAGAAGAAGGAAGAAAGGGTGGATGTGAGTGACAGTACAAGAAACATTTCCTTTACATTTGGACAGAGGGAACAAGTGGCAAACCTCGGATCTGCAGGAATCCAGCCTGATTTTTAGCTCTGCCTGGTTTGTTGTTGTTGTTTTTCCCTCTCCTTTTATCCTTCCAGAATAAGATACTTTAACAAAAGAGACAAGTATATTTACATTAACAAAGTGTTATGAGTTAATTGGAAAGGAGAGAGAAAACAATCTATGTGTGCAAGGATGATAGGAAAGAAAGATGAACAGAAAAAACTTGTGCCAAACACCATACCAGAGAGTTGACACAGTTTTTCACTCAATACTCACTTTCTTAACATTACGTCCTTTCTTAACCTTTCTGACATAGAAATAAGGAAACAAACAAAGAGAAGTTCAATAACTTGCTCTAGATCCCGCAGCTAATTGGAGAGTTAGAAAAGATCCCAGGTAAGCTAGGATTAGAAGCCATTTCTACCTCTAGAAAGTGGAACAAATGATGAATATCATTTAGACTTAATCCTACACATATTCAAGTGTTGCACGATTTGAGAGACCAAAAAAAAAAAAAGTCCGAAGTGGATCTTGCACTTATTTATTCTGGGGCTTAGATTTCTACTATTATATTTCCCTTTCACTGAGCTAAACCCGCATTTGCCCGACCAGGTTATGCGTAGCCTGGCCGGTATGTGGCAGTGTGCTTGGAGATAGTTAATGGAAGAATCCTGGTATGTTGTTCAAGAACAGGGATTTCATGCCAAATTATGATGGAAAAAGTTAGCAAAACAAACATTGATATTTTATAAAATGCAAATCTGAACTGAGTTTAAAAGCTAAAACGTGAGAAATTTCATGTTAGCTTTATGCCACGATTCCAGCATATGAATCCAAGCATATGAATTCTTTCAGTGAATCCTCATGAGCTACTTTGTTGGAAAAGTTTCAGGTGTCCTAGTTGAAGGTACCTTGTCCTAGAAAGCCTCTGGGAAAACAAAAACCTCTTGACCGGTAGTGGTGAGGGAACATTTACATTCCCTGCCAAATATGAGGACTTGAGGACAGATGAATTTATTAGCTTAGGTTCACCATCCCAGAGAAAATACTTGAAGTAATGAGACCCCAGAAGCATAAGTTTGGCTGAATTCTGGGAACGCAGAAATAATTTCCATTGAGCAACACTGGGGAAGTGCCTCAGTGGGATGTCAGGATAATATATGTAAGGGATGGAGTTACTAAAGAGGTCAACTTTTCCTCTATCAGCCATTCATTCTTCATCCCACACCCCTTGTTAGAGAATCTTCCCAGGCTCCCTTCCCAGTGAGAATGCTCATAGAGACCTGTTAAATAAGGGAGCCAACCACATGATACACTTTCCTGCAGTCACAGCTGATTTAGCCAGACGCAGATACCAGACCCAAAACAATGCATTTGGAATGTGTTTGTGTATATGAAAAAAGCCAGGAATCCTTGTATTCAGGAATATGAAAGTCGAAGTTCAAGATCTGACTTTAGTTCTTATGAGTTGAAGATGATATAAAGCTAGAGATAATGGTAGCCATGTGCATGCTACAGCAGGGAAAGCCAGTGTGCCCAACAGAAAAGACAAAACCAGATGTGCAAGGGAAAGCAATCAAGAGAATAGGCAGCTCTGGAGAGAGAAAAGCTGGGACTTCAGTTTCTGAGTTGTGGTCCCTTGTGAAGTCTGGCTGTTTGGTGAACTACCTCTGTACCTTACCCATGAATTCCCCTCCTTGCTTAAGCTGGCTAAAGTGGTTTTCATTGTATTAAAGTTCCCTGACAAAGACAGAGGGATGTGATCAAAACCCCTTTACTTGGGTGAAGAGTTACTGTGTAATTTATCATCCTAACTGGGACACTTGGAGGCGCTGTTAGTGATTACACTGACAAACAAGAAACCCAGAATGTATAGCTATCCTTCCTAAGTGGTTAAGGGAAATGAGATGTTACCTGCTTGTATTTCCCAGGCACTGTTAGCTGCTTAATACAGGCCATCTTGTTTGGTGGTCACAACAATCCTATCAAGCTTGTCCTCCCTCCGAGCAGGAAGTAGAGTTAGAGGGATTACACAGGAAGCAGGTGGAAGGGCCAGGAAAAGAGCCCAGGTCTAGCTGACCCCAGGTTCTGTGCTCTTCGCTCCAGTCTCTTTTCCTCCATACAAGTGTTGCATGGGGCTCAAGCTGTACTAGTCTATAGTCCCCAGATTAGCATTCTGCAGTGCTGACAGCAATGATCAGTGAAGAGAAACACATGCAATTACACTAATCTCTCAGAAAACCCATGCCCACCCTATTGACACAAGGATGATGTCTATCTAGCCTCATTCTTGTTTGAAACATCTTTCATCTGAAAAAGCACCATAAAACAAAATTTCCACTGGGAAAGAAGGAAATTGAAGCAATTCTGAGACAATTTAGGAGAAGCCCCCATCTTCACTTGAGTTATCTGAGCAGGGCAGAACACAAAAGATTAGAGGTCAGAAGTTTTCAAATAATTGCTTATTTTCCTGGTCCATCAGGTTTAACTCACAGGCTTGCTTTTGTGAGCATGTATGGTCCTCGCCACACAGTGAATAAGCACCAATTTCTAGGTAAGAGCTGTATGGCAAAAGAAAAAGATGATGGGAGAGTAGATCTCGATATTCTAATTAAGACTCAAGTGAAAAATCTCTTCATTAAAATTCTAATGTGATCCCGGTTTTATTTCTACTAAAATGCCAAATATAACAGGAAAATAATTTGTTCTAATTTCTATACCCCTTCTCTTATCAGACACTTTTAGCCCCCAGGACTAATCCAGTCACAATCAAGCAATTATCTGATGATTGGGGCTTCTGGGAATTGCCAACCATTGTGGGGAGTGTGCCAGGTTCTTTCTGAGTCAGAAAAAGGGATCAGTTCCTGCCAACTGCACCCACCTGTTTATCCTTGGTAAGGGGTAGACTGCCAGGAAAGTAATTACATCTTAATTCAAGGCAACGTGACCTAGATAGACAGTGGGTTCTCCTACCACATTGATCTAGCTTGAAGAAGAAGCTCCAGCACCAGGCTGAGAAACAAGCAGGACTTTATCCACTTAGAGTCCCAGTATTTTTCCTGACACTACTTTTAGGACTACTGATGAGTTTGCCCTTGTGCGGTTTCTTCACAGCATGTATTTCCAGTAGAATCCCTGACCTTGTGAGAAGGTAGAATGACAGAAGAATTTGGAAAGAAGTTGTAGAATGGAGAGGAGAAGACATTTTGGGTTGAAGAACTATTACAGCCCCACAGTACTGCGCATTCTGAGGTCCGAGGTCTGATCTCATAAGCTGTGATTCTGATCACCTATGGCTGAGGCCATGTAATAACCATTGCTGTCATTTTGCAAGTTATTTGAAGGTCAGAAAAATACATTTGACACAGGGCAAATCTTACTGAACCTTGTAAAATGGAAATGTGAATTTTTTTTATATTGCAGTGGTAACATAATTGAGAAAAAAAATCTTTTTAAAGTAAAGGAGAATAAAATATGATTTTTTAAAAGAACTTTGTGGACTAGTGTAACACTCTTGGTGCTATAGCCCATCCTACACAGTATTTTACCAACTTTTTCTAGCATACTCAATTCTATCACCATGGTTAAGGGACCTCATGGTCTCTCTTTTGAATGACTTAAATCCTTGAGAATTTTCCAAGTGCTTATATTATTCTTACTGTTTCCTCACCCAAGTTCCAATTGAGATAAATAATTTTTTTATTACCCAAATGCATACCCTCAATGCATGTATGCACACCAAGCATCTTTTAGTGGTCTGCACTTAAGAAACTATTCCTCTACAAATGATCGCCCTGGTCAGTGCTAAGTAATCAGGGAAATTCATTTATTCTAGCAGCATAAAAATAATCAAATAAGGAACAGAATGACACAAAATAACTCTTGATCATAAAGGCTAGTGAATGTCCAACACAACTCCTAATTGGGAAATGAATCCTATCACTGACGCAGGATAATTCTATATTACTATAGTGATATTTTTACTTTTTTCCTCTAATAACTCACTTTCTTCTAATAGGCCTTAAAGAAAACCTATATTTTTATTCAAAGATGCAATAATGACTTCTTTTTTTAATTATTAATTTCTTTTCAGCATCAGAATTCATTGTTTATGCACCACACCCAGTGCTCCATGCCCAATAATGACTTCTACACAGAACCACCATTAAATAATTTTTCCTGAGAACCTTGAATTAAGTTTAGCTTTCTAGAAATCGTTGTTTTGAATCTAGTTTTCTTCCTGGTGGTCAGAATGCAAATGTTCCAGAAATGTTTGTCTTCTCTTCTAGTTTTCTACCCTACTATTGACTTTGACCTTTAAATTGGATAAAAATAATATAAATAGAGATGACTGTTCCTTAAAAAAAATATAGCATTTTATTGGATATAATAATATAGCTTTATAATGTTATAATGGTACCAATTTTCCTGGAGGGCCTGAACTTTGTTTTGAAATCCTATGCAGTGATTTAAAAAGTACTGTGTCATTACATCTTGCTGGATCTTAAAGGTATCTTTTTATTCACTAATTGCACGTGATATCTCACATTTTAAATTTTGGCCAAAGAACGGAACTGATTCCTATTGGGAAAAGAGGGAGAAAGGAGAAAAGAAATAATTAGAGCAAGAATATGATTATAACTATTTGATATATTTACATTAGGAATTAAAGGCAGGTTGAAGCCGAGGTTGAGTAGTTTTAACAGTGACCTGTCAAGTTTTATTATAGCCTTTGGGCGTCAGTTTTCTCCACCTATTTACGCTCTGGTCTTCCCTCATTTGTTAACAGCTGGCCAGCAACTCGCTTTTGCCCTGGGATTTTTAGTCATGCGGGTATGGTTATTGTCAATGCCTTTTGAAAGATTTATGACTAAAAAAATATTTTACAAGCCTTTTGAAAAACAGAGGCTGTCAAGTAAATTGGATGGCATTTCTGTCCTATTCGATTCCTGGTGTCAGACCAAGACCTCTATTAAAATCAAAGAATGCAATCAGCGCTTCACACACTGTCCCTTTCTGCAGCTGTGATTTGGCAAAAACCTGAAGATTTGGTAGCCCAGAAGGCCACATGTCCTGAGCGGGTACTTTCCTCCTTAGCAGCAGCAGAATTATATGTCACTGAGCATCACACAGAAGCCTGAATACTGCCTTACTCCCTCCACTCAGACACACTGTCTGTGTGGGAATTGCTCCCCGGGGAATGAGACAAGAAGATTTCAGTCATTCATTAAAATACTGCTCCATTAAACACCACCTCCATTTTGTTGTGCCAGACACACGGGCAGGTACAAGTGCACATGCTTAACTCCTCTGGGCTAGGAAGTTGAGAAGAAAAAGCAGAGCCAGTAGCAGCAAGCTCCAGGTTCCAAGGTTTCCAATAACAGCACATCTCCTGTCTCATTGGTTTCTATTAATTTTTAAAATGTTCTTCTAAATCAGACAAGAGAGTTTCAGCCAGGACAGCGTTGTATTTCTGAGAAAGCAGATAAAAACCAAACTTTAAATTTCAGTAAACAAATGCAACTTGAATTCTAAGTCAGAAAACTTTAATTTCATGTTTGTCTTGAGCAAGCTTGCCTAGGAGCCTGGGTATGGGAAGTCAGAATGTAGAACAAGCTCCGAGATGGGGTGAAGGACTAGCTCTTGAGGCTAGGACTGACAAGCCTTGTTTCTCCAAAGGCAGATGCCAAGGGTGGCACTGGGAAAGGATGGCCCAAGTTCTGGACTTTTCAAGGTGAACTCAGAGCCTCAAAGAAGAAATGATGAAAATAAATAGCTGGCTTCCTAGACCAGGAGGAGGAGGAGTGTCATTCACACAGATTCACAGGCCTGAGACAGTTGGAGGGTGCTTCCTGATGATACAGAGGAAGACCTAGGGATCCAGGGAGGACAGTTACTTCTATCAGGCTCAGTTATGTGATGTGGGGGTGGGGTGCTGGGAGGCAAATGAACTAAAGGTAGGTGAGGATTTTTTTTTAAATTTAGTTTTCTCTTTATTTCTTTCACAAGTTTAACAGCATCTTCCCAGTTTCATTGGCTATTTTCTACCCTACATCTGATGTCTTCCAGGGTGCATACAGATACTGTTGTACAGTGTGTGAACCGGGCATCTTAATGTGGGCCTTCACAGCACACAATAGCATACCACATGCAGGGAGTAAGATATACTGCTCTCCTGAAGACATTAGAAAAAGCACATTAGTTCTGAAGCTATTCAAATAGTTATTCAGAATAGCTAGTTCGATTTGCTGTTCTGCCTTGACTGCCATGGCTCAGTAGAGAAAAATTCATTTAAAAAGAAAACAGAAGTATTTCAAACCTGCTGTTTGAAAATAGGCTCTTGGAAGACAGTTTTTACCTGGTTCAAAAGACAATCCACAAAGGAATCATTCATTCATAAAGAAGGCTCACAACTGTTAAAGTAAGACAGCTCTGTCTTATTAAAGATTTCTAAAACAGATTTAAAAGTGGAAGAAGGGTTGGGAATTTTTGTCAGCTGCTTCCCATGTGCTGGCAGATACAGGCAAGGAAATGTCTACTCTCAGGTGAGGATTATTTTGAAATACAGTTTGGGTTCAGAAACCAAACAGGTGTCGGGGAACTTTCTTCAATTAGAGTTTCTGCAAAAGTGAGCAAAAGGATAAAAGAAGGTTCTAACATACATGTTGAACTTTGTCCTGGCTCGCACGGTGCAGTGTCACTGTAAGAGGAAGAATTTCACTTTTTTATGAATAATTAAAAAAAAAAACTATTAAATATTATAAGCTAAGAGATTTTCTTACATAAATCACCCAACTGTATATCTCTTGGTATTTCCACTTTAACGATTATTTCAACTACTATGCTTTCTAGACATGCCATAGTCAACATGTAGCAAAGAATAGGGAGGGAAAGGTTCCGGTCACCTTGCCCTATTCTCTCTGCATTGTTGAAACTTAACTTCTATGACCTTTATAGTTCAGTGTTTTGTCCCATTCTGTTTGTGGTAGAGAGAATAATGGCTCCCCAAAGATGCCCATATCTGAATCCCAGAACCTGAGAGTATATTACCTCACATAGCAGAAGGGACTTGGCAGATATAATAAAGTTAAGGGTTTTTGATGGAGAATTATCCTGCATTGTCTGGGTAGACCCAGTGTAAACATGAAGGCCCTTAAAAGGGATAGAGGGAGGCAGGAGAGTGGACAAGAGAAATAGACATGACAGTGGAAGTAGAGGTCAGAATGATCCAATTCCTGGCTTGGAAGATGGAAGAGAGTCGCAAGCCCAGGAGTGTGAGGAGCTTCTAGGAGCTGGAAAAAGCAAGGAAATGGATTCTCCTCTAGGTCTTCTAGATAGAATGTGGCCATGCCAGTATGTTGATTTTAGCCCATTAGACCTGTTTTCTGACTTCCAACTTCTAGAACTGTAAGAAAACAATGTTGTTTTAAGCCACCAAACTTGTGATCATTTGAAGCAGCAGCCACAGAAAACTAATTCAGTGGCTCACCACATATCTGGGAATAGAGAAAGATAATCATAATGTTCTTCCCCCTGCTCCCCTCTGGTGGTTGATGCCTGGCAGTTCCTGATCCAAAGGTGCTAGGGAACTAGGTACTGACCATTGAGGATTTATTCAGAGCCCAGTAAGCAGCCATTTCCTTCTGAGCAGTACCAGCCTTGCCTTGGACTTGGGACACTTGTGCTTCTGAACCTGTGGCTCTTGGGAGTTGCACAGAAGAGCTTGTGTTCCTAATTTCCTTACATTCTATTTCTGTCCCTAAGGCTTCAGTGGCATCATCCAGAGCACATGGCATGTTGTAGGCAAAATCTTCTCTGTCAAGGAGGACCCAAGGAAGTTTCTCGGTGCCAAAATAGGCGGTTTGCATCGGCGTTAGTGATGTTTGGCTACAGACCACATGACTCACACAAATTTTCACTGAATCCTTGGTAAATCTCTCCTCAGGTGGAATATGCGATGAAATAGTGTCCACTTGGATTAAACTATCATTCGTGGCAAAATGGAGAACAACTCAGTTTTTTTGACTCTTCCTCAGACATGGTGACTCGATCTAATGAAAATGGTTCTTTCTATTCTTTTAAGATATTTATGCATATTTGTATTGATATGGGGAAAGTTATGACTATTCAAAGTTCATATGCAAGGTTCCAGCCTATATGGGGCTCTTCTTGAGGAAGTTGGGAGAAGCCAGACTTGAACGTCTTCATTATGACACTCCTAGTCAGCTGTCAGAGCTCAACTTACTGTTCTGACTTTGCAAAGCTGTAATGCTGAATATAGCGCATTGATATTTTTTAAAAAGCTCTCGGGGTGATTTTAATGCACAGCCAAGGTTACAAGCCACCCTTGCAAACACTTTCTATATTAAGAGTTTTAGAATAATTACATACTTTTGTCCTCAAAACATCTCTATAAGTTAAGTAGCATTAATATCCCCATTTTACTGAATGAGAAAGCAAAGCATGGAAAGGTCATATAATTTGTCCAAAGATACACAATATGCAAAGGACAAAGCTAGGATTCAAACCCGGGCTCCAGAACCTGATATGTGTTTTCCCTATTGCCTTGTGCAGAGTTGAATCCTAAGCACACTGCAGAGTCCCTACTACTCAACACATACTTGTTGAATGAGTAAATGAAGAAATAAGCAAATGATAGCAGCTATTTGTGAAATTGGTTTTCAATTAAATTATTGATGAGTGTGGGTCCAGTGTTCTTAATTGAAAAGTGTTTTCACACATTGTCTTATTTGTTCATTTGTGACATTTTTTTCTATAGACCTTCTTAACTTTTAATTTTCAAAACAAAAATCTAGAATTAAAAAGGAAAATACTAAGAGAAAAAAATAGTAGCATTTTATCCAAACCCATAAAAAATTGTTATTTTTGTGTGTGTGCTTATATTCCAGGATTCTTAGGTATATAAGTTCCAAAATTACAGTTTTATTTTAAATAACTATATTTTTTATATTAAGAAATTCAATTTTAGGTAGCCTAACAGCTGAATTAATCTGAAATGGTTAAAATACGTTTTATTTGATGCCACTTTTAAAATACTGATTTGCCGGAGAAAGACAACTATCATATGATCTCCCTGATATGAGGAAGTGGAGATGCAACATGGGGGTTAAGAAGGTAGGAAAAGAATAAATGAAACAAGATGGGATTGGGAGGGAGACAAACCATAAGTGACTCTTAATCTCACAAAACAAACTGAGGCTTGCTGGGGAGAGGGGGGTTGGGAGAAGGAGGGTTGGGTTATGGACATTGGGGAGGGTATGTGCTTTGGTGAGTGCTGTGAAGTGTGTAAACCTGGCGATTCACAGACCTGTACCCCGGGGATAAAAATATATTATGTGTTTATAAAAAATAAAAAATTTTTAAAAAGTGGGTTTAAAATACTGATTTGCCTAAAAAAAAAGACTTTACTTTTATAATATAACATATTTTATTTCCTTGAGGTGACAATGTCACCTCCCTGATTATTTGACAATAAGAGAATTCACTCTTCATTCTATATAAATCTAAAACTCCCTTTAATATTAATGGAAGTAGAGAAGCCAGAAATAAGACTAATTCATTTAAATTTAGAGCAACTTGTTCCATGGTGGCTTTTCTTTTCTGTAAAAATATATAAAACTCAGGAGATGCAAAAGCAGGTTTTGCTACAAACTGCTTGTGCACTAAAATAAGATTAGAAAGTGGAGGAAAAGTAGAACAGTAATTGTGCATTGCCTTTTTTATTATGGTTGAAGGCACTTTCCTGTTCAATAATTTTAATAAAGAAATCCCCCTATCCATCCCCTGATCAGTTTGAGCATAATTCAAGCATTACACACATTGTTTACATTGTTCCCTTGGGTTTATACCTTCATGGTTTCAAATTATGTCTAGCATCCTGCCAAGACTTAGATCGGTGTAGCATAGTTAAAAATCAGATTCCAAAGCAACTAGAAATTCATGTTTTTCGTGTTTCAAAACAAAATCCTATTTACAGTAAACCTATCATTTTTTTTTTAAATTCAGCAAATCATCAGTAGAATTATAGACCACTCAAAGAAATAAAGTTCAAGTGAACTTCGTGGTGTTTTCATCTTCAAATTCTCAGCTAAATATCTTTAGGTAGGTCTCTGAGGCTAGGCTGTTACTGCAAAGGATTCTCAGCTTTCTAGATGGCTGTTAACCGAATAGTTAAGATGTCACACACACACAGCTGTGCTACCATCTTCCATAGGTATGTGCTAGATGTTAATGTGATTCCTGCAAGTCCAATTCATTTTTTTAATATCTTATTTATTTATTTGACAGAGAGAGAGAGAGACATCATAAGTAGGCAGAGAGGCAGGCTGAGAGAGGGAAGCAGGCTCCCTGCTGGGCAGGGAGCTTGATGGGAGCTCAATCCCAGGACCCTGAGATCATGACCTGAGCCTAAGGCGGAGGCTTAATCCACTGAGCAACAGGGGAGCCCCAAGTCCAATTCGTTTTTAAGTCTTAATTAAGTCACTATAACTGTCTCATGATATATCTTCTCTGTCAGTGGGCAATTGCTTTGGGGAAAAGATAGTATTATATAGTATTTCTTACAATTAAGAAGACATCTTTGATTAAAAACTAGAGCAGAGGGGCACCTGGGTGGCGCAGTGGGGTAAAGCCTCTGCTTTCAGCTCAGGTCATGATCCCAGGGTCCAGGGATCGAGCCCTGCATCGGGCTCTCTGCTCAGCAGGGAGCCTGTTTCCTCCTCTCTCTCTGCCTGCCTCTCTGCCTACTTGTGATCTCTGTCAAATAAATAAATAAAATCTTAAAAAAAAAAACTAGAGCAGATACATAACTAGAGAAAACAGACATGCCAATGGTCATCTGTCTTGACAAAAATAAAGACAGCAACAAACACCTGCCAAACTAATCGTCAGAGATGTGGGCTGCTCTCAGCTCAAGTGATAGCCCTCGGCCAATAACCACAAGTATGTCAACAACAACAACAATAACAAAAGCAGCACAATTTAGGTGATACAAACCAACTTTACACTTCCTGAAGTAAACAGTGTCTTTTCAGAGAACTGTAAAATGGGGGCAGAGGCTGGGAAGCTTTTCTAGTGTTGGGTCTCCCAAAATTGGGTACCCCAACAATGGGTTCGTGATTAAAGGAGTGAGACTGATACAAAGCGAAGGTCAAGCAAAATTTCACGCCAAGCATCAGGAATCAGACCGACCGTCAAACAGACCGGTTGGAGCCACCCCTACAGAGAGGACGACCCCTCCCTGCTTCCCAGATTAACTTTTATAGAGCAAAGGCCATGTGGTTGGGCCTGGCCACACACAGGTGGCCAATACACCCACAGGAAACTCTACAGTGATGCTAGGCGACCAATTGAATTACCATTTACCCTAGTAGACATTTGAACCAGCCTATCACCTAGTTCAGCATTGGTGCCCAAAAGGTGCCCAAAGGGTGGGGTCTATACTCCTTGGTAGCTAGGAGACAGTATGCGCCCCCACTGATTGAATACCTCCACCTGGCCTGACCCACCCTCGTACTTGGACTTTGTTACATGGGACAGGTTTCTGGGACTTGCTTTTAAATAAGTTGCCCTGGGGAGGCCGGGGGCAAGGTCAGTTTAAGCTTTACAGCAAAATGGCAGTTCAACCAGGGTGGGGCTGCTCTGCCTGAATAGGCCCTTACAATAGGATAATAAAGAACAAGGAAGAGAAAAGTAGAGGATATCAGAGTGGCCAAGGCCACATAATCAACCTTGTTTGGGGTGAGAAGACCCAGAGGTGGCTAGGTATTTGAGGACTGGCTGACTGGATACACTGCATTTCTGGTCAAGGAGAGAACTTACCAGGGTACAGAGGTTTCAGTTTGTTCATGTAGTGCTCTGGGCAGGAGAGGCTTCATCTTGGGTCTAGAAAATTATTTCATCGTATCTCAAGCCTCAAATGTATTGCCAGATAATGTGGAAAATATGTCTTAAACGCCTTCACATTTGCAGAGCAATGGAGTTGTGCTCCATCTAAAAGGAAGGTGGACAGGCCCAGCAATCCATTGCCAAGGTGTGCATCCTTCCTCTGGGTGGTTTTGACTGAATTAGATATAAGCAAGGCCCTTTCAGACATTCACATTTGGGATCCCACTGCACATCTAGGAACACTGGCAGGGAACATGAAGTGTCTTTTTTTTTTTTTTTTAAAGATTTTATTTATTTATTTGACAGAGAGAGATCACAAGTAGGCAGAGAGGCAGGCAGAGAGAGAGGAGGAAGCAGGCTCCCCGTTGAGCAGAGAGCCCGATGCGGGACTCGATCCCAGGACCCCGAGATCATGACCTGAGCCGAAGGCAGCGGCTTAACCCACTGAGCCACCCAGGCGCCCCCATGAAGTGTCTTGAAATAGAAGTGCTCTGTGGTGTCCTAATGGAACTTAAGGGGTTCACTGCTTGGGGTGCATTCAATTGAACACAATCCAAGGAAGTGTTGAAAGCAAAGAACTTTTATTGTTAAAAATAAGGAGACTGGGAGATAGCTGTCAAAGCACTGTCTCCCTGTGGAGTTAGCATAAGAAGCTGTTATTCTGTGTATTAGGAGGCAGGGCAAGGAGCTTGCATACACATTAAGAAACTTATACATATTCTATTAAGCATTTCTATTCAGTTGCGTATGCCAGTAGGTCAATATGCCAGCCCATATGTTGCATGTTCAAACAATGGAAGAAAACCCCACCCTAGAAGATCTGGGTGTCAAAAAGAGTTAAAGGTAACTTCAGGACAACTGTGGGAGGATGGGGCTTCCACATCAGGTCTCAGCTCCAAACCAGCTCAGGCTGGCTCACCTCAGCGGCTGTCTGGTGAAACACCTAAATGGACCTCTATGCAGGGAACTGCTGGTTCTGCAAAACAAAACACATTCCTTCCTGGCTTTTGTTCCCTTCCATCCCCCCTTCTGCTTCCAGCCCTCTGATTTGAGTGACCTCCTGCTGCCTTCTAGCCAATGGTATCAGCAAATGGCTGACCAACAGTCCTGGCTAGAAGCCCCCATAGAGCAGGCCGGAGGCAGAGGAAAGCCTAGTTGTGTTCTTGTGTTAGAACTAATTTCTTGGGATCGCTGCTACCCTTTATTTTGAATTTATCAGGAGTCAGCAGTTGTTCTAAATTCTTTGTCATTGTTTCATTTAAATCTTGCAACCACCAGACAGCAAATGTGAAGTTGGGTGGACTTGGGTGGGGAGTGGTAGACTCATATGTGGAACCCAGATTCAAATCCTTGTGCTTTAGCTGATACTGGTGACAAGCCAAACCCTGGCCAGAGATGCGAACTGGTCAAAGTCCTCTCTCTTCTTCATTTCCTGCTATTTATTTTGATAAATGTTGCAGGTCACTGTAGCTACTACTTCTGTGTATTGGAAACCAGTATAATTTGGTGGCTCAAAGTGAGGGCTATGGAGTCATGCACCACTGAATTCAGGTCTCTGTTCTATTCCTTGCTAACATTGTTGTCTTGTGCAACTTACTTAACCTGTAGCCAGGGCACAGGGGTACAAGAGCATCTGGCTCTGGGGGTCCCAAACAGACCATGTTCAGCCATTCTCCACTGACAAAATCGAAAGGCAGAGAGATGAGTGGTGATGAAACAAGAAAGGAATTTATTTCAGTGTGGGCAACACCAGGAAGACAGCAGACTAGCATCTCAAAGTGCCAAAAATACTCCCAGGTTTATAAAAGGAGAACATGAGGCAAAGATGGGTGGGTACATGCAGATGGGCAGTAAAAGTCAAATCGATCATTGTCTTGGAGTCAATCCTGAGCAGGCAGAGTCTTGATGGCTCAGGGCAGTCCTTATTGCTTAAGAGGATAGTTTTAGTTCCCATCAGGGGATGCTTTGTTTTCAGGTTCTTCCCCCTCAACCAAGAGAAAAGCTGGAAGGAACCCAACCAGAAAATTCGAGGTCAAAATGGAGGCAGCTGAACCAAATTCTCTTTCAATTCAACCTTTGTTCCATAAGGTTCTTATGATGAAATCACACAGTACTATCATTCATTCAGATTTTAGCTGAAAACCTGCCAGCAATCCAGGCACAGGTTAAGGACACAGAGTTCTGGCCTCACATAGCTCACATATTAGCTTGGCAATATGATGCTGTGATTAATAATAAACATATATTTGGTCTTCATCTGTTTCTGGTACAGAGCCCCTAAAACTCTCTGGATGTCCTAAGTGATGAGCAAGATAAAGGTACCTTTTGATATTTTAATGAAGTAACTTTTGGAAAGCACCTAAAGATCTGGCTGTTTGCCAGTAGACCCACCCATGTGATTAGGAGATTAGTACTTTTAGTCTTCCCTCCCTCTTCCTCCACCCCACCTCTGGGAAGGGGAGGGGGGACTGGAGACTGGGTTCAACCTCCAATGGCTAATGACTTAATCAATCAGGCCAATGTACTGAAGCCTCCGTGAAAACCCAAAAGGATGTTTGTAGGACTTCCAGAGAGGTGAACACGTGGATGTGCCAGGAGAGCAGTGTGCCTCTTCCCACATACCTTGCCCTACGCATCTCTTCCATCTGGATGTTCCTCTACATCCTTTATCATATCCTTATAAATAGACTTACTTGTAAATGTAAGTGCTCCCTGGGTTCTGTGAGCTTCTCTAGAAAGTAATCAAATCCAGGGGGAGGAGATGGGGACCTCCAATTTGTAGATTGTGGGCAACTAGAAGACCTACTAGTTGCCATTGGCGTCTGAAGTGGAGACAGTCTCATGGGACTGACCCTTTAACCTGAGGGACCTGATGTTAACTCCAGGCAGACAGTATCAGTATTGAGTAACATTGCAGGATTCCTAGCTGGTGCCATGGAGAATTGCTTGCTGGGGAAAAACCCCCACATCAAAAACCCCATCAGAATTGTCAGAAGTGAAGTGTTCTGTGTAAAACTAGAGGAGCCATAGGAGGGGAAAGACTGGTTTTTCCAAAACAGGGAGTCAGGAAATAAAAAATAAAATAAATATGTAATTCAGCAGCAGTGCATGCTGGAAGAAACATAAAGCATGGTTAAAGGGAATGAGGATGATGGAGTGATAGGGCTACTACCTTAGTTAAGGTTGTGATATACATTAATATCAAACTCTTAACATAGGACCTGACACACAGAATGACTCATGAGCTGTTGTCCATTGTTGTCATTAGGTCCCTTGTACTGACCTGAGTATTTGGGCAGCTCTCCAAAAGTGGGAGGTCCAGGAGAAATGATTTCAGTGTGTGGCATTTCAGATCCTAGAAGGAGGCATGTAAGGCAATTAAATGGCCCTTCCCTCAGATAAATATATGCTGCTTATGGTTGGACCTGAGTTTTCCTCTAGTCTCAGTGAGGGAATGCTGAGTGAATATACCTAATAAGTCACATTAGGAGGGTTGAAATTACTCCCTACTAAGCATCATAAGGGCCCTGCTGTTCTTGACTCACTACAGTCTTCGTTAGAGTCATTCCTGTCTAGTCCAACAAGTTGTCTGAAATTTCAATCTCTAAGAGCAACGGGTCTCAATGTCTTTCTTCCCAGGAAGCATTTGGCTCCTTTTATAAATTGATTCACAGGGTTCTACAGAGTTGGACCTTCAAGAATTTTCAAAGTTGATTTTATTCCCCTCCCCCCAGGAAAAACTTTTATTGCTATTTATTTACATCATGGAATGGGTATCATTTTACTGACTTTTCCATAAAAGAAAAAAAAAAAAAAGATCATTCCAGATGAATTTCTGCCACTGCATATAGGAGAGGAGTTTCTTTTACTTGAAAAAATAATAGAATCTGTCCCACTCCATGAAACAGCTGACCATAAATTCTCAGCCTTCTGAAATTTGATGTTGTACCTTAGAAATGCTTGGTTCTCATAGCTAGCTAGTTCTTTCATTTTCTAGTTTGGGAAATGTAGCAAGTTATTTAACCTAAACAATGTTGTCCCCATTTGTGACTCAGAAAACATTGCATCATCAATGGAGGAAACTAATTTACTGAGGGATAAAAGAGACAATAATTAGATTCTGAAATAATCCAAGAATAAAAACAAAACAAGCCTCAGGCAGGATTTGGCCTGCAGGGGCTAGGATGCTGGCAGGATTCTATGTCACATCTCTGTTCCTCCCTGAGGATTAGTTTTATATTTTCAGATGGCTTTACATGGCAGGGGACATAGCCTGCTAATACAGGAAGTATAATGTTTGTGGAGCTTAATCATAGAGGTACGCAAGGCTCTTTCCTGTTAATTCCAGCAGAAAAGTTCTGGGGAAGGACCCTGAGAGGCCTTGTTTCAGTTTTATGCGTATATGGCTATGACTAGGTTAATATGTCATTCCAAGTCACATGACTTCCTCATGGTCAGGGATGAAGGAAACCCTAACCTGATGAGCCCTCACTTCACCTGTGAGGTTGGAGTCAGGGTGGCACAGTTCTTCAAAGAAAAGGGAAGGCTGTTACTTGGCCAGGGGTGGGGAGGACACTTAATAAATACTTGTTAATACAAGTTTCTTGGGAGAATTCAACTAAAAGAAGTTCAGTGGAGAAACATTTTGTCTCAAGATTAGGTTCTGACTTCAAAATGTTCTCATAGTTAGAATCCAGCCTACTTGAACACAGGCAGTTCTAATTCCAGCACTAGAATGAATTACTCTTTCTTTCCCCCCCAGCATTCACTATAAGTGCAATCACCATCTGTCGCCATACAATGTTATTACAATATTACTGACTATATACCCCATGCTGTACTCTTCATCTACCTGACTTATTTATAACTGAAAGGTTGTATTTCATTGTTTTATTTATTTATTTATTTATTTATTTATTTATTTTTGCCCATTCCACCATCTCCCTGCCCTCTGGCAACCAACAGTTCTGTTTTTAAGAGTCTGGTTTTTGTTTGCTTCTTCATTTGTTCTGTTCTTTAGATTCCTCATATAAGTGAAATCATATGATTCTTGTCTTTCTGTCTGACTTATCTCACTTAGCATTATACCCTCTAGGTCCAGCCTTCTTGTTGTAAATGGCAAGATCATTCTTTCCATTGTATACACACTACATATTCTTTGTCCATTTATCTATCAATGGACACTTGGGCTGTTTCCATATTTTGACTATTGTAAATAATGCTGCAATAAACAAAGGTACACATGTGGGGTTTTTTGTTTGTTTTGTTTTTTGTTTTTTTTTCATAAATTAACTATTTATTTATTTTTTATAAACATATAATGTATTTTTATCCCCAGGGGTACAGGTCTGTGAATCGCGAGGTTTACACACTTCACAGCACTCACCATAGCACATACCCTCCCCAATGTCCATAACCCGACCCTCCTTCTCCCAAACCCTCAGCTTGTTTTGTGAAATTAAGAGTCACTTATACACATATGTTTTTAATTTAGTGTTTTTGTTTTCTTTAGGGACATAACCAGTAGTCGTATTACTGGATCATAGAGTATTTCTGTATTTATTTTTTGAGGAATCTCCATACTGTTTTCCACAGTGGCTGTACCAGTTTGCATTCTCACTAACAGGGCACAAGAGTTCCCTTTTCTCCATACCTTCACCAACACTCATTTCTTGTCTTTTGAGTCCAGCCATTCTAACAGGTGTCAGATGTTACCTCATTATGACTTTGATTTGCAATTTCCTGATGGTTAAGTGATGCTGAGGATCTTCTCATGTGTCTGTTGGCCATAAATATGTAGTCTTTGGACAAAAGATCTGTTTAGGTCCTCTGCCCAATTTTAACCACATTATTGTTGTTGTTGTTGTTCTTAGTGTCAATTTATATAATTCTTTATATATTTTGAACATTAACCCCTAATCAGATATTTCATTTGTAAATATCTTCTCCCATTCACTAGGTTGTCTTTCTTTTTTTTTTCAAAGATTTTATTTATTTATTCAACAGAGAGAGATCACAAGTAGGCAGAGAGGCAGACAGAGAGAGAGAGAGGAGGAAGCAGGCTCCCCGCTGAGCAGAGAGCCCGACGCGGGACTCGATCCCAGGACCCTGAGATCATGACCTGCGCCGAAGGCAGCGGCTTAACCCACTGAGCCACCCAGGCGCCCTAGGTTGTCTTTTTATGATGGCTTCTTTTGCTGTACAAAAGTTTGTTTCCTATTTTTTATTTTGGTGTAGTCCCAATAGTTTACTTTGGCTTTTGTTTCCCTTGTCTGAACAGATATATCCATAAATATGTTGCTAAGGTCTATGTTTGAGATTATTGCCTGTGTTTTAGAAGTTTTATGGTTTCAGGCTTCACATTTAGGTCTTTAATGCATTTTGAATTTGCTTTTGTGTATGTGGTAAGAAAGTAATCCAGTTTCATTCTTTTGTAGGTGGCTCTCCAGTTTTCCCAACACCATTTATAGAAGAGATGGTCTTATCTTCATTGCATATTTTTTCCTCCTCTGTTATAGATTAATTAACCATATAAGCTTGGATTTATTTTGGGCTCTCTATTATGCTCTGATGATATCTATTTTTGTGCCAGTACCATACTGTTTTGATTACTACAGCTTTGTAGTATGGTTTGAAATCTGGGACTGTGATACCTCCAGCTTTGTTCTACTTTTTTAGATTGCTTTGACTATTTGAGGTCTTTCATGGTTCCATACAAATTTCAGGACTCTTTTAGTTCTGTGAAATATGCAGTTGGTATTTGATAGGTATTGCACTAGTCTGGAGCTTGCTTTGAGTAGCATGGACATTTTAATAATATTCTCCCAATCTGTGAGCATAGAATATCTTTCTATTTGTGTCTTCAATTTTTTTCATCACTGTCCTATCCTTCTACTACTTCATTATTGGTGTTTATTAACTTCATTCTGTAACTTGACTGAATTTATTTATTACTTCTAATAGTTTTTTGGTTGAGTCTTAAGGGTTTTCTAAATATAGAAATCTGCAAATAGTGACGGTTTTACTTCTTCCTTACCAATCTGAATGCCTTTTATTTCTTTTTCTTTTCTCATTGGTGCAGGTAGGAGTTCAGTATTATGTTGAATAAAAGTGAAGAGAGTGGACATCTTTGTCTTTTTTCTGATCTTAAAGGAAAAGCTTTGTTTTTCACCTTTGAGTGCGATATTAGCTGTGGGTTCGTCATATATGACCTTTATTTTGTTAAGGTATTTTCCCTCTAAACCACTTTGAGAATTTTTGTTTTGAACAGATGTATTTTGTCAAATGCATTTTCTGCATCTGTTGGGATGATCATATGGTTTTTATTCTTCCTCTTGTTAATGTGATTTATTACCTTGATTGATTTGCAAATATTGAACCACCCTTGTATCCCTGTAATAAATCCCACTTGATTGTGATAAATGATTAATTGTATTGTTGAATTTGGTTTGCTAATATTTCCTTGAGTATTTTTGCATCTATATTCATCAGGGATATTGGCCTATAGTTTTCTTTTTTGGTAGTGTCTTTTTCTGATTTTGGTATCAGGGTAATGCTGGGCTGTAGAGAATTTGAAAGTTTTCCTTCCTCTTTGACTTTTTAGAATAGTTTTAGAAGACTAGACATTAATTCTTCTTTAAAAGTTTGGTAGAATTCACCTGTAATTCTGTCTGATATTAGAACTTTTGTTTGTTCGTTTTTTTTTTTTTTAATTACAAATTCAGTTTCATCACTAGTTATTGGTTTGTATCCATTTTCTATTTCTTCTGGTTCAGCTTTGGAAGATTGTATGTTTCTAGGAATTTTTCCATTTCTTCTAGTTGTCCAATTTGTTAGCATATAATTTCTCATAATATTTCCTTATAATTATTTATATTTCTGTGGTGTTAGTTGTTATTTCTCCTCCTTCACTTCTGATTTTGATTTCTGTTTGAGAATGGAATGTTCTGTATATATCTGTTATGTCCATCTGGTCTGATGTGTGGTTCCCATAAGTGTTTCCTTGTTGATTTTCTGTCTGGATGATCTATCCAGTGATGTAAGTGAGGTGTTAATGTCCCATACTATTAACGTATTACTGTAACTTTCTCCCTTTATATCTGTTAACATTTGTTTTGTCTGTTTAAGTGTTCCTATGTTGGGTGCATAGATATTTACAATTGTTATATTCTCTTGTTGGATTGAATCCTTTATCATTATATAGTACCCTTCTTTGCCTCTTGCTATAGTCTGTTTTAAAGTCTATTTTGTCTGATACAAGTATTGCTTTCCTGGATTTTTTGTTTGTTTTGGTCACTTCAGTTGGCATGGCATATGTTTTGCTATCACTTCATCTTCAGTCTGAGTCTTTAGGTCTGAAGTGAGTTTCTAGTAGGCAGCATATAGATGGGTCTTATTTTTAATTCATTCAGTTTCCTTTCTTCTTCTCTTGCTCTTTCCTTGTGAATGGTGACATTCTTTACTGCTGTGCTTGGCTTCTTTCTCATTATTTTTTGATTGATTTGTGGTTACTGTAAGGTTCAGATATAGCATCCTAATAGTCTATATTAAGTTGATAGTCCCTTAAGAAAAAGAAAGGAACATAGAAGAATTATAAAAGCAACCAGAAAACAACAAAATGGCAATAAGTACATGCCTATCAATAATTACTCTAAATGTAAGTGGCTAAATGGCCTAATCAAGAAACATAACGTGATTGAATAGCTTTTCTTTCCATTTAAAGAAGTCTAACATTTCTTGCTGGCTGATTTAGAGATAATGAACTCCTTTAACTTTTGTTTGTCTGGGAAGTTCTTTATATCTCCTTCTGAATGAAAACCTCACTGAATGACAGCCTTGCAGGGTAAAGTATTCTTGGTTTAGATCTTTTCCTTTCATCACTTTGGCTGTATCATGCCACTCTCTTCTGACCTGCAAAGTTTGTGATGAAAAATCAGCTGATAGCTGTAGGTTTCCGTTGTATGTAACTGTTTTGTTTTCCCGGGGGCTTTAAAATTCTCTTTATCATTACTTTTTGCTGTTTTAATTATTATGTGTCTTGACGTGGATCTCCTTCTGTTCCTCTTATTAGGAGTTCTTTGTGCTTCCTGGACCTGAATGTCTGTGTCCTTCCAGATTAAGGAAGTTTTCAGCTATTATTTCTTCAAAAAAGTTTTCTGCCCTCTTCTTTTCTTTTGGGATTTCTATAATATGACTATTACTGCATTTAATGATGTCACAGAGTTCCCTTAATCTGTTCTCATTTTTAAAAATTCTTATTTCTTTTTGCTGTTGAGTTTTGTTGCTTTCTATCCTAGCCATTCTTCTGCATTCTTCTATCTGTTGCTTATTTCCTATAGAGTATATATTATTTCAGTTATTGAATTCTTCCACTCTGGTTCTTTTTTGTATTTTCTATATCTTTGTTGAAGTTCTCATGGAATTTACCCACTCTTTGCTCTACTCAAGTGACTGTCTTTATGACCTTCACTGTGAACTCTTTATCAGGTGTATTGTTTATCTGTGTTTCATTTGGCTCTTTTTCTGTGATTTTTGTCTTGTTTATTCATTTGGGACATATTTGCCTATCTCATCATTTTGTCTAATGCTCTGTGTATATTTCTATATATTAGGCATGTCAGCTACATCTTCTGGTCTTGAAATTCATGGCATTATGTAGAAGATGTGCTGTGGTGCTTTATGGCATAATCTCCGCCCCCCAACCCCGCCCCCAGTCACCAAAACCAGGTTCTCTAGGGGTTCTTCCTTTGTGGATTGCTTGCACTCTTCACTCTTATTGTGACTGAGTCATGACTGCCTTCAGCCCAGCTGGTGGCAATGACCCACTTGGCCTGCTGTGGGTATACAAGCAGGGTTTGCTCCCTGCACTGCTGAGAGGTCTGTCTAAAGTGGTTAAAGGCTCAGTTGTGGGTGGGTCTGGCTGTCAGCCTAGCTGTCTGCAATTCGTCTCTGCCTTAGCTGCAGGTACACCAAAGGGCAGGGCATGCTCTCTGTGTAGCCAGCCAAGGAGCTTAGCTGCAGGAACTGTGGGGACAGTGGTATGTGGCCTTATTTCCCCCTTTCTCAGGGCAGGAGTCACTTTGAAGTGGTACTGGTCCCATATAGGGCTGCCTACCAGGTGGGTGGGACAGGACCTGAAGCAGCCAGGTTGAATTGGGCAGGTACCCAGGGAGCACCGTGGTTGGGCTAGTGTGCTGAAGCAAAATAGATGGTGAATGTTAGCACTGATTCTCACAAGCCACCAGCTGTCTAGGCTGGAGGAGGGGAAGAGAAATGGCATCTGCCAGCACTGTTGTTCCTGTAGAAATCTCCTGCCAATCCCTGTGCTCTAGCTAATTCAAAGATTAGTCAGTAAATCTTCCATGTATACCCTAGGTGCTTTTCGAACTATTGCTCTGTGATGTGTCTCCAGTGAGTTATTTAGTATGCATGTTCTTTAAGGGCAGGGACTCAGTTCCCTATAATTCTCCAGCTCTCCCAGAGTTAAGCTTGCTGATTTTTAAAGCTCTGGGTGTTAAGTCCTGGTTTTCAAAGCCAAATGTTATGGGACTCATCTTCCCAGTGCCAGGGTGCCTGGTGTGGGCTCTGATCCTCTTACTTCTCTGTGTTTATAATATTTTTCCCATTTGTGGGTGGTCTATTGGGAATTTGGTTCTCAATCATATCTCCGCCCCACCTACCCTTTTCAATATAGCCTTCTCTCTGTGATTAGCTGTGGAAGGTGTATTCTGCCAGTCTTCAGGTCCTTTTCAGAGTTATTTGTGTAGATGTAGCTGTTATCTCCATGTGTCTGTGGGACAAGGTGAGCTCAGGATCCTCCCATTCTGCCATCCTCCCAAAAGTCAATTACTAATTCTTTAGTAAAGAATATGAGGGAAACTTGGCAGTACTTAGGGTTTATATTACATGACAAAATGCCTTTCTTTAAAGAATCAGGATCACCTTATCCAGAGTAAGATGATCAACTATAAGAGGTATTTGAGAACTGAGTGGCCAAGGGAGTGGGACTCTTCTATATTAAGTCTATTGCAGATATAATCTCTGCAGGAACATTTACTTGTCCATTAAAATCTCTGCAGGAGAATTTACTTGTTCAATAAAATGATGAATGAATCATTGGAATTGTTAAAAAATATATACATGCATATTTATAGACATCATATATGTTACATAAATATACATAATTATAAAATATATATAATTAAAAGAAAAAGACAAGTATATCCACACTCACAAACTTTCTCCCTTCCCACCCTGAGATTACATTTTGAATACAAGTAAACTACAGTGCAGTACACATAGTATATTACTCTTTGAGAACTTATCAGGTATACTCTAAAGTTCTGTTGAAATAGAACTTGAATGTTTCTCCCTTCTAAAGGACAACTTTTACTCATATGGCTATCCTCTCAGCTTCTTGCAGCTTTCTTTGGGAATAATGGGGCTGTTTCAGAGATAATCAGGAGCTCTCAAAATCTTAGTGTCAGAAAAAAAATAGAAGGATTTTTTTTTTAACATGTTTCTACTCATGATTTGGCCCTTCTCCAAACCACTCTGAATCTGTTCTTATTTTTCTGCAATTGAATCTTTTCTCAAGCTAAATTTTCAGATATTACTACTGGCATCTCCCACATTTTATGCACATATATATTACCCACTTCAATGAAAATAAAGGCACACCCAACATGCCATTCTGTGGGAGGGAAAGCATTCAAATATACTGAGTGGAAAACATGCATTTCCTGTTTGTATTGAATTAAGATTCAGGCAGCTTCAGAACAGAATATATTATAATATAACCATTGCATGCCTTAAAATGCCCTGTGAACATTTCATCTACTTCTAAATCCTTTATTTAGTCTGGAGTCTTCGAAGAAAGGTTAAAAGTGATATATACAAGGAAATAGTATACATTTAATACAAAAAGGAGTCTTTTTGTCAGCAACTAGTAGCCTACTAATTTTGTCCATGAGAGAATTTTTACTAGCTGTGCTTTTTCCAAAGGCAGTTAGTTATCATTGCATCATTATGATTATAAAAAATATTCAGATATTTTTACATATTTGGGTTGTCAGGCTGAGCATTTTCAGGACAGCTTAGGGACCTGATGATATAAACTGACTTTTTATATTTTATTTTACCATTTCATTGGGAGTGAGAATTCATTTACTGAAAAACAAATTTGTCCTATTCGACTTAATTACTTTTCCTGACTCTCCTGTCTCATGCCTGAATCACGGTTTTTTTCAGAAGTGTAATTAAAGCATTCAGAGTATATGGCAAGGGAAAAAATAGGATTGAGACATGTTTAACTCCTAAAATTATAGAACTGAATATTGATGTTTTAAAACTGTATTTCAGGAACTGTGCTAGGACCTAGCACATTGGATTTAGCATCTAGGTCATAAAAAACCTTGGAAGGACCAGTTTTAGTATAATGGGGGAGGATAGAGAGTTGGATAGCTGTGGGTTAAGAATGAATAGGAGATAAAGAAGACATGCGAAATACAGTCCTCTGTTTCACGCAGCTTGACTTTTTAAAGGGACAATATTAGGTGGTCCGTAATTTACTTTAAAATCCTTCAGCAGACATTATGTGTACAAATATATGTTTTAGTTTGTTTTCATCCAGACCCCAAGGCAGGCAGTTATGGCAATTGGAAATACAGACACCCACATTGATTACTCGTAGCATTTAATCAAAATGCCAACCTACAGAGGCAGCTACAGGAGCCTTAGCCCTCTTTTACCTCTAACACCAGAGGTTTTGATAATTAGAATAATGAATTAGAAGTCGGTTTTCATTTGTGAAATTACAGGTAGTAGAGATGTGTGGATTAGTTAGACATGATTTGGAAGCATTTCTTACCTTTGTATGAACAAGATATAAGAATGTGGGGAACGAAGCTCCCTAGGCTTGATTTTTATGTAGCCATTTGTCCAGGATAAATGGAATAAGTTCCAAGACGAAGAAGAGATAGAATCTAGAATGGAAGTAGTAGGTTGAGGCCAGGAGAAGAGGCAGATGCCTGATGATTGGACATGAAATCTTGTTTGCCTTAGACCTTTCCAAATTTGAGTAACTATTAGCTCTTGGGATCTGTAATTGACATCACCATGGTCTTCTCACCCTTTCTCCCTGTCCCTAGGGAGAAGTATGTGGTTTCTGGGTGTTCAGTCCCTTTTTTCAAAATGAGATAATCTTTTATCTATCTGAAGCAAATTCAGAGAAACTCTTAAGATTATTAATGGACTTCATCATTCTGGGGAATGATTAAAACTTACCTTGAATAGAGCCAGAAATTATCCCTGTTTATAAATTATCCTCATTTATAGTTGTTATTTAATATGTATAACCATGAATAGTATATATTTTGATTGGTGTATAAATACTTTCAGAGTAGTGTCTGTTTGGTAAGTGTGAATCTTTACATTAGCAGATGTTTCTTTCTTAAAATTATAATATAACAAATTTAAGGAATGAAAGAAGATGACAATTAACCAAAAAAAAAAAAAAGAGAGAGAGAGAGAGAGAGGTCAGCCACGGTGTTAATGCTAATATAGAGTTGTCAGTAAGGTCAATGAGCTAAGATAAATTATGCTAAATTAACAGTATGCCATGACATTTCACTGGGAAATTGACACTAAAATTTTGCTTATTTCTTGTGCCCACTCTATTCACTATAAACTGACTTTTTATAAACACATTCTGATCAAAGATGACTAAAAGAACTATACTCTGGAAGATGAATAAATGTTTTAATTTTTCTCACATCTAGAAAGGTTTAAAGGTATTCTAAAGACCAATATATTGTTGTATGAAGCAGTACTGCTAAAGAAAATTACTACCTGATATAAACAGTAAAATGAGCTATTGTGCCACTAAGTAAACTGCATAAAAACTAATGTATGTTTCTGGAGTTTTTGTTTTTTATTTTTTGTTTTTTGTTTTTTTATTCTGGGAGATTAAGTTCACGTTTTTCAGAGAGAAAGGACAGTCACAAAATGGATTTCCCTGTGGTCCAACACCATCCTTGGGATTACTAGTGCCCTCTCCCTGTCTGATCATACTGCATGATACATATCACAAGCAAAATATAGGGTGCTGGAGCATTAAGAGGAGTTGTAGAAGTACAGGAAAGGAAATCCATAAAACTTAAAAACATAAGTTTTTAAACGTAAGGAAAAACATAAAAACATTAATGTTTCTGTTTGGATGCAAGGGGTCCTGTCAATGTTGAAAAGAAAGGCAGAACCAGTGGCTGAAAGAAAGGTCAAAAGTTCCCAGTGTAGGGAACCCTGGTTTCTGGAGAATCCTTATTTGGAGTAAAACCAGAATGTGAAGCTCTGTGCTATTGGGAGCATCCTTCCAAATGGCACTAAATTCATAGGCATTGATTTTTTAAAAAAAAAATTCCTTAAGTATGGAAAACAAACACTGAATAAATTACATTTGGAAAGCAAATATGCTATACAACCAGCCCTTTTAGGATTTGAACACTATTTACAGAATCAGATTCCAAATGTATCATGACTTATCAGTTTAAAACTAAATAGTAGGCCAAAGAACATATTTTGAGAGCTTTAACCAGATCAGAGAAATGAAGAGGTCCTAATGTTTGCTGCAGTTTCATATACAACAAACAGTGCAGTGTTGTGCATTGGTCCTTTCTTTACTCATCTCTGATGTAGGAGCCTTTGGTTTTGAAAAATGTATTAATTTAGGGGCCAGAAATGGGAACAGGGCAGTGATACATGGACACATACAAATCTAACTTGTTACTAGTCTGCAGTGAAATAAGCACAGAAATTAAAGTTAGCTTTAGAAGCTTTTATAGCAATTTGACATAGTAATTTTATAGCAGTTAAATCTAATAATAAAAAAATTCAGCTTCTATTTTTGTATGTATTTGTTTTCATTTTCAATTAATTTTTCCAGTAATTCATTTTTATCCTATTTTCAAAAATGTTCCTTTGCAGATTGTGGTGGTGGTGGGGGAACTGGGTTCTTTACCGGATGATCCGAGGAGCATTGGCATAGACCATCACTGTGCTGTAATTCTTTTTTAAGAATTAAGTATGAAAGTGCAAGGACCGTAGCTTTGTTAACAAGATTTTTTGGATTAAAAAAAGACATGATGGCATCTGAGATTCTTTAAGCTCCTCACTCATAGAATGCTTGGGCTTAAGCCCTCCACGATAAGAAAACCGATAAGAAAACCATTTGTGAAAAAAAGAAAAATGTTTGTGAGCTGCTAATTGAATAATCCTAAATTCCAGACTCAAAAAATCTTTGTCAACCCTGGGTAACTTACCTCTGCCAAACTTCCTTTAATTCCTTTTGTCTTCTGATTCCTATTCTATAAAATTATATCGGAGGGAAATAACATGTGAACTTCTTTTTTTTTTTTTCAAATATACTCTTCAACTTTCCATTACTACTAGATAGTAGAAATTTCAAGAGTCACTTATAGTTAGCTTTGTAAAACATTTATATACCTTTTATTTATTTTTTTGAAGATTTTATTTATTTATTTGACAGACAGAGATCACAGGCAGGCAGAGAAGAGAGGGAGATGTAGGCTCCCCGCTGAGCAGGGAGCCCAATGTGGGATTCCATGTGGGGCTCGATCCCAGGACCCTGAGACCATGACCTGAGCTGAAAGCAGAGGCTTAACCCACTGAGCCACCCAGGCACCCCCATTTATATACCTTTTAAAAACATTGTTCTTCCAAGCTGACTTATATAAAGTTAATGTTAGTAGCATTTCTGAGCAGAGCCCAATGAAAAGTAGAGTGAGGAGCCCAGGGTTTTTGTTTGTTTGTTTGTTTTTTCTTTCCTTTTTTAAAAAAAATTTTTTTTCAGTCTGGTGTTTTATTTCATTTCTCTCCTAAGCTGCATATATACAAGATGGTAATTAAGAGTTGACTGTACACCCAAACCTCTCTCTCTTAACTGGCTCTGTAACAAAAGAAGGGCTTCAGTCAAGGTAAGCTCTGATGTGGGAGGTGCCAATCCTTGCTGGACCTCTTTAATCAGAGCATAGAAAAATAAATGGTGTTGACATAGCTAGCAAACAATTTAGGAAAAAAAAAGTATTTCTCTCTACCAGTATCAGTTCTCCATAAATAAATTATGAATGGATGGCAAAGGCTCTTCTAAACAAAAACAATGCAGAAAATTAGAAAATTTAAGGAAAAACAACGATAACTTCGACTTCAGCAAAACAATTACCAAAAACTCCACTCTCAATTGAAAGAAAGCATAAATTAGAAAACATATGTGTGACATGGACAACATGAAAGAAAATGAGTTAGACCTCATAAGATACATTTGGAAATACAAAAGCTAAAAAAGAAAAGCTGGATGTATTATACTGCATAAAAATATTCAAAGTCTATGGAAAACAGTACCATAAATAAAGCCAAAAGAAAAACAACAGGCAGGAGAAAAATATTCATAACATATGATAGATTAATAATAGTAAACATATATAACACTTACTCTGTACCAGGTGTTTTTCCAAAACACATTACATGTGCCAACTCATTTAATCTGTCCAGGAATTAATAGTACTTAATGAGGTGGGTACTATTATTACCCCATTTTCCAAATAAAGAAACTAAGACACAGAAAAGTCACACCAGCAAGTACATGGACAAGGTGGAATTCAGATCCAGACAGTGTGGTTCTAGGGCCCATGTTTTCAATTACCCTGTTATAGTACTTCCTCAGGTCAGGCCTGAGTAAAATTATTCAATTATAACCCTCAAAAGGAAGGCATGAGAACGTGAAATGGAGGGAAGGAGAGAGAAAAGGAGGAGTGGGAAAGGGAGGGAAGAGCTAAAGAAATAGAAAAAAAAAAAAGAAAAAAGGAAAGAGGGAACATAGAACAAGAGGAGGGATGTTCACAATTTTTTAAAAAAAAGCAAGTGTAATATCTTTTTTGTGGCATATATCTGTATAGAGAGTTGTATGAAAAGAGATTATGCTAAGTGAAATAAGTCAAGCAGAGAGAGTCAATTATCATATGGTTTCACTTATTTGTGGAGCATAACAAATAGCATGGAGGACAAGGGGTGTTAGAGAGGAGTAGGGAATTTGGGTAAATTGGAAGGGGAGGTGAACCATGAGAGACTATGGACTCTGAAAAACAGTCTGAGGGGTTTGAAGTGGCGGGGGGGGGTGGGAGGTTGGGGTACCAGGTGATGGGTATTATAGAGGGCACGGCTTGCATGGAGCACTGGGTGTGGTGAAAAAATAATGAATACTGTTTTTCTGAAAATAAATAAATAATAATTTAAAAAAAAAGATACTACATGAATAAAATAATATTCATGAATAAAAAAAAGATAGTCAACAAAAGATTAGTGGATTACCTCTGGTGATTTAGTTTTTAACATCACTCACTCAATTTTTCCCTATTGTTTGAATCCTTCCATACAAAAAAGTTTTTCAGTGTTAATACAGTGTACAATGGTAGCAGTGCTGTAGGTGATGGGATGGAGGTAAGACTATAAATTGAACAACTTCTCAAGGTCAATTTGATGATATTTAATGAAGAAATTTGTATGTCATTTGATCCAGAAATTCTACTTGTTTTTATGTCACCATTTTCAAGTCAACCTTTATTCACTGAGACATGAATTTTGTTTTTTACTCATTTATAACACTACTGGAGGGCAATGAAACTCAAGTATTCAAAATATGACCCTGATTAAACAAGTGTAAACTATGCTAGCTCTTCCTTCTTCTCCCCACAAATACAGTTTTTATCTTGGATACACAGCTGGACCACATATGCTTGTCTCCCTGAGACAAGGCTTTAATGAAACAGGTGTGCTCCCTTTATGTTCTCATTTTTTCCCCATTGATTGGAGGCAGATGAAGCACTGGTGGAAAAGAGACAAAATGAGCTTAGATCCCTGAGCGTGGAGTGTGCAGAACCATCCACCAACCAGGAACCTGGCCTTAGACAATTAAGTGGACAAAGAGTGAACTTCTACTTTGTTTGTGCTATTTCATATATGTAGATCTATTTATCTCTACTGCTTAATTCACAGTTCAAATACAATATATTTTAAGATTTATTTAAAAATTTTATTGAAAAATAATTGACATATAATATTGATTTAGTTTCAGGTTCACACATAGTGATTTGCTATTTATATTCATTACAAAGTGGACACCACGGTAAGTCTAGTCACCATCTGTTATATGAAGTTGTTACATGAAGATTGTAGCTTGCGGTAGAGACAGCATGATGCATAAACTTGTCAAATCACTAAAGTTGTACACCTAAGACTAATGTTAATTTGTATGTCAAATATACTCAAATGAAAAAAATGAGGTTCATTAAAAGTAGATTTTTTAAACTTCACAAGCTGTTTCACGATTATGGACTATAGTCCCTATGGTGTACATTACAGCCCTTTATCTTATTTATTTATAACTGGAAGACCACTGCTTAATCCCCTTCATCCTGTTCCCCACACACCTCCTTTCTGGCAACCATCAGCTTGTTCTCTGTATCTATGAGTCTGTTTCTGTTTTGTTTTGCTCTTTAGATTCCACATATAGGGGAAATCATATAATATTTGTCTTTCTCTGACTTACTCACGTAGCATAATACTCTCTATTGCTATCCATCTTGTCACAAAAGATTTTAATTTTTTATAGCTTCATAATATTCCATTTTATAGCTTCATAATATTCCATATATATATATATATATATATATATATATATATATCACATCTTCTTTATCCATTTATTTATTAAGGGACATTTAGGTTGTTTGTATATCTTATTTACTGTAAATAATGCAATAAATATAGGGGTGCACATATCTTTTTGAATTAGTGTTTTCGTTTTCTTCAAATAAGTATCCAGAGATGGAATTACTGGGGGTATAGCTCAGTGGTAGAGCATTTGACTGCAGAGATGGAATTACTGAATCATATGGTAGTTTGATTGTTAATTTTTGGAAGAACCTCCATATTGTTTCCAAAGTGGCTGTACCAATACACATTTCCATCAACAATGCATGATGGTTCCCCCCCTTTTTTTCTACATCTTCACTAACACTTGCTATTTCTCTTCTTTTTTTATAATAGCCTTTCTGACTGGTGTGAGGTGATATCTCATTATGGTTTTGACTTGTATTTCCCTGATGGTTAGTAATGTGGGGCATTTTCATGTGCTTATTGGCCATCTGCATGTCTTCTTTGGAAAAATGTCTATTCAGGTCCTCTGCCCACTTTTTAATTGGCTTGTTTTGTTTTGTTTTGGGATTTTTTTGGTGTTGAGTTGTATCAGTTATTTATATATTTTGGATATTAATCTCTTACCAGATCTTCCATTTGGGAATATCTTCGACAATTTAGTAGGCTGCCCTTTCATCTCGTGATGATTTCCTTTGTTTGCAAAAGCTTTTTACTTTAATGTAGACTCATTTGTTTATTTTTACTTTTGCTGTCCTTGCCTGAGGAGACATACCCAGGAAAATACTGCTAAGACCAATGTCAAAATACTTACTGCCTATGTTTTCTTTTAGTAGTTTTATGTGTTTAGGGCTTATATTAAGTCTTTAATCCTTTTGGTTTTATTTTTGTATGTGGTATAAGACAGTGGTCCAGTTTCATTCTTTTACATGTAACTGTCAAGTATTCCCAACACTGTTTATTGAAGAGACCCTTTTCTCCACTGTAGTTTCTTGCATCCTTTATTGTAAATTGACCATGTAAGCATGATTTTATTTCTAGGCTCCCTATCCTGTTCTCTTGATTTATGTATCTGTTTTTGTGCCTGTGCCATACTGTTTTGATTACTGTAGCTTTGTACTATAGTTTGAAATCAGGGAGTATGATAGCTCCAGCTTTGTGCTTTCTCAAGATTGTTCTGGCTATTCAAGATCTTCTGTGGTTCCATACAAATTTTAGGATTTTTTTGTTGTAGTTTTGTATCATATTTAACTACAGTGCTTTAAACTGCCACTAAAGTGATTTGGCCACATATTTAACTTTTGCAACAAATCTATAGAACATGCTTTCTTTCTGGTCAGCACAGTCACTCTCTTTGGTAGTGAGCTCAGATAAGGCACATTTTGACAGAGGAGCTCTGTTGCTGGGAGAGTTTGTCCTCAGCTTCCTGGTACAGTCTGTGATGATGAACTTGCATAATACTGGAATTCTCTAATATTCCTGCTGATACTCAAATTCTTTTTTCACAGCAGGCTAGTTCTTGTTCAGCCAGCTGATGATTTTAGTGAATCTTCAAGAATCTTCTGTTTTCCCTCTGTTATTGTTACTGCCTTGAATTATCCTGTTTTCCATTTTGTCCTTAGTGAAGTCAATGGATGTGAGTTCTCAGAAGATGTCAACCGTGTTTCTTGGCTTCTTATTTTTCTCCTGTGAACTTCTCAGCCTTCTGGATCAAGTAATCAATAGATTTCTTAACCAATATATTTTCCACATTGTAGTTGAATACTATTCTTTTGGCCTGTACTCTTTGGCCTTCAAGTAGCCATCTTGAAGATGTTATGGACATTGATATCCATGGTTACTTCACTCTGAGGACCATTATTATGTACAGGGGGATGCCAAGAACATCTTTGCTGTCTTTGGCTATTCTCTCTCACATTATGATGCCTGCATGCTGACAGTAAGTAGTGTCTAAGTAACAAAGGTCTAAATAACATAAGGGCACCTGGTGGTTCAGTTGGTTAAGCACCTGACTATTGATATTGGCTCAGGTCATGATCTAGTGGTCATGAGATCAAGCTCCACGCTCAGTGGGAAGCCTGCCTAAGATTTTCTCTCTCTACCTCTCTCCTACCCTCCACTAGTGTTCTTTCTCTCTCTCACTCACTAAAAAAAAAAAGAATATTTAATAACATAAAAAATATTTGTGATAAATATTTTAATGAACAAAAAGCAGGTTGTAAAAGTTTATACAGTATGATCCCATATTTGTAAGTAAAAATATATATCCATTTAACAAATAAATATCAAGGCCTTACTATGCATGCACCAGGCAACAGATATTGGTATTTGTATGATATAGCAGAGTTTACATTTTCCAATTTTTCTACAATAAGTATTTATCAACTTCCTAATAAAATATCACTATTAGATTTGAAATTTTTTGAATTATAAGAAAAGGCTAACATCATAATAAGGTTGTATAAAATAAACTGACAACACTTACGTTATTTTGGCCTTGTGTTCCACAGTGACTCACCAAATATACCCTGAAGTGTTTATTTTATTTTTTTCTATTTCACTGTTAAAACGAGCAGATGCATTTCACATCACATGGATCTCATGGAAACACGCCAACCATTTTCTTAGCAACCAAACTCCTGTCTTCTGCACTGTGCATGATTAACTACAACAGCCTGTTGACGGCTTAAAATAAACCTGCCTTTTTCCATTTAGCATTTTATCAAATGAATGTAATTTCATTTGCTGATGAATTTAGTTCAGCTTCAAGGGAATTTTTCTCTTCTTCATGGGGTGGCTGAAGAATCAGAACTGTCATGCCAAAGAAAGAAAAGCAAGCCTAGGGAGAAAAACAGTCTGATGTTTACATGGGTAAAGTAAAAGTATCTTTGTCAATTTCACTCCCACCCACCCTGTTTTTTATGGGGTAGAATGTTGATTTAAATTTAAATTCTATTCTACTTTTGCATTATGATGTTTTGGTTGCTTGATTAAAAGCGTTAATTTAAATGGCTGCTCTGATGATTACTATTGTTATTATGGGTGAGCTCTTATTTCTGTTTATTTCTAGCACTTGAATATGCCCTAAAACATAATTAGACTCATCTCACAAAATTGTAGACCCTTTGCTGGGGTTCAGAAATAGAGGGTTGGACCAGTGTATCATCTGGCAAGGGGAGAAGGGTGTACATTAACAGCAATGAGGAAAATCAGTGCTTTCTTACAGGGGGTGACTCTGCAACTTGGAATAAATTGCTGTTCTGCTTGGTAAATATATCTTTGTGTCTCTATGCACATGTAGACGTTTTACATCCAAGAACTATAGGAATATTTGCTAAATAGGAAAAATTTAAAGACTAACAGCTTAACACTGAAGTCATCTATGTAGTTAAGGCAGCATGTATCTGTGGAATCAGTGAAGGGAAGGGTTGACTGAATATAATATAGTCCAAGCAGGTTCCCCCTCATCTTTCATTTGTGTTCTCATTTGGAAATAGACAGTGAAATCCTGCAGTAATGACAAGTTGCAACACTATTTAAATTTCCACTTTATTTCCCCCAGAGCAAATTCTTAAATGTTAACCATCATTAAGCAATCAAGTTGATGTTTTAGCTGCACAGTTTTACATTTTTTTTCCCTTGGGGAATAAAGATACGACAAATATGTAACCTATTCCTGATAAATCCACGTTCTGATTTTTGCTCCATTTATACTTGAGAAATAATTTTTAAAAATATTTTCTTATTTTTTAAATGTTTTAAGATTTATTTACTTGAGAGAGAGGGAAGGGAAAGGGGGAGAGAATCTCAAGAAGACTCCCTGCTAAGCAGGGAGCAGAATGTGGGGCTGGATCTCATGACCCTGAGATCATGACCTAGGCTGAAATCAAGAGGCAGACACTTAACTGATTGAGCCACACAGGACTCCAGAAATAATCTTTTTTTAAAGTCAAGTCTAGGGGCACCTGGGTGGCTCAGTCATTGAGCTCAGGTTGTGGTCCCAGGGTCCTGAGATCAAGCCCTGCATAGGGCTCCTTGCTCAGCAGGAAACCTGTTTCTCCCTCTCCTACTCCTCCAGCTTGTATTTCCCCACCCCCCTGTCTGTCAAACAAACAAATAAAATAAAATCAAGTCTGTGCCCAACAAGGTGATCAAACCATTGACTCTGGGGTCAAGAGTTGCATACTACCAACTGAACCAGCTAAGTTCCCTGAGAAATAAATCATCTTGATTTGTATTTGACATGAGTTATAAACAATATACAATTGATAGATGGTTTATATGAAACATTATAAAATATCTGCTCCCATATTTCAATACTCTTGTAATAAATTTGAATTCTTCATTGCTTAAGCCAGGTCCTGATGCTGGTCAGCCACTTTGGGTATCTTTTTCAGGGTAGTGTTTGAAAGAGTTAATACAATTTCAATACTGTCCAGCATAGTTTCCAAGTTAAGAAAATCTGACTCAAATGTGTAGCCATATGTATTTGAGGCTAATCCTTCTGGTGGCATGACTTCTCTATTGTGAGAAGACTTGATGATTAGCACTCTCCTCTACCTCTGGTCTTCAGAAACAATTCCTGAGACCACAATGAGAGTTTCCTGTGAGACCCACTGCTCATGGGGGCAAGAACCTTGGAGGATTAGGAGTACACCCTAGTTGGGCTGAAAGAAACTCAAGACAAAATCTGGGAGAAATTCCAAGGTCTGCCGCATGAGCTGGTACAAACAACATAGGAAAACCTCAGTGCTTCAACTTTCCTTCTTTATATTGTCTCATTAATTTCCTTTTCTGAGATGGATAAAAATCAAGGCTGGTCATGCCTAGCTTGTCTGTAGAAGGGAACTTGATTAACTTAGTCATTTAATCATACTTTTTAAAAAATTTTTTATAAACATATAATGTATTATTAGTCCCAGGGGTTACAGGTCTGTGAATCGCCAGGTTTACACACTTTATGGCACTCACCATAGAATCATATTTTGTTTTTTAATAGAAAACTATAAAACCTTGTATTTGGGGATACTGTTTGTGTCAATATGCTTTGTGTAGTTTTTTCTCTTTATGTAGCATAGTCCTTTACTTTATTCCAAAAGATCATATGCTTCTTAAAAGTTTTTTTGTTGTTTTTCTTTGAATAAAATTACATTTAATTTTAGAACTCAGTAAAAACAAAATATCAATAGTCAGTTATTGGGAGAATGATGTTAGTTGCTATTGCTAAGTCCTATAGATGAATTAATTCTCACAGTGTCACTAAGAAGTGCATCCAGGTCTTTCTGGCACTTTATAATTGAGAGGAAAAGAATACACACCACACCCTCATTAAGAATAGATTAAATGTCTTAGTTAATTAGCCAAGGATAAAGAATCTCTCCAGAACAGTGACCACCATGGCCTGTCTTGGCAAGGATTTCTCTGCCTCTAACCCCTAGGAGAGTCTACCAGGAAGGCAAAGCCACAGAAAGTAAAGAGTCAGTGTCCAAGTGTTCCTAATAATACATGAGTCTCCAGCCTTCACAAATAATTATATCCTTACAACCAATAATTACTATTTTCTAAATCCCATGGCCTTCACAATTACAGTAGACCCCAGAATATTATACCTTTGCAGTGAGGTAACTCCTTTGCAAATTGGGACACAGACCTCTTATTTAATTATATAATGAGATGAAACTTTAGTTCAGTTTCAATTCAGTGACTGAAGCAACTAAAATTTGGTTGTTTGAAGAAACTGGAAATATAATTTTCAGTATAAAAATGAAAAGCTAAAGTATAGAGATTGGGAAGTAGAATACTGGAAGTCATCAGGATAATTTGGGAGTGTTTCTATCTAGATCAATGGATGGACCAAATAAGAATGTCTTTGACCTACGATACTAAGATATGAGACTATCTGCTTTCATATTGGGACTATTGGGAAAAGCTTTATTGTAAGATTGGCTCCATAAAACTGATTAGATCTTTATTGAGAGTACTCATTTAAGTGTAGATCAGAACAGGCAATATTTTCTTGAATCTACAATGATATGGCTGCCTGAATATGAAAGGATGACAGTGTCTTTTACTTGCATAGGGCGAGAACTAGAAAGATACAGAATGTACATATACTTACATATACATATACATATCTACATGTAAGTTTCTTTTTTTTTTACATGTAAGTTTCTTAGTGCCAAATATAGTAATATGAAAGAAGGCTTCAATTATTAGGAAAAGATATTCTTCCAATGTACTGTCTAAGGTGTATCATTTAACTCAGGAGCTATTAACCATTTGTGATTATTTAAATTTAAACATAAATTAATTAAAGTTCAGCTCTTCAGTTGTACTAACACATTTCAAGTGCTCAGTAGCCACATGTGGCTAGTGGATACCATATTGGACAGCAGAAATACAGCATTCTTCTGTCATTATGGAAAGTTCTATTGGGCAGTGCTTGTCTGGCAGTTGGGGAGATATATCTTAAGATAAATTTAATTAGGGCTTTTAAATCTTATCCTTTCAGCAAAATCCTCCATGAACCAATTTCTGTCATAGATTACTAAAAGCAGTCTATTTTAGTATGCTATCCACATAGTGATTCAATTTCTAATTAGAAGTTGATGAAGTTCTTTCATTTACTACAGTATCATTTACACCACATTTTTCAACTCCATTAAGAAGTTAAATTATCTCACAGAAGATACAAAAGGCAGGGAAATTTACTCAAGAGTCTAGAAAAAATAAACATATATGAGGCATATGTGTGCATACACATATGCATGTGTATATGTTTGTGCTGACTGAAAACCAAACCTGAAAATAGTGTGTTTCTACATTCTAAAGTGAAATGCTAGGCATACTGTGCTCATCTTTGCAGCATTGCCTAGAAGAGGACAGTTAAGTCCAGTGACCATCATATACTTTTGGCCCACATAAGGGAATAATTAGGATTCTTGGAAGGAATTCTTAAGAGCAAAGAATTACCAGTGGCTGTTAAAGCTTCTGTTTGGAAGTGGCATACTGCTCACATTTCATTGGCCAAATCAAGCTAAATGAAACCTGATGTTAATGGAGGTAGCAAAATATAGTCACCTCACAGAGAGCAACAGCAAATAGAGACAGTAATATAAGGCCCTTTGCTAATGGCAAAATAAATAGCTTACTAGCTTTCTTCTATGTAGCCTATTAAAATGTAGCTGGTTCCTAAGTAGTATTTTTATGTCTGCCTAGAAAAAGGAATCCTATTTTTAGAACATCCGAAGTATCTGTTTCTTCAACATAATCAACAATAGGCCACTATAGTTTCTGGAATCTGTTATCAGACTCAACCTAGACTCCACTACACTGGTTGCCGTCTATTGTAATCTGCATGTGTAGAATGAATTACAAAAGCAGAGAAAACTTTCTCATAACTCTACCTATTCTAATCACAAGAACGTCCCATGAAGTAAAAAGTCTGTTAATGATTGGAAAAGAAGGTGATAGTTATGGCCATGGGAATACAAAACTTTACAAGATGATGGTCATGTTTCTTTCTCATTATCCAGGTATTTCAGAGAAAGATGTACAGTGGTCACTTTATTCTATATGTACAAACACAGCCTAACTCTGACCTTTCAGAAGAATCAACATAGAACCAATAAATAAATGATGCTATGAGACAGGTGACAGGTGTTTTTATCCACTTTTTGCAAAGGAGCCAACAGAGCAAAGAGAAATTAAACAACTTGACTAGGATCTTGCAACTCTCAGGAGCCAGATCTGGATTCTGGATTTGAATTCAAATCTTACTGATTCCAGATTTACACATGGATCTGATGAATATGCTTCTACTCACATCAATAAGTAGCTTCTGTCAGGTGACATTACAGAATTTGCCAGGCCCACTGTCAAGAGCATAACCTATATTTGCTTATTTATTCTTAAAATTACCCTGTGAAATAAGTATCAGTCCTTCTTTTTTTTTTTAAGATTTTATTTATTTATTTGACAGGCAGAGATCACAAGTAGGCAGAGAAGCAGGCAGAGAGAGAGGAAGAAGCAGGCTCCCTGCTGAGCAGAGAGCCCGATGTGGGGCTCGATCCCAGGACCCTGGGATCATGACCTGAGCCGAAGGCAGTGGCTTTAACCCACTGTGCCACCCAGGCACCCATATCATTCCTTCTTTTTTTGTGACTTAGGAAAAGGTACCTTCAAGAGGTAAATATTACATACAAGTTATGCTACTACTAAGTGTTGGGAGTCAGAATTTGAAATTAAGTCTGATTCTAAAGCCACTGTTTATAACTACTTACTAATCTCTGCTGTTAAGTCTTCTCTGTAATGCTTAACATCTGCACCTAAAACCTAGGATGGCTTTGGGACACCTGGGTTGGTCAGTTGTTAAGTGGCCAACTCTTGATTTCAGCTCAGGTCATGATCTCAGGGTTGTGAGAGTGAGCCCCATACTGGGCTCCATGCTGGGTGTGGAAACTGCTTGATTCTCACTCTGTCTCTCTCCCTCTGCTCCCTCCTTCCTCACCCCACCCCCGGCTCATTCTCTCTCTCTCTCTCTCTAAAAATAAAATTTCTTTAAAGCCTGGGGTGCCCTAAAGTGGAAAGAGAGTCAGTAAACCTAAAGCGATCCTAGAAAGGTAAATAAAAGACAAGTGAAAAAAGATCTGAATTACTTGAGACATAACATATGGGATTGGATAGTGATATGGGTTTATGGTGGAAATGAGAATATTCAAATAAGAATTAGAAAAGAAAAGTCACTAATCATGAAATAAAATTGAGTCCAGAAGCTCAATTATTAATTTTTCCTTTCAGATCTACTTTTTGTCTTAAGCATTCTTATTTTTATTCTAATCCAGTTGAAGCAAGCTTATAATTAAAGTGGCATTTACTACATTGGATGTTTTTCATAATGATTAGATTGGAATGTCGAAGATAGAGAAAGGCCCTTGGGATCTGGACACATCCAATCTCTTGATCATACAATAGAAGCAGGCAGCTAAAAACCATTTTTAGTGGGAGACCGTCTGAGTCACAGGCATTTTTAGATGGTAAACCAAAGCAGAAGCCAAGGAACTGAATTCTCCATAATATATTTGTTGCTAGGGACTGTGTGTTCATTATGTTTTCATCAGTGACCATTAAAAGAGAGCAGGAGAAATGAAGGATTATTAAAATGACTGAATTATGTAATAATTACATAATTATTTTGTTCTACTATGTTTAACATGTCTACTATGTAGTAGTACACATCTAGTACTAAAATATGCCATGCTATGACTGAAGTTAGGATGCAGATAACTGACATTAGTTATCATTACTGAGGGCCTTAGAGTCAATCTTTTTTAAAAGAACTGCTACCCAAAATAATAGGATTAAGAAGTGAGGCCCTTGCTAAACCAAGTTTAATAGGAGTTGGTATATAATTTCTGACCACTTCAACCAGAAATAAGTACCACACTACGTACTGACGTCCAGTAACCCCTGCAATACTTAGAAATCCCTCCTCGAGAATCATTCCCAATTCCTATTTTTTGGAATGGTTTCCAGAACTAAAAGGGTCTTATGTCTTGCTACTAATTTTAACTCAGAAGGCAAATGTCCTTGATATTAGCTAGCTAGAAATGGCAGAAAAATGATAAATTTTTCCTGTAAGACAAATAGTCTTATAGACCTCAGGCTGTGCCAGAATGGAGATAATTATTGTTGGTAAAGCAGTTGGGAATTATAGTTCTGGGCTTAAGAAAGATAATTTTGTGCCCATGAGAACCTAGAAAGTACCCCATAGAAAAACAGATTTTTCGGGATACTCACCATACTCTCCAGCCATTGAAAAGAATAAATAGGCTTCCAGGTGTCAGATTCTTCCTAAGAGAAAGAATCTTCCTAAGAGGAAGAAATGACCAGGTTCAGAGTGATGTCACCAAGATGGCAGAATGGGAAACCCCAGCCTTCATTCTCCCCAATAAAGATCAACAATGAAAAAAGCTATTCCTGAGTAAAACCAGCTTTGGGAGAGCTCTGCAGCTCTGGAGTCCACTTGGGAAATTTTGGCTGGGGTTTCTGGGTGGCTCAGTTAGTTAAGTGTCTGCCCTTGGCTCGGGTCATGATCCTGGGATCAAGCCCCAGGTCAGGCTCCCTACTCAGCAGGGAATCTACTGCTCCCTCTTCCCTTATCCCCCGACCCCCGCCAACTCATGCTCTTTCACTTGCTCACTCTCTCTCAAATAAATAAAAAATCTAAAAATAAAATAAAAGAAAAGAAACTTTAGCAACATAGTAGAACAAAAAACTTTAAAATAACAGCACGTAAAAGGAAGGAAGAATAGCTCTATTTTGCCTGCATGTCCCATCCACCAAGCCAGCATTGTTGATCACCAAAAGAAACTCCCTAGCTAGAAAGAATTCCCCTTGCATGGAAAGGAAGAGCATGGTGAACAACCAGTTTCCCCCGTTTTTCAGGGCACTACGCAAAGGTCCCACTTCAGTTTCATTCCAACCAGAGATTGTCAAAGCTGAGTCTAACAGAAACAGCCAAGAACAAGAAACGCAGAGACTACCAGTATTATCCACACAGTGGGAGTGACTGAGTTTCCCAGTGGCCTGCTCTGCAGATGACTTTAACAACTTTTGCCATTGAAGAAACCAACAGTCAGCAAAACTGCCATAGGTTCTCTGCAGATTTCACCAGCTCTAACCCCCACAAATATTTGTGTTTGCTGATACCAGCTACCTGAGTCCACCCTGCTCCCCCCTCATCCCTGCTCTCACCAGATCCCAGGAACCACACTGGAAGCCCAGGCCTCTGTGGCTGTGTGAATGCAAGACATTACCCAGCTCCTCTGAAGCTGTGTGCACTCCACTTCTGTATGTGCACTCAGGTCTGGCCCTTCCAGCTATGCATTTGCATGCCACCACCCTAACAACTGTCACTGACCTCACTGTGATGTGCAGACCTAAGGAAGACTGGGAAGTCACAATAGTATATGCCAACAACCAGTATCACCACAGCTACCAGTGTGCTATTAGTAGTTCCTGAGACTTGCTACCTGCCCTGACCCCCACCACTACGTGTGTTTGCTATTAGCCCCTACTACTGTAATGGCACATGTAGCTCCTCCCACCCCCGCCAAGTGTGTGCATACCACCAGTTCAAGGTACTGCTTCTGTTTGCCTTCATACCTAACCATTGGACCTGGAGGCACTGCCGAGTATCCCAACCACGCTTTCAAGCTCTGTGGACAGCCCCCACCACTAGAATGCTCACCAAGGACCATGTAGTTGTTGTGGACCTCAAAAGCCTGGTGTCCATACCCTCCCCCAACCCCGACAACACATCCCAACACTTGATGGACTGCATCACTAGACCCATGGTCACAGTATGCTCCAACATGCCCCACCCATGGGTAAAAGTCATTTCTTACCAAAATTAGTCAAGAAAGTCTAGAAGAGGTAACTGCTTTTTCAAAAACAGAGAAACCTATACAAGGCTACTAGTATCATGAAGGTAAAAATGACTCCACCAAAGGAATATGGTAAACCTCTAATAACTGGCCCCAAAGAAGTGGAGATACAAGAAAGAATTCAAAATAATTGTTCTAAAAGTGCTGTCAGAGAGCTGTAAGAGAAAACACAAACAACTTAATGATATTAGGAAAACAATACAAGAATAAAATGAGAAAGTCAACAAATAAAGAAATCAGAACCAAACAAATTTTGGAGCTGAAGAATACAGCAACTGAACCCAAGTATTCAGTAGAAAGCCTCAACAACAGACTATTAGATTAAGCAGAAGCAGGAACCGCTGAGCTCAAAGAGAAGTCATTTGAAATTATCTAGTCAAAGAAGAAAAAAATGAATGAAAAGAATGAAGAAAGCCTACAGATCTTATAAAGCATCTCTAAGAAAAACAATCTGCATATCATTGGAGTCCAGAAGAAAAGGGAGAGAAAGAGAACTTCTGCAAAGAACTGGCCAAGAACTTCTTAAACTTGAGGAGAGATTTGGACATCCAAGTTCATGAAGTTACTAAGTCACCCCAAAGCTTCAAACCAAAATGATCTTCTCTAAGACACATTATAATAAAATCATTTAAAATCAAAGAAAAGAGAGAATTTTAAAAGAAACAAGAGAAAACAAAATTACCCTGTACAAAAGCACCCCTCATAAGGCTATCAGTAGCTTTCTCAGCTGAGCCCTTGTAGGCCAGGAGAGAGTAAGATAATATATTCAAAGAGTTGAAGGAAAGAAATTGCCAACCAAGAATACTTTACCCAGCAAAGTGGTCCTTCAGAAATAAAGGTGAGATAAAGACTTCCCAAACAAACAAAGGCTAAGGGAGTTCATCACCACTAAACTTGACTAAAAATTGCCGAAAGAAGTTCTTCAAGTTGAAACAAAAGGACACTAACTGTAATGTAAAAAAAATATAAAAAATTTAAAAACACTGGCAAAGGCAAGTATATAGATTCAGATAATTCTAGTATATAGTGGTGTGTTAACCACTTTAGTGTAAAAGTTTAAGCACAAATGTATTAAGAACAGATATAGCTACAATTATTTGTTAATGGATATATAATATAAAAAGATGAAAAGTGTGACACCAAGAACATAAAATGTGGGGAAAAGTTTTTGTATGGGATCAAAGTTAAATTGCTATCAGTTTAAGATGTTTCAAGTGAGCTGAAAAAGGGTAATCACAAAACAAAAACTATTTTGTGTGTAAATACACACACAAAAAAGAAGGGAATCAAAATATACTTTATAGAAAAAGCATCATTTCATGAAGGAATACATCAAACATGGAAGAAAGGAACAACAGAACTATGAAATAGCCAGAAAACAATGAACAAGATGGCAATAGTAAGTTCTTATCTACCAATAATGACTTTAGATGTATATGGGTAAAATTCTCCAATCAAATGGTGTAGAGTAAATGAATGGATTAAAAAAAAAAAAAAAGACCTAGCTATATGCTGCCTACAACAGAGTCACTTCAGACTCAAGGACACACACAGGCTCAAAGTAAATGGATGGAAAAATCTATTCCATGCAAATAGAAACCAAAAAGGAGCAGGGTAGCCACATTTAAGTCAGATTAAAAAAGACTTTCGGTTAAAACTTGTAATGATAAAGGGATCAATTCATCAAAGGGATATAAAAATTGTAAATATATATATATAGGTGTGTGTATGTATGTGTATATATATATATATATATATACAGAGTACATAAATATATTGAGCAAATACTAATGATTTGAAAGGAGTAATAGACAACAATATAGTCATAGTCAGGACTTTAATACTCCACTTTCAACAGCGGGTAGATCTCCAGACAGAAAATCAATAAAGAAAAACATACTTGAACAACACTATAAAACAAATGGACCTAAAAGACATATAGAACATTCCCTCAAATAGCAGCAGAATATATATTCTTCTTAAGCACACACAGAGCATTCTCCAGGATAGATCATATATTTGATCACAAAACAAGTCTCAGCAAATTTTTAAATGTTGGAAAATTTACTTGGTATAATATCAGCCATGATGGTGTGAAGCTGGAAATAAAAAATGGGGGAAATATTGACAAATATGTGGAAATTAAACTCACTCCTAAACAACCAGTTGGTTAAAGATTAAATAAAAAGGGAAATCAATGCATATTAAACAAACAAAAATGGAAGCAACATGCCAAAATTTATAGGGTATAGCAAGAGCAATGCAGAGGGAAGTTTATAGTGGTAACTGTCTACATTAAGAAAAAACTAAGTATCTCAAATATACAACATAACTTTATGCCTCAAGGAATTAGAAAAACAAGAAAAACCTAAGTTAGCTGAAGGAAGAAGATAACAAAGATCAGAGTAGATATAGAGAGTAGAAAAACAATAAGAAAGATGAATAAACTAAGAGTTGATTTTTTAAAAGATAAACAAAATCAATAAATCTTTAATAAAACTTTAGAAGAGAAAAAGAGGATTCAAATAAAATTATAAATGAAGCAGACATGGCAGCTGATACCACAGAAATACAGAGGGTTAAACGAGACTACTGTGAAAAATTATATGGCTACACATCAGACAACCTAGAGAAAATAATAAATTTCTAGAAACATAAACCTAAACCTACCAAGTCTGAATCATGAAGAAATAGAAAATTTGAATAGACCAATAATAGGTAAGGAGATTGACTCAGTAATGAAAAGCCTCCCAACAAAGGAAAGTTAAGGACAGATGCCTTCACAGTTGAATCCTACCAAACATTAAAGAATTAATGCCAGTTACTCTCAAACTTCCAAAAAGTGAAAAGCAGAAAACACTCCCAAATTTATTTTATGAGGACAGTGTTACCCTGATACTAAAGCCAGATAAGGATATTAAGAGAAAAGAAAAACACAAAATTTCTGATGACTATAGATGTAAAAATTTTCAACAAAATATTAGGAAATCAAATTGAGCAGCACATTAAAAGGATCTTACATAATGATCAAGTCAGATTTATCCCTGAGAGGCAAGGATGATTTAACATCTGTAAATCAGTAAGAGTGATACAGCAGATTAACAAAATTAAGGACAGATATCATATAATCATCTCAACAGATGCAGAAAAAGCATTTTACAAAATTCAAAATCCTTTCATGATGAAAATGCTCAACAAACTGGGTATAGAAGGAACAAATGTCAACATAGTAAAGGCCATATATGATGAGCTCACAACTAACATACTCAAAGGTAAAAGTTTCAAAGGTTTCTCTCTAAGGTCAGAAATAAGACAAAGATGCTCATCATGCCTATTCAATATAACATTGTAAGTCCTAGCCAGCACAATTAGGCAAGAAAAAGAAATAAAAGGCAACCAAATCAGAAAGGAAAAATTAAAATTATCTCTGTTGATGACATGATTTTATACATAGAAAATCCTAAAAACTCCATAAAAAAAAATCCTTAGACCTAATAGTTGAATTCAGTAAAGTTTTAGGACACAAAATCAGTATATAAAAAATCAGTTGCATTTCTATACTAAAAACTCTCTGGAAAAAATGAGCAAAAGAACCCATTTGTAATACATGCAAAAGAATAAAATCCTCAGCAATACTTAGCAATAAATTTAACCAAGGAAATGGAAAAACTGTATACCAAAACTGTAAGACATTAATTAGATTGACAAAAAATGCAAAAATAAAAGGGAGGGGACAATACACACGTTCATGGATCAGAAGAGTTAATATTAAAATGTTCATTTACCCAAAGTGGTCTATAAATCCAGTGATATTCCCATCAAAATTCCAATGATTTTTTTTTCATAGAAATAGAAGAAAAAAGGGGCGCCTGGGTGGCTCAGTGGTTTAAGCCGCTGCCTTCGGCTCAGGTCATGATCTCAGGGTCCTGGGATCGAGTCCCGCATCGGGCTCTCTGCTTGGCAGGGAGCCTGCTTCCTCCTCTCTCTCTGCCTGCCTCTCTGCCTACTTGTAATCTCTCTCTGTCAAATAAATAAATAAAATCTTTAAAAAAAAAAAAAAGAAAGAAATAGAAGAAAAAATCCTAAAATTTGTGTGGAATCACAAACGATCCTGAATAGACAAAGAAATTTCGAGAAAGAACAAAGTTGGAGGAATCACACTTCTTGATTTCAAACATTGTTGCAAAACTATAGTAATCAAAACAGTATGGTAATGGTATTCAGGCACATACACAATGGAAGAAAATAGAGCGCCCAGAAATAAATCCACATATATATGGTGAAATAATATTTGATAAGGAAGCTGAGAATACTCAATAGGGAAAAGACAGTCTCTTCAATAAATAGTATCAGGAAAACTGAATATCCATATGCAAAGAATAAAATTGGACCCCTATCTTACACATTTATTAAAAATTAACTCAAAATGGATTAAGGACTAAATTTAAGACCTAAAACCATAAAACTCCTAGAAGAAAACGTAGGGAAAAATGCTCTTTAACTTCCATCTTGACAATGATTTTGTGAATATGACACCAAAAGCACAAACAAAAGCAACGATCAAAAAGTAAGACTGCCACAAACTACAGGTTTCTGTACAACAAAAGAATCAACAAAATGAAAAAGCAGTCTGTGGAATGGGAGGAAAAATTGGCAAAACCTTATACTTGATAGGAGTTAATAAAAATATATGAGGAACTTCTAACACCCGATAGCAAATTAACCTCAAACAATCCAGTTCAAAAACTGGCAGAGGACTTGAAAAGACATTTTTCCTAAGAAGACATACAAATGGCCAATAAGTATAGAAAATGGTATCCAACTTTACTAATTATTAGGGAGAAACAAATCAAAACCATAATGAGATATTAGTAACACCTGTTGGAAAAGCTACTCTCAAAAAGATAAGACGGTCACGTGGGTGACTCGGTTGAGCCGTCAACTCTTGGTTTCTGCTCAGGTCGTGATCTCGGTGTCCTGGGATCAAGTCCAGCATAGGACTCTGTGCTCAGCAGGGAATCCATGCCAGGATTTTCTCTCCCCCCCTGCCCTTCCCTGAGCATGCTTGCCTTCTTTCTTGCTCTCTCTGTCTGTCTCTGTTTCTCTCTTTCTCCAATAAGTCTTTAAAATATAAGACAACAGATAACAAATGCTGGGGAGGGGTAGAGAAAAGGGAATGCTTGTGTACTGTTGGTGGGAATGCAAACTGGTGAAGCCACTGCAGAAAACAATATAGAGGTTCCTCAAAAAATTACAAATAGAACTATAATATGATCCAGCAATCACACTACTGGGCATGTACCTGTAAGAAATGAAATCCCTATCTAGAAGAGATACCTAAACTTTCATGTTCACCGCAGCATTATTCACAGTAGCTAAGACATGGAAACAATCTAAGTATCCATCAATAGATGAATGGATAAAGAAAATGTGAGATATTGGGGCACCTGGGTAGCTCAGTGGGTTAAAGCCTCTGCCTTCGGCTTGGGTCATGATCCCAAGGTGCTGGGATCGAGCCCCGCATCAGGCTCTCTGCTTGGCGGGGAGCCTGCTTCCCTTCCTCTCTCTCTCTCTGCCTGCCTCTCTGACTACTTGTAATCTCTGTCAAATAAATAAATAAAAATCTTTAAAAAAAAAAAAAAAGAAAAGAAAAGAAAATGTGAGATATGTACATATGGAATGTAAGATATATATTTAAAATTCATGTACATATTGTTGGGTCCCCCCAAAAATGGGTACCCCAATAATGGGTCCATGATTAAAGCAGTGAGACTGATACAAAGCGAAAGTCAAGCAAAGCTTTATTTCACGCCAAGCATCAAGAATCAAACCAACCATCAAACAGACGCTTACAGAGAGGATGACCTCTCCCTGCTTTCAAGACTAACTTTTATAGAGCAAAGGCCATGTGGTTGGGCCTGGCCACACACAGGTGGCCAATGAAATTGTAACACACAGAGAAAGCTGCACAGTCATGCTAGGTGACCAATTGAGTTATAATTTGCCCTAGTAGACATTTGAACCAGCCTATCACCTTGTTCAGAATTGGCGCCCAAAAGATGCCCAAAGGGTGGGGCCCATACTCCTTGGTAGCTAGGAGACAGTATGCGCTCCCACTGATTGAATACCTCCACCTGGCCTGACCCACCCTTGTATTCGGACTTTGTTACCTGGGACTGGTTTCCGGGACTTATTTTTAAGTAAGTTCCCCTGGAGGGGTGGGGGGCAAAGTCAATTTAAGTTTTACAACAAAATGGCAGTTCACCCGGGGTGGGGCCACTCTGGCTGAATAGGCCCTTACAATATGAATAAAATGGAATGTTCATAGAGAAGACAAAAATGCCCTTCTTGGTAACACGGATGGACGTAAAGGGCATTATGCTAAGCGAAATAATTCAGAGAAGAAATACTGTATGATCTCACATGTGGAATCTAAAAACATTGAACTCACAGAAACAGAGTAGATGGTGGTTGCCAGAGGCTGACTGGCAGGAGGGAATAGGGAGATGTTGGTCAAAGGGTACAAATTTTCAGTTGTAAGATGAGTAAGTCTGGAGAGATAATGTAGAACATGCTGACTATAGCTAACAATATATACTTTATTGTATATTTGAAAGTTGCTATAACAATAGAGCTTTAATATTCTCACCATAACAATTCTAAGGAAATGGTAATTTTGTGAGGCAATTTATGTGACTAATCTTATTGTGGTGAACATTTTATAATACACGCATGTATCAAATCATTACATTATACACTTTAAATTTACATGATGTTATTTGTCAATTATATCTTGAGAAAACCCCCCAAAAAATGTATGTAGGATTTGGGAACTAATTTTTAAGAAAGAGTGAATATTCACACTCATTTATTATTCCAAATTGTACTCTTAAAGGTTTTTCTCTAATCCTTGTTCCTCTCTTCATTCCAATCTTGGAAACTGATTGTAAAACTTCATACCATGTACCTACAAGCATATATTGGGTCATTAAGCATTTCTCCTCCTGTAATATGCTACTATTTGATATAAGGTCTGACCCCAATCATAGATTCTTATAGGTATTTAGAAGAAAATTTAAAACTAAAGGGAAAGCACAGTCATTTTGTCCCACTATAAACAAATCAATCTGTGATTTGTATATTGAGACTTTCCCAGAGAGATTTAGGCAATTAAAAATTGGAAGCCCTTAATTAGGATGAAAAAGACTCTGCCATGGTAGATGGAAATGCTGATGAGTTCCAGAAGGGCTCTCTGCTTTGGAAGAGTTAGGTAGTCAATGCAATGTAGCATCAGAGCTTGCACTGAACTTTGCCAGCAGTATGGCATGTATAACCATTGATTATAAGCAAAGAAAATTTGCTTTGACCCCTCTCTCTGCCAGCCATCTCTCTTGGGTCATGCTCCCCTCTACAGTTGAGTTGTTAATGTATCATCCTTTCTATTTGGAATAGCTCCCCTGTTCTCTACACCTGAATCCCTCCTATTCTTTAACAGGGAGCTTGAACATTCCTGACTCCAGACAAGTATCTGCACACTGGCCTCAGATTTTGTTGTAATTTAATTGTGAATTCCTTGATTGTATAGTATTGTACCTCCCTGCGTTCAGAACACAGTACTAACAAAGAAGCCGTCAATTAAAATGCAGTAAATGGTGAGGAGTGTGTGAGATACCTGCTGTTGTGGAATTTAGGAAAGCAAATGTCTAAGGGCAAATAGGAAAGTAGAATTCATGATAAAGAGACTTTTCATTGATGAAGACTCCAAATAAAGGACTGCATTTAGGAAACTTAAAATACTGTTAATCACAAATAGAAATCTAAAAATAAGTTCGGATGAGTATATGTAGGAGAGAGAGAGTAAGAGAATAGGAATTAAGATTTCTGCAAAGTGACACAGGAATGAGATAATAACCTGGATATTTCAGGCCAACAACAAAACACCTAATGATTATTTTTGGTGTATTGGAAAAAGAAGCAGAAATTTTCAGTTCCTGGGCAATATTAACAAAATTTATTCTACTGTTAGATATTCTCTCTGCCAACTTCCTAAAATCATCTAGAAATATTACCGACTTTTCTAACTTTATTTTCCCTGCTACTGTTATTTTATATATTACTCCGTAGGCATCTTATTATTTTCCTGCCTATAGAGAATAATTTTACTTAAATATTAACATTAGTCACTTGAGCGTAGTATTTCAGTAACATTTTTATCCCTCTGTTTCTGAAAGACCATCCATTACTTTTATTCTATTTCCTGCATTGACATTTTTCATGCTGTTTGCAATAATTTTCAGTAGGAAAAAAAAAGAGCTTAAATGTATACAGTGATGCTTCCATAAAAATGGAATTTTCAAAGACATTCGTTTCTTGGATCTGTTCCTACAATTTTAAAATAGGAATGTTATGCCCAGGAAAATAAGCAGTGTGGGAGCAGGACATATTTTACCATTGTGATTATGTTTAAATATCCCAAAATATTTTTGTTTGTTTTTTTAGTTTGATAAGAAAATATTTTGTGCATTCAGATTTCCTTCCTATTTATCGAGATGGTTTTTCTGATTGTTCCCTGTTGGCTCACCTACATATATGATTTCAGCCTGTTTTCTTGTTGGATTCCTGAGAGATGGCAACACCAAACAGGTTTATTCAGCTGCAGGTGAACAGAATTGTAGGAAGCAAGCAAAGGCTGTTAGCAGAAGCCAGGAGGAAATCTTGAAAAGCATGATGAACTATGTCACATACGCTAAGGACACAAAGAAATTGCATTTTGCACCCTCCAAGGAGCTATTGATGGTAAATAGTAGGATGTTGAGAAGCCAGAGCGCTTACGGGGGATCAATGCAGCAGCATGGAGGTGAGAGAGAGCTGGCGAGGACTCTGGGACTTCTGGTGCCTATGGCTGACCAAGCAGGAACACCGCCCCCAGCCTCAAGCTATTTCGACAGCTTGGAAACCCTGAAAGTAGCCTCAAAAAAGGGAATTAAAAAAAAAAAAAAAAAAAACTATAGGGAGACAGATCTTTTAGAGCATGGATATATTCGTCATTAGATCCATAGACAAGCTCAGCTGCTATTTAAAAAAAAAATTGCAGATCACTGCAGGGTTAGCTCTTCCCCCTGAAAGCTGTTCACATTGATTTGCTTCATAGATTGATTGCTTTTGGCATTTGCAAACCCCCTGAATAACAGGAGGAAAAAATATCCAGTGGCTGGGCCAAATTCACACTTAATGAATGAATGTGGAAGACACATTTGTTGTCACATTGACTTGCTATGGATAACAGCACTTAAAAGTAGTAACAGCTGGAGTTGAGTTTTTTAAATTAGGGCTGTGTTATTAAGGGGGGAGCCAGGATGATGGAAATCTGAAGGAGATTAAAAGCTTATTTGAAATAAATGGGTTTTATGCTGCATCTCGTGATGGTGGCCACCAGATGGACATGACGCATTGCTCTGGTCCCTCATTGGATGACTTTTACTCACCTGGACTTCAGCCTTATGCCTTAGCCAGCAATGAGGTCACTCTAATAAGAAGCAGCACAGAACCTTTCTTGTATTTATTGTGGATATTTTGTAAAGTATATTGTCCAGTAAATCTCAGACTGCCTTCTTCATGAAGATATCCAGGAGAAATTCCTCACAAACCTTAGATAGAGAAAAAGCTATATTCTCCAGAAGAATGCTGATGGCTCTCCTTTAAGTACCCTGAATCTGGTGACTGTCACAATTTCCTTTCTGCTAGCTCCTGTGAAGCAAGAGTTGAATTTAGGGTTAGGATAAGACTTTCCATATACCTTGATGTTCATTACTGTTCAGTACCATTCCTGGCTTCATTTTGTTTTCTTTCTTCTACATTCTTTTAGTTTTCTCATTTTCTTCTTGTATTCATCTTTGCAACATAGCAAAGTATAAATGAGCAGTAAATACAAGTCTTTTTTTTAAGGAGCTAAATTGTCATTTAAAATTTTGCCCAAGTGGCATTTTAGTTATGAAACAAACTAATTTTTAAGAGTTGCATACTAAAGTATACATGTGAGTAGAACAACATGGGACAGTGATTTGCTTCAAAATACTTCAATAAGAAAGATACAGCAGGAATGGAAAATTTTTGAAAATTGTTGTTTGTTTACTATTCTCTCCGTTTCTGTGTATGTTTAAGATTTTTATTTTATTTTTTCAGTGTTCCAGGATTCATTGTTTATGCACCACTCCCAAGTGCTGCATGCAATACGTTCCCTCCTTAATACCCACCACCAGGCTCGCCCAGCCTCCCACCCCCACCCCTCTAAAACCCTCAGTTTGTTTCTCAGAGTCCACAGTCTCTCATGCTTCATCTGTTTTCCATTCAGATCAAATTTCTGATATCAGGGGAAGCCAAACTATTTGTTACCCTGACAGTTAAGTCTCCATTAAAAAAAACCTTGTTTATTATTGTTCATATATTCTTCTGAACTTGGTTTGGTTGTTTTGTTTTGTTTTTCTCTGCCTACTCAGTTGAAGCTTCAAGTCATAAAATTTAAGAGAACGGAGGCAGCAAATCTGAAATTCAAGGCTGTGCCAAACTGGGTACAGAAACACTTATGTATGGTTAGAAACATTCTGGTTTCTTCAATTACCCAAATACACACATTTGACCTTCCATTTCTCTTTTCCTCACGTCCCAGACCCAGATCTGGGAATTTAGAATCTAGAGAAGCAGGTAGGGCTGACTCATGACAAAAGTCTTGACTTGCAATATAAGTTGCAATGTTCAAAACATGTACCATACTTGTGCTCTTCATATATCATTGATGTTGTTGAGTTTGGTTACTCTCTCTGTCTCTGGGTGGTTCCACCCCTGCGTAAGACTTTACATATGAACTAAAGATTGGGGTTTAAATGAGTGTGAGTAAAGAATACAGCTTGCTTTAAAAATAAGAGTTTGAAAAATCTGCCATGGGCACTAAGCTGACTACCAAGAGCAATTGTGATACTAAGAGAAATTCATCATATGGCTTCAGAGTATTATCTGGCACTTGACGAAAACAGAGGAAGAGTAAAACAACATCTGCTTTCTTTCCATCTCGCACTGATAAAATGGTTAAATAAATGCACTTTGCCTATGGCCATAAAGAGTACAGGGGACTTCCATCTTTCCAAGCGTTTTCATGAAATGCTCAAGGCTTATTCTTCTGGCCCTGATATTTTATTTCTTAACACCTGCTGGATCAACAAGCACCCACAGGATTGCTTCTAAGAGTTGTCTAAAAGGATTCTGACTATGAGCCATGATCACAATGCAACCCCTTAGGCTACTGAAAATAAAATGTTCTGATTGTTTTCAGCATCATCCAGTAACTTTTACTTTCTATTTCCACATTCTTCATCCAGAGTGCACTTTTTAAAGAGTCTGAAAGTGTTATACTCATGATTTATGGTGGTAATATTTCACTTAAACAGTGCTATGTACATTGTTGGTTAATAAGCTTTAGGGGAAATAGAATAGAAATTGCCATTTCTATACTTCAAAAATGGCCAAATTTTAAAAAGTTTATATGCTTCAACTTAACAATGACTTCTTACACACAAATTACTCTGTTTATTTTACTTTTCACGACTTTATTTCTCAGGTCAACCCTAGGCATTTCTACCAACCATGGCCTAGTGGGCATGTGTGGATGTCTGTGTGTCCTAAGTGAAGCCAGAGCTGCAGGAGCCAAGACATGCACTGTGTCTCCTGCCAGTTGGAGGCAATAAATGGAGTTCTCTAAAATTTTCTGTCAATTCTTTGGTGTCCATGTCCCCTAACTTTAATCTCTCCCTTTGTGTTCAATAAGATCTAACCACCCATAGAATATCAATGCTATTAATCCCACAGGAGGATTAAGTACCTCACATTCTAAATTCCTGGTCTTTCTCAAACTGGTTTAAATGTACATGTCATAAAAAACCAGAAGACACTTGGTAAACAGGGTCAGTTTTACTCAATATAAATGACTTAAATCACCATTTTTTGTTTTAAAGGAAACACAAATATACTATGGAGTAAAATGCAAAAATCACATGAATTTTTAAGGTGAAATATAACACTTGAAAGACATGTTCTATCTTTAGAGTTATTGCCAGCTTAAGAACAGTGGGATGGGAGTGGATTGTCCTCTACCCTTAGAAGGACTTTATGGAAGGGTAGAGACCCTGAGTTAGGAAATGCATATATGTGAGAGCAGAGCTCTCATGATACTCTGAAAGCTACACTCTAAAATTAGCCATAATATGATTCTTAATCCTTTGTGGAATGAGGGTATACATATAATGATGAGGAGGAAGAAGGTGACAATTTTAAAAAGCTAATATTTACTGAGTTCTTAAAATGGACCAAGCCAAGTATTGGCAAACAAGTATTCCAAAGGCTGGCAAACTGTGTCCTACAAGCCAATTATCCCACTGCCTGTTTCCATAAATCAAGTTTTATTAGACAATAACCACACCAAAAGTCTCGCATAATGTCTAGGGCTGTTTTCTCTCTACAATGGCATACTTTAGTAGTTACAACGAGAATATATGTCCTGCAAATCCTATTATTAACTTATTATTATTAACAAATTCTATTATTAACTTCATTACTGATGAGAAAACTAAGGCACAAAGAGGTTATTCCCCTTACCCAAAGTCATAGAGCAAGTAAACAGCAGGAGAGGAATTTGAATCCACAGGTCTGGTTACAAAGCCCATATGTCTTAATTCATTATAGAAATCCTTATAGATAAAAGGAAACATACTCAAGGTCACCTTAAACAAGTGACCCTAAGTTGATAGCTTCCTAGTGGATAATGCTAATATATCTATAACTGAAAAAGAAGGTGCCAAATCATGAGGATGTCCAGCAGTCAACTCACAACACAAGTCATGTCTACGAGGATCACAGCCCATCCACTTAATGCTTGTTTCTTCTGAGCCAGTGGGAAGTTTAGAGCCTGAGATACCTAATCACAGCCCTTATGGAAACCACTGCTCAGGCCAAAGTCATTGTTTCCTGAATCTGGTTCATAAATTTCAATTCCATGCTTCGTGCATTCCCCAACTTGTTCTTTTCTACATTAATACTTTGCCCCCGCCCAAGTACCCACAATGAAAGAGGCAGAGAATTCAAACATCATCTGAGAAAATATTAATGGTGAACAAGGTCGGGTTTATACTGTCGTGGTCATGACAACAGCATTCTTTCAATTTAATATTAGAGGTTCCCATAGACAAAGGTTATGGCTATTCTAAAGTTCCTAAGATCCTGCAAAGTGCATGTGAATAGATCATAAATAGAACAAATGATCTTGTGTTCAGGCTTCTATTAATTGTAATGCTCTCTTAATTGGGCCTCTCATACTTACATTATGATGGATCTCAGGAACTGTTGAGGTTGTTTCTTAATTGTCTAAAACTTGCATTCATCATAGTTTCAGTATTAAGTGTATTTGATTTGTATTCTTTTAAAAATATACAATACCTATATTGTAATATTTTCTCTTAAACTGGATGCAGGTTACTTAGAAATTGTTGGAAGTTTTCTGTCTCTAGTGATGAAAATGTCAGCTTACCTTTGGAGTTGGCTTCCTTTTGGAGTGCAAAAAATCTTGGAATAATCACTGTGTGATATAAATGTAAAGGAAGTAGCCTTCCAGGTGCTAAGAGGAGGAGATAACTGGTCTTTGTGGGGTCAAGCTCTGGTTCTGTAGATAGATGGGGTCCCAGCAATCCTTAAGTCTGTCATTTCTGCTCAGACTCTTTGCTCTCAGATTCAAAGTTGTCAAATGGCCTGATGGGCCTCAAAAGCCCTGAGAGAGGCCAGATGGCCAGCAAGGATAACTAAATCTCAAGATAGAGCTGGCTATACGGGAGGAGAGTTTGCACTGGTGACCGCGATTCAATGCCATGGCCTTAATCAGCTGAGTAGAACAAGAATTCTGGACTCAATGCATGACCTGTACAAGAACCTCTGTACCAGTATTCTCCCTTCCCTCTGCGCTGGCACTGTGAGTATGTCCTGAGTAGAGATGCCTGAGAGTGTGACTAGAAACATGTGATTTCTAAAGGACTTGATGTTCAGGTCTTACCGGTGGTGGAACACCCATGGCTGTCTGTGGTGGAAGGAGTATCTCTCATTGCTCCTCCAAGGAGCTTTGCATAGAACAGAGGCAATTATAGTGAATACAGTGGACTTCCCTGCCCACTTAACTTTCTGTCAGGGAGTGAAGGAGTGGGGAATGTCCATTGGAAGTGTTGGGGGGGGTGGGGTGACGAAAGTCAGGCACAAGATCCCCTCTCATAGATGGACACAGATCTTGATGACCTCTGACTTGGAGCAATGAGAAACTCTACTCATTATAATTCTCTAAGTGATATTATTTCTCAGCCCACTGCACTACACATACTTCTGTGTGCATGACCCCATTGAGTACTATTTATTACTGGCAGTCTCTGCTGCTCCCTTTCTTTCAGAAAAAGAGAAAAGGATCTGTTGTATTAAAAATGTTTGAGGGGGTGTCTGGATGGCTCAGTGGGTTAAGCCTCTGCCTTTGGCTCAGGTCATGATCTCAGGGTCCTGGGATCGAGCCCCACATTGGACTCTCTGCTCAGGAGAGTGTCTGCTTCTCCCTCTCTCTCTCTGCCTGTCTCTCTGCCTACTTGTGATCTCTGTCTGAAAAATAAATAAATGAAATCGTTGAAAAAAAAAGTTTGAGTTGTGCTTTACAGTGATTTTGAGGGGCTTTAAAATATAAAATTTACTTTAAATAGAGCATGAGGATAACCATTCTTTTTCATTGGTATGGGGGGTGTGTAAGTATGTGTATGTATGTATGTGTATGTTTGGTAGATAAAGGGATCTTATTGAAACAGTCAAGAGAAATCTTAAACAGATGAACCTCTTCATGTACAAGCCAGTAAACTCTTTATCCCTTTACATATGTGTGTATGTCTGTGTGTGTATGTATGTGCATTAAACTCTATGTGTAGTAGGGTGCCTAGCAGTATAAACTAGTTTTTTTGATTATCTGATATTCCATCAGAATGAATATGTAACTACAACCTCAGGTGGGTAGTTCTGTTAACCATCTTTGGCCCTGGAAGTTCCTCTCTCTTCAAGGACTGTTGCCTGAGGCTGATTTAAATAATAATGGCCCTTCTTTTCCTTTGTGTCCAAAAAGAAAATTTTACTGAGGTGCTAGCTACTTTTCAGGGAGTTAAGAAATATGATGCCTTATTATAACAATACACAATCAGAATTTCTCTCCTCTCTTTTCCCCTTATGTGCAAAAATCTTTATAAAAGGATATTTTGCTTGGAAAAAATAGATTCCATAACTGCCACTGGAAGGGTGGAAATAAATTCAAGTGTTTGGAGCAACATCCTTTTACAGAGAAACCCTGTCTTATTGATCCGTGCACATCCCCAGGAATCAGCAGAGTACGTAGCACATAGGAGGGCCTCCTGTGTGATAAAGAGTTCCATTTTGAACCCAACCACATCCAAATAGATTTTGTCTTATAACTCATTCAGGGGCAAGTGACAGAAAAACTCAACTCACACTAACATAAGCAAAGAATAAAATTTGACTCGTGTAACTAAAATAACCAAGACCAGATCTGTTCTCTCTGTCCCTGCAGTACTTTTCTTGCCCCCACCCCCTGCCGTATTTAGGTGTTACCTCCATATAGTAATTACAGCAGTTCCTAGTCAAGATAATTCTTTTTTTAATATACCTATAGTTCTGTAAAAATCCTCAGATTTAGTTTCACTGGACGATTTGAAGCACATGCCTTCCCTGAACCAATCACAGTAGCTAGAAGAATTTGATTCACTGATGGGCCAACCTGGACTACAGACCTAGGCCTGGAGCTTTCAGTTCATGTGGATAGAAGAGAAAGGGGGTACTATCCCACAAACACTTTGGGTATTTTACTACACAAAAGATAAATTGATATCAGGCAAACAAAAATAACCGATTTCACTGTAAATATTAAAACAGGTTGGGTTTTTTTTTTCCATCCTTTTACAGCTGGTAAATAAATGTCTTTCCCAAGTTCAGAAATGCTTATAATCATTCTTCTATTTCCAAAAGAAGAAAATTATTTACATAATGACTATATAAAACAGGGAAGCACAAGAGAGTTGGAGTCAAGAGTCACAGGCAGGCTGACATCACGTGCGTGCTCCTCTGTCCTCTTAAAATTGAAAAACCTATGAAAGTTCAAGACTCTGATATTTTGGCTGAAATTACATATTTCAACACCTTATTGTTTGTTTTTGATGTCTGGGTTAGTAATATTAATTCAAAAAGGACCATCTGGGAAAACATTTTTTTTTCTGTCTCATGTGGTTTTTTTATGGAGAAGCAAAAATGTTAATTATTTAAGTAAAAATGTTTTTAATATGGAGTGGCAATAATGTTTTTAATAAGGAGTTACATCACTGTATTATCCACTTTGAGTCCCAGAAAAACAAAAGCAGATTGCTTTGTATTCATGAGAAAGTGTGGAACTCATTGCTAGAAATGTGTTCTAGAATTTGCCCAAATATTAATCTATAAATACCATTCTTTCTTATTAAGCTTTGTTTTAGTAAAAGAAAGAATAAAAACCTCAGGAAACCCTTTCAAATGATCTTTCATAAGATAATAAAATTTTCTAAAATGTTTTTAGGTCAAGAGAGCCACAGATTCACTATATTAATGGGGAAAGGAAATTTTTAAAAAGTAATTCTTGAAAAATAATAAATCAGTCTAATTGAATCAGGTGAGTTCTGGTAATTATTGAGAAATAAAACACCTGGATTCATTAAATCTTAAGCCATTTAAGCATGTAGTAAAGCACAGGGAGATGGAGTAAAATGAGTAGATTTGAAATCTTAACCAATTTAAAGTCACAAAAATAGAAACCACACAGAATACTCTTGGCTTCCTGGGCAAATGAGTTCATCAACACTACAGGCTGTGGCAGTGTAGTGCAAATTAACCCGTTATGGATAACCAATTGAAAAGTTTGATATCAAATATAAGACAAAAGCAGCACTCTTCAAACTGTGAGGTGCACATCAGAGTTCTTGGAAACTGGTCCTATGAGACCTGGAGTGGGTGGATTTCAAGGATCCAGATCCTCCCCCACCATCTGCCTATGAGTGCCCCTCCCCCCCCCTTGCAGGTGCTCCTTTCCTACTTCTTACACTATCTTTCCCCTACTTTGTCAAAGAATCTTCACCTCTTTTTCAACCCATTCATGTTGCAACCTCTCAGTGCACAACCTCTCCTCAAACCAAAAAGATCATTTGACCTATAAAACATTGCCAGAGAGAAAGAAAAAGGTAATCAGTAAGAAATATTAAAGGCCTATATGCCTTATTTCATCCACCTGACAAACTTGTGAAATGATTTTTTCATTAAAACTTTTCATCTATTTTCCTTGGAATTAGAATATTTAACTGTGAAAAGCATGCTGGGAAGTTCCAATCAGCTAAGAACATGTTCTCTCTGCATCCTTATGATTCTCAATAGTGAGAATGAGCTTGGTAATTTATGCTAGTAACCTGCATCTTGGCCTGTGTCTCCAGTTGCATATTTTGCATGGTTTCAAGAAAAAAAATTAAAATGTGCATGTTTTTTTGCATCATCAACTCTCTCCAAAAGATGATTGTATAGCAGAAATCTGTGTTTTTTTTTTAATATGGACACAAATCTGCTGTCACTTATCAGTCATTCTGTTTATTTATGTAAACTGGATAATGTGCTTAACAGCAATGATTAATTCACTTTCCATAATTCTGCAGTTACTAGGGACTCAATGCTTTTCTTTTCTTTGTTGTTAATTCCCCATAGAGTAAACTGTACTTTCTAAAGTAGAACATTTTACTTTGGTATGAGTATATGACAAAATATTCTCAAAATGCAATCTAGGATGTAACACCCTGAACTTGAAAAAAATAATCTTTAATCTCTATTTAGTTAAAATTAATTTCTTCTACTCAGATGTTGATATTTTAATAGTGTCAAATGTGTAATCATAAACTTCATAATTTTCAACCATGAAATGAAATTACTAAGCAATCCATATTTAATAATTTCCAAGCGTCTGTCTTTAAAGCCATCTGTCACACCTTTTTAAAGCACTCTAAGTCAACCTACAATATTGAAATTGGTTTAAAATAGATCTTTGTTCATGGAGGAAGGAAAAAATTGGGGGAATCTCTGGTTTTACAAGGTTGTTTTTGCCAGTTTTTTTTTTTTTTTTCCAAATCTGGCTCCATAAACAAGATGACTCTAAAAAAAAAAAAAAGTATAACAGGTGTAACTATCAATTGTTTAAGTCTCAATACAGCTTCAAGGTATATTTACCAGAAATCAAGAAATTGAAAGTCTGTTTGCCTGGTAAAATATTGGACTATAGTCTCAGCAGACTATCCAGTTTAGCATTTTTCCTAGGTGTCTTCATATTTTACCCAAATATTATGATCAGTAGTTGAATTAAAGTCACCTTGAATGATTTTGGTAAACTTCCACTTTCTACTTCCCACTTCTGAAAGGCACGTGCAGTGAAGAGAGCTGTCATTCCAACATGGGGTTAAGTTTGAAAGATGGCCAGCGATAATCCATTCTCTCCCTTACCCTTTTCAGACTCAACACAACTAACATTTGCCTATCAAAGACAGTATACAACGTACGTATCCTGATAAAGCAAAGTGTTCTAGGACACAAGAGGTATAGGGCCAGCTAACTCCTGAGTTGTCTCAGGTGATAGGAGAAGTCGTTGATGCTTCTATCGCTAACTAACATTTTGATTCTCCAGTAAGTTGTTCTATAATCTGTTCCATGGCCTGGAGAATGTGTGAAGCCTAGCAGTAGTCACCAAAGTCACGGGCAAATGTGATGTCTTAGTCTGCGTGGGCTGCCATAACAAAGTACCATAGACTGGATAGCTTAAAATTTATTTCTCACAGCCTGCGGCCTAGGAAGTTCAAGATCAAGACTCTGACTGATTTAGTTCCTCGTGAAGAATCTCTTCCAGACTTGCATATGACCACCTTCTTGTTTCATCCTCACATAGCCTTTCTTTTGTGTTCACATGGGAAGAGAGTTCTTGGGTGTTTCTTCTTATAGGGACAATATCCCTGTTGGATTAGGACCCCATTCAACCTTCATGACTTCCTTAGAGACCCTGTATTCAAATATAGCAATGCTGAGGAGTTAGGGCTTCAACATATGAACTTTGGGGGACATAAACATTCCATACATAAAACATGGGAAATGACAGTTAGGTTAAATAGTGGCTACTATATGGGACAGTACAGGTCCAAGTCCCTTTGAAAGATAGGTGGCATGCAGGCACCTTGGTGGCTCAGTCAACTGAGCAGGCAACTCGTGGTTTTGGCTCACAGGCAAAAAACAGAGAAGAAACAGTCCAGCATAAGAAGCCACTCCAATACTTAGTGACTTAAAGCAGTCATTTAATTCTGTTGTTCAGAAATTCAAATAGTACTCAGAAGGGAAAACTCAGTTCTGCAACCTGTCTTATTGGTTAGAGAAACTGTAACAGCTTCACTCACATGTCTGGTTTCTAAGCTGCTTGACTGAAATGGCTGGGGGCTAGCTGGGCGTCTCTCTGTCTCTCTGTCTCTTTCTCTCTCTCACTCTCCCTCTCTCCCTTCATAGACTCTCATACTTGAGAGTCTTTTTTCCCCTCCACACAGCCTCTTTTTAGATGGCCTCTGGCTTTCCCTGTGATTGAACACAGAAGCTGCACAACCTTTGAAGGCCTCAGCGTAGAAATCCCAGACTATCACTTCTGTTGCGTTCAATTTGTCGAAAACAAATCACAAGTTCATTGTAGATTCAAGGTATGGGAAGATAGTCCCTGCATACAGGGATGAGAGAAACTGTTATAGGCCCTAGCTTCAGAAAAATCTACCAGTCTGTTCAGGCCACAAGAGCTTATATGACTTCTACATGCGAACTCCTCCAAGAAACTCCCAAAGTCTCATCCAATTCTAATATTGGATTCTATGCCCAGTATTTCTTGGTCCACATTGATATATATATATTTTTTTAAGTTTTATTTTTAAAGATAATTTTGGGGGGTGCCTGGGTGCTCAATCAGTTGAGCATCCAACTCTTGATTTTGTCTCAGATCATGATCTTAGGGTTGTGAGATTGAGCCCCACAATGGCGTCTGTGGCGGGCATGGAGCCTGCTTAAGATTGTCTCCTTCTGCCCCACCCCCACCCCACTTGCACAGACTCTCTCTCTCAAAAAAAAGAAAGAAAGAAAACGGTTTTTGAATTGAATGATTTTATAAGCCAGTAAATACAAGAAAAACAATTTTCAGTTAATAAGGGAATATTTTTTAAAACTATAAATGCCATCCCAGTATAGGTTTTTAATTTCATTGTCCCCATTCAACAATTGCCTAATACATTGCTTTCTGCAATGATGGAAATGTTCTCTATCTACACTGTTCAGTGCTGAACCAGCTAGCAACATCTGAATGTTGAGCATTGAAATATGGTTTATGTTACTGAGGAATTGCATTTTAAGTTTTATTTAATTTCAATTAACTTAAATTTAGCCAAATGTGACTAGTGGCTACTATATGGGACAGTACAGGTCTAACAAATCCTTTTGAAATTTAGGTGGCATATGGGTACCTGGGTGGCTCAGTGAATTGAGTGGCCAACTCTTGGCTTTGGTTCATATCATGATCTCAGAGTCGTGAGATTGAGCCCCCAGTGTGGCTCTACACTCAGTACAGAGTCTGCTTGAGATTTTCTCCCTCTGTCTCTTCCTTGCTCATACACAGGCATGCCATCTCTCTCTCTCTCTCTCTAAAATAAGTCTTTAGGAAAAAAGTTAGGTGGTATATAATTTTTATCTGTCAATAAACCTAAGGAGAACATAATTGTATTTCTCACTTAAGGACTGAATGAGTCATGGCAACCACCCATAATCACATGGAAAGAAACATATGTATGTTAGGAAAATATTTCAAGAAAGGTTTAATAAATGGACTATTTATACATGTGATCAAGATTTAGGGAATCCCCAATGATAGGGCAATAACCTAGGGATAGTAATAGGAAGGTTGTTACCATCTTTGGGCCTGAAGGGATAAAAAGAGGGAAAGTTTGCCATAACCCAGAAGGAAACAATTAATGTAGAAAAGGTCACCTTGAAAGGAGGTATAACTTTGCAAGGAAGGCACTAGTAGAATAAATATTCTTTTCTTCCTATCATCTTTCGTGAAGGGATCTTCATTGGTCAAATTTAACTAGAAGTGAGAAAACATGTTGATGTAACCTATACAGGTTATCCTACTTACAGAAAGTAGAGTGGAGGAGATGGTATCCAGTAAGTAGAAGATACCAATTATTAAAATTTTAAATAAAATGATGCTGTATTACTATGCATTTTTGGCATCCAACTCAGATGGAATTTTAAAAATTGAGTAACATTGCTATAATTAGATTCTTTATATTCTGTTTATTTATTTATATGATGAAGATTTTATCAGTCTGAGCACTATCTCATCTGAGCAATAAGTGAGTTATCCAAACGTACTGAATAGAAAGGCAAATGCCATGTATCTCAGATGTGTTTTCCAAAATATGATTATAATGATCAAAAGTTTAATATATTTAGGTATTTATTTTTATGGGGATAAAAATAGGTATATAACATTTTTAAAGTTTCAGGTATACACCATTATAATTCCATATCTGTATATATTACAAAGTCATCATCACCAAAATTGTAGTTACCATTCTTTGCTGTACAATGGTTTCTTTCACCTGTTTCACTAAACCCCAACCACTTCCTGCTGGTAACAGTCATCTTTTTCTGTACCTATGAGTTTGTTTTTGTACTCTTTGATTTGCTCATCTCTCTCTCTCTCTCTCTTTTTTTTTAGATTCCACATATGAATGAAATCATACAGTATTTTTCTTTCCCTATATGGCTTATTTTATTTCACACTATACCCTTAAGATTCATCCGTGTTGTCACAAATGGCAAGATCTCACTCTTCTCTGTGGCTGAATAGTATTCCTCTGTGTGTGCATGTGTGTGTGTGTGTGTGTGTGTGTGTATGTACACACCACATCCTCTTTGTTGATTCACCCATCAATGAGCACTTAGGTAGTACCCATATTTTAGTTATTGTAAATAATGCTGCAATGAACAAAGGGGTGCATATATCTTTTCAAAATAGTGTTTTTGTATTCTTCAGATAAATACCCAATGGTGGAGTGGCTGCATTATATGGAAGATCTATTCTTAATTTTTTTAAGGAATCTCCATACTGTTTTCCATAGTGGCAGTACCAAGTTACATTGCCATCAATGGTGTATGAGGGTTCCCTTTTCTCCCCATTCTCTCCAACACTTCTTATCTCTTGTGTGTGTGTGGTTTTTTTAAGATTTTATTTTTAAGTAATCTCTACACCCAACATGGGCTCAAACTTACAACCCTAAGGTCAATAGTCACATGCTCTCCCAACTGAGCCAGCCAGAAACCCCTTATTTCTTGGGCTTTTTGAAATAAAAGCCATGGTTGTGAGGTGATACATTTTTGTGGTTTTGATTTGCATTTCCCTAATAGTGATGTTGCACATCTTTTTATGTGTCTGTTGGTCACCTCTCTGTCTTCTTCGGAAAAAATGTCCATTCAGATCCTCTGAATCATATGCTTTGTTATTTTATTGTTGAGCTGTATGAGTTCTTTACATATTTTAGATATTAACCACTTATCAGACACAGGATTTGTAAATATCTTGTCCTATTCAGCATACTGTGTTTTTATAGTGATGATAGCTTCCTTTGCTATGCAGAAGTTTTTAAGTTTGATATAGTCCTATTTTTAAAACTATTCTTTTGTTTTTTCTGGCTTTGGGGTCAGACCCACAAATATATTACCAAGGTCAATCTCAAGGAACTTACCATCTGTGTTTTCCTCTAGGAATTTAGTAGTTTCAAGTCTTACATTCAAGTCTTTATTTTTCATTAATTTTTGTGTATGCTGTAAGATAGTAGTCTACTTTTACTCTTTTGCATGTAGCTGTCCAGTTTTCCCACCAACACTTATTGAAAAGACTGTTCTTTCTCCATTGTATATTATTGGCTCCTTTGTTATATATTGTCTGTATATATGTGGTTTTATTTCTGGGCTCTACATTCTGTTCCATTGGTCTGTGTGTCTATTTGATGCCAATACCAAACTATTTTGTTTGCTATAGCTCTGTAGAATAGTTTGAAATCTGGGAGTGTGATATCTCCAGGTTTCTTCTTTCTCAGAATTGTTTTGATTATTTGGGGTCTTCTGTGGTTCTTCACAAATTTTAGAATTATTTGTTCTAGTTCTATGAAAAATAGCATTGAAATTTTGATAGGGATTTCATTTAATCTGTAGATTGCTTTGGGCAGTATAGTCATTTTAACAGTAATAATTTTTCCAATTAATGAGCATGAAATTTCTTTCCATTCATTTGTGTCTTCAGTTCCTTTTATCGGTTTCTTAAAATTTTTAGAATGAAGGTCTCTTAACCACTTTGGTTAAATATATGCATAAGTAGCATAAGTAATTTATTCTGTCTAATGTAGCTGTAAATGGGATTGTTAATTTCTTTTTAAGATAATTTGATATTAGTATGTAGAAAAGCACAAAGTTCTGTATATTGATTTTGTAATCCTGCAACTTCAATGAATTCATTTATTAATTCTAACAGGTTTTTGGTGGAGACTTTAGGTTTTCTATATATAATATCATGTCATTTGCAAATGTGACACTTTTATTTTCTCCTTTCTGATTTGGGTGCTACTTATTTCTTTTTCTTATTACTATGTCCAGGATTGCCAATACTATGTTCAATAAAGTAGTGAGTGTGGGCATCCTTGTCTCATTCCTTATCTTAGAGGAAAAGTTTTTATTGTTTTCACATTGAGTATGATGTTAACTGCATTTGTTGTATGTGGCCTTTATAATTCCATGGTACATTTCCTCTAGACTCATTTTGTTGACATGTTTTATAATAAATAGATGTTGAATTTCTTGTCAAATTCTTTTTCTGCATCTATTGAGATAATCACATAATTTTTATTCTTCATTTTGTTAATGTCATGTATCACATTGTATAATTTGCATAAGATGTTGAATCATCCTTTCATCCCTGGAATAAATTCCATTTGGTTATGGTGCATGAGCCTTTTAATGTTTTCTTTAATTCAGTTTTCTCATATTTTGTTGAGTATTTTTGCATTTTTTTTTCATATATTGGCTTGTAATGTCCCCTCCCTTCCTTTCCTCTACCCTCCCTCTTGCCACCTCCTTTTCCTGCCCGACCATCCTGTCCCATCTGATTTTGGTATCAGAGTAATACTGACCTCATAAAATTAGTTTGGAGTGCTCCCTCCTCCTGAATTATTTGGATGAATTTGAAAAGGAAGAGTATTGAATTTGAATGTTTGGTACAGTTCACTGTGAAACTGTCTGGTCATAGACTTTTTTTTTTCCAATTTATTTATTTTCAGAAAAACAGTATTTATTATTTTTTCACCACACTCAGTGCTCCATGCAAGCCATGCCCTCTATAATAACCACCACCTGGTACCCCAACCTCCCACCCCCCCGCCACTTCAGACCCCTCAGATTGTTTTTCAGAGTCCATAGTCTCTCATGGTTCACCTCCCCTTCCAATTTACCCAAACTCCTTTCTCCTCTCTAACGCCCCTTGTCCTCCATGCTATTTGTTATGCTCCACAAATAAGTGAAACCATATGATACTTGACTCTCTCTGCTTGACTTATTTCACTCAGCATAATCTCATAGACTTTTATTTGTTGGGAGACTTTTGATTACTGACTGATTCAATCTCCTACTAATCTAGAAGCAACCTACCCATAATTGATCAATTCAGATTTTCTATTTCTGCCTATTTAGCTTTGGAAGATTGTAAGTCTGTAGGAGTTTATCCATTTATTCTTTGTTTCCAATTTGTTGGTATATAATTTTTCATAATATTATTTATGATCCTTTGTATTTCTGTAGTATCAGTTGTAATGTCCCCTCTTTCATTTCTCATTTTATTTATTTGAGCCATTCTCTTTTTTTCTTGGTGAGACTAGCTAAAAGTTTGTCAATTTTATCTTCTTGAAAAATCAGCTCTTAGTTTCATTGATCTTTTCTGTTATCTTTTTAGTTTCCATTTTAATTATTTCCACTCTAATTTTAATTCTTTCTTTCTTTCTACTAATTATGGGCTTCATTTCTTCTTTTTCTAGTTCCTTTTAGATGTAAAGTTAAATGGTTTATTTGAAATTTCTCTTGTTTCTTGAGGTAAGCCTGTATTGCTGTGAACTTCCCTCTTAGAATCACTTTTGCTGCATCTCATAGATTTTGATATTTTACATTTCTGTTTTCCTTTGTCTCTAGGATTATTTTGATTTCTCCTGTGATTTCTCTTATGACTCAGTAGCTGTTTAGTAACATGTTGTTTATCTCCATGAATTTGTAATTTTTCCAGTTTTTTTTTCTTATAATTGATTTCTGGTTTCATACCATTGTGATTGGAAGAGAAGATTGATATGATTTCAGTTATCTTAAATTTATTGAGACTTGTTTTGTGACCTAATACATGATCTATCCTCAAGAATGTTTATATGCACTTGAATGTATATTCTGCTATTTTGGGATGGAATATTCTGTATATAACTAGATTCATCTGGTCTAATGTGTTATTCAAAGAACTTTTCCTTGATGAATTTTCATCTTCATGATCTATCGATTGATGTAAGTGGGGGTGTTAAAATCCACTACTATCCACTACATTTTACTACTGTCATTTTCTCCTTTTATGTCTGTAAATATTTTTTATGTATTTAGGTGTTCCTATGTTGGGTGCATAGATATTTACAGTTATTATATCCTCGTGTTGGATTAATCCCTTTATCATTATGCAGTGCCCTTCTTTGTCTCTTTACAGTCTTTGTTGTAATGTCTATTCTGTTTAAATATTGCTACCCCAGTTCTTTGTTGTTGTTGCTTGCTTCCCTTTATGTGGAATTTTTTTTGCATCTTTTCACTTTCATTGTATAGTTTTCTTTAGGCCTAATGTGAGTCTCTTGTTAACAGCATATGGATGGGGCTTGTTTTTTCATCCATTCAGTCACCCTATGACTTTTGATTGGAGTATTTAGATCATTTACATTTAAAGTAATTATTGATAGGTATGTATTTATTGACATTTTAAAAATTGTTTTGGGGGTGTTTTTGTAGTTCTTCTCTGTTTCTTTTTTCTTCTCTTGCTCTTTCCCCTTGTACTTTGAAGGCTTTTTTTAGTGTTATGTTTGGATTCCTTTCTGTGTGTGTGTGTGTGTGTGTGTGTGTGATCTATTATAGGTTTTTGATTTGTGGTTACCGTTATATTCAAATATAATCTATGTTTAAAGCAGTCTATATTAAGTTGATGGTTGCTTAATTTCAAATGCATCCTAAAACCACTAAATTTTTTACTCTCCACATTTTATATATTTTACATCTTTTTATTTTCTGTATTTCTTGACTAATTTTTGTAGATATAATTGATTTTACTACTTTTGTGCTTAAATTCCATACTGGCTTTATAAGTGAGTAATCTACCTTTGCTATATGTTTGCTTTTACCTATAAAATTTTTTCCTTTTATAATTTTCTTCTAGTTATGATCTTTGCACTTACAGAATTTTCTTCAACATTTCTTATAAGGCTGGTTTAGTGATGAAGAGCTCCTTTAACTTTTGTCTGGGAAAATTCTTTACCTTTCTTTCAGTCCTTCATGATAAACTTGCTGGGTAGAGTATTCTTGTTTGTAGATTTTTTTCCTTTCTGCACTTTGACTATATTTTGCCTCTCCCTCTGGCCTTCAAAGTTTCTGCTAAAAAAATCAACTGACAGCTTTATGGGGTTTTCCTTGTATGTAACTATTTTCTTTTTCTCTTGATGTTTTTAGGATTCTGTCATTAATTTTGTCATTTTAGTTATTTTGTGTCTTGGTATGGATCTCTTTGGGTTCATTTTGTTTGGAAATCTCTGTGTGTCCTAAACCTGGATATCTGTTTCCATTCCCAGATTAGGAAAGTTTTTAGCTATTAGTTCTTCAAATAAGTTTTCTGTCTCCTTTTCTCTCTCTTTTCCTTCTGTGATCCCTATAACACAAATGTTCTTGCCCTTGATAATGTCACAAAGTCCCCTTAACTTATTCTCTTTATTATTCTTTTTTTCTTTTTATTCTTCATCCTGGTTTCTTCCTATCACTCTGCCTTATAGATCACTGATTCGTTCTGCAATCTCTAATCTGCTGTTGATTCCCTCCGTTGTAGTTCTCATTTTAATTACTGTAGTCTTCAGCTTTAACTGGTTCTTTTTTATATTTTCTAACTCCTTGTTGAAGTTCTTACTGAATTTATCCACTCTTTTCTCAGGCCCAGTAAGTATCTTTATGATCATTACTCTGAACTATTTATCAGGCATATTGTTTATCTGCATTTCATTTAGCTCTTTTTCTGTGATTTTGTCTTATTCTTTCATTTGGGACATACTCCTTTGTCTCCTCGTTTTATCCAATTCTCTGTCTTTGTGTTTGTTTCTATGTCTTGGGTATATCAGCTACATCTCCTGGTCTTGAAAGTAGTGGCATTATGTAGAAGAGGTCCTATGGTGCCTATGGCATAATTCCCTCCCCCCATCACCAGAACCAGGTGCCTCAGGAGTGTCCCCAGTGTGGGCTGTGTGTACCCTTCTGTTATGGCTGAGTCATATTTGCTATGCGCACACTGGTGGATGAAGTTAGCTTTTCAGCACAGCTTGTTGCAATGACCTGCTTTGCCTGCTTTGGGTGCACTGGACAGAGTGTGCTTCCCATGGTATGAAGAGACCCACCTTCATCTGTTGGGCTCACTATTGAGTAGGTCTAGAACTCAATCTGCCTGTCTACAATTAGCTTGTGCCATAGATGCAGGTGCACTAATGGGCAGGGCTTGCTCCCTACATAGCCAGATAAGAGGCCTGGCTGCTGGACATGTGGGTATATCTATTTTGTGGAGTTATCTCCTCCACTCTGCAAGGCAGGAGTCACTTTGGAGTGGTACCAGTCCTGTCTGTACTACCTGGCTGTTGTGGTGAGGCAGAAATTGCTTAGAAGTGATGCCTGTGAAGGTAGGCAGGTTGGGTGGTGTGGTTCTGCAAGGCTATGCCAGTGTGGAGCACACAGTGGTAGTGAAGTAAATGGAGTGTGTTAGGACAGGTTTGTGCAAGCATCTGACTATCTAGACTATGAAAGGACAGAAAAAATGTTACTTGCCAGCACTTTTATTCCTGAAGAAATCTGCAGATACCTGCCCCTCCAACACATATTCTAAGATTAATAAGTAAATGTCCTTCACATATACCCCAAGCTCTTTTCAAACTGCTAGTTCTGTGCTGTTTTGGGCTAAATTATTTGGCATGCTGGCTCTTGGTCAGGACTGAGTTCCTATTATTCTGTGGTCTCCCCCAGAACTGATTGATGTTCAAAGCCAGATGTTATGGGGAGTCATCTTCCCAATGTGACTCCCCAAGGTCTGGGGTACCCAGTGTGGAGTGTGATCCCCTCACTCCTCTGTGCTTGGGATGTACTTCCCATTTGTGGTCTTTTTGATGTGGCCTTCTCTCTATGACTAGCTGTGGAATATCTGTTCTGCCAGTCTTCAGGTTGTTTTTAGGGTTATTTTAATAGATATTGTGTTGCCTCAGTGTGTTTGTAGGATGAAGCAAATTTAGGATCTTCCTGTTACATCACCTTACCCCTTTCCTCATATGAATATTTGTTATTAATTAATTCCATTTCTTTTCAGCTTAAAGAAGTTCTTTTAATATTTCTTGTAAGTCTAGTTTAGTGGTGATGAAGTCCTTTAGTTTTTCTTATCCAGAAGGCAGTTAATCTTTTCAATTCTCAATAATAACCTTGCCATGTAGAGAATTCTTGGTTGGCATTTTCTCTTCAGGTCTTTGAATGTGTCATGCCACTTTCTTCTGGCCTGCAAAGTTTCTGATGAAGAATCAGCTTTCCCTTGTACATAACAAGTTGTTGTTTTCTTGCTGCTTTTAAGATTCTCTTGAATTTTTACCATGTTAATTGTAATGTCTCTTGGTATGGATCTTGGTATGGACCTGAGTCCCATTTCCTTCACCATATTGAGAAATTTTTTGGTCATTATTACTTTAATTAAGTTTTGAGGCCCCTTTTTCCCCTTTCTTCTCATTTTGAGACCTCTACAATGTGAACATTATTCCACTTGTTGCTTGAAAGGTCATTTAAGTATCTTCACTTTTTAACTTGTTTTTTTTTTTTTTTCTTTTGCTGCTCTGGATGAATTCTACTGTTTTGTCATCTAGCTCCCTGATCCATTCTACTGATTCATTCAGTCTGCTGTTGAACCCCTATAGTGTTTTGGGTTTTTTCCCCAGTTCAGTTACTGTACTCTTCAACTTTGTAACTTCTGGTTGGTACTTTCTCATATTTTCCACCTTCTTATTAAAATTCTTGCTGTGTTCATTTATTCTTCTAGGTCAGTGAGCATCCTTATGAATTCACTGTGAACTCTTTATTAGGTAGATTGATTATCTCTATTTCATTAAGGTCTTTATCTTGTTCCTTTATTTGAAGCATATTCTTCTGTCTTCTCATTTTGCCTGACTCTGTGTTTGTTTCTCTGTGTTAAACAGCTATATGACAAATCAGCTATTTGTCCCAGTGTTGAAGAAGTAGCCTTCTATAGAAGATGTCTCAAGGAACTCATTAATTCTTTCCCTCCTGGCCCTCAGAGCAGGCACTCAAGGGGCATCCTCTGTGTGAGCTGCACACATCCACCTGCTGGAGCACTGGGATAGTCAGGGTCCCCAGTGAGGTGTACCCTCTGGTGTTAAAAAGCTAGAGAATTCTGAAATGGTGCCCACCAGCAGTAGCATTAGCAAGTTAAAATGAGATCAGAAAACTGGTAATCACCAGTCTCTGTTCCCAGGAAGAGTCCCAACAAGTTCCTGCCTCTTTAGCAACAGATGCTTTAAGATTACTAAGAGGGTAAATACCTAGTAGTGCAATTGCAGAGTCATAGGGTAGCTCTATTTTTAATTTCTTAAGGAATCTTCATGTTGTTTTCCAAAGCGGCTGTACCAACTTGCATTCTCACCAACAATGTAGGAGAGAGATGTAGTGAAAAGAAGGACTACCTGTATCCCAATGTTTATAGCAACAATGACCACAATCACCAAACTATGGAAAGAACCAAGATGCCCTTCAATGGATGAATGGATAAAAAAGATATGGTCCATATATACAATGGAGTATTATGCCTCCATCAGAAAGGATGAATACCCAACTTTTGTATCAACATGGGTGGGACTGGAAGAGATTATGCTGAGTGAAATAAGTCAAGCAGAGAGAGTCAGCTATCATATGGTTTCACTTACTTGTGGAACATAAGGAATAACATGGAGGACATTGGGAGATGGAGCAGAGAAGTGAGTTGGGGGAAATCGGAGGGGGAGACAAACCATGAGAGACTGTGGACTCTGAGAAACAAACTGAGGGTTTTGGAGGAGAGGTGGGGGGATTAATGAGCCTGGTGGTGGGTATTGTGGGGGGCATGTACTGCATGGAGCACTGGGTGTGGTGCATAAACAATGAATTTTGGAACACTGAAAAATAAAATTTAAAAATTAAAAAAAAAAAAAGATTACTAAGAGGGTATTCTTCCCCTATGGTCTAGGTGATTTTCAAACTGGTGTTTTTGTGCTGGGTTCCAGGGCAAATGAATCTATGTGCAAACTCTTTAAAAACAGATTTTCCATTCCTTACAGTTCTGTGATTTTCCTGGATATAATCTCACTGGTTTTCAAAGCAAGGAATTTGGGGTCTCATCTCTCCCATGTAGGATTTTGGGGTTAAGGTGGCTAATATGGAGCACAGACCCCTTACTTCTCAGGGGAAATTGCTGTAATTTTTAGATCACTCCCAATTGTGGATCTGCTGCACCTCGAGCAGGTTTTGGGTTTGTTTTGTTTTGTTTGTGCCTTTGCTGTCTGTTTTGATGTTACTCTTCTATCAGTTGGTATGGAGGTTGTGTTCATCCAATTTCCAGGTGTTTTTTAGAGAAAATTATTCCAGATATAGTTGAAAATTTGTTATGTCCCTGGTAGGAGATGAGTTCAGGATCTTCCTCTGCTGCCATCTTGAACCCCCTCTTTATTTAGAAAAATCAATGATGAGTTATAATTTAATCCTAAAGAAATTTTTCAATAGCAAGAATATATAGTCAATTATTTGACTTAATGTACAGTTGACCCTTGAACAGTGTGGTGGTTAGGGGCACATACCACTTGTGCAGTCAAAAATCTATAGTCTTTTACCACCACCTCTAAAACAAAGTAGCCTGCTATTGACTAGAAGTCTTACTAATAACATAAATAGTTGATTAACAAATATTTTGTATGTTATATGTATTACATATTGTATTCTTATAATAAAGTAAGAGAAAAACATGTTAATCATAAGGAAGAGAAAATATATTTATAGAACTGTACTGTATTAAAAAGAACTCCACATATAAGTGGATCCACAGAGTTTAAACCTGTGTTGTTCAAAGGTCGATTGCATATTTATTCAGAGAGAGGTTATTCCTATTAATTACTGAAAACCTTTTAAGCAGAAATACTGACATCTTCCTAAATCTGGACAGGAAAATGAGTATCAAGATCCATGAAGTCAAAAAAACTATAACTAGCATGAACATAAAGTAGACTTCACCAAGAAACATTACAATCAAATTGGCAAAACTCAATAGCAAAGAGAATTTTGAAAGCAGCAAGAGAATAGCAACTCATAGCAAGACCGCTCCCAGGTTTCTTTTGGGTGCTATGAAAATGTTCTGGAGGGACACCTGGGTGGCTCAGTGGGTTAAACCCCTGCCTTCAGCTCAGGTCATGATCCCAGGATCCTGGGATTGAGTCCCGCATTGGGTTCCTTGTTCGGCAGGGAGCCTGCTTCTCTCTCTGCCTCTACCTGCCTCTCTGCTTGCTTGTATGCTCTCTCTCTGCTCTCTCTCTCTCTCTCTGCCTCTGACAAATGAATAAATAAATAAAATCTCATTAAAAAAAGAACATGTTCTGGAATTAGATAGAGGTGATGGATGATAACATCATGAAGGAATTAAAGCTGATGAACTGGGGCGCCTGGGTGGCTCAGTGAGTTAAAGCCTCTGCCATCGACTCAGGTCACGATCCCAGAGTCCTGGGATCGAGCCCCGCATGGGGCTCTCTGCTCTGCGGAGAGCCTGCTTCTTCCCCTCTCTCTCTCTCTCTGCTTGCCTCTCTGCTTGCCTCTCTGCCTACCTGTGATTTCTCTCTCTCTGTCAAATAAATAAAATCTTTAAAACAAAAAAAGCTGATGAACTGTATGTACACTTATCTCCCAGGTTTTTTTTTTTAATAATTTACATACATCACCATATAATTTTAAGGTGTATAGCATGATGGCCTGGTTTACATATCTTGTGAAATTATTACCACAATAGCTTTAGTTAACATCCATTATCTCGTAGAGACACAATAAAAAGAAAAGAAAAAAAAATTCTCCTTGTGATGAGAGCTGTTGGGATTTATTCTCTTAACACCTTATACATAATGTTAGCTATAGTCATCATGTTATATATTCCATCCCTAGAACTTATTGTATAACTAAAAGTTTGTACCTTTTGACCCTCTTTCTCCAATTCTCCCTACTCATACCGCTGCCTCTGGTAACCACAAATCTTGTCCCTTTCTGTATGAGGTTATTGTTATTGTTTTAAGATTCCACATATAAGTGAAATCGTACAGTGTTTCTCTGACTTAGTTAACCTAGCATAATGCTTGTGAGATCCAACCACTTTGTCATAAATGGTAGCATTTCCTAATTTTTTTATGACTGAATAATATTCCAGTGTGTATCTGTTTGTCTGTCTCAACTTCTTTATCCATCCTTAGGTTGTTTCGTGTCTTGGCTATTGTAGATAATGCTGCTATGAATATGGGAGTGCAGATTTGTTTTGCGTTAGTGTTGTTTTTCTTTCCTTTGATATGTTACCAGAAGCAGAATTGCTGGGCCATATTGTAGTTTAAATTTTTTGAGGAATTTACAGACTGTTTTCCATAGTGGCTATACTAATTTATAATCCCACCAACAGTGCACAAGTGTTCTCTCTTCTACACTTCCATACCAACATTTATTATCCCTTGTCTTTTTGATAATGGTAATTCTAACAGGCATAAGGTGATATCTCATTGCATTTTTTTTTTGCATTTCCCTATGACTAGTGATGTTGAGCTGTTGAGCATTTTTTAAATTAACATAATGTATTATTTGTTTCAGGAGTACAGGTCTGTGATTCATCAGTCTTACACAATTCACAGCACTTACCATAGCATATATCCTCCCCAATGTCCATCACACAGACACCCCATCCCTCCCACACCCTCCACTCCAGGAACACTCAATTTGTTTCCTGAGATTAAGAGTCTCTTATAATTTGTTTCCCTCTCTGATTTCATCTTATTTTATTTTTCCCTCCCTTCCCCTATGATCCTGTCTTATTTCTCAAATTCCTCATATCAGTGAGATTATATGATAATTGTCTTTCTCTGACTGACTTATTTCACATAGTATAATACCCTCTAGTTCTATCCACATCATGGCAAATGGCAGGATTTCATTTTTTATGGCTGCATAATATTCCATTTTACCTGCATGTATGTTATATATTGTATGTATTTTATTGTGTGTGTGTGTATATATATATGTATATGTGTGTGTGTATATATATATATATATATATATATATATATATAGTCTACTTTATCCATTCATCTGTTGATGGACATCAAGGTTCTTTCCATAGTTTGGCTATTGTGGACATTGCTGCTATAAAAACTGGGATGCACGTGCCCCCTTGGATCACTACATTTGTATCTTTGGGGTAAATATCCAGTAGTGCACTTGCTTGGTCATAGGGTAGCTCTATTTTTAACTTCTTGAGGAACCTCCATACTATTTTCTAGAGTGGCTGTTCCAGTTTCCATTCTCACCAACAGTGTAGGGGATTCCCCTTTCTCCTCATCCTCACCAGCATCTGTCATTTCCTGACTTGTTAATTTTACCCATTCTGACTGGTATGAGGTAGTATCTCATTGTGGTTTTGATCTGTATTTCTCTGATGCTGGGTGATGTTGAGCACTTTTTCATGTGTCTGTTGGCTATTTGGATGCCTTCTTTGCAGAAATGTCTGCGCATGTTTTCTGCCCATTTCTTGATTAGGTTATTTGTTCCATGGATGTTGAATTTGTTAAGTTCTTTATAGATTTTGGATATTAGCCCTTTATCTGATATGTCATTTGCAAATATTTTCTCCATTTCTGTCAGTTGTCTTTTTTTTTTCCAATTTATTTATTTTCAGAAAAACAGTATTCATTATTTTTTCACCACACCCAGTGCTCCATGCAAGCCGTGCCCTCTCTAATACCCACCACCTGGTACCCCAACCTCCCACCCCCCTGCCACTTCAAACCCCTCAGATTGTTTTTCAGAGTCCATAGTCTCTCATGGTTCACCTCCCCTTCCAATTTACCCAAAAGCACATACCCTCCCCAATGTCCATAACCCTACCCCCCTTCTCCCAACCCCCCTCCCCCCAGCAACCCACAGTTTGTTTCGTGAGATTGAGAGTCACTTATGGTTTGTCTCCCTCCCTATCCCATCTTGTTTCATGGATTCTTCTCCTACCCACTTAAGCCCCCATGTTGCATCCATTTCTGTCAGTTGTCTTTTGTTTTTTGTTTTTTACTCTTTCCTTTGCTGTGCAAAACTTTTTATCTTGATGAAGTCAAGCATCTTTTCATCTACCTGTTCGCTATTCATATAACTTCTTAGAAAAATATCTATTCCAGTCCCTTGTCCATTTTTAATTGGATTATTTGCTTTTTTGCTATTGGGTTGTGAGTTCTTTATATATTTTATATATTAATCCTTTATCAGATATGTAGTTTACAAATATTTTTTCCCATTCTATAGACTATCTTTTCAGTTCATTAATGGTTTCTTTTAGTTTGACGTAGTCCCACTTGTTTTTTTATTATGTTACTCATGTTTTAGGTGTGATTTCCAAAAAAACATTACCAAGATCCATATCAAGAAGTCTTTTTCCTGTGTTTTGTTTTCCTGAATTTCCTGTGTTTTCCTGAGTTTTATGGTTTCAGGTCTTGCATTTAAGTCTTGAAGCCATTTTGAGTTCATTTCCATGAGTGATATAAGAGAGGGATCAAGTTTCATTATTTCACATAACAATATCCAGTTTTCCCAGCACTATTTATTGAGGGGACTACCTTTTCTCCAGTGAGTATTCTTGGCTCCGTTATCAAATATTAGTTGACTGTTTATGTGTGGGTTTATTTCTGGGCCCTCAGTTCTGCACCATTGATCTAGTTATCTTCTCTATACTGTTTTGGTTACTATAGCTGGAAATCAGGAAATATGATGTCTCATGATTTGTTCTTTTTTCCCAAAGAATGCTTTTGCTATTCAAGGTCTTTTGCAATTCCATATAAATTTTTTAAAAGAGAGGAGTAAGGAATTTGGGTAAATTGGAAGGGGAGGTGAACCATGAGAGACTATGGACTCTGAAAAACAGTCTGAGGGGTTTGAAGTGGCGGGGGGGTGGGAGGTTGGGGTACCAGGTGGTGGGTATTATAGAGGGCACAGCTTGCATGGAGCACTGGGTGTGGTGAAAAAATAATGAATACTGTTTTTCTGAAAATAAATAAATTGGGAAAAAAAAAGATTTTATTTATAGATTTTATCTATTTGTCAGAGTGAGTGAGAGAGCACACACAAGCAGGCAGAGTGGCAGGCAGAGGCAAAGAGAGAAGCAGGCTCCCTGCAAAGCAAGGAGCCCAATGTGGGACTCGATCCTAGAACCCTAGGATCATGACCTGAGCTGAAGGCAGCAGCTTAACCAACTGAGCCACCCAGGGATCCCTCCATAAAATTTTAAGATTTTTTTTTCTACTTTTGTAAAAAATTCGGTTGGAATCTTGATATTAAGATTGGTATTAAATCAACAGATGGCTTTGGGTAGTATGGCCACTTTAACAATATTAATTCTTCCAATCCATAAACATGGGATAGCTTTCCATTTACTTGTGTCTTCTTTCTACACAGTGTCTACACAGTGTTTTGTAGTTTTCAAAGTAGAGATTTTTTATCTCCTTGGTTACATTTATTCCTAATTATTTTATTATTTTTGATGCTATTATAAATGTGATCAATTTCTTTTTCAGAAAATTTAGCATATGCTGTTTATTTTTATATGTTAACTTTATATCTTGTGACATTAGTGAATTTTCTTATTCATTCTAACTGTTCTTTGGTGGAGTCTTTAGGACTCCACCATAAGTACATATAAAATCATGTCATCTGCAAATAAAGATAATTTTACATTTTCCTTTCCAATTTTGATGGCTTGTATTTCTTTTTCTTATCTGACTTATCCAGCTAGGACTTCCAATACTATGTTGAATAAGAGTGGTAAGAGTGGACACCCTTGTGTTTTTCCTGATCTTAGAAAAAACGTTTTCAACCCTTTACCATTGAGTTTGATATTAGCTGTGGTATTTCCATATATGACCTTTATTATGTTGAGATATGTTTTCCCTATGTTTAATTTAAGTTTTTTATCATAAATAACTGTTGATTTGTCAAATGCTTTTTCTGTCTCGTTGAGATGATCATGTGATTATTTTTCTTTCATTTTATTACAATCACATTGATTGATTTGTTTATGTTAAGCCACTCCTGCAGCCCAAGGATAAATCCAATTTGATCATGGCGAATGATCCTTTTCATATGCTGCTGAATTCAGTTCGCTAGTGTTTTGTTGAATATTTTTGCATCCATATTAATCAAGAATATGGGCCTATAGTTTTCTTTCTTGGTAATATCTTTATCTGGCTTTAGTATCAGGGTAATGCTGGACTCATAAAATGAGTTTGGGGGTGTTTCCCCCTCTTCAGTTTTTTGAAAGAGTTTGAGAAGAATTCATTTTAATTCTTTAAATGTTAATAAAACTCACAGGTGAAGACATGTGTCCCTAGACTTTACTTTGTTGACAAATTTATTATTACTGGTTCAATCTTCTTACTAGTAATCAATCTATTCAGATGTTCTATTTCTTCTTCATTCAGTATTGGTAGGTTGTATGTTTCCAAGAATTTTTTCATTTCCTATAGGTCATCCAGTTTGTTGGTGTATAACTGTTCATAGAGCTGTACAGTCTATTTTTTTAATATTTTATTTATTAACTTGACAGAGAGAGACTGAGAGCACAAGCAGAGGGAGTGGGAGAGGGAGAAGCAGGCTTCCACTGAGCAGGGAGTCCAATGTGGGGCTCAATCCCAGGACCCTGGGATCATGACCTGAGCTGAAGACAGATGCCTGACTGAGCCACCTAGGTACCCCAGAACTGTACAGTTTTAAATGGTTTAAATGTTATGTGAATTTGATGTCAATAAAAAAAATTACTATGCTATTCAAATTCCATTTGTTGCATTAACACTGTGATACATTTTTATTTTAAAACTCAATATTCAGGGGTGCCTGGGTGGCTCAGTTGTTTGAGCAATTGTTGATTGACTGTTGATTTCAGCTTAGGTCATTATTTCAGGATCCTAGGGTTGAGTCTTGCACAGGCTCCCCACCCAGAGAAGGTCTGTTTGTCTCCCTCTCCAACTGCGTCTCCACCTATTCACACACACACACTGTCTCTCTCCCTCAAATAAATAAATAAATAAATCTTTTAAAAATAAAAAATTAAATAAAATTCAATATTTTCAGTCTTGTTAAAGTTAGTATCTTTGTAACAATTTAAACTAGAATGAACAAAATTAGATGTTTAAAAATGGGTGAAGTTGTAGGTTAAATCTGATAAGATTGCAAATGTTTCACCATTTTCACCTAAAAAATAACAGTTTCATATGAATCAATTTAATAGTTTATAAATTCTTTTAGAAGGTACATATATAGTGAGTTTGAAAACCACTGATGTAAAGGATCTGAAAAATAGGTAAGTTTAGCACCTGCTAAGTTAGGGGGAAAGTTAAATTTCGGTGAGTGAGAATTTTCAAAGTAGGTGAATGGAAGCATAAGCAGTTTGCAACAAGAGGCAGTGTATAAGAGCTCGGACTCTGGGACCAAGTGTCTTTCTCAGCTTCCTGAACTATAAAATTGTGATGATACTAGTACTTGACTTATAAGGTTGTTTTGAGTATTAAGTAACTGTATGAATGTAAAGAGCTTAAAATAATAGTATGTAAATATGTGTTTATCAATCCCTTATTATCACAATAACATTGCATAACAGGCAAGCATAAAATCTCAATTGCATAAAACAATAAGCATTAATTTCTCACTGCACACTCTATGGGTTGATTTAGGGTTGGGCCCATATGTGCTCCAAAGTTTCTCATCTTCCTTGAGCCGAAAGCTAACCTAACCATGTTCTTCCCATGGCAAAAAGGAAGAACACGAACAAAAAAAAATTCCTTGATTGTGAACGAAATTCATGCTTCCACCACAACCATTGGTATACCCATTCTTAGAAACAGTCCACTTTTCTACTCCACCAAACAAGCTACATGCATCCTGGACAGCATGGATTTAAAAAGAAGACAGATTTTCCTTGCATTTGAATATGTTTTGAATAGAATTTTCTCTTTCCTTCTTTAGATAAGCCTGCCTTGTGTACTATCTGAGTAATTTCATCATAGCACCTACTGAAGACAAATAATTTGAAATATACATTTTATGTGTTAGCTAAAAGATTTACCTTGTGCTGAGCAGGTGAGACAAAATTCAAAAGGAATTTACATATCTGTCTATAGTTTGGCCTTTATGTTTTATTATCAGAATTAAAACAAAGTTTTAATTTCACTTTCTGCTTTCTGGTGAATAAACAAAGGAAAATCATTTTGATAAAGAGACTTAATGGGAAAACTTGATATATTATACTTTTGCAGATAACTCAATTTATGAGCTCAGGGAACAGTTTACCAATTTCTTCTTCTCAAATAGTCCGTTTAGCTTGCAAAATTCACATAAATAAAATCAACACTAACTTTTTTCCATACAGTACTGCTAAAAATTGTGTGTGAAGTTATCTTATGTACCTGACCAGGCTGACAACACCTATTGAGATTAAGGATTTCCTACAAATGTGGAATATGGTCGAGTCCTTCTGGACAAAGAGCAAGACTGCACATTTCTCAGAGTTTTTAATGTGGCTTTCAAATAGTACTGGGATTATACTTGTTTCTAGAATACTGGTAATTACTCAGAGTGAGTGATAAACACACTCGGTTTTGTTGACAGCTCTTCTTGTTAATTCCAGTTTTAATGTTTCCTACATTGGTTATATTTTCTTAGAAATGAGGGAGTTGTAGCCTAGCCTTGAGAGATGGGAGGAGTAATAGGAAGTTCTAGCTATTACTCTTCCCTCTGAAATTCAAATAGAAATGTTTATGGCCCTTTGACCGCAGGTTTGGTTATTCAGTTTTAAGGAATGTGTATATAAGAACTATGCAGGCATTCATTATAATACTTTTAAGAAAATTTAATGGCATTAGAAAATTCTCATGGGAGGATCATATAATTTCTATAACAAAAAAATAGGATATAAAATTTTTAAAAAACCATAATTCTTATTGAGATAGAATATACAGTTATTTGGAAGGAAATATACCTAAATGTTAATAATGGGCTTGGGATGATTACTATCCCAACTCTTGCACTTTCCTGTATTTATGAATTATTTAAAATGAGCCAGTATTTTGTGACTTGAAAAGTTCCTAAATACCATAAGACATAGCTTCCTCCGCATTCTTGTAATATATTGGGAAGACAACATTTTATACATTAAAAACTAGCCATAAAAGGAATTTTTCGAGGCTTCCCAAATTTCTATCTTCTGTCATCTTCTTTTCTTCACCCTCTTAGTAATCTTAGTCAGTGTCATAACTTCACATAGATAACTCCATCGTGTGTATCCAGCCCTTGCCCTGAAGTTCATTTCTAGTCTTGGAACAACGACTACCTGCTAGGTAGCTTCATAGGGATATCTTGTCAGCACACTCAGTACGCCCCAGAACAAACCCCTGAATTGTCCTCTAGGTCTGCTGATCCTCCTGCTGTCTCTAATCCTGTTAATGGCACTACTTCTTCTAGGTCATTAAGAAAGGATTTGTCCCTGCCATCCTTATTCTCCCTTATCTGTCACGTACAAACAATTGTCATCATATTCTAGCTAAATAACCAGCTCACATTTAATTGTTTCTTTCCATTCCCTCTGGCAATATCCAAATTATGCCTCTTCCTTGTACAATAGCAAATTATGCCTCTTCCTTGTACCTACTTACAAAGCACTTTATGTTTATTAACCTTAATACTCAAAACAGCCCTATGAGATAGGTTCTTGTCTTATCATCCCTAATTGTACATTAACTTGCCTGAGGTCACAGAGTTTACAAGTAGAGCTGGATTTGAACTCAGACCATCTAAGGCCAGAAACTATACACATCCCTTTCATCCATTCAGTTTCTAGAGCAGTAAAGGCAACAAGAGCTTTACATTAGCTCTTGCTACATACCTACATTGGTATTATCCTATTGTAGAGATAGGAAAACCAGAAACACCTCATGAGCTAAGTCTATTCATCCCTCCACCTCCATCAAGATTAATCTTCTAAATGCTCTGTTCTGATTACTCTTTTAGAAAGAAAAACACAATACTTCTCATTGCCCAGAGAATAAAGTCCAAATTGTTTCACTGGGCATTCAGAAGTTCCCCATCTACTGCCCACCTACCTTTCAGCTTTACCTTATACTCTCTACTCCTGCTGGATGGGTCCTCTGGCCATCCTTCAGCCATGACCCAGGTCCTGCCTCCACTCATCTGAGCTCAAACTTCTAGTTTTGCTTCTTACCACCTACCCCAGCTCCCATGTATATATTCTCCCCTGCAAAGGAGCTTTTTGGAATTTTCACTGAACAGGAGCCATTGGTTAGGTGCATTCTGAAGACCATCAGGACTTCTCTGCCATTAAAGACCCTGGGAAACAGAAAAATCACATTTCATTATTCCCGAGTACAAAAACTAGGCTTGACAGAGCTATCCTGCTGCTTTCTTTCTCTTTTGCAGTGGTGCCCCCAGTGCATGTTATCAGTTCAACAATAAATAGTAAAAAAAATTAAAAAGGGGGGAAAAAAGTTTGTCAGTGATGGTAGTGGGAGCAAGAAGTAGATTGGGTGTCCTTAACTATTAACCTTGAGAATGATGGTCTGGGTGGCCCCAGCCTTGTGACCTCTTGTGCCCAGATATCGTTTTCATTCGGCTCTCCTCTTGTGGGCTAAAGCAGTGGTTGTGACTCTTCCCCTTCCTTCTCTTTGTTCTTCTTATTCTCCATCTTCTTCCAAATCCTTTTGTCAGAGAAAGTCTTTAGGAGACTCAATATAATTAATATATTTAAAACAGAGTTGCTCTGCTAGAGATTAAGTGGGGAGCCGGAAGCCCTCTTTATTTGTCCCTCACTTACCAATTCTCTCCCTTCACCTGAGGACTTCTGCATAGCCTCATTTTCAAGGGTTGTGTGAGCAGCATGTCGTCATGCATGCCTATTTAGAGGTAGGATGAAGTGGAAGGTGATTCTGTTGTTCATAAAAATTTAACATACTCAAACACCTCTCTGCCTTATTTTCCCGTTAATTGCTTTTTTATTCTGTGCTCACGAGAACCTGGAATCAATTGTAATTCAACAAATATTTGTTTAGTTCTTGTTGAGCTGCTTTCATGATATGAGGCTCCAGGGAAATATATGGAGCAGCCCCTGCCCCTAGAATGAATATAATCTAATTGTGAGGCCAAGAGTGTCACCTTCCTGAAAGTGACTCCAAAATTTTCAGTTCTGATTTCTTGCCCAAACTTCAGTACTACTTTAGTTGTCTGCCTGACTCCTGGGCTGTCTCTGCTTGGTTGTCCCACTCTCAGCTCAACTCAGCATACCTAGAAAACCCAGAAAGTGTGCAACATCAACATCAGAATTGACTGGTAAAGGAACAAAACCACTGAGAAACAGTAGGAGGCAATGGAAATCATCCATCAAAATGACAAAAGTAACACAAGTAATTGGGGAGAGCTGTGAATTACTATTAAATCTGTGTACCCTATCATTTATGAGAGGGAATGGATGTATCCTGAAGAGAATATATACCTACATTATCTCAACTGGTCTCCGTTCCCCGATGCTTATCTTGCAAACATCTCTCTATGTTAATATGATCGTAGAGTTAAAAAAAAAAGTGTTTTATATATAAATGGCCTTTAACTGCAAGTCAGCAACTACATCTGCAGATCAGCAAAAGAAATAGAAATCTTTCCAAAAATGGAGGGAAAAAATTGGTCATGATGGATGTTCTAAAAGAAGAGACTATATACATAAAACCATATTTACTATAATTTCTGGATGATGACTGGGATTTCCAAGGGTAATACTGAACTCATCTTGTCTACTTATTTAAAAAAAGAAAGAAAGAAAGAAACCCTGAATAAATTGTGACTTCACTGTATTTGCTAGAAAGGACAAGTCAAGGTTATAAGTAGCACAGTGCAGCTCACTATAAAAGAGAACTCCTAACCAGACATCTGTCCAAAGTCAGACCTGCAGTTTGGAAGAGCAGCCTGGTTCCCTTCTTAATTCAGTGATGGGCTGAGACAAATTACTGCATTTGAAGAGAGTTGAATTGAAAGGTCTCCAAAGTCCCTTCTGACTAAACATTTTATGAGTATATAAATATAAGTTCACTATGGTGAAGGCAAATTGACCTGTCATACCTTTAAGAAACTCTAACATTTTATATTATCATATTTAAAATAAATACAATTTTATTAAAGATAAATAAATAAATAAATAAATAAATAAACATAAGTTCATTCGGAGGCCAGAGAGGTGAGAAATTAAAATCAGGAGTTTTCTCAGAGGGGCCTTCCTAATGGAGGCAGTTACTGGGGCTTGCTTTGAAGAACTGCTAGATTTTGGAGACGGGGCAGGAGAAAGGCATCATTCTGGGTGGGAAAAACATGTCAGAGTATGGAAGAGGCTGAGCAGGTGCAGAGAAATGAAGAGGGAAGCTGATGCTGATGGAGGAAAAAGAAATATGATAGAAAGAGCCCCTTGAGAGAGAGTAGGAGTTGAACTGTATTTGAGGCAGTGGTAAGCTTAGCAAAAACCTGACAGCTGTTCATACATTATCTGATAAACCTGACAGTTGCCTAAGGACATGTGAACTTTGGAGCAGCTCTGAAGTGAAAAGAGATAGAAAAGCTGTATGCTGTGTTAAAGCATCTTCCCCAGTGATAAAGAACTGAGATTTTCCTAAATATGGAAGTAAATATGGGGGTGGGCTACCAATCTGAGGTAAGATACATTTTTTTAAGGTATCTCTTGTCTATACTGAGAAGCATGGGCAGCAAGGAAAATCTGTAAACATTTGACTAAGGTCAGGAAATGGCATTTTAAGAACTTGCACTACAGAGGTGAGAATAGGACCTTTAAAAACATGATAAACATTCTTTGTTTATGAATAAACAAGTACGAATATGGTACAAGATGACGTATTAAAGAATTAGGACACGGGAAGCAAACCTGACATGAAATTGCTTCAAAGGAGTCTTTAAGACACTATCCATTTTGTAACTCTCTCATTGAATTATTAAATAAATTATTTTATTATTTATATATAGATTGTGAAACCATTATAGGATGGTTTGCAGTAGTGTGTAGCTCAGAGTGATGATGTATCCCCTGGACTACAAGTGACCAATCTGAGGTCACCAGCCCCACCTGTGCCCTAGGAATAGGGCTGTGCATATTATGGCCAAAAAATACCATGGTTCCATCAGCAGCTCAAAAGCTATGATGGTTCTAGGTAGTTGGTATATTTTTATGTTTGGCCATTATTGAGCCGTAACTGTATTTTTATTTTATTCTTTAAAACCTTACCAAAAAAAGAAAAAAAAAACAAAGAATATATTCAGGATATTGAGAGTGAGACAAATTATGTTCCAATCAATTTGCCCTTTTGTAATCAAAGAGACCTCAAGTCCAGAAATATCATTAACCTAGAAGAGATGAAGTCACAAACATTCTGTTACTGCTATCCAGCTATCTAGGTATGAGGAAAACAATGTTTGTGAGAATAAGACTAATCATAATATTTGTCATTTGGATAATGAGAATCCCTAGTGGTATAAAATATCAGCAAATTTTGCCCATTCTGAAAAATAGCCGAACACTTCACGATAGACTTTTATCTCTCCCTGGATCCTACCAGTTTACAATTGGCCTTGAATTTATTTCAAATAAAATTTCTAAGATTGAATTTTTTCCCTCTCTTTTTAAAAGTATTTTATTAAGTTTTTAATTTTAATTCCAGAACATTTAACATACAGTGTGACGCTAGTTTCGGTTGTACAGTATAGTGATTCGACAATTCTGTACAGTACTCAGTGCTCCTCATGGTAAGTGTACTCTTTAATCCCCATCACCTGTTTCCCCCATCTCCCCTCTGGGAACCACCAGTTTGTTCTCTATAGTCAAGAATCTGCTTGACTTCGTTTGTCTCTTTTTCTCGTTTTCTTTTAACCTTTGCTCATTTGTTTTATTTCTTAAATTCCGCATGAGTTACATCATATAGTATTTCTCTCCCTGATTGACTTATTTGGCTTTAGCATTATACTCTAGCTCTATCCACGTCCTTGCAACAGGCAAGATGTCATTTTTTTATGGCCAAATATTTTTATGAAAAATGTTTTTATGGCAGAATAATAAATTATTATTATATTTAATAGTATGATAATAAATAAAACATGAATAGTAAATAAAACACACACCCCACCTCTTCTTTATCCATTCATCTATCAATAGACATGGACGCTACTTCCATAATATGGCAACTTTATAAACAATGCTGCAATAAACATTGGGGTGCATGTATCCCTTTGCATTAGTGTTTTTTTTGCATTCTTTGTGTAAATACCCAGTAATACAATTGCTGGATCATAACATACTTCTTTTTAACTTTTTGAGAAACATCCATATTGTTTCCCTCAGTGACTGCACCAGTTTACATTCCCACTAGCAGTACATAAAGTTTTCTTTTTCTCCAGATCCTTGCCAACACTTGTTTCTAGTGTTTTTTACTTTAGCCATTCTGAAAAGTGTGAGGTGACATCTCATGGTGATTTTGATTTGCCTTTCCCTGACGATGATGCTGACCATGTTTTCATGTCTTTTGACTGTCTCAATGTTTTCTTTGGAGAAATATCTGTTCATGTCTTCTGCCCATTCTTTAATTGAATTATTTGGGTTTTTTGGTGTTGAGTTGTACAAGTTCTTTATATATTTTAGATATGAGCCCTATATCAGATATGTCATTTTCAAATATCTACTCCCATTCCATAGGTTGTGTTTTAGTTTTGTTGATTGTTTCCTTCACTGAGAAGAAGTTTTTTATTTTGATGTCCCAATAGTTTATTTTTGCTTTTGTTTTCCTTGACTCAGGAGACATATCTAGAAAAATGTTGTTACAGCTGATGTCAGAGAAATACTGCATGTGCTCTTTTCTAGGATTTTTATGGCTTCAAGTCTCACATTTAAGTCCTTAATCCATTTTGAGCTTGTTTTCGTGTCGTATAAGAATGTGGTCTTGTTTCGTTTTTTCACATGTAGCTGTCCAGTGTTCCCAACACCATTTGTTGAAGAAATTGTCTTTTTCCCATTGCATAGTCTTGCCTCCTTTTCAAAAATTAATTGATCATAGAATTGTGGGTTTAGTTTCAGGTTTTCTGTTCTGTTCCATTGATCTATGTATCTATTTTTATAGTCAGTACCATACTATTTTGATTTCTGCCATTTTGTAATATAACATATAACTTGAAGTCTGGAATTTGAGACTTCTAATTTTGTTTTCCTTTTTCAAGATTGCTTTGGCTATTGGGGTCTTTTGTGACTCCATACAAATTTTAGGATTGTTTGTTCTAGCTCTGTCAAAAATTCTGTTGGTATTTTGATATGGTTGCATTAAATCTATATAGATTGCTTTGGTTGGCATAGACATTTTAACAATACTTTTTCTTCCAATCCACGAGAAGGAATTCCAATTCTTTGGGTCATCTTAATTTTTTTTCATCAGTGTTTTATAGTTCGTTTGGTTTTTTGTTTTTGTTTTTGTTTTATAGTTTCAGAGTACAGGTCTTTCACCTCTTTGGTTAAGTTTATTTTATTATTTCTGGCATAAATATAAATGGAATTTATTTAAAAATTCTCTTTCTGCTGCTTCATTATTAGTAATAGAAATGCGACAGATTTCTGTACACTGATTTTGTATTTTGCAACTTCACCTAAAAAGAGAGCTTTAAAGGGAACTGTTCTAAGGCAGAGTTTTCATTGGGGTTCAGTTACATAGACCTGATTGGTCATCCACATTGCTGACCTCCACATCCAGCCCCTCTGGAAGTCTCCTTGATGACACATGACCCAAAGTCTCTACCCTGCACCACAATAATAGGCTATTGGTGTGGCCCAAAGTTCTCAGATACTCCTATCAGAGACAAAATTTCAAGGGTTTAGAGATCACCTCCCAGGGACTAAGGGTAAAAGCCCAATCCCTCCTTGGGTAAGGTTAATTCTTTACTAGGCACTGAGGTGACACAGTTTTGCCATTTTAAAAATTCTCCCTCTCATTTCTGTCTCTTCTTTCTTTGTCAAAATCTTATAAGCTACAAAACAATCTATGTCCCCAACACCCTCTTCTTAGCCACTGCCAATTCAGGCTAACATAGTGACTAGGCTCTAAAAAAATGAGAACAAGGTCAGTGTCATGTCTTCATCCTCAGCTTAACAAACTCCACAGAAGTCTCTGGGCAAATTTCACGGTGCCAATTCCCTGGAGAATGTTATTTGCAAGGATAGCTTCTCACTTGGGAAATTGCAACAAATATAAGTCCTCTCAGAGGCCAAGGACTAAAAGTCTGATTTCCATGGTGACATAGGGACTGCCCCTCTCCACTAGGGACAGAGCATGTTGAAGACTTATTCTGAGCCACATAGTTTCAAACAATGCAGTTTTTGACAAAGATTAAATTACCCCAAAGGAAGTGACTATGTGATTTAGGTAAAGCTGCCTCAAAGCCTTTAAAGCTCTCTCAGGTGGCTTTTTGTTTTACTTGAGATTCCTTTCCTTGCCAACCTGTTTCCTTCAGTGAAAACTTAGCCAACGAAGGCTCCTCAAATAATGAGGAGGTTTTATTCCTGGAGGTTTTTGCCATCTTGAGTCATAGGTCACATTAATCATCTTTAGAGATTTTTATAAGGAATTCCTATCTTAAAATTTTAAAAAATTTTTTGGAAAAAGAAGATTGGGTCCAATTTTGGGCTTATGCCTACAAAGTGTGTTCTGTGGTAAAGGGCTTTATTTGAAAATAAAATAATTTCCACAAGCACTTCTCTAACTAAATCATATAGCACAAAAATAAAAGGGCTTGAATTCACAAAAACAATCATTATTTGCAAAGGGAAACCTTTTCAAATGTGCCCATACCTACCCACTCTGCTTTTTGATCTTGAGGCCAAAAACTCTCTAGAATTAAGTGTTTTCCTTCCAGTGCACTTATCTCAGAATTGTGAAATGAAATAAATAGGGAAAGTAAACAGCATTATTTTAAAATAATGCAATTTGTATCTAATGTGGTCATGTGTGGTACTCTTATTATGTTGAACTGTAATTTGAAATACTTCATATTGTATATTTTAAAAAGTAACCTAGAGTTTTCTCCTGCATCTTCAAAAGTGACTATTATATTTTCATATTGTCATTAACATTGAGTATGCTATCATACTAGTGTTCTGCTTTATATATTTTAATTAAATGTTTTATATTTTGTACTTGTATCTGGGGCAATTTTAACATGAAGGGGACAATTTTATAAATGGGGGAAAAAAAAATCAAATGAATAGTGTGTTCCCTGCTGCCTAGAACATTTAAAAGCCAGAATTCCTTCTTCAAAATGTTTCCAGGCAAAGTAAAATTATAAGGAAAATTAGATGTTCTTAGAATGTCAAGAGTAAGTTATTTTCTCTTATTTGGCTTGATTTTTGGTTTGTTTGATGTAGTCATGAAACCATTTCTCCTTAAAAATGAGTCTGGTTTTGCTGAAGAGAAGGTTTGAAGGTTTATTCCATGGTCATTTATAATTATTAAATAATTGAAGATAAGGCAAATGTCTAAAAATAGGGGATTGGTTGCACGATTATGGAACAGAAACACTGCATAATCTCTAAAAGTTGGTCATAAAACAACATAGAAATGAAATGAAATTTCATTTAAATGTTAAATGAAAAAAATCAGTTATAATCAGTATACACAGAAGTACTTATTTGATTAAGAAAAATACATAGAATATGAATAAATAATATATGTAAATATGCATAGAAAACACTGAAAGGCTATTTAGACAGATTAGTAGTGGTTCTCTCTGCATGAACTACACATGGTTTGAAAGATCATAAATCTTTAAACTGTAGAGCTGAAGTGTCTTTGAGATCATTTAATTCAGTCACGCATTAATTCACTAGATAATTCATTCCTTGGCTATTTTTAAAGACTGTCCTCCCTTCTTCCTCAATTCTCTTTTCTTCCATATAACATGCCGAGTTTTTTTAACCTTTCTTTGTGATTTCCTGATTCCTCCCTGTCTTGAGTTGTTGGCTTCCCTCTTAAGATAGGTCATCCGGAGTGCACCCATGTTCCAAGTGTGATCAGGCCACCAGCATCCAATGGACTTGTTTGCTCCTTCAATGTCTATCCAGCAAAGGCCATAGTTTGTATGAACATGAAGTCAACTAAAACTTTTTCAGAGAATTTCTAACATGAACAATTATAGAGTCCATCTTCCCCAATTTGAATTCATTCTATTAATGCTTTGAATCCAAAGCAGCGTCTCTACAGCTATAACAGTCTCTGATTCAGCTTCCAGCCTTTCTATTAATCCTTATTAATTTTTTTAAGCCTTATCTCATTTGTTTTACTCTATATCCAAGTCTGTCAAACTCATTTTGAATCTTGAATCTGTCCAGCAATATATTACGTATATTCAGGGTTTTTTTTTTCCCTTCCCTTTTTGATAAGCAAGACTTCTCTATCTTTACTCATCTCTGAAAACCATCCTAGAGAGCCAGGACTAGAAGTTGCTTTACCATCTCTAGAGTCCCATATCTGCTTTTTCACAGAGGACTGTATGGCATGGCATTTCATTGGTCACCACCCCACCACTCATTTACCCCAACTCAGATAAGTAAGACAGGCATCCTACCTACAAGCGTAGTCAGTGGCTGAGGAGGATTCAACCCTGCATTTTCTACCCCAGAGTTTTAGTGTACTTCTCACCATCAGGCTCAGTAAAAAGAATACAAAGGTAAAAAGTGGAGGCAAAAACTAAAGAGGGGGTTTTCCTGAAAGGAAGAAAATGTAGTAAAAGAATGAAGTAGCTAGTATCAGTTAGTGTTTACCTATCATTGACAAGTTCAGGGTCTATAAATAGAGTAATGGAATGAATCTCTTCTGTTTATCCCTGTAAAGATCACCCATGTCTGGCTCATTTATTTTGAATGTGGCTTCCAGAAAAATCATGGATAGGGGAGTCAAATTCCTGGGAGAATTGGTCAGCTGTGAATTTCAGAGACTCTAGTTACTATTATTATAACATAGTGTCCTCCCTGGACTTCAGACGCCATACCTACAAGGTGAAGAAAGTTAACTACCTGATGACACTAAAGTCCTCCTCTGTTCAACGTTTTTGATACAAAGATAAATTAATGTACCACCAAGAGGCAGTTTACAGTTCTTCCTTGCGATGCAGTTCAGCATAACTCATGACACATAGATTTGATATTTCCAGAGCGTCTCTCTTCCTCGGTAGTTTTTTCATTTATCTCAAACTGACTCCCTGCTTTTTTCCTACACTCCTCAGGCACTGCTATACCCCGACTCAACATACTTTCTGCCTCTGCATGCTCCCTGCTTTCCTGGGAAAATTGCTGCAACCCAAACTTAGGGCTAGGGGATCTGGAAGCCTCTCTACCTAGACTCACATGTTACTCAACTGTGAATTCTGCTACTTATTGCCAAGCGACACATTCAATCACCTAATTTCTTATAGTCTCAGCTTGTTCATATAAAATGATGATGCACATATACTAAAATTGGAACAATACAGAGAAGATTAGCATGGCCCCTGTGCAAGGATGACACTCAAATTCATGAAGCATTCCATATTTTTTTTAGGATTTTATTTATTAGACAGAGAGAGAGATCACAAGTAGGTAGGGAGGCAGGGGGAAGTAGGCTCCCTGCTGAGCAAAGAGCCCAATGCGGGGCTTGATCCCAGGACCCTGAGATCATGACCTGAGCCAAAGGCAGAGGTTTAAGCCACTGAAGGTTTAAACCACAGAGGTTTAACCCACCCAGCATTCCATATTTTTATAACAATTATAAATAAGCTTATTAAAATTTTCTGGACAATGCATTTGGATTTTTTTAAAAACAAGTAAATTTCTTATTGATGGCAACAAAATAAAAAAATAAATAAAAATAAAAGGATGATGGTTCTTATAAAACTGTTGGGAGGATATGTGGAATCAAGAGTATAGAGTCTTAAATGCATTGTCTAGTTCATAGAAAACACAAATAGACGTCCACCAAAAAACACTTCACATTTCTCTACTTTATCATTTCTCTGTATCTTAACCCTCTGGTCTCAGAGGAAGAGGAGTCTGTATTCTTTTTCTTAGGCTATCCTAGCTCCTTTTGTATTTCTACCGGCTTAAAACAAGAGGAATTACACATTCTTGTCGCAAAGTCTAGAGGAGGATGGACTTCAGCCTCTCAGCGTGCCACGAGGAACTGCATTCTGTGCTCTCTTCTCTGCCCTTGCTGATATCAGCTTCACCTCAAGGTTAGGGCTCCTTAGGATCACACGATGGCTGCAGCTGTTCCAGAGCCACATGCTTCATTTTGCACATTCAAGCAGAGAACAAAAATTGGTTCTAAAACTTTACTTGGAAGAGCAGAGAAGCTTCATTTTCAAAAGTCTGGAGAGAGAAAAAAAAAAAAAACCCTCTCATATTTCACTGGTCTAAAGTGGATGAAATGCCTTCCCTAAACCCATAACTAAGGTCAGGTGATAAGTTCATGTTATTTTAAGCTTGAACCCCATAACTCTGCTTCTAGAAACAGGGTGGATTTGAATTTCTCTCCAATGCACACAGAAGTCAGAGTACTCCGGCAGCATGGTCTCATTGCGTGATTCATATGGATTTCTCATCTGGAACTGTGTTCTGTGGCTTTCTGTTCTGTGGCTTTCACGTAAAATACAGTGGGACTAGAGCTTCCTGGAGTTAGTCATCTGGTGGGCTTGGATTTAGAAAGAGGTGGTTGAACTTAAGGATAGTGACTGCAAGGAAGCTTACTAGATATTGGTTATATCATCACAAAGTCTACTTCACCATGTGCCTTTGAGTTCTTCCTATGGAAATTTTTCCTGTTACTTTATCCTTTTTTTGAATTATCAACAGCTCCCTTTTTATTGGGTCACTTATGCTCATTTTTTTATCCAAAATAATAAACAAAAAGTTAAATTAAAATTTAAAAATCAGCTTCCCCAAACCTGCTACTCTGTCAAGCTGTTTGTGTTATTGAAAACACAATCTATCTTCATTGTCCAACTTGGTCATCTTGCTTCTGCTTTAACCATATTCCTAAATATACTCTCTGAACCATTTCTCTGTAAATGAATCCAAATGCCATTGATGGACTCTAACTTCTGTGATCACCACATCCTTCCTCTTTGAAATTTTCTCCTCCTTTTTGTCAATTTATTTGATCAAAATTTATCATGTACCTGCCACATACCACACACTGGGATAAATACTGAGAATATAAACATTAAACAATTTAGTCCTTCCCTTCAAGGAGACTAATAAAGACTAGTGGGAAGACAGTCCATGAAACAACAGCCAAAAGCCATAGTGGAGGCATGTGAGAGGAGTAGAGGAGTAAGCATCTAAGTCAAGGAGTTAATGGAGTTTCAGAAAGAGATAATTCTTGGACTGTTTTTAGGAAAAATTAAGGAGTTTATCCATTGGAAAATGTGTAAGAGACAGGGAATATCATGGTACAATCAGAGAACTACAGTGGGCTTGGTATGGTTGGGGGATGGTAGAGAATATAGGGGAAGGGCAAGAGGGGAAGTTGTTCAAGAAGGCAGAAGCCATTTCAAGAGTTTTGACAAAGTGACATGGATCATAGGTAGCCACAAAAAAGTGAGCCATTGCTAAATCATTTCTGTGTGACAATGGAGGATGGAATAGGCAGGCAGGTGCCCAGAAGCTGGTGGACTGTTAAGAAGGGTGCTCAAGAATGCTGATGTTTCCGAACTACAATTATAATGGTTGGTGAAAAGAAAAGAAGGTAGAATAAATTCAAAAGATAAAAATCTATACCATTTAGCATGGGGTAGGAAGGATGGAATGGTAAAGAATGACAAAACTAACTAGGAAGAAAAATTCAGTGATGTCAAATATAGCAGAGAGGTTAGTCAAGAAAAGGGCATTCTGTATATCCCTGGATTTCTTATTTGAGGTGCTTCCCAGTAATAGAATCAGAGCAGACCTCCCTACATTTTCCTCTTCACAACACCATGTAATCTCATAGGTTTCAACAATTGCAGCTATGTTATAAACCCCAAATCTACATATCTGAGTCTGACTTTCTTCTCAAATTCCAACACCAATTTTCAGTTGCTTCCTCAGCATCTCTCCTGGGATGTCCATGTATAAATCTCTAACTAAATTGAAATCATCATATTCTCTCTAAACTTATTACTTCTCTTTTTCCTAATCTGTTGATGGCTGCTGCTATCCTTCTAGTAGGACAGTTTGCTGTCACCTTGGTGTCCTTATTAGTCTATTCACCCATCAAATATTGAGCACCTAAAATGTATCTTGGACTCCTCCATGCAGATATAGTGGATGACCTAAACAAAGTTTAGCCCAAATAGAGCTTTATTTAGTGAAGGAATACATATTGTATTATATCAGAAAAGTGTAATAACTTAAAGTAAAATAGGATACAGAACATTAGAGTGACAGAGTGTGTTCTATATTCAATCAGTTGGTAAGGCCTTTTGCCTCACCATTAATGTCTCTGGCATTTATCCTTACCCTCCAATCCCACACTGTCCAAATTCTGTCTTCCATGCCCCCTCACCAAGCAAATGGCAATAATGTCTCAGTTTAACCCAAGTGAAAGAATATGTAGAGAGCTGTTACCACATACTGGGCACTAGACTTGATACAGATCCCAAAACAAACTAAAAAATTTGTAGTTCAGAAGGAGTGATGAAATAAACACCTAAGCCACTTAAATACAAAGCAAAATTGAAAAATTCCACAAAGATATTATGCCTAACTAGCCATGGAAATTCACAGAATGGTAGATCCCTTCTGCAGAGGACTCAGTTGAGTTAGCAGTATTCAAAATGCCACTTGAAGGGTGGGCGGGACATATATAAAGTTTGGAGAGGACAGTTGGGGAGGAAAAATGCATTCCAAGTGGAAGACTCTGGATGAGTAAAGGGGAAGCACAGATGTCCAGACAATAGTGCGTGGTGCCATTTGCTGGGGACTTAGGTTACTGGTAGAGGAAGCCGAGGTTAGGAAGATAAACTGGGGCCATTCTGTGAGAGTCTTAAAGGCTGGTATGATCATTTATACTTAATTTCATTAAATGATGAAAGCCATCAGATTTTTCTCTTATCTTTGTACATACATGGCTTCTTCATTTGTTGGTTTATAAGATACTGTATTTTTGTGGGACTACTATCCGCTACCATCCTGGAATATTGGTTTGGTAATTAAGAAGTTATTATACAAGGCACATGTGTTGAAATAATATCTTATGATATGAAAGCTAAGCAAACCCTGATAGATGATGGCATGAAAGTACTTATATCTGAAAAATTATGTTCCTGAGCTTTGAAATAGTTCAGGCTTAAATAAATACTTTTCACAACAAAAAAAAAAAAAAAAGAAAGAAATAGTTCAGGTTTGCCATTATTTTGAAATTAGATTAAAAACTGCAGTGAGCCAGCTTATAAAATGTTATTTCTGTTAACTTTAGAGACTGAAAAGAGAAAGTTCTCTCCTAGGGACTTGATCAAAATTCTTTGAATTGGCAGAGTCTATGAAACATAAGAAACATAAAGAAGAAATTTTAGCAGAATTATCCCCAGACCTTAATGGATAGGTCTGAATGAAAGTAATGGTTTCTCCCAAAAATATGTAAATAATTATCTAATTCTAGAATGGAGCATTAATTTCCAAAAAGATGCTAACTTGTCTTTCTAAACAAAAGACTGAATTGTTTAATTTACAAATGGGAATTCCCACTTAAAGAATTTTCAAAAGCAAATAAACCAGTTGAAGTTTCCAAATATAGAACTACATGTGTCATACTGATGACCTGTCCTAACAACCAGCATTGTGGTTTAGCTTCTGAATTACTCTATACTTCGACAATATATTAAAAAAATAGATTTGATAATGAGTATGGTCCTAATATCCTACATGAGTAGATTTGAAACCCAATATGACTTCAAAATTGGCCATCTTTACCAAGGAAACATGAAGAAAGGTTTCCATGGTTTCAGAGAATCAATAGTGCCCTCTAAAGGAAGTCCATGGGAGGTACATTCAATATCAAGGTTTAATTCAGCATGCATTTTGCCCAAGTGTTACTTAATTGTAATTCACAAAATGGATTCAAGATTATAAAAAGTGTGGGCTGGCCCTCCTCATAAGTATCATAGGTAGCGTCCCACATAAATTTTAGACTGGTAGAGCAAACAGATCATCCTTGAGCCGCAGTTGATCTGCTCGCTGTGAACTAAGGTCACCATCCCTGTGGAAAGCTTGAAAGGCAATGGTTTCTGAATTGAGGACTGGACATCCTGGATTCTGAGAGATGGGAAATTGAGAAAGGGATCCAGATAGCTGTCTTGGGAAAATATGCTACACTGGGGGAAACTTGTGTAGAATTGAGTGCTGAAAAGTCCTCATCAGCTCTTTGTCCAGGGCCAGCTAGGAAAACCTATATGTTGGCAAAACAGCTACATCAGCTGATTTAGATTCAGTGTAGCTTGGCTGAAACACATGAAAGTTAAAAGAGAAAGGTGCTATGGAACACTTGTGGATTTTTATTTGGAGTCCAATTTTGTGGTTTATTCTCACATTTCTTTTCTCTATCCATTTTGCATGATATGCAGAGAACTAATCACAAATTCCTTGATGATGTTACAAGAAATACTGGGCATTACTAGTATTGCATTATTATTACTATTATTAGATGTGAGTTGAGTTGTAAAGACTAATATCTGCCTTACAGGCACAAAAAGTCAGTAAGTACAGATGAATGTTAATCCCAGATATAAGGTAATGCAGCAGAGTTACGGTCATAATGAGATAGTTGAGGATGAAGTTTAAAATATGTTGTTCTGCTACCAAAGCTGTACATATAGAGCACCACATATGCTTTTAAGACTCTTCCTTCAGAGTCAGGTCCAGCTTTGTCAGGTGATACCGATCAGCACTTAACACATACACCCATGGCTTGCCTGCCAGCTTACTCTGCATGTTCAAGCCTCATACTTCTCTTGAGCCTCACATCAACCTTGTGAGGTCACAGGGCAATTATTGTAATAGAGCAAGGAAAAAAAAAAACTTCATGGAACTTGGGTAGGGTTATGGAGGAAAATCAATTTTCAAATATCTTTTTTTTTCTACTGATTGGAATATTAAAACACTGGAAGAGATATTAGGTTAAATATTAATGGAAATAAAAATCGACTAAGATGGTACATCAGCCATAGCAAAGCTGGTCCCCACCTTTTGGGAAAATCCAGGTCAACTGGCACTTTTCAGCAGAGACAACTGCGGTTAGCACAGCAAGGTGACAATAGCTTAACTAAATGGGACACATCAGTCTGAAGAAATCGGAGACTTATGTCACTTAGAGTCATCCTTAGCAGGTTCCTCAAACCACCACCAAAGCTGAAGGTACATCAGCAGAGCAGCAGGTGAGCAGAAGCTTGTGGAAACACTTGGCTCATTTGTACTAACACATCGACTCGTGGGCCTCCTAGGATGCATTTTGAGTTTCACAGGCTAGAGTTAAAAGGGTTTTGTTTTTGTTTTTTTTTTAAGATTTTATTTATTTATTTGACAGAGAGAGATCACACATAGGCAGAAAGGCAGGCAGAGAGAGGGGAAAGTAGGCTCTCTGCCGAGCAGAGAGCCCAACGTGGGACTCGACCCCAGGACCCCAAGATCATGACCTGAGCTGAAGGCAGAGGCTTTAACCCACTGAGCCACCCAGGCGCCCGTAGAGTTAAAAGGATTTAAATGTTCATTTAGATTTCCCTTCTGAATGGTTCTTGGAAAAAGATCCAGGAAAGTATAGATTCTTTTAAATCTCTAGGGCAGGACGTTAACACATACAAAGAAAGTCTCCTCCTCTGACTTTTTCGATTTAGCTAAGAAGCTATTTCAAAGTAGGCACCCAAGAGGTACTTCTCAGCGGTTAATCAGCACCTCAGCATGGCCCAGGAACCGGCTGGGCATGAATCATAACACTCGTGTGTGACTGCCCTGTCTCAGCCTGGGATGGGAAATGTTCTGTGTTTCAGAATTCTCTCCGGAACCAAGGCCCCTCTTTGGGGAAAATGGCCCTTGAAGAGTTCGCTGCTCATAGGAGCTTCTGGATAGTGGAATAAGAAAGTTTGAGCCTGGGCAGGACAGATACAGCCTGGGTACAACTGAAGGTCAGAAGCATCTACCCTCAGAGTCTTGGTCGCTGAACAGAAATGGTGGTTTCTGCATCATGAGCTAAACTCTGCCTGTGGCCCTGCGGAGGGTGCTGTTGAGTTCCTAATGACCCATAACCACTGAGTCTTCTCACTTTCACAAACCAGCTCCATTTATCCTGGTAATTATTATGTTGCTCTGTATGGATGTTAGTACTTGGACATAGAAACACTTAGCATGTACAGCAACCCCACACAGTAGGCAGGATGAGTATTATTAACCCCCTCTTGCTGCTAGGGAGAAATTAAGTGCTTGGGCTTGACTGTACTCTGCTAGCTAACAACCCTTGGCTCCCTCCCTGTAACCCAATGCTCTTTGCTTTGTATCATTTATCCATTCTCCCTTTGGTCCTGTACCATATGTCAAAAAGGCAATCTGATAAAATAACTAACACCAGTAGGAGATCAGAGGTATTTCCTCTTGGTCTCTCTCATCTAAGATCTTTCTGGAAATAATGTCTTAAAATGTTCACTGACTTGATAAGAATTTTTTGGGTAGAAAGGACAGAATTTTCTCATGGCTTTGGGGTGATGAAAGCTATGAGTTAATGTGTATCTTTTGATTCTTTTGATGGGTCTCATATAGGATGTGTGGGAGCACACCCATGAATCTTTTGGTTATTCAAAAAAAAAAAAAAAAAAAAGGTCAAGATAATAGGATTCTGACCAGGGGGTATTAGAGAGGGCACGGATTGCATGGAACACTGGGTGCAGTGCAAAAACGATGAATACTGTTACGCTGAAAAGAAATAAAAAATTTAAAAAAAGATAATAGGATTCTGCTTTGTGCCAGTTCAGGGGTACTGGGAGACAGAGCTTGGGTACTATATCTGTTAGGTAAAGGAACTTGACCGGTATGTGTGAAAACTCTCTGCCAGAACATAATAGTCATTTGATTGTAGAATCATTTGGGATGTTTCTTTTATACAGAGGGACAATTATTCTTGCAAATTTCGTTTCTGTTTTCCCTGGATTTGAGCATTGTTCAGGTGACCAGAACAACAGGAGCAGTTTTGGGAGCCTGTTTAAAGTGCTGTGAGATAGGACAAGGAAAGAAGAACTGGCAGGAGTCAGTGGGATTGTTTACCTAAGTGAGCATTGGTCCAGAATGTTCATCACCAGTTGAATTGCTTACTGGTCTTCTGATAAAGAGAAAGAAAATAAATCCTGAGGACTATTTCTGAAGTCCTATTACAATGTCAGTCACTGGAGACATTTGATCTCCATCAGACTAGTCCAGCCAGCAGTCCAAGATTCCACCAATCAGGAAACCATTATTTTTCTGGGCTCCCAAACTAGAAAGCTAAAAACGACATTCCCCATACCAGCTCATACTCAGGGTTCTAGACGCAATGGGGTGAAGGCTTTCATCCTTCAACTTGGGGCATTTTTTTTTCTGCTAGCAACCAAGACTTTGGAGTATACAGTCTCTAGTGGCTGCAGGGAGAGCAGGAACCAGACTCTGGACTCCAGTCCCAGCAGTTGAGGTGGTGATAGCTTTCTGATCCTGGCTTTTAATTCTCTGACCTGGAGCTGCATTTAGGCGTCCTTGAAGTCAGGTGACCTCCTGATTACTGCAGAGGAAGTGGTGCCCTGAGTGGGCCAGTCAGGAGTGTTCTGGAAGTCAGTGGCAGAAGCCCCATCTAGAGACTACTCCTCCAGTTCTGATTTCTTAAGCACTTTGTTCCTGATATTAAATCCTTTCTGTTCAAAATACCTAGAATAGTTTCTGTTTTATACACTGAACTCTTGTCTGATATAGAGTACCACAAAAGATTAAAGAAAATAAAAGACCCATAGTAAGTACAGTAAACACATCCTGTTGATGTTTCATTTCAGTAGTAAAGTAAAATCTGGACAAACAATTACCAAGGGGAGGACCTTTGAATTAGAATAATAGTTCTTCTCTATAACATTGAATACCAAAAGAATTAGAGTGATATCAAGTTTAGGAAATTGATGCCTACTTCTCTTAAAGATTCATAATATGTAATTGTGTACTACAGATTCTGAGAAGCTAGCAATAAGAAAGCATGCTTAATTTTGTTCACGCTCATATTTCCCAGACTCGGAAAGATAGTCATTATTTGGGGAATGCTAGTTTACTTCAATTTGAGGGGGGAAATACAGTCCTAGTAACTATTCTTAAAGTATGCCTAATATGAATATTAAGTTTAGTAACCAAAAATAACAATTACTTAGATGTTAATAATTTCATTGGTTTTACTGCTTGCTGACATTTCTTATATATCCTGCCTTTGCTTTTCAAATTTTGATATCTCAAATATGCTTTAGTAAGTTCCTACAGGATATTTGATATTTCCTATTTGATATTTGAGATATCAAAATTTGAAAAGCAAAGGCAGGATATATAAGAAATGTCAGCAAGCAGTAAAACCAATGAAATTATTAACATCTAAGTAATTGTTATTTTTGGTTACTAAACTTAATATTCATATTAGGCAAAAGTCTTGAAAAGGAAGATAAAGTAAAATAGTAGCAATTAATTTAAAAGCCTATAATGTTTTAACAAAAAACTAAGAAGTGGAAAAGGAAGAATGAAAAAGTATGCTAATTTTTCTATTCTACATTGAGGGAAGTCAACAGATTTAGATTTATTCTTGACAACTGATAGAAAAATTTAGAAAATAAATGAACAAATGAATACATACATACATATTTAATTTTAGGGTAACATGAAAGTATTAAGATTAGTAGCTTTCACATTAACAGAGAAAGACAAAAACCTGATAAAGAAAAAAAATCAAGAAATCCTATTATTAGATGACAAATATAAAACAAAACCCAGTAGTGACAACTATAAGTGTTAAAAGCTAAAACACTATATTGACTTTTTAAAAATTCCAAACTGTATGCTTTTTTTTTTTTTTTTAAGATTTTACTTATTTGACACAGAGAGAGAGAGAGAAAGATCACAAGTAGGTAAAGCAACAGGCAGAGAGAGGGGGGAAGCAGGCTTCCTGCTGAGCAGAGAGCCCGATTTGGGGCTCGATCCCAGGATCCCGAGATCATGACCTGAGCCAAAGGCAGAGGCTCAACTCAGTGAGCCACCCAGGTGCCCCTAAACTATAGGTTCTTTATAAATAATCTATGAAAAGCATTATGTGGAAAACATAAAATAAACCAAGGGATAGACAAATATGTAATGAGAAATTCAAACCAAAGTAGGGAGACTTGATATCAATAACCAAATAAAATTTAAATTAAAAGAAGTTAGAGATAAAGATTTTAATAATGCCAAAAATCACACATTAATGTCAAAGGGGAGAGAAACCATTTTCCCCTTCTCTGAGTGCCTGTCTCCCTTGAAATAGAAACTCTCCCACCTCTCAGAATCAAGTCCCAGGCCTCCAGAAGTACATCCCCTGTAGCTTTCCTATGTTCCTTCCACAGGGATGACTTATGCGATCAGTGAAATCAGAAAAGGATCATTGTGCATTCATGGACTCCTCTCTTTTACAAGCTCTCTTAGAGCCACCTACTTAAAGTGAGTTCTAGGTGGAAAGCTCCATGGAACATAGAATGATACCATTAATGTGTGACTTCAGAGAAATTCAATCCTCCCTACTCAAGCCACTAGAATGGACAGTAGAACAGTGTGCTTGCTATTCAGACATCCCTAGGATGCCCTTCCAACCTCATTGTTGTCCCTAGCCCCCCTACCACTTAGAAAGTTTGGAGCTACTGCCTTTTCCCATCCTAGCTACCCCCTTTATAACTACATTAAGTTATAGAAAGTCAATTTTGGCTAGAAATCCAAGCTTAACCTTCCAGTGCAATTTGACATGCAATGAAGCTCATATTTCATCCCAATCTGATTTCTGAGTATCTTTCTCAATAGTTTATAAACTGGAAAGGAGAGAGCTGTGGGTAATGACACCTTCCAAACCTCCAAACTGGAGGCCATTAACTTTAATGAAAATACATTAAAGGAATATATAAGAAGAAATTGACAAAATCACATTCCAAAGGGACACTTAAACATTCTCTTTCAATTCTTAACTGAACAGAAGGACAAAGACTAGAATAGAAGATAGAGAATTTGAACAAATAATAAGAGCTTTAATGAAAAGATATACTGAAATTTGTGTTCTACAGAGAGACTAGGCCTTCTTTTCACATATTCTTGAAAAAATCCACAAAATTTGATCATATATTGTCTCAAATAGAATCTCAACAAAATAAAGTGACAATTCTGGGGTGCCTGGATGGCTCAGATGGCCAACTCTAGATTTCAGCTCAGGTCATGTTTTCAGTTTCATGAGATTGAACCCCATATCAGGCTCCACACTGGGTGTGGAACCTGCTTGGAATTCTCTCTATCCCCTCCTTCAACCCCTCCCCTGCTTGCCCTTGCTTGCAAAAGCGACAGTTTGGAAGGAGGAGGACAAAGATGTTGGAGTAGGGGACCCTATTTCAACCAGTCCCCTGAATTGAGCTAGATATCTTACCAGACCATTCTGAACACCCATGAAATCAGCCTGAGAAGTAAGAAGATCTATCCGGATCTCTACAAACAGAATATCTCAAGCAGTTGGTCTCAAGGTATGAAGTTGGGAGCCCTGATTCTGTGGGCAGCTATCAGAAGATAAACAGAAGGGAGAGGGAGCCACCATAAGTACTGGCACCAGGAAGGCAAAATAACTAGGAGTGCAAAAGCCTCCTGTACTGGACGCCAGGCACAGGCTCACAGACCTGTAGCAGCAGGGAAGGGCTTTAGGGCAGCCCCCCAGACCGAAATCTGGAGCTATGGGGCCACATATGTGAAGCATGTGAACCGGGAACAGCTGGCAGTTTTAGAAGCACAAAGGGCAGAGACAGGCCTGGAACTGGAAGCAAGGGATGGGAGTGGTGTGGGGCACACAACTTAGGACGCTGCAGTTTTTAACAACACAGACAGAAAGAGAGACAGCGTGGCTTGGAGAGCTCAGTGACAATCAGACTGCAATCTCTCTTTTCTGAGACAGAGGTTTGGATACAGTCACTTCTACTCTGACTCTCAGAAGAGATGCAGAAAGCCACCAGGGAAAGCCACCAGAGAACAAAAGCCCCCCCCAAAAAAATTTTCACTGAGCCCTTCCCCCCCGCAACAGGGGGTAGAGCAACTCTGCCCAGACAGAGTTGCTTAAGTAACAGCATATCGAGCCCCACCCTCAGAAGACAGCTGGAAGAACAAGAAGCCGACAACCCTACATTCCCTATAAAACAGGTGCATCTTGCTTGGATTCCCTCAACCACCCCTCAACAGAATGATTAAGAGGAGGAACCCCCAACAAAGGAAGAACCAGAAAATGTGGCCTCTGCCACAGAACTACTGGATATAGATATAACCAAGACGTCAGAAATTGACTTCATAATAGCAATTATCAAGGTGATATCTAGGCTTGAGAAAAATATTAACAAAAATATAGAATCTCTAAGGGAAGAAATGAGATCTAATCATGCTGAACTTAAAAATGCTATGAACGAAATGCAGTCTAGGGGCAACTGGGTGGCTCATGACCTGCCTTCAGCTCAGGTCATGATCCCAGAGTCCTGGGATCAAGGCTGGAATCGGGCTCTCTGCTCAGCGGGAAGCCTGCTTCCCTCCTCTCTCTGCCTGCCTCTCTGCCTACTTGTGATCTCTGTCAAATAAATCAATAAAATATTTTTTAAAAAAGAAAAGAAAAATACAGTCAAAGCTGGATATGCTGACCACCAGGGTAAATGAGGCAGAAAAATGAATTAGTGAGATAGAGAATAAAATGATAGAAAAGATGGAAATAAAGGTGGCATGGGAAAAACAAATTAAAATCCAAGGACTCAAACTGAGAAAGGCTAGTGATAGGATGAAATGTTCCAGTATCAGAATTATTGGGATCTCTGAGGGGGTGGAGAAAGAGAGAGATCTAGAAGATATATTTGAGCAAATTGTAGCTAAGAATGTTCCTAATCTGGAGAAGGAAACAAGCATTTGTGTCCAAAGGGCAGAGAGGACCCCTCCCAAGATCAGTGAAGAACAGAGAAACATCAGGACACATAATAGTACAATTTGCAAATCTTAGATCCAAGGAAACAATCTCCAAAGTGGCAAGAGGGAAGGGATTTCTTATGTACAGAGGGAGGAGCATCACAATAATGTCAGACCTGTCCACAGAGACCTGGCAAGCCAGAAAGGGCTGGTAAGACTTATTCAGGGTACTTAATGAGAAGAACATGCAGCCTAGAGTACATTATCCATGAAGGCTGTCATTCAGAATGGCTGGAGAGATAAAGAGCTTCCAAGACTGGCAAAATTGAAAGAATATGTGATCACCAAGCTGGACCTGCAAGAAATATGAAGGGGGGTTCTATAAAAGAAGCCCCCAAGAGTGATATAGAACAGAAACTTACAGATACAATCTATAGAAACAAGGACTTCACAAGCAACATGATGACCGTAAAATCGTATCTTTCAATAATCACTCTTAACGTGAATGGCCTAAAAATCAAAACTACAAAGAGATACCACCTTACACCAGTTAGAATGGCAAAAATTGACAAGACAAGAAACAAGAAACGTCGGGGAGGTTGTGAAGAAAGAGGAACCCTCTTACACTGTTGGAGGGAATGCAAGTTGGTACAGCCACTTTGGAAAACAGTGAGGAAATTCCTCAAAAAGTTAAAAATAAAACTACCCTATGACCTGGCAATTGCACTACTGGGTTTTTACCCCCAAAGATACAGATGTAGTGAAATGAAGGGCCATGTGTATTCCAGTGTTCATAGCAGCAATGTCCACAACAGCCAAACTGTGGAAAGAGCAGAGATGCCCTTCAACAGACAAATGGATAAAGAAGATATGGTTCATATATACAATAGAATATTACTCAGCCATCAGAAAGGATGAATACCCAACTTTTGCATCAACATGGAAGGAACTGGAGGAGATTATGCTGAGTGAAATAAGTCAAACAGAGAAAGACAATTATCATATGGCTTCACTTATTTGTGGAACATAAGGAATAGCATGGAAGACATTGGGAGAAGGAAGGGGAAAATGAAGGGAGGAATCAGAGGAGATGAACCATGAGAAACTATGGACTCTGGGAATCAAACTGAGGGTTTTGGGAGGGTGGGGGTGAGCCCCATGCTGGGTATCAAGAAGGGCATGTATTGCATGGAGCACTTTATATACAAACAATGAATCATGGAACACTACATCAAAAACTAATGATATACTGTATGGTGACTAACATAACATAATTTAAAAAATTATAATAAAAAAGTGAGAGTTCTACCTGCCATAGTCTCTGGCTATAAAAATAAAACTGGAAATTAACAATACAAAGCAACAATAAAATAAAATTTAAAATAGATTAAAAATATTAAATAATGCTAACCTTCTAGTCAAAGAGATAAAATCAGTTTCAGGAAGTTAAAGTATATTTCCACATAGGTTTCAACATATTTGAATCTCCCTGATGGCTAATGACGTTGAACATTTTTTCCTCTCTTAGCCATTAGTATGTCTTCTTTGGGGAAGTGTCTGTTCCTGTCTTCTGCCCATTTTTAAACTTGATTATTTGTTTTTTGGGTGTTGAGTTTGAGAAGTTCTTTATGGATCTTGGTACTAGCCCTTAATCTGTGGTATCATTTGGAAATACCTTTTCCCATTCCATGGGTTGTTGCTGTGTTTGTTTGTTTGTTGTTCTAAGATTTTATTTATTTATTTGACAGAGAGAGATATAGTGAGAGAGGGAACACAAGTAGAGGGAGTGGGAGAGGGAGAAGCAGGCTTCCCACCAAGCAGGGAGTCCGATGTGGGACTTAATCCCAGGACCCTGGGATCATGACCTGAGCCGAAGCTGATGCTTAACTGACTAAGCCACCCAGGCGCCCCTGTCTCTGTGTTTTGTTGACTTTCTCCTTGGTTGTGCAGTAGTTTTTTATCTTGATAAAGTCCCAGGACTTCATTTTTTTCTTTTGTTTTCCTTGCCTTTGGAATCATGTTTTGAATGAAGTTGCCATGGCTGATGTGGAAGAAGTTACATTCTCCTCTAGGATTTTTTACTCTGTCTGAGACCCTATTATGCGTTTACTTTATTCTTAATTCTGTAGTTAAATGTATTTAGCACGCATAAGCATCCTTTTGGGTGACGTTTCTAATCATCTCTCAGTTACCTGAAGTTTATTTCACCACAGTGGGATTCTCATTGTCATCTGATTGGTGAATTGGGTTCCAGATACCATCCCAAGGTGGGCTTTCCAGGACCATGCTTGACTTACCTTGTTTTCCTGTAAGATAAGAGCTTACATTCAAGGAATTTATTTGAGAAGTGATAACAGGAAGAGGGAATGAGAGACCAGGGAGACTAAAACAGGGAAAGGAGGGAAATCCAATTCATAGATACATTATTGGGTTGATGACTCTTCATGGGAGAGTGGTCTTTGATACCATAAGGATATTCTGAAGACTATACTAAATGTATTATAGCATTTTCTCCTTAAAGGACAAAGGAAGAAGTATTTCTCCATTGATTTCCATCTCCATTGGTTGACGGCCTTAACTTCCCCTATTTCCTGATAAAGAATCCATGAATGCTAAGTATGCCTCACCCTTGAGATATACTGCTATATGCACAAAATATGTTCCCGTTCCAGTTTTAAAGCATTATGATCTGAAAATATGTAGGGAATAGTCTCAATCTTTTGGTATCAGTTGAGACCTGATTTGTGACCCAGTATCTGGTCTATTCTGTAGAAAGTTCCTCGTGCATTCAAGAATGAATCTTCTGTTGTTTTAGGGTGGAATGTTCTGTATATATCTATGAGGTCCATGTGGTCCGATGTGTCATTCAAAGCTCTTGTTTCTTTGTTGATTTTCTGCTTAGATGATCTGTCTATTGCGGAGAGTGGCATGTTGAGGTCTACTATTAGTGTATTATTATCAATATGTCTCTTTGGTTGGGTTAACAGTTAAATTATGTAGTTGTCTACTCCTATGTTGGGAGCATAGATATTTGCAATTGTTAGATCCTCTTGTTGGGCAGACCCTTTAAGCATGATATACTATCCTTCTGTATTTCCAACTACAGTCTTTAGCTTAAAGTCTAATTCGTTTGTTATGAGAATTGTTTTCCCAGCTTTCTTTTGAGGTCCATTGGCATGAAAAATGGTTCTCCATCCTTTCACTTTCAGTCTGAATATATCTTTAGGTTCAAAATGAATCTCTTGTAGATAGCATATGGATGGATCTTGTCTTTTAATCCAATCTGCAACCCTGTGCCATTTTATGGGAGCATTTAGACAGAAAGACCTCAATGTGAGACAGGTAACTGAGAGATTATTAGAAACGTCACCCAAAAGGATGCTTATGCGTGCTAAATACATTTAACTACAGAATTAAGAATAAAGTAAATGCATAATAGGGTCTCAGAACAGAGTAAAAATGTTTTATGTCCTGATATTATGAGAATTATAAAACCAATAAAACTTGGGAAGAAAAAGGAAAAAGAAATAGGACCTATGGTAAGTATATTAATTGCTTCATCTGTAATACTTTAGAGTTAAAACATATCATTTAAAGCTGACAATCCAAGAAGGAGAAATGTAATGGTATTTAACAATATAAAGAGTAAGAAGTAATATTATCAACAAAAATCTTATTGGAGGGTCACCTGGGTGGCTCAGTGGGTTAAAGCCTCTGCCTTCAGTTCAGGTCATGATCCCAGGGTTCTGGGATTGAGCCCCATGTCGGGCTCTCTGCTCAGCACGGAACCTGCTTCCCCCTGTCTCTGCCTGCCTCTCTGCCTACTTGTGATCTCTGTCTGTCAAATAGATAAAACTGGGACTCAATCACAAGAAAAAATTTGGAAGAAATTCAAACACTTAAAAGTTAAAGACCATCCTGCTTAAGAATGTTTAGGTCAACCAGGAAATCAAGGAAGAACTTAAATACATCACAGAAACCAATGAGAATGAAAACACATTGATTCAAAAACCTATGGGATACTGCAAAAGTGGTCTTAAGGGGGAAATACATAACCATCCAAGCCTCACTCAAAAAAATAGAAAAATTATGAATACACAAATTAACTTTGCACCTTAAAGAACTGGAGAAAGAACAACAAATAAGGTTGAAGCCATGCATAAGAAGAGAAATAATTAAGAATGGAGCAGAGATGAATGAATTAGAAACCAGAAATACAGTAGAGCAGATCAACAAAAATAGAAGCTGGTTCTTTGAAAGAATTAATAAGATCAATAAACCACTGGCCAGACTTATCCAAAAGAAAAGAGAAAGGACACAAATTAATAAAACTATGAATGAAAGGGGAGAGATCATGACTAACACCAAGGAAAGAGAAACAATTATTAGAAATTATTATCTACAACTCTATGCCAATAAAGTAAGTAACCTGGAAGAAATGGATGCATTCCCGGAAACCTATAAACTACCAAAACAATGGAACAAAGATCAAGCTTATCTGAATATCAATAAAATAAATGTATATATTGAAAGATTTACAGACTGGATCACAAAATAAAGCTTATCTGAATATCAATAAAATAAATGTATATATTGAAAGATTTACAGACTGGATCACAATATACATTTTAAGCTGTATACAAAAGACATATCTAAAACAAAACAAACAAACAAAAAAACCAGAAAGTTTTAAAAATAAATACAAGGCAAACACCTGCCAAATAAAAATAGGTTCATGATCTAAATATAAAAAAAAGGTGGAAGTAAGACCAAAGAGCAATAAACTATGCATAAAAATGAGAACTTTCTTAAACCTGATGGCCAAAATTCACAGCGAGTAAATAATTATGAATCTTTCACGTCCCAAATAATGCTTCTGCAAATTTTATAAAGCAAAACTTACTGAACCTGTAAGGAGAAACAAAAACATATTCTATCACATTATTAGACCTAAAAAGACAATTATATAATCCTATTATCACAAAAACATTTGGAAAACAACTAGATATCCACTCTTGATTATAAATAATTAAAATTGGAAGAGATGATTACTTCATATGATAAATTTGTCTCAGCCGAAAATCAGCATCATGCTTAAAAGAGAAAACAATAGAAGCATCTCCTCCAAAAACTATATGTAAAACAATTATGACTGCTGTCACTACTATTATATATTATACTGTACTAGAGGAAAGAGCCAATGCTATCAACCAAGAGAAAAAAGTAGAGACAGGAGAAATGGAAATGAACAGCTAAAACTATCCAATGGAAATTGAAAAAAATAGCTTCACATATACAAAGGTAATCAGAAAAAAAATATGAACGTAAAGTTGGTATTTATAATAACAACAAAAAGCTTAAAAACCTAAGGATGAATTTAACAAGAATTGGTAAGACTATACAGAAACAAAAACACTTTAGAACATTACTGAAGGATACAGAACCAAAGGAAACACATTCTTAGATTTCAGTCAAATATTATTATTTTATTTATTTATTTTTTTATTCTTTATAAAAGTATTTTTATCTCCAGGGGTACAGGTCTGTGAATTGCCAGGTTTACACAGGTCACAGCACTCACCAAAGCACATACCCTCCCCAATGTCCATAACCCCACCCCCCTTCTCCCAAACCCCCTCCCCCCAACAACCCTCAGTTTGTTTTGTGAGATTAAGAGTCACTTATGGTTTGTCTCCCTCCCAATCCCATCTTGTTTCATTGATTCTTCTCCTACCCACTTAAGCCCCCATGTTGCATCCCCACTTCCTCATATCAGGGAGATCATATGATAGTTGTCTTTCTCCTCTTATTTCGCTAAGCATGATACGCTCTAGTTCCATCCATGTTGTCGCAAATGGCAAGATTTCATTTCTTTTGATGGATGCATAGTATTCCATTGTGTATATATACCACATCTTCTTGATCCATTCATCTGTTGATGGACATCTAGGTTCTTTCCATAGTTTGGCTATTGTGGACATTGCTGCTATAAACATTCGGGTGCACGTGCCCCTTTGGATCACTACGTTTGTATCTTTAGGGTAAATACCCAGTAGTGCAATTGCTGGGTCATAGGGCAGTTCTATTTTCAACATTTTGAGGAACCTCCATGCTGTTTTCCAGAGTGGTTGCACCAGCTTGCATTCCCACCAACAGTGTAGGAGGGTTCCCCTTTCTCCGCATCCTCGCCAGCATCTGTCATTTCCTGACTTGTTGATTTTAGCCATTCTGACTGGTGTGAGGTGATATCTCATTGTGGTTTTGATTTGTATTTCCCTGATGCCGAGTGATATGGAGCACTTTTTCATGTGTCTGTTGGCCATCTGGATGTCTTCTTTGCAGAAACGTCTGTTCGTGTCCTCTGCCCATTTCTTGATTGGGTTATTTGTTTTTTGGGTGTTGAGTTTGCTAAGTTCTTTATAGATTTTGGACACTAGTCCTTTATCTGATATGTCGTTTGCAAATATCTTCTCCCATTCTGTCAGTTGTCTTTTGATTTTGTTAACTGTTTCCTTTGCTGTGCAAAAGCTTTTGATCTTGATGAAATCCCAATAGTTCATTTTTGCCCTTGCTTCCCTTGCCTTTGGCGATGTTCCTAGGAAGATGTTGCTGCAGCTGAGGTCAAAGAGGTTGCTGCCTGTGTTCTCCTCAAGGATTTTGATGGATTCCTTTCTCACATTGAGGTCCTTCATCCATTTTGAGTCTACTTTTGTGTGTGGTGTAAGGAAATGCTCCAATTTCATTTTTCTGCATGTGGCTGTCCAATTTTCCCAGCACCATTTATTGAAGAGGCTGTCTTTTTTCCATTGGACATTCTTTCCTGCTTTGTCGAATATTAGTTGACCATAGAGTTGAGGGTCTATTTGACAAAGTACAGCATCCCTTCCTGATCAAAACTCTTCAAAGTGTAGGGATAGAGGGCACATACCTCAATATCATCAAAGCCATCTATGAAAAACCCACCGCAAATATCATTCTCAATGGAGAAAAACTGAAAGCTTTTCCGCTAAGGTCAGGAACACGGCAGGGATGTCCATTATCACCACTGCTATTCAACATAGTACTAGAAGTCCTAGCCTCAGCAATCAGACAACAAAAGGAAATTAAAGGCATCCAAATCGGCAAAGAAGAAGTCAAACTATCACTCTTCGCAGATGATATGATACTCTATGTGGAAAACCCAAAAGACCACTCCAAAACTGCTAGAACTTGTACAGGAATTCAGTAAAGTGTCAGGATATAAAATCAATGCACAGAAATCAGTTGCATTTCTCTACACCAACAACAAGACAGAAGAAAGAGAAATTAAGGAGTCAATCCCATTTACAATTGCACCCCAAACCATAAGATACCTAGGAATAAACCTAACCAAAGAGACTAAGAATCTATACTCAGAAAACTATAAAGTACTCATGAAAGAAATTGAGGAAGACACAAAGAAATGGAAAAATGTTCCATGCTCCTGGATTGGAAGAATAAATATTGTGAAAATGTCTATGCTACCTAAAGCAATCTACACATTTAATGCAATTCCTATCAAAGTACCATCCATCTTTTTCAAAGAAATGGAACAAATAATCCTAATTTTTTTTAATTTAATTTAATTTTTTTTCCAATTTATTTATTTTCAGAAAAACAGTATTCATTATTTTTTCACCACACCCAGTGCTCCATGCAAGCTGTGCCCTCTATAATACCCACCACCTGGCACCCCAACCTCCCACCCCCCCCCGCCACTTCAAACCCCTCAGATTGTTTTTCAGAGTCCATAGTCTCTCATGGTTCATCACCCCTTCCAATTTACCCAAAAGCACATACCTAATCCTAAAATTTATATGGAACCAGAAAAGACCTCGAATAGCCAAAGGAATATTGAAAAAGAAAGCCAAAGTTGGTGGCATCACAATTCAGGACTTCAAGCTCTATTACAAAGCTGTCATCATCAAGACAGCATGGTATTGGCACAAAAACAGACACATAGATCAATGGAACAGAATAGAGAGCCCAGAAATAGATCAGCCAAATATTATTTTAAAACACCAAAACTTTGGGGCACCTGGGGGGGCTCAATGGGTTAAGTATCACCTTTCTGGTCAGGTCATGATCCGGAGTCCTGGGATCAAGCCCTGCCTCAGGCTCCCTGCTCAGTGTGGAACCTGCTTCTCTCTCTCCTGCTCCTCCTGCTTGTGCTCACTCACGTGTGCTCTCTCTCTCAAATAAATAAAATCTTAAAAAAAAACAAAAAACCAAAACTTAAAAAAAAAAAAACTAGACAAAATGATTCTGAAGTTTATAAGGCAAAACAAGAAAAACTCTGGGAAATGTGAGATGAGTGAAGAAGTAAAAGGTCTAGTGCCACTAGATATGCCACTAGATATGTTTATTTTATAATTTCAAAAGTTAAAGCAGTGTAATAGACATAAATAGACAACCGAAGGAACATAATAGAAATTTTGGTAGTGGAACCAAATGTATATAATTTGCATATGTGTAACACATAATTTTATATGTGGTAAAGATGGAATTTCAAATCAAAGTTTAAAGATGGACTCTTAAAAAATAGTGTCAAGACTATTGGATAACCATTTGGAAAAATGGTTAAAATTATCTCACAGTATATACAAGTATAAATTCTACAGAAAATGAAACTAAAAGAATGTTACATTAAAATAAAGGAGAATTCTTTCACAACCCTGTAATGATTAAAAAAAAACTAATAAATTTTTCATAAAAATAAATTATTCATGGTGAAAAGAAACACAATAAGCAAACACACACACACACACACACACACACGCAAAATAAGCAAAATCAAAAGACAGTGACAAATTGAAGGGAATTATTTCCAAGTCATATAATAGATAAAGGGCTAATCTCTCCAATGTAGAAATAAATCCTAGAAATAAAGATTAATAACCTAACAGAAAAATGAGAAAAGAATATGAACAGGCAGCTCAGAAATGTAAATAGCTTTTAAACACAATCCCATACTTAGTAAAGAAATCATAAATGAAAACTATATTGAGATATCTCTCAGAAGGGCAAAACATGCACTTGTATTGCTTATGTGTGTATAAATTGGTTAAAACCATGGAGGATAATATTGTAGTATCTGTCAAAATAACAAATGCTATACCTCTGGCCCATCAGTTCCACTGCTGGGAATTTGTCCTACAGATGTACTTAGATATATGTAAAATTGATATACAAAGTCATTCAACAAAGCATTGTTTGTAATAGCAAAGACTGGAAGCAATCCAAATGTCCATCAATAGAGGACTGGCGAATTAATTTTGGATAACATGAGGCTATTTTTTAAGTGAGGATACTTTCTATGTGATATGAAAAGATCGTCGTATTAGTTTTTCAGGGCACTATAACAAATCACCACAAAGTGGGCAGCTTCAAAACAACAGAAATTTATTCTTCACCATTCTGGAGAGGGAAGTCTCAAATCAAGGTGTTGGCAGCACCACGTTTCCTCTGAAGGCCCTAGAAATGATCTGCTCCATTCTTTTCTCCTAGCTTCTCATGGCTTCCAGCAATGCTTCCCATTCCTTAACTTGCAGCCTTCACTCCAGTATGTATCTCCATCTCCATGTGGTGTTCTCCTCTTTAATGGTGTTCAGTTAAGTAACTGGGTGTCATAGGTAACCAAGTTCACATGTAAAACTAACCATCATAATTGCCAAGGTAGGTATTGAATGTAAAATAAGTCAAGGTACAAAATAGTGTATACCTTTCATTTACCAAAGAGGATGAGTAAGAATTGATATTGCTTGCAATGGCATAAATTGGCATGAATTCTGGAAGGATTCTCATGTGTGCATGTGTATCTGGTTGCGGACAAGGAAAGGAACAAAAATTTATTGAATACCTTTTACTGTTATTTGGTATTTGAACCATGAAATGTACTACATAGGCAAAATGTTTAATTTTTTTTTAAAGATGTAACAGTAGGTTCTGGTGTGGGAAAAGGCTGATTATTAGAACAAGACAAAGTCTCAGAATAGGCACACCCACTAAAATTGTTTTTTTCAAATGAGCGGTAGAACTAGAGGTTAATTTTGTATTCTTTTGCTTATCTGTATTGTCTATTTCCTCGGGGAGCTTATTTCTTCCTCTTTAAAATGTTTAAAAACTGAAGCCTCTCATTTTTTTTTAAAGATACATTTCTTATCTTGAAGGATTTGGAGGGAAGAAAGAAAGGAGAAAGAATTTCAGGTATGTGTATTTCAGGAATCTCAGGGATATTTCAGGTATTTATGAATCTCAGAATTATAAGTGAGGCATGATCTTTAGGGAAACTGACATGATCATCCTCTGCTATTATTGATTTATTTCCGTTGACACTTTTTTTTTTTTTTAACACACTGAGTAATCCTGTTTAGACCCATGGCTACAAATTCCATACATATGTGACCGAGTCCTAAGTCAGTATCTCTGGTGCAGATCTTCCTTTTTGTTGGCTCAACATGTCCTAAGGGATGTCCCACAACAAACTCAATAGGCTTACCAAGGAGCTACTCATCTCATCTCCTACCTCTCAAATCTGCTCTGTTCATAAAGGTCTGTATCACCGGCACCTTCTCAGCCTCTTCTTGCTTCCCGTTCTCCCACATATATTTGGTTCCGACCACTTACTAATTCCCTCTCCTGAATACCTCTACAATTCATCTATAGTGTATTTTCACTGACTCTTTCATTTTTTGCGATTTTTAATTGACATACATCACTGTATAAATTAAGGCATAGAGCATAACTATTAACTTACACATATTATAAATTAATTACTGCAGTAAGTTTAGTGAACATCCATTTTCTTATAAAGATATGTTAGGAAGAAAAAGAAAAAAATGTTTTTCTCATAATAAGAACTCTTAGGATTTACTTTCTTAATTTTCTAGTTCAACTATTGTATTTTATAACTCTAGGAATTCTGGGGTTTTTGTAATGTTTTTTATTTCTTTTTTAAACCTCTCATTATTTATGCATTGTTTTCCTAATTTATGTTGTTTTCTGTGTGCTCTTGGAGTACACTCTACTTCTTTAAGAGGATTATTCTGAATTCTTTGTTGTAGTCCATGGATCTCCACTTCATTAGGATCAGTTATTAGAATTTTATAGGTTTCCTTTTGTGGTGATATATTTGCTTGATATTTCATGATCCTTGATTCCTATGCTGGTAGTTGTGCATTTGGGTAAGTGGCCTCCTTTTCCAGACTTTATAGGTTCACGTTGTCAGAGACAGTTCTTCACCAGTTAGCTTGGCTTGAGTTTCTGCTGGGAATGTCCTTGGGCAGATGGGGCCTGCTAAGAGGGTCTAATTTGGGGCAAGGCAACTGTTTGCCTTGAGTCAGGGCTGGTGGGACATGCCACTGGCTGAGAACAGCTGCTAGGACTGCTGGCTTGATGCCCTGCCCAAGTGAGGTTGTAGGATGGGCTCTGCTATAGCCTAGACTCTCTGATCAGGCTTCTTAGATAGTGGGGTTGAGTATTATAGTCCGTATCAGGTGGGGCATCAGGACAGGACCCAGGGCCTGCGCAGCTCATTGTTTGGGGACCCAAATAAAGCAAGAGTGTGTATCAGATATCCTGTTCTGGTGAAGCCACTGGGTTTGCTCTGCAGGCAAGGAAGGTCCCAGGCTGTTTAGGTACTACTGTAAGCACGGCTGTGGGATGTGTTACACAGCTTCGCATGTGGTCTGGGAAGTTTCCCTGGTCAGGAGGGCTGAAGGCTATATTCAGCAGTAGGGGCAGCTATGAATTGGTTCCCTGTCCAGGCACAGCAAGTGGGGTTTTATAATACCTCCTTAACTGGGAGGACTAGGACTCCAGCAACTCCTAAATTTTCCCAAAGAGGCTTTCTGATAGGGAGAACTCGGAGCCAAATCCATGGCAGGTACGGCTATGAGTCAGTACCTCTGCTACATGTGGGAAGACCAGCCTACAGGGCTGGCAAAAATCCTTGTTTGTGGACCCAAGTTAGGCAGACTTGCACCCCACTGTGTTCCCTGGCCTGACTGCTCCCCTACTCCCCTGACTTGGTCTGCAGACAAGCAGAACTGCCAGTCAGGATTACTGGATGGGCTGTGCTGGTAGGAACTCTGTCAAGATCTCGAGTGGTGGTTATTAAAAACCCCTCAAAAAAAAAAAAAAAAAAAAAGGAAGCCCCTCAACACTACTTCATCACAATTAAATTCTCAGCTGTTAAGCCTAGCACATGACCCTGCAGTCTCCATGGGGCGAAACCAGCATAGGGGCTTCCACAAAATGGATCCATGATGCTGGGGGTCCTGGGTGTACTTACTGGGCTCTCTTCCCACTGGAGGAACTCTAAGCATGGTGCTGTGGTTGCCTGGAAGAAGAGTGGCCATTCCTCTTACTTTTCTAATGCAGTCTGTCTTGGTTTCTAGGGAGCAGTGGGGAGGGGGCGGTGCTTCAGGCTCACTCTTGTGTTCTAGGATCATCTCAATGCTGTTCTGTCCATGAGTAGCTGTTCCTTGTTCTTATGAGAAGGAGCAAAGTCAGGAGGAAGCTAAATTACCATTTGGTAACATCACTTTTTCATTGAAGTATATTTGACCCCGTTAGGTAGTTTCAGGTGTACATCATGATTCAACAAGTTTATAGGCTTTGCTGTGCTCACCACCTGTCACCACACAAGACTGTTAAAATACCGTTGACTCTATTCCCTAAGCTGTACCTTCCATCCCTGGGACTTACTCATTCCGTAACTGGAAGCCTATACTCCCACTCCCCTTCACCCATTTTGCAGATTCCCCACCCCCTTCCCTCTGGCAACCACTAGTTATCTGTTTTTAACATATCTGTTTCCGCTTTTGGTTTTTTTTATTGGTTTTTTAGGTTCCACATATAAATGAAATCCTATGGTATTTGTCTTTCTCTGACATTTCACTTAGTATAAAATAGTCTAGGTCCATTTGTGTTGTCACAAATGACAGGATTTCATTCTTTTTTATAGTTAATAGTCCACTATTGGTTTATTTATATATCTCACATCTTCTTTATCCATTTATCTGTTGATGGACACTTGGGTTGTTTCCACATCTTACCTACTATAAATGATGCTGCAATGAACATAGGGTTGCATATATTTTATCTAATTGTTTTTTGTTTACCCAATTACTGGATCATATGGTATTTCTATTCTAAAAATTTTGAGAAACTTCCATACTGTTTTTCACAGTGGCTGTGCCAATTTACATTCCCACCACAGTGCATGAGGGGTCCTTTTTTTCAAGATTTTTGCCAACACTTGTATTTCTTATCTTTTTGATTTTACCATTCTAAGAGGTATAAGATGATATCTCATGGTGGTTTTGATTGGTATTTCTCCAACCATTAATGGAAAAAAATTTAATCAGATTATTTGCTTTTCTTGGTGTTCAGTTATGTGCCTTATTTATGTATTTTGGGTATTAACTCCTTAGCAAATATATCACTTGTAAATATCTTCTTCCATTCAGTAGGCTGCCTTTTAGTTTTGTTGATAGTTTTCTTCACTTCATGAAAGTGCAGAACTTTTCATTTTGGTGCTGTCCCAATAATTTATTTTTGCTTTTGTTTTCCTTGCCTACGGAGATACCTCTAAAAAAATGTACTGCTATGGCCAGTGTCAAAGAAATTACTGCCTGTGTTCTCTTTTAGGAGTTTTATGGTTTCAGGTCTCCAGTCCTTTTGTGTGTGGTGTAAAAAGTGGTCCAGTTTCATTCTCTTGCATGTAACTGTCCAATTTTCTTAGCACCATTTATTAAAGAGACTATCTTATCCTCATTGTATATTCTTCCCCCTTTGTCATAGATTAATCAACCATATACATGTGGGTTTATTTCTGGGCCTTCTATTGGTCTATGTATTTATTTTTGTGCCAGTACCGTACTATTTTGATTACTACAGCTTTAAAATAAATCTCGAAATCTAGAATTGTTTTGTTCTTCTTTCTCAAGATTGCTATGGCTGCTTGGAGTCTGCTGTGGTTCCCTAGAAATTTTAGGATTCTTCTAGTTCTGTGCAAAATACTGTTGGTATTTTGATAGGGATTGCATTGAATCTTTAGATTGCTGTAGGTAGTATGGACATTTTAACAATATTGTTTCAATACATGAGGATGGAATATCTTTCCATTTGGGTCATCATCAATTTCTTTCACCAATGTTTTATAGTTTTCAGGGTGTAAATCTTTCACTACTTATTTCTGGGTATTAATTTTATATTCTACAACTTTACTAATTTCATTTATAACTTCCAATAGTTTTTTGGTAGAGTCTTTAGAGTTTTCTACGTATGGTTATCATGTCATCTGCAAATAGTGACTTCTTCCTTAGCAACAAGGATGCCTTTTATTTCTTTTGGTCGTCTGATTGATGTGGTGTGGCAAGGATTTCCAGTGTTATGTTGAATAATGGTGGTGCATGGACATCCTAGTCTTGTTCATGATGCAATGTACCACATTGGTTGATTTGTGAATATTAAACCATCTTTATATTCCTGGAATAAATTCCACTGGTGATGAATGGCCCTTTTAATGTATTATTAAATTAGGTTTGCTAATATTTTATTAAGGATTATTGAGGATTCATTGATGTATTTGGAAGCTTTCTTTCCTCTTTTTTTTTTTTTTTTTGGATTAGTTTAAGGAGAATGTTTGGTATAATTCACCTATGAATCAATCTGGTCCTAGGTTTTGTTCCTTGGGAGTTTTAAAATTATTGATTCAATTTTGTTATTTGTAATTGGTCTGTTCAGATTTTCTATTTCTTCCTGGTTCGGTTTTGGAAGATTGTGTTTCCAGGGATTTATCTATTTCTTTTAACCTGTCCAGTTTGCTGGCATATAATTTTTTTGTCATAGTCTCTTATAATTCTTTGTATTTCTGTGGTATCAGTTGTTACTTCTCTTCTTTCATTTCTGATTTATTTATTTGGGTCCTCTCTTATTTTTTTGATGAATCTAGCTAAAGGTTTATCAATTTTATCTTTTAAAAAAACAAATTCTTGTTTTCCTTGACTTTTTTCCTATTTTTTTAGTCTCATTTCATTTATTTCTGCTCTGATCTTTCTTAATATCCTTTCCTCTATTAGCTCTAGGCTTTGTTCTTTTTTCTAGTTCCTTTAGGTGTAAGGTTAGATTGTTTCTCTGAGATTTTTCTTGCTTGAGGTAGGCCTTTATTGCTAAATGTTTCCATCTTAGAACTGCTCTTACTGCATCCCACAGATTTTGAAACATTGTGGCTTTGTTTTCATTTGTTTCCATGTATTTTTTAATTTCCTCCTTGATTTCTCCATTGGCTGTTAACTAGCATGTTGTGTAGCCTCCACTTGTTTGCGGGGATTTTGTTTTGTTTTGTTTTCTTGTAACTGATTTCTAGTTTCATACTCTTGTAGTTGGAAAAGATGTATGATATTTCAATCTTCTTAAGGTTATGGAGTCTTGTTTTGTGGCCTAACATGGGCTCTGTCCTGGAGAATGTTCCATGTGCACTAGAAAAGAATGTGTATTCTGATGTTTTTGATGGAATATTCTATCTCTTTTATGTCCATCTGGTCTAATGTGTCTTTCAAAGACATTTTATTTTCTGCTTAGATGATCTATCCACTGATGTAAGTGGGGAGTTAAAGTCCCCTCCTATTATTGTATTGCTGTCACTTTTTCTCTATGCCATTTATGTATTTAGATACTCCAGTTTAGGGTACATAAATATCTACAGCTGTTATATCCTATTGGATTGATTTATTTTATCACTATGTAATGCCCTTATTTGTCTTTTATTATAGTCTTTGTTTTTTTTTAATTTTTTAAAATTTTTTTTTAATTTTTTTTTCCCAATTTATTTATTTTCAGAAAAACAGTATTCATTATTTTTTCACCACACCCAGTGCTCCATGCAAGCTGTGCCCTCTATAGTCTTTGTTTTAAATTCTATTGTCTAAGTATTGCTATCCTGGTTTTTGTTTTTGCTTCCGTTTGTGTGGAATATCTTTTTCCATCTCTTTCACTTTTAGTCTGTATGTGTCTTTAGGTCTAAAGTGAGTCTCTTATAAGCAGCATAGTTGAGTCGTTTTTTATCCATTCCTCCATTCTATCTTTAGAGTGGAGCATTTAGACCTCACACTTAGTAATTATTAATAGGCATGTACTAACTGGCATTTTGTTCATTGTTTTCTGGTTATTTACATTCTCTCCTATTTCTTATCTGCAATTCTTGAATGGTGCAATCTATCTCCCGTATTTGTATAGAAGTTGCTCTTCCAAAATGAAAACCTCATGTCATCTAAAAATCTACTTTGACTTCTAGTAAAGTGCATTGTCTACAATAGAAGCTCCATAAACTGTTTTAAAATGAATGAATAAACTCGATGATTGACAGTTGAGGAGGTTCAGTCAGTTATATTCAGACTTATTAGCTATAAAACAATTGTTGGAAGAATGCCAACCATTTAAAGACATTTGCTGATTCTTAACCTTTGAAACAACTGCCATATCACATCAAACTATTGTAAATGAACTTGTTTTTCTTTGTAAGTTTCTCGATTTTATTAAATCAACCAGAAACAATGATCATAATTTATATGAAGTTTTGGAATTGAATATGTCAATAATAATAAACCTAATAACTACAATAGCATTTCTGCAGTATTACAGATACCATGGAGATGTATTTCCTAGTGGCACTTTAAAATTCACAATTCTTTCAGCTCCAAATGCATATATATTGTGCAACACAAAGGAATACTCTCTCTTAAATAAAAGTGACTAATTCTCATCCACTAAATTGTTATTCAAAACACGTTCTTTGTAAGTGTACCTAAACACATTTCTGTAAAGCTAAAAGCATCCAGAGATATATAGCACTCATCTTGCTATAAATTTAAATGCAATCCTGACCTGTATTTTTATGAATTAATAAAAATGTTACTTGGGTAATACAGGTTTTGCAATTAATCAAGAGAATTGTATCTTTAAGAGTGTATCCTAGCAACCTTTCAGCAGCTCAGGAAAGACCCAACTGACAATATACACCGATTTAATTATGCTGCTGGCTCTATCAAACTTTGCAGTTAATCAAAAAAATACTTAAAAACAGAAACAGAAATTAAGTCACAGCTGAAAATGAGAACTGGTGAAGGAGCATAAGGGATGAATTTCATAACTAAAGGAGAACTCTTTGCTTGGAACATGTTTATCAATAGAGTAGAAATGAAATTGGTAAAATTGTGATTTTACAAATTGGTAAGGTTACGATTGCTATGGGGGTGTCAGAACCATATTGATTACTCTATGAGATTGCTAGTCCAGGACCAAAATTACATTGGGATAATCACAGCTTTAAGAATATATTGAAAACTTGCAACCCCACTACATTTTCCAGTGGCAATGCGATTTATGGGAACTAAACCCTGGAAAAATGTTTCTCCTGAGTACGTATTTGGGAATATAGCTAATTTCATTGCCACCATTTCCTCCAACCACCCCTCCTCCTACCTTATCACCACTACTACCAACACTATTTTATGTGGTCCAATACTTGGCACCAACTTTATCTGTTTATATCTATATGTTGATAGCAGATTTTATAGCAACAGGTCTGTCCTTGATGAGGTGGGGGTTTTTTGGTAATAGCTATCTAAATCAAGGAAGGCAGAGAAAGACAGATGGAGACTTTATATAGCATATAAAATCTAAACTCATGAAAACATGACCTACTTCATCTATAAGTAAACACTACCACTGGGATGTATATAGAAATTCTTATTTATATACATCTATCTTCACAGATGCAAAAAGTGGACACATGAGAAATTTGAATACTTCGTTCTAACTTTTCTTTTATTTAATATATTCCCTGTTTTTAGGCTAATTTCATTTAGGTAATTTTAATATTTATCAAACCTCAGCACAGAAAGTACTTGCATGAACCATTAAGTACACACACACACACACACACACACACACTTAAACATTGAAAAAGCTAAACTTTTAAATTTAATAGGCTTTGTTGCTATACCAAAATGTATGTTCTACAAAGAATGTGAAATTCAGGGAATGCTGTAGGACATTTTGAAGGTTTTTCAGGAAGCTTGGGGATTATAGACTATAATAGAGAACTGACATACGAATCACCCAATCTTTTTGGTCCTGGTTGTTCCAAAGGCATTCCTCTTTCCTGACTAGTTGAACTCTTCTGATATATTAACCACAGAGAACTGACAGTTACAGGCCATAACTGTTGTAGCCATAAAAAAGACAGTGGTTTGTTTCTAGTCCAGAAAGTACAGTGTGAGGGGGCAAAGGTGAATTCATATACTGTACATACACACTGTGATCCCAAGCTGTGCTAAATTTCAATTTGCAAAACCCTGCAGATAGCCACTCTAAATAGGAATGCCCCCAACTACCAGAGCACTGGTTTTCAAACTTGAGTTGCAACAGAATCACTGGAAGACTTGTACAGATACAGACTGCCTTGCCTCCAGAGTTTCTGATTTAGGAGGTCTGGGATGGGTCCTGAAAACTGGCATTTCTAACAAGCTCCCAAGGGACACTGGTGAGGCTTAGGGGCTGGGGTTAAGATACAACTTTTGAGAACTACTGCCTAAAATATAAAGCAAATTTATTTAAAACTAGACTTCAGAGTTATGTGTCCCATTGACTCTGGACCCCAGTGATAATGTTTGAGATGTTAACATTAACAGATTTTCCTAGCATATATTCTTTGATTCTACTATTTCTCTACTGAAAAATATTTTGGATATGGAACATAAGAGATTTGTGATTATTTGAATGAGCTCTTCTGTAAATACTTAGGAGAATAAACTTTATGGATGTCACTGATATTAGAAACAAACATTGAAGCTAAATTTAAGATTTGGAGGGAAGTTCTTGTAGAAGGAAAAAAAGCTGCAATAAACCCTTGTTTATAGGTGTACCCAGAAATTTTCAGTATCCATTATTGTCTGTGTATGGTAATTCTCAGATTCTTTTTGCCAGGATGAAAAAACTGAAGTCTGTGATGTGCTATTATAGATAGTGCCTAAAAGGTAGGCCTTACCAGAATCCATATTAACTGGGACAAAAATTCTGAAATTTGATATTCAAGTCAGTTAAACAGAGAAAAAAGGCAGGCGCCTTTGGCCATGCTATTCATGGCATTCCCCCGCTATGCTAGCAGGGAGGTTTCTTCCTGAATTCTAATACTCTGCCTTCAGACCAGAGTATGGGCTCCTGATTTCTGTTACTCCCCATGGAAACAGCTGGAGAAGCAAAACTATGTGTGTAAAACTGCTTCTCCCACAGGCTGCCTGTTCATGGCAGCAGCAATGTGCCTTCTGTGGGGGACTGCAATTTCTGCATGGGTCCATAAAGATAGGATGATTTCAAAGATGCCAGATTATAGGACAAGATTCTGTTGTTTAAAAAAAAAAAAAAGCTTGGGGTGCTGATACAGAACCAGAAGAAAATGCTAATAGGTAGGTAATGTTTTCCCTCTACTGACATGCTTATATTATCTATTCTCTTCTCTCAAGAAAACATCATCTCATTTAATCCTCATTTATAAAATATCATCAACCCCATTTCACATCTGAGGAACCTTAAGAAAAATTAGATTATTTGACCAAGGTTGTAATTAGTAAGTGGTAAACTCCAACTCAACTCCTGACTGAAAAGCCAGTATTCTTTCAACCCTATCCTGGCTACCCATTTCTAATGTTTGTTTTATTCTAGATTGAGCTAAAATGTTCATTTATATATTAATATATTTCACAAATGTAGCATCTAGTATGAAAAAATACTTATCTGGAACTTTTCTGTGAATCCCAAAATGTAGTTTAATTGTCTTGCATATTTATCTTACATAATGATGAAACAGCTCAGTAACAGCGAACTTCGTAATAGAACCCCATGATTACAATCATATCACAAAAGTAGCTTGTTCCTAGGAATAAGGTGTTGTGATTAACTAACACTTGTTCCATAAAGAACCTTTCAATGTTTTTCCCTAAGAGCCATTAATTTAAATATTTTAATTGGAAAATACAGGCATACCTCCTTTTATTATGCTTCACTTTGTTGCACACTTCACAAATACTACATTTTTTTTAAAAATTGCTTTATAATTTGAAGTTTTGTTGCAACCCTGCCTTGAACAAGTTCGTGTTATTTCTCCAACAGTATTTGCTCACTTCATTTCTGTGTCACATTTTAATGATTCTTGTTAATAACAGATTTTAACCTTTTTCATTTTATTTGGTGATTTTTTTTAGGATTTTATTTATTTGACAGACAGAGATCACAAGTGGGCAGAGAGGCAGGTAGAGAGAGAGGAGGAAGCAGGCTCTCTGCAGACAAGAGAGCTTGATGCGGGGCTTGATCCCAGAACACTGGGATCATGACCTGAGCTGAAGGCAGAGGCTTTAACCCACTGAGCCACCCAGGCGCCCCATTTGGTGATCTTTCATCAGTGATTTTTTTTTTTTTTTAATCAAACTACAGCTGGCACACAATGTTACACCAATTTCAGGTGTACAACATAGTGATTCAACAAGTCAATATATTCTGCTGTGCTCCTAGCAAGTGTAGCTACCATCTGGAACCATACAAAAATATCTAATCTGTGATCTTTGATGTTACTATTGTATTTGCTTTGGGACGCAAACTGCTCCCATATAAGATAACGAACTTAATCAGTAACTGTTGTGTGTTCTCACTGTGGAGCAGTCAAAGATTGGTCATTCCCTTTGTCCCTCCCCTTGGGCATTCTTATTCCTTAAGACACAATAATATTGAAATTAGGCCAATTAATAATCCTATAATAGTCTCTAAGTGTTCAAGTGAAAGGAAACATGTCTCTCACTTTGAATCAAAAGCTAGAAATGATTATGCTTAGTGAGAAAGGCATGTTGGATACTGACATAGAGCAAAAGCAAGGCTTCTTGTGCCAAAGAGCCAAGCTGTGAATGCGAAGGAAAAGTTCTTGAAGGAAATTAAAAATTCAATTACATTGAACACATGAATGGCAAAAAAAAAAGAAAGTAAAACAGCCTTATTGCTGATATTCGACGTTTTAGTGTTCAGGAAAGATCAGACCAGCCATAATATTCCCTTTAGCCAACGCCTAATCCAAAGCAAGGCCCTAACTCTCTTCAGTACTGTGGAGGCTGAGAGAGGTGTTAAAGCTGCAGAAGAAAAGTCTGAAGCTAGCAAATAATGGTTCGTGAAGTCTAAGGACAGAAGCCATCTCTGTTTAACATAAAAATGCAAGGTGAAGCAGCAAGTGCTGATGTAGAAGCTACAGTAAGTTATCCAAGAGATCTAGCTAAGATCATTAATGAAAGCTACAGTGAACAGATTTTCAATGCAAATGAAACCATTATACTGGAAAACGCCATCTAGAACATTCATAGCTATTAAAAAGTGTCTGTTCTCAAAGCTTCAAAAGACAGGCCAACACTCTCTATTAGGAGCCAATGAAACTGGTGACTTGGGGTTGAAGCCAATGCTCATTTACCATTCTGAAAATCCTAGAGTCCTTAAGAATGTGCTGAATCTACTCTGCCTGTGCTCTATAAGTGGAACAATAAAGCCTGGATGACGGCACATCTGCTTACAACATCATTTACTAAATATTTTAAGCCCGCTGTTGACACCTAGTACTCAGAAAAAAGATTCCTTTCAAATTATTACTCCTCGACAACATATCAGGTCACCCAGGAACTCTGCTGATGTACAGTGAGATTCATGCCGTTTTCATGCCTAACACAGCATCCATTCTGTAGCCATGGATCAAGGAGTCATTTTCACACTCAGATCTTATTTGAGAAATACATTTTGTAAGGTTGTAGCTGCCACAGGTCATGAATCCTCTGATGGAGCTGGGCAAAGCAAGTTGAAAACCTTCTGGAAAAGATTGACCATTCTAGATGCCTTTAAGAGCACTTGTGATTCATGGGAGGAATTCAGAGTGTCAGCATGAGCAGGAGTTTGGAAGACGCTGATTCCAGCCCCTACAGATGACTTGGAGGTATTCAAGACTTCAGTAGAGGAAGTAAGTGAAGATGTGGTGGAAATAGCAAGAGAACTAGGAGTGGAGCCTGAAGATGTGACTGCATTACTGCAATCTTGTGATCAAACCTGAATGCATGAGGAGCTGCTGCTTATGGATAAGCAAAGAGTGTCTTCCTGGGATGGAAATTTACTCCTAAAGATTGTGTGAAGACTGTTGAGATGACAACAAAGGATTTAGAAGATCACATAAACTTACTTGATAAAACAGTGGCAGGTTTTGAAACGATTGCCTCTTAATTCTGAGAGAAGCTCTACTCTGTGTGAAATGCTGTCAAACAGCATTGCATGCTGCAGAGAAACCATGAAAGGGAAGAGTTAATTTGGCAAACCTCATTGTTGTCTTTTTAAGAAACTGACACAGTCACCCACCGTCACTCAATAACCATCACCCTCATCAGTCAGTGTAATTAACATCGAGGCAAGACCTCTACCAGCAAAAAAATTACAACCTGCTGAAAGCTCAGATGATGGTAAGCACTTTTTTAGTAATATTTTTATTATTTTAAAAAATATTTTATTTATTTGACAGGGAGAGCCAGCAGACAGAGGGAGAGGGAGGAGCAGGCTCCCTGCTGAGCAGCGAGCCTGATGTGGGACTCAGTCCCAGGACTCTGGGATCATGACCCGAGCTGAAGGCAGATGCCTGACTGAACCACCCAGGCGCCCCTTAGCAATACTTTTATTAAAGTATGTATGTTGCTTTTAGGCATCATGCCATTGGACATTTAATAGACTATAGTGTAAAGCTAGGTTTTATATGCACTGGAAAACTAAAAAAATAATCTGACGCGCTTCATTGTGGTGGTCTAGAACCAAGCCCACAATAACTAAATGGATTTTTTTATGTCTAAAATTTCTTCGTCAGGGAAAAATGCCTCCCCATCCATAGAAGTTGTGATCATTCCATGAAGAGGGATAGTAGTTTCTTCCTTCTACACAATGCCACCAGCCCTGTAGGTGGGCATATAATATAAACTAGCCAACCAGACTTTTGCCAGAGCTATAGAGAAGATTTTCTTTTTGAAGCGGGTGCCCAGCTAAAGGGAGCCAAGCTAAAAGGTGGGCAGAGTAAACACTATTTTGTGAACCTCCAGATCAAACCACACTTTCCTGAGCTCTCCATATTGAAGCCAAAAATAATTTCGTTTTGTTTAAGCTGGTTTGATTGGGTTTCTGTCCCTTACCACTATTGCAAGAGTATTTTCTGAAATATCTTATTTCTTTGGACTTCTTAAATTGACACTACTGAATATAGTCTATCACCTGTATCCATCACTTTCATTATTACAGTCAACTAGCCCCAACTGTAAAATGGGAGTAACAGTATCTACTTGAGAAAAAATTTTATGGGGAGCACATGCATAAAAACGCCAACTGCCATGCCTGGCATTCAATAAGTATCACTTCTCTTCCCTGTTTCTCCATTACCTTTCCAAAACATCAACAGCAAGAATCTGAGCCTTTACATTTCTGTTCTTCACATATAAACTCATTTAACATATGCAGTCACCATGAGGTAGGTCCTATTATTAGCCCCATCTTATAGAGGGGGAAAAGGAGATACAGAGAGGTTTTGTAGCTCACCCAAGGATACACACATTGTGGGAGAGCTCAGGAACAAATTTTCACCTTATGCAATCATAAAGGCCTGTGTTTTCTGTATTTCATTTTTGCTGTGAAGCTTACTGCACAGTTAATGCTGAATAAAGCAAGGAAAGTTCCAAGTGCAGACCTAAGGGGCACAATATATTTAGCATAGATGTTTTATGATAACTTGGAGAGTTTTTCTGCTTGTTATCTCGTGCAAAGTATAGTATCAATATATGTACATACCTATGCTCTATTTTTCAATTATACTCTAAAATAACGTCAATCAGCTATGAGAACAGCTAATGTTTACTGAACACTTATGTGCCAGGCACCCTGCCAAGCATTAACTTAAGTATTTCATTCATCCTTCATAACTACCTTAAAAGTATTAAACAAGAGCAGTAACAGCTGAGCAAACCCAAGGACAGTGAGAGAGCTGGTGGGAGGGCAGGGATGGAGCTATGTGTGCTCTGGCCTCCTGCGCTCTGCATTCACTCCGAGGGCAAGCACAGGGCATAGCTTACTCTCCTGGCACCTCCTACATGCAGGGCACCCAGTTAATGAATGACTATATGCTCCGCGCTAAAAAGAGAGCACTTTCAAATGATATAAAAGGCAACTTTAATCTGAAAGGGGCACTTGTCGTGTAGAAAGGAGAAAGCTTTAAAGGCAGATCTTTCCTTGATAATGTATAGTTCCTTTTTTAATCCTAAAAACCCCACACTGTCACTGTAACACACGTTTCCCTTCCCCTTTTCACCAGGCAGATCTGCCTGCTGTATCCAACACCCAACCAGGGTTACCAGGTGAGTATGTCTGAGAGGAGATGGAGAGGAGGATCAGAAAAATAGTGAGTCAGCCATGAAGTAAGTTTATTTTATGATTCAATTTAATCCTCCTTACCCCCACCTTTTTATATTATGAGAATATATGCCATTAGGATAGCTATTAAGGGTGAAAGGATTAATTAAAACTATAATTATCTGATAAGACCAGCATACTGTCTAACCTGATTTAGGGCAAATTCATCTACTTCAATAAAAATACTGGGCAGGAAAAAAAAAATAATGAAAATTAACTATGCAGGTCCTCTTTCTACCATGAATTTCCTAAATGACCTAAGGTATAACTCAAACAAAGAGCCAGAGTGTGTTTTTAGTTTTTATTAGTTAAGAGTTCTGAGTACAAATAACAAATTTAACTTGACATTTACAAAAGAAAAAAAAAAAGATTTACTCTCTGAGGTTTCTTCATAAAGAAAAACCTGTTCTGTACATTTTAATATCAATTTTAGGTTGAATTTTAATATTTCTGTCTTATTTTATCTGGTGAAAGAGACTAGAAAACATTATGTAGGAAAAAACCAAGAGACTAATTAAATGACCTAAATATAAAGCTTTTACTAGAAGGCTTTTTAAAAGCCGCTTAAAACAATCTAAAAATTAGAATACTTTTGGCAGAAAAGTTAGCAGCTATCAACAAAATTAACATTACATAATATTTTATCAAGAACTGCATTACAATATTGTGGTTTACATATATTAGAATGATTTGCAACATACTAAAAGCTTATTTATATCAGACATAAAAATCTCTTTGCTAAAACAATTTTTTAATGTACTTTAGCACTTTGGGGAGATTCAGTTCCCAATAAATGACAGTAACACAATTTAGAAGATGACAGATAGCATATCTTTTCATTAGAGACCTATCCAGGTAAGTCTTGCCAAATTGTTATGAAATTATATTCAATAATAAGCATTCATAAGAACTCAAAACAGCAACTTGGTCCCCTCATCAGTATATACGCTTGGCATCAGAAATCATACTAATTTCTGGGGCAGGGGGCAGGAACTAACTTTAGAGTAAGTGTCAACCTACATTTTTTTATGCTTTCCCTAAAACAGTTTCCACCACTCTTCATTTGAAGAGTGTTTCTCCTCAGTTGGTGGTATATTACCACTTTACATAAAGATCAATCATACCCAACATAATCCAAGGTCATCAACTCCTTTGTAGCTGAAGTAAGCTACAAACAGCAGAAGGCCAACGCATGCATTTCAACATAAAAATAACCACCCTACTCAGCAAGGCAGAAGCCCCATCTCTAAAACATTTGTAACCAAAGGTTGCTTTAAAATCAGTCCTATAAGTCCAATAGTATTACAGTATCATTATCATTGGTTTTGATAGTAAGTTCAAACCTTAAAAATATATATTAAAATTTCCAAGTTGGATTACTCTGGAAACATAATTGTGTTGAAAAAAATCTTTTTATATTAGGATGAAATTTAATTTCCTGTATTTGGGTATGAAATCTCATACCTAGTCACTGAGATATAGAGTGTAAGAGGGGGAGGAAAAGAAGTACTGATTATACTGTACCCAAGCTTCTAGGAGCCATGAAAGGGGAATTATCCATGCAAACAGACAAATGTCTTTTGAATTCAACCTGTGTTAGCAGGTTCTCTTAAGTGGGAAATCCCTATGTTGTTGTCACTGGTTCCACTTACGTGTAGCTCAACTATGCTACATAAGGGACCCCTTTCCCGTCCACAGAGCACAAGGCTCCAACATCTGGGAGCTACGCTTCCCAACCCAGAGCCTCCCATTTTTAATTTCCACTCGACAAGACTATAATTAGCTCAGTGAGGACATGACCAAAAATAAGTAAATAAATAAATAGGGATTAAAAATAGGAAATAAATATGAACTGCAATGGAGTAAAACTTCCTATAGAGCTGATTAAGAGGTAAAACCTATTTGTAAATAAAAAAGCCAAAACCAAGTAAGATATATCTCTCTTTTTGGTTTCATTCAAGAGTCTCCTTCATTCTTTGCAGACTAGCTAGGTGGTGTGATATGATCTACTTCTTTTCATTTACACTGTATTTGTCGACTAAAAATCATTCCTTAATAAGACTTTTTAATATTAAAAATTCTAAAGGTTTATAATAAATATTGTATTAAAATATTTTAATATTTACAATTGGAAAACGGTATACTGCAGTCAGTCATCTCAGGGCTACCTCTTCAATTTCATCTTCTACAGACTCCACTGCTTTTACTGCTGGTTTACTGTTTGCATGTTTTAATCGGTGTCTATTTGGATTAAAACTTCTTCCTTCACTGAGGAAAAAGTCGTCATCTTCCTCATGTTCTCTATCCCTGCTGCTCTTATCCCCTGAGAGAAAATTTAGAGGATCAAAGTCTCCTTTGCTGGCAGCCAGAGAATTCGGGTCACTGCTTTTAGAGGAGATGGTGCTGCTGCCACTGGCACCAAATAGCTGTTCCATCAGATTAGCTTTTTTCTCTCTTCTTGTAATTAAATCTACACTGTCTTTACCAAGTTTCTCTATACTGTTTCTTTGGACATCCAAAAGGCCACTCTTTTGGCTAAATGGATTTGACTTCGCTGATGTTTTTGCAAACGAAGGCACATAGCTGCCAAATGCAAGCTCACTTGGGGAGACTGGGCTTCTAGTATTTCCTGGATTCTGACCATCTCCTTTTGTAGTGAAAACGCTGATGTCTTGCAGATGATGCCCATTAAATACTCTCTCTGAGGATTCTGAGAACATGTATATTTTGGGGCTTCTCTCTGGGGAATGCAGTTTTGATTCCGAATCAGGCAGCAATGGCAGAGGAGGACATTTTATATTCTGAGAATCTTGGAGTTCTCTGTTGATTTCATTCAGTTTAGCAAGTAGCATTTCTCTCTTCAGCCTTTCTTCTTCCTCTTCCTCTAATTTATCTATATTTTGAATTTGACATATTTCCATTTGGTATCTTCCAGTTTCCAATGCAGGCTTTTCTTCTCTCTCTAACAAAGATATTTTGTCTTTTTGCTTTTTAACAAGTTCTTCTCTTTCCCACTCTGTAAAATCAAATTTTTAAAAACGGGATTTTACAGCAGTTAATATTTTTAAGTAGGAAAACTCAATTGTCATCTTCTACAAAACAGTCTAATTTAGTTATCAGTATAGTGAGAATGAACACCATAAATTTCATTGCTACACTTGATATTCTGGAATTCAGAAAGAATGTACTTAATGTGTATTGAATTTAAAATTCACATTTATGGAAGAAATTTTGTTCTTCAGTGTAGAGGTAAGGAAGAAGGTTCTCTATTTTTTATACTTAATATCGTGCTATACACTGAATGAAAGGTGATGGATAGATGGGAGTTTATTTTAAACTTAAATTGAACCTCTGCACGTCATACCCTAAAAAAGATACAATATCCCTTATTTGGTATTCTGACTAAAGATAAATTAAATTGAGTCTAATTAAGAGAACACTTCAGATAAACCTCAAATGAACATTCTATTTTTAAAAAATAGGTCTTTATTCATCAAAAATGTTGACCTCACAAAATATCTAGAGAAAACTAAAGAGACAGGAGAACTAAATACAATTCATCATCATATTCTGGTGAGAAGAAAATGCTATAAAGGACAATATTATGTCAACTAATAAAACTGTACTATGGACAGCAGATTAGAGAAATGTATCAAAGTTAAATTTTCTGAAGTTGAAAATTATACTGGAATGATTTAAGAAAATGTCCTTATTTTGGAAAAATACACACGCAAGTATTTTAAGGTATGGGCATGAGAAATACCACTTACTCTGAGTAACTTTGTAAATGGCATACATTCTCACTGATGTTTGAGGTCCTTAATTCATATAAACTCCAGGGGGAAAAAATAGAGATGAAAAGAAGGGGCCAATCTTCTTAAACCCAACTGACCATAATACCTTTCTATTCTATGTTTTAATACTATGAAAGCATCTCCCTTTGTGCCTTAGCCAATAGTAATATAAATAAATCTTCTATTTTAACTGTGTTAAGTACACACACACAAATATACATTCACTAATTTAAGCAACAATTAAGTCATAATTTAAAGGTAAAAAAAGGATTTCTCTGCAAGAAGCTTCTATAATGAAATATGTGCAGAGGATTAGAGTCAGGGATCCCTCTTGCCCATACCTTTAAGACTTTTTATCCAGATGGAAATGAATTTATTCCTGAACTTCATTTTCAGTATCTGAAACTATGTGAGTTGGTGCACTAAACTTTCATACCAAAATGAAAGAATACATACAGGAATATATTCAGGTCCTCACAATTCACTGATTTTAATGTTTGGGCTACAGATTAGAGTCTCAAGGTCAAGCCAATGGAGTGCATTGTCTTTCAGTTATCTCTTCATCAAGCTTTAGTTAACAAACACACAAAAATTTCCTTTTATCTGAATTCTACTTCATCTGAATTTTCTGAATGTAACTTGTCCTTTTTCCCTAACTCCAAAAAGCAACTTAACAGTTGCATTTTTCTTTTCTTAGTAACTTTATTCAAATGTTTGTGATTCCTAATAGACCATGTCCTACCACTGTATCAACCTTTTTTTATTCTGTATAACCAATTTACTGTTCAGCTGGAAAGTATCAGGGGATGCTAACCCTTTCTTTCCCAAAGGATACTGACTCATTACTTGATTAAACAAATTCTCTTACCATTCTCCAGCTTTTCAACTTCCTGATTTACAACATGGAGTCCTTGATCTTTAACAAATTTGTCTTCTGTTTTCACAGTTGGGGTTAGAATCCTTGCTTCTTCATGTTCACCTCTCTCTTGCAATTCCAGGTCCTATTACATATATTTTTTAAAAAAATGCAAGTTCACATGTCAAAAGGGGAAAAAGCTATTTAAATATCAGAGTCATCTCATATTAAATATGACACCAAGTAAGCTGGAAATTAAAGCCAATTTTAATTTAATAAAGGAGTAAGTCACAAGTTACACCCTTTGAAAGATGCTTTAGAAGCACACAAGATTATTTTTTAAAAAATTTTTGAAGTATAACATACATCAGAACCAGTATCATGGAATTAAAGCCAATAACCCACAAAAAATTCTGAAGACACATGTTTCGGAAGTATCCTTGCTTTATGTTTCACAACAAAATCTGATTAATTCAGTTAACCAGGAAAGGTTATTAGCCAATTATGGAGGCCACGTGGGAAGGTCTGCTGAATTATAATACAGGCAGTAACAACTGCATTGAATCTTTCGAGTTTATACTTAAGACTGTGTCCAAAGCCTCCAGTAAATTTTATAATATTCAAATCAAATAAAAATATAAACTTAAAATTACTTGTTTTTTATGGTCCCTTTCATGCGTGGGTATAATAAGGTAATTTAAAAGTAAAATACCTATTATTAGTACAGCAGAGTGTTGTCCCCTAGTATCAATTTTCCTCTTCTTCCTTTTAGTTAGGAATCCCTTGAGTTTTAGCAGGGTATAAGGCAGCTCAACTGGAGACTACATCTGCTAGTCTCACTTGCAGTAAACAGGACCAAAGGGATTTGAGTGAAAGTATGTATGCAACTTCTGATCACATTTATAAAAATAAAAGCTGCTTGCCCTCCACTTCCGTGTTTCTCCTTCTCACAAAGGTGGTGAGCCAATTCCAACCATACAGAGGAAGACTACACTCTTTCAGATGTAAGAATAGTAAGAGGATGACTACCAAGGAACAAAGCTATCTACCTATAATGGACTACCCACTGACCTTCACTCTATTCGAAAAGAAAGAAAACTCATATATTTCTTGAGCCACTGAATTCTGGATCTCTTTCCAATAGCAAATTAGCTTGCACTTGAACAATGTTGCCTTTTGCGAAGACCCTTCAGTGGCAGGATCAGTCTGAAGAGCTTTACAAACTTTGTGATTAGTCACTACCACAAGCTGATGGGTAAACAATCCCTGTTTTATAGATTAGGAAACTGAGGCTCCAGAAAGTCACACAACTAAAATGTTAGCACTGCCTTTTTAATTAAATTCTGGTTCTAACTCCAAGGCTCTTTTACTCTTTTCACTGTATAAGGTTGCTGCTCCTCATGCTGAATCTTACAAAGACCATTTTTTTAATCCTTTTAAAGTTACGAATGACTTTGCTATTGCACACTTTACCCTTTTCAAAGAGACAACATGATTTAGTTTCAATGATAGTGAAAATATAAGAAGAAAGACACTCAGCAGGTACAGCTATCCAGGAACCAAATCAGCCCATCCTTTCTGTTTTATACCCCACAAGAAAAAAATCTCAGGGCCACTGGGAAAACTCTAAGGCATAAAAACCCAGGAATATATGAAATATGCTGATCCCCAGTATATTGTTTTCTTTGGAATTTAAAATATGGAACCCTCTTAGAGAAAAGAACATCTGGTGTTGTATTTATAAGTCCTTTTAAATGAAGGCCCAAACACAGACTCCCCTGAATTTCACTCTAATTTGAATGATCTAAATAAAGTCAGAGTCCACTGCAATACTTTGATCAACATTCAGCTGATCTATAAAATTCTCACATAATAGGAGGCCCCAAAATACATAAGACAAATCTTAAAAAAATTATTTGAAAACTAGTAAAATTTGCTATTATGTATAAAAGCAAAGAGGGTTTTTAGAGACTATCTGGGTACATAAAAGGTAAGAAACCTCTATCTTTGGGGCACCTGGGTGGCTTCAGTCAGTTAAGCACCTGATTCTTGATTTTAGCACAGTCATGATCTCAAGATTGTGAGATCAAGCCCTTCTTCCAGCTCTGCACTGAGCATGGGGCCTGCATAAGATTCTCTCTCTCCCTCTCCCACCACTCTCTCTCTCTACAAAAATGAAAGAAAAAGAAAAACTACTATCTCCAACCCAGAAGGTATAACTAACCTTCCTGATGTATCTGGAAGATGCAATGAAAACTAAGAATCAACCCAAAGGAATTTAATAAAATACTCTCTTCAGAAGGCTACTTGCATATTTACACAGATACAGTACTAGCATCATTGCTAACTTTTAAAATGTTCGATATTGTGTTTTTAGGAATAACTTCAAACCTAGAGTTTAGTAACCAATCATGTTGCTAAACTCACCAAAGTAAGACATTCAGGTTCTTCCCATTTGTTTTCATAACACATAACTGTTTGTGGTGTCACAGGAAATTCTTCCAGCTCGAAGTCTTCACTGGTTTGTACTCCTTTTGTACACTGGTCTGTAAAATCACTCTGGCATGCAGCTACCATGAAAAGTACGGAAGAATTTTTCTAATCATACTGAACAGTGCTAAGATATATGGAATTTAACTGGTATATGTTCACCATCTACATGAGATAATGCACGTTTTGCTCAGCTCTATGACTACTCACTATTACCATTTGTATTGCTAGGTTTTACTGGCAATTATATAATTTGAGGACAATTTAGACAGGTAAACCCTATTAAGCTTTTACAAAGTTTGATTTTAACTTTCTGCAATTTATAAGATGAAAATTTATACTTTTGTTTAAAAAAAGTAAAGACATGCATAATAATGCCAAAGTATTTATGGGTGAAATGAAATGACAGCTGGGATTAACTTTAAAATACTCTTTAAAAAAAAATATTCTAGAAGTAGAAAAAAATAGATGCAATAAGATTAGTAAAATATGTAACTGTTAAAGCTAAGTGATGCATAAATAAAGGTTCATTAAAATATAATCAAGTACCAGTCTGGAGTCTTCTTACTTATCTTCAAAGTTTCAAAAATAAATTATAAGAAAAAATTTAAACCTTGGGAAAAACTGAGAAAGAGGATTTCTGAAAATTAACTATAAGGAAATTTAAATTTACTTCAATGAAGTTCTTTCCCCTTCCTTCTACTTTAGAATTATTTGATTTTATTATTAGTGACAGCTACAATGTTTATCAATAATAGTAACTATTATACCATTTTTTCGTGACCTAAGTTCTTTTTCTTTCTTTGGAGAAGACTTTGGCAGACGATTAGAATATATGTTTTTTATATCCAGTTCTCTCTCCTTTTCCTGAAAAACAAACAAACAAAAAACAATACAATTAAGGATGTAGAGTAGCATTTTACAATAAAACAAAAATTCTCACCTTGTCAACTGGTATTTTCCTTACCAAATTAGAATATATATACCAGCTCAGTTTCCCTTCTTAACTACTGAATTACAGAAAGGAATATCTCTAGGACATCTAGGTTAGAGCAATGAATCTCCCTAAAAAATGTAATATGTACTGACAGTCAAAAAAATTAGAGTAAATAAGGCAAAATTCATTTTTTACCCATTCCTAACTAATAGAGCTAGCTGCGTCTTCAACTGTCTTCTAACTTGGCAACAGAGGCCAAAATAATTTCATTAGTATCTTTCAAACATGGCTTTTGAGTTACTGACACATTAAAAATTAGACTTTTTAAAAACACAGTGTTCTTTATCATTTTGAGGCAATGATTCTTTCTGAGAATTTGATTAACAAAATGAAAATCCTATGTAAGATAATGCATGAGCATTTAATTTTGCACAAAATTTCCCCATCAACGACCTCTGAATAGAATTAAGAACACTTTCAACAAAATTAAATAAAGTCTTAACACTGACAATGAAGGGTACTTTTTGCGCCTGGGTGGCTCAGTGGGTTAAGCCGCTGCCTTCGGCTCAGGTCATGATCTCAGGGTCCTGGGATCAAGTCCCGCATCGGGCTCTCTGCTCAGCAGGGAGCCTGCTTCCCTCCCTCTCTTTCTCTGCCTGCCTCTCCATCTACTTGTGATTTCTCTCTGTCAAATAAATAAATAAAATCTTTAAAAAAAAAAAATTTGAAACAACTTTTAAAATAATCCTAGGGTTATCTGAGGAAGAACACTGGATTATTCAAACACACAACAGAGAAAAACACTAGTTCCCATAATTCCTTCCAAAATTCCATAACTTATTTCAGTTATATCAATTCTACTAGGACTCAATATTTCACTTTTGGCATTTGTCATAGTGATTATATTACCAAAACTTTTCTTTAAAAGTACCAAAAAAGAATAGAATTTTGTAAATTACATTGTTCCAAATTACAAATATGAGTAAGTGTTTTAAAATGCTGAGTGTTCGATATAGTTCACATATCTATTATCCATTAAATAAATAAATACATACTTTTAATTTGTGATACAGTTGTTGCAGCTCCTTCTGAAGGACTTTATTCTCATCATGAGCCTCATATGCCCTTTTCCTTTCAGCAAGCAACTGTCGTTGGAAACTGTTAGTACTCAGCTCAAGGTTTTTGGATAGTTCCTATGATGTGTATAGAAACATATAAAAATAATACTTGAAAATAACTGAAGAGTAAAAACACTGCACTTAGCATTGAAATAATGTTTTTAGTAGTACAAGACCTACAAATCGGGCTGAGCTTTGTGTTCATGAACATAAACTGGAAAACAGATTTACCAACAATTTAGTAAGGCACTTAGCCTATTATTCCTTATTTTGCGTTTCACAATGATTTGTAAATTCTTAAGCATTTGCCTGAAGCATATATGAACAGTTACTTAAGTTGGTTGCAAATTCAGCCAAAGGATGTGAAGAGAAACACTGGCTTTTGGGAGTCATAATTCAGGCAAATATATACCAAGACAGCTGCATAAAACTACACAGCACTATCCAAGGTGCAGAGATTACTTTGTAAAACATTTCTAGATGAAAATAACAGTCATGTCCACAGTATTCAGATGTTTTTCATAAAGTTTGTGAAAAAATTTAGGTTAAAATGTTTTCTTTCAGGTGCATCAACATCATGGTAGCATGAGTCATTCTTTTTTCCCCACCTTTCAATTTACAACTAATCAGAGCCACAAAACATCTATAAACAAAAGCACTTCTGCACAGCACACCAGGACACCTGAGAGAACCAACCATCTCTGCACCTGAAAGTGGATGGACTGGACATCAGCAGAGGCTGTGGAGCCAGGGGTGGTATAGGTGGCAGAGGTAGTGGCAGGCCCATCCGACCTTTCTGGCAGAAGAGGTGGAGGGTAAAGATGTTAAGCAGGGACCTGCCCGGCCACATGTGCGGCACTTGGAGGGCCTCACTCTCTTTGAGGAGAGACCACGGTGACTAAGGGGAGGAAAAGGAAAGAGAAGGAGATAAAGAGAACTGAAGGAATACCATTTCCCACTGTATGCCCAGGAGTCTGACAAGAGATCATCGATGAATCTCTAGGAAATATCCCCCAGCCCAAGGATTCCCTACTGGGTAATGGGCACAGCCAAAGCATTAAGTGGTAAGCACACACCTCCCTCCACTCTGTCACCACACTTCTTCTATCCAGCCCAAGAGCTTTTTTTTAATTGTATAATTTTTTTTCTCATATGCATTTCATTTAGAACCCCCTGATTGTCTCAGGACTGTTAGATATGTAGACCCTTCTGACCCGAGGGATGCCTTAAGGTCTTTAAATAGTTCAAACAACAACTGGAAACTTGAGCGCTAACTAGATATTTGAAAATACTAAAAAGTTGTTATTTATTAGATGTTATTCTTGGTATCAGTTAATGGCATTTTGTTTTTAAAGTCTTTCTATTTTAGAGAGATAAAAGTGAAATATTTATGAATAATACAATAGGATATTCAAGATCTACTTTGAAATAATACAGAGAGGTGAAGGAGAGTATATATGAAGAAATATTTTCTATAAGGTGGCATTTTTTTAAGTTTTAATTTTTTACTATAGTTGACACATAATGTTATGTTAGTTTCCAGTGTACATCGCAATTCCACAATTCCATACCTTACGCTGTGCTCAACACAACTCTAACTAACATCTCACCATACAACGCTATTACAATACCATTGACTATATTCCCTGTGCTGTTCCTTTTACTCCTGTGACTTATCCATTCCATAACTGGAAGCCTGTATCTCTTATTCCACTCTCACCACCACTCTCCCCTCTGGGAACCATCAGTCTGATCTGTCTTATGGATCTTTTCTGCCCTCCCTAGGCCTCATCACCTATTTAACCCATCCCCTCCCACCCCCAAACCAGCCCCCTAAGCAACCCTCAATTTGTTTTCTATAGTTAAGAGTCTGTTTTACGGTTTGCCCCCTCTTTTTTTCCATGTTCATTTGTAAATGGAACTGTTTTCTTAATTTCACTTTCTGCTACTTTGTTATTACTGTAGAGAAACAAACTAACTTCTGCTATTAATTTTGTACTCTGCAACTTTACTGAATTCATTTAATACTTCTAATAATTTCTAGTGGAGTCTTTAGTGTTTCCTACATATGATAACATGTTATCTGCAAACAGTGACAAATTTAACTTTTGCTTACCAATTTGGATGACATTTATTTCCTGTACGATTGTTATGCCTAGGTCTTCAAGTACTATGTTATATAAAAGTGGTAAGAACAAGACATCCTTGTCTTGTTACTAATCTTAAAGCTCTTTCCCCCTCCCTGAGTATGATTAGAGTTAGCTCTAAGTTTGTCACATATGGCCTTTATTATGGTGAGTTATGTTTCCTCTACACCTACTTTGCTGAGAGGTTTTATCATGAATGGATGTTGAATTTTGTCAAAAGCTTTTTCTCAGCTATTGAGCAGATTGTATGATTTTTATCTATCACTTTATTTATGCTGTGTATCATGTTGACTGATTTTTTTTTCAAGATTTTATTTATTTATTTGACAGAAATCACAAGTAGGCAGAGAGGCAGGCAGAGAGAGAGGAGGAAGCAGACTCCCTGCTGAGCAAAGAGCCCGATGTGGGGCTCGAGCCCAGGATCCTGGGATCATGACCTGAGCCGAAGGCAGAGGCTTTAAGATTTTTTTTTTTTTTTTAATTTATTTGACAGAGAGAGAGAGAAATCACAAGTAGGCAGAGAGGCAGGCAGAGAGAGAGGAGGAAGCAGGCTCCCCGCTGAGCAGAGAGCCCGACGCGGGACTCGATCCCAGGACCCCGAGACCATGACCCGGGCCGAAGGCAGAGGCTTTAACCCTCTGAGCCACCCGAGGCTTTAACCCATTGACCCACCCAGGCGCCCCAAGCCATTCCTATATGTGAATGTTGTAAAAATCCCAAATATTAGCCAAAGAAATAGAGCACTGTATAAAAAATATATCACAACTATACTATTTATACCAAGGAAGCAAAGGATAAGAGTAGTTTAATAATAATGTAAAAGTGTAATTTTCTGTGTTAAATGAGAAAAAAATCATTTTAATAGAAGAAAAGCATCTGAATATTTAATAAAATTATTATTCAATTAAAATGACATTCCTAAAAGCTAATAATAGAAAGCAAATTTCTTCACATATAATATACATAATATGTACACACAGAAAACATACAGGGCATATAACAAAATGCTAAAATTGGTGATATCTCAGTGTAAAAAATTTTTTTGTTATTTTCCTCATTTTTTTGTAATGCACATGTGCTACTTATTTAAAAATAAGACAATTTCTAAAAATATGACTCGATGAAAATAAAATAGGAAGGAGATATATCTATCAACTTCAGAAAAAAAAATACTTCTGAGGAGAGAAAAGCAGAAAAGGAGATATTTTGGAAAAAAGTGTACAAGGAAGCCTTAAAGTAACATCTGAAGTACATGATCTATAGGAAAAGTAGCAAAATAGTAAGTAGATTAATGACTTTTTAATATTCCCTTTTCTGTATGTTCAATATATTTCATAAGAAAAAAAATTAAAAGTGCTTTTAGAAATTAAAGATACAAATAAAATATTTTTAAAAAAAGAAATTAAAGATACAGAACTTAAAAAATATAAATAGTGCTTATCTTTTGCTGGAAGGACTACAGGTATTTCTTTCCCTACTTTACTGTCAATTTCAAAATGTCTTTAAACAAAAATTTAAATACTTAACTGATATTTCACCAAAAGGAAGTATCACAGAACTGTAACTCTAAAAGAAATAAAGGTTTATATAATTTAGCAACTTTTGCGAGCAAACCCAAATGATAACTAATCTTACCTCCACTTACTGCTTATTAATTAATAAAGCAATATACATTTACATAACAATATTGCATTTGTTTAGAAAAGTCTATAAATGTCAGCTGATTTCATCTCTGCTGAGTTATTGTAACTCAATCCTTGAGATTTAGACACTTGGGTAAACAAGATCCATAGCCCAACTTATAGTAATAGTTTTTTTTTTTTTTTAAAGATTTTATTTATTTATTTGAGAGAGAGAGACAGTGAGAGAGAGCATGAGCAAGGAGAAGGTCAGAGAGCGAAGCAGACTCCCCATGGAGCTGGGAGCCCGATGTGGGACTCGATCCCGGGACTCCAGGATCACGCCCTGAGCCGAAGGCAGTCGTCCAACCAACTGAGCCACCCAGGCGTCCCTAGTAATGGTTTTTTGTTTTTTTTTTTTTTTTTTACAACAGTGCTAGCAGGTGATCATATAGCCTCTATACAAATAGTTCTGGTGGCAGAAAGTTCAGTAATTCAAAGGGTTTGATTTCACTGTCAATAGACAATTCCTATTATTTCAAAGGTCTTCCTTATGAATAAGCAGAAACCTGCTCCCAGAAATATCTGTTATCTTTGTACTGCCTTCAGGAACATCCAAGAGCATATCTATTTCTCCTTTTCCAACAAAATAGCTTTTATTTTTTTCAAAGATTTTATTTATTTATTTGACAGACAGAGATCACAAGTAGGCAGAGAGGCAGGCAGAGAGAAAGGGGGAAGCAGGCTCCCTGCCGAGCAGAGGGTCCGATCCCAGGACTGTGGGATCATGACCTGAGCTGAAGGTAGAGGCTTAACCCACTGAGCCACCCAGGTGCCCCAAAACAGCTCTTTAAATACTGAAATATATTACATTTTCCCTTAATTTGAATCTTATTCATGGCTCCATGGTTCTTCCACTGTTTCTTATATTCCTATTTTTTCACCCCCTGGTTCTGTGCTTGATCTCTACATGTCAGTTTGTTATGTAAAATATGGTGCCTGTTTTCAGATGCGATCTGGCTGGTAAAATTAGTTGTTATTAATGCCTAGGGCCTGGGCAGCAGCATAACTGGTTAACTGTTTTTTTCCTTCTGTTAACTTTTTAAGCAGCTATACGACCATAGGTTCAACAACTAAAACGCTATGCTTTTTTAAAAAATTGAATTACTTTCAAATCAGGTATCCCTGTGTGGTACCCATAAAATAGGAAAAAACTGAGGACTCAACAGTTAACCAGATTAAATTTTATCTTGCTTGTTTTGGGCCAGATTTTGAGCCCGGGGAGATCTTAATCTTGTTACGATGAAATTAGCTGCCCCTCCTATTTCTAACCCTGTCATGAAGCCACTTTCTTTCACTGATCCATCTATCCACTCATTCCTTTAAAAAAACATTAATTCTAGCCAGATAGTCAAATGTTACAAATACAAAATGAAACAATACTTGTTCTAAAAGGAGCCCAGTCAAATTCACTGATAAATATGCTGACAAAGGGCCAGGGCCTAAGATGGCACCCCAAAGCACCTACCTAGAAATGTTCTCTCAAAACTGATAGCTATGTATTTGAACGCTCTGGGTTCAGTTGCTGATCTAATTGTAAAGGTTTCTAATATTTTCAACCAGTCATTTCTCCATTAAAACACAAACAAGGGGGGCGCCTGGGAGGCTCAGTGGGTTAAAGCCTCTGCATTCGGCTCGGGTTGTGATCTCGGGGACCTGGAATTGAGCCCCACGTCGGGCTCTCTGCTCAGCAGGGAGCCTGCTTCCTCCTCTCTCTCTCTGTCTACTTGAGATCTCTGCCTATCAAATAAATAAATAAAATCTTTAAAAAAAAAAAAAAAACACAAAAAAGGGGGCGCCTGGGTGGCTCAGTGGCTTAAAAAGTCTCTGCCTTTGGCGCAGGTAACGCTCCCAGGGTCCTGGGATTGAGCCCCATGTCGGGTTCTCTGCTCCGCGGGGAGCCTGCTTCCTCCTCTCTCTCTCTACCTGCCTCTCTGCCCACTTGTGATCTCTGTCTGTCAAATAAATAAATAAAATCTAAAAAAAAAAAGAAAACACACACACACAAACAAGAAAGATTTCCCGTATCTACTATATACACTATATCTACTATACATGAAAATATATCTACTAGCATATACTTTAACTGTACTTTGTACAGAGGAAAAATTAATAGGTATAGTATACTTTGTTGTACTTGTAATCTTATGAGGAAAAGAGTAAACATAGTTCTGAGAAATATGTTCCAAAACATTTAAAAATTTGGTAGAGATTGGCATTAAGTTTACTGATTAATAGTATCTAATATTTACCTCTGCCTACTTTTGAAAACATTGGTACTTCCTTTTTCTCACTTTTCTTATCCGGCCCTAGTTTTCCCAACTCCCCAGTGTACACTGACAAAGGCTGTGAAATCACATTCATAAGTCCTCTAGGGGATAATTCATTAGAATGTAGAGACTGAGCTCATTTAAATAAGTTATCTATCTCTTATTATTTCTTCATCTGCTTTGAGCAGGACAAGATAATAACACACTTGGAATCTAATAGTTATACTTTCTCTGTGCATTAAAAACAGTGGGCTTTGGTCTTATTACTCTAATGAAAACTCTGCTGTTTTGTTTTAAAGTGTTTACAACAAGCCTTTGCTCACTCTCAAGTTTTTGTCTTCAAACATGTAACTAGATTTTACCCCACAGTATTTAGCACAGCTAGTACCAAAAATAAAACACATTTCAGAAGTGATTCCTGCTCAATAAACTGCATATAAAGAATCAGCATGATATGACAGATTTTGAAAAAAAAAATTTCTTTCTTCTCCATTGTGGGCATCTTATCCATCTTATCAGAAGATACTGATAAAATAGCCAAAGTTAATTTTAATATTTTAATTCATGCCACCATAAAACTATGAAAAACCTCAAATATATTATTACAAGAAAGAATATCATTCTACTCAGCTTTTAGAAATGTGATAAAATTACAAGGATTTTACTAAATGGTAATAGAAAAAAAAGAGCAACAGAATGAGAGACAGCAGACTGCAGTTCTAGTTCCAGACATATGGTTCTAGTGTCCTGTGTGATTCTATGTGGCCTGAGAGAAGAAAGATAACATCTTTCTGTCCTAGCCTCCTCAACTGTTAAATGCTTGAGTTGAACTGGAAAGTTTCCCAAGAAGTTTCAGGGCTGCATCAGATTGCTGGGCAACCGAGTTTCTGCCACCTAACTCACCAGTCACCACACAGTCTAGTTCAGCCTTTATCTGGCTGCCTGTGAACAAATGCTAAAATTTGAAAAAAAAACCAATGGATGAAATTGGTAGTTTTTAAATATTTTTGTAAAACAATAAAATCCTTGAAGTACATTGAGCTTTTGTGAAAACCAATGCAAAAGCAATATTTATGGTCCTTTCGAAGTCTCAAATACTTCTATTCTGTGATGTATTTACTTTTAAATAATGTACTTTGAGTGCACTTTATTTTTCAGTTATATAACAGGTGCCTAAAAAGTATCAGGCACTGAGCTAGAACCATCCTGAACTTTTCTCTAACACTGTTTATCACCACCTGCAAGCTTTTACAGACTGAAAACTCGAGTTCAGATAATCTAAGTGGTATTGAAAATCACAAAGCTAGCCCAGAAATTGAACCTAGGTTGAGTATCTGTATGCATATATACAATTCCGTTTCATTAGGAACTCAACACCTTGGGAAGCAGTATTAGTTGACAGCATAATTAAATAGAAACTAGGTAATTTTTTTATTTGGTCTTAAACTGTGAGCCAATAGTTTGTGACAAGTTAGCAAAAGTCATCACTGCTTCCATATTAAAGATGCATTCATGAAAATGCATGTTTTTTTTTTTTTTTAAGATTTTAATTTACTTGTCAGAGAGAGCGAGAGCCAACACAGGCAGAGCAGCAGGCAGTGGCAGAGAGAGAAGCAGACTCCCCGCTAAGCAAGGAGCCTGATGCAGGACTCGGTCCCAGAACCCTGGGATCATGACCTGAGCCGAAGGCAGCGGCTTAACCGACTAAGCCACCCAGCCATTCCAAAAATGCATGTATTTTAAAGTCTTCTTGAGTGATATTAATCACAAGGAAAGTAAATTTAATCAGTTTTTCTTGTAGTAATAAAGTTAAATTCTTTTAGTTTAAGGAATAATATCTTTAAGATAAAAGAATTTAAGAACATTTTATATTATAATATTTAACATTATAATATTTAAAATAAAAGATTTTAACTTTATTACTGTAAGAAAAACTATAATTCAGTAGCATTCTTTAGATTCCTTACATCCCCAAATAACCAAAAATGATCTGAAAATGCTTTTTGATTTCCACTTCCAGGAATTTTCCGTTAGTATATTTACATATGCATGCAAAGACGTAACTTCACTGCCATCATGTATATTTATTCTACAACAAAACAAGTTCCTAATATATGTGTTAGTAAGGGAAGAGATTCAACATATTATCATATATCTACACAATGGAATAGTAAACACCTTCAAAAAGAATAAGGCAGACTTTGGAAAAGAGTGTGGAAATTCCTCAAAAAATTAAAAATAGAGCTACCTTATGACCCTGCAATTGCACTACTGGGTATTTACCCCAAAGATACAGATGTAGTCAAAAGGGCCATCTGTACCCCAATGTTCATAGCAGCAATGGCCACAGTTACCACCAAACTGTGGAAGAACCAAGATGCCCTTCAACAGACGAATGGATAAAAAAGATATGGTCCATATATACAATGGAGTATTATGCCTCCATCAGAAAGGACGAATACCCAACTTTTATATCAGCATGGACAGGACTGGAAGAGATGATGCTGAGTGAAATAAGTCAAGCAGAGAGAGAGAAGTATAACATGGTTTCACTTACTTGTGGAGCATAAGCAATAATACGGAGGACATTGGGAGGTGGAGAGGAGAAGTGAGATGGGGGAAAGTGGAGGGGGAGACAAACCATGAGAGACTGAGGACTCTAAGAAACAAACTGAGAGTTCTGGAGGGGATGAAAGTGGGGGAATGGGTAAGCCTGGTGGTGGGTATTATGGAGGGCATGTATTGTATGGAGCACTGGGTATGGTGCATAAACAATGAATTTTGGAACACAGAAAAGAAATAAAATAAAATGGGGGGAAAAAAAGAATAAGGCAGGAGAAAGTGATGTTACCAAAATAATGACATACATCATTCCTGACATCACTCCCTCTTATAAGAACAACTAACAACTACTCAAGGACAAGACCCCATTAAGACAATTCTAGAACAGGAGTGAGGCTGAAGCAACCCCTACACCAGAGACCAAGACAGATTGCATTAGAAGGGTGAGAGGAACTGGGGCGCCTGGGTGGCTCAGTGGGTTAAAGCCTCTGCCTTCGGCTCGGGTCATGATCCCAGGGTCCTGGGATCGAGCCCCACGTCGGGCTCTCTGCTCAGCGGGGATCCTGCTTCCTCCTCTCTCTCTGCCCCTCTCTCTGCCTTCTTGTGATCTCTGTCTGTCAAATAAATAAATAAAATCTTTTAAAAAAAAAAAAAGAAGGGTGAGAGGAACAACTACACTTTGATACCACTGCCCTTCCCCTATGCCTCTAGTTCCTCCAGTGGGAAAAGAGAGCCCAGAGGGAGAGCCCTACAGAATTGTGGGCTGCTTTGTGGGAGCCCTTACTCTGGTTTTACTTCACAAGGACCACAGGAAACTGCAGGACTCAAGCACTGGGACTCTAACTGTGAGAGAAATGGAGAAAGATTTCTAACAACCAGCACTAAGATCTTGGCAGACCAAATTCCTATCTGCACAGCCCAAGTAGTAACCCCAAGCAGCTTGATCTGTACTTGATCTGTAGATCAAGTCTAGGGTGGAGTCTGACTAGGAAACTCAGTGGGGTGCAGGTCTGCCCACTTTGGATTCCCAAATGAAGAATTTTGCCAGCCCTGGGGTTTGGTCTTCCCAAGACCAGCAGAGCTGGTCACAGTCCTACCCTATTGCAGATTGTGGCTCCCAGCCTCTTGAGACCAGAAAGCCTGCATCGGAAAATTTAGCAGTTGTCTAGAAAGGGCCCTCCTAATCCTGCCCAAGTAGAAGCCTTAGTCACACCCCTCTTCTTGCGGAACATAGTCCATAGTCCCATCCGCCAGTAAGAGTTGGCAAAAACAGCTGGAGGATGCATAGTAACTAAGTAATTCTCAAGGTGAGAGGTGGGTAAGCAGAGCTGATGACCTGTAGACAAAGCTAATGGCCCTGTTCAGCCAGGAGACTTCGGCGGAGGTCAGGTTGACTCATGACCCTAAACTAAGAGCATTAGTGGCGTTGGAGCTGCTTCTCCTGCTGTGCCTAGACAGGGAAATAATTCATAGCTGCCCCTACTGCTGAATATAGCCTTCAGCCCTCCTGACCAGGGAAACTTCCCAGACCACATGCGAAGCTGTGTAACACATCCCACAGCCGTGCTTACAGTAGTACCTAAACAGCCTGGGACATTCCTTGCCTGCAGAGCAAACCCAGTGGCTTCACCAGAACACGATATCTGATACATACTCTTGCTTTATTTGGGTCTCCAAAAAATGAGCTGCGCAGGCCCTGGGTCCTGTCCTGATGCCCCACCTGATACGGACTATAATACTCAAGCCCCACTATCTAAGAAGCCTGATCAGAGAGTCTAGGCAATAGCAGAGCCCATCCTACAACCTCACTTGGGCAGGGAATCAAGCCAGCAGTCCTAGCAGCTGTTCTCAGCCAGTGGCATGTCCCACCAGTCCCACCAGCCCTGACTCAGAGAGCAAACAGTTGCCTTTCCCCAAATTAGACCCTCTTAGCAGGCCCCATCTGCCCAAGGACATTCCCAGCAGAAACTCAAGCCAAGCTAACTGGTGAAGAACTGTCTCTGACAACGTGAACCAGCAAAGTCTAGAAGAGACTACTTACTCAAATGTGGAATACCAATGTAAGAATCAAAGATTACAAGAAATCAAATATGACACCACTGAAGGAAACGAATAAAGCTCTAATAATTTATCATAAAGAAATGGAGATCTCTAAACTGTGACTCAGAATACTCCTCTTGACAAAGGGGAACCCTCTTACACTGTTGGTGAGAATGGAAACTGGTACAACCACTCTAGAAAACAGCGTGGAGGTTCCTCAAAAAGTTAAAAATAGAACTACTCTATATCACAGCAACTACAGTACCAGGTATTTATCCAAAGGATACAAAAATATTGATTCAAAGGGGCACCTGGACCTCAATGTTTATAGCAGCAATATCCACAAAAGCCAAAATATGGGAAAAGCCCAGATGTCCACTGACATATGAACGGATAAAGAGGATGTGGTGTACACACACACACACACACACACACACACAATGGAGTATTTTTCTCAGCCATCAAAAGGAATGAAGTCTTGCCATTTGCAACAATGTGGATAGAACTGGAGGATATTATGCTAAGTGAAACAAATCAGATAAAGGAAGACAAATACCATATGTTTTTACTCATATGTGTAATTTAAAAACAAGAGAGGTGAACACAGGGGAAAGGAAGGAAAAATAAGATAAAAAGAGAGGGAGGCAAACCATAAAAGACTCTTAACTATGAGAAATAAACTGAGGGTTGCTGGAGAGGAACTGTGTTGGGGGATGGAATAACTGCGTGATGGGCATTAAGGAGGGCACTTGATGTAATGAGCACTGGGTGTTATATGCAACTGATGAATCACTAAATTCTACCCCTGAAACTAATAATATACTATATGTTAACTAAATTGAATTTAAATTTAAAATTTTTTTTAAAGATTTAATTTATTTTATCTGAAAGAGAGAGAAAGAACAAGCAGGGAGGAAAGGCAGAGGGAGAGGGAAAAACAGGCTCCCTGCTGAGCATGAAGTCTGATGTGGGGCTCAACCCCAGGTCCCTGAGATCATGACCTGAGCCAAAGGCACCTTGCTTAACCAACTGAGCCACCCAGGTGCCCCTGAATTTAAATAGAAAAAATCTAAAAAAAGAATAATTTAATTAAAGTTTAGTGAACTAAACAGGCTGGAATGTAGGATATTTCAAAAATATCCAGTCAGAAAAGCATAAGAAAAAAGAATGGAAAAGGGTGAAGAAAAAGCCTATGGGAGTTATGGGACACAATAAAAAGAAATAATACACACATAATGGGGATTCCAAGAAGAGAAAGAGAAAAAGACAAAGTATATTTAAGGAGATACTGGCTGAAAACTTCCCAACCCTAGGGACAGACATAGACCCAAAAGAAGCCCAAAGGACTGCAAATAGGTTGAACCCAAATAAGGCTACATCAAGAGATGTTATAATGAAATTGTAAAAAGTCAAAGACAGAATTTTAAAAACATAAAGAGAAAAGAGAAGTTACACATCAGGGAACTCCCATAAGACAATCAGCAGATTTCTCAACAGAAACTTTTCAGGACAGAAAAGAATAGGATGACATGTTCAAAATATTTTTTAAAGATTTATTTATTAATTTGAGAGAGGAGAGAGAGTGCAAGTGCATGACCAGGGGGCAGAGGGAGAGGGAGAGAAAATCCCAAGCAGACTCCATGCTAAGTGTGGAACCCCACAAGGGGCTTGATCTCATGACCCTGAGAACCAAGTTGGACGCTTAACTGACTATGCCACTCAGATGTCTGGACATATTCAAAATACTGAAAGAAAAAACTGTCAACCAAGAATGCTACCTGGCAAAGCTGTCCTTCAAAAATGGAGGGATAAGGACTCTGCCCAACAAACAAAATCTGAGGGAATTCATCATCACTAAACCTGCCTTATAAGAAATACTGAAGCAGGATCTTTGATTGCAAATAAAAGAACACTAATTAATATTCTAAAAACATAAGAAGGTAGAGTAAGTCAAAGTTCAATCCTATAATATGGCGATTTTGATGCATAATTCAATTGCAGCTCTAGATTAGAAGTTTATAAAAACACAGTAAAGGGTGCCTGGATGGCTCAGTCGGTTACACGGCTGTCTTTGGCTCAGGTCATGATCCCAGGGTCCTGGAATCGAGCCCTGTGTTGGGCTCTCTGCTCAGCATAGAGCCTGCTTCCCCTTCTCCCTCTGCCTGCTGCTCTGCCTACTTGTGCTCTCTAGCTCTCTGTCAAATAAATAAATAAAATCTTAAAAAAGAAAACAGTAAAAATAACCATAACTACAATAATATTATTAGTTACACAATATTCAAAAATATTAAGTTGTAACATCAACCTAAAATGTGAGGGCAAGGAGAAGTGAAAGTGTAAAGCTTAAGAATTCTACTGAAGTTAACTTTTTAACTTGTTATTAGTTTAAAATACAGCGTTATAGTTTAAAGTTTTTTTTTTTTTTAAAGATTCTATTTATTTATTTGACAGAGAAATAAAGAGAAAGCACAAGTAGGTAGAACAGCAGGCAGAGGGAGAGGGAGAAGCAGGCTCTCAGCTGAGCAGGGAGCCCAATGCCGGGCTCAATCCCAGGACTCTGGGATCATGACCTGAGCTAAAGGCAGGTGCTTAAGTGACTCAGCCACCCCAGGCAACCCAGTTTAAAGATATTTTTATGTATAAATAAAATATCATGATGAATAACCATAAGGGAAAAATCTGTATTAATTACACAAAAGGATATGATAAAAAGTCAAAGCATACTGATATCACAAGACATCAAAACACACAAAAAGACAACAGGATAGGAGACAAGGAAAAAGAGATCCAGAAAACAATTAACAAAATGGCACAAGTTTTTATCAATATTACTTTAAATGTATATGGATCAAGTTCACCAATCAAAAGATATGGAAATGATGGTGGAATACATTTAAAAAAAAAAAAAATCCACTGATATGCAGCTTACAAGAGACCCAACTACAGCCTTAAAGACACATACAGATTGAGAGAAGGGATGGAAAAAGTCATTTCAAGAAAATGACAACCAAAAAAAAAGCAGTGGTAACTACAGACAAAGTAGACCTTAAATTAAAAATTATAAAAAGAGACAATTGGGGCGCCTGGGTGGCTCAGTGGGTTAAAGCCTCTGCCTTTGGCTCAGGTCGTGATCCCAGGGTCCTGGGATCGAGCCCCACATCGGGCTCGCTGCTCAGTGGGGAGCCTGCTTCCCCTTCTCTCTCTCTCTGCCTGCCTTTCTGCCTACTCATGATCTCTCTCTGTCAAATAAATAAATAAAATCTTTAAAAAAAAAATACAATTATAAGTATTTATGCACCCAGGATCAGATTACCTAAATATGTAAAGTAAAAACTAAAAGAACTAAAAGAAGAAATAACGAGTAATACAATAATAATAATAATAATAGTTGGGGAGGGTTTTTTTTCTAAGATTTTATTTATTTATTTGTCAGAGAGAGAGAGAGAGAGCACAAACAGGCAGAGGCAGGCAGAGACAGAGAAGCAGGCTCCCCACTGAGGAAGGAGCCCCATAAAGGACTCGATCCCAGGTCCCTGAGATCATGACCTGAGCCAAAGGCAGCACTTAACTGACTGAGCCACCCAGGCTCCCCAGCTGGGGACTTTAACACCCACTTAAAACACTGGAGGTTTTATTCATTTATTATGCTGTAAGCTTATGAATATTTGTAAATATATCTGGTTTGTCTTGCTGGAGTAGTTGTGAAATGATGGCAAGAACCACTTTTTCTGGAGTGAAGGGTAGATAAAGCTCTCTAACTTGTGGTTAGCTAGCAGGGTTATCTGTCTTCAGCCAGGAGAGCCTCTCTCTCTCCAGTGACCTAAGAGTCTGTCTGGGTTTACAGGAGAAGCCTTGAAGTATTACCAAAGTCAGAGTGAGTTGGAAAGTGGTTTCTTTAATGGGCTTACATGTACTAATCAGTCACTTCATGCTGTTATCAGTATATTTAAACCCACTGAGCCACCCAGGCACCCCCAGTGGGGACTTTAACACCCAACTCTCAACAATGAACAGATCGTCTAGACAGAAAATACAGAAAGAGATTTGAACAACACTATAGACCAAACAGGCCTAACACACGCATATCCAATAACAGCAGAATACACTTTCTTCTCAAGTGAAAATAGAACATTTTTTTAAGATAAGCTGTATTTGAGGCCACGAAACAAACCTTAGCAAATCTGAGATTAAAATCATACCAGGTATTTTCTCTAGGCACAATGGTATGAAACTCGAAATCATTAACAAGAGGAAAACTGGATAATTCACAGATACAAGGACATTAACACTTTAGAATAACCAGTAAATCAAAGCCAGAAAAGGATACTACCAGGGGAAAAAAAAATACAGAGACTATCTCAGTGAAAATGGATGTAAAATTCTCAATAAAATATTCACACACCAAATTTAGCAGCACATTAAGGAATCAGTTACCATGACCAAGTGGGACTTATACCTGGGATACAAGCAAGGATAGTTCAACATTCAGAAATCAACAATGTGATACATCACATTAATAAAATGAAAGAAAAAAATCATATAATCATCTCAATAGATACAGAAAAAGCATCTGTCAAAATTCAACATATGTTCATAATAAAAACTCTTAACAAATTAGATACAGAAGAAACGTACCTCAACATAATAAAGGCCACATATAATCCCATAGCTAATACCATACTCAATAGTGAAAGGATGAAAGCTTTAGCTTTTCCTCTAAGATCTGGAACAAGACAAGGGTGACCACTCTCACCGCTCCTATTTAATAGAAGTCCTATCTAGAGCAATCAGGTTAAAAAAAAAAAAAAAAAGGAAATAAAAGGCATCAAAATTGGAGAGCAAAAAGCAAAACTGTCTCTATTTGAGATGACATGATTTTATATAAAAAATCCTAAAGACTCAACCAAAAAGCTCTTAGAATGAATAAACAAATTTAAGAAAGTTGTAGGATACAAAAAAATTATCTACACTAACAATGAATTATCTAAGAAATAATCCCATTTACAATAACAGCAACACAATAAAATATTTTGAAATAATCTTTTTTTTAATTTAAAAAATAATTTTTATTCAAGGATGATTAACATACAGGATTATATTAGTTTTAGGTATATCTAATGATTCAGCAATTCTATACATTACTCATCAAGGTAAGTGCTCATCAAGGTAAGAATACTCTTGATTCCGGGGCACCTGGGTGGCTCAGTGGGTTAAAGCCTCTGCCTTCCACTCAGGTCATGATCCCAGGGTCCTGGGATCAAGCCCTGCATTGGGCTCTCTGCTCAGCAGGAAGCCTGCTTACCTTCCTCTCTCTGCCCGTGTCTCTGCCTACTTGTGATCTTTCTCTGATTTATTTATCAAATAAATAAATAAATAATCTTTAAAAAAAAAAAATACGTTTGATTCCCTTTGCTCTTTCACCCATTCCCTGATCACCTCTTCTCTGGCAACTGTCAGTTTGTTCTCGGTATTACTTAGGAATAAGCTTAACCAAGGAGGTGAAAGATCTCAATATAAGACATTGTCAAAAGAAATCAAAGAGGGCACAAATAAATGGGAAGAAGTAACCTGTATTCATACAGGGGGAGAATTAATAATATTTGTTCAAATGTCCATATCACCCAAAACTATCTATAGATTCAATAGAATCACTATCAAATTCCAATGGCATTTCTTAAAGGAGTAGAAAAAAATCCTAAAATTTACATGGAACCACAAAAACAATAGCCAAAAGCCATAAGCCAAAGCACTCCTGAGAAAGAGAACAATGCAGGAAGCATCACACTTCCTTATTTCAAGGTGTACTATAAAAAGCTATAGTAATCAAAATAGTATGGTATTGGCATAAAAACAAAGAGATCAATGGAGCACTAATGAAAGCCCAGAAATAAATCCAAGTATATACGGTCAGTTAATATTTGTCAAGGGAGCCAAAAATACTTAATGGAGAAAAGCAGTCTTTTCGATAGAAACTGTAGATTCACATGTAAATGAGTGAAACTGGACCCCTATCTTACACCACTCTCAAAAATTAACAAAATGGATTAAAGACTTACACTGGGTGGCTCAGTGGGTTAAGCCGCTGCCTTCGGCTCAGGTCATGATCTCAGGGTCCTGGGATCGAGTCCCGCATCGGGCTCTCTGCTCAGCGGGGAGCCTGCTTCCTCCTCTCTCTCTCTCTACCTGCCTCTCTGCCTACTTGTGATCTCTCTCTGTCAAATAAATAAATAAAATCTTTAAAAAAAAAAAAAAAAAGACTTACACGTAAGAAGCAAAATGATGAAACTCCCAGAACATAGGAAAAAAGCTCCTTGACATGGGTCTTGGTGATGATTTTTTTTGATAGGACACAAAAGCATAAGCAAAAATATAAAATATAAATATAAACAAGTGGGACAACATCAAATTAAAAAGCTTCTGCACAGCAAAAGAAACCATCAGCAAATTATGAAGACACCCTACTGAATGGGAAAAAATATTTGCAGGTCATGTATCAGATAAGGTGTCATATCCAAAATATATAAGGAAATCCTACAACTCAACAACAAAAAATAAATAAATATAAATTAAAAATCCAATTTAAAATGGTCAAAAGACCTGAATAGACATTTTCCAAAGGTATATGAAAGGCCAACAAGAAGATGCTCAACATCACCAGTCATTAAGGAAATGCAAATCAAAACCACAATGAGATATTATCTTCATGCCTTAAATGGCCATCATTAAAGACAAGAGATTACAAATATTGGTAAGGATGTGAATGTAAAAGGGAACCCTTATACATGATTGCTGAGACTGTATGCTGGGATAGCCGCTATGGAAAACAGTATGGAGGATCCTCAAAAAACTAAAATTACATGGACTCCTGGATCTAGCAATTCCACTTTTGAGAATATATCCAAAGGAAACAAATACACTAGCTCTAAAGAATATCTGCACCCCTATGTTCATAGCAGCATTATTTCTAATAGCCAAGACATGAAAACATCCCAGTGTCCATCAATGGATGACTGGATAAAGCTATTGTGATGTATACATACCTACACAATGGAATATTATTCAGCTATAAAGAATGAGGAAATCCTTCCATTTGGGACAGTATGAATGGACCCTGAAGGCATTATGCTAGGTAAAATAAGTCACAAAGAGACAATTTCAGTATGTTCTCACTTACACGTGGAATATATAATTTTTTAAAAATCCCAGAAAAAGAGATCACACTTGGGGTTAGCAGGAGAGAAATGGGGAGGGGAGAACAGGGAATTGGAGAAAGACAGTCAAAAAGTATAAACATAAGAGTTATAAGGTAAATAAGTACTAGATATGTAATATATAACATGGTGACTACAGTTAACATGCTGTATAATATACATGAAGGTTGTTAAAAGATTGAATCCTGAGAGAATCACAGGTAATAAAGTTTCTTTCTCTTTTTACTGAGTCTATATAAGATGCTTACAAAACTTATTGTGGTAATTATTTCACGATAAATGCAAACTGTTAGATTGTACACCCTTTACCATCAGCTATATCTCAATGTATCTGGAAAATTAAAAAAAGAATGAGGCAGATTTTATATACATGTGAGTTTATACATAAACATAGTACATATACATATATAAGAATACATAAAGAGTACCAAAATATGTTTCAGTAAAAAAACAAAAAAACATACTAACCAGTGTGCATGGTACACTCCCACTTGAAGTTAGAGAATTAAAAAAAGCATATACATATATGAATTTGTACATGTTGAGATGATTTTTAACAGTGCTTATTTCATGGGAAGCAGTCTACAAGGATAGCATAAAAGGGATACTAATGTTTCACTGTATATTTCTATTATTTGAATTTTTAGGCCTTTTGTAATGCTTGTATTACTTTCCAACAGATAAATTATTTTAAATATTAATATAAAATTGTTGTAACAATTCTTCTCAATGAGTAGTTTCAAAGGATTTCATAAAATGTATTCTCTGGAATGTTTTTAAATTTTACCCTTCAATCACAGATCTCATAATTTCATTGTAAATCTTCCCCCACCAAAACTGGTAAAAAAAAAAAAAAATTTATAAACAATAAAATCTAGCCAATTCCTTGAATTATTATACGATGAAAAATTATTAGGACCTCAACAAGTGCTATTTTATTTTATAAGTAGTTCCTTTTTTTCAACATTAGAAATCTTCCATTCTCCCAATATTCAATAATAGGTATGATAAGGACTTAATTTGGGGGGGAATGAATATGGTTTACCATGCTAAAAACACTTTTGGCACATAAAAGATATAAAATATGATTTATACTCATCAGGTTTCAGAAACCGAAGGAGCCTCAGAATCATTCCATTTCATTCCTCAATGAAGCAACTGAAACCTGTTGGTTAAGAGAGCTGCTCAAAGTCAGAATAGGACAAGAACAAAACTGAACTCTTGGTTTGACTTCCATCTCTCCTAATTAGCTTTATTTTTTAGAAATAATACAGAACAGGTAAGTGAGGCAAAGGCAGGCCTTCCGGATTTGAGTTTCTGAAGAGTTCAAGGGCAGAAAAATACTTAGAGCAGATACCTGGCTGTAGAGTACAAAATGGTAGGGAAAGATGTAGGAAAAGGGCCTAATATTAGATAGTTCAATTCTAGTTCTGATTAAATTAGGAAGGGTAAAAGAAGATAATGATGAATCAATTCTTACTTCTGAAAATGGCTTACAGTGGAGGACAATACTGTTTTTATTACCAAGAAACAGCTACTTGAGGACAGCTCTAGGGTCAAGGAAATTTGAATGCCACTCTCTTACAGGAAAATCTATCAAAAGAAAAGGCTTGAAACTTTATTTCACAACTGTATGGTACTCAGGCTATTCAAATAATTCCCCAAAATCTTTACAAATTTCTAAAAAGAGAGAGAAAGACTTGTTAATAGTTTATGTTTTTCTAACATGGTAATTCAGTCTGTGGCAATTCAACGTTAAAATAGAATTGGATTGGGGCGCCTGGGTGGCTCAGTGGGTTAAGCCGCTGCCTTCAGCTCAGGTCATGATCTCAGAGTCCTGGGATCGAGCCCCGCATCGGGCTCTCTGCTCAGCGGGGAGCCTGCTTCCTCCCCTCTCTCTGCCTGCCTCTCTGCCTGCTTGTAATCTGTCACATAAATAAATAAAAATCTTTAAAAAAAAAATAAAATAGAGTTGGAATTTTTTAATATATTAAGTATGTACCCTTGGTCCTTTTAATAATATGTATATGGTATTACATATATGATCTTTTCCAAAACTTAGTAGATAATTTCTCATTTAATGATTAAGGATTCTTATGATAGTTACAATTCATGGTATTTGTTTCATTGGTCTTATCTATGACTAATATGCTACTGCATCCTTAGATCAGGAATACAACCCCTAACTCTAAGTCTTTCTTATGAGGGGTTGGACAGAATTGGTGCCTTTGCCTTCAGCCCCTACTGGAGGCCAGTCACAGGCCTAGTAGCAATGGTGCAGTTTGGCAGTCATTAAAAGAAACTGCATTTTTAGGGGCACCTGGATGGCTCAGTTGGTTAAACTTCTGCCTTCAGCTCAGGTCATGATCCTGGGGTCCTGGGATGGAGCCCCATATCCAGGCTTCTCGCTCAGTGGGGAACCTACTTTTCCCTCTCCCTCTCCCTCTGCTGCTCCCCCCACTTATGCTCTCTCTCTCCCCCAAATAATAAATAAAATCTTTTAAAAAAAAGAAAGAAAGAAAGAAACTGCATTTTGGGGGAGTCACCAATGAAGCCACTAATAAAGAACTGCTTTTTTTTTTTTTTTTTTTTTTTTTTTTTTAGTATTTATTTATTTGAGAGAGAAAGCGTGAGCAGGCAGGGGGGCATAGAGGTAGAGGGAGAGAGAGAATCTCAAGCAGACTCCCTGCTAAGTGCAGAGTGTGTAGGGCTCCATCTCACAACCCTGAGATCATGACCTAAGCCAAAAACAAGAGCTGGATGCTTAATCGACTGAGCCACCCTGGCACTCCAGAACTGCTTAGGCTAAATCAGCGATTCTCAAAGGGTGGTACAAGGGTCACCTAAAGGTCCCTTACACACCTTCAGGAGTCTAAAAGTTCAGAACATTTTACAATGCAGTATTATTTCTATTTTCAGTCATTGTCATGAATATAAAGTGGAATTTTCCAAAGACTATATTATATAAAGAAAAGTGTCAACATCCAGAAAATCTGCCTAACACAATGAACAAGTACAAAAGTGACGTACACAGTACAAAAAGTTCCTTGATTACGGCTTCAGATAGCACACTGCAAAAAACCTAATAAGAAATAAATACCACTGGGGCACCTGGGTGGCTCAGTGGGTTAAAGTCTCTGCTTTCGGCTTGGGTCATGATCCCAGGGTCCTGGGATCGAGCCCTGCATTGGGCTCTCTGCTCCGCGGGGAGCCTGCTTCCCCCTCTCTCCCTGCCTGCCTCACTGCCTGCCTCTCTGCCTACTTGTGATCTCTGTCAAATAAATAATAAATAAAATCTTAAAAAAAAAAAAGAAAGAAATACCACTTACTAAGTTTTGATGTAGTATTAAAGAGGCATATCTAGTTATCTGGAAAGTCTATTAAAATATTCTTCCATTTCTGACTCCTATAGACATCTGTGTAAGGCTGCATTTTTTAAATATTTATTAACTGTCGTAACATATTGCAACAGATTGAATGCAGAAACACCTCTAAGTACCCATCTGTCCTCTATTAAGCCTGATATTAAAGAAATTTGCAAATATATAGAATGATGCCACTCTTCTCCCAATTTATTTCTGGTTTAGAAAATATTTTTCCTGAAAAAATTTCATGATAACATATAGGAGTTATTATTTTTAGGTAAATTAAGAAATATTTTTCAAAGTTCTGTTTTTATTTCTGAAATGGTAAATATCAACAGACCTAGCCACATAAACAAAAGCTCCTAGGCAGGGTGGAGGGGGCTGCAATAATTTTTAAACATTTAACAGGTCTTAAGACCACAAACTTTGGGAATCACTGAATTACAGAACTAAAAATGTTTTTTGCTGTAAAAGTTAGCACACCTCTACATTTTTTTGCAGCTTTATACTTTGTCATAGTTTTATTTAAATATTAAAATGCATGTAACTATTAATATTAAATAAACATATTAAAATGAGGCTGCTACTATGACAAAACTCTATTCAACAAATATATTGATGTAATCAAAATAACAGTACAAAAACAACTATAAGTAAAGAAATATGTATTCTGATTTAGCTGCCTACCCCTAGTATAGAATTCAACAAATATAACCTCATCAAGCAGTTCTTCATCCCTGGTGTCCAGTCCAGGATGGGCAGACCACATCACACAAGAGAAAAACAGCAGTCATGGGTGCTCTTCTCCATTCATAACTTGGGCTGCTTGTTTCAGTAATCATGTATCTATTTCTGAACTACCTGCTCTTAAATCACAGAGACACTGCATTCACTCAGTTCCATCAACCTACCAACTAAGCCTGCACCCAACTTAAGAGGATAATATTCAGAGGGAAGTTTTTTCACAGCTAAATTATTTACAGGTAACCTTGAAAACTGCTTTCTGTCCCTCCCCTAAGAAGAAAAGGTAATTCAAAAAGGGAGTAGAGAGTAGCCTGAAATCCTTCCTGGAATGAGGCAATCTGTAAACTAACAAAGCTGCTCCAGGTTTCAGCTTAAGGACAGACTCAAAAGAAAAAGCTACACCAAATGAAACAAAGAAAAAACACGATTCTTAGGAAAGAGTGGCACAGAACTAAAAGAAAGCACTACTAATATTTCACTGCAATTTTAAGGGATACTCGGGACTGTCCTGGTTTTTAGTTAATGTGCAAAATGAAACACTGCAATTATGCTTCTAGATTTTTTATTTCTCCTTTGCCTAATAAATGGTAGTGACTATAACCTACTGAGTTTGAAGAAAAAAGATCAACTTAATGTTGGATAAAGTAAGAAAATTGAGTAAATGAATGAGGCACAAAAACAAAAGCTGAATTTCACACTGAATTAAGAAACTCAATGGTAAATATTTCAAATTCTGGGTTGATTACTGAGATTATGAAAGATAAAATAAGACATAATGGGCCAAAGGCTTTAGGAAGTATGAAAAGGTAAGCTAGAAAGTAGAGAATTACCCTCAGGTGGGTTGCCAAGGCTCCTCCATTCAGAAGAGAGCTAGTATATGGTGTGACAGCTGAAATGAGATTGATTTGAGAAAAGGAGGTTCGTAATAACATATTAAATGTCAATTCTAATAAAACTTCAAACACAACAGAAATGAAGTAGTTTAGATCTCCCAACCAAACTCTGAGGCTTATAGCTACTTAACTCAACACTCCTAAAATCTGAGAGTAAACGTCTAAAAAAAAGTTACTCCTTCATGTACATAAAACATTTATAACCCCTTGTGAAAATAATTATTACCAAAAAAATAAGCTTTGAAATTTGAAAATACAAGTTCAAACATAATTTTCTCATCCAGAAAGAACTGAGATTATTTACAACTGTTCTAAAGAAAATAAAATATTTATGTATAATCTAACAAAACCTGTATGGATCTATATCCTAAGAATGACAAATTGATGATGGAAGAAATGAAAGACGACCTAAATAAATGGAAGAATATACTGTGTTCGAGAATAGGAAGGTTCAACACATCAATTCTCCACAAATGATCCTTTTTTTTTTTTAAAGATTTTATTTATTATTTTACAGAGAGCGAGAGATCACAAGTAGGCAGAGAGAGAAGGGAAAGCAGACTCTCTGCTGAGAGAGAGTCCGATGCAGGGCTTGATCCCAGGACCTGAGATCATGACCCGAGCCAAAAGCAGCGGCTTAACCCACTGAGCCACCCAGGCGCCCCCACAAATGATCCATTTTTAATGCATTACCCACTAAAATACCAGGAAAGTGTTTGTAGACAAAGACAAGCTTATCCTAAAGTTTATATGGAAAGGCAGAGGACCCAGATTAGTTAAAATAGCCAAACTTTTAAAAATAAAGCATAATGAGACAAATCAATCTACCTAATGTAAAACTTATTATTTTGACTATAATGAAGGTGTGGTATTGTCAGAGGGACAGACACACAGATCAACAGAACAGACTAAAGAATCCAGAAATAGACCAATAAAAATATGCCCAACTGATTTTTGAAAAAGGTTCCAAATTCAAAAGAAAGATACCTTTTCAACAAATGGTTACTGGAGTAACTGGGCACCACAGGCGAAAACAAAACAAAACAAGAACAAACAAACAAACAAAAAAAAACCCAACCAAACAAAAACACCTCAACCTGAATCTCACATCTGATACAAAATTAACTCAAAATGGACATGAAAGTAAAACACAAAACCATAAGACATTTGGATAAAAGTACAGTAGAAAATCTCGGGGGCTATAGGCAAAGGGTGATAGAAATAGACAAAGAATTCTGAGACTTTATCCAAAGCACAATCCATAAAAGAAAAATCTGATAAACTAGATTACATCAAAATTTAAAACTTTCCCTCTGAAAGCCCCTGTGATGAAGATGAAAAGACAACTACAGACTGGGAGAAAATATCTGCAAACCACATATCTCACAAAGGATTTGTAATTAGAATACATAAAGAACTTAAAAAATTAGTAAATACACCAACAAGCCAATTAGGAAATGGGCCAAAAAAAAATTTTTTTTAAAGGAACAACATGAGTAGAATCTACAGATGGCAAATAAGCACACAAAAAGATATATACATCATTAGCCATTAGGAATGATACAAATTAAAACCATGAGCTAGCACTAAACACCTATCAGAATGGCTACAATATAAAAGAGTAGTAACATCAAAAGCTGGCAAGGATGTGGAGATACTGTATCAATTTATACATTGCTAGTAGAAATGTAAAATAGCACTGCCACTCTAGAAAGAGAACGGCTGGGGCGCCTGGGTGGTTCAGCGGGTTAAGCCTCTGCCTCCAGCTCAGGTCAGTCTCAGGATCCTGGGATCAAGCCCCACATGGAGTTCTCTGCTCAGCAGGGAGCCTGCTTCCCCCTCTCTCTCCCTACTTGCGATCTCTCTCTCTGTCAAATAAATAAATAAGATCTTTAAAAAAGAACGAAAGAAAGAAAAAGAATGGTGTTTCTTAAAAAAACAAAAATGTATCATCCAACCCATCAAGCACTTTTAGACATATATCCCAGAAAAAATGAATATATATGTTCAGACAAAAAACTGTGTATGAATGATCATAGCAGCATTATTAGTTAATAGTTAAAAACTGGATAACAACCCTGATGTCCTTCAATGGGATGTACCGTAACACTCCATGATATATCCATACCATAGCATACTACTCAGGAATTAAAAAGGAACACACTATTGATATATACAACTTGGATGGAGCTCAAGGGAAAAAAATTAAATCTATTCATCTCAAAAGGTTAAATACTACATGATTCCACTTATATAACGTTCTTAAAATGACAAAATTATACAAATAGTGAACAGATTAGTGGATGTCACAGGTGAGAGAGAAGGCAATAAGGTAGTTGTGCCTATAAAAGCTGGTAACTCGGGATCCTTGTGATGGAACTGTTCTGCATCTTGATTCTGGTGGTGGTCACATAAATTTTTCTACACATGTGATAAAACTGCATAGAACTAAATACATACACACATGCAAACACAAATGAAGGCTTGTAAAACCAGTGAAACCTGAGTAAGATTCATGGATTGAATCATTATATCAAAAACAATTTCCTGGTTGCAGTATTATATTGCAGTTATGCAGGATGTTACCACTGCAGAAACTGAATGAAGCATATAGGGGATCTCTACATATAATTTTCATACAACAGCATATGAATCTATAATTAACTCAAAATAAAAAGTTAAAAACACTTTTTTTTTACACCCAATAAGGAAAAAAAAAAAAAAGAACTGAGGACACTATTCAGTTACCAACTACTTCAAAGACTTTACTACAGATGATTTTCTTGCTAAGTGAGCAGCTAAATAATCAACTTCATCTATTACTCAGAATCCAAAGACTTCTGTTTTTCCTCTCTTTCTCTTTTCTCCTCTTCCCCTCAACACTCATAAACCTCCTTCATAATTGGCTGTAAGAGAGAACCACAGTATATGTGTGTGTGTGTAGATTGCGACACCATGTTCTCTCTAGTTTTATACATACACAGAGGTATTTTCTTCTTTAAAATCATTATTAGCATTCTGTGCTCGTGGTTCCCAATTTTAAAAATCCATGGTATGGAACATTTTCTATTTCCCCTTTAAAAATAATTGAAATGGGGTGCTTGGGTGGCTCAGTCATTAAGCATCTGCCTTCGGCTCAGGTGATGATCCCAGGATCCCTCAGGCTCCCTGCTCAGTAGGAAGCCTGCTTCTCCCTTTGCCTGCTGTTCCCTCTGCTTGTGTTCCCTCTCTCGCTATCTCTGTCATAAATAAATGAAATCCTTAAAAAACAACAACAACAAATAGAAATAAAATAAAAATAAAAAATAAAAATTAATTAAAATGTTTTGTTTTTTGTGACAATAATTGCTTTCAGATCCTACCCTCAACTCCACCTCAAGGTAAGTAGCCCTTTAAAAAAAAAAGTTTCCATATGCTTGCTCTGCAGTTTGGGTTGATTACTGGTAAAGCCTACACAATAGGGTACCTTCTATGCACTGAAACAGAAAAATGATTGTTAATCGTATAGAGTAAGTTAGCTACTTTCTCTAACCATTGATGTACACAGTATTAGTAAGCCACTACCCCTGGGCTTAGCACTGGTGTACTAAACATGGTATCCTATACAAAGAAGCACTATAACATACCATATATTAAAAACACCTAATTAATACATTGCAGAAAGTTAATTTATTTGTAGTTCTGACTTGCACTTGTTCGGAGAGCTCTCACAGCAGGCATTATTCCTATACTTTTCCTCAGCTTTGCTTTCCAAACTACTCATTGATTTTCATAAGCACTGACTCAGGGTTTCTGTTTGATATACATATATACACACATATATTTATATAGATACACTGTATATGTATTTAGTTTTATGCAATTTTACCACGTGTATGTGATATATATATATATACACATACATACTCACACACACACAAGTATAAGGTAGCATCTAATACAAATTCTTTGTGCAAATATCATGGGGTAGTACTCTTTTTTTCAACCTGTTCCAAGAAAAATATCTTTTTAAAAACTCTGCTATATTCTCAGACTAGTGACTCTTCTTATACCTATCTCTCATCTTAGTTTCTATCTGGGGGAATAAGGGTAAGCCCTGCCCCCAAAAAGTCTTTTACAAATGTTCAAAGAAATAAAAACAAAGAATTTTTTATGTGACATTTCTTATACAATGCCCCCAAATGTCAGTTTTATAAACTATAGCTATTAGTGTATCATTTTCAATTTTAGAGAAACAATCAGATAATCAAATAATGTATTTCCCCAAAATGACTAAGATTCATGGAATTAAACACTCATTCATTAACAGGTGGCCCATTAACGTGTAAAATTTTTTGTATCCTGCTCTTAAGTACACAATTTTAATTTTTTCCTAATCTCTTACTCAAAGATAATTTTACAAATATTAAAAGAAATAGTTTTCATTTCCAAGCATACACTGAACTACAATAAGCAATCTTAACAGAGCACATTAAATACCCAATGAAAAACCAACACAAAACAGTACAATTAGAGGCTGTATTAGTTTTACCTTAATTCTTCTCTCGGTGTCATCTAATTTTAACTCTGCTGAAACTAGTTTCTTTGCCAAATCATCTCGCTCAGGTAGGTGTCTAGCTTCAGAGATCTTTTTCAGTTTCTGTAAGGAAAATTTTGTCCTAAATAGTTCACCTTCTGTATCTTTCACCCTTTTTTCAGTTGCCCGTTCTTTCTCTTGAGATTTTCTTAAGCGTTCTTTGAGTGCTGTAATCTCATTGTTATGACGAGCAATAAGTTGTGAGATTTCATTTTCTGTATCTTCAAACTTATTCAGGGCTTTCTCCTGTCTGTACTGAAGCCTTTTCAAAGTCTTATTTTCTTTTAGCAGCTCAGCTAACTTGACCTGGAGTTCAGTTACTTCATTCTGCAATTCATTGATTTTTAGCAGTCTTGCAGAAAGAACCCGTTTTGTAACAAGATCAGTATCTTTCTGGAGTGGCTCCCTATTGAGGCTCTGGGAGCGAAATCCCACTCGGACTCCCTTTCTGTTTGGTGGACCCTTAGGGCTTGGCTTCCTAGGGGCTAAAAAAGAAACAGTAATGATGTAAAGTGAAAGCTGTACTAATGTAATATTACTTATTCATTCTAATATAAATGAATCTATAACATTCTTTAGTTTCTTCCTTAAAAAATGATCCTACAATATTTAAGTATCAGGTTTTATTTAGAGGTCTCAGTATGCTTTTATTAAGACAGGTCCAGAATCTTTTTCTTAAGAAAGGTTAGGAACATTCTGACTTATCAAAATGATACCCTAATGGTTTATAGGAAATTGTTTTTACATTGCTTTAAAAAATAACAGCATCAGGCTTTACCATTTTTAACCTTATAGATAAGATGGCAAGCCAGAATTCAAGCACAAACATTAGCATGGGGTGTAATAATAAACACTGGAAAAATACTGTGATATTCAAGTAATTTATGTCAAGATATTTGGGATTATAATTTGGAATGTGAAACATATGTTTTCTCTAAATTAATTAGAACTCTTTTTCTTTATTTGAGGAAACAAGACAATACCACATTCTACAGCGATAAGATCTGGGTTTGGGACTTTGATTTACCACTTAATAACTCCTTGGGCAATTCACCTAAACCTTTCCAGGTCTATTTTCCCCACCCATATAATGAGCATACCACCACCTATGTAACTAGGTTGTGTGAGGATTAAACAAAGAATGCATGTAAAACAGGAAGTTCTCCACACATATTCTCTGTCAGTAATAAGAACTAATCCCATTTATCAGTGACTGAAAATGAAAAACGCTTTTAGCAGTACAGATGTTACTGTATTATTTCAAATGCTTGCTCAGGGGCTTTTTGTGGGAGGTTCAAATCAAAAACATTTGAAGAAATTTGAGAACAAGATAAAAACAAAAACCTACACCCTAAAAAATATAGGCATATGAAATCTTTAAATTGTACATATTAAATAACAACATTTCACAAGACTGTGGAATGCCATTATTTTTACTAAAAGTTCATTAAATTTAGGCCCCAATACACAAAGCACCTGCCCTTTAAAGAGAGACATCTGGAAGTCTGCCACAGTTGAGAATAATGAACTTTAATCTCCAAGGTGACTGCTTTTTTTTTCCAAGAAGGAAATGCATTCCAGAGGGGGGGAAAAAAAGAAAAACTAGAAAATTCAACCCTTCCTTATCCTCCCTCCAGCTGTGGATACCTTGATTCCATTATGTAAACAAGTAAAGAGTAACATGTAATATTTACAGTTTACATTACAAAAGTTCATTTAAAAAATGGACAACTCTAAAGAATGTTTTGACTGTGTACTGATTTGGGATTTCAGTTCTATAATTGTTTGAATACACAAAAGGAAGCGGTAATACTAAGAAATGGGGAAAAGCCTACAACTTTGAACTACACTTTCCAATATAGTAGTAGTCACTAGCCACATGTGGCTTGAGAGATTCGAAATGTGGACAATCCAAACTGAGATATGCCATAACTGAAACACATACTGAATTTCAAACACTTGTTCAAAAAAATGCATAATGTTTTAAACACAGTGTTTTATATTAACTACATTTTAAGAAGATAATATTTTGAATATTTTGGATCAAATAAAATATACTATTAAAATTAATTATACCTATTTTTCTTTTTTTTTTTAAAGATTTTATTTATTTATTCGACAGAGAGAGAGATCACAAGTAGGCAGAGAGGCAGGCAGAGAGAGAGGGAAGCAGGCTCCCTATAGAGCAGAGAGCCTGATGCGAGCCCCGATCCCAGGACCCTGGGACCATGACCTGAGCCGAAGGCAGAGGCCTTAACCCACTGAGCCACCCAGGCGCCCCTATTTTGCTTTTTTTAACGTGGTTATCAGACAATATAAAATTACATGTGTGGCTTGTGTTTGTGACTTGCATTATATTTCCCCTGGACAGCACTGCTCCAATTTTAAATTGGGGCATCCATCATTTCAATTTTCTTTCCTTCCCAACATACTGAGTTAACAGTTTTGGTATCCATATACTTTTAGAGAATATGTATTCTATTCTTGGAATGACAGAAACTTTACACATACAAATGATTATACATAAAGACAAATGTTAATTATTCCAAATCTCTGATTTTTATGTATAAAATTGTATTTCTCAGCAAACAAAATTACAAATTACAAAATTACAAAATACAAATAGAAACTTATTTTATTTGAAAAGTTAAAGCCTATATAAGAATCAGGATAGAATTTCCCACTAATACCTTACTTCGATTGTTCAGTCAGACAGGAAGGGCTTCCAAAACCAAATTTTTCACATCCTAAAAATCTGAACACTTATTTTTAGCATATTCTATTAGCGTGACTACAAACTGATCATAAAAAGTACACTTAACCTGAACTCAAAAAGATTTCCTAGCTGCCATTTACTTTTTTATTTTCATTTTTAAAACTATCAAGATGAAATATAGTACTAGTAAGAGTGAGAAAAGATGACTGACTATCATATGTATCACTCTCCATCTACTTCTTGTTAAGTCACTATGAAAAAGAGGGTGAAAAAATACTGCTTTGTTTCTACCTTCGGGTGATAAAAATAAAATATGACTCCTTTAAAAAACACATAGTAAAGATGAATTATGCATCTATAAAAGACTTAAGATGCTTATACTACTACAAAACATGAAATATAATAAATACATAACATGTAATACATAAACATGTATAAATGAAACTTAAATTTTATTGTGCATATAATTTTTGATAAAGCAACAATTTTATTTTTAAAATATTTAATATGCTAAAAATTAAAAAGGAAGAATATGGTATCAAACATGTAAATACACAAACTTAAGTGTTTAAGATGCTACTTTAATCACATTTGTTCTGTCCTTAGTTTACTGTACACTGGTGGTTGCCAGCCTAACAAGAAACTAATTCAGTGTTTAAGAAAACACTAAAGTGTTTAACTATAGCTGGTATGGTCCTGTTGATAGATCTAAAGGTAGACAAATTACCACAGATTTTAATTCAGAAGACAAAACAAACAAGTCAGATTGAAGATTAATAACTGAAATTTTCTGGGTGATGTTGGAAATGTTTTTCAAAGCTTTTTCTCAATTATTTTCCTTAATAATGTAAAGTTTAAGAATTTCTGACTCCTTAATTAGGTGGCCTCCTAAACTGCTTCTGGGGAAGTGGTGAAAAATTAAAGTATTCCTACCAATAATACTGATAATTCCTCAAATATGTACATTATTTCTTAGGAACAAGAAAGCATTTTCTAAGGTTCAACCCTATGGTCTGTTTTTTCTTAATTAGATAGCAAAAGTTTAGTATCAGATCATGCATTCAACCACAAAATCAAAACAAGAGGCTCTCACTGAGCCAGATTTGGAGCAAAAGACCAAAAACCCTGAGCACTGTATAGGCAAAAGAAAGAAAAAGAAAAAGCACCCAACTGTTATAAGAACAGAGGACATCTCTGGAAAGTTAGATGAGGGGTCCACGAGAGGGCTGCTTTCAAAAGTAACACATTCTTTGCAGATTTTTTTAAAGCAAATATTACTTTACAAAGTAAAAATTTATAAAGGCAAATTTAGTTATACCTCTGCTTAAATCTGTTCAATAGCCAATTATTTCCTGAAAAAGAGAGTCAATATATTATTATAGGTTTCAAGGTCCCCTGTTTTCCTTTTCGGCTTCCGATTTTACCCCTCCCTGCCTTGCAATCTAAACTCTATATAAGCAGGATGCCTGGGTGGCTCAGTTATTAAGAGTCAGCCTTTGGCTCAGGCCCTGATCCCTGGGTCTTGGAATCAAGCCCCACATCAGGCTCCCTGCTCAGCGGGAAGCCTGCTTCTCCCTCTCTCACTCCCCCTGCTTGTGTTCTCTCTTTCTCTCTCTCTCTCTCTCTCTCTCTGTGTCAAATAAATAAAATCTTTTTTAAAAAACCTCTATATAAGCATTCTAACCTAGTGCTGCATTCATTAATGTATACTGTAATTACCTCATTTACCTTAGCTTAATTTTCTATGGTGTATTTTTCTACAGTGGTCCTTAGATATTTTGCTACTAAGTACATCTGGGGCTTTTTGACCAAAAATTCATTAAGATGAAGAGGAGATTTCTAGAACACTGCCTTGTCAAATATGTATTAATATGTAGATCCAAACTAGGAAAATTTTAATAAAACAAATCATTTTGAATAATTAATCTTGTTTCCATTATAACATAATTTTACAGAAAACCAAGTGGTAGTCCCAAGTCCCAAATTCCATTTCTAGATTTAATTTGAGCTTTTGCAGTAAGCACTGTGTATCCTAGAGGAAGTAGTTTTATAAAAATGTCCCTTAACTACCTTGTAGCAATGTCTTTTGCTGCTTTTTAGAGGTGAAGATTTAAAAAGGAATAAACATTTGCTGACTTTTTTTTTTGCCTTTACAGTACCTCAGAAACAGCAAGACATTCATTTAGAAAGAAGAAAACAAAATAAGGTTTATTAATAGTTCCTTCTTCTGTATATAGTATGATTTTAATTATGACAAAGGATAATACACAGCACCACAGGCAACAACTATATATAACACTATATATACAACAACTATATATATAACAACTATATACAAAAATACATCTTATTCAAAATGACGATCAGCCCATTTCCATGTGTATATCAATATATATAGCAATGGAAATTTCATTCATACAACTTTCCTAAACACTTAAAATGAGTCTTCAAGGTCCACCGGACTCTTAAAGAATGCTTACCTTGATGATGCACTTGGCTATCTGAAATTTGTCTTTTAGGATTTTTTCCCTTAATACTTGTGGGTGAAGAAGAATTGACCAGCGAAGACCGGCCAGAAGATTGTGGGGTAGTTTCAAAATCAGATGAAGAGTAATGGTGTTTTCCTGCCTTACTTTCTCGATCATTATCTGGACTTCTTTCTCTTTCCCCCATCGTTTTGTAAAATAGTCTCTATTCACATAATTTCACAGATTCCTTTCTCCAAAAAACTCCATGACCAGCCTGAATAGCAGTTTTAGAGTCTTCAGATCCTGGTGATACTATTCATGTCTGCACTTTGTTTTCTCCAGGTATCTGTAGTAAAGATTAGAACATTAGCAAACAGAAGATACACTTTTGCCCCTACAATTAAGGAAGAGGAAAGGAAACTCATTATATTTCATGAAATAGGTTTTATAGTTAATTACAATGAAAGATACTAAAAGCAAATAGTATACTATTTATAATTTCTCAAAGAAGCTATAATTCGATTTACCTATATTTTTCACATCGTTATTTATAGTATTTGGGGAACAGACAGAATGTTGGAGCTCAGACAGAGACCATGTAAAATACCTAATATATAACTCTTTTTGAATAAAAGTTAACTGAATTTGACTCCCCTGAATCTTAAGATTTATAATAAAAACAAATGCTTATTTTTTACAGATGTATAATGACCAAATCACCATTTTTTTTTTTTCTGGGGGGACAGTGGTGGTTAAGGCAAGCCTAACAGGAACAGCAACAACAAAAACCAACCTACATAAAAGTGTAAAACTAAAGTATGGGGAAAAAAATTAATCAAATTAAAACACCTAATGAAAAACATTTGCAACATGTCAAAAAAATGGTTACCATCCTTTACATATGTAAATAATTCATACCATCCCATATGAAAAAATAAGAGGCCAAAAGTTAAATGGGTAATTACATATTAGACCCACAGTGAGCAATACAAATGATAGACACATAAAAATATTCAACTTCAGATACCATTTTTAAACTTACCAATTACCTAAGTTTTTTCAATATAACACTCAATGCTGCTAGAATGCCTATCAAGAAAAGATCCACGAGATTTCTGGAAAAAAAGTTGGCAAGATATATTAAAACTTTAATTGCACTTTTAATCTTTGATCCCATAATTCTATGCCTAAAATAACAAGAAAAGTATCCTGAAAGTAGAGGAAAAATTAGTACAAATGGTTATAGAGTACAACTTTTTTAAAGATTTATTTATTTGAGAAAGAGAGAGCTTGCAACCAACTGTGCTACCCAGGTGCCCCTACAGTACAATTTTTTTTAAAAAGGGAAGCAACATAAATGTCTAACAACTGCGAATAATTAAGAATATTGTAAAAATCAATACAGCATAATATCATGCTATTATTAGAGACACAAAAAGTTTGTTACTGAGGAAATGTTTATAGTAAAGACAAAATCCAAACTGGTGAATACAATATGGTCTCAACTATACATATTCATTGAAAGAAAATACTGAAAATACTAAGTATTCGTTCCTCAGAAACTGAAAAAAATTTGTGAAGTACAAGATACATATACACCAAAATAGTGTCTGGCCCACAAGAATTTTAGATGATTTTTTCCTCTCTTTATAAATTTTAATTTTATAATAAAATAAAACTGGATTACCTTTTTAATTGGAATAATTGTATTTAATATTCAGGGGAAAAAGTCCCATTGACAAAATTAATATTTCAAGTATAGTGGTTCTAGTACTATATGTAAAAAGATATGCAGACAAGGCAGAGGTACTAATGTTCACTGCAGTCTTATAGTGGTAGAGGACTAAAACAATTAGAAGGACCATAAATAAGGTACTGGCGACATAATATAACCACATAATGATGTACTGTACTATGAAGCTACTAAAGGAATGAGCACTACCTCTGTTTACTTTCTGCAGTCTGGAGCGATCTCCACAAAATATTAAGGGAAAAATATGGACAAAGCATGTATAGTATATTACCATTTATAAAAAAAAAAATTACAAACTTGTATACACAATGTTTCATGTTTTTAAAAAGTAAAAGGATAAACTAAACACTTAATGTAAAAAAAAGGGGAGGGGTTCTGTAGGGCAAGGCTGCCCAATAAAACTTTCGCAAGAATGGAAATGTTTTGTCATGGGGCGTCATGGGGCGTCAGCGCCTGCTGCACTCAAAGGAGAACTTTTATGAAAGCAGCTTATGACGAGATCTACAGCCCAGTGTTCTGAAACTCTGTCCCCAAGTAGAAGAATAAGCACTGATTTCAAGGTTTCTGTATTTTCCTTCACATAGTGTCCTTATTTATATAAACTTCGACTGCATCATGGTAAAAAAAAAAAAAAAGCAAATGTTTATAATCTGTGCTATCTGGTATGGTAATTGGCCACATATGAGCACCTGAGCACCTGAAATGTGGCAAATGTGACTAATTTTTAATTTTGTTGAATTTTATTAACTTAAGTTTTAAAAGCTATACATAATGGTGTTTGGCTCTCTGAATCTCAATGATCTCATTTTTAAAGGGAATAGTAATAGTAATTCCCTTGGAGAATTGCTGGGACAGTTAACTAGGTTAATTCAAGAACTATGACACCATAAGCACTCACTAAAAATCAATTACATTTACAATTCAAACATACAAGATGCTCAGTAAATTGATTGATATTCCTTGTCAAAGACTCAGTTTTAATTACAATATAATTAAAAGCTGATCATATGGTATAAATGAGGATTATCTGTTTATATGCCTATAGCAGAAGGAGCTCCCTATGACCTGTCCCATCTTAATCAGTGGTGCCACCTAACCTTTCACTGCAAAAGATATACCCCACAAAACATTACCTGCCATTCATCTTCTATGCACCAGCATTCACCCTTCCCCATCCATGCCTCAAATATATGCATAAAGTTTATTTAAAAAAAAAAAAAAAAAGGAACCATCCACTGCCCCATTATTCAGGTCCCTCTCCCTGGGATAGCTATTTTAGTGGCTTATACTTTTATGCTTATGCTATTTCTTGAATTAGCAACTTAAGACTACGTAAGATGAGGATTTAACTTGTGACTCATTTTTAAATGGCTGCAACATGTAATGACTTGTTTGGAAGTTTTTTCCCTTCAGATTCCTAATAGTCCTTTTTTCTTATTGAAAAGAAAAAACAACCTTCCTATATCACTAATATTTACCTAGCTTGGTAGTCATTCTATCTGTAGCCTGAATTCCACTTCTTTCCTCCTCTTAAAAACATTTTTCTTGGAGATCAATTATTTCCAATTCTAATTTAAACCAATTATTCTGTAGCCCTGTGGTACCACTGTCATTCTGGAATCATTTTTGTAGTACTTCTGGGATAATCCACCATTTCTAACAGCTCATGACATCATCTTTACTAGTTTTGATCATCACTTTTCTTGTCTATATTCTCAAGTAACTTCTACAGAAAGGGTAAGTAGGCTGACATGCGAGACTGTGGACTCTGAGAAACAAACTGAGCGTTTTGGAGAGGAGGGGGTGGCGGGATGGTGAGCCTGGTGGTTGGTATTAAGGAGGACAAGTATTGCATGGAGCACTGGGTGTGGTGTATAAACAAAAAATCTTGGAACACTGAAAAAATAAAATTAAATTACAAAAAAGGGTAAATAGGTTGAGAAAAATGTTCTGAGTCTTTGTATGCCTGAGAAGGTCTTTATTTTGCCCTCCAATCTGGTAGTTTTTGTAAGTTCTGCCATCTAAGTTATTTTCTCTCAGAACTTTAAAGACACTACTCCACTGCCTTCTAAACCCTCAGAGGTTCTTGGAAGATGTTATACTCTCTCTTTTATCCAACATGTACTTCTTCTAAGCTCTCACAATGCAACCGTAATGAAAAGAACAACCTCAAAAATCCCTGCCATTACGGAGTTTACACTCTAGTTATGCTCATCTGATTCTCATTCCCTTATAGGTTATCTTTTCTTTTCCTTCCTAGGAGTTTTTAGGATTTTCCCTCCTCTTATACTGCAATCCCACAACATGCATAGGTCCGAGTCTTTTTTCACTGATTGTGTTGCCCCTTTACCTCCCTCTTCCTTTTAATATTGAAACAAGTACCTTTAAGCACTAGAAATGTTTATGTTATTTTTCTGATAACTGGCTTTCCTATTTATTCTTTTTGAGATTTCTACTGGCTAAATAACAAACTGTTCTCTCTGTATTTCTATTTTCACTCAACTTATCTTTTAACTATCCAGGATTGTTGTGTTTTTATTTACTTTGTGCAAACACCTTAACTCCCAAGAATTCTTTCTCGTTCTGGTTTTTTAAATAACTATTCTGTTCCTGATTTACTGATGCAATATATTTTCATTTCTCTGAGAACACTATCTCCTGACCCAGGACCTCCGTCTCACATGGTGATAGTTTTTCTTATTTATATATGGTTTTATTTTTTTGAAGGTAATTTTTGGTTGTCCATTGATATTTTAAAAAGGAAAAAGAATAAATGGAAAACAGGTATTTATAAATAAGGCTTCCTGACATGCACACTTTGCTTTAGGATGAATAGCAGAGAATCAGCCATTTTCCAGGGGGATCCTAAAAAGCTAGAATTACAGGGATAATCTTCAGATACAAATATCCACCATGGCAACTCTATTTCTCTTTTAGGGTTGTCTTTATTTTGATTTTCTTAAGAAATTGCTTCTGTATTTTTTGATGGCAAAGAAAGGGAATGGTGAAGGGCAGGGACTATTACACTGAGTCACTGTATATGGGACTGGGTAGGAAAGGAAGCATAACTATTACACAGTTTTTCAACTATTCTTCCTTCCCATTTTCAATTATCCTTTCTCCCTGACTTTTCAAATTCTGAGATGTTCTGAGATTGCTGTAGTTTCCTCCTGAATGTTTTCAGACACAGCTTTCTCTGTTTGAATGTGTTTCATCTATCATTACTCTTTTCCTCTTTCAGAAATGTGCTGTGATGTCTCATCTACAGACAGAACCCTAAACACCTGATTATTAGTAAGAAATTGAATTGGTACTCACGAAACTCCCAAGAACAAAAATCTGGGATCAGATAAATTCACAGGTGAATTCTACCAAACATTTAAAGAACACCTATTCTCAACATTTTTCCAAAGACATATAGATGGCCAACAGACATGTGAAAAGATGCTCAATATCACTGATCATTAGGAGAAATATAAATCAAAACTACAATGAGATGTCACCTCACACCTGTCAGAATGGCTAAAATCAAAAGCACAAGAAACAACAGGTGTTGGTGAGGTTGTAGAAAAAAGGGAACACTCTTGCTCTACTAGTGGGACTGCAAACTGGTACAGCCACTGTGGAAAACACTATGGACATTCCTCAAAAAGTTAAAAATAGAACTACCTGGGGCACCTGGATGACTCAGTCAGTTAAGTGTCTAACTCTTGATTTTGGCACAGGTCATGATCTCAGGGTCATGAGGCTGAGCCCTATGTTGGGCTCTATGTTAAGACACTGGAGCCTGCTTAAAATTCTCTCTCCCCCTCTCCCTTTGCTCCTCCCTATCCCCACTCTCTCTCAAAACAAAAAATGAAAAACAAAAAAAATCTACCTTATGATCCAGCCATTGTACTACTAGGTATTTACCAAAGAATAACAAAAAAAAAAAAAAAAAACTAATTATTTTTTACCCTGATTATTTATAGCTGCATTATCTACTATAGCCAAACTATGGAAACAGCCCAAATATTCATTGACTGATGAATGGTAAAAGATGTATGTGTGGGGGGAGGGGGTGTATAATGTAACATTACTCAGCTATAAAAGAGAAGTCTTGGCGTTTGCCATGGTGTGACTGGAACAAGAGAGTATTATACTAAACAAAATAAGTCAGATAAAGACAAATACCATATGATTTCACTCAAATGTGGAATTTCAGAAACAAAACAAACGAGCTTAGGGGGAAAAAAGAGAGGCAAACCAGGAAATAAACTCTTAACTATAGAGAACAAACTAATGGTTACCAGAGGAGAGATGGGTGGGGGAATGGGTTAAACAGGTGATGGGGACTAAGAAGTGTACCCGTTGTGATTAAGCACTAGGTGTTGTATGGAAGTGCTGAATCACTATACTATACAACTAAACTAATATTACACTGTATGTTAACTAACTGGAATTTAAATAAAAACAAAACAAAAGTAAAGAATAGTTGTTTTCTTCAAACTATTTCAAAAATAGAAGAGGAGGGAAAGCTTCCAAATACATTCTACAAGGTCAGCCTTATGTTGATACTAAAAGCAAAGATAATACCAAAAAAAGAAAACTATAAGCCGATATACCTAATGAACATAGATGCAAAATGTCAACAAAATATTAGCAAACTACATTCAATAATACACTAAAAGAATAATTCAGTACCATTAAGTGGGATTTACTGCAGGAACACCAGAACAGTTCAACAACTACAAACCATCAACATGACACACCACGTAACAGAGGGATAAAAATCATATGATCGTCTCATTAGATGCAGAAAAAACATCTGACAAAATTCAGAATCCATTCAATCCATCTACTGAGCAAAACTGTCAACAAAGTGGGCTGACAGAAAACATACTGCAACATAATTAAGGCAATATATGTCAAACCCACAGCTAACAGTATATTCAATGATGAAAAATTGAAAACTTTTCCTCCAAGATCAGGAACATGACAAGGATGTCCACTCTTGCCATTCTTACTCAAAATGCCACTGGAAGTCCTAGCCACCTCAATCAGACAAAAACATTAAAGAAAAGGCATCCAAACTGGTAAAAGAAAAAGTAAAACAGTCAATAACTGTAGATAATGATACTATATATAGAAAACCCTAGAGACTCCACCAAAACACTATTAGAATACATTAAATCAATAAAGGTGCAGGATACAAAATTAATACACAGAAATCTGTTGCATTTCTATACATTAATAACAGCGCAGCAGAAAGAGAAATTTTTTTAAATTCCATTTACAATTGTTCCACAAATAACAAAATGCTTAGGAATAAACTTAACCAAGAACGTGAAAGAACTCTACTCTCAAAACTATTAAACTCTGAGGAAAAAAATTGAAGATGACACAAACAAATGGAAAGATATACCATGCTCATGGGTTAGAAGAATTAATATTGGGTTTTTTTTTAAGATTTTATTTATTTATTTGATAGAGAAAGAGAGAGATCACAGGTAGGCAGAGAGGCAGGCAGACAGAGAGGGGGAAGCAAGCTCCCTGGTGAGCAGAGAGCCCAATGTGGGGCTCAATCCCAGGACCCAGGGATCATGACCTGAGCCAAAAGCAGAGTCTTAATCCACTGAACTACCCAGTTGGGGTAGTGCCCCAATATTGTTTAAATGTCCATACTACTCAGAGCAATCTACAGATTCAATGCAAACCCTATCAAAATACCAGTAATATTTCTTACATAACTAGTACAAGTAATCCCAAAATTTGTATAGCAGTACAAAGACAGAAGATACAAGTACAAAGAACAGCCAAAGCAATTTTAAGAAGAAAAAAGATGGGCGTATCACAATCCCAGAGAGTACTGGTACAAAAATAGACACATAAATCAATGGAACAGTACAGAGAGCCCAGAAATAAACCCACCCTTGCGTGGTCAACTAATCTATGACAAAGAAGATAAGAATATACAATGGGAAAGAGATCCTTCTCATTAAATGGTGCTGGGAAAACTGAACAGCAACATGCAAAAGAATGAAACTATACCACTTTCTTAAACTACACAAAAAAAATAAACTCATAATAATTAAAGACCTAAATGTGAAACCTGAAACCATGAAACTCCTAAAAGAATATAGGCAGTAATCTCTTTGATATAGACCTTAGGAATGTTTTTTAGATATTTCTCCTCGGCTAGGAAAACAAAAAAGCAAAACTAAACTATTGGGATTCCACCAAAATTAAAATTTTTGCCCAGCAAAAGAAACCATAAGCAAAAAGGCAACCTAATACATTTGTTAAAGGGTTACTATCCAAAATATATAAAGAACTTATCCAACTCAACACCAAAAAAAAAAAAAACCCCAATCCAATTAAAAAGTAAGCAGAAAACCTTAATAGACGTTTTTCCAAAGAAGATATACAGATAGCCAACTGACAAAAGAAAAGATGCTCAACATCACTAATCATCAAGGAAATGCAAATCAAAACCATGATAACGTATCAACTCACACCATTTAGAACAGTTAGTATCAAAAAAAAAGAATAAATTGGGGCACCTGGGTGGCTCAGTGGGTTAAAGCCTCTGCATTCAGCTCAGGTCATGATTCCGGGGTCGTGGGATTGAGTCCTGCATCTGGCTCTCTGCTCGGCGGGGAGCCTGCTTCCCTTCCCCTCTCTCTGCCTGCCTCTCTGACTATTTGTGATCTCTATCAAATAAATAAATAAAATCTTTAAGAAAAAAAAAAAAAAAGAATAAATTACAAATGCTGGAGAGGATGTGAAGGAATGCCTCACAAGGGTGAGGCACAGACCACCACACACTGGTGGCAGGAATGTAAACTGGTGCATTGGTAGTAACAGTAGCTTCACTTACAATAAGCATAGCATAACCTATAGAGTTAAATCCCTATGCTGTATGCTTAAAACTAATGTAACGTGTGTCATTTGAACCTCAATTAAAAAATATGTGTGCATGTGTGTGTGTGTGTATGCAAATAAAAATAAGTACTGTAGCTTAACATACCAACTTTGCAATGGAAGGAACCCTGAGGAATCACTTTTTTCTCTGAATAGAATAAGGAAACTAATACCCAGAAAAACAAACTGACTTACCCAAGAGTACAATTTACCTAAGGTGACAGAATTAAGTTAATAAGCCTTGAAATGGATCCAGGCACACCTCAGAGATATTGCAGGTTTAGTTCCAGACCACCAAAATAAAGTTAATATTGCAATAAAGCAGACTACAATTAAAATAGTCAAATGAATTTTTTGGTTTCCCAAAGCATATGAATATTTGAACCATACCATATGATAGTCTACTAACTGTGCAAGAGCATTGTTTTTAAAAAATGTACATACCTTAATTTAAAAATGCTTCATTGCTAAGAATTAAGAAATGTTAATCATCATCTGAGCTCTCAGTGAGTTGTACTCTTTTTGCTGGTGGAGCCTTGCCACAGTGTTGATGGCTGCTGACTGATCAGGGTGATGATTGCTGAAAGCTGGGTGGCTATGGTTATTTCTTAAAATAAGACAATAAAGTTTGTCTCATTGATTGACTTTTCCTTCCACGAACAATTTTTGTGTAGCATGCAAAGCTGTTTGAAAGCACTTACTCACAGAAGAACTTTCAGAATTGGGGTCAGTCCTCTAAAATCCTGCCACTGCTTTGTCAACTAAGTTTCTATAATATTCTAAATCCTTTCTTGTCACTTCAACAATCTTCACAGCATCTTTACCAGGAGAATCCATCCCAAGAAACCACTTTCTCTGTGCATCCATAAGAAACAACAACTCTTTTGTTCAAGTTTGATCATGAGATTACAGTAATGCAGTCATATCTTCAGGCTCTACTTCTAGTTCTCTTGCTATTGCCACCACATTTATGGTTACCTCTCCCACTGAAGTCTTGAAACCCTCCAAGTCATCCCATGAGTGTTGGAATCAACTTCTTCTAAACTGCCATTAATATGAATATATTCACCTCTTCCCACAAATCACAAATGTTCTTAATGGCATCTAGAATGGTGAATCTTTTCCAGAAGGTTTTCAATTTACTTTGCCCAGATCCATCAGAGGAATCATTACCTATGGCAGCTACGTATTTCTTAAATAAGAGAACTTGAAAGTCAAAATCACTCCTTGATCTACAAGCTGCAGAATAGATGCTGTGTAAGCAGGCATGACAACAACATAAATCTCACTGTATATCTCCATCAGCTTTTGGGTGATCTGTTGCATTGTCAATGAGCAGTAATATTTTGAAAGGATTTTTTTTCTCCTTCCTGAACATTAGGCCTCAACAGTGGGCTTAAAATTTAAATTCAGTAAACCATGTTGTAAACACATGTGCTGTCATCCAGGCTTTGTTGTTGTATTTATAGAGTACAGGCAGAACAGATTCAGCATAATGCTTCAAATGGCTCTAGAATTTTTGAAATGGTAAATGAACACCAACTTAAAGTCACCAGCTACATTAGCCCACACTAGAGTCAGTCTGTCCTTTGAAGCTTTGATGACAAACACTGACTTCTCCTTTGTAGCTATCAAAGTCCTAGATGACGTCTTCTTCCATAGAAGGCTTCCACAGAAGCCTTCCTAGAAGGCTGCTGTGTCTACATTGAAAATCTGTTGTTTGGAGAAGAAACCATCTTTATTATCTGAGATAGATCTTCTGGATAACTTGATGTAGCTTCTACAACAGCACTTACTGCTTCACTTTGTACTTTGACATCACTGGGATGGTTTCTGTCCTTGAACCTCATAAACCAAGTTCTTGCAGCTTCCAAGGCTGCAAAAGTTTTCTTTTGCAGCTTCCTCACTTCTCTCAGCCTTCATACAACTGAAGGGAGCTTGGGCTGTATTCTGGAATAGGCTTTGGCTTATGAGACTGTTGGGGCTGGTTTGATCTTCTACCCAGACCACCAAAACTTTATCCACATCAGCAATAAGGCTGTTTTCATTTTCTTATCTTACTGTATGTGTTCACTTCAGTAGCACTTTTAATTTCCTTAAAGAACTTTTCTTTGCACTTGCAACTTGGCTGTTTGATGCATAGGTCTACTTTTGGCTTTTCTTGGCTTTCAACATGCTTTCCTTATTAAGCTTACATCATTTCTAGCTTTTAATTTAAAGTGAGAAATGTCTGACTTTCACTTGAACACTTACAGGCCATCACAGGGTTATTAATTGGCCTAATTTCCATCCTGTTTCTTAGGGAATAGAAAGGCTCAAGGACAAGGAGAGAGAGGGAGAACGGCTGGTTGGTGGATGAGTCAGAATGCACACATTTATCAATTAAGTCCACTGTCTTATATGGATGCAGTTCATGGCACCCCAAAACAATTACAACAGTAACATCAAAGATAACCAACTAATCAGAGATTACCATAAGAAATACCATATCAAAAAAGTCTGAAATATTATGAGAATTTAGAAAATGTGACACAGAAAGTGAACAAATGCTATTGGACGAAAATGGCGCCAATAGACTTGCCCAATGCAGCTTTGCCACCACTCAAATTGTTAAAAAAAAAAAAAATGCAATTTCTGCGAAGCACAATAAATCAAAGTCCAATTAAACAAGGTATCCCTGTACAAGTTTTCTCTTGGTTGAGTATCCCATTAGGTATTTCAGTATCAACAATCAGATGAAAACTACCTCATCTTTGAAATCATCTCCATTTGCATCTATCAATATTGTTGCCTTCCTGCCACTAAAACTGAAGAAGCATTTCTGTTCCTTTTCAGAGCTAAACCTTTCACCTTTCACCTGTCTCCCTTCCCATATCTTCTCTCCATCTCAGGACTGTGCCCCTGCTACTGTACTCTGCACAGGATCATTCCTACCAACAAAGAGGCTCTAATAAAGCTGTTGCTTGACTCCATGTCCTAATACATCTATGACCCAGTTGCTCTATTCTAATTTTCCAATAAATCTCTTTTGAAGAGTAATCTAGAATCTAGAATGTTATCTCTACTTTGTTGAATCTGCCTCCTCTTCCTTATCTAAATGTTGGAAAACCCAAGGCACCACATATTGGCTCTCTTTTCTTCATCTACACTCTCTCCTTAGACAGTCTCATCTAGGCTTCATTTACTCTGACTTCCAGATTCACATATTCACCTTCATATGTGACAACTCTATCTGGGTATCCAAAAATCATTTCAAACTTGTATGTCCAAAGCCAAAATCATAATTTGTCCTCCTTCTATCCCCACTCTTTCCTATTTTTCTAATTTCACTATATGGCACTTCCATCTACTAAATTACTCCTGTCGCAAATCTAAGGATCATCCTGGATTCCTTCTTAACCTCACATCCCACATCCAAGCCATCTGTGAAACCAAATGGTTTTATCTCCCAAAATACATTCCACATTATTTTTTATCATTCCCACTGCTACTGCCCTAGACCAAGCCACCATCTTTTTTCACTTGAACTTCTGCAATTGTCTCCCAGTGATACCTGCTTTTATCCTTGCTTCCACAGAGTAAGCTATGACACAGAAGCAGATAGCATTGCCCTCCTGCTTAATACTCTTCAATGGCTTTTTACAGCCATCAAATTCCACAACCAGACCTGCAAACTCATACAAGATCTAACCCCTCAGCCTACTTCTCCATCCTTATCTCATGCCACTTATATATTTTTTCAGCTAAAGTGGCCTTCTTTGTTGCCTCCAACATGCCAACCTTTTGCCAACTCACAGACTTTGGACTTGCTTCACCCTTGAACCCTAAGAGGTCCTTCTTAGAACTTTGCTCCTTCTTTTCTTCCTGCTCTCAGCACAAATGTCAACTTCTCAAAGATGGCTCTCCTAACATTTCTATTAAAGTAAGCCCAGTCACTCTATCTTAATTAGTTTTATTTTCTTCATAGACCTTGTTACTATTAGAAATAATCTTACATTCATCTTTCTCTTCCTACTAAATAGAAAACCTGTAAGACCAGAAATCTTGTCTGCCTAGTTCACCATGGTAACAACACCACTCACTAATTTTTTATGGGCTGAATGATTATTCTATAAAGCTATTCCAAATAGAACATTAATAATTTCATTCTATAAAGTTTGTCTTCCTGTTTCAAACGAAGTGTTAAATTTTCCCTCTTTTAAATAACTTTTAAGTAAGTAAGACTTACTTAAATCTCTAAAATTCCTTAGAAGGGAGAAAAGTTAGCAAATCAAAAAGGTCTGCTCAGAGCCATTACCACAGTAAAGTTGGAATATTCTAACTCAGTTAATTTTAAATAACTGAGATGAACTAATATGGCTTCAGACAAAATAAATTTCACCTGTACTTAGAATAATATTTTCCATTTGACTAATATGGCCACAATATTACTAAATGAATAAATATTATTTTCTCTTAAAAGAAAAAAGTTATCTAGATTAACAGAACACTGAAGATTTATATTCCATGTACAGTTTTCCAGCTAATTTAAGCTAATTCTTTGTGATGGGGAGTAAATCAACTAACAGTTGGTTCATCTGTCACCCCTATCTGTAAGAGGGTAACTATATAAAAGCAAAAAAGAAAAACTACAATTCTTGCCCAATTTCAATTCCTAAGAATTGTTTATTTTCTTTCCTTTTCTTTTTTTTTTTTTTTTTAAGATTTTATTTATTTGTCATAGAGAGAGAGGGAGCAAGAGCGACAGAGGCAGACAGAATGGCAGGCAGAGACAGAGGGAGAAGCAGCCTCCCTGCAGAGCAAGGAGCCCGATATGGGACTTGATCCCAGGACACTGGGATCATGACCTGAGCCGAAGGCAGCTGCTTAACCAACTGAGCCACCCAGGCGTCCCAAGAATTGTTTATTTTCTAAAAATAGCCAGGAGTGCTACCATGGCAATGCTAGAAAACTAGCAAATCTAACATGTCATTTTTCATCCAAAAATAAACTTCTAAAAAGTCCCAAACAGTATAGTTCGCATGTAACAGGTCAGAAAAAAGATGACCATAAGCCACTTCAGTACCAGAATGTCCTTTTTATATTGTTTCAAATGAATCAAAACTAGATCTAAGCTAAAAAGCTTACTATATATGGAATAGCATAATAATTATCTGATTTACAAAACTTGAATAAAGGTTCTTAGTTTTAAGGAAAAAACTATATGAAACCAAAGAACTGTTCATATCTTGTGTTCATCTTCTTTGTATAAAACATTGCTGCCTGGCCACCTCTGCTGCCAGCAAAAGTACTCAAAACAAGCAACGAGATAAGTAAAATAAAAATAAACTAAGAGAGAAAGGTATAAATAAGATTTCTCTCCTCAAAAAGGAATATAAATAACTGAAGATGAGACAAAATTAAAAACAATCTTGTTGCATAAAACTGCAACTTATTCTCTCTTACAAAGGAGAAAAAATTATTAGAAACAGATAAAGCCAAGTCATTTTTCTACCCTTCTACTGATATGTTCCACTATATTCCTAAGCATTTTTTTATTCTACCTTTATTTACACAACACCTACTCCTGCTTTAAAATCAAACTATGTTTAGATTTTAAATATAGTTTTCTGAACTCTAGGGCAGAGCACAGCATATGCTAGACTTAAAATTTAAGGCATAATCAGCTTCATTTAAACGGCATTTTGGAACAGTGGTTCAAATTAAAGCCTCTTAACTACAATATGCATTCCCAAAGTGTAGTCAGTCAAATGAACACATCACAAAATATTCATTCATACATGTATAAGGCCTTTACTGAACACCTACTATGTCAGGCACTAAACTATGAATGGAGATACAAAAAATAAGACACAACTGACACCTTACCATTTAGAAACTCCAACGCGGGAAGAAAAAGATAATGCAAGAGTATGAGTACTAATGACAAAAGAAGTAAAGTAGGCTAAGTACACTTAAAACTAAGATTGAGAGGACAGAGGGAAATCGGAAAGAATTTCAGAGGAAATAATGCCTAAAGTAAGTCTTTAGGTATTACCTGAGGCTAACACAAGTATGGGTGTTTGGGGGTTGATTTTTTTTTTTTTTTTTTTTTTTGGTGCAGGGGGTGGATAATGGAAGATGAGGTTACTAAAAGAACACAGTTCATGACAGAAGAGTCTATTTCAGGAAAAGAAAGCAGCATGTGCAAAAGTAAAAGGCATGAGATAGGTGAGGCATATAATCAAACCGCAAAAAGTATGCAATTGTGCTATTCAAACAGTGGCTACTGAAAACGTGAAATGTACCTAGTGAGAAATGAGATATGCTGTTAAGTGTAAAATACACATGGGATTTTGAAAACTCAGTACATAAAAAAAAATAATAATAATAAACTATCTACTTGAATATATTTTTAAATATTCATCACGTTAGGGGTGCCTGGGTGGCTCAGTAGGCTGGGCCTCTGCCTTCAGCTTGGATCATGATCTTGGGGTCGTGGGATCGAGCCCCGCATTGGGCTCTCTGCTCGGCGGGGAGCCTGCTTCCCCCTCTCTCTCTGCCTGCCTCTCTGCCTACTTGTGATCTCTGTCAAGTGAATAAATAAAATCTTTAAAAAATAATAATAAAAATAAATATTCATTACGTTAAAATATTATTTTGGATGTACTGGTTTAAATAAGATATACTATTAAAATTAATTTCACCTGTTTGTATTTTCCTGTGCCTACTGAAAAAATGTTTTAAATTATGTATATGATTCACATTATATTTCTTTTAGACAATGCTGGTTTAGAATGACTGCACTGGCTGGAGGGCAGTGATTAAAGTAATAAAGGAGACTGGATCAAGTGGAAGAGACTGTTACAAGAAGGATCCTTATATCATACAAAGAAGTTGGTTAGAAAAAAAGGATCTTCAGTAGGATTAAAATGATCAGATCCACATTTACAAAGATCCTTCTCCAGCCCAAGAACTGGAGGCCCAATAAGGCTGAAGGCAGAAAAACAGCTGGTCTTGAAATCAGGTGCCAAGTGATAGAGCTTTGAACTAACAGAGGGTAACTAGAGATGTAGAGTACAGAATTAAGAAATGTTTATCAAATAAAACAAACTGAACTTGATGACAGATTATATGTGGACTATGAGAACAGAGAATTCAAAATTCTTCCAAATTCAGAAAATGAATTTCAAAGTTTTGGTCTTAAAAAATTGGGTAAATATGGTACCATTCAATAGGACATGTCTGGTGGAGAAAGGTGATGGTTTCATATTAGATACATCGAGTTTAGGATGCCTGTAAGAAATCTATGTGGAAACGTGAAAAATTAGCTATATAAATTCAGAACTAATTCAAGAGTTCCAGGACAGAGACAAAAACTGATTGTGCATTAATAAAATATAGATGGTGGAAGCCAAGATGACCTGAAGCCTGAAGATGAACTCAGCCAAAAAAAGAACAGAGTGAAGAGAAGGCAGAAGACTAAATTATGAGGAAACGCAATACTGGTGAGCAGAGAAGGAGGAGCATCCACAAAGAAGCAAAGAAGATCAGTAACTACAGGCAGAAGAACCAGGTGAAAGAGCAGAATCTTCTTTGGGGGTGGGGGGTGGGGGTGGGGGGGTGGGGGGGAGTGGTGGGGTGGGGGGGGAGAGGTGGGCAGAGGGAGAGACAGAATCAAGCAGGCTCCATGCCCAGGCCAGAGCATGATGCAGGGCTTGATCTCCCCACCTGGAGATCATGACCTGAGCTGAAATCAGAAGCTTAACCAACTGAGCCACCCAGGCATCCCAAAAGTAGCATCTTCTAATGGACTTCTGTGTCTGCTATTCCATGAATGCTTAATAGGAAAGATGTGATGCTGACAAAAAAAAGAAAAATCTTTTCCAAAAATCACCAACTACTTTTTGATATTTAAAATGATTCTCTATTTGTATATATTTGTAATATAAAATTCAAATGTGGAACTGTAACTTGAAAACATATGAATTAAAATAACATAGTAATGTCCAGAACTGTACCCTTTTTTCAAAACTGCATGTAGACCCCTCCTGCCAAAAAAGATAAATACATAAAAATCATTTAAATGGTGACTTTTAATCTCAAAGATATTTTTAATCCAAGTTGATGGTAAAGGACCAGCATAAAAATGTTTGTGCCCAAGTGTACTTTCCTATGGAGAGGAGCCAAAACGTTCTTCAGACTTTCGGAGGAGGATCCAACAAGCAAAAGGATTAAGAAAATCTCCAGTAATTGCAGCCCATCGAACTGCTCACACAAACAAAATTTCAAGAACAAATCCACTTTAACAGAACCATCCAATTTTTTCTTCAGTTATCTCATTATAGGTAGGAACACCACAAGAAATTAATCCTCACAACAGTATCTACTATTCCCATTCCCCAAATGGAAAAATATATATATGTCCCTTGTTACTAGCCAACAATTTGTTACTAATTGATATTAGTAATTTGTCCAAAGTCACAAAGTGAATGAGAGGGGGTTTAAACTCAGGTGAACCTGGCCCATGGTCTTCACCACCGCGAAACACTGTATCCTTTTGGTCCTGCCCGCACAGAACACCAACCAGAGCACTACGACTCACCTGGCGCATTTTTTGCCAAACATCTTTCCTCTCATCCCAGCCTTGATGGACATGTAAAAATTTCACAGCCAGGAAAAATGGGCCTTTCCGCTTTAACCAAACTGTCTTTAATCTCCAGTTACCCAGAGATACCGAAAGTTTCACAGTCTCCTTCCCCTTCTTGGCTCTGTCCCTCCTTTGCCATCTTCAGTCTCCACAGTCCTCTAGGGTTTCCTAATAATTCCTAACCCTATCTCTAGATCCTCCTGCAACGAGCTCCCTTCCTCCTTTTCTCGATTCCAACAAATAATCTAAACTTCTATAACTTCGTCTCCTCCTAACTTCCCAATCCCCCACCTGTAGCCAACCTCCCCTCCTCCTTGTCCTTTCCCGGCTGCCGGGCTCCTCACTTATTTGCTTAGGACTCTGCTCTCCCCGCGTTCCCAAACCCTCCCTATCCTTAATCCGCTCAACCTCCCCGCTTTAACAGCTCCACTCTCGTACCTCCATCCACGAATAGCCAGCCCCCCCACGCTCCAGTCCCAATCTCACTTCGCACCCCGAACTCCCCAGTCTCCACGCCCACGCCAAAAGCCCACCCCCAACCCGCCCCCCCCCTCCTCAGATTCGACGCGGCGTCCCGCCTCCTTGCCTTCTCTCCGCGGAACAAACTCCCCGTCTAGCCGCCCAAGAGTGGGTGCCGGGTTGCTGCGAAGATTGAGGGGCGGGAGCCAAGGTTGCCGGGGTGCGGGAAGTTTGAACACAGGGCCAGGCTAGGGGCGGGGACCGTAGTTCCCTGGCGGCGGCGACGCGCCGACTTCGGCACCAGGGTAACGGAGACGGAGGACCATACTGCACTGCGGCAAGACTGCAGCCAATGATTCCCGCCCCCAATCTCCCATTGGCCTCCGGCACGAGACGACCATTCCTATTGGGGTCAGTGGAACTGGAAGGCGGGACAATGAGTACGGGAGAAGGCAGCCATTGGTTGACCGCTTCAGTTGTAGCGGCAGCCCAGAGTGGGGAAGTGGTTCCCGCCCAAGCTCTGCGGGGGCGCCGGGCCTCCGTGGGCAGTTGCAGGGCGATACGCTACCGCACCGCTTCAAGGGCCTTGGATGGTTCGGGGAGCATGTGGGCGGAGGGGAAAGAGGGTTGGTGTAATAAGTTGTAGAAATTGGCAGATGCGTGATGGAAAACGTTGAAAACTGTTTTGAATCCTTCTTGGAAATCAATTGATTTTAAATTAGGAAGAAATTAATTATAAACAAATAGCTAGTTACTTCTCGGTCTTAGCACCGAGATTGCTTGTTTTCAGGAGTTGGTGGAGTTAGTGTACTAAGTAGGTCCTTCCTTGAGGTCCTGACCTTTGTAATTCACAAACGCGCAGCAAGTTTGGCTTGAAAGTGGGTTTTTTAAGGTTTTAGAAAGGGTTCGAGGCGGAATGACATTTGAGAGATTTGCACATTAAAAAAAAAAAAAAGTAAATGTCGTGGTGCATGTCAGTAACCTATTGAGAATTGCAGTATGGCATTTCCCTTTTAAAAAACTGACTGCGTTAAACGGCATTAATTGCGGGAGGCAGGGAAAGTAAAAAGAAAATGCTCTCTTCGGTGAAGGTTATTTTAAGCAATTCTAAAGGTTCTGATTACCCAGATGGCTTAACACCGCACCCCGCTTTTTTCGCCATTGGTAATTTCTTGAAAACTGGGCTTTACCTCCATTCTGCAGAGTATCTAAATCTTGAAGGCAAATGCATTGTAATCAATCCTCTCACCATGAATTATGGTAATTCTGTTTCTGGCCTGACCTCGTTTTCCCAATTTTGCCCTATTTCAAAGCTTTCATTTTATCCTGTCAATATCTTTCACTTCAAGTTACAGACTAACCCACCTAAACAATACTGTAATTAAATGCAATTTTCTGTATAGAAAATAGAAGATAGGATTCGTCTGTTAGTGAGAAATAGATGAGTAATACCTAAGTGCACTTAAGTAACATTTCATCAGTTTAAATCTGCTAATACTCTTCGTTAAAGTAGCTCACTGGTTATTACTGACTCCATTAGAGTTAATATTACGTAGTTTAATAAGCGCATTGGTGGAGTACTTTTAAAGGAAATAGCTATAAAGCGTGAAGAAACATGCTGTGTTTAGGTGAAAGAACAAACGTCTCCAAGGAGTCAAATGAAGGTTGCTAGCACTCAAGGACAGCTGAGAATGAAACTAACATTCATTCTGCACTAGCAATGTGCTAGGCAATGTAATCTCATTCCATCTTCATTGCTGATTCATTGTTATACCTGAAGAAACAGATTCAGAGAAATGAAAGAATCCACTAGGAAATACTAAAGTAGTAAGTGGTAGGGGCAAGAATCAAGCCTAGGTCAGCTAAATTCCAGGCTTCAAATTGAAGGCCTTTAATGTGTTTCACCTACAGGTTAATAGAGTTGCTAGAAAGCCAGAAGGTACTTAAAAGATTAGTCGTCTCCAAAAAATTATCTAATTGTATATAACACATTTTCCAGATGTTTACAATGTGCACTTTTATTCATTCTATCATATTTGGAGTAATAGTGACTATCAATTTATTTGACCTTGAATAAAGACCCAAAGGATTTCTAAATCTTCAGGACTAAAAACCAGCTTATTGAACTAATTCTTTAAAATGTATCCCAAAACATGAGATAATTTCTATTGTGCTTTTCAGAAAAATAGAAAGCCAACAAAAGTATATTTTTATATTATGACACTTGAAATTGTATTTAATAGGAATAAGCCTTCTTATTATTTTTAAAGATTATATTTATGAAAGGAATTATACTATATATATTATAATCAGTATAATTAGAGTTTTATTTTTAATATAAAATATATTTTTAAATATTTTTAATATATTTTCATATAACATTGTAATTTTATTTTTAGTATTTTGGCCTTACACAGTATTGCAATATCTCCAGATTAATCATTTTGCTAACTGAATGTTCTCTTTCTGCAAGATTTTGATTGCCTTGATTAATACCATGTGATGATAGATATCATTAATTAAACTCTTCCTAGAAGTGCTTACCAATGAAATTATTCCCATTTTCTATGTGAAGAAACTAAGAAGTTTGAGCAATAAATCAGAAGTTTCATAAAATTAATAGGTAGACTTCCTTCTGTAGACAATCCAGAAATTACAATGACTGCATTTTAAAAGGAGCATACTATAAAAAAATCATATCCCAGAAAGCACACCAGTATAATCATCCTTAGCTAAAGGTTGGTTGTGCCTGGGTGGCTCAGTTGGATGGGCAACTGCCTTTAGCTTATGTCATGATCCTGGAGTTCCAGGATCAAGTCCTACATAGGGTTCCCCGTTCAGTGGGGAATCTCTTCTCCCTCTGACCCTCCCCACTCTCATACTCTCTTTCTCTCAAATAAATAAATAAAATCGTTTTTAAAAATTAAATTAAAAAATAAAGTTTAGTTGTCCATTTAGCACCATTCTTGCCCCGGGGGTGGGGGGGAAGCATTATCACAATTTTACATATCTTACCTAGATAGGTGATAATAAAAAAATTGAGGGCCGGGAGACTCTGTCGATTAAGTGTCTGCCTTTGGCTCAGGTCAGGATCCCAGGGTCCTGGCATTGAGCCCCACATGGGGCTCCTCCCTCCCACTTGTGCTCTATCTTGCACTCTCTCACTATCTCTCGATCTCGAATAAATAAATGAAATCTTTAAAAAATAATAAAAGATGTTCTTAAAAAATAAAAAATTTAAAACTTTTAAATCAAACTTCCAGTGTCCATATTGCTAGAAAATTTTAAACTTATTAAGAAATTACAGGTTGGGGCTCCTGGGTGTGGTTCAGTTGGTTTAAGCGTCTATCTTCAGCTCAGGTCACCATTTCAGGGTCCTAGGATCCAGGGCCTAGTGGACTCCCTGCTTAGCAGGGAGTCTGCTTCTCCCTCTCCCTCTGCCCACCCTCCCCCCACCCTAGTTATGCTCATGGGTGTATGTGCATGTGCTCTCTCTCTCTCTAATAAGTAAAATCTTCTTAAAAAAAGAAATTACAGGTAAATAGATTGTCAGCATATAATACTAACTTTTAAACAGCATCTAATATGCTAGGTGTTCAAAAGAAATTGAATGGCTTAGGAAAACTTGAGCCAGGTGTAAATAATAGTGAAATTGGAGACACATAGGTGATTTGATCTTCCAGAAATAAATTTAGTCTAATTGATTATTATTATTTGCCCTTACAGTACAGAAGGCTGATACCCTTTGATTGTTGCTTTAAACAATAGGATAAATTGCTTTAAACAAAGGATAAATCTTTTTTGATTGCTATATGAAATTTACAAGTTTATCATTTTATTAGTGGAGAAAGAAAGAAAACCATTGAGATGTTTACTAGTATTTTTCTTCTTTCATAACTGGTGAATAAATCATTGATAGTTTCTCAATTTCATGGAATTTATTTGAACGTGAGGATGTTTTATTTTTGTTTAGCATAAAAAGAGTTAAGCCAAAAATTGGGTTAAGTTAGTTTTTAATACATGTTTTTGGGTTTCATTACTCCACAACTACATCTTTAAGTAAATTGACCTACAGACTAAGTGCTATCTCCAAAGCAGTAGAAATAGCACTGAAGGAAAACATAATTCTATTTGTATTCACATTGTTAGATTTGAAAGGGAGAATGTCAGTACAATTTTCTTAGTAGGCAATTGCCTGTTCTTAACTGAAAATAATCCATAGGAAATTCTGTTAATATCAGTGACTATATTTTTAATTTACAATAAGTATGCTAGATAATTTTAATTAATATTAAATTATTGCTAAGTAATAATGTGCTAGGTGATTTTTAATTTTAATTGACAGATATGTTAGGTGAATCAATATTTTTATTGAAAAAGTGTTTTTACTACTTCAGGATTCTAGCGTAAAACAGCCAGTTATTTCTCCAGTAAAGACAGGAAAATGGCAGAATCACAGTGGAAAACTAAGTTAAACACTTTCATCCATTCACTAAATACATATTGAGTACTTACTACACACTGTTAGAGAATACAGATAAGAAAAATAAAGTCCTTGTCTTCTAGCTGCTTACTGTCTAATGAACAAGAAAAATAAGTTTCTCGAATTGCAGTAACTGTGTAATAAGGGCTATTAGAAAGGTATGTTTAGGGTGTTAAGGGGACTTGGAAGAGTGACTCTTAGCTCAATTGGTGGCCCAGATATGCTTCCCAGAAAAACTAACTCTCGAATTGTAGCTTATGTTACATAAAAGCTAACTGGAGGTGGGAAGATTGATAAGATAGAAACAAACCAGTATACAGCATTAGGGGGCAGGACAAATCACTGAGGAAGACATGATGAGGAGCACTTAGAAAGGGAACGGCCCAAGATATGACCTGAGAGGGAGCAAAGACTAAATGTTTAAATGCCTTTTTAAGAAGCATATGTTTAATACCAAAAGCCCAGTAGTGACTAATGAGCTTTTGAACAGAGGACTGATACGATTTGATCTGCATTGGAGAAAGATTGTCTCAGTGGCCTCATGCGGGGTGAGTCCAGAAGCAGAAGGTCAGCTAAGGGCTTTAAAACTTCAGAAAGGGGTGAGTAATAAAGGCAAGAAATGAGGAGGCCTGCTTCAGCTAGTATCAATTGAGCACCTTCTATTCCTGGACCTGAGGTTAAAGTTTTATAACCTCCCTTTATCCTTGCTACAACCCATTTTAACCCTTGTTACAATTCTATGATACCATATTATTTTTATTATTTTGTTGTTGTTGTTGCAAGTGAAGCCATGGTTGGGGGGCGGGGGTGGCAGTTAAGAACTTGGCCCAAGGTTACAGTTAAATAGAGGAGTAGGGATTTAAACCCTTGTCTGACTCTGGGACCTGAGCTTTCATCCATCTTTTTTTCCAAACTGTGTTTGCAACTTATTTATGAATCATCAAATCAATTTATGCTTTATGATCACATTTTTTAAATGGATTTAGAGTGGAACAGAAAAATAGAGTATTTTTTGTACAGAAAGGATAAGTACCGTGAAGTTTTTGTTTCAGTTACTTTTATATACATGTAATACGTATTTTTTTACTATATCTCAAAGGTAAAAAAAAGTTTGAAAAAAATCACCATATTGCAATCATAATGAAGAGAGAAAGAAAATGGATATGTACTACCTGTGTTACCAGACTGATTGCATGTATGAGGGTGTAGAGGGAAGAAGGAAGCTAGGTTGAGCCCAGATTCCTGAGTAAGACACGTGGCACCCTTCACCAAGACAGTGAGTACAGAATGCAAGTGAGAGGTAAAGGACAGTAAGGAGTAATTTGTTTGAGATATCTACAGGACATCCAAGTAAGAATGCCAATGGTGTTTCTTACGTAGACAAGCATATCCTAGTAATTTTACTCCAAGGTAAAACAGGAGAAACAAAATCAGATATCCAAAAATACTTAATCAACAGTGTTGATTTATTAATATTATGAAATAGGAAAAAACCTAATTATCCATCAACATGAGATTAAATGTTTAAAATGTATATCCCTTTGTGTTCAACTAAATTGAATCATAATTTCAACTAATTGAATCATAACAGTAATTATGTTTTATAGTAGTTCAGTTTAAATATAATTTTCAAAATCCTTAGGAAACTTAAGAACTTGGATTGATAGTACATCAAGTTAATTAATGAATAATCTTTTGATACCTAAAACATTTGTAAGGCTGAATATTGAACAGTGATTACTACACATGATTTTAACTTTGGGGTTTTTCTTTTTTTTTTAATACACAATAAGTGATTATATCTTTAGGTCATGTTAAGGAATGTGTTTATTTTTTTCACTCATGTGGAATTTAAGAAACAAAACAAATGATCATAGGGGAAAAGAGGCAAACCAAGAAACAGACTCAGCTATAGAGAACAAAATGATGATTACCAGAGGGGAGGTGGATGGGGGATGGGTGAAATAGGTGATGAGCACTTAGGTGTTATATGGAACTGTTGAATCACTAAATTTTACTCCTGAAACTAATATTACACTGTATGTTAACTAACTGGAATTTAAATAAAAACTTTAAAAAAACAAAAATGTATATCCTTACAATGTAATGCTCGGTATCAAGAAAATTAACTGATCAACATGATAAATTTCCAAGGTATGTTAAGCAGAAGTCAACCACAAAAGAATATATTCTATATATTACCACCAATAATCAGCTCAAAAGCAGGCAGAGTTCATTTACACCGGTGAAAATCAGAACATTTGACTACGGGAACAGGGTAGCAATTGACTAGAAAAAAATGAGAGAGATTTTTTAGAGTGTTGTAAACAGGTTGTATCTTGACTGAGGTGGAGTTAAAAGAGTTGTTTCCTCTATCAAAATTCATCAAAATGTAAACTTACAATAGGTGTTTTTCACTGTATGTGTTATTTCAACTTTTTCAATGACTTCATTAAAAAATTACATTGACTTATATAAATAGAAAAATCTAGAAGGTGACCAATTTCCAAATATGGTTAAATCCATACATTCAATGTCATTAAAATTGTTTTCTCTTTTAAAAAATGATCTCTTTATCTTGCACATACTTCCCTATGTGTTTGTTTTATACCAGGTGGGCTGTAGGAAATGCTAGGTATTAACACCTAAGCTCCAGACTTACACTCTATTCACCTAACAACCCCATGGAGAAAAGAACACCTCTTTTCTGATTGGCCCAACAGAAATCCTGGTTCACTCTGACCTCATACCAGGACATGAACTAATTACTGCAGCCAAGGGGTTGCTTGCAGTAAGGGAAGTAGAAAGGGTATGATCAAGTCTCCTGAATTTTCATGTTCTTCCACAAGAGCTGAGAGAAATGTTTCCCCAAAGGAAAACTGGAATGTTGTTACTAGAAAAAAGAATACCAGACAAAACTTTAAAAAAGTCCCCAAAAGTGACAATGACAATTTTACTCAAATAGGTTTGTAAACCAGTCTGGCATACTTAATTTAAAGTTCATTTAAGAAAAACGTATGTAGGGGCGCCTGGGTGGCTCAGTGGGTTGGAGCCTCTGCCTTCAGCTCGGGTCATGGTCTCAGGGTCCTGGGATCAACCCCCGTGTCGGGCTCTCTGCTTGGTGGGGAGCCTGCTTCCCCCCTTCTCTCTGCCTGCCTCTCTGCCTACTTGTGATCTCTCTGTCAAATAAATAAATCTTAAAAAAAAAATTATGTAATTATGTAGGCTGTAAATATAGATAATAGCAACCATATATGGTTGTCTTTTGACCCCTTCTGATTTATAATACTTATATTGTCAAAAGACTTTCCCACAGTAATTTCTGGGACCTCCCAGAGAGTGTCTCACACCTACAAACACACCAACCTTCATTGGTAGTCCTTCCTAGGAAGGGCATCAGGACCACTGCTATATCATGCAACAGTCTATCCCATTTCTTTCCAGAAGCCAGCAGTTTCCGCTGGTGGCTGTCACTAGCTCTCTGAGTTGCCACCACCATGTCAGGGCCACAGTTGAATCGGAATTACACCAGAAGTATACCTATTTTTCTCAGATCCAAACCTACCTTTCTATATTCTGTTATGCAGTGCTGAGGACTCAACAAACTACATTTCCCGTAGACTCTTTGCTGGTTGGTTCAATGTTAGGTTCTGCTGATAGAACACATTAGGAAAAGGTGGCAAGGTGGGAGTTGGTGAGAGCAAAGTTCCTTTTTCATGTCCCTGCTTCTATCAGTGTGACTACGACACCAGCAGCTGGCTCTATTCTAACATGTCTTTTGCTGTTCCTAGGTCTACATACCTGGAACTGTCCCCTAGGGGTGTAGACATCAGCTCTGTAGGGCCTCTCCTCTGAGTACCTAGGCTCCAGTGACCCCCAACCCCAATTATTTTGTTCCCTTAACAAGTTAACTGCTTTCTGAAGTACAGATATCCAGGTTATCTCAGTGTTCCCTTTGTGATCTTTTAGCCTTTCACCACCTGTGTTCTAATTCCCTATATTAAATACCCTCTGTTCAAGCCTAGTGTGGTTTCTCTTTTCCTGACTGTACCCTGACTGATCCTGTGTTCTAGAACCAAGTTTTGGAGGTGAATGTGAAATGCCCCTTTCCTATGTATTATTCTCTATTAAATGGATCCCAGTAAAGTGTTACTTGTTATTACAGACTAAATGTTTGTGCTTTCCCCCTCAAAAAAACTTATATGTTGAAATCAGATCCCCAGTGAGATAGTATTAAGAGATGGGGCCTTTGAGAGGTAATGACACCATGAGGATGAAGCCCTCATGAATGGGATTAGTACCCTTAAAGAAGACACCAGAAAGCTAGCTCTCTGCTCTCTGCTCTCTGTCATGTAAGGGTGCAGCAGCCATCTGCAACCCAGGAGCTGGGTTCTCACCACACAAAAGATCTGCTAGCATCATGATCTTGGACTTCCCAGCCTCTAGAACTGTGAGGAATAAATTTCTGTTGTTCAATCCACCGAGGCTTCAGTATCATACTTTGTTAGAGCAGCCTGAACTAAGACATTTGTTATGCCCAGACATTTCATGTAAGTTAGTGAAACAGTGCTTTCATTTCGCATGCATTATGACACAAACCAGTAGGAAGGTGATCTGGTATATCTTTGAATAAGTCACTGTGCTATATAGTCGGACACTACCTTCTTTGATAACTCTTGATCAAGATAACCATGCTTGACTCTTCCTCTTAGAAAAGTTCTTTTTTTGGGGAGGATTCTAAGGCCTATCACTCAAACTGAGATTCTCACTGCATGTAAGTAGCATCTACAATCTATATGGCTCTGCACTGAGGCTAATGAGTAGATGGGCTCAGTACATACACAGCATATAAATAAGTCTGAATGAATGGATTCTTTATAATGTTTGCAGCCTACACTATGATCTACCTCCTTCCCCCAAAAACATATAAACAACAAAGGAAAAACTCCACAAAACTTTTCTTGCTTGCCAGGGAGCAATTAACACAGTAGGTAACCAAGCAAACTTAAATGCTCAAAATGCTTCAGAATGTGATCATATTTGAGTAGCGTTTTGCATAGCACTCACAATGATTATTTCATTTGATTTTAAAACAACCCTGAGAGGGATGCCTAGCTGGCTCAGTCAGAAGTGTGTGTGACTCTTAATCTTAGGGGAGTGAGTTTGAGCCCTATGCTGGGTATAGAGATGACTAAAATAGAAGTTTTTTAATAAAATTTTTTTTAAAACCCTGAAAAATAGGAAGGGCAGATATTTCCCACTGTACATAGTGTGCAAACTGACCTTTTGGTTAGATCAGATTTGCCTACTAGAAACACAATATGTGAACCACATATTTCATTTTAAATTGTCTAGTAGCCAGTCACATTAATATAAGTTGTAAAAAATGAAATTAAATTTACCATATATGTTATATATAACACAATATATCCAAAGTATTATTTCAACATGTAATCAATATTTTAAAATTATCAATGAGCTATTTCACACTGTTGTTTTGTGCCAAGAATTTGACACTTGGTATGTATTTTGCAGTTACAACACATCTCAATGCAGACGAGCCACATTTCATGTACCTCAGCAGTCACATTTGGGTTGTGACTACCCTACTGGGACAACACACGATTAGATTATTTACCCAGAGACATATAATGAGAAGTAGCGTTCCTAGGTAGCCAGCTTCTGAAAAGGGAATGACCAGTCTAGAAACCTGAATTCACAGACCTGAATTCCAGACATGCCTCTGCCTGTTACTGGTTGTGGGATAGTGACAAGATATTTGTTTTCTTTAAAGCTTGGTTTCTGGTTTGTTAAACAAAGCAAACAGCATTAATCCGATGCCTTTATTTCCCCTTTCACCCTACAGCAGAACTGATTCTTCTAAAGAAACTTTGTATGGAAACCCAGTATTTTAAAAAACAAAAAGCATGATTTCATAGGATGTATAGGAAGGGCTGCTTCTCCATCTAAAGGGACATGGTAGTGGGGAGGGAAGTGGATTACCATGTTAGTGCACATCCCTGTTTGTACACACACACACGTGTACACACAGAGGCGTTTTTCTGAGGGGGTTCTGGTGAACACTTTGCGCACATTTGAAAACGCTTGGAAGAAGTCTTCTCTAAGATACTTATTGTAAAAAGTCTATGATTCCATGCATATAATTCCACTCAGGAATTCCACTCTTTAAACCAGTGTTTTGTTTAACACTTAACTGAGAAAGTCAGTCCAGTACTATCCACAGACATCCTTATGTTGGTGTTTGACTCACGATTTAAGTTTCATAGTATTGATTTTCATAAATGGAAGCTACACTTTGAGATCAATTATTCAAATGGCTTTTGAAGCTTCTCTTCAAACAGTACCTGACATAGAAATCTTAAATCCTCTCCAAGAGAGTCAGCATGGGTCCGCAAAGTTGAAGAGGATGTGAGGAGGTACGACCCTAATGGAGGAGCATCGCTCAAATACCGTTTCCCAAAAGAAGCCCCAAGAATCCTCCTTCCAACCACCAGGGCAAACTCATGGAGACTTTGAACAGCTAGAGTTTAACCCTAGCTCCAACCCTTTCATCTGATGGGGAAACACCAGGGAAGTGTTCAAAATCTCACCCCAACCTCCTGGCAGAACTGACCCAGAACCCAAGTCATTGATATGCTAGAGCTAACTGGCAACTGGCTCATAAGGGCCCATTATTAGATCTTCAGAAATTTTGTAAGCCAGCTGACATCATATTGGTGGCTGGAAATCAGCCATGGGGAGAATACTGACACCACAGACATCAGTAAATGCTACAAATCAGGGTTTTCCCCAGAGAACTTGCTGTGAAAGCCTTTTCCCAGTACACTGGTATCCAGGGTTCCTGGGCCCAAGTCTTTACACCCTAAACAGCAACCTGGGAATAGATGCACTGTCTTTTGATAGGAAACACAATTTTAAGTTAATAAAAAATTTAAAATAAAGTTTAAAAAAAAGTGTCTGTTTATGAAAAAAGGACTTAATACCAAAAATAGCCATTTTTCTCCATATTTACCACTTTCTATTGTCCTGTGGGTATGGGTTCCATTGTCTTTCAAGCTGTTATTTGGAGTCTTCCGTCACTTTGGGGATTGGTTTTTAGTATTAAGTGAGCCAGGCAGCTCAAAGAACATTAGTTAAATTAATCCATAACAGAAAAAAAACCTAAAAGAAATTATCGAAACTGCCGTTTGAGTAGCGAATTATCTGATATACCTTCTCTCTCAGTCCCCTCTGGTTCTATTTCTGGCTAAGAAGGTATTAAAAGGTCGGTGTAAACAACTGCCAGTCTCCAAGCTTCTCAGATGGCCTTGAACCTCCCCGCATTTAATCCTCCCAACTAAACTTCTGATTCATCGCCTTAACAATGACCCTCTCCCTCTGTCTTTCTCTCCCTGCCCTTCACTGCTTTTCTTCTGTCCTTTGTGGCGCGGGCATTGCAAGCAACAGCTCTCCTCCTGGGCCTGTTTGGGCATGCTTGTGATGTCAGATGCCTGCACTTCAGCTGTCCTTTCGTATCCATGGTGATGGATGAAAAATAAGCTGCTTTGCAGTGATTTGAACTTTAATCCATTCAAATGATGCATGCTTTATTACTCAGGTGATTTTTTTCCCCCAATACTTTCAGATCACTGAAATCTTGAATTATTAAAGAGGAATTAACATGCCTTCTCTTTCTTTGCTTTTTTTTTTTTTTTTAACCTTTTATGCCTTGGTAAATTTAAATAATCTTCTTTGATCTCAGCACCTGAAAATTTTTTCTTGATAATTAAGCCAATAGGAAAACAATTTTAGAAATATGATTCCAAAGGAAAAGAAATTATAAAAGATATAATTTGAAGTTCCTTCTCCCTACACACTTATAAGGAATTTTTATTAGGCTGAGTAAAGTGTAGAAGGCTTACATAACACAAGGGAAAGATAAAAGGCTATAAACATTTACTAAGTGGTGTTGTCCAAAATGTTGATCACTTAACACTAGCGGTACTTGAAATCACTTTAGTGATCTATTGATACACTATTAAGTAACAGGTTTTGAATTCTTTTAAGTTCAGAAAACATCTCAATCTGTTGGTAGTCTTTAGCACCTTGCTAATACTTGTTAATCACTTTTTTATGAAAAATGAGAACTGCTTTTTGCATGCAAACTGCATGCAGTAGTTTCTAGCTGAAATGTAAGAACTATGTTTAAACTCTAACAATTTTTATAGTGTCTTCCATTTATAAATAACACTGACTTTCTAGTGATATAAAGTTCCTTTCTACTAAAAAATGATCAATCAATACAAACAAATAGCAAGGAAATTCAGTTGTCTACAGTTGTGCTGTATTAACAGCCAAGATCCTGCCTCTCTTTCTGAGGGATGAAGGGAAACGTGCATTCAGACACTTTTCTTAAGTTAGCTATAACCTCTCATCTTCCTGCTTCAGAAGTCTGCACACGCAACGTTCAGTGTAACCAGAGGTGATTAGCCTTGGGAAAAACATTAATATTATATAAAATATCTAGGATATCCAGTCTCCTAGAGACAGAAAGTTGAGGTAACCAGGAGCTGGGGAGAGGAGGGAATGGAAATTACCATCTAATGGTTACAGAAATTTTGTTTGGGATGTTAAAAAAAATTCTAGAAATGGAGAGTAGTGCTGGTTATACATACTTGGAATATACTTAATGCCACTGAAATGCATGCTTAAGAATGGTTAAAACAGTAGCTTTTCTGCATTTTTATGTGTGTTTTACCACAAGCTTAAACTATTGCAATTTATAGCTGTCGTTATTCTTACTGAAAGAAATCTTAGTGAATTGACCTAGGCAGAAACTAGTGACGGGTAACAGGTCACACTCTGCCATTAGAGTTTAATGAAGCTGATGCACAGGATGTTCTCTTTGAAAACTCAGATGCAACAAGGGATCTTTGACAAGTCTAGGCTGTGGTTGAGTATCAATAACCTAGTGATTCACTATATTGGATCCTGACACAAGAGCAAGGGACCTGGCTGTGTAGACTAGGGTAAGAAATCAGACCATGGGAAGCATGATCCCACTTGGCCTGTTTGATATCACCAAACTCTGTTTCTTCTCTTCAAGGGCATAGTGATCAATTCCCTGCTCTTAATGATGGAAAAGAGGTGAGGTCAAGGTCATGGTTTCTGGAATCAGTGCAAGGTAGGGAGAACAGGGTAGCAATTTTGTGTGTTTTGATCTGGTTTATGACACCAAAATTAAATGGGAACAGAAGCCAAGTAGACTCTAACAACATGATACAATCCAAGATATTTAGGAAAATCATAACAGTTGAGTGAATTAAGATATTCAGTTAATACAAATTAAATTATAAAAATAATGAAGTAAAAAATTGCTAAATTTGAAAGTGTCTTTAGTCTCTCCCACCCCACTTCCTGCCAAATGGAATCTTGCTTGGAGTTTTTCTTGTTGCCCTAAAACTGTCTGAAGCTTAGGTGATTCTCTTAAAAGCCATAAGTAATTAGGACTCAAAATCTACCAAATCTTACTAAAAAGTATAGAACTAACCTTCCTATTGTCAAACACACCCCTAGAAAACTCTTCTCTTCACCTTCACCTCACCAACAGCATGGCCTAGTGGGTGGGGGTGAGGGGAGGAAGTCCAAAGGAAGAATTCATAGAGAATCATAAGGTGCCATGAAGAAGGAGAGACTAGCATCCAGATTCCTGACTTGTATCTGCTCCTTTGTTGCAGCTTCTTTGTAACTTTGTGCTGCCACTGGAGTAAAGCATTTGAAACAGTTCTTAAGAGAGTTTTCCATTGTTCATGGTGGCATCTCTAAGACGCTAATGTCCATTCTTACTCTAGAAATGTCCAAAGATAGGAGTCAAAAAAAAACTACCGCAAATAACGTTTAAAGATGAAGTATAGCTGAGAAAATGAGGGCTCCTGGCCCCAGTCTGGTTCTTCATGACCTTAAAGGCCATGGCAAAGATGTCCGAGTTTCATGATTCCATATAAAGGATTGACAAGTGAGAGGAGAGGCAGAAGAGCACAGGGCTGCCTAGGAGGATGCTGGGTGGTAGATGTACAACCCAGAGAGGAAGCTGAGAGGATGAACTCCTAGGCAAACTGAGGGAAGTCTACTTTGCCCTCTCTTCCTCACAACTAAAGGGAGCTAGATAAACTGAGCATTATCCCAAGGGAGGCACACTTCATGTGCTTGGAGTCCAACTCATCAAAAATGTTAATCTGGACTTCAGTAGAACATAGTTGAAAACAGTGATGGGGAGGAGTGATACTATTTTTTATTAATAACCCACTGAGTTGAGGCTGCCCCATTAACATAGAGTCAAACTATATACATAATTTCATAACATGATTTTTTGCTTAATTGTAACAATTTTTTCATCTATCTTAAAAAGTCTTCATTAGTATCACTTATGATAGTCTCATATTTCCACTTTACAGATATGTCATAATTTATTTAACCATTACTCTAAGACAGTGATGTTGTTTTCAAATGCTAAGAATTGAATTTTAATATTTATTTGTTCCTTTATGTGATTATTATTATCATTACTAAATAGCCACTGATCTGTAGACCAAAGTAATTCTAATTAACGAGTAATTTGTTAGAAGACAGCCAGGAGTTTTGATGATATGTTTAACTTGGCAGCATTACACATTTTATCCTGCTAGTGTTTGCCAGTTTGTGCGGAGCCCAAGACTATAATTCTACAGCATGTAACATATCCCTGCCTTCTAGAATGGACTCACCACAAGGGTGGGAGTTCAGCTCTGTTTCAATCTCTGCTGTATGCCTAACACCTAGAATAGGGACCAGAACAGAGTAGGCACTAAAAAAAAACTTAAGAAAAAAATGAAAGCAATTTTGAGTAGGAGTGGGACATAATTACTCCTCAATTTCCCTTTGGTTTCTGCAGAGTGGGTTTATGGAAATCACATAAGTAGGTGATTAGGGCAAGAATGGATACAAAACAAATAATTAAGGATGCAAGGCATATAGCAGAAGATAGGGACAAAGAGAAAAAGGGAGCTCTGGGTCCCTGGCATCTAAGTAAACATTGATGCAATCCTATGTCTTTGTTTTCATTAAGATTTAAATTGATTAATACAATCTGTAAGACATCAGGCTCATAATAAGATGGTTGAAATCAAGCAATGGATATATGGGAGAAATTATTCCTACTATTGCTAAGTGGTGGATTGCACATACCTCTCTAACCCCTGGACTCTCAGTCTCAGTAAAATAATGGAAGAGCCATTAAATACATTTTTAAAAGATTTTTTTAAAGATTAAGAACATACCATTAAGGGAGGAGGCACAGAATAGACATAGCCACAGACCACAAATTTGAGGAAATCCCGGAAGATAAAACCTAAACAGGAGAAGGAGTCCAAGATGGTGGAAGAGTAGGAGACCTTAGTCACATCTGGTCACAGGCATTCAGCTAGATAGCTATCAAATCATTCCAAACAACTGTGAACTCAACCAGAGATCTAAGAAGTGAATCCTAGGTGATATACAGGAAGATAAACTACAGGGGGGAGGGACCCTCTGTAAGCCAGCTACCAGAAAGTTATATAGCAGCAGGGAGTACAATCTGAACTTTTAGAAGTCTGCTCTGGTGAGGAAATTGCTCAGGTGACTAAGTGAGATCAGAACACTTGCTTGAACAATGTGGTCTCAAGATCCTTGGGATCACAGGAAGACAAGGGTGCCTGAGTGTGGCAGAGCTCATCAGAGTGGGGAAGCCAGCTCCAATCAGCAAGCCCAGGAGAGGACCCTTAGCTTGAGGTTGCCATAAACTGCAAACCTTGGCACAGTCAGGCAACTGCTCTCTGAGCAAGGACCCAACAAGCAGCAGAACGACAAGACTCTCCTATCTCCCCCTGGAGGAGCAGTGTACGAGTGCACCACAGGAGTCTGCAGGGTTTGGAGACTCTAAACAGGGTCTAAACAGGTGATAGAAACTCTAATTCACAGGTCAGGTGAGCATTGAGTGTGGACAGAGACCAAGGAGACAGAAGCGACAGACTGCTTTTCTCTGAGGGCACACTGAGGAGTGGGACCCTGAGGTTTTGACTCTGGGGCTAGAGATTGAGAGGCCACTGTATTTATTCTCATCCTCTAAAGCTGTGTGGAAAGCCTTCATGGAAAAAAGATCACAAAGGGAAAACCTAAGCAGATTACGTAGCCTGGCTCCCTGACAATTCCATTGGGAAATACACTTGAGAATCAAAGCAACAAGCCCCTCCCCCAGAAGATCAGCAAGGACATCAAGCCAAGACCAAGTTTACTGATCAATGAGAGCTGCATAAGTCCAGTGGTGGGTAACACAGCACATACAGAATCCATGACTTTTTGACCAAGATTCTTTAATCTTTCAATTTTAATTTTTTAATGTGTTTTTCTTTACTTTCAACCAATTTCTTATTTTATAACTATTTTTAAAATGTTTTTCAATTTTTATTTTTGCAGTAACTTTCGATCTCTTCATTGTATTTAATTTATATGTATATAAATTAAATAAACTAAATAAACTAAACTAAATAAAAAACTAAACTAAATTATATATATATATGTGTGTGTGTGTGTGTGTGTGTGTGTGTAAATATACACTCATATATATTTTCTTTCTCTATAATTTTGGGATGCAGTTTCTTCTAACAGTTGAAAATATACCCAAAATCTAGTATATGGTTCTGTTCAATTCATCTGTTTCATCATATTTGCTTTTTCTTCTTTCTTCCTTTTTTTTTGGTTTTGTTTTGTTAAAGTCTTTTTTAATTTTCACCTCTACAATTACATTCTATCATTGCAATGTATTTTATTTTTGTATATATAAGTTTTTCTTTCTTTACAAATTTGCGATGTACTTTCTTCTAACAAGTCAACCAAAATACACACAGGATACAGTGTATTATTCTGTTCTGTTCACCTGTCTGTTTTATCCCTTTCTTTGTTGTTGTTGTTGTTGTTGTTTTTCTCTCCTGTTTTTTCTTGTCTTTTAATTTTCACTTTTACAGTTACATTCTATCCCTTCACCGTATTTAATTTTATTTTTGTACATATATGTTTTTCTTACTTTACAATTTTGGGATCTAGTTTTCTAACAAAGGGACCAAAATACATGCAGGATCTAGTGTATTGCTCTATTCAGTTCACCTGTCTGAATACTCCCTTTTTTGTTTCTTTCTTTTTTTAACAATTTTTATTATTTATTTATTTATTTTTGCTTTCCAGTCTCTTCTGATTGGCTTAATGCACATTTCTCTGGAATCATTGTTGCCATTTTAGTATTTTGTTCTCTTCTGTATCTTTTCTTTTCCGGGCAGAATGACAAGACAGAAAAACTCACCTCAAAAAAGAGAACAAGAGGACAGACTGACTTCCAGGGACCTAATAATTATGGACATAATAAGATGTCAGCATTAGAGTGCAGAATAACAATTATAAAGATACTAGCCAGGCTTGAAAAAAGCATAGAAGACACTAAAGAATCCCTTTCCAAAGAAATGAAAGAACTAAAATCTAACCTTTCTAAAGAAATGAAAGAACTAAAATTCATCTAAAATGAATTTGACTAAAGTCAAAATCAAAAAGGTTATTAATGAGATGCAGTAAAATAATGGAGGCTCTAACTGCTAGAATAAATGAGCAAAGAGAGAATTAGTGATATAGAAGACTAAATAATGGAGAATAAAAAAGCTGAGAAAAAGAGAGAAACAACTACTGGATCATGAGGGGAGAATTTAAAAGATAAGTGATACCATAAAGTGAAACAAATTAGAATAATTGGGATCCCAGAAAAAGAGGAAAGAGAAAGAGGGGGAGAAAGTATATTGCAGCAAATTATAGCAGAGAGCTTCCTTAATCTGGGGAAAGAAACAGGCATCCAAGTCCAGGAGGTACAGAGAACCCCTCTCAAAAATCAATAAAAATAGGTCAACATCTCTACGTATAATAGTGAAACTTATAAATCTCAGAGACAAAGAGGAAATCCTGAAAGCAGCTGGGGACAAGAGGTCTGTAACCAACAAAAGTAGAAACATTAGATTGGCAGCAGACCTATCCAAAGAGATCTGGCAGGCCAGAAAAGACTGGCATGATATACTCAGGGTGCTAAATGAGAAAAATACGCAGCCAAGAATACTTTATTCAGCTAGGATGTCATTCAGAATAGAAGGAGTGATAAAAAGCTTCTAGGATGAATAGAACTTAAAGTTGTGATCACCAAACCAGCCCTATAAGAAATTTAAAAAGGGATCCTCTTAGCAAAGAGAGACCCCAAAAGTAACATAGACCAGAAAGGAACAGAGACTATATATACTGAAACTGTCACTTTACAGGTAATACAACAGCACTAAATTCATATCTTTCAGTAGATATTCTGAATGTAAAAGGGCTAAATGCCCCAATCAAAAGATGTAAGTTATCAGATTTGAATAGAATAACAGGACACATCAATATGCTCTCTACCAGAGATTCTTTATACCCAAAGACACTTCAAGATTTAAGGCGAGGAGGTGGAAAACCATTTATCAAGGTAATGGACATCAAAAGAAAGCTGGGGTGGCAATCCTCTTATCAGGCAAATTAGATTCTAAACCAAAGTCTGTATTAAGAGATGAGGGAGGACACTATTTCATGATTAAAGGATCTATCCAACAAGAAGATCTAACAGTTGTAAATATTGATGACCCTAACCTGGGAACAGCCAGTTATATAAGCCAATTAATACTAAAATTAAAAACACATTGATAATAATACAATAATAGTAGGGGACTTTAACACCCCACTTGCTGCAATGGACAGTTCATCTAAGCAGAACATCAACAAGGAAACAAGGACTTTGAATGACACATTGGACCAGATGGACTTCACAGAAATATTCAGAACATTCCATCATATAGCAACAGAATACACATTCTTCTCAAGTGCACATGGAACCTTCTCTAGAATAGATCATATTTTGGATTACAAATCGGGTCTCATCTGGTACCAAAAGATTGGGATCATTCCCTGCATATTTTTAGACCACAATGCTTTGAACCTAGAACTCAATCACAAGAGGAAATTTGGAAAGAATTCAAATACATAGGAGGCGAAAGAGCATTCTATTAAGGAGTGAATGGGTCAACAAGGAAATTAAAGAAGAATTTTAAAAATTCATGGAAATAAATGGAAATGAAAACACAAATGTTCAAAACCTTTGGGATGCAGCAAAGGTGGTATTTAAGAGGGACGTATATAGCAATACAAACCTTTCTCAAGGATCAAGAAAGGAAGAAAGTTCTCAAATACACAACCTAACTCTACACCTAAAAGAGCTGGAGAAAGAACAACAAATAAAGCCTAAACCCAGCAGGAAAAAAGAAGTAATAAAGATTAGAGCAGAAACCAATGAACTGGAAACCAAAAGAACAGTAGAACAGATCAATGAAACTAAGAGCTGGCTCTTTGAAAGAATTAATAAGATTGATAAACCCCTGGCCAGATTTACCAAAAAGAAAAGAGAAAGGTCCCAAATAGATAAAATTATGAATGAAAGAGGAGAGATCACAACCAACACTGAAGAAATACAATTATAAAAACATATTATGAGCAACTATATATATATACCAACAAATTGGGCAATCTGGAAGAAATGGATGCATTCCTGGAGACAAAAAATCTATCAAACTGAAATAAGAAGAAAGAGAAAACATGAACAGATCCATAACCAGCCAAGAAATTGAAGCAATAATCAAAAAACTCACAACAAACAAAAGGCCAGGGCCAAATGGATTCACCAGTGAATTCTACCAGACATTTAAAGATGAGTTAATACCTGTTCTTCTGAAGCTGTTTCAAAAAATAAAAATGGAAGGATATTTTCCAAACTCTTTCTATGAGGCCAACATTACCTTGATCCTAAAACCAAATACCCCCACCAAAAATGAGAATTACAAACCATATTCATCACTGATGAATATGGATGCAAAATTTCCCATTAAAACACTAGCCAATAGGATCTGACAGTACATTAAAAGAATTATTCACCACAACCAAGTGGTATTTATTCCTGGGTTACAAGCGTGATTTAACATACTTGAATCAATCAATGTGATACACTACATTAATAAAAGAAAATACAAGAACCATCTGATCCTCTGAATAGATGCAGAAAAAGCATTTGACAAAGTATAACATCCTTTCTTCCCCGTGTAGGAATAGAGGGAATATACCTCAATATCATAACAGCCATATATGAAAAAGCCCACAGTGAATCTCATTCTCAGTGAGGAAAAACTGAGAGCTTCTCCCCTAAGGTCAGGAACATGGCAGGGATGTCCACTATCAGCACTGCTATTGAACATAGTACTAGAAGTCCTAACTTCAGCACTCAGACATAAAGAAATAAAAGACATCTGAATCAGCAAAGAAGTTGAACTCTCACTATTTGCAGATTACAGGATACTCAATGTGGAAAACCCAAAAGATTCCACCCTAAAATAGCTAGAACTCATACAGGAATTCAGTAAAGTGACAGGATCTAAAATGAATATACCGAAATCAGTTACATTTCTACACACAGACAATGAAACAGAAGAAAGAGAAATTATGGAGTCAATCCCATTTACAGTTTCACCAAAAACCATAACATACCTAAATAAACCTAACCAAAGAGGAAAAGGGTCTGTACTCTGAAAACCATAGAACACCCAGGAAAGGAATTGAGGAAGACACAAAGAAATGGAAAAATGTTCCTGCTCATGGATTGAAAGAACAAATATTGTGAAAATGTCTATGCTACCTAGAGCAATCTATACATTCAGTCCAATCCCTATCAAAATACCATCGACTTTTTTCACAGAGCTGACCAAATAATCCTAAAATTTGTATGGAATCAGAAAAGACCCCGAGTATCCAAAGGAATGTTGAAAAAGAAAACCAAAGCTGGTGGCATCATAATTCCAGACTTCAAGCTCTATTACAGGGCTATAACCATCAAGACAGTATAGTAATGGCACAAAAGCAGACACATAGAGCAGTGGAACAGAATAGAGAACCTAGAAATGGACCTTCAATGCTATGGCCAACTAATGTTTAACAAAGCAGGAAAGAATATCTAATGGAAAAAAGACATTCTCTTCAAAAATGGCGTTGGGAAAATTGGACAGCTACATCCAGAAGAATGAAACTGGACCATTTCCTTACACCATACACAAAAATAGACTCAAATAGGTGAAAGACCTAAATGTGAAAAAAGAATGCATGCATCAAAATCCTTGAAGAGAACACAGGCAGTAACCTCTTAGACCTCAGTCACAACAACTTCTGGCTAGACATGTCTCCAAAGGCAAGGGAAACAAAGGCAAAAATGAACTATTGGAACTTCATCAAGATAAAAAGCTTTTGCACAGCAAAAGAAACCGTTGACAAAACCAAAAGACAACTGGTAAAATGGGAGAAGATAGTTGCAAATGTCTTATGAGATAAAGGGTAGTATCCAAAAATCTATAAAGAACTTACCAATCTCAACACCCAAAGAACAAATAATTCAATCAAGAAATGGGCAGAAGACATGAACAGATATTTCTATAAAGAAGACATACAAATGGCCAAAAGACACATGAAAAAATGCTCCATATCACTTCTCTTCAGGGAAATACAAATCAAAACTACAATGAGATAATACCTCACATCTGTCTGAATGCCTAAAATTAGTAAGTTAGGAAACAACAAATGTTGGTGAGGGTGCAGAGAAAGGGGAACTTTCTTACACTGTTTTCCAGTGTGGTGCAGCCGCTCTGGAAAACAATATGGAGGTTCCTCAAATAGTTGAAAATTGAGCTACCCTTCAGCTCAGTAACTTCACTACAGGGTATTTACCCCAAAGATATAAATATACTGATCAGAAGGGGCACCTGCACCCCAATGTTTATAGTAGCAATGTCCACAATAGCCAAATTATGAAAAGAGCCCAGATATCTATCAATAGAATAATAGGTAAAGATTCCATATATATGGAATCTTATATATATATGAAATCTTTACCTATATATGTATATATATATATGGAATCTTTACCTATATATATATATACATATATATATGGAATCTTTACCTATTCTTCTGTGTGTGTGTGTGTGTGTGTGTGTTACTCAGCCATAAAAAAAATGAAATCTTGCCATTTGCAACAACGTGGGTGGAACTAGAGGGCATTATGTTAAGCAAAATAAGTCAGTCAGAGAAAGGCAATATCATATGCTCTCACTGATTTGTGGAATTTAAGAAACAACACAGAAGATCATAGGGGAAAAGAGGAAACAATAAAACAAGATGAAACCAGAGAGGGAGACAAATCATAAGAGACTCCTAATCATAGGAAACAAACTGAGGGTTGCTGGAGGGGAGAGGGGTGGGGTGATGGAGTAACTGGGTGATGGATATTAAGGAGGGCTCGTGATGTAATGAGCACTGGGTATTATATAATATTGACGTGTCACTGACATGAATAATGTATTATATGTTAATTAATTGAATTCAAAATGCTTTAATGGGGAAAAAAACAAATAAACAAACAAAAACATAAACAGGTTCTGACTAAAGGAACACATCGAGGAGTGAAACACTATAGCCCCCAAAACTCTTTTCTGAAGGAGGTCCAGAGGAATTCCAAGTTCAGCGGCATCATTTGCAAAAGTCAGTTCAGTTAGGGGGTCTCATCAGAACAATCAATAAAGAAGTGCTGAGACTATTGGGTCCTCCCTGATCCCCTTTCCCTCTCTTTCTCTATCTTTCCCCCAGGTTTACATTTTCGAACTCAATCTATAAGCATAGCAGAGAAGAGCTATTTTTAAAAATGAAAACAATAAGACAATATAAATGTAAACATCAACAATTTAAGAAGTATAACCAAAGTTGGGGAGAACAGAGGTGGAAGTATCCTAATTTCCTCATCTTTCATAACAAGTTGATGAACACTTCTAAAATCAGTAAGTCAAGAAATGGAAGTAAAATATATTCTTTTAAAGAATAGCTGCCTCAAACAAAGGAAAAAACAAAAATCCCTTAAAAATATTCAATGGGCATGATTAGTTGATGAAAATAATTTTGTCTGGGGTATGAGACTTGCATAAGATGTGGGAAGAGGGGCTATGAGTATCAGACACATTTGTATAATTTTAAAAGGCTTCTAAGTTTTGATATTGCTTTAATTAAAAACAAACTAATTTTTAAATGGTAGTAATTAGAAAATGTAAAGTGTTACTTTAAAATGTTAATAGTGGTTATTTTTTTTTTAAAGATTTTATTTATTTATTTGACAGAGAGAAATCACAAGTAGATGGAGAGGCAGGCAGAGAGAGAGAGAGAGAGGGAAGCAGGCTCCCTGCTGAGCAGAGAGCCCGATGCGGGACTCGATCCCAGGACCCTGAGATCATGACCTGAGCCGAAGGCAGTGGCTCAACCCACTGAGCCACCCAGGCGCCCCAATAGTGGTTATTTTTGAATGATAAGAATTATGGACAATGGTGGCAGGTGGATTCTACAATTGTACATTTTCCAAGTTTTCTAACTTCATTATTTCTACAGTAGAAAAAAATCATTAAATGTCATGGCCATGGGTTTGCTGTAAAGTATTATACATACAAATAAAGAATTTAAAACAATATTTACTATATTTACTAAATAAAAGAGAATCAAGAAGGCCAAGAAGAAAGGCTTGACTTTCCATTCACTGGTAATTGGAAGAAGCAAAAGTTGGGATTGAAGAGAGGAAGCTGGCACCACTTTCAGAAAGGAATAAATTCTGAATGTACACTAGAATGGAAAGTTTGACCAGCCATGGAGCTTACGGAGCCACTCCTGGATTTTTGTCCACTGTGATCCTGTTTATCTAGATTTTTCTGTATGATGAGGAGCATGTGTATCCATTTTCCCTCTCCTATTTATTACAACCAGATACAAATCCGACTATTGCAGAGATCACAAATGAGACCTTTCCCATTAGGACATACTCCACCTGAAGCTGTTGCTTCCTGATCATATACTTGCTGATCATGTCCCTACAAATCAGACATGACCTTACACTGTTCTTACTTGGTCAAGGAGTCAGGGCCATGCATGCTGCTGAGTTTTTCCACAAGAAGAGCTTGTCACATACGGTGTGGTTAATATAGAGTGTGACCAGAGAGAAACTGGTTACTGTGGAAGGTACATCTGCATAGCAGTCTTTATGCAGCCACAACACTTGTGCCTTCAGCAAACCTCTGGTACTTGTACTTCAGTGTCATGACCATGGCATGCCTCTCTATGCCTTTCTTCTTATAATTTTTCTGCCAATGTCTCAAAAGAGCATATTCTTTTTTTTTTTTTTTAAGATTTTATTTATTTATTTGTCAGAGACAGAGGGAGAGAGAGCAAGTGAGCACAGGCAGACAGAGAGGCAGGCAGAGGCAGAGGGAGAAGCAGGCTCCCTGCCGAGCAAGGAGCCCGATGTGGGACTCGATCCCAGAACCCTGGGATCATGACCTGAGCCGAAGGCAGCTGCTTAACCAACTGAGCCACCCAGGCGTCCAAAGAGCATATTCTTTTATGCAACATCCAGCAATGATTTGCTACAAAAGTCAGTGGTCAAGAATGCAGTGTTAATGGAACGTCAAAAGGGTAGCATGCCAGCCTACTACATGAAAAGAGTTCCTTCAGAAATATCCACATTCCAGGACACCTGGATGGTTTAGTTGGTTAAGCGTCTGCCTTCGGTTCAGATCATGATCCCACGGTCCTGGGATGGAACCCCACATCGGGCTCCCTCCTCAGTGAGAAGCCTGCTTCTTCCTCTGCCTGCTGCTCCCCCTGGTTGTGCTCGGTTGCTCTCTGTCATATAAATACAATCTTAAAAGAAAGAAAGAAAGGAAGGAAGGAAGAAAGCAAGCAAGCAAGCAAGTGAGCCACATTTCAAGGACCACTGATAAAGGCCATTTGAGAGTTTTGTGCAATGTTTCCAAAATTTGAAGGATTTTCACTTTTTTAAAAAGAATTAATTAGTTAATTAACTGACAGAGATCAGAGAGAGAAAGCACAAGTAGGCAGAGCGGCAGGCAGAGGGAGAGGGAGAAGCAGGCTCTCCACTGAGCAGGGAGCCGGATGCCGGGCTCTATCACAGGACCCTGGGATCATGACTTGAGGTGAAGGCAGCCGCTTAACAGACTGAGCCACCCAGGCACCCCAGATTTTTACTTTTTGAAGCACCTTTTCTACTGATTCTCCTGGTGGGCTTTTTCCATTGCAGGCTGTAATGATTAAACTATGTACAAGTTCTTTGGAATTACAAAGCCTCATCCCTAATTCTTTACTATATAATGGAGCAGTTAGAGGCTATTGAACTATTAAGGAAGCCCTGGCTGTCTTCCCAGTAGGATGTCCAAAAGTTCGCTGGGATCTCTTTTTGGCCTCCATCTTGCATCTCAAAGTGGGGTCCCTGAACAAACAGTGTCAGCGTTGCTGAGAATCAGTCAGGATCTCAGGTCCCAAACCAGACCTACAGAATAAGAATCTTTATCACAGGTGATTTGTCTGCACAATAAAGTTCGAAAGGTACTGGTTAGGAAAATTCATGGTTGTTTTAGGAATATTCACAGCTGTCAACACAGAGACTTTATATCTTACAAATTTCACAATTAACTTCTGAACATGCTATACTGATTATTTGATATTTAAGATAGATTGGATGCTTCTCATAATGACAGCAGTATTTATTTCAAATAGCAGTTACTCTAAGCATAGGATGCTATGCCCTGTGGTATGGAATCAACCCCTTCATTGTCTTGGTGATTCACACCACTTTAATTGGGATTGCCTAACTCAGAGAGGATTCCAACTCCCAAAGAGTTTTTCATATGGAAGCTGCTTTCCAGTTATTGGTTGGAATTTTCCTTTGAGGAACATTTACATGTTCTACACAACCAAATGAAGAAAGAAAGGACAGAGTTCACAGCTGAAGCAAGTTAAGGAACAAATTTCTTATTTCAGCCTCTTATCTGCATTGTCTCTGAGTTTATACCAGCCAGTCCTGATACTACTCTGAGCAAAAATATAAAAGAAAGAAAATGGTGTTTGTATGTTTTCTTACACATGGAAATACTTTGCAAGTCTGAATTCTGATGAACCCCTTCAAAATCACAACAAAAACTCAGTTTTGGATAAGATACTCACATGTTCAAATGAATTTCATGAAGAATTTCATCATCTAAATGAAAATAATCCATGCTGTGACTCCAGTGTATAGAAGGAACCTAAAAATTCATATGTGTTTTGGTTTTGGTGTGTGTGTGTGTGTGGTTTTGTTTTGTTTTGTTTTGTTTTACCATTTGGATGGGCATGCAAACATGATGTATCAAAACAAGGGTGATGTTTGCAGCCATGATGGATAGAAACAGATGAGGGAACTGAGGCTACCTGAGGACAAAGCAGAAGCTGATACCACCCCCACCATGGGATATAAGCGACATTCCTCAGGGACTCCTGGATGCCCTAAAGGAAAAACAAATAGTTAATTAATGGGAATCACAATCCTGCAAGACCTGAGTCTCCCTCAGTTTACAAATTTCCTAGTGATTTATAAGGAAGAAACTTTCTGGTCAATAGCCTAACTTCCAGAGACCTATAACTCAGTTTCCTGAAGCCCTACCATCACCCTCCCCTCCATTAGATTGAGGGAGGCTGAGGCAGAAGGAAATGTAAGCAAAATTGAATTTCTTTGAAACCTGCAGCCAATTGATAAGGACTCAAGATAGGAGGAATGTAACATTCATACGTATTTTCTTACATATGAATGCCTCCAACACGTCCTTAATAAAAGGGATAAGGCCTTGTTATGTCTAAAAAAAAAAAAACGAAAAGAAAAGAAAAAAAACCTCAAACCCAGATTAAATCACCCAGTGACTTAATCTTATAAAACAGAGTCATTTTCTTTCTTCTTCCACTAAGTATCTTTGATAATACCTAGTTTTCTGAGAAAATGATATGGTCTTGTCTTTTTCCATTCTGAGGAAATACTATAGTTGTTGTTCACAAGCTATTATTTGATATGTTATCATCCATTTTTTAATGGTCATTTTAGTTAGGTGGTCACTTGAGCTGTGCTGAGAACCTCCAGCTCATAACTACAATTCCTCAATGGACTTTGGAGAGGAAATGACCTATCTCTCTCTCTATTTTTCCTGTTGTACCTACAGTAGTTATATTAATACTATATCATTATAATGGTTTTCAAATGTATGCAAAAACTAAGTAAGATTTTCTAGAAGTGTCCAGAAAGCTTTTAATTCCAGGGTGGGAGGGAGACATAATTTTTAAATTGCAAAGTTTGTGCTTAGGACATAATATATGCAAAAATATTAATAGAGCCTTTCTAATCTTCTTTTGACATTCTACTGACAGTCATTTGAGAGTTCTTGTTTCTGGAGTATTCTTTGAAATTCAACAGAGGATTTATTGAGGAGTCTGCAATAGGGAATAAAGAATGCTGACTCGAAATTTGTTATTCAAATACACTTTTCTCTAAATCCTGAAATTCAGTCAGTCAGAATATAAGTGAAAAATATAAAATTTAATAGCTTTCATATTATAAAGTGGTGTAGTTAAGAGCACAGACGATCAAGTCAGAGGTCAGAGAGACTTGACTTTGTCATCCAGAAGATGCAAATGGAGGCAGGTTACTCAACTCGCTGTTTTATTTTCCTTGCCTATAAAATGGAAAACATGATGCCCGCTTCCTCAGATTGTTTTGGAAGTTAAATAAGACAATTGCTTAGTAAAGCCCAAGACTAATGAATGTAAGTATTATTATATTATTATTATATACCTGGTAATAACAAGGTAGATAATGAAAGAGATAGATATTATTATATAGACAAATATAACTAATACAGATATTGTCATTATATATCTGCCAATATCTGGCTAGATAATGTAAAAGACAAGATATTTCATTCACAGTAGTCACATTCTGTGACCTACATAAGGAAAAAAACTAAAAATACACCATGCCCCTAGAAAAGGAAACTGAATAATTTAAAGGTGTTGAATCATCCCAAACTGAATTATAGACTCACTGACATTTCAAAACAATTTAAGTTATTCAAAATAACCTTAAATTTTTTTAGATGAAAAAACACACAAAATGAGTTTTTAAAAATGAAAAATAATAATTATGAGGAGAGATATAAAATGTCCAGATATTAAGATGGTACTAACACAAAATTAAAATATATGATAAACTAAATGTCCCAAGTCAAAGAAAAAAAACAAAGAATTATTCATTAAATGATTCTGGGAAAAGTTGTAGGCTTAGAGATCTTTATTTCTAATCAGAATTTTATACCATTTCATTAAACACATACCAATGAATTTAAGAATTAAATTTAAAATTCAAAATATAAAAAGCAAGCATAAAACTAAAGTAAATGCTTATCATATTTCTCCAAAGAGGAAACTTCTTAAGATTAAAAATAGGGAAAGAAAGTCTCCACTAAGCACAAAAAAACAAAGGATATGAATAGATAATTGCCTAAAGAGAAATTAATACATGTTAACAAATGTGGAAAAGTCTAACATTATTAGAGGCCTTTAAAATTAGATCCAGGTAGATTCCATTTTCATTTCACCACTTATTTCACATTTCAAAAATAAAAATACTGAATGCTTGTAAGAAGATGACAAAAAAGCCATGCTCAGAGCAAGCTGGAGATATCACAATCCCAGATTTCAAGATACACAATCCCAGATTTCAAGATACACTACTATATTAAAATAGTATGGTACTGGCACAAAAATAGAAACATAGATCAATGAAACAGAATAGAGAGTCCGGAAATAAACCCATGCTTCTATGATCAATTAATAGATGACAAAGGAGGCAAAAATATACAATGGGAAAAAGACAGTCTTTTCAATAAACGGTGTTGGGAGAATTGGACAGCTGCATGCATACAAAAAAATTAAACCACTATCTATACCACCCATAAAAATAAACTCAAAATTGATTAAAGACCTAAATGTTAAACCTGAAACCATGAAATTCCAAAAGAAAACATAAGCAACGATTTTTTTTGACATTGGCCACAGAAACATTTTTCTAGATATATCACCTCTGGCAAGGGAAACAAAAGCAAAGTTAAACTATTGGGGCTGCACCAGAATAAAAAGCTTTTGCACAGTGAAGGAAATAACAAATAAACCAACAAGGCAACCTATTGAATGGGAAAAGAAATGAGCAAATGATGTATCTGATAAAAGGTTAATATCCAAGGTATATCAAGAACTTGTACAAGTCAACACACACACACACACACAAAATCCAATTAAAAAATGGGCAAAGGATTTAAGGAGACGTTCTTCCAAAGAATATATACAGATGGCCAACAGATACATAGAAAGATGCTCAATATCACTAGTCATCAAGGAAATGCAAATTAAAAACACAATGAGATATCACTTTATACATGTCATAATGGCTAAAATCAAAAACACAAGAAACAAGAAATGTTGGCAAAGATCTGGAGCCAGCAAACATTAGATGTTCCCTTGTGCTCTGTCGGTGGGATGCAAAGTCTTGTAGGCACTATGGAGTTTCCTCAAAAAATTAAAACAGAATTACCATATGATTCAGTAATCCTATTACAGGGTTTTTACCCAAAGAAAATGAAAATAGTAATTCAGAAAGACAAATGCACCCTTATGTTTATTGCAACTTTATTTACAATAGCTAAGATACGGAAACAACCTGTGTCTATCCATAGATGAATGGGTAAAGATGTTGTTTTTCACATCATAGAATCTATAAAAAAAAGAATGAACTCTTGCCATTTGCAACAACATAGATGGACTTAGAGGATATGATACTAAGTGAAAAAAGTCAGAGAAAGACAAATGCCATATGATTTCACTCAAATGCGGAATTTAAGAAATAAAACAGATGAACAAAGTAAAAAAGGGACAAATTTAAAAAACGGACTCTTAAATAGAACAAGCTGGTGGTTGCTAAAGGGGAGGGGGTAGGGAATGAGTGAAATAGACTAAAGGAATTAAGAATACACTTATCTTGATGAGCGCTGAGAAATATATAGACTTGTTGAATCATCATATTGTACACCTGAAACTAATAGAACTCTGTACACTGATTATACTTGAATAATAATAATTTAAAAAGGCACACTCATACTGGGTAAGAGTATAAACTGGTTTAAACCTTTCTGTTAGTAATATATAAAAGTCTTAAAATGACTGTATTTTCTAACCCAATAATTTTACTTTTAAAATTACTTCCCTTAAAGAAATTCCTAAATACAATTGTAATGTATATATAATTATCACAAATTCATTTATAAAAGAAAATTGAACATACCATAGATAGTAATGTGATTACATATATTACAGTATACGATTAAACTTTGGAAAACATTTAAAATGTTTATAAAATTTATAAAGATGAGAAGAAATATAATAATTTTTTCTAAAGAAATACACTTCCATACGGAAGTATAATAAATGTGCAAAAATATACCTTTGTCTTTGGGTAGTGGAACTACAATAACTTTTTCACTTATTTTTTAAATGTATGTTCTGATATGTCTATCATGAACATGTTTAACTTTTATGATTAGAAAGAGATACTTTTGAAAACTGAAAATAGCATGTTTACTATATAATAATTCATACATTTCTGCCTATGTGAGAAATATACAAAATAATGATTGCCAGTTTTTTTCTTCCCTAACCACATGCATAATTATAGATTCCTGGGTGTCTAAGTAGAAGGATATATACATTCTATCAAACTTTGATTTAAAAAAAGAAAGTTTCTTTAGTTTTAATCAACAGATATAGAATATCTGCACTTAATATTTTTTATAATACCTTATAGAGCATTTCAAAACTAACTGGTGATAAATAAGATAATTGGGGAAAGAAGAAGAAATAAAGATTACAACTGTGGGTTATGTTTTAATTTTTATTAAAATGAATATCTACCTGTAATTTTTTTTGCCTATTAATGTCATGATTATTTTAGTGGTTCAGGAGAAGAAAAATTAAAATTTGTGACTAAGGAGAAGATACTGAATTATCCAAGTTATCAAAATATTAAAGATTTAAATCATTATTGGCAACAGAAAACATCCAGCAAGGTTTTCAAAGAACATCTGTACATTAAAAAAATGTGTAGAACTATTAATAGATAAATGAGAAAACTGGAGCTATTCCACTGGGAATGTTCCCAGATTGTCACAACCATTACCATGCAATAGCCTTCCAAGAGTAATTATGTTTGGAATATTTACATTTGGACTAAATACGCACTGGAGGAAAGAGCATCATAATTAGTAGCAGATAAGCTTGCTAGGACACAACCTTGCTTCAGCCAGCAAACATTAGATGTCCAGAGCATGTCTTTTTTCTAAGTAAATTTTAATATTTTATGAGATAATTATTCAGCTATGTGTTTCATTTGGCATGCAAAACTTTTCCCAAAGTGCATCCAGAAAAGTTACCCTGATTGTGGGGAATTTGGAATTAACCAGGTTGGAATGGAAAGACTATTATGTATATTACAGTTTATTGTTTTGAACCCCCGTGATTTAGGACTTGTGATCTTTCAGATCTAACTGGGGTCTTGTATTTCTTGAAATCATCAAGAAAGAAAACACTGATGATGCAAATTAATATCTTAAATGAGACTCTCCTAAGAGAGGAAACTAATTTAAAGACATCAACATGTTGTCTTGCTATGAGCGTCAAACGAGTTTCACGTGAATGAGTGACACATGCAAGGGAGGCAAACAACAGGAGAGAGGGTGTGCGTAGAGCCTGCTGCTGCTGGTCCTGCAGGCAGCTTGGCTCCACAGATGGATAGTGTCTAAATTGGCAGTTTGGGCCCAGGTTATCTATACACAAAAGTGTCGACCGCAGTAAAATGGGCAATGGTTTAGGATTTTGCTCCCATAAAGATAGGATTACATCCTGGTATCAGGACAGATCTTTCCATAATTGCATAAATATATAGAATAAACCTGATTTATAGAGTCCCTTTGGAAAGGGGAAAGCAATTTATGTGAAGGTATTTATTTTTTTGGTTTTTTTAATTTATTTGACAGAGATCACAAGTAGGCAGAAAGGCAGGCAGAGAGAGTGGGAAGCAGGCTCCCTGCTGAGCGGAGAGCCCAATGAGGGGCTTGATCCCAGAACCCTGGGATCATGACCTGAGTGGAAGGCAGAGGCTTTAACCCACTGAGCCACCCAGGCACCCCTATGTGAAGGTATTTAAACCACAGAATCTATGAACTAAATACAGTGATACATTTACTTTAAAAAATGAAAACTCCACATGAGTTTTCCATGATATAAGAAATATCCCTAATTGACCTTCTGACTGATGGTGAGATGGTTGTTGCTCAGCAAAAGATTCTGATAATAAACTGAGTTGAACCTGTAACATGCACTCTTGGCACTTGGGGTGTATTTTAATTTAACTCGTTATTGTAAAAATGTTTAAGCATATGCAAAAATAGATTAATATAGGGGCGCCTGGGTGGCTCAGTGGGTTAAAGCCTCTGCCTTCGGCTCAGGTCATGATCACAGGGTCCTGAGATAGAGCCCCGCATCGGGCTCTCTGCTCAGCAGGGAGCCTGCTTCTTCCTCTCTCTCTGCCTGCTTCTCTGCCTACATGTGATCTCTGTCTGTCAGATAAATAAGTAAAATCTTACAAAAAATAGATTAATATAATGAATCTCCATATAGCTATCACCGAGTAAAAACAATATTTTGGTGGCATAGACTTTGATGAGAATTACTACTGCAGGGGATGTCTGACTCTTTCATCTCATTATCTGGAATACCAAGCATAGTCTCGACTCACATACAAATGAACAATTTAATGAACAAAGTTCAAATTAAAAGAAATAAAAGGATTTAGTCCGGAAAGTTGTAACAGGAGAAAGGACTAAGGAAGATGCTGGAAGAATATTGTACTCTGAGAGTACAGTGAGTACTTACAATGATAGAAGAACTATTAAAATGGAAGTGTAAAACGAGGGATGCCTGGCTAGCTCAGTCAGTTAAGCAGCTGCCTTAGGCTCAGGTCATGATCCCAGGGTTCCAGGATCCAGCCCTGTTTCAGGCTCCCCTGCTCAGCAGACGGCCTGCTTCCCCCTCTTCCTCTGCTGTTTCCCTGCTCCAAACCCGCCCCCCTTCGCTTGTGCTCTTTTTCTCAAATAAATAAAATCTTTTTAAAAAGAAGTGTAAAATAAAAATCACAATCCAACTATACTCTTACACCCATACAAAAAGGTAGATTGATTCTATTTCCAAGGCACAGAATGAAAGAAAAAAAAAAAAAAGAAATGTCAACATGTATCTATTTGGATCTGTAAAAGAAAGGCAAATCAGGAATGAGGGTTGATTGGTAGAATAACAGTGTATTGCAGGTGCAAAAGTAAGGCAACTAGGCTGAAAGATGCAAAAAGAGTTAAGGATAACTGAGGTAAACAGAGGAAGACGGGAGGAAAAGAAACAGGAGCAGATCTGTCCTGTGAAAAAGCCTGGAAACAGTACTTTCCAGTAACCACAAGTACACCCAGTGCCCAGATCTTGGTCTTTAATGTCATACTCTGCTGAAAGGAACCAGGGCTTCCCAAAGGATTAGTAGATTCCAGGGTCTGGCATGTGGCTACCATAGTAGATAGTGTGGGATTAATCTATTCCCCTTGTTTCCAGGGACCCAGCAAAGTAATTCAAATTTGCTAAAAGTCACACTATTTACAAGCAAAAATCAAAATTAAAATTCACATCTTCTGGGATGTCTGGGTGGCTCAGTCAGTTAAGTGTTGGACTCTTCATTTCGGCTCAGGTCATGATCTCAGATGGTGAGATCGAGCCCTGCATTGGGCTCCATGCTCAGTGTGGGATTCTCTCCCCCTCTCCTTCTGCCCCTACCCCACATACTCATGCTCTCTCTTTCTAATTAAAAAAAAAAATATATATATATATATGTATATATATACACATACACACATATATATACAGATAGATATATATATTTCATATCTCCTGATTACTAGAAAATTTCCTTTGCTCTATGCCATATTACTTATATATACATTTTAGTTATATAATATTTATTTTGTTTATTTCATATTCCATTTTATATTTTTTTTGAAGATTTTATTTATTTATTTGACACAGAGAGAGATCACAAGTAGGCAGAGAGGCAGGCAGAGAGAGAAGGGGAAGCAGCCTTCCACCAAGTAGAGAGCCTGATGCAGGGCTTGATCCCAGGACCCTGAGATCATGACCTGAGCTGAAGGCAGAGGCTTAACCCACTGAACCACCCAGGTGCCCCTCCATTTTATATTTAATTTATTTTAATATTTTAGCTTAAAATATTTTATATTTATTTATAAAAAGAAATACATTTTTAAATGAATACTTGTAAGTTCCACAGGAACAGGAATTTTTTTTTTCCATCCACTGACACTTTCCCAGTGCTTGGGAAAATGATGACATAATATTAGGTGCTTATGAAATATTTGTTGAATGAATGAATACAGGAGCAAACAATTACACGATGTCATAATCATCAGCTCTGTGATTATTTTAACCAGGCTATACAATGGCAGGTACTGTTTTGTTCACTGTTCTACCTTAAGCACATGTCAGTTGGTCTCATCAGTGGTTAAGCACTTTTTTGAAATAGTTATACAACATAATTTATTTGTACCACAAATTTAATTTTGATCAGAGGTAGCATGATGTAGAGACCAAGAGCCCTAGACCAAGACCAAGGTAGTCTAGGTTAAGTTCTCAATTCTGCAATTAACGGGCTGTGGCGCTGTGGATAATGTCCTTCAGTTCTCTGGGCAGTGCCAAAATGAAAGGTTGAACCATATTTCCAATCTTCAGTTTCGCTTTAAGATTAATTTCCCCACACCTTTGCAAAAAAAATTAGTAATTTTGCAAGACTCCAGATGTAAAAGCTTAGTAATTCACTGACTCCCAAATGTATGGCATTCATCTGAAATCTCTCACTATATCAGATAGGTCATGAGGGAGTCAAGACATAAATTTGGGTTACAAGTGCTCTGAGCAAGAATTTCCAACATCTAGATCACAAAGGTAAAATGTTAAAAAACAGACACTTTGGCAGTGGCATAAAAGAGATTTGGTAGCAAAACATTCTGGCTCCTGCAGCTAAAGGTGAAATGTATCTCCATGCAGATGCTTCTTTCAAATCAGAACATCAGAATAGGGAGAATTGTATAATGTCACTTAAGCACATAGTAGGGTATGTAACACAAAAGGTAAACTATTAAAACTGGTTAAATCATTTTCTGCATAAAAATGACCATCACTAATAAACTTTACTTAGTCATAAACTAAATTTACTCACTCATCCCTTCCACCTAGTTATAGTTGTAAAATCGATCACAGCCAACAGCATGGTTTTTTCAAGGAATTCCACAGGTGTGCTTATTGTTTTCATATCCTGCCCACCACCACTCCCAATCTGACTTGACTTTGAATGGAAGAAATATTAATGACTCATTAATTGTTGTTAGTGAGCTGACTTGAAATATTAACATACTTAGAAAACAATGACAGTTTGAAGTTTGATAGGCAAATTGGCTCAACAATACAAATTACATTTTTTTACTGTTCTCTTCATGAGTTTTAAGATTTTTTCTATTGGGGGTGAACAAATTTGGGGTGGGAATTCAAGTTTTACATTAAAATTGTCTAGGTTCTTTTTTTGAAGCTTGAAATATGCAAGGTTGAATGGTAGCAAAATGAAGAAAGGGTAGAAACACATATTTTCAGAAAAGGTTATGATGTTTGTTCCTCCGTGGCTTTCAATAAAATTTTCCTTCTTTTTTTTTTTTAAAGATTTTATTTTATTTATTTATTTGACAGAGAGAGAACTCACAAGGAAGCAGAGAGGTAGGCAGACAGAGAGAGGGGGAGAAGCAAGTTCCCCGCTGAGCAGAGCCCGATGCATGTCTCACACCATGTGGGAGACCTACCATTCACCTACCATATATGTGAGTGAGGACGTTCATAAACAACCAGATCCCAGTGATACACTGGGTGAATGTAGATTCGTGAGTGAATCTGGGAGAGACCATCCAGACATGAACATCTGGATATAGCCAGCCAAAATTACTAATCTACGACTTGTGAGCTAATAAGTAATTATGCTATTGAAGGACTGTTTTGTGAGTGGGTTGTTATAAGCAAAAACTAACTGATCTAAAAATTTGTATCTATAAGTGGGGTGTTGCCGGAGCAAATTTCTAAAATGTACGACAGTAGCAGCAAGTGGAAGCTGGGAAAGCTGTGGACCAAGGCTGTTAGCAAAGACAGGAATAGTAGCAAGAAAAGTGTTAGCAGAGGCTGGAAAAACGTTGAGCAGAGTAAAGGTTGGAACAATGGTAAGTAAATGTTGAGCAGGAGAAACCTTGAATGTAAAACTGTACTATATTTTATTCAATTTTTAGATTTTTTTTTTTTTTTGAAGATTGTTTTTTTAGGTAATCTCTACACCCAAGTTCGGGTCGAACTCACAACCCCTAAGCCAAGTCACACACCCCTCCGACTGAACCAGCCAGGTACCCCTCAGTTTTTTAGATTTTTAAATCCAGTATTAATTGTGCTTTTCTTGAGTTTTTAAATTCTGGTTATTTTTTACTAATTTTGCCATGACGTTTTATTAGAAAATGTGAATCTCTGAGGCTTCTGATGAGATACTCCAAGCTGAGAAATTTGCTCAGTTGCACAGCAAGTAGTAAGGCTGGAATCTGATCTCGAGCTCTCTGGATCCCAAATTCGTACTTTCTTCAGAACACCTTTTCTTCCTCCTTATTTTCCAATTTTTTTCCAAAAGGAGAACGTTCCAATGTACGTTATTTAACTTAAAATAAAATGTCTACTCTGTTTTCATTTATAAGAATTTTCAAAAAATACCCAAGTTTCAGAGAAGTGAATCCTTTTAATATTCAAGATGGGCGATAGAATGATACATTATGTATGAAGGGCTAGACTATGCTCTCCACTTTTGTAATTATAATAGAGAGGAAATGATGGTGCCCCAGCAGTGTGCCCGGCTGAAGGTGGACTCTCTTTGATATGTGACCCGTGAAGCTCTCCTGGTGGATCTCCTGCTGCTTCTGGCTTAGCGTCGTCCTCTTTTTCTGGATAAGCTTTCTCTCCCTTTTTATTTGGAACATTCCCATTTAGATTAATGAAATGAAATTTTCCTTGGCAGGAGAACAAGGAAGAAATGGATTTTCAACAACAGGAGGATATAACATGAAACTTACTTAGGAAGGGAGGGATACATTCAGTTAAGATAATTGCTCTTTCTTTTTCCCTTCCACAAAGGGAAGAAAACTCTATTCTTGGAACAATTTATACGTTATTTTCCCTGGAATTAGAGAACACAGATGATAAATTTCTTTAAGCCCTCATTGGCTCAATTTCCTCATAATCTTCATTCTCTTGGGATTTGGAAAAAAGAAAATTCTCTATTTAAAACATGAATACAATAATAATCAGGCCTCCTACAATGACCATTATGGGTGGCAAAAGAAACTTTAAGAATATGAAACTGCACTGTATTTTATTCCATATTACATTTTTTTAAGTTCAACATTTGTTTGTATTTTCCTTGATTTCACAAATTACATCTTTTACCACTTGTGCCATGTTGTTTTATTTTAAAAAAGTGAATGGAAAATGGAGAGGAGAAGTGAGTTGGGGGAAATCAGAGGGGGAGACAAACCATGAAAGACTGCGGACTCTGAGAAACAAACTGAGGGTTTTGGAGGAGAGAGGGGTTGGGGTTTGGGTGAGCCCAGTGATGGGTATTAAGGAGGCACGTATTGCATGGAGCACTGGGTGTGGTGCATAAACAATGAATTTTGGAACGCTGAAAAAAAATTAAATTAAATTAAAAAAATAAAATACACTGAAATGCAAAATGAAATTGGCAACTCTTTAGAAAAAAAAAAGGTCATTAAATGTACTTGATGTTTCATCATTTACCAAAGTATCTTAAATATTGTGGAACAAAGATATTTAGAATACAACCTCATAGCTTATCATATTCGGCATCGTTACAATGTATGATTTCTCAATAGAGACAGTATTTATTTGCATTTGGGGCAGAAAAATAATTCCTTGTGTGAGATTGTTCTGAGCATTGCATTGGCTTGCCAACCCTGGTGCCAACACACTAAATGCCTGTGGGGGCCCAGAATCATCATGATAAGCAAAAATGCCTACACCCATGTACAGATACTCTGGGGGTATGATATTGTCCCTAACTGTGTGAGATTCATTGGTATAGGCAAATTTGATAAAGCCAAAACTCTCTCCTTCTCCCTTCTAAATTTCTACCAACTAATTATGGAACCTGTAGGGGTCCTCTTGCTCTCATGAAATAGTCTTCTGCACTCCCACATGCCAGCACCTATTTGCCTTCTTCCTGCTTTAATTTTCTGCAATGACATCCTGTTCATCATTGCTGGTGATTTTTCCTGCTATAGCTCTTTCCAGATAGATCCTGGTACAACTTGCTTCTCGAAAATTGCATATTTCCTCGACATTCCTATAAGTATTAAGTGAGATGAGTGGTATGGCCATGGTGAGTTTTGGGGTAAGGAGAAAAATAGAAGAGCAGTGAATCTGAGGGCTTTCTCCTTTCATCCCAGAATTTGTGTTCAACACTCTCCTCCCTCTATATGAGTTACTTCCCAAAAGCATCTCAGTGCCTACCAGATTTTGGATTCCATGACAGGAAGGACTTCTGGGGAATAATATCAAGCTGCTTGCTGGTCCCAAATATTTGGGGCTTGGAATCATATTGAATTCATCCAACAAACCTCTGGAATTGAGCCACAGCCTCTACCAATCTCTAGGTAATTCAGAAGTGCCCCATCCAAACAGAGCCCTATTCAAAGTCTTGGGTTGAGAGATCCCACTATAATTTTAGTTTTGAAAACCTTAGCTGACATCTCAACTATATTCTCATCTCATGCTTCCAATTGCTTATATTTTTCTATTGTTCCAAACTCAATATACCCAGAACAAAAATATTAACAACCCTCGCAAACCTGCTAGAAAGTCTTTCTAACTTCTTAATTTGTGAGGGAAGGGAGAGGAAATCAGCAGTTTAATCATATTTATGGATCCTAGGTGAGAAAATTTGAGGTAATCTTTGACTCTTCCCTTTCTTATTAGATACTAATTAATATAATAATTCCTTTTTAGTGACCTAATATGTCACTAATTTCATTGATTATTTGATAGATTTTTCTTTATTTGTCAAGTTATGTTCTACTCACTTTGCCAGGATGTGTTTTGCAGAACTTCATTGCCTTAAAACTGGATGAATTCACTACCTTGTAGTTCAGTTTCTTCTCTGTTCACTCTGCCCTCTAATCTATCAAATGGACTTTCCCCTGGAGTGCCATATATACCTTCTGTACCAATTTGGCCAAATAATCCGTGATGTCACTCATTTGAGAAATATTTACTGGATGTCTATTCTGTGCCCAAACTGCTCTTTTTCCTATTTTTTTTTTTATGATTTATTTATTTATTTATCTGACAGCCAGAGATCAAAAGTAGGCAGAGAGGCAGGCAGAGAGAGAGAGGGGGAAGCAGGTTCCCCGCCAAGCAGAGAGCCCGATGCAGGGCTCAATGTGGGGCTTGATCCCGGGACCCTGGGATCACAACCTGAGCAGAAGGCAGAGGCTTAAACCCACTGAGCCACCCAGGCGCCCCTTCCTTTCCTATTTTTAAAAAATCCTACTTATTTAGTATGAAATTTATCCCAATTACTTCAATCCACACTGTTCACTCTTTTCTCTGAACTTACTCCGTTAAAGCTCATAGTCAGAACCAAAGTTTGGAATTTTATTTTTTATCTATTGTTTCCACAATAAATTTTAAGTCCTTAGAAGACCTAACTCACATTTTACTCTATTTATATGTTTTCTATAGTATCTAGAACAGGGCTGGGTACATTATAATTGCTTATAAATAAATACTTGTTCACTGATTTTATTAAAAGCTTAGATTCTCCCAAGATAGACCTGATTCAAAAATGAATTAGCTGAAATAGAGTATATATCTCTATTCATTGATCTTGGCTGGTTTCCTATAGGCTATGATGTTCCATGTCTTTTAAACAAAATGAAATCTCGCTAATTAAATGTTTCGGGATTGATGCTACTGAGTTAACGCATTCCTTAGTCTCTCAGCATTCCTTTGAAATGGTATAACACTAATTTGTGCAGACTCAGCCCATGTTATAGAGACATTATAAGGAAAGAAAGTAAACCTGCAATAAGTTTATTGAATTGTTTTTGTGAAATCTGATAAGCTAATAGCAAAATTTATACAAAAGAGCAAGAATAGCCAAGTAGGAAGAAGAATAATCAATACACTATTGGAGAAAAAATGTGCATATGGGGAGAGAGAGGGTTACAGTTTTCATTGTTACGCTGAGTGGTGGGCAGATTTATTAAATTTCTCTTAGTCATACCCTATGTATGTATATCATATATTCTTTGCATATATGAAAATAATTCAAAATGAATCTTTGGTTACCACGTAACAGGTGTTCATCTAAATAACTGGACTCCTGGTTGTGTTATGATTCTAATGTGGATTTGTTTAAGTAGTCTGGATGTATACCTACAATGGTCATTTTAAGCATAATTTCTGCTTCCTATGCATGGTTCTAATGACTGTATATAGACAGAACTCCTTCTTTACAGCTCTATATTCCTTCATAGAGAATTTACACCCAAACTCTACAGAGTGATACTATCAGTGGGAACATGCAGAAAATAGGGGTAATTTGGCTGAAATTGAGGGCGGTATTTATATTAGCTCTGCATATGAATAAATTGGGAGATTTCTACTTTGTCCTGTCTTGGGGGGTAATGGTCTATATGTCTACAATTTTAAAATAACATTTTCAAAAATAATTCCCTGTCCCCCTCCATTTTTACAACTTAGGAACATATGGTAGTTCCCAGAAAAAGCCAAATGAATATCTGAAACATTAATGCGCTATGCTGCTATCATCACAAGAATAAAGAAAACTGGGAATCCAGCGATCTCCTAACACAACCACTGTTGCCTGCCAGTTCTTATATCAAATAGAAATCATCACTTGGGGGAGGGATGGTTGCACAGTGACTAAGCAGACAGATGGCAGGTGTGAGTCGAAACACTCTGGGGTGTTAGCTCAAATCACTCTCTATTACTCACTGCTGGAGAGAGACGGAATCAAAAACCAAATCGCCCATTGGACTAGGAGGAAAATGCTGAAAACCCAACTAATGGAAATGTAAAAGATGGGGGAGACGGGTTTAGGTGTTGTTTTGTAACTTCAAAAACCAGATTCATTGATCTTTCTCTGCCTTCTCTGACTTAAGCCTTTCCCACCTTTCCTAGCTGGCCTGCCCTGTGACGCACAAGGAGTTTATTGTTTCTCGGCTTCAAGGTCCCCGCTTGGCCTGGGATCACCCGTTACAAAGGTTAGCCGGCTGCATTCCTGGAGGGCAGCGGTCCGAGGCCAGAGAGGAGATGTTAACCACGTCCTTGCCAGGCCAGTAGCCCGCGCAGGTTCGCTGCCTCAGCGAGCGGTTCCTAGGAGTGACCGAATATAATCTGTACGTACAGACACATGCCCAGAATAAAACAAAGACTCAACCGCACTTTCTTATTTGCATAACTGTTTTCCATATTGCCGTCATAAGAGAGATTAGTTTTAATGACTGTGAATGTAATTATAGAAAAGGGCCCTAGGTGGAGCCTCAGTACTGGTGGCGGCAAATGGATGAGCAAATGGGAAATCTAATAAACCAAAGCCCTCCAGAAATACCAGGGAGGATTATAGCATTTTATAGTGTATGTTGCTGTTGTTGTTCTTCTAGCGTAAGAAACAGCTGAATATAGAAACGTGTGTTCTGTTTAAGAATAACTCTCCAAAGAGCGTGTTCCCTAATAAAGACTGAAAGCACATCAGCCAGTGTTCTCTCTCTGTTGGGGTTGTGATCAGGGAGACATGTCCTTAACCTGTTAGCACACCCTCCTGACCATTTCTCATTGCCCTCCTTATAAAGGCACTACCACTGACTTATTGATTTTTATTGTAGAAAATCTCACATTATACGAAATAATCAGAATTATTTCTTAAATGATTTGCCTTTATTAGATTAAAAACAGGAACCATAAGATGTCAAAATTACTTTTCCTGTTTTTTTTTTATCTTTGCCACCATTGCCAAAAAATCAAGAGAGACTTTAGATTTTGAAACTTAATTTTATTATAAGGAATTTAAGCAGCACATAAACAGAAAAAACCAATTGGTATCTATTATCACATGTAAAGATTATTGATGCTAAAGTGAAATTTGGAAGATTTTGATAGGTCTACCCAAAAATATCAAAAAGTGGTAGAAAAGTGGAAAAAGAGCAGAGGGATTTCTTGGGTAGAATCTTTTGGGTCTGTGGATATAATTCAGAGCATCTCTAACTGACCTCTCTTTATTTAACAAGCTTGGTATTTTTGTTCATCATGATTTTTTTTGCCTTAATTTGAATTTTTAAAATATTGCTTTAAAATATCTTGATAGCTGAGGGATTTGGTGCTTGTTAAGTTCTCCACTAAATGTGATTGGTTCACTCACCTCATCATAGTCTTGACCTTGATCTGTAGACTAACATCTAACTGAAATTTAGCATTTCCTTTAACTGTGAACTTGGACAGCAAACCATAATAGTATAAGCATTATTTGTGACTTTGATGCCATTTGCAAATTATGAGTTATTTTATCTGTGGTACATATATCTTATTATTCAATGCTTTAATAAAGACACAGGTACTAATGTGCCACAAATTCATTTACTTTAATAATTTGTAACTACAGGGGCGCCTGGGGGGCTCAGTGGGTTAAAGCCTCTGCCTTTGGCTCAGGTCACGATCCCAGAGTCCTGGGATGGAGCCCCACATCGGGCTCTCTGCTCAGCGAAGAGCCTGCTTCCCTTCCTCTCTCTGCCTGCCTCTCTGTCTACTTGTAATCTCTGTCTGTCAAATAAATAAATAAAATCTTTAAAAAAATTTGTAACTACATTTCAATATAATGGGGTTTCTTTTATAATTTTTTTAAAAGACTTTATTTATTTATTTGACAGGCAGAGATTACAAATAGGCAGAGAGGCAGGCAGAGAGGGAGGGAGGAAGCAGGCTCCCCGCTGAGCAGAGAGCCCGATGCAGGGCTCCATCCCAGGACCTGGGATCATGACCCGAGCAGAAGGCAGAGGCTTTAACCCACTGAGCCACCCAGGCCCCCCTCTTATATAATCGTACACAATTTATTTTATTCATTCCAATGCACTATTCTGGAAGGGACCCACAACTTAAACAGACTGTCATAGCACAAAAATGGTTAAAAATGTTTATGGGTTATCTACCAAGCCAGCTAATCTCTTGGTCAAATTATCTCTGAGCTGAGACCATTCATTAATTTAGGCAACATATAAATCATATATACATATATTCATACTCACATAAAATACACGCACACACACACACACAAATAGGAAATGTTTAAAATCAATGCGTGGCTGAAATAAACTAAATCAGTTTACCCATACAGATATACTTTAAACGGTGTAAAAAACAGAGTTTGATGAAATTTCAAGTTCCTAGTCCTACTTGAACTCAAATCTCTTGGGATCTTGGGCCTAGGAATTAAACTTTTATGCCAGATACCTTGAGATTCTGATTCAGATGGCTGTTGTTTTAAATGTGCTTCAAACTCCAACCCTTGAAGATTACTACAAGAGGTTGTTAAAACCTGTTCACAGTAAGACTTTCAAATCATTTAGAAAGCAGTATTTTTAAAACCTTATATTTAATACAGCCTTCCCCTTCCATCTTTTTTCTTCCCTCCTGCCTTCCCTTCTTTCTACCTTCTTTCTTTCCCTTCCTTTCTTCCTTTTAGAAAAACACAGAAATTGGCTTCTTTTTCTTTTAATCAAATATTTTAGATAATTTAAAGGGAGAATTTTATAACCAAATCTGCATATGTACACATCACCCAACTTAAGAAATCAAACACTACAAATAAAATTTAAATCCTGTCAGCCTTCCTGATTACTTGCCAGTCCTTCACCCCCAAGAAGTAATTAATATTCAGAATTGGTGTTTATCATTCACATATGTATGTTTAAAATGATACTACATATATTTGTATCACTAAATAAAACAATATTATATTGAATGCTTCTAAATTTATATAGTTGGTTATATACTTCATGTGTCTTCTGCCACTTGCTATTTTCTCAACATTGTGCTTGAGAGATTTATCGGTAATGGTATTAGTAGCTCTATTTTTTTAAACAAACTTTTCATTTTAAAACAGTTCTAAACTTACAGAGAAGTTGCATAGTACAGAGAGCTCCTGCATACCATTCTCCCAACTTTTCCTGGTCTTAATATCCCACACAGCAATGGTACTTTTGTCCAAACTAAGAAATTAACATTGATGCATTGCAAATAACTAAATTCAGACTTTATTTGGGTATCACTGGTTTTTCCATTAGTATCCTTTTTTTTTTCTATTCCAGAGTCTAATCTGAGATACCACATTGCATTTAGTATTTGTTCACTTTTTTCCTACTGTATGATTATACTAAAATTTATTTCTCCATCCTTATATTGACAGATGTTTAGGTTGTTTTCAGTTTTCATCAGTACACCTGATGATTGTACATACATATGATATCCTTATGCACACATATGTAAATGTATGTTATACCCACATACAATTTCACAAATAAATGAAAGTTCCCATTGCTTCAAGTTCTTCGCAGTTTTTTTTTCTATTGTCAAACTATTTTACCAATTTATTTACATTTAACTAATTTAATTTACATTCCTTTATTACTAACAAAATTGAGCATTTGTCATGTGTTTTTATTTTGTAAAGTGCTTGTTCATATCCATTGCTTTTCTTATTTTTTTGTATTGATTTGTAGACATTTACGTATAAATAGTACACATACTCTATTAAATCTTGGTTGATGATATATATTGCAAATATCTCCTCTATATAGAGGCTTATCTTCTCTCACTTTTTAAAACACTGTCTTCAGGTGTGTGGACATTTAAAATGTTAATGTAGTCTAATTGTTTCATAATCTTTTCCCTAAAGGCTTGAATTTCTTTTTCTTGATAACACAATCTTCCCCAACCCGGAAAGCACAAAAGCATTCACCTATATATTCTTCTAAAAGTTTGAAAGTTTTGCTTTGTACATTTGGTCTTTACTTGATGCAGATTCTTGGGTATGGTGTGAGGTAGGAATCCAGTTTCATTTTCCACAGATAGATATCCATTATCACATCAGCCTTTACTGAATGGCTTAACTTTCCCCATTGAGCTGCAATGCCACCAATGTTAAATATCAGGTTACTTTACGTGCATGGCTCTGTTTCTGGACTCAGTTCTTTCCATTGTTCTCTTTTTTCTCTGTTGTTTTGCTAATGCCATCCCATCTAAATTATATCTTCTTAAGTCTTTGTACACGGAAGGGGATCCATTCATAGGTTTTCTTCATAAATGACTTGGCTATTCTTTGCCTTTTACTCTTCCATTTCATTGGAAGCATTCTAATTAAACCTTCATTTTAGGATAATCTGGTTAAGGTCCATAAAACAAAACAACATAAAACTTGGTAGAATTGGGAATTGTGTTGAATTTGGAGAAAACTGATATCTTTATGATCTAATTCTTTGTATCCACACACATGGTGTATTAGTATGTTTCTTTTAGAGTATATCAATATAGGTTAATAATTTTCCTTCAAGAATGAGAGTGAAATAAAGACATTAGTTATGCACTTGTGAACCTGAGAGCACCAATAGTTTCGCATTATAAGAAATGCTAAAAGATCAATCCAGACAGAAAGTGATCCTAAATGGATTGTATCAGAGATAAGAAGGAATGGTAAGTGAAGTGTGTAAACCTGGCGATTCACAGACCTGTACCCCTGGGGATAAAAATACATTATATGTTTATTTAAAAAAATAAATAAATTTAATAAAAATTTAAAAATACATTATATGTTTATTAAAAATAAATAAACAAATTTTTAAAAAAGAAGGAATGGTAAACAAAGACATTAGTGTAAATGTAGGTTAATAATAATAATGTCTAATTTGTGAAAGGTAACCAGAATAAAGCCAAAATAATAAACATATAGCATATGATAAGTGGGTGAGGGCAGATCATTCTAATATCCTTAAATTATTAGGAAGAATAATAAACATACAGATTATTTTAGACTTTAAATATGCACATTAAATGGCAAGAGTAATAATTTAAAATATAGATATTTAGGAAGGAATTAGAATAAGCAAAAGGAAGAAAAAAGAAGAGAAAGAGGAAACAAAAGATAAAAACAAAAATAGTAAACATGAAATAAAATAGTAAAAAAATGAATAATCAAACAAAAGTATTTTTTCAAGATTTTATTTATTTATTTGTCAGAGAGAGAGACAGAGCACAAGTAGGGGGAGTAGCAGACAGGGAGGAACAGGTTCCCTGCTGAGCAAGAAGCCCATTGTGGGACTCAATCCCAGGACTTGGGATCACGACGACCTGAGCCAAAGGCAGAAACTTAAACCACTGAGTCACCCAGGTGTTCCAAACAAAAGTATTTTTAAAAGTTCTCACATCTCTAGTTAGAAGGCAAAGATTGTCAGACTGGATTTTAATTCAGCTAGGTTTTTGTTTATAAAATGCATATTTAGAACATCAGGATCTAGAAAAGTTGAAAGTCAAATTGGAAAAGAATACAGCAGGAAAACAGTAACCAAATAAAAATGGTCTAACTATAGCAATAGCACACAAAATATGCTTTAAAGCAAAAATCACTGTTAGAGGAAGTAAGATTCATTACATGAAGATAAAAGTCTTACTTTACCAGGATGAGATGATATTATAAACTTATAACACAGAAAGCAAGCAAAAATGAATGAAAATATGGGAAATTTGAACAAAATTTGCACACCTGAGCTAATAAACATGCAACTGTTTGTGGCAATGTTCTCCATATGTTCATTGGCCCAAGGCTGTACAGTCTTTTTAAACACATGAGGTATATTTATGGAAATAGACTATGTGTTAAGCCATAAAACTAGCCTTAATGAGTTTCAAAGGCTTGATATCATAAAATAACAATCTCTGATGCAACTGAATTATATTTTATAAAAAATATAAATACATATATAAAGTTACTGCTTAACTGAATATTTTAATAGAAATTAGAAAAATTTGGATTTAAATAATAAGAATATAATCAAAATTGTGAGAAGGAGCAAAGGTATTTCTTAGATGGAAATCAATAGCATTATAAGCTTGCAAATGAGAAAGAATAAAATTTCTCAATAATGAGCTAAGACTCAAACTTAAGAGGCTTAAAATATAAATTGCAGAATAAACTCAAAAACCTCAACTAAAAAAAGAATCAAGAAAATAATTATAAGATATTATTAAAATAAATAATAAATAGCAGTGAGAATGTCAAAATTTGGTTCTTTGAAAATGGTAATGAAATTGACAAATTTTTTTCAATTTTAATCAAGGAAAAAAGAGAATATTCAAAGTAAGCACAATTAAGGGTGAAAAAGAAAACAATACCAAATTCTGTAGATACTGAAGAGAAAAATAAAAGGAAGTTGTGAAATTTTTATCAATAAACTTGAAAAATACAGCTATTGAACCTGAAAAATATAACTTACCAAAAATGGCTCAAGTATAAGCATATTAGAAATAATCTCTAACCATTAAAGAAATTGAAACAGTAATTCAAAAATTTTCCCAGAAAAAAATTCCAAGCCCCATAAAGTTTTCAGGCAAATTCTAGCAAACATCTGAAAAAAATGTCATTCCAACTTTACACAAACTCTTCTGCTCATGATGACCTGAATCCAGGTAAGTATTAAATTTACAAAATATTATGATCCCAAATCACCTGAAGATTAATAAGTTTTGAGGATATATGATAAACTATAATAATAATTTTTAAAAGTGGGTGGCAAAGCTACACAAACAGATCAGTGGAACAAAATACACGATTTTGAAATAGACACATTAAAGGAAACTTCATTTATGCTATAATATATTCCAGATATATATCTTTAATATATTGCAGATAAGTGAGTAAAGGAAAAACTAAGATAACTATCTTACTGTCTTTTTTTTTTAGAAACTAGAATCTGGAACAAAGCTTAAAGGCTATTTCTTTACTGGGAGATATAATTGCAGGGCAGAAAAAATGAAGGACAATGAGGCTGGGAAGAAAGACAAAACAAATACATTTTTGAGCTTCACAAAGAGACACAGCCGGTTGCTCAATGCTCAGTCATGCTGAACATCTTAAGACAGGCTGTTCAGAAGCATCACACTGCACAACAGTCTCTCAGAAGAAGGAAAGAGGAGAATTGATATGCTTGTTTTCACTTCTATTCCTCACTGGTTGAAGTTTGTCTTAGAAAACACTAACCCCACCACAATTCCAGACTGTATCACTTGGTCCCTTAGGGTCACCTCTAGGATACTCATGCCAAGATCTCAAGTCTTGTGACATTGGATTTTATCTAAAGGGGGGCAGTGTCAGGAGAAGCCAGAGACTCTATGAGTCCATTTGGGTTGGGCCTGGGTACCAGATCCCCTGGTACTCCCAGTACCAGAACGCCTGGTACTCCCACAGCAATAGACATGATGGGGGCAGTGCTGCCACTGGCACTCTCTATGGAGAAGGTAGAGAAAAATGTCAGTGTGGTAGACAGGGCAACCGCTCCAGCAGCTAGAGAGCCGTCAGGAGCTCACCAAGAGTGAGCTGAGGACTCTGGGCAAGGTGAACCAGAGTGAATTGAAGAGCTGCATTAATTGTGTCCAAAACAATTGGATATTCATATGGGGAAATAAGATATCTGATCCTACCTCACACCTTAAAAAAAGTCAATTCCATGTGGAATAGAGATCCAACTGTGAATAGCAAGACATTAAGAAGAATATATTTTCTATAAGAGAAAGATTTCTTAGGTCTCCAAAAGTATAATCCATAAAGATTTAAAATTTTTATAACATTGAGGTTAAGGATTAGTGTTCATGAAAAGACCTCATAATGAGAGATTTTTATGAAAAAAAACCCCACAAATATAGAGAAAACATTTGTTATGTATATAACTAATAAAGGTATGTAGGCTATATAAAAATTATTATAAATCAGTGAGAAAAAGATGAGCAATCCAGTAGAAAAGGCCAAATGATATGAACGGTGTTTAACAGAAGAATACAAATGGCCTGTAAACATACATTAAAATAATCAAACTTAACATCCACAATCAATTAAGGTAATGTAGGTAACAGTAGGATAAAGAACAAAAAGCATATGATCATCTCAATAGATGAAGAAAAAGCATTTAACAAGATTCAACAACCTTCATGATAAAAGCACTCAGTAAACTAGAACTGGAAGGGCAATTCCTCAATCTGATTAACGGTGTATATGAAAAACTCACAACTTCCAACATACTTAATGACAAAACACTGCTTACATTTCCCTTAAGATCAGGAATGAGATAAAGATGGCACTCTTGCCATTTCTACTCAATGTTGCACTGGCTGTTTTAGCCAGGGCATTTGGGCAAGAAAAATAAATAAGTAAAAGGCATTGTGATTGGAAAAGAAGAAGTAGAATTATCTCTACTTGCAGATAACATTGTCTTTCTTGTATATAGAAAATCCTGAGGATTCTATTAAAAAACTATTCAAACTAATAAATGAGTTCAGCTAAGTTGCAGGACACAATACCTATATATGCAAATAAATTGTGTTTCCATACAGTAGCAGTGAACAAACCATAAGTGAAATTAAGAAAACAATTTCATTTACTATAGCATCAAAAAGCATAAAATACTTAAGAATAACTTAACGTAAGATAGGTAGAGGAGTAGGAGACTGAAATTTCATTAGGTTCCAGGAATTCAGTTAGAGAGTTATCAAACCATTCTAAACACCTACAAACTCAATAGGAGATAGAAGAGAAGAAGAGTAACAATTCTAGGAACAGAAAATTGACCACTTTCTGGAAGGTAAGATGAGAGGAGAAGTGAATCCAAAGCCACAGGACGATAGACCGTGGGGGTAGGGGCTGGTTCCCAGAAGCTGTGGAGCAGCAGAGCACAAAATCAGAAATTTTAGAAGTCTGCTCCACTGAGGGACATTGCTCCAGAGGCTAAGCAGGGGTGGAGCCCTCATGCGTACTGTGAGGTCTCAGGACCCATGGGATCACAGAAAGACCAGGGGTGTCTGAGGGTGGTAAAGCTCCCAGGTATTAGAGCAGGGAAGCCAGCTACAGAGATGAAGCCAAACAGTGAGCTCTCAGCTTGGGGTTACCTTAACCCGTGATCCAAGGCACTGTCAGACCACTGCTCTTCAAGCAGGGACCCCACAAGTGGCAAATCCAGAGAACCCCCCCTTCCTCCTCTGGCAGGAGCAGCATGGGAGTGTGTGGCAAGAATCAGCTGGGTTTGGAGACTCCAAATCGAGCTGTGCACCAGAGATAGAAATGCTCAGTCACAGGCTGCATGAGCATGGAGTGTGGCCAGAAACCAGGGAGATAGGAGGGATTGACTGCTTTTCTCTGGGGGCACACTGAGGAATAGGGCCCTGAGCTCTCTGCTCCTCTGGGCCTGAGATTGGGAGGCCACCATTTTCATTCCTGTTCTCCAAAGCTCTACAGAAAGCATTCATGGAACAAAAGCTCCTGAAACCAAACCTGAGCAGATTACTTAGCTTGACCCCTGGCAAGGATGGTGCAATTCTGCCTTGGACAAAGACATTTGAGAATCACTGCAACAGGCCCCTCCTCCAGAAGATCAGGGAGAACTTTCAGCCAAGACCAATTCACCAATCAATGAGAACTATGGAACTCCAGAGCTAGGGGAAAGAAATACATAGAATTTGTGACTTTTTTTCCATGATCCTTTAGTCTTGCAAAGTTAATTTTTTTTTTTAAGATTTTATTTATTAATTTGACAGACGGAGATCACAAGTAGACAGAGAGGCAGGCAGAGCGAGAGGAAGGGAAGCAGGCTCCCTGCTGAGCAGAGAGCCCGATTCGGGGCTGGATCCCAGGACTCTGGGACCATGACCTGAGCCGAAGGCAGAGGCTTTAACCCACTGAGCCACCCAGGTGCCCCGCAAAGTTAAATTTTTTTAATTTATTTTTTTCTTATTCTTGTTTTTTTAACTTTTCCTCTTTCCTCTTTTAATTTTTAACTATTTTATCTTATCAATACCTTTTTAAAAAAATCCTTTAAAACTTTCATTGTTATCTCATATTTTATCCCTTTATTTATTTAATCTTATTTTTTATATACATATACGTTGGTTTCCTTTAAAATTTTGGGAAATGATTTCTGCTAATAGATCAAAATATACTCTAAATCTAGTGCATGGCTTTGTTATAGTCTCCAGCCTGATTACATTCTCTTCTCTTCTTTTTTCTTTTCCCAACCAATTTATCTTATCAACTCTTGTTTTTTAAAATATTTTATTTATTTGTCAGAGAGAGAGCACAAGCAGGGAGAGCGGCAAGCAGAGGGAGAAGCAGGCTCCCTGGTGAGCAAGGAGCCTGATGCGGGACTCAATCCCAGGACCCTGAGATCATGACCTGAGCTGAATGTAGACACTTAACCAACTGAGCCACCTAGGCATCCTTTATCAACTCCTTTTTTGAATCTTTTAAAATTTTCATCTTTAGAGTTGTATTCCATCCCTTCATTGTGTTTACCCATATATATATATATATATACACATATATATATTTTTTTCTTCCTTTAAATTTTTGGGAGGTAGTTTCTTCTAAGAGACCAGAATACACCCAAAACCAAGTGGGTGGCTCTGTTTTTATTCACCAGTCTAATATATATATATTTTTTTTTCATTTTTTATTGTTTTAATCTTTTCCCCTTTCTTCTCCCCTTGGTTTTTGGCTCTTTTCTGATTTGGATAACATATATTCAGTACCGATGGCTATGGACCTAATCAATATAGACATTGGTAATAGGTCAGAACTAGAATTTAGAATGATGATTATCAAGGTGCTAGCTGGGCTTGAAAAAGGCATGGGAGATATTAGAAAAATAATTTATGGAGAAATAAAATCCCTTTCTGGAGAAATAAAAGAACTAAAATCTAACCAAGCTGAAATCAAAAACATATTAATAAGGTGCAATCAAGAGTGGAGGATCTGACTGCTAGGATAAATAAGGCAGAAGAGAGAAATAGTGACATAGAAGAGTAAATGACAGAGAATAAAGATGCTGAGCAAAAGAGAGACAATGAGGGGGAAAATTCAAGAGATAAGTGATACCAGAAGATGAAACAATATTAGAATAACTAGGATCCCAGAAGAAAAAGAAAAAGAGAAGGGGGAAGAAGGTATACTGGAGCAAATTACAGTAGAGGATTTCCCTAATATGGCAAAGGGAACAAGCATCAAAATCCAGGAGGCACAGAGAGCCCCCTTCAAAATCAATACAAATAGGCCCACACCTCATCATCTAATAGTAAAACTTAGAAGTCTTAGTGACAAAGAGAAAATCCTGAAAGCAGCTCGGGAAAAGAAGTCTGTAACATACAATGATAGAAATATTAGATTTGCAGCAGACTTATCCACAGAGACCTGGAAGGCCAGAAAGGACTGGCATGATATATTCAGAGCACTAAATGAGAAAAATATGCAGCCAAGAATACTATATCCAGCTAGGCTGTCATTGAAAATAGAAGGAGAGATAAAAAGCTTCTAGGACAGGGCACCTGAGTGGCTCAGTGGGTTAAGCTGCTGCCTTCGGCTCAGGTCATGATCTCAGGGTCCTGGGATCGAGGCCCGCATCGGGCTCTCTGCTCGGCGGGGAGCCTGCTTCCTCCTCTCTCTCTGCTGCCTCTCTGCCTGCTTGTGATCTCTCTCTGTCAAATAAATAAATAAAATCTTTAAAAAAAAAAAAAAGCTTCTAGGACAAACAAAAATTAAAAGAATTTGCAAACACCAAACCCGCCCTACAGGAAATATTGAAAGTGGTCCTCTAAGCAAAGAGAGAACCTAAAAGTAATAGACCAGAAAGGAACAGACAATATACAGTAACAGTCACCTCACAGGCAATACAATGGTACTAAATTCATATCTTTCCATAGTTACCCTGAATGTAAATGGGCTAAATTCCCAATCAAAAGACATGAGGTATCAAAATGGATAAAAAAAACAAGACCCATTGTTATACTGTCTATAAAGACACCTCCAGATTTAAAGTGAAGGGATGGAAAACAATTTACCATGCTAATGGACATCAGAAGAAAGCTGGGGTGGCAATCCTTTTATCAGACAAATTAGATTTTAAGCCAAAGACTATAATAAGAGATGAGGAAGGACACTATATCATACTCAAAGGGTCTGTCCAACAAGAGGATCCAACAATCTTAAATATCTATGCTTCTAACATGGGAACAGCCAATTATATAAACCAATTAATAACAAAATCAAAGAAACACATTGACAATAGTACAATAATAGTAGGGGACTTAAAAACCCCCCTCACTGAAATGGACTGATCATCCAAGCAAAGGATCAACAAGGAAAGAAACGCTTTAAATGACACACTGTACCAGATGGACATCACAGATATATTCAGAACATCCCATCCCAAAGCAACAGAATACATATTCTTCTCCAGTGCACATGAAACATTCTCCAGAATAGATCACATCCTGGGTCACAAATCAGGTCTCAGCCAGTACCAAAAAACTGGGATCATTCCCTGCATATTTTCAGACCAGAATTCTCTGAAGCTAGAACTCAATCACAAGAGGAATGTTGGAAGGAACTCAAATACATGGAGGGTAAAGAACATCCTACTAAAGAATGAATGGGTCAACCAGGAAATTAAAGAAGAACTGAAAAAATTCATGAAAACACAACTGTTCAAAATTTGTGGGACACAGCAAAGGCAGTCCTGAGAAGAAAGTATATAGCAATACAGGATTTTCTCAAGGAACAAGAAAGGTCTCAAGTATACAACCTAGCCCTACACCTAAAGGAGCTGGAGAAAGAACAGCAAAGAAAGCCTAAACCCAGCAGAAGAAGAGAAATTGTTAATAAAGATCAAAGAAGAGAAATTATTAATAAAGATCAGAGCAGAAATCAATGAAATAGAAACTAAAAGAACAGTAGAACAAATCAATGAAACTAGGAGCTGGTTCTTTGAAAGAATTTATAAGATTGATAAGTCCCTGGCCAGACTTATCCAAAGAAAGGAGACAGAACCCAAATTAATAAAATTGTGACTGAAAGAGGAGAAATCACAACCAACACCAAAGAAATACAAATAATTATAAGAACATATTATGAGCAACTGTACACCAGCAAATTTGAAAATATGGAAAAAATGGATGCATTCCTAGAGACATATAAACTACCAAAGCTGAACTGGAAAGAAATAGAAAACCTGAACAGATCCATAACCAGTAAGGAAATTGATGCAGTCATCAAAAATCTCTCAAAACAAGAGCCCAAGGCCAGGTGGCTTCCCAGAGGAATTCTACCAAACATTTAAAGAAGAATTAATACCTACTCTTCTGAAACTGTTCCCAAAAATAGAAATGGAAGGAAAACTTACAAACTCTTTTTTTTTTAAGATTTTATTTATTTATTTGACAGACAGAGATCACAAGGAGGCAGAGGGGCAGGGCGGGGTGGGGGGAAGAAGGCTTCCTGCTGAGCAGAGAGCCTGATGCGGGACTCAATCCCAGGACTCTGAGATCATGACCTGAGCTTAAGGCAGAGGCTTAACCCACTAAGCCACCCAGGTGCCCTTCCAAACTCATTTTAAGAGGCCAGCATCACTTTGATTCCAAAGCCAGAAAAAGACCCTATCAAAAAGGAGAATTACAAACCAATATCCTTGATGAACATGGATGCAAAAATTCTCACCAAAATACTAGCAATAGTACATTAAAAGGATTATTCACCATGACCAAGTGGGATTTATTCCTGGGCTGCAAGGTTGGCTCAACATCCACAAATCAATCCGTGTGATACAATACATTAATAAAAGAAAGAACAAGCACTATATGAGTCTCTCAGTAGATGCTGAAAAAGCATTTGACAAATACAGCATCCTTTCTTGATCAAAACTCTTTAAAGTATAGGGATCAAGGGTATATACCTCAATACCATCAAAGCCATCTATGAAAAACCCACAGCGAATATCATTCTCAAGGGGGCAAAACTGAGTGCTTTTCCCTTAAGGTCAGGAATATGGCAGGGATGTCCACTATCACCACTGCTATTCAACATAGTACTAAAAGTCCTAGCCTCAGCAATCAGACAACAAAAAGAAATAAAAAGCATCGAAAACGGCAAAGAAGTCAAACTATCACTCTTCGCAGATGATATGATACTTTATGTGGAAAACCCAAAAGACTCCACTCCAAAAACTTCTAGAACTCATATAGGAATTCAGTAAAGTGTCAGGATATAAAATCAATGCACAGAAATCGGTCGCACTTCTATACATTAACAGCAAGATAGAAGAAAGAGAAATTAAGGAGTTGATCCCATTTACAATTGCTCCCAAAACCATAAGATACCTAGAAATAAACCTAACCAAAGAGGCAAAGAATCTGTACTCAGAAAACTTTATAGTTTTCTATAAAGAGTACTTTATAGTACTCTTTTCTTCACATATATATTTTTTATTTTTTATAAACATATAATATATTATTAGCCCCAGGGGCAGAGGTCTGTGAATCGCCAGGTTTACACACTTCACAGCACTCACCATACCACATGCCCTCCCCAATGTCCAAATAAAGTACTCTTGAAAGAAATTGAGGAAGACACAAAGAAATGGAACAATGTTCCATGCTCATGGATTGGAAGAACAAATATTGTGAAAATGTCTATGCTACCTAAAGCAATCTACACATTTAATGCAATCTCTATCAAAATTGCATCCATTTTTTTCAAAGAAATAGGAACAAATAATCCTAAAATTTATATGGTACTAGAAAAGACCTGAAAAGTCAGAGGAATGTTGAAAAAGAAAGCCAAAGTTGGTGATATCACAATTCCAGACTTCAAGCTCTATTACAAAGCTGTAATCATTAAGACAGTACAGTAATGGCACAAAAACAGACACATAGATCAATGGAACAGAATAGAGAGCCCAGAAATAGACCTTCAACTCTATGGTCAACTAATCTTCGGCAAAGCGGGAAAGAATGCCCAATGGAAAAAAGACTGTCTCTTCAACAAATGGTGTCGGGAAAATTGGATAGCCACATGCAGAAGAATGAAACTGGACCATTTCCTTATACCACACACAAAAATGGACTCAAAATGGATGAAAGACCTCAATGTGAGAAAAGAATGCATGCATCAAAATCCTTGAGGAAAACACAAGCAGCAACTTCTTCAATCTCAGCCGCAGCAACTTCTTCCTAGAAACATCACCAAAGGCAAGGGAAGCAAGGGCAAAAATGAACTATTGGGACTTCATCAAGATCAAAAGCTTCTGCACAGCAAAGGAAACAGTCAACAAAACCAGAAGAAAACTGACAGAATGGGAGAAGATAAAAGCTTCTGCACAGCAAAGGAAACAGTCAACAAAACCAGAAGAAAACTGACAGAATGGGAGAAGATATTCACAAACGACATATCAGATAAATGGCTAGTATCCAAAATCTATAAAGAACTTACCAAACTCAATACCCAAAAAACAAATAATCCAATCAAGAAATGGGAAGAAGATATGAACTGACATTTCTGCAAAGAAGGCATCTAGATGGCCAACAGACACATGAAAAAGTGCTCCAACTGTACTATTAGGTATTTACCCAAAGGATATAAAAATAGTGATTCAGTGGGGCACATGGAACCCAATGTTTATAGCAACATTAAGTATGAAAGACTAACTATTGAAAGAGCCCCAACATCCATCAGGTAATGAATGTATAAGGAAGATGTGGTATACTAGTACAATGAAATATTATCCTGCCATCTAAAAGAATAAATGAAATCTTGCTGTTTGCAAGATAGAATTAGAAAGTACTATGCTAACTGAAATAAGTCAGTCAATGAAAAATACCATATGATTTCACTCATATGTGGAATTAAGAAACAAAGCAGATGAACTAGGGGAAGGGAAAAAAAGAGGGAGGCAAACCATGAGGGACTCAACTGTAGAGAACACACCGAAGATTTCTGGAGAGGAGGTGGGCAGAGGATGGGCTAAATGGGTGATGGATATTAAGGAGGGACTGTTGTGATGAGCATTGAGTGTTCTATGTAAGGGATGAATTATGTCCTGAAACCAATATTACACTACATGTCAACCACCTAGAAATTAAATAAAAACTTTTATTTAAAAAAAAAAGTGCTCCACATCACTTGGCATCAGGGAAATACAAATCAAAACCACAATGAGATACCACCTCACACCGGTCAGAATGGCTAAAATTAACAAATCAGGAAATGATAGATGTTGGAGAGGATGCGGAGAAAGGGGAACACTCCTACACTGTTGGTGGGAATGCAAGCTGCACTCTGAAAAGCAGCATGGAGTTTCCTCAGAAAGCTGAAAATAGAACTACCCTACAACCCAGCAATTGCACTACTGGGTATTTACCCTAAAGATACAAATGTAGTGATCCGAAGGGGCACATGCACCCAAATGTTTATAGCAGCAATGTCCCCAATAGCCAAACTATGAAAAGAACCTAGATGTCCATCAACAGATGAATGGATAATGAAGATGTTGTATATATATACAATGGAATACTATGCAGCCATCAAAAGAAAAGAAATCTTGCCATTAGCAATAATGTGGATGGAACTAGAGGATATTATGCTGAGCAAAATAAGTCAAGCAGAGAAAGACAATTATCACATGATCTCTCTGATATAAGGAATTTGAGAGGCAGGGTGGGGGATTGTGGGCGGTAGGGAAGGGAAAAATGAAACAAAATGGAATCAGGAGGGAGACAAACCTTAAGAGACTCATTCTCACAAAACAAACAGGATTGCTGGCAGTATGGCGGGGTAGGGATAGGGTGGTTGGGTTTGGACACTGGGGAGGGTATGTGCTATGGTGAGTACTATGAAATGTACAAGCCTGATGATTCACAGACCTGCACCCCTGGGGTAAATAATACATTATATGTCAATAAAATTTTTTTTAAAAAGACTAACTTAAGAGAAGTACAAAACTTATACTCTGAAAATTATAACATATTGTTGAAAGAAAATTAAAGAAGACCTAAAATAAATGGAAAGACATTCAGTGTTCACAGATCGAATGACTTAGTACTGTAAAGATGGCAATAGTTTCCAAACTGATCTACACAAATAATGCAATCCCTATTAAAATCAAAGCTAGCTTCCTTGCAAAAATCAACAAGATGAACCTAAAATTCACCTGGAAACTCCAGGAATCCAGAATAGCCAAAACAATCTTAAAAAAGAACAGACTTGAAAGGTTTATATTTCTCAAATACAAGTTTACTATGGTACTGCAGTAATCAAGAAAATGTGGTACTGGCATAAGAAAAGACATAGAGATCATTAGAATAGAATCGAATTTATTTCTAACCCTCACATTTAGGGTCATCTGATTTTCAACAAGACAATTAAGTGGGGGAAAGAAAAGTCTTTTCAAGAAATGGTGCCAGGACAAGTGGATAGTCAAATGCAAAACTATGAAGTTAGACCCATACCTTCCACCATTTACAAAATTTAACTCAAAGTGGATCAATCTAAATGTGAGATCTAAACTCTAAAAGTAAACACAGAAATTGAAATCTTTATGACCTTGAACTAGTCAATCAAATGGTTTTAGATATGATACCAAAAGCAAAAGAAACAACTAGAAAAACATGATAAAATGGACATCATTAAAATTGAAAAGTTTTGTGTTTCAAGAGACACCATGAAGAAAGTGAAAAGACAAAAGTCGTTGTTGAAAAGACAACAACTAAAATTGGTTGAAGATTTTTGCTATTTTTCTATCTGATAATGGACTTATTTATGAAACATGTAATGACCTCTTACTACTCGATAACAAAAAGACTGCTAAACCAATTTTTAAAATAGGCAAATGGTCTGAATAAACATTTCTCCAAAGAAGATGCATACACAAATGGTCTGAGAGCAAATAAATAGATGTTCAACATTACTAGTTGTCAGGGAAATGTTGATCAACACCAAACTGAGATACCACTTGGCATCTACTGGGATGACTATAATCAAAAGATAGATAATATATTGGTGAAGATATGGGGTAATTGGAACCCTCATACACTACTGGTGGGAATGCAAAATGGTGCAGCGAGTATGGAACTGCAGCCACTAGCATTTACTCAAAGGGTTAGACATAAAGTTAACCATATGATCCATCAATTCCACTCCTGGGTGTATGTGCCAAGAGAAATGCAAATATATATCCACATAAAATGTGTAAACAATGTTCAAAAATGGAAACAACTCATATGTTGTATTTCTATACAACATTCAATGGGTGAATGGATAAATAAAATGTATATGGCTACAATGGACTAATAATATTTGGCAATAAAAAGGAATGAAATACTGATAATGGTACACACTACGATGTGGATGAAAGTTAAAATCTTTACGCTAAGTGGAGGAAGTTACTCACAAAGAATCAGATGCTATATAATTTCACTTAATAGGAAATGTCCAGAGTAGGTAAATCAACAGAGGCAAAACACTGCCTCTATTGATGGGTTTGGGTGGGGGAAATAGGAAATGGTTGTTAGTGGACACAGAATTTCTTTATGCCATGATGAAAAGGTTCTAAAACTGCTTGCAGTGATGGTTGTACAACTCTGTATATGAACTAAAAAGTTTTGAATGTACACTTTGAGTGAATTGTAAGGTATGTGAATTACCTGTCAATGATGTTGTTAAGAAGATTAAAAAGTGCTCGATCTCATTCAGTATCAGATATATCCAAATTAAAACCACAGTGATCCATTATTCTATTTAAAACAAGTTTGGAACGTGTCAAGCGTTAGCATGGCCAGAGAACAGTGAGGACTGCCATTTGCTGCTTACAAGGGTGTGAACTAGAAGCACCACTTTGGAAAATGCTTTGGCAATAACATGTACACACCCTATGACATAGCAAATCCATTCTTTTCACACAAACATTGGGAGACCTGAGCAATAATGTTCATAGCAGCTTCTGTTGTGAGAACAAAAGACTGGTACAACCCAGACACACAACTCTGGGATGGATTCAGTTGGCCGGGACCCAGCAGGCTCTAGATCAGTGGGCCCACAGAAATCACTAAGAATGGGGGAGAAGATACTCTGTAAATGTCATTTGGGTGCTATTACAAAGGGTGAATAGCCAAAAACAACAATCACCCTCACAAAGCAAATACTCTTTACACACCAGGATTTGTTTGTTTGTTTGTTTTCCTTTTACAATTGGTTCAGAACCCACAGGGGATATGGGTGCGATTACCACACTCCCTGAAACTCCTGAAAAGCAATGCACCTTATTGTTAGCCCAGTGTGAGTGTGGAATCTTAGAAAGAAACAAAATGAGGGTCGAGAAAATGGGGGGTGGGCAACTAAATGTTTTCCAAGGTCCAAGATGGGACTTTGGGGTGACAGACCCTGTCTCTAGTTCTGAATAGAGGAAAAGTAACAGGCAGAAGGCAAATTACTCTCCATTTGTCCCCTGGCCTAGAGAATCAGGAACAGGGACAGAGGAATCCAGTGACCCTCCATTCCTGAGCTGACTCAAAAGCTGCGTTACCCACATTAACCATTCCTCCACTCTCCACCCACTCACGGGGGGCCAGGGAGAAAATCAAACTGATGCTCCTTGTTTCCCTTCCTACCCCCTCACGCACAAAGGTAGATACTTATTGCTGGGCAAAAGTACTTCTTTCTTTCATCTGAAGTGGGTTCTCCGCTTCTCTTGCCACTAATCATTTCCTTTCTGAGTGTGACATTTTCCCATACTTGTCCTTTCTGTTAATAAATCCTCACTAATCATCTATTTTCTAAGCATGACATTTTCCCACATTGTCCTTTCTATTAATAAATCCTCACTTGTCGTACCATCATCCCAGGTGACACTGATGTCATTGCTTTGCTCCCTCACCACAGCTTCCTTTTCTGGCTACAGATTCTTAAAAGCATCTCAGGAGTCCCTCCTCAGGTTCCCTCTCCTCCCCCTCCACCATCGGTAAGCTAATCTCAGTGTCAGCTGAAGGATTTCGTGCCCGGAATCTGCAAACCAGGGTCATCTGTCAACTCCATTTACTGAAGGTGGTAAAACCTGTGCATTATGATTTTTAGACAGGTTTTGTTTCTGTAGAAATAGGCAGCAGGGAATCTTACAGGCCCCAGAGGGAGAGTTTTAAGTGGATCTGCAAGGACTTATACGTATCAGCACATTTTTTATGTCTATACATACAATATATATAAATACAATATATATAAATAATGCAGCAATGTTTCAGCAATTCAAGTGGATTTTACCTTTTAAAAGTTCAGCTATTTTGCTGATAAATATGACAAGATTCACATATAATGTTTGCTTGTTTTCACCTAATACCTAATACCATAACTAAAGAGTAAAAAGGCCTTTTCAATTATTTATTTAAAATGTCTTTAGTTAGGAGCACCTGGGTGGCTCAGTCGGTTAAGCCTTCGACTGTTGATTTTTTTTTTTTTAAGATTTTATTTATTTAATTGACAGATAGGATCACAAGTAGTCAGAGAGGCAGGCAGAGAGAGAGAGAAGGGAAAGCAGACTCCCCGCTGAGCAGAGAGCCCGATGCGGGGCTCAATCCTAGGACTCTGGGATCATGACCTGAGCTGAAGGCAGAGGCTTTAACGCACTGAGCCACCCAGGTGCCCCTCGACTGTTGATTTTGACTAACTGTCATTAGATTGAGCCCTATGTTGGGCTCTGTGCTATGCAGAGTCTGCTTGAAATTCTCTTTCTACCTATCCCTCTGCCTCTTCTCCCCTCTAAAATAAACAAATCTTTAAAAAATATATAAAGTTTTGTTGGTTATTGTCCATGTCATTATTTAACAGAGTTAACCATTCATAGTACACATCATTCTCTCTAGGAGATTCTTGGAAAATCCTTTTACTATGAAGTATATTACATTTACTGTATCTATTATTATTATATGATTCTTGCTTTCAAGAAGTATTTGAGGGGATGCCTGGGTGTCTCAGTTGGCTGAGTGTCTGCCTTTGGCTTGGCTCATGGTCCCAGGGCCCTGGGATTGAGCCCTGCAATGGGGCTCCTTGCCGAGCAGGGAGTCTGCTTCTCCCTCCGCATTTCCCTCCTGGTTTGTGCTCTCTCTCTCTCAAATAAATAATTTTTTTTTTTTGAAGGAAGCATTTGAGGTGACTCATAATAAAAAAAACTTTAAAATAATAAATCTATAATAGTAGAAAATAAATGCCATGCAAAAGAAAGAAACAAAATATGCTTAGCTCATTAGCAAATAAAAATATGATTGAACATTAACCTGGGCTTTCTAGCAGCCAAAGTAAAGGGGAAAACAGAAAATATACCAGCTCTTCAAATATGACAAACGGGTTTGGATTTGTTCTGCAACCAGATCTAAAAGGTATATCCAAAAGGAAGCACTGATTCCTTCATTCATTTGAAAATGATTTACTTAATACTTCCAAGGAACCAAATCCTAAATAACATACTGGGAATACAAAGTTAAACATTTCAAAAATGGTCTCTGATCTATAGAGTTTAGAGTCTATTGTGAAGGACAATAAACAACTAATCCAGAAAATAAATATAAATCAGAATCGAAGTGTACAGGAACTAGGAAAATAACAAAAGTTCAGGAAAGCCTTCCTGAGGGGGATGGGTGTTTAAAAAACAAAAAGAGAGGAGATGTAATTTCTGCCCAGAGATGTTTCAGGGAAGTTCAGAACCCTGAAATAATCCTACAGATTTGATTTTTGAGGTGTAGTATTTGCCTAAACTCCAAGGATTAAAAACACCCTTATTATGCTAACTTGTGGCCATATCATTGCATTCCCTTCCTTTTTTTTTTAAGCAGATTTTTAAAAAGATTTTATTTATTTATTTGACAGAGAGAGAGACAGTGAGAGAGCAAACAGAAGGAGGGAGAGAGGAAGAAGGAGAAGCAGGCTTCTTACCAAGCAGGGAGCCAGGTGGAATGGGACCCGGCTCAGGACCTGAGCTGATGAAGGCAGTCACTTAAAGACTGAACCACCCAGGGGCCCCTGCATTCCCCTCCATATCTCCTATTCAAGTAAAAAAGAGACAAATAAGAAATGTAGTTTATGATAGAAACATTGTAATTCAAACTCATATCTGAGGTTCAATAATTTAGTGATTGAATAAACAGGAGGAAGGTCTATGAAACTGTTTTGTTCTTTTTCAGTTTGCCAAAAGTGAGTGGTCAGAGGAAAGTGCAAGGAAAGAGGGGGAAAGGAGGAAGGAATGTGGAGAGGGGGAGAAAAGGAGAAAGAGTAGAGGAAGTGAGCGTAAATGTAAGAGAGAGCCTCTGCTTTAAAAGGAATATGATGTTGAAAAAGGCTGACAGGCAGAAAACAAGCCAAAGTGTTGTTGCTATGGTTACTGGACCATCTGTGTTCTTGCCTACCATACACCAAAGGGTTATATAACCTTGTAGCCAGCTAAATATTAAAATGGACCTGACAGTGACATGAGTTATTTTTGTCATTTTTTAAGAGGGTGATTCTAAATCAAACTGCAACATTACACAACTGCTCTTCATGTCTACTCCCATGTGAAGCGCTCTAGAATGCTAGTAAAATTCCCCTTGAGGGCAACAAGAAATATCTGAAGTATTGCAATGGCTCTGATTTTCAACCCTTCAGAGACCATTGTTCCTATTAATTTTTTCGTTTAAAGTAGGCTCCGCGTGGAGCCCAGTGCCCAGCTTGAACGCACAACCCTGAGATCAAGACCTGAGCTGAGATCAGGAATCAGACATTTAACCAACAGAGCCACCCAGGCGCCCCTTATTAAATTTATAATTGGGCAATGTCTCAGCAATTGATATATTCATATGTTTTCAATTGCAATTGATTTAAAATTAGACCGGAAGTAGACTAAAACACAAGAACTATCCTCTACAAGGAAATGAGACTCTCCATTGACCAAAGCTCGAATTTTCCTCAAATGTGGGGCATGCGAAGAATATATTCTCCCCAGGAGAGAGAGAAATGAATATTCTAAATCCATCTCTCACTAGAAATAGAGCTTTCTTGTGCAAGTTCAAGGGAACTGTGGTGAGAATTCTATCACAACCGGTAGAAAAACCAGCCCTGAGCCATCCCACCTACCCATGGCCCACAGCATGATTTATAAGAAATGCCAGCCACACAGAAGCTACTTTTAGCCCTAACAAGCTTGCATTGAGCAGGTGTTGGATTTTACCGCTGTCATCACCCGCTACATCCCCAAATTGCTTTCCCCTCCATACCTCTCATTTAAGTAAAGGAGAGACAAGTAAGAAATGCAGATTTATGCTGGAAGCACCGTAACTCAGACTTGTATTGAAGGTTTTAATAAGTTTGAATAAGAGGTGGAGACATCTCTAAAGAAGGCCAGTCACTGCTAAGCGTGTATTTCCGGCCCTTAGTTCTTCCCCGCGGGTATCTTGCAGGCTCCTCAAAATCCACATGTCCAAAGATTAATTTAGCTTTTCCACTTGCCTATCCCAGTTAATATCCAAGCTAGAAAGTTCAAAGCCACCTTCAGTCTTCCCACCTCCAACCACATTAGCCATGGGGATTAGGTGACTTAGTTCACTAACCGTGTCCGAGCCCGGGTTTTCCTCAACTGCCAGATGGATTCCTTTCTTCTCAAATTAGTGATGATCGTTAAATGAGAAAGTGTGTGGAGAATGCTCAGAACAGTGTCTGGTATAGTAAATATTCAGGAAATGATGGTGACTCCATGATTATCTCTCACCAGAGGACTGCGAGGGCTCCTCATCCATCTTTCCGAGGGCAGTCAGCAACTTCCCACTTTTTCCATGCTCACCTCTGCCTCCTTTAGGTTCCCCATGGTGCACTACATATAATCATTTGTCTGTGGCAGTTTTCCTGTCTTTGTGTCATCATTGGGTGTTGGGTGTGTGGAGAGCAGAAACTTGCCTTTTGGTTCACAAGTTTTCAGTTGGAGAGAAGCACGTCTGACAGCTGCCCATGAGGGAGCTCACCCTTCTGCATTTGAACCTGATGGAGATGACTAAATCCCAAACTTGAAGCAGGAGCCATCATGGTTTGAGCCATGGGGGTGGTGGTGATTAGCTCATTGATTTAGTCAGGTGGAGTATAGTAAAGGGTTTTGCAGAAATGGCTTGCCTCCATATGTCCCATCCCACAAGCTTGTTGTAACGTGGCTTTGCCACTTGAATCGGGGCTGGTTTTATGACTGGTTTTGACCAATAAAATGTGACAGAGTTGACGCAAGTCTTATAGCTTCTATTTAAAAGGTTTTCTAACTCTCTCCTCACACTCTGGGGATGCTCCCTCTGAGAACTCTGCCGTGACACCACTGTGCTGTTAAGAAAGCTCAGGGTGGTTCTATGGGAAGCCTGCATGATGTAAGACCAATGTGCCATGGCCAACAGCCCCTCTCTGAGTCCCCCCCACCGCCACCCCCGAGCCCAACTGCCACATGGGTTCAGCCCCAGAAAAGATGCCAGGAGAGATCAGCCGAACAGTCAGGCAAGTGACCCACAGAATTTTGAGAGAAAAATAAGTTGTTGAACTATACTAATCATACAATGAATACCTTCATAATCTTGTTCCAATCTCCTATTACAGTTTAATTTCCCATTCTCTGCCCTTAAAGTAGCATGAGGAATTCTTCAGACAAGTATGACAATCGTAACTTTCTTCACAAACCACCTTGAATGTTCGATGTTGTGGTATAAAGCTACAATATTCAGTCAATTTTAAGATGCGGGAAATTAGTTCAATGAGTACCTCAGTTCAAATGTTAGTACGAATATGAAACGTGTGGCACAGGAATTCGAGCAGCTGAACAAACATTGTTATTATCTAGCAACTGCCGGTGCAGCCAAAATGCAAGTTTTGTGAAGAAAACTTGGAAGATGTGTGGTTATTACAGTCAGTTTGTTTAAACACATTCAAAAAGAGAAATCATTCCTGCTGAGCAAATCAGGAAATGAAAACAGTGTCTGAAAGCATTATAGTAGAGTTGGTCACTTGGAAGTAAATTTCATCTGGAAATAGAATCGTGGTGGAAAATTTTTGCTATGGTTAATTCTCCTGGATATTAGATTACCGCCTTAATCATATTAATCCCCAAAGGAACAAGCCAGAGGCTGCTCATTTAAAAGAAGCAGTAAGGTAATGAAACTTTAGAGTGCCATTAGATTAGTCTTCCAAACCTAACTTTGCAAATTGGGAAACTGAGGCTGAGGGCTAGAAAGGGCCTTTCCAGCGGTGAGAGATGGTTGGGTAGAGCAGCTGGCTGCGGGAAGCTCACAAACCCACCTGGCATCCTAGTGATCCCAGGTGGGGATTGCAAAGCGTCCTTTCTCCTGAAGGAAAAGAGTCTGTTTATGTCACGGGGTCAGCTTGAAGTCTCAGGACGATCTATACACAGAATGTTTCAGTGTTAGGTGGTGGGGCTGCTATTTTGTTTTTTCCAACTCCTTCTAGTCATATACACATCTACAGCTATATTTGTATTAATAGGTCTCTGAAAACTTTTGTTCATGCCCGGCATTAGCTACCCTTGCTGGAAGAGTTCAGAAGTTTCCGCTCTCACGATTCTGGTTACACCGCATTATACATGCATACAACTACAGAGCGTAGTTACAACAAACCGACACTGGCAGGTCACAGAAAAACCCTCTGACCCTTAGTACCTGGCTGGCTGGCAGACCCTTCAGAAGCCATTTGCTTTTTGTTTAAAATGTCACAGGTTACCTTGTCAAGGAAATTGGATATTTGGCTTTTTAGAAATCAGAAACCCACCTTCCTCCTTCTTTTTACTAAATACCGTATTTTTGTTGTTGTTGTTGTTTAGAACTAGAATAATTTCCTTATTCAGATGAGTTTATATAAATTAACAATTTTTGTCATTTATTTGTGCAATTAAATCTGAAAGTTCTGCCAGTTGTACACGTCGTATGAGTAACGCCACTGTTACATACAACCACATTTTTCTTTTTCTTAATTTTTTTTTTAAAAGAAAACTATTTTGGTTTTGGATGTTCATTATTTTCAGAACTCCACTTCGGGCTCCAGTTTTGAGATAGACATAAGTATTTTTTTTTTCTAGTTGTTTAAAAGGAAAACACACTTGGCTTCTTTATCAGAGTAGAGGAGATACCCCTCTACGGTACATTTTTAGAATACTTGAGACATTTAAAAGGGACTTCATGGCTGGCTTTACTACCAGAACCATCCATCTTTTCCCCTAGCACTCTTTTTTTAGAACGTAAATAACGTCATTTCACAACATACTCATACACACACAGGCCTTGATTGCTCCCAGTCTCAGTGTGATCTCTGTTGATGTTGTTTGGTTTAGCTGGTCTGAAAATTTTCTGCAGTGTGGAGCTTCCTACCCCAGCTGGTTCCCTGTAGCTTCCAAACCACAACAGGGGAACTCTAGCCTTGCAAGAGAGCATGCATAAGTGAGAAAGCCCACAGTCTGGCGGACAAATCCAGAGATGGAGAGCAGAGCACTGGAATATGAGGCTCAGAATGCACAGCTGGAAAAAAACAAAAAAGCACCTGCTAGCCTCCCAGTGTACCTGGCAGAAGGAAGAATTCCTGCCTCTTCTTATCTCTTCTTATCTTCATTATCATCATTTCCCTCCCTTCTTTAAATCCACAGTCCCGTTGAGTACTTACCCCACAGATCTACAGCCTTCCTGGATATTCCAGCCTTTCCTGAGTTCTTCCCTTTGAGGCTGGGAGGTGCTTCTCTACTGCTTGGTCCTCCCCTACTGGTCCAGTCGGATTCAGCCCAGATGCACAGCAACCGTGGGTGTTTCATCAATCACAAGAGAAGTAACGTGGGACTGGATGAGGGCTCCCATGGCCTCCTAGGAGGACAGTCACCAACATCACCTGGATCAAGGTGTATCAGACTCATCCCTTCAGTACCTCCTAATCTTTTAGTCTCCAGATTCTCATCTGATTTTTCACGTATGACAGGCTTATTCTCCCTAGTCTAGACTCAGTGTTAGGTTCCAGTAGATAGGAAATATGTTTAACCTATTTTGTTGCCCGAAGGTCTTGGCACATAGTAACTGCTTGAGAAGCTCTGACTTAAGAGGATTCAGAACCTCCTCTAAAAAGATTACAATTCAAGCCGAGGACACTAATGTAGTAACACGGGGGCACTATGACAATGGTTTTGTAAAGATTCCAAGAGTGTCTCAGCATATCTGAGCATATACAGTGGGAAAATTCTGTCCATGACCTGCAAAATCTCCCCCAAATTCAATCTCAGAAACTGGCTTCCTATCT